>NC_066845.1:15440306-20240306 GCF_001640805.2 Lates calcarifer
ACTAGTAGTTCAAATGATGATTGAGACAGAAATCTCAGAGAGACTTAAAATCTGTATAGGAGGTAGATTTGTATCATTGTATTGTTCTTCAGTAATAAATAATTACCATTTTATCAGTATTAGTTTTATTGCAGAACTCTCCTGTCCAGTTTGGTAGTCTGTAATTTATACCCTCGGTAATCATCTTAGCTGTACTGCAGCGATCCATTTACAGTCTGATGCGTCTTACAGTTGTTGCCACTCTCTGCTCAAGTGGCCTTGATGACCTCCATCACTTCTCTGTTCAATGATTCCTCGTAGCTGCAGCTAACTTTAGCACAGGGGAAACTGATAGCTCTCCTTCTCTCGTTCCCTCCACGACACACACGAGTTGACGCGCGTGTACACAAACATGATTGCATGTCTGTGACGCTTTGGACTTTCTCCACATGTGCAGGGACAAACACACACACACACACACACACACACACAAACAGAAAACAAGTCGGTCAAAGATAAAATCATGTTGACCAAGGCAGAGCAGTTGCTTCCGACACATTCCAGTACAAGGCAACACCGCCCTCCACAGGTTTATTGGCTTTTTGCTTCATACTGTAGCTGTAGCTTCCAGCACACCATATTGTCCTTTTTTGTCATGTCAGCGTGATACCATACTCATGTGATTTTTCTAAAGTGAAAAATTCCAGATTTTTAATTCTACATTAATGCAAACATTACATTTATCCTTTTTGTCAAACTCTTACTTCTCCCTGAAACATCAAGAAAAACTAGGCCGTGGTAAGTCTCTGCAGAATTACATACAACATGCACCATCCTTCTAAATGAAAGTACAATGCAAACCAAATCCCAATCCTTAAACAAATTTTTAACAAAAAAAAGCAACAAAAACATATTAACCCACTATATTAAATGTAAGGGGTGTGTGTGTGTGTGTGTGTGTGTGTGTGTGACCCATTTCATATTCTCCACCACACTGTGAAATGTCAGCTTTGACCTTTATTTCAGTTTCATTTGACAGGGGGCAGAGAATGGTTTCATAACCGGAAACATCTGCACAGCTCACAGATTAAATAATTACCATCACATTGAGAATAAGAGTAACACACTGACTGATGGTTTGTTATTTTTTACAGAAGCCTGTGAGGCACTGATTTAGAGTAAAGAGAAAAATAAAAAGCAAATTTAAAGAAATTGTTGTTCAGGGATCAGTGTCATGCTCCATGCATTACATAGATTAATGTTGCTATTTTCTGTCATAGAGGCCTGTTCAGAGATGTGGGTGAGTTGGAACAGGAGGAAAATAACTGATGATTATGTGAATAAACAAAATGGGAAAGCCATCTGTACACTGATAAAGACACAATATAGACATTGCCCTCTTCTCATGAAGAAAAACAGACTGTGGATCATACAGGACATTCAGCTACATGAGGTGAAATCTGAACGTCTCAGTGAACCCTATTACAGCTGAGTCATCTGTTATGATACAATGAATACAAAAGAGCCATGACCGTCACTTAGGCCTGCTGCTCCCACAACTCTCATGTTTTTGTCTCTCTCTCACACACACAGACACACACACACACACACACACACACTCAAACATTCACAAACACACACACACAACTGCATAAAGGCAGTCATAACTGTTTTGAATAATTGATTGCTAGTGAAATTGCGTGGCTCTAGGGTTTCCATGCTGTCATTGTCCCTGTTTCGGGTCGATGGGTGGCGAGGAAAAAGTAAACTTCTCATGCGAGTTGCTCATCATCTACCAGCCCCTCAACACACACATGCCCTTACAGAAAAACACACACTCTTCATTCCCATGGCAGCATGTGTGTTTATGCTTGGATAAGCGGCATCCTTTCCTGTAAAGATGCAGAAGGAGAGAGACTGCTGAAACCCAGCAGCTTCATTTCCACCTCACATGTCCTCTGGATGCTGGGACGACTGTTGTAGAAGATACAGGACCATGAGAGGAAGATGTCTCGAGACAGTCTGATCACCTCTGAGAATGACAGTAAGACCATTACCGTCTTTATATTTCCATGAACAAACTGCTCTTCTGGTTTTCACATTTTATGACACATGAGGACTTTTGTTAGTAAAGAACACTGATTCTTTGTGCCTGTTTAGATAAAAGTATGACAGATTAATTTGCCAAAGTCTGCCATAAACTATACTCAAATTTTAGTTCATGGCAACATGCTCATCAGGATGTTTGTAGTGTGTTTATTATTATTACTGTTTATTATACAGTTGTGAGAACTGTTCTGAACCTATTTTTTGATAAAACCATCCCTATTTATTAAGTTTAATAGACCCGTAAGTTCCATTACATGAATAGGACATACAGGTGAAAACAGTACAGCTATTTACACTGAATTTCTAAGTTCAATGATTAATAAAAGCCCACCTATCCACCACCGCAAACATATTCTATACACTACTTTTTTTTGCATCGCACTCACTCCGCTGCATATTTGTGAGCTGGCCTCTGGCCCTTGGCTGTCTCCCTCGTCCTTGTGGGCTTAGCCACCCCGTCTCCCTTCATTAGGCCATTGTTTGTCTCTTTTGTGCCCCTCTGCTGCACATGGCCGTAATGACCCGCGTGCTGGCCACTCCGGTTACACTAAGGACACACATCAAAGGGCCGACTACATAAATATCTGTTCAGTCTGTCAGTGGTCCTTTTTGTTGTCCTCTATTTATCCCCCTTTAATGCTGGACAATAGCGCCAGGTACACAATAAGGTAGGCTAAGCTCTGTCAGTGAAAGGGGACAGGGTTGTATTCAAGATATAAAATATGGACTGGATTTATACAGTTGAGGTCATCAAAGGAGACAGGGGTTGGTAAAGCCATGGAGGAAATGACAAATAGTATATATTTTATCATTTAAAAAATGCTAATAACACTGATGTTAATAATAAGCCTTTTTGTACAGCATAAAGTTCAAAACAGAGCTACACGTTGCTTTACAGAGGTATGATACAGGAAACACTGCAATACAACTATGTGTAAATAAAACAAACAAAACCCACTGTGAAAGCTGTGTGAATTACAATGAATAAACTCTTCTTTTATGATTATCTCAGTGCTGACTTAGATCAATTTATAAGTGTCTAGTTCTCACATTCAGAACTTATAAAATAATGACTTGAATAAAAGTCCAACTGATTCTTCACCTGACTCATCAAATCAAATTGGCTACAAACACAGTTATCTTAACAGCATATTCATGGAGTTAAAATTCTCGAAAAAAGGCTTTTATTCTCTAATCTGAAGAATGAGGGAGGCTGTTATATGTCTTGTACATGTGTGTCAGATGAATTTCATGATATTCTCTGTGATAGAAATGAAAACAATGTAAGCCATGATGAAGATGAAGAAGTTATGAATGCCTTACTTTACAGAACTGCTCATGGTCTGATGGTATCTGTAGCCAATGCAGAAAAAGATGCAATGATTTGATGCTCTGGCTCATAAGGTGTCACTCAGTAATACTACATTTAATCAGAATAATACTGAAACTTCTAGAGGACACAATGCTCAGATATGAGATTCTTTCACTCATGAAGAAAAAAATTAAAATAAAGTTGTAACAATGTAAAATGAAAATTCTCAGCTGGGAAAAGTATGGGAAAACACTCATTTTTACTATGAATTTACGTCTGTTCCACAGTTGACATTGGGCTGGAGTTTGCAGGTGAGTGGGCCCTCTTATATGATAACATTAATCACTAAGGTGTCACATGGTTTAGACCATTTCTAGTTTATTGCTCTGTTCTGCAGATAGAGCAGTAAACTGCAGTTCATCTCTTTTCCTGTGCTGTACACTCGTTTGTTCCTATATCATGACCTGGAGGATCACGGGATTATCACACCTGGATAAAAATATGTCAGTGGTTTAACTGAGTAGAGAACAATGACAAACATCATAATACTGTAAGATACTTGAGTGATTATTGGTTATAGCACATCAGAGACAATGATGTGTATGTGTGTGTGAATGTGAATAATCTGTACAACTAATCTGTACAAGCTTCCTCTGCCATTGAATAAACACAGCATCAACGTCTCTTTTTCCACAGTTGAGGAGAATGAAGATTCCACTTTTCACAAGGAACACGAGAGGGAGAGACCCAGAGGGAAAAGAAGGAATGGTGAAAGAGAGAAAAAGAAGAGGGGGAATGGGAGGAGAAAAGGGGCATCTAAAGAAGCAGGAGAAGGGGAAGAGGAAATGCAGGTCAGGCCTGAGAAAAGAGAAAGGGGCAAGAGAAGGAGAGCGAAGAATGATCAAGAAGCAAAAGGAAGAGAGAGGGATGAGGAGGAACAGACCAAAATAAAAAGTGCTAAGACCACAAAAACAAGGAAGAAAGAAAAGTCAAGAAAAACAGAGGAAGAGGAGGGGGAGGGAGAGTCTGAGGAAAGAAACACCAAGAGAAAAAAGAAACATGGAAGTGCCAAAAAAGAGGAGAAAGAAGAGGATGGAGGTAAACGTACAGTCAAGGAGAAAGCACAGGATGTGAAAAAGAAAAAGCACAAGAAAGTAGTTGAAACAAGGTAAAGTATTATTTCACAAATTCACCTTATCTGTAGTTTCTTGCTGAGGAAAACTATCGTATCATGCTTGCAAGATAGGTGCAAAGACATTAAATGCATTGTTCCGTTATGCCTCAGTTCGGAGCAGGAGACAAGTGAAGAAAGCAGTGAAGACAATGAAGAAGAAGACAATGAGGAGAAAGAGGTGAGGCCTGAGTCTCTGTCACCGGAGGAGCTGGAGAAGCTGAAGGAGGCAGTGGACGAGAGGAAGAAACTGATCCAAGGTCTGAGGGGAAAACCCTGGCCAATGAAAAAGAAACTTGTCACTTTAAGGTACTTCACATTCTTATAAAAGGAGGATACTGAGATGATCTGATTCCCCTGAGTTCTCAGTTGCACTTTAAGGTTCTTCAGTAATTAAAAAAAAAATCAGATATCCACTTTTTTACAGGGAGTCTCAGGAGTTTGTGGAGAAATACGAAGGAGCTTTGGGGAAAGGGAAAGGCAGGAAGCTCTATGCCTACAAGGTCATGATGACCAAGGCAAGGGATCACTAACTTTAATTTATTCATAATATAATTTAAATCATGTAAAGGAATATATGATGCATTTTCCCCTTTCTTTTATTAGAAATGGATGAAGTTCCAACGGGACTTTGAAAACTTCAAAACTGCCTGCATTCCATGGGAGATGAAAATAAAGGAGATTGAAAGTTGGTTTGTTTTATCTTTTTCCCCAATATACTCCTTTTCCTCATGAACTCAGGTTGCCTTTCTAGTTTTCAAGACTAAAAGTGTATATTAAGACTATGGAAGCCAATAACATATGTATGGTTTTATAGTAGATAGGGTGTGTATTTAGTTCACATGTATTAGAGGCCTCTAATTTTAGGTTTCCTCCTTTTACATTTAAGTGTAGTGATGATATAATATTAACGTAATGATTGTCCTCATATTTATTCCCTCTGCCTCCCAGGTCATTTTGGCTCGTCAGTTGCCTCTTACTTTATCTTCCTGAGGTGGATGTATGGCATCAACATGATCTTGTTTGGTCTGACCTTTGGCCTGGTTATGGTGCCAGAGGTATGGCACCTTTTCCATCATCGTTTCCTTGTATTGCCGCCGTAGTTTTGTTCTTATTTACATTTTTCCTAAATACCCTCTTTCCTCTTTGATCTATCTTCATTTCCTCATTTATTAATATTCTTGTTTTGTACCACAGGGGGCGATTCTATGTCCTTATTTTTCTATATGCTTCCCCTTGGTCACATAATTAGTACACAACATATTGTTTAATGTTTACACTGATTATACACAATTACATGGGTATCTCTCTGTCAAGTTTATTGGTCTTATAGTTTGGTTGCCCTAAAAGACTGCTTTGAGTATATTAAGACTCTTGTAACATTCTCCAGCTTAACATATTGATGAAAAACTCGACTTCATGCCATTTAGTAGTAACATGTCCTGCCACAAATTTGGGAGTCAGTTTTGGTTCAGATCTGAACCATGAACACCAAGTGCACAGGGTTATTCTGTCCTGTGTTTATCAGTTGAGAAGCACACCTAAAATCAAATCATTTTTGTCTGCCTCTTACCTGGACGAAGTTACTCATGCTTTTATTTTGTCCTGCCTGGATTACTGTAACTCTCTATATTCCACACCTGGTAAAAAGGAATAAAATGTCTGCAATTACTCCAAAATGCAGCCGTTCTTTTTACTGGAACTCATCATCCCAATTTTAGTATCATTTCATTGGCTTCCTGTTGCTTCTAGTATACAATCTAAACTCTATTTTTTCACATACGGAGTGGAAACTGGATTCTAATAGTAATAATTTATTACAGGCATTAATGGGGAGGCCCTATGGCAGTATCCCAAGAAAGACAGTCCCCAGAGCTGAGGAGGCCAGTGCCATGGACTTTGCTGTCTTATGGGACTGGGGGGTCAGTTGATGACAAGTGTGCAACATCATGTTCACCTCACCAACATTATATGTTGCTTTGTTACATATTTCTGAGTTTTAAATAAAGACATGTTACAGCCCAAGGTTCTGAATTAAGATCACCAAATGCTACAAATGTGAAAATGTATAACTTTACTGCAACTACAATTTGTATCCACAGGGTTACGCTCAGTATTCAGTCCTGTTCTATGGTTACTACAACAGCCAGCGTGCCATTGGCTGGCTCAAGTTTCGTATGCCTCTGTCATACTTCCTGGTTGGTGTGGGAACGGTGGCCTATAGCTATATGGTGGTCATAAGAACGTATGTTTATTATGACAATAATGCAAACAACTAATTAATCTCTTTGAGCCACACTGTTCCACTGAATCTGTGCTTATTTCTGAAAGGATGGCCCGTAATGCCAACGAGTCGGGGGTTGGAGATGATAACAGCTTCAATTTCAGCTGGAAGATGTTCACAAGCTGGGACTACCTGATAGGAAACCCTGAAACTGCAGACAATAAGTTTGCCTCCATCACCACCAGTTTCAAGGTCAGTGCATTTGACCAGTATTGTAGCTGATTAATTGAACAATTATTTATATCACGTCTGTCCCTCCTTCTACTTCTATAGGAGGCAATCTTAGAGGAGCAAGAGAGCCGAAAGGATGACAACATCCATCTGACTCGTTTTCTGCGGGTGCTGGCCAACTTCTTGGTCTTGTGCTGCTTAGCAGGAAGCGGATATCTCATCTACTTTGTAGTGCGTCGCTCTCAGAAGTTTGCCCTAGATGGACTGGAAAATCACACCTGGTGGGAAAGGAATGAGGTAGAAATAAGAGCTGGAGAGACAGGAAATCAAAGAGACTGAATGCAGAGAAAAAAAGTATATGAATCATTTTAGTAGCTGGCAAGACTCTTTTTTTCAATAAGAACATGTACTCTAAAACTGATTAGGTTTAGCATTTAGTGCAGGTTTGGGACACAGCTACTATGTTAAATAAAGATGGTTATGTAGCTAAATCCACCTGTAGTACTCAAATACAAGGAATGAGCCATAGAAATCAAATGGTGAAATACACAGCAAATTAATAGCACTGTGATTGAAAAGTAGTATGACAGACTGACATTGCATGCTGAGTAAATATATGCTGTTCTAAAAACTTCTGTGTCCTTTAGTGTCCTCACATGTTATTTGGGCTTTATAGAGTCTAAGGCCCATGTGTTTCCCAGGTGAACATGGTCATGTCATTGCTGGGGATGTTCTGCCCCATGCTGTTTGACGTCATCAGCACCCTGGAGAACTACCACCCTCGTGTGGCCCTGCAGTGGCAGCTGGGTCGCATCTTTGCCCTGTTCTTGGGAAATCTCTACACCTTCATCATTGCACTCATGGATGAGATCAACCTCAAAGTGAGAATTAGTGTGAGTAGATGTGTGAGATACTTGGGTAAAGTTAGATCATATTCAATATGAAATGTGTGTGTCTCAGAGAGAAGAGGAGAAGATCATAAAGTTTAATATAACCATGTGGGAAGCCAGTCTTTACAACAGCACAGTATCGGAAAACAGCACTGCTCCACCCGTCACTATACACCCTGCTGATGTGCCCAGAGGGCCCTGCTGGGAGACCATGGTGGGGCAGGTCAGTGTGCATGTGTGTTTGTAAACTATTATGTAACTCTGATGATGTAATTGTTGATGCTCAAAATGACTGCTTATGAAATGATCATGTGAACAAATACAAACAAGATGTGTGATATAAAACTTTACTTTAACAATATAATTTTCCCGATGATCATTTTAGCTCATAATACTGCTTTTCATCAGTAAGTCAATCAACACAAGCAGTTATTGTATATGACTGGTGATATGGTCTGAATTAGTGGGCAGCCATTTTTAAATAGACATCTCTTAGTGGAGTTTTAAAAATCTAGTGGATTATAAATCCAATTCATTTATTATTGACAAGATCTAGTTAATATACAGCCCACAGAATTGTTTAACACCATAATCAAACCTGTATTTAACAATGATTTCTTATGGAAATAGAAATGTGTTTTGATCACACTGTTACTTTTGGAAAGGCTTGATAAAAAGTGAGAAAAACATAAAGCTCAGGTGATTTAAGGTTTGCATTAAAGATAAAATGCAACGTACTTTGTGTTAGTAGGACATACAGTTACATTTGAGAAACTATATGTCTACTGAGACACAGTGAGACTCACTGATAAAGTAATAAATAAAAAAGGAGAACCTCAGGTGATCATCGTGAGGCAAACGTGACAGAAAAACATTTATTCTTTCTTTTAAACTATTCATAGCTTTACAGTTAACATCACGATTCATCCTGTGCAGGAGTTTGTCCGGCTGATCATATCTGATACCATGACAACCTACATCACACTGCTGATTGGTGATTTCCTGAGAGCTGTGCTTGTTCGTTTTCTCAACTACTGCTGGTGTTGGGACCTGGAGGCTGGATTCGTGAGTCAGCTTTTTAAACTGATCGCAGTGAAATTTATGTTATTACATATTAAAAATGTGCACCTCCTTCTAGAGGTGAGCTGAAATGTTGGCTCTGAAAATATGAGTCAGAGCAGAGTTATATTTGTCTTTTTTGTGAAAGCCATCCTACTCTGAGTTTGATGTCAGTGGGAATGTCCTGGGCCTGATCTTCAATCAAGGAATGATATGGTGAGAAAATGACACTGGGTTAATCTAAGTTGAACGCATCCTATTTTTGTGTTATGTTTTACAACTAGCGCAGCAGTGGTATAATGGGAATCAAATTAGTAATAAAGAGCAGCACTTTCAGCCTGTCCTCCGCTCTCTTTTCCTCCAGGATGGGTGCTTTCTATGCCCCCTGCTTACCTGCCCTGAACGTCCTTCGGCTCCACGTGTCCATGTACCTGCAGTGTTGGGCTGTCATGTGCTGCAATGTGCCGCAGGAAAGAGTCTTCAAGGCCTCTGGCTCCAACAACTTTTACATGGCCATGCTGCTGGTCATCCTCTTCCTGTCCACTCTGCCCGCCATCTACACCATTGTCACCATTCCTCCTTCTTTTGACTGTGGACCTTTCAGGTAATGATGCTTATTCAAGGGTTCTGGCTTCTGCAGTTTGATCACTTTGTGGCACAATCATTCTCTTCTCCTCAGTGGGAAAAAACGTATGTTTGACGTGATCCATGAGACGCTGGAGTCAGACTTCCCTGCTTGGTTTAGTAAAGTGTTCAGCTATGCCTCTAACCCTGGACTAGTGCTACCCTTCATATTGCTTATGGTGTGAGTCAGCAAACACTCAGCAGCAGACAACATGAATATATGTTTTTCACACACTTTAAGATATTATACATGTTGTCACCATTTCTTTTTAGTTGTGCAGTGTAAGGTACTTTGATAATAATTATCTGTTATTTTATCTTTCAGATTGGCCATCTATTACTTGCAATCTACATCCAAAAGCTACAAAGAAGCTAATGTGGAACTGAAGAAAAAACTACAAACGGTAAAATAATAAAATAAAAATTCTATCACTAGTACTCTGGCTTGGATGTGCTTTTAAAACACTGGAATGAATAAAGAAAAAGAAATTTTTAATTTTTAGGAAATAGAAGTAAGACATTCTCAGAAACCTCTATGTTTCTTATTTGTTTGTCGTCCACATTTGCTTTCCTGTGCATTTGAGCAGCTTTGAAACTTTTCAACAGTGTGCAGCTGCACAAGTGGATGCCTGAAGCCACTGTGGTATCTGACTGTAACCACTGTGGTTGTATTAGTATCATCACTCCAGCAGAGAGCAGCAGAGTATCAACTCCTGTGTGCCTAAAAGCCAGAGGGTTCAACAATTAACACTTGTTTAATTAATACTCACTGTTTTGTTTGTTCAGAAGCTGAATGACAGTCATCTAAGAATTGATATACATATCCTTATGCCTTATTCTACATTTTTAAAGTCGTAATTGCTTATGTGTCCTTTTCAAGCAAAACGAGGAAAACAAGAAGAAGAACAAACGAGCAGCACTGAAGGCACAAATGGATCTAGAGGAGGCCAGAAAAGCAGCCTCACAGGCTGCAGAGCAACAAAACAACAATGCTTCATTACAGGAGGAAGAGAGTGAGACTTCTCAGTTCTAAATAAAAATGCAACTGAATGAAAAGGATTTTTCTACCACAGGATAAACAGACATATCTGAATAAAATCTGTCTAACTGTAAGTTTAAAATTTGGCTCTGGTCTCCAAATATGGAGGCCTAAAACTGACAAAATAAAGGTTAATGTAGGTTATTAGAAAAATCCAAATTATAATTTAATAAATCAGTTAATAATACTGTTAATCTAATAATTGAAACTGAATGTAGTTGGTAAAGAAAAGCTAGAACTTTGTTTGCTTTTCCACAAATCATTTGATAAAAATAAATAAAAACTTTATTTACATTATTCCTGTCTTTATCTTAGCTTGTTTTATTTATTTCTACCTTCTCTTTCAGCAGATGGGGAAGAAAATCATGGCAGTAATCAGAGGCTGCATCACAGTAAGAATGGACGCAACCCTCCTCCTGCTGCTGGAGAACAAGAATGCCATCCTCCGGCCACCAGAGCCCCTGTCCCCAGGACCTATCACCACGGCAACCACGGGGCTCCTGGGTACCTGCCCGGTTTCTCTCGGCAAAGTGAACCCAGGATGTACAGGGTGCCCAGCCTACAGAGACACTGAGGGAGTGAAAAAAAAAAAAACATATCAGCAAATGAGACTCAAAACAAAGCACCTTATTGAGAAACTGATGTTTAGATGCACACTGTGAACTGAGAGTATGCTGACTTCAAACAGCAGATGTTTTTAAAACTGTGCATTCATGATAGTGGCAGTTTGTTTACTAGATGAACATTAACAAGAGCAGAATATAAATTTTCTTTAAATGTTGTCTAGTGGTTCTTCTGTCTGTGTCTTTTGAAACCACTAAATTAAAATAAATCTGCAGTATTAATTTGATTTGGTTGTAACCTCTTTCAGTTTCAGTTTCCTAACAAATTAGTTATATTCAAAGCTATAATCATTTTAAACCACAGTGACATATTTTTCTCATGTCCTCTCAGACACTAAGTGCAGCTATCCCTGGACCTGTGACTCGGCCAGAGTATTAAACAATTCATTAGACATGGAGGCCATTTAACCCAGCTAGCTAGGCCTAAACAGATCAATCGCTCATCTCTGGCTGGACATACACACTCAATTTAAATCTTAAATTTAAATGTTTTTCAGCTGTGTAAGAGATATGACACACTGAGTAAGCTCTGAACTGGGGAAACACACTTGTTGAGTGTCAGTTTATTCCTTTTTTAGACAAATAAAAATATATACAATATGTTCAAAACATTCAGACTTGAGCAGCCAGTCTAAATCTACTCATTGTGGTCTCAAGACCCACATCATGTAGCATGGATGTTTGATAATCTGATAGCTGCATGGCCATATCCAGTGTCCCAGTAGCTGATTCTGCTGTGTACTTGCTGGACACTGAGCGGTCCTGTCAATCAACCAGTCATTTACCTCACCTGTCAGTCAAATGTAAAAATAACAACGTTGTCTCATTAGTTATATTAACCTGAAATTCTATATATTGATGGTCAAAGAAAGTCCTCTTAATTGAAATGTAAGCTCTATGCAATGAAAGAGTCACCACTGAGGAATAAGTGTTGTTTCTAAATCATTTAAGACAACAAGTCAACAAGCTCATAATGTCACTGACATTAAATCACGGTGCCAATCAGATCCACTTCCATTGATGCTCATGATCAATTCATGGCAAGTAAGCATTAAGTATTAATTCTGCAGTTATTTGAGATCCAGAGGATGAAGTAAGTCCTTATACTTTATTCTTTCATCATGAGCCAAGGATTGTCAATCACATTATTTAATGAAGGCCGAGGAGACTTTAATAAGCAGATAAGTGAACCCTCCATCTTCTCTGTACACTGAAGCCCCTATCATAATCTGCCAGCCTCGCTCTTTTCTATCCAGGTAACACCAACCCTGCGATGGCCGCTGTTTCACCCTCCTGCTGGGGTTGTGTTTTGGCTCTGTCCCAGTCTCCCTCCATGCCGGTACAATGTAGCAGAAAACTGAGCCATGACAGGTTGCACATTACCGGATATCTCAATGTCCGCTGTACCACAATGGCCATCTCTTATTCATTAACAGTGATGGAGGGAGGAGAAGTGAGACATTGTGGCGCGACAAGCACTGATTTTATTGCTTGGACGGTGTCCAGTTTTGTTTTGGAGAGCAAAGGTTGGCACTCAGCCTCAGTGTGAAAGTCAGACTCTACTGGACCTTCTCTAAGCCTAGGTACAGTATATTAAGAAGGAAGCATGATGGAGAGGAGATTTGAATGGTTGCAGGAAGTGCAGGGGGACAATCAGGAGGAGGAGCAAGAGGAGGAGCTGCATGAGGAGAACATGAAAAGCTTAGCTTGACTTTCAGGTTCAAGCCAGCATTCATATAACCCCTGGACGTGTGTTGCTCTCTGTGTTAGCTGCATAGCAGACCAGTGTCTCCTATTTCCTCCTGCATTATTCAAAAGGTCAGATCTGACATTTGACTATAACCACTCTAGTATCTGCATCTTAGTGTTTGAGACACATAATGTGGATAATTCAGGCCACACTGTTCAACCTGCAGTCCTCATAGAATTCTAAAATGTTATGTCTGTTTTTAAACAATAGCAAATATGGAGTCAAAAGTTTAGACAAGGCTGATGTGAACCCTGAGTTAGTCAAATCAAGCAGATATTTTCCAAACCTACACTCCTTTTAGTAAAGTTTCATATCTGTGTTTCCTTGTTAAGCTACAGTGGAAAGATGGTAACACAAACAGAATTTCATACAAACAGATTATCTTTCAAAGATAACTAACTCAGACTGATGAAACCTCATATTAGCTTGAGCTAACATGAGGCTTCATATTAGCCTCATGTTAGCTTTAGTTACACTTTGGTATATTTATCTCTATAAATAAAACTATGACTGTGGATTTTGTTCCACGTCACCTACATTTGAAATGCTTTAAAAAGAGACCTCTTCATGGCCATTATGAACAGGAGGAATGATTGCACTGACCAGCTACTCTTTCAGTGTACATATGGTACACAGTATTATTTTAATGTTAAACTCTCCTCTAATGAACAACTAGTAAAATGTCTGATGTTAATAAAACGCTTTATCTGAAATGACATATTCTGGATAAACTGGAGTACAGCACATGTTGTATGTTCAATTTGCACCAAACTCTTTGAGAGTAGGGCAGGATACTGTGTACAGTATTTAAATACAGTGACTTGCTTTACTTCTCATTCTGGATTACTTAAGCTTTCATCCAACTTTAATGAGACCCAGCCGTTATGTCTACATTTGCTCTGGTGTCTCCTTTCTGGGTCACAACTCAATGATGCAAATTTCCAACCATTATTTTTTGGTGTCAGAGCTGTTTCCTTGCATAGTCACATACAGTTTATGATAATAATACAAGTTGAATTTGAATAAACGTCAGGATTAAGGCACGGTAATGGAATATGCGCTTTTCCTGCTTTAGTCAAATATCAATTAGCATTTTGATTGACATGTCTATTGTGTGACTCTGTTTTCTCCCTGGACTCCTGATTATCATCTAATGGACTGTGTGTGTCTCTGACGGTTGTCAAGGAGTCCGGGCACACCTGTTCCTACGTGTGTGTGTGTGTGTGTGTGTGTGTGTGTGTGTGTGTATCCTGGCTTTTTGACACTGTACCTTCACAGGTGTATCAGCTGCTTACACTGCCTCATGGATGGAGATGAAGCAGAGTCTGAAGTGAGCAGAAGAAGTCTAACTGGGCACAAACAGAATATAGATAGCTAAAAGGGACCCAGAAGAAGAATGCCTCCAAAAAGAAAAACCCAAACTGCAGTTAAAGTTGAAGATGGTGAAAAGATTTTTAAAAATATTTTTTCTCACAGTCAATTTTCAGCATTTTATTACGTTGATATGACTGTGAAAAAAAAGTCGCTATTGGATTCTATACCTACCGTCAGAGACACACACGGTCCTTAATTTGTGTTTGTGTGTTTTTGTTCCAGTTGGGATGGAGGTTGATGCTGTGGCAGACAGTGGAAGTGAAGGTGAGTTTTGTGAGACAATAATAATAATAATGATTTGCGAGACAGTTTGCTTTTCATCAGAGATACAGATATATCTTGAAAATCTGCTTGTTTTTCCTTCTTCTGTCACTTTTCTTCAAGATTATTTGAAACTTTTTTTTCCCAAATTAATTATTTCATAATAGTTAAACTGAATGATTTCAGGGCATTTTTGCAACTCTTTATTTTCTTTATTTCTACTTGTTGTAACCTAGGGGGTATAATTTGCATCGTCACTTTGTGAAAGCAAAGTACAAAAAATGCATTTATGTTTGTCTCAGAGGAGGCCAGGAGGAGAAGTAAAAACAGAAGAGCCAAGCCACAACGTAGAGCCAAACAGGTCAGTGATGATGAGGAAGATGAGGAGGATGACGATGAGGCACAGAGGAAAAGGGGGCGAAAGAAGAAGGCCAGGCCCCGAGACAGTGATGAAGATGATGAAGAAGACAGCAGGAGTGTGAAAAGCAAAGGATCAAAAGCCTCCAGGAGGAAAGCTGCGAAGGAGGAGAGCGATGAGGAGAGCGAAGAGGACAGAGGGAAAAAGAAAAAAGGAGGGAGAGCGGTATCCAAAAAGGAGAAAGAGGAGCAGAATCAGGAGAAGAAGGGGAATGGTAAAGGGAGAGGAGGGAAGGATAAAGATGGTGAAAAGGACAAGAAAAAGAAGAATGGGAGGATGAGCAGGTGCAGTATTCTCTGAGAGCTGTCTCTCACCTACCTGCACGCTCCACACACCCATATGGGTTTTCTCCATGCAGTTTAATGCAGATTCCTGGCAGACTCTGGTCATATGAAGCTATTGTGTGTGCCGTATATTCAGGCTGGTGAAACTATATATCATTATAGTTATATCATCTATATCATTAGAACACTTGTACACTTAATTCCCTGAATATATGGCATTTACAGTGTGTCTGGTTGATTCTTAAAGTGGCATATCAGCAGTGAGATGCTGTTCAACATCTGATAGTGCTGTTTTCTACGTACATCAATAACCAAATGAGTAGCATTAAGTTAATAATTTACTGGACCAGGGTTTTTTTTTTCTTCCAAGTAATAGAAAAGGTAGGAAAGTGTGAGTGATAAAGATTTTTGGCTGCTGTGATGGATGGTGTAATCCTCATTTATTCATCCATTATTTACTACTGCCTTAAAACATAGGCAATGGGACAAAACATTGTAAGACACCACTCCTTCCTACTGTTTCACTGGGAGTGTTTGGTAGTTGGCTGCATTTTAAAAAGTAGCTAATTACTGCTTTTTACTGTGTCAAGAAAGAAAAAGAAAAACATTTTTTTCAACAAAATAATTCAAATCCATACCATAACTGTCTACTTCTGAATATTATTTAATACAATCATTTGAGTGCAATTAAAACAAATGTCAAAGTGCTGCTTAGAAGGCAAAAGAAACCTTTTAAAAGTACCTGCCTTTAGCTTATCGAAATAGTGCTTTCGACAAATTTGTCAGAAGCTTTTTTTTGTGGCAGACAGCAGAATGCATGCTGCTATCCAGAAAACTGATATGACAAAATGTTTTAAACCTGTATTAGTTGTTTTGTTGTGGGTCAGTGGAAACAAGCTGTGAACACAACACTGAGAAATTTAAGTCCAAATCCAAATTTAAGTCCAACGTTCCCTATCTTTTAACTCTGTTTTTGGTCTCTACCACCACCAGCCAGTCGCCAATTGTCTCTGTGCCCAACCATTTCTGTAGCTGTATAATTCCCGCAATCAGACTTTCACCCCCACTTCAGACAGCATTTGGCCACCTGTGGCGGCTGTGAGAAAGTAAGGAGGTTTTAAACATTTCTCTCTAACTTTCTTTTACACTCATTTCACAACACCCTCTGGCACTTTTTGAGTGCATCCTGGGTGCATTACACTTCTCCCTACATTTAAGCCATTATTATGTTTATCCCACTCTATGACTGCAGGTGTGGCCATTTGTAACAGCCATTGAACATGATAACATACAAACTGTTAATTCACCATAACTATATCCTTAGATTCTATAATCATATTAGTGCCTCTTTGATGCAATACTTAGGCGCAGCAGCGCTCTTCCTCTCTTTTGTAATTGTCCTTTACATACAGATAAGTTGAGCTTTTTGGATTTTCCGATGTTGGCGTTGCTGCTGTTGTCTGATGTTTAGGTTTGGCCCAAAGCCATAGCACTTGACAGCTCTTTCCCTTTATCAGCTCTTCTGGCTCTGAGTCTGATGAAGAATCGATGTCGGAGGGTGAGATCGCAGCCCTGAAGGAACAGGTAGAGGAGAAGAAGAAACTGATTGCAACATTAAGGAACAAACCCTGGCGCATGAAGAGGAGACTCGTACTGCTCAAGTAAAAACAAAAACTAACAATGGCCAACTTTAACTCGCATCCCCTGACTGTTTGCTTGTGATTATTGGGGTTTCTGGTTCTTGTTGCTGCTGCATTTTGTTTTTTATGCTTGTTTGATTTTGGTATTTTGCTTGTTGCTCTTTGTTTTTTTCACTTTCTATCATGCCATCACTCATGTCATGTACATGTGATGTTGATCATGCATTATTAAAACTTGTTCATTGCTACTTTAGCTGTTTGATACCTCTCTTTGTCAGTGCTGTGATCTATAGACTGTCAAAACTACTTTGGAAAAAAACAAAGTAGATTTTTTTTTAAGCAAAAATGCTTTGCAGAGACGTCAGAGCAGGTTTCCTGTATCCCTGACTTGACATATTACAGATCAAAACTATCATGCTCTCAGGCTCTGATATAATGCTCACACATACAAGACTGTTTTTTTTGTTACATTCTCTCAGATAAGCTTAATCCTGCACAGAAATAAAATCACTCAATCAGAAAGAAGATCAAAGAATCAAAGAAACAAGATGGCAGCTGTCTATAAATCTCAGAAAAACACGTATGAGGCTGGCAGCAGTTCAGCCTATTAGACATCTTTAATGTGAGAAGGCTGCCTTGTCTGGGGCCAAAGCTGATGTGCGGGTTAGTGCATTTGTGTGTGTCTGGTAGGCGTGTATGTTTCTCTGATGTACAGATCAGTGTAAGTAAAGGTCTGGGAAGGGAACAAGATACACGAGCTGCATTATTTTTTTCATGAGCTTGACACTGTTTAATGCATGCTGCTGTGGCTGCTTGCCAGGTCTAAGTAGTATGGTATCATCAATCAGTAAATCATCCCACACCTGATGTTTGAACATCCGGTTACCACTAACTAATTCATCTAGTGGTTTTGTAGGTAATAGTTTTTTTTGTGTTTTCTCTGGTTGGTTAAACAGGGAGGCCCAGGAGTTTGTAGAAAAGTTTGAAGGAGCTCTTGGGAAAGGGAAAGGCAGGAGGCTGTACGCGTTCAAAGTCATGATGACAAAGGTAATCTGTTCATGTTACAGCTGTTGACACTATAACCATACAATCTTTATAACTTATAATGTGGATGATATTATTAAAATAACCATTTTAATTTTTTTTCCCTTAGAAACTTATCAAGTTTAAACGTGACTTTGAGAACTTCAAAACAGCCTGTATACCCTGGGAGAGGAAGATTAAGGAAGTAGAAAGTTGGTACCACAGTGACTCCATCTAAAAATCATCTCCAAGCTATGATCTTACTGTTTCTAAAAAGCTGTTTCTACATTTCTAAGTCAGGTTCTCCGTTTTCCTAATTCCAGGTCACTTTGGGTCATCTGTGGCATCCTACTTTATTTTTCTGAGGTGGATGTATGGTCTGAATCTGGTCCTTTTTGGGTTCATGTTTGGCCTGGTGGTGCTGCCTGAGGTACAGCCTTTCTCGTACAACATGTCAGCAGGTGATACTTGATGTAGCAGACATACATGTTCTCAAATCCCCTGCCCCCCTGTGTGCAGGTCCTTATGGGTCTTCCCTATGGCTCCATTCCCAGGAAAACTGTGCCCCGAGAAGAACAGCCCACAGCCATGGACTTCTCTGTGCTCTTTGACTTTGGTGTGAGGATCTTTAGCTTCATTTATCAGTTTATCATACCCAACTCATGAAGATAGTTGGATGATATTTACAATGGATGGCTAAAGCAAATCTATATTATGGAAAAGACCACAGGACACCACAGATACACTGTGTTTTAAACACACATTGTTGTACTTTTAGCTGATTTAACTGCTCTAACACTTTTGGTCCAGACTGAATATCTGAACAACAATTAAATTAAATGTAAACAATTAAATGGATTGATATGATATTTGTACAGACATTCATGGTGGCAAGAGGGTGAATCCTAATGACTCTGACCTTCTCCTAGTGCCAACATGAGGTTCAGATTTCTGGTTTTTGAGGGAAATGTTTGGGAAATGCTTTTTTAAAATCAAGATTTTAACAGGATGTTATGATTATATTTGCTATACTTAAACTTTTTCTTAGTCTTGTTTTTTTTTTAAAGTTGCTTTTCACTTCATTGTGCTGTTGTGATATGTGGATATTTCTTTGTATATCCCAATAACAGGGATACTGCAAGTACTCCATTTTGTTCTATGGGTACTACAACAACTTACGAACGATCGGACTGCTGCAGTTCAGACTCCCTCTGTCGTACCTGCTTGTGGGTGTTGGCATCTTTGGATACAGCCTGATGGTTGTCATTAGAACGTAGGCAACAAATTCAGACAATCAGATGTACAGTACATGTATGCAGATGGAGATGTTTGATAGCTGTTTTTCATTTCTTTTTTTAAATCAGTTTTTCTTTTCAGGATGGCTCGTAACTCAAATGAAGGAGGAGATGGTGCAGAGGAGGGAGAGTTCACCTTCAGCTGGAAGATGTTCACCAGTTGGGACTACCTGATAGGAAACCCTGAGACTGCAGACAATAAGTTTGCCTCTATTACCACCAGCTTCAAGGTAAGCAAATGTTGTGCATGTTTTGAGGATGGCAGAAGCAGTTTTTTTTTTTTTTTTAAACCATCAGCCACATGTAAGCACGTGGCTTACAGGGCTTTTTTATCTGAAAAATCATCTGTTGTCCTCTTACTAATACTTTCATGACTGTCCTGCATATAACTCACACCCACACACTGAAATCACAAAAGGCATGCTGGGAATTCCTTATGAACTTGAGACTCAAGGAAAGTAAGTACAATGAGAAATTAAATACAACCCGACAGAAGAAATCAAATGCTATACCAAAATAAGTGCATCACAGGGTGGATGTTTCCTTTTAATCTCACTTTCCTTACAGGCTTTGCTTTGAGATTTGAAATTTTGAAACATGAAAACTGCAATACGATAAATGAAACACAAAATTTGAGGAGGCATCTTTATTTATTTGAATATTTTTATCAAAATTTTCCCGACTCCAGGAATCCATTGTGGATGAACAGGAGAACCAGAAAGATGAGAACATCCATCTCCGACGGTTCCTCAGGGTTCTTGCAAATGTTATGATCCTGTGCTGCCTTGGTGGTAGTGGATACCTCATCTATTTTGTGGTGAAACGTTCTCAGGAGTTTGCTGAGATGAAGTCAGAGGATCTCTCATGGTTTGAAAAGAATGAGGCAGGTTGACACTAAACATTTGATCTTTTCTGCTTATGGAAATGTGGGAGAGGCGAGGTTTGAAAATAAGATTAAAAAATGAGATTTGTATCCCCCTCTCTCGTCCATTGTATCAGGTGGAGTTTGTGATGTCACTGCTGGGGCTGGTGTGTCCTCCTCTGTTTGAAACCATTGCAGAATTGGAAGATTATCACCCTCGTATTGCCCTTAAGTGGCAGCTGGGTCGAATCTTCGCTCTCTTCCTGGGAAACCTTTACACCTTCCTCTTTGCCCTGTTTGATGAGGTTACTGCCAAGGTATGACATATGACCGTAAGGTATTCATAAATATTTGGGCTCATTTTTAACCATATAAATTTATCTTACATGATAAATTATCTTACATGATAAATTTATCTTACATTTGCTTTGGCTTCTAGCGTTTTACAGAATTCATTCTAATTTAAGAGCAAAACAGCTACATTTCTGACTTGCTTTTAAATACTGTATTACCCCTCAGTTAAATTTAAAGGAGTTATTTGTAAGTTTTTCTATCACTACTTAGCCAACACTAGCATTTACAGTTTACTTACCACTACAGAAGAAACATGACAAGTTCAGCATAAACTTCATTCCTTTGACAAGTGCTGTCTCCATTGGAGAAAAGCAACAGCAATGTTTTGCTTCAAGTTCTATCATTTCTTTTCTTCCACTGAAGTTAGCATGCTAACCATCCAGCCCCGGGCACCTTGCCAGCCTCGTAACTTTCCGACAGTGATTCACTGTAGAGTACAGACTGCCCTGATGAACTAGAGAGGGCGTATTATAACGTCTTGTATTGTAAATTCAGTGATGATGCTGAAGCTCTAAAAGCCTACTTCCCAATGTATGTTTAAATCCAAGCTGTGAACTGTGTATTACCATGTCTGCAAACTGACTTACTTTGCCTTGACTATTCTTTGATGTATTTTCTATTCTTTAGCTGGAGAGTGAGAAGTCAATCAAGAATGCCACTGAATGGGCTTTGAATGAGTACTATGCCAACTACAGCAGCTTCTTCAACACAACAGACATACCTCCTCCAGCTGTGAACCCAGCTGACGTTGTCAGAGGACCCTGCTGGGAGACTGGAGTGGGAATAGTCAGTAGTGGCATTACATACTGTTGTCCAATGATGAATGAGAAATTGTGGATGCACAGTAGCCTTTTAGCTTACTTTTACTCCATTTGCAGCATTATTCCGCTACTTTACCCTCCTCACCCCACTTAATCAAACAGAAGAGACCAAATGTCTGAGTTTACCGGTCGGTTTGCACTTGATCTTATTTCTCTTGCTTCTTTTCTTGCTGGCTTGTTTCTCTTTGTAGGAATTTGTGAAGTTGATCGTGTCAGACATGCAAGTGACCTATCTGACGATCCTGATTGGTGACTTCGTGCGAGCTGTCATTGTCCGCTTCCTCAACTATTGCTGGTGCTGGGACCTGGAGGCTGGATTTGTGAGTACTCACAGTGTGTATCAGTGGGTCATGGTGTCTCTGTGTTTCTGTTTGTTTGGTTAAATTGAGTTAAGAATTAATATTTTCATTTTTAATCTATCAGACAAAACATCACAGAGTTTTGATGTGCTGTGCTTTAAACCGTCCTTCACATAAAAGTAAGGGTGACTTTTGTGCCTCTTGTATCTGCAGTTATGCGGCTAAATTTGAATTTTCAAGTGGGTTTATCAGTCTAATGAGCATTTCCTGTATATCGTCATAATATAGCTACCATGTCATTCAGCTATAAATGAACGTTGTGTGAGTACAGCACAGTATTGGATCCAAGTCAACTTGATACCATACAATGACATCTGGCAAGACAGGTGATCCCTAACATTGAGTGAAAGAGGACACTGCAATGAGAACTTAATTACAGAGAGGGAGAGAAACATAGACATGGAGAAAGGGGCAAACGTAAAGTGCCCTGTCCTGGTTTTTGTGAATTCAGTTGAACACGCTAATCATGTTGTTGTGTTTACACCAGCCCTCGTATGGAGAGTTTGACATCAGTGGAAATGTGCTGGGGCTTGTCTTCAATCAAGGAATGATATGGTGAATTACTTTACATCTGCATGGCATATTTTACTTTCTGCCTCTCTATATATAACTAGTGATCTTCTAATTGGAACAATGCTTGACTAATGAGCTTCCCTCTGTTGAAAACAGCTCATGTTTCTTGTTGTTGTTGTCTACTTGTTGTGTTGAGTGCCTGTCTCTTTCAATTAGATGTAACTGTAGATGTCAATGGGACTCGTTTTTTCTCAGGATGGGGGCATTTTATGCTCCAGGTCTGGTGGGTCTGAACGTTTTGCGTCTCCTGTGCTCAATGTACTACCAGTGCTGGGCAGTGATGGCCTGTAATGTTCCTCATGAGCGAGTTTTCAAAGCCTCACGGTCCAACAACTTCTACATGGGTCTGCTACTGCTTGTGCTGTTCCTCAGCTTGCTTCCGGTCGTCTACACTATCATGACCTTGCCTCCTTCCTTCGACTGTGGGCCATTCAGGTCAGTTGGACTGAAATGGTACATTATTGGTGAATTAATATCACAATGTCAGGTTTTCATGATAGTTCATGAATGAATCATAAACATGAAGAAATTATATGTTACTATTGGGATGAAATAGGATTATCACACCATACATTTTTCACATTGTTGCAGCTCCAGTAGACAGCACACTTGGGTGAAAAAACATTTTATTTACTTTATTCATAACAGACCGTGTATAATATTGAATATAAATGTGTTCTTCTAGAGTCAGCATGAAGCTAGTTTTCATCTGTTTTTCCTTTGCAAGTCATTCAAGCACATTTATTCTTAAACATACTTAAACTCTCTTACATGCAGTTTGATGGACTCCTCTTATCCAAAGATTTGATACAGCAAACAGTGCATGGTATTTGATCTATGTCTTTCCATCAGTGGTCAAGAGAAGATGTATGATGTGGTCATGGAGACTATAGAACAGGATCTACCATCCTTCATAGGGAACATTTTTACCTATGCCACCAACCCTGGACTCATCATGCCTGCTGTCCTCCTCATGGTGTACGTTTCATGAAATACCTTTTTCACATTTGGTATATTTTTTTAAATGCACATTTATAATTCTGTACATTGATTGACTTAGTTTGTGTTTATACACTATGTCTATGTCTATACTACCACAAGGGACACCAAAGTCATATATTTTCAAATCCTACACTTCATTTATTTTGAAATGGTAAGATGTATACAAATGTAGTAGCTGTTGTCCTGATTACAATGGCTT
This sequence comes from Lates calcarifer, assembly GCF_001640805.2. Classification (NCBI taxonomy): domain Eukaryota; kingdom Metazoa; phylum Chordata; class Actinopteri; family Centropomidae; genus Lates; species Lates calcarifer. The sequence goes on from NC_066845.1 coordinate 15,463,783, forward strand.
TCACTTAAAAGACTTTTACTTACTAATACTATATAACAGGTTGGCCATCTACTACCTGAATGCAGTATCAAAAGGATACCAACAAGCAAATGTGGACCTTAAAAGGAAGATGCAAATGGTCAGTATGAGTGTTCTCTTGTTACTTGTTTTCTTCTTCTTTGTTCAAGATTCAATCAAACAAATGAATGTCCGGTTTATTGGTGGACACTTTAGGCTCGAGATGAAGAGAAGAACCGCAGGAACAACAAGGACAGTACAAATCAAGTGATGAAAGACTTGGAGGACTTGCTGCCAAACAAGTCTCTGATACCGCCTCCCACCGATGAAGAGCCACCCCCACCTGGTGAACTCACACACTCGCATATTCCTTTACTGCACGTGCTTCATCAGTCAATTTGCACCTGACTGTCCTCACCACTCTCTTTTTGCTCTCCATCTGTCTTCTCAGATGTCGTAATTGAGAAGGGCAGCAAGTCTCCCAAAACGAAGCCAGGTGCAGCTGGAAAAGGGGTTAATCTGCAAAAGGACGTGTCACTGGCTGCCCCGAACCCCAGAGGGCCAGTGACCCGTGCCCCAGGGCCGAGAGGGGGGCCTCCTGGAAATGCCAGGGGGCCTCAGCCTGGGCCGGGCAGAGGAAGAGGTCGGAGTGATCCGAGGCGATAAGAGATGTGGTTCATGGAATGAAACCCAGACGATACTCAGAATTGAACACTAAGAACAGGTGTCTTGTTAACAATGACTGCTGCAGTCTTTGACTTATGTAGAGAATCCAGTGCCACTGGAGTAATTGTAGACTTTTCGAAATTAATTGGCATGGATACTGATATTTTTTCACAAACCTATGATGTTATTTTACTGCGTAATTGAAAAGTGTTATAGCTAATATTTTAAACATATGCTAATTAAGGAACAGTCTATTATTACTGCTGTGTCAAGGCACAGAAATGTCTTATCTGGATTACTAGTATTACCACAGCAAAAAATTTAATAATATAAAATGTGATGTAACACAGATATGTAGCAAGAGGTGGGCATGACCATGTTGAAATCAGTGTAATGTTTACTGGTAATTAAGAGGGGTCAACCATTTTATTGATTTCATTTTGAAATCCCTGTAAATAGTTTGTAAAACGCATTTTGTTTATTTTTTTGTATGACACCAATTAAAAGAATCCATCTCAGGCAAAGTGCTATTTAAGTTGTCTGAACAAAACAGGCTCTCTAAACTATCAAAAGAAACACTACTATAGAGAACATACTGTCCACTAAACTGTTAAGGTAAAACGTCTGAGATAGCACACTGGAGGAACACAAATAAATGAAAGTCAGCATTGTCACAGTAATATCAAGCAAAATAGACGTAACGTTGACAAGATATTGAAAAAGTTAGTGAGTACCTCAGTAGAAATGAGAGGAATAAATGTTCACGAAGAGACACAGAATCGACGATGCCTCCAAAATGTCCCAGTGCCGTATGATTATTGCCAAATGTCTGTGAAGGATCTGAAGCCAAAGAGTGGCAGAGAATTTAAAAGACAGGAAACAGTCCTGCAACATGATGGTGTTAGGAATTCTTTTGCGAGATTTTGATGGTGACTGCCTTGACCTCTGTGTACTCCTGAAGAGCATATTCTCCCCTAAAAACAAACAAACAAACAAAAAAAAAAAAAACACTGATTACACAAGGAAAAGGTGCTCCACTGACTTTTTACAATGTTTCCTCACAGTACATGAGCAACATGTATCAATCAAGTTGCAATGTTGTACCAAAGTACTGATCTACTGTGTATGCAGTGAAACTGTGTGGTGCACATAAATACAGTTCCATACAGAGACTGTACAGTGGTTTCACTCACAGTTCCCTCCCATTACCAGACATTTTGAAGCCACCAAACGGACACTGAGCACTCATGGCATTGTAGCAGTTCACCCTTGAAAAAAAAAAAGCATCATTAGTTTCATCTCACTGCATAACAACTAGAGGTTGCCAGTCATTTTACCAAAGGCATTCATTACTATGTATTGATATATTATGTAATATTCCAAAGTCTAATATAACTTTAAGAAAGGCTTCTGTGATGATTTTCCAGATTAACTGTAAAAGTCAAACTCTAGAGGATGCGTACCAGACCATGCCAGCCTGCAGAGCAGAGGAGACTGTTAGGGCTTTGTCAATGTCATTGGTAAACACTCCTGCTGCCAGGCCGTAGTGTGTGGCATTGGCTCTCTGGATGACTTCATGGACGCTACGGAAACACATGATCTGCTGCACTGGACCAAAAATCTGAGAGAGTTTTGAGTAGAGGAGGGAAATGTGGTAGCAAAGATGAAAATGATACATAAGGATGAAAAAAAAAATCTCTGTGTGTGTCACAAAGAGTGGTTGTACATATGCAAATGTGCTTGAGAGCAGAGTACCTCTTCTTTGGCGATGCGCATATCGTCTGTGACATTTGAGAAGACGGTGGGTTGGATGAAAAGTCCCTGCTGACCCCATGGGGATCCCCCACATTCCAGCGTGGCCCCCTCCCTCTTCCCGCTCTCTATCAGCTCCATTATCTTATTAAACTGCTTCTGGTCGATCTACAGAGAACAGCGACTGGCAGCTCAAATTATTTGCTCTTTGTGTGTACACACTTCGGGAAATCTTGCTTCCTAACCTTTTAGACAATATCGGTTGTTAAATAAATAGGGTTCCTGCTTACCTGTGGTCCTTGATCCACCCCTGGCAGCAGTGGGTTCCCCAGGACTTTGGATCTGGCTCTCTCGACACTGCGACGAACAAACTCCTCGTAAATCGGTTCCTCCACAAACACCCTGGATCCAGCCAGGCAGCACTGGCCCTGATTAAAGAACAGACCGCTGTGGGCCTGCTCCACTGCATACTCTACTGCATGACAGACATGTACACATATAAGTCCAAAATGCTGCAGCGAGACTCTCGACAGGAAGTACGAAGGTGCAAAAAGAACACTACGTTTAAATAGCAACAATAAAGTAAAACTCACAATCACAGTCTGCAAAGACAATATTTGGATTTTTGCCACCAAGTTCCAGTGTAACTCTTTTCAGATTACTGTCACCTGCAGCCTTCTGGATGAGCTTCCCAACCTGGCAACCAATGACAACGGTGTGAGATAGAGTTAGATTACAGTGACAGTGTTAACACAAATAGGAGCAAAGGACACTAAAACACTAGAGGAGAAGAGAAAAGAAGAGGAGACACTAACAGCAGTAGATCCGGTGAAGGCTACTTTGTCTATGTCCATGTGATGGGAAATGGCACAGCCTGCTGTCTGACCATAACCTGGCACCACGTTTACCACACCTGGAGGAAACCCAGCCTGAACCCAGAGAAACAGAAGGAGAGATGTAATAAACAGCCACTACATATGCTCATCTTTAGAGACATAAACTGAGAGCAGTCTTTCTACTCATACAGCCACTTAGGTCTCGATGACAGCTGAATTCAAGTTCATGGCTTTTGTCCACATGTTCTTTGCTCTTATATCATTGTTGGGGGAGACAGTAATAATCCAAGTACCTCTTTTATGAGTGCAGCCATGTGCAGGGCTGATAATGGGGTCTGTTCAGCAGGTTTGATGACAACAGTGTTCCCACAGCACAGAGCAGGAGCAATCTTCCATGCAAACATCATCAAGGGGAAGTTCCACTGTAAGCCAACGTACATAAACGTGGTTAATTTGCAACAACATGAGGAACTTGTAACTTCGGCGAGTATAATTATATTTAACAAGCATTAAAATAGACTCAGGTATTTTGATTTCAGGTAAAACTAGTTCAAACATTTTGCCAGATTTCTTGGTATTCTCTGTTATTACATTGTGTACAGAATACATTATCAATGCTTTCTCTCATTGTTCTTAAGTCTTACGTTGTGTGCTATGTATGTCTCTGTAGTATTTGGACAGAATTGTTTTGTTACTCACAGGAATGATCTGGCCACATACTCCAATGGGCTCATGTCGTGTGTAAGTAAAGTACTCCCCATCTGTAGAAAATATGCATAATATACAGTTAATTCATGATCACTTTCAATACACCATGACTTTCAGTTTTTATATCAAAACATAATTTTCAGACATGGCAGTATCTCTGTCCGTCACCTAAATCTATGATTGTGAGGAAGTGTTGAAAAGGGGACAACTCACCTACAGGGATGGTTTTGCCGTGAATCTTGTCTGCCCAGCCGCCATAGTATCTCAAGGTTTTGATTGTGGCCATCAGATCTACAAAGTATGCCATGAGAAACACTTTGCCAGAGTCCAAAGCCTCTAGGGTCTAGAAATAAAAAAAAAAAGTTATTAGTGTATAAGCATCATTACTTCATTGTATAAAACCAGTTGATATTTCACTTCAAGTCTACATTTTGTGGAGCAACATTTAAACTGAGGATTGTGTGTGTGTGTGTGTGTGTCTCACTGCAAGTAGTAGCCGGTCTCTCTCCACTAAGTCAGCGAGTCTGTTCAGTAGATGACCTCGGTCTGAGGCGTCCATGGATCGCCATGGTGACCCCATCTGGAAAGCGGCTCGGGCACTCCTAACTGCCTTCTCCACATCTTCCTACAAGAGGCCCAGTTTGTGGAAGTGGTCACTGATGTCAAGTCAAGTCAATTTCAGTTTTGTAACAACATCACAAATCATAAATTTGCCTCAAAGGGCTTTACAATCTGTTTTACAGACTCAGAAACACCTGTAGCAAAAGCAAAACATAATGCAATGAAGTTAATCCACCTTCCTTTTCAAACTCTTGCCAGTACAGAGGTAAAAAGCATTTCTAGTTCACTGTTGATGTATAATGTACTCACTGCATCAGCCTCCTCCACTTCACACAGCAGCTCTCCTGTGGCGGGATTATACACAGGAATCTTTCTCCCGCTGCATGACTCATGCCACTCATTACTGATGAACAACTGAGATACCAAAGGAGAATTAGAGGAATAATACACACAGACACAGATTCTTCATGTACATTTTTTTCTTCAAGGGGTGTCTCCCCCGCTTATTGTCTCAAAGCAGATCAAAGACAATCCTAAACACATGGTGAAGTGTATCAGACTCTCTGGATTTAGTGGGAGTCATTTTGCGTGCTCTGATATTTTTATGAGGTGCATCTGCATGCTGTAAAGCATGTAGAGTATTTTAAGGTAACTGCCTTCATCAGAGGACTGATAAAGGAACCAATAAAGATTTTCCCATATTCATTTTGTTTTATCTCCTTAAGACCATGTCTCCATTTTCCTCTAATTACAAGCAGACACAGCTTATGTTTCATTTTCATTCTGGACACAAACCATAAACACTAAATTGCCATATCACTGGTAAACAAGACCATATCACAGGGCAACTGAACCAGTTATCAACGTGTTCAGGACACATGATCAATGTTAGGATAAGAGTAAAAGGAAAATATAAAACTATCAAATCAGAATTGTAATCAAAACTCTTACACACAGTGCCACACTAATGACCCAGAGCCAACAGTGGTTGATTTACATGTTATAATAAAATCCCTAAAGAGAACCTTTATGGAACTCTGTACTCCATGCCTTTGTGTTATGAGCCAAACTGATCTCCAGGAACAAAGAAATCTGAACCAAACTGCAGCTGAGATCATTCCTCAGATTTGCTTTAACTCTTGACTCTTGGATACAGCTTACCTTAGTGTACTGAATTGGGGGGTCTGGGACTGGCATGGGCAGAGCCTGCATCCCTGGTCGGTCTCCATGCTCTGATTTGTGGTTCTGGTTTGGAATCTGGTGGTTGCACCCATTATCAGACTGCTGCTGGTGGTCGTTGTCAGGCTGGGAGTTCATGTTCACATGTTTTCCCTCTGAAAAAGACACAAATGGAAGCCAGTGCCCACCCAAGCATGTTCGTGCACATGTGTGTGTGTTTATCGTATGTGTGTGTGAACACTTAATTGCGAAAGTTAATATCTGAATCACTGTTTAGTCATAACCCTGTGCATGAGACACCATCCCAACCCAGTGGAGTAACAGAAACTGCACCAAATGAGATACTGGCAGTGTGAGCAGGCTAACACCATGGGGTCAAGGGTTACGACTGGCACCGTAAAGTCGGGCTGGCTCTGAGCGGTGGATTGGACTGACCTCATTTAGACAGAGAGGATCAGAGAACAGCAGGAAATGCAGGCCAGAGCAAAACACTACCAGAGGTGTCTTTCATCACATTTGCTTTGAAACAATTATCCAATTATGAATATTTCACCCTACATATAGTCACAACTACATTTAATCCCTGCACACAAACACACACAAATACATAGCAAACATTAACATATTGCTCCTTAGTATACACTATAGTTGTTTCATGAAAACTACCATTAATCAGAGCTGAACTGATTACTCCACTAATTAATTGATTAGAAGACTGAGAGAATAAAAAACACTACTTTGATTATTGATTAATCATTTAAGTCACCTAAGCAATAATAATAATAATAATAATAATCTGTTTCAGATTTCTTAAACCTGAATATTTTCAGTGTCTGTTGTGTGTTTTTGTATTCATTACATTACATATTTTTGGAATTTGGAGTCTAGATCAAACAAGCACTCTTAATATGTCACTTTAAGCTTGTAATGAGCAATGTCCACAATTTTCTAACATAATGCAGACAAACCAGTCAAACAATTAATTGAGAAAATAATCGCAGATCACACTGAAAAGAAAAGGAAATATTTGCTTCAACACTAATTATGAAAAAATGAATTAGCTGGATTGGATCCTGAGAGAAATTGTAGTTTTTCACAATAAAAGGTGCAATTTGTTCGTTGACAAATCAGAGGTCTAAAAAGTTTTCTTACCTGTGGGTGATGCAGTTTGATGGACTCCCACTCCGGTCACCGGCATGTTGCAGCTGCTCTCCGCTTCCTCTCGCCGTCAGCGGAGCGGAGAGTCGCCGAGCAGCTTTATATACCTGCAGCTGTCAGCGCTGGAAAACAGAAAACGGCAGCATTACGTTCCGTCGCACCGGGAGTCCTCCCTGGTCCTCCGAGAGTCGCCCCTGCACGTGCTAATCACCGTTCAGACGGAACCAATCCCAGTCTACCCCACGTGCCCCTCGGAGGCAGGCGCGCGCATCTTACAGTTGATATGACCGTGAAACACAGTGTTGTGTATGGTAAGGTGACGTTTTTAAATATGATAGCCACACAAAAGATTTTTTTTTTCATATATTTTGTGTACGTTTGATGTGTAATAAGCAGTCAAGAGTCAGGAAACGTAGGATAATTTTGCAGCTCGTTTTTATGAGGAAACAGCTGGTGGAACTCACCTTAATTTATTCAAGTAGGCCCACCATACTCAAGTACACGTTTAAAGTACTTTTACTGTAGTGTTTCCATTAAATGCAATTGTATACTTCTATTCCACTACATTTAAATGAGAGATACTGTTTTGTGTTGACAGCTAAAGTTACTGGTTCCTTTGCTTGTTAAGACTTTACAAAGAAAACATATCAGCTAGTAAATTAGGACAAATTCTTACAGAGAGTAAGCAGAATTTAATGTAGCTAAAATCAACATCATGCCACTTCCACTTTATTGTATCAGTAAGTACCTTAGCTTTTAACACTTATGTCTGTGCTCTAACTCACTGTAAAAACAACCTGCACTGTGGGTGGGGGGTTAATGTCTTCAGGTTTTTGTTACTCTTCAGGAGTTGAATCATGTTCATCATGTTTTGTCCCCATAAAAATGATCAAATTATCAGAGTCTGTCCACTTTTTAAAAAACGAGTGCAAACCGAGGCAATTAACCACAAGCTGCGTTCAGTCAAGTGATGTCCACTTATAGTACTCCTGTCGTCTATGAATCAGTTTAGCCCAACTGTCTGGATAGGCCCATCTACAAGGCAGCGGACATAATTGGGAAGATGTTTGCTTTGATAAGGGGCCTCCTGCTGCTTCACTGTCTCCCGCGAACAATGTGATCACATAACTTTGTCTGATGCGCCTATTTTGGTCTGGAGTATTTCTAAACCAACACATCCCTTTGAGAAATATCCCCTGGGAGAACACAACCTCTGTAATTAACCCTTGTTGGACGATGAGAAAATCAGCAGAACTGCACTTGTGAGAGAGTGTTACAAAACACAGTGGAAATATCTTATGTGTGCAGCTCTATCTTGTCATACAGTAGAGTTGAAGGTTGTGCTATGAAGACAAAGTACACCTCAACTGTTTTGAGGTGGACTTTGAATTATAATTGGTAATTATCAACACATACTTTATCATTTTCAGTGTTTGAATATAAGCAACACATTCCCCCTCTGGACACTACACCGTCCAGTCTGGCTCCACAGAGTCAGCGTGTGTGTCTTGGCTCTGTCTGCCAGAGTTAATGACAAGACTGGACCGCCTCAGCCTGAGAGAGGATGTGGACCGGTGGGTCAAAGGAGCTGTCGCTCGGCCTGACAGCACCGGGTGTCCCACAGTTGAGACTGAGCTAAATTGACGGTTCGATGGAGAGTGAGAAAGAAAGGGGAATGAAAGGAATGAAAGATGGCGAGTGAGGGATAGTGAGAGAACTGGGGAGGAGGATGTAATGCAGGTTTGGGTGAAAAGAGGGAAAAGGAGTGAGGAGAGAAAGAAAGGAGAGAATATTAAGAAACAAGAGAAACCAAGGGCTTTGATAACCAATTAGAAGCCACAAGACGAATAATACAAATGACGAAAAAGAAAAAAAATGGCTGCTTGAATGAAAGGGAACTAAATCTGTCAGGTATTATCGAGAGCAGCTGAGTTGGTTGTTCTCTTATGATGAACAAATCCACATGCATTTTCCTGCATTATTTATAAACATCCATCTTTCTTACAGATGTTTGTACTGCCCTAACTATAACTATTACCAGCAAGTATTTCTCATTGTCCAACTATACACAACTACAATATGTAAAGCTGCATGAACAATGCTTTGTGAGGTGTCTCTCTTATTTTGTCCACACTTCCTGATGAGTTATGGCTATGATGATATGTATACATATCAAACACAACGTGTGCACACATCATCACTTTCATGACAATACGTAGCTTGAAAGCATGACCTCAGGAAAACTGTAGGGGACATGAAGTCAACCCTAACAGATGGAGAGCGTCCCCTTGTGACACAATATGGAAATTACTGTATTAGACTGTTCATAAAACAGCGCTGGAGCCTGTGAACCAGTGATAGGTGAAGCACCCAGATTCTTTCCTCCTTTTAATACAAGGTTAAAAACCCCACATTCAAAGGTTAGTTGCCTGAAAGTACAGAAATATATCCAGCATTTTTTTCTACTTACTTTAAAGTGTCAGAGTGGCCCATTACAGGGTGGGAGTTAAAACAAGTGTTTACAGTGATGTTTTCACATTTTGCACTAATCTATGATAGCAATTAAATCCCACCTTTGTATTTAATTAATGATGGCTTAATGTATTTTCTGCTAATAGGCAGTGTTTAAACCTATCCACTGCAACAAACAGCCTCCAACTTTGTTGGAACAAGAGAGGAGGGGTCCATGTTGTGAATGGTTCCGGTCTGCGCTCAAATGGGCCGATCTGGTCACTGGCAGGACGGACATGTCCTGAACCCTGTGCCAAGTTTCTCACCATGTGTGCCTCTCTATCGTGAGCAGGCAGCAGCTCCCTCTGCAGGGGGCCCGGCTGCTGAAAGGGACGTCCCGAACTGTGAGCTACTCTCACTGACAAGTTCTTCAGAATCAGACCTCAAACTTCTGCCCGCTGAGTTATTTTGTGTCTTCTCTGCTCTTTGTTGTTTGGGTCTGGCTCTCTACTTTTTTTTTTTACTCCAAAATTACAGAGGAGCGTGGTGAGTTTTCTATCAACACTGTTTCTCATATTTCTTTCTTTTTGTCTTTGACTGTTTGTTGTTCTTGTTTTTTTACCTTGGTTTTCTTTTGTTTTAGTAGCCTACCACTTACTTTTTGTAAAAAAAATTCTCCCTGTATTTTGAGCATAACTCACAATTTTTTGATTTAGACTACTTTAATAGGGGAATCTTTAAGTTTTTACTCTCGCCCTCTATGTTTCAGTATTTACAGTTTACCGGGAAAGATGAGACTGACGTTTGGGACTCTGCCCATCAAGGACAACCCTTGTGCATCTCTGTCTAGTGTCACTGTTGGTCTGTGTCTTCTCACCCTCCTCCTGATGGCCCTCAGGGGCCGAAAGAGCCACCATCATTCCTCCCATTGGGACCACACAAAATATCCCCCTCCTCCTGGCCCCACACCGTGGCCCCTTGTCGGCAACCTGCTCCAGATGGGGGACCAGATTCATCTTTCTCTAACTCGATTAAGGCTCCAGTATGGTGATGTGTTCAAGGTATATAGAGTAGAACAAGTAGTTTACATGGGTGAAGGATTAAGTATTTGCTTATTAATTCAATCATTCGTCTATTCCTTCACCACAGATGCGTCTGGGCTCTTTGACTGTTGTGGTCCTGAGTGGATACACCACCATCAGACAGGCGCTGGTTCGACAGGGGGAAGCTTTTGCTGGGCGACCTGACCTTTTCACCTTTTCTGCTGTTGCCAACGGGACCAGCATGACCTTCAGTGAGAAGTACGGACCGGCCTGGATGCTCCACAAGAAGCTGTGTAAGAATGCCCTCAGGTCTTTCTCCCAGGCTGAGCCCAGGGGATCTGGTGCCACGTGCCTGCTGGAGGAACATGTCTGTGCTGAGGCTGCAGAGATGGTGGAGGTGATCTGGGAGCAACTTGCTGCCAAAGGGGAAACGGGCCAAGATACGACGGGTATAGATCCCGTGATACCCCTGGTAACCTCTGTGGCGAATGTTGTCTGTGCCCTCTGTTTCGGGAAAAGGTATGACTACAATGACAAGGAGTTTCTCACTGTTGTCCACATCAACAACGAGGTCCTGAGGATCTTTGCAGCAGGAAACCTGGCCGACTTTTTCCCTGTCTTTCGCTACTTTCCGAGCCCATCTCTGAGGAAGATGGTCCAGCACATTCGTAGGATGAATGGATTCATGGAGCGCAGCATTGAGGAACACATCAATACTTTTGATAAGGTAAGGAAGCCACTAGATACACTGGTAGCCCAGGATTTATATTGTTCATGTAGGAGGAAAATGCTAAAGGAAACTACACATAGACACATAATAAAATTGAAACTAGTGTTGTTTCGAATGAGAAGACATTGTAGAGGAACAAAATATTAATGTTATAAGTCTATCTGTCCCATTGTGTTAAAGGTTTTTCTTCTGGCTTTAATATTGCACTGTTTTTTGGCACCTGCACAGAAAACTAAAGTACATGAGCAAAGAGTTTTGAAGGACACACAATAGAAAGCAGATATTTCAAAGAAAGAAGTGCAAATTTCTCATGCCTATCAAGACCAAGTCACCATGACAAGTGGTTAAATATTATGATAATTGAAATAGTAATGCATTATTATGACTAACTGATTACTGGGTTGATTAATCCTATCTTGACCTTAACTGATCTATTCCACAAAATACAAACAAAATATTTCCAGTAGAGCCTAATGCAGTGGATGGCATGTTTGTAAGTGTTGTTTTCTTTAGATTTGTCCCACTAATTTGCCCTCCACTATTTCCATCTGACATTGCACTCATGCAGTAGTGGCTGCTGAGTTCAACTGTAGCCAAAAAAATAACAAACAAGTTCCCTGGGAGGGACCTTTGTTCTTGTGCAGAGTGGCTAAAATGTTCGCACGCACTCTAATTGGGAATTAGCAACCCACTGGAAGACACGCGTCGTACCGTAACTGATTACTGTCTCGTCCCTAATTATTGCTTTTAAATTTTGAACCTTAATTTCTGCATAATATTACAAATCAGCCTATTGTTAACAAAGATAGCTCCAGTCATGATAATGACAATGACTTAAGAAAAACAGACCACAATCAAATGATACATTTTCTGTCATTTTATGTGTGTGTATGTGTGTGTGTGTATGTGATTACAGAACTGCATCCGGGACATTACAGATGCTCTGATTGCAATTTGTGAGGACAGGGAAGAAAATAAAGAAACGTCTGTGCTCTCCAACTCTCAGATCATTCATACTGTTATAGACATCTTTGGAGCAGGTTAGACACTGTCCACACTGGAAATCAGTGACATCTCACTTATATTATCACTGATGACAAACAGTACTGGTAACGACATTTACATTTACATTGAACATACTGATAAGGATGATTAACCTCTTTTCACTGCAGTTGTGTGTGTGTGTGTTTGTGATTTTCTTAAGGATTTGACACCATCATTGCTGGTTTACAGTGGAGCCTGTTGTACCTCATTAAGTTTCCTGACATCCAGGACAGAATACACCAGGAGATAGGTACTGTCTTATGTTTTAATATGACAAATATCTGATATTCTAATTATACAAAATATGCTGTGTTTCCATTTTTATTTGTATACCAAGATAAACCCTTAGAGTGGGAGCTAGAGGAAACTCCAACTGGCTAATACATTACTTACAGAGCACTGCTGCTCATATCTCATGAAAATTGTGTTTCTCCTAATAGAGAAATAGAGGGTTGCTCATTAATGATTTACACATTACTAATGAGAAAAGATTCTGGCATCAAAACTACTAATTTTAGAAAAGGGGTTGATGCTTCACATAAGATAGAGCTTAATATCTGAGATATGACTGAATTTAGCCTTTACCTGTTAAATTATGCAACAAAAAAGAATTCAGCAAGTTAAAAAATGTTTTTAAGTAAATAAATATATCACCATCACAGGAGTTTGCCAGGCATGTGGGATGTCTGTTAGGAAGTATCAAAATTTCAGGCAGACTCAACATAATCAAGACCCAACAATGGCCAAACCCGATTGCCCTTCCCAAATAGACCACGAGAGAAACTCACAATAGATCAGTCCAATTTGCTGATGCCAGAGCTACTTTTGAAGTGGGCTGACAGAACTGGTGCTGTCTGTTCCGAGGCACGTTGCATTTTCACAGAGAGACAGAGAGAGCGGGGGGAGGAGAGGGGGAGACGCTAAGAGAAGACAGGATGAATCAGAACGAGAGAGGGAGGCACAAACAGCCAGGGGAAGAAAGGTTAGAGAGTTGTTCCAGTCCGACACAAAAGCAGTAACACGCAAGGCACTGAACACACAATGTTCGCTCTTGCAAACAGCTAGGACATGTTAATCACAGGACCTCACAATTTCAGGAAAGCTATCAGCCATCATAGAACATGAAGCCTTACATTACCACGGAAATCGACCACTTCATCGTCAGCTGTTTGGGTGAACTTCCTGGTGAGAAAACATGGAAATGTCTGACTTTACAAGTTGAAGAGGAGCACTTGAATGCACCAACTGGTTTGGTCTATGTGAAGTCAGACCATCACATTTAGAGGAAGTGGTGGGAGGTCAGTCTGGCCTTCAGATAACATTCTCCAGCCTAAAGAAACTAAGATGCAGATTATGTTTCAGAGGAGGCTATCTCTACAGTACTCAGAGTAACTATCTATCTATAAATATCTATCCAGTCAAACAAAAATATCCAGTTCTACTACTGGAGCACACTCTGGATCACTTTTCTAATGAGCATTGGTGTTTTTTTGTTTTTTTTCTCTTTTGTAGATGACCATATTGGCACAGCCAGACTGCCCAGGTTTTCAGACAAACCCAAGATGCCTTTCACGGAGGCATTCTTATATGAAGTGTTTCGTCATGCCTCCTACGTCCCCTTTACCATACCTCACTGGTAAGACAAAAGGTTTGGGGATAGTAAATTTGAGGTTGTCTGTATTGTTGTTAACGTCTATTGTTGTTTCGTCTCTTTTAGCACCACAAGAAATATCACCCTGAATGGATACTTCATTCCTAAAGACACATGTGTCTTCATTAACCAGTATCAAGTCAATCATGATAGGTGAGTAGCCACAAGCAATCATCACTTAATTATGACTTTGAATTTGACTTACATAAGACATGCTGCAGGATCAGTAAAGAGTGGAATATGCTGGTCTCTTTCAGCATCTTTTCACTTAATAAGAATGTGTTTTTTTGTTTTATTTTGTGTTGTTTTATTGCATGATTGGTCTGTTTCTTACTCTGTCCCAGTGATCTTTGGGGTGACCCAGACACATTTCGTCCTGAACGCTTCCTGGGTCCATCAGGACTCCTCAATAAGGAGCTGACAGAGAAGGTCCTCATCTTTGGCATGGGGAAGAGACGTTGTCTTGGCGATGGATTTGCACGCTTGGAGATGTTTGTCTTTCTCACCACACTGCTCCACGGGCTGCGGATTGAAAATGTTCCAGGGCAGGAGCTGGACCTCAGCACCGATTTTGGTCTGACTATGAAACCACGTCCTTATAGGATTACCATCTCCTCAAGGTTTTAGATCGTCATAAAACCCAAATGGTGCTCTTTGTGGAATATCACAACACATATACTAATTATTATTTTTATTAGCCACCATCTTTGGCTAACCTTGATAACACTGCAGAGATGCAGTACCTCTCATTATACCTTGTTCATAGACTGGAGTTTTTGTTTTGGCAAATGTGGTAAAAACCATGAACAACAAAAGGGAAATATACTGTATGCATAAATGTGCTTCTAATATAATGAAAAATAGCTAGAAATAATATTGAATATGAACTAACTTCATGTTTATATTGAACACAACATTTACTGAGTGAGGGTCATTCAAAGTGCTTCTGTGCCTGTACTTTGAAAGGGTAGAGTCCCTCCGCCTTCCTGTCCCACCACATTAAAAATGAAACTAGCTTGAAAACAGCCCCTCATTAAAAGTCTTTATCTTAAGTTATTAGTTACAGTTAAACACTGAGGGAGGGAGAGAGAGAGGGTGTTTCAGATTGGTGACCAGCGCTTCGGGCCTCATACTGTGTTCATGCAGGGTTCATTCTCACTCTCATTGGCCCTCTTCTCCCCCTCCTCGCTTCAACTTTTCTCCTATCTCCTCCTCATCAGTTTGATTCCCTTTCATCTTCTCATCCCCCTAATGTCCTCGACTTCTTCCTGTCTTTATCCCCCTCTTTCCCTGGCTCCTCCTCCTCTTTTACTGTAGCTTCAAGGCAAACACTGCAGCGCTAACTCATCTGCTCCCATCTCCAAAGTCTCCCCCAGTGGCTCTCAGAGGAATGACGCAAACGTATATATTAAGACATTTTGAACCTCCTCCTCTCCCATCAGTACTGTGACCTCCCACACACTCAGATTAGATACAGTCCCAGACATCTTTGAGGGAGGTAAAGAGGACAGCGAAGTGTGAAATCAGGCAGTCCTATTTTCATAAGCTTATTGTAAAAAAGCATGGCAGTGTGCATATGAACAAAAGGGAAGTTAGGCAGAATGACTTATGGGAACTTTATCCTTAGATAGAGAGTTTGAAAGTTATGTTCATGACAGTATTCTTTGTTTTAAACTTTCATATATACAGGGGAAATCTACTGAGTGCTAGGATTGTTGTTCACATTTCAGCTGATACAGTACTGGTGCCTGGAATTTGGGACTGATACCCAACCGTACCATTTCTCATCACTTTACTCTGTGTTTTAGCATACTAAACAGCATGTTGGTGAAGAATTTTGGACACAGCCATTGGCTGAGTGTTGGCTAATGCTAATGCTTGTAAAAGCTCTAAGCTCTAAGTCAAGACAGCCCATTTATCCCAACAACTACAACTTAATCCAACTAGTTAATTAATTAATTAATTACCTGAAGATGTTGATGAAGTTATCGATGATGCCTCACTTTTTTTTTTGTCCATGTAGGATTTAATTTCCTCGATGCTGGCTGCAGGTGTGCTAACATTAGTTATGGCTGCTGTGGGGGACTTGGCTTTTCAAACACAGTGCACTCAGTCATCAGCTTTTGTGTTTGACCAGGTGTTTCCTCAGGTTAGACTGGTTGCCCTGGCCTGCTTTGCATTGTAGATCACAACTACTGCAGCAAGTGTTGTCTTCATTGACTTCTTTAGTGTAACCAGACTTGTGACCTCTTTTGCTCACCATTGCCCTGGCTCACTTGTGTGACTTGTGACTTGAACAAGCTGATAATGATTCAAACAGGCAACCCTCTGGTCATAGCCATCTTCCCTAACCTCTACGATTCTCAGGAATAATATTTGACCTTCGCTGTCCAGACTATAGAAAGCACTTTTCCCATTCATCTGCTGAAGAACAATATTTAATAGATTCTGGATGTTTCAATGAGGGAGATTATTAGAAGAATTTCAAGACTTTTAATGTGCTAATTGAACGTTCTTTGTGGAAACATTTAATAAGACACAAACTTTTATCCAAAACACATTATTTCTATATTTCCAAAAATGTATCTGACAGGGACCTTTAAAGATTTTTGGTCCTGATGTTTTAACAAATTAAGTGATTTGTGAGGATTATTTCTGCGTTTCTGCTGTTGCAGGGGATAATGATTTAGTGTCCCTTAGTCCCTAAGTTGGTTAAAGCAATATTTAAGTAAAGTAAAAGTAATGTAGACATATTTTCAACACACATTCTCTGAAAAGATCTAGCATTTGTTGTGTGTTCATTATTTATATCTGCAAACATGTTGACCTCTTGAAAAGATTTAACTCTGAGCACTAAATCTCAGAGCACTGGGCTCTCATCATTATAGTTGATAATGTCAGTGGTTAAGTTTTTTTATAATATTTTTAAAAGGAAAAGTAGATGTAATAAGGAAAAGAGTCAAATAAATTGCACTTGTAGTCTGTAATATGTGTTGATTTTTTTTTTAAATAAATGAAATATTGTTTGGATAAATGCACTAAAATCTTGTCAAGTAAAACGGTAGTCAGCTTCTAACAATGCCTTTGTATGATGCATATCATATCTGTTCTGCAACATGCAACATGAAAATAAAGGAAATGATGAACGTCTGTGTTGTACTAGTAATATTTCTATTTCCAAGGTAATGCTGTCATTGAAGCAGAAGTCGCATAGTGACAGTGAGCCTGCAGTCAATACTGTAAGGTGTCATTCGCAGATTGCCAGTGGGTGGTCATGTATGCAACTCGCAACACAGTTGGTTTGTGCCGACTGATTCACAAAACACACGACCTCAGTATCTGGGAGACCAAAGCCCCTTCATCAACCCTGTTCCCTCTTCATGTGCTCTCTGTGTCTTTGTCCCTCACATTGTTCTAGTCCAGAGAGCTCGCAGTATGATTTAAACTATGGCCCTCATTAAAGAATAACAAATCACAGTGAACATGTGCTGAGTGGCCTCTGATCTAAATCAGCCAATAAAACATAGCATGCAAAGCTAGGAATCACGGCTCTAATGTGGCGAAACACAAGAGAAGCACTAGTGGGGGCCCATGGTATAGATTAAAAATGCTGAACAATTAAGACTGGGCCCAAATGCAGACAAAAGACAGCCTACTTATAGAAACTGTTATCCCCCATCAGCACTGAAATGCTATCCTGGGTCAAACAATTTCAGTTTGAAGCCATGACTCTCCTGAGACTGATTTAGTCTGTGCCAAGGCCTGGAGTGTGACAAGGCCTTGAGTGCAACAAAAACCAACCAATAAACAGCAGAATAAATCTCACTGTGACTTCTCAATTAAAAGAATTCCATCTTCACATAGATGTCTCTATGAAACAGTAGCATGTATTTTAAGAGGAAATAAAACCTTGGATGTGATATATTTATTTATTAGTATATTATCTAAATGTCAAAATTCATAAAATTCCTCTGCAAATGTTGGCACCTTTTGATTAGTGCCCTTCTAATGGTTGTCTGTAGCTTCTGTCATGAAGCTCTAATTTTAGCGAGCCCCCAGTCCGTCAGAAAAAAGAAAACAACAACACAACAGTGCCTTTGCGTGTTTGAGAGTGTCCATTCCCAGCCATGGGATCTGACCCTGCAACAGCATAGGGACAGGTCATGGGCTCTGGAGACTTAACCTCTCAGCCTCTAATGGGCTACAAACTCGTTGCCTTTTACCACATACAATAGAAGCGCAAACTGAGGGAGCAACTGACTTCCTATTTACCTATTCAGTTACACGTGGGGCCCCATATTGTTGGGTCCTCATTCTATAGACTCAGGCAGGCAGCACCCATTAACAGACTGCACGCAATCCCCTGAATGCCACTGACAGTGCCCCTATGGTGATGTCACCCATCACTCCGTGTGAATTGATTAAATATTCAGCAAAAAAAAAAAAAAAAAATGGTGTGATAGAGAACAGTTCAAACATCCTCCTCTTCCACTGTCTGTCCTGACCTCAGCTTCATGATCAACTATCGGGAAAAAAAGGAAAAGAAAACAGAAGTAAAATTAGTGTGACTGTTTCAAAATGGCAATTAAATTCTTCTAGTTTTATTCTAAATACAGATTAATGTTTTGATACTACTAACTGTAGCAGATTATAGTGACATATACCTCTTTCAGCTGAGCAATCTCTTTGCTCTCCACATTTCTCTGAGCATTGTTGGTTATGGCTTTCACTCTTGTGGCGTAACTGGAAGGTTCAGGAAGTTCAGATGTTATTTGAAAGATTGTTAGCATTCAAATAAACCAAATGATGTATCTCTCTTTCTCTCTTTGTTTCTTACATGAGAGACGTGAGAGTCTCATCGAGGTTGCATTCTGAAGGAGAGATGTTGACGATCATGAGGGTTTTGGCATTGCCACCCAGGGAGTCCTGCATCACCTGACAGAGATGAAAAGCACAGGTCAGATTTGGCTGACCTACTTTTCTGCATCATGCTCCCACTACCACACATTAGAAATAACTGGCACTGGATTATTAGGTCTGTTGCTTTTTATGATTACCTGTGTCAGCTTGCTATTCCTGTACGGTACATGGGGCAGTTCAGCAGATAAGGCTGAGATCACATCTCCCAGTGCACTCAAAGACTTGTTAATAGAGTTAGCTTCCTGTGGAGGAAGAGAGGATTTAAAGAGGACATTAGTGATATCTGATGCTTTCAGTCATCCTTACAGTGACTTGATGGGCCAGTCAAAACGTAACATATAAGCAAACCTTCAGCTGGTGGTCCTTGGCGCCAGTCTTGGCTGCTCTCTCGCTGCCCGCCAGATCCACGAGACTCAGCTTCCCAGTGCTCACACTCCCATTGGTCAGATTCCTGCTCTCCACCATGATGCCAACAATGAGATGAGAGCGGGAACTCTCTACATTCATCTCTTGGGTAACATACATCCAAAAAAAAAAAAAAAAAAAAAGAGCCCTGAATGGATTTTGATACACTGTGGCTTGTTCAGCTTTTCTCTCAAATAAACCTCACAGATTGCCACTTGTAGTCAAGATTAGAGCTGCAACTGACCAATAATTTCATTACTAATTAATCTTCAGATCACCATTTAGATTGTCAATAAACTGTTTTGTCTATGAAATGCCATATATATATATATATATATATATTGCTTAATTTTCTGTTTTTTCTAATAAATGATTAAAAATGTGTGAAAATTGTTGCAGTTATATTTTGAATGATAACATAATTACCAATAAAACATAATGAAAAATGAATGAAAATCAGAGCCAAAATAACCCAGTTTCAAATTGATCTCTTATCGAATATTGGTGCAGATAATCGGCCCGGCCGATAATCTGTCCCTAGTTTTTGTACCATCCTTCCTTGCATAGTGCAAGTGTGTGACGTTTTCATAAATGTGTCAGTATCCACTGTTAATAGACTGCACTTGTAATTGTTATTAATAAATGTGTAGTTCTTCATCTCCCTACTGCTAAAACATGATTCTGACGACCTGTGTACATCTACAAAACAAAGATGCTGATTCACAGTTTGGCTGCTCTGCAACTCACCGTCCAGTCCAGTAATGATGTACCTAGCTGATGTTCCCCTCACACTGACTGTAACTAACACGATTAATCCAAACCATTTAGCAGGGCCCTGTTTGAACTGGGTGGCATGGCATGGTACAGAGGACTCACTGGTGGCAGAGATGTGTCGGTTGGCGCAGGCCTGCTGGAACAGAGCGTAGAGCTCCTGGGCACTGGAAGCCTCCTTTGTCTCTGCTCCTTGGGCAAACACAACCCCCTTTCTGTTCCTCTTGATCTCCACTCGCCTGGCATGGCCATGGGACTGGGACTGTGTATGGGCCTCACCAGGCAGGCTCACAAAGAGGTCCTGCAGCCTGTCGTTGTACAGCTCCAGCATATAGGCTGAAACCTTGGGTAAAAGGATGGAGAAGCAGCAGGAAGGAGGAAGGAGGAAGGCAGGGACAGAGACGGAGACAGGGGAGGGAGACATGACAAAAGAGATTATTTGAGGTTCTCATAACTCAAGTAAAATTGAAACTCTTTCTTCCCAGTAAAATTGGTGATATACTGCCTGTTACCTTGAAGTCAAATTTGGTGCTGTTCTCCTGCATGATATCAAATATGGCACTGAAAGATCTCGGCATGATCCCGGGATTCTTCTGTTCCTTGTCCCCAACCATGGTGAAGGTCTTCCCTGAGCCCGTCTGGCCGTATGCAAAGATACAGACGTTGTAACCATCGATAGCTGACTGGATCAGTCTGTGGGGAAAACATTTCTTGGATTACAGAGCTGATGTTGTTGAAACATCTGTAGATGCTGGACTACAGGAATCTCTGGGGGCCTCCATCAGTGTGATACATTATTATTACTTTAGTTTGAATTAGCACAAATTTGTGATTTGTGAAACTACTTTCAATAAATGTATCAGTAAAGTAAATGTTTCAATAAATGTATATCTGACTGAGAAGTGGTACATTTATTACTACACTGTAATGGTCCCTGATTTGGAAGCACAATCACCCCTCACCTGTTGGTGTCATCAAACAATTCCTCCTGAGAGGCTTCAGCACCAAACACCTTGTCAAACTGAAACTCCCTTGGCCCACGGGGGGTTTCCACAGAGACAGAGTAATCATCTATTTTATCCACGATGACAGCCCCACCCTGCGCAGCCTCGTTTCGGCTCACTGGTCGAATCCGACAAAACACACGTATTTTACCTCAAAGGGGAAAAAATAAGACGTGAAACCTTAACAACCTCAGACAAGAAGGCCTCACTTTTTGTGTTTAATTTCATGCATAAACATTTAATGTTGACGTCTAATCTTGTACCTTTCATATCTTCCACCATATTGTAGTACTTCTTCCTCAGTGTCCTTTCTGATGTGTAGTTCTCAATTACTTTCTTTTTCTCTTCTTTAATTTGCTTCAGCTTGAGAGAAGAACATGATAACATGACAATAGGAGATTTACTAAAGTGATCTTTTAATAATCCAATACATTTTACTTTACGCAACTGAAAACTTAAAAGCCTATAGAAAAGTCGACGGTTTTGCTACAATATAAAAAAAGGCCCAACCATTATATTACAGGAGCAGAGATAATATGTATGATGCTTCAGCAGCATATGTCATTTACGTCACATCCTGAGTCGACACTCATGTTGGCACAGCTGGAACTGGAATTCACCACTGATGTTATATAGAGACACATACATAAATAGAAAAGGAAGGCCCACTTCCTCTTGCACACGTTTGTTGCCGGGCAGAAGGAGATAATCACCTGATCTGACCTGAGACACTGACTTGTGTGATAAAACACCAACCTGATCCTGCAGCAAGAGAAGCTGCTCACCGACACTCTTCATTCCCTCTGCATCACAATCTGTGAGGAAAAAAAACAAAACAAAAAAACACTGATATAAGTGATGTAGCTTACATCAGTGATCTATATCTAATGCAGAAACATGCACTTGTTAAAAGGCTAATTTACAGGAAAGTGACATGAGATGCATTACATTACAGTCCATGTTAACATGACTGGCTGGACACATATAAAGTGAATGCAGTAATTCATTTACCATTACTGTATCACGCACAGCAGGCAACATATTCAGGGGATTTAAGACATTTAAGTACCATTTGTTACTGGGCTTTCTCCAGTTTTGATGCAGTCTAAAGCCATTTGTGAGACCTCATACTCCCTCATTGTTTCTTGTAGTAAAGACAAACTTGACTCATATTCATCTGACCTGAAACGTGGAAAAAAATAGTTGATCGTGAGACTGACTGAGGCTACTCCAACAAATAAGACCTCATATATTGTTGATATCAGGTATCTAACCGCTCTTGGTCAGTGGTCTTATCCTCTCTGTCATTACTGTCTTCTTTAGCCATTTGTAGATGGTCCAATTTGTCTCTGACTTCAACCAGAGCAGCCCGATTCTCCTCAATCAGCCGGTCCAAAAGAGCTCTGGTCTCAGCCACTGCACTGCAGACTGCATGAGCCTAGAAAACGAAACAAATCAGGGTGATGTCTAATAAAACTAACTGTGTTTTAATTTACATAGAGTTTAATGGTTGAAGTAAACCTTGTGTATGACAGTGGGAAGCAGAACACTGCAGGGTGGCAGAGGAACAGGAAGGACAGGGATCCTCTCTGCCTCCAGCAGCTCAGTGATCTCTCTCTCCTTCTGGTACAAACTCTCCTTCAGCTCCTCCAGACGGGCTTTAGCCCCCTCCAGTGGCAAATCTGACTCACTGCAATCCTGCAAAGAGAGGCACAGCAAAGGGTCAGCACACCCACGACACAAAAACAGATTTTGACATGTACCACCTGGTATCAAGCCATGCAGATGGTTTTGTTTTTATATGCTAATTTTTGGGACCAAAACATAAATAACAAAAATAACATGTTTATGTTGATGTTTTACTTAATTTCTCTGAGGGAGTCATCCCAAGGGATCAATAAAGTCTAGTCTAAGTCTAATAACAGATTGTTAGTCTGTCTCCATCCTTGTTCAAGTATTCAACATATTGTCCCTCAGAAGGTTAGATTGTTTAGTTGGTTGTATGTCTGATGTGAGTATTTGTTTGTTTGTTTTGTTTGTTGATACGAGCAACAGCTGTCATGGTAACTAACTCCAACGCACCACAGTCTGTTGTTGTCCTTTGTTCTCTGAGCTATCACCTTCCTCTGTGGTTTCCTGCTGCTCCTGTGATGAAACCATCAACATTTCTTGGACTTTCCCTACTTCCTGTCGGGCCATTTGCAGTTCCTGTAGCGCTGTTCAGTGTCACAGATCATTAGTAAAGGTGTGATATTTAATGGTTACACGTGCATATGAATGTATGCGTGCAGACTCACTGGAGGCCTGGTGGCTGTGCAGGACATCCAGTCTGTTGGAGAACAGTTCCAGCATTTTGCTCTTAAACAGGGAGAAACATAGTCTGTTAATTGTGCAGTAAAATAAAACTGTCTATACTGAAATATGGCCACAAGAGGGTGCCACAGTTCAGAGGAAGATAATAGATTGTGAGGCCTGCCAGATTCCTCTCCAACCTTTTCTCTGTGCCACTGTAGCACCTCCTCTTTACTCCTCCTCCTCTCAGCTCTCTGCTCCTCCAGCAGCTGCTCGTTCTGTGCAGTCAAGGCCTGCAGGAAACCGGGCCAGACAAGGAGAGAAACGCACACATTACTGTTTTACATGTCACTTATACTGACTGTAATGTGTGCACAAACATGACTGATGAATTCATTTCATAGTTTGAACTTTCAGCCAGAGAGCTGCAGGGAAATAAGCCAGATATTTAGATAATAAGAAATGGGACAGTTTTGAAATAAAAGAAACACTTAAGAAAGAGATGACACTGAGGGAGAGATGGACAGACAGATGAACAACACTGACAGCAACTCTCCTCTCCCAGTCAGCGTTCTTCTTTTCCACCTTCTCTTGGTAGAGGTCCAGGATTCTCCGCAGAGTATTTAACTTGCTCTGGTAATGATTTCTGATCTTCTGCATGGTCCACTCCTGATAACACACCATCATTTGCATCATTATTACAGTATGTTTTAGTGCACACACACACACACACACACACACACACACACAGACGTTCACACACACTTCCTCACCTGGTTCTCTCGGGCTGTGAGCTGGAAATTCTCCTCCAGCTCATGAACCATTTCCAAGTGTCGTCTCTTCATTGCTTCCATGTCCTCAGCGATCTGTTTTGGAGCGTATACAAACATGTGGGCCTCACATACACAAAATAGCACCCTGGTACTGATGAGATGCCTTCCAGGGCCACAGTTGCAGCATCAGGGCAGCCATGTGAGTGTGAGCAAGAACACAGCACAGTGTCTGACAGTGTCTCCATTGTGTGCCTGCATGCCCTCTTACTGAACAACTGGACAGAGCCCCAAGTCACACATCTGACTAATATTCACTGTTCCATAAAATAAAATAAAAGTAATTTTATCTGCTCTGGTCATGTTGGTCTGTAACTTACTTGTTTTTCAGTACTTACGTCTAATGGTATAAAAGTCATCCTGTTCTGAATATAATTACATTGCTGCAGGAGAGTATTTGCTGTGTGCTTCTCTCCAGCCGATGATACTCATTATTTTACCTGCGTGATGCAGAGTTCAGCTGATTCATAGGGGATGTAGATCTTGACATCTCGTGATCTCTCAGCCTCTGTCATCTGATCTGCATCGCTGCTGTCTGACAGCTGAAACTCTGATAAGCCTGCAGAAATAACATGCCGTAAATCACAATTCAGTTCAGAACCATGTAAGTGATAGTCACTGGAAAACTCTACTTCTCTAATCTCAACCGCCACAGTTTCTATTTCTTACCACACCCCATCATTGTCCCTCGCTCTATGCAGCCTTTTGACCTTTTACAAAACAGCAGTGTCTAGTTGGGGGTCCTTGACTTTTGCCCTCTGAACGTCTCAGACGGTTTTATCTAAATAACAGTTGGAAGCCCTGAAAGGTAAAATTATGCTTTGTTTTTTTTCATTCCTGCCCCGATAATGATCTTATGATCCTTCAGACTTATCTGTGATGCTTCAGTATTAACAATCTAATATTAGAATAAACAGTAAATTATCAGGAACAGGGGACATTTGTCAACAATTACTTTTACTAGTTCTGCAGAACATCTGACCAATTTCACTTGACCTATTTTTCTCTGATTGACAGCAGGATCTCATTTGTAATGAGGCATATTTATATCACTGTATTAGTACTTTAGTGCCACTTACAGACTTACTAATGAATACAAACACTTCCTCCACCACTTCCACACATACACTATCCCCAATCCTTCTCCCCCTCTACATACTACATTTCTTCAATATTTTGCAGCACCTTGGTTCACCTCTTGTCCAGGGTGTTTCCTCCGATCTATGCCGATCCAGCGCCTGAACGCAGCCCACCTCCTCATCCACAGAGTTTTGTGAAGAACAACAGCTTGAACAATGAAGCAAATGTTGGTGGACAGTTGGAATCAGCTTGGGGAGTGGAGTGACAGGCAAAGGAAAGAAGAAGAGCAAGAGTAATAGTATTGTAACACAGTTTCTACTGTTGCTTAGTTATGCTGCAATAGTTGTGAATGTGCTATGTGGTATTACATGTTGTGTTCATATAAATATGTTTCTTAAACCTATAAGTAGTTATGAGATTTTTATCCTTCCAACAATGTGTGATATTTCTCTGCTGTTCATATTTCATGTTATCTGTTATCTTATGAAATCCCCTGAGAAAAACAAAAGTATTCCAGCAATCCACAAATGATAATGAAACTGGAGATAAGTTGACATCATTATAATACTGTACAGATTCATGTCAGACTCTTGAAATAGTTTCTTTGGGTGTTGGAACTTATAAATCACTCCTTCAGCTGTGTGTATGTGTGTGGATTGAGTGTATGTGTCTGTCAAGGCAGAATTTTGCTTGTTAACATGAACAAACTAATCTTACAGCTGGATATAGTCAAAATAAAGCCATTCAACTCGTTACCTTTACAGTTTTTCATATGAAAAGCCACTGTTGAATGATATGTAATTAATAATGATATTTATAACAAGTTTAATGTCATTTTATTGCACCTCAAAATGTCCGACATGGATGCAGTCATAGCAAAAAATAAAGCACATAAACTTTAGTTAAACACTTTTAAAATTTTTATTAGGTTTAAAACAGGTTTTACATCTTCACCATTTTGATGTGTGGTTAGCAGGCAGTTTAATGTCTATTTACATGTTTATTCCTGAAGATACACCTAGCAAATGTAGTTATGTTAATATTTACGTGGGAACGTGAATTGGTAGTAATAGTTAGTCCCTGTTTATTTTCATTTTCACATCATAGGGGCCAGGTTTGTCTAATGTATTGACAAATTCCCACTGAAGATTTCATAAGTTTCTATCTCATGCAATTCCATTCCACCCTCTCCCTTCTTTGTTTCCTCATACAGGAATGCGGGCGTGCCGTGGTGTTACTTTCCTCCCTGCAACACCTTTTAGAGAAACAGAAATTCTGTCAGGAATTAGAGAGAAACGTTGATAGGAGAAAAACATCTGCATGAGTTTGAAAGCAGACAGAGGGTAAATCTGAAGTGCTTAAAACAGCGTACGCATGTCTTGTTTGGAGTGTAGTAAGGGGTTAAAGGTAATCGCTGGGTAATTTACCTTGTGAAAGAGATGATGCAAGACACAGTTAATGAATCAGAGATTGTGTCAGTGTGTGTGTGAGAAGGAGAATACTGGTCTGACCTGTTGAGTTGTCCTTGTACTGGTCAAATTGTGTGTTGTGAATTATTGGACACGGCCTCTCATCCTTCAGCTCTGGTACGCTGCCTGGTAAATCCTCCAGCACCTGTGCTGCCACTGGGACCTGCCCAGGCCGCGACGACACCAGCGGGTCCTCTGTGCTGGTAGACCTGTTAGTTGTCTCCCAGGCACCTAAGAAAAAAATAATTACTATCAGGTTATGTAAATGATGTAAAAGGGAAATTTTGGTGTCCAGTGTGCAACCTGATTTTAAATAAAAAGACAACTATTGATGCATAGAGTACACAGCATATGGATGAATACAGATGGAGGTGATAGTGGTGAGGTGGTAGGAGAACAGATAGCTTTCAGTTAACAAAAACATCTGGATGGAAGATGGTGGCGCTTGCAGCAACATAATGCAGGCATGAAGCCAGTCTTTCCAAGTGAATACAAATGCACACATGAAACACACAAAACACATCTGCTACAGCTGGAGTGACCATCAGCTGATCTGGTCATTTAAGACATGAGTGCATATACTTGTTTGGGAGTATGTGTGTTTGTATGTGCAGGTGTGTTTTAGTCTGGTCCTGCCTGGCCATCATACCCAGATCTCACACCAGACCCTGCCGGGAACAGTGTGGTATGTTTATTCTGATATCCTGACTGCTCCACTGCTTCACAACGGATGCAGCCAAGCAGCTGAAATATTTAAGCCTCGTCCAACCTCACCTGTCTGCCCGCAACACATTTATCACGCGGAGCAGCTTCCTCTACAACATACAATCTGATATCTGATACAGAAATTAACACAAGGATGTCATTACTGCCCTAAAGATGAATATAATCCATTGCTAATGTGTACGGGGGTTTGTTAGTTGTCAGCGTGTTTTACACTCACGTTGTTTGCCTGCAGGAGCCACAGAGTGATGTCTCCCTACTTTCTTTCCCAGGAAGGTCAGTGAATAGGATCCATTCTCAGCTCCAGATGAGTTCACATACATTGTGTATATAATTGATTTTGGCTGTCACTACTTTTCTTGTGTTTGTTCTGCGGATCCGTCCAAAATCTGCAGAGAAAAGATAGTTAATATTGTTTTAAAGCCATAAATATCCAATATATATGAAAATTTCAAATTTATATGCAATTGAAAATCCCAAAATATTTTAATCTACTACCTGAACTCTTGTTCAACCCTCAAACTATTTGCAGATGTCAAAAAGCTCACACAGTAGATTCACTCAGGGAATATAATCCTTTTGTCAGCCTCTCCAAGTGACTATAAGCAAAGAGCTTCAGTACAGGAAAAACTGAAAATCCCAAAGTTTAATTTTCAGTTTCCCTGATTTCACAGAGCTATACGAGAGCAAATCCTACATCTCACTTGGCAAGAACTGGCACAGTGCCAGCTCTTTTGATGGATAAAGTGATTTGAATTTATTGAAAAATTTGCTAAACTGCCATGAAACTGATATATAAAATCCAAAATATACATGTGAATGAATCAGAAACTGCAAGAAACTACTTTCGTGAAGTAGAAAACACGACAAAACAAAAAGAATAAAACAGCTTAATGATAAAAGGACTACCTGGTCTCAAAGCAGATCAGATCCCGTCAGTGTGATTCAGCACAGTCTGGGTGCTGGTATGCTGACCAGGAGCGCGGGGACTCGTCGATCCTGATCTCTAAGGGGAACCGAACTCTCAACAGTCTTTAAATATTAAACCTGCAGAGATGGAGTTTCACCAGGTACTGGCTTAAACCCCCACAGGGCCTGCTGGTAAAAAGATGCCCCAAACAGTCCTCAGGTTTCCCATGTGTAAGATACAGATTGTAACTGGATGCTGTCTCACACACACAGACAGACACACACATAGTTCATACACATTCACTCAGTCTGTCTTGTTTCTGTTTGTTTACCTGGTGACCCCACACAAACCTGAAACAGGTCAGGTGAACTGCACTGAGGAATAGTAGGAAATTATCTTTATGCAAGTTTGTTGTGATGATATAAATATCTGGTTTATAGAAACTGCATATTTGCTACGGTGCTGTGTCCATATACCTCCCATATAGATGTAGGGAATCAATTTAACTGTCATAAAGGTATTGCACTCTGTTTCCCTGTTGTTCTTGGCCAGGCCCTCCTATAAGGATTTCCTTTACTTTCTTAGACTAAGAGACTGTTTTGGAACATTTGGACCACAGCTTGAGCATCTGTTTAACACACCTTGCTTAAAGATAAATCTACCCATGATACCACTTTAATGAAAATGGAGTTTTTCCCCTGCCTTCCTTTTTCATTTTCCAAACCCTACCCTGACCATATTCCACTGTGGATGAAGTGCCACTTAGTCAAATAATGCAACTTCAAAGAATAAAAAACATAATGTGCTCCAGTCACAGGAGGGATAATTTGCCTGAAAGACAGCTGGCAGAAGTTTTTTATAGTCGTTTTTTTATAGTCGTCACCGAGGGCCTGTGAAGTCTTGATTGTTTAGACAGATTAATGTGTTAAAATGATGCCATCATCAGTCACGTGTGTCATTATCCTGATTGTTAATCTCAGCTGTGTGAAAATGTCTACCCTCTGTTGAGGTATGCAGCCTGCAGGTAGCGTCAGGCCCCTGATGCACTGCCATGACAACATGTCACACCTTAAATAAACTCATTACCTCATCACACCAAAGGTGGACTCTTTTAAGGAATGTTAAGGTGATCTTTTTTCAGTTGTTCGCACAGGTAGCGCGTTGCTTAGGTATACGGGAACATTGATCAAGGGCTCCACAGACAGATACACAATCAGGTGTGGATTCAATTGATGATGCTTTGTTTCTGTGTCACTGCCTGATAACATTTTTGCAAGGGGAGAGATAACAGCAGGAATGTCAAAAGAGAGATATACTTTATTCTCTCCTCTGGCAAATGAAACACCAGTAACATCAAACTGTCTCTTATGCTGTGGACTCACAAATACCACACAGAGAAAGTGCTGGTTTATATAAGAGTTATATAAGAGTGAGATTTACTTGCACTGGGCTTCCACCAAACATGTAAA
This sequence comes from Lates calcarifer, assembly GCF_001640805.2. Lineage (NCBI taxonomy): Eukaryota > Metazoa > Chordata > Actinopteri > Centropomidae > Lates > Lates calcarifer. The sequence continues at coordinate 15,493,432 of NC_066845.1, forward strand.
TAGAAACATATGGGCCACAGATACTGATTAATGGAGCAATCCAAAAGCATAGTATTATGCTAAAAGTGCTCAGTTAGCAAAATTATCAATAGTTACTCGCAGGAAAACCTGTATTAATTAAAGGACTCCTTGTAATTTTACTTTATAAACTTTTCAATGTAATATATATAAATGTTTCAATGTTGAGGAAACAACAAAAAATACAGTTCATCCATAAAATGTGAAGCTTTGACACATAAAAATAATAGAATTGATAATAATAACGACAGAAAATAAAACATTTAAATGAATCATTTTATTAGGAAAACTGCATTAAAACCCTACAAGGCGCACAAAGGTATATAAGTACAGTAATGTCACACTGCTCCCTCTTTTATGAAAGACGAACTGGCACTTGTTCAGCAGCTTGATTGTTTTAAATCTGCTGGATGACGCTGTTCTGTCTTCTTACGCACAGCTCTGTTGCGCTCCGTTGCGCTCTGGTATGGCAGCCAGCGGTGCAATCCAATGGCAGCTGCGGTGGAGCATGGGCTGTACCCGTTACTAGGTGGGGTTTATCATGAGTATAAATATACTCTCTCTGCTGCTACAACGCCCCTGGAAACTCAGTCAGACAAACTTCTTCTCCTCTAAGGCTACGCGGTAAGTCATTCTTTCTTGACAAAAATCTAAAATCAATGCTTCAGCTCTTAGTTTGAGAATTTGCTGAAGTTTAGTGCTAAGTGTAATGGTTTAAAGTCTTCTCTCCCTCGGGGTTATTGATGCAACCTATGAGGGTGTGGTTGGGAAAATAGCAGCGACAAGGTTTTGGATTCCAGTGAAGTGTTGAGCTGGTTTAGTTATGGTTTAGTTTAGTTAGTTATTTTCACTCAGTATTAATATTAACACATTAAAAGATACTATATCTATAACGTAGTTTACAGCCAACTGTATATCCGTCTCAGAGTTGAACGTGGGTGTGGCATCCACACATAGAAAACCACCTAATCTAAACCTACAGTAAATATACAGAGGCTTTGCTTTCCAGGAGTGGATGTAAGAAAAAGAAATATTCTTTCTCTCTGTCTATCTTTCTTTCTTCTGCCATCTTGTTTACGAGATGACAACTTAACTCAAGTAGAATGAATAAAAGAGAGATAATTTCCTCTCTGAATACCATCTACAGTGTATTTATTTTACTATACGTGCATATCCTCCTCTCTTTCTCCCAACAGACTTGCAGAATACTTTCTAAACAAAACATTTCATGCTGCATTAGGTACTCATGTTTGGCTCACATCAGTGCTGACATCTTCTTTTCTCTTCTCTTCTCTTCTCTTCTCTTCTCTTCTCTTCTCTTCTCTTCTCTCATTCTGCCCTCTCTCCCTACAGACAGACTCCAGCAGTCCACACCATGTCTTTCATCCAAGCCTTCTTGCAGCAGACGGTCTATATGGGCATGCCCGATGACTCAGTACGTAACTTTGTGCTTCTGTTCCAGGCCAACCACCCTGTTTTTTCCTTTTTTTCCCCCTCATCCTGTGGTATGCTCGTGTGGAAAAATTTACCAGGCAGAATTCAGAGCGAGGGAAGGAGAGAAGTGTGGAGGATAGTGAGAGGAGAAGAATGAATGAGCGTGAAGTTAAAGGGTAGATGGAGGGAAGGAAAAAGGAGTGAAGCAGAGCACAAAGATAAGATGAGGTCTGTGATTTAACTGAAAAGGGAGTGTGGATCATAATGATTATATGCAATGAGAGATGACCATACTTAGTCTTGTGAGTGTGTGACTCATAGAAGCAGGAATTTACACCCCTCCCTTTATAAACTCTGCAAACAGAACAAAACGCAACTTCTGCTTTCCCTGGTTTCTTAAAGTGAACTGAGGGAGAGTTGCACAAGGTCATCTGTCATGATTTGAATCTGTGCCTCCACTCTCTCTCTCTCTCTTCTTATTGTTCATTTCAGTCGACAGGCAATTTAAAGGGTGTTTGGAGGCATGGAGGTGTAGGGGCAGAAACAGACAGGGCAGTGCCCACAGGCGGAGTAAAAATCTGTCACGTGTCTTTTCTTTTCTTTCGAGTGTCTAAAGCTGGAGGAGAGTAGCCAAGTATTTACAAACCACCCAATAATCTGTGTTGTGTTGCTTAGATCCTAAAGAACGAGGGAACAGTGACCGCAGCGGCCAATTTCAGTTCCAGTGGAGATGCGGCAGTCTTGGATAAAGCCATCAAGGCGAAAGGTGAGCTCAAAATGCTCACAGAGAAGCTTTGGAGCGTGTGTGAACATGTTTCAGCCTAACAATGTGTCTTTACTTCAAGTATGAGAGGTTTAGCTGTAAGAACCTTAACACCCTCTGCTGGCCATCATGCATCATTACTGCAAACACAGCTGTTGTCTGTGGTGCAAAGTTCCCCACATCTTGACAGTACGCAGGCCCTCACACTAAAGTACAAACACTATAAAGGGTTAAAATCTCATTGAATATTTGTCATACAGATGCCAAAATGATCATCATCATTCTAACCAATATCCTGTCATTTCTTCAGGTGTGGATGAGAACACCATCATTGAAATTCTGGTGAAAAGGAGCAATGAGCAGAGACAGCAGATCAAACAGGCTTATCAGCAGGCCAGTGGCAAGGTAATAAGAGTTACACAAAGATATCCATAGCAATAATCTGGTACACACTTTAGATATTGTTCCAAAGTACAGTTATACACACGACCACATGCTCTCAAACACTATATTTACAACATGGGTTGTTTCCTCGTAGCCTCTGGAGTCAGCCCTGAAGAGTGCACTGAAGGGAGATCTGGAAGATGTGGTGCTGGCTCTGCTGAAAACACCGGCCCAGTACGATGCCCAGCAGCTGAAACTGGCTATGAAGGTGCACAAACACACAAATACAAACAATCTCACTTAAAATGAACACTGATTTAAACACAAAAACAACTCAAACATTTAGAAACCTGGGATCCTGGAACACATCCATGGTGAATGTTTGGACCTCACCTTCATCTGTTATTTTTGGTGCATGATGATATCCACCCACTTCCACATATTCATTATATTGTTTTCTTAACAGTAGGGAACGAGGTGTGTTTTGTTTGAATGAAACCAGTTGAGAATGAGTGATCTTCCTCCGCATCAGTCTATCTATCCATGCATCCCTGTCTACAGGGTCTGGGCACAGACGAGGACACCCTAATAGAGATTTTGGCCTCCCGGACCAACAGAGAGATCCTGGATATAAAGAGAGTCTACAAGGAGGGTGCGTGCCAACAAATTTTAAGCAACAAGCTTCAGTTTCATCAAGCTAGTGTTTGGAAATAGAAGTGATAGAACTTGTGGCAGTGGAAAAATATGGCCTGTGGAATATGGAAGAAAGTTTACAGATCAGAAAATGGGCTCAAAGATTCATGTTGTATCTTCCCTTTGTGGTTGCTTTGCTAAGAATACAAGAAGGACCTGGAGGACGACATCAGGTCTGACACTAGTGGAGACTTCAAGGCTGCCCTCCTTGCCCTCTGCAAGGTATGTGTGTGTGATTTCTGTCTCATACAGTCTTTCATTCTGTACTTTCTCAGGATTCTTAAGACACAATTAGCACAGACAATTACCAGGATGCTGTTCAGTTCTGAGGTAACACAACACTCCCTACTGTAGCTGCTGGCGTGACAGTGGTTTATTAAAAATAAACATTCGCCCTCCTTTGATACACACATGCATGCTATAACAGTTTGGCCTATTGTGGCTTTGTATTTAGGCATCTTACAAGACGAAAAGCCCAGGACAAACTCAATATGCTGAACATAAATTACATTTTAAATAAAGTAAAAAGCTGCATTTTGATAAAATGAGGAGAAATGTGATGAGTGAGTCTCGGCTTTAAGCACTCTGACAAGTAAATTCATCTCATTCAGTCTTATTTTCTTTGTGCATATTCTGCTTCTTAAAGCTTGTCAATGCTCTGTCTTTAAGGTATATCATCATTTATTAGGCAATATCACTGATTTCATTGTTAATCCTTCCAGGATATATTTTTATGATATAAGCACCACATTTAAATATTATGTTCAATACAGTGAAGTTTCTCTGTCTCTGTTTATTAAAGGCCGGCAGGACTGAAGGGGTTTCTGAGCAGCTGATCGACAGCGATGCCAGGACTCTGTACGAGGCTGGCGAGGGGAGGAAGGGCAAAGACTGCTCCGCCTTTATTGAAATCCTCACCACCAGAAGCAGCCCCCATCTCCGCAAGGGTTAGCTGGCACACTGCCTCATTTAGTAACATCTGACTTTTTCCTGTTTGTTCTTATCAGATCTAACACTCCTACTCTTCACTCTTCACCCTCTCCCTCAGTATTTGACAGGTACTCAAAGTACAGCAAAGTGGACATGGCCAAAGCCATCGACCTGGAGATGAAAGGAGATATTGAAAGTTGTCTCACTGCATTAGGTAAAGGCACAAACCTTTACTCTGGATTTACTATGACTAGATGAGCATTCATCTAGTGATTTATTATCACTAGACTGTATTTAAACTTGAACTTTACTTTTTTAAATAACCACAGTGAAGTGTGCTGGAAGTAGGCCTGCATTCTTTGCTGAGAAGCTCTACTTGGCCATGAAGGTACGTCATGTATAGGCCACTGCTCACAAACTAAATTTAAAAATAAAAAAATGCTGCGCCTGCTGCTAAAGGCTTGTCCTGACTGACTCTTTTCTACCCATCAGGGTAAAGGTACCCGTAAACACATCCTGACCCGGATCATGGTGAGCCGCTCTGAAATTGACATGAAACGGATCAAGGATGAGTACAAGAAAAACTACGGCAAAACACTCTACCAGGATATTCTGGTGAGCAGATATCTTACCACAGATAAGGACAAGAAACCCATCTTCGGTGTTAGCTTTGTTCAGGGAAACGGTTTAAAGATTTACTGACTGTCTTGTTTTTCCTTCAGGATGACACAAAAGGAGACTACGAGAAGATTCTGCTCGCTCTGTGTGGGGGTGAAAACTAATAGCCAAACAGCAGTATCAAAGCTCATGTGACCATAAATCCACAACCATGGACAGTTGTGGAAAATGACCTATAATCTCTTGACACATATTGTGCCTTATGCTCTTATGGAGACCTGACAAGACTGTCTTTTCTTTTTGTGACTGTCATGACATTTAGAAGGTATTGATAGCAATGAGCAAAGTATCGACACTGCTTCAGCAGATATTTTCTCTCCAAGTTATTCCTTTTCTTCCAACACACATTTTCCCAATGGACACATGATCTGCGACAGATTTAGCCTTATACTTATTAGATTCTCATATCTGGTGCTTGAAGTCAGTAATCACTTTGCAGCTGCAAATAGATGTACACTATACAGTCTATGATGCACAGATTTCCATGTGTGTCATATTCAGTAGTGGAAGTAACCTTGAAGAAGCTTGGATATCCTGCAAATAAAACATTTTTGTACGAAGCCCTCTTTGTGTTGTCTCTGTTCTTTTAACCTCACAGTATGATTCACTGTGATGTACATACAGTACATATTAGACAGACATAATCCAACCAGCTATAGGATAAAAAAATGTTTAGCAAATTTATAAACCTAAGTATTCTCTTATTTTATGCAACATTTCAATTATTTTCCTATAATGGAACACAGGTAATCCCATTTTAATACAATTCACTATACATAAATGCATACATCCCAGACGTTAAATATATAAAAACAATCACATCCTTAAGAGGAGTATGGGCATTTTATAATGTGTGGTAAAGGTTGAGGGTTGCCAGGTTGGATAATTAAATATATTTTCCGGGTGTGTAATGCCATGAAAAATATTGAAAAAATCTAAGACATGAAACACGTCGCACTGAGTCTTACTAACTGAACGGAAAACGTCCTACTTGGATTTGCCATCCGCAGAAGAGGGATTTTTCCCACAGAATCTGGCAACCTTATAGCTCATACAGACTACAACTATAAACAAGCGGAGCACCCTCACTGGATAGCTATCGCTAAGCTAATCAACTTTCTTTCTCAGTATGTGTTAAGATTTCTCTCATAACAGACAGGGAACTATTTTCTCATTGTAACAACCCCCCAAATAATTCTGACATGTGGTATAAATGTGTTTTAAAGTTGCTGGTTTACTACGTTTAGCACGACAGCAAGCTAGCTAGCTAACGATAGCTAGTCAGTCAGTGTGGCAACAAACTGAACTGTTATACCTGTCAGTAAAATGTCAGCCGTGTAAAGTCACAATTGTGTTTTGATACAGAGTAAATTATGAAATCAAACGTGTTCACCATAATAGTTAACATGTACATGAGATACACAAGTCGTTTGACTCTGAGGGGGCTAACGTTAGCCGGTTTAACGTTACTGGTAACTGAGCTGGGCAGAGAAGCAATGAAACAGCCATAAAGACACATCCTTTTAAGGCTGCATGCAGGAGCTGTTTCAATCTTTAGCCACCCCGTATCTTCTTCAACAACAACATAAGTTCAACATCAATAACCCTGGACCTCACACTGTCTTATCATTTCAGGTCACAGTTCATCAGGGTCAGTCTGTCCATTTGAGATCCCCCCAGAATCAGAAGGATGACAATGACCTGACCAATGGACCACTGCAGTGTCTGCTCAGTCAGAGGGTCACGTTTGGTGGTAGATCATGAATGACAAACTAGTCTTTTTGGGCCTGCTGTACTTTGTCCAGGGCATCCCCTATGGTCTCCAGTCTTCACTGCTACCTGTCTACCTGCGTGGAGCTGGTCACTCCCTCACCCGTATTGGCTTCACCAAGATCCTTTACTTCCCCTGGGTACTCAAGGTACTCTGGGCTCCTTTGGTGGACCGGCTTGCCACCAAGCGTCACTGGCTGGTGGGGACGGTGTCTGGGCTGGCTCTGACATGCCTCTCCAGTGCTGCCTTGGCCCCAGAGGCACACATCTGGGGAGTAGCAGGAACCCTGTTGGCCATGAACACCTTGGCCTCTGTCCAGGATATTGCTGTAGACGGGGCAGCAGTGGGGTTGTTGAAAGGTCGTGGGGAGCTGGGGCTGGGCAACACAGCCCAGGTCGTGGGATACAAAGCTGGGTCGGTCTTCGCTGGAGGTGGTCTGCTGGCGGTGATTGACGTTGCTGGATGGAGCTGGATGTTTATGCTGCTGACGTTTGTGTATGCAGGCGTGGCTCTGTTTGTGTGGGGGGCCCCTGTGCTGGATGATGAGACTGTGAGGGGCCAGCAGGCAGATGGCAGCAGGAGGGGGGGACAGGGAGCAGATGCTGTAAGACCATGGAAGGTGTGGAGGAAGCTGCTGGCCGTGCCCGGCACACCATGGACAGTCCTGTATGTCCTGACGTACAAACTGGGTGAGTCTGATTAAAATGCAAGAATAGATTCTTTGAAACAAATACTTTTATACCTTAGACTAATATTATGAATGTCTGAATGTGTTTCAATCAAACTGAACTTTATTTGTTGTGCTGCTACTAATTGTCATTTTAAATATCAATTAATGTGTGGATTATTTTCTTGTGATGACCAGCATGGCCATGGTCATATTGACATTTGAACTCACCGTGACTCAAATGATTATCACAGGGACCCAATAAAGGAAGAAAGAGAGGAGAAAGAGAAAGCACAGAATAGATTGAAATAGGAGTATTCCCGGCCCATTTGAGTTGAAATGGGAGACCAGTTTATCAGCTTCGGTTTTATGTATTTCCTGTTCACAAGCTGGACAGACAAAAAAACTGCCCTGAAGCAATGAAAAGTTATATTTCCTGAAATGCTTCTCTTTGTCCCACTGTGAACTTTAGTTGTATTTGTATTCCTTCATGCAGGGCCCAGAGATCACCACTAGATGTCTCTGTTGATATGTCCATGAGGACTGAACTCATGAATGAGTGTACTGAAGTGGACTGGGGGGAAGGCAGCCTACCAGTTCCTGTACACATTGGAAAATACCCACACAAGTATAAACCTAAGGCACTTTAACAAGAATACAATGTCAGTTTGAATACACATTTAAGTGAGACTGTAATTTTTGAAAGAATTAATTGCAGATGAGAAGTTGAGTTCATAAGCAATAAAATCCACCCATATTCATTTCAGTACTCTCAGGGGTTTTGCTGCTACAGCTCAACTTGGTCTCGTATGCTCTGCAGCTTATTGTGGCTCATATAAGCTATTATTTGCAGACCTAAGATAGACTTTGATGGGTTATTGAGTCAGTTTGCTGACTTTATGACTCCTCTCAGCATGTGCTACTGTAACACTATGTTTTATTATTTACCACTATGCTGCAGTTGCCACTTGGGGCCACAGTGGCCGCTGCTCAGCAAAAGTTACATAGTTTACCTTTAAGTTCATGCAGACAGGTTTTTTTTTTCATGTGAATGAGTTAGTTTCAGTAAGAAAGTAAAAAATATAAAGTATTTTTTTTAAACAGTCAGGCCTGTGTGTGTGGGAGAGAGAGTTGATATGACCAGAGTTTGGTGTTTGGTAGCAGAAGGGGATTATGTAAGGATTAGAGTGTCTTTGTGTCTGTGGCGTTCAGAAACTGAAATGGAAGACGGAGCATCATGCTGATGTGTGTTTATGTGTACGTGTGTACGTGGGTGGTGGGAATATGATTGTCTCCTCACATTTGCATAGTCTTTACTTGTGTATGTTCATGGATGTATATGCCTTTGTTTTAACATTGTGTGTGTGTGTGTGTGTGTGTGTTTGTTTGTTTTTGGGAGAATGTTAAGGGTCGTTCAGTAATCGGATGAACCCCAGCAGACGACACTTCTAGACAAAGTATGAAGGCTGGCTGGACCCCCTAATCTGTCTAGGGAGCAGCCCCCCAGCACTCTCTCTGTCACACTCACTCTGTTGATGCTCATGATTACAACAATAATTACTCTCAGTGCTTTCAGTGACACAATTAAGCTGTACATTAACATACATTACATACACATACATTCACAGCCTTGTCAGTTGTTCGCATCTCCTGTTGTAATAGTCTAAATATTTCCCACCTTTGCAGCAAAAAAAGGATTGTGTAATATTTTAGATTAGGCCTGGATGTGCCTGCATAATTGCCTATGTGAGACAGTATTGTTTTTGTTCAAGGGGTGTGTGGGTATGTTTGTGTGAGACCAGTGATCTGCCTGTCTGAACCCCCCTGCTTCGCGCGCACACACACACACACACACACACACACACACACACACACACACACAGACCCCTTTCCCTCATCTATCCCTAATGAACTCTGAGTTTGTGCTGCGTCCAACACTGTGGCCAATCATTGAGAGCCTCGTGTCTGAACTGTGACCCCTGTGCCATCTGAGGCCACAGGCAAGATGGGAGAACTGTCTGGGTAGACTCGGTGAGACGGACAGGAAGGGAAATGGGCTCTGGTAAGAGAGAAAACATAAGGGAAAAAGGAAAACAGGGAGGCTTTATGTTGTGAATAAGCTCAATTTGGATAGCAACATTTTAATGTCATACACATACTTCTGTACTAGCATGTAAAGAAGCTAAAACACTGAGCAATATTGCAAACTCAAGTGTTAATAAATACAGTTTGGCAATTTGGGGAACATAATTATTTTACTGCTATTTTGTCATCTATATCAACACCTTCACTTCTTTAAATGAACATGTTTTTTATTGCCAAATCTAAATCTTAATGTAATGTCATGCTGCAGTGCTGCACACATCAGTGTTTGCACTTTTTAGAGGTAGGGAGTCAGTAGCCTGTATGTTTGACAAGAGCTGTAAATGATGGTTAGAGGAGGTGGTGGTATTCTCTGGGAACTGACCAGGTGGACAGATGGATGAACAAACTTTAACTTCCCCCTCCAAAAGGACAGTTGTAAGATTCAGTGAGAAAAATATATCGTGCTGTCAGCTTATTTGGTAAAGGTAGTTAGCTATTCCTCATGAAATGTGGTAAACAAAATATTAACAGTTTCAACAAAAACTTAACATTATAACTTTTATGAGGTTAAGATTTCCTGCAGGACCTTTGTATTTGAGTACATTAGTTTTAGATAGGTGGGCCTAATAAATTGGTAAGCAAGTGTATACTGACTAGAAAAGGAGGCACACATAGACAAGTTCATTAGAGGAGGACAGTGGAATGGAAACTACATACATAACTAAATAAAGTCCAGTCTGCAGTAACACTTACTGGTTGACAGCAGAAGCGGATGATGGTTGGATGGAGAGGTGATGGAGTTCTGTGAGATGAAGTGAAGAGGGAGGAGAGTGGGAAGGAGACAAGAGAGAAAACTTGCTGAGGGAGTGGGGGGTATTTTCCAGGGGGGAAAAGAGGGACTGCGGGGAGGGAGGCTGAAGGAGGGGATGAATTAATGAACAACCACCACATGGTGCCCTGAGCGAGACAGAGAGAAAAATGGCAATAGAAATAAACACATTTAACCATGCTGAGAAATGTAGGTGCAAGATCTATCTAGCAGTATGCTTTCACCAATGGATAATAATTGATAACATGGGTTTTGTAAGAGTTTTGTATGTTTCAATGCCATCTCTTTCAATTTCAGACCTACTGTCCCACTCTTTTTAATTTTTTCATGTTTGGATTAGATTTCACCTTATTTTAGCTGTTTTTGCACACTTGAATGTTGTAGATTTAATTGTTAATGGATACATTTCCATTTTATTCATCAGTCTACACTCAGTAACTCACAATGACAAAGTGAAAACATGTTTTTAGAATTTTGCAAATGTATTACAAATCAAAAACTTTAAACTCTCATTTACAAAAACGCTTTAGTTGGATAGAAATTCCTCCAGTCATTGAAACATCACTGAAAATGATGGTGACAGTGTATTTGCTCCAAGACCCTGAATGGATGTAAATGTTACCTATTTTCTCAGAAAATAAACACAGACAACTAACAGTCAGCAGAGACAGAGAGACAGTGTTTTCTTTTTTGTTTCTATAGAGTGTGTTTTCCCATGTTCATGAGCCCTGAGGGCCACAGAGAACTTCTTGACATGCGTTGATCTGCAGGGACTCCCAGTGTGTGTGTGTGTGTGTTAGTCGATAGACTAATATGCATAGGATTTTGTGAAAGTATGTAAAGACAGGGCTCTGTTTACTGTTTTGTCCTCAGGGAGCCTAAAGAGCTGAAAGGTGTGCGTGTACGTAGTCCTCTCTCTCTCTCTCTCTCTGTGTGTGTGTGTGTATGTGTATGCACGTGCTGTGCTTAAATATGTAGTATGTATAAACCTGTCTTTGTTTTCCATGCTCTTGGCAGGGAGTGACAATGTAGTTCTGCAGTGTGACTGGGTGTCCTCGATGATCTCTCCTGCTCTGCCGGCTTTGTCTAAGCTGCTGCATGGAGGTCAGGATCTGACCTCACTGTCCTTGTTGACCTCTCACCCTGATCTCACCCTTATCCCACTCTGATTCCTCTCAGTACTAACACCCATCCCCCTTCTACCACATATATATATTCACACATGTATACAGACCATCTTTCCCATATAATTACCATGAATAAAATCATTGCACAACAAAACACAGTGATTTAATTTACAATGAAAACAAGTGAGGCCAACTAAGATAAGAGATTCTCTGTGTCAAACTGTTGGTACTATTTGTGGTTGTGTTTCATCTAAATTTTGAGTAAGTCTCTCGTAAAGTTGGTACATTTTCTTGTGTATTTTGCTTTGCTGAAAATGACATGTTGAAACTGTTTTTCACCAAGTGTTTTACTCATTGGGCTACCTGCTGCTATGAAAAACTGTAGCTTTAGCTCTGTTTACACTGCTGGCACAGTGACCTCGTTCTGTTTTGTGCCATCCAAGTTACCTAATGTGTAGCAGAGATAACAGCAGATTACTGATGAAACCCATGTTACCAAGACTGTACTAAAATATTAGTAAGAGGTTAAACAGTCAAAAACCCAGCTAATTTGCCTCATCACAACTGTATGAGTGTGTTTTATTAATGAGATACCTAAAACTGTTTAAACTTCAGCAGGAAATTGTGTTTTTTTGGACCCTGTAGTTCAAAGTGAAAGGCTGATCAAGAAAAAAGGTTTGCAGGGCCTTTAATACTAAATTGGTTTATTTTTTTCCCTCTCACTTTATGTCTTTATGCCAGAGTGCTTGGACCCTCCTATACTTGCTTGCAAGTCTAGTAGATGATTGATATTGCCATGAAGCACCTTTAAATAACTGGGATAAATAAAATTTCACCTCCCCTCTCTCTGTCACTTTCTGTTTTAATGATAAATTGTTTTGTCTTTCTGAGCCAAATGTAAACATAAACACAGAGCTTTTTTTCTTTGAGCCTGCCATCTCTCCTCTGTTTCCTCTTCACTAACCTCCTAACAATGTCTCTGTTCATCTGCCCCCCTCCTCTTCCTTTGTCTTTAGCTGTCTCCATCCCTGACTGCTCTCCTATCTCTCCAGTCATGTTTAACTCCCATCTTATTTTTTTTAAATAAATGCATTATGATTGTCATTTCCTGCACTATATACTTCTCTGCCCCTTTTTCACCCACTGCCCTTTGTCTCTGCCTTTTCTTTCTTTATTTGTGTTTTTTCTCTTTATCACTTACTCTACTCTCTCCAACTCTATGACTCTCATCCTCTCCTCCCACTTCACTCTCATTCCACCCTTTCCTCCTTCCCCTCCACTCTTGCTTGTTTAATCTTTGCGGATGTCTAATGAAATCCCTGCTGAAATGGACAATTGTTGCTTTGAGAATATTTATAGAAAGGAATAATCAGCCTGGTTGTGTTTGTCTGCACGCCCTCCCCCAGCCCCCCTCTTTAAAGAAATAATTAGTTGAAGGCAGGACTGTGAAAGCTCTGAGCTTTGAGCTAAACAACAGGCAGACAGGCACGGGAGCACAGAACCATGGGTAAACAACCCAGGCATCATGGGTACTGCTGCTGCCAATGTTTACTTTTTTATGACTAATATTGTTACTGCACAGTTGATGCAACTCAGAACAGTTCAGTACAGATGACAGATTAAAATGTGAATAATGCACAGAGATGGTGTCAGTGTATCAGTGCAGCTCTCACTGCGGGTGTGGAGTGATGGTAATGTAATGTAAAGTAAAATCAATCCACATTGCTGTCAAAACATTTTTTGTACAGCTGCATTAGACGTCATATTCACCAGCAGTTTTGCTCTTTATTTGTTCAACCTTTAACTAGATGCTGAAGATCAATACAAACAGCTTCCTATTTTTTTTTCCTATTTTAAAATTGTTCTTTTCATCGTCATCTTTTTTTTTGGTTTCTGTGTCTTCAGTATTTTAGGGCTCAACAATATGATCTAAAATCTATATGCTCTGAGTGCTGCAACTAGTGATTATTTTCATCATCGGTAAATCTGCTGCTGATTTTTTTCAATTAATTGATTAAAAACTTTAACTTTAAAATGTTATTAAACAGTGAAAAATGTCTGTTATAATGTTTATAAGCCAAACACGACATTTACTGACTGCTTGTTTTATCTGACCAGGAGTCCAGAACACAAAGATATTGTGTTTACTCTCATATATGATTTTAGAAAGCATCAAATTCTCACTTTGGTGAATCTCTTGTTGGTTGACCAGTCACATCATTGACTAATCATTTCAGTGTATTTTCACAGTTAAATAGGGATAAGAGTAATGATAACATGCTGTTAGTACATTAGTACCTGATCGTCATCATGATCTTTTTTTCCTTAATTAACAGTTGCAGCTCAGATTCTGTATGTAAGAATATGTGCTCAATGATTGGTTGAACTTGTGGTTATATCTGAGTATACGTCACTGTTGTTTTAGTTATTCTCAGCTTAATTATGTGGGATTCAGTCTGTTCAGAATTGCAGTGAATAAATGTGAGCCAACGTGAGTAAGAGAGTCATAATTATGTGATGAATTTGGTTCATAGCCCAGCCATAGTGCAGGCAATATACTGCTCAGTATGTTTCAGCTTACTTTATCTGAAAGAAAAACATAATACATTTGTCACAGGTTGATATGTTTTGGGAAAGTCACCACAAACCTCTCTGATTGGCTAATTTAGTTTCAATGACCAACTTGAACGTAATCATTCCTGTCTGTATTATCTATGTGCAAATTTCCAGCACTGAAACATGCATGACAGAAGTGAGAACCTACACAGAGAATCCACATTTTCTACCCCACGTTTCTGCTGGGTTTTCACACCACTGTTACAGCGGTGACACTCTAGTTCTGCTGCTGCACTCCCTATCACTGGGAGCTTCGCAGCATTCTCTTATTATTTTTTTTATTCCAGTCTGTTTCATCTGTCTTTTTTTTCTTCTTTCTCTATTTTTGTTTGTCTCCTGGCTGACTGAGTGAGTGAGTCGTCGGTTGTGTTGCGTCGTCTTTGACAGCAGTCTGGGAGCCAAGCTGTCACTCACGCAGCTCCTTGGTCCCACTGTCTTTCTGAAGTCAGTCTCCATTAATATAATAATGGCGTATAGTCTGTGCCACTGAATATTTTACTGTAATGTTCAGCAGAACATTACCCCCACACTCAACGCCACACAGAGAAAGTCTTACTGCCTGACAGAAACTTTTTATTTTGACTGAAAGGTCTTTGTGAGGTCTGTTTCATCTGTGGAAGTTTTTGTGTTTTTGTTGTGTTTTCCTTTTTGTGCTTTAGGAAAAGTGCTAGGCCCCCGTTTGATAAAGTGACTGAGGGTATTCTTTTTCTTGTCAGGCATCTATTATTGACACTTTCCAGGAATAGGCCTAGGTGCGCTGCTTGTCAGGGTGCTGTATTTGATTCTGCAGTCGTCATCTCAGGAAAACCATGTTGTTCAGTCTTGCAGGCTAAACAGTTTGGTTCAACATCCTCATCGTATTTGACTCTGATTGGAACAGGCGTGTGTACTCAGGAGATGTCTCACATATTTACTGTATGTAATAAATAGTAATGCTTAGTCAGAAACATACAGCACACAAGACATGGAGTATTCATTGTATGTTTCACTCTGCAGCACCAAATTCAGTCTATTTGTCCAGGTAACTCATTCCAGTGTCTCTCTCTTGCTTCTTGTCCCTCTGTCTCTCATCTTCCTTTCCCTCCTGTCTCTGTGTATGCAGGTGAACAGGGTGCAGTGACCATGTTTCCTCTTTTCCTGTTGGATCACCACATGACCGCCAGGGAGCTCGGCTTCTGGAACGGCGTCATCGCCATGGGCTTCTCCATCTGCGGGTCATCCCTGGGAGGCCTGCTGCTCGCTCAGTTCAGGTTGCCTTCATCAGCAACATCACTCTCACCATCTTTTTGGTTATCACTGGCACCACCATAGCTGTTTTTGTGTGGCAGCAGTATCTTGTGACTCTGGTGGGTTTTCAGTGGCATCATTTTGCAGGGTTTTAAAATTAATTTGGAATCAGGGGAAAATGCCCTTGAAAATTGAAGATGAAAGTCAAAGACTACACAGTGTGAAAATAAACTTCACCGAATCGACATTCTTCTATGAGCTGTCCAGTATTCACTTGGGCTGCAAATAACAGTTAACTTAATTATGGATTAATCAACCCATTATAAATCAATCAATATTTTGTTATCTGAAAATGTTAAAAAAAGAAAACTCAGAACCCAAGGTGATGTCTTTAAAAAGAGATCTTGAGACAGTTTCTGATTAGAAAAGTGAGTTCTGCGCAATAGAAAAATGACTTCCACTTTGTTCCTCCTCCTTTACCTCATCCTCATCACTCTGTGCCTGTTCTTCCAGTTTTTAAAATACTCTTCATATACTATTGTGTGTGTGTGTGTGTTTCTCTGTCTGACTGTGTGTGTGTAGTAATTTAAGTAAACATGGCACTGTGTGAGAGCTCAGGGACCCCCTGTGTCTGGTGTGTGGTGTGAGAACAGCATGAGCAGCAAATCCATCACACATACTCATGCGCAGAGACAACGTGCAACTCTGGTTGAATTTAACGCTCAGATTTACAAACAGATACTGAGACGTTAGACTCTCTGATTAATATATCAAAAGGCCTGAATCACAGTTTATTATATTACATATATTATGGTAATTAGATGTGACGACTGTGTTGAAACGCCAGTATTTTCCTGAAATGTTTTATTTTTGCAGTGTTAAAAAGCCATTTGATCCAAAATTACATTTAGATACTTTTCTATAGGAATTTAATTTAGCACAGTTGAATCCAGTTTTGGATAAACAGCTTCTATCTTAATATAATTGTATTTAACCTTTACATGTTTTCCCCTTCAGCACATTGATATTGTGCCATTTGTTCCAGACCTTAGTTGCATAAGGGTTTACGTCTGTATATACTAGGGTCGCCCTGCCTATACTAGCCCTGCCTATGGCCATTGTGATGTAATGAGAACTATAAATAACAATGCCTTTATGGAGGATAATGTGTTAGTTCCCACACCGTGTATTACTGCACTCTTAAGAAACATCCTACCATAATTCCTTCCACCCACATTTAGAAAATACTATTGGCTAACTCTTTATCCTTCTACAACAAGTGATTAGGATGATTAGAGACACAGTATATCAATTAGTGGAGAGTGAAGTTGTGTCTGTATCTGTTGGTATTTGTGCTTGCACTGCATGTGTTTGCATTCTTGCCCATTTGTTGACATGTATCAATTGCTCTGTGCTCTGTCTGATGTCAGTCTTTTTTTGTCTTTGTGTTGTGTTTTCAGCTGGCTCCCATGTTTTTTTCCCTCTTGTAAAGTGACACTAGCAAACACAGAGTATGTCTCCAAAGGCAAAATTTTTGTAGAAGGGAGAGAGCGCTTTCAAAAGATGTCATTGTCATATGTTGGCTTTTGATCTTTCACTCTTTCTCTCCATCTCACTTGTAAAGGACTTGCTAACTTGTAAAGGCAGTAAAATGTTCACACACTGACAAAGACAGAAAACACTGAAGTATATTGTCTAGACGTCTTATTCTACTGAACATAGACAAGAATACTGTGGGAATCTCAGGTTTAACTTTGCCCACCTTGACATCTCATTCAATGGCTAAAGATATAAACCTATTCGCAGACAATTTGTGTAATGCACTGATGCAATATAGTGGACAAGTATCCTTTCCATTAGATCAGGCTTACACAAGATCCAGTGAAGTTTAAAAATTATGCACATAAAATAGAGCACTGGTTTTGGATTAGTTTTCAATATAGAGTTTATGTCTCTGTTTCTGTATTGAGAGAGAATTCAAAACTAAACCAACAGTGAATTATTTAAACCCACAATTGCTGAGTAATCTGGAACAGACAAATTACATGTCACCTTATCTGACCTGTAATTGAAGCAGCTTTGTAACGCCAGTATGTGTAATATTACAGCTGATGAAATGAGAGTTTGGGGATAATAATTTAATAATTTCCCCAGCCTTTGTTAAAATCTCAAAAATCATCCAATTTGATGGATGAAAATTTGGTCGTATTTACTGGGTCAGGAAACAGTTGTTTTGTACTATAAATGAAAATGTGTATTACACCCTGCAGACAATTTTTAAAATTACTCAGATAAAATTGTTTGTGTATATTTCTTAAAAGTACATGTAAAATTTACCTCTCAGTTGTAGATAAAGTGTCATGTGCCTTCCAGTGTCATATTAACACTTCTCCTTCCTTACTTCTTCCTACCGCACACACATTCGCACACACACATATGCACAGAGAAAGGGCTGTGCAGCAGGCTATGGTCCTACCTCTAAAAGCTCAGTTGGAAGGTTTATCCTCCCCACCATCAGAAACGGCTGAGTGGTCAGTGAGTGACCCCCTTTACAACCGCCACTGGCAACCTGAGAACATGGCTATTCTTATCTAGGCCTGGCCCGTGTGAGGTGGCAGCCAGGCAGGTTCTCTTTCTCACACACACACACACACACACACACTCACACACACCCCTCAGCATCTCATGAGAGTGCGCGATATGAAAGGCTGTCATTGAGAAGGGAGGTAAAGGAGCAGCATAGAGAAGAATGTCTTTAGCATGTGAATGATGCAGGATTGGTTTTCCAGTAGAGAGGTAAGGAAAGGCTGGGTGGAGAAGGAGAAGTGGCGAGGGGAGAAGATACAGAGAAGGGGGAGAGAGAGAGAGGGAGAGAGAGAGAAGGGAAATAACAGAAATTTTAAAAAGTGTCAGTCGATCTTAAGTCTACATTACGTGTGTATGTACACTTCCTTTTGAAAATAGTTTTCACTAATACTCTAATAATCTGTAAACTGTTAATCACACACACAGTGAGTTTATTTTATCATGGTGTTTGAAAGGGACTGTATGTATCTGTTAGAGGTCACACTTTTTTCCATCTGCAGTCGCTGAAGCAAATATTAAAGAAACATGTGGCCTTGAGGTCTACGACACTTAATGTAATAGAGATACAATGATTAGTCGACTAATCAATCAGTCGACTACTATTTTGATAATCAACTGCTCGTTTGTCATTTTTTCAAGACACATATTTGATGTTTGCAGCTTCTGAAATGTCAGGATTTGCTGCTCTTCTTAGTATTATAGTAAACTGAAAATCTTCAGGTTTTGGAGTATTAGTTTGACAAAACAAGACATTTTAAGACATTGTCTTGGCCTCCAAGAAATTGTAATGGCCATTTCTCACTGTTTCACTGTGTTAGGCCAAAAGATTGATCAAGAAATCAACCAGGGCAGACGAAAGTGTAACTTTAAATCTCAACAATAGAATGAAACTGTTTATGGTTTTACTCCCTTAGTGCACTTATCCAACTAAAATCAGATATCCTGCTTTGTGTGACAGTCCCCTTCTTCCTCAAAGCCTTTTTTACACATAAATAATTACATGCAAAAAAAACAAACAAACACACACTCAGTCCTTTGAGTGGCAGGCATCCTCTGAGTGATTGGCATTATTAATCCCTGATGTCACACAACAGTGCGAACTCTTTTGTGTATGTGTTTTTGTGTGTTTATGTGTGTGTCTGTATGTTAACAGTGATTAATTATCCTCCTCATGCTGGGGATCTCCTTAGGTTATTGATTACGTCACGAACCAAACCCACAGGGGGATGATTTTCTTGCACTAACAGGGAATCAATTAGTGTCTGGGGACTTGTTTACTTACGCACATGCACGCATGCTACTGTGTGTGCGCATGCATGTGTGTGTGTCCGTGTCTGTGTCTGTCTGTGTGTGTGTGTAATTGTGTGTGACATGAAAAGAAACACAGAATGTCTCTAAATTTAATGATACTAGCCTGGAGTCACTGTCACCACATATCACACTGCTCAACAATAACACTGGTATCTGAAAGTTGCTGAATATCTCTCTGATACTTGGCTTGTTTGCTGCTCTTTCCTCAGCATTGGGGCTCTGATGCGACGTGTGTTTGTCTTGCGAACCATCAGCATGGTCTTCCAGAGCTCTCTACTCACTGTACTGGAACCATCACCACTCATGAAAGGTGAGAAACACACCAAAGTACAGTTGCAGACATTGTGGCAGGCACCAATTAAACTAGAATTACCACAAACCTACAGTATATATTGTCCAGTTTGTTTGTTTAGCAGGTGATGAAATGACAAGGAACAATAGAATACAGCTGTTCCAGTCCTTTATTTTTGCATGTGAATATTGTAGTAGGGCACCACATGCTGTTGAGTTCTGTAGATTTACATGTTTAAACTTTCCAAATCCTGTTCTCATACACATACAGTCCTCATTTGACCCTCTAGTTCCTTGAATAAACACACACATATTAACATGTAGGTACATGTACACAGATTGCTTTAGGTCATAGATGTTTATGTGGATAAACACATTGTATCGGTAAAACACGAGTTCAGTTGCTGATTTGACTCCTTCATTTGAATATGCTCCTTAATCCATCATAATCATTACAGAATTATGTAATATGGTGAATAGAAATGGTCCAAAAATCATGATGTTAGACACTGAATTAGCAAAGAGAAACAGTGGTAATAATTCTACTTTTACCATGAATGACTGAAAAATTCCAAAAAAATACAACAGACCACTGAGACATTAGCACTGAGTTGAGTTAACACGTGACATTCTCATTCAGCACATGCAAAGTGATATTCATCAGATTTACTGCAACAGTATTGTATTGTGGTATCTTTCAGTGTGTTCAGCCCCTGGATATTTGTAACATAAGGTGTTTGTGGCCCATTCTTTCTTATGGTAAAGGAGAAAATGTGTGGCTGGCAGGTAAGTAATTTGATACAAAGGTTGAGTAATATCCATACAGCAGGACATTACAATAGACATCTACCTTCACGGTGAAAGCTGTAAATGCTTTTGTAGAATTACTGACACCTTTCTATGTCTGATTTGTGGTTGACCTGCAGCCAGGAAGACAGTGGTCATACATGTCTATATAACACCACGTAAATGTTCATGCTCTTTGTGAAGAAAGAACATGTGGATTTTCACATCAGGAGTTTCAGCTCGTTTCTGAAATATCTCCGTCCACATTAAATTCAGAATCAGGAATTTCTCATCCTACTGGGCATGAGAAGATGACATGTGAGCTAGCCAGCCACAAAAAAGTCAATTTCAGCAGCCAAGTCACAAGATAAAATGTTGTCTTTTCTTTCTGAATTAGCTTGTTTTTTAAGTTTTACCTCTTCAGGCCTCTAAAAATGAATCAAATTAAACTGTCAAAGAATCAGAAATCACTCAACTCACAGTACAAAACCTGTTATTATGAAGAGGGGTAAGATGGAAAAATTGTTTAAATACAGGAATAATGGCACACAATTCCAGACTGACAGAAATGTGTTAGTGAAAGGATTTCCTGAATCCTTAAGCATTATGTATTTTACACTTTTACTGTAATTTATTATAAGTTTTGATGTCCATAAGAAGATCTATTTCTGGTTTTCAGTACCTAAAACCTTCTCTATACAATCTTACATCTTCTTAATGGAGCTCTAACCAGAATGGGGCGTTTTGTGACTGTCTCTTCTGAGCCTCTCCTCTGATGGCTGACTGACTCTGAGTGACACAGCCAGACTAACTACAGGTAACGGATTCTAGCCTACTGTAGCTTGGTAAAACTCTCTGATAAATGCAGCAGCCACCACTGAGGAACATGAGCACTTGGTGTTGTGATTTTAAGAAAAATAAAACTGCATAGTTGTGACATCACAAAAAAAAAAAAACACATGAAATTCTCACATGATATGGGACCTTTAAGGCATTGCAGTCCAACAAAGGTTGGGAGAGCCGCTGGCCTAGAGTGCAAGCTATTGAGCTGGATGTTCAATATTAATACAGAACAAGTGTGCATGATGTAGAAGATGTTGATAGACAGGTGCTGTCTCTCTCCAGAGAGCCATTCAGTTGTTAATGTCTGAATGACACATCTGATTCTGTTGCACAGCCAGTCGCAAAGCATCTGGGATTCAAATCCGCACCATTCATCTCTGCAGGAGTTGTCTGTTCTCCTATAAAACCTCTCAGACTGAAAGTTGGGGCCTCTCCCTCCTCCACCCTAAACCCAGAACAAAGATCTCAGGAAAACTCAACCAGAAAAAAAAGAAACAGAAAAACATTCAGTTTCAGATTTTTCAATATTACATGATAACCCTCCGCTTCTCACTCTTCCAGTCTGATCAGTCAATGTATCTGTGTGACTCCAACAGTCTTGTGTCGCTGACTGAAGAGTCTTATTCTGCAAAAACTCTGGCGGCTTGAGTGAATAATTCAGTGTTAGCGGGAGCAGAGAACAGATAGGCTCTGTGGTTCCTCTGTGTTTCCCCACTAACACCGCTCTGCACCTTCCCCTCAGAGGATATACTACATGTGTTTTGGGGACGAGGGGGAGTGGGGGTTGGTGGTGGTGGTGGTGGGGGAAAGGAGAGGAGCTGCAGCAGCAGCTTACTGTTTACAACTGCTTTGCCTTCCCTACTTCGACTTCTACATAGAATAATATAGTGAGAAGTGTAGCAGAGCAGACAAGTGTAAAACTGATTTTTTGCTTTTTTCAGATGAAACTCACTGTAGTTTTTCTCATACGTGTTTTGCCTATTTTTGCTAGCGTGTGCTTGTTTCCTCAGGTATGGCTGTCCTGAGCATGAGTGTTCAACACTTCCTGGGCGGTCTCATCACCACACTCACCTTCACCACCATGATGCATTGCACTCAGAGGGCCGAGGAAAGCATTCAGGTAAACCCTCCTCATTCTGGAAACCCAGGCTGCAGTTATGCAATAAATCTGCTCTCTTGTCATTATCTTTTCAGTGTTAACCGTCTCTTTATGTGGTGTTAGGTCATCTCCTGTGGATTAACAGACAGACAACACACTCTCTCTTTCTTTTATCCTTCCTGCCTCCCCTTCTCTCCTCTGATCTGTTTCGTTTTAATCATGCTACTTATTAATGTTAGGTCCATTCCTTTGGTTGTCAGTGGGGGCCGGAGAGGGAAGTCACCAGCATACAGTATCACACCTATTGTCACCTATACCTGTCAGTTCTCATCAGCTGTTTCCACCTGGAAAATCTCTTAAGTCAAAGCAGACCCAGTTTCTATTCATCGCTGCTTTTCTTTTTGCTCCCCCCACCCCACTCCCCACCCCTCCATTGGCACTGTCTCTCCCACCACCTCACTCTATTTCTTTGTCATTCTGCAGTCCTTTAAATGCTCTCTTTTCCACTCTGACTTTTTCCTCTCCTCTCTCGTTTTCTCCTCTTTGACATAACTCCTTTTGTCCCCGTCGTAACTGGGCCATCGTTGCCTGGAGGTGATCGTTGTTCACACAGCCGTTGAGACGTCACTCAGTCAGTCTCTGAAGGTGACAAATTATCATTTAAATTGCTGTCACTCTTAAAGTGGAGAAGAAAGAGAGGGGGGGAAAAAAATCACAGGCTGCAGCACAGATATCAGGATCTGGTTACACATAGAATAAATAACAGGAGAGAATCAATCACAACATGTGATGAGGAGAACCAGGGATAATTTGAGAGGTTCTCATGACACATATACTGTTTGCTTTCTAGTTGTGTGAATCTGTGTGTGTAGGTGCATGTGGACGGGAGAGCATTAGCTCACCTGTGCTCGTTGTGTGTATATGTGTGTTATTGAAGGTAGTGCTATCCAGTGACAGAAAGCTGATAGTGTGAGTGCTTGTTAACGATCCCCAGGAGAAAGAAACCGAATCTGTTAAACAAGTTGCTCAGAATAAAGGCACTCCACTTAGCTGTGGTCACACGGGCTCTCAGAGCTCTCTACCTCAGCCTACAGACCACAGCTACAGCTCAGATATAGTCTTAACTCACCACCACCTCCTCAGCTCTTATGGAATTCAGATCATTTCATGTTCTTCACAGAGATTGGTGATTGTGGTTCTAGTTGATAGTAAAAATGGTACAAAGCAAAACAGTGCTGTCGTAGAAGCCTATGGTATTGTTTATAGATTAAAACATTTAAGAATTACTCGTCAGCATGATCATATTTATTTTTTATTACATTTTATGATGAAAGGATTTAGCGCTGCAGTTCATAATTGTCAATTTTTTCCATTAACTGATTGATTGTTTAGACTATAAAATAAAAATATATATCAGCACATTGGAGAAGCTGAATATGTTTTTAATGATGTTTTTAAAAACCTGATTATCAAAATAGTTGCTGATTAATTCTAATCAATGAATAGTTGCTGCTCAACATGTTTTGTTTTGTAAAAAAAAAAAATGCCTAAGGTATACAGTAGTTTGTGGATATAATGAAGGATTACCTTGTTTACCTGGTGTGTTTAAAAAGTTTCAGTACGTATGTATATGATGGAAAGTTTTAAGTATAGAGACGATTTGGCCTAATGAATTTATGTCAGTGGTCTAGGTGTCACTAGAGTCCTTCTGTTTGGTTGGATTTACCTGCTGAATGTGGTGCTCTCAGACAGAGGGAGGAGGCTGAGAGAGATTAGGTAATCTCTGTCCTCTCTCTCTCACTCCTTCTTGAAAGCCTCAAGGCTTGGATCAGATACTCTTCTTCGTTTGGCCTCCTTCCATCGTCTCAGGCCATGATCTCACGCTTTCCCTTTCAGGCTTCCAGACTTTTTAAAATTTGTTTTTCTCCTCTGTTGTTTCCTTTCACTCTTTGGGGCTTTTACCTAAAGATTTCAAATCACATCTTACCCATGTCTCTCTGTATGTTGCTAATTGTTCTGCATTAAAGGTTTAGCTTAAAGGTTAAAGTTGTGCTACAGGATAGAATAAAGTGTCACCTTCTCCACCCATGTTACCCTCTCTACTTTCCCACTTACCACACTCTCCCTTTCTCACAATGTCTCTCTTTCTTTCCCCAACCCTCTCTTTTCCCCTTGTCCTTTTCTTCTCCTCTCACTTCCTTCTCCTTTACCTCCTCCTTTTAATCTCTTTCTCATCATTCCTCCTCCTCTTTTCCCGTCACCTTACCTCTCGGCTGCCGTTCTCCCTTCAGGCGACCCACTACAGTTTCCTGGCGACTCTGGAGGTGCTGGGGAAGCTGATGTTCAGCGCTCTGGCCGGAGGCGTGGTGGATTGGTTTGGTTTCCAAGTTGCCTTCCTCTTCTTCCTGACCCTCTCCGCCGGGACGGCCCTGCATGTGTGGACGGCTACTTTCACTGGTGCTCTCAGGGAACACCAGCTCAAAGAACAGCCCAAATGAGATCGGGATCAGGGTGAACAGTCCTGATACTTGGGTGTCTGTAGGTGCTGAAAAAGTGTTAAAATATTTTGAGCTTGACAACCAGTATACAGACACCTCAAAAGTCTCTGAATCCCATTAAATATAACACCCATTACTTCAGCAAATCATTTCAGTATAAAAGATCTTGAATAAGTTTACTTTTTTGTTCTGCCATTTTTAAGGAGAAATCAGCCATGTGTTAAGTACTCTATTACAGAGTGTTTTTTATTTTTAATTTTTTCCAAATCTCACTGGCAAACCTGGCCTTAAATATTATTTGTGTTGCATTTAAAATGTCTGGAAAAGTCTTAATATATACAGTAGCATGATGAAAGTAGCAAATACTGATGTAGGTAAGGATTGGCATGTTGAGTATATTAGTAGTAGTAGAGTTTTTTGGGCAGGATGGGATTGGTTCATCCAGTCAGTGTGATGAGCTGATGGGGTTTAGTGTGCTGGGCAGTGATGTACAGTCATATTGTCCTGAGAGATGAAAAGAACTTTGGGGAATATAATCAAGGCTGTTTTTATCATCTGAGCCATTTTAATGTTTTAATAAGCCAGCAATAAGAGCTGTAGCCAAAAGCAATATTGCTACTTTGTGATGCTTGTTCTATCATATTGTACTGTATATGAAGTTAGTCATTCTCCTGAGTTGTATGGTTTACAGTTCTAAATGAATGCATCTCTACTACCTCGTATCAGCACTGTATGGTAAGATGCACGGGAGGCGAATGTACAGTAGCTGCTCCAAGTAGAGTATACACTCATTCATGATGAATAGTTTCAGCACATACACTATGTTACCTAAACTACAACAGTTAGCCAACTGGGGCTGTTTCACTTAAGAAAGGGAGGTTCAGCTGTTGAATGAGGAGCATTATTCTGTTTAATTAACCACAGATTCTCAGAGTAAAATCCCAGTAACACTTTATTTTACAGGTCCCTTATTTTCCAGCTAATTTACTGATATTTAGCTGTAAGTCACTATGATATTTCAAAGAAAGGCTAACACAATTTGGTACTAATTAAAAGGGAAATTGAGAACGTGTTAGTAGCTATAGTATTTGATTTTTTAAGAAAAATGGTTTCCAGGAAATTAGCTGGATAATCCTTGACCTGTAAAATAAAGCAAACTCCTTAACCATTTGGAGCTAAATAGTTCAACCCTGACAGTCAGTTTACTTACTTTAGGAAACCTTGGCCTTACATGCTGCATGGTGCCATCCTGTTTCAGTTTTTCAATCAAAAGAATCAGACTCATTAATGAAAACTTGAAAGACCAATACCACTGGTAAATTGCGGTTGCTGAAAAAATTGTTTGACCTATTGTATTTTATGTTAAGAAATGTCTAAAATGTGTACTCTAAAATACACTATAATGCTCCACTGTACTGTATACTACAGAGGATAATTTTCTCAATGCATAAAATATGAATGAAACAGCAGCATAGAATGTTTTTTTTTTTTTTCACCAAGCGCTGGGAAAATAAAATCCTCCATGCAGGTGAATGTATTAATAGAAATTAAGTCTTAAAATTGATAATTGTTCTGACAGTAGACAGGCAGGTAGGGAAAGGATGGGTTGGTTTAGATAAAGGCAGTAATCTCAGCAAATTTAGCGAACAGCTGGTCACCTGCTTTCACCCACATAATAAATAAAAATAGGCCATACCATGTCATTAATGGTTTATCAACTTGTTGCAAAGCACATCTCTTGTCTCTCAGCTACTGTGTTGCCTGAGATTTGCACAAAAATAAAGCTGCTGAGTGAATCCTGGAGTCTGTCTTTTTTGTCTGGCCACTTGTCACCAGAATTTACCACATTTTATGTCCCGAGGGGACAGGTCCTGTGTGGTCTTTGAGGACGCTCCCACCTTTGAAAAAAAAATCCACCGTGGTTTATAACCGCTCAGAACGTTGTCTCTCTGCAGTGTCCTGGCTGAAGGCTACAGGAGTGAATAGGGTCTGTGTCACAGGATCCACAAACCCATACAGCTCTAATGACACAACAAATGCTGTGAAGGAGGATTAGCCCAGCTTACATGGCCCTTCAATACACCTCCACTTTACACTTTCTCACCCGGCCTCATTATCTGGGCGTACTGTTTGTGTTGTGGGATCGGCAACGCAGGGATAGAGAGGGAGGGTTCGAGGAGAGAGGCTTATGTTTTATCCACTCACCGTTCTCAGAAAAGAGCGAGCGTCAAAAGCAGTAGGCCTGTTGAGTTTGGTGTCTTTTGAAAAGCTGCATGAAACCACAAGCCCATCTAAACTTTTGAATGCTGTTTGTATGAGAGGAGGGTTTATTTATATTTTAAGTGTTCTCAGCAGTATGAGATCCTGTAAATCATCAGATCATCAAAAAAAATAAATAAAACACAATTTTCCAGAATTACATTCTGCACAACCACCAAGATCTTCTGCCTCCTCCAGAGGAATTAGCTTTTATTTTTGTTGACTGAATTTGTGGTAGGAGTGAACCAATCTTAATCTTAATGATGACAAAACAATCTCACCACAAAGTCCATTAAGTAGTTGTTCTAGAGCTTTTGATGGTATCACGCAATCTTCATTAGCAGATTGAGGAGAATTTGCCAAGTTGTCAATGAATCGTACATGTTCAAATGAATTTTGTTTGAGCAGCTAAAGGACTTCTCATCCATGACATCTTGACTTTAACTTTCAACTGGACAAATAAAGAAGATAAAATACAGTCAAAAACTCTGCATCTCCTGATCACTGTGGATTATCCACAGAGCTCCCATTGGGACTATTTTCTTCTGTGGAAAGTAGTTCCAGTAAAAAACATACTTGAAATAAGATGAGAAATCTGTTAACCACAGATGCATCATTTTGTAGCTCAATTTTAAAGCCTGTGCAGACAAGAGAGAGGGGGAAAGGTAGGTGGTAGGTGGTCTGGATCCTACAGTGCTGATGAGAGTGAGACCTCCCACTGTGGTTGCCAGATTGGCAGAAACCCCCTGTGGAGATAGTGCGTGTCTCAGGGCCAACATCCCTGCCAGGGTTACCATTGTAGCGATAGATTGGTGGATTTGATGTGCCTGTTGCCTCATATGTTGACTGTTAACTTTGCAGAAGAATAACAGTCATGGGAATTGCATAAGACTTGTTGCCAGGTGTGAGAGAAGCTAACTCGGTTTATAAGGCATGTGCTGTAAACATAAAGTCTATCCTACACCTACTAGTGTTATCATAGCACACTGATCAGTCAATTATTCATTGAATACTTTCCTTTGAAATGGCAGTGCACATGGTAATCATATTTGTCCATGTGTGAATTCCTGAGCTGTTATCACCAGAGTCAGATTCCCTATATGGAAGGACAAGGCTGGGTATTCTTTTATGTCAACAGCTATTCAGTTTCAGTCATTAACAATCAGGCTGGAGCGCAAGTCTGTTCACATCACCAACTTTATACCCATATCACACAGGAGGTGCAGCAAAAGGATAGGCCTGCTCATTCACCCAGTGCCAAGACTGATCTGCTAATCACAGCGTCACAAAATGCACCACAATGATGCCCCAACAATGGAAAACACAGAAATAATAAGAGACAGATTTTATGAGCTACCAAGAATGGAGAGAGAGAGAGAGAGAGTTCACTGACAGTGACATCCCTTGCCCGGTAGAGTTACCCCTGGGGAGAGAGGGAGGGAGGGAGGAGAGGAGAGGAGAGGAGAGAGGATGGGAGGCAGAGAATGCAACATGTTTTAATCTCAGCAAACAAAGGTGTTGTATCGCTTTTTTTTTTCTCTTTTGTCTCCCAGCGCCCCGGGGGGAGAGAGGTGTTGGCTTTTTGCGCTGCTTTTGTCCCGTAGCTGGCAGAATGGCCTTCTGGGAAACATGAGCGGGCAGGTGGAGGAGCGGTCGGCAGCGTCAAGTGTCACAGTGTTTCCTCCACTGGTGTTTACTTTTTGTTTATTTGCAGAATGAGAGACATGGACACCTCTCTCTCTCTCCTCTCTCTCTCTCTGTCTCTCTCTCAAACCCTTGTTCTTCCCACCGCTCTGTCCTTTGTCTTTGTTTTCCTCCTCCACTTTCTCAGTTAACTTCATCATCCGCTCACATGAAGGCTCCACAAGTTTGGTTTTGGTTATTATATGGAACACTCCTGGACACTTTTTTGTAACAAAAAACATTCAAAGATTTGAGACTTTGTTGTTGTATCAGTCAGTATCTAAATAAAATGCATGTGTCTGATGTGAGTGCAAAAGAACAGGGTAATAAATAAAAAACTGAAATAAACAATCCTACCATTTTAGTAGTACAACAGATATATCAAAATATTAGCTTGCAAATTAAACCTGACATGAAAATGTATTTTTTCTGTAGCAAAATTCTTTATTTGGCTTATGCTAGTACACATTTTCAGGCAAGTTTTTATTTAATCTTTCACCTGTGTTCCATGCAGGAAATTAAATTCTAAAGTCCATGAGACAAATGTCCATCCAGGTGTTGCATTCAGTGACAAGAAAAGCAGTTTTGGTACTATTTATGATTATAAGCCGACCACACATACATAAAATCTTTGGACAAAATTATCTTAGCTCAAGGTTTACTTACTAGCTTTTTACAGAACTTTTAAGTCTCATGGTCTTTAGAGAACAGATGGCGAAAAAAAAAGTTCTTATATACAACAAAGGCCTTATTAGAGTGACTTTGGGTTCTTGAATACTTTTAGTTTGAACTTAAGAGCTCTAATATTAACAGGTATTGAATATCAGTCATACTTAATCTGTAAAATATTTGTTCCTTGTGGAAGAGATAGTGATACAAAACTAAACCTGGTCTGAGAAAAAGTTTTTCAAGCAGGCAGTCATCAAACCTGCCATTTAGTGGTAGGAAAACCCTGTGATACATCTTTAAAGAAGTTATTCACATTAAATATTTCTGCTCAAACATATAAAAACACCTTGCAGGTTTACAGGCAGCAGTTACAACATGACTAGCTATATAACTATATAGGGCCATTAAGGCACAACCACAGTAATAATATTCATACTTAAATATACAGGTGAAAGGAAAACAACCAAAAATAGAAAGTAGGACAGAGTGTGAGGGAGTAATTGAAACCAGATATCTGGTGATTTCAATCGAGACAATGCGCGACAAATAATTTCTGATAATGATAAAGATTTCAGTATTATGTTACCTGACAACACACTTACGGACTTCTATTGTGAATTGACACGTGACCAGCATGCATTTCACTGTTTAATCTGTTTAATGAGAGAACTGAGTTTTTTTAGTTTGCTGTTGCACTCACACTATTATTAAAGTTATTGTCATTATTATGGTTTGGGCCAAAAATGTGGTTAAGGGTAGTTAAAGAAACCAGAGACATGACTGACCAGAGGAGATAGAGGCAGTTTTATTGCAGCAGTGAGGGTTCAGTTTGCTGTTAGCTAAGACACAACGACTGAGCTGTAACTCTAGCCCATGGAGAGCGGAGCACTGGTGTATTTTCTTCCACTGCAGGCAGGCAGATATCTTTACCTGGTACGAGGACACACCTGTGTGTAGATCACATGACCTCAATCACCACATTGGGAACCGGCAGAGAGATGTGGTCAGTCTCAGGGAGGAAAAGTTGTAAGACAACTAACTGAGCTGTATGATTAAAGTCCATATTGTTATAGACAGAATTACACATTAAAACTATTTCTGAGTTAGGACATGTTTTATGTCAGAAATGCTCCTTAAAATTTACCGTAAAATATTCATTGAGACAGCACTTGCCTGTTTTGTGACACACACACACACACACACACACACACACACGCCAAATCTGCAAAATAAATCCAGCACATGACCATTTATCCTCTACTGTTATTTCAGGGTGTCTGATAATCGTGTTTTTGAGAATTTTCTTTTTGGGAATTACCAGTACTTGAATACAGTTAATTTAAAAAAAAAAAAAAATCATGCACATAATCCTATGCACTTAATTTAGAAGCAGCCATTTTCCATTTTGATGAGAGCCTAAGTAAAATCTTCAATTAGTTTCTGCTGAAATGCCATGAGTTCACCTTATAACTGCCTCTGAGCAATAACTACAAGCCTGACCCCACTGAATAACTTAACGTAAGAATAAATTGTATGTTCTGTACTCATTTCATTAATAATACACAACTAATTTTCATACAGGATCTCTGCTCCCTGCCAACATAATCATAGTTGTCTATTTTTAGGTACAGGGTTTTAATTGGCATGAATATTCCAATGAGACAAAGAAGCGTGTGTTGAAGACGGCAGCACAAACAGTGTGTAGTTCTCTTAGAAAAAGAGAGAAAGAGGCAAAGAGAGAGAGAGAGAGAGTATTTTATATGAAGTACAGTAAGCGAACACGTGCACAGAGACACACAGTCTATGAGTTTATCCTCATCATACTGTAGTTTGGGATGGAAACTTGGACACTGTCTAACTGATTTGTAAAGGACAGTATGTGCGTATATGGAAGGTTTAAAGGGCAATTATGATCAACTGTTACCAACCAAGTATTTATATGCTAGTTTTAGCCGTCATATCTGACTGATTGATTGGTTTTATTGCTTAAAATCAACTATGAACAAAGTGCAGCAGATATTTTTTTGTGACATTTTTTGTGACTGTTGGTTTTTATTTTTCGTTGCCTACAGTCCACTGCTGAGATCAGAGAAATCCCTGCTGTGTTTACAGTCTGCTTATACAGCCTTATATTCTATTTCTAATTACCACTCAGAGGTTGATGTGCCTCTCCCAGTTGGATTTGCATATTAACAGAAAATCCAATACGACATCTTTTCAGTTAAAATAACTGAAATAATTTATGATACTACAATCTATGCAGCTTTCAAGAGGTGGATAATTGAGAAATCAGCTGCAGGCAGGTGTTTGTGTTTCTTTTTAGAAATGTCTTTATGTCTTGTAAAATCATGTTGTTATGCCATTTTCTTAATGTCTATAAAATTGAAAGAATGTTTCTAAAATGGGGATAGTGTTAATCTAGGGCAAGCAACAAAAAGACAAGATGAAACCAAAAAGTGGCACAGCAAAATTCATGTGTGCTTGTTCATATGCATAAGTCCAGGGCTGAATTTATTTCTCAGTCCAACCCTATGAAATTTGGGTACAATAATCGAAAGAATGGCTCTCAAGTACGACTTGGCTCCCCTTGTTAGTACTGTAAAGAGTTACTGGAGAGAGAAACAAAGCTCTCTTAGTTAGCTAGCTTGCTAATTGTCAGTTAGCAAGCTCATTAGCTTATTAGCTTGGTTGCTTACAAGACAATAATTTAAAAATGTATTCAAAAGTTGTATGCTATCAACTGCCTTCTCGTAACGGTCTAAAAACATGCTTATGTGGTGGAGGAATTCATACAATTTCAGTGTAGTCTCAAATAAAACTGAAAGATGCGACACAGCTAATAGGCTGCCACGGTTCTTGGGCTTTCATTTCCTTAAAAAGACAGCATTGTCAAGATTATTTTTAAAAGGTATGAATTCATATGACATTCTTCACCAAAGTTGTACTGGATATAAATAATTTGTTCAGACTTATTTTCCATCACAAGCGAATCCATTGGTTGCAGCCATTCCACCAAAGTAAATTAAAATTTGCCACATTTTTTGCCATTTTAAATGCTGCCATGACCGTGCCTTTATAGGAATTTCTAAAAAAGACTATGAAATTATCTAAACCACATGTGTATACGTTTGAAGTGATAAGAGTTGCTCTGTGGTGAAACAGCCTCTGCTATCTGGTCCCTCAGTGATGGGCTGGGATGTGACAAGCTGCCAGCTCATATGGTGTTGAGCCTGAGTCACTTAGCTCTGCTCTTCCTCAGTCTCCAGGCTCAAACCCCTTCAGCCCAACCCTTCCCGCATCCCCACTCCCTCTCTCTCTCTCTCCCTCAGTCACCACACACACCCTCATCCTCTCCCCCAGCCTCATTTGGACCATTAGGGCCAAGACAGGAGAAGCCTCGTTCTTCTGTACACACCCCACTTCTTCTCTTTCATTTTCTGTCATCTATTTTCCGATGCCCTCTCCTCATTCCTCCATCTCACTGCCTTTGCATGTGGACGACCCGTCGGGACTAGTTGTTGACAGGGGAGTTAACAGTGCATCATGATGGTGTTTAAAGGGTCCCAGCTCTATATGGCTGTCTGTCTTAATGACTCCATGCCTCCTGGTGATGGAGCCTTTATAGGTCATTTTAAACATCCATCTATCTATCTATCTATCTATCTATCTATCTATCTATCTATCTATCTATCTATCTATCTATCTATCATTTCATTCATAACTACTGGGAACAGCTCTTTAAACTGTTCATTGAGGAGTTGTTGTTGGCAGACTCAGTCATATCATATTCCAGGCCTATATTATTTTCAGTATCTCTCAGGGAAATCATTCTTTGGCAGAGTTTGGCTGAGAACAAACTCCATTGTTTCTTAGAGTGCAGTCACACAAGAAAGACTCAAGTTTCCCTTAATCCCATATCAGAATGTCTGTGGTATGAAACCCAGGCTCTGAATAAATGGGAAATGTCAAATTTGTCATGCTGATATCACTTACAAAAATTTGTGATATTGTGCTGCATTGAGCAGAGATACACAGGTGTTGGTCTCCAAACAGTTTCTATTCATACTAATGTACAGCATTAATGTGCAATTTTCACATTTGTTTGTTCAGCACTGACTAAAAGACTCACAAGGTTATATTAGCAATTAATTTGATTCATCTGATTGGGAGTGTTCTCTTGTTCCTATAATTAGTAGTAAACTATGTACTTCTTTTCTTGAAACAATGTGGGATTAAAAAGGTTTTTTTAAATAAATATTATTCAGAATTTCTTCTTCTAAATGTCCGTACAGACTTGGATTGACCCGACACACTCCACTGATGTCCAGTGAATGAACTTTAGAAAAGGTAACTGAAGCAGTTCACATAAAACCTGAGTGAACATGCTCCATTAAGTTACAGCTAAGTCACTTTGCTTTCTGATATGATCAGTGAAGAAGCTCTATGGCTTAATAAATTACTTATTTAATTAACACACATCTTAAAACAAAAGGCAGCGTCTCCAAATACCATTTTAGGTATTTCCATACAAGACATTGAAACCTATGTGGCCTAATGAGGCATTTCACCTATTTTCAGTTTTATTGATAAAACAAGAGTGCAGGGATGGTTTGTGAGGGGATATCTGAAAATATCACCACTTCCAAATACCTGTCATTTCCCAGAATTGGTGTGCTGTATATATATGATGGGTGTGTTGATGTGGAGCAAACACGAAGCGACGAGGTGATGGAGCGGAGAGAGGAGAGGAAGGGTGGAGATCTGTGGAGGAAGGAAAGCAAAGGATAGAAGGACCAAAGGACAGAGGGGGGAGATGCAGGACCATTACTACACTGTTAGACATCATCAGTGATTCAGCCCCAGGCCAGAGCCACTAATGGGGGTCTCTCTGCCTTTCTCTTCCCTTTTCCCCTATCTCTCTCTCACACACACAACAATCACATTCAAAATGGACACTACATGTGCAGATATGAATTCATGCATGCCTCGGTGCTTAGAGCTATACATGCAGACACATGAATACACATGTCCTCAACTATGCACACAGACACACACAGCTGAGCCGCCATGCCCAATCCAATAAGGTTTTGTGCAGAGTTTAAAATAACAAATAGCTGAATAGACACTTCCTTTTGGTACCTCAAACAGTTTCTGTCTTAATTTTGGTGCAAATCAGTACTGTACATATTGTTTTTATGCATTGAAATCGCTTCAATAATTCATGCAGCATGGTCCTATACATCTATTTTCCTGTTGCCTCATGGGGAAACTAATCTTGTATTATGATTCATGTAAATGTTGATGTGTCATCTGTGAGACAAAAGAGAAACAGTTCAGCCCCTCTATCTCACCCTGTACCTTGAAAGCCATACCACTTGTGCATCTTCGCAGTCTTTGAGGGAAAAAGGCTTACAATGCCACGCTGCCGAGAAAAGCCAACTCATCCCCACCAGCATTTGTTGTGCTATGCTTAATCTAATTCAACTGCTAAAACCCCTGTGACAACAGCTCCCATGCTTCAAGCACTAAATTATGGTCTTACAGGGAAACGGCAGCAAAAAATAAAGATGAGAGGGAGAATAAGCAGAGTTGAGACAGAGAGAAGGTAATGCATCCAGATAAAAAGAGATGGATGTGGGATAGAGAGAAAGAGAGAGAGAGAGTGGCAGAAATACAGCAGAGCAGTGGCGTATCTGGTGGAACCATCACAGAGGCAGTGTGTTGACTGATGTAGACAGCTGGACATGGATTTTTTAATCTGTCTAAATAGGATCTGCCCAATGCAAGCTTTTCTCCCGAACAGCAGGCCCAACACTGGGGTTGTGACAGCCAGACGACAGCATGGGACAGCAGCACTCAGAGATGACACTGCTATCTGTGTGTGTGTGTGTGAGAGAGAGAGAGAGAGAGAGAGAGAAAGGGAGCAATATGTGTATACATCTGTGTGAGGAAGAAAAGGGAGAGAGTCAAACAGTAAGACAGGCAGTAAAAATATCTGCAAGTCTTGCCGACACCAGTGTCAGATAAAGTTTGCAGATTTCGTTTCAGATCTCCATCTGATGCCAAACATTAGTTGTGATGCAGTTTGTTGCGGGCTACGTTCACGTGAGAGTTGTGATGTAACTCAAACATAATAGTCAGGTTTCTATCCAAATGTAGTGCAGTGCAGTGAATCTGAAGCTAATCATCAAAATTAAATGAGAAATTATTTGTTCTCATAACATGATCTCATGGGATTACAGATAAATAGCAAGCCACTTTCAGGACATTTCATATGTCATTTTAAGCTTTTTGTGTTTGGAGGTTAGAATACACCCCTCATGTTGGACTGAGGAAAGGACTGGATGTTAACTAACTCACTATCACACACAAGTGGTATCATGAGACGGGATGGGTAAGGGCTAGCTGGCTAGCGTGCTAACTTCGGTAGGAGAAAAACAATAGAAACAGAAGACAAGAGTCAACATCTGCATTCCTCTCCACCACTGGAGATGTTTGATGCTGAACTGCTGAAAGTTTCTTCTGAACTGGTAAGTAAACAGCAGTTAATGCTAATATTGGCTGTGTAGTGATAGCAAAACTTACATATAGCACCTTTAACGCTGATTTGCTAAGGGATGGGGTAGGGAGAGGTTAGGGGAATGAGAAAATACAATATGACTTCAGGAAATTGGTGTGTTATTCATACGCCATTTGGTGATACCAGTGTGGTTGTCATTCACTACTGTTCTGTAGATATTAGAAGTTAGGACACATTGAGAATAACAGGTGGCACAGTTTGTGCACAAATTGAAAATGTACATAAAACTGGTGGATGAAAATACATTTAATGACAGTATCATCTGCAAAATCACTGCAGGTAATGAGAATCTCTTGGAAACATTAACAGTGAGTTTGTTTGGGTTGTAAAATTTTTTTTTTTTTTTTGAGTGTGAACAGGTCCTCCTTCAGTCTCCTCCAGTGATTGCACTTGATTGCATTCTTAGCTCTGGAACTCTAAATTATAAGGAAAAGAGTTTGCATCTTTAAATTAATCGGTTTAGGAAATTATTGGTTGAATCTTCTGTGTAAACAGACTGATCCTGAACTGTCCAGATGGTGGGCTGCATCACTGATGACATTGGTACAGTCTTCAGTAGCTACATGCATCACCTATTAAGTTTAAGATTTTTTCACGGTTGAACTAACAAACACTAAACGAAATACTGTATATCTTTCAAATGCTTGCTAGGCTGAGGTTTTATTACTAGAGATAAGAGATGTACAGTACAGTAGATTGATATGAGAGACAATGAGAACCTCAGTAAAATGTAATTTTGATCATTTTACATGCATCTGCAAATATGCATCTATGCATCTTCCAAGTCATTTTTTCTTTATGTATTAAGTCACAACAACAACACGTCCTAATTTTTCCATTTTTCTCACTTTTCCCTGCAGACAAAGAAGCTTTTTCTACTGATGTTATAAGATTTTAGTATGTAATATAGGTTTGTAAAGATATGCATATATATATAGTGTATGTGTGTGTGTGTGTGTATGTGTGTCTGTATAATGCATGTAGTTGACTGGGTGTGTCAGCCTGGCCTGTTGTCAACTCTTTCAGACAGGCTAACAGGCTCTTGGGGCCCGGGGACCCAGCGATGGTGATGGGAACACTGTTTAATTGGGGTAATCGGTGCGCTTTTAAGGGACCTGCTTATTAAGAGAAACCCCTCACACACACACACACACACACACACTCCCGCCTCAGCATGGACAGACAGACAGGCAAAGTGACAGCTCTGCCTCTTGCCACCCAGTGCCTTCACCCACATCCCTGCATCAAAGATCCTGAATCAGGAGGTGGGGACGCACTGTATGATCATGAATGTGTGTGCCCATGAGTGTGCGCGTGTGCATAATGATGACATCTCGGCAACACTAACAATGTTTAACAATACTTAAATGTGTCAGTGATATCATGCCTATGATACATGATAGGGTACAAGTTGTGGTGGCGAGAAACGCTAAAATAAAAATTCACATTCAAAAATGAAGAAATAGAAATAAAAAAGATGTTATTTGGAAATTTTATCCTTGATCTATGGTTGACATCAGATATGTTCAGAAAGTGGACTGGTCATCATGTATAACCTACTAGTTAACCTCTGTAAAAAAAATGTAAAACATGTTACAGTAAATACTTTAGTATGACATTGTATAATCTTATTTCTAGTGAGTGGTGTATAGTATTACCTTTTAAAAAAAGCTCTCTGAGCATGCTCAGTGTGATCCAACCTTACTTTAAATAACAAACAGCAGTTTAATTCATTATCTGAGGCAACAATGACTGAGATTGTTTTATCTTGTCTTATCCTGCTTTACTGTTGTTGTAAGAGAGTGGGAATTGCGGATTAGACACTGTCTGACTCTGCCTAACCCCCAACTGCACACACACACACACACACACACACACACACACACACACCACCCCACAGAATACAAGCAAACTTTTCCCAACCCCCACACATACAATTGTTTCCCTCACATGTAATTTGCTGCTGTACCATGAACAAATCATTTTGCTGCTGTCTGACCTGCCAACAGGTATCAGATAAGGAATAAATTACACAGTGATATAAATATGATACTGCTTCTGCATTGTTTTTACATGACATAAAAGCACAACCATCCAAATTCTGTGAAAAAATAGAGAGAAATTACCAAGATCCTATAAACATGTTTTGATAAAATAGATGTCTTTTTCCTCTCTGAAATATCCTGTTTTTCATTCATTTCCCCACATTCACCTCTTTCATTCCTTCCGGTTTCCACCCTCCCTCCTCTCCTCCCATTATCCATGCATTCTTAACTTCATGAAACTCCACATTACACCCTTTTGAGAGGCGAGGAGATGGGAATTGAGTGTTTGTGATTCCTGCTTCCCCTCCTCGCTCACTCATCCTAAGACAAAAGGTCTTTTATGTTTTGTTGTGTTTTCTGCTGGTCTTACATGTAGACTATGTTGCCCCGGCCTGACTGAGGGTCAATACATATTGTTTATGAAAAACAAAAGGATGATGACGTGATGTCATGTCTAGACTCCATGCAAATGAACAAGGTTCATAAAAACCTCTCGCAAGCGTGCGTACAGTATTTTCAAAGCCACGTGACGACACACACAAACACACACACGCACATTCAATAAACCACACATGCACAGAGAGGCAGACAAAGTGGGAATGATTATGGTAATGATAATAATCATGGCTGTCATCACTGTCTCCTCCACCATGTTAAAAATTAATCTGAGTTAACGGTAATCCACGTCTCTTCATTAGATTACTGGTGTGGGGAGGGGAGACTCGTAGGCCATCTGTACATCATTAACAGAGTCTCAGCGACAGCCCTTTCCTCCACCATCCACCTCTTTCATCCCTCCATCTTTGTCTGCATCCCCTGTTTATCCATCTCATCCTGTACCACTGTCTCCTCTTCCTCTCTGTCTTCTCTCTCCATTATTCAGTGTGTCAGTCTAGATGTGCGTCATGTTCACAAACCAAACCCAGTGACAGAGAGGATTTGAAAATCACACTGATGTGAGACTCTTTCTGTCTCCCAGGGGTGTCATTATCATCTGGCGTCCATTATTATTATTATCACATCTATTATGTCATTGGACATTGTTGCCTCTGATGCTCCTTCTGTCCCTCCCATAAAAGACCGCTGTTGAGATAAGGGTGACCAAAAGCCTTAATTTCTGCAGGATATATATATATATATATATATATTTTTTTTTTTTTTTTTTACAGAAAAGGTCAAAGGTCAGGTTCAGCTACAGAGCTTACAGCACAGCAGCACTGCCCAGAGCTGGACAGGGATTCATTGTCTCACTCAAGGACAGTGGAGCAGTGGCTTGAATCTCCAGCAAAAGGGTAATCTTTTTACATAACCGAGAGGCTCCTCAACTGCCAAGCGAAAATGAAAAAAAAAAGAAAAAAAAGAAAAGAAACAGACAGAATAAACCTTGACACATTCATCATCGAATCATGTTGCTCATGTCACTTGAACAAGCACAGACAGGCAGAAAAAGAGAAATAGATGAAGATGCTGAGGGGCATGTGCAAAAAATGACAATGAAAGGCATGGGGATGTAGGCAAGCAAATAAATAATAGTTTAAGAACTAATTCAACATTTATGTAAATATGCTTATTTGCTTTCTTGCTGAGAGTTGAGAAGATTGATGCCACTCTCATGCCTGTACAATAAATATGAAACTACAGCCAGCAGCTGGTTAGCTTACCTTAGCATAAAGACTGGAAACAACAGTTAGCCTGGCTCTGTTCAGAGGAAATCTGCCAACCTGCATCTGTAAAGCTCCAGACAGACTGGATTATGTCTTTGCCATTTCTCCAGGACGTTTCTGCATCAGGTCCAAGAAATAGTCCCACAAACAACCACTGTAACCCTCACACAACCTTTAAATTTTATATTTTACAGTGTTTGTATGGATTAAACAAACAAAAGATAAAACATGTTTATTAGTGAGCTTTTCCTCGTCTTTATGCTAAGCTAAGTTGACCTGCTGGTGACTGTACCTTCATGTTTACTGTACAAACATGAGAGTGGTCAACCTTCTAATCTAACTCTCAGCACTCTCAACATTTCCCAAAATGTTGAACTATTCCTTTAACAAGACAGAGTGACAGCAGATGAGACAGAGTTGTAATTAAGCAAAAGGAAGGAGTGATGAGTGTATACAGTGCAGTGAATGACTGCAAGGCCTGTGATAATTGATAGCATCTGTGCCTTTATTTCAGTGTGGGGCGAGCCTACTCCAAGGTCTGTCCGGCTGTGGGCAAACACAGTCTGCAGCACTTATTTACAGTCAGACACACTTATTACAGTACAGTGAAGTACAACAGTGAGCTGGTTTTCTATGAGGAGTGAGTGGAAGTCACTACCCAGTCATTTTCTGCCTAGGCTTTTGAACTGTCAAGACTCCTAAATCAAAGTGTGATCTCACACAGCACCACAACCTGAAGGAGCAGCTGAATGAAATCGACAGTGGAGTCCTCAAGTCTCAGGTGTGGTTTCACATTGTTTTAACCTCAGCCAGCACTCCAGCTATCTCATCTCGACAGACGAGAAGCTCATCAACTTTTACTGTGACATCTGCCAGAGAGGAAAGTGTGGAAACAAACGGAAAAAAGTTCAGCTGCTCCTCCTCCCAGGCCTTTTGTTTCTGTCAGAACTCCATTGATTTTTCTGCTGACTTTATAGGCAGCTTTGGATATTGTTAGGAGGCGGAGCAGGCAGTGTTTCGGGGTGTGCATGTGTGAGTGTGTGTGTATTGACAGATGGTTGTCATTGTATGAGAGCTGGTTTGCACATTCATGTAATGGAGGCAAAAAAACATAGCAAACATATGTAGTGGACAGCAGGACGCGCTGACTGGAACTAAAGGATGCACGTTCACAACACACGTCAAACACACTTTGACTGCATGAGTTACATGTATGCACAGTAATATATGAACCGTGAGCGTGGTGTGACGCAGGTTGTGCGATTCATGCGGAACACGTTGTGTAACAGAGGCTGAATTTATCTGTTAATGTAAAGATTTTGTTTGGCAGGAATTTTGCATCTTGTTTCTGGAAATGTATTTTTCACATGAAATTCATTAGCATCATGTCAGCAGGAGCTAACAGGCTGATGGAGATTTAGTGTCAGAGACAGGGATGATGACACCATCAGGATAAGACTGATATGTGATCTACTAAAATGTCTGAAGGCGACACGAAGAGGCAGATGTGAAAACAGACCTGAGAAAAACTTTAAAACCATGAGAGGGACTGAACAGACAGTCCAGCTCTTATTGTGAGAGTTGGAGACTCGTGCTTGACCAACTCACCCTTTATTACTGTGTGTGTGTGTGTGTGTGTGTGTGTGTGTGTGTGTGGTGTGTGAAGGCCCCCGCCCCTCTGCTGGCCCCACCTCTCCATGCGCAGCAGCCTAACCGTTCCTGACAGCCAGTGGCTCATTAGAGCTGCTGTTCTATGTTCCTACCTCCATCCGCCCGCTCCCAGTTTCCTGGACCCAGCCCCCCAAACAATATGTGTGTGTGTGTGTGTGTGTGTGTGTCAGCTGGCTGTGCTCATGGCCTGGGACAGGCGCGGGGGGCGGTGGGGAAGAGAGAGGAGGGAGTCAAGGCCTATTCACCGGCACAAAGACATAATTAACCAAATTGGCAAATGGTTCGAGAAACCGCCTCTTGAACATTGTGTGCTAGCCTTTGGTTGCTATAGCAACTCTAAATTTGTGTCTACGTTTTTGTGTGTGTGTGTGTGTGTGTGTGCAATGTGTCCATATTAAAAGTCACAAATGATTATCAGTCACATCATCCAAACCCCCCCACCACCACCTCACTAGGTTTTTTATACTGATTAATTCTGGGTTTTTCAGTTTTCCTCTAGCTGCGTCATCCTTCACTCTCTCATTCACTTACCCACTCACTCAGTCATCCAAACGTGCACAAAGGCCAAATCCCTTCTCTTATTCATATACAGACTTTCAATATATTATATATAACGTTCAAAACAGCACTGAATCCAACACTGGAAAAAAGAGGGGTCTGTGCT
Source organism: Lates calcarifer (assembly GCF_001640805.2). Taxonomy (NCBI): domain Eukaryota; kingdom Metazoa; phylum Chordata; class Actinopteri; family Centropomidae; genus Lates; species Lates calcarifer. Next base: position 15,535,303 of record NC_066845.1, read on the forward strand.
CGTACCTGCCTACCTGTCTGTCTGTTTTTTCTCTGAGGTAAGAATGATCCTGGAGAAGGTGATGACAGTCAAACATAGCATCACACATCTTAATCATCGCAGAGGGGTGTGTGTGTGTGTGTCTCTCTCTTTTTCTGTGTGTTTGTGTGTCTGTCAGCTGACTCTCTCCCCTGTGAGTCAATGAGACATTGATCACAGTGACAGTGGGACAGACATCAAGGACAAAGTGCTTGTAGATCAATAGCTGCACGACTGCTCTCTGTGTATGTTTGTGTGTGTGTGCATGTGTGTGTGTGTGTGCGTGCGTGTGTGCGTGTGCTCAAAGCTTGTATTGCTTTCCTGCTATAGAGAATAACATTACAGATTGGAACCACAGCTGCATGACATCACTTTATTTATCAAATATATATTTTATATAGAATACAAAAGTTGAAGTGGAGTTGATTTGTAGTTCTGAGCAGCACTAAGTTTAGTCCATAGAAAGTTCCTGTTCTTCAGAGTTACAGTAAGGTTGCGAGGTTTGTTTGTTTGTCTCTGTAAAGTTGTCTTCCTCCCGCCGACTCCAGCCCCGTTTTGAGGTTAGTTTCTGTAAAGTTGTGCCTTTTGGCACCACACAGCATTGTGGTTTGGGAGCTCGAAGCTTGGTTAAAGATAAACTTCAGGTCTGACTGAAGAGTTCACTCTTTCTCGCTCTCTTCCCCTCCCTCTGTCTTTCTCTCTGTTTCTTCCCCTCCCATCCTTCGTTCGGCCCCCAGAGTCACAACAAGAAGCAGCAAACAGCTTGTGCATCCCTCATACCAGGAGAAAATGCCCCATTTTCATCTGTTTGAATCTGACATTTTTGGCACATTAAATATTGGACATTAATAAATTAAACGTAATGAACTGACATGAAAGAAGAAAAAAGTCCAATGGTACAATGCAAGAAAGTATAAAAGGCAAGAGTGCGAAAGAAAGAAGCACAACAACAACAAAAAAGAACATTCAAACTTTTTTCTTTAATTCCAATTAACTATTGCCTTCTGTAGCCATTGGAGATTATTTTTCATGTTCATTTATTCAAACAAATATTGAATAATTTATAGTAGAGGGAATAACAACACGAGAAATCACAAGGACTCAGTGCCAATGGAGGGAAAGAGGTCTGTCTATGAGTAGTGTGGTTGAGGAGCGCTCTTAATAAGTGTGACTTATTGGTCATTTAATCTAATTAGACCTCCGCTGGGTGTTTTGTAACATTGAAATAATCATAACTGCTTGAAGGGAACTGATGCAGCTGATGTGTGACCGGCAACGGCACTAATTTACTAGTTGATTAAATATACTCAAAATGCTCAGTTTGGGTTGGTCATTGCAAAAACTGAACTTTCTTTTGTATATTTGTTGATATATTGGCGATAATGTTGCACGCTGCAAGTCATTTTGTGCAGCATCAGCCATGCATTTTAACACCTGTACCTACTTTGTACGCGTGGTTCAGTCTTATCTGTGTCAGTGTGTGTATGTGTGTCAGTGGCCTGTATGCAGTATGTAGGTCGGTGTAAGTGATACCAGAGGTCACACCCTGTGATTATGTTGCATAACACATTGACTTCCGCAGATCCCATAGCACTCCTCTCTCCACCCTGCTCATCAGTCCACCTACTATGTTCGGGATTCCTTCAAAACGTACTTAGAGTTGTTTCAACCCTGTCTCAAGACAAGTGCATAGATAATGGATGAGTCTGCAAATCCAGTGTATCATATCTTCCGACAAATTCTCCAAATTAAACGACAAAGTATGTTGCTTGTCCGTGCCCATGGAATAACACACAGGATGACATCATTCATCTGTGCCTTCCAAAACTATTTAAAATTGCTGTTGAAAAATAAATTTCTTTTATGATGTGATAGTGCTATATATAATGCCTGGTTGGCTTTAGGGACAAAAATTATTTAATTCAGAAGATTGTGTCTTGGTCTTGTTAAAATCACTACTTCGTAAAAGTGATAGTGTTCATGTTTTTTAAAAAAACAGCAGTGACTGTTGGCTGGAAACATGAAGCAAACAGCAGTCTCCTGTGTTAAAGTCTGATACTCTGACCAATCCATCCTCCCAAACCTCCTCCATACATGGCCTTGGTTGCTTTATAATAAGGTAGCCTGAAATTTCCCTTTGCTCCTGTCATAATTATTATGACCACTAGAGGGCTTCGTCACTTTAACGTAAACATATGTTTTGGAACACTTGCCGAAACGACTGATGCTGTTGTTGTTCCTGAGAGGACTCTCGCTATCTGTGCATAAAAATTACAGTATGGATGAAGTTAGCTAAGATCGGTAATGGCAGATTGTGAGTATGATTAAGGTTTAGTTTGGGTGAGAGTGCGGTAAAGGTCATGCGACTAAAGCACTTGATCGTGGTCAATGAAATATTATTAAATGTACAAAGAAATCTTTCACACCAAATCTTCAAGCTGAACTGACTATACTGAATCACCATTGCCAACAAATAAATCAGTAGCTTTTTGATGTGGAGCTCCCCTCCCTGGTGACTGAAAGCACTTCAGCTGTGATTTTCTCTGTTACTGTCTGGTTAAAACCTTATCTAAAGACAGCAACAGCTACAATCACAAACTGAGAACTTTGTTGGAAATAGGAGGCTGCTGAGCCATTAACCAATCAGCAGTGCTTTAGTTTTGTACTGAACTGAACATAACAGCGTGAATCAGTCTCAGGCCCTGTTCATACCTCGGCTCACCAAAGACAGAAAGCTCTAAGTGGACAGCTCTATGTACAGGTATGAATGCACCCAAGACACACTGAGGATACATTGAGTTTGGATCACTCAGATGTGGTCTGGGACATTCTTTTAGCAATGTGTGCGCCATTGAGTCCTGGGCCACATTGAAGTTTGACAGTCTACTCACCTGACTTCCCCTGCTCCTCCTCATTGAGTTGATTCTCAAATCGTATCCACAACGATAATCGATAGGGCCTCAAACAGGTCCTTACAGAGGTGCGTCTGAATAACTCAGAAACAGTGAACATCAACAGTGACAATGTCAATCTTTAAACTAAATGCAACAATTCAAATCAGCAAAACAATTAATTATTTCTACTTCTGCTCTCTGCTTTGGCACTAAATGTTGGCATTGGGTGTACGTTGTGTGGTAGGAAATCAGCCAGCATGGAAGGAATTCCCGGGACATTGGGCTGCTCATTTTCACACTCAGGTGTTGTTGTTCACTTGTTCATTCTCAGGTGTAAAGGTAGTCACTCACAACTTGAGGAAGCCTGGCAGCTGCACTAGACTGTAATATGTTTCCAATTCCAGAAAGATAAAGAGCACACCAAGATGGTATTTGTTACCACAACACATTGTAATTTAAGAATGAATGAAAACACCCAGTCTATGGTATTTTGCATCTGTTTCTATGGCTGGTGTTCTCCCTGTTGAGCAGAGAGTACTGTGATTTACAACACCTTGTTAAAGTGAATAGGTGTGAGATCTCCTGGTAAATTGCAAATTGAGCGTAGCAGCGACTGTGTGCCTGTGTTGCACCTCAGGACCAATTATCTTTTCCTCTCCTCCTCCTCTCTAAGCAAAAAGCCCCATTAGTGGTCCATAAAGATATCACAGATAGACCGGAGACCAATTAGGTGTCCCTAAACTAATAACAGCAGGTAGACCAAGTGACAACACGGGTGTCCAATCTACATCTCCCTCTCACAGCAGCATGTGTCACAGTAGTAAGTTGTGCCTAACGAAGCCCCCAGGTCCAGTCTGCACTGTTGCACTTAACAAAACTGTAGACAACTACATCTCTACAGACAGCCTGACTGACTGGCACAATATAATGCTTATGCACATTTATTAGTGATAAAAGAACGTCTTACAAATGTTTTGACGCTATACTTTCAGATGGAGCACATGAAATCAATCACGTTCCTAAAGCCCGCTGAGTGATTTTAATTTTTTCTTGAGCACTCCTGAGTTCACTGAGAGAGCTTGGCTCCAGTTCACATCCGACTGAGATGCCAAAAAGTGGCACCAGAACCCCAAATCTCCCACCCCCACCCTTCGCACACCCATAAGCACCACCCAAACCTCCCAGTCACCCTCCTCTGGATTGGCATCCGGAGAGACAGTTAGGCCGGGTCGACTGTGCGGCGATGAAAGAGCCACGGGACACAAGTCCAACGACCAAACCAGGGGGGAGGAGAGAGGAGAGAGATGAATGGCAACGATGGAGAGGAGGAGGAGATAGAGAGGGGGGGGAATGGACTTCAAAAACAACAACAACAACGGCAAGAAAACAAACAACAGGGAAAACAAGCGAGAGAAAAGAGAGAGGAGCAGAAGAAGCTCAGAGGCACCCAAGGTCCTCGAACTAATTAAGATGATTTGCATTTATTTATGAGGTTTAATGAGCAGCTTTTCAATAGTTTGTTTTCCCCTAATATGAATATTTCCTTTTCATTATGTTACATAGTTGGAAAATCTCATTCTTTCCAATAATCACATCTTGGCTTTTCTGTTTCTCCAGATACAGTAGCTATTAATGTGTGTGTTTTCCAGTTTGTTTGTTTGCTGCTGATGAACTTCCAAGAGTTTACCCGTGTCCATACAGAACAACAGCACATTTGTTTCCTTTTTAGCATTTCTATTCAGTTTTACAAAGCAAACAGAATTTCTGAGGCATCATTACTAACAATGACCTAGCATAGACCTGCAGTGTGATGGTTTGACATACATTTTTAATTTAATATAGGCATTAAGATGTTACAGAGAGTATTGTTGGATGTGAGTATCAGCTTCTTGGATCACAGCAAAGTGCAAGGGAACCAAAAGGTATCATCTCTAAAGAGAAGGGAGTTCTTCAAAAGAGACCAAATCAATTGAGTAAACAGCAGAAATCACTCACTGAGGACACTAGAAGGTGGCGTGAGGGAGTTCAAGGAATTAATCATAATGCTACAGTGTTTCAGATTCTTACCCATACCAGCGGCGTAGTTCAAGTTATGACATTGTCAGTCTGTTGGTCAGTCCATCACTTTTGTCCGGACTGAGATATCTCAACAAATAAAGGCTGGATTTCATGTTTCCCAGAGGATGAATCCCAGTGACTGGATTTTTAATCTACTGCCACCAACAGCTCAAAGTTTTCACTTGTCCTGACATGAAATGTATCAACATGTACAAGATTGACTAATGCAAAATTTTGTGTTGACACTCAAGAGTCTGCAGGGGATGAATCCTTGTGAATTCTAGTGATTCAATGACATTTCATCAAGTAGCACCATGTGGTTAATATTAATGGTTTTTATTCATGTCCCCTATAACTGTAATCAGTCAATCTCTTAACTTTTCATCAAATGCCATGATCAGGTTTGACTCTGATTTATGACCAAATACTGGCTAAACTAATTTATTTTCATTCCCATCAGCCTAAGTTGTACTTTGTGTTTAGGGCTAATTAGTAAATGTTAGCATGCCCTAAGATTAAACTAAGATGGTGAATATTTTACCTACTAAACAGCAGCATGTTAGCATAGTCAGTGTGAATATGTTAGCACACTGAGACACTGCTGTGCTGTATACTTCGGCTCAAAATTGCTGTTGTCAGGTAATGCAATGAAGGAATTTCAAAACAATGTAGACATACAGTAAATTGTGTCACCATGTAACAATAGTGGGTAAAAAATATAATGCAGAGAAATATAATGTTTCCTGTTAGAGAGTGTATGTGTAATATAAAGCAAAAGCTGCCTGAAAAGTAAGAAAAGGCTGATTCTGTACAATGTGTTGGTCAGCAGTTGTATAAAGTAGTGTCCACATGATTTGTAGTTAAGCAGCCAAAACTTGCAAAAACATTTTTCCCCAAATCCCCTGCTTCACAGTTTTTTGGCTTCACATACGGGACACCAGGTCCACAAATCTGTCTGACTCTTTACGTCAGCGCAGGATGGATTGATTGTTTCCAGCAACGTTATAATCACCACAAAAACAGGAGACAAAATCAATGAGTAATTCCCAGCAGATGTTAATCAGAATCCTGTTTACCTCCTGCTGTATAGAGGCACAATTTTCTGATCATCATTAACAAAGGCCATATTATCCAGCCATACTGGCCTGTACGCCGGATTTCACTGGGAGGCCCTGTGGCTGCACACAGGAATATGAATCAATGAATGAGAGAATGAATCCACAGCAACACTATTGAATGTTTATTCTGCAGTGTTTGTGTGTGCGTGCGTGCGTGTGTGTGTTCTCCTCAGAGCTGAACCCTGTCGGCCTGGCCAACAGTCCCCATGGCCATATGGCTGAGTGTAATTATACATAATGTACTTCTCTGTCAGGTTGGGGTTAGTTTGGAGACTGTATGTTGGTGAGTGTATGCTGATTCTGTGTGTGTGTATGAAAATTGTCAGTGTGTATGTTCATATATGTGTTTTCCATACTATGTATATATGTCGGCATGCATGCACATTATACCAGTGGTTAATATATAGTCAGATGGAGATTGCAGTGTTAACATAATTATGGAACAGTATTAAATCAAGCTATGTGGTGGCTTACTCGCTTTGGATGCCATATTTCAAAAATATTAGAGTTTAATAGTTTCAAATATGCTCTCTAGGGCTTCATTAAAGGGACAGACACAGCTTTGCCATAACTGTTGTCAGTAAAATCTTAAAACCAATACGCTGAGATGCAGAATTATCCTTCTTGTTGACTGTCCACATGTGGACTGTCGCTGCCATTACTCAAAAGGTTTCCCTTGATGACAGAAATCAGGTCTGTCTCAGGCTGTTTTAATAATCACTGCTGACACCTTATAGAGTCTGTCAGCAGTCCACGTCATCCAGGATTTACCTGGGCTGGACAGCAGCTACCTGACAGAGGGTCAGGAGGGTGACGAGGGCAGATGAAGAAGACTACTGGGTGGTGGAAATTAATTTGACAACCACTCTGCCTCCCAAAACACCCCCTATACCCCACCCCAGACCCCAGCTCTTACACTAATACTGCTCCCCTGTGTGTTTCATCAGCGTGTTTGTGTGCACAAGCATGTATGTGCATCTCTGTGTTATGTATGAGTGCATATATTTTAAGACTCTGTGTGTGTCCATATTATGTGTATGGTTTTGATGTGATTTATTCTGTATCCTCTTCTCTCTCTCTTTCAGTATGTGTGTGCGCGTGTGTGTGTGAGGGTGATGAGTTGTGACAGGTGTTGTGGCCGCTAGTGCTGTAGGAGAAGGCGGAGGAGGAAGAGGGGGAGGAAGAGGGGAGGGAGTAAACGAGAGCAACACAGATGATTATTTAATTACTGTCTAATACTGTGTGTCCCCCCTTCCCATCCTCCCTCCCTCTCTCTCTCTCTTTCCCCTCTCTTTCTCTCCCACTCTCCTTGCCCCCCTCCCTATACACACACACACACACACACACACACACCCCTCCACCTCACTCCCCCTTTTTCATCCTTTCTTTATTAATGAACAATTCGGGCCTTTCTACAAATCCGCCAGGGCTTACTGTACCCCCCAGACACTGTGTGTGTGTGTGTGTGTGTGTGTGTGTGTACACACTATACACACTAACACACACAAATACACAACCCACACATGCACACACACATTTCCAGACTAATCAGTGTGCTCAGACTTTCTGTCTTACTCTGTCTTGTATTTAGAAATGCAAGCAAGTGTGTATGTATGAGTGTGTTAAAGAAGTAATGTGCATGTACAGTATGTGCAGTCTGTGTGCACCTCTGCATTACACTATACAGCATAACCTGGGCAAGTTACACAGCAGGATATGTGTGTGTGTGAGAGAGAGTGTGTTGCACATACTCAGGTAACTGTCACTATGAAATGATGTTGACTGTGTGTGTTGCGTCACTCTAACCCAATTATGTCCTTATTGCAGCACTGAGTATAGTCTGGTGAGTGTGTGATGTGACACCACTAGTCCTGCCGGTCTCCCACAGTAACAATAGAGATGTGATCAGCCTGAGACTGTACAGTGACGGACAGTGGGTCATTGAAGACAAGAGTATCATCTTTTTTATGTTGTCTATACACTCTACTGTAATACAGAGACAGTATATATATGGGGAAGAATGACTGTAACATAATTCATGCCAATAATGATTCAAATTTTCTAAACATACTGAAAAATCTAACCTACATGCATCACACACTTTTCAAAGTGCTTCTCTTTTTTTAAAGGGGCTCTCTGCTGATTTTACACATGTAGGTCTATTTACTCATCATGAGAAGAACTATGTGTCCTGTAAATAACAATTGTATAATGTCTTCTGTGGTTCTGAATGAGTTGAGTTGAGTTGAGAGAAAATAACCCTGCTGATGTCACGATCTTAATTTGAGCTTCAAATTGTTAACATTAAAAACTGTGTTAACTTTGTTTTAAAGAAAACTTTTACTAAAGGCTTTATTCACACTTTGTAAGGGTTTGCTCATGAGTAATTATATATCATTAAATATCATTACAATGATGATATACTATCATCAATACTTTATTAATTGATTTAACACCAGTTACAGATAGTTCATAGGAGAAGTTATAGTTGACAAATACATCAATAAACACTAAGTGTTGTCCAGGAAGTAACAAAACAACAAAAAATCCTCTGGTGCAGTAGAAGTAGAAGTTTTCTACTTTGAGGCGTAGGAGCAATAAAAACTGATGATCACAAACCACAGCTATAAGGGTTTGTATTAATACAGAAACTATTGTGAAACCTTTTCACTGTCCAGTCCTCGTCCTCTGTTTCCTCTCACCCTTCCTCCATCTCTCTCCCACCTCTTCTCGCTCTTCTCACCTCGTTTTTCCAGCCCCCCTTCTTCCTCGCCTCACCTCTCACCTCTCCACACCTCTCTTCCTCACCGCCGCACTCTGAGCTCCCCTCTCACTTCATCTCTCCCCCCTGTGCCTCCTCCTCCTCTTTCTCTCACCTCCCTCTCCTTCTCCCCCCTCCTCTCCTCTCTATCTCTCCATCTCCTCCTTCTTCCCTATCTCTCTTGTAAATAATTCAACAGCAGTGCACACATGAGTGGTCATCGCAGAGCTTCACATGGGGGATCTGGAGGACAAATGAACCATAAGGATGGAGGAATTAAAAACTTCCCCACGGCTCCACTACAGGGCCGAAGGAATCTGCCGCCCGCCTGCCTGGCTAAAGCCCGTCTGTGCATCCTTTCCCTCTCTTCCCCCCGCCGCTAAATGTTAGCACGCCTTTTTCAGGGTGGGGTGGGGGTTTTAAATGCTAAGTATGCCCTGAGTGGGGAGGTGGCGGAGTGGGGGACCGCCTGGTGACATTTTGTCTCTTCACACAGCTTGTTCGCCCATTAGAGAGCTGCGGAGACACTTCTTTGTGTCAGTGAGGACGCACTCATTTGTGGATCTGGAAAGACAATGGGATGCAAACACAAAAATGTAAATTATAGATATTAACACATTCCACAACATTTACCCATGTGAATGTAACAGCTACTGAATAATGCCCTATTACAATGAACTGCATATGCATGGTATTATGTTTCCACCTCATAAAAGTGGGAAACATTTACTCCTTTTAATACCTGTATGGATTTCTTTTAAATTATTTTTATCACATATCTTGATGAGTAAAATCAAGGCTGAAACATCAATGGCATTTATAAGAGAGTATTTCCAACTACAATATACAACATGCAAACATGATGGAACGCAGTAACACTCCAGGCCCAATCACATTTCTGTAACAGTCAGGCTTTAATATGACCAAAGACTCCAGAGGATCTTTTTTATCGCCTGTCTTGCTATGAGCCTACATTCATTGAAGATGTTTTACACTGCTGCAGTCTAATCACCAAAGTCTCTCTCTGTTATTAACCTCAATAAGAGGTTATACAGCAGGTTATACTCAGGTTATACTCACTTTTTAATACAGGAGGACCACCAGTGCCTCCAACACCTTGACTGAAGCTTTGTCACACTAATACAACAGTTTCCTTCCTTGTTTAGAAACAGACTGGACACATATCAAGCAAAGACATGTCCATTCCAGCTCAGTTGGACAATGATCTCCTCTCCAAGGTTACTGCTTATGTTGCAGCAAGGCTCACATCAGCTCCTGAGATGCATTTTTCTCAGGTATACTTCTCTGTTATCAACAAAACAAACAACACATCCATGTTTTGACATTTCCCAGAGTTCAGCTCTGTCTCTTTTCTCTGTTCGTCTCATCAGCAGAAACAAGTTTGTTATGGTTTCTTCAACAGGAGGTGTGTTTTTGAAATAAAGAAATTGACTCAGTGTGAAATCAATTGTGAACAAGTCTTGCGATGTATGGATACTGCTCCAGTGTTCAGCTACTGGTGAGAGTGTACACACAAACAAACACTTTTTGGTGTTTGAAGACAGGGAAACCAAAAATAATGAAAAGTAATCAAATTACTTGACGTCTGCTTGCTTCTTTTCATCACTCCTACACTTTATTATCATCTTCTTGTGGTCAGTTTCTGTCAGTAATGTAGAGGATCATTCCAAACATTTTACACAGAAATCTGACCTGTTTTTCTTTTGCTAAATCTTGTTATAGATAAAAAAAAAAAAAAAAAAAAAGGGAGGGAGGAAGAGATGAGCGACAGGCCGGCTGTCACTCAGAGGAAGGAAGCGAAAGAGGTGTGATTTGTTCCAACATCCTTTGGATTTTACCACGGCAACGGTCCTGTCAGTCAGGGAGCCAAGAAGCGGGCATATGTCATTGGATAGTCGCTATGGCAATGACAAGTGTGCTGATGACTCAATGTGACACAGGGAAAGACAACAAACAGACATACACACACACAAACTCAAACTGAGTCAGTGAGGCTCCGCAAGACATGATCACATCAGACAACAGAAACAAAAACAACACTGTGGCATATGTACACTAACAGACATATATAGATATATACATATGCACACACACACACACATGCACACACACAAACATTTCATAGTACAAATGTGGGTGGGACACGTTCTTGAACTGGCAACACTGGGAGGCATCACGTGTCATCACAGGGTGGAGCAGACGGAGCCAATGACATGTCACCAAAGCAACTGCATCTTATAGTCCGTCAAATAATTCATAGCTTGATTTAACACCCTGAGGATACACACGACTGCACACATGTGCACCTGCACCTTCACACACACACACCTACACAAACTTACAAGCAGTAATTACTATTTCACTACTACTTTTTAAATATACTAATGTGGTGTGCTCAATGCAATTTAATTTGAGGAAATGTAATTCTTCTCTGGATTTTGTTCACTGGTTATGCCTGTGCTAATCCAGGCAGTGTGACATCATGCCTTGAGCTGCCCTAAACATAACCTTAAAATTGTTTGAAAAATAGTTCAACATTTTTGGAAATAATGCTTATTCGTTTTCTTGTTGAGATTTAGACGAGAAGATAAAATCCACTTTTGTATTTAAATATGTAGCTACAGCCAGGAGATGGAGAGCTAGACAAGAAGCTGCATAATGTCAAATATATCAGATATCGACTTATTCCAGTCACGCTAAGACAGGAGTGGATATCACAGGGAAAACAAACAGAACCCTTGAGAGTGAACATTTTGTATTTACTGTACATTCAGTATGACTACTTTGTATTGGCATTAAACACCTGGCAGACACAGTATGTTCAATTTGAACATTACAGATTATGCAGCATTATGTCTCCTACAAACCGTTTTTGCTGATGCACATCAGTCGTATACAAATGTAACATTTAGAAGACAGAGTTGAACAGAGGGATCATGGAGTTTATCTGAATGGGAAACATGAGCACAGGTCTGAAATTGCTTCCTAAACATGAACAAAAGCAGCATTAGTGAAGGGAGATGATCCCAAAAAAACACTCCTTTTTCCTTGTTTTTGTCCTAGTGAATACAGTGTGTGTTTCAGCTGTGCCAGTGTGTGTGTCTAAGGATACACTTTTCTCAATATTTGGCAGCGGCACCAGCAGCAGCAGGTCTGGTGATAATCTCAGGGGTAATCTAACACAAGACACCTGCCCTATTGTGGCTGAGGTGTAGAGGAGCAAAATCACTTCTTGTTTCCATCACTTCCTGAGAGGAACTATACAAGAAAAGGCACTTTATCGTCCATTTGGATGGAAAACAACCTCCTTTGTAATCTGTTCCCAGAAAGGTGGTTTTACTGTAGATGAGTAAATCAACCACAAGAACAACTGGGCCAGGAGTTTTTTAGTGTTGGGTTTGCAGCTGCTAAGAGGTTGTTTTTAGGGTTTAGTTCAAATAATTTGTGTTTGTATCCAGTAGTTCCTGCCTGTGTGGTCTGTCTAGCAGAGAGGCCCAGCTGTAGTGAGGCTAGACACTCTTTAAACGATGCCTTCAGCCCTGAGGCTACAGACCGTGGTCTAAAATGAGCAACCAGAATAAAGCAGGAGGGAAGGAAAGAAAGAGGAGAGAGGGAAAAAAAACCCCAAACAATACAATACTAAATAAATCATATCTTTATAATATACTTTCAGTTTGCAGGTATGTTGCAAGTCACTTAAATGTTATCATCGATGATATTTCACCTTAACTTTCAACATCAGGCAGATGTACTTGCTGTGATTTGAAGAGAGGCTTCATTTAAATTTCATGACATGTCTAAGTACAGTACAGCCTATACTGTATGCCTCAGAGAGAGAGAGAGAGAGAGAGAGAGAGAGAGAGAGAGAGAGAGAGAGAGAGAGATGGAGGGGGAGCGAGAGTATGAGAGAGGTTCACATGAGAGCATACGAATGAGCTTTACATGTAGGTTTGTCTAGACACTCAGGACACACAAATGGAGCACTTTACAAGAAAGACCCATCCACAAGTCTCATCCTCTAAAAATCACCTCCATCCCCATCTCCTCACACACACTTACACACACACACACACCCACTTACACACACACACACACACACACACACACACACACACACACACACACACACAGGCACATACATTTTTCTTACCAAAACACACATCTTCATCACCATGATCTGTCTGTTTCAGGTTGTCTCCTCGGGCGATGGGCAGAGCCACTAACATGCTTCTTATTGGCTCTTCGGCTTCAGCGTTATTCTTCTGTCATTGCCACACAGAGTCCTCTCTGATCTAAATGGGGTCAAGAAGTTGTTGGTGTAGAAGAGAAATTGACAGCAGTCTTGATCTGTGGTTACTTTTTTTCAAGAATAGCTCAAATGTCTATGTTTGTATGCAATCAAATCAAATGCCAGACCTCCAGCAGAGAGATCAGATTATGGCAAGCAGATTAAGTCAAGTACCTTAAATTCTCAAATAGTGGCCATCTTTATTTACCATTACTGCAGAGAGAACCTGGCCTTTAGTTGTAACAGCCTTATGTATATTACAGACTTTCTACAGCTCTAATTGCCCCACTACAACAACAGAGTCATGCCGTACTCACCCCTCTACTGCTCTGAGTTTCTCTTTTAGATGGAAATATTGTTCTTGTTCAGTAACTAACTGCCCCAAACAGTAGATGTTCAGTCATTGCTTACTGTCGATAAACACGGCAGGCCTGTAGGCTTTAGATTTCTCAAAACAATGTGTAAGGTTCTCTTTTTCTTGTCTTTCAAAAACTGAAAAGTGCAAAAGTATGAGGTGTGGATTAAACGGTGGGTTTATCTGCTCTAATCTAAGGTGTTAGCATGTCTGGCTAACTAGCTGGTGTTCATACTACAATCATGGGAATGCCTACTTGGACATGTTCCACTCATGCGCACTAGAAAACATGACGGTGACCTCGCAACAGCAAACTGAAACATTTCTTTGTTTTTGGCTAGACAACATGAAAAAGTAAAAAAAAAAAAAAAAGTGTGTACGAACAAGAATGGTGCCAAGGATGAGAAATAAACAGTATATACATACGGTGGGCCAGGTCCAAATTACATTCAGTTTTTCCACAACATTCGTATTTATATCAATAAGTGTTAAGTTATTTAGGGTAAAATGGTGACGCAGTTGTTAGCACTGTTGCCTCACAGCGAGAAGGTTGGGTTTGAACCCTGGTTCGCCCCCGTGCTTTTCTGCATAGAGTTTGTTGTGTTCTCTCTATGTCTGCGTGGGTTCTCTCTGGGTACTTTGGCTTCCTCCAGAAGACATGCTGGTTAGATTAAGTGGTGAATCTAAATTGTAGGTGTGAATGGCTGTTTGAGTTTGAACTGTATGTTGGCCCTGTGATGAACTGGCATCAACTGCCTCTCGCCCAGTGTCACCTGGGAGTGGCTCCAGCCCCGCTGCGACCCTTGAAGATAAATGGTATGGATACTGGATGGATAAGTATTTATTTATGTAGATTTTCCACAGGTGGGTTTTCTGATTTTGTCTAAAAGTTTTGACCAGTGTAGCAAAATAGAAGCTGTTGGGCTTACATAATGACTTGTTGAATTCAATCCACCTGCTTCTTACATGGCCTTTTGAAGTGACAAACCTTTATTTATTCATATTAGAAGAATTTGAGAATCTTGCCATTATTTGATTGCTGGTCTTTATTTGACTATTTACAGTACAGTTAAGTCTGTAGAGCTCAATTAGTGGGTTTGAAAGGAATTATCAGTTTTTATAAATATTTTCTAACTCAGCAACCAAAGAAGGTGAATCATGGTGTGATGATGTGTCTGCGTTGGGAGTGAAGCTGATTTAACGGCAGGTTTAAATTACAGATTGTGTCATAATTGTTTGTGTGTGTCAGGGTGTGCTCGTGCATGCTCGCCTGTGTGTGCTCCCAGTACTATGATTGGAGTTATCCATTATTGATGATGTCCTGATGAGATCAATCAAGCCAGAGTTTTCTCCTCTTTTGGCTGCTGAAGCTGATAATGCCGTTATGACATACTAATCGTCATGTCATGAATATTTAAATCACAGGGAACACACATTCCATATTCATGACCTCTGTGTTTTTGTTTTGCTTTTTTATTTTTTTCCTCTTGTCTGGAGTCACCCCCCATCATGCATTTCTCACTTCACTCCTGCATTTTAGACTGTATTTATAGAATAGTTAGTGACTCCATCTCATTTTCTGTGAGTCTGATTGTGAATACTGGAAGTCATTCATACTGAATATAACAGCTCTGTGTTTTTACGCCTGTGCTCCTCTCGTCAGCCATGACCAGAAGTCCACAGAGAACCAAACCAAACCACATCTCTGCCGCGTCTCCATCTCTTCTCTTCTGCTGAATTGTTGTTTTATTTACCTCAGAGACAAACACCATATTTATTCATGACTCCTCACAAAGTGCTGGTAAAATAAACATTTGTTTTCTCCTAATGAAAAGCATGTTTCTGAAATTAGTTGTTTTGTTTCGCGCTCGACCCCAAACAACTCGCTCTCGATAAAACAAATATGTATGAAAATAAAAAGGCAGTAATGCGATTGGTTACAGTGTAAATGCATTTGTTCCAGCTACTATCCTGTGGAGGCAGGCAGATCAGTAATAATTCATAAACAAAAGAGCTAACTGTGTTCATAATTCATAAGAGGAGAAACATATACACTCCAGTCATTGCTGTGGCTTGCTGGGCCAATGTGCTGGAGACGGGGAGACGCTAAGATAGTGTCCTGAATGAAGGGTTAAAAAGTATCAGTAAGATAGGTTACTTTTTTTTTTTTTAATTCATAAGTGCACAAGAACCAGGAATCAAAAGAAATTCACTGATATTAGTCTGCAAAAAAGGATGGATTTAATGCCATTAATGTGCAGATGTTTAAGATTTTTATGATGCAGAAGCAAAATGAGAGCAATCTTTCTACTGGCTGTAACTCACAGGTGTGTGTGTGTGTGTGTGTGTGTGTGTGTGTGTGTCCCATTCTGTGCTGGTTGGCATGAATGTTTCAGTGCTTAAATGGAGGTAGACATATTGAATCTTCTCTGCTCCTTGGGAAAGGCCTCTGGCGCGCGCGCACACAGACACACACACACACACACACACACACACAATGGCAAGGAAGTGCTGTGTGGGAATATTCACACACCATTAAAAAATAATGGATTGAGAAATACCAAATGTGGTATGTGTGCATGTGTGTGTGTGTGTGTGTGTGTGTGTGTGTGTCTGCGTATTTCAAAATAAACCAAATGTCCTCTTACTTCATTAGGATTGGTACTGAACTATCTCAGCCTATATCCATCTTTTCATATTGATTTATAGATTTATTTATTTTTTATTCACCTATTGTATAATTAAAGATTGGCATGTTTTATACTTGCGAGTGTACTGACACCCTTTCACAGACTTGTAAGGTGAAAGGAGTTATTTCAGTATATTCTTGGTTCTGGAGGTAAAAATTCCATTCAGTTTCCCCCCTCAGAGCACTTCTACTGCTTGGATCTCCCAGTTGAATTATCAATACTATAAGAAAGATGAACAGCAAAAAGTTTTAAGTACAGTCCTGTGTGCATAAAAATGCAAGGTGAGGGTTTAACTGCAACTCCCAGGGTGCACTTTGACGAAAAACTTCCAAACAAAAAGTTTAAAGATGATAGTGTTGAGAAAACTGAAAAAATAGTTGCTAAAATTAATTCACTTTAAGATGCTGGGTTAATTTTGAATAAATTCAGTGGCTATTGACTGGTTGAGTATTGAGTGTTTTGAATTTGCTTTTATTTGTGCCTTTGACTTGCCTCTTCTCCATAGCAACAGCGTCCAAGGCTCATGGGTATTCTGATCCATTCGCTCTACCTGAATGACAGATGAAACTGACTCCTCAGAAACAAAGTGGAAATAATTCAAACTGGTGCTCAAAATATAAACCAATATGGTTGTTACATGATCTTGTAGAATTTTGTGTTTCTGTGTTCACTCACATTAAAGAAATTGTTTAAAGGTCAGGACTGAAGCTTGGCCTGCTTACACTGCAGTCATCTCTAATATTTGTTTTTGCATAAATGTAGCACATCTGGAATATATCCAGTGCCTGGTATATTGTGAGGAAAGAGCATAATTTTCATACATACAAATGTTATGAATGCAGCGACAAGAATCAGCTCACCTTGTGTCTAGCAGGGAAACAGCATGGCAATGTCTGAGGATGTCTGTGCTGTCACACTCAGGTCATTTCTGTCTCTCTACCTGAGGAGCTAATGTTCTGTATATCCTTATTTAGCATTAGCACTGCTATTAGCTATCATTGCTTACTGGAATATGTGTCATGATAGCTGAGAGCTGCCAGAGTTGTCTATCAAATGTGGCATGTGGTTAAAAAAAACAGACATGCAATGCAAGGATGCAAATGTCATATATAAACGACAATGTTATGACATTGAGGAAATATGTTTTGCCACCACACTGCTGCGCGGGCATCCATGACTGTAAATCGGAAACCTGCCTATACTTGTTTGCTGTCTAATGACTTGTTACTGTTCCTGGTTCAGCTTATACCAAAGCAGCAAAAACAATCACCCACTAGTCAAGAAATCAGGAGGAGACACGAGCCACGTTACTGTCTTTCTGTTGGTGCTTCAGTGTGCACACTGCAGCTACCAAAGCCTGGCGTCTCTGTTTAAATGTGTTTTGTGTTAAGTACTGACAGTAAGTGTGTGTGTGTATTAGAGTGAGGTATAGATTCATCTCACAGTCGGTGGTGGTGGTGGTGGGGGTGGGTTGTCTAAAAGTGGTGTTCTCTTAGCGGGGCTGTCCAGACCTCTTGGGATCTTAACAAACATTACAAGTGGCTTTTATTCAGACATACATACACACATGTTAACACACACGCACACACACACACAAACACTCACCCCGTGACTTTAATACCCATGCTGTGTTTGTGTAAGCTGTATAGGTTGCCTCGGGCGCTGAGGCTTTATGCTGAGGCCCACAGACAGAGAGCTCTCTGATGGATGGATGGATAGATTGATTGATGGATGGATGAGAGGCATTATATTACATGCTGGCTGACCAGAGAGGTGGAGATCGAAGCCTCAGGCCCAGTAACTGTCTCTCTCTTTCTGTCTCTGTCTGTCTTTCTTTCTCTCTGTCTCTCTCCATCCATTTTCTTGCAAACTCCTGATCCTTTCTTTTTTATCCTGACAAACCTCTTTCACTCCTTCACTTATTTCAGCGGCTTCCTTATTTGATCAGTTTTAGCAGAAAAAAAAATCACAACTTTTTTGTATTTTCCTTTGCCATGTTCATCTCTACTTCACCAGTACTGTGGCTACTCTGTCCTGTCTGCAAAGATGCACGACTACCATCACACACACACACACACACACACACACACGCACATACACACACCCTCCCTCGCGCCATCACCCCCTACTCTTGATAGGCCAGAGGGGGTTCCATTAGCCCCTACCACCTGCTGTGATACACCCACTCATCCCCTCTCCTTACACACACACACACACACACACACACACACACACACACACACTTGCATGCATGCATTTGTGCAAAAACATAACTGTCCTTACTGATTCACTCTTACTCTCTTTCTCATGTGCATAAAACAAATATAACAGTTCTGCATTTGCTGAACTTGCTTTTCTGTGTGTTTGCTCATTTACAGACAAACAACAGTTACTGTACATTTAACCATAGAGCTTTAAAAAAGTACAAGTTATTTATGCAGCCCAAGAAAGAATTGCAACAACATCAGGGAAAAATACTGCATCATAAAATTTAAGAAAAAAGTTCAGGGGTTAATAATCTCATAAAAGTTAAAGTAAAAAGTACGAGCAGTAAAATGTATCAGACGATCTCTCTCTGAAGAATGGTTTCTTTCAGTCTTAAATTATTGATGCATTCACCTGCAAGTTTTATTTTAATATTGTAGCTGGTCTGAGTACTGCATATACTGTTGGGTAGTGTAAACTCTAACAATGTATCATATTTCATGATCCTAATAAATGCTTTAAATGTAAAACCTTGCAGTGCAAAGGAAGAGGTAACTATATGTTTATATGATTTTTTATTCTTCTGTACCAAATCTAATTCATTATTCTTTCTCTCCTTCTCCTTCTTCTCACTCCATTTCTTCCTCACTGTTCAAATTTTCATCCTTCACACATTTCAGTTCTCCGCATCCCACACCCCTCCTTCCCTTTCTCCCTCCTTCCCTCTCTCTCCCTCCATCTCTCTCTCCCATGCCCCTCCTCAGCTCAGTAGCCGTGGCGAAGACGGGGCGATGCGCTGCAATTACTCTAATTGGTTGTGACTTCTTCATTTACATGACAAGTGCACGGCGGGCCTGGGAACCAACGGCCTGCTTTCTGCACCCTGCTGCAGCTCTGGTCAGCCCAGGCCCGTGGTCCTGTGGGTTTTTTTTTTTTTTTATTATTATTATCATTATTTAAGAGGGGGGCTATGAGGAGCGATGGAGGGAGACAAAGGGGGTCTAGCATTGGATGGTTCGTAGGTCTGGGGTCTGGAGGTCCCAGACCCATGGGAGTGGGTGGCATTAGAGGGGAGTTTGTGGGGTGAATGGAAGGTCTCAGATGGAGCATTAGGAGAGTAGGTGTAAAAAGTTGAGGAGGGCAGGAGCTCAGTGTCCTCTAAGAGACAAGTGATGGAAGAGACAAGATGCACCTGAAAGTTGTTGCTTGTAGGTCAGAACATGTCCAGCACTAAAACGCTCTCAGTGATAAAAGAATCTGAGCCATAATCCCTAACAATCCTAGCATCCCTGTCTGAGGACATCTCTGGAGAATTTTACACTGGGGGCGACAACTTTCAGGGGTTAAGGGTGGTGGGAGTGCTGGATGGACGCTACAGAACAATATTGTCTGCTTCTCGACATTCCTCCTGCTCATCGTCACGGCGACGCTGCCACTGCGGCCGCCACCCCTAACAGAGCTGCAATCTCAAACAGTGAAACTACTCATTAGCGTGGCTGGTGTATGTGTGTGCGCGCATGTGTGCGTGTATGTGTGTGTTCTGCACTGTTGGTTTAAGCATTATGAGTGTGCTCAGCTGAGCTATTCTTATGGTAATTCAGGAGTTAGGTATTCATTCGGGTGGGCAGCTCTAATGTTTGCTTTGCAGATAAAAAGGGGTTTTTATTACCAGCTGAAGTTCACTTGTCAGGACTAATCTCATTTAAACAGCTATTCTGCAGGGCAGAGAGGGCAAGAGGCAGTGGACACATACTCCACGTTACTCAGCAAGCTGGTGGTATGCTGTATGATACTGTTTATATATAGGAAGCATGGGATTATGCCTTACATGAAGAAGGAGAAAACACAAGCCTCATAGGACCATGAAGATGATTGTGTATTTAAAAGATAAGTTCACAGACTTTCATATCTGTCTTAAAACAATCATCAGGTGCCTATATATACACTGAAAGAGGTTTTGGTTGCTGTAATCATTCCTTGTGTTTATACTGGCTATTTGGAAACCAACTCCTCATGTTATTTCAGAGTAAGTGATGGGAGACAAAATCTACAGTTATATGCAAAAATATATTCTAATATTCAGCTGAAGACAATATGAGGCCTCTGTTTGATTTTTGAATTTTTACAGTCAGTAAGTAAACACTCCCAAAATGTAGGAATTAGGCACCAAAATGTAAGTTAGTTTGGGAGATCCCTTCTTGATTGGATTAAGCCAGACTGCGTATTGGCCTCAGACAAACTGTGGAATCATCTTTGTGAGGATAGACTGATGGATTTTCAGTGGATTTTCTCCCCCATGTCTTCAACTGGAAGCTTATTAGAAAGTGATCTCTTAAGAAGAAATGACTACAGGAAGCAGAAACCATTTCAATGTACATTTGGGCACCTGAGTATTGTTTTAAGACTTGAAAAAAGGAACCTATCACTTAGTAAGAGAATACCACACAATGTAAGGTTTTGCTCAGGAAAATCCTGTCAGTGTTACATGGACTTTTCAAGTAGCTGGAACAAATTTGAAGCAAGCAAACAAACAAATTTTCAACCACTTAATCTTGTGGACTTGTGAAACTCATTAACTTCATAAACAAAAAAACATACATGACATTAACACTTTGCAACACACCAGTCCAGTTAAGTTAATCTTGGATGGTCCCCACATCATGTGTGTGAATCCTCACTTGTTTTCTCCCCTCTGGGGATCTCCACAGGGGCTGACCTTAAGTGAGGTCAATGATGTCAGTCTTGACCTCTGGTGACCCCTGTGGGGGACCCTTGACCGCAGGGAGTTGGAGCATCAATGGAGCATCTCCCTCAGGGGTCAGAAAGAAGAGAACAAGTGACAGTGACAAGTAAAACGTGTCACAGACCGGACTCTCTTTTTCGGTGATGGCTGTATTTTTTTTTTTTTCAAACCACTGAGGTTAGTTGAACATGTTTTCAAACATGACCCCTCAGTTGTCCATTAAGAAGGAGGTGGAGAGACATGAGACCTTATCTGCAGCGGAGAGGGAGAAAAAAAGAGGTGGAGATGGGCTGAGAAGGGTGAGAGAATGTTACCTGCATTAAAAGAAAAGTGCTCTTTAGCGTGTGATCACATTGTACCTCCCCGTGTGATGAATATCTAATTAGACTTTTTTCAATATACATTTTGAAATCCAATTAGTCCACACAAAAAAACGGAACATTGCTCTCCCAAGGTGACGATAGATTAAAATAGATTGGCAATTTCAACTGATCCTTTAAAACATGCTTCATCTTACTTTTTCTCATTACTCCATTGCTGTCAAATCAAGCTCTTTAATTCCAGGCATTAAAAAATCACTATCACCACCATCAATACTGGTCTCAATTTTTCACTTCCTGTTTTTTTGCCAAATTGAACTAGACATTTTCTAAGAAGTTCCAAATATTTGAAAAAATATGCCAACAAAAACAAGGTCATTAGATTTACAGTAGTATCTGCAGTCACCAATGTTACAGTGTTGACTTAGATACATCTGCAGTAGTGCTGTGAAAAAGAAAATGAATGTCAGTTGTTGTCAGTTTTGCCTTTTCATCAATTTCCTGTATTTAAATTGCAAATATTTGCAATGCCCTTGCACTTCAACTTGAGATTTGACAATTTGGTCAACTCATTGAACTTTTCTTCAAGAGAAGCCCTGAAGCTGCCAGTATGTGCCAATATCAGACCATCAGTAGAGCAGATGATGGAGAGAGCATTGTGGCAGAGATGGATCATTTATTTCTTTCTTTTTTTTTCATATGATAGAAGTTTGGTATGAAAATTCTGGGCAGGATGGAAACCTTTGATTTTATGCAGAATTACAAAAAGCTCAGAAGATAAGTCAAGACTTTTTTGTGTGTGCTTTGTTTTACATTAGCTGCTGGAAAAATAAAATAGGCAGGTCTTTGTCTCAGCTGCCATCCTTGTTTTAAAAACGTATTTGTCAATATAAATTGTGGGGAAAAGCCTCCATTTTTCCTGAGAAATAAATACTCAAAGATCTTTTTAAAAACCCAGAAAGATATTTATATCTAGAGTGTTATCGAGAACTCCAGGTGGTCAGTCTGCTCCTGAACGTACATGTACTGTGGCACCTTCAAACGCCGTAATCAGGGGTGGTTTCATACCACAGATCGCCTTTGTTACTTGCTATCTGCGTGTGACTGTGACCTGCTTACAAGGAGTTTGGAGAGGAGTTGCTTTGAGCTTGCATCACTCAGACCTGGGACTGTGTTTGCGTGGCTTCCTCACTTTTAGTTAATGCAGCTATCAAAGACACCACCTAAGAAACATGCCTGTTCTGCAGCCGGGCTTGTGAGCCCACGTGTGAATTCAATCACTTGAGCCTGTTTTCAATCTTATCTGTCTCCCAGTGAACAGACACCGACACATGATGGGGGGTTTTCACAAGAAAATCAGTTCTTTCTTTCCTTACTTCCTCTCCTCCGCTTTGCCTCAAGGAAGCTGCTCAGTGCTTTGGCAGACATAAACGCCAGTATCACTGCAATATAAAAGAGTGATTGTTTTTTTTATTCTCTGAAGGCTTTGTGTCCTGCAGAGATAGTGCGTTAGGTGCGTTCTCAGAGAAAACTGTGTGTCAATACATGTGTGTTTGTGAGTGTGTGTGTTTTCTCAGCGATGCTTTTGTTGACTGTGTGAAACAGACACTTTTTAAAGTTGCCTTTTGAAGTTGTAGATCCTCAGAGAGAGAGAAAGAGAAAAGCAGTGAGTGAGAGAGAGAGAGAGAGAGAGAGAGAGAGAGAGAGAGCTTGGAGATAGTGACAAAGCAAAAGGTATGAGGTGTGTAACAGGACAGGACACACAAGCGCACACACAGACATGTGATCACTGACACACACATACACACACATACGCATATGCACTCTCGGTCTCTCAGCAGGCTGCCAGATTCCCTGCTGAACAAGCCAAGGATGAAACCCAAAGCTAACGTGTGTGTTCTCTCTCTGACCACAGCTGCTCCGCTCTCACGCTCCCTGAGGTGTGTCCCATGCACACACACACATACACAGAAACGTACACACTAAAGGGACAAGATAGTGACTGAAGATACAGAAACACACAGAATTTAATAAACAGAGGGAGAGTTTTTTTTCTTTTTTTTTTCCTCTGCCAGTCTTGTCACCGTTCTCATCATGGTATCATTCGGAGCCAGGTCACGACCAAAGAGGCATCAGAGATGAACTCCCAGTGAAGCCACCGAGAGAGAGAGAGAAAGAGAGGGAGAGTTCGTGACCACAGTGGCACAGAAATGAACCCTTGAATGCCATCAGGAGACCCAGCAAGAGAGGGAAGAGAGAGAGAGAGGTGTAGGATGGTATATTGCTAACAAATTAGTTTTGGCTTGTCTTTAGAGATTGGCCATTTTGATTGGCTCCCAGGGTCTCTTTGGCACACAGCAATTAGGAACCACACAACCCCTGCTCTCCACAGAGACAAAAGCTGGAGACGACGCTCCTGCTCTACCATGCTGACTGAACCCTGGCTGGCTTCTGGTGAGCAGGAAATGCAGAGGAATAAGCATGGAGAGAAAGGCAAATAAATGCACATTTTCAAGGTTCATGGTTCATAGCTAGAAATGAATAGGAGGAACATATGGAGAGACCACACCTGTACAGACTGGGAATAAACTCATCCTGTTGATTGACGAGCTCAAACCAACAGGCACAGTGTTAAATGGAGGAAATTGTGATGACAAAATAATTAGCGTGGCCCTCTATTCTCCAGAGCACCATGCTAATACTTAATTGTATTTGTACTTAAGACAGTGACCACAAAAAGACAACTACACCTGAAGATGCAGTTAAAACTATGTGCAAATGTTTTCAGGTCTTTACACTAAGATCTCTCTCTGTATATTACACAATTGATCAATTATTTTCTGTTTTTAGAGGAAACTGAAAGCTACCCCCAACTAGACTTACTGTATGTACAACCCTGTTTGGGAGTTTTTACAAAATGTAACCTATTGATTTCGGCATGACTTTCAGACTAATGCTTATCAGTTTTCAACCCAGTGTCATGGCAGCTGGTTAAATGTTAGGAAAACTAACGTACTGATTCCTGTACATGGACTTTTTTCTTTTTTCATGACAGTAAAATATCAACTTGCAGTGACTACAGCATTATTACATTTATTTGTAGTTATGTTGAGGCACTAACTGCACTTGGTCTGGTTTCAGAAACAATGAAAACCGCAACCTTTCACTAACTGTGCCTTTGTTGCTAAAACCTAAACACAGGCAGGACTCTGGATGCTGGTCTCTGGTGTGATGGTTGTGCGCATTGTACGTCCACAATCTGACCCACCCACCTTGTTACCACTTCATTCATTCAAAAATGTACCAGTTGAAATACATTAGCTTGAAAGTTGTTCTGAGTGTCATGGAAAAAAAGAGAATTTGTGTACACAAATCAGTATACTGAATTTTGTAACTATTTAACCAACTGCTTTGAGAGTGGGTTGGTATGTCAGTTCCTCTCATCCACACTAAATGAAAGCAGGCATGTTCAGATTGATTCACACTGGTAGGTGCTATTGGAAAGCTAGTTTTCAGATCCAGAAAGACACTGTCTTTTTAAATTACTTTTACCTGCCTCATTAGTCTTACCTGTTTATGTGATTATTATTCACTACTGTCAGACAACATAGTATAGTATATATTATTCTAACCACGCAATCACAATGACAAGCACCAAGTACCAGGTGCCACTGTAGGTGGTAACTTGTATTCTGTTTCAACACTATGATATTTAACCAAAGCAGTTACATGTCATTGTTTTGTCTCATTTGCAATCAAAGTAACATTAAAAAAATCTAAATTGCAATGTTACTTTTACCAGACAAGTTGAACAGGCAGGGCAATGACTCATGCCACTGTTGCCCCTAGTTACCGGACATTAACGGATGATGAAGATATGGAGTGAGGATTGGTGGGAACTGGCAATCCTAAAGGATGCTAAGGATAATACCTTGTGTTTTTTCTGCATCACACATGGTGTTCTTGTTTCACACATTTACAAATGCCAAAGTTGTCACACAGGCCAAAATCTTACAAAACAAACAGGCAAAAGTCTATTCAAGGCAGGGAAATATTTTTCTTGTGTACAGGTGACATAAAAGATAGGAGCTGTGGTATTAAAGGTTCCAAAGGTATTTAAAAAAGACTGATTTTGTAGTCACACTATATGCTGCAGTTTCCAAGTGCACATGGAGCAAAGAAGCAGACTTCACTCCATATTCTAACTATAAATACACTGTAATGTTTTCTATTAATCTTAAAAAACCTAAACTTTCCTAATTTGCCCATTATTATAGTTATGAGGACTATTAATGTTATATACTCTAAATGATAAAAATGATGACTGATGTCTGTTGATCCACAGTAGAGAGAAAATGAAACTGAAGGGCAAACACTGCTTCAAGAGAAATGAAAGGTAACGTGGAGGAAGCTGGAGAGCAGCTACAACACACTCAGGAGAGGGTTTAGAGATCTCTCAGTGGCGGCTGGTGTGAGTTTTTCTGACTGATATTTTCATGGGGAAACATATGCTGCACTGTCCTGAAGGTGACTATTGCCTATGCATGGATGCGTGTGTGTGTGTGTGTGTGTGTGTGTGTGTGTGTGTGTGTGTGTTGCAACTCTTGCTCATTTCCAGTCAGAGCACCCGCAGGACATCACTGTGAGGTCACTGTAGGGTGTCCTCCTGTCCTCCCCTCTCTTCAGCCACACCACCCTAACCCAATCTGACATATTCACTGTCCTTCTCTCATGGATATATATCTGTATGTGTGTGTGTGTGTGTGTGTGTGCACATACTGTATGTTTTTCAAATTTCAGTCTAACTCAATTGATCAAATCTAGGTCCATAATGAGTTGATTAAAGTTTGTGTCTAACAGAAGTTTGTGTTTGGTCATTGGGTGTGAATAAGCTTCAGAGCTGAAACTTTCAGTTAACTGACAGAAAATTAATCTGCAATAATTTTGAAAATCATTACTTAATTCATTTTTCATGTGAAAATGTCAAACACTGTCCAGTTTCAACTCATCACATGTGAAGATTTGCTGCTTTTCTTATCTATCTAATTGTCTTATGTAATGGTGAAGTGAATATTTTTACTGACTATTGGTCAGACAAAATGTTCTGATGGGTGTTTTTCTCCCTTTTCTGATATGTTATAGACCAAACAATGAATTTATACACATGCATACACACATGCATGCCCTTAATAACTTCAAATTCATACCATTTAAAAAATGTAAATAAAATGAACTGAGAACTCTGAATTCACAAAAATAAAATTAAAAAGAAAATCAATAAACTTAATCAATCTGCCTGAGAAAATTTGATTTATTTCATTACCACATTATTTCAGTCTCTTTCCACCTAATTCTCCTCTCCACTTTCTCTCTCCCCTCTCTTCCTCTCCACACACAAGGAAAGTTACAGAGGAAGTTCGCCCAACTCCTGTGGCTTGGGTGGCTTTTTAAGTGTTCTTTATTCATGTGTTATTTGTTTATGTGGATTAATTATTAAAAATTTGGTGCATTTTACAAAGGTTCAAGTCTGCAGATAATGATTCCTCTCCATTCTCTCCCAATGGGTTGTGTTTGTAATTTTCTTGAATATAAAAGTTGCATAATTCATGTGTATCGGCGGGCCACATCTATTAATTATATCAGTCTTTTAGGTGCTTGCGTCTTTACCACATCTTCTTTTCCTTTTATTCTTTCCCTCTCTTCCTCTCTCCCCTCTCTCTGTGTCTTCTTTTCAGAATCACAACGGCAATAAAGACTCTGCAGCATTTTTCCCCTCTGTTCCTCTGTCTTATTACTTGGTTCATGAGGGTCAAATGGACCGTGTCCAAGTTTCAACTAGAAAAAGATGAAAGGAAACAGTGGAGAAAAAGAAAAAGTTTGCTGTGTTGCTGTGATGTAAATGCCCTTATTTAGTAATTTATAGAAGAGGGAATTGAGCACAACTCTGTGGAGATTCATAAACTATTGATGTGTCTAATCTTTCAGATCCTGCCAACATGATGATCATGATCTGTGTTAGCGTGAGATGCTTCAGCCCCCCCCCCACCACCCCCTCCCAAGCCCGACACCCCTCCTCCCTTCTCCTTCCTCTCCCCTCTCCCTCCCCCACAACTCTTGTTCTGTCACTTTCCCCCCTGTTCTTTCTTCACCCTCACTTTTGCTCAAAGTATTCAACACTTTGTTGCTCATCGTGAAATGTCTTGATCAGTGCATTAATGTCTTACTTGGTATCATTGGGAATATTTAGCTGGAGTCAATATGAAAAGGGTCTTGTGGTTGTATTTGTCAAAGCTGGTGATTTAAACATATGTTTACCCCCCCCCCCCCCGCCCTTAAGATAACTGGTTAAACTTCCCTCTGTCATTTTTTTATGCTGCACATGCTGTGCTTCACATTTCATTTATTTTAGGCGAGGCAATAATGGAAATTATAAATTTCCTATTAAAAAACTTATTTGTCCTGCTTTGTGGTCATTTCTCTGTCTTTCTCTGACCTCTCCTCTCAGACATGTGGGAAACTCTGACCAGTAAACAGTAGACCTCCCTTTCTTTGTACAAGAGAAAGAAAAAGAATTGAAAAGGCACACCTGCCCCTCCTCTCAGCGAATGCGTAAAAGATAGTGATACTGTATGTCACTTCTCTCCTTGAATGAGCTTTTTGACACTCTGGCATTCAGTTCACCACCTCCGGCTTTATCTCACCCTATATGCAGCTTAAACCCATTCAACTAATTTACACAAACACAGTGATTGCTATAGGAACAAATGAGTACAGGTATACACTTTTCTCTTTGAAGCGCATGCCAACATAATTCAGTTACCAATGTCTAATACAAGTAAACATATTATAGACAATATGACTATCTAAATGCAATTCCTAAAAATGTTTTCTGCCGATAAATGTTTTCTCTGTATTTTATGTTGTACAAAAATGTACAATAACCAAACACACAGATTGAATAACAACAAAAAAAAAAAACTTTTCTACGTGTGTGCCTCAATAAGCTTCACTCCCTGCATAATAAACTCTCTCTTCTTTCCATCACTGAAATAATGTGCGGTATAATCAGACACAGTTAACATAAGCAACAGC
Organism: Lates calcarifer; assembly: GCF_001640805.2. NCBI lineage: Eukaryota > Metazoa > Chordata > Actinopteri > Centropomidae > Lates > Lates calcarifer. The sequence goes on from NC_066845.1 coordinate 15,563,866, forward strand.
AGGAATAGGGATAGAAATCTATGCACATCTAAATAATACAACCATCAGTATACGCCAAATCTCCCAGGCTACAATCTCCCCCCTAAGGGTGCAAGCCTGGAGTTGATTTGTATACAAAACAAATCTAATGTATGCTTTCAACACATATTTAACATATGCCACTCACTGATAAATAATTCAGGAAAAGGGGCTTAAATTTTTAATCACCAATGTTTCGTCTTCCCAATAAGTAATGAGGAAATGGGAGGACAATGGGTCCGAGGAGAGAAGTGAAAATATTTTGTTGACGTTAATTGAATGTAATAGTGATGTTAACGTAATGTAATGTGCACAGAGCTGTGTGTAGATAAAGGTCCACTGTATTTTCCCTCTGTTTTTATATCTAATGAATCTGGACAGCTTCACTTATTTCTCAACATTTTGACCCCTCTTCTGCTTCTCTCTCATTCTCTGAAGGTTTTCCCAATGTTGCAGAAAATCAACACAGTCCAGTAAACATATACTCTATATACAGTACAGCAGAGCAAATGTTGCAGCAACTCATTTTACTCCACAGATGTACACATGCGGCTATTGCAAAAGATCTGCCCCTCTGTACAAACACACATGGAGGAGTGTGTCCGAGTCAGTAACCCAGATCCGTGCATTGACTAACACATGAACTCACTCAGAGGTTGAACCATGAAGGTTAGATGTATTCAGGAGGTGATTTGTAACACACAGATGATTCATAATGCAGCCATGCAAAATGTTTTTCAACATAACAAGCATTAGGATGAATGGTAAAAAATAAACACAGGCAGGCAGACTTGGAACCAATACAACACACAGATGCAAACACATATTTAAATTTCTATGCATATGTTCAGTACACACACAAAAGGAAACACACACACACACACACACACACAAGAGGAAACACACCTGCCCCCTCGCACGAAGTCACAGTGAAAATGTTCTGTCAGTCCATCTTTCTTCCAGATGTGTGTGTGTTTTTAAATGCCTTTGTCTTTGCCACAGGCATGTTTCCTCACACATACCCACTCAATAAAATACTCAGACACAAATGTGCACAGGGATGATACGCACTCATGGAAATACGCATTTAGTCCCATTGTGTGTCTTTGCCCTCAGCATGTTTGCCATCTTTGATGCTATTGACAGAATTCAAGACCCACACACCTGACATGATGAACAGTCATTTGTCTCAAACAAACAACACTGAATAATAAGTGTGTTTATTTGCCTTTTCCTGACCAAACTTTAGCAGCAGTGTTGAGAAAATTTTGAATCTGGCCAATGTTCACTCCCTGTTTCCTACCAAAAGTCAACGTTTGTTTCTTTTTACCATGACCATGACCATGAGGATCACCTAACCTTAAACTAGTAGATTGTCTAGCCTAAACTTAGCTAAATCTCAGCCATGAGGGTGGAGGGTTTAATAAGATGCACCAGTTTTGGAATGAACACATGTAATGGTTTTACAAATGCTCATATGGGTCGTTTTGGAGAGCTACGACACACCTCCTGGTTCATCCTTCAGGTTGCAGCACATGTTGGCTTGTGAGCAACAAACCCACTGTCCTACTGCACCAGAGCCAACAGGGTCAGAAAAGTAAGGGAGAGATCTGCTCCACACAGATCGACACGGCACACAAACTGAGCACAGAGAGAGGCACGACAGAGCTAATAACGACCCTCTCACCACTATAACCTTTTGTCCTGCCTTTGTTCTTATTACCCACACTCCCCTCATCCCTTTATCATTTTCTTTTTCACTAAATGCTTGTCCAGTCTCTCAGTCCTTCCCTTGCTTTTCTGTCACTCCGCTTGTCTCTCTCCCTCCTCTCTCTGGGTAAGAATAAGGAGCAGCAGTGCTATTCAGACCGGTAATTACATTTCTGTCCTTTGTTAGATCCGAGTGTTATTTTCCATTAATGGTTGGACATATTATATAAGAGAGTCTTTATGGAAGTGATAATGGTTGGGGACAGAGGAGATGGCGAGCTGGCGAGTGTATCAGTGTTGCTCTTTTTTACAGAAGGGCACGGCGGAGCTTTCATTAATCCTTGAAGAGTACACACCTAACCTTGCTGACACTGAACACACACACACACACACACACACACACACACACAGCTAGACACAAGAGAAAAAATGACACACACACACACACACACATACAGGACACAGATACACTCACACATACACATATATGGTCACCTCCCCACACACACAAAGACACACACATTCCTGATTCACATCAGCCCCACTCACCATTCAGAAAAGCAGAGAAATAGGCCATGGTGATATGCTGATGCAGAGGTTATGCCCACTTTCATGGTATAATTTATTCATCTGTTGTTTGCAAAATGCTGTATGAAATATAGATGGTCTGAGTTTGGCTTTAATGTTTCATACAACCACGACTGTGGGAGCAGGAAGGCTGGGAAACATGGCCTCCACCACACACCCAGATGAACCACATTGGATGGATTGAGGAATGCAAAGAGGAAGCAGAGAGTGACAAGGAGGTTAGTAACATGTTTATTTTAGCATTGTGCACTTATCTTACTATATGTTTACTATATGTGTATCAAGTTGAATTCATACATAGTGTATGTGTGGGGGTGGATGGACGGTTAGCAAAGACTATTATGATACACAAAAAGGAAAAGCTAAACTGGATGTGTATCTTACAAAGTCCAAACAAGCTTAACAGCGCAACTGTATCAATAATGTATAATAACAAAAACTATTAACTTTATTCAGTTGGACAGTCATCTTGTAGAAGCCAGTTGGTGTGATGATTCCTCTGCATGACAGCCAAGAAATACTACATTTTATTACAGACCACATGCAAACACTGTTCACTCATGATGTTGTTATATCCCATCACACCTTCACATCAAGTCCTGGACAACAGCATGACAATAACTACATCTAAATGTTATAAAATCTTTATGGGAAATTCTGGTGTCCAAAGGTCAAAGTGGAAGGCCTCATGAATCAGTTTGTTACCACCATAATTTGACTAATTTCCTGTTACAACAGGATATCACATGACACATAAAATGACATATAATGATGATGTTGTGATAGTTTTAATCTACATCTGCAGCATGATCTATGCATTAAAAATAACACTGTGTAGGCATTATTACATCCTTAATTCCAGCAGCCTTATTTTATCATTAACACCCATAGCATTAACCCTCACTATAACCAGTGTTAGTCTCTCCGCTGTCCTGACTTTGCAGGAAGTAAAAATGAAGGGATTGTTTTTAGTCTTCATTTAAGTATAAGTTTACTATAAGGGATGTGGAAAATACTCTTCTACACATACTTTTGATGACAGGCTGGAAGGAGATGTGAAATTATATATGATAGTGTTTCTGGTATTTTGCCCAATCACAACATCTGTTTGATGGATGGATAGATGGACAGTAGACCACATACAGAGGTGAATTCAGTATTTAGTTTCAGAACGATGCACAATATGTGTATTCTTCTGAAAAGTACATGAGTGCAGATGTATAGATGAATTGTTAGATAAATGGAGGAGAGAAAAGACTGTTGTTTGTGACTTTTGTTTCATTGTTACTCACAGTGTATCTACTCTGCTGTATGGATGAACAGCTGGGATGCATGGTTGGCTTGTAAATTGACCATAATTGATTGTCTGCAGCTGTGGTTTTCCCATAAGATCTGTATGCAAAGGGATCAATGTGCTTTGGTTAAAGGTAAAACATAAAGCTGCTGCTGTGTCCTGTAATGTGGATTACACACAGACCAGTTCACATGCAACAGCAGTTTGCTTCCTACATGATGCTACAACAACAACAACAAAAAAAAAAAAAAAAAAAAAAAAAAAACAAGCAAGGGGGCTAATGTATACTGAAATGACACTAATGCACTGTGCCAGAAACACCTTTTCACTTTCACTTCACAATGAAATACAACATAGAATTAAAATTATCTATGATAATGGAGAGTCTGCAGTGTTGTTAATGTACATAGCAACACACCACACAGCCATATAGCGTCACTTTTACTGCTGGAGCAAAGCATGATGGGAAGTGACAGTGGTGCCTGGGGCAACATGGGAGAAAGAGAGGAGACAGAGATGGAAGAGGGGAAGGGAAACAGAGTATGGGGTGAGCTGTACTGTTACATCAGTGTACGTAGGGATGCACACACATATAAATCATTTCTACGACAGTGAATGAGGTTAGAAGGACAGAGGATCGGCCCCCTGGATCTTCTCCTCTTATGATGTTCTGAGTCAGAGACAATGACAGAGTTGGGGAAAACATTTGGGAATACCATACAGGTGGTTTGTGGGTTTTCAGGCCAAACAAGTGAGATATGAAATGTTAAATAGTGAGCTTTAGAGGTGCGGATAGGTCAGTTTTGTGACCTCTGGATAGAGCTGGGTTAGCTGTTTCCCTCTGGTTCCAGTGTTTGGGCTAAGCCAAGCTGCCTCCAGCTGTGGAAAATTGTCAGGAGTGACGTAAAGTAGTGATGTCACCAACAGTAATTGAAATCATTGAATAATCCGTCAACTATTTTTCAATTAATTGATCATTGAGTCATTTAGTCCACAAAATGTCATAATGAGTGACTATGCTCATTACAAATTCCAGAGCCCAAGATGATGGTTTCATGATGGCATTTGCTTTGTCCAGCCAATGACTGTATAAAAAAAATGGACAACATGACAGCTCCCCAGAGTGCAGCCAAAACATCTTGATGACATCCTGATGGCTGGCTGCACACGCCCAAATCCATTTTTTCCAAAGAGGTTTTCTGTCGATTTGGGTAGTTCTGATTACGCTGGTTCATGTTGATTTGTTTATTGTACAAATAAGGTTGGATTAAATTATTAGTTGATGTTATAAAAAGTGGGTAAAATATAATGATTGACAGCTGCAATTGACTCATAATTGCTCAGGCAGGTGTATGAGTGAGGATTTGATAATCAGACTTTGACTCCTAATGACATCACCAGTGTAAGATGGCAGTGGTCATATATCTGCGATGTTTTGACAGTCGGCAGAAGTGGAGACTCGTCATCCACCTTTATGTACAGTCACTGTGTCCAACCAAGAGAACAAAACACAAAGATAAACATCATATTTGAAAAGATGGAGCCCTCAAACTGTAAAATACACAATTTGTAACCAAGATTTGTAACCAAACTGTAAAAACAGCACACTAGCAAGAAATCAGCGACCTTACAACCTTGTAGCTGATAACACACACATTAACACACACACAGTATAAACAAAAAGTAAGCATCCCATATTATGCTCTGAAAGTCAAGTTGTTTGTTCTTCTGTCAAGAGGATGCGTGTGATTGATTACATCGTGCTGAGAAGGATCTAACATGGTGTCCTTCAGCTCCACTATTATTACATGTTCCTGTAAAGGTAACATTGCAGAATAATCATAACAACACCGCTGCCTCATAATGCTCTGTAATGAGATTTCCAGCCACACGTCCACTGATTTCAGCCTGTCTGAACCCTCTCAAACAGAAAGAGGCTAAAATTGGTTTTGGCACCAAGAGGTGCTGAAAAAGAATCAGAGAAAGAGAGGAGGGAGAGAAAGCAAAGCTGCTCGACTGTTGTTCTAAAAACATTTTCTCTGATGTTTTTTAGCACTAAGGTGATGAAGGGTGATGTAACGAGGTCTGTGTGAGGTGTGCACAGAGGAGGTTTGAGAGTTTGTGTTCAGAAAATCATACTTGCACATTTGCATATGCATATCCATCCATGCATTTGTGTATGCTTGTGCATGCATGTGTTTGCATTATGTGACAAAATGTGTGTAAATCCATAGCTGAATGATTTCAGATTCGTTGAAGATTTAAGCTGACATGATCTCAAGACCTGTAATTAGCCAATACAATGACTCATTATCAAGATGACCCTCATGATAGAAACCAATTTATATGTGATCTTGTCGTATGTGTCCCTTTTTTAGTATGTTTGTGTGTGTGTACCTGTATATAATACGTGTGCGTCTCCCTGTATTTGTCATGTTAGGCGAGAGTTGAAGCTGCCAGCAGGTTTTCTCATTAGTGAATAAAGAAAGCTCTTTCATGCTTTTAACCCACGAGACTCTAAAGATAAAGGGAGAAAGACAGGATGACAGACAGGGGCTGGGAGGGGGATTATGGAGAAAGAGACCGTGATTGACTCACGGAGCGACTTAATAAGTTTTAAATGAAAGTAAAAAAAGAAAACTGGAGTGAAAGCAGAAGGAAAAAATAAGAAACAAAACTGGTGAGGTTGAGACAGGGGGAGGTAGACGGTGCAGACAGCAGACATAACATTATTTATGGGCTGGGAGTAAGATAACATGGAGCTACATCACAGATTGACTTTGTCCTCTAAAAACCCATGTGAAGACTCACTTTTCTCCCACTCTACAGCTCAGAAACACTCTGAAACACTCATACATGCTGACAATACACACGCACAGTAGCGCAATAACACACCTCTAATACAATTCATCTATCAATATTTCAGTGTGGCTGAGCGGAGACGCTGCTGTTACCAGGCAGACTAAGAGATAATGATTTACAAATCATTATCATCATCAATACAACATAATTATTACATCAGAGACTGAAAAGATGATTCACACTTCTTATAGAGGAGAGCAGACGGCTATCAGAGAGCTTTGTCATATGGTGCAATGGCAATCACCTTGACCTTTGACCTTTTAGATATAGAATGTTATTACTTTATAATTTTATCCTATTAGATATTTGTGTGAAACTGTGTCATAATTAACAAACTAATTCTTCAGTTATGGGCAAAAATGTGTTTTGTGAGGTCACAGTGACCTTGACTTTGACCACCAAAATCTAATAAGTTCATCCTTTAGTCCCAGTGAATGTTTTTGCTGAATTTGAAGAAATTCTCAAAGCGTTTCTGAATTATTGTATTCATGTGAACGGGATAGATGGACTGACAACCCAAACATATGATTCCCAGTTAGATAGATTTCATTAGCCAAACCTGATTTACCCACTTTTTCCTGTTTTACGGAACTGAAAATCAATATCTCAGTAACTGAGTTTGTTACAGAAACAAAACTATCCCTTGTAAAAGCTAACTAGATAAAAGCTAACTAGCCTAGCATGCAGGCTTGAGTGGCTCTAGTGGGATTCATTTGTTTTTATGTGATAAAGCCACCTTTAAATCACATATTCTAATGTATTTAATTCATGATTAATTTATTATACTAACTCCTCACAATGTTCAAGAAAGCTACAGAGTTTGCTAATAGACAGACAGACAGATAGATACATAGAAAGATAGATAGATAGATTAGATAGTCATTAGTATCATAATATTTACAAGCTTGTGATTATTACGTTCTCTGTATGACACATCTAACTAATGTGCACCCAGTGCATGTTCCTCTCCTGCACCCATCACCTCATTGGTCTGGCTGTGCAGACAGAGGGCTGGCAGGGCTGGGTGGAGGGGACTGAATCAGTATCCAGGGAGAAAAAGGGGGGGATCACATCTGGACCACAGACTGAGCTAGAGGAAGAGCAGGAGGAGGAGAGGAGGAGGGGAGGAACTCAGTAGAATGAATCATTGCCCTACCACACACACACACACACACACACACACATACACCGTCACCCCATCTACCCTTCCCCACAGCGTGTTGCACCCTGCAGCACCCACTGCCATACAGCAGCCAACCCCCCCCCCCCTAAAATACTCTAACACAGACATAGTTGCAATGTATTCAACTCACACAGAGGCTCAGACAGCCTCACACTTGCTGTATCCAATTTAATTTCCATTTCATATTTTCAGGTTACAACATCCATCCAGCTCAACAAAGGAAGCTTTACAGAATGCCACATTAACACTCCTTTCATCAGCACTGAGTTTGCATTTATGCACACTTGGAAATTTCAGATCAATTTATAGGAGCGCCCCGTGGTCATGTTTGCCCTGTTGTAAATATCAACCCCCAACTAATGGCATTTACACTGACATTTCTACCACTCTGCTTTTCTTCACAGATGGCGTTAATGTTTTTGGTAATGCCCAGTGTGCTGCAAAGCCTCCTTAAAAGAACTTTGCCCCTCAGCTTGTTTCCTCCATGCCTGTGTTCCCCCCCCCCCACACACACACGGACACACACATAGACACATTCAGGCAGTCAATGGAGCTCCAGTGTGGTGCGGTGATTGTGCTGGTCAATGTGCTCCACTGTGTGTGTGACTGCATGCCCCCAAGACTGAGGCTGAGTCTAGACACGAGTCAGCCAAGCCGCCCTGCTGACCTATATCCTACAGTTACACTAAGTGAGAGACATAGAGAAACAGAGAGAGAGAGAGGGAGAGAGGGGAAGAGCAAGGGAACAGAGAGAGGGAGAGGGATGGTGGGGTGGGTGGGTGGGGGGGCATGAAGAGAGGATGCAGAAAGTGAAAGGCTGCCATAAAGTAAGAGAGCAAATTGAGAGAAGAGGGGGGGACGAGAGACAGAAAGCGAGCGAACATACAGACAGAAAAGAGGGGGATGGAGAGGGGAAAAGAGGGAAAGCGAGGGAGCGATGCGGCTATGGATAATTCAGAATGAGTTAAAAGGGGGAAGGGATAGGAGGAGAGGAGAGATTGGAAGTGGCAGCCTCTAAAGCAAAGAGAGAGCGATGGCTAAGTAAAGCAAAAGAAACAGAGGAGAGAGCACTGAAAAAAATCCCAGGAGGAGGACGACAGACACATTAAATTATCACCATAATATAGAAAAGCACTGAGAAGATGCATCAGAACTTCAACAGCAGGATATTATCATCAAATCCTCTTAGATATGACTGTCATAGTAGGACATTTTTTATGTAAATAACATTTTTGTTTATAATTTGTGATTACATTTTCAGTTGACTTCAGTCGCTGGTAAGGAGGGCAGTCACGAATCATTTATGAACTTTGAAACTCAGCAGCACGTGCGTATAACCAACTATTCTATTGTTAAACAGCTGTAAGATAAAAATGCATAATAACTGATCAATTATAAATTGTGGTGGAGTAGCGTTTGTTAAACTGCAGACCCAGTCATGACCTTTAACAGGCTGGCTTCGAATCAGATATACAGTACATACCTAAAATTGAATTTAGGTAACATAACCTGAATTTTGTAACATTAAAGCTAACACAATAATACCATATGAAACAAAAAATAAGAATTCTGTTACACTATATCAAAAATAAGTATGGTAGGGTGACTGTACATTTGCTTACTTTTTGCCTGTTGACATTTTATACTCGCTGTCACTCTTTTCTGCAGTGTGTGTGTTGATATGTAAAAAATGCACCAGTGCTTAAATCAGTGAAGTATCTTACCATTTGTTTTTAGTTTTCTTACTTTTCTTCTAACTCTTAGTGTCTCCAGTAGCATCATATTATTGCGAGTACATGATCAAAGATATTGTAAATAAATACACAGTCCTGTTATTTTAGCTGCAGCAGCCATCCTTTTGTTAAGGTTTGTACACATCTAAACTCAGCAGAGTCACTCTGAAGTAACTTAGTGTTTACCATCTCAACCATAAACCTCAATGGACAAATCATCATCTATGTCTTTCCAATTTTTTCTTTCTCTTTTCCCCATTACTCTTCCTCCCATGTATGGAAGAATGAATAGGCCCAGACAGAAGAGAACAAAGACTTAACATGTTTTTCTCTCTTTTCTTCTGCGCATTGAGAGGATGAGCTGGACTGTACTAATAGTCTTTGTGTGTGTGAATGGGACAGAGGGCTTTTTGTGTGTGTGTTCCAGACAGCGGCGCATAAGGCAGGACTTAAGTAGATGTTCGCCAAAGCGTACGTAATGCCAGGGAAATATCAACTAATCCCTACACTCTTCTACCCTATACCCCTCCCTCAACGTCCATTCTTCTCCTCCTACGACTCATCATCATCACCATCATCACCACCATCATCACCGTCACCATCATCACCATTCCTACCAATATTACACCGTAACAGTCATATTTCTCCCTACATTTCTAAATCTGACAAAGATTATGAGGAACAAAAGTATCAAAATCAAAAATCAGACGTGCAATCACACACATACTGTACTGCACTCTCTCTCTCTCTCACACACACGCACACACACATACACTCCATGGGGGATTGTTGTTGTTTCTTAATCCTGGTGGATTAACAGACTAACAGACTCATTTTACCTCAGCCCAAACAAAGAGAGATGTCAAATCATCCAGCCAACGCTAAAGGTGATGATCGTATTAACATGATGAAGCTGTGTGGGTGTATGTGCAAATGTGTGTGTATGTTTGTATGTTTGCAGGGGGGCAGGGTCTGGTGGTGGGGAGTTATCTGGCATGCACTCTGTGAAGACAAAAAAAGGGAAAAGGCTGAAATTCATAACACCTGTTGTGAACATTCATAATCTCACTCAGACTTTCTGTCTCTCTTCTCCAATAAAACACACAGTGAAATGTGCTCATACATTCATATGTGTACATCAAGCCATAGTATTAAAGAATGCACCAGCACTCTGATTGCATGGGATGTCATTAGCCAATGTGCTAACTCCAATATTCTCACAGAGCTGTGAGTGTAAACTGCTTAAAGACGTAATCTTATATGCTCTGTAGGAAACGTGGTGTTCTGTCAAACAGTGGTGCTGCAGAGAGTCCACTAATCCACATGCTAGACTCCAGATTAACGAGAAGGGATGGGGATGTGGGCGAGGGAGGGGTTAAAAACATGCTGCCCAGACCCACCCCCCACCCTCGCACCATCATCACACACATACACATATACACTCACACGATCACTCCCCCTCCCTTCAGATTATAGTGCTTAGTACTGCCCCTGTGCGACAGACAGTAAGAGGATCTCTGGGTGGCGTCCCCCAGGGCTCCGTTATTGGTCTTCTAGAAAAGCCCCCCTGGACTGAACACCTACAGATAGGGTAGGGGTCAGAGGTCGGGGGTTAGGGGTAGGTGGTTATAAAAGATACATCTGTTTGTTTTGATGAGAGGGATTATTGTACATCAACCCAGCGATGGCTAAGGAGAATAAGGTAGAACAAAAGCTAAAAATTCACCAAAGAATGACATTTTAGGAGAAAGGTTTTGAAATCTGATTATGATTTGACATTACACAAAACAACAGTTAAGGATGTGACATGAAATGATTTCTAATTATTCTGAAAAGGGTACATTTACACACACACTCGTACACACACACTGAAATCAGACATGTACAGCTTCAGTGGACCTCTTCCTTAAAGACTGATGTCAGGAAACGTTTCTCTTCAGGCCAACCCATCTTTCTTAAACCATCTGTGAATATTAAATGAAGACACTGATTTGCAAAGCTGTTCCTGTATCCTGCGCTGGTTTATATCATTACGAACCACTTCAGAAAATCAACATAACTATCAAGTAGCCCCAAACATGAAAGACTCACACAGTCCCAGTTCGCAATTTCCTCCCCATTTCAACATCAACGTTTATTAAGCTCTCCCATAGAAATCAACGACGACTAAATTATTTTGAGAGAGAGCCTCGGGCTACAGAGGCATATTCAATATGCCTACCAAAAAAAAAAGTACATATATATATAAATATATATTAAGATGAACAAGGAGAGAGGAGAGAAGGGGAAAATGAAGTAAAACTAGATTTAATATCTTAATAGCTTTGTGTGAAAAAAAAAACAGATAATAGAGAAATCCAATTAAAATCTGATGATTGGCACAGTGAGGTAGAGACATGAAACTGTTTGTCTGAACCACTGGCTCTATATAAAGCTTTGATTAGATGACGCTAGTAATAGTAGCAGCCAGACTAATAGGTTGTATATTTTTAACTCTGATATACCACAGGCTCTAAGCACTTAACACAGATGTGTAACACTGTAGAATCAAAAAAAGGGCACCGACAAAGTGGCTGAATACAAATAACACAAGAATACATGAGGATAAATTTTCAGGTTTGCATGAAGACTTAAAATTGTACTGAACCATATTCAGAGTGTGAGTCTGTGTGTGTGCACCTGTGTGTGTGTGTGTGTGTGTGTGTGTGTGTGTGTGTGTGTGTGTGGTGGGTAAGCGTTTCCCCTAATGCCTCTCAAGGTGACTTGGCCTTCCTCCTTCAGGGCTTTCCTTTCAATTCTTTTTGGGATTGAAATTATGATGAAGTAATTTTTCTACAGAAATTGCCTATGTCACTTGTGGTATCTCTTGGCAAATTTCTCAAGTGTATTTTCAATCTCTCCCTCTCCCTCTCTCTCTTTCTCTCCCTCTCTCCTGTCTTCTCTCCATCTCTCATTTCTCCCTATTTGGCTTGCTTTCTCTTTCTCTGAGCTCTCACTTGACATGTCAATGTGTCAATGTCACATTACACGGAGGCAATATACATGAAACAATTTGGTGCATAATCGAAAAAAAAAAAATAGCAACCTCTCTTTTTCACATGGGCAAAACAGCCTGTCTTTGAGTTATACGGCCATGCTCACAAACATATATATATATAAATGTATAAAGAGACACATACAGAGAGACACACAAGCACACTCACAAAGTCACAGACATACGTGCTCATATTCCTCACATGCACTTTATATAGTATCACAGTGAAAAATCACCTGCTTGTTTCAGGGGAAAATAAGAGGCAGTGTGGAACATGTCGTCAGAATGGAGAGGGAGATTCCTCAGAGACCTGTGGCCTAATTTCTTATTTTCAAGAGGAAACTTATCTAATTATATATAAGTTAACTTCCTAGTGGTCGATTCAAGGGCAGCACTCACTGATATGAATGAACAGCCTTAAAAGAAACAAGGCTATCACATCTAGTTCTCTCCAGGCTTGTCGTTTTCACTCTTTTCTTTCAACAAACAATCGTATCTCTCCACTGGTGTCCTGTTCACACATAATAGTAGCTTGGCCATCAAGTTGTTTTGTGTTTGACTTGCTGTATAATTATCTGTGTCTGCGTGTGTGTGTGTGCATGGATGCAGTTATGTGTGTGAGGGTGTTCATGGCAACTCCCAGAGTCAGGGGATTTCCACATCCAAAAAAACAAGCCAAATTCATTAATTAATGTAAAGGACAATAATTAATTCAATTAATTCAAAAATTAATTCAATGTAAAGGACAATATATATAGTATATAATGGAAAAACTAACAAAAATATAAGTAAGAAGTACTAGTGTCCTGACACTCTTCCTTGTAACATCAGCATCAGCAATGTGTTTTAACTCTAATCAGATGTTGACTCAATAGGGGGTAGCTGTAGTGGCAATACAAAGTGTCTATCACTTGAAAATCATTTGGCAGCAGGTGGTGAGATGTTGAAAAAAAAAAAACATATTTGGAACATACTGCCTGGCAGCACTAAACTTACATCCAGATGGATTTGGTACAGAAACATTTCCTGTCTGCTTCTCCATCAAAATAGCGTCTCTGTGTGGAAGATAGAAAGTTAAAAAGATGCACTAACAATGACGAATCAGTGGGTGAAAAGGCTTTGCATGTTATCATGATACTGCTGAACGAAAAGGTCAAATGTTTTCAGAGACAGAAAGTAATGGGTTTAACAAGGCTAACAGTCTGCAGCCATGCTGGTAGTTCTGTAAGGCTGCATTTGTACTTGATAATGCTAATGTCAGCATGCTAACATGCACACAATGACAATGCTAACATGCTGATATTTAGCAGGTGTAGTGTTTGCCATGTTCATAATCTTCGTTTAGAATATTAGCATGCTAATTTGCTAATTAGCACAAAAAAAAAAACGGAGTTCAGCTGAGCTTGGCAGGAATGATAACAGATTCGGGGTATACCATACATGTCCACCAGGATGTAGCTCACATTTAGCAAACCACAATGTAAAGAAAACCCAGAGATAACCAGTGAAAATAATTTCAGCCCAAATACAGTGTAGAAAGAAATATCACTAAATCCGTGCAACAAATGAATTTTGATAGATCAGTGCAAATGGACAGGACAATGGCAAGATGGTCAACCATATTAAGTGCCTAGCAGAGTGTGCAAATTCCATTTCCTATGCTCTGTTAGAACAGCACTTGTGATATGCTACACGCTACACCCAAACTACATGTTGAGGTCAGAACTCCCTTCTCTGCAGATTCACAGAGATGATTTTGTGCATCTTCTGAGAAGTATAATCCCATGTCTATTCTTGGCATGAATGTGGGTAATGAATGATATATCACTCAAACCATCTGACAGGTCAGAGCATCAACAAAGCCATTAGGATGCATTGTCTGTGAATGTCTGTCCAAAATTTCATGTCAATCCATCAAACAGCTGCTGAGATACTTCATTTGGAACTGGTGGTCGACCAACTGACAGACTGACATTGCCATCCCTCGAGCCATGCCGCTAGCATGGTTCAAAAAGGGAGGGAAGAAGGGAAGGAAGAGACCAACTGAAATAAAGAGATATATTTCAGTCAGAGAAAAATGGATGTAAGCATGAAAGAAAAATACACATGACAGACACAGGACAGATTCACAGACAGTCAGCCAAATAGTATTGACTTGATGACTGTCCGTTGGACGAGTAGACAGACGGACAGAGATACAGCAGGCGATCAGGCAGCCAACAGAAACAGAAAGTGAAACATAAAGGCAGAAGGACCTGAGATCCCATCTCGGCACAGAGTGCTGCCTTCTCCTCCTCCAAGTTCAGCCCTTAGGCATGGCCCGGTCTGCTTCTCCTGCCCCCTTCCTCCCTCTTACCACCATATGGACAGAGCAGCCTACACTCCAGTGTATATCATCAAACACAACCTCTACATTCTTTTTTTTCCCTCCTTATTTTCCTCTCATCCTCGCTCAACAGACGATGCACATATTTGGTCTTGTTTAAAGTAATTTCTCTGTTATTCTCTGTTAATTTCTGCTATCTCTGTGGCTTTGGGAGAACAGTGAATAGTTGGCAATGAGGGGTAATCCTTCTTAATGGAGTCCCCAGCCCTCAGATGGATTGAAGTCCATGCAGCACACAGATCACATAAGGACACATTTTTATTGCTTTAACAAAAAGGGATGAAACCTTTATTGTATTTTGAAGAGCTAACTACCCCCCTCTATTATTTCAACCCCCTCCCTGTCTGTCTTCCACTGTCTCTTCTTTTCTTTATCTCCTTCCTCTGTCTGCCTGTCTTTAAGAGTGTTTCATCCTGACCAGTCTGAGATTTTATCACGCTTGCTTTGGTCATTACATCACAATTATGGAGCTGTTGGTACAGGAGAAATAAGAGATGGAAAAAAAGGGAAGAGTGGAAAAAAGCGACAGATGAAATGTAGGTCAGTGGAGATGTGCTCGGGGCAGTTTCTCTCTCTGTTTCTCTCTGTGTCTCTCTCTCCCTGGGCCACAGCTAAAGAGGCTAAAAGAGAACCGGGGGTGAAAGTGCCTCTCACCCACACCTGCCTCTCTCCTACCTCATGTAGACCGACAGAAGCTCCGACAGTGTTATCTCTTAGAAAACCACTCTATTGACAGACGCTGAACACTGCACGTGATGCTAACTGTGTGTGACAGGAGTGGCTCTTTTCAGCACAGAAAGGACAGACACTCATTTCTGCACATTCATGACATGATCGGTTTTTACATTTTGTTAATATTTTGCTGAACCCAGCACCAGAGGTCACCAGGAGTTGGTCTGGGGTCAAAGGAGAGCTGGTGTGGGGTTTCCTTTTGGTTCAGTCACTCAGGGGTTTGCCCCTATGATAATTACTGTGCTCATAAATCTGCTGGTACGCTGCAGTGATAAAGCAAGAACACCATAAAATAGTCTGACGGATGTGTGTAAAAAATGTGAAGTCAATACCATGACTTATAGTCATTCTTGCTGATGAGTGTAGTTTGTCAGTCACATACTCCATGTGTTATTACATATTCCATAGTTATGGATGCAATGTCTCAAACTGGATGTGGTCTTAATTTCAGATTGATATCCATATTGGTATCAAGTTACACAGTGACTGTGCAGTCAAACATTACCATGCTCCTAATTGTTAGTCCATGAAACTTATTGATGCACACAACACTTAACTATAACATTGCTGGGTTTTAAGTTGGGGTATTTAAAATAAGGCTGTAAAATTCATTGGAAAGACGACTACCCATCTACATGATACCTAGGAGGCTATATAGAGCCTATATATTAGGTCAAAGTTTGGATCAAACGTACTGTACATATACATTTTAATACCCTGCAACCTGCACTGGGTCACTCATTGTTCGGTACAGTGGTCTGCCATAGACCCACTCTTTCATTTTCCAGGTCAGTATTTCAGTGTTTCTCAGAGGAAGCAGAGGACCCCACCCTGAAAACCATCCTGAGGACACCTGAGACAACGCATGTCACCTGAGCTGTTCTTCTTTCTGTGACATAAGATCTATTAGCCTCTCCATATATAACATCTAAGGGACGACTATAAAGTTTTTAATTTTGTTTAAAATACATACATAGCTTTATATTATAACCACAGTGCAGTGACCTTTGCCATAGTAATTGTAATACAAGATGAACATCAGCATGAGATTATCAGTTGCTGTGGCGAATACATATCCTTTCATATATTTACTCATATGTAATAAAGTATTAAAGCTTCAAACTGAAATAAACAAAAAACACATTTTTTAAAACTTTGTCACCTGTCATATTCTGTGTCCAGTGCTTTCATGATAATGTTTCTATGATATATTGTTCATGTATATCAATTTAAAATCTATAGATTAGCTCTTTCATCAGTTCATATATTATAACCTACCAGCACTTTTCGTTATTACACTAATATCTGAACCACAACCAATCAGCCTCTGCACTTTACAAAATAACCTTACCCCACGATATCAAGTGTCTGTGCCACCGTTTTAAAGTCTGTCCTCTCTTTGAAACGATTTGACTTGTCTTCACTGTAAATTCACTGTCAAATGATCAGTTTAATGCCTTTTTTAACATAACATACACAATGCCACACGTTTCTATAAATATTGTCAATATGGGACAAAAATAAATGAATAATCTATTGGTGAATGTTGGATTTCAGTAGTGACCAGTAGAAAGCTTTTTTTTTCTGTGCATGCATGAAAATAGTCCAAATTGCACAGGGTTGAATATAAATGTGTGAGGTGACATTAAAAACTTTGCTGTGACTGTATCTGTGTACTGTAGCGGCAGAGAGCGCTCAGGCTATGTGTGTCTGTGTGTGTTTGTGTGTGTGTCTGTGCAGGCTCCGGGCTGGAGGCTGAGCAGGAGAGAGTGGGAGGAGCGGAAAGTGCTCCAGTCCAATCCGGGCCGCCGGGTAAAGCCTCTCCTATACGCTCTTCCCTCCCTCAGCCCACAGAAAACAGTGAAACCCTCCCATAGAGGTGAGAGCGCAGATGTCATGAGAAAAGCGACCACACGACCAGAGCGCAACGACCGACGCACCGACCAACCTCAGTCCGCCTCCCTTGCGCCCCGGTCTGGGATGCTTTTAGCACAGAGACGCCTCCACTCAGGGCAGCCAGTGGACGTCGACGCAGATCATCTACACTCTTTTCGTTGTTGTTGTTATTTTTAACCGAGGATCTTTTTTTGCCCCCCTTCCTCCTCCTCCTCCTCCTCCTCTCAGCAACCCTCCCCATTTTTTAAGTGTTTATGTTTGTTTCTTCATGACTGCTGCTTTGGGAAGCGAGCCTCAGCACCAGCTCCAGCAACGCCAACACCATGCGAGGTAAGACCATCCCACTGCTCCCAAACACCGCCGCACTTTCCCCAAGCTTAACACACACACACACACACATACAAATTCACACATACATAGCACAGCCGGCTTTATCCCAGATTTGGTCTTGAAAGTTTATTCTGGGAGTTTTTCGCTGCATAGCTGTTTTGTCACTTTTTCACAGTAAAAACTGAGAGTGTGCGCGGTTCGATTTTATCTGCAGCTTCAGCAGCCACCTTACACTACAAATGCAAAGCCTAAAAGTTTATTTGGATCTCTCTGCGTGTGTGTGTGTGTGTGTGTTTTGATTCCAAGTGTGTGCGTTTGTGTGGTACAGGCCCACAGTTTTGCAAATTCATCCGTAAAGCCGTCGGAGTCTGTGACTGGAAATTAAAAGTGGCGCATGATATTTGATTAAAGCTTTAATCATTTGAGCTCCACTCCACAGTAACGGGAAATTAACGGACAGGCTGCCCCCCACCCCCTCACCCCCAGGTTCAGATGAGATCAGGTGATGTGCAGGAAAACAAACTTTATTTTGTTATATTATCCAGATAAACTTTATTGGATGTTTCGGGGATACTTCTCACGCGCTCCACTAACCCATTTCCATAAACGCTCTGCACCGCGCCGGGGATGTTGAAATTCAACGTCAATGTCGTCCTGTGCGCGCGCACGCACGCACACACACACACACACACACACACGCACGCACACACACACAATCTCTCTCACACACACACGGATAACACATTCACACACACAGGTTAACATAGCTCTTTCCACTCTCACTAAGCCTTTCCTCACACTTCTGTTTGAATTCCCTTTAAATCGGAAAATGCGTTTTTTCGTTTCTCGGTCAGTATTTGCAGTTTATCGGTGATCAGAAGTCGAACACAAATGCTTCAATATTTAACCCGATTATTATCAGCTCAGTGATCTTTTGATTTGTTTTTATTTACCTTTCGTAATGTTGTCCAATTATCGCCAACGCAAAGTTGCAACACTCGCTCAACTGAATGATCTTGAATTCTAATTTATAAGTCGATCTGTCTGATCTTTTTTTTTTTTTTTTAAACTGTCTGAACGTCCTCGTGATGCCGTTTGACATCGGAAAAAATCTAACTGATTCACAGGGATGTCTGAATTTTGGAGAGAGAAGAGAGAAATTCGATCCACATGCAGAAAGTCTAAACTTCATGTAAAACGTAAAAGCTCGGCGCTATAATTTGAGGAAAAATACTATGTCGAACTAAAATACAGACTGAAGTTTTTTAAAAAATAAAACACACACTTTTTCTGACTTTTTACACTGGTCTGTGGCCATATTGTAATCAGATGTATTGTTTTGTTATAATAAAAGTGTGTTCTACTATCAGGATAAATGATTGAGCAGCATTATAATATACAACTGATTCCAGTTAAGATGTTATGAGCTATATTAATTAAACCACTACTGTTCAGTAGGTTCAAGTAACTTAATTTTAATCTAGTTTTTAGCTGAAATAAATGATCGAACATGTAGCTTAAACTGTTGATGCATCTATCTATCTGTCTATCTATCTATCTATCTATCTATCTATCTATCTATCTGTTTCCTGTTATGCTCTTTGTGTTTGAATGTCATATAAAGCTTTCTGCTACCCCAACTTCAGGCCATTAAACCTCGGGCAAGAAAAAACATGAGAAGGCCAAACAACCCCCCCACCCCACCTCTCTCTCTCTCTCTCTCTCTCTGTCTCTCTCCTCTTATCCCCTGGCAAACTCCTCTGTCATGCACCTTGTATTTTATCCACATTTTAATGGGCCTTGCGACCACTCTCGTGCATGGGAGGCTTTGGGAGGTATACCGAAAGCTCCTGCTTTCACTTTATAGCCATGGTTGGCAGAAGAGGCCCCTGAAGCGTCTCCCTCTCTCTCCCTCTCTCTCTCTCTCTCTCTCTCTCCCTCTCTCCATCTTCCTCTCTCCCTCTGCACGCCCCAAAGGGTTTTGTCAGATAGAATTAAATCAGTGTGGGCCGTGCGGCCCCCACTCTCAACCTGTGTGTATGTGTGTGTGGAGTCTCGGCTGCCCTTACACAGAAATGTGCTCACAACCACAAGGTTATAAAAAATAGAGGCCCCTCATGAGCCATGGTAATTATCATTTAACAATAGCCACAACTCCTGAAGCCCTGACCGAAGATGATGTCACCCCACTGCCCGGCCAGGAAACGCCAGAGAAATAACAGATAGAATAATATCATCAAGGCCTTTTCTTCTTGTCAGAAAATGGAGCATTGTGGGTTTTTTTCAATATGGCTCAGTGTTGTGTAGGATGTTGTAAACAGGATAATTATTTCTGTATTTTCAGCGGCAACATGATGAATAATGTTCCTCTAAAATCCAACAGAGAAGCTGCATCATAACATGACATCAGTAAAAGTGGCATTTTATTTCAGAGTTCAAAAGTTTTGGTGATAGCAAAGTTTTAGTTTCAAGATACAGCCCTGTATAATAAACAACTCTAAATGGACAAAAAAAAAACAAAACAAAATCATACAAAACAAAATTAATTAAAATGCAATTACATGTTATATCCTGGAGAAATAAGTTTGGGTTTTGAGCGCATATCAGAGCCAGTGAACATCATTGACATCCCCCTCCCAAATGTTTCATTTAGTTATAATCAGTTTGAGCACAGTGCCTCTAGTGAGATCTACTTGGAAACATTCACATGAACTTAAAGAACCACACGAACATAAACTGACACTGTAGACATGTTTTCCACATATCAATATTTTCCTATTTTCACAGGGAATCTTTACGTTAGTCCCCATCAGCCTGTGTCTGAATATGCTTTGTATTACTGCTATAAGCCTAAGAGCTTTTACACCACACAGGGTCAGACAGGTCAAAGAGTTCAGTGATGGAGGGAGCAACAGGGGAGGAGGGGTTCACAGCGTCATTTGATCTCCTCTGTTAGTGATATGTGTCAATCACATTCTCCCACACTCCTTCACCATGGGAAAAGATAGGATGACAGAAACTGGCAGAGTGTGAGAGAGCAAGAAACGAGTAAGGTGATGATGAGCGGTGTCAAAAGAAGAGGACAGGAATCACTAACAGACAGGAAATATACGCCGACGTGGTTACAACAAATCCAACGTTATTTATTCTATCTTTCCAAGATGGCATGTGCTCACATTCAAACACAGAAAGCACTGAAAACACACCACCACACACACAAACAGCTGCAATACTATGCATGACGGCCTCATGCCAATAGAATTAGTCCTATCCTGCTTTGCTTTGGAGGCTTGTGTGAGCATTGATTTGGCCGATTCTAAAGCATCCCGGGATCAATTTTTAGTTGAAGCCAACGGAAGCAGTCTGTTCAGATAAATCTATTGCACATAACTTGGATGGGCTTTACTTTACCTTTAAGTCTGTACTTTTTAGAATTAGAGCCATTAGCAGGGGTTTTATATATTTATTACTTGATTTGTTCTCAGTTTGTTTTGCTTTTGTAATTTTGTTCCTATTATTGGTTCTAACGTGTTGAAATAAGAGTTTGGTAACACAAAATCAAAATCTCACCGACAATGAACAACTATACCAAAATATGGAATGACATACTATTTGGAGCCTTTTCAGAAACCAGCAGCACCATCCTCAGTCAGAAATAGCAGGTTAGCGCAAAGGGTTTTGTCACCGAGTCACTGTTTCCCATTGCCATGAAATCACTCACTGCACACAATAGTGGGCACCTGGCCTGAGTGAATCTCTGGTTTGCAGTGTTATCAGGGCATGTGTGGTCTGTTGTGGAGCTCTGTGTTGTTGATTGTGTTGTTTAATGTGTGTTTGTGCTGACTAATGGCCCAGTGTTATGTAAGAAGAGAGGAGAGATTACCCCAAGCCCATGCAGGCCACATTGTTAATCCCTCAACACAGTCCTACTGACTGACTGAGGTACCACCAGAGCGCTGTTGCAACACAGACACACACTTACACACATACACAAGCTTACACTCAGGACTCACTTCCCACTGTCTGTGCACCTGTCTTCAGATACCCCCCAGTCTACTCCTCACCTAGTGCATCTGCCTGACCTTTTTTCGAGCCATCTACTAAAAACATCCCACCATGCTGTGTGTGTGTGTGTGTGTGGCCTGGATGGCACTTCTGTGGTCCCACTGAGCTGCTATCATAGCCTGTGTTTGTTTAGCATGCGCTCAGCGTGCACTCCATGTTGGTTTTATTCCTCCGCGGCTGTCTGGGGGAGTCTAGGCGAACAGTCCTCCCCCCCAACCCCTCTCTCTCTCTATTTCTCCCTCTCTTTTTTTAATCTTTATACACACAAAGCGTGGGCTATACGGCACGCTTCGGTTTGTGTCTCCACTTTATCTTAGCCGGGAGGGATTTCAGCCTGAACCACTCCTAAACTCTAAATCTGCCTTGAAGTCATAGAGTCCTCTGACAGCTCCTTCTGTTTTGTCAGTTTTACTCATCCATGAAGGCAGCGTGTCTCAATGGAGGCACAATGATATTCAATATTCACATTTTCTTCCGACTTACAGTCAAGTAAAAACCGGGGGAAGAGGGTGACTGCGCTTGCTAAACGCAGAAACCGAGTAATGTATGAACAGAGAGACCAGATATATCATTGGTGGGGTAGCTTTCATGAGGAAGACACTCATATCAGGAGCAGGAATTCATTTTGCTGTCTCATAATCAATCTGGTTTTGTGGAGAGAGATACAGAGTGCTTCTCCAGTTTCAAGTGTCATTGTCATGTAGAAAAAGAGAAGAATCTGTGGAGTGAATACATGGCAAATTAAAGTTAGAGCAGCAGATAAACAGAAATGAATGAGTGAGATAAGAAAAGAGAGAGCAAGCAAGAGAGAGACTTGAGAGTTATATAATAGTACATGTGTGTGTTTGTGAGTGAAACAGTGACAGATAACAGAGTAGAGGGTGGATAAAACTGAATTTGTGTTTACTTGTCTGCACACTGACACACACACACACACACACACACACACACAGAAACAAACTGTCCTGTCCTCATATTACACTTGTTCACTGTAGCTGTCCTTAGCAATGAATAACGCCAGCACCCATAATAGAAGTATCCAAAGTCCACAATTGCAAACCACCCATTAGACTTTAGCTAACACTCAAAGCAGATTAGTCCATATTCTGTGGGTGTGTGTCAGTGAAACATTCTAAATCTCTGCTTTACACATTATACACATTATATGCATACATACATACATACATACATACATATATATATATATACACACACACACACACACACACATATATATATATATATATATATATATATATGCTCCTTCATGGGTTAAGAAAACCTATGTCTCGGGCTAAAAAAAACCCTTAAAATAACATTGATTTAGCTAAAAATTTCATTACTTAAAACAAGGCTGTTTTTCTTATTTCACTACACCCTGACACTCTGAAGATAAATGGTTTTCATTAAGAAAAAGAACAAAATGTTGTTGTGGCTACTTCTGCATTTAAAAAAGCAGCATTGGTCTCCCTACAGATACAAGACAGGCGTAAGACTGATACTGTATATGCGATCTGAAATCTAAGACTGTTGCTAAATGTCTCTACTTTGTGAAGGTGTTCAGTGCTGGCAGGTGCATAGCACGCACTAGCAACAATAAGCCTATAATATGACTTAGCCTACTGCGGCATCTTTTCTTAATGACAAAGATTAGCCTGTTTTAGTGCTTGTAATCTCATTGAAGAGACTCTTATAAGGTCTGTGTTTCTTCCACATCCCTCTCTCTCTCTTTCTCTCTAACTGTGTTACCTTTCTTAACCTGTGTGTGTGTGTGTGTGTGTGTGTGTGTGTGTGTGTGTGTGTGTCCTAAGCAGTGGCTGTCATTCACAAAAAGAATGCAATTACGAAACCAAGACTGCTGCTGCTGTTGCTGCTTTTGTTCTCTCTACTCAGATTTAATGTTCATAACATATTCTGTTAAATCATCCCACAAGAGGAAGAAAGAGGGAGAGGGGGAGAGAGCGAGAGCAGGTGAAGAGCAGAGCAGGCCCGGTCTAGCTGAGCTGAGCTGTGTGATAGTCTTTGTGATCAATTTGCCTCTGTGAGAGATGCCCCTGGGGCCACTTTGGGGAGAACCTTGTTAGGCTGAGTTAAATTGTTGCCCGAGGCGAGCTATTAGCGGCCATCCCTGGGAGAGGACACACACATACATACTCACACACATGCGTGCTCACACACTCGCTTAAACCGGCACGCTGAAATGCACACATACGTTCAAGCCTTTTGAAAACACACATAAAACTCAAATGGGAGCTCGCGTTCACTCTCAAGTGCACAGTCTGTTTCACTCTGAGAGATACATAAACCCACCGCCAGTGGAGCAAGACTCTTTAGTAGTAGTGACATTGTGATGTTCTGCTCTTGAGAGGTGTTATATAAATAAACGCACTTACAAGTAATACCACAGTGTAAAAATACTCCATTACATGTGGCTGTAGAGGTTAATTTTGAAAAATCAGGGAAGTACAAAGCTTAAATACATTTTCATGCTTGGGGAAATGGCTGGCAAAAAACATAAGTATAATTAAAATTTTTCATTGTAAATGTTAAAAGTAAAAATACTCAAAATGCAGTATGGCCCCTATGAGAGATAGAACATGTATATTATATTATTGAACAATTCTAATTGATTTAACGCTGTTGGAGCTAATCTTTGCTTCTTTTTATAGTGATGGATAGTTTAATCTCTTGCACTGCAGTCTTTTTATTTGTTGCTTGTATGTTTTGCATAAAAAATGTTAATCTTCCAAGTAGTAGCTGTCATACGTCTGTGATGGAGTCAAAAGTATATTATTTTCTCTTAAATTGTAGTAATATGGTGGTATAAAGTAGCAGAAATTGTAAATATTCAAGTTTCCAAATATTGCACTTAAATACTGTACATAAGTAAATGTTACTTTGCGCCACTGCTCACATCTGCACTTTTCTTGCATGCACACAAGCCTATACATGTCTATTCATTTATTCAGTACATGTAGAGACGCATACATAAAAATTCCACTAAGATTTGATCAGCTTTAAAGGGAAACAGTTTCAATAGCATTTCAAACAAGCTTTCACCCAGACAATGTTTCCATCCTTCAGTCAGCAATTCACACTAAGTGCTGCTCTCTTCATTAATGCTTTAAAGTCCAGCCTCACTCATGTTGATGTTCCTGTTTCCCCATTTTATCTGACTGACCACCGACCATCACTATGAAGGATGTGACTTCCAACAAAACTGAGGGCAAATTTCTCTACACCTTATGTAAGAACCGAGAGCAATTTTTCTGTCTGTTTCTGCGTGGATGTCCCTCTCTTTCTATTTCTCTCTCCACACTGGGATAGCCACCTTTTCCTCTCCCTTCCCCCTCAAACACACACACACACTGTCATCTACAATTAGGCTCAAGAGAAACACCATAGGAGGAGGAGTGTGAGGTTAAGGGAGGATGAGGACATGGCCAACGCCAACAAAACGTTATTTCCTCACATCAGAGAATGAAACGGCAGGATGTCTGGCAGTGTGTGTGTGTGTGTGTCTGTGTAAACATATTCTTTTCTGCAGTGATTCCTCTCACCCGAACAAAACAAGAACACCACGACCCACTCAGTGTTTCAACAGCTCAGTGTGCACACATGCATGTCTGCTAACGTGACGGTGCAGGCATGAGAGGAAAAGAAATATATAAGAGAGGGAGCTTAAAGCGCTCTGTGCATATGTGTGTGTGTGTGTGTATTTCTGTGCGCGCGCGCATGTTTGCTTCGGCAAGTGCGCCTCAGTGTGTGTGCATTCTCATGGCTGCTCTCAGGACGATAATGACCAGATGCAGACCTCTCACACTTGGACTCGTTCCTTCCACTCTGATGCACTCTCTTGGTCCTTAAGGAAAGGTCAAAGGCCGTCTGGGTCCTACAGGTCACCCAGGGGGTTGGAGTGTGAGCGTACGCCTGTGTATTTGTGCGTGTACAGTGACCATGAGAGGCAGATCTGAGGAGGCAGATGGGCAGACTCTGTGTGTGTGTGTGTGTGTGTGTGTATATATGTGTTCAGGCAGGGGTTGGGTATACCCTGTGGATTTTTTCCCACGCCTCCTTCTCCTCTTATCCATCTGAGGACACATGCTGCACTGGGTGGAAGACTGTGTGAGTGTGTGTGCGTGTGTTGGGTGGGGGTTGGGGGGGGCAAACATAGAAATCATACAGTAAAAGCAGTTTCAAAAGCAGTTTGTGGTAATATATGCATTCAAGCACATCTGAATGTGCGCCTCTGTCTGAACGTGTCTGTGTGAGCGTGTGTGTGTGTGTGTGTGTGTGTGTGTGTGTGCATGTGAATCGATGCACTGGATGACAGCCAGTGGCCCCCTTCTGTTCCCTCTCTGTGGCATCCAATCACGCCGCGGCACAATATTCTATGAGCAAACCGCAGCTGATCCCAGACCTGCTATCTGAGCAATTACCCAGAGTGCTTTGGGGCCACATGGCAAGCTGGACAAGCTCATGCCCTCTGACATGCAGCATGGGGGGAGGGCGAGAGCAACTGTTTTTCTGACTGTTTGTACGCACGTGTGTGTGTTGGCAAAGTGTGGGAGGAGGGTCGATGATGTTACACTGATGGAAAAGCAGAGGTTGGGGGTAGTAGCATGTATGCTCATGCAGCAACAGTGTGACTGTCTATATTACAGAGTGGACAAAGACATGCTTGGCAGCGAGGGATGGTGATGGGGGAGGGGAGATGGGCCCGCTGCATGGCATTATGATTATTACTGTAGCACACACTGAACAGCAGACTGTACAAACAAAGACAGAACCGGTGAACGTCTGTGTCACCTTGTATTAATGGGGGTGGTCTGTGTTTTTATGTCGCCATTATGTTTATCAATCAGATCAGGCCGAGGTGTTGGAGTCAGGGATGATCATCACTGGCATCAAGTTCACTGCTGCTGTTCCGGGCTGCAACTAATGATTATTTTCTCAATTAAATGATTAAACCATTGTTTTATAAAATGTAAGAAAATTGTTTTTTAAAAATGTCTGTCAATTTCCAGTGACATAAACTAGAGAAAAGCAGGAAAGCAAAGAAAGGCTTGATCCAGAGAATGACTGACAGATTTTACTTAAATAATAACAGTTTAATTTTGTGCTGATCAACTAATCAATTAATTATCATGGTGTTTAAGACCTGCTTCTAATTCCAAATAATAAAAACAGTTCATCAGGTAACAGCGATACTAAGATCCAAACTGCATGTTTAACATGAGTATTCAACATTGTTAAAATGAAGAGCAAACGTTTATCAAAATTGCAGAAGACTCAGTATTGAACCTCGGGGTACAGACAATAAAAATTTGTCTGTAGCATTAAGTATTACACATTGTCAAGTAACAAAAGTTGGCATCAGATGCCTGGTCACATTTGGAGTCTTGTTAGATATTTACTGATTTAAAATCATGCTTTTGCCTGTTTTATTTTATTTGGCAAAGTCAAAATAATGTTCCAAATTTGAGAAGTTTGGCTTCTTTTGTTAAATGGAAACAAAGTTTTGTAGAAGAATTCATGAAAGTAATATATCATATTGGCACTTCCTTATTGAAAACATTTTTAATGGCACCTGGACTTAAATGCTTGGTGATCAGGCATAGTGGTGACATTACTGGACTCAAACTGGGAACTTTACATCGTCAGTGTCTTAAACCCTAAGGTTATCAGAGCTCCCAAAACAGTGATGTTCATGACAAATACTGTACGTTGGTGTCTGACTAATCAAAAGGACATACAGTATGGAAGACAGATGAAAGTGAATGAAATGCGTGTAATTTTATTTATATTTGAGAGCAGATAGTCCACCACTCTTCAATATATTTTCTTAGATGTTTCAGACAGTAAAAAGAGATGGGAAAGAGAGAGAAGTATGACAGCACACAGCACAAGTCCGTTTGAAACCATATGCAATGGCATTGTCTCATTGATTTTAATGGGACAGTATGATGTGAAAACATGACAGGAGACACAGGGGATGTAACCCAAGCAGCACTGCTATATGCTATTCCCAGCTGTGTGTATGCTCATCCACTCAGTGATCACGCCACCAAAAGTTTTCTCAGTGTTTTTCATCATTGGCAGAGAGGGAAAAAAAAATGCTTGTTCCTCTCTAAGCTCTATGAGACACAGAAGACAAAGTTACGCTGAGAGATGGAAATAGATCATGAAATACAGAAACTGAAATGATTTCCCAGTCACACAGCCACTTACAGCGAGTAGAAACACTCAGAGAGAAATGAAAAAGTCAAACAGATTGAAGTGGAGTGGATGGTGAACAGTGATAGCATAATTCACAGTATATAGACATCTAAGACCAGCGTCTGAGTTGTTCAGATTTAACAACGAGGGGTGGGTTGGGGGGAGGGTTGTAAAGTGCTGATCTCCTTCATTTTCCCAGAAGATATCTAGTTAACTGGGAAGAAGCTATGCATATTTTTAATGAAGTGGAGATACCACCCACATTCATCCCCAACAAATCAACCCCTGGGACTACAGTAGGAGTTATGTTTGCATTTCTGAAGTGCCTTACATTTGAAAAAAAAAAAAAAAGTTATGGCAGAAAGTGATTTTAACTGTTCCATAAACTGTGATACTACAGCACCGACCTCTAGTGTATACTGCTATGTTATTATTACTGCTTGATACTGTGTGTGCAATGCATGTATGTGTGTGTGTTGCTTGGATATGTTTCTGTTGTAGTCCTACCCCGCAGGCTGAATGAATGAAACATGCATGTCCAGTCTGCCCCTTTTGAAACACACACAGAAAGACACACAGAAACCAAACATGTACAGCAACACCTAGTGGCCTTAATTTACTGTTACATTATCAGTATAGCTGGAGAGAGCTGCCCTTTTAAAATAGTCATGTAATTCTGTGTGTAGGCATGTGTGTATAAACTTTAATGGTTATCTGTGTGTGAACTACTTATGTGCTTCAGATGAGGTATTGCTGATATATTGGTGCTAGGCTCTGCTTTTTTTCTGCAGTGCAATGTAGATAATTAGGACTCTATTTAGAGAGAGGACCAGCCCAGGAAATACACAGGAGATCCTCACTTCATTAAAAATCAATTATCATAACACACGTGCCAGTGCAATACAACCCTCATGGCCACAATCAGCTACACACACATGCACGTGTGCAAACTCTCAGTAGTGTGGTGTGCACTGCAACAACTATCTTTGCCATGTTCTTTGTGAAATCCACCTCTAGTTAGTTCTCTCTGTCTTTTTCTCTCTCAAGAGATTGTGCAGGCCTGATCCTCCTCTTAGCTGAGGAATCGCCAGCGTTGCAGTCCCGCTCTTACATAATAACCTCAGTATAACACACGCTCTCCCGCTGGCCCAGGATGCTGTCAGTCACTCCACTTGGACTGGGTCAACCCAGGTTGGAAAGAAGTCCAACCCCTCTCTGTGAAAGAGCTAGGAGCAAAGTACTCTCTATAAAAAAAAAAAAAAATGAGTGGCTTTTTTCCACCAAGGTTTTGTTTGGTAAAGGCTGTCACAGAGAGGTTAGGGGAATAGCTGCATTAGACTCCTTTCTCTGAAGTTCTACTCTTTTTTAGGAGTTCACTTATACTAGAGGCTCTAAGCTTGCTTCTGTAATGTAAAACCATGAAATCAAATACCCAAAATGTATTATCATACATCCTAACTTTGAAAACAATAGGAGCTCAGCCTCCTTTAAACAGCCAACAGATAACACGTCTTAATTCTGCTACATGTATAATCTATTGCTGCAGCTAAAGAGTAACAAGGCGGCGAGCATCTTTTGTTGACTGGATGTGGAAGTGGGAGTCCTTTTTGGTAAACAATTCACAAAGCCTCCGCAGCTGAGAGAGGGCGACGGGACTGCACACATCGATGACATCACTTCCTTTAAGAGTGTGACAGCTTAGCACATCATCGCAGTGACAGCCAGACGAGTGCAGCGAGTGGGTGGTCACCCTGGCAACAGCGATGCTGTCATGACCGTCTCCCTATATCCTACCTGACAGTCCCCGCTGGCAGTGAACACAACACACACTCAACAATGCACACACCCACACTCGAGCACACGCTTGCAAACACTTTGTCGAACTCGCATAGACATGTACACATACTTTATATTTTCTCTGTGCCTTTCTTATAAGTGAAACACTCACTCAAACCCTCTCTGAGACACAGACTGAAACAATGCACATGCCCACACGCCCATGCTCCTTTGGGCATAATTATGTGATACAAAGAGGAGTACAATCTCCCATGGGGTAAAAAGAAATACTGTAATCACTGGAGGGAAACAGTAAACACACATTCCTCTGAGGTAGGAAAATGTAAAGAGCTTTTTCTAAGAATCAACAGAAATAATAACTATGTATATCCACGTTGCAGCAGCAGCAGGTGTGGGCTGATGGCATTCAGCTTATCTAAACCCACAGAGACTCACTTGTTTCATGTTCAAAAATTGAAGCAATCTGACTAAAAGTTTGTGATAAGCATCAACAACAACAAAAAGTAAGAAGACTGTGAAAAGTTAAGAATGAAGGCTATATGAAGGATGGCTGATGCACTGTTGTCCTGCCGTCTGTTTACAGCTCTGATGATAACAGTCATATCCCGGGTGCAACTGACCTGTTTTACAGACTATAAATAGCATGTTACAGGCCATGTTCATTGACAGCTCTGTGTATGTGTAGTCTGTGTGTGTCGTCCCAGTCCAGTGCTCTGTTCTGACCCAGTTTGAAGCCAGTTGGCCAGGAAATTGGTGGAAATGTGTCATGTCTTGAGCCACACCAGAACTCTCAGCATGAGCTATGCTACCTTAAGCACACAGTCAAACAGCGTGTCGTTCCATCCAAAGGTCATTTATTCACAGAGCGTCTACTGTGACAGGACACAATGATGCATTGTTGGGTTTGAGGTGCTACTTGAAAATTATAATTTGTCAAGAGATAAATATGGGCACTAAAGGCCCATTCACATCTTGTATGACACCTATAAAGATAACTCTGACAATGCATGATGCAGAAGGCATGAACGACAGTGCACAGTCCAGGGTCATGGCAGACTGGAGGTCGGCTTTTAGTTTGTCGACATTTTTATGCTCCCTAATGGCCACTAGGGGGCAGATAAGTGAATAGATGAATGAGAGGAAATATAAATGAATGACTATATACATGAGTTACTTTGTGGATCTATCAGGCCCTCTGGTCCTCTAACTTGTAAATCACTACTTCCATATTCCCACTTCTCTTAACCACTGTTTTCCAACAGTGTTTCTGCAATGGGTGTTCAGGTTCATGTAAGGAGTATTCAGTACCAAGTACAGATTCATTCATATGAATCAGCTGATACTGGCCCACCAGCTGTGAGTACCTGTGTGTATTACAGCTGGGATTTGATCATATATATACTATGAAAATAGTCAAACTCTACAAACTATGCAGTGTATAGACAGCAGTGGCTGTGTTCACCTGCTCAGTGGCTTGGACAGACAGGACTGTCTCCATTGATCCGCATATGGGATTATCCAATTATATATACTGCACACTCATTCCTACACAGGTATTTAGTATACCCACACACACACATATGCAAAATATATTTGTGCAGTATATACACACAGAAATGTTTCACACCGTCTAAATAGAACATAAGTAAACATATGCACAAAAAATAACCAGATAGAGGGCAAACAAATGCACTTCAGCATGCACATGCAGACAGCATACAGACTCCAGACAGACTCAGACATGCATATGTTAATACAAACACAGACATAATACTGTCTGCAAATAAACACCATCAACGTGCCAAATACAGTCAAACAGCACAAGTTTTGTATTGTTCTTAAAGGGGATCAGTCAAAATGTATGCAAATAACAAATTTAAAACTGAATAAGTTTTCTTTTCTGTTCCGCTCGTTGACTTTGTCTCTTGAGGAGCTTCTGGGAAAGTTAATAAAAGTTGCAGAATTTCCTACAGGTGGGACTTTGCAAGGAGATTACATGTGAATGGCTATTTCAGCTGTGGCTAAGCCAGAGGAGGGAACCAGCTCGTGGAGAAATAATTTAGGATTAGATAGGCTGTCTAATCTCTTTATAGAGACAGTGTGCCATCTCAGCAGACATACCTGCCTACCTCCACATCCATCTCATACCTCTTAACAGGAGCTGCGGCTTTCTCTGTCCATATATTATGGATAATAGGTTGAAAGACACTAGTGACAGGTGCTTCTGTGTGTTACACTGAAATACTTTCTGGTGTTCATATTCTGTGCCTTTGGTTGATCTGTACATGGAGCTACCTATACACAGTGAGTAACATTTTAACGCCAGTGAAAAGTAGTTAAATTAGTACATTTGTAGATTAAGAAAAAGCTACTGAAAAAGGCTATAGAACTCAATGTGTGTGTCTGTGTGAGAGAGAGAGAGAGAGAGAAAAAAAGAGAGTTGAAGAGTGTGATCCTTCAGTGATGTAACCTGTCTTCTCATTATGGGCAACCTTGCTAACCTGCAGGGGTCTCTCCTTGAAGTGTAACACAAAGAACCCACACACACAATTAATGTCATCCTGTTACTTATGTGTGTGTGAATGTATGTGTGTGTGTATGTGCATGTATGTAGACCTCAATGTCCCAGTCATTAGAAAAACTCCTACAAGGACAAACAGAATGTCCAGAGTCACTGTGCCCTTGTGAAATTGAAGTCATACACGTACTGTACACACGCGCGCACACACACACACTGTAACCTCTCAATCAGGTCCTACAGCCAACCAGGTTTGGTGCTGTTTTTTAACCTCAAATTAGACCACCAGTTGAGGTCCAAAATTCTGTGAGGTGACTGAATCAGGTGTTGTTCTCAGAAAGTGTAAAACAAGTTTTGTAACACAGGTCTTTTCTATCCTCTCTCTTTGCTTGCAGCCCAAATCGAAGTTATACCATGCAAAATCTGCGGAGACAAATCTTCAGGTATCCACTATGGAGTCATTACATGTGAAGGATGTAAGGTGAGGCTCAATGCATTGTTTTCATCAGATGCCTGTTCTTCTTTGTTTTGGCTCAGATATTGCACACTCATGCACATTCTATGTTCTGCGGGTATGAACCATGCATTCATGTTTTTTTGTTGACATGTAACCAGGGTTTCTTCAGACGGAGTCAGCAGAACAATGCATCCTACTCCTGCCCCCGCCAGAGGAACTGCCTCATCGACAGAACAAACCGCAACCGCTGCCAACACTGCCGCCTGCAGAAATGTCTCGCCCTAGGAATGTCCAGAGATGGTGAGGCTCAGTGTGTCTATATTTATATCACTGGAATGATCATCATGCATGTAGAACAAATGCACATTTTTATCTGAGGTAAAGCTCATAGGATCATATGTACTGTTTTCCCACCTTTTTGTTCTTGCTGGTTTTTTACACTAAAGCCTTGTAAAGTATTCCCCTGAAATAAGATTTTAAATCCTTTGTGTCTTACTGATTTCTTACTGATTTATCTATACAGCGGTAAAATTTGGCCGCATGTCCAAGAAGCAACGTGACAGCCTGTATGCAGAGGTTCAGAAGCACCAGGCACGACTGCAGGAGCAGCGGCAGCAGCAGACAGGTGAAGCAGAAGCTTTGGCACGTGTTTACTCATCCAGCCTAACCAACGGACTGTCCACCCTTAACCATGAGATTGGGGGCACCTATGCCAATGGTCATGTCATTGAGCTGCCCAAAGGTGGCCATGGTAATGGAGGCGGAGTCCCAGGGGGCTACTATGGGATGGATTCCACCCAACCGTCTCCAGACCAGTCAGGTTTGGACATGTCGGGCATGAAGCACATTAAGCAGGAGCCGGTGTACGACCTGACGCCAGTACCAAACCTGTTCAGCTACGGAGGCTACCAGGACAGTCAACTGGGACCCAATAACGTCAGCATGGGAGAGCTGGGTATGCACTGCATTATATTTTGCTCCATTTGTGAGACAGACACAGTAGAACTTTTAAAATTGACATGAATTATCTGCATGGAAAATGAATGGTTACCCACAAAGTAGTCCTGATAGAGAGCCTGAGTCAGAGGGCTAATCTGAGTGCAAAACAGGAGATCAGACAGGCTTACACAGCTAGCTGACAAGGTGTCATGTTACTGTATGTACAGCTCAGGCACTTTGCATATGTTAACATTTAGTTCAAATTAAACACATAACAGAAATCGACAGGAATGTTAAATTAAGCCGTAAACAGATAGCAATGAAAGAAATACTGTAAAGCTCTTCTTCTAAATTTTCAACATATAGCGATCACTGCATCTACAGTATAATGTGCAGAATACTTGCTTGCCCTACCCATACACACACCATATACCACTGTATCAAAAGTATAAATGAATGAATGAATAAATGGATGGACATACTGTTTGGAAAGGAATAAATGAATATAAATCCTCTCCTCTTCCAGACCGTATTGCTCAGAATATCATCAAGTCCCACTTGGAGACATGTCAGTACACAACAGAGGAGCTGCAGCAGCTAGCCTGGCAGACACACTCCTATGAAGAGGTCAAGATGTACCAGAGCAAGGTGAGAATTTCTGCTGTGATGCCGTCCTCATGTACAGAACATAACACTTACAGTGTCACAGTATGTCTGCTTTTCTGGTGTTTTTACTGTTATTGCTGACATGACTGTAACTACTTTAAGAACAGAATATATAACCCATAAACTGTGTGTGTTTGGTTCTAGCCCCGGGACGTGCTGTGGCAGCAGTGTGCCATCCAGATCACCCATGCAATCCAGTATGTGGTGGAGTTCGCCAAGCGCATCTCAGGGTTCATGGAGCTGTGCCAGAATGACCAGATCCTCCTGCTCAAGTCAGGTGAGACATCGGAAGAGGACCGTCTCTTTGCCTTCCTGTTCTTTTTGCCTTTTGGTCAGTCCATCACTGTCAGATTCAAACAATCTCTCCTCATGTTCTTCCAGGTTGTCTGGAGGTAGTCTTGGTGCGGATGTGCAGGGCATTCAACCCTCTCAACAACACTGTGCTCTTTGAAGGAAAGTACGGAGGCATGCAGATGTTCAAAGCTCTAGGTAAGGCATTAATACCTATTCATTTTGTCTTGGTATAAATGAGGGAGAAGGACGATCAAAATTCTATTTTTGCTCATCAGCTCATGCATGACCAGAACTAAGTGTAATGAAAATCTGTCTTTTTTTGTCTGCCCCTTCCTGTCCTCTTCCTTGTATCCCTCCAAGGTTGTGATGACTTAGTGAGTGCAGTGTTTGACTTTGCCAAGAGTTTGTGTTCACTGCAGTTGACAGAAGAGGAGATCGCTCTGTTCTCAGCAGCTGTGCTAATTTCCACAGGTCAGTGAATGTTCCTTCCTTATTTTTACAATTAGAAAGTAAGACATCTGCGTGGACTTAGAAAAAACATCTCCTTTTTTCTACTCAGATCGGCCGTGGCTGATGGAGCCTCGGAAAGTCCAGAAGCTCCAGGAGAAGATCTACTTTGCTCTGCAGCACATTATGCAGAAGAACCACATGGATGAAGATGCACTAGCTAAGGTAGGCCAAGCCTTTGTAGTGAGATAAGTCAAACCAGGACAGCCCCCTAAGGCTGACAAATCGAGAGACAAAATGAGAACAACTTCTCTGGCCTCAAGGAGAGGAGAGGTAGCAACATGAAAAAAACAAAGTGGCTTGACTCTAAAAATTGGCTTCTAACCTTGTCTCTTTGTAGTTTATCAGTCTAAATTTCCACTGTCTCTCCGTCTTGTCTGGTAGCTGATCAGCCGAATCCCAACGTTGTCAGCCCTGTGCACTCTCCACACCGAGGAGCTCCAGGCCTTCCAGCAGCTCCACCCAGAAACAGTCAACGTCCTCTTCCCTCCGCTCTACAAAGAACTCTTCAATCCTGATCCCAACTCCACCATGGCCATGCCCAAGTGACTGCCTGTGGTTCAAATGCAACAAACGGTGCCAGCGCAGGACCAAGAAAATCTGACCACAGCCACGCCTGACGAGATGGCAGCGTCGACTATGTCATCATCGTGGCAACCACATATTCCTGAGCTCCCCCAGCCGCATTTCAGGCTGGGGGGTGAGGAGTCATCTGCCAGAAACTTACAGTTACCGCCAACAATATTAGGAATGTCCAGCACTTATCCCGTCCTGTTCACCGATACAGTCTGAAGAATGTATATATAAATGAAAATGCGCCCCTAAGCCACAACCTGAGCGGGGCTTCCTCCTGTCTCCTGAACTGAACTGACTGACCAGAAATGTACAGACTTTAAAAACATCTAGGAACAATTTTAAGCTGTCGATCTTTAAGAAAAAAATGGGTAAGTTAATTTGTTTTAACTTTGAAAAAAAAAACTTTTTTGTTTGTTGTTTAATTTTTTTTTTTCACATGAAGACATTGTGAAGTTGAAGCTGGATGGGGGAGGGAACTGTGGATTTAGAGAAGCTATTGTAGATATTCTTCTAGTGCAGAGCGGATTCCAGTATTACTTCTTGTTCTGTTAAAATAAGTTAGTCCTAATTTAAATATACAGCAGCCCATTGTGGCTGACTATACCTTGTCTATGTGTTTTTATTTTATTTGATAGTTTCTTGTGTACAGAATTTGTAAAGTTGAGACTTGTAAAAGAATATTGGGTAAAAACCGGGAGCCGATTCGGGTTTGTTGATATACAGAAGCCTTGTCTGGATTTTGTTCATATGTAAAGAAGGTACTGCATCCTTCTGATGAGAACTTATAGAAATGTAAAGAGAGCATATGAAGGATTTAAAAAGAAAATAATGGCTACTACTTTTCAAGGTGAAGATATATACATAAATATTCTATTTTGCAAGAAAAAGAATCTGGCAGATTTGCCGTCCTATCAATCATTTTTTTCTCGCTGCAATAATTTACGTCCAATAAAGGCTGGACTGCTTTGGAACAATCATTCAACCAGAAATAACCAATCAGAAACTAGGACCTCACAATGAACCCCACCTCTTCCCAAAGTCCCCACACCCTGCCCCTTATTTCTTATGTATTAGGGCCTTGATGTGAGATTTCAGCAGATAGAAGTGGATAGAAATTCCACAGATAAAAAAAAATATTAATCAAGACAACCTTAAACTCACAACTTTCCAATCTTAAACATGTGTATGAGTGCTGTACGCCCTCATTCCTCCAATTACTATTTGCACAATCCAGTCCATGGATGTCAAACCACTCCGGGCTGTGAATATGAAGGACCCTTTTCTCTAAAGAGCAATAACTTTACGCACTGCCTTTCTGATCTTATTCCTTTCCTCTTCTTGTTTTTAGTTGTTCAGAACAGGGTAGCAGTTTTAACTAGAATGCAATATATTTGAATCTTCGTCATGAAACACGTCTAACAATCATTTCTATGGATGGTACTCATTCCACCACAGACTCTGCAGTGTTTTCAGTGTGACACAACATGATCTGGGGTTAGGACATGAGACAGAGCACTGACCGAAAGATGTGAAGAAACGCTGATTAGCCTCCATTGATTTTTAACAAGCAATTTGAAGCTGCCATACTGCATTAACGATTCAGACAGGAAGTTGTGATAAGTCCCTGTTTCTATAATTATTAATAATTGATAAGCATTTGGCCACTGTGTAAAATCCCACTGTTTTCAATGGACATTTAAACCAACTAAACAGACAGGCAGTTATCACTATCTTTTGTGGTGAGGGAAGAATTTGTAAAATCACTGAGAGACACATTTTAGGGGTTTATGCAGTTCTGCATTCAGCCACTAGATGCTCTGCATGCATTACTTTTACAGAGAGGTCTATTTAACAGTTATGGGGTGTCTTTTTTAAAAGGAACTATTCACTAAAACAGATCACCAACTAAAAAATATTAGCGAAAAATAATTCTGTTGGTGATAAATTTACAATTTGTTACCTAAATACTTGTTTGACCTATGGACAAGTGTAACAGCTTGTAGACTTTTACCTCAGCTTTAATTACCATGATTATATTAGTGAACTCTGTTCTAGTGTTATTTATGCACTAAAAGTGGACATCCCTGTTAGGCTGTCTGATGTTTGCGAATGCTCATTGCACAGTGGCTAAATCTCAAAATTTCTATAGGCATGGACACAGTCACACTAGTTAGTTCTGCATCCATTAAAACACTTGAAACATTAACATTTTCATCCATCCATACATGTTTTCTCCATGTGGTGAGCAAAACAACAGGGAACGAGCATCAATGTTAAACATTAGTGATCTGCTCACATCCACCTGTTCCACGCTGCATCAGAGATCCACTCACAGGTTCCTTCCCTCAACCCCCTGACCCCGACCCCAGATCAGAGGCCGGTGACTCTTTAAGACAATCACTTGCTCATTAAGGCTTGATGCACTACACAGCATCTCTCAGGGAGCAGCTCTTTTTCTGACTTTGCATTAAAAGAGGGTTTAATATTTTTGCAAATTTACAAAAAAAATGTAATTATAAAAGAATACGTTTTTAGGATAAAAATGGCATACTGTCCGCCGCCAACGTATGCCTGCAATGGAATCTGCCCAGACAAGGCTTTGATAAGTGTGTGTCTGTGTGTATGTGTGTATAGAGCATGAATTCACTGTCCAGATCTCTTTAGAGCCCAAACTATATGACAAGCATTGTTACTTAGCACAAGAAAAACAAAAAAATTATACATATATATACATATATATACACAATATGTCAGTGTGCTCTTGTCACCACTGTACACTCATGTTTACTGCTTATTTTGCTGCTTTCGGGACAGTGAGGGAAGTCCACCAGTAAGCTGTGAATCAAGCGCCATCACAACACCCCTGGGACAGTGAATTCCAACTCTGAATATGAAGTTTTTGTGTGTGATGTTTTTATTTTCCCTTGTTAGACTGTGAATCAGAGGGGTGGGATGGGGTTGTGAGAGGGGATGTGCTGGCAAGAACGAGTGGCAACGCAACACTGTAAGTAAGATACTGTAGCAATAAGAACTGGAGGCATTTACTACTGTCATGTTTGCATTGTAAGATTATTTTTTATTTTATTACTATTTACTATTATTATTGTTCTTATTATGACTACTATTCTTCTATTACTATTAGCCTATTGTTGTTCTGTTCTATTTGCATGACGTTTCATTGCAATGAAACATTTCGGGGCTTATTTGTGTTTTCTCTTCTCATGATATTGCGGGTTTCGTGGGAGGGGTTATTGGCAGGGTGGGCGATGGGTTTCAGGGCAAATTCTACGTCAGTTCAATCAGTTCAAAGCAAATTTTTTTCACAAGTTGAAATAATTTTTAAATAAAATGCTCTTATTTATACATGACCAATTTAAAAATTTGTTGTTGGATTTGAAATGATTTTTTTTTTTCAACCTTTGAATGTGGGAGTTGGTTTAACCAGTAAGTGAACGGCCCTTTTCTGAACTGGCCTTATTGAACCGGTTCAGAAACCCTCAACCTGCAGCGGGAGGGAACCATGTGGGGGAGGGTAAAATCTATTCTGAATGTTATGGAGTAGCCTGTTCAGTGTGAGGGGCTGAACGCATCATGAGCCTTTACCACACCATCGACACAGACTGACATCGCAGAGCGCACAGTAAAACTGGTTGCCATTTTATGAGGCGACTCGGACAAATTGCATAGACATTTTTAATACACTTGGTTTGAAATGCATTTCCTACACTTAGTCAAATACACTCCACCCTCAAACCTCCTCCTCCCTTTCCTGAGAAAACCTGTGTGAGAGTGCGTGTGTTTGTCTGTATGAGAGACAAAGAAACAGAGAGAGTGATGATGAGTGATGATGTTTGCTCTACCAATGCTTTGTAAACTTTCTTGATGCATTACACATGCGTGCAATTGGAGTAGTGTTGAAAATTGTTAATTTATTGTTTAGAATGTCTTTGCGTCCCAGCAAGAGCAAATAAAACAAAATGTAGCAATCTGTAACCGAAACCTAAAAGGTACTTGGGCTACAGAACCTCTTTTACACAGGACTAACAAGACAAAACAAAACAAAAAAAAACACAAAAAAATACTTTTTTGTTTGTTTTCAAAGTGCCATAGCTAGTGAGGAGACGAGGGACTGGCAGAGTGGGGCATAGATGCTTTACTGTGTGAGTTTACTTGAGAAACCAATCAAAAAAGGGGAACTCCACGGAAAATGTGTATTTGATTACACTGACAAACTGTTTTTACATTTTATGCTTTTTTCATTTGGTGAGAGGGGACTCTGCTTGACTCTGAACTCTGACTCTACTATAACTCCATGAGCTCTGCTGCAGAGTTTTCATATTCACAGTACAATGAACGAGCGCATGTGTGCATGCATGCATTCGCATTCACGAGAGCCATTAACACCCACATCAGATGGATATGACTGGGTTGAAGTTCAGAGCTATGCAGGGCCCTTAGTGAGTCCTCCTTTGAGATGTACATACAATGTGAAGGTCTGAAGTGATTTTTGTTAAATTCTATATTTTATCGCTTTTGTAGACATTTTGTTGTGGGAAGAAAAAAAATAAAAGAAATTTTATGGGTGCATTTCTGTGTCCTTTTTCTGTCTCACACATACACACTGTTAGAGTACAACTTTTTTTTTAAATTTAAGCCAAACAAACATTTCTATCCTTGTAAATTAATCCATAATGTGTAAGTGTATAATAACTAAAACAGTAATTGTCATTGTGTCAATATCAAAAAATTTAGAAAATAAAGTACAAAAAATAGTCATTTAGAATGTTTGTGATGTCTGTAAATGTATAAAATACTGTAAATTAATGAATGCAATATAGTCAATATAATTTACTATTATGATTACATACAGCAAGATGATTCATTCATTTTTATTATCTGTAATATCTCTTTCTTCCTGACAGTATTTACTTAATATCTTGAAAGAATGTATTAGCAACCTTTGTGCAAATTACAAGGTAGTGTCCAATATCATGATGAGACATTTCCCTTCCATCACCCTGTTTTGCTGTAAAGGAGTAAGAGGTGATGCAGTACACCAACACAGTATTTTCTCAGACATTATGTGTGAGTGTTTGTTCAGGCAGACATGGTTTGGTACATATGTTGATAAAAGTGCGTGTGTTTTTTTTCCCTACTTCCTGGGTCAAAGGTCACACCCTGTCTTCATCGTCTTCTTGCTCTTCCTCCCCTGACACCGGCTCTGCCTCACTTCTGTTCTCACAGCTGTCCAGACGCTTCCTTAAATCTGAACAACAGAAACATCAGTTAGCGACATGTCGCTCCAATAACACAGTCATTACCACAAGAAAGAGAATACTGACAGGCCTGGGAGGAAGTCCATGCATCCAGCATGAATAATTTGGTTTGATTTGATGGAGAAATCTTGGAGAGGACACAAGAAGAGGAAGAGGAAACACAACGCACCTTTGAAATATCAAAACAACTGTGTCTGAATGTTTGTGTTTGTGTGTTTGTTTGCTGGGCTTGTTTGTTTTTGAGCACAGTTTCTTTCTGAGCAGTTATCCTCTAGATGCCGGTACCGCGTCTACCCAGAGACATTAATTAATAGCTAATCAAAGCTAATGTCTCAGCAGCACATCGCCAGCACAAAGAAATGATTAATACGTAATCAAAGGCCGTGCAGCACAACGCACAAAGCAGGGCCCACCCCCATGCCTCAAATGCTACTGTTGTTATAGAAATAAACGAACACTCGTGGCTTAATTAGCTGGCTGTTGGTATGCGCTGTTTTCATTTGAAGTTGTCGGGGATTTATCTCAGAGCCAATGTTGGCCTCCTGAGTGACGACACAGAGGTGACATACGAATACATGCATATACACACGTGCAAAGGAGAAGAAAAAACATAATGAGAAAAGATAATCCTATGTAAATGCTAATCAACATGTCACACACGCATTTAGACACAAATAGCATTTGAACAAAGATGACATGCACATGCTTTCTTTCTGATTTTGTACAGTTCTGACCTTCCAGGCCCAGTCTGTGGCAGAAGATGCTGCAAGAGTGTTTCTGCAGGAAACCATTGATGGCAGCATATCCAAGGTTATCAGGACCAAAAAGCATCTCACCCCTGGTACCACTGCAATAGGGTCAGAACCACCAAGGGAATAAAGACTGAAAAAATGTTATCTGTCTTTCAACAATATATATTTGAGATAATTTGAAATTAAAAACAAGACCTCAGTAATAAACTTGATGCATTTGTCAGAAATGGTCACAGTACCTTTGGTCGTCTGCCATAACGACAGTTGGATCAGTCAGCTCCTCTCCTACTCCTGTCAGGAAGAAATAAATGAAAAAGCAAAATAAATACAGAGAAAAAGAAAAAATACAGATACATATTAGTACACAGACATGCCACAAACACACCCAAACATCTACCTTGTATATCGAGCACCAGCAGCTCTCTGTTTGAGTACTCGTAAGTCCAGTGGGAGAACGCTAGCAGCATTTCTTCCAGTGAACAGCAGGGGGTGATCTCCTCTCCTGTGTTATTGTTGCACTTCCTGAAGTCACCGGACATGTTTCTCTCAATAGTCAGCCACTGGCCATTTGAATGCCAGAGGACCAGCGATACATCAAGAAATCTGGCGGTGAGAAAAGACAATCACTGCACACACAGATACACATGCAAAAGACACACAAAATGCAAAACACACACACCTTGGCGAGTGGTGCATATCATCAGGTTTGACCTGGTTGAACACTCGCATCATCTTCTGGGCTGCTCTCTGCTGCTGAATCTCCTTCAGGGGTGTCAAACAGAAAGCTACATGAAGCTAAAGTTACAGCAAATTTAAAATGTACCTAAATAAGTGCAATTTTGCTGACTGGCATTGCCATTGGCTTCTAGAAATGTCATCGCAAAAGTTCTGTAATTCCCTGCCTATGTGCAATTTATAGACTTTTGGTACACTTACCCTTAAACAAAGCTGCAGTGCCGTGCTACCGTGGAAATACTTCTGCCAGGCCCGAACCACCTCTGGCCTGAAGGCTTTGACCACATATACCAGACCAGGTCTGAGCACATCCCTTTCAGCCCATGTGCACAACACTCTGCAGCCCTGCCGAAGTCCCCCATCCAAAGAGCCCTCCTCACTGGAGAGGGGCTGCAGCATTGCAGATAGGCCTCGTGACGACCAGGAGGAGACTGTGCTGGATTCAGGGTCAGCATCAGAGGGCACTTCCTCCAGAGAGTAGATGCTCACCTCTTCACCTCCTGTAGAGAATGAGGAGAAAAAAAGCAGTCTATAGAAAGAGAAGGGATATATTTTATATATACCTTTCCAGATCAATGCTGGGAAAACCAAAGAATTGGTGGTGGATTTCCGCAGGAGCAGACAACCCCCCCCCCCAACACCAGTGAACATCCAGGGAAGAGACATTGAGATGGTGACATCTTATAAGTACCTGGGTGTTCAGCTAAACAATAGACTGGACTGGACAGACAACACCACTGCACTTTACAAGAAGGCTCATAGCAGACTCTACCTGCTCAGAAGACTAAGGTCCTTTGGAGTGCAGGGGGCACTCCTCAGGACTTTTTATGACACTGTTATGGCATCAGCCATCCTCTATGGGGTGGTCTGCTGGGGCAGCAGCATCTCAACAGTGGACAGGAAGAGACAACAAGTTCCACCACATACAGGACAGTCTGACAGCTCTGAGCAGCTTCAGCAATAGGCTGCTTCACCCAGAGTGTGTGAAGGAGAGGTATCGCAGGTCCTTCCTCCTTGCTGCTGTCAGACTCTACAACCAGCACTGCTCGTAGTTCACTACATACTCACATGGACCATTTCACTAGGTTTTGCACTTTACTCCATACTGATCCAAAACAGCTGCTATCAGTCATTCACTGTGTGCAATTCCATTTCAAAATGTGTATTTAGTTCCATCTGTTTCTATGTATATAGTCCTGTGTATATTGCTCCTTTGTTCATATTTTTATAACATTGTCCTGTTTCTGCTGTTCTTATGTTTATATATTTTTTTTAATAATAATATATTGCTTACATCTTGTCTTTTACTTG
Organism: Lates calcarifer; assembly: GCF_001640805.2. Lineage (NCBI taxonomy): Eukaryota > Metazoa > Chordata > Actinopteri > Centropomidae > Lates > Lates calcarifer. The sequence continues at coordinate 15,607,744 of NC_066845.1, forward strand.
TATTTATGCCTTTTTTCTATCTTTTCAATCTCTCTTTTCAACAATGTAAATTTTCCCATTGATTATCTTATTTATCTTATTATTTAAGTATAACAAAAATAACAAAAAAGAAATAAGGTTCCTGTGACACCAAACAAAAAAGTTACCCAAAATGGAAACAGGAGTGAAGGGGATGGTGTGAGCCAGTCTCATCAGATTGTTTCTCTCCATGGCTGTTAACACACAGGCACAACACAGTCAAAACTACATAAGAGCTAAAATACAAGTTGAATGTTGTAACTGTAATTTCTCACAAAATCCCAGAAAAACAGATGATTCAGGGAAGGAATATAATGACTGACACTGATTTAGTAAAACATAAATCTTCTGCATGTATTTTTAATACCTGAATAATGTGGATACAAATTGTCAGTAGACTGGAAAGAGGAGGTCTTGGCTGCAGCAATCAAAATAATTAAAACACAAAAACAGTTAATCTCACAATAATGAACAAAATTAATTATACAAACATATTGTATCCAAATTACAAGCTCTGAAATACCTTCAGGTGCAGTGCCGCTCTGTAAACTGCAACAGAGACATAAAGAAAAATTGATGTAATATTTCAATTTTCAGTGTTTTGAAATTCAGAGATGTTATAGCAGGCCAAAAGAAAGGCAGACTTACAAAGACCTGCGGCTCATGGATCTGGCCCAGCTGTTCCATGCCGAGTGAGTGGGGCTCCACACATCCTGAAGGTCAGTGCAAAGACAATAAGACCAATCTTGAATATTTCTTATATTTCCTCAATATCTCTATTGCGTTTCCACCATTATTACAATATATTTCCCCAAGTTACCCCAGATTTACCTGATGGGAAAACACTTGCTTCTGCAACAAATCCATGGGCTCAAAATCTGAAACAATATTGATATTACAAATATTCAAATATTTGAACTGTGTGTAACACAAACATTGGATATTTTATAAGGCCTTTTTTGTCTCTTTATGTATGCTGGGTTGGACTTGGGCCTTGGTATAACAAAGGTCTATTTACTAATACATTTCCTTACAGAGCTGACTGAGGCTGGTTGAGGCTGACCAACATGTAGGTTCTCCTCTTGGCCGCCGCCACCTTCTCCAGCAGGTGTCTGACAAATGGGACTGCATTGTTACCAATTTTCCATAAGAGATAAAGAAGGGGAAGAAAAAAAATGGTTGCTTTACTGAGACTTCATGGTAAAATTTTAATTGTCATCAATGAAAATCTCAACAGTATGCTATGAGGACCACAAAAGATGTCACATTACAGTATCTGGACTGTGCTCCTGTATCTTCACTGTCTTCCTGCTCTGACGTTTGCCTCTGCTGTCCAAGACTTGAGTGAAGTCAGAGGACTTGGACCACTCTGCAGAAACAAAAACACAAGTTCTCTGTTACAATAATACTAAAACAAATTCAGTGCACAACAGTACATTTTTTCAATTAGTATAAACTTTTTCTTTTTCTTTTTCGTTTTTCTATTATCATCAGGGAGATAACAGAGCTAATGCATATTCTTTTGTTTTCAACCATTAACCTGCAATGAAAAATTGTACTTTATAACCTCTGCATTACAAACTACAACAATACCTTTGTCCCTGCTACACTGTAGTGATGTGTCGTCCCTAAAGCTCCTAACACCAGACAAACTCCCTTTATTCATTGGTTCATGAAGAGAGGGGAATGATCCCCTCATTTGACTGAGAGGTGCCCCAGAGAAAGTCATATTCTCCATGCTGGAGGACAGAGACCTGCAGTAGCCATAGGGACGGTCTCTGGACAGACATGTCCACCTGGGGGGTTTAACAGGTCTTCCCCATTGGCTGGAAGATCTGGACTGAGAACTTGGCTGGCTATTGTCCTGAGAAAAGGCAGGATTATCAAAACCCTCAGAGATGTCTTGAGGGTCAGACAGAAGGACAGCAGTGCTAGAGGTTCTGGATACTTCTATGTGAGGCAGCTTTTCCTGTGGCCTTTCTTCCTCCTCCTCCTCCTCCTCCTCTTCCTCTTCCTCCTCTTCCATGGAACTCTCCTCCTGACTGGGATACAGGTATGGGTCACATGTCCAAAGTTTATGATGTGGTGACTCCGCAGGAAGAGGAGACCCACAGCGGGACGGTCCCCAGGATTCACAAGGTGTCTGATCCCTGAAACCACTGAGATGAACTCCGTATGAGTGAGAGAGGGAAGCACGAGACGCAGGTCTAGAAACTCCGAACCAGTTCTCACCAGGAAGGTCAACAGTGGCAGGATGGGAATCCTGGAGGAAAATGTAAGTTAGAATTCAAAATACTTTACACTGTAAAAGTCATTAGCCTGTAAGAAAATTATCTTTTGGCTTGGCTCCCGTCAAAGGTAAGGTTTGCAACATTCTTATTCCTCTTTTTCTTTCACTTCCTACAATAGTTATTGTTATGAAATGACAGCATCAAAAGAAAGCAGTAAGTACCTCCTTAACTCCTTCCTCTCCCTCCCCAGCATGTTCTTTTCTTCCTCCCCTGCTCTCCTTGGATCCGACATGGCACTCCTGTGATGCCAGTCTACTCGACACGAGAGTATAGCACTTCAGCAACGAGGGCGGGGTACTTTTACACGACTTGGCCATCAGCCGCCGCATATTAAGTAAATCGAAGTCTGCTCCAGTTCTGTGCGGGAGGGTCCAGCTGTGTGGAAGGATGTGTCGGGAGGCTGTGATGGATCGACACTGAGCCAGGCGTGCCTCCTCCTGATGTAGGCTGTCAGAGGCAGAGAACAAGGTGAGGGTGTCCACGGCCAGCGCAGAAAGGTCTTGGAGCTGACCCAGCTGACAGTCCAGCTCTGACAGGCTGTCCTGAATGAAGTTGACCTTCTCTGAGACCTCCCCCACCATCGTGCACATCTCCTCTGCTCTAGTGAAACAAAAAAAAAAGACATCCACACTGTTCAAACATGTTTTTTCTCCTTTTAATAATGATATTACATGTTCGCTGTTCACTTGCCATACACCTAATCTCATGGCTGACGGAACCAATCATACCAATGTCACTAACGTTGATTAGAATATCAAACCAACCTCTCTGCTGTGGCTCTGATCCTGTTAGTTTGACTGCTGTGGAGACCTTCACTCTTCTCATGGAAGTAGGCCTCTACACATTTCTCCTCAAATTCATGGAGCTTCTTACGATCTTCATGACCCAGGTAGAGCTCTGGTAAAGACGTGTAAGACAGGAGAATTGACCTCATTATTAGATATGTTGCTCAATAAGCTTTCTATCCACACAAGCTGCGATACTTACTAAGTCCAGAGCCTCTCTCCTCCCGCTCAGCATCCCCACTAAATCTCCTGTAGATGGCCATCAAACCCAGGGTAATGTGACTGAGGAGGATAAGGGGAGGGGGCAGCCATGGTCTCTCCTGATAGGTCATAATATAGCGATAACGGTTGTACTTCCACAGTTTATTGGATGTTGATGCCATGTCAAAGTAGATGTTGCTGTTGGGAGGACAAAATTTCAATTAAATAAAACTATTCTTCTGCAGGTCCTCTACTGTAAAAAAATTAAAGCTATTTTTTTTTTAAATAAACATGCTTACTTAAAAAAGGCAATGAGAATGTTGACCATGATGATATACTGGAAGAACATATAGACAGCCTGGAGGAATGGTGTAAGAAATGAAGCAGGGGGACATGGATTACCATCTTCACATGCTGTTAACACACACAAACACAAATGCACAGATCTTAACACTACTGGCAATCATTACCTTCATTACAGTGAGAACACACTGCAAAATGTCAAGGGTCATTTTTGAGTTAGTGATCAAATTATGTTTGTTAACTCATTTACGAATGTTACAATGTAGTTTGTTTCATAACACGTACTTCTGAAGTGAAGGGAATGGTTTGGCACATGATGTGTAGGACTGACATATGGCACAAAGACAAAGCCTCAAACAGAGAAAAAGGGTTAACTACCCTGACCCCAGTGGATCATACAAAAACTTTTTCTCATGTGGCAAAGGACAAGTGCCAAGCTGACTTTGAGGCAATATGACATTACACACTTTAACTAAGAAACTGAAGGCAACAGCAAAGTTGTCGGGGCCAAGTACTACTCATTTAAGTCTAAGATGGTTTTAAGCGTCTCATGTTTTTTTTTATTTTATTATTATTATTATTAAACTACTAACGATCTATCTCTGATTCGTAGACCTCTCCATAGATCATCCAGTAGGGCTGGAAGACTACATCTCGAGCAAGGCTCCAGGACGGCTCCTCATCCGGTGACAGGATGGCCTTCCTGGACACCCCGAAACTCAGCAGCACTATTGCCATCATCACCACAATGAAGAACATGTTAGTGGTCTGGGCAGAAACAGAGAGAGGACAGTAGGATGAAGAAAAAGAGATTCTTCGCTTTCTTGCTCTCCAGCAAGTGGTTTCCAGTCTCGACTTACCATCTTAGTGATCATGGTGAGGTAAGGACCAGCATGCTGATTGACAGCCAGCAGATCTGTCACCCTGATGAACCAAAAGATGATGTCTAGACAGTAAGCGATGCGCCCTGCTGTCCGGTAGGGATCCACATGCCAGCGCATTGCCAGTCCAGCCAGGAATAGCAGAATGGCAATGAAATCTGACAGGTTCCAGTATTCTGAGAACCAAATCTTCAGCTTGTGACGCAGCTTCCTCGGCTCAGACATTAGTACCTGATTAAGAAGTATATATTTTTGTTGTGTAACTTTAAGCAGTACTGTTCTATCAAACATGATTCTTGCATACAAATTACTTTTATTGTATCGTCAACATGACACTTTTGAAGTGATACTGTCTGTAGAAAACAGATCATAAATGTATACAACAATGCACATAAATTGTTAAATAATTACAAAGGAGAAAAGAGAAATAAAGAAGAGAAAATGTCTGCTGGCTGTCTCACCTCTCTGGTTTTCTCCACTGCAGTGGACAAGATATATGCTATTACCAGCCACTCCTGAACACTGGGTCGATCCTCCATCTTCACCAGGATGACGTAGGAGAATAACATCAAAAAGGCCAAGTAGAACATCTAAAATGGAGACCAAAAAAAATCACAAGGGAGACATGAAAAATATACATTTAATAACACAAGTTAACAAAAGTACTGCATTAAAAACAAGGAGGTTCACTAGGCCCACTCATTTAATGTTTTTTCAGGGAGAGAAATATTTTACAATTATCTATAAGTATAGTAATATGCACTCAACTTACTGTGTGAAACCAGAACTTGACAACAGGAGCTGTGTAGAATTCATATATTCTTGTGATCCAGGAAAGGCACTGCATGGTCATAGAGGACACAGTTTCTGACACAGGACCAAGACATTTGCCTTGGCCTCGCTCTGCATCCTGACTGCCCTATGAGAGCAGAGTAGAGTAGTAGAGAGAAGAGAAAAGAATGAAAGACAAGATAAGTATGATACCGAGGCTTTTAGGATTCTGGTTCCAGTTTGAAAACAGTGCTGGATAAATGCACTACTGGAACTTTACCGTGCGATCAGTTCCCTCGTGGGCCGGTGCTGACTTCACAGAGTCAAGTCCAAACAGCATTGCCTCATGAGACTGTGGAACATGGCACATTTCAGCTTTGCTTTTAAACTCCAGTAGCAAGATGGAAGGGGGCAGAAGAAGGCTCAAAATTATCTGAAAAAAAGAGAAAACAAGTATGTCATGTAAGCTTGTGCAACCATCCCGAAACATTAGGAAACCATACCTTCCAACATGAACTTACTTAAGCAATATTCTTGATATGCGTTACCTGAATCAAATAACTTATCGTAACATGAGAGTGACGATCCCACTCAGAACTATGTTTATTATATTTAAATATTCATTTGTGTTTTTATGTCATTGCAAATAAATCATACACTAACACAAGAAAATCTTTGTAATGACACTTCCACAGACAACTTCACAGGTGTAATTAATGTAAACATAACATGAATTTTATCTGGTTCATCTGCCGCATTTACCTTTAAAAACAGGCTTTTTGTCATGTTGAGCGGACCAGTCCAGAGGTCTGTGAGGAGGGTCTGCGTGCAGGAGTGTGAGACGAATGGCCTGTGACATGAGGAGACAGCCATCTGCAGACAGGTGAAGTGGCTCCATGCCTCCATCTCTGAAGTCAACAGCTTCATGGCCATCTGCTCGTTCTGACGAAATGCACAGTCTAACACATCCACCGCCAGCTGACCAAACTCACTGAGACACGGGTGGGCAGGAGGCAGGAGAGACATGCAATTACATGCAAGTTTTAATAGCATGAACTTCACAAAGTCCATAATAATTTAAAAGAAAATATTAATTAAAGTATACCACCAAAAATGAAAAACACAGGACCAAGTCTCCAATACACAGACTGACACTGCATAAAACTAGAGTGGAATGTGCTGAAAATGGTCAAAATTATTGAATGGGTCTTAAATCATGCAACTACAATCCTTTATTAGGTTCCAATTGTCCCGTATGTTGACAAGTGACAACACACACACACACACAGTATACACTCACAGTGAATATGCCTTGAATCGCTCTGCAATGTTGTCATCGAAGCTACTCTGCCGTGCCTCGAAGGCCATGGAGCGGTAAAGCTTACAGGCCACTGTAGCTCGTGCCAGCGCTTCCTCGCCATGTTGCCACAGGAACAGTGCCATCTGCTGCCGCTGCTGAAGCACAGCCCACACAAACAAGTCATTGAAGTTGAAGGGAACCAGCAGTGGAGCATCATCAAGGCCAGGGCTTAACGTGATCTCTCCACTGCTCCCAGGTGACACATCTTGCTCCTAGATGTACAGAAGTAGTCACAAAAGAATGGACAAAAGACAGTGGAAAAAGTGGGCAAAAAAGAGCAAACAGATAAATGAATCAGATAACATAATGTGAAAATAAGCTGTTTTGCGAGGCTATTTTAGAAATTTTAGGCCTGCCTTAGAGATCATTGCCAAAAACAATAGTATGTCTACACAATGGTTGGGTTATACAGGACAAGAAACACTGTCAGCTCTTAAATCAGTAACAGCTGATGGAGATCCAAATTAATTTCTCAAGCACACAAAGTATAAAATTTAAATAGCTCCAAAGCTGAAGTATAGGTTTGAATCTAGAATGAAAAAACACCCCACCAACCTTGCATTTGTAGGGCTGAGCAGTTCTAAAGAACTGCAGGTCCTGGAGACTCCTGCCCCTTGAAGAACTTGGTATTAATCCTCGTCTCTGTTTAGACAAGGAGGCAGAGCTGTTCCATCTTCCCTGCTATAAAACAAGGGGAGCAAGTCTATGATTTGTAGGAAATAGAGTAATTACAACTAATAAACACAAGCCAAGCTGTTTTTACTAGGACACATATCAAAGCACAGTGGATATAACTATCAGAGCTCACTTTGTCCTGCAGGCGGCTGTAGGCAGCTCTGAAGTGTTTCCGTGTGTAGGTACTGCGGTATGCTCCTCCTATGAGATACTCTATCACCAGGCCTATGTCAATGAGAGAAAGGCGGTAACCTATGGGAAGAGAGGTCTACTCACACACACACACACACACACACACACACACACACACACACACACAGAGTAAATACACATATATAGATGGAGATTAACTGCCATAGTTATCAGTGTGTATCCATGTATGCTTATGTTGCATATAGGTGCACCTCAACTCAATGTCCTGTGTAAAAGCCAATAATGTGTGAGTAAACAAGGTTGCTAGTTGTATAACTTAATGTTTTTATGATTATAGCCCTTTTCATCCTCACTACTTGCCTGTTTCGCATCTTCAACAAGGTGGTGCAGGAAACGATCCGCCTGCCCCTGGTGCTATGGAGAGAAATTTGTATTGTTATTCAGACAGAACAGACATCATGCAAACAGAAAATACCGGCTATAACAAGGAAAAAAAATCTACTGGTTACTTTTTAACACAGTTGCATATTGCTTATAGAGTAGCAGCTCTGGGATCCTTAGTTTGCCTCTTTGAGGGACTTATTATCCCAGAGTTATGAATAAGTAAACAGGCTTTAATACACAAAAGATAAAGGCAGTGTGGAGAAAGCCAAGTGTGAGTGTAGTGATGACAAAGAGTTCTGTGATCTCAGAGGCATCCTAAAACAACAACTGGGAAAATACCCTGGATGCAATTGACCACGAAACACAGAGAATAATGGTGCAAAACACTTACAGTGCATTATTGTGATTTCAATCAAAGCCACAGTTTTGGAATTTGTGCTTCAAGAGCCACAAACAAAAGAACTGAATTTCTTCTGTTTGTATAGCAAAGTGAGAGCGAAGGGAAAACAAAAGAAGAGATAACAAAGCAAGACAAACAAAAGTACTGTGGGATGAAGGTATTTTTTGAAAAAATCTTTTGATGATAACTTTTTTTTTTTTTAATGTTGTATTTCTATTCTTGATCAGAGAGATAAGAAAATCCGAAATTGTGAAGCAGTAAACATTAGAAGTAGATAGTCAAATATATTATAATAACCGTGTTGTAGAGCTCCTCAAGGCGATCCACAGTGAGGAAGCGACACATAGTCATGCCATTGTCAATCAGCAGTTTGACAAAACCGACGCGGTCCATCACCAGAGCATCCAGCATGGCTTGCTCCAAGGAACCAACCTAGATACAGCACACAGTACATCAGTATGATCATGCAACCAAACAATGTGAAAATGTACAATATTCCTCATGTGCAGTAACAGCATGTAATTACACCACAGCTTGTAGTGCTGATTCACTTGGTCAGTCTCACCTGCCAATGCTGTCCATACACCAGGACATCTTTCTGTGCAATGTCAGCCCTGTCCCAGGCAAGAGCCATACTCAGCTGCTCCGCAGGACTGGCCTTGGTGCCTGTTAATCATACAGAAACAATATAACAACAGGACTTATATTTCTGCTTTCCCAAGGTGTAACATGCATTTTTCAAAGTTGACATTTTGGCTTATCATAGCAGGAAAAAGCCCAGGTCATGCCAGTGAGCCAGTCTGCACAATACCAAGCCTGAAAGTGGTGAATGCAGCCAATTGTTAATGTTATCAATTACACCTGTGGTTTTCCTGCTATGACATGTCAAAATTTCTATTGTCATGACTAAAAAGAGAAAAACAAGTACCTTTGAGAGTAGCTGTCAAAATGGCTGCATCAGGTGCCGTCTGGTCCTCTGACTCTGAGTCAAAGATCGTTATCTGTTGTTGAAAGACACACTGAGTGAGTGATCCATGTGTCAAATCACAACAAAAATATTCCCAAAATGGGGATTTACTTACAGACTGTCTGTGATCCATACACTGCTGGAAGAGACTGTAGAGGTGAGAGGCTTCAACTCTGTCCACCCCAAATGCATCTCCAATCCTGATGAGGAAATCATCTTTAATGTCTGCATCCAATTCCCTAAAATGCAGTGAACATGAAAGTTATATTTGTGGCATGTCTGCTCATTAAAGTTGTAACATAAGGTATAACAAAAAACATGTGGTTTCATTTTACACAACTAGGTGGATCCATTAGATCTACTGCTGTAGATGCACTGAGGTACGCATGCATACCTGTCAGCAGCAGTCTGCTTGTGTAAGAAGGCGAGCAGGTCAGCAGCCCTGCCCGAGCCCTCGAACACCAACACCGGCACAGGGGGCACATTGCTAACATAGTCCAACACTGTGGACACAATAGCAGGGCCTCCCTCCACCACCACACACACGACAGGCACTCCTTGGTTCAGTCCTGCAAAAGAGGAGAGGAGTGGGAGAGTGAGTTTCTCACTTCCTGTATGCAAGGCACAAAAACACACAGACACACACACTGACTCACGAGGGTGTATCTTCTGTAGTTGGATGTGTTTCTCCAGCTTCTTCCTGAAGCCTTGCTGGCAGCCATGTTTTCCCAGTGTTCCATCATCCACCAACAGAAAGTGGGAGTGGAAACCATTGAGACAGACCCTCTTGCTCAAAGGGTTCCCCAGTGGCTGGTAGGGCCTGAACACCTGAACCACGTTGAATGAAAGTCACGTCAAGTGCCAACCAGGAGTCAATTGTAGGAAAACAATGACGTTAGAAACATTTTTGGTGTCAAAATGGTGAGGTGGTGTTATCTAAATTCAGACAACATTTTACTACTTCTTTATTACTTACATCTCTGCCTATAAGTTCCATGTTGTTATCGATCACACCCCATGGTGTGATGCCGACTGTGTTTCTCTTCCTTAGGTCATGGCCCCCAAATATTTTCACTGCCTCGCCTACATACTTAGACACACCTAGGGAGTATTTAAAGAGCAGCTGAATGCAGAGCAAATAAACAATTTAACAGTATAATAAAGAATTCTGCTGACTTAAGACAGGAAGCAAACACGCTATTTTTCTGTGTAACAATCTGCAAATACATGGACACAACACTCCCCTACAACCCACAGGTGATGTGAGCACATATCAGACACTAACCCAAGATCCAGAGGCGTTTGAGAGGATTAAGATTACTGACCCACACACATGTAGATCGTTTGTAACGCCTACCTGTATTAATGCCATCAGTGAGTATCCATGCCCCTGTGCTGAGGGCAGCAGTGATCAGCCCTTTGCTGAAGGCCTGCTTGACTTTAGGAGGCAGGGTGAAGTTTTCTGAGCCTCCCTGGATGGTCAGCAGCAGCTTGGGTCTCTCCATCTGCCACTCCCTCAGCATCAGTTGGAGCAGCGCCTCTGCCTTTGAGTCCACAGCCACACGAACATACTGGAGGAAACATATTCAACTGTTTGGGTCTAAGAGGATCTTTGAGCTTTTCTCAGGCATTGCTAGTGTGAAAGTTTTGTCACTACTGTTTTAAAATGATAGTATCTTTGCTTTCATGCAGCTTGAACTGACTACTGGGTGCTTACATCATAGCAAACCAAAGCTTGTTTAGACAACCATCAAACTCTTGATGGAGTTTCATTTGTTTACTCTAAGACAAGTATTTAATTTTGGTGGTAATATAAAAAAATGGGATTAGAGTTTTCTAAATTAAGGTGGCAACATACAGACCTTGGCCCGACAGACGCGTGTGGCAGTGTCTTCAAAGTCTATAATTCCATAGGCATTGGTGGGACTTGCTTTGGTATGGAGCTCTATGGACCAGTCCTCTGCCACATCCTGACCTGGACCAGGACAGAGGGATATGGGAGGAGACGACTCTTCCCAAGAGTGCTCCCCCATCAGGCGGCCACAACAACATCTGGCAAATGAAAAAATGTGGAAAAAGGTGAAGAGAGAATCACAGAAAAAGAGACACCATTCACATACATTTTATTGTTCTTTTTCACCCTTTTGAGATTAAAAAAAAAAAAAAGTATGTGTGGGCTATATAAAGTATTTCAAAATCAAGGGAGTGTTGTAGGTTATAATTCACAGGCACCTGACAGACCTCCCCCAGTCAGGCTACTGTTCCTCCCATTTTCCTGTCTCCCTCCCTTCACTTCACTCCTCTTCACCTCCCTTTGTCCTTAGGTCTGCTTCTCTGTGTTTGGTTGTGTTTATCATTTTACAGCCCACAAAATGAACACACACTCATAAATCTCCTACATTGCTGACACCACTAACTTCCATACCATTAAGAGTTAAGAGAAATAGAAAGAGAAGATAAATGGGAAATGTTAAAATAAAGGCTGTGGGCGGGGGGGGATTAACAGAGTAAGAAAACAAGTGCTTCATTGGAAAAGGGGGTGGGGTGGTAGCAGGTTTGGAGATGGTATAAAGACACATATAAACTCATAATTCATAAATTTATACCTGATCAAATTTTGGCATACTTGACATACTGGAATACATCTGTAAAAAAAAAAAAAACAGGAAATAACACATTACCAAAGAATCCACATGGTCCCTCTTCCTGGAAGGAAGGGCAGATTGCCAAATTGCTCTGCTCAGAAAAATGTGGTTTCCAGCAACTGCTTTTAATATTATACAGTGTACTAAATAAAAAGAAATACAGCCTGTATTTCATCTGAGAATCATTGGAAGCTCAACGATGCTGTCAAATTCCAGTTTACCTGTGTAGGTCACGAGAGGAGGGGATAAACTTCACGCACTCTCTCCTGAAGAAGGTTTCCTCAATCCAAGACTTTCGTGACTGATATAACAAGAGAAAATGTTTACTTACAGTACATAAATCCTGGAGAAGCTAAGCAGTATATTCTCAACGTTATTGTCAAACCCATCCTCCAGCAAGGAAACACACCATTCCTGAGAAGATGTAATCAGTGACCTTCTCAGTGAAGCTTATTGCAGTGCCGGCAGCAGCCTACATGCAGGATCTACAGAGAACTAATCGTGGGTCCCTCCTCGTCATAGAAACCCAAAATACATTCTTAAAAACACTGACGGTTAGCCTCTCATTCGACTTGACAGAAGTCTTTTCTTCATGCTTCCCGTGGACTTTCAAGGTCTGTCCTGCTCCTGTGCTCAGTTTCCCATCCAGATTTAACAATGGCCTTACTGTGAAGAGTATTGTTGGTAGGAAACATACACACATCCCCTTCCTGAGATTAGTACACATGGTTGGGGAGCTGGTGCGCACCCTCCCTGGGTCAGACTGTGTAAACACCAAACAGGGAACTGATGTAGCTGATGTAGCTCACAGTGTTAGCTGCAATTTTAGAACTAGTATGAAACATAAATCAGCTATAGTACTTGATGATCCTATGTGCTATATGGTAATTTTACATATACAGTTACTTATGTACATTTTTGTCAATATAAAAATATTCTTCATAATGAATAAGATGCTTCATAATTTAATATGTGGGCAAACAGGTGAGGGTGTTCTGACCTCCCTTATAAGGATCCTTCATTCTTTCACGGGATGATCGCCCCAGTTTTTACTGAAATTTAAGCAGTTCAAGTCCAGTGAATAACCTTAAATAGTACAAAGGTCATTATATCAGAATGGTGAGGAAAAGGCAGATAACAAAGGGAGATAGACTGGTTGCTCAGCAGTTCATCCTACAGCAAGATAATGACCCAAATCATTTGAGGAAAAAGAACTAGACAGTGGTTTCACATGATGGAAGACCAGCACAATCTCCAGGCCTAGACCCCATCCAGCTGGTCTTGGATGAGATGGACAGATGATGAGAGAAAAGCAACACATTTGTGGGAACTACAGCAGCAATAGAGAGAGCGAAGAGTGTGTTCAGCTGCTGAGCGAGTCTAATATTTAAATTTAGGATTCCTTTAATTCATCTTTATTATTTATCTGTTGTACTGTTGGTAACTTTTAACCGGTAATGTAAATAGATGAATATCGAAAGCATACAGTGTTTTCTCCTGATAAGTTGTGGAATTTACCTATAAAGTTTCCCAAAAAGTAAATACAGAAAAAATACGGAAATACGGAAAATACTATCCTTAAGCTTTACTCAGCTAGTAACGCTAATTACTCGAAGTAACGTTATTTAATGTAACGCCAGCTACACTGTGAAGTCACGACTAATTATTGCTACGCTGTACAATTAACTTATTATCAATCTTAAGTGCATGTTAGAGACGAAAGTAAACACAAAGGCGATTAAACTGCTTTTACGAAGTTTGTTACTTAACGCTACTTACATGTTTTAGCAAACAATGAAATCACAGCGAAACTTTGCTAACATTAGCTATTTGCTTATTTGCTAACGACAGCGATTAGTAAATAAATAGCCTCAAACTGTCTTGAATAGCTGAGCTGTGCTAGTAGACACTAGCTGGAAACAAACTGGCCTCTTCAGTACAAGTATTAGTTATGTGTGACTTACCATGGCTGTACACTTGAATTAAAAACGTGTAGCGTTTACTATGAATGAGTTTGCAGAGATCTGAAGTTAAATCCCACCACCTCATCATTAGTCCTCTGACAGGGACTGAGTGCCCTCTTATCAGCCACTGGTCCAAAGGGCAGGGAGAGTCTTTCCAAGAAGCCTCAAGGAGTTCATGAGCTCCTCCTTCAAACACACTCAGGACTGTTTCACTTCCTCAGCTGTCAACACATGGTCTCCACTAGTATGTCGCCCCCCACCCCCGGTCCACAAGCAGAGACGTGAGAATGGTGATTGATGGATGTAGGCGACAACGATGATATATAGTGTATGTGGACTACAGCAGGCTGTATGTTACTGTGCCATGGTTTAACCTGTTTTCCCATGTAGCACTGACACTGACAGATACACTGGTGAAAACAAGTAAAATTTAAAGTAAACCGATGTGAATTCACAGATTATAGACATGTGTTTTTATTGCCAATGAAACGAGCTGGCAGTGACAATCATCGATGAGAGTTGTATGTAATAAAAGTCTAATAGTGCTAACACAACATACACTAAAGCCTTCAAAGAGGAGCATTCAAAATGTAACTTTCTCACAACTGCAACTCAGTCATATAATCTATAAACAACTCTGGTATGAGTTACACCGAGCAAGATTTGAAAGATTATAGATCACACAATGTCAATTATTTTTTAAAAGAACTTTTACAATACAGTACAAAAATATATATCTACAATTTGAGGGTGAATGGGCACCCATCATTATTACAGTGATGTTACACTGCAGATCATATTGTTGGTTCATCTCAGTCACTGATCTTACACCAGCACGAGGGTCACTTACTACAGCCTATGACAGGGTTAACTCAATGGCCTGTAACATAAGGTTGTTGCCTCTCACCTAGATGCATTTCTAGCAAACAGCGTGTCTCTGGCCTGCTACAGAGTGGACCAGCTGCTGATGTCTGCACAGAACAGAGGAGACTCACTGCACCCATCATCTTCAGGTCTCCATGGCATCAGACGAAGAGTCTTTCACGTCTGACTTTTGTTTTGTTTGGGAATGGCTGTCAACATCCTCTAGCAGTGAGAGGTCAAGTTCAGGTAACGGAACCCTCCAGTACTGAAAGGAGTTGTAAGTGCAATCTTCAGTGTTGGTGTCTCCATCAGCCACCTAAGAGTGATGAGTAAGAGAGAAGGACTGAGCTCAGGAGAAATGTCAAAAACAGAAAACAGTAACATTTTAGACTAGCTGCCCGAGTGAGCTCAACCAAATTAGGACAAGACCAGCCACTGAGGCAGATTTTGACAGGTAGCTGGGACTACAACGAGCTATACAACGGGTAAGGGCTGACATCTAGTGGTGGTTTGCTGCCATCACACCGACTTACTTTCTCTGAACCGCCCAACTATCTGCAGACAAAAAAATGCCCACTTCTGCGATATTATTAGTAACTTACTTTATCACCAGCTTTAGGAACAGCAGTCTCTGAACCCGCGGGGCCCTCTCGAGGTCGTTTTTTGAGATTTGTTAGTGTACCGGAGCTGCGTCGGTCCTGGAAGCTTCCAGAAGTCTGCACCGTCAAAACACTTGTTGCATGCTTCCTAGCGTCGCAGACTTGCGTGGTCTTGCGATAAAGACCGGCGGCTTCTTCTTGTTTCTGTTCTGGGTCTTCGAAGTAGTAGGGCCTCTTTCTGCAGCGGCTGCCCAACAAAGCCAGCAGGGATGGAGGGCTCAAGCTCACACCCCCGGTTGGAGGAAAGCTCTCCAGCTGCATGTCAACACTGCGAAGTGAACGGTAACATCTTTTGGAGGGAGAGTCGTGCAGCAGAGTGTCCTCAGCGCGTCTCTTTGCCATGAATATCAGCTCTGCCAGTGCACTGGTTTACGGCTAAAACACGTGGTGATAAAACACCGACTCTAGATGCTCCTCACTGCTGATATTAAACGTGGTGGTATTCAGTCACAAAACATTGAGCACCGGAAGTGAAATTATTGCGATTAACCAATCAGAGGGAAGCACCGACGTCTGTCTCCGCCCAGCGCCTCTGCTCTTCCTGTGGCGGGTACATTCGTGCTGCTCCATGCTCACACACGATGTATGTATTATAAGACAAGAAATCTTAAAATCATGCGTTCAGTTCCTCCTACTGAACAGAAAATGCTCAAAGTATCCTCTAGAGTTTAGTTAATTCTTGACTTTCTATTCATGTTAGATCAGCTTTTAAGGTGATACTATTAACCTATAAAATGCTGAATGGGTGAGACTATTTTTTAAGTGGGCATAGAATTGAACTACCAAATGTAAAACAGTAAAACAGTGGAGATTCATATTTTTAAA
The DNA here is from genome assembly GCF_001640805.2 of Lates calcarifer. Taxonomy (NCBI): domain Eukaryota; kingdom Metazoa; phylum Chordata; class Actinopteri; family Centropomidae; genus Lates; species Lates calcarifer. The sequence goes on from NC_066845.1 coordinate 15,623,890, forward strand.
ATGTTTGGCTTTATTCCAAAGTGTGATTATAAACCAGAAAAGTCAATGAAAATTTAAAACAACTTATTCCTGAAAAGCTGGAACATGTTTTGACATGACATTTTCAGAGGTGACTAATCAATGCAAGTGAGTAGATTTAATTATTGGCACCATATTTGAAAAATAAATAGATTTCAAAAGCATATTTTCACATCATGTTCTCTGTTCACACACACACACACACACACACACACACACACACACACACTGTCTCTCTCTCTCTATCTTTCTCTTCGCCTTTCTCAGGCAGTGAAAGTCAATGGACATAAGAATGAGTAAGATTACAGGCTGTGATAGTTAAAAGAAATATAGGCTTCATGGCTTGTAGCTGACACACAAACCACTTAAACAAAATAGCAGCCAAAGGTAAATGACTCACCTTGAAAAAAAAAATAGAATAAAAATTATAAAAAATATATATGACGGAAAAAAACTTAATGTCCACTGATTTTTTTTCTTCTGTTTCCATTTTCTTTTTCACTCTGACAGTCTAATTTTTCTTCAGTCAATGGTTGTGCTCTAAGTTCACTGACATCAAAGGATTTCTTGTCACGTCAGGCTGTCAGTGCCCTCTCTTCGTGGTGACTTTGCCGCCGATGGAGAGCTCTGTTGTTGGTCGTCTTCTTGACAATCAAAGTATACGTCTGCAGGTTTTCGTGCCACAAAGAAGACACAGTCATAAACGTATCTCAACATAGAGCGGTCGTTCTCTGTGTAGGTGGTCTGCATCGACTCTTTCTCCACCTGCAGGAGAAATATGAACACTGCTTTACAACTGGAACAAGATTTCTGAAGGGAAACATGATGTTAATGAATGTTAAAGTTACTGGTTTACCTCAATGTGGAAGCCAAATTTAACCATTGCTGTCCTAATGTCTTCGTAGCTAAGTTCCACTGAGAGCTCATTGGCCATGTTCTCAAAGTGATACAGCAGTGGACCTGAAGAAACATTAGAGATTTTAACTTTGACAAGTGTCATACAACACTTCTTTCTATTCAATGAGAAAAAAAAAATTCAAAAACATTTAAAACAAACAGCAATAGCAGTGATGCACATTTTTCTTGTTCCATTTTGTTGTGTTTTCTTATTTGCTGATACAAGGTCAAATAGAAGTTGTTTATAACAACAGAAAATTTGACACAAAATTTAACAGTTTTGGTTTGGTTCTGGTGTTTGTTTAATCAGCTTCACAAGAAGCACAGATTCCTCTCTCTCTCACTCCAGTCTCACATTTGCCCAAATGGAGAAAGGACAGTGTCTCCAGTGCAGAGAAGCCACTTCTCTAAATGCTCAACAGATCTAAATAATGCAGAGAATTTCTAATTGATGTGTTTATGTTAAAGCAAATTCAGTAAAATCTGAAAAATAAAATATGAAATACAACAATTATAGTAGGAAAAAATGATTCCTAGAATACATCCAACAGTCGTATCATTAAACACCTAAATAAACTGACAATTGGCTGATGATGAGGTATTTGTATTTTTCACCACTTTCAACAGCAGGTTATCTACTCATGGAAAGCATTTTGTTCCCCAGGAGAGTTTACATGTAACTATACACACACTAACTCACCCAGGTTGATCCACACTCCACCAGGCTTAAGAATCTTCCAGATGGTCTCCACATACTCTATGACATTGTGAGCTGTATCTATAAAGAAGCAGGTAGCCACACAGTCCCAGGAATCTGAGAGAATGGACAATATAATATGATCACTTTTAATTAATTCTTCTAAGGTGCACAATTTGTCAATGATGCAAAGTGTGTATCCCTAAAAACACCAAACATAACTACATACTTTTGTTCTTCCTTTTGTTTGTCGTTTTGTAATTAAGAATTAAGAATTAACTTTGCCTGAAAAGACATTTTGAATGGAAATAAATATAACTTTACTTTTGGGATTGCAAATTCCCAGAGGGGCTGATGAAAACACAAAGTTGCTTGAAATCCTTACAAGAACATTTCTCCTGCATGCTACAAAGGCTGAAACTTGAATCCCAACAGCATTTATTTACCTGCATCAGTGTAGACCTCCACAAAGTCCCCTGCTACCATGGAGAAGTCTGAAGTTAGTGGTAAGCTCTGTGGGTTGACATCAGGGAATCTGATTGGTCGTATTTGGTCAGAGGATTTCTTGTTGTTGCTGAACTGGTGGATCCAAGGGTACAGGGTCAGAGCGTTCACCTTTTCACACCTGAATGGAGCAGTCCAAATTCATGAGGATAGGTGGATGGAGGTAGCATTCTGCAGAGTATGAAGTTGCACCACCAAACAAGTGAAGATGAATTATGAATTCTGAGTATCTTTGTGATCACATACAAATACTTACAGAATTAAGACATAAAATTAAGTCATTAATTCATAGTTCCAACTAAAGCAGGCAAAAATATCCTGGATGAATGTATGTAAGAGTGGTGGTAGTCCCTAGGATTGGTGTAAGGCACCTGGAGTTACACGAGTGTTAGTGTCTGTGTTACCTGTTGAGAACAAAGTTTGAGGAGAAGAGCATGAAGAGGCTCCATTCGTTGCCCTGGCATATATAACCCAGGCGGGCAATCTCCCAGGCTAGACGGCCAAGCCCAGCACCCGGAATCAGCACGCTCACCTTAGACACATCACTGACATAATAAAATGCACAAAATGCACATATCACATGGAAAACACTGAGTAAGTCACATTATCAGAATCATTACATGGTGCTCTGAAACCATGGAAAAGCTGTTAGCTATCATGCAACCATATGCCTTTATTTCTGTTTATTATATTTATGCTTGTGCGAAATATGAAGCATTTCTGTTTTTAGCATGCATGTGTCTGTCTATGTGCGCTTGCGTGTTTCCTACTATTGATCACTTGGGAAGAGTCTTTGGATCTCTTGGATGATGGGCTGGTAGCAGGAGTCCCTCTCAGCCTGACCCACCTCACTCCAGTCTCTGACAAATTGCTTTATGGTGGATTTAAGCTTGTCCATGTCAAATGTAGTGGATGGGCGCACCTTCCTCGGATCCTCCTGTCGTAAGAAAGACACATCTACATAAATTCATCAAGTGTTACAAAATGTATCTCTCTATGTAAGTACCTAAGTACCTGTGCAGTGGGCAACCTGGTTTCGTCTGGCCTTACCCTCTCGCCGTACCCGATGTTCTCGAACATGTCAAGGCTGTTGTGAATGATGGCCTGCAGCACCTCCTGGTTGTGGTCTGCACACTGGCTGATCCGGGTCAGGTTGGACAAAACACCTGGCAGCAAATTCTGGTGGTGCTGTGGTAGGCTCCGAAACTGACGCTCAGCTCGCTTGACCTGCTCCTGGACATGAACCCTGACAGGAAGAAACACAGGTGACAGCAGAGGTTTGTGAGTGTTTTCATGTCAATGAAACAATATTGAGGAACAACAGGTGTTTGGCTGATCTGAACTGTGTAATGATATGGTGTGGGTCTAACCCTTTGGTCCAGATGGTTCCCAGGTTATTTACTCTATTATTGTCTTAAAACGAGATGTCTACGTCACATATTATTCCTCTCTTAAGTTTGCTTTGACATGTGAGCGACGTTAGAGGGAGAGAGGGTGGATCATAAAGAGGTAGTGATACCAATGACATGAGGGGAGCTCAAATCAAAACAAATTAACAATAAATGCCACAAGAACCTGGTTAAATTCAAGCTGACTTAACTATAAGAAGCACTGGCTGCACTAGAATAAAGACAAACTATCACAGTTGGCAGTATCCCTCCAAACCTAGTTATCTGTCCTCTGCTATTGTTATTTGCTAGCAACATCGTTTATTGAAACAAACTGTCGCTACCTGGCTCTTTCTTTACTTGAAAGCAGTTTTATACCTGTAAAACCTAAAAGCATCGATTATTCTCCAAAAATGCTGTCTCTCCAGCCTGGCTTCCTCCTCGGGGCTGTATTTTATTCTTTCTTTGTGAAAATATGCTCCACCTTGCGCTCCTTCTCCTCCGGTTTCGGCCATGTCTGAAACAAACTTACAGTCGTCCAATCAGATCGCGCCAAAGTTCTTCTTCGTGAGATGTATTATTTTCAGAAGACCAGATTCCAGGAGGCGTGTTGCTGCCGCCCACAGTCAGCTGCTTACACTGTAGTCAGTTGATATGATATATGATAAAACAAATAAATTAATACAACCATATTCACAGCGGATTATACGAATTACGAGGAAAAAATATAATGTTTACACGTTCGAAATTTCTAATAATAAGTATTTGTAGTTAATGAACTAAAACTTGCAAACCGCCACAGAAAACCTATATAAATTACATACATACATTATTACTTCATTATTTCCCTTTTGGTGCCCCCTTTTGCTTGGTCCATCGCCTGTCAAGCCCCATCTTGTTTTTGCTTTATATTAAAAGCTGTTGTACTGTTTAGCTACAGAAGTTAACCTGGAGGCTTTTACTGAGTGTGACAAACCACAAATTGTGTTAGGCTGCTTTAAGACTGACTCTGTTTGATTTAAGTAATGAATAAGTAGTTAGTGATACCTAACACATTTTATTGTGTTATATTTGGGCTGACATGTCATTCAGTCTTCCTCATGAAACCGCCTATTTTCATACACTTGTATAGCCAGTGCTTACCTTTTAAGTTAATAACCAACCTAGGCACCCCATGATCTCAGAAAAGAGACTAAAAACCTCAAATATCCCACAGAACATCTCAGAAAAAGGGTCTGTACACAAAATAGTTGTGTTGTGTCTAATGAGAGAAATATATCAATGTTTTTCCAACTGGGATGTCTTCATTTACCATCTTAGGGACTACACAAGTGCTCAGTCAAATACTGAGGAATAGTTGTAGAATGAATTTAAAAATGCTCACCAGTCAACAAATGTTTTTTATTTGTTATAAAAGATGATCTCTGTTATAATGACAAATACATATGGGAATGCCTGTTTGATAACATCCTCACACTCTGTCATAAAAGAAGAGACCACAGAGTAAATGTTTTTATGCATTTGTATTCTATATGTGATGCAACAGCTGTGCTTGGGTGAACACAATGTTTCCTCCATCATATGTTTGGGTTGACAATCTTGCCCATGAAGAGGGTGTCTTCTGTGGTGCGGTCAACAACAACGACCATAAATGGACGATTGAACTTCAAGACCGGGACATGGCGGAAGGACAGAAGCGTGATGCCAATGCCTGTAACAGCTGTGGCAGTGGCTCCAGCCTCATCTACATCCAGGGTTGCTTGGTGCACAACCTGAGGTACAATAGAGGTACAGTGAGATAAAAGGCAGATGAAACATAGGGGAAGTGAATGTGAATGCAACAGCATGTTCTTACCTCTGAGACTGCCAGTTTTTGCCCCTCTGAAATGCCACTCAAGTCTGCATGATCACCAAACATGTCTGTCATCCCCATTTCAGTCAACACATCATTCAGCTTGTAGGAGGCCTTGATGGAGAACTTTGGAACATATATGTCATATCTCCTAAAAAATTGGGAAATAGACAAACAGTGACTGATCTGACAGGACAAAGATGAGCAGTTCATTCAATGTCAAACCATCCATATTAGAAACCAAGAATTTAAGGATGATTTTAGGATGATTTCTTCCAACCTGGACTTCATCCATTTCAGCCATTTGGTGATATGGCCTGGGCAAATAACATTCTCCAGGTCTGCCATATTGTCAGGCAACATCAGCAGCATGGAGTAGGAGCTGTTGAAGGGAAGGTGGAGGACTGATGTGTTAATTGCCTGTTCGTAATAGATTTCAACATCCTCCTCCATATTCATCATCTGGACTGGAACCTGGAAAATGACAATTGGAAAATAGACACACAGTATGAAGGATGCTATATGATGCATAATCATTGTAACTTCAGTCCATTCTGCAGCTTTGAACCTTGGTGTTCTCATCCACAATGAACTCGTCATTCGTGGTCAGCCTAGGATTGAATGGAGTCTGCCACATTCCTGTTTGATGGTGAGCAGAAATAAAACAGAAATTGTTGGTTGATACATCAAACTTAAAAGGTGCAACTTCAGAATGAGCAGGAGACAAACCAAATAGGATTTCATTTACCTTTGAAATAGATGTAGCTGATGAGATACATGACTGTGTTTTCATCCAGGGTCTCCACCAGCTTGTCTATTTTTCCTTTTGTCTTGTCAGCCACATACTTATTGATGGTATCAGCGCTTTCTGTGGTTTTGGTGAAGTCAACATTAAACCCTTCTGCAGAGTAAGATTGCTTCAGGACGTCCAAGAAATCAGGGTTGGGTTTAAAGCGGTTATCCACGAACACAGCGGTCCCCTCACTGGTGTTTTCATTAGACGCCCTTCCAAGGAGCGTTTGGAAAGCTTCATTTACATTTGCCTGTGTCAGCTGGGAGTTGTTGAAACCCAGACCACTGAAAAGCTGCTGGTGGGTCTCTCCCCGCGCTCCTACAGACAAGGCAGCCAAGGCGATGGACACGCTCCTTGGTGAGTAGAAGATGTTCTTACCTTGTGAATCTGCGTGAGCTGCTAACTTCCGGTACAGACGGTAGGTAAATTCTTTGTTTGCTGCAGCCACCAGTGAGACACTGCTGGTGTTGGGTACAGTTTCTTGGTCTGTCTGATGTTCATGATGATGGTGGCCTCTCCCCACGCAGACCACTGCTGATAAGATCCAGATATTCAGGGCTGCACGCATCATGGTTTACTGAGAGAAAAGTTCAAGCACTGTTCATTTGGGTTTCACAATGTTTGCTAGAGCAAATATGCTAAATAAACAGACAGTATGTATGTTGTTTTAAAGACCCTGAAAGTTATTTTTCAGTCTCACTGTGAGTTATTGGTTCCCGCAAGAACATACTATTTTCTTTACAGTTAGAACAATTTTGGAGTATTTGGTTCTTAGACTCAGATTTCTGTGTATCTTTTGTTTTCTCTCTCTGTCTGTGTTCTTCTCACTAGTTTAAAGAGGGTGGGGCTCGTTTAGAGAAGGTGATTTCACATTTGTGCACTAATCAGGATTTTATTATCATTCTCTCTCTCTCAACTCTAAGGTCAAAGCTGATGGCCACTCCCCATGAGTCTGCTCAAGGTTTCTGCAGCTTAAAAAGTTTTTCCTCGCCACTGTTGCCTAGTGCTCACTTATGATGGGAATTATTTGATCTCTATAAATAATATTATAAAGACTATTATCTAGACCTGCTGTGCCTTGAGATAAGATCTGTTGTGAATTGGCACTATATAAATAAAACTGACTTGACTTGATTACTGTCAATCAAACCTGATCTAATCACAAATTTTCATTTTAATATTTGCAGGTTAAGTAGTGATTATTAATGTCATAGAGGAAATGCTTTTACATACAGTGGATATTACAACATTACAGACAATGCAGCGTTTTTGTACCTTCAACATGATAATAAGATTGGTAAATCAAGTCAGAATTTGCATATGTTGCTCTGACAATCATGCTCATTTCCAGTTTTGCACATGTATTGCTAAAATGATTAATGTTAGCTCTCTAAATGTTTGTAACCACTTACCTTCTTCTGGCTGCAGCTCACAGTATGTGTCATCAACCACTGACAGTGAAGCACAGACTGGACAGAGGGAGATGTCCTGTTTTTAAGAGTAGTCAAAGCAACTGAACTTTGGTTTTGTTTATTCTCTATCACAACCTCTTATTTGCTTGTCCACTGTACATGTTCTGTGTAATGATTGCTGTATAAATACAATCACCAAGCAGCCATTGTTTTATGTCATTTGAAGTGGATTTGAACAAGGTTTTGGTGAATTCACATTTTTAGGCTCTGTAATGAAAATTTTCATATGATTCATGATAATTGTGATTTATTGATAATCTTGATCACTTGTATTGTACTTCAGTTGTGCCTTATGAAATATCATATGTTCAGCTCTTTTGCAGTCTGTTCTACATGTCAGCAAAGTGGACAGGTAGTGGAGACCCCAGATCTGTGAACAAATAATCAGATCTTGGGCGCCCCACCCTCTGTACACCAGCCAGGCTAAACTGGCAGGGCTCTTATCCCCATCAAGGACAGAGAGTGATAACGTGGCTGCATAGCTGTGTAATCTCCTGAGGGTGCTGACGCCTTTCTCTCAGGGCTACACTGTTGTGTAGTCTCCTGAAGATGCTGTTCTTTTCTTCTCCAGACGTCACCTTGTTAGATAGTGCATACTCTGAATTGCATAGAATCTATAATCTATTGTACTCTGCACTCATTGTGCATCTCATGCTTGAGGAGTGCAGTGGGTCTGTTTGCAAATGTATGAATTAAACTTACAGAAAGACAAACGTCAACTCTATGCTTTATTCAACAGAAGATTCCCATAACAACTCAAACTCAATCAGGGGCATGATTTATGCCATTTGGAGTGGATTTGGACAGGTTTTTAGTGAATTCTTTGAAAAAGTTGACACCGCAGTTTTTGATGTCTGCCACCATCTTTGGTGTCTGCAACAGGCGACAGGTCATCATTTATAGTGCAGTTTCTTGGTCTGTCCGATGTTCTAATTGTTTGTAACCACTTACCTTCTTCTGGCTGCAGCTCACAGCATGTTTCATCAACCACTGACAGTGAAGCACAGACTGGACAGAGGGAGATGTCCTGTTTTTAAGAGTAATCAAAGCAAGTGAACTTTGGTTTTGTTTATTCTCTATCACAACCTCTTATTTGTTTGTCCACTGTACATGTTCTGTGTAATGATTGCTGTATAAATACAATCACCAAGCAGCCACTGTGTGCTGTCACCAACATGTACAAAAACATGTTAGTGATGATTCTGTATCATACAGCACCATACAGTAGAAACCCAGTGGATGTACATCAAATTGACTGCCAGACATTCACCAAACGCTGAATCAAATTAATCTTTTTAATGTAAAAAAAATTAACATGTACAAAATGACAGAATACACTTTTTTTTTTCTTAGTTCATGGCAATTAAAACATGATCCAGGAAATGATAAGATGTTGTTTAGTCCCTCTTCAAAAACTTAGAAAAAACTTTAAATTAGTAGCAGTAAAAGTAAAAGTTAAAAAAAAAAAAAGATATATTCATTTAATGAAATTAGGGCATCTCATTTTTCTATGTTAGGAAGTATATTTGATCTGTCTTCCCTATGTTGTGGACCCAGTAATACTATCAGATGGGGTTCAGTGATGTGTGCCGAACAGCTCTCCATCTAGTTTGATGAGCTGTCTGAGGAAGCCTCTGTTAGGGATTACACCACGGTTATCTTTCACGGCACATATAGCCTCCACAAGGGTCAGATTCTGCTTCAGCATCAGGTAAGCCAGGACCAGGGTGGCAGAGCGGCTCACCCCTACATGACAATGCACCAACACTTTGCCTGAGAATCAGAGAAACATTACATTGCAACATAAAATTCTGAAACAGACACCAAATCTAACAGTCTTTAAAAACTGCCTTTGTCTTTTTCTACCTCCCCCCACTTACCTCCTCTGCTGAGAGCCCTATGGATAAAGTCTGCCGCTGCCTGGAAGTTGACACTCATGTCAAAGCCACAGGAGTCATGAGCCTCTATACCCATGTAGGTGATCCTCATGTTCTCATAGATATCGGGCTGTCCTCTGCGTTTGCTGTGAGCTGCATTCAGGATGTGTGTGATTCGATGTTTGTACAGATCAGCCACATTCTCTGCACTGTGTCTGAAAAATACAACACCCCGTATTCACTGACTGTATCTGACAATAGGTAGAATTTATGGTTAGATATTATTATATATTCCTGAAGAACCATTTGCATGCAACGTATTTTATAGTGATGGACTGATACTTAGAATACCACTTCTGATATGTCAGTTAGTACCTACCAGAAACTTGAGACATGCTTTCATGCCCAGGCATCAGTGGAAACTCACATCGTAGCTGTAGTTTACGCAAGTTCCCAATGTGGAATGCAGCTTAAGGGATCTTAAGTTACTCACTCTGCATTTAAAACTGATTTATGATCCATTCAGCACTTTCACATGTGGACTCTGAATCAAAGTCTAGACTTGGGTAACATTTGTAAGAAGGGCTCAGTCCTCTGTCTCTCTCTCTCTGTCACGAGAATAATATTTAGAAGATAAAAAGTTACAAGGCTGTGCTTCATTTTTGTCTGCTGGTTTTTACCAAAAGAAAAGAGTGAGTTACTTACTGGTCACCAACATAAAGTCTAGGCCACACTTCATCTGCATGGCTGATGATGGCTTTGCCAGTAAACAAGAGTCTCTCCAACTCAAACACTGCGAGACCAGGTGAACTCAGGTCAATCTCCACTTTCCGAGGAGGAGGTTTGTCATTCCAGGATGCAGGAAGTTTAGATGTATATGACATTTCTTTTTCTGTTTGGGGATCAAGCCAGACTACTAATGTGACACAGCAGCTCTATCTTCTCCAAATTTGTCCATTCAAAATATGCAAAAAGTTCAATTAAAAAATAGAAAGAAAAGAAAACCAAAAAACCTTTTAAACCAAACAACTCTTACATGTGGCTTCACAGTGAAAAACTGTAAGAGAAGTATTCCCAAGCAGGTCCTCTGCAACTGCTGTGTCAAACAGAGTGGGTGATTGCAGGCTTCTTTGCCTCAGATGTACTCACCACAGGGTGTCCTAAGCGTTGTCAGGCCATTTGACCCTCAAATTAAATCTAGCTCGTGTGCCTCAAGCCCTCAGGGGCCTGTGTTATGCTTTTGCATCAAAATAGCTGTCTATTTAAAGATCTGAATGCTGGCTGGCAGATGTAGAGAAAGTGGACCCCAGCAACAGTTTCCACATAAAAAATAATTAGCATGAATGCTGTTCAACTAGTTCGGCATACTTTGTGCTAGAAACTTCACTTAAGCTTTAAACAGGTCACAATCAGCTATTAGGCTTGTACAGTTTTTGAATAAACACAGTTTATATTTAATATTAATTTCTGACTATTTATGAATTTATAATGAGTGTGTATTGGAGAGGGTTAGTGGGTGGTGTCACATAGTCAAGTAGTTATGTTGTTTGACTCAATAGGGAGATTCTGAGAGGTGCACAGAGCCACATCTGAGTATTGTGAGACCCTCACACAGGACCAGCTGAGACCTAATTCTCTCCATTTTAACTGTTAGGAACTTCCACTTTAACATCCAGCCTTTAAGCTGATCCTACAACATGCTTGTGTTCTCTGCTTTTCCATATAATGCACTTAATCTCTCAGCTCCAGTTTTACATTTTAGCTTCCACCATTTGATTCTGCATTTAGCTGTTTTTTTCATTCTGCTTTTGCCCTTTTTTGGTTGCTAACTACTCCTGTGTACTTTCTGCTACAGAAACCATTCAACTATCAAAACATTTAACTTTTTAAGGACATTTATGCTTATTCAACTTTTTCTGCTATTTATACTATATACTTTAACTGTTCAGCTTTTTCTGCAAAATGCCTCTGCTGTTGTTTTCAGCTTTCTGCTTCCAAGTTGCCAATATTGAGGAAAGGCTGTGGGGTAATTAAAGGACCAGTGTGTAGGATTTAGTGGCATTTAATGATAAGTTTGCAGATTGCAACCAACTGATTACCCCTCCCTCTCCACGTGTATGAGAAAACCTACAGTGGCCTTCAGGTAATGTAAAAATGCAAAAGGCCCTTTCTAGAGCCAGTGTTTGGTTTTTCATTCTGAGCTACTGTAGAAACATGACAATTCTACACACTGCTCCTTTGAAAGAAGAAAACGTTTATCCTCTGGGAAGCAGGGATATATTCAAACAAACACTTTAAGTAACACTCAAAGTACCCATATTTATCATTTATAATCAGTATATGAACATGAAATAAATAGTTAATAACAGACTATAATGAAGATATGCAAATGTAAGTATTAGTTAATGTATTTGTTGACAACTATATCTGCTCTTGTAGGCATCCATGCCACATCATGTAGTGTAAACAGTTATGTTGAGAGCAGGAATAGTGAAGACAGTGTGATTACTGAAAGCATTCAACAACTTGTGATGATTAAGCACTTTGAAGGTACACTGGCAGACAAAATCATGTGGAGCCCCAAATGGCCAACTTACCAGTCTGATGAGTTCAATCACAGGTCTCAGCAGCAAGAAATACAGATGTGGCTAGCTGTGTGTGCTGGCTCGTTGGTCTAGGGGTATGATTCTCGCTTAGGGTGCGAGAGGTCCCGGATGATCCTGGATGAGCCCTCTGGGGGTCACACACAGCTGAGAAATAGTTGTACAGTTAATTTCTATGGGAAAAGGGGGAAAAAAACAAAGCCTGTGTATTTCAACTTGTATAAAACGTGCAAGTAATGTGCATACAATAACAATGTTAAATCCAAGTATTTACACTGAGGAAAATGTTTAACTTGACAGAGGAAAATACTATGTTGTTGAGGAACTACATGACAGTGAATCATGTTGATGCTGTTAAAATGGATGAGATTTGGCGTCCTAAGATGTCACATCACCAGTCTGAAGGATTTTATCACAGAGATATACAGGTGTAACTAACAGCAACAAATGGCTCATTGGTCTATGGGGCATGGTTCTTGCTTTGGGTGAATGAGGTCCTGGATTCAAGTCCCAGATGAACCTTGCAGAAACTAAACTGCTGTTTAAAAGCAAACACAGAAAAAAAAACTGAGGAGAATGAGAAAGGATCCAGGGAGTGGAGAAAAGAATATGATGAATCCATAGATACAAAGGAAGAGATGAGAGACTTTAAGCAGTGTCTGGCACGTCATACATCTTTCTTTCAATTATAACTGTTTATGTCAAACCGCTCAGCACCTGATCTTACCTTTAAGCCATTTCTACCTCATTTACAATTTTGCTTCCAGCTTCTTATTCTGTTTTTAGCTGTTTTCATTCTACCTCTGCTCCTTTTTTTGGCTGTAACTAACCACTCCTGCATACTCTCTCCTACAGAAACCATTTAACTATCAAAATGTTTAGCTTTTCACAACATTTATGCTTGAATCCAACTTCATTTATTTATTTATTGCTATTTATACTTTTTAAAATATTTAATTTTTTTCTGCAGATTGTTGCCATTCAAATGAATGCTTCAGCTGTTGTTTTTAGCTTTCAGCCTCCAAGTTTTGCTTATGAATTTAGCAGTTTTTTCTGCTGCTTTCTGACATTTTTCAGCATTGCTTCAGTGATTCCTTCAGCTATCAGCATTCACACTGCATTTATTACTTTTTCTAGTTAGGATGGTGTTATTACTTCTGTTTAAAAAGAAAACATGCTCATTGACCTGGAGCCACTATTCACAGAGAGCTACATGTTTCACCTTAGAGAAAAGAAATGTACTCCATTAACTGCATTTGTATTTGAATACAATTGAACAAAGTGAGAGCAAAAAAATAAATTCATCACAGGTTAGAAAATATACTGACATTTAATTACTTCTCTGTTTTTTTTCTTGCTTATGATAACTTCAGTATTTATCAGGCAAAGATTCCCACCTTGTGTTGGAAACATGCATTACATCTGAAACTGTACAGTTGTGCTCCACCCAAACAGAAACATAACAGCACAGGAAAATGAACACATGTGACAGATGATTTTTTTTCATGCAAAGCTTGTAATCTTATTTTATTATTCTTTTTTCTCATCATATAAAACCATCCCCTGAAATATGGCACTCTTTTTTTCTAAATCAACACATCAGGACTGATTGGGAAAAAAAGACTTGCTTCACACAAAGAAAATGGACTGTGGTACAAATCTGGATTTGATATAATGAGGATATTAGTGCTGGAGAAAAAACAGAAACAAGATCAAACTAAACATTTGATTGATTTGCTGTGACCAACATTGTCCTTAAGCACAAAACATTATTGAAAACATGACAAGTTACATCTTTTTCTATATTCTTTAAAAGCACCTGATTGAACACTCACCTCTGAAAATACAAATACTTGCTTAGTCCTATGGATATTCTAAGTGTTCAAAAAGGGAGAGAAAGAACACAATTTAAGAGCTTTTCAAGTAATTCTTAACCATTTCCTTATATATCTGTAATAACAGTAGTTCATAGAGTGAAATACATGGCATTCATAAGTAGGTCTGATTCTAGGTCCGCATTTAGGAAGCAATTTCATTCAAAAGATGGAAAAATGGGGACAGTAATCTTTGGGGGATTTTCACTAATCTGCTACACCAATTACCAATTATGAGCTTGAAGATGTCATGACTGTATTTAGTGCTAATATGACATTACAATGCATGCGGGACTTGGGAGCACAATTGAAAAGGAGAGCATTGCACCTACTCCTGCAGACATAAAGAAGCAAGTATGGGCAACCAAGTGCATGGACCCCCATCGGGGGTGAGGACAATATCATGATCATGCAAATGGTCTGTGAAACGTAATAATAGACAGCTTAAGGAAGTGCACGTTGTTAGATGTAGGATCAGACTAGAGCCGACCCACAATCCTGAGGGACAGCATGATAATAATCTGAACCTGTATCACAGATTAGAGACCACTAACAGTTGCAATGTGGCACTAAATAAATCCATCTTCCAGTGACTCTGCCCTGCATTATGCTGGCAAAGGCATGACATAAAAGATAAGCTGCGCAACAGTGTAAGGGTGTGTTGACAGACACAGTCACTCACTGAGGCTGAAAGTCTTAAGATATGTACAAACATCAGTCTGAACTTCTAATACCCTCATAATTAGGATTGAAAAGGTTGATTCCATGTACCATTAATTGCTCTTGTTCTTAGGTCCGTGTCATGTACTTCAAGATAACACAGCTCTGAAGAACAAGACTAGACCCTCACTGTGTCCATGGAAGATCTGGAAGAAGAAAACAAGACTTAGTGACCCACAAACTGATAAATAAGTCCACTTTCAGAAGGCCTTCTTCTCCAGCTGGTCCAGAATGGCCTGAATCCTCTGCACAGCCTCCTTTCGGGCTTGCCGGACGTTCTCCTGTCCCTGAGTCTCCACAGAGTCCAGCTCCAGCAGCTCTTTGGTCAGCAGTTCCTCCAGACACCTGTAACTCTTGTCTGTCTTTTTGCCAACAAACTCATCGACATCTTCCTGGAGCAGCAGCACTCTGGCCATGACCTGCTGGACCTTAGCGAGGCCGGGGTTATCGCTCAGGGGCTGCGGTCCAACCTGGCCTGGAGCTGGACCTGGAGCCTGGGCCGGGGCAGAGGGTGGGGGCTCACCTTGTGAAGGATTAGGCTCACCTCTCCCAGTTTTGTTATACATTTGGGGGGGTGAGCTTATTTCTGCGGGCTTTCCATTAGGGGGATTTGGGGATGGAGTCGGCCTGGGTTTCGGTCCGACTTGTGGGGCACGTTGGTGCTGTTGGTCCTAAAGCGACACAAAATAAAAGATTGTGCTTTAGATGTTTGATAATATTTCATCTCTTTAACGTGTGAGCACAGCATTTGTAAACATCAGCATTGACAGCATTTGTAAGATAAATTATTAAAAAATGAAAACTACACCCAAAAAGCTGCAGATTCTTACCTTGGGTTGGTAAGGTGGTGGAGCACCAGTTCCGGTCCCTGGCCACGCTGGGGGATGTGGTGGACGGACAGGATTTCCATAGTGGCTTTGTGGAGGCTGTTGGCCCGGCTGCCATTGTTGCTGTGAGGGTGCATACGCACCAGAGTGTGCCCACGCGTCCGCCTGAGGATTGGGATGGAGAGACTGGCCACTGGGGTATGGGGGGTTTGGAGGCATCGCATGACCACCTTCATTATAGTGAGGGTACGGTCCAGGAGGATATCCGGGAGCCTGAGAGCAAAGGAGGTATATTTACATACAAGTAATATTTCCAATATATGCAATATTTCCTTTGGGTCTGAAGGTAACTTTAGTTCGCAGAAAAGGACCAAGTAAATTTTATTTACTACAAATATCACTCTGTAGAGTAAATATAGTCTGACATAATCATATCTAATGTTACATTTACATGACTCACCCCTTGACAGTGTGGACCAGGATAGTGATGATGTTGGTGCTGAGAGTGTGGCTGGCTGGACGGCCCACTGCTCTGCTCAGCTGGACAGCCCTGGTTAGGATAAGGACCTGGAGCTGGTCTCTGAGGGTCAGCACAGTAGAAAGGGTTGGATGGGTGGAAACCACTTGTTGAATACTGACTCTGCGCTGGGCTGTAGACACCATGTCCGTTAGGATAACCTCCAGGCATTACCTACATGAACAGCACAACAGGGGGAATTAATGAGAAGAGATGCCATTGTGTGTGTGAGTGTGTGTGTGTAAATGTGTACGCCACAGTGATGTAACACAGCAGCTGACTGTTGTGAGGGAAAGGTGAAAGCACTTAAGAGACTTAAGGTAATGAGTAGATTTACTCCCACACCGTCAGATTTAGAGGGCCAGGTTATGTTGCATCATGAGCTGTACCTGTGGATTGTACTGTGGCTGAACATCTGATCCCGAGGGATAGGTATTTGCATAGTGCCCTGTGGAATGAGACTGAGGATACCAGTAGTGTGAAGGGTAGCCTGGATACTGAGGAGCGTCCTGTGAACACAGAATATCACAAAGGAGATTTATTTAAAAGAAGACGTCTCTCTTCTTAGGCACCAGTGTTCATACTCAGAGCTGTGATTAGAGCGAGCTAACACACGGGAAACTGGAAACCACATGCTTTCGACAGCCTATCCCAGAAAACACAATAACTGAGTGAACAGTGGCACTGACTCATTCATTACTTGCGGAGCCAGTTCTATTCAAAGCTGTACAGCTCACCGAGGGGAGGCCATGCTGAATATCTGAGGAATTGCACCATTACTAAAACATCTGCTACTTGTTGTTGACACAACTCTAATACTTGTCGTACCATTAGCGTTGTCGTCACGTCAAGATAAACGTGACAAACTCAGGCAACAGCTGAACTAGCAGGGCAGCGGTAACTATTACATAATGCCAGCTAGCTCCGTTAGCCGTCCAGTTAGCATGGACAAAGCTCTATACTAGCTAGCTGGGTAATGATGTTTTTCCTGTGCAAACTCAGGCCGTTTTTTCCCCTAGAAAGTTAAAACATACCCAAAGACAGAGAACACACCCTGGGGATTTGTCTAAGCTGTAGCCACTTACTTACCATTGTGTTATTCCAGTTCGCGTTATTAGTTCCCGAGTTACAAGTCGAGGGCCAGCCAGACTTCAGATCTGACTGCATTTGATGATGATGCATCAGCTAAGCGCGTTCCCCTGCAACCGTCCTGTCATCTGCCATAGCAAAAACACCAAACTTTAACGAGCCTAGCGTCGCGTATCTGTGCCACCAGCCGGTCCACACCGTTATCGACGGTGTTGGTGTTTTTCAACACAAGTACAGATCGGCTGATTGAGATCAGGAAATGTTTGAATGACGCCGAGCTCGGGCAATCCGGTCCTGTCTCTTTAATGAGGGGCGCTAGTCAAACTACAGAGCTCTCACTCTGACGCTTTTTTCTGGCACCGTAAATTTCCCCAAAGAGTGAGCGGGTTCTGCTGTCATTTTCGTCCACACTACATTGACAAAGAATAAAAAATATATATACATGGTTATGTGGACGGGCTATTATTTAGTTGTGTTCAGATTAAAAATAGCATTTAATTGGTTAATGTATGGCGACATAAACATTTTTTGTGCTGTTCCAAATGTGGCACTGTCTTCCCTCTATATACGATCTTTGGTGTCGCATGTGCGTCAGCATAAGCTATTAGCCAATAGGAAAAACGGCATAAAATTATGTTGTTGTTTTTTTAATCAATAACCAGTATTTCAATGTTAAAAATGATCTGTCTTTGTTTTTACATTTATTTAAAGATGCATTTTTACAGCACAGGTCCTACAAAGTTTACGAAAAGAAACGTAACATAACTCCAGTGCGCAAAGGGTTAAACGTCTACAGGAAGTTTATTCCAGGCGTGTATAAAGACGCTTCCTGTGCTCCTCTTGAGAGAAACATATTTTGAAACATTCATGGCTTAATGTTATATTAAGATACACGAAGCAAATAAACAGTAGCCCAAGATGAACTACGTACCGGGGACGGCAAGCCTCATTGACGACATCGACAGTAAGTTGGAGAGGAGGGTGGAGGGAGAGAGATGCTTTAGTGACAAATCGTTTCAAGATGTGGCATCGTGTCTGACTCAAACTGGATCAAAAATACAGTTTGTAAACGTGCTTATGTTGGTTCTATCCTGCAGAGAAGCACCTGGTGCTGCTCCGAGATGGCAGAACACTGATCGGTTACCTCAGAAGCATTGATCAGTTTGGTACAGCTCATTTCATTATCTCCCACCTGTTTCTACTCATATAGACACAAATCAAAACATTTTCAGCTAAAGGCTGATCTCAAATGTGCATATGAATCCCACCTGATGTATTGGTGTTTGTCTGAAAGTGTTTTTCTATCTTAAATTGCAATGTTTGTCTCTAATCTGTTTCTCTTGTCTCCTCTAGCCAATTTAGTTTTTCATCAGACAGTTGAACGAATCCACGTGGGGAAAAAATTTGGTGACATCCCCAGAGGAATATTCATCGTGAGAGGAGAGAATGTGGTCCTGCTGGGAGAGATAGTAAGTGGGATGTCCTCGTTTTATGTGTGTGTGTGTGTGTGTGTGTGTGTGTGTGTGTGTGTGTGTGTGTGTGTGTGTGTGTGTGTGTGTGTGTTTGTGTGTTTGTAGGATGATAGAATAGTTGGAAAGATAAAAGTTGGGGTTCAACATCAGTAGGTGGTGAGTAATCACCACCACCACTACTACTAGTGCTAATATCAGTTATAATGACTGTCATCATGATTATCATCATGATCAAAATGATGTTCACTCATTAGATTAAGTTAACAGTAATGAGTCTTGGGGTGGAGGTTCACATAAACATTGTGGGGTCATTATTTATTTTTATTGCTTATTCTGTTCATTTGAATATTTTTAATAGGTTTTTGAGAATCAAAAGGTGGACATATTGCTTATGAATCCAGTTTATTTACCTGAGTTAACCCTTCTGTTTTAATTTTTTCATGGCTATAAGTTAATAGATAACTAAGTAAATACAACACATCACATCTTCTAAATGCATCTATTTTTTATTTGACGGCTCTTATTATACTATTATGGAGTTTCTGCATTTTTTTTGTTCATACAGCCTCCAACAATTGGCTGCGATTTATGACTAGAGTCACTGAGAAAATCTAATGAGATATACACTGTGGGTATCAGTTCTCCTCCCATCTTGATGTACTATAAAATGCTACTCATATAAAATCAATCAATTAAAAGTACTTTACAAGCAAATGATAAAAAGTAGGATGTTCAAAATTAATAATGCGCACCTAAACAACAGATGACTAATGAAAGATAACAAGCAATAAAAACAAGAATTTATGAATAAAAATTATGAAATACTACACAAAATAAAACCATTATAGTAAAACAATAAAAATGTTACTAAATTAAAATAGGATAAAATAAATAATGATGTTGCTGATAGTAAATAAAATAAGTATAAACAACCCCTAACCCTAACCCAGTTATAAGACATGACTTAAAAAACCAGACAGAAAACTGTATCTGCTGTTCAGCCACTTAAACAGGCTCTTATTCACAACAATAAAGAGGAGTTAATATCCATATGACTAGATTTTTGCCATCATCATGCATCTCTAATGTGTGTGAATTTGTGCAAAGACACCTTCCAGGCACATGACAGTGACAGTATTCAGACTCTTTCTCTCACTCTATAAATATGCATTAAGCAGTCAATCACATATCTGCATTACAACAGCAGCAGAGGCTGGACAGTATGCTGAGTGTAGCAGTTCATGTAAACAACAGAGAATGAGATGCTGAGACGTTAATGGGCGTCAGTGGATGTAATAATGTAACACTGGTTTCACTTTTAACTAAGACACATCAGTACAGTGTTGTCAGAAGATATTAACATCTTCTGTGGTGTTGGGGGTTTTTGGTAGCTTGATAATTAGGTTGATTTGTCATTTCAGTTTCATCTCATTATTAATTTATCACTCATTATTCATTTATTTCTATTTTAATTGCTGACAAAAATGGAGATGTTGGCAGCGATTCAGTCTGAAACAAGCTAGGTTTGTGGTCGAGCGGGGCTGAAGGGCTTTTCAGATTTATCCAGTGAGATAGTGGATGATCTGGTGAGTCGGTATCAACAGGAGAGTACTTGGAAACTGTATGTTTAATGTACATTGTATTTTTGTGAGTTTACGAGCCTTTAACAGATGCGTGGTCTCTGTGTGTGTGCAGGATGTGGATAAGCCCTGTGACACAGTCCTGCAGCAAGTCTCCATCGAAGAGATTCTGGAGGAGCAGCGGTTGCAGCAGCAAGCCAAACAGGAGACAGAGAAAGTCAAAATGCAGGTCCTAAAGGACCGAGGCCTTTCCATCCCCAAAGCTGACAACTTGGATGAATACTAACACCACCGTCATTTCCCATGAGCTTCCTTCTCAGTTTGTACAGGACTGATAAGTTTTATGGTGAATTTGAGTTTGAGAGAGCACGGCAGCATTTTTTTTTTTTTTTTTTTGGTTTTGTTTTGTTTTGTTTTTTGTTTTGGTTTTGTTTTTTCTACTATGGGTACATGGCTGCATCATACCAGGCCTGTTAACTGTAGTGTACTGTATGAATCTTGATTTCAATTAGTTGGAGAAAAAACGTGATAGCTGCTCTAAGTTTTGCAGATCATGGTGGCAAAACAAAAAAAGAAAAAAAAAAAAATCATGTGTTTGTCTTAAGATCACTATGTTGGTAATTTAGCAGTTACTTTACAGCAGCACTTTCTCTTCATGACATGTCATTTTATTTGGAGACATGCTACTGGCAAAAAACTACTTACTGTGCTCCATTAAAGAGTTTAGTTTTTCTTTATGAAAGGCCTGCTTGCAGAAGATTTTGTCCTCACATTATCTGACCATGCTGCCCGTTCACTTTTACTTAGTTGTATTAAAGCCTGAAATATTTAGGAACATTTGGGCCCATAGCCTTGTGTGATGGCGCCTCAGTCACGGCCAGCAGACCAGCCGCAACGTAAACTCAAACTTGCATTTGTTTTCTATCTTTGAGGAAAGAGCACATTTTATTTGGGTGATTGAATTTAAAACAGGCTGCGTATCAGTGCATCAGAAAACTCCATGTCCAGTTTATGGAGATAAGACCGCGGCCGGAGAAATCGATCCTATCTGCTCTCATCAGTCAATAACAAGCTTGTTAATCGTTTGGACGGATACAGTGATTTAATATAAAACAGCCGCTGTGCAGAGCACCCTGTGACCGCCTCAGTGCGCCCTCTACACCGGCTGCAGTATCAGCAGCAGCAGGCGGGGCGGCGGTGCTCAGGCCTGCTGGGTGGTGTGAACTCTTAAACGAGTTATCGTGGTACCACGTGAATTAGCCTTGCGCCGAGATTCAATGTATGTTGATTTTTTTCTCCTTACTGTGAACACTGTACAGGAGCCCGCAGGCGGAAAAAAACGTTTTCAGTGAAACATCAAGCCGTGTATAGTGAAAAAAAGTGCGATTTCCGGTCATACTTCAGAATAAAACACTCACCTTTTACAGAACCAGAGCAGGACTGTGGTCCTATATGTCATGGATTGTAGAGAAAACAGGTATTATTAATTAGCGACATCCTTGACTAGACATAAAAATACAGCCTTTTTTGTTTTTGAGGAATCTTATTGTGCACTCTGATGTAAATGAAGCACAGTTATTGTGTACATTTTGAGTGGATGTTTTTATATACAGTACAATCATTTTAAGACTCTTTCATAATGCTTTGTACAGTGCGGCTTCCATATTAACTGGACAAGAATGAACATCAACTCACAAACAAACAGTGTAATAATGATGATCAAAATATGAAACAGTATTAGCTGCATGGAGGCGTTTCTGGATGTTAGAGCTTCCCAGTTTTTTTAAATGCCACCAACAAGGAACAGGCAAACACTGATCTGATTTCAGCTCCATCTTGATTTGTAGAAATAAAACTTCGAGTCACATGGCTCCACTCAGTTTGCATCACGGTTTACCATGTCAGACAGGCATCACATGACACATCTTCCCGGACACTAATGTAATGGGTCTCTGAGGTTGTTTTAAATTCTATAACAGGAAAACAAACAAACAAGCAAACTGTCTGTTCTTTAGAGTGGATTGTCAGATTTGCCGTGAAGACAAAAATTGGTGTTTTAACAACGTAGTCCTCACTTGTGTTGAAGTTGAAGCTGTATTACAGCTGTGACAATTAGTCGATCAGCAGAAAATGAATCTGAAACTATTTTGATCATCACTTCAGTCACTTTTACAGCAAAAAGCTTGACATCTCTCTGGTTTTAGCTTCTTAAATGTGATGATTTGCTGCTTTTCTCTGTCATATAATAGTAATTTGAATATCTTTGGTTGTATGGACTGTCAGGTTAATTTGAAGACGTTACCTTAGACTTTCACCAGAATGAAGAGTGTATCTTAAATATATCTATCAATGTAGGATGTAGGTGTTTACCTGCTCTCTCTCAGATGAATCCAACATTCTTCATTTTATACCATTATCAAATGTTCATAAAGTGATTACAGTAATTAGAAACATGTCTGTGACTGCACAAAGACAGCCAGATTAGGTCAAGAGGTAGTGCTGCCTGATGCGGTGTGTCCATAACCTTATTCATGAAACAATTGTAGTTCATCATGTAGAAATTCAACCACCAGAGGGCGACCTTACCTTTTCCCCTACTCCACATTCACTACTACCTCATTAAGGCTGCTAATTTTACCATCATCTGTGTCATTGCAACATAGACAACAGTTTTGTTTTCAGGCAAGGGCAAGAAACAATGAGGATTTAAGGTCTTTACAACAAGAGTTTCAGCAGACATGCATTCACATCTGGAGTAATGTGTGACAAAGTCCTCCCACACAGGTGTTGCAGGGGCTTACACCTGTGTGAACACCTGTGTACGAGGACCATGGCTGTTTTCCACATATGGTAAGTTGTGACCGGACACAGAAAATGTGAATTTGAATAATTATTCCTAGATTTTAAGATGTGGTGCATCCCTCAACTTCTATTCTGGCTGTAATATACACGGAGCGGAGGCAGAAAAAAAACAAAAAAAAACAACTAGTACTGGTAGTTTTATTTTGCTGCCAAATTGGCTGAACTTCTGGTGGAGTTGTTCCTGTCTCTGGCTTGACGCAGCTGTGACACACGAGGCCCGGCCCATTTTGATTACGCACCAACACGGGAGGGGAGGGGAGGGGATGGAGGGAGGTGGGGGGTGGGGGGTGCGCTGATGTCCTCTCTGGTGCACTCAGCCAACCCCTGCTGCTGTAATGTAAAGCTGGTAGTATCCTGGTGTACCGCTGTAAAGGATCCGCGGAGAAGGGGACCCCCGGTTCGCGTACGTCGGCGCCTCCAACTTCAGTCATTTCTCTGCATCGGAGAGATTCCGCTCCCAAAATTACGCATGGAATGGTTTTGGGGGGATTGGAGTAGAAATGCAGCGCCGCACTTCCAGCCCACAACAAGAACCATGCCCAGCTTACATTGCAAGCAAATCTATGACATCCTGTTTTATCCGTTACGACTTTGATATGAGTGAAATTTGCTCGGATACCGACGAGGAGTGAAGAGAAAAAAAGACCCCACACATACACATACAGCGTACAAGCTGAAGGACGCTGTTTTCGCTGCAGACGCTTGTTGTACCGAAAACCTCTGCATTTAGGATTTTTCTTTTTTTGATGGAGCTGGAGAACATAGTAGCCAACACTGTACTGCTAAAAGCGAGAGAGGGTAAGTTGACACATAAAAGAGCTAAGTGCAAATAGTAAGTATAGGCCTGGCTGTGGCACATTTTGCGTTCAATATGCAGAAAAGGTGGGAATCATCGTAATGATGACGGCACTAGGTAGCCCTGCGGACTGTACGACTCACTACAGCAGGTAAATCCTACAGATGCAACAGAAAAAAAGTCTTATGCAACATTACAGGGCAATATCAACACTTGACGTTGACTGCTACCCATCCTCTGATCATTCCTAACCTGAGATCAGCCTCGTGGATTATTTTATTCTCACTGATTTTGACAGCTCGTATGCGTTTTCCCACATATGAAACGGGGGGTGAGGGGGGGGTCTGCCTCCCACATCCGCTTTCGCTGTCTGTGCAAATGAATGCGCCCTTTCGCAATATTATTCATGCTGAGACACACACACACACACACACGCACACACAGTCTGAAAGCAGGGAATAACTCCTTTTTACTTGAGAAGGGAATAAATGAGTTCAGGCTGGCTGGCATTTGAACGGTGATCTGATGACGTGACCGGTGTTGAAATCTGTGTATGGGGCCTGCACAGAGAAAAATACTGTGGTTATCAGTGTGTTTGTGTGTGTGCATACGCGAGTAAACCTCTAGGAAGGCCAGATCATGCACTTTGATTGTGTAGTCGGAAATAAGAAGGTACATAGTGTCATTAATGGCTGCTTTTTGTTTGTGTGTGCTGGGGGGGTCGCGCAGAGGGCAGGAGGAAGGCCAGCAGGTAAACATTACACAGCCTGACTCCATGATTGCCTGTCATGAATGGGAATCAGGTAATGGAGACACTCATATTTCACTTTTAAGGACTGTCAGCAGTCTTGGCAACAATGCATTAAAAAGATCAAATTATAACTGTCATTTAAAGCAGTTTTTGTTAGATTACTAAACTATCCAGAGGAGGATGAATTGTGGTGAAAATAGTCTTTGTTTTTCCTTCTATAACTGAAATAATGCCCAGTGACTTTAACTGATAAGGAATGACGTTTTTCCTTAAGGCACTTGGGCCACATCTGAACTTCCTTGAAGTCTTCTGGAGGTGTTTGGGAATCAGCTTGTTAAAAAAAAAAAAAACCTTCCAGCATTATACTTCCTTGGAACTCTGTGCTGCTGTGTGTGTAAAACATGCACAGACTATCATAAGTGCATACACAAGTTTCGCTGCAGGCAGCACGTGGTTTCATGTGGCAACAGCCTCTGTGGAGTTGCAGGGTGACGCAGGCGAAGACAGTATGCCTCTGGCAGCTCCTTCCATTTATCTCCACAATGATGACATACTTTGGAGGAAAAAAGAAAACGGGGGGCTAGTCTGCGGAGAGGCCGGAGAGAGTTTCATGAGAATTAATGGAATAATAAAGTGAAACAGGAAGCTGACGTGCTGTCGAAACTCTTATGAAGGATGCATCTGCGTGCACGTCAGACTGGACGTTTCTTTCATGGGAGCGGAGCGCGACTGGGTCGGGTGAATTAAGCTTCATGAATTAATAAGAACAGTTAATGACCTGTGACAGATCTTGCTTGTCCCAGCTGCTCCATTGGTGCTCCTCCAGTCCCTTCCCTAACTGAGTGTGTGTGTGTGTGTGTGTGTGTGTGGGAGAGAAAAAGGCCTTTCACAATTTTACATGAAGGGATGAGATGGTTCTTTGAGTTAATAACTGAAGCACGACTTTCTCAGCAAGCCTGATCAGTGGCCCTACAAACGCAGCCGTGTGAGACTGATTCAACAGTTGAGCTAAGATTTGTTGCAGCCTGCTCACTGAAATATGTCACAGACTGTTGTGAGCGTGTTCTTGGTCGTGTCTTTTAACTGTCTGAATCATTAGAGGTTTTATCTTACAGGGCCCAGTGCCAAAGGCGGTGCAGATCCCTGTGCGCTGGTGGTAACTCCTCTGCTTCTCACTCATATGAATGGCAGCAGAGTAAAGTATACACAGAGGCTCCTTTTAGGTCACATACCGGCAACAGTGAGAGAATGCGAATGGAGCAAATAAAGAGTGTTTATCCCTGTTTGTTTATGTCAGTGCGTCTCGGGCAGCGCCTGAACCCGAGAGGCAAGCATCCTCAGTCCAAAGCGCTCCCGGGGACGCACGACAGGAAGGCCTAGTTTACACTGCAGCCTTTGCCTTGTTTATGCCAGCGTCCTCACACCTCCCAAATCAGTAAAACAGTGTGAGCGGCAGCGAAGCGTAGAAATAAAAAGCTATTGATATCCCCAAGCCAGAGGCAGCAAAACAGGCCCTGTGCCAACCTTGTATCGCTCTTTGGCTCCTCTGTGTCAGCGATGACTGGTCTGACACTACTGGTCTGGGTTTTGCTGCCAAGGTCCTGTGAACACTAGTCATTGATTATGAGAACTTTGAGATGGGAGACTCAAACCAGCTGGAGCTCGGTTAAAACTCTTGGATCAAAGAGGATTTACGATCAATATGTTATTTCATGATAATCACAGAGTGGAAAACATAACACATTTTGATTTTCGTAGAAAAAAGAGGCAGCTCTGACCATACTGAGCCATCTCGTGAAGTGACTACTATCTTACATAAAGCCAAATGGTATTATACACTATCAGTCAGATGCAGCCCATAAGCTATTTAATCAAATTGATCATTACATAACAAACTGAGTGGGCCACTGCCATCTGAGCTCCATCTTCCTGTGGAGCTGCTCTCCGGTCTCTGTGGAAGATACTTTATGGATGATGAGTGTGCGGTGAAATGAAACACCCTGATCTCCAGTGTGGTCATCTGAGTATCATCTGACAGCTCCTGTGCTGTTAACCATGTCAGAGCAGCAGGAAACGCTGATGTGCTGATCTGAAAAGCTCCGCTGTCTCGTGTGATCTTTGTCAGCTGAGAACATTTGGGGTGTGTGGGGGTCACAGCAGATCAGGAAGAAGTTGTGCAAAGTTGTTGGGGCCTGATGTGGCCGTTTGTTCCAGCCCCAGCTGTTTGGATGGGGCTTTTTAACGTTAGCTGACACACAGGTAGACTGAGTGTGCAGGTTTAATACCAGGGTGTGCTGAAGATTTATGTGAGCGTTAGCAGATGAAGGGGGTGGGGGTGAATTCCTTTGTTTAAATGTAACCTGAACTCGGCCGCTCTGACGAGAGCAACATCAGTGCAGTAGACCCTGAGCTTGTGTGTGTGTGTGCCTCTGCCCGCCTCCCCATTCACAACTCGTGCTGGCAGCAGCCATAGATTCCAAGCCAGGCGAGCGAACGTCATCAGCTGTCGAAGTGAATGAGAGTAAGGGGGAAAAACTGCATTGCTGCATCCAGATGCCTTTCTTGAATTGCGGTAACAGAGCCGGGGTATTTAGTTTGGGCTACTAGACCGAATTCCACTCGGCTGCCTGCTGGCTTTCTCATTTGGGCTGTCTTGTTTTTGGATGTTGTAGTTACATAAGTCAAAATCAAGTCAAAATCACCACAAATTCAGAGCAGGGAAGTGCTTCATACAGTAGAACGTTAGCACTGAGAGAAACACACGTATGTCTCAGACAAAAGATTTAAATACTGTCATTAGATTGAGAATCACACTTGTTGAAAAAATTGTTAGCAGCCTATAGAGGAGAATTACAGAATAATCTTCAGGTGCAATGATTGGTCAATAGTTTACTGAAATAAAATCAATGTTTTAAAAGTTAAAATGCCCGAAATGTGCTATTTTTAGCTCCTCCAGTGTGTGAATTGTGTGTGAATGTGATTTTTCTCTGTTTTCTGTTTTTTAAATAACTGTGTTAGAGTGTTAGACATTTGAAGACATCTCCTTGACTAAATGATTAATTGGGAAAAGAATCAGCAGTTGAATTGATAACAGTGGAAAACACTGTAATTACATCTTGAATAGTATCTGGCATTATATGGTTTTTTATCAATGTAGGACTGCATTTTGTGTAAAAGCACAAATGGGAGAATCCAAAGGGGAAAACCTGACACAGTCAGTACCTAAATATGGTGGTATGCAGTCATTTGGCATCCTCCAAAGTTCAACAGAATTCTTGAGTCCCAGATTTAGATTGCAACAAGCCCAGATTGGATTCTGCTGTGTCTACTCTTACTATCAGTTTTTTTCTGCCCCATTGCACCCCTGAGAGGATATTTTGATTAGTGCAAACATTACAGACCAGCTGATTAGTCAGCACAAGAAGCTAAGCATGAGACAAGATAACAAATGTGAGTTATTTGTCTGTACAAGGGATTTGTGTGGGCTTTGAACGTGCACAGTGGCTTGGAGCTGGTGCTGCAGAGGGCTGGGGGTGGAGGGGAGGCGGTGCTCCTTCCTTGTGTGATGCCACAGCAAGTCTCGGCAAGCTGGTGGAGCTGCCGTCGTTACAGCTAACAGAATTTCAGTGAAATGAGCTGGGTAACCTGATCGACTGTGCAAGCTCAACCATCAAACACACAGCACCTGACCCCCCCACCCCCCCGTCAGATAATAGTAACTTCGGTATGAATAATATACAGGAGACACTTTGTCTCTGTTGTCACACACTTTCTCTCTCACTCCCACACAAACAAAAACACTTGCCTGGAGTGCTCCTCCCTCGGGGACCCCTCTGAAAGGACGGAGCCATGACATAATGCCGTCGACTTTTATTGGGTAGAGAGCCTTAATGGAGGGGAGAGTAAAATACACGAGAGGAAAACCAGCCAGTCATTTCCTCACTGGGTTCTTCTGATGGGAAAGAAGTGAGGGATAGGAAAAGAACACTTATGAAGTGTCTTATAAGTAGCTACAGGGCTGTTCATTGTTACACATCTCATATTCATCACTTCTCTCAGAGGTGATTCACTTTGATTATTAATAGTGATAGCTGTGTGGGGTTTTTTTTGTTTGTTTTTGTTGTTGTTGTTTTTTAAATGTTTTTACTTCCCGGCATGCCTGCTTCAGGAGCACTCAACCTGCAACATTAGACCCCCCAAGACACTGTGTTTACTGGCAGTCAGGATTACTGGAAACACTGTTAGTATTAAGTCAGTGACCCAAAAATAAAGTTGTGCCGTCCACCACTTTGGTTCAGACTGAACTGTTACAACTGAGAGACAGACTGTGCTTGAAATTTGGTACAGACATTCATGGTCCCCAGAGGATGAAGCTATTTGTAGTTTTGACTGAAATGTCTAGACAATTATTGGATGGATTGCCATGAATTTTTTCCACAGGATGAACCGAAGCTATTTTAATCATCGCTGTAATTTTCATCTCACACCAAATGAAGCTCAGTATTTTATTTTGTCCAACATTTTACCAAAAACCTGCCAAAATAATGACATAATAATGATAACTTGGGTCTAATTAGCAAATGCTAGCATACTAACACGCTAAACTAAGATGGCAAACAGAATACCTGTTAAACTTCAGCATGCTAGCTATGTAATTAGCATGTTAGCATGCTGCAAGCTAAGCACAGCTTGAAATACCACTTTTCCACCTAGTTTGCTCTGGTTCTTGAACCAGGTTCATTCAGGACTCCTGGAACCTTAGTGCCATCCAGAGACCCAGCCAGTGTTTTCACCAGTTTTTGAGCATAAACTTCAGGCATCCATGTAATTCCCCCATGATTTGGCACACAAGGTTTCAGATTTTTCAGTTTCGTTGAAATTGTGTTAAAGGGGTGTTGATTCTACTGTGTGATCATTTTGGAGGCTGTAGTTTGTGATGCTGTTGAACTGCATTGTGTTACTGCATTATGTTGACAGGTGTTCCTACTATCTTGTTGATCCCATTGAAATCAGTGAAGGTAGGCTAAACAATAGACACACCTCTTTGCAGTTCAACCTCTAATATCTCAAAGTATTCAGATCCCTTCCCCTTTGGTCACTTAACTGTGTTGTAGATTTAATTGTAAGTGCATATAATTGCCATTTTTGTCCACCAGTCTACACGGAATAACCCATAATACTCAAGTATTTATACCCTTAATTCAGCACTTTTAGAAGCCCATTTGGTAGCAATTACACCATTGATTCTGCTTGGTTAAGTTTCTACAAGGTTTCCACACCTGGATTTGAGCAGTTTATCCCATTCTTCCTTGCAGATCCTCTCAAGCTCTGTCAGACTGGATGGGCAGCATCTGTAAACTGCCATCTTCAGGTCTCATATAAAGTCTTTTTAATTTATTATTTAAAACAATTTCTAACAATTTGTCTGTATATTACAGTTTAGAAAGAGACAAGACACAAGGGTTGACCTGCAACAAAGCCCCCCCCAGCCTACCAAACTGGGTATATTCTGTGGTTATTCACCTTAATCATGCAGCTACTGGACGCCCCCATGCTGAGATATTTTCAGCACAGTTTCAGTTGAAACTGAAATGAAGTTTTCTGCGTCAGCAGTTAATGTCAGGGTTTTTTTTTAATATGAATATTTCAGAATTAATGGGCTCCTTTCTTGGCTCCCCATCTTCTACCAGCGGTGATACATCGAGATATAAAGCAGAGAAGAAGCAGAGATACCCATTTCTCCGCCGACAATACACCACAAGGCTCGCTGTGTTTTGAGTAGGAGTGTGACTCATTTTTTCTTGAGTGGAAAAATTCAGCTCTCTGGCTCTTACTATCTCTATTGTTATTGCTGCTTCTACCCACACATACAGTATACGTAACTCAGCTGGATGCAACAAGTTCACGCCTGTTCTCTGGGGGTTGTCGAATGGAATTCTGGGAAATATAGGAGTTAATTATCTAAAGTAGAAGTAGACAAGGCGGGCTGAGGGAAAGTGGGTGTAGAAAAATGTGAATTTTAACAGCTCGTCACTAAAGTACTCCAGGAATGCACTGAGCAGCCAAGCTGATGATATCTTTTTTCCCCCACGTCAGACATACAGGTGATTACTTATGCAGCATTTTATTGGGTCTTGATGTGCTTCCTGTGGTCTGCACCGCTGCCATATCTGTTTAATGGACCATCCAATGAATATTTGATGTGCATTAATCGGTGAATAATCAATACTGTAACTTTTGAAGCTTCCTTCCTAATGTCTCCTTCTGTATGAGGAGCTAAATGTGTGCACTTTTTTCATTTGGTACGCATCCATGCAAACATGCTGATGCACAAACAGTGAGGACATGAGGCCGTGCAATTTATTTAAAGGTAACAGGTAACAGCAGAAGGAATAGTCATGTGGGTATAATCCCACATGAGCCACCGTAGATTATTTTTGGGAGTTTATGGCCTGTGGATTCTTCACAGTGAATTCTGGGAGAAACAGAGAGCAGTTTATCACATCTAATGTTGTGAAAACAATAAATCGCAAACTACTCTTCTTTAAGGTTTGTTCTGAGTTTGAAACAGCAGCTTTCTTTCAGCAGTGCAGCTCAGTTAAGGCCACAGCACACTCTCCAGTACCTTTTTTTTTTCTTCTTTCCTTTCGAGGGATGTTGCTACAAGAGGGACAAAAGATCATGGAATGTCAACATAGACATGGAACAAACATCTCCATGAAGAGAGTGTGAGATTGTGTTTGTGTGTGTTTGAGGACCAAAAGGAAATGGAGAGCAAACTTCAATGATAAAGACAGCTTGAGAAGGGCAATGTAATCACTTTAACCCTGTTTCCGGGATAGGTTTTTGTGCCATTTGTGTGTGTCTGTGTGCGTGTGTACACGCACACATGGCCATGCTCAATAATATCTATCCACATGCACCATGTTTTCCATCAGTTTGATAAGTCCTGCTTTCACTGGAAGCACTTTCCTCCATGTTTGCTCACTTGTGATGTAACTGTAGAGTTACACTCTAAGCGAGAAGAAATAAAAGCCATCCCTCATAGAGATTTAAGATTACGCTGCCATAATGTTCCCCCTATCAAAACATTTATGGAGGTGAACAAACACACTAACATCGTGTCAGAGCCTAGGTGCGTCATATTATGGCTAGCCTCATGTGGACTATGCTCTGTCCTCCTGGATCTTTATGGATGAGCAAACACCATGTATTACCCAGCGTTCCCTGCACTGTGTGTGGTGCTTTGTTGGGCCCTTCACATTCCATATTTTAAATATTTATAGAACAGGAAACTTGTGGCACCTGACTCTTCCCAGACAGGAAATGTACCCTTCCTTCTGCTGCTTTTGTGAGGTTTCTGCCCTTGCATGCAAGTTTTCACACCGAGTGTCTTCCTACACATTCACTTATGAACATACACACTCACAGACACAGTTACTCCAGCGACAACTGTCATAGCTCACCAGCTCTGAGGTCATGGACCGGTTTGACCACCTTAGTTTGTATTAACACATTGCTCCTGCCCTTGGGCTGGTTGCTATTTATAGCAGTAATGTTTACAAGGACATAAAGATAGGAAAATAGTCCCCTTGTGAATTCTTTTTCTTAAGGCTGTGTTCAAATGTAATTGCGGGCAACATGCTACACTGTGAAAATATGTCTAAATCTATCAAACATATTAAACTTTCATGCTAAATATAGTGACATGGTTAAGGTCAAGTTAGATTCAGGTGTTATTGTCAACGCAGCTCACTTGGTGTGGGGACAAAGCTGTATGCTAGCATCAATACTGCCGATAAGATCTCCCTTTTATTGTCTATGACTGATTTTGAGTTTATGACCCCTCATTAAGTGGTTTAACATGTGACCCCCGCTGCAGCCAAAAGAATAGTCGAGTGTTGCCAGATAAATGATGTACGTCACAGATGTTTGCTTTGAGCACCTTAACAGATGTTACAGCCAGGATCATCCCGTTTATTATTGCGATAATGAGGAATACGTGGACAGGGAGGCTCGTTCAGGATGGTAATAAGGCAGCTGGACAGAGGCACCGACATGACATCATGGTGGAACAGGGCAACAAAGAGCGTCTTCCTGCTATAGTCCTCCCCTTCTGCTCAGGTCTGGGCAGCATTTCCCCCGGTTTCCTGTGGCACACAGACCACCCACACAAGCACACTAACCCTAACTAAACTAGGGGCTAACCTTAACGTGTCCTCCTTTCAATAACAAGTTAGTCACGTGTAGAGATAAAAGTGGAGGACAATGTCTCTGGCATATAAAATATTAATACTACTATAGAGCTTGATAAGCGTGAGCAAGTGAGAACAAGTGGGGTTTATAGCAGTGCTGTTAGCTGGAGTACAGTAGCTTGTACCGGTATATCTAACAATCTGGTAAAACGTGGTATATACTGGTGTTAAGTTCATTCATCTTCCATGTTTATTTGCATCTCTACATCTCTGCTTGTGCTGTAAGAACATATTCAAATTTGCACACGTGTTGTTGCACAAACCACAAAAAGCACAGTCTGGAAAGGTGATTTATCGCCAAACAGCCTTGTCTTCTGTCTTTGCTTGCAGGAGATGTATATCTAGTCCCATGTCACCTAGATGCTGCTATGATAAAGCTGAACTGTATACTTGGCAGGTCCCCTCAAAGCAGGAAGAAGATGTTTTAGAAAGAGTGCCAATGCAAACTTCTCTTTTTTGCGTGGTCATCTGCTTGTTGTCTATTTACCACTCATGCTTTGCATACATAAAAATGCCTGCCTTTATCTGCAGACTTAATGCAAATCAAGTCCAAGTATTGAACAGCTGGACATTGTAGGAGAGAAGGAAGAGGGAGACTCTGAGAGAACAAAGGCGTTTGTATGATAGTCTGATGGTGGCTGGCTTCACTGAGTTGGTACCTCACTGACCACCACGGTATGACTCAACCGCGAGGCCGACATTTAACAGATCGGACAAAGGATTTGATGTGAGAATGTGACCGAGAGTTGGATAATCAGAAAGAGATAATCAGCTGTTTGTGAACGAGGATGAAATTTTTTAGGTCGGTGCAGGAAGGAGATGAGTGCAAAGAGTCAAAGAAATCTACCAAAATTGTTCTCACTTTTTGCACAGTGTAGGTGTAGAGAATAGCACATAGTCACACAGCACTCCTCTCCTCCAGCACGCTCTCATCACATTCTGTTGCAGATGTTGTTACATATAAGCCAGATGCACAGCATGAGTTTCAGGATGTGGTTTCAGCTGGTTGTCCACAGCGCGTCTGGAGTGACAATGCAAGTGGAGGTGTTTGACACCTCAAAGACTGTGTGTGTGTGTGTGTGTGTGTGTATTCTTTTGTGTCTCAACACTTTATGAACATAACCTCACAGCTACGCAGGGACGTTTTTGAATGTGTGGATGGATAGGGCTTGCAGGACTGCCCGAGTCGGTTAAATTGAGCATGAGGACATCACTAGAGAGAGGTCACAGAGGAAACACTGTGTGCGCACAAACACACACAGATGTTTGGGATGCCGGTAACCCCCTGGTGACGCGCCAGACGGATGTCGTTCCCTCTCTGACCTTATTTTTGCTTCACTTGACATGCCTTCATGATGTCAGAGCTGCTAAGCAGAAACACAAATAAAGGGCGGCAACCACACTGCCCGCATGGAACAAATTAGGCCGACGAGTTCCTGTGTGCAGCGTACCCATGGCGCAGTGCATATTTCTACTCATGTGTAAGTGACAGACCATGAGAAAGCGAGGGTTGCTTGACAGAGAAAGAAATAGATGGGGGAGTGAGGACACAAGGGTTTATTTACAAGCACATTCATACTTTTAATTGCCCAGTTTTGTTAAACAAAAACCCAGAGTTACTGATCTGGACATAAAACAGAACATGTGCAAGTGGAGGTTTTTCCTGCTGCTTCATACCATGATTTTAAAATCGCAGTGCTTCCCTTTATGTTGATATTTACAATCCTTTGGTAAACTTCCCCGCCAGACCTAGTTTGTTACATCCCGCCAAAATATTTCCCCTTCAGTGAGCAGATACACAACAGCTGACAGCCACCAACAATGCAACACAGAACTTGAACTCCTTTGAACTGATTTAGGGTTGGGGGTTTTTTAGGCCACAGACATCAGAGATGTCAAAGGACACTGGGATGAGACAGGAAATTACTTATTACATCCAGATGGATGGTTCTGTTATTCAGAGATGGAGAATAATTTATGCATAATATTTGCATGTTTATGGGAGCGGTTGGGTGTGTTTGTGTATGAATGTTCAGGTCTCTGCACCCAACAGGCCTCTGCTGTTTCTCATATTCCTTCCTGGAATGAGTAGTTTGTTACAGCTGGACAAATTAAATATGCTGACAGGAGTACTGGTAAGACACTGGCAGGCAGTTTGGATGTTTTCATCTCCACTAACTTTCCCACACCCTAACTCTCTTTTTTCACACACAGTGACAAATGACAGTTAAAGTTTTATTGGCCATGATGATGATAAATGTGCTATATTTGGCAAAAAATTTGGCCCCTTAACAGAACACTGTCTTCAGTCATACTGTGCATCTGATCATCTGTAGCAGTGGTTCCCAACCTGGAGGTCAAGACTCCCAGGATGGATGAAGGGATGAATAACAGGATGACAAAGCAGAAAAAAAGCTTCCTCACTTTTTTCACTCTAGTTGTTGCTGCTCTTTGTAATCGAATTACTGGATAATCTTTTGTGACGATAGGCCATAAATAGATTTGTTGGGGTGGTAAAAAAGCCAAAAAGGAAGGGAACCACTGATCTATAGCACTATTCATGCTATACGCCCATAAAGCTGTAAACTAGCAACCTTACCCAACCCTAAAACAAAGGGGGTTGATGGGCCTGAAGCAGCAAATGAGGTCAGTCGTTGGCTGGCAGCAACTTAACCGCGATGATGTAGAGGTGATGATGACAGAAAATACTCAATAAAGTCTGAAAAGAAAAAAACCACACTGGATTACAGGAAACAGAGAAAGGGCTGAAGGTGATGGCAGGAGACACAAATTATAAAAAGCAGGAGGGGGAGGTGGGGAGCGCGGGAGAAAATGAAAAATAAATAGGTTGGGAGGAAAGAAAGGGAAAGCAAACAGGACACAGAAAGAAAAAGAAGGAACTACGTTATTTGCGGTTGTCTCAGCATTGTGTAGAAGTTGAATGCCTGGGTGGAGCGCTGATGTTTGGTACAATTATCTGACATGGCGTTGACCCTTCACAGGAAATCTACTCCATTTGGTGGACAGTTTGATCCACAAATGCCTTACAGTAGCACAAGTGCATTCATTTTTAGCAGGGTGGCCCCCATGGGGAATGACCTTCTCTGCTCACTGTACTGTTGTGCTTTTTGGCAGACGTCATGTTTTTATTAAAAGAGATTAAAATATTAAAATATTGGACCACACAGCAACACAGCAGAGTGCACTGAGGTTTTGTTGCAGAGCATAACTTTACATAGACCTATTAACTGTTTTCAGAGAACAACTGGTGCTTGAATAAGGAAGTGTGCCTGTTTATAGCTTGTTTGGTCTACAGTAATGTTGATGAGGAGCAGGTGCTAGGAGTTAATGATCCTCCTGAGGATATTTTGACTTGAGTTATTAATACATTCATGCTTCGTGTTTGTCTGTGGTGATATGGCTACTATTTTGTCTGTGTGAGCTGCAATAATGACGGGTCCTCTATCTAAAAAACATAATAAAATAACAGGGTTGCCAACTTTGGGTACCTTGCTGGAGTGAGATTTTGATGCCATGGGTTTAATCACACGTATGCACACTAAGTCACGGGCACATATTTAAACTCAATTCACCATCATGGATTAAAAAAGTATGCAGCTGCTAACACTTGAAGCAGGACCTTAGGTCTAATATTTAAGGAGCTTGACTATGTCACCCAAGGACCTCCACCTACGTAAATACTCACAACACTTCACAATGTTAGACTTACACTGACCCAACATAGGGCACAAAGTTCCATTAACACACTTCCTGTCTCTGGTCTATGGGGAAGATATGAAGAGATTTAATTAGCTAATTGAACACGTGTGGACATTGACTTAACATATTACATACAAATCATGACAAATTACAAGCATAATGGAATCAAAATGTGGATGTAAGTGTAGTAAACAGTAATCTCTGCTAGCAAAAGTTACCTGTGATAGTCTCATTTCTGGACACTGTACGTGTGTTTCATCTTCTCCATTTTCCCACATTCTCATTCCTGCTGCCTCTGTCTCTGTCTTCCTCTGAACTGATTGCTTATGCCAGTCCCGCCAGTTCATATGGTTTTGTTGTGAGAACTGTTTGGGCAGCATGACAGTGTGAGATTGAGAGTGAAAGCGTGTGTCACACATCAGAAGCGTGAGAGTTGGCAACCCTGAAAATAATAATAATAAAATAATAAAATACCCAACCTGAGGTCAGAGTAAGGGCCTGTAAAGCCCTTTTTGTGGATTATAAATGAAGGGAATGGATTAAAAAGTGTGTTTGTCACTCTAATGTAAGCTGCAATGGTTAGCATGCCTGGCTAACCAGCTTACCACCTACACAAGTAACCTAGCATTGCTACCTAGCATGATTAGCTGCATTAACAACAATATATATTTACTCAAGTTATGTTAGAGAAAGTTTTGTTCAGGACTGGCACACTCACTGCATGGGACCCAAGGAGGCCTTGGATGATACAATAGCAGAGTTTCTGCTAACATTAGCAGCTCTGTTCTTTCTTTATTGGGTTTTAGAAAGTTTAGACTCCAGCAACCTCAGCCAAACTTGTTACTTGAGAGACCATTTGGTCTGCTAAGCTCAGTGCCTAGCACTCATCTGTCTCTTGTTAAAGAGACTGTTTGAAAACACAAATTAAAATGCAAAAAGTTCAAATGTGTTTTTCTTTAGGTAGCATCCAAACAAGCATATCTAACATTTTAATTCCATTTTTATTTTTAATGCTGTACTATGTACCCCACAATGCAAGAACAATGTTGCTCAACATTTATATGTGCTCTACATGAATTACTGGTGAGGATGCTGACTTTTGCTTCAAAGTAGCTTTAGCCTCAGTATTAACATGGTGTCATGTACAGTATGTAGCCATCTGGTTCATATCTCGGGCCCTTTTAAGTTGAATCAACTTGACAATTTTCAGCCATATCACAGAATTAGCGTCAGATAACTTCAGCTGACTTAATTTACCGTTGTCGGCTAGAGATTTAGTCTGATGATAAAATACCATGAATTTGGAGTGGTATATATAGAAACTGTCTTTGTGTGCTGCTGGTATGGAAATCAATATTAAATAGCAATGGTGGCACATCGCGAATGGTCAGTTGTCTCAGGTCTTAAATTTTCACATTGTTAAGAATTTAAATTTCTTGAATTCGTGTCATATAATATTACAAAAGCAGCACACTGTGTCTAAGATTCATCTTGAGATAAATTTCACACAGCAGCATGAGGAAGGATGAGGCAGTAATTCAGGAGAATTGATGGGAAAACTGCTAAAGCTTTCACTCAGAGGCTCCAGCATGACGTAGTGCCTCTCACATTCCTGGGTTATTACTTAAAGATGTCTGCTTGTCATTGCCTCTTCTGCTCTCATGCTCTTAATGTTGCCTCTCACATTAGGCGAGACGCTCACAGCCAATTTCCACTGAACAGAGCGGTTAAAGGAAATCCCTGTCAGTTCATTAGAGCAGTCTTATCAAGAAAAAAATAAAACATGACGTACGGCACAGCATGCTGGAATAGATGGAAAACAGTGAAGTGAAGTGCTTAAAGTTGTATTTAATCCCATCTGGTGGATGGGCAGAGGGGAATTTTAACATAGTTAAGACGGGAAATGTGGAGGTGGTCAAATGTGAAAGGCAAGTTTAAGACAGGATAAATTAAATTAATGGATGACTGCACAGTAAGTTTCCTTTATAGATCTAAGGAGATGATGTGGATGTAAGTGATTTTTGATCATGATGGTGTTATGTTGCTGCAGGAAGCTGATGCATGATTATTCAGAGCAGTGGAATCCAGTCTGGCAAAGTCCCGGATTCTGATGGGAACTGAGCCGGTCAGAATAGGCTTTCTGTCTGTGTGGAGACAAACACACACACACACATTAAACACACACTGTTCCACTTTCAGTAAAGCTACTGAGTTAGGAAGAAAGTCAGCAGAGAGAGGAGAGATTTATGGAGGAAGTGAGACATAATCTATGAATTATATATACACACTGAGACTATGATTTCATTCAGGGGAGAGCCCACTCATAACCCCCACCTCCCCTTTACCCCACTCCTTTTAGCCATTAGGCCTTCATTTGCTCCTCACTAGTGAAAATAAATGTTGACAGCTTTATGTTCTTTCATTATAACATTTTCACCTCTTGTTTTTCTCTGTCGCGA
Organism: Lates calcarifer; assembly: GCF_001640805.2. Lineage (NCBI taxonomy): Eukaryota > Metazoa > Chordata > Actinopteri > Centropomidae > Lates > Lates calcarifer. The sequence goes on from NC_066845.1 coordinate 15,662,913, forward strand.
CAGGTGGAGGAGGAAAGCGGAAAGGGAGGAGCAAAAAATGGAAGGAGATCCTCCGCTTCCCCCATATAAGCCAGTGCACTGAGCTGGGAAACAGCATTGGTACGGGTTTTGTGTTTGCTCACCTGAATCTGAAGTGTGCAGGTTTGTCTACTGGCTGTTATTTAAAGTGTGTGTGCCCTTTTTTCTTCTTATTGCAGAGAGGGATTATGTCAGCATATGTGAGAAACAGCCCATTGGACGGCTCCTCTTCCGTCTTTACTGTGAGACCAGACCTAAACTGCAACGATGCATCCAGCTACTGGACGCAATGGTACACACACGTGCGCGCGCACGCCCACCCACTGAGTGGGTGTCTTTGTACCATAAGTTTACCATTAGGAATCCTGGAATATCCCTGGGAAAATGTTGGGAAATCAACAATCAGCTGTCTTTATCTCTTTAATAGTCACAATCAAAGTGTCTGTGAACAAAGCATTTTACTCTTAATTGAGCATTCACTTACCCCCAACCCCAAAACAGATATTGTCCAATCATAGCTTAGTAACTGGGAACAGATTTCTCCAGTTGCTGAGTAGTGTGCATGGGGCTATAATAAGACAGATACTCTGTATGTCAAGGAGGATGGTGGGTGGTGTCTTTTTAACCTTTCCAAAACCACCAAGAGCAAATTGTAAGGAATGGATAAAACAGTAAGTAAAGGTCAAGTCATGAGCTAATTACATTATTTTGTGGCGTTATGTTTTGAAAAATAACATCCACCTTACTCAAGGAAAATCAGCCCTCTGGCTGCCAAAATGGGAGCTTATAATAGTGTAGAATAATGATAGTGGCTCTGCCCTACTCTCTATTTGGTTTGGGGAAGCTTAGACTTCCACTCCAGCCAAACTTGCATTAGACAGTGCTACATTTGCCAAAGTAACACTATCTAATGTGTTGGTGTTAACATTTTGGCAAAGTCATCGGTAACCCTCGTCCTCAAATGAAGTGAAGAATGCTTAGCTTTTCTCTTGTGAAACATACTGTTTGAAATGCAAACACCAAAGCAGAAACCTAAAGCATTACTCCTCTGCATGGATTAATAGTATGTGATGGTGACTTTTTGCCTGGGACATCTAGCTTTAGCTTAAGTTTTTAAGAGTTTTGTTTTAAAAGAATCAGCTGGAGACATTAAAGCCAACTCAAGAATTTTCAACCAACTCACAGAGTTTTAGCATTAGAGTTAGTTTATGCTAGCTAGCTACATCTGATGAGATCACCAACAGTCATCACTTCAGCCAGATAACATCCACAGTCGTGGACGTTATTGGCTGATGTTATTGTTTCAAAGAAAAATTATTGCAATTTTCGAGCAGTAAAAATTGTCACTTTTGTAAACCACAAAAGGGGTGGGGGCTCAGTCAATTCCCTCAATGTTCCCAGGTGTGATAATGCTGAGACTAGTGGGGGGAAAGACATCACTCTTTCCAGGATGAAGCAGGTCTAGAAAACCCATCCACTTTTTTCAGTGCACTCACTTTGATTACAACGTAGCCCGAAAGTATGCACGCGCTGGGCCATGCAGCCAGAGGAGACAATTAAAGTGAGTAGTGATTATTCAACCCCCTACATCCCCTCTCTGCCCCCCCACCTCCATTGGCCCTCCAATCTCTGTGCGTCTAGACAGAATACCTCCCACATGACACATTTAAGTCTTTATCTATGCCTAGAATATCTTTGCGGGCATGTGACAGGGCAGAAAGAACTGCATTGTTTCCCACACCGCCCCCTTTCCAATCCCAACACCCGCCCAATCCTAATCCTCCGACACCCCCTCTACCCCCCACCCCCACACACACTCACACATCCCCATCCTTCCCCTTCTCTGCCCCCTTCAACCATCCAGGCCTAAAACTGACCACTGCAACGGGGAAACCATTTACACACACTCATCCCAAACACATGTTGGAGCTAATTCTGCAGTCCATGTGACGAACTCTGTGGCCGCGCTCAGTGTTGAGCATTATCCTCACCACTTTACTGACAATAAACCAGGCCTGAGGGTGATTACAACCAGGCAGGTGCTTGTATTTCAAGTGATTAAATAACATGCGAGTCCTGTGCGGTTATGAAGTTTACTAGAAACAGTTTCATTATGTAATCTAGTCACCACGCTTCCCAGAAAGTATTACAATAGATAAAGTTTGTTGATCAAGCCAGAAAAATTAGTAAGATATATGGGAAAGATGTGGGTTTTTCTTTCTCTGAAGCCATGAACTCCATCGTTTCAGGAGGACTGGAGACATTGTGTATGTGTGTGTGTGTGTGTGTGTGTGTGTGTTTTCGTTGTGTGCAGCAGAGGAAAGAATGTGCTCAGGGGTTCCAGTGATTCTTCTTACATCATGAGAAGGTGTGTGTGTGTGTGTGCGTACAAATTTTATGTGTGCTTTTGTGTGTTGGATCCCCTCTGCTTCCAAAAGGCTAAAGGGGCGTCTTCTTTTCCCTTTGGCTGACCCCCCCACTGGCAAAGGGTGGGAGTCAGACAGCTCATTTACTCTGTGTGTGTGTGTGTGTGTGTGTGTGTGTGTGTGTGTGTGTGTGTGTGTGTGTGTGTGTGTGTGCGTGTGTAATTTCACTGGAGCCTCTGAAAACAAAGCCTGAGTTAATCAACACTTGGCAGCAATCACAATTCATTCTTTTGCTGTTTCTACTTCAGTATTACAGTCATACTCCTATATATATATATATATATATATATATATATACCTTTACATTTGTATATATGTATTGTTGGGCTTCTTTTAGCTTTGTTCTGAAGTGTCAGTGACGCTGTGGCTTTTTAAAGCCTCTTTTTCCTTAAGCTCCGGGCTTATGTGTGTAGGTACTGTATATATACATGAGAGAGTGTGTGTGTGTGTGTGTGTGTGCGCGCGCGTTTTGTAGTGGAAAGCCGGTGTCGCTGGTGTGACACACTGTGACACTCCAGGACCTCAAGGAATCCCGCCGTGTTTACTGTGTGGTTGCCAGGCAACACAGGACCATGTTGGAAAAAAGCCACTGATAGAAAAGAGTAGGGCCACAGCATGCAGCATGGGCGCCGTGTTGCTCCCCCCACCTCACCCCAACCCCCCCCCCCCCCTTTTGAGAAGTTACAAGTGCTGGCTGCTACAAAATGCACCAGAGTGCTTTTCACATTGTTGCCCTGCAAGATGTCCAATATGTCCAGCACATATCAACGGCTTCGTATGTTCAGACACGGAGCCAAGAGCAGCATATGTTAATGTGTGATTGACAGTGACACACAGAGAGATACAGAGAGTGAGAGGTGTGTGTCTGTGAAGTGGCCTCGTCACGACTTAACAGCAGCTACTCTAACACACATACATAAACAACAAATTTAGCATTTTTTTTCTCGTTGAGGGCAGAGAGAGACTTTGATTGAAGTTTGGCAGAGAAAGGGTGGAAAGTTTAGAATCTGGTTCTAGTCTCTCTGGCCAAGGATTTGATCCTAAATCATCATCAGTATAATTTAAGAGGATGTACTTTTTAGTAACATGTCCTTCATCTTAGCTGAAATCTTCTGGTTGGATGATTATTCCATTAAAGGAGTCTTTCCTTCTTTAATCATATTACAGGTCTGATTTCTGAGTTGACTTTACTTGACTAGGAAAGGAGACTTTTTGTAGCATATTTTATTTTTAGAACTTGGGAGAGGAGACAAGGTTTTTATTCGTTATTTTGTGTTATGTAAGAATTTAGTTTAGTTTAGTTTTTTTTTTTTTTTGGAATAAATGCTTATGTTACTGCAAATGTATATTTGGTGTCTTATCGTTCCATCTGGGCTTTTTGTAAAGGATTTATAAGTTGTAACAAACAGATATATTAATGTTTAACAAAACAGTTTTTGTAAATTAATCAATTGATTTAATAAACACTTAATACATTTTGGTCCAGATGCACTGAAGCTCTTCTCCAGAAGTTCAGAGGTCAAACAGTCCATTGTTTGATCTTTACGTGAATTAAAGAGCTAAAAAGTATCATGGTGGATAAACACCACCCCAGAAGATGATCTTATTAATGTTGATCTATAAAGTATTAAATGCAGTAAATTATTTATTAATGCTATTTGTGACAACCTAATAAATCTTTTTATATAAATCTTCTTTATAAGAGGTGACTTACAGAGTGGCACCCACTTCTACTTATACAATACATGTGACTATGAACTTCCTCAAAGGACATTGTTGATGACAGTTATTTTGTTATTTAGGAAGACTATGAGGTAACACCTGATGAAAAAAGAAAAAGCAGAGGGGACCAGATAATCAAGACTTTTCTCTCAAAACAAGTAAGTATCTTTATCTGATAAGTGTTTAAACCTTCTTTACTTCACATTTTGTTGTAAAAGTGTATTTAGTATCCTTTTACAGTGATTGATGGTAAAAACCTGTGGACAGCAGACAATGATGTTGAGTTACAGCTGAATGAAAGCCTCCCAAACACTCACAAGGGTACTTACTGGGGTGTAGTAATTCAATGTACACATTAAAAGTACAAAAATAATGTAATTTTTACATGAACATGTGCTGATACCAGTCTGTGCTTAGTGAGAAGTTATGTATGTTTCTCCTTAGTTTGATTAGTGTGTGCAATAAAAAAGTAATATATTTATGTATGTGTGCGCATATGTCACTGTGTGTGTTTACATGTGTTGATGTAGTCACCTCAGCGTGTAGACATAGCAGAAGTTTTTGCAGACCAGTGCAGAGAGAACCTCGAGCTCAGTCCATGTAAGGAGATCTTCAGCAACTGCCGCAAGTGAGTTTCCTTTCTGACTTTACTCCCTCTCACCTGTCTGCTAGACTCTCACCTGTTTTCCCTCTGCCTTGTCTCTATTTTTTTTAATCTCATGTATGTTACAAACAGCACAGATATTGCCAACTGAATCTGAGGGCGCATCGTATTCTCATTTGTAACAGTTGGGACTTGATGTGTTGTGTGTCTGACCAGGGCCGTTCATGACTACCTGAGTGGAGCTCCATTCTCAGACTACCAGAACTCCATGTATTTTGATCGATTCTTGCAGTGGAAAATGCTGGAGAGGTATTATTATTTGGCACCCATTTCATATATTCAACATATTAAAATATTCAAAATATTAAAATGCTCACAGCACAAAGATGTTTTTAGTAGAGAGGTAAATTTGTGGTCTGTGGGTTAACCTGTGAACTTACAAAAATACACCATAACAAGCAAGTGTCTCAGTTATTTACTTTACTTACTTCAAGTGTGAGTATTATTAGCAAAATGTACTTAAAATATCAATATCAAAAGTAGTCATTGTGCAGAAAAATGGCTCCTATTAAATGTTATATTGTATGTAATATTATTTCAATTTTTTAAAAACAACAACAAAAAAAAAACATAATTTCCCAGAGGGAGTCATCCCAAAGGAATTAATAAAGTCTGTCTAAGTCTAAGTCTATTATTACAAGTTCATCACTGTCTGAGGAGCATTTTAATGTCATAGTTGGTGCAGGTGAAACTGATTTTAGCCATTTTTTTTATTGTTAGGTAGTTTAACCCGTTACACTGTATTGTATTTTAACTAGTAACTATAGCTGTCAGAAAATATAATGCAGTATAAAGTACAGTATTTATGTAATGGAGCACAGTCAAGTGAAGTACACGTACGTACTTTCATATATATGGTTAGTTATCCATAGTCAGTTAATCATTTTAGAAATTTTTAAGTGTATTTATTAAAGCTGTATTTAGCCTGGAAAGTCTCATTTAGATTAAAATCTCTTTTTTTTAAGAGGGTTGTGGCCAAGATAGGCAATCATAACACTGAGTTATAAACAACATAAGACAGATCACAAAAATCAGGATTAAACATAGGTGTAATTATAAAATCACGAATAATATATCTTATACCATCATTAAAAAAATCTTTTTTCTTGGCAATCTAAATCACACCTTAAAACAACCTGAGTGCCCTCTAATACCATAGAAATAATAGATCTAAGCTCTGTAATGCACAGGTAACTAAATATTTTTCAACACTGTTAATATAATATATACTAACATGTAATAACTGACCAGTGGCAGGTGGGGAATACTGACTTGGAAAGAATTACACTTCACTTCAGAGACATTTTAGAGGAGTGTAACGACTATAGACAGGAAAATATTTTATGGAAAGTGTATGTCAGAGGCAGTCAGAAGTAAACAGCAGGCTTTCAGAGCTGCCTTGATTGTATCCGTGTCTGGAAAGTGAAATTGCGTCCGAGAGGCCCCACCCTCTGTACAGGAAACAGACTCAGGATGGCACTGAGTTCCGCAGATAATATCTCTGCCCTAATCAATACTATATGAGAGTCTATTAATGGACTTTGCTGTGTCTGTGTTCTGTCAGGCAACCAATCACTAAAGACACGTTCAGGCAGTACCGAGTGCTGGGGAAGGGGGGATTCGGAGAGGTAAGAGATACAGTTTTTGGTAATAGTGATAAATGTTGGTGATGATGATGCTTAAAAATACTGTGGTTTAAATAACCATAATATTTGCTATTTTGTTTTTCCTCCCAGGTGTGTGCCTGCCAGGTCAGAGCGACAGGGAAGATGTACGCCTGCAAGAAGCTGGAGAAGAAGAGGATAAAGAAGAGGAAAGGAGAGTCCATGGCACTCAACGAGAAGCAGATTTTAGAGAAAGTCAACAGCAGATTTGTTGTGAGTAAACATAAGAGAAGAGTATGTGCAGCACGCTTGATGTCATCTCGCCGTCTCTTTTGCCAGCATGTCTCGTCCCTCACACTTTTACACCATCTAAACACGCTCTCCCCGTCCTCCAGGTGAGTTTAGCATATGCATATGAGACCAAAGACGCTCTGTGTCTGGTGCTGACCATCATGAACGGCGGAGACCTGAAGTTTCACATCTACAACATGGGCACGCCGGGCTTTGAGAAAGACAGGGTCCAGTTTTACGCTGCTCAAATCTGCTGCGGGCTCGAGCATCTGCACAGGGAATGTATTGTCTACAGGTAACACTGTATACGTTACGCAGTCTTAAACACATTTTGAAGATCATTTTATGAATGTTTTGTTCTTGGACACATTGCTGACCTCACACGCTGTGTTATTTGTAGGGATTTGAAACCGGAGAATATCCTATTAGATGACAATGGTGAGTTTTGAAAGATTAGATTTCTGGTTATGAACAGCATTTTTGTTTTGCTGCTGATGTAGGCTTTATTTCTCACGCTATCATTCTCACTGCTGTTTTGCTGCAGGACACATCCGTATTTCTGACCTGGGGCTGGCCATCAAAGTGCCTGAGGGAGAACTCATCAGAGGCAGGGTGGGGACTGTGGGTTATATGGGTAAGAAACACCATAGTCAACATTTCCATGAGTAAATTTACCTGAGTAATTGCAAGTTCTCAACCATAACAACCTGTTTCCCTTTCTCTCTCCAGCTCCGGAGGTGATAAACAATGAAAAGTACGGCATGAGTCCTGACTGGTGGGGGCTGGGCTGTCTCGTTTATGAGATGACCGCCGGGCGATCACCATTTCGCGCCCGCAAAGAACGGGTGAAACGGGAGGAGGTGGAGAGGAGAGTGCAGGAGGAAGAGGAGGAGTACAATGACAAGTTTACAGAGGACACTAAGGCCATCTGTAGAATGGTGAGGCTTAATGGGAAGATGTTGGTGTGGTGAAAATGGACGGGTGATGTAATTATTTAATGATTCATCTTTGGTTCTACTCGCCCAGCTGCTGACCAAAGACCCTAAGCAGAGGCTGGGGTGCCAGGTGGACGGGGCAGCGGGTGTCAAGGCCCACTCGTTCTTCAAAAACATCAACTTCAAGAGGCTGGAGGCTGGAATAGTGGAGCCTCCCTTTGTTCCTGATGTGAGTAGCTCACATTACAGTACACACTGCATGTTTCAGTCAATCCCACTGTTAAAACCTAGAGTGAAGCTCAGTAAGGACCTTTTCTTTTTAATCCTTACACTAACCAGAATAATTCAAAATGGCCTCTGGAAGAAAAATCTGTCCTTTCAACAACAGCAAGTAAAATTCCATAATTATACTGTAAATTATTTATTAAAATAAACTTGTCTCCTGTTTTTCCTCCCAACCCCATCTTTTTCGTGGTCAATGCCCTCTCCCAGCCCCGGGCAGTGTATTGTAAGGATGTTTTGGACATAGAGCAATTCTCCACAGTCAAGGGAGTAAATTTGGACCAAACTGACAATGACTTCTACTCCAAATTTGCTACAGGCAGCGTTTCCATCCCATGGCAGAATGAGGTAAGTGTGTCCACTTAATATGACATAAATCCTCGACGCAGTTTGTACAACTGCTGGAAGAACTCACCTACCACAGTTCATCAAATTTTCTCTCCTCTCTTCTCCTCTCCTCTCATTCAGATGATAGAAACTGAATGTTTCAGAGATTTGAATGTGTTTGGGCCTCAAGGGACGAGACCTCCAGATCTGGACTGGAATCAACCGCCAGAGCCACCCAGACGCAGCCTGCTGGACAGGATCTTCAGGAGGCATGTAAGTGAACGCACATACACATATCATAAACCCACACACACACACACACACCCCCATACAAATTAACCCACACAATTCTATCTCTTTCTCTGCTGCAGCACCCAGAAGTGTCCATTTCCCACAGCCGTGTGCAGTCTTCCAGTGTAAACTCCGTGGACTCCATGTCCAACTCTGCCCCCTAGTGGCACAGTGACAGTGTGGGAGCCACACACACACACACACACACACACATACACACACACACACACACACACACACACACACACACACACACACACACACACACACAAAGGGAAGGAGCTCCGAGGGGCTTCCCTGCTGCTGATTGGTCCACAGTCGGGGCCTGAGCAGCAGCTCGAGACAGCCTGTCTAAAAAGCCTAAACGGTCAGCCCATGGGTGTGGGGGGTGGGGGTGGGGGGGGGTGACCAGGCCCTGAGACCCTGGGCATTTGTAGTGGGATGGTTAATGTTGCAGAGACATTTGGAAATATTGGGACAAACCTTACTCACCCTCAGGATTGTTGGACTATAGAGCAGAGCCACTGATGTTGATGAAAACAGAAAAAAGATAGAAAACAAGCTAATATTCAGGGGATCCACTGTATAATAAAGACCACCATAGGGAATAGAAGATGGGGTCTTAGTGAATTTTTGTTTTTCCAGAAACTGAATTTCTTTTCCACTCACTTTCAGTTCCTTTACTTTCTGGCCTGTATCTTGTACCGGTATCTCTCCATCTACTTACACCCCACCATCTGTACAACTCACACTCTAACTTATTCTTTCTCTGTATTTCCTCCTCCCATACCTCAATTCACTCCTTAAACATTCAGAACACATCACCTCAGCAACCTCAACACATAATGTACATTGCCTTGCGTACACTCAGGCCAAAGATTACAGTTTAGTTTTGTGATACTGTTGTCATGTTGATTTCTTGGGGGTTATTTTTTGAAGGTTTTTAGCCGTCGTTTAGAACCACAGGAGGATCAGAATGCTCGATCCGTTTTATACACTTTCTTTAAATATGAGCCTGCAGACATATCATATTGCTTAAAGCACACATACAGCACATACATACATACATACACAATCAGATAGACGCACACACACACAGACACACAAACACAGACACAGACTTGTGAGAATCGTGTTGTGTTTTCATTGCATGGACAAGTGTAAGTATGGACAGCTGTATCCCTTTCGCTTCTGCATACCTCATTCCACTGATGTTAGCATCGTATACACACGGACGTCTCCCTCGGTTTACAGTGTCACTTTATATTTGACATTATGTGGAGTTTGAAAACGAATTAATATGCTGTACAGAAACAAAAATCTCTTCTTTAGTTTTTTTTTTTGTGCTCAATTTTCTGCACAGTCCCCATGGAGAGGAACACATGCACTCAGCCTGACTTTACAATTTGCACAATTTAAAATAATGTCATGCTGTTTTGTCACCAAATGAAAAGTGTTTTTACCTCTGACCATTAAGGCACATTGTTGTATTGATATTCTCACACGCTGGTTATTTTCTACATCCGAAACTAAAAGTGTTCTTGCTGTCCCTATGCCTTTTTCCATTTAAAAGACACTGCTGCGTAGCCATTGCTGTACAGGGTTTTTTATATTTTGCCCCTTTACACTTATTCTTAACATGCTCTTCAAAATGCCTCACAAATCTAAAGGGTCTTCCTCTTGTTTTGTGTTCAACCATAATTGAAGACACAGGGTATCGACAGCTGCATTTATCCTATTTGAATTTTTATTTAATCAGTCCAGTTTGTTCATGTTGGAGCAGAAGGGGAAGAGGAAGACGCCAGAGGATCCTGCAAAACACCACACAAAGAAGTGGCCTTCTCGCAGCAGCACAGCCAATTAAACGGGGGGGAAGAGCCCGAGTCTCCTCTGCTTGTTTTAAGAATGTGGTATTTTCTCTATTTGATGTCGTGAAAGCCGGTCCATGCAGTAATTTTTAATCGTCCTTACAATTTCATGCAAGCCTGTTTTTTTTTTCTTTGCATACTTGATATGGGAAAAAAAAAATCTGAATCAGACTGAAGTGCCTCCTTGTTAGTATGATCTCCCAGACAATGCCCACACAGACATCAGCACTTTGTTTATTCCCTGACTGTCATGCTCTGTTTGTTTCACTGGGGAACGCGTCAACGCAAACACACACAGTTCGTTGGAAGTGAAGGGACGGACGAGCGAAGGACGCGGGGAGGAGGGAGCTGATGAACGAGGGAGTTTTTCCTTCTTATTGTGATGTACAGCAAAGTGCTGAGTGCATGTGAAAGCCAAACCCACTGTGTCCTTCAAGTCCCAATAAACTCTGTGCTATAGTTTGAGTACTCCACAGTTCGCCTGTGTCTTTTTTGTTCCATGTCTCCACTGACCACAGAACATTTCCTTCTTTATATGCAAATGCCCTTATTTGATTAGAGATATTATTTTCTTACGCCATTTTATTATAGTTCCTCATGTATGTGGAACAGTAGATAGGAAAGCTTGTATCTGTATGGTGATACAATACTGCTATAGTACAGTTTTGCAGCATTACTACTTGTCATACTGTAATAATATGGCCATTTAACATTTGTTTTGTTTAATTTTCTTCACGAAGAGACCATATGGCCATAGACCACCAGTGTTTATTATTAATATTATAAGTAATAATAGAAGTAAGTATTTTCATTTTAGTTTTAGGGAAAAACATTACATTTTGATCATAACTATGTTCCTCTAACATGCAGTTACTATTGTACTTTGAATCTACCGAATCTAAGTAACAGATTGGTCTGCCCTGAAACAACACTGGCATGGCCATATGTACTGTATATTGAAATTTAAAATATGTTTGAAAAAGACACACAGACACATAGTTCAGTCAAAGATGATATGAGGCTTCAGCAGTCTGAGACAAATCAAGAAAATATTTCCCAAAGTGTTTTTAACACCAAAATATCCTCTTTAGAGAAATCCTCTTTGTGTTACTGTCCCTCCACCACAGCTCAGCAAGAAAACACTGTCTGGGGAAGCACAAGGAGGGAATTTTACACTAAAAACATTATAACCATGGAAGATGCTCAATTGATTTAACTAACAGACTGCTATTTGTTTGAGTTGAAACTCACAATGTACAGAGAGACAGTTGTGGATTCTGTCCCCCATCTCTTTCACTGAAGCATCTTGTTCCTTTTTGGCCAGTAACAACAGGAAGAGCAATTGCAACAACAATAAACAGTTTCATTGTGCGTATGGGCATGTAAGAATGGCTTTAAGACTCACTGTTAAAATCCTTAATCCATCCTTCAAGAACACCTACAATGAGAATCACTCACTGGTACATTTATTAAATGAGCACTTAGTCCAAGAAAATGAAACTTCATGAACTGTGGGTGATATAGTGCAGGAGACACCCCCTCTACAACTCCATCACACAGCAGATGAATGGCCTCAATAACCCTAACCTTGAAAAACAGAGGTGCCACAACAGGGTGATATTTGCAAAGGAGTTATGGTCACACACATTTTTCCTGAAGCCATTTCAGTACAGAATAAAGCTGTATTTAAATGCAACGCATATGACATGTAAGTCATCATCAAATCTGTGATTACTTTGTCTGGATATAACCATGGACATAACTTAACCTTCCTCAGGTTCTTAAACCCTCACCAGGATCCACATTAGAGAAATGCAGTTTGCCCCAGCACTGAGGCTCATTAAAACATAATGATTTTCAAGTCAAATAGAGAACCAGTAAAAACATATGACCCACTTTGTCTCAGAAAAAAAGAGCTTTACAGTACAAGAGACATGATTGAGTAAGGGGTCAGATAGTACTAGGCCTGCGTGTTCTCAAATTAAATGAGAGAACTCACCCTGCAGAAGGCCAGAGGGATTGATGGATAATTCCTGCCATCTAGCCAGAGGGACGTGAGGTTGCAGGTTAAGGTGACTTCAGTCTTTCTTTGTGATTTATTAATGTGTTCCTGTTTTCTTTGCACCCATTCCTGTTCACTAATCAGATGGCCCGTTACTCTCCTGATTATTTTCCATTCCTGTGGTCGTGTACACTGTTGACTTGAGAGCATGTTTGACTCGCTGAGGCAATATTGCTGTTAGATAGTTTGGATTTTGCTTAGGTGGAGTGAGTAAGGTTGTCAAAACACTGAGAAGCTTGATAAAAACATGTTTTTTACAGATCACTGTGCGTCATTTGACAATTAAGCAAGACTTTTGGGTAAACTTCCAGAGGGTGATTCAGTCTCACCGACAGAGAGGCTGAAGCAGAATCATGAAGCTGATGTTCGGATGTCAGCATTATGAAATGTGATGTGTTTGACAAGTCCAACTGCCATGGAAAAACTGACAAGGCTGCTTTCGAACAATGCTAAACCCTCAGAAGAGTTTACAGTTCATGGCTTCATGCCCTGATTTCTGTGTCTTTTTGCACATAAGGAAACTTAACAGTTGCCACAATGTGTAACATAAAAAATGATGATGTTTAAGCAGGGGTCCTCATAGCTTAAAAATTACAGGTTCAGCTCTCCAAAGGGAATGTGGTTATCAACACACACATTGGGACTGTGAGCAAAATCCCACACAGTCATGTAATTGCTGACTACGTTCTGCTCCTGATTTCTGTAGTTTTACAGCATAGTAGTTTAGATTCACTTTTAACTCCTATTTTTCATCAAAACTGGCTTTACTTCCTCAGTGTTTGTGGTCCATCAGACCCTACTGCTGCACTGTATTTGTAATAGTACTAATAATGATGATAATAATGCCAAACTAAACCAGTTTGTCCCTTTAAATATTTTTTTTCTTTTTCTGTGATCCTACTAAAACCCAATATGTAGAAAAGCATTGAAGTAGTAACCCATCATCACTTTGCTACAATCTTGTGCATTTGCAGAAGGTAATAAAGAAGGTACATGACCATAAATCATTGTTATTACACCAATTAAGGACATATTTCATGTTTTATATATGTCAGCTATGCAGGAGCAAATATATATATCACTGACAAAGAAATGCACAATATGTTGGTGTAAATTGTAATATGAACTATGTTTGGGATCAGTTAAAGTCTCTGTCAGACCTTTTATGAACAAACTATAATAACTACCAGAAAACCAAAATAACTAAAAGTACTGTCAACACCAACTACTGACATAAAGCATGTGAAAATCCATTGTGTTTAAGTCTGTTTTACAGACTGAGTCTCTGAGACATCACACAATCATGAAAGTTAGGGAAAAACATGAGGTATCAAAGTGATAAAAGGTGAGACGTTAAAGAGAGCCAAGAGTCTCCAGGGCTCCAAACAGAACATTATGGTTAATGACTGGTCATTTCCACTCAGTGATAATGACACTAGAGATATGCATAGCTCATACCAAGATATCTATCATTCTGGGGAGGAAACAAGCCAACGTGCATGGATTTTTTTTTTTTTTTTTTTTTGCCCTTAAATTCCTCAATGAGTGTTTAGGCTGTAATGGACCAGGAGGGGACGGATGAGTCACTCAGGGTCTCTCCCTCTGACCTCTCTTTTGGACTCTTTCATCATTGACGGAGACTATCTCTCCTTTGTTGCCCACTGGTATGTGTGTGTGTGTGTATATGTGTGTGTGCAAGCATGCAAGCATGTGTGTGAGCAAGGCAGTGGGCTTGGGCACTGGACGTTATCTGACACAGTGTTTGTGAGAGTCTGAGACATGCTCGCCGTGTCCGCTAGGCAACCTTGGTGACATGGCCGTTGGAACAGTGAGATGATGTGTGTGTTTATCTATGTGATGATAGTGTGGCGGCCTTGTGAGCAGTGCTCTTATATATACAGACGCTCTCAGGCGCCTACAGACAGAAATCCAACCCATCTCTACAGCACTCTCAGCCGTTCGTCCACTTCTTTCCAGAACATTTACAGCCTAGCCAGATTTTGAATCTTTGTGATCTCCTTGATTTCATAGTTTTCCAGTTCTCTTAAAGCTACTTGAAACTCTTGCAGAAGAAAAATGCTGCCTGCAACCTTCAAACTGTGTGCTGGCATCTCCTACCGGCATATGAGAAACATGACAGGTGAGTGACAGAATCCAGTTTGGACAAATGTTCAGCACTGTTGCCTTGGCCTAGTTTTCTTCTTGTTTTAATGTACATTTCCTTAGTGGAGTTCTGCATGGAGCACAGGATCTGAGTGGCTGAATGAATGAATAAAGCCTTTCTTTTGATATACTGCATGTTTAATCAGCGGATTTAATACTGTATTAGCTGTAAGCTGTTTGTCTATGTCTCCCAGGTTTGAGGAAGAATGCCATGGTGGCCATTCATCATGAGCTGAGCAGACTGGCAGGTCCAGGCCCCAGTAACTGGATCAGCCAAGTTCGCAGACGAAGCTCCCTTCTCAGTGAGTTGTTACTCATGATTATTAGAGTCAGTAAAATGCTGCACTGATACATATAATGCATGACCTGATAGGACATGTAATGCTAGTACTTCCTCCTAGAAATACAGTAACATAATTGTGGGAGGATAACAGACGTGATTTACTAACTCATCACTCTGCTTTAAGGCTCTCGGATCAAAGAGGAGGAAGGATATAGTGAGGAGGAGATGACTTATGTGAAGCAAGGTGAGGATGCACTGCAGAAGGCCATCAGCATTCTCGGTGAGCAGGATGGCTGGACCACTGAGACTGTAGCTGTGAGTACTAAGTTTATTTCAAACGTTACAGCTGTTGGCACATTGCAAGGTTGATTAAAGGTGTGTGTCTCATGATGTAAAGTTCTAGCAGAAATGTGACATATCTATATCTGTATACTGTTTCAAATTTAAGGGAAGATACTTGAATTCTTCCAATGCTTGTTTACACCCTTTCACAGCCAAACGGAGACAAAGTCCTGAGTAAGATGCTGCCTGACATCGGGAAGGTGTTCAAGCTGGAAGTGATGATGGAGCAACACCCTGACAATCTCTATGAAGAGCTGGTTGGGAACATGGAGCAAATGGGGGAGTGGAACCCTAATGTCAAACAGGTCAAGGTAAGAGATAGAAGAAATATTCAGAAACATAAATGTGATCTCTCCAAGACCACTGGTATGATTTCACAATGGGTATCCAACAGATCCTTCAAAAGATCGGCCAAGACACAATGATTACCCATGAGGTGTCTGCAGAGACGCCCGGCAACGTGGTGGGACCCAGGGATTTTGTCAGTGTCCGTTGTGCCAAACGCAGAGGCTCCACCTGCTTCCTGGCTGGAATGTCCACCCAGCATCCAAAAATGCCTGAGCAGAGGGGTGTAGTCAGGTGAGTTCACCAATGAGAGAAGTCATTTACTTGTGATATGTGGGAGCATTTATGTACCTATAAGGAGAAATTAATGGATATAGAGCAGTCTGACAGTTTGTGTGCAGTGGATGGATGGATATACTTCATGCTGTTTAAAGCAACGTTTGTAGACTGATCATTACATTTTTCAGAGCGGAGAACGGGCCCACCTGTATAGTACTGAAGCCCTGTGCTGAGGACCCGAATAAGACCAAGTTCACCTGGTTACTAAGTATAGACCTAAAGGTAAATGACTGCTAGGACTATGTCTTTTCTTTCCACTGAAAACACAGTGATTTGCAGTTAAATCTATTCTAAACTAAAAGTTATATTAAAAAAAGAAAAACAGCACCTTAATATCATGATATCCAGTCTAACACTGGCTTTGTCTTTGTCTTAAACAGGGCTGGATCCCAAAGACAATCATAAACAAAGTGCTCTCTCAGACGCAGGTGGACTTTGCCAACCACCTCAGGCAAAGGATGGCTAATAATGTTTCTATGGAGATGGCTCATGCCTGCTGACACAAGATGCCTCTTGAGCTTTGGCACAGTGCGCTTGATAGTGGCAGATGAGCAACCCCTGCTCATTAAAAAAACATATAAATCTGCTTATAACTGCTAACCCAGAGAGTGTTAAGGAGATCAGATGAAGATGATACTTGTCTGAAATCTTAGGAAAATCTGAGAGCAAATGTTTGTTTCAATTGGCAAATGTGTGTGTTTTTCTTGCCCCTGTGAATAGAAAATCTGTCACGAGATTTTTACATCACTGACACCAATCTTACACACTGTGTGCCTTGATTGTTTCTGACACATTCGTCCACATCGCTCCACCTTAGCACACACCCCGAGCCGGCGTGAGCAGTGAAACCTGTAACACAAACAGCACATTGTTTCCCTCTGATAACACCTCAGTTCTTGTCCTTCCCCGTGCTGTGAAATTGCACTTTTATTTCAATGTTTTATTTATTGATATTCCACAGATGCATTACATTACAGTGACTGCCATGTGAATAAACAATTGCAATGTCAATGATATTTATGTTTTTATTACGCTGTTGGAAAAGGAGAAAAGCAGTTTGGAGAATGATTACTCTGTCTTATCCTGATGTATGAGAACTTAGCTCATAAAATATTTCCATCAGCATGCTTAAGTAGAAAGATAAAGACTGAAAACACAGCCCACATGCACGCTTTGAAAGAATAACAGCAGCTCTAGCCCCGTAGGAAAAATAAAAAACACAAAACTGAACAGAAAACATAACACTCGTCTTGGAAACTCCACAGCAATTGCACAATTATTCCACTTCAACAGGGAGGAGACGGATGAATTTGAAGGTTCTTTTTTAAAACCATGAAAATAATGCAGTCCGTAAAGTAAAATGTCCTTCTGTTGCTTGATGGGTTTTCAGACTGACAGTTTGCCAGAATGAGCAGGTGTTTGGCCATTCAGATGTGTGAGGAGCCCAGCAGCGAGCAGTCCTGTGTGAGCCAGCAGCACATTCCCCGAGATCAAGTAACGGTGGATCTCATCCCGAACAGGAAATCTGTCCTCCATTTACTGCCAGTTGTGTAACATTTTTCCTATTTTGTGCAGTTTAAATAGATCCAAAATGTTTTGTAACAGCTCATTTTGGACATCTTGGATGTAGCGCAGACTACACGGGCCAGGATTAGTTAAGCTGACAAGCTGAGGTTTCACTCTCTGTCTCACATGATTTAGTTGGCTGCAAGATATTCACCAGAATGACTTCAGAATTATGTAATTATGTCATACCATTAAGACCTGAAGGAAGTTTCGGACATGAAATAGGAAGTTATGGCTGGCTGCAACCTGTGAACTGTGGTGACTGTTTTTCACTTTTTCCCCAAAGACCTTTTGAGAGACAAATGCCCACTTTGGTTGAGCCTGACTCCAGTGTGTGTTAAAAAAAAAAAAAAAACACAAGCTTCAGCATAATAGTTCCAAGTGCTGGCTCATGTAATGCAAAACAAAAATGTTTTTTTTTCCTTGAAAGAATGTTCCAGAGGGTAATAATTGACATCTGCTCGAAATCCCTCAAAATCTGCACATAAGCAGATGTGAGGAGGGTTGTAGCCACTCAGAGATCCTGTTCCATTATTTGTGTAATGAGAAGGAGTGGAGAAATTCTGGGGGAAGAGAAAATTATCCAGTGCAGATAAGTTGTGTAATAAGACCGGGAAGACAAAACAAACTATCTGGCAGTCAAACGAATCCCTGGCACTGATGACAGCCTTGATTAAATCTTTTTTTTTCTTTTCTTTTCTGCATCCAATATCCATCTGTGTGTTCTTGACTGAAATTCAACTCTAAACATCAACTTTTTTCCAGTTAGTGAGATATGTAGGCAAGTTATTGCACTTTATAGGGGACACCAAAGCTTTCTGGAGGGGTTTAGTCAAAAGAAAAACTCTTCATATTAGAGACATTTTCATAATTATCATATTCATAATTTCTTAAAAGGAAAAAAGGAAACTTTTTACAGTATTTTGAGCAAAGAAGAGTATCTCTGTTGATGGGAGGTGTAGACAGAAAAGGAGGTCACAGGCTCTCTGCTCTCTGAGTCTACAATACAGGGAGAGAGATAGAGACAGCAATGACGTAATGAAGCTAGAGTTCGACAGGAAACCACAATTCCCAAGATGCACTTGAAATTACCGTGGCCACTGGACGGGGGAAGGGAAGCTGAGATTGGAGGGAGAAACAATCAGAAACTGAGGTACTTTTAAATTGCTTCATATCGCATCATATAGTCGGACAGGCCGCAGCATGTAATGTTTTGTGGCGTATTTGATATACCTTTAAGACAAAAGCAGATTTATCCGTATGTTGCTGTCGTATTCGGGGATAGACTCCATCCCCGTTACAGTTCAATAGAGCTACGGCTAGCCCGTTAGTTAGCCTGACAGCTGGCTTTTCTTGTGCTAGCCAGGTCTCAACTACTTAACTGCACTTGATATTCATGACATAAGTCTTTTAGCTGTGTGCCGCAAATTTAGGCTGGCCTGCACGCAGTATATTTGCAGGCGTTGCTTTCTCGGTTTGAGATGAAGCTGTGGCTGCGTCTTTGTGCCTGCGGGGTTGCTATCTGACATATTGCTAGCTCGTTGGTTGCTACAGATAATGTTAGCTAGCTGACGTTAGGCTGCTGCTGTAGCTGTCAAAGCGGTGATATGTTACAGTAGACAACTGTCATCTCACAAAGAAAAGACTTATTCGATAAATTTTGATGTTCTGTCTCCGCATTTTGCTTATACTCTGCAGTGCTTTACTGTAACTCTGTAGTGTAACGAATTTTAGGCATTTTACTTGAGTATTAGTAGCAATCCTACATGTAAAGAAAAAAAAAATCTTTTGCAAATCAGAGTCAGCCATTGAAAATGTTCCTTAAATGAAAGTATATGTAAAAGTGTATGTAAGTATGAAAAATACAAAAATTCAATTCAGCAAAACTTGTGAGTCTGTTAATGTATAACAATTGTTGTAACTAATATTTGGCTATTTCATGTACTGTTGGGCAGTTCGATCTGTTACATGCATGAGCATTACATACAATGTATATATGTAAAATATTCATTTGTGAAAAACTAGTATAGCTGATAAACTAATATGATAAAACAATGATTTGTAGTGTATTAGATTTTCAAAGTAGCATGGCTCAAGTACAAATACCTCAAATTTGTATTTACATCAGTACTTGAGTGAATGTACTTATTCACTTAACATCACTGAATTAAGGTTATTCTGTTGAGAAATATCTTACAAAAGCAATAATACATGGGACCAACCTATCTGAGGCAATTCAACTTATAGACCATTTTCACAGCAGACATTTTGGCTTGTCATAGCAGGAAAACCACAAGAGTAACATGAGACATGACCACGTTCCATTTAAACAATCCAGTTCCAGGGTCCTGATATTGTGCATGCTGGCTCACTGGCATGACTTAGTGGGACACTTGATGGAACGGAGCCATAGTTAACAAAATTTGTTTCACCTCTGCCTTTCCTGCTATGACAAGTCAAAGTGTGTAAAAAAGCTCCATAGTCTCATATTGATTGATTTTGATGTGATTAAACCCATATTTTGTGCCACAATTTTCATGTTTAATGCACCATCATGTAGATGTTTATTAACTTTGTGTAGTTTAATAATATTTTTGTTCTGGCTTTCAGATATTGTGTACATATGACAGCCCCTCCTCAAGACTCTGGCCATACAACAACTCTATCCATGAGCCACATCTCACTGGACACCTGCAGCTCTTATTTTCGATGTGTGCTGCTGTTTCATATTAGGCTGAAGACATAACACAGCCTTGGTGCAAAGAAAATCAAACTGCACTGGTACCTGAAGGTGCATACTGGATTTGACTTTAGTGCCAAAGTAATGAAGTGTCCCGGACAGGGAGAGCCCAGCCCTGAAAAGCAATGTCATCATCCAACTTCTGTGCACCTCTGATGGGGCTGAGGAGTGAACCCACTGGCCAAGCAGATCTGTGGAGGAGAGGAAGGAGGCAAGTTTCCAGGAAACTTGTGTATTGATGGATAGCCATTTCCTCCAGTCAGCTCTTGTAGACAAATACCTGCACGTTCCCCTCTGTGTACACATTCAAGGTTAGACTTTGGAGTAGCTAATAAAACCAGGCTCCCATCAAAACCACACTATCGTCACTATTACACAGAAACAGAGAATGTGATGTGCACAACATGGATTTTACACTGGTGACAGTTTTGTGAAATCATACTGATGACTGTGGGCGCTGAGTTCTCTGTGTGTATGAGGAGAAAATGAGAAAAGCCTAGATACTTGCAGTCACTACAGATGTGCACTACAGAAAACATGGTGGTCTTTGCAGCAGCTCCTCAGCCCATCTCAGTCCATGACTTCAGAAGTCTGTAGAGGCCCGGATCAGGAACACGCTCGCCAGCCAACACACTCATATGCAATGGAAGAAGACATTGATGTCACACCCCATACTGAGGTAACATTCTTACACCTTCGATCTTGGACTTGTTAACCGTTTAATCTCATTCCAGTGTTTGGGTTTACACTATTAAAACAGAACAGCAACACCTGTTGATCAGCAAAATGGAAGTGGGCACTATCTGACTGTTGTTACTATATGAATGTAGTTACCCTCAGGGATAAATGTTCTCTTCCTGCTCTGCACTCTTGTTTAATGTTAAACAATTTAGAGCTCATTTGTTTAAGCAGTTCTATCACATGTGTTTAACTTAAGGCCTAAGGTCAACAGTTCTCCCTCTGCTTTAGCTGTAATCTCTGGTCTGGCTTGCTTGGCATGTTGCCATGGCTGCAGCTGACAGGGCATTTCCCTTATCCACGGCTTGGTTTTCTAGCCCTAACATTACCTCTTGCTCCCTGGCCTCTATCCTTGTGTATTGCCTCTTTTGTAAACAGTTGGATAAGTACGTCCCCTGCCTCGCTGAATGCAATATAACAGGGCAGGGAAAGTCTTCCTTAAAGGAAGTACACCCTTAAATGACCTGATTCGTAATGTGTGATGTGTGCATTAGATTTCAGGGATGCCACAAATAAAAAAACAGCAGGATAAAGTGAGGCATGCAGTGATAATGTATTATCTGTCTTAGAAGGAGTGAAAGCTGCACTGTCTTTACATTGTGCATTTGCTCTGTGTGGCTGCCCTTCTGTTAGGGGCTGAATGGTTTGTCCCATGAATGTAAACCATTAGAGGAGATCACCAATGGACACTCCAATCATAAGCCCGTGAGTAGAGCTAAAAATCACCTCATTGATCTGTTGTAATTTGTTCTGTCTTTTATTTAGCATTGGCTATTTTACCTTATTACCTTAATTTTATTTACAGGTCATGAATGGACTGATTATCAGTCATAATGTCAAAGACCACACCAACGGCAGTGCACCACTCAGATCCCTGCCGGTAATTTAATTTCATTCTTAGTATCTCGCTTTAACCAGTGTAACGCTCCTTTAATGTAAGGTAATCCATTATTTGGTTATTGTCCAGATTTCAGCACTGAAGCAGAATGGTCTTCTGCAGACCCTGGCAGCTGGAGGGGACCAGCCTAAGCCTACAGGTAACACACACATACTCTCACACAACCTCTCTTTTGTCTCACATCCTCTTCCCACAGGAATTTGTGAGTGTATCCTAGATACCAGGCTGCTGTTGCAGGTAAAACCTCCCTCAGGAGTAAAGGTTGTCTGCTTGGAGGAAGCACTGAGTCTCAGTGGCTCTCATGATGCAGGTCTTTTAGAGAGGAAGGATTTATGACTGAGAATGAACTGGATGGGTGTCGGCCTTTCCACCATAGCTCATTGGCTGAGTAGATGCTCATCCCCTTTGAGTGCTACAGCCAGTGAAATTTGTGCATGTGGAAACCGCGAGAAATGTAGTTTGTTTTCTTACCTCACCTTTGTGATTCTCTTTACAGAGGAAAATGTGGAGCTGGAAAAGGCCAGAGAGGAGTGGGAGGCTCTGGAGAACGTCCAACCAGGTCAGATGCATCTTGCTGTTTCACCTGTTTGCATTAAAATGAAGATGACCTTGTGGATTTTTATTTATTTATGTATTTATTTTGGTCTATAAGTTGCTGATCTAAAAGAGAAACTTTTTATGTTATATCCCCCAGCTGTCACTGAGGACTCCAACCCAACCCCACTCATCTCCTTCAATGAAGCCTTGCAGTACTTCCAGACCACAGATCTCGGGGACTTGCTAGTAAGAAATGCCACATACTCAAATTTCTCTCATAAAAATCGTCCTTTCATTAATGGCCAAGTCTCAAATAATAGCAGGGAATGTGGTCTACCTCCACTCATATGATAAACTCAGCATAATGTGCAATTTCCATATCATTTCAATTAGTGAGACAACACTGTGATGTAAAAGCCCAGGGATGGGAAAGGAACTGTTGGATGCATTTTGTTGCAAAAGAGATAGGCAGTGGACTTTGCCTTACAGCACACACCAGCAGCAGGAAATGAACAAATTACCAGCAAAAAAGAGCAAATCAGAACCAAGGGAAATTTGACTCAAACTGACTTATTTTTGCCACCCCCCTCCATCTGTAGAAGAACATCCAGCCAACCATCCGCAGGACAGGTCTGGCCGCTATCACACACTTCCTCTTCGGACCTCCACGTCTGCATCGAGAACTCTTGGAGGAGAGGGATCTGGTCTTTGCCATCGCACAGTGTGAGTGTGTGTTTGCAGGTTCTGTTTGTGTAACCATCCTACTGGGTGTAAAACTCAGTGTTTTCAAAAAACCGCTATTTTTCACTTTTGCATATTTGTGTGTGTGATTCTCTGTAGGTCCTGTGGACAACAGCCAAACAGTCCACATGCGTGTCCTTCAGACCATTTATAAGAGGCTGATTGGCAGCAGGCTGGACTGTCCTCGCTATGGGGCTCACTGGGAAAACATCGGCTTTCAGGGTAGGACGCCTGTACACTGCTTCACTATAAGTACAGTGGGTCAGGACTGTGGATGTTCATATTAAATTCATCTTGCTTGTGAACTACTGGTTTAATTGTTAAGAAAGCTCAAGGTTTATTAGTGAAGATTGGTATTAAATGTTTCTCTAAATAAATGCATCAGTTGATCAAAATAAATGGTTCTGAAGCCTTTGTGTGGTAGAGTAATGCTATGATTGCTGTTTTAGAAATGAAAATCTGTATCCAGAATTGTCACATTTCACACCAAACAAGGAAACACTATGATAATGTGTTTTTGTATCATCTATATGGTGGTTTGTTTTCTCTACTGCAGGTACAGACCCAGCTACAGACTTACGTGGCACTGGTTTCCTGGGACTGATGCATACTCTGTACTTTGTGATGGACCCAGAGACTCTGCCTTTGGCTAGAGACATCTACAAGTTATCACAACACCCTACACAGGTATCACCAGGCCAAAAAGACGCTGTTTTATTTTAGACAACTGATTCAGGAATCAGATTTCACTCATTTTTTCAGAGAGACTCCCTTCTCCCACTCCAGGCGTGCTGCTTTCTAGCTGACCCTGACCTTTGTCCTCCCAGCAGAGGGAACTAGAGTGAAAAAGAGAATTTCCCCTCAGGGATCAGTAAAGTCGGCTACAAGACAAGCATGTTTCAGGATTTTGTGGGCCTAAGTTTCCTTGTACATTTCCTTTGGTTTAGAACTTTCCATTCAGTGTGATGTCAATCAACATGACCCGCATCGCTCTGCAAGTACTCAGAGAGGAAGCCTTGTCTAAGTAAGTCACTGGTCCTCAGTAATTGTTTTACCACATCTTTTGGAGTCTGTATGTGGTATGCTGTGATCTCCTCACACCAATGCCCCTCTCTGTCTTTGGTCATACCAGGGAGTGCAATCGTCGTCAGCAGGTGGTTGGTGTGCTGAACGAGTTTTACGTTGCCACATATTTGCATCTGTACCAAGTGTGGAAGACCCAACAGAAGACCATTGCTGACTCTGGCTTTGTACTAAAAGGTAAAGGAATTGGTGTTGGTGTTGGTTTCTGTTGACAATAAGGACTAAAATCAACCTTGTTCATTCTTGTAATGAAAAGATCTATTATTCTGTTGCAGATGCATTGTGTTGGGGTGAAGGTGTTGCATGTACCTTTTTTTTTTTTTTTTTTAAGGCTCTACTAGCATAACACACATGAATCTCTGACTGAGATGTTGGCAGAGTAGCATTGGGGGTGATGTAGGCACCAGGTTCTGACAGAGAAGAATGTGTGGAATAAAAGACAATATCTCTATTTCCACTGTATTTATTTTTCATTTATTTATTTTAATGGACCATCATGAGGCGAACAGTGTTATAGGAGCATTCTCTTGACTTAGTTCTGCTGCTCAGTTGTATGTGATCAGGCTGATAGATAGATAGATAGATGCTACTCTCATATATGTCAGAAGCCACAGCCAGCAGCTGGTTAGCTTAGCTTAGCACAAAGACTAAATATGGGAAAACAGCTAGCCTAGCTCTGTCTCAAGGGAATAAAATCTGCCTGAAAAACAATGAAAAATAACCGGTTCATGTCCTGCACCCCACAACCTGTCATTCTTACACCTCTGTTTTTTATGGATTAAATAGATGAAATATAATGTGTTAGTTATGATCTTTAGAGGTACTGGTAGGGTGATCTTGTTGCCACTTTAAAAACCAGAGTAGCTTTTTCCTCTTGTTTTAAGTCTTTGTGCTAAGATAAGCTAACCAGCAGATGGCTTTAACTTCATATTTAATGGATAGATATGTGAGTGATGTCTGTCTTCTCATCTAACTCTTACCAAGAGGGCACATTTCCCAAAATGTCAGACTCTCCCTTTAAAACATGAGGCACACTGATATGCATTGAACTTAAACACAGATTGTCATCCCAGCGTGAGTCCCACAGTTTCTGTGTTTTCTAACCCTTCAGAGGTGGAGCTGTTTGCCAAAAAGAACCCCAAGCAGATGCTGCGCCGACTAGAGGTCTTCCTGAAAGAGAGGCGGGCAGGTGGAATCCCCCGTGGGACATCGCCAGACCCTCAGGCCCAACAGCCCTCTCCCAGCCTGGGGGATCGAGTGGCCAGAGCCGGAGCGGGACAGGGAAGCAAGGGAAAGGAGATGCACTTCACAGGAGTGTGTGATCTACCGCCAGACATGGAGGGAGAGGCCAGACTCATCTAAGCTAGACTCTGTGTGAGTGTGTGTGTGTGTGTGTATGTATGCGTATGTGTGTTAGCATTCCTGTTTGCGAGTATATCTTAGTGTATTTGCGAATGGCTTACTCAGAGAGCTAGAAGAAGAACCCCACCAGACCCTGATCTAGGACCTGCTATCTGAACCTTTTTAAACACTTCCACTCCTTCCATTGATGCTGGGGTGCTGCACTTTGATCAGATTATGCTTGGGGGTCTTTCAAAGTTATATTTGATTTTTTTTCCTTTTTTTTTTTTTATTAATTTATTTTTTTTTAAACAGAGAACATAGAACAGTCAAATATAAAGAGCTGATGCAGGTCAGAAACACAAGATGTCACAAAACAACAAGAAAGTGAATGTTTGCACTTTTCTGTGGATTTAGTAGTCAAAACAATAGCTACCAATTTCTTGCAGTTAAACTACCTGCCTAGAAATCCAAAACATACACACTTGTGTTCCAAGGATCTGGTTATGTTAGCATTGTGGAAGGAGGGAGAAAGCATGGAGCGGCTTTTTCAAAAGGCTTGGCTATCTCTCTCACTCCAAGATACTGCTCCATCATGTGAGCATGCTAACGGCCCATAATGCAACTGAAGGGCAGCATTGTTAAGCATATTGTTACATGCTCGATTAACTTAACTAAGAGGAAAAAAATGAACCAGTTTCAAGCCCTTCCATAGAGCAAACACAAGCAGGTTTTCTCTCAGCATGAGTGGGGAGTGTCAGATAGAAAACCCAGAGAGGTTACAGAAGCTTTTGAGCAGGCAGCAGTAAATTGCAAGTATACGCTGTTCTCAAAAATCTTACACGGTAGGCTTTGAATGCAGCTTGCTTTGAAGGTCTAATCACTTTGCATTCTCTATCAGAGTGTGAAGGAAATATATGTTATGTGAAAGATGGACACTCGGTCCATATGTGTGGTGGTAATGGTGAAGCTACTTGTTGGTGTACACATGATGTCTGTTGCCAGTGGTGTAATAGACTACGTCCAGAGCTCCTACTTAATATGGGGGAAATATATTTTAAATCATTTTAAAAATACCTATTTTAGTCCTTTCTGAAGGGACAGCTGTCATAACTTCACAGTTATGCATAAAAGCACTTCAGAATTTGTTATTAAATAGATGGCTGAGTGACCATGAGAAGGATTTTTAACACTGTTAAATTCCACCAGAAGGTCTGAAAGTTTTCTGACTTCTCAGCTTTTCACGGTTAAAGCCAAGGAGACACTTCATAGCAGAGTCTGTGTGCTTGGCTTGGTCCCGGCTAAAGTCAAAGGTCTGGTATGAGCTTTCTCTACATTCCGTTACAAAGCATGTGATTGTAATTTTTTTGACCAGTTAAAAATTTATTCCAGTGTGTCTGTGTGTGTGAGAGAGAGAGAGTGTGAAAGCTTGTGTGTGGTAAAATGAATGAGCTGATATTGATGAAGGGTGCCTCTCCTAGGAGATGTGTGGTACAGTATGCAATCCCAGCTCTTACTCAAATGATAATCAAAACGATAGTGCTGTGTGACGATAGAAATCGTTCCTAACTTCAGGGTTTGTGTGCTTGTGCGAGTGAGTGTGAGCGTGTGTATGTATGTATATGTATGTGTGTTGTATGACAGGAACTGACTACAGATGGGGTGCTTTCCTCTGCACACAATAAGCCAGCTTTACTAAGTACTTGATCCATCAAGCTGCAAAGACGGTACTTTTGTCATTTAAAAAAATGGTACATAACATTGCTGAAGATTTATCCTAAAACGAAGTACACACTCTTTGGTTTGCTTTTTTTTGTTAAAAACCAGATGTTGGCTCTGGACACAGATGGTTTCAGCGGCTCTGTGGCCTGGAATGGGTAGAGCTCCTCAGCAAAGCTGGTTCCTGCTTTGTGCGAATGTGAAACCGTCTCCCATCGTCGTAGTCTCAATCTGTAGCATGTTCAGGTAGCACTAGTACTGTAGCATCCTATAGCCTCCTCCTCTTCGTAAAGCTTGTTGATGTCATGTCTCAGTTACAGTCTGTAGTGTCAATGAGTGCGCAAACTGTTACTACTATAGCACATTCATTTCATATTTTCATTAAGCCTCCCTCAGTAGACATACATTTAGGTGGCACAGTGTACGTTTTGCAGAGATGTGGGATATGCTTGCCATGTTATTGAGCTCAACCCTATCTTCTAAGAAGGTGACGGTAAAAATGGTGCCTACATCCAATGGAGTCATGTGGGGTAGAATGCTGGTCCTTTTTTTTTCTTTCATTTGAGCCACCGTGCCACAATAGACTTCCTCCATTCATGTAACACAGTAAACAGAGTTGTTGTGACCCTTAAAACATGCAGGCCTAATGGATAGATACATTAAAAAAAAAAAAAACACACAGGCATGTAAATTTTCAATGTCAGCACCTACTCAGATAATTGTTCTTTGCCATCCCCGTTCTCCACCATATAACTTCAAAAACAAGCTGATGTAGTTTTGCCAATTGTTTGCGAGTGTTTTGATCGATCAGGAAAATTTGCACTGTCGTAGATCTTTGATAGTATGTGTGACGTATGCAAGAGGAAACAGGCCATCTCCAATAGCCATAATGTTCATTATCACCCACCTCATTAAACAGGCTTTGTGGAGTCAGATTCCCCTCCTCGCTCTAAAAGAATTGCACCACGGATATGATCTCGCATTTAGTTTTATTAAATTTTAAACTGAGGAGCAGTACAGTGTATGTAAATCAGGAAGTTTGTATATAGAGAATTAATGATTGTAACTGTATGATTGTCTGTAGGGCATTATA
Source organism: Lates calcarifer (assembly GCF_001640805.2). Taxonomy (NCBI): domain Eukaryota; kingdom Metazoa; phylum Chordata; class Actinopteri; family Centropomidae; genus Lates; species Lates calcarifer. The sequence continues at coordinate 15,691,271 of NC_066845.1, forward strand.
CTGAAACACATTGCTTACCTCAAGACTTGAGACAAATCTCTCCTTTTTCTCTCCTGATGTTTGTTTGGCCTCTCCGTCAGACACTATCTTTTTATGTTTCCTTGTACCTAGGCCTTCTCTCATACCAATTGGACATGTTATATAATGTATATTCAACACCTGAAGCACTACTTAATAACAAACTAACACAAAAGCTGATCAATGTTATGTGTATTCTATTTAAAGACACATTTATTGACACTATATAGGCCCACACACGCTCTGATGCACATCTGCAGATAAAAAATCCTTTAAAAACGATCTATAATTGGCTGATGTTTGCCATGTTGAAATAAGCTGGTTTTCTTGTGGCTTCAGTGATAGTACAGTATACTTTTGCTGTGTTTAAGTGTTTGATGTCAGGAAAACACTCAGAAACAATCCCGTCTTTACAGCTACAGTCACAAACAAGCTGTTCAATATATGATTGTAAAGATATAGGCTTGATTAGCAGTCATAATACTGTGTATGCTTTGACCTTGGTATATATTCAGTATCCAAACGAGGCCTGATTTATCCTCTCATATTACCAAAAGTTATATTTTCAGCAGTTGTAATAGATCATATTCTTATGCGTTGATCATCATTTGGAATCTCCTCAGTTGTGAAACCAGAACCAAGAGAGAAAAAAAAAAACTAAAAACTAACAAAAAAAAAAAAAAAAAACGGGTTCTTGCGGGATGTCGGATGCTCTGAGAGGTGTGGTCTGAAGTTCTGCTTCCTACAGCAGCAGCTCGGCAAATACAATCACTTCTCTCAATATCCTGCGCTTTATATGAAGATGTTTTACTGTTGCTGTCGTCGTCATGTCCCTCAGAGCATTTTATGACTGTACCTTGATTGTAGAAGCCCTATTTTATACTGAGAGTTATTTCAGAATACAGTATGTGCTGTTGTACATTAAATGTATTGTATGGAGAAAGCTAAATAAATGCTGTTTAAAAACTATAGATTTCTCTGTGAAATCACTGAATCCTTCCTCACTCTCTAACGAATTGTCCTGCCACATCTCATTCATATATATACTTTACTATTTTACATAGTAATTGTATACATATGCAAATCTGCAAACAGCATGCTGTTTTTTCCAGTTAATATACAACAGATCTATTTACTTGACAGTTTTGTACTAACAAAAAATTATACAAGAGTGCCAATGGACATCAGTCAAGCAATGACTTTGGGATGTCATTGCCAATTTAACAAAGAGAGAGCAAAATGTTTTCCCAAAGATTTAATACTGTTTTCTGTTTTCCAAGATCATCTTGGAGCTCTTCCACCACCATTCACTGTCATTTGTTTGGGGTTATAACTAATGATTATTTTTCAGTTCCTTGATCACAAGGTGACATCTTCAGATGTCTGGTTTTGTCCAACCAACAGTCCAAAACCCAGAATTATTTTTCATACTTTTTAAAACTGTCAGCAGTTCCTCCCTTTTCTTGGTGCAATGCACTGTTGAGCAATACTGTTTTGTACATAAATGGCAAAGTTAGAAAGCAGGGGTTTCATTCTGCATACTGACATTTCAAAAATTGACAGTACTCAAAAATTGCTGAGAATTCCTATGTAGTTTAGAATCAGGACACTATGGATTGCAGGAACCTTCAGTTTTTCTGTAGCTTTTATGTATTTCAGCCACTAGAGTGCATACTTTGATAAATCCACAGCTCATATGAATACAGCTGTAAGCTGACACAGTCTACAGGTGCCACACAATTCACATGGTGTTTATGTATCATATCATAGTATTGCAAAATATCCTCATGTACACAAATAATCTGTCAACTCTTGTCTATTCACTGGCAAAAGCTAAAATTTTATTTACATATTGGATTTTACATAATTCACACTCAACTATTTGCCAGTGCTTTCAGCACAGTGTCAGCTGACTCCTGTGAAATTTAAACCTAATCCTTATATTTTTTTTCTTCCTTTGGTTTTTTAGTTTCAAGTGAACCTTGTGAGTTCCTCTGGTGCAGCAGCATCATTAGGGGAGGAGCACCAATATTGGCAAGCTAAGTACACACTGTTTAAACGTTTGTATTCTTTTCACTCTGCGCTTCACCTTCCATCAGGAAAACAAATCACTTAGATGTCATTGAAGCACAATTATAATACCGGCCCAGTCCAGTACAACGTTGAAATATTTGCAACTGATCAGAGAGAAGGAATTTTGGTTGTGGGTCAATAAAGTTTGGGATGCCTCCAAAGGAATCTTGGTGCTGTGTGTTTCTACATCTGTGCTTAATCAGACTCATGGCACCAGTCCCACAGTGCCAGATGACTGGGCTGTGGTGGACCTGCTGAATCACAGCACAGACAGGATGGAAAAAACTTTTTATATCACTAATCTGAGTCAAGATCACAGCTCCATAAGCTATTTTTCATATCTGCTAATAGTTTGTCATACTGTCTGTGCTTGCAGTAGCCTTATTAAATGTGCACGTGGTTTCAGTGGAGACCAAAGGACAAGACATAACTTCAGTTATATCACTCAGGAGCCCTTTAAAGGGTTAATAATGTAAAACACAGAAATCAGTCAAGTATCAGATATCCGACTGGAGTGTTATGTGTTAGTGGGTCTCTGGTGAAAATGAAGAGAAAAGAGCAGGATGGAGCTTTTTAAGTCTGTTTCCATTTGTACCTAGTGAGCCTGCTGGATTACAGCACTTTTCTCTCACTCTTACTCTTGCCTTCCCTCCCCCAACTCTCTTCCTCGCGCTCTCTCTCTCTTTCTCTGATGTCATTGTTTCCTGCCCAGTAGATGCTGACGCTCAGCTCAAGGCTATTTACGCAGACCCTAAACTTAATATATACTGCTTATGCTGACCTATAGGAATTTACACATAGAAATAAAAGTGATGTCAGGTCCATTAAAACCCAAGTCTGTGAAGTGTCCTGGTTTCTGTTGTCTGCATTGCAGTTAAACTGTGTGGAAATGTGTGTGTGGCCAATATGAACAGTTGTAAGTTACTTTAAGACCTTTAGTGTGCATGGTCATTATCATCCATGGTGTTTCTTCTGGATTTGCTAACAGCCAAAATATACACAATCTTCTTGGAGGAGAGTCATCACAACTCACTCTGATATACTGTCTGAATAGTAATCATGTGAGTGACATGAGGGGGCTGCGTATGTTTGTACACACTCATACTCCCATATCTGAAGTATTCAGATCCTTTTCTTAACTTTTTGGCAGCACCAAGCTGTAAAAATACAATAATACAAATTCCTCCATTCAAAACTAAACTTATGCAAAAAAAATGGCTCCTGTCAATGTCATATAGGATCAGGTAAAATATTCTACTTGTTACTTCAGTACATTAATTTGACAGTTATACTTTACAATTTAAGATTTCACATAAATAACGTTAACAGTTGATAAAATACGATGAATTGCTATAGATTAAACTACCCGGGGGAAAAGAACAACTGAAAAGTGCTCCTCACACTTTAACATATCAATAACAATAACCCAGGAATTAAATACAATAGTACAACACATATAGGAATAATTTACAATGAGCATAATATTCACATGCTTTACTTTATAATGCAAGGGTTGTTTTTTTTAACAGTGTGTTATTGTTACTTTTGCACAAGGAAATGAGATGAAAAGTTAAGCTCACAAGCCATAAAACTGTTCAGTGTACTCTGACCAGTAGTTATGGTGGCTAATGTTAGCTAATGTTAGCTAACAACTGCTAACTGACATTCCCACTCAGTTTATTAACTTTATGACTCTTCTCCACTTGTGCTACTTTTATACAACATTACTGCTCATAATTGCCACTTTAAGCTAAAGTTCTCTCTGTTCAGCAAAGATTACGTATCATCACTTTAAAATGCTGTTAGCCACCGAAAGCTAGTGGTCATACCAGAGAGCTTACAACTTAAGTTTTTCATTTATTAAAGGAAGAATATTTTATTTCTCCTTTCAAAAGTTACATAGTCTCACTTAAATGTAGGTTGTGCCGCTAATAATTACCTTTACCTGTTTAGTAGTTTAATTTCTAACAGTGTGATGTTTTATGAGCTGATCATAAGAGTATGTAAAATGATCTGTAACATAACTATAACTGTCAAATAAAAGTACCAACTGATATCCACAGAATAAAAAAAGTACATTTGTCCTTGAAATGTGTAGAAGTAGAAGTAGCATAAAATGGATGTACTCGAGTAAAGTACAAGTACCTCAAAACTGTACTCTTTCCTCCATCACCAGATGAGACATCTCTTATCTTATTGGGCCTTTTCTCTAACCTGTATTTTACAAGTAAATATTTACATATTGTTTTCTATGCTTTCATTTGGTTTTATTACTGAAAACACTGACCAGCATAAATTTCTGTCAGTATTGTGAAATAACCTTGGAGAAAAAGCATTTTCCAGCCAGCTCCCCTGTGTGTGTCTGTATCCTTGCCAGCTGAAAATGGCCTCTGTTTGACCTTACTGTAGTCTGAATTATCTGCTGCATTCTTCACAGCCGTGGTCATATCCTTAATAGATATGATTGTGTGCTGCAATCTTGCAGTTTTCTTAAAATCAAATCCTCCACAGTCTGTTTTCTTTTCAGACAAATTTGTCTGCCTGAGCAGTGTTAAGAGGACTTCACTGGGCTGTACAGCGTTCTGACTACACTGCTTTATTCAAACATCAGACATTTCTGGGTAATAACCCTCCTGTCATGGAAGAGTGCAGGTGACGATGGAGTTGTGAAGAAAAACTGGGGCGAAAACTTGAGATGAGGTCACTGCATTTTGTAGAAGTGTCTGCAAAAGCAGAGTAACATGATGTTTTTAGGTTTTTTTTTTACAGATTTTACACTCAGGTTAATTTTCTTTTTCCTTACTTATACTGCAGTGCTTGTGCATTTTAATTGAATATGTGATAAAACACACACACACATCTGATTTTGTTGAGAACTGAAAAATGTGATTTCTGTCTGACACTTTCACCTGGAGTTACATTATCATATTCCTCACTGAGAATAAAGGACTAGACGTTTACCTTGACAAGACTGGTGGCAAAATAAACAGCACATCCAGCATTTGAAGGCCCTGACAGGCTCTCCAAACACTCAACAGAGGAGGACGTGAACGGACAATGGCAAAGAAAACACAAAATCTTAAAAGATTATAATTCTGTCAGCTGCTCAAACAATTCTCCCGTCCTATTAATGTGTGTGCATGTGTACTCCTCCATGGCCCCCTTGCCTACCATAACTTTTTCTCCAGAAAGCAGAAAGCGAGCTGCGCAACACCCTGAGGAAAGAATGACAGAGCACCACAGAGACGAGATGGAAAAGAAAAGATTCATTCCCAATCAAAACAAGTCCTGAACTGAAAAAGAATTTATGTTCTATTCATGCTTGCTTTCATTTTCTTTGAATTCCTCTCTCTGATGACAAGTGCTGTTTGGTTTTGTTAACACACACACACACACACACACACACACACACACACACACACATACACACACAAAGATCCCTATCCTCCCCCTTCAGCCCCTCTCTCCTCCTCCTCTTGTGGAATTCTGTGTCCAAGGAGTCACTCCTCTCTCCTGCTGTTCTGCTCGTTGGTGAGTCTGCAGGGCGAAAACTGCTCCGCCGAGGAATTCAAGAGGAGCTGCAGACAAGAGGGAGCTGGTCTATTTCTTAACACAGGAGGTGCAAACCCCGCAGTCTGAGGCCCTTACCTGCCCTCCCTCATCCTCCCCCCCTCCCCTCATCATCCTGTCTGAGCCCTGCACCTGTTGTGACTCGTCAGCCAGGTGAAGGGGATCCTTTGGCGTTACGCTATTTTTTCAGCTGACCATAGCTGCAGGGCAATTAGGAAGCCAGTCTATTCATTTGACTGGATTGCTGCTTTGCTTTGCTTTGCTTTGCTTTGCCCTGCTCTCTCTCTCTATCTTTCTCTGTCTCCCTCTACAACCCACCTCCCTCCCCTCCCTGCCTAACCCTACCCCCCTCCCACTCCATCTCTGTCTAGCCCAGTCTGAGCCTGGTTGACACTGTGGCTGTTGGGACGTGTGGAGCCGCAGAGATTTCACCACTGGAGTAAAAGCGTGGATCATATGGAAAGGACACAGGAGAAGAAAGGGTGAAATATAAATCTCGTGGAGGACAGACAAATTGGACCGCGCATTGGACGGCTGAGGTATAAAAGAAAAAACTCCAAACAATAGGATTCTGCAGTTGGAAGAGCAGTAGGTATGAGAAGCCAGACTGTGGTTGTGTCTGTGGCTCTGCTGGCCCTGTGCTGCCTGCTGATCCCCAGAGGAGGGGAGAGCGCTGGGGGGATAGTTTCTCTCCGGCAGCCTGAGGGGGAGAAACAGGCAGGGGATCAGCTGCAAGATGAGTCCCTGGATGACCCAGAAAGTGAGCAGGGACTCGCAGAGGACCCACACCCACTGGGAAGCAGCAGCAAGGCCAAGAGAGGCACAGAGGAGGCTGCAGGGGCAGGTGAGATTAATTTTAACATTAAGAGTGCAGATATGTTACACAGACAAGCCATCAAAGCATCTCAGGTTTAGTCTGAGTTATGACACGACATGGAAAAGCAAACATAGACACAAACACACACCCATTTGGTCTCTGTCAGCTCCAACAGGAAAGTCCAAGTACTCACCTGTCCACTACTACTTCTCCACAGCAGGGAATAAACAGGACAGATGTTTTTTGTTTCAGGAGAAGAGAAGAAGACAGTCGAGTCGAGCATCTTGCAGACAGATTTTTATGACACTGACCTTTTCCACCGCCTCCGTTTCTGTAACCCTGCATGATTAATGCTGACTCTGGTGTACATTCAAGCTAGAGGAATGGGTTTTTTAAAGACTAACACACATAAACAATAAGTCTATTTTCTGGAGCTTTCCAACTGAACTTCACATGTAAAGCGTATCAGTCCAAACTAGCTGTTTAATGAGTCCCACTGATGGGTTTATCATTTCATGGTTAAGATGTTACCGAGGTGAGAGTGATATATTTATTGAGTATCTGGACGCATTTTGTGCCATTAAATCTGAATTGTGGTTAATGGAGCACAACTAATGGAAAAAGAGCGAAGTGTTTTCCATGAGAGAGCCTCAGTACTTCAGACAACCTCAGAAGGAAATACTGATGGACCTCAAGCAACCACTGAAATGTATCTGGCTGTCTGGATTTTCCCCTGGCTGTGTTGCGTTACGACATTGCAAGGAAGAAATCATTGCATAATTCTCAAATGCATCACTCATAAATGATAAGCACAAAAATACAAATCAGAATTACATTACAGTTTTGAGTTTTACTTTGGTACTCTATATCAATTTGCTTTCACCAATCAATAATCTGGGATCTTATCACTTGATGATAGGGGGCTTGTGTGGGAGAAAGTTGACTAAGTGAGTTTTGGAAACTTCTCTCTTAATGTCCTCATCTTTCCAGGTATTTTGGGCAGAGTGAAGAGAGCACCAGAGGAAGGTAAGAAGAAGAAGAAGGACAAGAAGAAGAACAAAGAGCCAAAGGACCCTAAAGCCACCAAAAAGCCCAAAACTGATAAGAAGAAGAAGAAGAAGGACAGGCAGACAACAACAACCACAACTCTACCACCAACCACAACAGGTGAGGACAGGGCAGAACAGAGAGCTAAGTCTGAACTTGAACGTCTTGAACCTCGAATGAATGTTGTTGACCTTGTGTCTTTCTGCTGCCTCCAGCAATCCCGACAGAACCACCCACTGAGCCATACACAGACTACCCCTATCCTGATGTTGGTAAGTGGCACAAACTTAGGGACTGTATGAAATTAATAGGCTGTGAAGGAGGGTTTAACCCTTACATTTCAGTTTGTAGATTTGCAAGACCCTATTCTACTTGGACCCTACCAATGAGATAAACTGCAGCACCCTAATATGACAAAATATAGTACTGTGTTGGTTCTACTCTTTCCACCGTGAAAATTTAAAGGAGAACTACACCCATTTTATGCATCAAAGTTTGTTTATGGGTCCTGGGGAGAACTATTACATTAAAAAAAAGTAATATAAAATCTTTTGTGGCTCCAGAGGGAGCTGTGATGTTGACTCAAGTGATGTCACTTGAGTCAACATAAACTGGACCCAACTCCAGAAAAAATCTGGAGGTGTGAAAGTAGAAAGAAATGAGATCTCCAGACCTCCTCTCTCTGCTCCTCATCTCTGCTTGAGGCTAAGCACTCTAAAGTACATTAGCCAATACTAGCCTGACACATCTGCATCTCTGACTGAACTGAAGTTGAATTGTGGGTAATAAAAGCGCCAGATTTAGACAAAGAAGAAGAATGTGTAGAATAAAAAAGACAATATCTCTGGTTCTGTTGTATTGTTTTGTTACTTTTTAAAATTGTATATCCACCTTTTTTTAAAACTATTAATGATGCAGAGGAACATGAAGAAACCATAGTTATTATGATGAGAAAATAAATCCCTTCAACAGAGACATATTCTCTCATCACAAAGTACTCTTTTTTGATACACTGATTGATGTTCCTCCACGGTAACACAGAAATATAGGTATGTATATAATTACATATAACTAAGACCACTTTCTACTCCCCCAAAAAAGTAAGAGTACCCTCCCCTCAGGAAAAATAAAAAATAAATAACCCTTCACTTTTTCTGACCTTCCCTTTCCATATAGTTTGTGTTCAGTCCCTTAGGAACTTTAGGCATTGTACAGGAGGTTTGTAATTTAACACATTTCAGTCACATCCCATTTAAAAACCAAAATAGTGTAAAATAAAAGTAAATATAATTATAAGCTTGAGAGCCATACAAAATATTTTTGTCCAGACACTTGAGCCCATCAGCCAATCTTTCCATCTGGTTCTCTGTCAGACACCGATTACTGGAAACCGGACGATGACTACTGGGACGCTGAGCCCACACCATCCAGGCCTCCGCCTGATACTCTAATCACAGATCTTCCATACGACTACTGGAAGCCAGAGGAGGAAGACCCAGCCACTCCTGTAACAGATGCCTACGAAGACTACTGGAAACCAGAGGAGAAAGAGCCGCCCACCCTGCCACCCTACGATGACTATTGGATACCAGACGAGAAAGAGCCGTATGCTCCTGTGACTGATAACTATGACAGCTACTGGAAAGAGGTGGAACCAACGCCCCCTGCCCCTGAGGTTGATGGGAAGGCTGGGACAGATGACAGCGATTACTGGGATGCCACATGTATGTTTGAGTCTTTGTTGTTTCTTCCTGCTTCGTTTTGATTGAGGATGTTTGTGGCGTGACTATTTATGAATCATGAACAGGATGAGGTGGGGGGGGGGGGGGTCATTGCAACAACAAAGAAAAAAGGTTTGAGTCCAGAAGAAAATTTAGTTTGACCAAACTGAGGTTTTTGAAACTTTCTTTGATTATGATGTTCAATGTACAATGGTTTATTTATGCAAAAGAATGCTATTGGTGTAAAAATGTAGACACAAAGACAATAAAAAATAAGGCAACTAGAATTTAGTCAACTTCAGGGCCTAGTTGCATCAGCTCAGTTTAACAAGATTTACTGTTTGTATTATCAAAATTAACTTTTCTTGTTCTGGCAACTGATACATTTTAGTTCAGCTCAGATTAATTTGAACTAGTCAAACCTAAGAAATTAAGATGAGCCACTGACTTCTAGTTATGTTGCCAAGAGTTGTTAAACATAATTTCCAGTTGTATGTATTTCTCATTAACAGTGTTTCAGGTTTGATTCCTGCATGCACCACACTGCCCCATCACTACTGCTTTTACTGCAGCCACATAAAAACATGGATCAGTAGATCCTGGTTTTTTAATTTTGATCAGAGAAACCACATGACTCATCTGGGACATTTTCCTTCAATTCATAGAAAGATGGTTTTCTGGAGAATTTTACCCAGTGCATGCTGGGTAGTGGGTATGCAATAAGCTAACAATGTTTCTAACAACTTGCTTTGATTTGAGCTAAGTGAATGATCAGCTGGACATTTAATCAACACCACATAGCATAGTTTCTAAAATGGCTCCACAACTAAAGAAAACAAGATAACCAAACTTTTGTGATGCTGTGAAGAGCACGTTATGATGAATCAACGCTGAGGATCAAAAATTATTATGACTCACTCATTATTGTTGAAGCAAGTTACGGGCTTGAACTTTAGATAGTGATTTTTGTTTTTCTCTAACTTTAAACAATATGTAATCCAGAGTACAAACTGGTGTATTTACAGTGAAAAAAAAAAAGTGACTTTAAGACTTTAGAGCAGAAGAAATACTCTGAAACAGCATTTAAATGACAGGACACAAAAACTGTATAAGAAATATACCATTTTATTACAAGTTTTAGCAACAGAGGATAATTCATTGACACCCACAGGTTGAAACTGAATACAGAATCTTCCAAACTCAGTCCCATGATAATCACGGCACACTGTTCTGCCCTTTTCAAATAAGGCTGAATAACTAATACCTGGTGACTAATATCCTTTACTTCATGCTGAAAACATTTATGACCACTGCTATCTCTTCCAGCCTCTGGCCACCTGAAGTCAGCAGTGACCAAATTAATTTTTCCACAGGATCAGATGCTGGAAACAGTGTGTCGTGTGGTTCTGTGACACTCGTCTGGACCAGACCGGACATGTTCTCATTACTCTGTGTTTCCAGCATACTGTACTGTACCTCTGCTCTTCCAGCATTTCTACTGATTGACTCACACTGGCCCGTCCACACTGCCTTTTCTATTACATTCCCCCCTCAGTCTGCTTCTGACACTAATAATGTGTTTGACCATCTCTTTTCTTTCCATCCTTGCAGTTGAGGTTCCAGATAATCTTCCATTCCCTGATGGTAAAGAGGTCAGCCCTGAGATCGAAGTAGAAACTCTACCAGGTAACTACTGTCTCTGAAACATGTCAGAAAATCACTTGAATCCATCAGTCAATATGTCAGATTTCCATTTAGGCAGTGAACTTGTTAGGAGTCTGTATCTAAAGTTGAGATGCAGATGAAATATCCATTCCATCTGTGCCTTTATCCTGGAGGCAGATGAGAATTTGTGAGTAATTCAGCACATGGGAATAACATTATAGTGAGTCTGTGCACTAACCTGCCCTACTTTTCAAACAGGAGTGGATGGGTTTGCTTGGCTCCACCATAGTCAACAAAACTTTCCATAGTTTTGTTGTGGAGTTAAAGAAAGCCCTGTCATCAGATCACAACTGTGTTATGATTCTTGTAAATGTAAATTAAAGATTTAACAACAATTACATGGTGGGCGTTTCAGTGGCATCCAAACAGAAAGCACTTGTTGTGGTGGAATAAATCAGGGCTGTACTAAACTGTAAAACTTTGCAGATTAAACCATGTAATCTCATAAAATCTCACTTGTAATGTAGTGGTGCCACTGAGTGAATGAATGAATCGTCTGACTCTGTGCTTGGTCTTTGTCTTTTTTTTTCTACATAGAAGAGCCCACAGCCACTGCTCCCTATGAGGGGACATGGTATGATGATTACGACGAATATGGAATGAGTATGTTCTCTCTCTCTCACACACACACACACCTTTGTTCACCTATCTTTGTGGGGACCCATCATTAACATAATGAATTCCTTAGCCTCTTAGGCCAACCTTAACCCTAACCCTGAATTAAACCCAATTCTAACCTAAAACTTCTAAAACCCCACAGGTACAGTAAAACAAAACCACACACACACACACACACACACACACACACACACACACACACAAAACATAGACATACCCAAGTGTTTTATATTAGACCCACTGGTTAAGCTACAGTGACACTTCTGCCAACAAAGCAAACAGCAAGGAAAAAGCATAAACAACAGCCAGGTCAACAACCTTCCAGATTTATAAATGATGATTTGTGACCTTTTTTTCTGTTTATGGTTCCTGATGGCTTACAAAAACCCAGAAACACATGCATATACACTGATGTACATGGGGCTGATGTATTTATAGATATTTCTGTAAAATTATACATGATTTTCCACAGGGAGAAAAGAAGATGAGACGGACGAGAAATGGATGGAGCGAGAGCGAGAGAGAGCAGCAAAGGAGAGAGAGAGGGAAGAGAGAGGTAAGAAAACCCAGATGTGAATCTTTTTTTTTTCTTACATAACCCCACTGTGCACAGTCATGTCAGACTACATGCAGTACTGTTGTTGCCAAAGCCATGAACTTGGCTTGTGACCCTAAGTGCCAAAGCAGTAACAGATAACAGGTCAGAGGAAAGGTGCGCACTCCCTTGGACTGGATTACATCTCTCTCTATAAGGAAATGCAGATGTGATTTCCAGCCATATTGATGTCATGACAGAAACAAATGTTCATCCGTTCCCAAACAAAATGGAGATTGGGCTTGTAAAAAGGTTGAGAAATGTGTCATGAGCTGGATTGAAAGCAAAGAGAGGGGGAGGTGAGCTGAGAGTGATTCACATGCAGTGGATTAGTGTTGAACTAAGGAGAATTAGTGGGCAGAGGATGTTGTAATGTAGGAATCTAAAGTATTCACATCACATTCAGCTCATTTTTGCCATGTGTCTGCTGTGTGCGGTGAGGTGCTGGTGGTTAAGGGGTCGAGCCTTAAGCCAATGATATATAGCACTGTCAGGACTGGTGTCAATGGGGCACTTCCTGTGTGCGCGGATCACTGCTATCTGGGTCTAAGGTGAAAAGCATTTTTAGCTAACTTGGAGCGAAGTTTCTAAGACGTTAGACCTCATCTGCAACACAGACGCACCAAAGCAGATGTGTCTGCACATACACGTAACTGTGTTTGTTAATGTGTGCATGTGTATGCCCGCTTGTGCATGTGTGTACAGGAGGTGAGCTCGCTTACAACATGTTTTATATTCCCACTCTGGCAACCATACTACCTGCAATAAAGTACAGTGTGTCAATAAGCCACTCAGGTCAGTGTGTCAGAACATGAATAATGATAGTGATAGATGAAATTCTTCTTCAGTAGTAAGCTGTCTGGGTCAGGATGATCTGAGTTTGATCAGAGCACACTTGGACTCGGAGGGAAGTCACAACATCTGGGTTTTTGTGTTTTTTTCACTGTGCTCCAGCTCTCCAGGTCCTCTTGGGCATTCTTGCAAAATAATGATGAGCTCCTAGATCATTTCTGGGCAGAGAAAGAAAGAGAGAAAAAATCAGCCAAGACAGTACAATTTATTCTGCATTAAGACAGTTTTTCTGACCTCTTGTCAGAGAGAACGCGGAAGCTGAAGGAGGCAGAGGAGCGAGCCAGGAGCAGACCACGTGTCTACAAAGAGCCAAAGAGTGAGTCGACGTCTGTTTAAATCTGGAGAACATCGCATAAGCTTTGCTAACACAATTAACATACAGTTTTCTTCTCTGTTGTGTGTCTGTGTATGTGGCAGAGTGCCCTCCCCTGGGGATGGAGTCCCATAAGATCGAGCCAGACCAGCTTTCAGCCTCATCTATGTCTCAGTATCATTTTGCACCTCAGAGGGCGCGCCTCAACATGCAGGTACACAATCAGAGCAAGACTCCCCTGGTCTCAACACTTACATACACTACAGCTATCACTTACACACTGCCAGGCCTTGAAATAAACACATGTTGGAAAAGTAATTACTGCTATTGCTGAATCTGTCACTTCCACGTTCAGGAATCTAAGAAGAGAAGTTTTAGTAGCAGAATAATTAAATCAGATGATAAACATCACTCTGCTTATCACTGCTGTTGTTTTTTGTTTTTTTTACTCCAGTCTATACATCTGTAATTTATGTGCAGAACATGAAGTTGCATAAAAGTAGATATGCAGTTTGTGCTCAAAATGTCAGTCAGTCAAAGGACCCAGCAGCATGTGTCCTGGCCTCTGTGGTTCCCAGGGCTCTGACGATGAGGACGACATGAGAGGTGGAGCGTGGTGTGCAAACGCAGAGGACAGAATCCACTGGTTTGAGATTGATGCTCGCAGGGAGACAGAATTCACCGGAGTCATTACTCAGGGACGAGACTCATTTAACGAGTAAGACACGTACACAAGAACAGGGACATGAATTCACTTGATCTTCCATTCCTGAATTCAACATGTTGCCCGTGTGTTGCTTTTGTTGCAGGAGCGACTATGTGACATCCTACTTCCTAGCTTTCAGCAACGACAGCAGAGAATGGACCACCATCCATGATGGATACGCTGACTGGGTGAGTTCACCTAAAATCATCTCACTTCCCTGGACAACCAGTACGATGTCTCCTCTCTCTTTCCCCCGGACTCACTTTCCTCTGACCTGTTCCCTCTTGTCCAGTTGTTCTTTGGAAACAGTGATAAAGACGTTCCGGTGATGAACCAGCTGGCAGAGCCTGTGTTGGCCCGCTACATCCGGATCATCCCTCAGAGCTGGAACGGCTCTCTGTGCATGAGGCTGGAGGTCCTAGGCTGCCCACTGCCTGGTGAGCCTCACGCACACACGTACCGACAAACATATGCATACGCACACACTCAACTAAAAACACACAAAATGTTTTTTTTGTTCCCCTTTGCCTCATAGATCCAGCTGATGTTCAGTACAGGCAAAATGAAGTGACACCAGTGGATTACTTGGAGTTCAAACATCACAGTTACTCAGAGATGGTTGCAGTAAGTATCCCTGCATATCCCGGCCCCTGAACATCTGCTGGCTGATTCAAATTCCACAGAAAATCCTCAGTTATTTTTCCAAAGACTAAAACAAAATAATTTCTCCTGGAACAATTAAACATTGAAGCAGAAGGTCTGCTTTAATCCACTTTAATATAAACTTATATTGAAACCCCTGCAGAGGGCTCATTCCTTCACAACCACCAGAGGACAACGTGACCTGTCCAAGCTAATGCAATGTTCATTGTTAACCATGAGCTGTTTCATAAATAATGTGTAAATATAATGATATACAATGCTTTGCACACTGGCTGTTTCCATCCTCTAACAGCTTATGAAGTCAGTACATGATGAGTGTCCCAACATCACCAGCATCTACAGCCTGGGCCGCAGCTCCAAGGGACGGGAAATCATGGCCATAATCATCTCCGGCAACCCCACAGAGCACGAAATAGGTGGGAATGTGTTTATACAACCGTGAAAGAGGCATATAAAACTGTTTTTTAAATTGCTTATATTCCAATATATTTCATAATGCAACAAAATAAAATCCCAAAAGCATGTTTTCATTCCGAGCAGATCCAAAGCCAGCTGTTTTCTAACACTCTGAAATGCTGATTTGCTGAAATTAAAACCTGGAGGATGTTGGGTCTTGGTGGCCCCGCCCATGACTCCAGTGAATCCCTAATAAACACCAGGTGGAAGTCAAGCAGATTACGGTTAACAGACAAAACAGCTACAGTCTTGTCTGTCTGTCTCTGCAGGTGAGCCGGAATTTCGCTTCACGGCAGGTCTCCATGGAAACGAGGCGGTAGGTCGGGAGATGCTTCTGCTTCTCATGCAGTACCTGTGCAAAGAGTACAAGGACCGAAACCCCAGAGCCCAGCAGCTGGTGGAGGGGATACGCATCCACCTGGTGCCCTCGCTCAACCCCGATGGACATGAAGAAGCTTTTGAAGCGGTCAGTGGAAAGAATGTGTATGTTTCTAATTAAGTGACAAAAAAAAAGGGGACACGTATAGGAAATGCCAGGGGATCATTGTGCACTTAAAGTATGGTTTCAAGTGATTTAGCTGAATGGGACGTTTATTGTGGTATTTGTTATGTCTCTCACTATAAATACCTATTTTAAAGACTACAGTCTAGACCTGCTCTTTATGAAAAGTGCCTTGAGATGACAATTGTTGCGATTTGGTGCTATATATTGAATTGAATTATCCAATTTCTCCTTCCACAGGGATCAGAGCTGAGCAGCTGGACCACCGGACACTTCACTGACGACGGCTTTGACATTTTCCAAAACTTCCCTGACCTGAACAACATCCTGTGGGATGCTGAAGATAAGGGCATGGTGCCCAAACTCACCCCAAACCATCACGTGCCCATACCGGAAAACGCAGAGCTCAACAGCTCGGTAAGGAGGATGGTATCATATTTCCAAATACACTTCTAACAGTTTGCCCTTGAGAGCTTCTCGCCTCATGTACAAGTGTTTTTTTTTTTTTTTACTCTACGATTGTTGTACAAGACCTTTGTTTTCTTATAAAAGTGGCTGTGGTCTAATTGATGGTAAAAATGAGTGTATACTGTGCTTGCACTGGGTTTCCCTCCACTATATGGGTGATCCTGATCTTCCTGCCTTTGTTCCAGATTGCTGTGGAAACCAGGGCCATAATCTCCTGGATGAAAAGCCATCCATTTGTGCTGGGTGCGAACTTCCAGGGCGGGGAGAAAATTGTGACCTATCCTTATGACAGTTTACGTCCCAACAAGCCTGACCAGAGCCAGAAACCCCATAGCCGCAAGAAGAGACAGTACGAGTTACTCTCTTCATCTCCCTCTGTGTTCTGTGCTTGTTCCTCTGCTTTACACACATATCTCCCACTGCAGTGACAATCAGGTTAAATAGTTCAACTAAAATCATTTCTTACAGGTATGAGGAGGAAACTTTTGATGTGACAGAGTGGGGGAGGGGCTACCACGAGGAGCCAGAGGAAGACTGGAGAAGCAGGGGATATGCAGAGCCAGAAGAGGAGTGGAGGGGTCACGGCTACGACCATGGTTACGATCACGGCTACGACCACGGCTACAACCATGGCTACGACCCCAGTTACAACCAAGGTTACAACCAAGGGCAAGACCACAGAGAGGAAGAGGAGGATGACAGAGGTAGAGGCGCCGGCTACCACTACACTGAGCCTGAGGACGAGCCTCGGGTGATTGCAGACGAGTCCCTCTTCAGGTGGCTGGCCGTCTCCTACGCCTCCACTCACCTGACCATGACCCACAACTACCATGGCTCCTGCCACGGAGACACCGCTGGAGGGGCTCTTGGCATTGTCAACCGGGCCAAATGGAAGCCAGTCACAGGCAGTAAGTAGAGGCCTGTAGGTTTGTCTCAACTGTCTGAATGTTTATACCACACCCTGGTGGACAGTGTGTGAATTGCAAGCTCTGAGGGTCATGTTTGTGTGTGCACTTCTCTCAAGGTATGAATGACTTCAGCTACCTGCACACCAACTGTTTTGAGCTGTCAGTATTTCTGGGCTGTGATAAATTCCCTCATCAGAGTGAGCTGGCGTATGAGTGGGAGAAAAACAGAGAGGCAATGCTCATCTTCATGGAGCAGGTCAGTAACACACTTATTCCCACACAAACATACACACTGCTTTTGTCTCTGGACCACCAAACAAGTGCTGTAAAAATGTGTGTGAATGGGTGAATGTGACCAGTACTGTAAAGTGCTTTGAATGGTCAACATGACTAGAAAAGAGCTATAGAAGTGCAGTTTATTTACCATTTACTAGAGAGAGAACATGCTACTGAACATACTGAGAAAGTGCCATTATTTAACTTCACCATTACTCAACAAGTGTAGATATATTTGGCCAGTGTGAGCAGCCCAGTAAGCCCCTTCCCCCTTCTCTATCTAGGTGCATCGCGGCATCAGGGGTATTGTGAAGGATCAGCAGGGGAACCCCATTGAAAATGCCACTGTGTCTGTAGAGGGCATAAACCATGATGTCACTACAGGTCTGGTGAAACACTTCCACTCTTTTCCACTTCCTGAGTCTCATCATACAGTATGTTTAAAGTCAGGTGCTTCAAAACATAACAAAATGTTTACCCCCTCTTTGTTATTATAGCTCCAACAGGAGATTACTGGAGGCTGCTGAACCCAGGGGAGTACCGTGTGACAGCCCGAGCTGAGGGATTCGCCCCCGTGACCAAACTCTGTGTGGTGGGTTACCAGTCAGGAGCGACCGCCTGCAGCTTCAACCTGGCTAAGTCCAACTGGGACCGCATTAAACAGGTAAGGGACTGTCATCCTGAGCTTGCCATCCCCTCAATACATGCCCATCTAGTATTTAATAAATTGATGTCTTAACTTCTCCACAGATCATGGCTCTCCACGGCAACAAGCCAATTCGACTCAGCTATAGCAACAACAGAGCACATTATCCCCAAGTTGTTAATGGCAACAATCGTGTGGTAGAGAGCAACACTGGGTATTCACCAAATTCACGAATCAGCGCTGAAAGGCAGAGAAGGCTCAGGATAGCTCGTATCCGTCGCCTTCGGCAACAGAGGTTACTGAGGTTAAGATCGACAACGACGACGTTACCCCCGACGACAACAACAACCATCACCACAATTCCCACAACACCAGAAACCACCACGTCCTGGTACGACTCGTGGCTAACAAATGAGGGAGAATCCTCGACGCCTGGCGGGTTCACAGACTCCATTCTGGATTATAACTACGAGTACAAGATCGATAACTATTAAACCAAACACTCACAGCCTGTTTCACAGCCAGTTTCTGTAAACTATCACCCTCTCCTATTTGTAGTTCTCATTGCATTGTTGTACTTCGAGCAGGTTGACAAAGAATCAAAAGAGGAATCCTGTCTTTGAAGGGCATATAAGCAGTGGGAATGTACAGACTATTAACTATATTAATTGTATAAAGATAGCATATCTATTACTTTACACTTGAAACAATGCCTCTTCACAGAAACTGACGCCCGTTTCAGTTTGACAGTTCACATTGCATTTTTCCTGACTCATTATTCAGTTCTTTTTATGAAAAAAAGGTTTATTGTGGCTGCACATTAAAAAAGCCGTGACATTTTTTTTCCTTCACTAGAGCTGAATTATTTACAGCCTTCATCCATGACAGAAAGTTTTTACAGTATGAACAGTCACTAAAGGTCTGAGAAGCTTTTATTAACAATTGGTAGCAGAGTCAGAGGATAAGAGTCTTCTGCTGTGTGTCCTAAGACACAGCTGGGTTAGAGGAGTTATTTTTCAAATAAAGGCTTGTTTATACAAAACATTTGTGTTCTCTTTTTTCATCATATTTGTGACAACCTTATGAGACAATTTTAACAGCAATTCATTGACCTTTATCATAATGGAAAGCAACAGTGTAGCAAGGATTGTAATTACTGGCCCAATGTAGATGTGACTCCAGAGTCTCTAGTCAAGAAAAAGTCTGAATATACATGAGTGGTGTCCGAGAGTTCTCAGCATGTTGTGCTGTGTGTGGATATGGACCCTCAGTGACTGATGTTCATCTCACTTTCCTCATCGTCGTCAGCCGAGAAGGCAGAGAAGCTGACTGGCTCACATTCAAGAGTGCGTAGATTGACCAGGCATGCTGTTTGGGTGCTGCTGAAGTCAGGGATGGTAACCAAAAGGACCTCCTGGCCATTAGCACCTAGCAGGAACAGAGGAAGAAATATATATGGACACTGTTCAAATGGAATATAGCTGAAATTATCTAAATATTTCATCCATTTGGAGTGTAAAGAAAGACCATAGTGATTATCCAATACATTTTTTATGTGTACATGAAGACATCACACACTGACCTTTGATGAGCTTGGACTCGAAGGTTGGGGCATTGCCACTGAAGTAAACATGGGGACACTCTTCCAAGATGAAAGGGTCTTTTTGGTAAAATGGGTAACATCCTGGCACAAAATATACAGAATATGGTGTGAATAATTTGAATCTATATCAGTGAAAAAGTTTGGGTTTTATTCTACATCAATCTGTCTGACTAACCGAGTGTATCAGGTGCCGTAGGGGCCAGGTGTCTGAGTCGTAGCGTTTCCTCCAGTATTTCCAGATGACTGTCCATGCTACTGTACCTCTGAATGTCACAGACATTCTGGCCCGATGTGCCCAGGAACCTTAGTGGAAACAAACAAAAACAGGCCCCTAAACATATCTGTTCACTCACTTTAGATTACATGTTGAATGCAAGATGGCAGACAGTGAGTGACGTGTGTGTGGTCGTGCTCACCTCACTCCATCAATGTTAGCCTGGTATGGATTGGATGCTAGCTTTAGTGTGGGGTACACTGCGGACAGGGGGAACATGCAGCGGTGGAGAGGCTGCTGTGGGATGGTGTAGTTGGTGGGGTCATATTGGCCTGGCATTACATCCACGGGAACAGAGGCCTAAAGCAGCACAAAGCAGTGACACATAACATTCAAGATCGTAATGTTATCTTTCTCTGAACCTACATGAAGTCACATTTTCATATCCTAAAACTGAAAGAAAGGTTTTCACCTTTTCTCTCATCAATTCTTCTTCCAGGTCATACACTACTTTCTTTATACTTCTCTCTCAAGTCACTAATTTCTTTATTTAATTTCTTTATTCTCTATTTTGATTAATCCTTTGGTCGGTAAAATATCACAAATTGTCTTATCTTTATGTCAGCTCATTTTATGTCATTCTGGACAACACACAGGGTGAAAATAAGATGAAAATATATTCTCAGTTGGCAGTTTATTAGGTCCAACTACCTTAAACTAATGCAGGCTAATACAACAGTCCTGAAATAAATTCTACCTTCATAAAGATTATAATGGACAGTTTGTGTTAAAATTGATTCATGTCATGGTAATTTTGGAGGCTGCAGTTTGTAGTGCTGTTGAACTGACAGGTGTTTCTATTATTTTCCACCCCATTTATATCAGTCATGGTAGGTCAAATAACAGAAGCACCTCTCTGTATAAAGCAACACAGTTCAACAGCTTTAAAACAGTCCCTACATCCTCCAAAATAACCAGAAAGTTAAATCAGCACCTTGTCACAGTTTCAACATAAACTAAACATTATAACCTTCATGAAAGTGGGATGTATCACAGTTATTGTACTAGACAGCATCAGTTTTAGCTTGGTTTACCTAATAAACTACCAACTGAGTTTAAATACATGCATATAGCCTGACAGAGCAGATGCAGACTCACCACCAGCTGAAGCAGCAGTTCATCCAGCAGACGAATGGCTTCCACACTGCCTGCCTGAGTCTTCTTGGTGAGGTATTTGGGCTGAATAAGACAGAGGATAAAGTAGTAACTGATTATTTATGTTTCTTTTCCAAACCATGTCTCTTCTTTACTGAAACAGCAACACAACAGATACAATCAAATGTGTGTCAAGGTTTAGTAAGTTCCAGGTACCTTGGATGTTGCATCCTTGTCCTGGGTGTTTTGGCTCAAAAGGTTTCCAGCCAGTAGGACCCTGGAAATTGTTGCTGCCCCGCTCTGCTCCCCCTGGTCACCAAGCTGACCGGTTACCATGTCAACCAGCAGCTGTAGCCCCAGCATGCTATCTGCATGAATACTGCCCAGGCCTAGTCCTGAGGCCAGGAGCACAAACCTGAATAAAAACATACAAGGCCATTAGAATCTATATCACAGTAGGCCGGTATTTAAGTTCTGGAGGTGTGTGCATGTGGGTGTTCACCTGTCCGAGCTGAGGGCAGGTCTTGCTGACTGCAAAGGGAGATCAGCTGTGCAAAAGTCCTCAACTGTGAACTTCCCATCATTCCTCTCAGCTCCATATACTGCAATAACACTACCTGAGAGAGAAACAGAGAACACCGTGACATACAAGAGACACGCTCACAGCCGATCTGATCACCAGGTGACATCCTGAAAAAGCATCCTGACCTGTGACACACTTGTCTCTGTCAATTTTGCCATCTAGTTTGATCCTCTGGAGCTCATCCTCCAGAATCAGCTCATCCGATTCGCTGATGTATTTAACTCGTGCGGGCTGGGGCATCAGGTTGTGCTGAAGGGAAACACAGAGATGATACTCAACACTACCCAGACAGCTGATTTAATTTCACCTAAGATGTAGTGGGTCAGCTGGTGAATTTAGCATGTCTGCCAACCTCCTCACTGATCTCTCTCAGAATAGATGGCTGCAATTCCATGCGCTTGAATAAGGTGCCCACAATGCAACACTGCTCCCCTGTTTGAAGATCACACAGCTTCCTGATAAGCACATCTGATCCTGGTGGAGACAGAAAAAAACAAACATCATGAGAATACATATTAACATGTAACAGCAATTTTTTTGAAAGTTTTAAAATGTTTTGAGCTTACCCCACTTCTGCTGGGCTCTCTCTGTCAGCAGCGGCCTCATCTGCATAAGTCGTGCTGCGTAAATATGAGCATACTGGCGACTGAAGCTCCTCTCGCCAACTCTGTAGTGCTCGGAACAAGGACTGTAGGCCAGCGACATCCTCTCAAACACTGGTCCCTGGTCCTCGGAGGCAGGGCGACAGAGCAGAGAGGAGCCCTCTTTCTGTGCGCTCAAGTCGGAGAACATGACTGCCCTGAAGCAGAGACAGAGGAAAGGTTCGTAGAAATATATCCTCCTTGTTACATGTACTCTAATGACTGACGTGCACGTTTGTTATGGGGTTTTAAGAGGCTAGCAAGTCCAGGTGTTAGCCTCGCGTTAATGACAGCCATGGGTGCTCCTCCAAAACATAACGTATATTTTTGAGAATATCGCTGAAGAAACTTATTTAACGGTCATACCTTTGAATGTGGAAAATCAAGCTCCAACTGTTGTCCGTCTTAAATCGGGTATGAAGTTATGCTTTGTATTTTATTCCTTGCCAGCGAAGTAGAGACAGTTCCCGCGAAATCACCCGCTCAACATCACTTGTTTTTCTACGCGTGCGTGAATTCTCGCGAGAAAGGGCGGTGAAAGTACGTTCCGCTGTTACTACCACAAAAACTATCGTACCATAAACCTTAATGAAAACAACCTACATCAGCTTTAAGAGGCAAGAGGCAATGCTAATATAAAACTTTAAAGAAGAGTAGATTAGTCTAACTTTTTGTTGTTGTTTTTCTCGCACCGTCGCACACAAGCAACGTCACTCATTCAAATCAATAGGTCGCACTTAGTTTAGGTCATAATAGCGTCGCGGGAGCACGCAGCCTCGCCATTTTCGCAGCTCTTTGTGCGCCACTGTCTGCTAAGAGTTTGCGTCTTTTTTATCGAGCTTTTGGCCCACCTGAGTTTAAATTGTGTTGCAAAAAATGCAAGGAAACAGAGGCCCACAGCAGAACCATGGCCCCAACCGCCCGGGAGACCAGAAAAAACCCGGAGGAATAAACACAAACGGCCAGCAGCCTGAGCCCAGTGAGCAGACAAGCCCCAATGAGGCCTTAACCCTGGACCTGCAGAGCTTCAGGAAGCCTGGAGAAAAGACCTTCACCCAACGCAGCAGGCTGTTTGTAGGAAACCTCCCAACTGGAGTTACCGAGGAGGATATCGAGAAGCTATTCGCCAAGTACGGCAAGGCCAGTGAGATCTTTGTCAACAAGGAGAGAGGCTTCGGCTTCATCCGGCTGGAGACCAGGATCATAGCAGAGATAGCCAGAGCAGAGCTTGATGATACTCCGTTCAGAGGCAGACCAATTCGGGTGAGGTTTGCAACACATGGTGCTGCTTTATCTGTGAAGAATTTGCCAGAGTTCGTGTCCAACGAGCTGCTGGAGGAGGCCTTCGCCGTCTTTGGTCAGATAGAAAGAGCTGTTGTCATCGTGGATGACCGAGGAAGGCCCACAGGGAAGGGAATAGTGGAGTACACATCAAAGCCAGCTGCAAGGAAAGCACTGGATAAGTGCGGTGATGGTGCCTATCTTCTCACAGCCTTCCCTCGTCCTGTTACAGTGGAGCCTTTGGATCAGTTTGATGAAGAGGAGGGACTGTCAGAAAAGCTCATAAACAAAAACCAGCAGTATCACAAAGAGCGTGAGCAGCCACCCCGGTTTGCTCAGCCGGGCTCCTTTGAGTACGAGTATGCCATGCGATGGAAGGCCCTGATGGAGATGGAGAAGCAGCAGTATGAAATGGTGGACCGCAACATGAAAGAGGCTCAGGAGAAGCTGGAGGCGGAGATGGAGGCAGCCAGACATGAGCACCAGGTGATGCTGATGAGGCAGGACCTGCTGAGGAGACAGGAGGAGCTGAGGAGGATGGAGGAGCTCCACAGTCAGGAGGTGCAGAAGAGGAAACAGGCTGAGCTCCGGCAGGAGGAGGAACGCCGGAGGAGAGAGGAGGAGATGAGGATGCGCAACGAAGAGATGATGAAGAGGCAGCAGGAGGGCTTCAGAGGCAACTTTTCTGAAAACAGGGAGCAAGACATGAGGATGCATATGGGCGGCCATGGGATGCCCATGAACAGAAACTCTCTGGGTGGTAATTCTGGTCCTGCCGGTACTCCTGGCATGGCAGCTGAGAATACTCCAATGATGCAGGGGGCAGGAAACAACAACATGCCTGGAGGAGGCCAGGGCGGCTTCCCCAGAGGCCTCCCTGGGCCGGGGGACTATGGACCTAATAAGCAACGCAGATTTTGAATCACATCTATTTTTTTCCCCCCATTTTCATACTCACTGTAATTTAAAGTTCAGATAGTGGGCGTTACTTTTGAACTTTAAAAACTGTTGCATGTATTTTTTTAATTTTTCTTTTTATTTGTACTTTTGAATTATGTTTTAGTACTAAAATGTCTAAACTCTCCAAATGAGCCATGTGTTTTTACTTTATGTCTCACATTAATGTATTTTTCATAGGGATAGAAAATGTTTTTGTCCTGGATATGTTGACTTTTCTGGAATAAATTCATGATTCCCTAAGAATTTTGTTTTATTCAGATTAGACATATTCTCCTTCAAAGCAGCGTGGGGCCAAATATTAAACCACCTCAACAAGCTCACTTTTACTCACAAAACAGACTAAATCGGGACATTTTTTATCTATGTGATTCTTCGGCAAAGTGTGTCTCACTCTCAACGTTAAATCACTGCTCTCAATTGGTTTTCTGGCAATGATTAGAGTATTGAGTTTAATTAACAGTGGTACAGATGAATCAGTGATGTGAAACCTGATTCTAAGGCAGCATATAATGTCGCATAACAACATAATCTCTGCGGTGTTGGCAGAATATGGTGTAAAAGTTCATGAAAAGTAAAGAATAAGCAGTACAAACTAACATGTTGTATGGTGCTGTAGTTGTACTTTATACTTTTCAGCATTAGCTGCTGTGATAAATTTGTGAAATGGGTTAGTTGGCCATACAGTGATGTCTCTTCCACTCAGCAAGCAACAGGTTTCCTTCATCATGTTATCACATTTCAAAGCAGGAAAGGAACAGGTGAAGTAAATAATAATGGACAATGCATTTAGGTGTGTCCCAGGTTAACAGAGCCATAATTCATGTTTTAATTGCACCTGTACTATCCCTGTTATAGCAACACAGTGTGTATTTAAAAAGACAAATAATCCTCCCCGCTTTTTATTGATGTCTGAATTCCTGGGGAATTCTCTTCCTGTTGTTGCTAAAGAAGACATTTAGTGACTCATTCACCATCTAACCAAAGAGCATCACTGAGTGAAGAATAAAGATCATGCCCACACAGTCTGTAGTGACACACAGGGTAGTGACACCTGCATACCTGCACAGTGACAACAACCACTGTCTGTATGAACAGTGTCCAAAAATGTCACAACTCACTGTCAACTAGCACTGATTCAAAAGAGAGGGGGTAGACTATCTTAAACCTACAGTAGAGGGAAGTGGTAGGAAGCTGGTCCGATTCACATTTTTTTTCTTTTATTTGCTTAATAAACAGGATGGATGAGGCTTAACACCAGTTTAACACAAGTGGTGTCAAATATCAGTCATGCAGAGGGAAGCTAGTTTTATGTACAGCTCTGTGAAAAGCTTAATTTACTCAAAGATTAAAGGTCAAAGTTCATCAATCTCAGCAGAGTGAAACACAATTATTTCAAGTTTTCAGATGTTTCAGCCTGCTCCCATTGCTGATTTCAGCACCAATCTGTGCCATGTCTGCTGTCTGTCACTTACACCAGGCTCTCGTGTTTGAGTTTCATGGGGAGAACCTCTCATCTAGTGACCTGTCAAGATGAAACCAAAATAGAAACACCATGCAGAGAAAGTCTGGTTTGTAAACAAGGTCTAAGTTGATGGAAGCCAACTGAAACTGTTTGGGCTTGCATAAACAGCCGGGCTTGCATAATAGCTAAACAGTTGCAGCACGCATGTGCCAAGCTAGTGCAGTGAAAATATGTCATCAGGAGGATCGTGTGAATGGTTCAGAGTCACCGGTGGTTTAACATCTGTTCAGTACAAACTAAACTTCTATACAAAAGGTTTAAGAATAAAGTCAGGGATGTATTAATGAACTTGAGAATCAAATGCACCAGCTGATCATTCTCAATATCAAAGCATCCAGCTGTTGGTGATTTGTCACCCTCCATTTTATGAGAGTCTGATGGGAATTGCAGATATTGGAGGATCTTCCTGTCTCCATCACACTAAGGTTTTATATCCTTTCAGGTGGTTTTCAGCTGATAGCCAAGATCTTTTCCGAGGAAACTACCCTTAACCCGTATCGGAGTCCAAAAAGTCAAGCTAGTCAGCTTACTACACCATCAAGCCAGCACAATAAATAATGGTTGACAAGGACTCGATCATAAAGAGGGGACAGTGTGTGTTATCTGGAGATGAGATCAGCAGAAATGGTTTAGATAAGTACTTTTTAAACACTCTCAACTCAGGACGATCAACGGCAAGATGTTTGTCTGCAGTTCTCTCTGTGTAAGACGTGTCTTTTTTTTTTATCAGTCATGAATCTGAGGCTCACCCTTCAAAAGCACAATTTAGTAGATTTGCAACTATGATTATATAAATATAAGATATGCAAGACTAATACATTTGACCCTGAAGCATAGTATTGTCCTTAGATGAATTTGTATAGTTTATATAGTCTAATGATTGAATCTGTTTCCTTTATGAGAGAAAGAAATTATTAGTTTTTGTATGAATATCAAATAGTACTATTATGACATATGAATGTGCATTGCAATAAAAAAAAACATTTAAATAAAGATTTTTGTTTACTAACATAAATGAAATGCTCAGGTGCTTATTGTGTGTGACTGTCAAAATACCAAATAAATAAATGAAAGAATGAATAAATAAAGAAATAATAATCATGATCATGTAATGTTGCACCTGGTGTAGGTACAGTAGTTTAAATGACCAATGGTATCATATTTAATGAGCATATAATATGTTTTCCATTTATAACCCTATTCCATTCAATTTTCAGTTTTAGCTGTCAGATAAATATAGTGCTGCTGAAATATTACGTTTTTGCAAAAATAATGATAATAAAAACTGTTCTTGCATCTGTCACTCATTCTTAATTCAATAAGGATCACAGCATTAACTTTATTTGCTTCTTCTTTCAAACTCACTCAAAGATTTGGTTGAGGTTTTTATTTAATAACATTTTATGATAAAATATTGTAGCATTGGTTATCAAATTACATTTATTTTATCAAATTTGTTGATTTGTTTAATCCTCAGTCCACTTTGATGACGACTTCATTTCAACAGGACAATGGGAACAATAGGATCTAATGTGTAAGATAATACACTGCTTACATAAGATACGGAAAACCGGGGCAACAAAAATGACCGTACCATTTAAATTCATATTTCTGACAGTCTGAACAAATATGCAGCATTATCAAGGTAAACATAATAAATATGGTATATAAACAGTAGTACATATTGTATGCTACATTTCTGAAAATGTGTTTTAAAAACATTACATTTTTGTTCAGACTGTCAGAGAAATATGATTTAGTGCTATGGTGATTTTTGTTGCTTTATTTATTATTATTTATTAAGTAATGCCTGCATTAATCTTGTCCTCTTGCCATTGAGTCAAATGTCTGTATGTCCTTTGTAAGATAATTCAGGAGAGCATTTCTATATAAGAAGCTTTCCCTCATATTCTTTACATATTAATTTGTATCCTCTTTTCAAGGAACAGCTGGTTTTTGGTGCTCAGTATAATAAAGGGGGAATTACAGACAAAATGTGTATATGGTATGTAGAAATGGTGTTGAAATATTACAGAATGCCTTTAATTGCTTATTTAAGCATTGCATTATTTAGGGATGTTCTTTTTACCCTTGTGTTACATTACATGTTGCTTTGTGCATTTAAAGTAACATAGAATTATTTGAAAAAACATGCACAAATTTGCAAAGCAGCAGTGGCCAAACCTTTAGATAAATGAGATGTCTGTTATTTGTGGAACTTAATTTTTAATACCAAATTCTGTGAATATTTTTTTAAAGAGAAAAAGATCTTTATGTCTTTTTTCTTTTTTTCTTTTTTTTAATATTGTTTTTTCATGTTTAAAACCATAACTGTAGAGTATATGTAGACTTCATCAAACCCTTAAGGTTACATTGAAGTCCAGGCCATCTAATCTAATCTAGTCTGTGCCCTTTTGTACATAAAGATTTTTTGGGATGTTATTTCTTTTGGAAATACAGATGTTTACTGAATTTCAGTTAATGTAAAAAACAATTTTATGAATGGGCAGTCTCTTGTATACAGTATTTGCAGATAAACAGTCATAAAAAATGAGTGTCAGAGCACCCTGTCCCTCTCCAGGTCATATAAATATGATAAAAACAAGCAGGAATAAAATAATCAAGATATGAATATAAATACAAATTAATTTATTCACAGAGGAGCAGGGTAAAACACTGCAAATAGAAAAGGTTAGGTACTTTTCAGATTAATGAATCTGGTTCGTAATGTGATTTCAGTACTGCACAGCCACTGTAAGAGTGCTTGGACACAGTGCAAATTGATAATCAATAGATAAAAAAAATACTCACACTGATAAACCACATGATTTTACCTTTTGATGTGAATAGTGTGCACTGTAGCAGTTTTTGGTGTGCTGGCCAAGTTACAAAATTGTACGTGTTGCCGTGACTTATCAGCATACAAAAGAACAAAGAACATCACCATATCTGCCCCATTTCTTCTTGTCTTTTTTACCATCTCTGTTTATCACGAATTGAAATCCTTATGCACCTTCGCCCTGATAGCTCTAATGCTCTGATGATCCCGTGGTACGAACATGGATCCTTGGATGTCAGTTTTATCTTGGCTCTGACCTTGACATGTGATAACGACATTAATTACACAGCTGATCTTAGATAGTGGGATGTGATCCAGGAAGTGATTAGTCATGTTGGTAAGACAGCCTGATTCCATCTACAGACTGTCAGTGGGTTTGATGTAAAACTTTTATACAAAAGAAAAGGCAAAAAAAGAAATTCTATCAAAAAGAAAAGTGTCAGGGATATTAGCAGATACTCTCTCTGCGCCTTGGGATCAGATAGCCTGCACACAGAAGCATTACTTGGATGATGGTCTAAAGGTCACATTCAGGCCATCTGTAGTGTACTGTACTTTGCTGTTTGTTACATACACTGTCCTTACAACAATAAAAAAAACTGCATATACTGCTGGTGAAATGAGGCACAGAAGTGAAGAACTGGGTGCGGATGTTGTTTTGGATTGTCCTATAGTTTCTACCATCTGTTTTGGATCTCCGCAGCAACCCTATCAAAATCTCTCCCATGTTAATTATCAAACAGAGGAATTGATCATCCACAGCTGTGATTGGGCAGCCACCACATCAGACCAGATAAGAAGGGTGAGACGTCACAGGAGTGATGACGTTGGGCATGTCATGATGTTTCTCCTTCCCCAAACCTAACACTGTGGGACAGACAGACAGACGATAGGAGAGAGACGACAACTTCGAAACCACAGAGCACCTCCCTCACTGTCTTACTTTGTCTAATGCATCTTCCAACAGGCCAAAACTGATTAATATACACTCCATTTTACTGTACCTGAGGACCCTGACTCTTCTGTTGCTGAAAAACCCTCAAGAATCATGATCCATGTCACGGCACTGATCATTTTTCTGACCTGTATGGTGAGTTGGTCCGGTCATTTTTTTCTTTGTTAGGAAACTGATAACTGATAGTTTTGTAATAATATAAACACTACGCTTTTTTCATTCAACAGTATCATAATTTTATATTGCATACACATTGAATACACCTGAATTTGTTTAGAGAAGAAAGCACCAAAAAGCAACAAAGTGGTGGTGTGAGTTAAATTGTATGGAAGTTGTTAAATGCCTAAATAACTCAAACTAAAGTGAAATACAACACTTACTGTGAGATGTATTCCATTTCCATGTATGCCTACATAAAAATGAACTATAATAATGTACATTGTATTTCACTTTACCAGTTTGATTTGTTGATTTGTTTAGACATTTTAAATATTCCATACAACTAAAAGTTCTAATTAAATAGCACACATGATATTTAAATTAAGTAATGTGATATAAATTAGTAGTAAAAATCATTTGTGGAATGACATTTCAAAAGTAAAATATGTTAGCATTTTTCAATCTATATTAATCTCTTTTAATTCTTCATCATAAATAGCCTTAACATTTGTAGTTCTGTTCTTGGTTGATATCTATAGAGTAAACATGAAACATATTGTAAATTATCTCCAGATTAATGAATGCTTTCAGTCATAAATTCTAAATTTTACATTTTCCAATTCTACTTGGAATATGTACTAAATTAAATGTTCTTTTCTTTTTCTTTTCTTTTATTATTATTATTATTACTTATTACTTATTTATTCTAAGAGTCTGTTTGGCTAACCATTTTTCTAGTCAATAAATCTATAAACTTATCAAAATCATTATTTAACTTATTTTTATATAAAAGAGGTTCATTAATTTGTAATAAATCGTTGGATATTGTCATCCACCTTGAACATACGCAACATATTTGACCTTGAGCATTTCCATTTTATTGTTCTTGTAAGGCAGTGTCAATAAGCTGACATAGCAGGACAATGTGCAGCTCTAAAGTAATTATGACTATTAAGACATTTATGGATTAAAACTGTATGTTTTGAGGAAACTTACTCATGATGAACTTGATACACCTGATCAAACCCTGTTGCTAGTTGCAACTTTTTTGAAAATATCATCCTTAACTTTTATTTATGGTATTTGTGTCAACTACGTATGGAGATGGAGATGCAAGGTTGGGCCAAAAAACTATATAGAATATACATAAATGATTACTTGTAATATAACTTGTAAAGTGTATGTTCTGCATTTAAATGTTCCCACCTTCTTTCTAGTTGTCTTATTTTTGACAATGTTTGACTGTCTCTTTCACACAGGTGCTGTCAGAGGCCCAACATGAGCCTGGCCACTGTGTTTTCTATGAGGAGTGCGGTCGTAACCCATCGATAGGAGAGTCCCTCATTCCTCCTATTGTCCCCTGTCTCGACTACAGCCAAGCCCGACATATAAAAGGAGAGCACTACAGGAAACTCAAAGAGGTCTGTAGATCCTGCTTACTGTTTCAATCAAGCAGAGAACTGGAATGAATAAAGCATTGTAGTAGCTATTCTTAGTCCTCTTCATCTGTTCTTAGGAAATTATTTTATGTATTCACTTCACAAAAAGTGAGCTTGTGTTTGAGTCTTACTTTGACGTTCCAGGTGTGTCCCATTCTGGACCGCGGTGAGAACAATACGTACACCTGCTGTTCCATCAAACAGCTGTCATCCCTGGAAAGGAGTCTAACCCTGTCCAAGGCTGTGCTGATCCGCTGCCCTTCCTGTGCTGAGAACTTTGCCCACCTGCACTGCATCAACACCTGCAGCCCCAACCAGAGCCAGAGGGTAAAAGTCACAAAGGTCATGAATGTCACTACGCTGGGCAAAACGAAGGAGGCTGTGGTGGCTTACCAGTCATTCATCACCACCACCTTTGCAGACGCCGCCTTCCAGTCTTGTAAAAATGTTAGGATCCCTGCCACAGGAGGCTTTGCCATCAGCACCATGTGTGGTCGGTACGGCGCCAAGCTGTGCACCCCCCAGCGTTGGTATGATTTCCAGGGAGACTCCAGTA
Organism: Lates calcarifer; assembly: GCF_001640805.2. Lineage (NCBI taxonomy): Eukaryota > Metazoa > Chordata > Actinopteri > Centropomidae > Lates > Lates calcarifer. Next base: position 15,723,152 of record NC_066845.1, read on the forward strand.
ACGGCCTGGCTCCACTGGACATTGACTTCAGGTTGATAAAAGAGGGATACAGTGAGGGAGTGCCAGAGGGTGTGATTCCCTACAACGGACGCGCTCTGAAGTGTAATGAGACCACACCGTCAGGAGGTCAGGTCTGCTCCTGCCAAGACTGCCAAGAGTCGTGCCCGAGTGTGCCTCCTCTACTACCACCCCCCAGCCCCTTCAGACTATTGGGGATAGATGGCTTCCTTCTGATTTCTATTGTCTTATTCTGTCTCCTGATACTTGCCTTCCTGTTATACCTCTCTGTCTCTTGCGCAATGAGGTCTATGAAAAGAAAGGATGAAGAGAGAGGAAAGAGAAAGAAGAAAGGCAAAGACCAGAACAGTAACGATGTGATTCAGCAGGTCATTCATCCTTCTGAGGTGACGTGCGCTGACAGGAACAGCCTGGCAGCTCAAGCTTTCCTGAGCCTGAAATTTCAGCAATGGGGGACCGTCATGGCCACATATCCCCTCACAGTAAGTACTTTCCACCAGGAAATTTAGAGTGCATGATCGCAGGTACTAATAGTTATAGAAGTTAAAAGTCACTGTGTGCAGAATTTCTGGCATTGGTGTTTCAAACAGGCACACTAAGAAGAATGAAACACATTCAAATTGCACAGTAGAAAAACAAAGGTTGTCAGCCAGATGAAGAAGATATGTCTCAGTTAGTATCTTATCTTCATTCAAGGTGCTCCTGCTGTCGGCTGTGGTCGTGGCTGTTTTCTCTGCTGGTCTCAAATCCATTGAACTTACCACCGACCCGGTCGAGCTGTGGTCTGCAGCCAACAGCCGGGCCCGCCAGGAGAAAGACTTCCATGACACACATTTTGACCCCTTCTTCAGGACGAACCAGCTCATACTGACAGCCCCGGGCAGAAAAGGCCACATTTATGATTCCTTGCTGTTTGGACAGCAGAACTTCAGCGGGCTTGTATCGAAGGATCTCATCATCGAACTGTTGCAGCTCCAGAAAAACATACAGGTAAGAAGCCCAGAATCAATGCTGACAGTGTTTGCAAAAGCTCATCGTATTGCTTTGACACAATGATGTCTCTTTTTTAGGGCATCGAGTTCTGGTCAGAGGATCTGAACCGCACAGCAAGTCTGAAGGACGTGTGCTTTGCACCGCTGAACCCATCCAACCCCTCCCTGACGGACTGTGCAGTCAACAGCTTGCCACAGTACTTCCAGAACAGCCTGGACAACATTAATGCTAAAGTGAATATGACAGAGTTGGGTGTGACCAAAGAGGTGGACTGGAGAGACCACTTAATCTACTGCCTTAAGTAAAGATTCATCAAATGGAATTTCAAATGAGACTGGAAAAAACACAGATTTATTTGCAGTTTCTCAGTGACTTAAACATAACTTTACTTTTTCATCTTCCATCTCCTCTCAAGCTCTCCCCTGTCCTTCAAAGACATCACTGATTTGGGTCTGAGCTGCATGGCTGACTATGGAGCCCCAGTCTTCCCCTTTCTGGCTGTAGGAGGCTATAAGAGTGAGTGACCTTCAGCACCATCTTATACACACATAATACCTTTACAATCAACGCAAAAAGGCTCTTCTAACTCACTTGAACATTATATGTCGTGCTTTTCCTAGATGATGACTACACCAATGCTCAAGCTTTCATCCTGACATTCTCCCTCAACAATTATGCTCGCAACAACCCCAAGTTTAAAGTGGCCATGCAGTGGGAGAAAGAGTTTCTTAAAATTGTCCAAGATTACCAGAAAAACCCTTCCACCAACTTCACCTTTGCATATATGGCAGAGGTAGGGCATACAGTGACAACTCACAGAAGGCATTGTTTATGATTCACATTTTAAAAATCTTAATTTTGCCTGATAGCTAAGGGGTTTAAGACCCTGACTATCTAATTCTAATGTGTCCGGTTGGAGCCTACCCAGGGACACATGTCAAGTCTCACCTCTCTCCACTTATTTCCGCTCTGCTCTCTGTCATATCATATCTATTAAAAGCAAAAATGCTAAAACAAACAAAAAAAGAAGCAATCAGTGACATGCTGATAAAGACGTGCTGTAACAGCTTTTCCAAAGGGCGTGTTGAATTCTTGCCTCTTTTTCCATCACCTCACTGTTGCAACTCTTAAGCCCCTAATCTTTGACTTCTCTCTGCCACCCACCACCCACTTTACCCACCCCACTCTGTCCACAGAGGTCTCTGGAGGATGAGATTAATCGGACAACAGCAGAGGATATCCCCATCTTTATGATCAGCTATGCTGTAATCTTTGTTTACATTGCGGTTGCACTGGGGGAGTACTCTTCATGCAAACGTATACTGGTAAGACTTCACAGATAGAAATGTCTACATTTATTATAGTGCAGACTTCACATGACTCAGCTTTTTTCCAGGGAATGTCACTCTACCACATTGTCCAAATAACTCAACAATTATTGGATCAAGTGTCATACAGTTTTACACAGACATTCATAGTTCCCAGTTGATGAATCTTAATGACTCAGACAGCAGGCTGACATTTGTGGGTTTAAGTAAAATGTATTGACAACTACTGGATGGACTGCCCTGATATTTTCTGCACACATTCATGTCCCATTCAGGATGAATAATAACTTTGGTGACCCCTCCAAAATTTTCACTTCATCAAGTCAGAATTTTAAATTGTCTAATACTTAAGTTTTTAACACCTGCAAAACTGTTGACATTCCTGGCAGCCGCAGCTGTATTATGTGTTATAGGAGATAAATGTACGCTTTTTGCTAGTATGTAGCCAACATTGGCATTAACAGCAGTTTACTTTACTACCAGTAAAGAAAAAACTGTGTGAGTTTAGCATCAAACTTCATTCTTTTACTTGCCAAAAGATGGAAAGCAACAGTTTTACCTCTATTTCCTTCATTTCTTTTCTTCTAAAGAAGTTAGTATGCTAACTAGCTATCACCAGTCTGGATGGCCTGGCTCATCACTTTCTGATTGACTCACTGTAATGTCTAGACTGCCCTGACTAAGTAACTTGTTTTTGTTTTACTTAAAATAGAAATACCTGTGATAGGATACCAAGAAAGTAAAATGGATGAAACAGTACTTATTACATATATGATAAGGAGAAACTGCAGTATTATGGCCATGTCAGCTATATAGTTCTTATCTTTATCTCTAGGTTTACTGGCCATAAAGTTATACAATACAGAAGTCACGATATAGCAAAGATGTGGGAAACAGAAAAAGTACACTGAGTTGAATGAATCTGGAATCTTATCTCTGTGTCCTCAAGGTGGACTCTAAGTTCCTGGTGGGTCTGGGTGGGATCCTGGTGGTTGCCTGTTCTGTCCTGGCTTCCATGGGCTTCTACTCCTGGATCGGCATCCCCTCCTCGCTGGTCATTCTGCAGGTTGTGCCCTTCCTGGTGCTCGCTGTAGGAGCTGACAACATCTTCATTTTTGTTCTGGAGTACCAGGTATGTATATATGTGTGCACCATGACTGTGCAATATTGATGATTTTGTAAAATATGTGCATCATTTTTAGTGGTGTTACCCTACTCTTCCTTCCTTGCAGAGAGATGTACGGAGGCCTGGGGAGAAGAGAGAGGAGCAGATTGGTCGTGTCCTTGGAAACGTAGCTCCCAGCATGCTCCTGTGCAGTCTCTCTGAGTCTGTCTGCTTCTTTCTAGGTAGGAACATTTTTCATTTTTTTAGTTGTTGAAAAAACTATATGAACAAAGTGCAACAGGTAACACTGACACACTAAAAGGTTTCACTTCAGCACAGGTCTGTCCACATACAGTGCGTAGTAAGGCATCGTTGAGTTTCCATACAATGTGTTAACCTGTACCCGTGTCTCTGTCCTGCTACCCAAGGGGCCCTGTCCACTATGCCAGCAGTCAAGTCATTTGCTCTGTACGCTGCTCTGGCTGTGCTCATGGACTTCATCCTCCAGATGACCGCCTTTGTGGCGCTGCTGTCCCTGGATGCCCGACGCCAAGACAACAACCGCTGTGAACTGCTCTGCTGTGTTAGTGTGTCAACCCAGCGTCCCAACAAGCCAAATGAAGGCTTTCTGCTTCCCTTCATGAGGAAATGCTACGCCCCGGTCCTACTGCACCGTTTCACCAGGATCATAGTGGTAAAGCTAGTAACACTTCAGCTGTGACATAAGACAGATTCACAGTTATTATCAATCTGTAAACTCTGATGTGCTTCAAATATCATAAAAACCAAAGTTAAAACGTCATTCTTTGTTGAATGTATTCTGTCCTGTGTTCTCTCCAGATGTTGGTTTTCATCTTCGTTTTCTGTGGATCTCTGTTCCTCATGTTTAATGTCACAGTTGGCCTGGATCAGGAGCTGGCTATGCCTAAGGTCAGTGCGCACTGCTATAAAATGAATGCTGGCACAGTCTTTCAACGTAACCCTTATAAATGTTTTTCTGTTCGTTTTTTTGCTGCAGGGATCTTATATGTTGAACTATTTCCAGTACCTGTACAAATACTTTGAAGTCGGAGTCCCTGTTTATTTTGTAACAAAAAAGGGCTTCAAATTCTCTTCTGTGGAGGGCATGAATGCCGTCTGTTCCAGCGTGGGCTGTGATCAGTTCTCACTAACCCAGAAGATCCAGTATGCCACCACTTACCCCGATCGGTGAGTCAGCGAGTCAGTTTTTTTATGAACTGGACAGGAGAAAATGTGAGCTTGCAGACACTGTTGCTGCTCAACTCTGCATCAGACATTTTCGTGGTTCAGAGGAGTAAAGAGAGATTTTCTGCTTCGTTCTTTACTCACCATTATTTTCACTGACAGATCCTTGAACCTGCTGATATCATAGTAGCAACCTCTTGCATACTAGCCAATCAGATCAGTTAATAATAAACTAAATTACATGAACGCCACTAAGTAGATAAAAGGTGCCTCTAACTGATTGTACCATGCAGTAAGAGCAAACACTCTATATCCTCTATAATTACTGCAATTAATAGGAATAGGTATGACTTCCTGGTATATTTCTGCCAGTTAAATAGAACCAGTAGAAAACTTGTGATGCATAAATTAAGCTCTATATCCATTATAGAGAGTTATATTACCCCATGTTCACTGTCATACATCTGTTATTATGATATATGGTATTGCCATCAGATTCCTTGAAGGAGATCATGACCATTGGATGGATTATAATTAACAACACACTTTTGCTTCCTTGAGATAAGAAGCATTATGGAGTTCACTTATCCCTAACATTATCAGTTGCTTACTGGTAAACAGCGAAACTACTCTCGTAAATGGGGAAATTTTTATTTGTAAGAATAACTGTATCGTATGAAAGTGAAACAGTTTACCTTCCTAATGTTTGCTCACATTAGCCAAACCTCTGCGTTTACTAAAAACAGTAATGTGAATATTACTAACAAAAGAGAGAGAAATATGGCATTTAAATATTTTTGAAATGTGAGCTTATTTACTTTCTTGCGGAAAATTAGATGACAAAATTGAAACCGCTCTCATGTCTGTACAGAACATATGAAGCCACAGCTAGTATCTGGTTAGCTTAGCTTAAACAGCTAGCCCAGTCAAGAAAACTTACACTTTAGTTTTTGTGCAGTTTTAACAAATGAGTTATATTGTATATTGTTATATCAGTGAGCCTTAAAGGTGCTGGTAGGTAGATTTTGTTACCTTTGGACAGTGCCAGGCTAGTTTCCCCCTGCTTCCATGTATGCTGAGCTAACTAGCTGCTGGTCATAGCTTCATTTTTATGACAAGAGACAAGAGAGTGGTATCATTTCATCTAATTCATTGCAAATAAGTACATTTCTCTATCTGTCTATGTGTTCCCTAAATACTCATAAGAGCACAGCAGGGGTATTCATCCACAGCTGAAAATAGTCCCCAGCAAATGGACTATCTGTATTTGATTAACATCTGGTAAAAACAAAACAAAACAAATATTTCCTGTCTTTTAAAGACAGGAAATATTTCCTGTCTTTTAAAGAAACAAAACTATATATTTGAGATTTACATCTCAGTCATAGTTGTGAATCCATCAAGTATTGATGGATGGATTCATGCATTGTTGTTTTTGGTCAACTCATGGGATTTGGTAATTATTCAAAAAATAAAGAATGACACTACTTTTATCCTTAAACGTGGAAATTTGCATTCTCATTCTCTCTTTAACCCATTCACGATGTGGTCTGTAGATCTTACTTGGCTATTCCTGCCAACTCTTGGGTGGATGATTTTATCGACTGGCTGAACCCTGGATCCAAATGTTGTCGACTTTACACCCTCGGTCCAAATGCTGGAAAGTTCTGTCCTGCGAATCAATGTGAGAATCACCGCTGAGAAAACACCTAATTAAAACACACTCTTCTGTGAATTTCCTTATATGATGAAATACATTACCCTAACTTTATCAACACTCCCATTCTGCTCCTATGTCTCCATAGCTGCTTTCCTCTGTGGGCGTAAATGTATGGCTACTCCTCCGAACGGCGTCCTCAGGCCCAGTGTGGAACAATTCAACCGCTTCCTGCCTGACTTCCTGGGTAACAGGCCTGACCTGCAGTGCCCCAAAGGGTGTGTGTATTGTAGCTGCACATTTAAACACAAATTCATCAGAACATGGGAACAACATTCTCACTGCTTATTATTTCTCTTTGAACAGTGGTTTAGGAGCCTATGACACGGCCGTGGTGAGAGATCAGAGTGGAGAAATTATAGGTAAGTCATTTCAAATAATCTCAGAGCAGCCAACGATGTCAATTCCTCTTAAACAGAAATGATGGCAATAAGTCAACTCTTCCCCCCACGTTCCCCTCAGCCTCTCGGTTCATGGCTTACCACACACCTTTAACCAACTCTCAGGAGTTCACTGCTGCGCTGCTTATGGCCAGAGAGCTGGCCCACAACATCACAATGGGCATGCGGAAAGTACCAGGCACCTCACCTGACTTTGAAGTATTTCCTTACACGTATGTACTTTTAGTTCCTTCATGTCACCATCTGTCCACAACACTGTGGACGGGTCAGTTTCTTTTCATTATTCATATTTCTGTATTTTCTGACCATTATTTTGCTTTTCTCCATCGTCCAGGGTAACTAACGTATTTTACGAGCAGTACCTGACTATTGTACCAGAGGGACTCTTCAACATCTCCATGTGTCTGCTGCCAACCTTCGTGGTGTGCTGCCTGCTGCTGGGTTTGGATCTCCGCTCCGGCCTGCTCAACCTCATCACCATAATCATGATCGTCGTGGACACTGTCGGCATCATGACGCTGTGGGGCATCGATTACAACGCGGTGGCTCTTATCAACCTGGTCACGGTGAGAACATGTCTGTGATGGGGATTAAAGGGGCAATCCACAGATTTTACAAATGAAGTTAATTTTACCATGTCCTGCACAGTATGCTATGATGTTATACTTGTTGTTTATAGTCTATATCATCACCATAATGTTTCATACTCTGTGTGATTTTTTTATTTATTTATTTTACTTTTTACTTACTATTTAGTGCATGCAGACTAACTTAACACACTCTTGCTTTTGATATACACAAGTAAAATTGTAGCCTAACCTTTCAGTGATAACTGTTATTGAAATATAATACATGTCTTACTTTGTTAACTTACATTCTCTATGGTGCTTACAGGCAGTGGGCATCTCTGTTGAGTTTGTGTCACATATGACAAGATCCTTTGCACTCAGCACCAAGCCCACACATGTGGAAAGAGCAATGGAGGCTACAGCCAATATGGGCAGTGCAGTAAGTGAACCAGAAGGCTGCCTAGAGCACACATTGCACACAGTTAATTGTATAACCAACCATGCAGTAACTGCTATCTGAGTTAAACATGTTTATTTTTTACCCTGAAGGTATTTGCTGGTGTTGCCATGACCAACCTGCCGGGCATCCTTGTGCTGGCATTTGCTAAAGCTCAGCTCATCCAGATCTTCTTCTTCCGGTTAAACCTGGTCATCACACTTCTAGGGATGGCTCATGGACTCATATTCCTCCCTGTGCTGCTCAGCTACTTTGGTATGCACCTTATTTTGCACATATTTTTCTATGCAGCAGACGGCATCGGTGAAGCCGAGAGCAATGACTAAATCTCTGTGTCTTTTTCTCTCAGGTCCTAGTGTGAATAAGGCGGTGCTGCTGCAGCTCCAGCAGGCCAAAGCCAAGGAGCTGGAGATGAGGAACAACATGAGACAAGTCTATGATAACCTGAGCTACGACGACAATGAGATGAAACGGGAGACACAGGCTGCAACAAACGACAGCAGACCTTCAAAAGTTATAGAAAACCAAAAGGAGGAGAGAATTGACCATTTCTGAGCGCCAACAACAAAAACTGTTTCTAAAAGCTCTGATGAGTAAATACCTCTGTAACAAACTGCACAAGGATGGACACAGAAAAGGACAGAGATAGCAAACAGAGAGTCAGGTATTTGGCTCTTCCATATGGAAATCATTAACTATGTACCTCAATCAGAATTGGACTGGTGGGACCGGCAACAACAACACTCAGTTGTGCAATTTTTCTGAGCAATGCAAGAGTGGACTATTGCAATGAGAGTCAATCTTTGTGTCTCAGCAAATGAGAAACTACACGTGTCTCTTCACAGGCCCTGTGGCTACGCAAGATTTGTTTTTCAACTGTGGAATTATCTGACAGTACAGGAAGTCAAACATTCCTGAATTAGTCATTTTATATTTTTATATTGAATGTAATTATTTTGTATGTGAGTATTTCATAGCACTGCGTCCAGTAATTTGAATGAACTCACACTCCAGTATTTCATATTATAGTTTCTTCAATTGCAATATGCAATCACTGAAAAAAATATTAGTTTTTATTACATGAATAAATATCCTTATTGAAAACTTTCTGCATTGTAGTTTTCTATTTTAGGTGTTACATTACAAATAGGGAGGAATGACCTAGCAGAGATGTTTACATGGTAATAACATGTCGTTGTTGATTCAGTGAGAAAAATACACTTTTATTCTGTTTTGGGTCCAAAACTGTGACTGTGATTTCCACTTCCCAAGGACTCACAACACTGTCAAGTACTCTCTTTAAAATTTGTATTTTCCCACAGTAGGAGAAAGACAAATTCTCCTTCAAGTTCCGAAGTATTGAATACCAAGTCTGGGCTGAAACCTTTTTTAACACAATAAAATAACAACAGTTAAGGGTGTTTTACAATGTTGTAACAGGAGTCCTCTGGAAGCAGAAATAAAATGAATGGTTTACTTTTGTCACTAATTTTACTGATCATCTCATAATTTTTATTCTCTATCTCCATTTGATCGATTTGTGTTGAGGCAGATAAACTCCTTTTATTACTTTGCACTGCATCTGACTTTGTGACAAAACAGTTTGGTTTTAGTCAAGGGATTTTTTTTCCCTGAAAGTTTTCCATAAGCTGCCCCAAAAGGGACAGGGATTGCTGCAGCCAGGTTGGTGTCTTCTGAGTATGTTTTTGATTTGGAGCATCGTGCTCCACATGTTCCCATTTACTGCCTCTGAATCGCACAGACTTTGTATATATACATGTACCCACTGTACCATGTGCAGCCGGTACACTACAGGTGTACGTTTGGGTGCTGGATGTACAGTTAAAATTGTTGTAAAATATGGAAATCTGACTTTTGTTTATGTTTTATGAAAGCATAAAACTTGGAACTAAACAGGAAACAATTTTAACAACAAATTTTACTTTGTGAACAGTGGATAAATCTGTAAGGTGACAGTTAATTGGAAGGTACTGTATCTGATAGTTGAACTTGAACATTAAGGAACCGCATGTCCTAAAAATCTTTCAACGCTTTGATCCACAGCAGAAACTGAATATTTCAGCAGTTTCAGACAAAAGGACATTATGACACTTTATGAGTAAATAAAGAGAAATTTAAAAAATGGAAAGATGTGTCAAATATCTTGGGTATTTCAAATTTTGTTTTATTAACAATGCATCCCTTTGATAGGATTGTATGTTTCTTTAGGTCATCAATGCCCCCAAAAACATACTGTACACATTATACAAGGGAAACCACGATTCAGGCAAAAAAAAGAAAAAAAAAGAAAAAAAAGAAAGAAAAAAAATCTTTTTAAATTATAATACAGTCTTGAGGAAAAAATATAAATAACTTTGTTTCTTCTCTGGTTGAGCTCACTCTATGGTACAGACATATAATAAATAGATCGGATCTGACATCACTCAGCTGATCTATGAATCATCTCTCTATGAGTCCATTTTTGTAGCAGCATTATAGCAAAAACAAGCCAATGGAAACAGAGATCCCTGTTTCCCTGGAAACCTTTTACAAATCCTTTAGTCATCGCACACACACACACACCCCCTTCCCCCCTCCTCCATCTCAGCCAATGACAGACAGTGATATTGCATTGTGGAAACAGATTGAGGGGTTATTATATTCCTACAATGTAATGGCAGCATGTAATGGCAACCTTTTTTTTTTCAAAAGTTTTACAAGCAAGAAAACGTGTTAAGGTGATGTTACAACTTTGCCATGCTTGTTGCACATGCAGTGGAGGTGAAGCACAGAGGTAAGAAGGCATAGAGTCGGGTAGCTGCTGGGCTTATGCATGTTTTGGAAAACGTCTGTGAGCAGAGTTTGGTACTAAAATCTGTAATGAATCAATCTACAGATAACTTGTACAACCGAGCATTACTCCAGAGATAAACCCGCCTCCTGAGAAGCTTGCTAATAATGCAGTGGCTGAAGAAAAAACATTAAAGGTCCTAAGGAAGTAAAGGATGGCATAGACTAGCATTAAATTACATGCTATTCTTCTCATGTACTGTGTAAGGATGGCATATATAGTGCTTTAGAAAATACAATACTAGTGATGTTTTGATTGTCTGAGATACAAGAAATAGAAAAGTAATTGGCTGTCTGTGCTGACAAGAGGCTACAGGTTGTAGGAAGTGGTGAGGCAAGAGAAGCAAAAAGCACATATCTGGCTAAAACAGATCACAGGTTGGGGTGGGATATGAACCAGGAAGGCTCCAGATACGGTTTTAAAAACAGCAGGACTCCCCCTCCCCCCCCCTGTAGTGTTTTGTTTCGTAAGGAGAAAAAGAACGTGGGGTCCGAGGAATCACTGGGTAGACACAACAACATGCCTTATTAATTTCATTACAGAAAAACACCACCTCTGAAAAGAGATAAAATGTTGATAGAATTTTTTCTTTTTTCTTTTTCTTTTTTAAACACAGCGTGAGTCTTTGTCTTAATGATCCAGCTTGTCCTTAAGCATTATGTTGATGTATTATTGAGTGTTGCTCAAGATTGCCAACCCATCTGAAAACAGTATTTGGTTAAACTGCTCCCCCTTTTTCCTGTTTAAAAAAAAAAAGAAAAAAAAAGGTCTGAGACAGCATTAGGCATGTCGGGTTAAACTTTGTTTACAGATACTGACATCCTTTGTTTCCAGCTCGTACTTGCTAGAAGAAAGGTGAGTGATGACCACCTCCTCCTCCTCCTCCTCCTCCTCCATCCTTGGCTATGCTACTCCGTTTTGAGCAACAGAAACATGCCAGTCCCCCCCCCCCAAAATCCTTAGAGCCATAAGTTAATTTTCTCTGTCTAGCGTTCGTTCGGTGTTTGCAGGGTGGCAGGACCGGGGCTGTGCAGGGAACACAAAAGTGGGGGAAGGATAATCAGGATTCTGTAGGAGGGTCAACATCCTCTTCGACAGGTTTTGGTAGCTTTGTCAGGATTGCCTCTGCTTCCTCATACATCTGAAAAAGAGGAAAAATGATTGAATACATGAGCTAGATGTAGAGTTTCAGAGAATATAGGGGGGAGGGGTGATGTCATGTCTTACTGGCATGAATTGCACGTCCTGGAAGAGTTCTTGTATGAAGCGTCTTGAGGTCAAGCGAAACATACAGTGGGCTAAGAGGTGAGAAACCTCGGAGTACAGGCAGATGTCGTCAAACGCATATGGAAACTTCTCCTTTATCCTAAAGAGAGGTGGGAAATTAACAGGCCTTTAAAAACACCTTCTATTGTTCTGCAAGTGAATGTGCATCTAAAATACTGTATGCATGATGACAGAAAGAAAAAGAGCTTTACGTCAGTAGTCCTGTTTCGTGGCCTTTGGTTCCCACAGAGGAGCTGAGGTTGATGATGAGGCGGAGCACCTCCTTCCTCAGCAGAACACGAGAGGCAGGGCCGTCTTCTGATATCGCCTTTCCACCTGAAAGACACATAAATAAATATTAAGTATTCACCACAGTAAATACAATATAGAACTGTACCAGTGCTTTATAAATATTTTCCTTATTCCATCTTCTTTCTCATCATGGTGGCTTATTCTTGTTCAGGTGGGTGTCAACAATTATTGTTATATTCTAACAGTTTTACTGAAAAGGGAACAAAGCAGTAATTCACTTTGGTATTCAACAAAATACCCTACACATTGTGGTTATTCTTACCAATGACAATGTCACCAGGTGTGGGCGTGCTACAGATTGAGCCTTGTGACACAGCAGCATCGCTGCAGCCTGACACCCCAGAGAACTTGGACTGAGGCATCACCTCCAGACGATGGCCGCTCTGGCCTCCCCATGACGGGAAGTCGACATAGTCTGCCAAGAAAAAAAAAAGAGCATTTGTTATATTCTGCGTTGAGTCTAAAGTTCATCCATGTATATGACTGGTTGAGCGTATGTCAGCTCACCCGTCCGAGGGTGCGTGCTGTTGATTTGTGGCTGTGTTGGGTATCCAAGGACGATGGCTCCTACGCAGTAGAGGCAGTTTTCTTCAGTGTGATCCTGTAGTCCTGTCTCCTCTGAACCCACCGTGTGGTTCTGGGTGTCGCCTCGGCAAATAATCAGCTCAGAGATACTGAACTGCTGCTTTAGTACTGGGATAGCTGGGCGATCACCTACAGGGGGAGACTCATGGTGAGCACAAACACACTTACACCAACCAATCAGATTCAAAATCTCACATATATGTTAATCAGATATAAAGCTGCATTTACCATCTCCATCACCAAAGAGGAAGCGTTTCCGCTCTTCGGACGGCGGGCTGATCCTCTGCTGAAAGTAGGCCGAGTCTCTGATGTGGAACATGTCATTGATGTCCATGGGCAGTGCTAGGCCAATGTAGTCATCGTTGCACCCAAAGGTGGCGCTAGACACCATTGAGCGCACTGAGGAGCAGCGTTGCAGGGTGCTTTGGTTGATGGGGCTGAGTAGTTCCTCTTTATCCAGAGAGGCGAAGCTCAGAGCTTTCAGAAACCTAGGGAGGGCAAGAGGAGAGGTGCGTGAGAGGATCCGGGGGGAGAGACTGGGACAGAGAAGGAACATGGGGAATAAATGAAAAAATGTTGGATAAAAGCACAGAGACAGAGACTTGGTGAGCAGAGAGTGAGAAGGAAGTTGGGATCACAAGGGGCTCTAAAGCCCAGCTTACTGTAGCAAGCTATCAGGGCAGCAGCAACAGGTAGATTTGCAGCAGAGGGCATGTGCTGATCTGAAGTTTGATATGACTGCCTTCAGGCAACGCCAAAGCTTTAAAATACACTAAAGCACCCAATGACCAGTTGTCTATAGCTTTACACGGAAAAAAGACCTGGTAAGAGGCTGAATTTTATATGAAGGGTCAAATACTGGATGAAATACTAGACAATACAAATACATGTCACAGAATGTACATTTTTTTCAAGTCAATCAACAGGTGCAGCTGTTCTGATAACTGATTATTGACAATTGTTTAAGCTTTTTTTTCTAGCAAACATTCTCAACATTAGTCAAACAATTAAATAATCCAAACTCTTTAGATTGTTGGTCAGACAATTTGAATTTGTTACCTGTGATACACATTTTCACTATTTTCTTTTCTTTAATAGACCAAAGCATTAATACATTAATCAAGAACGTAATTCACAGATTCATTTTTTCCCTCATAATTTCTTAATTTCATAAGTCTGACTGCCTATCAGCACGAAATTTAAGCCATCATCAAACAACCATCATGAATAAAATACTTCACAGTGACTGTGAAGAGGGAAATTTTATTTTATATTGAGAGTAAAGAGCCTGTGTGTTTGGACATGTTCAAAAATTCACTCATGCTCATTGCCATGTTCCCTAATATTTTGGTTCCAAGCAAAAATTTCTTCGCCCACCTTTCTTTGTGATATATGAGTACAGGGAAGTTTACAGACACGGATTAAAATGCAGTGAGTTGAGTTGTTGAGCTGAGACCTGATTAAAATCCACAAACAGTACAGCCGCAGCTATATTGTGGCATGTTTCTCTACCTGTGTGCTAAGAAGGGTTACAGCTCCAAGAGGATGGGAACAACCAGCAACCAAACAGTCTACATGGGACTTACTCATACTACAGAGCTACAGGAGTCAAAGCAATGACAAAAACAACTGTAGGCATAGAGCTGTAGTTGCTACCAAAGTAAAAGCAGCAAGGACGTATTTGTCTGGAAGCTACAGCTCTACTATGGAGGACGCTGGGGTCGGTCCACCCACCACGGTACGAGTGTTCTGGACAGCCTGCGGTGCGAACTTAAGGCGCTGGGTTCTGGACAGGTATCCCTCCTATCTGACAGCCTGACAGACACAGCAGAAGGTGCAAAAAAAAAAAAAACACACACAAAAAAACACTTGCACCTGTTATTGCCAAGGTAGACAGAAACCAAAACTCTACCCCAGGCACATAGCTGCTTAAGCTACAGTACCTCAAATGGAGGAGGCATGTTTTGAGTTTTCTCTCAGACAACTGAACACTTCTAATCATACCACAAGAAACACATGATTCGGAAAAAGGAGTAAACAGTCATAAATAAAATGTAGACAAAAGAAAAACACATGCAGCAGTGCTGGTTTTCTGTCACACAGTCCCTGTAGCAATGGCTGATTTACCTGCGAGGTGTTAATCTGGAGTCCAGGCTGCCGGTCTTCATAGTGATGGTGTCGGTGAACAGCACATCTTTGGCAGGTGAAGCCAGTGCTTCACTGTGAGACAAAGACGGGTGTATCCTCTGCTGCTGCAGCCTCTTCAACGTGGCGTAGCCCAGTGCGTCTCTTGGGCTGGTATATATGAAGCTACAGTCAGCCAGGCTCTTGATGGTGGTTACTGAAGGAGATTTGAGAGACTGAGCTCGGCGGGGGAGAGTGTGTGAGGAGCCGGGCGGTACCAGAGAGACAGTGGAGGACTTAGGCGTTGACATGTGGTTGGTCTGTGCCTGGGGGGTGAGAGAGGGGAGCGTCTTGACAGTCTTGGCAGATACCACTGTGTTGAGGCTCACACAGTCAGAAGAGTCTGGTTCAGGTTCGGGATGCTCGGGGTTTCCAACGGTCTCCCTGGAGGGGCTGGAGCTCATGGAGCTGATTCCGCTGGTTGTGGTGTCTGTGTTAAAGCTCTGACTGCGGCTTTTAAACTGCGTACCTCCGCCACCTCCTCCACCCCCTCCCACGTTGCCTCCGCTAGAAGAGGAGCCGCCGTCTCCTGCCAGACGCTCTCGGCTGCTCTGCTCCCTCTCCCGGCTGGGGTGCTCCATAGTCCCATGCCCGGCTAGACCACTTAGTCCGAGGCCTGAGCCCCCTCCCCTAGCCAGCCTTCCGTCCACAAGGTGTTCCTCAGAGCCCCCCCTGGTTCCGACAAAGGACGTCTCCAGGCTCACTGTGGGACTCTTCGGCATTCCTCTGCCATTAAACACAGGAGTGAAGACGTCCCCCTGGTTTGGGCTGTAGACCGATGGTTCTGTCACTGTCCGGTTCCGCCTCATACTCCCTGTCTTGAGATCAGTAGGGGTGCGAGAGCCTGAAGGGGTCTTCGGGTCACTGGTGGAGCGCAGCTTCTTGCTGGGCAGGGACAGGGAGTTGAGGAAGCGAGTGCGAACAAAGCGTGAGGAGGCCAGGATGGTGAAGGGGCTGCGGTCCTTGACTGGTTTGGGGTGTAGATAGAAAGAGGGCTCGTCTGACTGGTCCAGAACATCACACTTGTCATCGTCTAGAATGTACATGTCTGAAAGCACAAAGAAGGAATTAAGAACACAACAGGAGCAAAAAAGCACTGATATCTATCATAGCTAGCACCAAGAATTACTGATTACTATGATGTTGGAACATCATAAACAAAACTAGTATTTTTTCCTGACTCTTTACAAATGTTGCCAGTAACACACAGACACAATCAAGTCCCACGTACTTGGCTGAGACTCGCTCTCACTGTTGTGGCGCGAGCTGGTGGATTCGGAGTTCAGACTGAGCGTGCTTGGCACTGAGGAAAGTTCAGAGGTCAGCTGCGTGTCGACCTCATCTGGAGTGACAGGCCACAACGTCCTGCGACTGTGTCTGACTGCATCCCAACCGTACTGTTTCAGCACCTCACAACCCTGTCTGGTCTTGGAGATCACACCCAGGACATAAACACACGTCCTGTGGATGGAAGAGGACCGTTAGTAAAGAGATATATATGTTGTATTGGGCCATTATAGACTTCGACTGCAGAGATCAATATAGTTAAATGGACTGCATCTATTATTCAGCTAATTAACTGATTTAAACTCTTCACTGTTTATTGGTGAAATTATATTTTAAGCTGTTCTCATCTCCAGGAATCCTGTTTGCTGTCAACACTGCGTTCCTGTAGGAGAAAACAAAACAACTTCCAGTTTAGTGAAAACTGGTAATAACTAAAAATAATAACCTTACCCTCTTACTGACAGCACCTCACAGTGCTGAGCCAAAGTGAGGATGTCAGGAATGACATTCTCCTCCTGCAGGAGATTCAGACCCCAGTTTGAAGAGCCAATGTTGCCCTGCATGGAAAACAACACGTCACCAGAGCCATCTCTTTGTAACTATCATTATTATAGTGACAGGGTAACTGAGGTGACATAAACTGATAGCAAGTGTTACTGACCAGTGCCCAGAGAGCAGCCTTCAGCTGTTTAATGCCCTCCCAGGTGTCCAGCATCGGGGAGCGAACTGTGTAGCTGAGGTCAGGAACCACACTCTGGAAAAGAGACTGACGTCAGGAAGAAAGGCAGCTAAATTTGGATGACCCACTGATCCCCAGAGAAACACAACGTAGGAAATTGAAAGGAAGCAAGAACGCAGTGTGCTGTTAGAGCAAGACAAAGTCTTTACCTGAGCCTCCAAAAGATGACAGCCTGTCTTATCATGGACCAGCTGACCGTACAAGTGCACAGGGAGATAGACATTTGGTCTCTGTAACCTGGAGACACAACCAGAGAAATTACAAAAACTCAATTTGCAGAGCATCCTGTGGTTTTTTCAGGTATCGCTGTCCAACAGTTCATGACATCTTTAAGTCGAGCTTCTCACCTTTGGTTGCTGCGTCTGACGTAGTTGTCTCCATCAACAGGTTTACGGTAGGTTGTTAGTGCTTCGTTGAGCTGCTCCTCTATCAGGTCCACATACTTCAGGTTGTATTCCTGCAATCCAGAAGACATTTAAGTCATTTCTGGTGTCATCATAATCTCGCAGCCTAATGAATTTAAAAATCATTAATAAGTGGATTACAAGTGAAAGTTTATTTTGCTGCCTGCCAACATCCTGATAATACCTTCTGCCATTTATCCAGCTGTTTGCTGACGTAACCCCTCTCATTGAGGTAGGAGAAACCTTTAGGAATGGACAGGAACCTAAAAAGCAGAAACAAGATGTACAGTGTGTTTAAGAGGGAATGTAAATGCTTCAGGACTTACAGCATACCCAATACTTTTGAGTCATGTGTGCTAAGCAGAGATGATGTGGTAAAAACACTCACCTGAGGAGCAGCAGGAGGCCTTTGTCTCCCAGGTGGGACAGAGCTGGTTTCAGCTGGATTAGAGCATGAAGGTTGGCCTGTGAGGCAGCGTGACATAACAAGTCAGACAGCAGGAAGAATGGACACACAACGCCACCAGAAATACAAATAAAAATACCCACAATTTACATCTACCTATTAAAGTCACACCTGATTTTTTTTATACTGGTCCTGGAGTGTTCATATACCTTCCATTAGAACACCCTGCTTTACATTCATTCAGTTTCTCACACTCTCACATATGAGCTGCACACTAGAGCCACAGCCTTCTCCTGCTCGATTAGCTCTACTGTGCTGACTGTACTTTAAGTGATGTGTGTCACCTTGTCTTCGCAGGCCTCGTCCAGTATGTCCAGGGCCTCCATGGACACAGCCTTGCTGTGGTCGTGAAGCTGCGTGACCAGCAGCTCCATCCCCCAGCTGCTGAAGAACTCTACGCCCGCACGCAGCAGCACACGGAGGTGTTTGGTGGCATACAGCCTGCACGTCTGCTTGGTGGGAGGAAGAGGGGGCATGGTTATTGTAAAAATGATGTTGAAAATTACGTGCTTTCAGAAGTATGTTTGAGTGTCGTGTCTTGTGGCAGTCTTACATCAGTAGCAGCAGTGAGGATCTTGGAGAGGATCACTCTGGCCAGACCGTCTCTGCTGTAGTCCAGTGTGGATACAGCAAGTTTCAGCACAGCATCCTGGTTCTTCACAGAGCACAGATTCAGCAGGCTGCGAATACAGAAAACAAGGACAGGCGTTACACTGAGTTGTTAGTGACACCAAATGTGTGTTGTGATTATTTCATAGAACAAACATGTCTGAGATTCTTGCACTCCATGAGCTCAGAAAATCCTAGAAAAGCCTGTCAGGTTTTTCTGCTCACTCACCACTGAAACAGGCCACATTTCTCCAGCAGTTTGACTCCCTGCGGGTGTGCAGAGAGTGTCCCCAGGAAGAGGAAGTAGTGTTGGCTGAGTGTGGTGAGCAGGCCATTACTCTGCAGACAGCGCTCAGGCTTCAGTCCTGAGGACGAGGAGAGCCATGACACCATGTCTCTCACCAGGTCCTCCAAATAACCCTGGCCATCCTGGTGACACAGGGCAGAGGAAAGAGAGAGAGAGAGAGGGAAAAGAGGCAAGTTAGAAAATGACAGAAGATAAAACAGGAATGTGTGTGTTTGTGTGCACATGTTCACTTCTCTAACCTCATCTGAGTCCATGAGGAACTCAACAAACTGACAACCAACCACAGTGAGTTGTCTGGCCTTTACGTGGTCCAGTGCCAGCCCTGCATACAATTTACTACTGGGCTTATAAAAGTACAGCAGCCTCCGCACAAACCTGCATCACACAGAAAACAAGTAAGTATTTAAAACAAGATATTAGGCAGGTCAAAATTATTTCAAATCTTGCAGTGGGTTTTTGGTGATATGAAGGGGTCTTACTTGTGCATCTGTTCATCTTTGTTGTTCCTGAGGTTTACATTTGGCCACTGAGAGAGAAAAACAACACACTTAAACATTAGACAGGTTAAAAGAGGGTGATAATGGAGTCTATGGTGCTACAGGAGATGAGACTGACCTTAAGGATGGTGGCAATAAGCAGCCAGTTCCACTCCAGGTTGTGCTTGTGGTTGAGAATGTGACTGTCTCTCAGGTTCATCATCAGTGCTTCTTCTGTGTCCTGAGAGACAAAAAAAGATTTTACAATATGAACTACACATAGCTGCTGATGTTTTTCACTGTGCAAGATAAAAAGCACTAATTATTATGCAAGAAAATTGTATTCATTTTATCTGTTTCATTCATCTACTTTGCTGAAAGCAAAACAAAACAGTTAGCCTAGCTTTGTCTAAGGTGCTTTCTAATAACTTCAAAGTGACCTCATTCACACATTGCATCTTGTATATTTACCATATATAGAAAAGGGAAATGAGTGGTGGTTTAAACAGAATTTAGTATACAAATTGAAGCTGATTTCCTGACTAACAGCTGGCTGCACACAGCTGGCTTTGCAGACTTTCCAACCTCCAGGTCATTCTTGGATGAAAAAATAAAACCACTGGACGTTTGGAGGTGAAACAAGGTTTTTCTTTCCATTTGTATTGGAAGCTACTGTATCTGTTTCCCCTTTTGTCAGTGTTTGTGCTAAACTAAACTCACCCCGGATGTTTGTACTGAACACAGAACAATAAAACTGATATCCACTGTAGGCAGAATGGCAAATAAGCATATATCCAAAAATGTATTGTATGTAAGTATACACGGTTGTTAAACCTAAAATCTAGGATGTTAAAAGCATGGTAATTTTTACCTTAATGACATAGATGTCTCTGTGGACACGTGAGTGTGACTCTCTGCGGTTATGTGAAGACACAGACTTGCGGATGATGTGGTCCAGGTAAAGACTGTGCGGTTTCAATCCTTTCTTCTTCTTCTCATGGAAACGCTTCAGATTGTTAACTGCTGCACTCGCCCGACTGAAACATAAACAATAAATATCAGGGATGTCCCCCTCCTCCCAAAAAAAATGTTTGTTATCAGCACATGTCACTGTTAAAGAGCACTACTCATCAGAGGGAGCGAGAGAAAGAGTGAGAAAATATACAGTTCTGGTAAATAAATACGTGTTTGGGCTGAAAATGATTTTTTGTGAGGAAAAACAGATGTGGGTGAGCCGGAGTATACTCACAGTCGTTTCTCCTGGGGGATGTCAAAGGAGGCGGCCATGTTGATGAGGGTGGGAAGGCAGTGCAGGTGGTGACTGTGGGAATGAGGAAGGATGGTGTTTGCCTAAACATGAGAGAAGCAGGTGGAGGAAAAAGCACAAAAGCATTTTGAATTAGAATCATAGGAAACATTTATGGATTATTTAGTGAGTTAAATTTCAGAAGGCAAAAGAATATTTTTTCCAGGGCTCTAAAATATGTCATGAGTCAGAGATACTTTGAAATTTTCTTTATGTTACCATGTGCAGAAGTTCTCCCAACAGGATGGTAGCTCTGACAGCAAGCTGGTCATCACTACTGGTCACAACTTCTACAAGACCCTACAAAGACAAAAGGAAGGACAGAGAGAAGCCATGAGGTGTGCTCCTCCTGAAAAACATTCAAGCTAAATATTGCTTGCTAGTTTAGTAATAGTTACTAGCAAGTGCCAAATGTAATATAAATCCTTAGGTGCAAAGGTCTAAAAAACACACTATCAATTCACCTCTAACAGCCCACTGGTGATAAAGGCAGACAGGACAAATCCCAGGTAGTTGTCCATCAGATCAGGCCTAATGAAGCAAACAGAGTCAAAACTTATTTCATGGCTTGTGTAGACACAGCAGTTTTGTCAACCTATTCCATTTCTTCTCTCTTACCTCGAGCGGGCCCGATGGGGTAGGATGACTTTGGCCTCAGCAGCAATAAACCCGTCAGAGAGTCTCCAGGTGTCCTGGAACCTGGCAGGGTCTGAAGTAAAAAAAGAGCACAGATTAACTTACACTGTGTGGGAGTAAAATATGTACTCCCTCTTCTTCTTGAAAAATCTGTAGTATGTTTTTTTTGTCAAAGCCATGCAGCCAAACTGCAATTAAGTATTAAATACCATATGTAAAAACACCCAAATTTCCAGACACCATGATAATGGGAGGGAATATAAAAATTAATTCTGGGGGTACAAAAGATGTTTTACTCACCAACACTTAGAAGAGCTTCAGTGAAGTCTTGAGTTACAATGGGCACAGGGAGTCTGAATATCTCATATAACACCTCCAACAAACCTTTCTGCAGGGCAAATAACATTGAGGGAATCAGATACATACACGTTTGATATGGCACAAAGTGCATTAAGCAGCGCTAGAAACAGAACCTCCAATACCCTAATGTTACTGCTGTGTAATACAATGCTCTAAAGGCTTGAGGGAGCCCTAGTTTCACTCTGAGTCCACAGGAAAGAGAACAATAATATCTGCAAGCACTTGATCTGCTGATCTGATTTGATCAGTCTGTGCCATGACAAATATATCTCACTGTGTGCTTTGATACTCTGACTGCAACCAGACACAAGTGAAAGCCTGTTTGGTTCTCCATCTAACTACAGCTACAGTAAAATGGAAGCTGATGGGACAAAAACTTCACAGGCAAGAGATTTACTTATCGGTGAGGTCTTGGTTGCTAGGGGGGCAAACAAAAGCGATATAAACTGCTTTTAAATCTACCAACTTCCTGATTCTGTGTCAAAGATTTTTTTTTTTATATTTGGCATGCAGCTGTTTCAATACTCACCCTAACTTCCATATTTGGTATGCAAAGTAAGCCAATTAAAGATTGGATTCCAGAATTTCCAGCCTTGCATAGGTTGATAATCCCTGAGTAACAAAAGGAGACAAAAGGAACACATTTAACTCATGATACCCTCAAAATGAAAACACATTTAATGTGAAGCAAAACTATTCACATACAATTATCACTAAATCTAAGCTCTTACCAGACCAGGAGCGAAAGGCTGCCACTATGGCCATTCTACTCGACAAGAAGCGTGCCTCTCTGTCCTCCCTGAGAATATGAAAACACACACGCACATGTACATTAATAACTGGGCACCTTGTTCCATACACACAACATCATTATGTTCTCTCTTTGCACAGAGCATTGAAAGGCATTTCACAAAGGTTCAAACTAGACCGCAAAGGCAAAACATCAAACAAAGTCAAAGAGAATCAAGTAAAAGATCTTTTTGATATAAAAGCTAATTTTTCAGAGTGACTTAAAGGATTGTGGTGACTTAGCGTGCTTCACATCCTCGGGGAAGTCATTCTGGAGTCAAGCAGCCCTGATAACAAGGGTCATATCACAAAAACACTATACAAACCCTCAACTTTCTCGACGCATGCTGTTACCAACATACGAATACAGCAAACAGTAAACAGAGGGAAATGTCAGAACACTATCTTTTTGTCTCTACTGTAATACTAACTCTCTTCATAACACCCCCCCCCCGCCCACAACACACACACACACACACACACACACACACACACACACACACACACACACACACACACACACTCACTTGAGTTGCCCTTCAGCCGTGTCTGCGTTGTGACGGTAGTGAAAATCTGTGAAAGGGGCGAGGATTTGCTGCAGGACAGAATGCACGCACACACACACACAAAAGATGGATGAGTACATAATAAAACAGACTTATTAAGTGCAATTAAGTGGAGACATTCTTAAACATTCCCACCAAACATCTTACAGTAATAATTAACCTGCTATAGATCTCATATGACATCCATGTGTATATAATGACTGCCATGATGAGATACCCCTGTCCCAGGTGTCTGTTTGCAGACAATGAGGCTTTGGAGAACTGTAACTGATTACTGTAAGCTCCATGGGAAAGAGAGGGGCAACCTCCGGCTGTTAATCCTGACTGGAATGACTCCCAGCACACTGGCTCATTTATAAACAGCACCTTCCTATTTCACAATTCACATCTGCGTGTACCTCCAGCTCGACGTCAACGCGCACATACTGACGGGTACGTGGGTGGTTGAGTAGGTGCAGGATGGTGGTGATCAGTGCTTCGTTGATGCGACTCAGCTGACAGTCGATCACGCTCTTAAGGATGGTGCTGAGGCCTCCTCGTTTGGCCACCACCTCTGGGTTTTTCAGGGCTGCACGTGCAACAAGTCGGTAACAAAGATATATTAGAGGCTTTTCATACTCCATTCTCACAAATGAGGTATTTTATGAAGTTCTTTCGTCCACAAAGGCCAGGCGCTCACCTAGCTCGCACACAATGGCGATGGCTGCGCGGACCATGCGGTCTCTCTCCTGTAGTCCATCAGTGCCCACGGCAATTAGAGAGTTTGCGATAGAGGTGGGGAACAGCATTGCATTGACGGTGATAATCTGCAGGGGGGGAGGGGAGTGTGAGTCATCAAACAAGTCTGGACAAACGGAGGCAAAAAATAACTACAATGTTTTTTTTAATGGCCTCTTTTTCTAACTCTCTAGAAAATGAGGACCAATTTTAGAAATGCAAATATAGCACATCTGAATGTATTCTGAGGGTCACATATCTCAAAATTCACAATATGAAAAGTGATAACAGTACTGTAGTACTGAGGACAAATAAGAGACTGGGCTATATGTCGTGAACACAGCAGTTATCTTACTGCCCGTATGGCTGACAGTCTGTTACTGAAACAAGAGTCTGACTATGTGTGTGTGTATGTATGTGTGTATGTGTATGTGTGTGTGTATGTGTGAAGAAGGTTTACAGTAAACTACAAAAAGAGCTATAAATAACCTTGCAGACTTGTGCAAAGTGTCCACACTGACACTGCTGCTAACCCAATGATCTTTCTGCTGGTACTGTACAGGCACTAAGGCTGAGCTGTGAGGGCAAATTCCCCCTCATGACATGACACGGAGTCTACAAATTAATGGCTGTGGAGGAATGGAAATTAAAAAAATAGACACATTATCTTACTTTTCGGACTAGTCTCAGGGCCTGTGTCCTCTCCCCCTCATTGCTCTGCTGGATATCAATGCATCTGAAACAACATAGAGGCATTATTAGTCACGTCTTCTTTTTACTACAGACAGCAAGTAGGAGAGAAAAAAAGGTGTCAGTAAAAGAAAACTAACTATGACTGAGGCATGACTCTTCAAAAGACCTAGCAAATTTCTGAACAAATCAAGTGACTTCCTGTAAAAAAGAATACGCTTTAACCCACTATATGTAAAGTCAGCCAGACAGCACTTTACCATCCGACTGGTCAAAGGAAGATCTCACCTGGCTATTAAATAGTCCACCTGTAGTCTGAGGACCTTCTGCAGCACGCTGGTGTCTCTAATGAGGTAGCGGAGCGCCCGCAACCCTGCAGCACGCACCTCCTTGGCCTCATTGAGTAGAGCTAGTCGCAGACTAAGGGTTAAAAATCAGACACTTAGATGAATCCAAAACTGGCCAAAGATTTACTAAGACTTGACAAACTACTATTATTTCCTGAAATCTTTCATGATAATATCTGATGCTTTTTAAATTGAAACTCATCAAATGAATGTTCCAAATGAAAAACATCCAAAGTGATTATTCACCAGGCCTGTCTTACTAACAGTTTCACTTGGCTGCATAAACAACAGGCCAATGAATTGGAAAAAAAAGCACATGTTGATAAAAGTGCACAATGCACAATCAGTAACTACTGGCTGCTGACACTCACCAAATGATGATTTCTTCATGTGTAAACCCAAAGTTTTCCTCACGGTAGCCAATGCTGCATAGCAGCTGTAACACACAAAAAAATAAAGAAACAAAACCTAAATGATTTGATTTATAATAGGACTGCATAACTTTAAGGATAAAGGTAAACCTGTTATGGTGACATTAGGGCTGTTTAGAGGGAAGTTCAGTGTCTACAAAATGGTAGTGTCCTACACATGAGAAGCACCAAACCAACAAACAGCACAACACATTCCTGCAGCCATACAGGTGTGTTTGTTGTAGTTTTCCACTTGTCTGTTACACGCCAGCTTGTTTGGAGTAGGTGAATCGTGAATGGGTAATGTTATGCTTTCACTTGTGCTAGATGGAGGTTATAATTACAAAAGCACAGGTCCAATAGTTGGCACTGGCTTTTGTCACCTCCACCATTTGTTGTTTATCAGTGCCTGCGCTCGTACTCGTTGGATAAATGAAAACAGGGGGTGAGCAATAGGTTGATCAATTCTTTTGTATTCCTCTGCCCACAGCCTGGCTGTATGCTCCTGTTTTTGTGTACCCTCCAAGGCCTGGCAATGGACCCTGTTTTCAGCATATATATCCAATTTTAGCAGTTCCTTCACCACCGGTCCTCCATCGTTAACAGCGGCCCACACACAGCTGGTGTATACAAGATTCAAATTTTACGTACACAAAGCAGTTCACAATGGACTGCTTTTGTGTACATAAGTGTTCAGTGATGGTCAGTGTCAACGGGCAGGCCAAGGCTAACAACAGCACAGTCCAACAAAACTCATTACACGCACAAAGCAATGAGCTCCTCGGGCAAAGGATGCTGCCATTTTAGAGCTGCCACCTTTCTTATGGGCACCCCGAGGCACCCGAGCACAGCAGTGCTGCTCCATCACAGTCTCTCTCTGCCTATCCCAATGCGGCATCAGCAGGGGAGCCGATGAGTACATTAAAGTGGTAATTTATGCATGAATAGTTTCTTAAAGCTGGACATAAACCTCCCCTCTCCTTCATCATAAAACACAGCAGAGCAGAGCAGCAGGAGAGATGGAGCAGGATGGGATGGGTGGACAGACGCATGGTGAGTCGGGGGTTGTTTTAAACCAGCTGTGATGTCAGAGCCCAAGCAGGCAGGAGGAGGGGAGAGAGGAGATGGGGAGAGGGGCATGTGACACTCTGTGGGGGGATTAGGTCACCCTCACTGTCCTGGAACCCTTATAAGGAATCAGAGGCACGGTGCTCTAACAGACGTATACACACAGACACACACACGTCATGGTTATTACCCTGCTGTCAGTTGTAAACAAGCGAGCTAGGTCTACGGATTAGATGCACAACTCAGGCCCACACTCAGCTTTTAGCCTGCTGCAGTGCCAGCTGCACCACTTTCTGAAGGCCAACACACACCGGCTTCATGGCCACCAACAATTGGTCAAAACATGTCCATGGCAGACAGTCAGAAGTGGTTTAAGGCAGCAGGGTTGCTCAGCAGAAATCGGCAAACTTCTAAGCAAAAATCAGTCCCCAAGGTTGGCGAATTGGACAGTTGCGTAAATGGTTTTGACATTTCTCAATGACGTGACAGTGAGCAAAAACAATGTGTGCAGAGCACAACAAACTGCTAGTTTCCCCCCCCCTTATATTTGGCTTTCAGACTTGCAAGTCACTTTCTACACCCAGTTCAGAATAACAGGAAGGCTCAAGACTATTCCAGCATATGTTGGGTGAAAGGCAGAAAAACACCCTGGAGAGGTCACTAGCCTATCACAGGGCAGACACAGGCCATGTCCACACTGAGAAAAACAATCAAATCTAAAAAAAAAAAAAAAACACTGTTTATATGTGAAAACAACTTCCATGTGAACTTGCTTTTAGAGTTTTTTTTTAAATGTTCTCTATCTGCAACAAATAAATCTCTCAATCCCTTCTTGTTTCATTTGCAAACAATAAATCTGCACATCACAGCCATCATCTGCTGATAGGTGGGACAGACACAGCCCAGTTATTCAGTTTGGTCTCAGCATTTTAAACTTCTTCTCCAGTGCCTGATAAAATCCACGATCACTTGTTTTGTGTTTCAGTTTTAGCTGAAGACAATTTAGCTGGTCTCACTGACATATGAGAAATTCAGAAGCAGATTGTACAGTATGTACAGGAAAATCTTCACTTTTACCATCAACATTACAGAACAAAACTAGAATAGAAAAATAGAGAATAGAGGGCTATATAGGGAAAAGTTTAGATTTTTAGAAGTGAGAGTATCTCAGGTTTCTAAGAACAATAACCAGACATTAAAAATCTCAGGTTTCAAAGTCAGAGTGTTGCTCTTGATACACATTAGGTCAGAGTGTTTTCCAATCCCTAGAGCTCCTGTTACATTCACTGTCAGCATCACAATGACAGGCACAGCTAGGCCTGCTGGCAGCAACACCCAAGAGGAGAGGATCAAGGAGAGGTCAGTGGTGACATGACAGAGGAGGGGGAGCACAGCTAGTCGATCTTTACAGACAATCTGTAAGTGATGAATCAGCCTTCTTGAAAAGCTGTAGGTTTGTCATATGCAGCTTTAACAGGGTTTTCATGTTGGTTCTAAGGAGATAATAACCTTTCAACTTAATTACTTTCACCAATTCTCAGTGTTGTCAAGACTGCCTCAAGTAACAAATAAAATCCTGGGGTAAAAGCATCATAACTCAACGGCGTTACCTTTATGAAGTTGTTCAGGTGGCCCAGTTTTCGCATGTTACTGACTCCGTGCGGTTTGGCCACATTTTGAAGAATTTCACGGAAGTTTTCTGATGGTTCTGCAGGAAGAACGAAACGGAAATACAATGTAACTAAGACAAGCATTAAGGCATATTGCCAAAATAACGGTCGATGAACCGTAATTGATATGATGCAGGAAGGAACTTGGTTTAGCTGGTCAAACTAAATTAGTGTGTACAGGCAAAACAAGGTCTAGACAGTAAAAGCACGACTTGAGCAGGGAAGTGTTTTTCGTTTTCAGTTCCTTTCTGCTATCATGTTAAAACAGAGTAAACAAGTTCCAGATACTGCATTACAACAAAAACATAAATGCTGCAGAAACTATGATAATGAATAGCATACAATATTTTCTCCTCAGTAACAAAGTTAGTCAGAATATGAGCCAGATTCAGTTTCAATATGTCAAATACAAAAAGCTGAGTATTAGTCAGTCAAAACAATAACACAAACACATGAAAAGACAATTAAGAATTTCAAAATATTGGACTTTTGCAAACATTGAATTTATTTTCCCTAAATGACTGCAAAATGTACTAATATATCCATAAAAGCAAACTACTAGACCGAAGCATAATGTAATCTGAGATGTTAAGATTTGATGAAATTACACAAGCACTGATAATCGGCCTGATCAGCCGATCATGGGGTAGAATATAATGTTGCATAAAAGTACCAGATATAGCCTAAGGTCCATTAACTGACAGGGCAGTGATATGCATATGCAATGGTCTCTTGCATTGGACTGCTGTGAGGACATGGACATAGTTTAGTCTTGAAACAGCTGACAGATTAAGTGGCTCCCGATGTCAATGGGACTGTTAGCTTTATATGATAAATTCATCTGATATTTCAGGTGCAAAATAACCTTGTATTGCACGACTGAAATAAAGCCAGTCTACGTCCTTGAGATACGGACAGAGGGCTGATGTGCAGTGTTGCTGCTGGAGGACTACATCTGACCAGCCCGTGCAGCTGTGTATCAGAGTACCACTAGAAAAAAACACCCTGCGCACCCTGTGTTGTCTAATTGCTACTCAGCTAACAGCCCTGAAACCCAATTTCTCCTACAGCCAGCGATGACCAATGCATGACTACAGCACTTATGTCTGGTTGGCTAAATAACAGGCTATCTTGCCCACTCACACTAACCAAAACAACAGAGCGTCGTCATGGCTGGTTAGCTCTGGCAGCTAGCTAACGCTAACTCTGCTAGTTAGTTAGCTCGCTGCCGCCTGTTATTATGATATCGCTGGCAATGCTATTAGACGAAACAGAGAGGGGAAAGTGACAACAAAACAACAGCACTGTCAGGACAAGTGCACCGACTAGCTGGGTTCTCACTTGACGGGCTAGTGTTTGCAGAAATGCCCCTCATCCATTTTGAACAATAATCGCTTTCAGGGTGATGTGATGAAGCCTCTGCTTACCTCTGGTCAGATCCAGCGGTACGTTCTCCTCCCCGCTGTCATTCCGACCTGTCAGAAACACACACCGCGCACATGGTGAGGGATCACGCCAAGGTCATCACATGCCTGGGAAAATCTATTTTTGCTCCATGCCGCTATTACAGATACCGCTGAATCGAGTTTTTCTCGCTTACCTCGCATCCGAAGACTCCGGATAGGACGGCCGCGGAAGCTGGCCGCCATGTTTCCAGGAACATACACAACACCGGAAACTTCGCGCCTTCTCGCGAGAAGGCAGACAACTGGGGGGATGTTGGCGAGATAGCCGCAGCAGACCTCCCACAGACCCGAGATCAGTTGGATCCTCCTCAATCCCCCTCTAATCTTATCAGTGGTAAAAACATACATCTGACCTGGCGACTGCTTTATGGTCAGTGAGCAGAGAGCTATTCAACAGCTCGGTATTGGGTCACCATTAAAATACCATTGCCATTACCATTACCATTTAAAATAGAGGTTAAAATGAACTTCACCACACCCAATCATTAATTTATTGCTGAATAAAAGTTCCAATAATTTAACAGTAAATTTATGCATCAACAATGAATAAACCATGCACAAGGTATTGATCAATCTGTTTAATATACAGACAAGTTGCTTTAATAAATGCTGATGATTATGCTTTTTTCTCCAACAAAATAATGTACCAGCCAACACACTTAGCCTACTGAAAATAAACAGGATTTGTCCATATTTGTCAGTCCATGTCACCATTGCACTGGTAACAGTTCAAAGCACAGCACAGTTGCTACAACAGGTTGCAACATGATATTCACCAAAACGTTTCATGTTTTAATCATAGATAATGTAGAACATTTTTGGATTAATTCCTACAAGCTTTGCTTTGTGAAAATGCACAATAATTTAAACTGTAAATGATCAATACAGGTAATGAAGATCTGTGCTGGCACTGTCATTATTGTAGATTAGTTGATTTCATAGACACAGTCTGCAGGGAAAAAACAAGTCTATATCATTCATAGTAGGTTATTCTTTCTTTTGTTCTTTATCCTAATGAATATTTGCAGTACTCAAAGCCTTTCCACAAGTAAAAGTAAGAAATACCATAATGCCACCTCAAAATATTTGTGAAGTAAACATGCAGAATTACTAACAATTCAATGTAGGTAAAGTAAAAGTAAAGTAAAAGACCTCATTATGAAGAACATCCTCTTTCATGATGTTATATTATTATGTACATCATTATTTTATTTTTCCTGATGCTTAAATGTGTATGCAGTTAGTCATGGCTGATTAAAAATACTTCACGATTGTATATGGCTCAGTATTTAACAAGGAATCATTATCATCAGAATATTTTTTATGTAAACTCATAAACACATTTATAAGATAAAATGCAGTGGAATAAAAAGTCAAACATCTCCCTCCCCCAAAAATGTACAGTACCTAAACACTGACACCACTGCTGGTAGTGGTATTTTGAGTCACCAGAACATACCTTCATTGATGTTGCCATAAATCTCAAGCCTGTGTAAATAATAATCAGAACATAAGATACTGTCATACAGATGCAGACATGACATGGTGCAGCAGTTGGATGAAAATGTGTATCTGTATAACACTGCAGTAAAAAAAAATAAAAAAATAAAAATAAAGTAAATAAATCACTGGAAAGATTTCAAAACCTACACTGAGTCACAATGTGTATTTATCACATCAACATTATTACCCATCAAAAGGCAGTTGAGGACTTTGGGAAGCAATATCATCATACACGTCATCTATGGGCACAGAGACAAGTAGTGTTTTAGTATATAACATCACTATGACCCCCACGGTTGTTTGGTAAAATTAGGTAAAAAGGTTCAGCTAGTTACCTTCATCTACGGTTGACTGTGGCAAAAGAGAAACTCTGATGGGAGGGGAGAAAAAAAATATAAGAAGAAGTTTGCTGTGGTTAAAACAGGTTTGATGTATTTACAAGTTGTAAATGAGGTTAATGGACATTAAACCATAAACAATCACACATATGGTTGTCTTGGAGTCAATTTAACACTTAGCCTCAACAAAACACTATGTTATAAGATATAAGGTAGAGTTAGTGGAGATGTATTATGCTGGATTTAATTGGTTTACACAGATGTTCAAGATTTTCAAGGCTGTAGTCACCAGGTCAGATGCATGTTTTTCCCATAGACTGTTGTTTTTTACCAACATAGCATTAGTTTATGATAGTTGTAATAATCATCATAACCACTAGGTGTCAGCCATACATAACAATCTACATTTTATCAAACAGCAGAAAATAATTTAAAGTGACACATGGACTTTTTGACTAAGGAACATTTTTTGTGTATAATAAACCAAACACTTGATTCCATTAGCAACCTTGATAGTTGGTTAAACCCTGAGCTTCACTGTCCCTCCATTTTATTAGCATTTGAATAACCACATCCAAAACCTAGAAAAACAGTACAACCTTGTCTCTGGATTATCCACATCATAATAAATGTCATCCTCCCCAACTAGTTAAAAGAAAAAAGAAAGAAAAGAAAATCAACAGTCATGACTGAATAGACATCTTATTATTGTACTAGTATATTTCAATTAATTAAATGACTCAGAAGCAATATAAGCAACTTGCCATTTTGCACGTTTGCGCCACTGAAAAGGAAGGAGTGTAAAATCAAGAAGAAATTATATGTGTGACCAAAAAAACATTTTTTATTTTTCCAGACGTTTATGAAGGGAGTCAAAGGCATTACGATGTGTACCTATCATCTGGTGCCCCAATGTCATCGTAAATCTCTGAATCACTCTGGTTGGACATAGACATTGGCTCCTCGTCCTTGTTTGAAACATCATGGTCTGTATCAAAAGACTCTGACTTCATAGAGACAACTGAAAGAACATATGACCACATATCAGCATAGTTCACTGCCTGGATATTATGGTAGTTTGCATGTGTCATCATCACCCTCTTGTTTCTCTTCCATATTTGTTAACTGTTAGCAAGCCAAGAATGTCTGTTAGCAACTTACAGTAGCCCTGCATGTTCCTGCCCAGTCGTTACCTGTACTGTGGACACGTCCTCCTTGACTCAGAGTAACATCTGATTTTACTCTTTTAAAATCAAAAAGTGCCTTCCCCTTCTTGATTATATGAGCAGGTCCTTTAATCTAGTTAAAGACAAGGAGATATCAGTTATGAGTCTGTTTTAATTTACCTGATCTCTGTTATTGTGCTGTTTGTTGTCTGCACAATGTATGAGATTACTGGTGTTACAGTGTCAATGTATTTAAATGTGTTAAATGTGCTAAAAGTAAATCCAGTGTGTGGCTTTTCTGTTTTGACCTGGAATATCTTCTGTATTTCTTGGTGCACCTCCTCTTTGGCTTTCTGTTGTTTCAGATGTGTTTTGTCCTCTCTCGGAGCATGACTTTTCATTTCCTCTGAGTTGATGGTTCCTTTTGGATCCTGATTATCATAATTATCACTGTGTCAAACCTCCATCAAAGATATCACTTTGGTAATTAGTATAAACTTTATATAAGGCACACATTTATTGAAACCACTCACTGCCTGTTTCCCCTCTGTGACTTCACTTTTTTTATGTTTGTCAGACCTCTCTGCTGGTTCCATCCTTTGAAAAGATAATAATGATATATTGTTTATACACAGTACAATAATTTGCCTTTTTACTGGCTTACTCTTACCATCTGTCAGCCTCTTCATACATATCATCACTCAAATCTGCCTGCAAACACAAAGTCGATCAAACTGAAAACTAACAGTCAATCCACTGTAGATAATATTAGCTCACTGGACCAACCACCATGGGTTTCTGTAGCAATCTAACAATGGCAGGATTACCTCTGTCCTCTTTGATGACCATCATAGCACTCATTATTGTCCCTGCTGACTCCTTGGCTATGGTCTTTCTTAAAGATCAGTGAGGATCTGACAAATTACAACAGTTTCCAGAGAGAAGCAGCAGGCAAAGTGCTGCAGCTGTGAGGCCTTAACCCACAGGAGATCAGTTTGATGAAACTCTTTACCAAAGACCTAATGTACAGTGACTTCAGAAACTATTTAGACTACTTCACTTTTTTTGCACATTTAATTATGTTGTAGATTCAACCATAGGTAGATAAAATAGCCATGTTTGCCCATCAGTCTCATCTTGTTTGCTTTAATTATCCTTGAGATGTGTCTGAATCTTGATTGGAGTCCAACTGTGGCTAACTGAATTGAGTGGACAATTTTAGGAAGGTACACATAGATAATGAATGAATGAATGAATGAATGAATGAATTATTATTAGTTATTAGGCCTTGAACGCTTAAACTTTCAGAATTTAAAGTGAAAGCTGTGTTTGTTGTGCCAACAAATCAAGCCAGTCTATCATTTCAACAAAAGTGATTGAGTCCTGATAATTTGGATTCTTAATCTATTATTCATTACACATTGAGAAACTTCTTTTCATTTAAAATTACACCGACAACACAATAATGTGAAAGGTGTCTGAATACTTTCTGGAGCCACTCTATACAGTGTATACCTGCATATTTCATTATGTCAACAACAAATCTCCAGTGTTATGATAAAGCAGCTCTGCAATATAAACACTTACAAAACAGCAGCCTGGTTGGATGGTGGTCGCAGACGTTGAGGTGCAGGGGCAGGTTTAGCACAATGTAGTATCTTCATCCATGATCCTGTCACACAAAAAATGGCATCTTCTTTAACTCTAACCAAACATTCTGTCACTTAACATTTTTTTAACATTAGTCACAACAAAAGTCACATTGCATTTAAAACTGTTTCTCACCATCAGTCAGAGATTTCATATTCCTCCTAAATCTTTGGATGTCAACACTGGGAGGCCTGTCAGGCTTTGGAGGAGGGCTTCCCACAGCAAACACATTAGGGAACCTTGTCATAGGAACAGAGGGCTCAGCGCTCTCTCTTTGAAGTTGATTTTGGGTTCTGCAGTCATTGGTTTTAAGGTATTTGGGGAGTTGAGGGGGTTTAGTGCAGATGATGTTCTCCACCCTACCATCACTGTCGGTAAAACTTTGCTGTTTGCTAATACTGTTTTTCTGCAGCAGAGATGGTCTGGTGCTCTGGGATGGCACGTTGAACTTCTGGATTTCTGCTTGCAAAGCTCTAATAGGCTTGTGTCTATTGTTATTATTCCATGGTGGCTTGGCTGAAGCAGGGAAGACACTGGAGTTGCTGGAAATATCAGGATTTGCTTTCACTGCAGACTTCACTGCTACATTTTTGAGATGAAAAGCAGGTCCAGAGGAGTCAGTGCATCTTCTGTTAGGCTTAGGAGTGTGGGAGCTGCTGATTGTGTTTGCAGCACTTGGCAGATTCACCTCCAGGACAGCTATTCTGGATTTAATAGAGGATGCAGTGCAGACCTTTTCTTGGAGTTTACTGGAAGTATCTGGCACAAAGCTGTGACGTGTGTCAGACTGAGCCATGAGAGCCCTGATGTATGACTGTCTTTTCTACGTAGAAAAATGAAAGAATCCCTGTTCAGTATAGCAAGCCTCTTTTTCTTGCATTAACTTTTTTCTGTTACAACTAAGGGAAAGAAATCCCCCAGTTGTCAACACAGAGGTTAGAAATTATTAAAAACTGAAGACAAGCCTTACACCAAATGTAACAAACATTAATATAAATAACAGAATTGCATGCACACTTTGAGGAGCAAAAAACCTTCAAAACACAAATGTAAGAATTTCACAGTCCTTAATTACTCACCTGATCTTTTCATGCAGACGTTGTGTGTGTCTGCGTTGCTGGTTTATGTGATACAATTCACTCAGCAAAAATGCTCCACCTATAAAGGAAGTATTTGACACTTAACTGTGTGAAAAAAGGAAACTCCTGTCTGCTTGGAATGATTAAGAGACCCACCAAAGAATTTAAGTTATATATTAAAGTGCTATGATATAAACTGATATATCAGATTTCTAAAACCCTGTTCAGACGCCTAAAAGTGTCATTACTGATTCCATAGGTTTTGGTGTTGTCGGACTGGTGTCTTTTTTCTTTTCTTTTATTTGGCAAATGGAGTGTATTTGCAAAAATTTGATTTACTCTTATATCTTTCAGTATAAATGTAGACTGCTAATACTGGAAGGTAAAAACACAAATGCATTTTTAGAGAGGATCCTTTTGTAGATCAAAACTACTGCATGTCATTCAGTGAAATATTTTAGAAGTTTCTAACCCTTTTTGGGCTGCGTACACCGTCCTAATACACGTGTTGCACCTGGGGAATATGGTTACATTTGAAACCGCAGCATGTATGACTAGTGACCTACATACATGCATATATATATATATATATGCACTTAAGTTTAAAACTTAATTCTTATTTATTTAGTTATAACTCAGTAATAGTGAAACTTTCATATCACAGAGCCATTTTTTCATTAGCCCTTGTACATTACAACCCCATTCTATATTTGACATGGGTGCAGGAAGGAGTAATTTTGCACCTTTGCTTATCTCTGACAGGAAGGGACTGTGTGGTCACAAAGATGTGCTATTTAGCAAAAGGGAAAACATATATATGTTGTTGGTTTGTGATATTAAATACAACATTCAAATAAAGCAACACATAACTTCAAGTTTTTATTTGAGAATCTGTACATAATGGGTAAATTGATTTACATTTTGACAGTGAAGTTTATATGCAGGATTTTTTTCTACTTTTCTCTCACTCTCTCAAGTCAGTGTGGTTGCAGATACGAGAGCATCAATGTCCTGTATGGCTTTGGATGTCCTCTGAAGAGCTTCAGCAACGCAGGCCTCATTCACTGGT
Source organism: Lates calcarifer (assembly GCF_001640805.2). Taxonomy (NCBI): domain Eukaryota; kingdom Metazoa; phylum Chordata; class Actinopteri; family Centropomidae; genus Lates; species Lates calcarifer. Next base: position 15,759,262 of record NC_066845.1, read on the forward strand.
TCGTGAGTCACCTCTTCTCCAGAATTACCTTGGAACACCGCACATCCTTTCATACTTATCTGCAGGCGGCTGTTCTCCAGAAGAACTGGTCACACAGGAAGTCAAAGAGCGCGCAGAGTAACGCAAAACAGAAACTGATAATGTGCAAAATCTCATGACAGAAAAATCACTATCCATGTCCACAGCACTTTGTGCCGTCATCTAAGCGTTCAAGGATACAATTGAACCGTTTTATCTTCTCCAGCTCTGCAGCAACGAGATCTGACCTGAAGCGAATGGAAGATCACATGAACGTTACACATGAGCTGTCAACGCAGTATCCAACTCTCAATATTATAATACCAAACGAGTGAGCAGAAAGATATCACTCACCGACTTTCTACTGTCTGTGTCACATTCATGTGATGCTCAACAGGTATAGGACTGGACAGATGTTCTTCAAGCACCAGTGGATTAGAAAAATGTCTACCCTGCAAACAAAATAAAACAATATGATTAGCATCTTAGAAGCTTGAATACAGTGTAAATACTGTAGTAATATCAGCAGGGACTACTTTTTTGGCCTCTTGCAAGCAGCTGGGTGTGGCAGGAAGCTTCAGCGATTGCTTGGCCTGGTCGTAGCAAGTGAGGATCCTGTAAAATGATGTCATGTCACAGTTGGAGACTTAAATGACATAAAGCCATGAAACTCATCAGACTGTGATGAAGTGGCAGCTTACCTGCTCGCACGACTCACAATAGAGCGTATAGAGTAGGCCTGTCCGAGTACATCCGGTGGAAGGTTATTCAGGTGGTATAATACCTCTTTCACCTTTGAGGTAGACACAATCAAATAATTAGGCATTGTACAAACATGTGAGAAACTTGAATGGCTTTGTATGTTAGCTTTCAAAAAAATAACAGCATGCTATTATTACTTAGACTGTATGATGGCTTAAAGATGAGAGGCTTAAGCTCACCTGCCCAGACTGGAGCTCAGGTTGGTGATGGGTAAAGTAAGTGTTAAGGACACCGTTAGACCGGATCACTGATCCATCTCCTGGGGAAACCTCTATGACTGAGACAGCTCCACTCAATATCCTACACAAGAGACATACAAGTAAACACACAGTCACAGTGTCGCTGTATCTGTTATGTATCACTACAAAGAGTTTCTTAAATAAGAAAGGTTAAAGCAGAGAAAAAATCAAATTCTAAACATCTAAAAAATATGCACCACTTGTTTTTGCTGTTATAAAATGAATTAAAGCTACACACAGACACACACACACACACACAGACACACAAAAAGATTTTATATGATAATGATCTTTAAGGTCCTTGAAAACCTGCGTACCTACCTGTAGGTGACTCCCTGACACCACATCACTCTCACCAGCTCTGTAGGAAGGTCTTGATCTAACTGTTCTTTTTCAGCCAGGGGGTCTTTAATCTTCCACCTTAGGTACACGAGCAAGTAAGCTTAAATCAATCACTGAACATTATTAAACAGTGCACTTCACCTCACCTATTAATCAACAAACCTGTGCCTGTGAGGTGAAGGACATGTGAGGGGCAGCGCCAGAGGTAAGTGAGACCTTCTCTGTTCACTAGATGTGTCAGACATATTTAATTTCCTCTCTGCCTGGGCAGAATCGCCGGCTCCCTCTGCCCCGACATCTTTAGATTTAGAGAGACGAGTCGTCCAGTGATGATGAGCCAAGCAGAGAGGGTAGGACCACATGGGAGCATAAGCACTGCAGGAGTGATGCTGGACCACTGTGGTGGATTGGTACATCTCCCCTGGCTGGGAATGGGAAGAAACAAGAAATGAAATAGTTTATCCAAGTTGAGACATGAGCACAGGAGTGTTTCTAAGAAGCATTACCTTTGGCTGAGAAGTGCTGGAAAACCGAGGAGAGCAAGACCTTGATCTAACTGACTCATTCCTTCTGCTTCCTCTCCCCTGATGAGCCTCTTTGATCTTGTTATTGGTGGTCTGATGGATCAGACTGCCAACTTGCTGCTGACTGCCTGGCGTACCATCAGGATCTCTGCTGAAAGACTGGTGCCGATTCTGCATCTGACTGAGGCTGCACGTGAACTTGACTGTGAATTCTTCACCCGAGGGCGACAGCATCAGCGCAGCTCGACCTTCCTCTGACCTGACAATGGTCTCGCCTCCAGGCCCGAGCTCAGCCTCACTGGAAGACCACTCAGGCCACTGCACGTCAGAGTTGATGCTGAAGAAAGGCTGCAGGAGGAGATGCATCAAAAATACAGACACTGATGGCACAGCACATTATGAAGGATTAACAGTCTGCTAGGAGGTAGATCTTGGCACCTTCTTATGTTCAGCAGGGATGAGTTCCTCTGGTAGATATGGTCGGCTTGCATATTTATTCCTAAAGGCCAATGCAGCTACCATCAACTCCTGCGAAATGACATCAGCACGTTGAGTGTGTGAAGTTACTGTAATACAGAGAACAAACAAGACAAGACACGATACCTTGTACGTGCTGATGGTGAACCTCGTCCTCTGTCGGACACTCTCACTGGGCTGCAGAGGATGGCCGGAGGGGTGTGTGGCTTTCACCAGCAGGAATTCGCAGCCGCACGGCGACAGCTGTAACCGGGATCCGTTTAAGTAGCGAACATCTACCGACTCATCTTCATACATGATCATTAAACTGACACCGGCCACGGTTTCCATCACCAAACAGGATTAAACTACCTTTCCTGTACTGTAAACGCGCTGAAACTCAAAGCAAGACCAGCGTCTGTTCACGTCATCACGTGGAAACGTTTGGAGTTGGCGCGCTCACCGAGAGGGAGAAATGGACCGGAAGTAGCGTTAGTGTTTTTTTTCCTTTTTTTCATCGTTTAATAATTATATTCTTTATAGCCAGTGACACAAACCATGTACATGTACAGTCAGTCACAACACATACAATTAGCAATGAATAAAATAAATAAAAGATAATGCACAAAAGTGGTAAATAAAAGTTGTCATAGCCTTAACATTTTCTAAAATCCTATCATACATTTACACAGAATCTGACCATTCGTAAAATATTATTATAAAATAGAGAATAAAATATACAATAGAATATTGGCTTTCATCTTGCATCTTATAATCAGTTATACCAAAGAAAACAAATAAGTGCACTTTAATAATTCAAGAAGGTAAGAGATGTTACCTATTTGTGTGTATATCAAAACTATAGCTGCCATTGGTTCCCATTGATTTTATTCCACAAAGACCCCTAAATGAGGTGTGGAACTACAGACTTTAGCTGAGAGATGAATTTATTTATCTAAGTAAAATTTAAGTAAATAGGCAGTGACTCCTATAGCCCTGCTAAAATCAAACACACATATTAAAAAATAAGAATAATAAACTGGCAAATAACTTGCCAGTGTGATTGGTTAACTCTTTGATATTGCTAATATATCATCTGGGGCCTTTGTCATATAAAGTACAAAATCCTGAAATAGAACCACTTTTATATCTCTTCTTTGAAATTGGCAAATTTTATCTTCCACAGTTCAGATACATTTGATTTATCCAACAAGTTTGATGTATCAAAGTAGTTACAAGGGCCCTGTCAGTCCTGTAGCTCCACATCCTAGCATAATTTCTGCCACTGTCACATTTTATGCAGTGCATATTACCCAGCATGCTTTCTTTGAAGAAACCAGATGTGTTGCAGGCTGAAGTTAAAGATCCTCTGTTTATCAAACAGATGAAATCACATTAATACTTGTATTCTTTTATCGTGGAGTTGAGAGTAGGGAGATGATAGAAAGAAGGGGTGGGAGATGAGGAATAAAATACAACATAGCCAGTCCGCTTGTCCGCTCAGTTCTACGTGTGGCCTGTGGGGGGCAGCAAAACAGCGTCCACCGTACTGCAACACCAGAGAGAAGAAGAGGCAGTAGCTGTTTCTGTGCCCGGGGTACGATCGTTGCTCTCATCACACCGAGACGCATTCAGGCAGTTCAGCTAAATAAGTGACGCTCCGTATTGCAATGGTTACACCGACAGTCTGGTCTTTCACAGTAGAAACGCCGGAGCTGCAATGAAGGTGCATTTTTCTTTACATAACCCCTGCTCCAGTTTTAGCTCTTCTTAGGCTATCGCTAGCAGCTAACGTTAGCTAATGCAAGACAAGCTTCTCGTCGCTGTGTCGAGGGAGATGCCGTTGTGTTATCGAGCCTGTGCTAGCTAATTGTCAAAACGGGAACTTTGACAGCTGACAGCTGTCACCGAAAATCGACTAGACAGTAATGTTAAGCATGCAATTATCAGGCTAAATTTGTTTTCATATTTGAGATTTTGTTTCGTTGTTTTTCTGCCGCCTTGCAGCGTTAACGTTAGCTGGTTATCTTAAATATTCTATCAATGTAGCTAGCTTAATTGTGTGTTTGTGTTGTGGCAATTGTAGCTGCTTGCTCCTTCTGGTATGTGCTTTTGTTATGTTAAACCAGCACTGTGGGATAAAGGCTTTTAGTCATCTCATTTATAATTAATACCCATAGGTGGTATCTATGCAAGGAGCAGGGCTTGTTTCTGTGTTAACCATGTGTACACCCATTCATGTTAAATGTCCTGTCAGCATCTACAGCATCGAGAAGATTAATGTGAAGATAGGAGATACTGAAGTGAAGGTGTTTTGTGACTGTCAGGCAGGGGCCTCGTCCATGTGGGCTTCATGCTGTGGTTTGCTGAATGAAGTTATGGGTACTGGGGCCGTCAGAGGCCAGCAGCCAGGGTTTGGGGCCGGTGCTGGACCCTTCAGATTTGCCCCCAGTGCGGGATACTCTACATACCCGCCCACCAGCTCAGGAAGTCCCAGTCTTGTATGCAAGGCCTGTGGCCAGGCCTTCTCGGTCTTCAGGAGGAAGGTAGGTGCCTGGGTGCTCTGTGTGATGCAAGTACATGTTAATTGGTCTGCTGACTTAATGAGAGGGAAAAGGTGCATGTGTGGAAGCAGAGGGGGATATTAAATGAATATTTTAGACAGAAGTACTAATTAGTTGCTGTACTTGGCTGTGAGAAACAGCAATCTAGTTTTTGGCATGTAGATTGAGTGCATGTTTTCATGCATGTCAACATTTGTAATGGCTCTTCTTATTTTTTAATGCTGCCCAGTGGACTTAAAATTAAGAGTGAAATTAGTCAAAGTCTGTATCTTAAACTGTCACATTTTCTTTTTTTAGAATATACCCAAATCTAACAAATAGCAAAGGTGGTGTATAGAGCAGGGTGTAATTAGCCAATGTTTTCTAAAGAGCTGAAACAGTATTTAGCTGTGTGGGGGGAAAAAAACATTGATTTAATTTACACCCAGAGGCTACTAATTTTTACTGAAAGCTCTGTGCTGTTCTAGCTGATTGCAGAGACAGATGGACAACATACTGGTTCTGTAATGTCATTTTCACTGATCTTCACTGTTCATGTAGGGCTCACAGGGTCTCATTCTGCCTGAACCTTGTGCTTCACTCACTCATCGTGCCAGACTAATCCCATGTCTTGCATTTATTACTGTTTGATGTTTGTCACTTAAAAGAAATGAACAGCCTCCTGCTTCTGTGCCTGAAGAGGTAGAGCAGATGTGAGAGGTTGAAAAATGCAGATGGACTGGCATGGATATATTTTTACAGTGATTTGTTAAATGTTGTCTCTCCACTTGTGATTTCCTATTTTTTCTGTAATATCACAGCTTAATGTTAAAAGAAAAAATGGCAGATAGAGACATTTGGCCACATTTTCATATCTAATGCATCACTCTGATATGAGGGATTTTTGGCAGTAACACTTGGTAGAAGGTGTGCATAAATCGCTAATTGCCTCATTCCATCATTTGTTTTTTTCACTCTGTTTTTTCCCTAGTATATTTGCTGCGACTGCAAGAAGAGCTTCTGCTCGCTGTGCTCTGTGCTTCAGGAGAATCTACGCATTTGTGCCACATGTCACTTGCTGAAAGCAACAGCCTTTCAGCGGCCTCGGCTCATGCGTCTACGAGTAAAGGACCTGCGTCAGTACTTGCTGCTCCGTAACATCCCCACCGATACCTGCAGGGAAAAGGAGGACCTGGTGGATTTGGTGCTCTGTCACCAAGGTATAGAGGAAGAGGAGGACCCCGACACGACCAGCCTCCACTCGCGTTCCCTGTATACACCAACCCCTTCTACCACACAATCTGCCTCTGAGCTGTCTGCTTTCGTCGCCTCCCAGGAGGAACCGCTCAGCAGGAGTGATAGCTCTGATACCAACCAGGTCAGAACCACCTTTAAAACATGGAGGATTGTAATCCTTGTAATTGTCTGCTGAGACACAGAAATATAACTGCGAGCCTCTTAGTTTTGTAACTGGGCATTACATGCTTGCTTTTAAAATTCAGTTGGTGAAAGTTTGGATTTTCAGTAATGGTGTTTTTCACAGTTAGGTTATTTGTGCCATTCTTAGTACAATTTGTCATCAGTTCCAGGAGACTACTGAGCTGCTACAAATGAGTCTAACCATTTGAACCACTTGACACATCCATAGACAAATATAGAAACAAAACGTTGAAGAGAGGTTTATTTTTCATCTTTTCACTCTGGGCTTACTACAATTTGCAAGTTGCCTGAAAGGAAACTGTTCAGGATTCTAGAAAGCAGAGAGACAAAAAGTAAAACAGAGAATGAAAAGCACCATAACTGGAGAAAAGGAAGCTCAGCTCCAAGCAGCCAGGATCCACTATAAATACTTGTACTTGGCCTGCTTAGGGAGCAGTAAGCTTTTCTATGAATGGAAGGGACGAGGCATTGTTGTTCCTATGGTGTCAATGGGCTGTCTGAAGAGTGTCTAATCCTAATCCTCAGTTAACAGTCTTGTTCCTTTGCTCGTAGAGCACACTAATGTTTGTTGTTGCTGTTGTTATGTTGCAGGATATAGGTGATGCCACATCGGTGTCTCTCCTCAACTTGGATCCCAGTGAACACACTCCTGAGGTGATCAAATTTCCTGCAATTATTTTGAAGTAATTTATATGTGAATTATTGACATGACATATTGAATGCTATTCAGTTCTGCTGCTGAGTGTTGATGGGAGTGCAAGGAAATCAATGTGGCGGTAGAAAATGAGATGCTAATGCTTAGAACTTCTTGGCTGGATCTGAAACCTGCTTTCTCCCCTGCTGCAAAAATTGCAGTGTCTTGCAGATTGCAGAACTCAATATACTCCCCCCCCCAAAAAAAATTATAGTCAAAAAGGGCTTTTTGCATAAAAGCAACAGTAATAAATAAAATGATCTGTGATGGACAACAAGATTTTTATGCACAGAAAGTGTAATTTAGTGTATCCTCTGACCCTTTAGGTGAGTCCTCAGACGCGACGTCGGGCCAGAGCATCTCTCTCCGACATCTCCAGCCTGAGAGACATCGAGGGTCTGTCTGTCAGGCAGCTGAAGGAGATCCTGGCCAGGAACTTTGTCAACTATTCAGGGTGCTGTGAGAAGTGGGAGCTGGTGGAGCGTGTCAGCAGACTGTACAGAGAGACGGAGGAGAACAGGAAATCATGTGGGTATTGAGCACAGAGAGTAAATACTGTGCATAGAAATGACACTGTCTGCAGTTTTCTTATTATTTATTAGTTGATAGCTATGAAAAATCCCAATTTTATGTATTGTTAAATATACAAACTCAAGTATAGAGTATATATTGATTTAAGTTGTTATATAAGTATTCACTTACTGTGCACTCAATGATTGAGTCTTATTTCTGTCTTGCAGTGGAAAATGTGAGCAGTACTGTAACCACAGGTAAGCTGTCACTCATCTGTTTGAACTGTCCCTGATTGGTATTGGGTGCCACATCCTGTTTTTAACCATACAAGCCTAATATTTTTGACAATATTACATCTTGTAGGTAATAATGATCATTTAAAGCACCTACTCTGATCACATGTAGTTGAGTTTAGTGATTCACAATGATGATGAAGTGTTTCTTGCTTGCTCTACTCCTCCCACACTAAAGTGGTGGCCTTCCCCCCTCCTATTTGCAACGGTGCCATCGGAGGTAAGGCTTATAGATTCCTCGCCACCGTTGCCGTGGTCGCACACACCATCTGTGGCTCGCCTCTCCATCGTATGAACTGTGTCACATCTACACCACATCTGTACTCGCCATGAACCTGTTCTCATTCGTTATCTAACCCTTTCTTTGTGAAATCCCCATGTGTGCTCCTCCCCTGTGGAATGGCATTTACTGTGAGGGCGTCCGGCTATTTTAAATGTGGATTTAAATATTTCATTTCCATTTGTCATGTTCCAGGATCATTGATCCACCATGAGATCAATCTCCCCAAGGTCATCTATTCATGTGTTCAGCATGTGAAGCTAATTATACTGAGAACTGCAGTATGTTAGCCATGTACATTTGCTCTGTTATCAGCACACCTCTAGTGATAAAGACTGTGTGGTTGCCATAGAAACACCTTGACACATCAGGCATTGACATTTTTCAGGAGATTGTGAGCATGACCTGACTGAGACAAGGCACACAGGATAAGAAGAGGTGTTTTATTAAGCTGCTGAGTATTTTGCTGCCCCAGTTATCCTTCCTCAGTGCATGAGATATCACTATTGTGTTTTTCCCCCACTTTAAAACAGTTTCTTAACATTTCCAGTCACCCCTCTGTGTGTCTGTCTGCCTCTTGCAGATGGCGAGAAGGGTCCGCTGACAATCCACGATGACAACCTCTGCAGGATCTGCATGGACGCCACGATTGACTGCGTCCTCCTGGAGTGCGGTCATATGGTCACCTGCACCAAGTGTGGCAAGAGGATGAACGAGTGCCCAATCTGCAGGCAGTATGTTGTGAGGGCCGTGCACGTCTTCAAGTCCTAATGCACCACTGCAACGACCACAGCACCCGCAGCAGTTCAGACTTGAGACTGTACCTTAACTCAACCATGCAGCTCATAACTTTGAATCCCCAAAAGACTTATTTTGTGGATGTTTCATGTTTGTATTCACATTATTTGCACATTGAAATATTATGAGAAATGTGTTTTTCTTAAGAATTTGACTCTTTTTTTTCCACCAGTGGGCAGAGTGTAGAATCGTACCCTCCTGTGAGTCATTCCTCAAGTAAACATATCTCTAATCTGTGTTCATTCCTAAATGTTCGTTTTGCTTTTCTTACAATTTTTTTCAACACAAAGAATGTGTGGCGCTGAGCCACGTGCAGTCTCCTTCTACACAACTCATCACCCTCAGATCTGCCTATAAACTGTAGCTGGCACTCGACTCTTGCTGAGTATTCTTTAGAGCACCTCTCTTTGCAGCTGCTGCAAGTGAATACATATCTTAGTAACACCAAGGACAGACACACACTGAGCCTGAGCACAGGAGAGTTAGGTGCCAAATAATGGGTTGTGTCCTTAGGCTCTTTCACCCATTCTTTCTTTTCCCTCGACTGTGTGGGCCAGTGTGTTGCTGTCGATTGTTCAGCACGTTTTAACAAAAAGCACTTTGTTCACTCTGTGTGTTAATGTACCACTGCTCACAACTGACTGCAAACCAGTAATAGTGGCTGAGGTAGCACATGTAGTAATTATTGAATACTTGTTGTTTTGTTTTGTTTTTTGAGTTTTGAAGGCCAATAACTTTGTTTAGGGTCAGTGAGAAAATCTAAACAGAAATCATTGAACTTTTCAAGTTAAATATGGTGTTACTCAGCCCACAGATGAGCAGAGATGAGCAGGTGCTCTGCCGAGATTCAAGCATACTGACGACTTAGAATGGTGATTTATGATTACATCAATGTGTTATTAATTTCATTATATTCACTTATTTTCTTATCAAAGAGCTTATTGTAATGCATTACATATTATAATGATCATACAAACTATCATTACAGCAATAGCTAACCTCCGCTGTCACCTCTGTCCTGTCTCAGCACTTTAGTGGAGACAAAAGACAAAAACTGGTGCTAACTCCATCCAACCATCTTCCCTGTTGTCCAGCTGAACTGTGGATGTGAAACTCTGAATGTTTTTATTTCTGTTCTTGTATATTGTCAGGAGTGGAATGAAGTGTCTTAATGCTTTTCAGTTGATTTTCTCTCATGTAGGAGTAATATATTGAACTAACTATTCAAAGATATAGCGACGAGTTTACTGACACCTGTGGTATAGGAAGTATATAGAAATAATGACTTGCTAATGTACATTTGCATATATTGATCCATATGAGATGTATATATCTATATTTTTTTTCCATTTGATTTAAATTGCGTAATATCAGATTATTGAAATGTCCCTGAGATTGGGTTAGTTTATTACATTCTCCTGTCAAGTGGTTTGAAATGTGTTTAAACTGCATTAGGTTTGCTTGAACTATCAGTCCCTCTTGAACCAGAGCATAACATAACCTGTATGAGACTGGTTATGTCATATCCACCATCTGACCCCATGTCTAAAACTCAAATTTCCTGGTTTTCTTTTTTCCCTTAATCCTGCTCATTTAGAAGTATTCAGCTCTCTACTGTACCCACACTAAGTCAACGTTGCTGCTATTACAGTAAAGATGTCCCCTACAATCATGAATAGTAGTGGAGCAGGTTGCACTTTTCCTTTACAGAGGGTATAATTGTGTGCAAGGTTTTGTCTTTGTATTTGGAATGTTGAACTTTTTATTTTGGTAATTAAAGATTTTAATTAAAGTCTGTTTTTGTATAATCATGCATCACAAACTGTGTCCCTGTATTATATTGGATGAAGTGATAATTAATGCTGAAATGATCGGTCAATTATCTGATCAACACAAATTAATCAACAATTTTAAGATATCATTTAAAATAAATTTTGGAGGCATACAACAAAGAAAACTGAAGACTCAATGATGGTACAAATGAAAATTCTTTTAATGCATATTAGCACTTAGTTCTTGGATTTACAAATATAAACATTATCACATTCACTTGAGGTGATCGGAGATTACAGCACAACACCCAAAATACACACAACACCTACTGTATGGAGTTTTTTATTTTTAAATGTATGCAAATGAATTATTTGCAAAGGTCTTAATTAGTTGCTTATATAAACTTGTATAGAGAACCAGATATGCTGGGTTGACTGCATTATAGAAAGTCAGTGTCAGACACATTTTCGCTGTGACTGTTAAATCCCTGCCACTGGCTTTTGGGTGTTAAACCCACCAACTGGGTGCTGCGATAGGCTCAAACCACCCTGATAAATAATTTGCAAGCGTTATTTGACCCAGCAGCTCTGAGAGACATCCATGTCAAATTACTGAATAAATGAATAAATACAAAAACTGTAATAAAAAATAAAAACAATAAATTAATGTTGAAATGTTGATGAAAACCCCATCAAAAACCAACACTCAACAGTTTATAAAAGTATTAATGTAACTGAAGACATGAGGGTACAACAGGAATATGAAATTTGTTTACTCTGTTTTATCAATCTGAAATACATTCTACATATTCAGGAAATATGATAATTTAGTCACATATTTATCACGGTACATGTTTTTTTTTTATAAAGTCAAATACAGATTTTGGCACAATAGGAGACATTATTGTATGAAGGCAGACTGAGGAAGGGGACAAATTTCAGTTCACATGCCGTATAGTCTCTCTGTGATATTTAGCTCCTGAGACACTGTAAACTCATGAAATGATGCTTGTATAAAAATACTGTGTTTTCTAATATTTTAAGATTAAAAATAAACAACCCAACTGTCAATTACAAGCACGTCTTTAGAAAAGTACAATCTCAACACAAATACATGCATGTTGTTTCCTCTTTGTCCATCCAGTGAATGTCTATCACCTCCTCACATTGAGAGTCCATCTAAGTTCTCCATCCAGAAATCTGTCTCTCCATTTCAGGTTGTTTACTGTGACTCAGAGATTTATCATAGGGACCAATTTTTTTTTTTTTTAATTGTTCCATTAAGTGCAAAGACAGTCTTTCAATCATTTGTGTCCTGTTAGGAACTAGCTTGTCTTCTGCAGCAGTTTTTCCTCTTTCAGTCTGAACGGGACGCTCACAGACATCTCTGCGATGAACCTTTCGCAGGCCGTCTTGGTCACCTGCTTGCAGAAGCGAAGGTCTATCTGACAGATGCTTCCACAGCGCTTGAAAAAGTTCAGGGAATGGTCTGTGACCCGGTTACAAACTAAAACAAAACAGAGAGACAATAATCAGTCAAGCTTGATATTTAAAATGGATATGTATAGAAAAATGCACTGAAAATCAGAAATTTCTTCTTTTTTTCTTCATTTGTAATGTCAAGAAAAATACAAGTGCATGTAGATTATTTATGCAGGACAAATGAATATTATCACACAAACGCGTAACTCTTATACAGTCCTGTCTTTTCCTGTACGGCCAGTTTCAGTAGAGCTCTGACTCACTTCATTTACAACTTTCACCTTCAACTATATTCCATTCAAGAGGAGACGCATGGAATATTAAACAGATCTGTAAAATCTGTGTGATGACATCTGATTTTCAAATGTGTCTGTGTTACAAAAAAAAAACAAAAAACAAAAAACACTCCTACAATCTGAGCCATGTTTGAGTGCCACAGTTCACGGAAACACTGAGATTGCCTTCAAAAGGCACTCAGATAGACCACACAGGTGTTTTGAGTTATCCCTGATTAGACGTCTTCTGAGGACTGTCTGTGTGTGTCTACATGTGTCCAGGTGGTGTCATTCTTATTGGTTCATTCAATTTGGTGACCTTATGTAATTCTGGTATAGCTCTGTCCACCCTGAACAGAGGTCTAATCAACCAGACTAAGTCAAAACAGCTGTGTAAGACAGAACACCTCAAGAAGTGATTTATTATTTCAAAAAGTCCTGAAAAACCTCCAGTCGCGTTTATATTCTCCAAAATTTAAAATGTAATTATTTGATTTTTAATTATTAATCTCAGTATGTTCAACTACTTACTGTTTCTAATGCGTTGATTAAATGCAGCCCACAGCCTTCAAATTATTCATGTGATTAAAATCAGCTGTGATATACCCTCTTTGCCTGCAATGCATTAACGTAAAAATACTCGTTCCACTTCCTCTGTCGTTTGCACATACTGAAGGCATGTTAGTTGTCCACTGTGCTTATACTGTCTATATTGAGAATGCTCAGTGTGAATAAATGAGCACAGCTTTATACCTCTTCTCCCCACCTATCCAAATACCTCAAAATCATTAAACAGATACCTGTGGTGGCAATTTAAGTACAGTTTGTGAAAGTATAAAAATCATTGGCAGTATAAGTCTTTTGACTTGTGTCACAGTAGAAAATGTGCAGGTGTAGATAATAAAATACATGATGGCTGAAATTAATCATAAATGTTTGATTTGGTTTCAGTGTCCTGGTAATTTGTCTGCTGGCTCTGTCACGCTGTGAAAAATATCTGTTTTGTGTGCCTCTTCCTTTTTCCTTTAGTACCTGGGGTACATGTGGCCATTGAAGTTTAGAAAAAAGAAAAAGCGAAGATAATACTCTAGTAGTCTAATAGTCTTTCACTATCTGTTATGGATATCACGGATTACTGAGAATGCACTCCATAGTAACTGAACCCCGGGACTGGTCTCCTGCATAGCTGTGACAAAACAGTCTGGATCCCCCCGAAAACCTGAATCAGGCAGCCACCTAGCAAAAGCACTGAGCTTCACGCTGTGTCACTCCTGTATGTAATTACAACCCAGAAACCATTGCAATTGTGCCTGTGTATTCCTCAGGTCCCAGTTCTCACCTGACAGGTTGATTTCTGTGAGGGAGTCTCTGGTCGTGGTCCCTGTAGCTGTCAGCAGGTTGACTGACTGGTCGTTGATGTGGTTGCAGTAGCTCAGGTCCAGCCTGGACAGCAAAGGCATCTGCCGACTGATGAGACGTAAAGATGTGTCGGTGATGTCCAGTCCCGCGAGCCGCAGGTCCTCTACGTTCCGCAACTTGCAGCGGTTGTCCAGTTGACCTGTCAGTCACATAAAGTCACATCACTGATTAATATTTGTTTTTTGTCAATAGCAGCATAATAGTCTACAAGGAGGCGTCCCTCACATTATGTTCTTATTGGCAATAAACTTAAAGGTATGTTTTAGTCCTAAGACCTGAAATCTAAAAATATGAGGGAAAAAATGTACACCTGTCTTTCACTAAAAATAATCTCTGGTTTCTAGAAAAGTGTGAACTGAGTAGGTAATGTGAAAAGTTAACCACAGAGGATTATGGCATGGGACAAAGGAATAAAACCTCCATCCATGGCAACACTTGTGCTTTATTGTCCTACTGATTTACCTGGTCTGTTGTCTGTAGGGGGTGAGAGGAGGTCCCTCATCTGTGCATCTTTAAGTCCCTCTACCCACTGGACATCCAGGGTGCGCAGCAGAGGGCAGCTGGAGGTGCAGAGCGCAGACACAGCAGCCCAAGAACACCCTGACAACTTTAACACTCGCAGACCTGAAAGACAAGGCAGCACTTTGAAATACAGATGCAGAACAGATTGAAAACAAAAAAAAAAAAAAAAAAAGAATTTTCCTTGTTGGGTACCTGGCAATCTGTTAATAAGCCAGCTTAATTGTTTCTTAGAAATGTTGGTCCAGCTGAGGTCTAGGGAAACTGGCTGTCGGCGAATAATCCCGCTTAACATTAGTGGAGTGATGGAGGTGCAGCGGTTCAGATCGATCTTTGTCCACAGTCTCTTATCACAACACCTAGATGTCAGAAACAAAATCTTATGTTACACTGTCAAAGCAGAGCTAAAAAAACAACACAAGCTCTAACTGCTCTTTCACACTTACAAAAGAAAAAAATTGTGCAGCCTGTGCAGCAATATTTTTCATTTTGCAATGCCTGTGGTGTTGAACATAAATATGTAAACAAGCTATTTTAAGTCTGTGCTGTGCATTTACCATCTGTTCCACGTCTTGCAAACTCTCATGCAGACGCATAGCTCCTGGTGTGTGAGGTAGCCAAAGATCTTCATCCAGACCTCGCGCTGTATGATGTGTGTTTTACCATCTTTTAGAGGCAGTCTGTCAGGAGGCGGGCTTATCGGAGGGGGCCGAATGACATGCCGCTCCATCTGGACGCACTTAGGCGGGGAGCGTGGGGGAACCGGCCGGTTGGTTGGGGTGCTCCTGTTGAAGCCCAGCGGAGTGATCTGACTTGGGTAGAAGTGGCGCAGCTCCCATGGGGTCCCGTTCATCTCTTTGGTCTTGAGGTGGGGTCTCTGATCCCCGAGTTCGCTGCCATTGCGGAACAACCTCTTGGGCTCCTCGTTTTCCGTCTCCGGCTCCACCTTGAGGGGTTGCCGGTTCTCGTTGGCCAGGCAGTCCTCTGTCTTCTGGATTTCCTGGTTCAGTGCTTTGCTCAGTTCTCGGCTCAGCTCCCTGTTGGGTAAACGGCGCTTGCGGCGAGCTTTTGGACGTGGACCCTTTTCCTGGGTCTCGCTTCCGCCCTCGCTGCTGGGGCCGGCCTGCGGAGAGCTGCAGTGAGACTGGTCGCTGTCTCCAACTGGTGTTTTAATGCAGTGGTTCAAAAGTTCATTCTTGGAGTCCTTGTCATCCCCTTCTTCTTCAGCGTCTCCAAAACGCCCTTTCCTCTCTATACCACTACGGAAGTGAGGCTCTTTTCCCTCTTCATCCTCTTCCTCATAAGCATCTTCATCCTCTTCTTCTGTCTTGATTTGGTGCAGAAGTTTGGAAAAATAAGGATCATCTGACTTTTCCTGCAGGAATAAATGGCATGAGAATTACCCCCAGACACCTTATTTATAATGTGTTTTTTAAAAAAATCAGTCACTGTGTAAATGATACAAACCTTCTTCCTCACACCGAGATCCTCTTCCTCATCATCATCAAACAGCTTCCTCTTCTTCCTCAGTTTGTCCTCGGGCCTGGGCCTGGGCAAGCTGCTGGGGGAGAGCAGCGGTGGCTGTCGGTGGAGAGGCTCCTCAGGTCTGTACCTGGGTGTTTCCTCTCTGTCTGGCCTCCTCTTGGCTGCAGAAGAAGTGTCCCCCTCCTCCTTCACGGGCTTCTGTTCCCTCAGCAGAGAGCCGGGGAGGTTGGAAGCATACTTGAAGCCTGGACCCCTTTTTTGCTTCAGTACCAGAGGGGACAAAAATGGCAAGACAACTTTATACCTTTAGCCTAAAGCAACGGGGAACAGCAACTGTGCTACAAGCGCAGCTAAGGTTTAATAAACTCATCGCTGTAACCAAGACAAGAAATATGTTGTATGTCAGTGGTTTCCTGCTTCTGTGACAAACACAGTCACATGTGAATGACTTTCACCAACTAGGAAAGTATAAACAGGAAGTGGCAAGTTGAAAACACAAACCGAAATAAAGAAAGCAATACTGAAATAACAAAACAGTTATTATTATCTATGAATAATAACCAAACTCAGAATGTTTCTTTAGTAGTGACTAAAAATACTTCCAACACACACTTAATGAACTGTTAATCTAAACTGTCTGACTCACACATATTTGTACTCACTTTTCCACTTTTCCCAGCATGGTTGCATTTAGGACATTCCCAGCAGTTAGGCAGTTCGTCGTTGACCACTCCTGATGCATCGCTCACCTGATGAACCGATGAGAGAGTGAGGCGGATTTCAACAAGACCAACAAGCTTTAACGGATTCCTATGTACAGTTTGTTTAACACAAACAAGACAAGGGAAGTGAGAGTGAAGGCTGTGACGTGTGGCCGTTGGGCAGGTCAGCTCAGTTTAACCTCAACCATAGTCAACATGCACTCTTGCTTCATGCATTAAACAGAAAAGGGAAGTAGTGGGGAAGTTAAAGACTCCTACTTGAGGAGCTTGAATGCTCACCGCTGAATGGCTGTAATGTCTAAATTCTGATACACTATAACTATACAAAACTGGAAATAAGATCTTAGTCATTGCATGATGCAAAACAACTGGGCCGTGCAAGTTTGAAAAACAGGTTTGACTAAGCCTATGCTAGCAACAACCTGTTGTGTTTTTGACACAACAGCTGCAAACAGGGTGTGTGCTGCTTTACATTTTGTTTTGCCTTTATCTCATCAAATGCCTTTAGTACTAGTAAAGTCTACACTCACACTTCCTTTTAAGGCAATGAGCTCAACTTTCATTCATTTTGTAAATATTTTTACCCCTGATTACTTGAGCACGTGGAAGGAGTCCAACCCTCAAACATGGTATTGTCATGCTTGAGCCATAATAACCTCTAATTCAACAATGATGAGTGTCTGCAGAGTTACATAAACAACACCATTCCCACATTCAGTTACCTTCAGTGTCTACAGTCCCACTGCCTGAGTCACTCAAATTATGTTTCGATGGTCTGGGACTGCTGGCACACTACTTTAATACAGATGAGTCACTGTGTGACTTTGACTGAGGTGGAGTTGTTTAAGTGTTCCCAGCTTGGCCCTCTGTACCTTGAGGCAGTTGGGATGGACAATCTCGTTGCAGATAGAGCACTCCATAAGCATGAAGTTGAACTTGTCCTCCTCTTCCTCCAGTGTGTCCTCCTTCCCTGCCTCTTTACACACCACACACACCGCTGTGTGGGGCAGGACAGGCTGCATGGATCAAAAACAAACAAAAAACTAGGAATAAATAAATTTAACATCAATGAACCATATTATAATGAGTTCTGTTTCATTGTGACTGTGTCAGCTAACACAAGCTTACAACTTCTAAAACTTTCTTCAGACTTATATACTGATAAATCTAAAAAATATTTATTATCATATATAAATATTTATTATCAAAATATTTTAATATCTTATCTCATAATATCTCTAACTCTCTGACTACTGACTCACCGCAATGCACTGTCTCATAATGCAGGATTGCTTCATGCGGCCCGGCCCTCCAAACTTCTTCATGTCCTTGCAGAAGTGACACTCTCCGCACTCAGTCCGGAGGCACGCCTCGCACTTTCGGCAGCGTGTCCTCCTGCGCCTGGCACCGGATGAGCTGCGGTTGGACGGCAGCTTAACGGCTGACGACGTCCCCATCTTGGGCTTCGGCCGGTTGGCTGCCCGCTGCTGGAAGACAAATAGTGAGAATGAAGGTGAGACAAAGGTGAGAAAATTGGGAGACAGGATTGTACCTGGAAACCACAACTGTGTCGTCCACTGTGACAAGGGTGTTTAAGCAAGATATTGGGTGCAGCATACTGCATATAAGTCAACTTATCAGTATGGAGCTGCTGAAATTGAAGTTATTCCTGACAGTGTTGCACCAACATGATTCAAATTTTCAATTTTAGTCATAATCGGCCATTTCTGCTGCTGTTTGACAAATCCAAGCCAATTTTGAATGTGATGATTAAAACAAAAGGGAAGCTTTCAAGGATCCACCTGCTGGAAAAAAAATTAAAGACCAAACATGCTTTCTGTGTTTGTGTTGAAGAGATTTTACAACTCATTCAGGGAATGGAGACACAAAGAAACAGGTACTAATAAAGGGTTGTCTTTACATGTCTGCACCAAGCATTAGGGCTGCAACTAATGTTTATTTTCATCACTGATTAGGTGTTTTGTCTACAAAATGTCAGAAAATAGCAAAATAAGCAAAGGTGAAATATCTCATTTTGTCTAACCAACAATCCAAAATCTGGAGATATTTAGTTTACAGTCATGTCAGACAAAGAAGAAAGAAAGATTTCAGAAGCTTGAAACAGGAAATTACTCAATTATCCAATTAGTTGCTACACTAGTGGACACCAGACATATGGTGGCATTTAGGTGGACAAATATTTGGTGGGCTCCAATGAACAATTATTGATTAATCTAATAATTACCCTCTCAATTTATAGATCAAACATTTAGACTAAAATGTCAGAAAATTGTGAAAAATGGTCAATCACAATTTTAAAGAGCTCAAGGTGAAGTCTTTAAATGTTCAGTTTACGGAGATTTATTTAATTTAAAAAGTTAATAAATTATCAAAGTAGTTGACAATTAATTTTTTCTTGATCAGATAATCAATTGATAGACTTCTCTTTTTCAGCTGTAGATATTAGAATCTAAAATGGCATCAGATGAAATGCTGATGGCAGAAGTTATCAGATCAAAACCTGCTCAACACCTGCCTTATGCTCTGACCTTTTTGGTGAATTACGCACATATACTGTATGCGTGACTCATAGGTGACTGAAAGAAAAGGTAACAAGATGAAACTCATCATATTAGTTAAACTGTACCCGTGACTCATGGGAGTGAATGAAAGAAAAGGCAGCATGATGATTAAACTCATCTTACAAATTTGCAAGGGAAAGGACCGGGCACCTACACACCACCACCACCACCACCACCAGTACTGAACTTTCGATCAACGACCTTAAATTCACATTTGTGATTTTCTAACATTTATTTTTAGTCTCCTCCCTGTTGCCATGGCAGGATTGTAAAGCACTGTGAAAATAAGACAAATCATAGACCATTTCTGTGATTCTTCTTGTAGCAGGAGAGGTTACCTTGGCAACACATTTGCCTTGCTGGTGGCAACTGTGTGAATAGAGGGCTGCAAGAGATGGATAAAAATAAGCTCACAATGGAGGTTATTATTTAGTGTGAGGCTGTGAGCACCTTTCCAGCGTCATTTATTCTGACTCTATTACTGGAAACTACACACTGCCCACATACTACTGATGACTCTTTGAGTAATTATCACTCAACTCATATTTATGAAACATTAGTATTTTATCAAATAGCTTCTGAGCACACATTGATTTCATTTCTGTGTAACAATGCTGGAGGGTTATGGACAGGTTCAACTGGTAAAACAAGATGGAAATAGAACAAGACATTCCAGGCTAACGACAATCTAGACTAATGCTTTCTGAATAACATTACATAAAAAGAGGAGAAAGCAGCCCTGACTCTGTTGACTGTGAAAAAATAACCTACTCAGTAGGTTATTAATGTTGTCCTGATTTTGTCAGGACAACCTCATAACAACAAGCTCCTTCATGTTTACTAGAAACTGTTCTTCTTAGCACTTTTCCTCAGGCGGATTTTGAAAGGAGATGATTTGTTTCTATAGATTTACATCACTGAGTTTCTTTTAAATAGCAGATTTTTTCTCTTCAACACAATAGGTTGTTCTTTGCCTGCTGCTGCTGATGGAGTATTTATTCAAAATAGGGCTTAATCCATCTGACAGCTTTCCATAACCCATTGGACTACCACGAAAATATGGGAGGGAGACATCAAAAGAAATGACTGCTGCTGCTGCTGCTACTGCAGAGATGACTGTCACTGTCAACATCACAGTGTTTTTGGTGCCTCAGCTACCTCATTATTTTCCTGACCTTGTCTGACACAACTGTTTTTTCTAATAGCTTACCTAAAGTCAGGTTTGCAGAGCCTCTGAGCAGAGAATCTGATGTCTATGCAAAGCTCTGACCACAACTAATAGTTGACTGTCTTCTATTCTCTGAACATCCCAGACCTCTACCTAGCTACTTAAATAGCATAGAACTGTGGCCACAAACAAATCAAACAGCTCTGGCCACTTTGCAGAGCATGATCGCCAAAGCAACCATCACCTGATCCGTCTTTACTGTGACTCTGTGCAGTAATATGTCAGGAATTTGGGATTGGTTGCTGAGGCCTGTGAACAAAAACATGGCCTATATTCTCAGCACAGTCTTCTGACTCAGCTTCAACATGGATTTCAGTGGGAGGGAGTCACAAGGCTCATCATCTGCTGCTCATGTACAGTCAGTGGTCCTTAACACAAATAATAGTGTGTTACTGTCTCCAGTAATGTGTAACAACAGAAGAGGTCAAAATACTCCCTCTGATGAGGAACTGTTAATGGGCGGTGTGGGTATAAACATTATGTAAGCACAAGGAGCTGGCTCACATGTCAACACTTCTCACATTTCTCCTGAACAGTGCAAGCCAACTGTCTGATGTAGACTTGTGCAATATCCCATAAAAGCCCTGTTACAAAGTATTCTTGCTGTGGATCCCAGTAAAAATGGATTTCATATCACATAAAAACTTTGTGTCTAAGACAGTTTGTTAAGTAAGATGTCTAGCAAAAGTCATCAGCATTGTATATCCCTCCTCCCAGTCGAAAACATGGACAAAATGCAGCTGAAACCAAACCAACTATAATTTTGCCAGGGGTCTGTGGAGGTCACTGGGACCCCAGTTTGGGAACCCAGTATAAGTAGAGCCACTTCATTGTTCCCTGACCCCATCCCCCCTTCTCAGTCCCTGCTTCAACAACATTTTGCCTAAAGCCCTCTTAAAGGCACAGGGTGATGAGACAAGTTAAGGAAGTATGAGGAAATTAATCGCAAGAAAAGCATTTTTTCTGAGAGGAAATATGGGAGGTTAGTGTACATGAGTAAATCACAGTTTTTACGAGCACGAAGTTGGGTGGTCTTACAGCTAAATGGAGGACACTGGGGTCTGGTCACAGCCACGGATATGTAACATTACTGGAGGTAAATGCTCTGTGTTGAGAGGCGGTCAGTACAAAATGGGTCAGTTGTGGCAAACATGATAGATGGTGTCTAAGGAGAAGAGGACACTGTGTTTGGACGGTCAGTATACTGATAAGCTGTCCGTCTCCATTTAACTCCGTGCTATGTTTTAAATGTTTAGCTATATATCCCTCTGTAACCCGGTTAACTGTTGAAGAGAGTTTTAAAAGACGCCTTTCTCCTTTCAACTCGACTAAAATTACACAGAAGAAGAAGAGCGGGTGAAAGCCAAACGTTAACCTGAACCTACTGAAGAAAAACACCATCCAACTCACAAAAGGCTTCCTTCGAAACCGCAAACTAAAGCAACACAGGCACACACTGAGGTCACATTATGAAATGTAAGAGCTCTGACCTGCTCAGACTCTGAATCATATTCCTCATCGTCTCCGCTCAATGACAAGGCCATGGCTCCTCTTTCTCATCGTTTGTGAACAGCAGAGAAAACTAACATGGCTGAACAAGGCTCCTCCAGACCAGCTCAGCCCCCGTCCCTCCTCCTTCGCATCACACCGACACAGGCAGCTGCTAGCTGCTAGCTGCTAAGTTCACTGTGCTACGTTCACTAACCATGGGAAACAACAACTTCCTGCTTACTTTATCCACCCACTGCATTCAAACTACCAAACAACAGTCGACGATGAAAGTAATAACAGTGACTCCACTCACATTTCAAATGCTTAAGAGTATGTAAAACAGTAACATAAAACAAAAGGTAAGGTACATATAAACCTTTTGTCGCTGCTTAGAGTCGCAAGGACCTTGCCATACCCTGCATCCGTTATTGACGTATGGCGTAAATGCATCATGATGCAACAGGAAATGAAGATAAGCAGGTAAGACAAGAAAGTTCACTCCCACACACGTCTCAGTTTGCTTCTGCTGTTTTTCTAATGACTGTACAGGTTCCTCAAAGATTAATTTGATTTATTTAACATCTTAATCCTTAAAGACTTAGTACGTTACTAATGGTCTCACATTCAAACGACATGCCCTTGAATACGTTTACTTAACATTATGTGAAGCCTATTAGCCTTGGTGTCAGTAATGATTATTCACGTTTTCCACATATTATGACCCAGTGGCCAATCAGTGTGGTATTTTTTTGACTGGCAAAGTCAGTCACCTGATCTCAGTCCACCTGAGCAGGTGTTTTAGGTGAAGTCAAGAGCAAGAGCTAAGTATGGCTGTAGTTCATTGATCATCAATATTTCAAGTGTCCACTTATGTCTACAGGTCATAGACCTCGTCACTGATTGCATGAGAGCCATGACAGGCTTGGTTTATTTGTCCAATACATTTTATTCCCCTGAAAATGAAAACAAGCACTCACACTGCTCATCTGATGTTAATAAACACCCTCAAACCAAAGGCGAGAGTCAGCATTTTAGCCTTTCTTCATTTCAGATTTATTGCACTTGAGTACAGAGCCAGCACAACAAGAGATGTGTCACTGACTTACTCAGGACTGAATTGTATGATATAATGATAGTGATTTAATTGTGAGTCATGTAAAAGACCCTCTGTTTATGGTTTGAAAATGTCGTAATTTGGTGGCATCTGGTGGTAGTATCAAGAATGACGCTATGGCAAACAGTGTGGGAAAACAGCTTGTGTAGTGAATCAGTTGTGTGATGTGCCAAGTGTCCATGTAGAGAATCTAAAAGATTTATTTCAGGAATTCATACATGAAATTTGATTTTTTTTCCCCCTCTAACTATGCTGCTATTATTTTCTTTCATAAAGGGAATGTCAACTCTGTATGTACGATCTCTTACTGTTGCAGTCTGTTTGTCAGAAGGGCCCGATTCATTTTTCTGCCTCCAGCTCCTTCAGAGTCTGGTGAAATGTGACTACATCTAGACTGTGATAGATGGGGGCAGGAGATCTGCAAAGTTGTATGTGGCAGAGGTCAGATTTCAATGTGCTCAAAATTAGAATTGGAAATGTTACACATCTGATTTTATGAGGGACAGTTACATGTCTGTTATGGTTAATCGGTGAGAAATGAACCAAAGTATCTTACAAAATGTACTTCTGCTACACCTCTGTGATGAGTGGAGTTTTCTCTGGGGTAATGGAGAACATGCAAACATGCATCTATGTTTGCACAGGCATAAACCACCATATGTTTTTACTCTGCTTTTCTATATGATTCTGTATTGCCTTTAAAAAATAAACTCCCCTTTTCTGATTTTTTTTCCCGGAGATATTTTGTGCTTGTCAGCCCTCAGGTGGTGAAGGACTGCTATGACATTCTATTGCAGCTTTCTCCATTTACTCCCTCTACAGTGGCACCTGAAGCCTATTTTATTATGTTTATTATTGTCCAGATAACACAGCTGAGCCATATTGCAGTTCGCTGCTTTTTAACTTTAAAGTGTGCATGTGTCTCTGCATTTGACTTGTGGGATTACATAGTGGTTACTTTGTTAATTCTGTCCTATGTGCTCAGAGGTGTGAACTTTCACAGGGAGGCCTGCAAAACCTCATCATCAAAACAACCTAAAAGTGGCAGGAGGACGTGCTGTTTCTGTGACAAGACATCTCAAAATTTTCCAGTGCTGCTGCAGCACCATGACAGAAATAAACTTTTAGCTTTCTGTTTTTAACTTTAATTCAGTGGAGTATTTAGGAGTGGGTGCTTGCAGGATTGAATTTACTTTAATTACTGTCAAACAAATCTAATAAATTGTATTTTAATATGTGGAGAGTTGATGTTAATTAATTATTAAGTAATATCAGTCAATTACTGTAACAGGAGAAAGGGCAACAACAAATAATTGATTATGTCACTGTGGTGTAAATAAATGTTCACTATTCAGTAACCTTTTCTTTCTGGCAACGACCTGACTGAGAGAATTTAGAGACTGCTTCAAATAAAAGAGACCACCAGACTTCGGTTAGATTTGTGTATATTTTTGCTTCATTGTTGTGACTTTCAGCCTGAGATCAGTTTCACCACAGTCATTACAAACTGCTGACGGTAAATCCAGGAAACACTGTCATTACAAACACATACAGATGCTAGTGTGGCATAAAAGTGGCACAAAAGTGCACCCTTCTGGTTTATGATGAAGACATTATATTAATAGGGGGAAATGTTGACCAGCCTTATGACAAACATTGTCTGTTACTGGCACAAGGAGGCGAACTCCTGCAGCGCATGTGAAGAGCATTGGATTGTGGGTATCTTGTGTTTCCTGATAGACTCTGACAGACAGTCAGCTGCTGCAGGAAAGTTTTGACATAGTTTGATAGCTTCCCGTGTCTAGTGTTTATTAGATGTTAGCTTGTCGGAACTTCATTTCCGGCGTGCGCTTGTCATCTATCATCGAGTACCGCCCGGTAAACCAATCCGGTTCATAGCTTTATATTTAATTTAAAACGAAAAAAAGCAAGAACAAAACAACTGGTCACTTGGAGCAACTTTCGGAATGAGTTTGAACGAGCACTCGTTACAGGCTCTGTCATGGAGAAAACTGTACTTGAGTCGAGCCAAGTTAAAAGCCACCAGTCGCACTTCAGCTCTGTTGTCGGGCTTCGCAATGGTGAGTTCGCTTTGACTTAAGTGGTTCCACAATATGAACTGCATGAATGCACGCACAGTTTAGGCCACGTCGTCATGAACCGCACATATGCACATGACGCAGATTATTGTTTTGAAGGGCTGTGGCGGTTCTTACACTGTAGAGGCCTAATGGCAGCTCCTGTGTGTTACTAATTACTATTAACGACCATTTTATTTCTGCAAGGACAGTGAACTGAGTCTGTGAGAACAAAAAGGTCACTGTATCAGAAAGAAACAGTCAGTAAGTTAAGTCATGTGTGCCATTGCATGAAATGTATCTCATGGTGCGACAGTGTAGTAGGCTACTAGCGAACCGAGTGAAGTACACAGCTTGTGTAAATCTCAGGGGGCTTGCCTTATGTCTTCACACCCTCAAGTTCATGCTTTTCTTCCGCCGTGACAAGTAGACCGCACAGCAGCACCGCTGAGGCATCCACGCCAACATTCAGCACACACACATCAACACCTTCTAATTGCTTAAAATACAAAAGTCCATAATGTGAGCCTGCAGTGCAACCAAGTGTTTGAATATTTGTTTCTAAAACCACACAAAAATACACCAGTGATTATGATGCCAACACAGTGATTAACAGTAAGATTATAAACTACACGCTCATAATATACACAAACATGCATAG
Source organism: Lates calcarifer (assembly GCF_001640805.2). NCBI lineage: Eukaryota > Metazoa > Chordata > Actinopteri > Centropomidae > Lates > Lates calcarifer. The sequence goes on from NC_066845.1 coordinate 15,784,992, forward strand.
TATTAAACCACACGATTTTGTTCTTTACACATTAAACATTTATTGCGTGAAGTTCTCAGAATGTGTTTTTACACAGTATGACATGCATTATCCTACAACATAAGACATTATAAAAATATTGCTCCCCTCCTCCTTTGTGAACCTCTTTCAAAAATGTCCACATGCTAAACATTCCTGCATATACACCTACTGTATATACACAGCCCCTGCTCTTCTCCTGACTCATAGTCAACTCTTTAGAATGACAACTATTTGTGGAAACGTCTGTCCCCTTTTTCATAAACAGTCTTTTTTGTCTCATACTGTTTAATATTTAATATAACAGCATTGCATTTATTTTTATTGACATAGGGCTTCTGTAGACAGCTGGCTTTACTGTGAGGTGGAGATATCAACATTATTATTGTTATTGTTATTTTTCGTTGCGCAAACAGCATCTAGTGAAATCAAACAGTATTGTCAAAGAGACACTTATTTGGCCTTGGATCCCATTTTGGAAACCAGAACATAATGTACAGCCTTGGTGCATGTACTGTGAACATAACAGCCTTATTTATTGTGTTATTGATGGAATCTGGATTAAATGATTTAAGGTGGATACTATATTATTTGCACAGTTGTCTGTTTATCTTTAGCTATTAGGTGGAGCAGGGTAGATTTGTTCATTTATTTATTAAGTGTCTAGAATATCAGGTAGCCCTTAATACCTGATATTCTAGACACTTAATAAACACATATATAAACTTTCTTGTTTGATTTTCCCAGGTTGCCATGGTGGAGGTACAGCTGGAGCGGGAGGATACGTATCCTCCAGGGCTGCTCATAGCCTTCAGTGCCTGTACTACAGTTCTAGTTGCAGTGCACCTCTTTGCCCTGATGATCAGCACCTGCATCCTGCCCAACCTCGAGGCCGTCAGCAACGTTCACAACCTCAACTCTGTCAACGAGTCTCCCCACGAGCGCATGCACCGCCACATAGAACTGGCCTGGGCTTTCTCCACAGTCATCGGCACCCTCCTCTTCCTGACAGAGGTGATGCTCCTGTGCTGGGTGAAGTTCTTACCCCTCAAAACCGTGGGAAAAAACGAGACCATAAGTTCTGGTGAGGCTGCAGCCATTGCTTCCACTTGCATCATGGTGCCTTTTGGAATTGTTTTTATTGTGTTCGCCGTCCACTTTTACCGCACACTGGTCAGTCACAAAACGGACCGACAGATCCGAGAGCTGGAGCAGGTCATTCGGCTCCAGAACCAGCTCGACCACAGGGCTGAGAATGACGACCTGAAGGCAGCTGTTCATTTCCCTTGATCATAGCCAAGCAGCATACAACAACACCGGACATTCAGCAGTGCTTTTATTATGAAATCTCCTCTTAAAGCTTTATTTTTAATGTCTAAGAACTATACTCGGATGCTTTTTTTTTTTTAATTGCAAGCTTCATCTGTCGAGTGTTGCAGGTTTTGACTCAGTCCACTTTTGGATAATGCATGCGCACCAACTTCAACCTATTATATATTGGGAAATACTTTTACCTTTAACTTGAAGGTACATCTTTTGCTCTCAGGTACTAGCATTTCAGTGGCTTACAGAATAACATATCATACTCTAACATTACACATTTTAAGGCTTAAGTCTCTAAAGGACTTCTCATGGGCACTTGAGTGCATCTGAGTGATACCCATTCATTTTGCTTTTTTTATGAAGTAACAGTACAAAGCTGGCTACTGATGGTATCAGAAACATGTACTATAGTAAAGAATAATTTGTTGCTGTTTAGTTGTAAACAACAGTACATAATATCATCCATACTTGTAAAATCTGGGTCAAATTGAAGATCCACGTCAGAGCCAAACAATAACAATAGATTAAAGGTGCACTTCCTTCTTTGTTTGAATATGACAAGGCAAGAAATTCTTTTCAATATTCATGTAGGTGATGTCTGCAATGAACAGTGGTGCTGTCCTTTCTTCAGGTTTTCTTTTAGTAATTTGCTGGCTATCTTAGCTGTAACTCTTTTTGCTGGCCTATTTTAGCTGAAGCTAAAACTCTCTTTCTTTAAACTTATAAGTTTAAGGAGTTCATTCTGTGCTACTGATGGAGGTATACTGTAAAACCTGTCACCACCACAGCATCCACCTGTGGACTTTATAGCATCATGATTTCATTTGAATTCTTCTGTTCTTTCACAAGCCTGGCTTTAAATCAGGTTCTGTAGGGAGCATTACCAAGCCTTTATCATCAATACAGACGTTCATATTCAACATGTGAATTGTCTGAATTAAATGTCATTTGTATTAGAATCACAATCTCCTTGCTTTCAAACCAAAATTATGGAAGGAGTTGCATCCTTTCAAAACATTCTGCAGTCCTTTGTGCGCTGGTTTTGTTCATACTCACACATGCATCCTCACTGGACTGAATGGTTGCTTAACTTTTTAATTTCCCCTAGTTCCCACTTTTTTTAGGTTGTGTCGTATGTTTGCACCTTTCATTTTCCCTCAGAAAGATTTTTCAGTCTTCTGAACAATTTCAATTGTACCACTTGCACAATCCACGTTTTGAAGATTATGATTTGAGCAAAACACTGTTCTCAGCTCTCTATCAAAACAAATAAAATTAATTAATGTTAACATCCAACAGTATTTGTGTGCAACCTGAGGAAACATTTCTTTAAAATAAATGCTGGCCAGGGAATGCTTTTAACCAAATTGTGTTATTGCAGTGCACATATTTTTATAGTGACGGTATGGTGAGGATGAATATGAATATTTAAGGGCAGCATTTTGAGCTTGATGGTTGAGTTTGTGTAAGACAGATTTTTCTTCTCTCAGAGGAGTCATGCTCTTGTAAAACAATATTGGGTGGAAATTTGAGAAATCTGCTCAATTTTAAAGTTGCTTTTGCCATTCTGTAATCCAAAAAAGTTACTGGTTTTGAAGAAGTATTGTTAAATGTATTATTACAACAAATGCACATATGTGAAATTTTGTGTATAAATTTGTATGTTTTGTACTATGAGTAGTTTACAAGCTTGAGCATGTTCACACATTGTTTAGGTTACAGATGTTTTTAAGTGTGTTGTCCTGTGGTGCATTGTTGAATTGTTCCTTTTGGATTTTGACCATTTTGTTTACTTTTGTTTTTGTTTTTAAAATTGGCACAGAAACTCAGAAGAAGTACAGTCATGTAGTGTTGGAGAGAAATTCATTATCAGTAGTTATTCTCTCATGTGATGCTGTCATTTTCATATCTCAGATTCTACATCCCAGAATATGTTGAATTAGCATAATCCTACACAACATGAAAATATGCATTTTTACTAGTAATAGTAATACTGTAATACTGTGTTTATACCAAAGTAATGCTATGATCATTATTGCAATATCAGTTTTGTCTTTCTTATCCACCTCCTACACATGGTTTATGGTGAGTCATGGTAATGTAATAGCTTCTGTAGACCACAAACTCCCTATATTTGCATTTGAATGATCCTGACCAGATGATTATATCTCTGGGACACAGAACAGAGAACAAGGAGCTGAGACTATAAATGATGATTACAACTCTCCAACACACTGCCAATGGTGTTTCTGTTTTTTAAATGCAGGTTGTCTGCACATACTCATAACACTTCTAATGGGAATATTCTACATGTGCTTTCTTTAAAAATAGATGAATGCAAGCAGAGGCATGTTTCTTTGGTTCATTTTTGTGGTTTATTTATTTAACCCAGTGTATGTTACTGTATATAGGGAGGTTCCACTGTTTGTGTGAATACACAGCTTTAAAGTGAATTATTAGCAAATACTGTATTTTTAAGTTTTACTCGTGTGGTGTTAGCAGCTCAAGAGGCTGCAGCTTTTTAACCTGGGAGGATTCACCAGGATCTACATTGCCAGTTTGAATAAAACATATTTGAGATGATTTGTGAGTGTCATATTTGTATTTATTGTATTTATTTGTGTATTTGCATATATAAAAATACCAGGAAAAATAAACATAACAACATAATCTCACACAAAAAATCAGTTTTAAACTATGAAGTCCAAAGGAGTAGCACACAGGAAATGCGTCCAGACATGTACTTTCAGTCAGTCAGAGCCACACGCATGCATCACAACAAGGCACACAAACTCCCCTGCTGACTGGCTTCTTCCGGCTCTCTTGTGGCCATTAGCGCTTGTTTTGTTGCTTGTCTGAATAAGTCGTCCACATTTTCCTTATATTTGGCAGAGCACTCGAGGTACAGCACAGCACCAATTTTCCTTCTGGCTTCTTCACCCTGTTAGAGTGGAGTTTTAGTCCCACAAATGTGTTACTTATCAATGAGCTCTATCCTGTGTTTACATACTAATATTGCTTGTCAAGTAATAACCAACTATAGGCATGCCCACAGGAGGTCAGGATACCTGAATAAATGTGACAGCATTCTGGCCTGATGCCCAGAGTCTCTTCATCTGCAGCTTGTCTTCTCGTAGGTCTGCTTTACACCCAACAAGTATGATAGGCCTTCCATAACAGAAATGTTGCACCTCAGGGTACCACTAAAATAAATTGAACATACACATATTGTAGTATTATTTTTGGGAAGTACTACCTGCAAAATAATTATAAAGCACAACTTGTCTTTAAATAATGATTTGGAGTAATTGGTGAGAGTGAATTTACACCAACTCTGATATGAGCAAGAGCAACAACAAACAGTAAAAAAAAAACAACCCCTTTACAATACCTTTACAAAGACATTATCAAAGCTTGAAGGGCACATGACATTGTAGCAGATCAAAACCACGTTGACATTTTGGTAGGAGAGAGGCCGCAAGCGATCATACTCCTCTTGACCTGACATTGGACAACATATTTGATTTACAACATGATATATCTCCATATACTATCATATTTTAAAATGTCGTGCCTCATAATAAATCAAAATAATAAAGCAACTTATCTAAAATTAAATACAAGAATTTTTTTTGCAAACTTCTCAGGTGATTCTCACCAATCTAACTGTAGTATTCTGACTTTTGGGAGTAAAGACAGACAAATTGGGCTTTTCTTCCTCAAACATAAAAATCATCACTTTAGTAGACGCAAATGGAAACAAACATTGTCGAGGAATGACGTGACACGCCTTCCACAGACTTGGGCTACCTGTTTAACAAGGTCATTTCGAAAGTGTGAGCAAAGAATGAAACCTTACCTGCAGTGTCGTAGAGATGTAGCTGAAACTGCTGCCCTCTGTACCTTATTTTCGCAACACTTTTGTCAAACACAGATGGGACATATTCCTGAAAGAAATGATTATTTTTTTGTCTCTTTACACTTGACTGTCAGTGATGATACTATTCATAAACACTTTATTCTATTTAGTTTTTATACTGAAAATAGCTTTCTTCAGCATTTATTCAGCCACTAACATTAAAATACTAACAATGCATAAGATTCAGTGACAACAGCCAAGTACAGTTGAGCTCCACTGTAAGTCTCTCACCTCTGGAAAGACTCCTGTAGTGTAAACTGTGAACAGTGAGGTTTTCCCACAACCTCTGTCTCCAACAATAACAACCTTGAATTCTTCCTGCTGGCTGGTGCTTCTTCTGCTCGCTCCTGATCCTTTCTGGGTCATGTTTTGTGGAAAGACAGATGGGGAAGGATGCTTCCAGCCTCTGGTCCTGGCAGTGTATATACTGTAGAGACAACCCAGAGACAAACAAAAACTGAGACCACAGTAGAAGCCCTGTATGGAAGCCAGATTACCTACAAGTCATTGGTACAACATAATGGAGGCATAGGTGTGAACAGATGAAAAGGTTTGAAAATGCTTCACAGTGTGAAACACACCTACAAAAAGTCCCACCTTTTCCTAATGTACTGCTCCACCTTCTGTCTGAATATCTCAAGTATGTGAACAGCCTCAAATGAAGTTGTATTAGCTACACTATCGTATAATCAATACACTGTATTATAGCTGTTATTTATGTATAACTTATTCATGTCATGTGTATGTGTTAGTGTTTAAAATGTTATGATATTTGCTTTTATTTTCATATTTTTTCTATTTACCTGCATCCCTTTCCTGCTATCATTGCTGGTGGCTTTCTTGTACTGCTGTATTGCTGGGGATCCGTTTATTTTTATTTGGGTGTTATAATATTATATATATTTAAAAGATCATTTCAGAACATTTCCTTTCATTTTCAGTCAAAATGCTAGGGGTGGTACTTTGTTTTGTTTCATTCTATTTTGTTTTGTTTTGTAAGGGACCATGTATAGTATTGCACATTACAGTTACAGTATGTGGCCACTACATAATAATGTGTTGATTTTCAATCAACAGTTATACTTATAACTGCGAACAAAAACTCATGAAGGTGCATAGAAATTTCTCACCTGTAACCTTAACTCACCTTCCTCTAACTGTTGGTACTCTTCCGCCTCGGCAAAGGATCTGTAATTCTCCCCTGTCTGTTGGCGGATGGATTTGTCATCCGACCTGGGCGACGGCACCGAAAATCACAACAGCTTTTCCACAATGTTGTTCCATCAAAGGATAAAACTTTGGTACCGGTAAGCGAAGTAAAAATGTTTTGTTAGATTTAAGTAAATAGTGTGGAGCACTCGGGTATGTTTCATTTTACAACCTGTTCTCTTTGAAGAGAGGAATAACGTTACAGGTGATGCTCTCCATCACCTGTTGGGGCGTGTTAACCTGCAGTGAAGGACTAATGTGAGCTAGCTAAACAGCTTAACCTTGCTAGAAAGTGACGGCATACGGTGATGTTATTTGTTATATTTCCAGGTTTTGACGAATGTAATGGAAAGCGAAAAACAAACTACTGAGAGAGAGACACCGCCTCAGCACTGGAGAAATTGCAAGTTGATTATTGACCCCGCTTTGACAAAAGGACTGTACAAAGTGTACCGTTATGATGGACAACACTTTAACATACCCGTAAGCATTTTTTAAATATCTTTTTACTGTCTCTCCTTTATAGATAATAGCTTTTAAATATATTTTCCCGCCATAATATTGCGCCAAACAGGTATATATTTTTGCAATTATAATGATGGGTATTGTTTACCTCAACAGGTTGAGGACTTAGGTTTGTTTCCTTTGGATACTGTCAGAGATCCTCGCATCTGCCGCCTATGGAGCAAAAGCAATAAAACTGATCTTTTGGTGCCTAAATTTAAGGTAATTCCTATCGTCAACATAATGATAATAACTCTATTACTGCTACTATATATGATCATAATAATGATTGTTGTTATTGTCTACCTTTGTCCTTTGAGGTTGATGAATGGTATATTGGACCTGTTCCTCCCAAAGAAGTGACATTTTCCAGGTTGAATGACAATGTCAGGGAGGCCTTCCTGATTAGTATGTGCAAAAAATATGGCAATATTGAAGAAGTGGAAATATTTTACAATCCTAAAAACAAGAAGCATTTAGGGATCGCAAAGGCTGTCTTTGACACAGTGCGGTCTGCAAGAGACGCTGTTCAGCACCTCCATCAGACGTCTGTGATGGGAAATATTATTCATGTGGAAATTGATCCGAAAGGTAATGCCGATTTTAGGAATACCTTGCATTTTTATACAGAGAGTGTATATACAATTGTGTTATACAAGTGTGATTTTTAATCTCGTTGGCTTTGTCAATTAATTGTAATTTGCAACCCTCATCAGGTGAAAACAGGGCGCGATATCTCCAGCTCCTCTTACGTGGCCTTTACACTCCTTGGACATTGCCAGTGGGTAGCAGTGAGCAAGCTCTTCAAAGCTTAGTCGACAGTTTGCTGGTAAATATTTAAAGATGCTTGTTATCTTGTTATCTTTTATTCAATATTTATTTAGCAGCTTTTAAATGAACACATTTTTAAAGGTCTCCGTTGTTTTCTTGTTTTCTTTGTGTTATGTATGTTGTATAGGACAATGCAGACACACAGCGACAGGGGAGTGTCTCTAGCCCCACCAGCATTGCCACACCCCTCTCTCTGGACACAGCCTACTCCAGTATTTGGCAGGATACACCTTGCAGCTTTGGGCTTACTCCGCGTTCTCAGGGAACCCCTCGTACCCCTTGCTTGTCTGCAACTCCTCTCTCCCAGGACTCTTGCTACTCCAGTCTTCAGGCAACTCCGATCCTCCAGGGAGAGCCCTCCACCTACAGTGTTCTCAAACCTTTAAGACGAGAACTCTGCCGTCGCAAACCTGCAAGGTATCACCGGGGATTCAGTGAAGTCTCCGATGTCAACTTGATTTTGAAGCACTGCCAACTACAGCCTCCACACACCCTCTGTACTCAAATACAAACTAGCAGCCAGCAGCTTGCACCGTGGGGTCACAGTGCACAGTCCTTTACTCAGAATAACACAGAACCTTCCTTTAACCTTGATTCCCCCTGTCAAGAGTCCAGAGACGTGGTCACAGATACCTCCAAGACTTTATCTCTGAACTGCAAGTCTTTTAGCATCTTGAGCATTAATTTCACAGCTGACCAGGAGACAGCAGCCTCCTCCCCACCTGATGACCATGCATGTATAACGGAATTATCTCCATCTCCTGTACACAGCCCCCAGACAGAGGTAGAGAGTTTGGACTCCCGCATTGAAAGTTTGCTGATAAACAGCCAGAGCACTAACGCCTCATACTTTGATAGACAGACTTTGGATGCTGTTGTGTACTCTCAGGACAGCCCAACTTCACCTTGCCCAGATCATAACATCCCTCTCCCAGATGACTCGCTTACTTGCACTCTGACATCCTGTGGGCCCTTTGCAACAAACCACCAGCGCCCCTACAATGACTTGGAGCTTGTCAGTCAAACATCTGTCACTGAAAACGAAGAGGATGAAACTACTCAAGCTGTTTCATTTCTTACAAGAAACTCCCAGTCTCCCTCTCCATCTGATTTCACACATTTTGAAATCGGGGCTCACATAAACAATGAAAGAGATGTAGAGAGGTTCCAGTCATTATCCTGTCCAAAGGTAATTCTTTTAGATCTCTATTTACATCATGATGATATTAAAAGTAGTAGTTATTTTGTCTGTCTAGTATTTCTATTGTGTTACAAATCAGCCACTGAGAGTTTTTTGTCATTGTACTCAGGACCATCATGCAGCACATGAGGATGAGGAGCAGTCGGATAACAGACAATCTGGAGCTCTGACTCCAACAAAAGACACCTCGCTTCCTCAGCTTACATCATTTTCTTCTCAACACCTTGCCCCCACAGCTCCTCCTGTGATTACAGCTGGATGCTCCCAGCCACCAGTCACCCCTCTCCCTTTCCCCATTCCTCCATTTCCCCCATCTATTCCACCTGTCCCACCTCGCCTGCCAAATGGCACCATCCCCATCCCACCTCCAGGTTGGATCCCACCTCCGGGCCATCACATCCCCATCCCCATTCCTCCCCCTCCTCTTCCACCACCTCCTTCTATTCCTCCCCCACCAGCTTTTCTGGGACCTCCTCCACCTTTGATGGTGCCGCCTTCTGTTCCACCTCCTGTGCACAGGTACCCCTTACCCATGCGGCCTGCAGGCTGTTTGGATAAGGGGAATCCTCCAAGACATGGCAGCGCACCTTTACTGTTCCCCCGACCGCCCTGGCCTGGTCTTCCTTTTCCAAGGTTTAACCCCTTTGTGCCACCACCAGACTACCGGCTTGTGCGGGAGAACCCTCATAAGGTCACAGTAGAAAAAGTTTTAGAAGTTCTCATGGATGAAATGAAGTCAATCATTAAGAAGGACATTACACGTAGAATGATTGAAGGGGTCGCTTTCAAGGCATTTGAAGACTGGTGGGACTGTCAAGAGAAGAAAACAAAGGTAAGTTCTTTACAGTGGTCAATGAAATTACATGAATTAGAGGTTTGTTTTTTTTTGCTGTGTCCTTTGCCAGTTTTAATTGTACTAAAATTTTGGAGTCAGTTAGTTTCTTATTGTTGTTGTTTATTTTGTAAGACGCAAGTTTCCCCTTTGAAAAGTGGACTGGGAAGTGTGGAGGAGATGAACAAACAAATACATTCCCTCACTGGCCAGGGCAAAAAACCTCCACTGCCATCCTTTAAGGTAAACTGTTCTGCTTACTGGTCTATGAAACATACCAGCATGTATTGTCTGAGTGATGCAAAATGTGATGTAATGTAAAATAACAAATTGTTATGCAGGTAAAAAGGAAAAGAGCCGATGATCCTGCTACATCAAAAGAGACAGAAAATGTGTCATCTTCTACACATGAAAATTCTGGTAACAAGTGCACCTAACCCATTTACTACATATTACCATCTTCACCTGTCTACTTCAGACTGTAGCTTGATCAGCTGTGTTGCTCTCTTTCCACGTGGCTGTAGATGTGAAACAGGTGGATGACATATTGAGCTCTGCATCTGAGAGACCTAAACGCAGACATGCAAGACCACATGCGCTTGACAGTGATGATGATGATGACTTTGAAAGGAAAGAAGCCGGTAACCCAATTCAAGATGAAGAAATGATACCTGATAAACCAGAGGCTTTTGTGCTAGATGACAGTTCTGCTCACAACCTGGTATTAAGATTTCAAGTTTTTTAATTGAAAACTTTGTTTTCATGTTGATGAAGTTGTGTTACATGTATTTCCATAAGCAGCTCATAATTGTTTGTGGTGGTTTTAGAGAAGTTGAAAATAGTTGATTCTGAAATTTCATCATATATCATATAACTGGTTCCCTGTTTAGTGTGACAGAGATCATGATGATGATGAAGACAGTAATCATCCTGAGGAAGAAAACAAAGTGGCACAAAAACAGATGGAGGATGACTTAGCTGTCATCTCCCACACAAGTGATGGAGTGCAGAGCTTAGATGGCGGTAGGTCACAAGGTCATATAATTGCAACACTGAAAGCTGATGAAGAATCACATAACTACGAGTAATATGTTTCTGTTTTCAATTACAGAGACTTTTTCAGAGAGCAGCTCCACAGGGGGAAGCGAGTACTCGTTAGACTTTGACTCCTCTGACTCGTTCTCCTCAGAGAGCTTTGAGGACTCATCCTGCTCTAACCTCAGTCCTGAAGATGAGGACATGGAGGAGGATGAGGAGGACGACAGGAGTGATGAGTGCATAGTGATATCGTCAGATGAAGAGTCAATGGAGCTCGAGCCCCCGCTTAACCACGCAGCCCCGCGAACCCCTGGCGCTCAGCTGGATCTGTGCCTGCAGGACTGGTCAGATCCGTTTCATAGGGAAGAAAGAGAGTCAAACCAGTACACGCCCTATCAGCAAGATGCCTGTGACTTGGATGCCCTGATGGAGCTCCAGACCAGCGAACCCCAGGACCTACATCCTCCATCACCTCTAGGACGTCCAGGTTATTTGTCCAGCATGCTGTAGATTTAATTAGTTTACTGCACAAGGACATTTCAAATAATGTTTCATGTCAAAGATTATTTTCATAAAGTTTCAAAAAGTTTCCTGTGATTTTCCTATTTCTGGCACCTAATGTGGATAAAATAACTATTAAAGCATATACTGTTTGATGTACATGAAATTCCTGAATATCTAGCATTTACATTCTATAGATTAGATAATAATGAATGAATGATGTAAATATGATTATATAATAATCTTTTGTTGTGCATCTGTGTAGCAGTGGAACCAGAGCTTGAGGTGGAGATGGAGAGCCCTGAATGGCCGTTGGAGTCTCTCGAAACCATAGAAAACCTGAGGCCTCCCACTCCTACTGGCTGCTTGGTGGACAGTGACCCTGACCTTCTGATTAAAAGCAAACCAACATCTCCTGTTGTGGAGGAGGTGGAACGACCACAAACACCAGGCAGGGGGATAGTGGCTGACCTGGAAAGTGAGGACTTGTATGAAGCCAGTGAAGTCCTGTCTCTCTCTCCGGTAAGCAGTGAGATAGTTCTAGCTCCCTCTGCCTCATTGTACCAGGAGATACCTAAAACTCCTGGTAGAGAGGAGAGAAATGGATGGGCTCAGTACAGCTCTGTGAGAGCTCCGGCAACACCTGGCAGAGAGATGTCAGAGGGCAGTACCACTCTTAGCAGCCCACCACCTATTCCATCTCTATCCAGCAATCCATATATAACAGCCCCAAAAACTCCTGGAAGAGACATTATCCTCCCCCGAAGAGCAGTAGTCCTTAGGAGGAAAACACACAGGGTGGCCACATCACTGCCCCTCTTGTGTGACGATTCTCTCAGAGGCTCCCCCACCACAGTGTCCTCCCCATGCAGCCTTTCTGAATCTTCATCTGACTCTGTTGATGGGAGAGGCGTGTGGATCGGTTCATCCATGAGAACAAAACCCTTGCAGGGACTGGAGAATATGCCTGGCCTTTTGGATGAAGAAAAATCCTTATTTAGGCGAAAAAGGTGGAAGAGGCTAAAGAGGAGATGGAGGACCCATCATCGGCAGAGATCACTTAAAAGAATCAAAGGTTCACTTTCCTTCCACAGTCACCCTCACAGGTGGCGTCCACTGTGTGTGGAGAGGAGAATCCTTCATAGTGTTTGGAAGGAGGGTCTGGATGAAGAGGATGCAAGGCTGCTCAAGTGCACATATGAAAGGCTGCAAGAGCAGGATAATGGCTGTGGGTGGCTCAGTGACACCCTCTGGATACCTCACCCTCATATCCTTCACAACAGAGTTTCATGATCAAATTAAACTAATGTGAAATGAAAGTGAGGTTACACTAAGTGAACTAAGTAACTGATAATGTATACATAGGTATGATTATCTTATAGGTTGTACTGTACCATGCACAAATTACTGAGATTAATTTTATGAGCTACATATATATATTTTTTTTTTTTTTGGGAGGGGGGGGGCGTACAGTACTGTTGCAGTCTTCTTGAAAACCATATTTGATTGACACATGGTACAGTTGATCATATCTTTAACTGTTGCTCACTGACTAAAGTTCACACCGAGAGGAGTGAGGAACACAAGTCCTGGCAGCCAAAGCACAGGACCGGCTCGGCTCGCAGTGAAGGTTTCTATAAAATCAGCAGGAAGGACAAAATTAAATACCTCAACCACACAAAGCTGACCACTGACCTTCCATCTACAAGTAGTCAGGTATTAAAGAGGGGAAACTGTGATGATCTGAATGCCTAGTTTACTCCATTCATTGTTACATGTCAATATATATTTCTGCAGGGAATGTCCATCCCAGCTCAGCAGCCGACCTCACTGCTGCGTGCTGGATCTGACTTCAGGTCTGAACAGCGCCGCCTGCTTTCGTCTTTCAGTTGTGATAGTGACCTGGTCAAGTTCAACCAACTGAAGGTAAGTAAACCATTACTGTTAGTAAGATTACTATACTACTCTAAGGTTAGATTATATATATATGACATAAATATGTTGTCGCATGTCAATATTCTTAAACCACACGCTGGATTTATCTGAACTGTTCAGTCTTTTATTGTTTTTTTAAATCCCGGTCTGTTAAATATGAACTGGATATATCTCAGCTACTTCTTTGTGTGTAACTTTGTTTTATAACTGCACTTCCCCATATGCTTATATGGACAACAAAGAATAATGAGAGCAATTGTATGAGAAACAATAACTAGGCTCAATTTAACTAAATCACAAATATACATGTACATTTTCTCCGAGCCCTGGTGGTATCTAGCCATTCAGATAGTTTCATTAGTATTTGCATCATTTTGATACAAAACTCTCTGTATTTCCTCATATCAGTTTCGAAAGAAGAGGATTTGTTTCAGCCGGAGTCACATCCACGAGTGGGGGCTGTTTGCCATGGAGCCTATAGCAGCAGACGAGATGGTGATTGAGTATGTGGGTCAAATCATCAGACAGGTGAGACAAAGGAAAACTAATGACAAGACTCAGAAACAAATCCATACTGTAGACATCTCCCTTAGCAAACACTGGAGATGAGCTTTCAAATAAACCACTTTCCCCCTGACTATTTCTGTGAACTGGCCCAGAGGCCTACTGGGACCCTCTGGTTGTTCTGGGTAATTTCCAGGAGTGTGAGTAGACTGCGAGAGATAAACAGCGCTGTTATGAATAGGCGTCACCTGTTTTCCATTTTCCTAGGTCATCGCTGACATGAGGGAGCAGAGATACGAGGAGGAAGGGATTGGAAGCAGCTATTTGTTCCGAGTTGATCAGGATACCATAATTGATGCCACTAAATGTGGGAACTTAGCCAGGTTTATCAACCACAGCTGCAATGTGAGTAAGAGCTGCTAGGCCGGTGGCTGGAGATTAAAGAGATTCTGAATAAGATCAACAATTCTTTAATAGGATTCAAAATGCAAAATGAGATCTGTTTAATAAGTTTGCACTTGTGTTTTTGTGTGTTGCAGCCTAACTGCTACGCTAAGATCATCACTGTGGAGTCTCAGAAGAAGATAGTGATATACTCCCGACAGCCAATAAGCATCAATGAGGAGATCACATACGACTACAAATTTCCCATTGAAGAAACAAAGATTCCTTGTTTGTGCGGAGCAGATAGCTGCCGGGGCTCCTTGAACTAATCTCTAATGAAGTGTCCTGATTATGTCATGAGCAAAAGTTGCCTGAGGTACCGCACAATACAAACGCAGACACTGGATATGTGTCAAAAGCCATTTTAATACTGTTCAAAACTGTATAGTCAATAACTGAGTGGGAAGAATGGGCACTCTAAATATCATGCTAAAGGCCTCTGTTACAATGAAATGTCTGTTGACCTCATTGTCCAAATGATTTCACAAATGTATAGTTAATTGTTTTCATTTATGAGAGCTTAAATGGTGTTTTGCTTGAGTCAAGCTTATATCAATAATAATGGTTGTTGTTAATATTTTATAATAAGAAAGCATTGCATTATGAATGTTTAGTTGTGATGTACTTTTCTCACTAATGAAGTAACTCAAAACAAACACTTAATTCTAATAAAACATGCAAGTCACAAAAACATCAAGTAACATCATCAATAAACATTCTTGTTGTATATCTGACAATATCAGAGCATCTATGTAGCATATTATCAGTATAACACTAAGAAGTAAACAGGACCCTCAACAGACAGTGTCTTCTCATAGTAAACTGATAGTTATTGAGACTTTTCTGAAGTATAACATGAACTTAACACTGGGTTCACATGTTCTCTGAAACTCCGTTTGGTGTCAGGATGGTCAGATTTCCTCTGGCGTGCTGGTCGGCTTCAATGGCTTCAAAAAGAGATTTGAAGTTTCCTGCACCAAAGCCCTGTGGACAAATTATATGTTTAAGTTACTGATATCCTTTACCTACAACAGATGTTTTCATATTAAGGCATGGAGAAAAAGAGTTCATCTGTCCAGTGGTGCCCTCACTTGGTGGTTGTGTCTCTGAATGACCTCCAAGAACACAGTGGGGCGATCCTGAACTGGCTTGGTGAAGATTTGAAGCAAATAGCCGTTGTCATCGTAGTCCACCAAGACTTTCAGCTCCTGTGTATGAGTAGGGTCACATAATGTTTGTGTGTTGGAGGGAGTTTCTCCATGAGGTTGATGAACAATTGATTGTAAACTAATTACATTAACCATGGATATTTCTCTCTAAACTCACAGTGATTGAAGAGTAAATGAACCTGTTGCACACAGCATTAGTTCTCCACGTTGGTTAAAATATGGCCATAATTCTGACCTGCAGGACGTTGAGGTCCTCTGTGATTTTGACCTTGGAGAGTTTCAGCTTCTCCCTCAGCTGGTCGTAGTAGGTGTCCGGCACAGACATGAACTCCATCCCACGCTCCTTCAGGTTACGAACCTGCAAGGAAGGGATTCATCAGAGCATTATTATTGCTGCATCTGGGATGCATCCACATACAAAGCCAGTGTTTCATGGACTTACTGCAGTGATGATATCTGATGTGTTCATGGCTATATGCTGCACTCCTGGCCCTCCATAGTACTCCACATACTCCTGTAGGTGAAAACATAAGGAAAGGATTCCTGATTATTTAACCATTATTGCTCAAATAAAGTCCACTTATCTGTCCATGTATTTGTTAAAGTGCACAGAACGTGCCTGGATTTGAGATTTTCTCTTTCCCATGGCAGGCTCATTGATGGGCATCTTCACAGTTTCCTCGTGGTTTGCCACTACAATGGAGCGCAGGGCACTGAACTCTGTCTGAAGCTGCTTGTCATCCACTGACCAGAAGCGATGAAAGAGAAGGTTCTTTTGGTACCTGTGTGATCATGAGCCAGAGATACACGGCCACAGATATCAGACAGACATCATATGGTGGGTTCAACACACGTGTAAATGCACCATGTGCTAAATAATTTTAAATGCTTTGTGTTTCTGCTTTACTCTGGTGTCTGGAATTCATCCCACTACGGAATCGCACTATTTAAATTAGAGAATTGGGAATTTCAGCCTGCTCAGCATCAGTAAGTGACATTTAGAGTTATGAGGTTCCTCACATCTTAAAACCACCAGCCTATGTTACACCCCTCTTTCCAGAAGTAACCAATGAGCTTGCTCATTTAGAGAACTGCCTTACCCCGCCTTTTCGTGCCTATATGATGGGGTAAAAACAAGATCCAGATGTGGAGCACCACTGGAGACTCACTTAAGAAAACGCAAAGTCATGCTAGTCCCTGAGTCATGCCAACAAATGTAAAAATCAGACGTCTTTGACTCCTCCTTCTATCCACCCCCATGACTTTTGCTCTCGTGGAACACATCACAATGCAGAGGCATGAACAGCAGGTCTGTTGCTTTCACATGTGCTAGACTCCCTGTAAGTCCATTACCATTCCACCACTGGAACCATCTCTTTGTCCGGTTGGTTTCCCACAACGTGATCAATGAAGTCCAGTTTCCCACTCGGTCTGTTTGAAAGGATGAATACAGAACCATTAGTTATCATTCAGACAGAAACATGCATCTTACAAGTGTAGCAACAATAGAATAACTTGTGTTTACTCACAGTTTGGCTAAAAAGGGATCCTTGAACAGAGGGGGATGAAATCCTGGCAGAAACAACCCACTGTAGCCCGTCCTCTCCACAAATGTGTGTGTGGTGTCACCGTACTGCAGCAAAGAAAGGCAGGTCTACAGATCTGGAATTTCTTATGGACATTTTCAACTCATTTCTTAATGTGCTATGCTAAAAAATATTCAGTGTTAATTCAAAGGATTCACACTTCTCTTACCGTTTGAAGCACAGCCAGCCTGACTTTACCATACTTGTCCTCCAGAGTGTGAGGCTCCTTTATGATAACTGCACCTCGCTCACGTGCTTTCTGTGTGTAGAGACAATGTTACTGCATTGAAAGCAAAAGCACTCATCTAATAGTGTTCATTAGCAGGAATTTAATATAACCTCCAAACTATTACTTGCACAAGGAGGTCACAGTCCTCCACTGTAAATGCGATGTCCTTCACTCCATCCCCATGCTTGACCAAATGATCTCCCATCTCTGGGAAAAAGCCAAACAAAGGCACTTTACATTTGTTTTCAATGTCCTTTGCAAGCTTCATGCAAAACACATTGTTTGGAGTTTATTTGATTTTACCAAAGCCTTTCAGTATTTGTCAGGAAATGTTTTAAATATTTACTCCTGGGGCTCCTTGGGCTGTTTTTACTGACATTTATGGTTCAGTTGTTCAGTGTTGTCAGTGTTGCTCAGTGTTCTTGTAGCAGGCTATTTAAGATATTAAAAAATTGTGTGTGAGACATAAGAGAACATGTTTTAATAGTAACCACTAATTGCCTAAACTGAGTATCAGAGACCACAACCTTCAAGAACAAAAGGTCATTTGTAGAATAACAGAAGGGCTAAACAAGATAGTGAGGGATAAACTGATCACTGATGATGTGCCCAAGGCGCATCTCATTCTTTTTAAGATATTGGCTTAAAACTGTGTCTTGTGATATTTTTGGAAAAATGCAAATACTTCAGCAATGACCATATTGTGAACCCAGCTCTTGATCAGTGCTGTACCTTTGTTTCCAGGATTGAGGGCAGATGCGAACACATAAATGATCTGTCAAATACAAATTCAAAACATTAGCACATTAAAAGCAAATCCTATTGGCATGAATCATTTACTTTGCAGTACAGTCCCATAGTTTGGATCATATGTATCCATACACTGACTGATCAATGACATTCAAACACACAGTTCTGCCTACACAGAGCAGTGTTGCTTGTTTTTGTATCCTGTGCCTGACTTTCCTGCTGGGGTGATATGTGTTTTGAGGCTTAAAACACTGAAGGTTCTTTACCTTTCCTTGTTTGACCACATGGGACACCACTTCACGGCTGCCTGTCTCCAAACCCTGGTAAGCCAAAGGCTCAAAGCCCAGTTTGTTACAGTAATACGATGCAGCCTGTTGAAGACAATCATTTTTACTCACCAGAAAATCATTAAGATGCTTCACTTCCAAGTGAAGCTAAAATCGAGCATGATTGCAAGAGGTGTGGCTTTAAACTGTCTGGTAGCGCCATCTCCTGGTGATTTGCGAGCTTTGACTCAGTTGGAGTTATGAAAGTTTGGGAGTGGGATAAGGAGTATGTGGTCAGGGGTTTTTACATGCTTTGTCCCCTCCACCCCTCTGGGGAACCAATAGTCTTGCTGAATGCATAGTCTACTTCTTCAAACTGTGAGAGAAGTTGATCAGAAAAAAAAAAAAAAAATTATTTGCCCAAAAAAATGGACAGCGAGCAGATATTTTCTAACTTACCTGTTTTGCATTTCCAACCCAGAATGTTAAGTGATCGAAGCAGAGGAACCTGCCCTTCTCATGCTAAAGACAAGAGGAAATGATTAATAAATAAATCTCTAATGAGAGAGAGCAAAATTAACTGTAACAGGTGCTGAGTTAAATAGCATTAAAAGCCTTGTTTAGTGCAGAAATTTTATACTCACTGTCAGTCTGCCTGATTGCTGTAGCAGAACTCAACACGTTCAGTATGGCATATATTGTCAGGTTACCTACCTTTTCTCCTTTGTCTGTGTACGTCGTCTATAATACAAAAGCACGTCATTAAGACATCATATTACAAAGAAAAAGAATAGCCATGTTGAAATACACCAACAAATATTATTTCTATATAAATTAAAGGTGTCTGTGATTGCTAATAATGAAGGTAATGATAGAAATAAGTAACTGGAGACTTACCATCTTGTGTCCGGTGACCTGACCTGACTGTCAGAATGAAAGCTACAAAGAAGTTCTGAATTTAAATACCGAGAGGGAAGTTTCAACGCCCACCGGTGAGGAGGAGGTATTGGAGGAGGAAGAGGAGGTGGAGGAGGAGGAGAGAGCACTGATGCTTGGTGCACTTTTGCTGTTATACAATGATTACTTGGGAAAACATGTCAACATACCACAGGTCCAATCCCCACTAAATTCACTGTCGGGTTGATGTTACTGACTGCAATGCTTCCAATAAATGTCACGTCAAGAAATATATCTGTCTAGAGACTTGGGGTAGATTTTATTTTTGCAAATTAAAAAAAAAAAAACTGTTGTAACTGAGTTATTTTTCTTCATTGCTTCATAATGCATCATGATCAGATTTTGCATGTGGATACATAAATGAATGAATGAATAAGTTAAAACTTTTTTTCTGCAGAGACACTGAAAACCGTTTGTCCAAAAAGGTTTAGAATTACAGCTGGATTTTCCTAGAAGAAGAAGAAGAAGAAAGCCCATATGTTAGCGTTTAGTGGCGAGAGGAGGCTCACTAATGCAGGACTCTCATTGGCTCAGTGGTGTTGAGCTGAGAGAACCCTTGAGCGCCTTGAAATGCCTCCAGCCCATCAGTCCCCCTCAAGATGTTTCTTTTGTATTCTTTAATTGTGTTTACTCCACTTAAAAAGACTATTCTTGAGGGGAAAAAGCAAACTCATCCTGTAATACTGTGAAAATGTGATTCAGCCGAACAAACATCATAAGGAAAAAATCAAACAACAAGATTAGTAAGTACTCTCATTTTGAGGAGACTATAGCAGGGATTAAAAGGGTGTAGCTGGTGCCAATATGCTCTAATTACATTACAACTATTTAATTTGGGACATATCTTTGTCTTATGTCTCAAAATACTTCAGAATCATAGTGCATGTATAGTTAATTACAGTTTCTCCCCTTTAGTTTAGTTCAAACAAATTAGTGAATTTATAATTTCCGCAACTGTGTAATGTAAACTGCTCCTGAACCACAATCCTGGCAGGAAAACACATTCTTTTCCCTTAGTCTCGACACCAGGCAATAAAACTGTCTTTACCTTAAAATAATCCTGCAACAAATCCAAGTCATTATTTTAGGATTATTCTGACTGATTTGATTGTAATAATTAGATCGTTATGACATTTACCTTTATCATGTTTGGTATAATTTTGCTTCTCTTACAACAAACCTATCATCAGCTACAGTATGTCCCATCATTAATTATGCAAATGTTAAAAAAATAAAAATAATAGTTGGTGGCTTGTGTAAAGAATGAGAAATAGTGTGAAATGTCGGAACTGCCTGACCAGGCAGTGACATGCAATGAGGGACTTTTATAACTTTAAAAGCAGAACTATTGGTCAGTTGCCCTCTGAAGTTCTTTAAGAATAAAAGATGAACCTGAGACCAAATATCTGAGTATGGGGGCATTTAGGTCACTCTGGTCAGCATTCATCTTTGTTCAATAATGGCTCCTTTTGCTTATACAAGCCTATTTTCCCTCAGTCATGTTAAAGCATCGCTGTTTTATACCAACTTGGTTGTTATAGATTAGCTTGCTGTTTACTCTATGTGGTGTCTTTTGTCTTTGTTGTGTGGTTGTTTAGTTGCAGCTTTAGGTAAGACATTGATTGGCTCGAGGTCTATCAGTACCTTTATGGAAGCTTAGTCAAACATGTTGATGAACAGCCTCAGTGTAGTGTCACAGACTTATTAGCTGTGTGTTACAGCTCTGCATTCCAGTAACTGCTCACTAAACACTAATGAGAATTGCGAGCCCACCCCTCAGCGATCCCACTGTGACTGTCCCTGAAGATCTGGATGTTTTTCATGCTGTTACCAGGAGAATCGCTGTTGTCACGGGATGCAGCCACACACACACACACACACACACACACACACACACACACACACACACACACACACACACACAGACACACATGCAGACAGAGGAACATAACATACTGGATTAAATAATTACAGATGCTTCTCATAACTACAGCTGTTTGATAATTTAATAGTGTGATATGGGAGGTGTAGTTTGTTGTAGTTTTAGTGCCACTGGAGAGAGATACACTTACACAGCTCTTATTCTAAGCTTTTAATGTGTCATCAATTTGGAAATGGTGAGTGTTGATAGATTTGATGATTTAACTGGCTTAACTTTCTTTGCTGTTGCACTGTTTACATCACACTGCATTACACTAGACTGTGCACCTAAATCCCATGGTGTTCAGCATCTCTAAGGACAGACACCTCAGTCAATTAGGTCCTTCCCACACCAGCACTCCTCACATAATTGTAGTAGCTCAGTTGAAGGTGCAGCTGTCGAGACAAGAAAAAAAAATGAGTGAATTATCCTCCGAAACAAACCCGCAGATACTGGTGAACGGTGAGCAACAGCACCAGGGCACCGGTGCTGCTACAGTGGAAGAGCAGCTCAGTCTGGATGGTGACTGTTCAGAGGACAGCGCCACTACAGAGAAGGAGACACAAGTGAAGATGCAGTCTGTTCTTCAACAGGTGCGTAAACAGATCAGATCACAGGTGGATGCGAAGGCTCCAAAGAGCAGGATAATGGAGCTGGTGCAAATAGTCAGAGACAGAGAGATAGAGTTGGCACAGGTGGACGGTGAACCTGAGGGCAAAACTGTCAACGGTGAAGAGAAGAGAGAGGCAGAGGTGGCAACAGATGAGAGCAAAGATGAAATGGATCTAAAAGAGGAGGTGCTGTGTGCAGTTTTTGAGGAAAAGCTTGAGGCTAATAAAAAAGCCTTAAGGGATGAGTTTGAGGAGCAGATTTCTCAGGTGCGTAAAGAAATGCAGGCCTACACTGACAAGGCTCTGAAAGACCTGGAGTGTAAGATGCAGAGCTGGCGATCTGATATTCTGCAACAGACTCCTTCACTGGCGTCCAGAAGAGGGAGAGTCCTGACTCGGACCATGACCACCATCATCCCTAAAACATGCGCTCCCGTCATCATTGGTCCACGTGCTAAATCAGAAACTCTGACCTCAAAGGGAAGGTGCTCTCAACTTCTGCCCAGAGATCCAATGGTCTCCATACCAGGAAACAGGCCCTACCAGAGCCGCAAGCCCCTCCCACCAACTTGCCCTCCACTGCATCAGCGCAAAAAGCCTGTCAAGGCCAACGCTAAAACAGGAAACTGACTCAACTTGTGAAACAAAGGAAATCTTGATCATTTATGCACACACATTAACATTGTTACATATAATAAGAACATCTGTTATTGCTTTTTACCCATGATCATGACTGTACCTGCTACACTGCTATGTAAGTTTGAAAACTGTATTTACGATTGTAAAAATAATAAAGCATCTTGAGAGAGACTGAAAAGAGACTTCACATTCACTTCAGTGTATTTTTGTGGTATTATACTGTTGCCCATAAGGTCGGAATAAAATATTTTATACCACTTCGCATGAAATGATTGTGACAATGTGATTTATTTGTGATAGTGTACATCTTCTCAAAACAAAAATGGTAATTGGGACTCAGTATATAATCATTGCACCTGGTCAAAAGTGATTACTGATGATTCAGACATGTTCAGCTGGGGTGGGTGGGTCAGTACTCCCCAGGCCTCAACCAGGACAGTAACTTGATATAAAATCCAGACTTTAAGATATAAAAGTCACATTTAAAAGTAACCAGGCTTTTACAGGGACATGTTTTACAGATACAAGGTTACAAGAATATATTTTGATTTAACAATGTTTTTTAGGAGCACATCTCCCTCTTTCTGTCAACATCCCTCTGCTGCTAAAACAAGCATGTCTACCTCACAGAGCTGAAGCCTCATATTAGCTCCAGGTAAACATTTGTGGATTTTGTCTCCCATCACTTACACTGACATCCACTGGTATGGACAGGAGGAACAACCACAGTGACCCTTTTAACACGTGGGCATGTCTTGAAAAATGTGAACCTATCCTTCAACCATCATCAAATGAAAACTTGGTACACTGCTGACAGTTGTACAGTTTTGGTATTTCTGCAAAAAGACCAACAGGTGGCAGCAGTTCACTTATATGGGCTCACAAGAATCCCCCCAACTTGTAGCTGCAGTGGAGGAACATTATTGTTGTCCTGTGCAGCGCTTGTCTTTAAAGTAAATATGAATGCACATATTTACATACACTGTTGGTGTTGTAGTTATCCAATACAAAGCTGACCCTGTGACTGGGAAGGTTCTTCCCATCGACAAAAAATCAAATTGGTGATTGTGCACTGTAGACTACCAGACCCATGAAGTCACCAGTGTGAAGTCAGAGACCAGCAGTCTACAGACTGCTGCTGCTCCCCAGTGGCCAAACAGCAGAGGACTGCTCTGTGCTGATCAGCTCCCAGGAAAGAAGATGTGTAACTAAGTGAATGTAAACAAGGCAGTGATGAAGGAGGGCTTCCAAATGGGACAAAACCCATTTACTCAGTTTTTACATCAATATGACCTCCTAAAGAAAACCCCTGCAAAAACATTATATGATATAATTTTCTATCTTTTAATGAGGGTCAAACAGGGGTAAAATACACACAGGCAACATTTCAAAACTGACATACCACCATATTTATGTCCTAATCCTGTTTCCTCCCCCTTTATGAGGGATCACACTCCCTGTGGTGTAGGTATAATTCATGCAAGTAAGGTGATCTGAACCCTGTCGTTTACCTCTGACGTTTATTAGCCGAGACCTGAGCACCTGAGTGCTTCCAGCAGCTGAACTGGCACTGGGACCGGCCAGTGACAGGAGATGCATTTAGTCCTGAGGCAGGCACAGGAGCCGAGTGCCTCGAGGCGGGCCCTCCACAATGGACGGGATAGAGAAGGATGTGAAGAGGATCTTTGTGTCTAAGGGATGATGAGCCCTGAGCGACCATATCCGGAGGGGACGAGAGCCCAGCACATTCAGGTCTGGCCAAGCCACGCTGTCCTCGGAAGCAGCATCTCTCGCCTAACGATATCCACCAGCAGCAGGGCTCATTACTATGCAGCAAGATAGAGCATAGATAGATAGATAGATAGATAGATAGATAGATAGATAGATAGATAGATAGATAGATAGATTTCCACATATGTGCGACATATGTTAGAGGTTTAACCTCAGCCTTTACAGTACAAGGTATATCCTCTTACATACAGTATTTTCTCAGCTGACTAAAATCCTCTCACCCTCAATCAGACCCAGTTAGTGCTGTAATGGGTGGAGTGGACACGACCCTGAGCAACAGTGAATAACAATGACAGGGAGGGGGGGGGGGTGCGGATCCATTTGAAAGCCCTGATTTCCTAATCACCCCTTCAAATGTGCCAAAAGATAACAACGTCACCATGAAAACACTGATCTCATGTAAATGATGTATTTTTCTACTCCATTGTTCTCAAGGTCTGGACAATTACAGAGAGAGGCCACTTCCAGGTTACACTAAACAAACTGATTTCAGTAGTGATTTGGGAGCAGACGTGGTAGCAATTTACAACCAGCATGTGGGGAAGAAGTTGAGGAGGGAGACTGTGGCGTGTATTGGGCACTCAAAGTGGCCACTTTTGCGAGGCATGATTAGACATATAATACCCCATTATTTGTGAGACCGTATTGATAAAATTCATGGCAATTTGGCTCAGTTTCCAAGGCTCCATCATCACTATCTGCAAAGGGAAAACGATGTGAAGGTAAAGGAGGTTGTTAATGCACTGGGTGGCCTTTAGCTTGTTTTCCAGAAGAAAAGACTGCAAAAAGTTCACAGGACAAACAGGATGTTACTCAACTTCATTCAATATCTTTTATTCACATTAGTTATAAAAAAAACAACAGTTACTTATTATTCTCAATCAATGTGACAGTTCTCTTGGATTAATCGTTTGGTCTGTGAGATGTCGTAAAATAGTAAAAATTTTACGACACCCAAAAAAAACAAACAACATAGAAAACCAGCAAATGTCCACATTTGAGAGGCTGGAACTAGAGAAGCCAGGCATTTTACAGTAAAAGCATGACTAAAATGATTGATATCAAAACAGCTGCTGATTCATTTTCTACTGATCAGCTAAGAGATTATTTGAGCAGCTGTTGAAACTGACAGCTTTGCAACGTGTTAGTTTTTGTTGAGGCTAACAGTTTAGTACAATGTAGGAAATGGGTTTTTATTTGAATGGATCTCACACTCTGGGGAGGGGTTACATTACAGAAAAGACAGGAACAAAGAAAATCAGCATTTTTAAGGTGGGTACCCTGTAAACAAGTATGGCATCAGTGTGAGGGGGTGTCAGTTTTTACAGAGGGAAACTACTACTTTCCAGGTTTCTGTGTTAGGTTGGACCGACTTGTTTTGATGGATCAGGGGCTCTGCTGTCTAGACTGGTGCAGGGTTCATACTCTGACTCAGACACTTTATGTTATTAACAGTACAGTGTAAGCCTTAATCCTCTGGACAGTTTCTCATCACAAAGCTGTCAATCCCTCAGTGAGCATGAATGGGGCTTAAAAAATAAGGCTCCTGATACCAAATTCCACCTGTTCACTGAATGTATGTTCATTTTTCCTCCTCATGTTTCATTCCAGGGTTTGTGAGGGATCAAAGCTAGCAATATACTGATCCATAAAGTGTGTGTAAAATACAACTGGCATTTAAAAATTATCAGTCTGATGCTCCTCATTAAACAAAAAAGCTCACAATCCTGCGAATAACAGATTTATCCTCCATTAGCCACACACACACACACACACACACACACACACATTAACAGGATTAAGAAGGTACATGGCAATAATAATAAGTGGAACTTCTGTAAACTTAGGGTTTGTAGTTAATCTGGGTTACACAGGCAACTTTTAATCATATCTTTTATTTAAAGCAGTAGTTTGACACTGCACATTAATTTTTGGGCATTAGAAGTTCAGCTCAGGAAATTATGTTACATTTGGAGAGGGGTGTTTCCCCCTGCTTCTAGTCTTTATGCTAAGATAACTTGACCACTGCTAGTAAGTTTTATTTTGGAGCGACAGATTTGAGAATGGTATCAATTCTCATGTCTAACTCTTGACAAGAGAGTGGATGAAACTATTTCCCAAAATGCCAGACTATTCATTGAACTTCAATTAAAAAAGTTTGATAAATATTAAAAAATAATTTAATAATTAATAGACATGTTGTTTTGCTTTTGAAAACTTGATTTGAAATCTAGAATTTCTTTGTAACATAAAAACTGGGGGGGGAGGGGGGAAGACAGCTTTGGTGTATTTATTAAGAGTGTAACACTCATAAATTCAGTTAGCCACTGGGGTTATACAGTACAGGTTATACAGTACAGTTGCCATATACAGTTCTCCATATTTATTTATCCTATCTCTGCCATATACAGTTCTCCATATTTATTTATCCTATCTCATTCTTATTTTATTCTTATTTTATTCTATTTATATATTTTGTATATTTGGTTAAGAGTTTACAGTTTTTTTTTATCCTATTAAGAGTTTACTGTTTATTGTTTATTTCTTTATTCTATTCTCTATACCTGTTTGCAAGCAGTTGCTGTTGTTGCTTGCAAACTGTCCTGTGTGTGCTGCTTTTCTGTCCATATAAGCTGCTGGAAACTTAATTTCCCTGAGGGAGTCATCCCAAGGGATCAATAAAGTCTAGTCTAAGTCTAAGTCTAAGGTTAACTGGTTTGATCAGAGCTGAGTGACAAACTCTGGTTGGTGGTGATGTACATGACATCATCTTTTTCCAGCTGAGCCCCGCCCACTTCAAACCACTGAGAAAAGTAAAGAGAGAGAGGAAAAAACAACATGTATCAAAATATAACTTTCTCTAAAATTAAACAACCAAAACTGTTCAAACCTTGGTGGAAAATATTGTATTCATATAAAACTCCCACAGCTTAGAATAACATGCTGATTGAGAAATAACTGATATTTCCAGAAAAAGGGAGAGGAAGAGAAGAACACAAACATTACCACACACACTCCTCCTCACCTTCCTAACACACACACTCTCACACATGGGAACAAATGCAGGCCACACTTCAACACCCTCACCCCCTCCACCAAATACTCTCTCCTGATTTCTGTGGGGGCTCTGGTATGGTAGACCCTTTGTGCTCAATATTCACAGGTAAAGGCAGACAGTCAGGCAGGGAGAGGGACACCTAAAGGTCCTTTTGATCTTATCAAAAGGATCCTGTATGTTTGGGGGAAAAACAAAGTAATCCCCCCACCCACTCCGTGTTAAATCAACTAATGGATGGATTGTATGGAGAGATACTTTCCCTAACTGCATCTTTTGTGATATGTTTCCCTGAGCTAATGCTGTTTGTTTTTGGAATGATTATTGGAATGGGGAGCTGATTCTGTGTGTGTGTGTGTGTGTGTGTGTGTGAGAGAGAGAGAGAGAGAGAGAGAGAGAGAGAGAGAGAGAGAGAGAGAGAGAGTTTGTGTGTGTGCATGTTAAGGTTGGGCAACAGGTGGACGAATGCTATAGAGAAAGTAGGGTTAGCGTTGACAGGCCGTGGAATGCGTCAGATCTCTGTTTACATGTGCATATGAACACACACACACACACACACACACACACACACACACACTCACTATAAAGTGCATTTGTTGCTGCTTGGGTGGGATTGAACAGCAGGGAGATCTGAGGAGAGGCGAGCAGTTGCGTTTTGGTTCAGAAGTCCCATTTGGGTGTGGCAGCTCACACTGACACCCACACTCAGGAGCAGGCACCTGTGTGGCCTGCTTTAATGTGTTTACAGAGGAGTCTGGTGATATTTTATATTGTTCTTATTACCGGCAGTAAGACCAAAACCAACAATGAATTGATCCTAATGACGAGCCAAAGCCTGATAGATCTCCTTCCTCTGCAACATGGAGCTCCATTGTTGTCCAACCATTAAAAACATGTGAGTAAGTCTCACTGTTGCACTGGCGGACATGTTTTTTCATTGTGATAAAAATGGGCTTGGGTAGATTATTTCAACATAATCCCACATAGTGTCTTGCAGTTGTAAATGCTCACCTATGTGTGTATGTATCAATTCGCAGCTGAAAATAGTCCCTAACATATACATTCTTTTGAGTAACATTTGATGAGAACTATGGTGCTCAGCTGTTTTAGGAAAAACTTTTCCCATTTGAAAAATGTAATTAATTTCTCACCTGTTTTCAAAGATGTCCGTCTTAAGGTGGAACAACTGGGTTTGGAGTTAAGAGCGGGAGACAGTTAGGTAGCTAGGTGTTGGTGTTTTCATGGGATTATCTGACAATAACAAAAAAAGACGTGGCAGCCATTGGTATAGATACTAAATAGAGATACTAAAACCACTATGTTAATGAGAAAGTTCACGCTCCACTCTCCTGATAAGGAAAATTTTAAGGGGGCCAGTGGATTACCATGGTTGACCTCCCTCTAAGAATACTGTGGGTGCACTGTAAAGCCCACACCCAAACATCCATACACACAAACAGGTCACACAGGCCACACACGAGCACAGGCAACATTTATGTGCATTTAGAGGCCTACACAACTGTTGTTTTTGAGTTGGCTGTGCCCCTTGTGGACCCCTGGTGCTTTGCTCAGCTGGTATTCTGGATGAGTTATCCCAAAGTGGACTTGCTGGCTAACAGCATCAGACAAGCTGTCAGCCCAGCTCATCTCAATAACAACAACAAGTCTGGCCAGGCCAGCATGCATGATTGACTCCACCCTGTTCCCACTGTCAAACGTATATCAACTGTTTAGTGTGAAGATGAACCAGATAAATTCCTCTGTTATGATCCTATAGTGTTAAATGACAGTAAAAGTCTGTGTTACAGGTTCAAACTGTACTTATAAATCCTTCCAACTGGCATCTGACTGAACCATATGAAAAATAACTGTATGTTTAAGTGATCCCATTTCTATTTGTGTGTGTGGAAGCCTTTCACATTCATCACAATGTCCATCCTCTGATCTTCTTTACGCTTCTCCGCTGTCAAACCTGCTGCATTTTGCCAGGATGGACAATAAGTAACATATGATCCCTCACACACAAACGCAAGATGAATCATGCGGCTTCACATTCTTGTCTTTTCACACATGTTGTTACTTTAAGATGTGATGCAGGACGAACTCCTATAGCTGTGATTTTTTTTTTTCCCAATAAGTTTTCCAAACTACAACACCATATAGGTCGCCTGTGCCCAGCCTCGAAGACCATAATCATCATGGTAATATCAATTAACATACAGTTAAGGTTGTGGAACAGTCATGGATAAAAGAAACAGAGCTGACTATTGGTTTCACATGTGAAACAAATGGTGGTCTCGTGTGTGAAGGACAGATACCCCAGCCTCCTCCGAATCTTCATATTCTTCATCATCCAACTTCCTCCTTTGCTCCTGTCAGAATTCTAAAAGGTCACCACTAGAGGTCGCCTGATAATAAAACTATGGGTCATAATAGGCTGCTTGCACAGATGACCTTTGGGGTCATTTTCCTAACAGAAGGTCTCGATTTTCCCCAACTTCCTCACCTCATCCCCAGTTTCTCTTTTACTTCTCTTCTAGTGAAACCTTCTGCTCAGTGCGTTGGAGCATCTGCAGTCAGATGCCCTCCCCTGCCCAGCATCACCCCCCCCCTCCCCGCACCCCAGCAACCGCTCTAACTGCAATCTCTTGTCAGCGGGGACAAATATTGACTTGTTCGGTAGGCCCGGCTTCTGCCAGGATTAGAGTCCCCCCCCGCACCCCACCCCCACTGCCGCCGCCACCACCGCCATCTCTAAACGGTGATTATGTCCAACAGAGCTCATTACTGTCAACTCAAAGGATCCTTCAGAAGAGTCACTCATTGGTAATGACCCTATTATTCAGGGAACGTGGGGTTTGGTTGGCTTTACCTCCTGTGGATAGATGGGTCTTTTTGTGACAGTGAATAACATTGTTTCACATGAATTGCAGGTACTTTAAAATGGACTTAACTCCCTTGTTTAACTAAAAGCACGTCACTGAGAATACTTGGATGGAACCTCCTTGTTTCAAATTCAAAAACCTTTGATTGTAACCCACAGGACTTTGTCATCAAATAGTTAAAGCACCACAGCTGATAGAAGTCACAGCTGAGTATCGAATACACACTCTCAGGATGGCCGGTGCTTTGCATAATCCAGTTACAGTCTGGATGCTGGCTGTGAATCAATAGAGATTAGAGATTTATTAGTCTGAAGGTGTAAACTAAATGCAAGGTATTCATAGGAAAGCTTTGACCCACTGGAGATACTTCCCACTGAAATTACAGAATGAAACTGATGATGGTGAAACTACAAGGTTTTTTGTGCAAATATTTACTTTTGGCATTGTTTTTACTTTCTCTTCTGCACCTTTAAAAACACATTTTCAAGGCAAAAAGTATAACACACACTCTCAATGAAAGAGGTCTAGTTCATAGAACACATCTTTAATACAGTAGTTAGTTACAGTGATGTCAAAAAAATAAAACATATACATCAAATTGGAACATTTATAAAGTTCCTTTGTCCCTCTTTAGTGCCGTGACTACACTGTGAAACCCCCCCTCCAACCACCGCCCCACCCCGTTCCTGTTCCCCAACATTTGTCAACTGCCATCTGCCTGTCTGCCCCCGTCTCCTCTCCGCAAACTATATAATTAAGCTGCAACACCTTTTCTCCTGTTACGACCCCCTCCCCTCCCCTGCAGCCCAGACTTCTACCTTCACAAACAACAATCTTTGTAAGAGGACACTGCTCTGTTTGATTTCCCTGCTCACACATTTTTTTTATACAAGTGCTTCTAAAACAAAACAGCAATAGATCTGAGCAACAACAACAACAAAAGAAAATGCTATGGTATGAAAATACTGTACAGCTTTATGTTTTCATCCAGTGTAAACAGATTTATCATGCAAATCGATTCACAATTTCCAAAAACCAGCATGTGTTTTTAAAATCAGAATTCTGCCCCCTTTCGTGATATAAATGACAACTTTTGCAGAGCAGGACAAAACAAACAAAAAAATAGATTTTTTTTTCTCTGAGAATTTGAGGAACAAAGCAGCTGAGGAGCTCAGCCAGCTGGCTCTGGCTTCCCGAATCCGCACAACAAACAGAGCGTCGATGCCTCTCGCTGTAGAACAGGAGGAACATTGAAAGGATTTCATGACCGTGAGCAGTGACAGTTCAAAGTTCATCATCTCATCTTACCAGCTTTGAACAATGGACACGTAAAGTCTGTATTTTTTACAAGTGTTCCAGTGGTGGCGGCTGGGACCGTCCTGCGGCACCGCTCCACCTTTTCTTTTACCCTCTTCTACACCTTCGTGGCCAGAGACTGAATCTCTGACTTCTGAGTCTGGGCGCTGAGCGTGGACGACATGGAGCTCATCTGGCCGTGCATGGCCTTCTTCAGGTTGAGCAGGCACAGGCACTGGGAACGAAAGCGCAGGTCAAAGAAGGCGTACAGGAACGGGTTGAGGCAGCTGTTGACGTAGGCCAAGCAGGTGGCGTAGGGGTGAGCCAGCAGCAGGAAGCGCAGGAAGCCACAGGAGCTCGGAGCCAGGTTCAGGTAGGAGAGGGCGTCCATGCTCTTCAGCACATGGAAGGGAGTCCAGCAGATGGCAAAAACCACCACCAGGGTGGTGATGATCTTCAGCAGCCTCTTCTTCTTCTGGTCCTCCTTGCGCAGGTTGTTGAAGTGACGTGTGACGGTGCAGCCGATGAAGCAGTAGAAGATGGTCATGGCCAAGAAGGGTAGAAGGAAACCCAAGGCGGAGGAGGACAAGCTGAGTCCCGCGATCCAGAGGTACTCATGCCTCTGGTTCATGGTCACCAGGCTGAAGTCCATGGCACACGTGGTCCGGTTGCTGTTCTGGTCGTTCACGGTGGTGCGGAAGAGCAGCGTGGGAACAGCCAGCAGGCCGGACAGCAGCCAGATAGCACCCAAGGACGCCAGCATGGTGCCCCGTGAGCGCAGCCTGCTGCTGGACAGGGAGTGCACGATGGCCAGGTAGCGATCAAAGCTCAGGCAGGTGAGGCAGAAAACGCTGGCGTACATGTTGACCAGGACCACGTAGCTGCTGATCTTGCACAGAGCCACGCCAAAGGGCCAGTGGTAGCCCAGCGCCGTGTACACAGCCCAGAGAGGTAGGGTTACAACAAAGGTGAGGTCTGCAAGAGCCAGGTTTCCTATGTAGACATCTGCAGCCCGACGCTTAGATTTGGATCTCCAGACAGTGAAGATGACCACGCCGTTCCCTGACAGGCCCAGGATGAAGATGAGCATGTAGAGAACCGGGATGAGGGAGTAAGAGGGCTCCCACTCTGAGAAGTCACAGGCAGTCTCATTGTCATCATAATACTCATAGTTATCAACATATTCCCCAGTGGTGGTCTCCATGCTGCAAAAAAAATTCCTTAGATTTTTTTAGAAAAAAAAGAAGAAGAAAAGGTAGAGTCCTGTACAGTTCCAAGGCTTCTGCGGTGAATCAAAGCAAAAACCAGTGAATTACAGGAGCTGCTGGTTCTGCTGAGCTGCTGCTGGTGTTGGAAACGCAGGAGAAGACAGACTGTGTGTGAGAGTGAGTGCCTGCCTTTTTAAACTCCGGCCCTCCACACCCCTGGTTCCCTCCCAGGACGACCCCACCTCCCACCCCCCCATCCACACACACACACACACACACCCTCCTTCCCTCTAAGACATCTTTTGCTCCCCCTCCTCTTCTCTCATCTCCTCTCGGAGGCCGCGGAGCCCCGACACGTTCTCCCATTGTAGACGGGTCAAACCCACATTACGCAATGTGGCATGTTTGTGAAATCAACAACTCATACTACTACTACTGCTGCTAATAATAATAATAACAATAATGTCATTAAAGTGATGATTTAATCAGTTAATATATATCTCCGATGAGAATAAATCCCATCAAGTGAAGAACGTGGACTGATGCCCCACCTTGCGCCTCTCTTCTTGTTCTTGTAATAACGTTTTTTAATAATAAAAAAAAGACAAAAAAAATCGGCATAACAACTGTGCTTTTCAGTGTTGTTTCACTTCCCCAGCAACTTCGTGAGAAAAAGTGGATTCGGTTCATGTGCGGAACAGGTCGGGACATTTCACCATCACGTTTTAAATCACAATCACTCCAATCGAGAGGCTGTTAAAGGTGCAAATCGCCAGATGCGTCACATTTGAGTCTTTTCTGGTCGAAATCTTGTAACTTCAACATACTTCAACAAACATAGAAAATACTTCCAAAAATAAGAAATAATGATAAAAATTCCATATGTGCTTCGAAATGGTAACGTATAATTCGATCGGCAGCGAAATGCAAAGCGTTTGAAGATTAGATTAAATGTCAACGGGCAGCTCAGGGGACGGAGGTGTGAATTCAATTCTCAAGTCTGAGGATTAATTTCCATGAGAAAAGGACGAGCAAACACACCGGTTTGAAACAAAAACAAAAGGAAACTTCACATTGACACCATCATCTCTAAATCCTTTTTCACTGGACCTGTTGGTCACCACATGTTCATTAAACTTCACTGCTGATTGCATCATATCAGGAGTTGATACAGGGATCAACTTTTAAAGGATCAAATCTACTATCTGTGTAGTTCTTACTGCAGTACTAAACCTGTTCAGAATTGCTTCTTTTTTTGGTTTTAAAAAGGTTTGTGGATGTTTTGGTTTGTACAAGTTTCACTTAATGCAACTTCCATGAGTAAAGTTTTGAAAAGCGTAAGCTACATTTTTGCATTGCTAAATTCTACTACAGTTTTACAAACTATTCAATAAGCTAAAAATAATGTTATATATCAAACTAAGAGTAAGACTCAAATGAATCACTCAGTTAAACAAAGAGTGGACAAGCTGTGAGCAGCTGGACATTATTTACAGCAGGTTTAGTTTGGATGATGTGTGTAAAACAGTCCTCCTTGTGGTGATAACGGGGAGCTGCTGCTTGAATCCCAGACTGTGGATTATTATACTGTAAATGCACGGGCTGTAAAAGATGTGTTTGATGAAAGGAAGGGCTCCCTGGTTCACAGCTTATCAGCCTGCAGTGAGTGGTTGGTGATTGTACTTGAGTCCAACGTGGCAAAGACTTCATCCTTCTTTCAACAATGAGGAGACGCCAGCGCCCGGTTTCTGCTCTGCAGACACACAGCTGATGATCAGGTGAGACGCACTGAGTTCTGCTCACACGATTCTGTCATCGTGTATCAAATATTTCAAGTTTTGCTGTGCTTCTGCTGCTTCTGCTTTATCCTCAGCCTTAGAAAACCACACACAAGCAATCACACAAACACACACACCAGGTGGGTCCCACCTCTACTTCATTCCCCAGGGAGAGGATTGGGCGCCTGCTGCTTTGTAGACCTGGTGTCCCTTAGACAAATAAATTTGCAAATCTAAAAAATAAAGGTGAGTAGATAAGGAACAGATGGTCAGATTAGACCATCGTCTTGGATATCTTCAGAGGACCCTCCTCACTTGTTAATCATAGCTTTTATAGGTGCTAAGATAAAGTCCCACTGCTGATCCTGAGCTCAGGTTTACAGGGAGGGGGTGAGTGGATGTGGGGAGGATGATTATCAGCTGGGAGTGAGGATTTAATTACATTTCAAGTTATTCCATGCTTTTATTTTGTGTCATAGTTCCTCTCCATCATACATTAGCAGACTGTAGCTACTTTAGCTGCTCCTAGCTGCAGTGTGTCACACATTTTTTTCTCTCTTCAGGCCTGGACCACACATGCGTCACTGCCACAGCTGTGACTGCTTTTGATCTGCTGCTGTAATGACCCCGCTGCTGTGATATGACTGCCTCTGTCTCGCTCAGACGTCACTGTGTTTGTGTGTGGACAAAATGTAGAAATGTTCACTGAAGTCAATGACAGGCGACTTGAAGGGGACATTTGTAATGGACGCATGTCAGCTCCAGTGTGGCCAGAGGAGGAGATAAGTGATTGAAGGTGTAATCTGTGATCTGGGGTCTGTTTGAAGTGTAAAAATTGTTGGCGGCACACAGATCCCCCAGTTCATTGATTTGTGGCCAATTCATCAGACCCTAGGTCCCACAAATCATGTGGAGGAACCCTGGAGCCTTGGGGCAAAGGGGGGGCGGTTAGGGTCCCAGTGTGGTGTCTCATGAATCACCTCAGAGATGAGTTCTTAAACGCACACTGTCCCTGCACTTATTTGGAATAAAGACAATAACTCATACCGAGCCTTGCTTCGAGTGTTCACCCACTCACTCCTCTGCTGACTGTCAGCCACAGCAGCAGACCTTTCACATCGGCCTGCTAAGTGCCGACTCTGCTGTGTCAGACGACGTCGCACTCCCGTGCCATGGAGCCAGCGCCACACCCTCAGATGTGTGAGGGCACTGCTCCTACTGAGGGATTTTTGCTAACTGGCAGAGCACACAGCCAAACTGCAGGTTATCTGAGGATCTTTGGCTGTCGTGCGTCTGCTGCCCCCGCGTGAAAATTTGCTTCTGCATGTCGAATTAAAAAAAAAAAATAAATAAATACATCCTCATAGTATGAAATGGAAAGTCCTGTAAACGTCCAGAGGGCATTGTACTGCCCTGTACGTGGCTAATTAAATCCTTATGCTCGAGGTCAGCCATATTTCAACTAGCTATCTTTCCTCCACATCTGCCTACTCTTGACCTCAGCATTAAACTAAATACAGACCTCCACCCAATCATAAGAATTGTTTGCGTTGATAAGACTGCTCTATTGTTTCATTTTTGTCGCTCTAAGCACTTTTCTCTTAATGAGCAATACACCTGTTGATGGATGGATGATTAAAAATGTCATCAAGTGTCCTGGATTGGATTGAAACAACAGATGCAAATACAAACATACATATATATATATACATATATGTGTGTGTGTGTGTGTGTGTGTATGTATATAGTAAGCCCAGAAGAAAATGTCTCTTTTTAGGAGATTTTGGTGATTTTTTTGTGCCTGGTCTTTATGGAGTGCGATCAAAAAGTATAAAGAGACAGTGCCTATGCTGCAAACTCAGCAGTTGACAGTGTGACCCTGAGACTGCAGACTGCAGACTCTTCCATTGCGAGGACTGCGAGGACCCAACTCTGGTGAAGTAGTCCCAAAAACATGTGGAACACAGTTGACTGTGTGATGTAATGCAGAATACTGACTCATTAAAGTTATTGACCCCTGTTTGAGTAAAATAAAAACTGAAACACACTTCTCCCAAGTAATATAAAGTACAAAATTAGTCCAGCTGCATAAGGAAGTTCATATGTAACCAAATTAAAGGTTGATATGCTAATGCAACAATGACTTTCACAAAGGAACCAATTGCCAATATTATGACAGGATTGTTGTCCATTGCAAAACAGACCTTTGTGACCTGAGACATAAACACAAAACCACATTTTTTATGTTTAAAATCCAGGTTTTGACGAGAAAGAAGAATGCTTGGAATAAAAAAAAGACAATATCTCTGGTTGCACTGAATCATTTTGATACTTTCTTGTTAACCATCCATCGTTGAGTTCAACAGTCATAGGAGTGCAAGGCTACATTGAGTCTTGGAAGGTGCCAAGAGCTTCTCGCTTCCTATTTATTTCCTATTTGGCATTTCAGTATGAGGAGGTAAACCCACCCAGATTCACTTATTTTGGCTTTCATTCTGTGACAGTGAGCATGTGCGTGCATCAAAGCATAGTTTTCCTTGGATGGCTCAAGCGGAGCAGAGGGTTTATCTGCAGCAGAAGTCGTGCAGTCTGGGCCTGGGAGACAGTCGAGTTTGACATCTGTATCAAAACCCAAACATGACCCAGTCACAGCCAAACTGCAGCAGTGTTTGCCAGACGATTATTGTTGTTGCCACGAGAAACAGAATCCTGACTGTTTATTTATTACTTATCTATCTTCCTTGTTGTACATCTGCCAAGAAAAAAAAAAAACAGACACACGCACACACAGAGAGGATTAGAGCAGGATATGTCCCACTTGTTTTTAAACCATTTCAAGCAGTAATTCTAATTTCAAATTTTCACTTTTCTGACACATTTTCTCCCTGATTAAAACATTAAAAAAGATCAGAGCAGTTAATTCTAATGTGAAATGTGAGCCAGTAGCTGTCCATCCTTGTTGTCTTCGAACCTCCACTAGCTTGGTCAGGAACAAGGGGGTCACAAGGTGTTTCCCCTCTCCCTTCTCAGGACCCTG
Organism: Lates calcarifer; assembly: GCF_001640805.2. Classification (NCBI taxonomy): domain Eukaryota; kingdom Metazoa; phylum Chordata; class Actinopteri; family Centropomidae; genus Lates; species Lates calcarifer. The sequence goes on from NC_066845.1 coordinate 15,822,429, forward strand.
GACCACCCCCGCACCCATCCTCTATCTCCCCACCAACACACTGTGTGTGTCAATGGACAAAACAGCAAGCACCACAGGATGTGCTATAATAGGACAGTTTATCCTCTCCAACTGAGATGCTTCTGTCAGACTTTTGTTTTATAGCTGCTTAAGGTAAGTTATTTATTTAGTAGATGGCGTGATAGGATGATAGTATAAATATTATTTTTTTGTCATGCCACATACATCCCGCGACAGGTTTGTTTTTGTGCAGTGGAGCTGTAAAAATAGGTCAGGGCAATGATTTTGTGATAAGGTGTGACACAAACATTTCTCACATCTTGTCATTCCTCCCTTGAATTAAAAGTTTCTATAAGACAAGTATTTTTTAACAAAGGTGCAGGCGCAGGTGAAACGCTTAAGATTTATGTTTCACCTGCACTCACAGGGAAGATCAGGAAGGAAAGCTTGTGGAAAACGTAGGAAACGGCAGCACAGGAGAAAATAAAGAAACGTGAGATGAGTCTAATGAGAGAGAGGATGTGAGGGAAGAAATAAAGGGACAAAGGACAGGCCTGATGAGAGGGTAGTGACTGGACAGGCAGGCTAAGTTTTCTCTGTGTAGTAGAGTTAATGACAGGGATTAAGGACCCGAGGGGGACTGCTGGGATCTCCAGGCTCTGCTAGACTCCAGCCCGGCCCTCCCGTCATCCCAGGAGATCTGCGGGAATCTGACTCCATTTGGCCTAAAATCTCCTGACAAAACAAAAACCCTGTGGCTCAATTAGGAGGAAATTAGTCTCTCCCTACACATTGGCGCTTTACTTACTCAAGGCTTACAATAATTTCACTGCCTCTACACTGCATATTACTTCTAAAAAGGACAGCATGAGTGTTAATAGGATATGCAAAATATTTTAGGATTGTCTGGCTGTTGCTTCAATGTCTGATGCTTATTCTTAATTGTTGGACTTGAGACATCTGTTCTTAAGTGAAAGGAAATGTCTGGATCCACATAATCACAATAAGCGCTCCTTGCCACTATAGTTATCACTTGTTTTCATTTAAACTAGAGACACGGAGACCCCAAACCTGTCCCTGTTCAGTTGAAGTCAAAGTGAAAACCCAAACAGTGCTAAAACCAGGTGCTTTGCAGACTTTCCACCCAAAGTCTCCCAACGTCTGGGCAAAACTTTTTTGTCTGTTAAACAATAATTACCTTCAGGACTGGAATGAAAGAGCCGTCTCAGACTTGAGTGGCACTGAGAAAGACCAGGAAGGGGAACCCTGAGAAAAATGCTTAGTGAGCAAAGCATACATTTCACCCCCAAAATGACTCTTTATATGATTCATAGGCCTAAAATGTTGTTCTCTGCAGCAGAGCAGGGCACAAAAAGCACAAACTGGTAGATGCTAAGTGGTGAAAGTCCCAACCCAAAACTGGAGTCATGCCAAGGAAAAATCTTAAAGACCCTTTTATAAAAACTGCTAAAATAAGTAGCAAGTTGTCTCCCACACCACGAGCATGCCAGGAATATTGTAGACTATTTATATCTCAGAGGATTTACAGCCAAAATGATGTCCACTACTGTGACAAGACCTGTGTTACATCTCTGTTCGTAGTTCAGTGCCAGGCATGACAATGTTTTTCTAAGACTTTTAAAAAGCCCCTTTCAGATTTGAGCAGCTGTGTTTATTTACCGTATACTTTCGGTACAGAGCCAACTGCTGCTAAATGCAGTTTGACTAAAGCGGGTCAGCCCTGCAGTAACCTCTGTCAAATTATTTTTCAGCAGGTTCACTGGTTGTCTCAGGCACAAGCGTACGCTCGAAAGTTACACTTTTATGGTCGCTGTTAACCTTCCTGTTAAACTTTAAGGAGCAGCGCTCAGTATTCTTGCCACTGGTGACACTGCCAAGCATCTAACAGTGGCGACAGTGTGGCGGAGGCCGCACCGTTTTCCCCATCTGTCAGCTGTTTGACAGACAGCAACAAACTGTAAATCAGTCACCTCTGAGACAAGGCCAGCCCTCCCCTCTCCCTGCTCAGCACAAACAAACCATGGGGAGTGTGTGCATGTGTGTTTGTGTCTGTGTGTATTCAACCTGTGTATTCTTACTCTTTTATGAATGAAAAGTTGAATTAATCAGCAATAAAAAAGCACCATTGTTAAATTTAATACACTCAGGGAATATGTTGCTAGAAGCCTGTTTGTAGACGCTAGTGTTAAAAATAGCATCTTTGAAGCGACTAAATTTAGAGAATCTTGGGGACATTATGTCAAATTCAGTGTTACATAGAATCAGAGTCAAACTGAAACTGAATAAATGTGATTAAAAATGGACAAGCACTGGTTTTAGGAAACTGAAACTGGTGTGGACATTTGTGCCAGAGTCGATCCCCATGCTTGACATTGTGTCTTTGCAGGGACAGTCTATTCTGAGGCTGTCTGGGTTCTCAGCTTGTCTGCACCGCTCCTTTAAAAAAAACTGACAACTGCTTTAAGGAGTCAAACAATAAAATCAACTTTTACACTGTGTCGACAACTTTGATGTGCAATCACATGGCATGGGGAGGGGAGGCTGGGAGGGAGGGGGGCAGAGTGGGAGTAAAAACATCCTTCGAGTCGCCCTAATTGTTTCAGCATCTGTTTTGCTGTTGCTATCACCCAGACAGGCTGAAAGCACAACTGAAAACACACATTCAAAGTTTCCACACAGTCCATTTCCTTTAATCAAGCTGCCCTTGCAGTGACTGATTGCCAGACCAGACCGTGGCCTTGTCTTGCCTGTCGCTCAATCTCTGCTTACTGTACAGCTCATGTGGAACTTTCCCCTTTAATAACACTCTTTTCTTCTACTCAACAGACAGCTGATAATCACATTAACTCATTACAACTGATGATTATTATCATAAAATGTGACTGGAAGAGAAAAAGGGGAGCGTGCGTACAGGGTGAGGTTGAGCCAGCAGAGGGATAGGCTGTGTTTGAATGAGGGTCCGCACGCCAGAGTGCGCTAAATGAAACGAGACCAACAGGCTGTGGAACGTGGCCTTCCCATTATACAAGTACTTCAGGTTTCTAAAAGAGGAAGCGGGACACTGTTAAAACACAAAAGGTCCAGATGTGAGGCCCCTTGAAACACATCTCACTGTCTGCCTCGTGTTGAATGCTGACAAATTGGCCTTTAACGATCCCAAAACAGGCCTAAAGTCAATGTCAAAGCCATGTGTCACTCTTCAGAGCCCTGTGTGGGAAGGCTAACTGCCTCCAAAAAGACTAACTGACTCTAAGAAAATATTTGGACAAAGCCCTGCACTATTTCAGCCTCCAAAGTGGGTTGATCCTCACACTCGGCACTCACCACATGCTGTTGCACCTCATGTCGCTCGAGGATTGAGGGCTTCGAAACACAGCTGAGGGATTGAGTATGTCTTCCTGCATTATTAATGAATAGAGAAGACATTTCTAACCTTATAGGAACACCTTTTTTTAATTTTAGGTGGGAAAATGCAGGTGGGAAGAGGAAGGAAAAGATGCTATGGCCTATGCTAATGTTCAAAATTTGGATCCACACGCAATCCCAGGATGTTCTATGGCAGTGTCTCTTACAAAGAGTGCTGCTGGGTGTTAGGCTGGCCATGATGCCAGCATATGTGTTGGCTGGCAGCACGATTGCTTATGAAGCCAAATGTTTGCACCCCACACTGATCTAGCTAAGATTTAGCTGAAACAGACAGCTGCATACCACATCCCTCCTGCCCCAACACCATCCCTCTTTTAATTTAACGTTAACCACCACACACACATATACTACACACTAACCACGATACACACACACTCAGCATTTAGTTCAACATCACTCAAAAGTGACAACCGTCCACATATACGGTACTAATCCATATACAGTACCAACATATGATACTGCACATAAATCAGTGATATATAGTGCAGGGTAAGGAATAGGTGCAATAGCTGTGGCTAATGTTGCTCTGGATATGAAATATGATTTGATCTCATGCCCCCTCAAGAATCTTAGCAGCCACGTCGTTATATGCATAGCCTCCATATGGTCATGATACTGTTCAGCAATCTGGAAGAACCATCTCGAAATCTGATCTATCCTGTCCAACTGTGACAGCTAGGAAAATTCACAAAACAGTTGAGCAACACTGTTGAGTTTCACTAAGCTTTGAGTGCAGCTGATCACATATGATTATACTGTGTCTTAATGTGCTGGTGAACACCCAAGACTAGAGTCTATCGCCTGCTAGCAGTGCTGTAAGGCTGTACTTATGATCTCCAGAGTCTTTAGACTTCATGGAAAACAGTACTTAATTCAGTGGAATGGCATCCAGTAGTTGTCAGGATGTTTCACTAAAAACCAAAGCTATCAGCCTCCTGGTGGCACTAGAAGAAAAGTGAGGGATCATCAGATTTATTAGGATTCGTCCTCTGGGGGCCATGAATGTTTGTACAAAATTTCACAGCAATCAATCCATTATTCCAAACCAAAGTGGTCAGACCAATGCTACCATCCCTAGACTCACACCACTAACACATAACAACATTTGCTGTCAAGAAGAACAAAGTGACAACAGCTTCCTCCACCCAATATGGAACCTCCCACAGCTGTGAATTCACACTTTTACATTTTTGATGACTAAGTATCCACATCAGAGCCATGATTTGAGAATGTTTACACTGTCCACCAGACCTCAAGTGCACTCAGGGGGAGAATCCTTTTAGAGGGAATAATAAAACAGGAAAAACAGTCTGCTCTACCCATCATACTCCACCAACACTCTGCATACGATGGATGCGATGGTTTGGCCCCGGGCGTAGGGTTCACCAGTTCAGCCCTTCCTGCCTTTGTTGGTCTTTGTTTAGGGTGGTACACCGTCCTCAACCAGGGGTGCCCTTGTGCGTGACCCTCACTCTACAGGTTCCTCCTGAAAGATCAGACGTTACATTACACTTCAATGTTAGTTGAAGTTTGAGGTATTTCATTTGTAAATTGAGCAGAAACAGAAGGCCTTATGTGCCTGTTTTCATGAGTATCATGGAAACTGTGTTTTGCTTTGTTTTTTTTTTTTTCTTTTTTCTTTTTTTGACAGAAGGTTGAGGTGGGTACAACCCCGAGGGCCCTTAGGATTAGGACTGAGAGGGCAAGCCAAAACCTGCTCTCTTACCTTTGTTTCATGAGCCTGTACAGACCACTAACTTTACAATACATGATGTGAAATTGCTCTGAGTGAAAGACAGGTGATATCTGACTCAACACACCACCTCATTACAAAATTAATCTATGATGAAGTGGAAACCTTTTGATCGCAGTCACACTGAAACCTCTGTAATTAAAGAGCAGGAGATCCTCCCCCTCACATCTGTGCAAGTGTGACTGCATGGGTCCATGCAGAGGGCAGGAGGCTGCTTGACAGCAAGATCAAGGTCAGAGAGTTTGAGAGAAGGGGAGAGAAAGGAGGACACCCAGGTTCTTTTCAGGGATAATCTCTGCTACCACAGCACAGAGTGACAAGCTTTCATGGGCCCAAAAGGCAAACAGCTCTCGGCATTCCAGCATGGCAGACAGATCAGTCTATTCATACGCAGAGTGAACGGCGACTCATCGCCTCGCTCATCCTGACATGCGGGAGAGTGGGGGGATTTTTGGGGAGGATTTGTGTTGCAGGAGAGAAGCCTCACCTGTCAGAGGTAGAAAAGCCCTTTGGCCAGGACACAAAGCACGTAACAGAACCTGACAAGACAGATGCTTCCTACAGACACACATGTTGAAGAGGGGCTTTGCAGGAAAAATGCACTTAACCCTTACTAAAAGTAACGCAGAATAACATATGCTACACATTTAACCCTTGCACAGGTAACAAGTTTGTGACGGTAGCAAGCAAACATGGTATCAGTTAGGGCAGGAAACTTCTGGTAACTAAGGTTTATCTACTGTATGTATCTATTGGAGAAACTCCCTTAAACAGGCTAATTCGGCTCACTGATCCTTATCTTGGCTTTAACATCTTCCCTGAATAATGCATAAGAACCTGTTAGCCTGCTTAATTTAAAATGACTTCCATAATGGACCTTTGTTTAGTATAATATTTGCGTTACCTCTAACAGATTTAAATGAACAGTCGACATGTAGGGGGATGTGCTTATTAGCTGACTTGCTGAGAGAAGGTTGACACCATTCTCATGTCTCTATAGTTAATATGTAACAGCTGTTTAGTCTAGCTTAGCATAAAGACTGGAAACTCACTAATTAACATGTTTTATCAGCAGACTAGCTCTTTCAACCTATATCCAGTCTTTATACTAGGCTAAGCTAATGTCTCCCGGCCATATCTTTATATTTACCGTAACAAACATGAGAGTGGAATCAATCTTCCCATCTGATTCTCAAGGAGAAAATGATAAAGTGCACAATATGTCCAAAAATGTCAACACTATTGCTGCAAGAGTTGTAGGAACTGTACACAGAATGCAGTGGGAAATCAACAGGTCACGTACTCCCAAAACAGGTTTTTGGCAGTTGTTTCCAAGGCAATCAAGCTCCAGACAAATGTATTGTTCAAGGATGCCATTTGGCAGCAGGCCTGTAAATCATATTCTTGTTACTGAAAAGTGGACAGTGTGCTAATTTTCTTTGCAGAAAATGAGGGAGAATCCAATTGTTTTTCGCCTCCCTCCCCCTCTCCCTCATGTGGCTATCAGCGGGTCTCTGGAGAGGTGCTGGTTTCCGTAAACGTGATGGGGAGATGTTTCCTGTGGCAGGTCTGTCTGCTGCTGATTAGAGCCCATCCATCAGCCGGACCTCCTCGGAGCAGAGAGGAGGGCACTGGTCAAATCTGTCTCCCAGTCCAGACCAACCTCTCATACATACAAACTGGGTCGTAACGGGAGGTCCACGCCCTGCCCCTCCACCCTGGACAACATGGCCCAATAAATCCCTTGTTTGGTGGTTATTTAGGTCAAGATGATTCACTGATTCAAATTTGGAAGTCAATGTGAGCGCACACAATAAACAATGTGAGAACCTCAGCCAAGACTTCTTTTTTTAAGTATAATTTGACAGATCTCCAAGCGACTCTCAATTTCTTTAATGTAAATCTAAATTGTCAACACTCTAATTTGTCAGCTTGGATCAAATAATACTGCATATACTCTGACACTCACATGTCACATGTTTGTGTGCTCTGAATATCATGCATTAGCTGGGAATGTTTTACAGTGTAAAGCAGTGGCCTCGAGGCTACCAGAGGTCAGAGTTGCTTTTGTTTCCCCTTTGCAGACATGATCCTTCATCAGCTCCGGCCTGCAGGCGCTGATTGCCCTGTGCAGCAGTGTGTAGTGTGGTTTTTCTCTCCTTGTGGACCTCTGTGCCACTCTTGGGTAAAGCACCCACAATAGCAGGATAGACTCTGGTCTAAAAACAGGCTGCTGTTCGTGCCCCCTGCTGTGTTGAGGCATTTTATTTTCCCCAGTCCCCATCACTTTCTTTGGCCTCCAGTGTAAAGTGTAAACAGGAGGTAGTGAAGTATCCTCCCGGGCCAGGCAGAGGAAACCACACAGGGTCTGGAGACTGAACTCTCCTGTGGTCAGCTGGTCAACTGGAAGGCAACACTGTGAACTACTGAGTCTGAGAAATTGTGTTACAGCTACAGTCCATTGTGTTGGATGATGTTTGTGGATATATGTCAAAAATGCTGTGACCTTGCATTGGAGAGTGAACTTTGCTACTGTGTTGGTACGCCTGAAGTGTCATTAATAAGAAAAAAGGGAGAAACCCCAATGGGGATAAGTTCAGAGCATCAAGACACAAACAGGAAAGATTTAATTTAACAAGTGAGCACAAGAGCAGTAAACGCCTCAGCTGGTCAGGGTATCATCTCTGCTGCTGTCTCACCCAGAAATCCCAGAGGTGATAAATTGTGCTTGCATGCAAAAGAAAGACCAACACTTTCCTTTTATGCTTATTCTTTCATCACTATAAATCAGCACATATCACTGTGTTCAGGCAGACTTATAGCAGGTTACTCACAGTAAAGCTGTAATGCATTGCTGTAACACAAATTCCTTTGTAGTACAACTACAGCAACATAATTGACCACATCAGAAGAAGGAATTTAGTCAAATTTATGCCACACTTTGACTCTAGACTCTATTGCTCTTAGGGGCCCCTTCCAGGCATGCATGTGTACAGATGTAACATTCCTCAGAGAGCAGTAAGTGACACAGCACCACTGACCGTACTCACCTCAACCTGTCAGGCTATTGAACCTGAGGCTGACTTAGACAATGCCCAGGTCAACAGGTCTACACTGCAATCACTACAGGCTATAGATTCCATTACCCAGGTTTGACCTCTGACCTTTGAGGGTGTGTCTAAATAAGATCAATTAAAAAGGTGGAAACAAAACATCAGTCAAAGGACCAATTAAAGAGTGGAAGAAAAAAAAAAACAGATGCTGACTTTAGTCATGCAAGTGGCTAAATGCTAATGTCATCAAGCTAACATGCTCACCATGCGAATGCTAACATGCTGATGTAACATTCCTCAGAGAGCAGTGACCCACATTACCATCAGTAGAGCCATAGATGGTTCAATGATTACCATGTTTACCATCTTAGTTTAGCATGTTAGCATGCTAACATTAGAGACTTTGTACCAAACACAAGGCTGAGGCTGATAGGAATGCTGTTTGACCTAATATTGGCACCAGATGAAAAGTCAATAGATCACCAAAGTTTGAACAATTCATCCTGAGAGTTGAAGCAATGTTTGTACCAAATCCATCAAATAGTTGTTGAGACATTTTTACCAAAAATCTTAAATATAAATATGGTGGCGTGAGAAGAAAAGGCAGGGAATCACTCCAGGGTTCATCCTCTGGCCACCAAGAATGTCTGTACAAAATGTTATGTCAATTCATCCAATAGCTGTTGAGATATTTCAGTCTGAGCCAAAGTGTTGACTGACTGACCCACATTACCATCAGTAGAGCCAAGCTGCTAGCATGTCTAAAATTCTATAAAAGGTCCCTTGAGTGTGGCAGAATTAAATTTTTACCAGACTCTAATCTTCAGTTAATTGCCATCTGCATGCACACCATAGCTACAACCAGCCAGACTTTCATCACCCTCAGCATCTTGATTAGTGTTCCTTTACCCTCTGGCAAGAACACAACCACAATATGGGTCAAAAGAGTGTCCCAGCACACTGTAGGAACTTGGCTATGGCCACAGAAGTCAGAGAAAACATTTTGCTGGTCTGGCAGGGGGAAAAGGGAAAGAGGAACTGGGGTCTCCCCAGCTGCAATACTAAAGGGGGAAATGCGAGGCAGGCTTGGAAAGATTTATAGTCTTCATAATAAATTTCACAGGAAGGATTACAGCATTACATTGTAAGTGTGGATACAGTAGAGGAGGAGCAGGCAGTGCTTGACCCAGGCGAGGACAGTTCTGTTAATAGCCTGGACGCTGCTGCTCTTATTGTTCAGGAGACTTTACGCCAGGCAGACTCCTCTTCAGAATAGATACAGAGAGTCTCAGAGGCAGACGCTGAGATTTCCTTTCCGCCATCCAGCTGCTGTCTGTCATTACTGAGAGCCTCTGAAGTTACAGCCAGCTGCCCCTGCAGATCAGCTCACTATATTCTCACTGCAGCTGGATAGGAACCATTAAATCACAAACAAATGCAAAAAGTGCAAAATTTGTCAATGAAATTTTAATTCTCTGCAGGCCATCTGGAAGAAGCTAGCAGACACGAGCTGATCACAAAAATGACAGAAAATACTGTATATTGACCTTCAGATGTGTTCTCATCTTACACACTAACTCCTCTCTGTCCCATGCATAACTAAGAAATGCATGCATAAGAAGAAATCCACATATATCTCATTCCATTTCAGTGTTTATCTGACCTGCACTGTTCATTGACAGACCCACCAAAATCAACAGCTAACAAGCACCATGGGGCAGAAAAGGAGGGAAGTCTGTTGACTTTTCACAGAGGACCATCCTATCAGATGAACTACCACCAGTATGCAATTAGCCACCAAGCTACATCATTTAATCACAAAATACTGTTGGTACACAGTTAACTTTCTGTGATAAAACAACTTCCATGCACATTCCATGCTCCATGGATATGCTGTACAACTTTGCAGCAAACTTCAGATGCTACATGTAATAGACTCACAGTTAAATAGCTCAGAATCTCAAAACAAAATCTAGTGCTGTTGGACTGATACAGTCCAACAGCACTGTACATGCAGAGAATGCTCTCAGCCCCAGCCTTACTCTTTTCTTTTGTTGCTCAGGCGTGGGTTGTCAGATCCCATGTACGCTGGCTGTTGAACACTGTGTGAGAAGAGGGCATGCTCAGTAAAAGCCACAGAAGCCAGCGGTATGACCTCACGCTGGCCCTTGACCTACACCCAATAGGAGTGAGGCTCAGTGATGGGACACCACGGCTGGCATGACAGCTCATGCTGGGAGGGGAATGGGCGAGGCACAGCTCACCTTTAATCCCCACCAGACCGGGCTTTGACAGGCTGGTTCTCTGTCCACAATGCTGCACTCACAGTCCTGCACAGCTCAACAGTGCAGGGGACCCTGATAGATCAGAGGAAGAGCCCTTGTTGAGCTTAATAGAGAATGAAATTATAATGTGGTAGATGATGTTTACCAAATGTCCATGTGAGCATGGAGATAGATAGTGCTCACACTTCACATGAGAGTTGATAATAGGGTAGCGTGTGCAAGACCCACATGCAGCAGCATGTTGGCGTTAACATGTCATATACACAGGGCTTAAGATGTTGCCTTTGGGGCACAATGCCCAAAGCAAATACTGCAGATCTCTAAAGAGCTGAAGAAACAAGGGTAAGGCATTCAGGGGCTCCCTGAAAGCAATTATCCTGGCACGCACATACACACACATGCATGACTACGGTCAGTCACTGGTGAACGGTTTGACTCCTGAGGCTCTGGTTCTCCAAACACACCCTCTTCCTGTTTTCATAAGGAAAAAACGGGAGCAGCCATGGAGAGGAAGAGAGGAGATACACAGCAGGGTGAAGGTGAGACTGAAGTGTCATTACAATGGCTGGAACAGAAACTGCATTATGTCTGTTTTAAATAGAGCTGACACAATTTTTAGAGCAACATAAAATTAATCTCCAACGATTTTAATAATCAAGTGATAATGTCAGTTATTTTTCAATTAAATATGTCAAACATTTGTTTGGATTGTTGCCTTTTTTTGTCATATATATTGATTTTCTTTAGGTTTAAAAATGTTGGTCGGACAAAACAAGGCAAACAATATGCTGACATCTCATTTGGCTCTGGGAAAGTACAGTGTAGTAATTTTACCTGAGCTAGCATGTAAGTTCGTATGGACACAGGACATTCAGATGTCTGCAGAGTTCAACTAACCTGTAGTGACTTCACTGCTCACTTTAAATTTATGAAATAGGTTATAAATTCTTGTCAATTAACAATCTTTTGTTGGTAAAATGTGAAAACAATACAAAGTGTCAACAAATATATAAAATAGATGTGGGTGGTGGTGATATCTGTGAGTGTGCATTGATTAAGGGCAATACAATTCATGAGCAAAACAGATTACATTATGCATGAGTAATGGTTCCAATACACTCGAGTCAAAGGTTGGATATTCTAAGCCCATGGTGTTCCCACATAAAAGCAGAAAAAGAAGAAACCACTGGCTTTTATCCACAGCATGACGTGTGCAGAAAGAGAGCATCAAGTATTTCACAAAGCAACAGAATTAGTGGGATAATTGTGTCAACATGGAAAGCTGTGCAAGCTGAAGTACATGTATAAGAGGGGGTACAGTGTGTTGTTTTTTGATGTCCCACAGTGTGGGGAGTGAAGGCAGAGACACTTCAAAAGCCTTTCACATGAGATGCTGCGTCTCTGTGTTGCCTCTCTCTTAGGAAAAAACTTTCCCTCTTTGCTAGAGATTATTAGCTCTTCTCATGAAAAACACTGGATTAGTCATGGTGTGAATCAGAAGTGCCATATAATCTCTTCCTGGACCTTGAGAAAAAGTCACTACTGTTTTCTCAGTTGTAAGTTGTGAGTATGCACAACTTTTATTGCAGGGAAATCCTGTCTACAGGGGGGCTGCTGTAATGTGAAACTGTAAATTTGGGCTTCGAGCAGAGGAGTAATCAGCAGAGTATAGTGTTCAACAGCGAGAGCTCCTGTCGTTGCACCGAGCGGATTCCTGGTCCCGATGACTTCCTGAGAGGCCCCTGCGTTTTCTGAGCAAGGCTGATGAGATTCTCTACAACCAGTCATCATTACACTTTAAGCCCTGAGAGCTCAGCTATGTGTGTCAAAGCACACCCACCAGACTCATAGAATCAGATCTCATATGACACAATTTATTTGGAGGCATCATTTTACACACTGGTGAGTGCATAAGAGAAACACAAAACACAAAACACAAATTAAACTTCTATAAGCTGGATCGTCTTCGTTAATAAATGAATTTAGGAGCGGGGAACAGAGCTGACAGAAGGTTCATTTTTCTTTTTCTCCCTCTGCAACCTGTGACATTTCCACCTCCACTCTGAGGTGATGAGGGCCTCCTGGTCTGCCCATCGCAGCTTCTCCCATGACATCAGAGTGATATCTGAAGCATGCAGGCCGGGGTGGTGGGGGGTGGGGTGGTGGGGCAGCTGGATCACTTCCACCTCACCATCTGGGTCCAGGCCTTGATGCACGGGCTAACACACGTGTGTTGCAGCCGCCCCTGGATCCATCCAACCAACACGGGATTATTTATTGAATGAGCTACTGAATTTTACACATTCTGGCCCATGTATGACTGTAGAGCAAGAGGTAACTGATGGGATTTTGCCAGACAGGTCAGAGTTCATGTTGATGTAACTCTAAGTGGGATTTATAATAGTCAAATGATACTTAACTGTGGCCAACTTAGTTAATCCCTTCAAGTATCAGATAACACACAACTAAATATAATTTCCCTTTTCTCCCTGTAGTGAATCTTTTGTTCTTTTCTTTTTGCACTAGGACTAACTAGCTAGGACTGCACTGCACAAACAGAACAGTGGTGTTTATTTCTGTGTCTTCTACATGGACTGTCAGCAAATGAGAATGCTGACTTTTTGTCTTAGATATGTAGCTTTAGGCTGTCTGTTAGCACAATATTGTGTATGTAGCAACCAAGCTTAAACTGAAGATTCATGCTTTAAAGCAAATGAGCATTTCAGCTGGCAAATGGTTGTTTGCTATTGTGGAAGACTCCACTTTTGTGGACACTCATACTGTTTTAAAAGATGCTAAGAATTTCAATGGTAAATCTGCCACTATTTCATTGTAAACTGAATGATGTGTGTTGCAAGATTGGAAAGCCTGACAGGGGTAGTGACAGTAATCCAGGAAATCAGGACCTGGCAAAGGTTCAGTTCTGGGTGTACTATCCTGTATTAGCAACTTTTAATATTGGCTCTGTCCCATCAGTTCCATTAATTGGGTAATGATGACCGGTTGTGCTCCATTTCATCTCAAGGATTTTTGCCATTAGACTCCTTTCCTCCAGCACAGCTCGTCCTGGGTGGTAAATCCTCTCTAAGATATAATTATTCACAGCAGGCCAGAGTTAGATTCAGGCCTGTAAGATGTCACCTGTTGCTCACACAACCAAACATCTATGCCAGACCTGTTGCCCCCTCCCCCCCACTCTTCCTGCGCCTACCTCTTTGATCAATAATTCTGTGGCCACCCATCAGCCATCAATGCACCAGAGAGGGGCTCCATTGTCATCTAATTACAGACCTGCTACTCTCTATGACTGAGCCAGTGCCTGGGTGAGTGTGATTAAAAGTCTGGTGCACGCTTTGCTTCTTGCGGCTCTTTCAACTGGAACCAACAGCTTGGAAACACAGCACGGCCAAACAAAGCTTTCTTCAGTACGCTCCGAGTTGGGGCTGAAATTTTAAAGACTATTAGTGGTGACGTTTCTCTCAGATGGGGGGTTCACAGAAGTTAGGAGTAACGTGATTGAGCATCTAATTTGTGATGAAATTGAGAGCACCTGTGACATCTGGAGGGGCCGAAGCTGAGTCACACATGAGTTCATCTTCAGAGCGAGAGCGGCGGAACATCAGGACAATGGCTCATAGCATCCTGAGAGGGACAGCGACCATCTGAGTCCATGAGGAGCCAAGACCATTGTTTGTCTTGACTGAGGTGAAGGATAGCAAACACAATAGGATCTTGAGAGCCTTGACATGCATGTGTGTGTGTGTATATACAGTATGGTTGCATGTCCATCTGTGTGTACAGTATGTACAGCCACCCCCTCCCTTCCAGCAATAGCAAAGATCAGCTAAGTTTTATTTGATTTGCAAGCCTACAGCTAAATCACTTCAAGATGGCGACCAATCCATCAGCCTGCATCTAGTCCATAATAACCTATAGTGGTGGATGGAGGAGGGCTTTTTCTGGGAGAGGGGGGGACACTCACAGGAAACACCTTCTGCTTTATTATCTTTCCTGCTGTTATCGCTGGCAGCGCCTGCTTGCTCTCTCCTCCTTTCTAATCTCCAGGGCCGGCACGCCATCCCAGCATAACTCCTCTTTCTCAGGGCCCCACTCCCTCATACATCCCCCTTCCTTCAAGGCCACATCTCCTCGCATAACCTTGTAATTCATTCAAAAACACAGATCAGATAGCAGAAATGAAGGACTTGGTGCGCTGAAAAAGTGCAATCAAATCTGACCCTGTTCGTCTGCTAGTTAATAAAAGCAACACACTTTATCTGCTTGTTAGTTGTATAATTGCAGTTAAATAGAGAGGGAAAACTCAATAAAGCATCGCTGACTCATTCATCTGTCCATGTGTTTCTCAGTGATTAAGACTGAGTGCGTTCTTCTCATCTGCAGCAATCATGTTCTTACATCTATCATGATCTAAGGCCCGGAGCAGATGTAAGTTTGGGGTTGAGTTTAGGTGACAACAGCACACACATGCAATCACGGCCACAGCAAGATTTATGATATGGCATAATGAGTTCATACTAATGCATGAACAAAACCTGAGCTGAAGCCCAAACTCCAGATGTTCTCTTATGTGGCTTCACTGACTCCAGTTACATTCATGTTATTTTGTCCTGTGAAGAGACGCTTTATTTTCATTACAGTAAAGTTCAAAAGTCACTGATGTAATGCTCTGAAATTAAATTTTAACATATTTTAACACAAAACAGGAGTTATTCTATGAAAGGGAAATCAAACATCGTAGCTGCACAAACTTTCACTGATTAGATAATTAGTCATCATTAACCCATCAATGTTAACTGTTGTTTATCTTTTTAAATAAATCTTATAATGTGTCTTAGTATGATGTAGCCTATTATTTTGTAGTGTTGACACTGCTTTGTGTGATGTGTTATAAATTTCCAGTGCACAGATCTAAGTCAATATAAAAGACAGAACAACTTTTCAGTGAGGCTGCGCTGAATGTAGATGAATTTACTCTTGCTAAATCTCCATAATTATTGTTTTTCAGTCTTATCTCCCTCTGAGCCACCATTTCAATGGCACTTTTTGTGCAGTTACAATAAAAGTTGTGTTGCATATTGTGTATGTTTAGGATTAGGTGTTTAAAGAATTGGGAATGGTCCTCTGAACCCTCTCTCTGTGCTTTTGTGTAGGCTACATAGAGTGAGCAGAATTAATCAACAATCAGACTTTTTGAGTCATAATCCTGAATAAACCAATAATATTTTGCAACCAGATCCAGCCCACTGGCTAAAACTGAAACTTGCAGCCAGCACTCTATAACAGCAGTGTTAACAAGTCCCCTCTGCTGCGCCCTGATCCTCCTCAATCATACCTCGCCCTGGAGATGAAGGGGCTTTGTCCATGCGGCTCTGAAGACACAACACCCTCTGTGCTGATACATGAGCTGCTGTTTCATCCCTAACAGATCATTGTAAATAACAGAAAAGCCAAGCTCGAGCCTTTTCCATGGGAAACAAGCCTGCTTTGTGTTCCTCAGTGTGTGTGTATTATCTGCTCAAGTACTGTACGCCGGTCCTCCTCGCAGCACTGGACTCCAGGGCCAGTTCTCGTAGAGGGGCCCCATCTTCGCTGCTAAACATCAGAATTGCTGGTTGAGTTTATGGGTCCTGCCCTACAATGCTCAGGTTTCTCCTCATCTGGTCTACATAACACTAGAGCTGTGAGGGGGTATCCGCATATCCAACTTGGGAATCTGCACTGTCTGATTTAGGAGGAACCTTGAGGAGGCTCCAAGACACCACAACTATTACAACACTTCTCTACATTTAGTATCAGTCCCTGTTGATTCACTTGAATCAATAAATGCACAGTAAAGAGAGTTCAGTGACATAAAGGCAGATTATTGTTCATTTATTATTATAATAATGAGGTGGCAGTGAGACACTGAGCCATCTCCAGGAGTGCTGACCTGTCTCTGACTTATTCTATGAAAAGAGAGCTGGTGGAGGAAGAAGGGCATTTCACTGAGCAGAGCATCACACCATCATAATCATCTCCAGAAATTCATCTTACCATGTTGACTTAATCTAAATCAGCGATTCCCAACCCGGGTTAGTCTATATCTGCCAATCAAAGCTCACTGAAAAAAAGAAAGAAAAAAAAATACACAAAATTGAAACAGCTAGTTATGGATAATGGCTGAAATGGTGAACTGAATGACATGAATAAAATGTTAGTTTGCTATTAATAAACAGTCGAAACTGTTTAGCTGAACGTAATCATAGTAAAATTGTTAGCTCATGGGTAAATGCTTGAAACATCCAACTTCTGTCACCCCAACTGGTTTTATACAAACCAAAGCAACCTAAACATTGCCACTTTTATTATAAGAATTAAACGACATCCATTCAAAGGAACATATTTGGAATATGATGAGTGACACTGATGAGGGGGTATTCAGCTCATCTGACACTGATCTAAGTATTTCAGCAGGGAGGGTTAATGATGCTGCTACTACAGTAGATTATGTACAAACACACACCCATATGCTCTGTTTCCCTGTAGCAGGCTTGTCGACAGCACTGCGGCGTCTTGGCACAGCTGAACATTTTATCTGACAAAATCACTGTCTGGAGCAGTTTCCAGCAGGCAGCCCAGAAGACACTTTTCTGCTAGAAGGCTGATAAATCATCAGAATGGTGTGTTGAAATTTAAGATGTTAATCTCTTGCTGATATTTGTACTGCAGGTGATGTTATTTTGCACATGGGTCAGTGGGTATATACAAATCAAACATGGCCATATTTCAGGTTTGATTTCCCATCTTAAAATGTGTATTCACCATACAGTGAGGCACTTTAGATGACAGCGTTAAACCATCACATGTGGGTGCGTTTGCAGAAATCCTTAAGTGTCGATGGAAACCCATCAGTCCAACTGAGCGCTGACAGTTGGAGTCATCAAAGAGACTTTACTGCTACCGCATCTTACAAAAACCCCAAACAATGGCAGGAAGAGGGGGCTGCAAGTCTTCAGGAGATGAGCCACACACAAACATCTTCAAGCAGGATTCATTAGACTGGCGCTAAGGTTGGGATGGGGGGGTTCCATCCATTTCCTGTTTTTACCTCCCAGCTAAGCGGTGACGAGGACCTGCATGTGCCAACACCCCTAATGACTCAAAACTTGAGAGCTGCAACTAACACAATCATTCAATACTCTATTATGCCCAGAATGGAAGTGGCGCAGACCACTCATCCCTGGGTCTGCACATGTGTATTGGCAACAACATCATCTCATCATTAGTGGTGACCAGAAATGATGCCAGTGACTGTGTGTCTCCAGCTATGAACACAATGGTTTATTAAGAGCCTCCTAACGCAGAGGACATCCTCCCCATATGGCTGAGGGAGCCTGGCTCCAGCACTAATCTGCTCCCACTGTTTATAAAATAAACAGGCCCCCGAACGCTAACCTGCAGGCTGCCCAGTTTCCCCCCTCCTGCAGCCTCTACATCGCATCTGGCTGACCTTTGACCTGGACTGTTTGAACTGTGCTTCCTGTCCAGTGCAATGTGAATATAGCATAATGGCAAAATCTGCACTGTAGGCATTTTTTATGACGTGGTAGAGGGGATTACCAACACATCCCTATGGAGGTGGCACATGTGGCAGCCCACACACATGAGGACATAAAGGGTTACAGTCCATAACTTAGCAGTTAATGAAGAAACCAAGGTCACCATGCAATAAAAGTGCAAATGTGCATACATTTAGATAAGGCTCCATTTAGTGGTGTAAAGTTACTTTTAATTACAAAATCTGTGCCACTTAGGGGCAACAGCATTACCTTTTCAAAACAAGGCTGTTTTCACACAGACATCCCCAGCAGACACCCCCGCCCCTTCTCTCTGGGAGCCCCAAGCCTGCTAAGACCCACTGGTGGTGGAATGAGACGAGATAAGCCCATGGTCGGCCTCCATCAACACATGAGGCTTGCCAAAGTGAGTAGAGTTACAGACAGGCCCTCCTCTGGGGCTCAGTGGGAGTGGGAGTGGGCTGGGACGGGGCTGCTCAGACATGGGAGGCTGCTAATCTGCCCCCAGCCAGCCTGCTGATGCCAACCATCTGTGTCTGTAACTCATCACCCACCAGCCAGGAGCCTCCGCAGGCACACACACAAGTAAACAAACACCCAGAGATAGAGCCATTTAACAGCTAATTCTCTACCTGGCTCTGTTAATTACCGATTATCAGCGCCACCCAAAAAGCAGAGGACAGGAGCCAGCGGGGAGAGGTGAGATGGGATAAAGAGAAGCAAGCTGTGAAGAGAAGCCCAGTAAGTTCAGGTTGTTTCATTACAGAGATAGTTTGTGTCAGACAAATCAGAAAAAACAGCTCAATCAGAACACAAGGATGTGAAAAACTATAGTGGCAGGTTCAATCACCACGAGCAGGGAGAGAAGACTGACTCAAGTCAAGAGACTTCAGGAGTGTCAGGTAAAATGTGACTGCTGCTTATGCTCCATTTACTTGACGAGATTTCACAGCCATAATTGTGCATGCCTCTGGCTGTACTGAGCCAGGGGATGTAGAGGGTTAAGAGGTCAGGGGGGTGAGTGCGGGGGGGCAAGTGATGGAGATTAAATGAAACGCCTAAAAACTCCTCAAGGAGTATGACAGCCACGCAGGTGTGCAGCACTTATCCCCCACGTAACCCCCACGCACCCATCGTTTAGAGCTAAAATATCCTGTAGGTGTAGTAACAGGCAGGTGATTAGCAGACACAATTTCTCCGCCTCACTTACCTTTTTACCGTTCACCCGCTTGTTTGAATCTCACTTGACAGAGACGGTTGTTGTTGCTTTTTGTGTTTTGAACCCACTAAAAACCAGTAAGTGGTTATAGTTTTTAATGTTTTTCCAACATCAAGGGACTGTATGAAAATTATTGGGGGGTTTGTTGGGTCATAGAAGGGGGAAAGGTATGCGTTTGTTTTTTGTTTTTTTCCTTACAGGAGAATGGTTTCAAATTTTTGGGAGAAAAGGGAAGGATCTTTAATCATGTACTTTGTGTCACTGTATCATTTTCTTGCAAGATATACAGTAAAAAAAAAAACTCACAAACAAAAAACTCTCGTTTCAGTTTAGTTCAGTTAAATATCATATAGCATTAACCTGGAGTATAACAAATATTCAGCACAACCCAGATTGTTCTAGTAATGGGCAATAGGAAATGTTTATGGTGCTGAAACCCCTCAGGCTGTGAGCTATTAGCTTTATCAGTCAGATTGGTGATAACTGTTCATTTAGTAGCTCTTGGTTCAGTAATAGAGCCACAAACAGAATGCACTATTTGTTATAGTTGCAGGGTGTTGCAATTTTTTCTTATTCAAGATCCAAAGTAAATATGATAAACCCTGAGGAAGTTCTCGCATTTTTTTCAAACATATGGTTCAGCAACCCCCCTCCGTACCCCAATAATTTTCATACACTCCCTAATGCGGGGCAGCCTGTCCAGTGGGAGTAGCTGGAATGAGAACTGTGATGACATTTGAAGTACTTTGCTAAATGCACCCATGAGAATTTTTGGGTGTTTTTCTATGTTAAATTTACCTGCTAAGTATTTACCATATATGTAACCATCTGCAGACCACAAATGGAAGCAAAATTATACAATGGAAACAACATAGGTGCCAAAACTAGATTTTCCAAGATAAACACAGCCCCCCATATCACATGATGGAATAGTTGTGACTGCAGGCACTGCTCCAGATTTAAAACATTAGCAGGCATTTATAACATTATTTAACAGTAGTCTCTGTTTAGGCTGTTCAGGAATAACTCACAGAAGCTGAGAGGACGGAGAATATTTACAAAGCTATGTCTGGAAAGAGAGCTGTCAGAGAAGAAACCTGCAGGGCTTGTGAATAGACTGCAGACGACTGGTACTCATGACATACTGTTCTACAATGTAGAAAAACAAGACAGAAATAGATAATTTGGTTTAAAGGTCAAGATGTGGAAAAGAACGCAGCGGTCCATAATGATAAGAGAGGAAAATAAAAGTGAGGGCTTCTCCTTTGGCAGATGAACGTAAGAGGTCCCCACAGAAAGAACAACACAGGGATGATTCAATTATCCACCGTGGCCCTCTCACAGAGATCCCCCTCCATCTAAATGCCTCTTGCACAAAGACTAATGTTTTCCCTTGGTGCAATAAATAACTTTTTATTCCCACTGCCATGGAAAGTTCACCTGCACAGACGATCACAGTGTCTGCCCTCATATTTGTTACTGCGGCCTTTTAATTTGACCTGAGCCAACCTGTCATGCTCCATCAAACGTGGGAATCGGATACCTCAGGAACACAGGCGCCTTTGCTTTGCATTATGCCACCCGCTACCCCACCCCCACCCCCACCCTTCTCGTGCCTTAACACATTGAGCCTGGGAGCAGAAAGAAAGTCACCCGCATCACATGAATCAAGCACTGTGACAGGGGTCCGTTGGGTCTGGGATCACACAGAGGATCACAAGTCTCTCTTTTTACTGCTCCCTCTCCCATCTCTATTAGCTGGGGATGAGAGAGGCGGGATGGCTCTCTAAAGGCATATATTTCCGTTGATGAAGAGATAAATCAGATCATTTCTGGAGTAAGGAAGGGAGCACAGAGAGAGCCTTCTTGGTCGTCCCCCTTTGAGATGTAAATGGCACGGTGGCACTGAAAGAGGGCCAGGTGTCCGATGCAAAGAGGGAAAGCGTGACGGTGCATGCATTCCTCAGGGACCTAGACCATTAACTGTTGCTGTGCCTCATGTGGGCAAACATCAACAGATCCCGTAATGGTCCATAATGGCCCTGGTGGAATGACACAGTAGGCAAGTATGATTAATAGCTATTGACAGGTACACCCTTTCAAAGAAAATATTAATCATATCTACACACACCTAGCCTACCTGTAGTTATACTGACAATATATAATAGTTATTATCATCAAATAGTTATTTTAAAGACAGTGACAATTCCCAAATTAGCTGCTACTTGCTGCATTTTCTTTAAACCACTACACTGAACTTCTGATGACCAGAGTTCAACAGCTGCAGTTCACGCCTTGCTGGACGATTAGAAATGAGTTAGCAGGATCACTGAGGTCATCAAGGTAGCAATTTACAATGAACTCTTGAAAGCCCAGGGCAAGAACTCCAAGTATCCTACGTCTCAAGGTGGAGAAACGAGGCATTTGGCAGTTCAAACAGTGAATTAAGAAAAGAATAGAAACCTGTCATTAGTCTAAACGAGGAGAGGGAGCAGGGATGATCTCACTTAGGGTGGGGGTGGGGTTGTACAAGCTGAAGAAAAAGCCTTAGAGGAGAGAGGTCAAATACTTGTGTCATCAATGGATAAACTCCTACAGCTTCTTCACAATCTTTTTTTTTTTCATTTCTAGGATGCTCCGACAGACAGACACCAGATTGTGGACTCCCCTCTGATAAACAATTTGCACCACGGAGTCTGATCTGAAATGATAGATTTGACAAAGTGCAGATTTACATTGGGTGCTTTCACTTATCTTCATTGTATTTAGGAAGTACACAGAGCACTTTAAAATCCTTTAGCCCCACTTTTGGAACAACTGCTTCACTACAACTTTGTCCAGTGGTTCCTAAATTATTAGGTTATTGGTTATTTTGAAGAAATAAAGGATTAGGAATATAGGAAATATGCTCATTGGCTTTTTTTTTTTTTTGCCAGGAGTTAGAATATATGAGGAGGTTGATACCACTCTCATACCTGTATTCCAAAGATGTAGCTGGGGTCAGCCACCATGAGTACTGGAAACATGGGGAAACAGTTAGCTTGGCTCTGTCCAAAGGTAAGAAAATACATCTACCAGTACTAGTTCAGCGAATTATCCATGTTTATTATATATATATTTTTAATTAAAACAAATGAGATATAATGCGTTAATTAGACTGCCATGCTAAGCTAAGCTAACTGCCTGTTAGCTACATATTTATGTAATACAAAGAGGAGAGAGGTATCAATCCTCTCATCATCTCAATCATGACACCCCTCATAGTGTTTTTCTTCCAATGGCATCCCTCGTGCCCACGCACACAACACACACATGTAAGCTCTTTGTGTGTTACAATACTTTCATAAAGTAACAAAACAAATGACGTTGATGGAAAATATGTGACAGATATGAACACACACCAATATTAAGTTATCCTCAGTTAAAAAGCTAAGTTGCAGTTCAGGTTTGCAGATAAATACTAGACAGAAAGAAAAATAATTCACAAATATTAAGTATGTTAAATGTTATAATTCATCTCTATAATTTTGTTTGAAAGTAGATTTGTTATAGCATAACTTTTAGCTATGGCATGTATGACAATATAATGCAACATGTAATTAATATAACTAACTTTTATACAGTGCAACAACATGAAAAACACCCTCATTGGGAACCACTGCTTGATCTCATGGTGGTGACTCTGGTGCGTCATCTGCTGGAAAACATAAGACACTGCATACAGACATGCAGACAGGTCAACGTGTCAAAATACATTTTTTCCACATACACATTATACTCCAAGGTGACGGTAATCAATGAAAGTGCAACAGCAATGTTAGAAGTTTGCTTTAAACAAAATTTTATTTGTAAAATTTAAAGTCATGACGATGCATTCTGCCCTGTGGTTGTCAAACATCTCTTTTGTCACCCTATCATGAATGGTAAAATACCAATCTGTCTTTAGAGTAAGAAAAACATTTTCAGTGGCAAAAGTTAGCCCAAAATTCCAGATGAACAGATTTTTTTTTCTAGTGTTACAAATGTTGATCGAAATATACTCTCAGGCTGCAAATTATTTAGAGATGTCCCCTCTGCAGTTTCTGTAACTGCTCAATAAAATATGGCATTATACATTGAAAAATAGATTTCATTACAAAACAAAGGGTTATTTTACATGTCATATCTACACAAAGAGCATTAAATTAAAATATAACATCAGCGAAATGTGAGGTGTGTAATACAAGCAACTAAAAAACTATTGCATACAGGTAAGTGACTTGAAAATGTGTTATCCTTTTAAACCCCATTGCTTTTTTACAACTGACCTACACATGCATTTTTTAAGCAGACTTTTTTTTAAAATATTGATTATACACACAAACACATCCCACACGTGTGCTTATGCTTGTCAAAACTCCCTTTATCATTTGTCACTGTCATGAAAATTAGAAAACAAACTTGGACCGTCACGAAAAAGACTGTCCACCATGTTTTGAAAAGAACTGCCTCACAGCTCATGCTTGTGTCCATATTTCCCAAAGAAATGAGGCAGGTTCTCATCAGAGAAATGCTACAAATATCCCAAAAAATCTTGAAATCTCATGATCCCTCGACTGTACTAATTGAATAAGCCTGGTCACAGGTAGCGGTCGAAGATCGTCTCAAACAACAGTCTTGATTTGCTTTGGAAATTCTAGCAAAAAAAAAACAAAAAACAAAAAAAAAACCCAGACCCAACATACACAGTAAGATCTGCTTGGCCCCCAGCTGGATGCTTGAACTATGCCAAGTGGAGGGTCGGCACCATTAGATGATCTGCAATCACTCACTGTCCAAGTTGTGACAGGAAACACATGGACAAATACATACATTACACAGATTTGCATTTGGCAAGAGACAGCTTTTAGACTGATTAGCTTTTAACAAGGCGGGAATGTGTCATACAATGAGGAATGTCCAGTGTGTCTCCTCTCTACTGCCCAAGTAACATGATTTACTGCTGCTCTAAAGTGGCTGGAAGTGCCTGGCACAGTATTATAGTTTATACAGAGTTACACCACATTAGCTCAGCAGACTCAGAAAAAAATGTGACCATTTGTGCACTAGCAGGGCATGCACAGATATCAAATTGCATAATTAAACTGTTCTTTAAATAGTGCTTGTAGAATAAGAAATGCAGGTAAACCACATGGAGTGACTCATTTTCACTGAGTCAGGCAGATGATTTTCAGATTAAATGTAAGAATATAAAACATGAAATGCAAAACTTTCCCTACTGAAAAAATGCAAGCTCAATCTCAGAAAAATACCTCCCAAACTGAGTGAATCCATAAAGGAATACCATCTCTTCTGTGATCAGCTTGACTAACAGGTAATGTAACAGAAATCATGACTGGAACCTGTGTGAGGCTGCCCTCTAGTGCACAAAACCCCTCATGAAGGATAATGGCTTACAAAATTGAAAAGCACGCAGCTTGTATCTGCAGTTTATATCCACTGCTGCACAGTGTTACAGGTGAGCTCAATAGTGTTGAATTTGAGTGGAAATGTATGGAAAACTGCATTACTGTGGCACCTTGTTGGTTCTTTTAGTCCCATTTGTCTGAAGAAATGACTTTGCTCCCAAAAACTCAGTAACGTGTCTCCGCTGTAAACAGGATATTAAGACTTATGGTCTGAATAAAAGCATCAAGCATTAAGAGGAGGTAACATCAGCTTCATGTGGAGAAATGGCACAAACATCAAAGCAGTTTTACACTCAGCAATGATGCTTTAGTGTATACCAATAATATCATAGGCAAAATGGTGTCTAAAATGAATACATGAATACAAAACAGTCCAACACTAGAGTAAAAGTGATGCTGGCCAGTCACAGACCTTGGCAAAGCCAGCTGGTTGTTGGCTGAAGGGTGCTGGTGCTTCGTCCACACACACATGCACACACACTAACACAAACGCACTGACTGCTGTGGAGCTACAGGTACGTATCCTGCTCTGTGCTGCTAAGGCTTTGTGTGGATCGCTGAAGAGGAGATTCTTTGGCAGGGGGGAGGTCTGTAGGAGGCGCTTGCTGCTGGTGAGGTGAGTCTGATTCAGTTTGTGGCACGGTTTCTGCCGTCTCGTCCCTGACTGGAGGTGGGGCAGGTGGATCTGAGGGTGGAAGTGGGAGGTTGTTCGGAAGAGGATCCGAAGATGGAGGTGGAGGGTCGTTTGGAAGAGGATCTGAGGCCAGAGGTGGAGGGTTGTTGTTTGGAAGAGGATCTGAGGGTGGAGGTGGAGGGTCGTTTGGAAGAGGGTAAGGGTTGGGGATCTCCACGACGGGCTGGGATTTCTTCACACTCTTCTTCTTTTTGCTCTTCTTCTCCTCCTTGCCCTTCTTCAGGGTGGGCTGAGGGACCTCTAGTACAATGGTGGGGTTCTGCTGCAGGTCCTGGCGTCTGGGCGGCTCAGACAACATGATGAGCCGCGCGCCGTGCATCCTCGGAGGCGGTTTGAAATTCAGCTCTCCACGGTTCTTCTTCCAGCGCTTCAGCTGGGCATGATGCTCTCTTTCCACATCTCGCGCGGTCACTGGCACCTCCAGAATCTGCAACAGGAAAAGACACGTCAGCAGGTCACAGCTGGAGTCATATAGATCAAAATCGGGGAAATGTGAAGCAACAAGACCAGCCCTTGCTGGAAAATATGATCCTTCCATGTCAGGCCATTGTGTTAAAAATGTGAACTTTGTCACTAAATGTCAAAGGGCCTTGAGGCTGCTGTGGATGCACCGTCACTCACAGTCAAGACAGCGCTGTGTATAAGAGGGAGTATTGTTAACATGGACAGATAGTCACACAAGACTCACACACAGGAACCAGACACTGGCCAGCCAGCACTCTGGTCAATTTGTCTCTGTATCACTTTAATTCACTCTCTCAGACTCTCTGCTGTTCCCTTGGCTACATCTGTGAACACTTATTGTTCTCTGTCAGTTCCATATCCACAATGAGTGACACAACCCTCCACTACATCATTAAAGGATTATGCCAGCGTAATATGACTAGCTGCTATTAACAAACTCTGTTCATGTCTTTATCTCATGCAGATAAACTCCATAGACCACATTGTCTCTGGCTACTTCTGTTAGGCAATGCTATGAAGAAAAACATAAACTACATAAAAGTAAGGCAAAAATATTCATTAAAAAAAGACAATAAAGCAAACTATGATCCATATTGTCTCCTAAACGTAGATTTAGACTGTTTATACGAATAAACAATAAAATAAAAATAAACAACACCTGAGGAAAATAAATAAATATTTAACATTTCAACATGTGACACACCAGCTGCAGCTGTTTTCATTAACTGGCCTTAGGAAAACAAAGACCAAATATCATGTGCATGAAACAGGAAAGTGTATCATGTATCATGCATGTTTTTCTATGTGCTCCAGGCTTTGTGTGACACAAACCCTTTTTACCCAACTAATTTAACTCTGCCTATTGCAGATGGAGATTGAGAATTTCATGCATGGATAGTTAATCATGATGACGGCTTGCCAACAAATAACTTGGAGCACATGCATTCTGGTTTAAGGGATTGTTTCCCTATTGACTGTGTCATGTTGCTGCTCCTATGCTCTTACCTCTCGGACAAGGTAGCCCTCCTGCATGTATCGAGGTTCTATGGCCCTGAGAAGCTCCATGGTCTCATACTGGCCCTGGCAGGCTTTCAGCTTCTCCCTGGTTCCCAGCATGCACTTGAGCAGCACCAAACCCACACGGAAGATTATCTTTACTCCTTAGAGAGGGAGAAGAAGCAAGGTGATTGAGTTTCAGGGTGACAAAGTTCTGATGCACTGTTTGTCTACAACAACTGATACCACTGCAGGCAAAGCGCTATAAGCTGTTGTTTACCGTCACAAAGGAACATGTCCCAGACACGCAGCACAGAGGCCCAGGGCAGCGTTCTAGAGAAGGCACACATGAACCATTCAGTCATGTAGAGGATGGGGTCAATCTTGTGTTTCTCCAGATGGCGGAAGGCTAGCGGGGAGACGCGTCGCAGCAGAGCGAACAGGATCTCTCCATCTAACTGTATAGCTTCCTGAAACACAGATAAGAAAGCGTTAACGGAGTAAACAAAAGCTATTGTGCTCTGTATTGTCAGGACAAAAACCTGATATGCATGTGGATGTTGATTCCATTAAAAAAAACAAGTCCAAATGCATCATGTTGCTCCAAGTGCAAATAGTTTCCCACTACCCCTGATTTTGTAACATCCTCTTTTGTGGCTCCATGTTATACTTTCATTGGGAAACATTTCATTATTAAATCTTGTTTCCACTTAAAAAGAATTATGTAATAAGAAAACAATAATGCTGAACAGTAACCACCAGGCAAAATTAATTACACAAGATAGCAAATATATAACCCAGCGTTAAATTATGGTCTCACAACACCTCACTGGTTTCATCAGTAACTTATAACCACAGAATTCCTGTGTGTGCAAAAACAAAACTGCATTCCAGTTTTATTGTAATCACAGCAAACGCCCTGCAGCGTCAGATGAAGTGAATATTCTATCTGCGTTTGCAAAACCTGGTGATCTCATCATGCATGCTTGCATGTGTTTCAGTCTCACCAGGCCAGGGCTGTAGTAGCCAGGAAGATACTTCTCACAAATTTGGACCAGCCCCCAGAAGGCGTCCTGTGGAAACGAACATAGATGATGTCACATGGAAGTCACATTATACCACCAATTTGTACTTTGATGATAAAACTGACTGAACACTGACAGTGGGATTGGCGATTACACCAGATGAGAGTACCTGAAGATGATCCACTAGTGGCTTAAACTTTGGGTGTGTAGAATTCTGCCAGTGACACTACCGTAAGCCTTATTTGAATACAGGGCTTATCACGATGAGTCAGAAAATCTGCATAAATCCTTGTAAAGTCACCATGGATACTGTCATAATGTTCTAAGAGTTGATCTATTATTCAGCCTCTGGAGCAGCTACAGGATTTATCTCCAGATGACATCATCTGCACAGACTCTCTGCTGCTCAGCCTAAAAATAGACCTGTCCAAGGTCACAAATTAAAACTGAGCAGTACAAGAAAATAGATCATGTGATTTCATGTGACTATTAACAAGCCTTCAAAACTTTATCTTGCAACACTGGCGCAGACAACTAGTAACTTCTCAGTCATTTCAGTATGGTGGCAGCATTTTTACACCAAAGGAGACAGTTTATATGGTGTTTGTGGAGAAGGGAAAGTATACAGTACCTCAGCAGGCATGTGCATGAGCAACACAGCAGCAATGGGAGCCTGAGCTTGGCAGTATCCCTCCTCTGGCCTGTAGAGAGTGTAGGCCTTAAGGACACGGAACAGGTCCTGCTGCCTGTGAAGAATCAAGGCACAGATACACAGAGCAGTTAGACAGATTGCATGGCAAATTAGTCACTATCATCAATTACAGTGTGTAATGCCACATCATGTCAACAGCTTACCCGTGTCCCCCCCGTGACACAAACATCTCATGGAAAGGAAACTGTCGATGGAGGTCTTTCTCAATCACATCAAGCCACTTGGGGTCTCCTGGCTGGCTATCCAGCTCCTGGCAAAACACATGGAGGAGATGTGAGATATTTTTATTTCACAGTAAGCACTGTGGCTGTTCAAAACAGTTTAGGAAGTGGATATTCTGCGAGATTAAGCAATTATAGAAATGATTCTAGCATTGAAAGAGTTGGATTTAAGTACCCTTAAAAGGTTAATTGAGAAAGAAAGTTCTATGATTAGCCATTAAACAGCAGTAAGTTAAATTTCCCACAGTAAACTGACTGAACTAAAAGTAAACTGGGCCCTGCCCTGTGCACAAAACATCAGGGTTCTCAACCTGATGCATGGCCACAGTTTCAGTAACAAATTCTAATGAAATTTAAAATGAAATGAGCCTGAAAATACTGCACAAAGAGAGCTGTGAGGAGGAAGTGAAAGAAGAAGCTCTCTGACCTGAAACTTTCCTTGGTTCTGTTCTCTCTTCACCTTCCCCCCTGAAAGGTAGAGCCATGCGCGGCCTCGGAGGGCAGGAGGGATTCCTTTCTGGCACCGCAGCCTCACCTGAGCCACAGAGGAACAAGGGTTCAACAAATAAAACAAGACACAAAGGAAACAAGCATGATAAGGTTCACCACAGGCCAAAAAAGGCATCATGCATGCTGCTATCAGTGAACTTGTCACTTGGTTTTGGTTCCTCTTCTTGAATTTGTGTGAAATGTAGCTATCTGTTAAAAACAGCGATTAAAGGCTTACTGTCTTCCATGGGCCTTTCTCACAGAGGATATTTTGACACACCATAGCAGGTAACAATTACTACAAAGTTCTTGCAGTCCGGAGAGTCTTATGTACAGGTGCGTCAGATCATACACTCTGGCTGTGAAAGAACTAAAAACACTTGCTTTCTTTGGAGAAGACAGGAGGGAAACAGTTTAAGCCAAAGAAACCTACACACTTACATATGTATACCATATATTCACAGATGCTCACTCAAGAAAAACACTTTTTTGCATGGCAGTGAGTCTGACTGAAACTGGATAGTGGCTTTAATGAACCTACACAACACTGTATACAGTTATAAAGCTACATAAATAAGTATCAACTTGAAAAACTTTATGAATAACTCACAGGATATGTCCAAGTAAAGATGCAACTATTATCATATCATGCAATGATCACTGTTTACACAACTAACTAATTGAACTAAAATATAAATAGTTCGCAATCGCATTGGTGTTGCAGTACTACTTCTAATCACGTTTGTTTGCTTTTTCTGATATGATGCTGGCACACTTCCCCAAGGACAGTACAGTTTCTGCTGTAAAGTTTGTGCAAAACAAAACAAAGGAGCAGATTAAGGGATCAGAAACCCTGACTTTCACTGCATGACCTTTGAGCCTACCTGCACAAGAGGCAAAGGAAAATTTTTTGCTCAGTCCACTGCTTCATTCTCAAGAGTTGACTTGCACTTGAGTACAGCTATAGTTTATATTCACAGCCCCTTTATTACAGTGTTCTCACAGGAAGTCAATACAGCTCCACCCTGAATCTGAGACTGTCAATTTGTCACACGGTGCATGGGGCGATAAAGGGATGGGTTGTGTCCTGCCCTGCTGCTGACTCATGGAATTGAGGTGAAATTGTGGCTCTGTGTTCAATCGCTGAGAGCGTTTTCACACAGAACCAGCTAGACAAGTGAGGCTGCAAACAATGTGTCCACATAAGTCCTGTTCTTGTGCAATCAAATACTTGAGCAATGTTATTTACCATGTCTGATCATGTGTGCAAAACCACTCAGGAATGAAAAACTGCTGCCTGGAGACAATGGTGATAAAGCTCAGATCCATGCTTACAAAAAATTGAACCTATTCAGATATGGCCAATCAAAACAAGCAATTGGCTTTATGTGTTACTGAGTTAACACTTGCTGACCTTATCGAATCTCTTGATCATCCACTTGTCCCAGTGGTTGAGCATGTCAAGCCACTTCACCTCCCTTTGCCTGAGCACCTCTGGAGGCACATCCTGAGCTCTGGAGACACAACGGAGAAAAGATGCAAATGACACATTTCATATTTTGCAGTTTGAATCAATATCAAACCAAATGAGACTGAAGATCATCTAAATCCAGTCTTAATTTTGGAGAAAAAAAAATTGCTTTACTTTTCAACAAGGTTGGTTGGACATAAACCCTCACATTAGATAAATATAGAAAAAGGCAGTTGTATGCAGAGGGCTGCTCATCTTTTCTGCGTGTGCCATCAGATCTGTGTGTGTGGCCATCGCTCATATGCAGTCAGTAAACTATGCAATGCCTTAAAAATAACAACTACTAGACTTGTTTTGAAGAGACTATAAAAGATACAAACTCAGATGTTGCCCATTTAATGGCAAAGCGTGTTTAACCTCAGAGCAGCTGCAGTCAGGGTTTGTCTGCCTTGTGATGTAATTTAACTGCAAAACATTTACAGGCAAGAAAAAGTAATTCTTCAACAGAAAAAGAAGTCTAACCTACATTATGAATGAGGTCTGATGCTTTACTAGGCTATATAATTATCTCATCAGCACAAGCCTCTAATTCTAGGGTTGAATTCTCTTCAAAGAGTGTTTTTTTTTTTTAGACTTCAGACAGCCCCTCGCTTTCTGCTAAAAAAAAAAATTGTGGGCTATATGTTGCAGATTAGTACATGAGTATGTTCTACTACAATTTCAGCTTCCAAGACCTTGAACAATGATGAGTTACCTTCACTGCCAAATACTGTTTAACCCAGAGTTTGTGACTACCTATAAAACTGTGAGCCAAAAAGAGGCCCTCTAGTAACGGGGCACCGGAGCTCTGGCTCCAAGTCTGCCAAAACTCCAGAAAACAGGAAGCTCCCAGACAGCGAGTGCTTGGCACAACTTTACTCTCACTCCTACCACTATTTTAACGCTGTAATGTGGGCTTTAGGCCCCCAGTAGAAAGGGAAGAAAGAAAGTCCCTCTTAGAAAAAACACTGCCTCAAGGGATATGAATAAATTCATTCAAATGAGAACCTAACAAGACGGCAGCTCTGTCGGCTTTCTACACAAAAAATGTGCGTGGTAAATAATATCTACACAAGAAAATTTACATGATAAAGTGAATAGAAGGATGTTACTTCTTGTCAATCCAGCTCTGTCCTCTTACTTTCATATTTGCCATGCTGGTTGAGTCAAACAGTGGGCATAAAAACCACACTGTGCCACGCAGCTGGTCGGGAGCTCTGTTGTGCAGAGACACCCAGACAACAACTTGTGATATGTTACAATAAGTGCTGCTCTATGATTTTGCTCTCAACTTTGTCTTAAGTGGATTAGAAATCTATTGCAAATATTTTGGTTGGCCCAGAGTACACCCATTGAAGTCAATGGGAATGAATCACTTTAATAGTTGAAACGAACTTACGACGCCTCCGAGTACTGCTGTGCCCCACCAATAAATCCATATTTATCGGTTTGCCTGTCGCTGGTGAAGCCGTTGATCTCTGAGTCGGATCCCAAAGAGCTTTCATCGTCTATGTGACTGCTGCTGATAGTCCGGATACTCCTTGTGTCCACTGATTGACGGCCGTTCTCTATTTTGGCCATGATAGCAGGAAAGCTAGCTGGCTAGCCAGGATAGCTAACGTCAGCAAGCTTGTTGACAGCCCAAAGTCAAAACTGCTCCTCTGCATATGCAGTCGAGTCAAACAGCATCGACGCCATGATTTCTCGACGTGACTTAAACTTTCCAACTTTTGTTTTCTCCAGAAATGTTATCTAATGTTACGCTGTAACTGTCAAGCCACATCAAATAGGTTATGCGTTAGCTAGCTGTGTTAATTTGAATGCTTAATCAGATTTAACATTAGCTAGCTAGTGGTCGGTTGCTAACGTAAAGTTAGCCTTAACTCCAAAAGTATTTCTATAATTATCCTACCTTCAGCACACTAACGGTATGTTGCAATTTTGTTTTTCACCGTTAGCCATTAACTAACACTGTTAGCCAGTTAACAAACTAGTTTATCATGTCCTCAGCTGACGGTGGCTTGGTTCGCTGTCCTGTCATCCCGAGTGTGCCGAGCAGATTTTGCCTCGGCCAGTAGCGACCGAGCCTGTCGTCCTGGGCTGGTTTCAGCGTCTTAATGTTACGGCCACCCCTAGTGGCTGTTTTAGGAAGTACCTCTTATGTCCGGAGGAAAACTCCTCACTTCTACTCTGTCTCTCCTGCGCTGCAATTCATCTAAACAGTCTACCGAAGAGCAAATTTTTAAGTAAAACATCAATTTAGTCTACACTAACTATTCACCTAGTAATCCTGATTTTTTGTGCACCTGCTAGCCTGTGCATCAGAGCATGTGGCCTGCATTAATTCATGTTGAGTTAATCACTTATTAACTAGTTTTTAATCCGACACATCATCATGAATCAATTAAAGCAGATCCAGGTGTTTTTTATTCCTTTATTTAAATGGGTCAACATTATGGGGCTTTACAGTTACCACGCGCTGTATATCATCATGAACAAATAAGGAATTCAACCAATAGTGTGAAGCCATGTCTGCCAGCCAGTTTACCATTCTTTTAGTTAACATTTAAGAACATGCCATTCACACAAAATTGTATGAAAAGTGCAATATAATTCTGAAAATGATCATTATACTAAAATGACATGACAAGACAGCCTGACAAAACATCCAGAAGTAAAATCTTCTTCTTGCTGTATGGCTCACTTCTTTCTTCCTCCTCTCTCCTTCAGCGCCAAGTGAATGATTGAGCCATTGCTCATGTTGTAATAAGCCAGGGAGTTGGAATCCTTGATAAAAATCCCCTAGAAAAGAAAAAAAAAACACAATATAATTCAATTAGTCATTTAGATTAATGTAGGTAAGACAACACATGTTCAAACAAGGTTAAAAGATAAGTTTACCTCATACTGTAACTTCTGTTTTCCTGCTGGCATGCCTGTTGCTTCATGGATTTTGACTTTAATAACAGACACCTGTGGAGACATTGCATTTGCACATCCATTAGAATGCAGTATGTGCACTGGCAGACACTCATTAAAAACAGAGGAACAAGAGGCCATGACATTTACATACCTGGTCTGTGAGAGGGACAGTGAAATTCAGCACTTGGCCATTCAGCTTCCATTCAGTCTTGTCCTGCATGTTGGGGACCTGTACTTTAACTGCCACTGGACCCTGGAGAGGAAAGAAAATCAAGTTAAGAAAAAGCAACTTAGAACAAAATGGCAGGAAAAACTGTGGCATTACATGCCAAATCAATAATTTGACCATGCTTATCACAGTTACATAGGTACATGTGTTACTGAAGAGGTTGGTTTATCAGTTAAAAATAAGAGTACTGTTTCTCAACCATCATAAACAACAGCAGTCAAGCTTTGTGTTCACAAACATTACTCATTACTCATAAATGAACTACAAACAATTCATAACTTTGATTTGGTTGTTGTCTTCTCTTGGTCTGTATATTTTAAGACCTGCCAATAAGTATAGTTAAAATAGAAAGTTTGAATCCTGTATTTTGAATTTGTCTGCATGCAGACCGTAGATTGTGCCATTAACAATTAGAGAACAACATCACACTGCTCTAACAACCTTATTTCTGCGCAGGAACTCCTCCTCTGGAATAAGGTTGTCCTCTGTTTTCATCTTCTTGCTGACTGGCTCATCCTCGTGAGGTGGGGGTGGGTGGGAAGGTGGTGCGGGAGCAGAGCTTGGTGGTTGTGGCACTGGAGGAGCTGGGACAAATGCTGCAAGAAGAAAAAGACGGTTATTTGGATTTAAAATGATAAACTTAAGAGGCCTGTGTTTAAAAAAAAATCTGTTGTCAAATTAGCAAAATATAACAAGTTTTCATTTCCTTAACAATGCATATTTATTCTGAATGTCAGTGACAGCTGTTTGGAACCCTCATCTTACCTGCTGGAACAACCATTGGGGGTGGTCTTGGGGCCATGATGTGAGGCGCTGATGGTGGCATGGGGACAACATTGATGCGGGGAGCAGGAATCATGGGAGGCATTGGTGTTATAACTTGTCCTGGTGCAAGTCGGACCACAGGAGCCACAGGGGGTCTTGGAATTACAGGAACAGCAGACAGGAGTGTGGTGCGCACTGGAGGTGCCACCTGTTTAACAAGAAACTTTGTGGATTATGATGTATGCATGTACAGAGAAAATTTAATGAAGAGTGTACTTATTTGGTAAAGATAGTAACTCACAGAGGATGGCGGGCGAGGCACTGCAGTGACAGGAGGACTGGGTTTAGGCAAACTGGCTGCAGAGGAGGGGATGGGAGGCTGGTGATGAATTTCACTTGGCTTGCTTGGGCCAATTTTCTCCTTAGTATCATCCTCTCCCACCAGTCCTTTGGCCTTGTGAATGGCTTCGATCTGCTCTTGCAGGGTGATGTTGGCCTGTGCTGCTTGCTGTGTGCGAGCCATGCTTCCAGAGTGGCCATCCCAGGTAACCTGGTGGGGGAGGAAGAACACAAATGTCACAGACATTTGTGCATTCTTTGAGGATCAAAACTTTACTCAATTGACTTCATTGATGTCAGATATTCTTTTGATTCAAAACAGTGCACTTTAAACCCCATAACTGTTCTCACCTTCTCCTCTGGCTTCTGGATTTCTTCTTCGCCGATCTTCTTACCGATGGCTGTCTCTTCCACACCAAAGATATCGGTACGCCTCTCAGCCAGCTGTTTCAAGCTGCTCTCGATATCCAATCCAGGAGCATAGACTTCATCCTCTGTCTGCCTCTCTTTGATAATGCGGTCTCTCTGCTCCAGCCAGCGTGGATCCAGCAGACCAATGCGCATATGCTCTTGCATCTTACTGGCTGGGATCTTCTCACCAGTAATTGGTGAAATGAGGTACTCATCCGGAACTGCGACTGAGGGCTGAGGTTTGGAAGCTGAGAGGAAAAGATAGCATTAGATCAACACACAATGTACATTTATTAACAGCTAGTCATAAAGTAAGTGTTACTTTATCTAAGCAGGAGTTACCTTTGGGGTCGTAGTCTTTGCGAATAATAACCTGGTCTGGAGTTGGGGGCAGAGGGGGTGGCATAGGGTTGTCTGGTGGCAGTGGAGCCTTCATGCCATCATCGTCTTCATCAGATCCCTGAGGAAAGCAGAGGGGGGTGGGGTGGTGTGTTGTTACCAGCACTAATTATTTCATTTCTTTCAAAGCAGAGGGTCAGCAAACATTTCCTATAAATTTCATTGAACGGAAAATGAAAATAACATCCCTAAAATATACAAATAATTCAGCCCACAACTGGTCAATTGATGGGAGAGTTTACAAAGCATAGCGATGAATTACTTCATCAGTTCTTACCTCATCCATGTCCTGCACTTGTGTGTCTTGATCAGGTTGTGAGGGATGGCCTTCGTCCCGACCCTCCCGATCATCCTCCTCATCCTCACTCTCAACCTCCATCTCCACCTCCTCACTTTCTCCATACTTCTCATAGCGCTCTTGGATTAGGATGCGAGCGCCGAGCTCCTCTGGTGTGGTGGGTGGAGGGAAGTGGCCTGTGGAAAGAGAAAAAAGTAACAAAGATAAATTATTCTAGCTACATTTATGGGCTTGCAGATTCGAAGATGATGATTGTTGTGGTTGTATTACCTTGTTCATTGGGCTGGAAATCCACCGTCTCAACCACTACAAAGTCGTGCCAGTCGATTTGGGCATACGCCACACGTTCTTTCTCTCTTTCCTCCTCCTCCTTCTTTCTCTCACGCTCCTGGTATTTTGCCCACTCAACACGGTACCTCACCTGATGGTTGGGCAGAAAGACAGCTGATTAACACGAGCAACATGCTATTAAATGCTTACTTTGAGAGGCAGTCATAGTTATTAAAAAAGTGATTACCTGGTCCATAACCTCTCTGGGATTCTCAGCCTCTTTCTTCAGCTTGGTCAGTAGGCCTTTGGGAGGGATCAGAATCTAATAGGTTGAGAGACAAGATCAAGATACAGTTTAACATCCCCACAAAACAGTAACAATAATATTTTATATTAATAATAATATAAGAATTTCCCTGATGGGATCAATAAAGTACATCTATCTAATATCAGAGAGGCAAAATTTGTCAGGTCACCTTGGTGTACTGCTCAACCAGTTTGGTGAAATAGTTGAAAAGGCTGTGCTGTGGCCGCAGAAAGTCAAACTGATAGTTCCTCTGTTCTTTCTGCATGAGCTGAGTGAGAAACTGGCGGCCATTGCGAGCGACAAACTGGGCAGTGAGCTTGACAACGTCCAGGTCAAATGCTGAGATTGATGGAGGATCTGCGATGAACTCAAACTCAGGAGGTGGTTCTTTGGGGACTACTGTCTCCTGAATCACCTGTGACTGCACCTATTGACAGACACATAAGCTGTTATGCACAAATAGGTGTGACCAACGAAAAAAAACAAAAGGAAAAGCAGATGGAAATACTGTGTCTCACTTTTTGAGGGAGTTGCTGGGACTGCTGCATGGCCTGCTGCATAACCTTAGGCACTGCTGCAGATGGCTCCTGCGCTTTGCCCTCCTTAAATTCATTGACCTTGTGACGGTAGTAGGCATGGTACGGGTCATTGGGGTTGAGGAAATTAAATTTTGGATTGTTGATCTCATTTTGACGGATTCTTGCTTCAAACTCAGGACCATTCCTGTGAAAGGACAAGAATTTAGCTATATCGTTGACATAAAATCCAGACTGCAGCTATATAAAAATACAATGTACAATATAACCGACACATGTGGAGTAACAAACCTGGCAACAAAGCTGGCTGTCTTGTCAACTATGTTTCGGACCTCAGGAGGTGGGTATATAATACCAACGATGGGTTTAGTGGCTGGGGTTTCTTCTGCTGCCACATCGTTCTGTTGACAAAATTTACATCTAGTTTTAACAAGACTTAACACAAGCTTGAATACAACTAAACAATCATCCACTACATCCAGAGTGTTACATAGCCATGTTGTACACACTATAAATTACATCCGTTGTTGTTAAGATGAGTTGACCCTCATAGCTAACAACAAGCTAGCACGACTTACGTCTTAAGGTGATTATCTAGAACACGCGTTTGATACTCTAAAATTAATATTCATAGAGACATTTCACAGTAAGGGAAAGTGTAAGTTAATTGTTCATTAGTTTCCCCACACAAGCTGTACCTTAGCTACAACGCTAGCATTAGCTATCTTGGAGCGGTGTCGTTACCTTATTGTTGGATTCCGGCTGAACTATTTGAACAGGCCCAGGCGGCATGGCTGCGTCTTTTTGTAACGCAGGAAGTTACCTGGAAACACCCAACCAACAACAAGAGTATATCTCATTTACACACACTTATTATACCAGATATAATGTTACGGACGAAGTCTGTAAAAACTTACGGCCTAAATTTGCTGTGGTCGAATACCCAGTGCGCCGCGCTGTCGTTGACCCAATGAAGGCGTATTACTTCCGGATAAAAACCGCAAAGCATTATGGAACTTGCAGTACTTTTTTGTGGGGGTTGCTAAGGAGATTCGATGTCAACAAGCTACACCCACTCGCCCTCATTGAGTGTCAGACGGACAAAATAGAGGCCAGCTTGTCAGACATGAGTCAGTTCTTGGGCCGTCAGGACTGTATCGAAAGCCTCCGAAAAGACCTGGTGGACCTTCAAGGTGCCATTCTGGACGTCTTCTCTAGAACCGGACCAGTCCGCTTTCCCTCCTGGAAGTTCCCTGATAAACTCTCGTGTGATCTGGACATGGTAGCTCTGCTGGAGCAATATGACTTTGTGGATGGGGAGGATGCTTTCAATCAACACTCCCATATTGTCTTACTGGAGCTCGTGATTGACAGGTAATATACAACATAAGGTTACATCACATTAATAAAAATAATAATAATAACATTTTTTTCCCCTCTCTCACTGAACAAGACTACTGCTTCTTCTGCAAAGCTTCAATTCATATGTTGACCAACTGAGGTGGAGCCACAGGAGAGAGCAGCAGAAAGGATGCCTGTCAGTTGGTCTTGTAGTCAGAAACTACTGGAGCAATTTAGTTCAATTTGCCAGCCTTAAGGTACACATTTTACTTCATTTAAGAAAAAAGAAAAATGTTAAAAGAGAACAGATGGATCTCATCATTTTTTCATGCTTTCTTCCTCCTTTTAGGGGACATTCAAAGACACTAAGAAACAGACAAAACCAAAGACATTTGACCATGATGAGACAGAGACAGTGTCATCTCTTTCCCCCCAGATGAGCTCAAGGAGTGACAGCTGCAGACATTGTTTATCTGCCTGGTCTTCAACAAGCTCCTTCAAGTTTCTGCCACAGAATCACGTACCCTCTAGTCCTACCCACAACACCCCGTGCCATGCTAAAGCTGATAGCTGCAATGTAAGCTGCCAGACAGTTGAATCATCCCTCATTCCCTGCGATGCTTGCCATCGAACGCAGTCTGTTTTGAGAAAGACAGGAAATGCTTTGGTAGAGCTGTTTCAGAGTGAAGGGCTGCCCTCCTCTCTGCAGCCGCTCTTAGCTGCTGTGGAGGACACCCTGGAGCTGGGACATATGACAGCGGGGGATGTCGCCCAGTGGGCCAACGAGCAGCTCCGGGACATGCGCCGGCTGGCAAAACATCTACAAGATGTGCGGGGTACGGTGCAGCCGCTTAAAGACAGACTGGCGGCAGCAGAGATGGAGCGGGAGAGATTCAGGTCTCAGTTGGAAAAAGTGAGGAAAGAGTTTAAGCAAGCGACGGAAAAACACCAGGCGACCATAGTCCAGCTAGAGTTTTCACTGAGAAAAGCACAGAGATCCATGAAAGAAACAGAGCAAAGGCTGCAAGAGGAGCAAGAACAACTCAAGAGAGGTGCTTTAAACTCACAAATGAATATGATGGAAGCACATTAAGATCACAATTACTACTATTTGTTTAATATTTTCCATAACAGAAACTTTGTCCTTGGAGGAGAGTAATTCCAGACTGAGAAAGAAAGTAGCAGGACAGCAAGATATATTACAAGCACTTGGTAAGGACATATAAGATTTAATTTACCAGCATGCTAAATGCATGTTAAACACATGACATAAACAGATGTGCAGTGTGATGGATCATTTTATTTTGTGGCAGAATGTGAAAAGAATGCGCTGCAGGATAAAGTGAAGTCCTTGCACATAAATGAAGAGGCCTGCTGTAAACTACGACGAAGGATCCAGCAACTAGAGAGTCAAATCTCTGAAACTCAAGTGCTTCTGGACAAAGAGAACGCCAAGTACCACAGCGCTTGTCGTCAGCAAGAGGTCAGTATCACAACAAACATCACATTATTTGTTGTTTTCAGCTGGAGACCTTGACATTCTGGATCAGTCACATAACAGTACTTTTACACAGGTGTTAGTGGTTCTTTTGTTGTTGTTGTTGTACATCCAGTCAATGCAGGCAAAGCAGAAGTCTTTGTTGGAGAGAGTGGACGCTCTTGATGAGGAGTGTGAACAGCTGCAGAGGGAGTTGGGAGAGAGGGAAGAGAGACAGGTCAGCCTACACAATGAGCTGCAACAGATGTCAGAGGAGAGGGACCAGCTACAGTCTCAGCTCACTCAACAGCAGGTAGATCACAGCCTTACCCATAATAAAACCTGTAATAAATACTTTTAATCCTAGTAGCTCATGCTCTTATGTTTTTTTCCCAACAGGACTTATGTTTAGAGCTCCAAAAGGAGAAGCAGGTATTAGGAACAAACATAAGCGAGCTAAGGAACAGTGTGGCTGAGCTGAAGGCAAATGTTCAGTCCTTAAAGGAGAGAGAGAGGCTTTTGGTGGCGTTCCCGGAGCTCAGCCCCCTGCCTCAGGCCCAACCACAGAGTAGGCAATTATTTCTTCTTTTTAAAAGACAGTCAGCTGAATGTATGTACAGAAAGCACTACAACAGTCTCTCTTTGAAATACACAATTCAATGACGACGACACCAAATGTGTCACAAAGTGATTCCACATACATTACTTGGGAAAAGTAAAGAGTGAATCTTGTGTCCAGTCATATATATTGCTTGCATATTGTTCTCTGCATCTTTAAAAAGGTACAGGAAATGTGCTTTTGGATATGGAGCAACAGCTGGAGGCAAACAGCATCCGTATAAAAGTTCTGGAGAGGGAAAATGCTACCCTGCACAGCAGCCTTGAGAAGCTGAGAGAAAGAGCACAACATAATGCTGCAAGGGTAGGATGGATGAAGATTTGTTATGTTGTAAAAAATATGAAAATATTCAAATTGCTGAATATTTGTGGATGTTATTGGGATTATTAAAAATGATATTAAAACTCTGCATTTCTTATCAATAGGAAGCTTCACCTCAGCAAACATGGAGTCCCTCTCTTCCCACCACGCCAGTGGCCAAACAACAAAATCACTTGACACTAATGCAGAGCAGTCCACTGTAAGTCCTCTACTCTAAGAGATTACTTAAAATGTTACATTCTAACACAAGCACACATTTTATAAATTATTAATCATTAATCACTATACTGTGTTCCCACTGTTGCTTTATTTCTCCTTCGTGCTGCAGGCAGAGCAGCAGTGCGGCACAACTGGGACACAGTAACAGAGGGAAGGAAGCGGGAGGAGGAGAAAGTGGTCTGAAGTCAGCCGGGTCAGAGGATCGTGTGTACACTAATGCCGCCTCCCCCTTGTCCCCACAAATTCACCTTCAAACCCTCCACTTCAACAATCCACACTCTACTGCTGCTAAAGGCCGCACAAAAACACGCAGCGCCCCTCTCCTCTCTCACTCCAGAGGCCTAAATCAGAGGAGAAAATGAAACACTGAGGGTGTGAATGCATTCAGACAGTTTTACAGGCGAAGAGAACACAACTGTGTATAAGGATTTTTGGCAACAACTTTGTGGCTAATTTATTATTTTTTACATGTCAATTTGCTATGGTACATTATACTACACTAATGGTTTTATAATTTTATATTGTCATTTTCATTGTGTACACTTACAGTGGACTACCACTGCTACCGCTGCATCTCTCATTATGTGAAGTTGAATATGTAATAAACTTACTGTGGATATATAAAAGGAAGACTTGTCTCAATGCAGTGCAAGTTGTTTGACAGCAAATGCATATTAGGTTTCTGGATATATGATACACTTCTCAGACAAACCTGGATGCACCTGAATAGGAAGGCTTCGCAGCAGATGACTCACATAAATGAGCGGCGTGGACAACCTTGAATGTCACACAGAGTTGAATGTGTTTTATGTGCTATCTGGCAGGGGTGGGGAGTGGGAGTTTCCATGGAAACACTAGTGCATGCTTTATTCACAGGATACATGCTCTGCTAAATCACTGCAGACTTATTTTTCAGTCCCTACAAGATAATCTGTCACTTAGTCCTTGTTAGTGCACCGAGCTCAGGACCACATACACTGTAGATGGTTGTGAGTTATGCCTCTGGTTTATTGCCTCTGTATATGCACTACACATCATTAGACTTGTTTTGCAGTCGTAATTTGAGATGCCACGAGCTCAATTGTGTAATCTGAGTCTAACAGGGAGCCCAGGAGACTTGGCTTGTGTCAAAAGCTGTTACAGTCAAACACCCGACTGACACTACCAGTCACCTTAGTATCAACACTCTGGTCTCTCACCAATACTACCTGAATGAACATCCACTCTGTCGTATTATTCACTCAACAGACAGCTAATGACCTGAAGCTTAATCCCTAAATTGGGTTAACAATACAGTTGTGTCATCAAGCACATAATTGAAGTTAGTTTTAAGCTCTCTCCTTCAGTGCCACAGATGCAATTGAAAATTTAAAGCAGTAACATGCTTGATAAAGTGATTCTTATTATCTTATTATCAATTGTCTTATGGCGACTAATTATGCAGTTTTGCTTGTGTAGTAGAAAAGACTATATATGAGAAAAACCATGTTCTAAAATTAAGTTGTGTGATGCTGAGAGAATTATTACTGTATTGGATGATATATATATATATATATATATATATATATATATATATATATATATATACAGTATTTTTTCTGATCAAAATTCATCTGGTGACTGGATGGTTCAAAAAAGTGTCCAGAAGTTTATAGAAACATGTTAGTTGCAAGACAGTGCATGTAATTTTCTGCTAAGACAAATTGCACAAAATAAGATCATTACTACATTTTTGATTATAATAAAAAAACCAATTTAAGTATAGAAATCAGTAAAATGTTTAAATGTTGCTAAGAGGGTTCAGTGTTTAGCATCAAGTCATATGTATGAATGCTTGAATGGCCAGGCTTCACACTACTTACAAGTGTTTGAGTGAACTAGAAATCAGCATGAAATAATACCAGACACGAAGTAAAAAATTCACTCAGTCCTAGCTAAGTGTGGAGGAGGAGGAACAGCTTACCAGACAGCAAAAACTCTGAATGTGTTATAGTTTTTAAAAACAGGTGTAAAAACATTTTTACCCGGGGAAATAGAAAAAGGAGAGCTCTGCACTCATATGACAAAGTACTTTATTAAACATTCAACTTTTTAGTAGAAATGTACTGTTTGTATTTCTAATATCAAGTAATATAATGAATAAATAATTGGATCTACAGGTCATATCCTATCTTATGCAAGTCTGTCTGTAATGTAGCAGGTACACATCAGTCTTTGTTGTTAGCACGATCTGGTCCAGTCTAGGACACAGTAGAAATAAAAAATATTAACCTTAAGTGTTATCTGTATCTGTATCCTTGAAATTTTATGCATAAAAGTTGTATCATATATATACTGAATTTTATTTCATTGTCCGTATATCCAAGCTGAGATCATTTGTGTGTTTTGGTTTTCTGATTCTTCTTTTTATGAATATTTAGATAAGTGTGTTCCACCAACTCAAAGCTGATGTG
Source organism: Lates calcarifer (assembly GCF_001640805.2). NCBI lineage: Eukaryota > Metazoa > Chordata > Actinopteri > Centropomidae > Lates > Lates calcarifer. The sequence continues at coordinate 15,866,228 of NC_066845.1, forward strand.
ACTTTTTGAAACTATTTCGAAAAAATTATTTATTCAAAATTTCTAAGATGTGATTCTCTGAGATGACACTTAAGTCAGAACACTCCACAATTCACATTTTTGTAAATGCTGCTTTAAAACATTTATTTTTCATTTATTACACAGTTGCTGCATTTTATAGAGACATACACGATAACAGAAAGATCTGAGACCTTAATGTGCAAGTACAGAGTATAATACTATTCAGAAGTAAGAAAAGAATTGGATAATTTGTAACTGTGCTTCCTGGCACAAAAAAGACAGAGAAAGAGGTGAGAGAACGTTGAGCTTAAAAAAGCACCACAGTATGAATATCTGTCACTGGCCCCGACATCAAAAGCGTAACTGTGACACAAAATTACCAGACAGCAGTTTTAAAATGGTGTGCAAAGTTGTACAAAATTCTCTTGAATCTGACTCCTTTTTGTAACTATGTCAAAATGCCTCCTGCTGTACACTCTCTTCCATGCTTGTGTTTTGGTTTAATAATTAAAAGCTTGAAGTCCTGTATAACCAACTTTTTTTTTTTTAATCTAACAGACAAATAAATTAAACAACTACTCCACCCAGACTACTTTAGCTTTGGAAGTCCATCTGCACTGAATACAACATGTTTAAGGCCATTGGTTTCTTATGTAACACATGCAAATACAAACTCAAATGAAAAAAAGTGATAGATTATTATTATATTGTATTTGGGATTAAAAAATAACGCCTCGTGTTCATTTATTGACACTGTGTAGGCTGTGGGAATGTTATCTGTTTAATATGAGAGTGGTCTCACATGTGTGCCTTTCTCTGATCTAGGTCAAGCTGCAGACTGGCGACAGGGACTGCAGCAAATCTGCTGGGATTACAGAGTCCCATCTCAGGTTTAACACAACCAGCCTCTGCCTGCCTACCAATATTTTACCCTGTGTGTGAAAAGTCCCATTCAGAAGGTTTGTGCTTGACTTATATTGTATATCCAATAATCTAATTTCCTCCCAGGTCTAACATTCTAATATAATAATACAATAAGCCAACAAAATCTCTATAATCTATGTGCTTTGATTTCTCATAATCTCATGCCAACAGGGAGTGAGGGGAGAGGGTTGCTGTCTAAATGTGCGTGAGAAAAACCTGGACAAGTGCAAGATCAGTGACACAAAAGAGAACAGGGTCATGGGATGAGATTTAGATTAAGTAAAGCACTGAAGTGTCGTTTAGCCAATTAAAAGGTGAACACAAATTACTTATGGAGACTAATCAAGGTATGTAAAACATAGTGCTTATTCATATAAGACGGAAACAAAAACGACAGCGACAGGAACAGGAGATGCACAAAAAAATGAAGCTAATGTCATCCATATAAGAGCAAAAATATGAATAGTAATAATAGAAAAATAAATACATACTATATATGAACATATTGGATTCAATAATTTGTCTGAAGCCACTATAGGCAGCACAGTCTAGAAGAGGATACACATTAATAGAGCCTGTAGTTTCTCCCAAGGCTTTGAGGAGAAGTAGGTTTGAGAAAAAGGCGAAAATATAAACTCACAAAAGTCTGTGCCTTCCTCTTCTTAACTAAAAAAACATGCAACAAATGGATGCATACTGTACTCAAGATGATAATTTCAAAAAATGCAGTGGGATCTCTTCTACCTTAGTAACAACAGAGTGACAGTTTTGGTGAATGTTGGTTTTCCAGCTCCAGATCTGTGTTAAAGGTGCTATATGCAAGTTTTTGCTATCGCTACATAGCCAACATTTAGCATTAGCTGTTTACTTAGCAGTCTAGAAGAAACATGGCGAGTTCAGCATCAAACTTCATTCTAAGAACCATCATCAGTGGTGGAAAGCAATGCCAATATTGACTATTGTTTTGCCTCTATTTCTATCACTTCTTTTCTTCTACTGGTGTTAGCATGCTAACCAGCTAGCCCCATCCCATCCCATTTCATAATACCACTTTGTGATGGTTGCTGCCTTCAAATGGAACTTGTGAGCTTGTGTTTATGGCATGGTTAAGTCGTGTACAAGGTATGCTTTCTGTTCAAGTGGTTGAGTTGTGAGAACACCGCAGCTAAGCAATGGCAACATGGACATTACTGTTGGTAACTAGAGGTCACAGAGACAATTTAGCAAACTAGCAGGTGGATAACGTAATGCAGGAAATGCAAGGGCATAACTGCAGAGGGGAAAATTAGGCCCTTTGGAATATCAGCATTTTCCTTCAAAGTATCTTAAAATTACAAAGAAAAATTCAATGTGACTAAAATTCCAATATATTCATTTAGAGTCCCATGAAAAATGAATTTCCATGGCTGCCACTATTTCTGAAAATGTCAGCAAACATGTCAGAACTAATAAACTTGAGTTCTAAGGTTGGGAGCACCACAGGAGGGGGCATTTATATGGACTCTTCATATGAACATGGTAAAAATGAACCCATTTGATGGCAGCAAGTGAGTCGCATCCAGTCTGCCCTCAGTCAAACATGAGAGGATGAAGAAGTAGCACTGCCCACCAGAGGGTGTATTCTAACCTCTTGTAAATGCAGCGATGTCTGAGGCTTGGTAAGTAAACAGCTGTTAATGTTAATGTTGGCTTTGTAGCTCACATACAGCACCTCTAAAAAAATGTAATCATTCTGTGATTTTACATAACTTTAAGTACAGTTTGTCACAAAGAAAGCACCATATATAACCTACAAGCACATGGATTCTGACAAAGTGGCAAGGTTGCAAGAAAAGAGCTGGTCTTAAAGGATATAACACAAGTTTGATGCAAGAAATTTACAGGACAGTAATAAAGCTCTCTACTGTACATTCGAGTATTACAAGATATACAAATATGCTTCACAACGAGACAGAGAGCGTGCATCCCATCCTGTGGTGTGCTTACATTTGCAGAGCAACGAGTACAGACTGTGGCAGGCCAGTCACACACTAAAGGGAGTGAGATACAGAGAGTAAACTAGTAATAGTACACTGCATGAGTGGGAGACATCAGATAACACCAGGCAGTTGTAATGATGACTGTGTTTGGTCACACATCATCTCTTTCCTGCATACTCCTCAGCTGTTGAGGCAGTGGAGGCATTGATGTGGTGCGCCGTGGTGTCCACCTGGCCATCGGGCTGGACAGACTGCACTGTTTCTACCAGGCTGCCGCTAGGTAGCACCACGTAGTGGGCGGCCATGTCTTTGGGCTGCAGCTCCCGCATGCCCTCTTTACTGTGCCAGATCCCATAGCCAAAATACACAAGGAGACCTGGGAAAAGGGAGAGCATGGGACACTTGTAACTGTAATGACTCAAAAGTAAAGTCAAGGCACACTAAACACAGGTGGGTGGAGAGAAAAGTAACTCCAAGAGAGTTTTGTTTTGTGTTATTCTTAGTTTAGGAAATGTTGGCCAATTTCATAGTTTATTCTCTATGGGCAAAATAAATGTATTAGTGTTCTAAAAACCTGTAACCACACTGTTAACTCTGAGTCAAATGAAGAAATCCCGTGCTGTTTTTCTGCACTAGCCATTATGGAAGGTAAGTGGCTGTTTCTTTCTCTAGGGAAATGGTTTCTGGGAGAGAGCGCCCAGCCTGTCAAGTGTAATATTCCACAAGTGTGCATCTTGTTAACTTGCTGCAGTCTGACAGTGGGGTTTAAATGGTTTACTGGTTCAGAAAAGCCTTAAGCTAATGCAGCTAATCACGCTTCTCCAGTGATCCCCCGCTTACTGACAGGGTTTTAAAGTGGTTTGACCACCATCTGCATCCTCAGAAGGTTGCTGACAAATGGTGACAACAACTTTTTGTGTTTCCGCAGAGTACCGAAAATGTTTGTTCATTCTGATGATGAAACATTTAGGTACACTGCGTTCTCTAGCAACAGAAGGCAGGCAGACGTTTTATGACAGTGCATTTAAACTACTTCCTGAGATAACAACCATTTCACATCATGTGTGCACTGTGGAGTTGTCTGCCGTTAAGTATCTAAAATCATCTCAATAACTAATCCACTTTCAGTAGCTTTAATCTACAAATGTATTTATTTTTTTGGAAAAGCAGAGAATTTTTAGGGGCCATTATGTTCTTTGCCTAAATCTTTCTTACCTATGGCGATCCACACAGTAAATCGAATCCAGGTTAGAGGGCTGAGCTTCATCATGAGGAATACATTAAAGAGGATACTAGCACTTGGAGTCAACGGAACCAGAGGTACCTGTACAACAATAAAACTTCAGTCACATTCCAATCATACAGTACAGGCTTTAAATAAATTGTCCCATTTAAATGAGATTAGCTGAGCATCATTTAAATCAACATTGTATAGCTTTACCTCACAATAACAGCTTTGTAATCATTTTAGTGGTGAGCTAAAATCCGTAAAGGAGCTCACCTGGAATGTTTTGCTTTCGGTCTGTGGCTCGTGAATCCATATGAGTGCCAGGCTGAGGACAAAAGCCAAGCTAAAAATCACTAGCAGCAATGCAAAACTCCAGACCGGCAGCTGCAGCTGTTTGTTACCAAATACCACCACAGCACAGAGGGACACTGCGCTCACTATCAGAGTCACCACGCAGAAGGTCACCACCTCGCCCGGCTCGCAGTCCCCCAGCAGCCTACCCAGGTAGGGTTCCCAACACGCCTTCAGCTGTCCCACCCCACGCCGCTCTCTCGTCTTCTGCCTCTCCACCAGCTGGAGTTTGTCAGAGAAGGACTCGTACTGCTTTATCTCCCCGCTGTCCTCGGTTATGGTCTGAGACTCTGAGGGGGCAGGGGAAGGCTCAGCATTGGGGTTGGGGGACGTGGAAGCGCTTCCCTTGGAGCTGGTTTTCTCAGGCTGGAAGCGCAGCACGATGACACTTGCTGCCACAAAAGTGTACGCCAAGAGCGTGCCGATGGACAAGAACTGAACCAAGGCTTCCAGGTCAAAGATGAGGGCCATGATGGCCATGAGGATTCCAAACACAAGTATAGCATTGACAGGGACTTTGGTGACAGGATTGACGCGTGCAAAAATGGAGAAAAACAATCCATCTTCTGCCATGGCATACACGATCCGAGGGAGGGAGAAAAGATTACAGAGCAGCACTGTGTTCATGGCTAGAAATGGGAACAGAGACTCATTATCAGAACATGACACAAAATATAGCACTGTGCAGACAATACTATTGCTAAATATAATGTACTGACAGCCATTTAAATTGACACTCACCACAGATAGAACCTACTGCCACAATCACTCCAGCCCAACTGTAACCACGGCGGAAGAAAGCATCTGCCAGAGCTGAGTTGGGGTCCAGTGTATGCCAGGGTACCATTAGCGTGAGCACTGCGGAGACCAGGATGTAAGCTGTTGCTGCCAATCCAAGGGAGATTGCAGTGGCAATGGGCACGGCTTTCTGTGGATTCTTTGCCTCCTCACTTGAGGATGCGATTACATCGAAGCCCACAAATGCGTAGAAGCACGTGGCTGAGCCTGCAAGTATTCCAGACAGCCCGAAAGGTGCAAAGCCTCCTTCTCTCTGACTCCAGTTGGCCGGTTCAGCCAGCACAAAGCCAAAAATCAGTATGAAAATGATGACACCCATACTGATGGTGGAGAAGATATGGTTGAGGTAAGAGGACACTTGAACTCCAAAGGAAATGAAGAACGAGGCAACAACTAGAATCCCTGCTGCAAGTAGGTCAGGGTAATGGGCAAGGAAGGGCACGTTCCACTGCATAATGTGTGTCTCCGTGAAGTTCTGGATAGCGTGGTTAAAAATGGAGTCCAGATAGCCACTCCATGCGCGTGCCACAGCAGCACCACCAATCATGTTCTCCAGAATCACATTCCAACCAATGAGAAAAGCCCAGACCTCTCCCATAGAAACATAGGTAAACATGTAGGCAGATCCTGTTTTGGGAATGCGTGCTCCAAACTCTGCATAACAAAAGGCAGCCAATAAAGACGCAATACCTGCAAAAATGAAGGATATGATGACAGCAGGCCCAGTCATGTCTTTGGCCACTGTTCCTGTCAGGACATAAAGCCCAGAGCCCACCATGCCACCAACACCCATCAGAGTCAGGTCCAGGGTGGAGAGGCAACGTTTCAGCGACGTGGCCATCATGTCATCATCCAGTGTCTTGAGTCGGTTCAGTCTCTGACAAAGGCGCACCGCTGGTGCGCAGCCTCTCGCGCAAGTTGCCATAGCTACAGAGTTAGACAGGCCAGCTGGACAGGATGGTGCTGTAAGAGTCACACTGGATCCATTACCTGTCTATGATGATGACCTGCAAGACAGAGCACAGGCACAATATTGACAAATGCATCCATCCAAACAGGAAAAGCTACAACAGGTTTACGTGGTTAGACTTGTTTAACCCCTTGTTTAACTGTATGTTTTGCATTAAGGACCGGACCACAGAATGATGATTAACCTGAATACATTACATGTCAAAAATGTAGCTGTATAGCTTGACATACTGTTGGGGTAGTGTTATATTTTACTCAGGGCTGTTGATGGACACATACTGTGGGTCTGTGTGAGGAACCAATCTGGCCACTTTGAACACAGAACTGTCGTCCAAGCTTGGCCTCTACACTTAATTAAAGATTGTGTAATGACAACAATGATGACACTAAATATTCAGTATTTAACATACTCTCTTTCTTATTGCACAACAAAATAAACATGCATTTTGTAGAGCTTTGGTGACTGTCACAGATGCAACAGAAAGGATCTCCTGAATTGTAGACCCAAATATTACATTTCTGAGTGTAACAGCAATATAGTATTAACATTTTGCTTAGTAAGGAGTTGTAAAAACAGGACACTTGCAGTGAGGTATGAATATGAAATAAAACTGGAAACAAAATGAATCCTACGAATCATCTGTTAGGCTGTTTCCAACTGTGAGTATCTGTTTTACCTAGGTTTTGCAATGAGGGCTTATCGTGTGGCACCAATGGGCACTCATCACTCAATGCAAGGCCAGACCACGTCATCTAAAAGGCAGCGCTAATGTGTAAAATAAAAACCCGACATGTAGTAACAATAACATATGCAGATTCTGTTTTTTTTCCTATTAGTTTATCTCTAAACTGTACGTTTAGTCTTCTCATCAGAAAGACACAGCATTCATCCTCCTGGTTCGGGCGGTGCAACATCTGATTCCTGCCCTCGATAGGCATATGGCGACAACAGGATGCCTGCGTTATAATTACGTAACGCATTATTCCCGTCTAGAAATAAACCCACCGCCATAAAATGCACGACACGCTTACACTGTAATATCAGGCTTAAGTATATGTATCCATGACCACATCTCGTACCGTGCACAGAACAGACGAAGACTGGAATAAGCGTCGTTTTAATTCCAAATTAATATTTTATTACAACATGGAAACGGACGCAAGTGAGGATCGTTAGTGCGTTAGACTTCCTCTCTCCTGGATGTAGCCCGCTGAAGAGCGACATCGCACTTTTCATTCGTGAGGCATTCATTTTTATTTAACTCCCCTGTATCCACAAAAGGAGAAACGCCAGGATTAACGCAACAAATACAAAGATTGCTTTACCGTTGTGGTTCAAGTTGTCTCATCTGTGCCGCAGGTCCGGTGCTGTTAGAAGTTGCCGGGATGCATTGGCTGGTGATGGAACAGAAGGTGCGCCGAGGAATAAAACCAACATGCACTGCCTGGTCTGCTTCTTAAAGGCGCAGTCACCTTTATACTCTTGCTGAGCGGGGGCTTCCCCGCTGCGCCCCACCCATATTACAGCAGAATGGGAGATTAGCCGGAGCCGGTAGAGGGGGTCCCCGGGCCCTGACTGCATGTGGTCGGTGAATATAAATGTGAACATGTTTGACAATCACAAATGCAATACAAGTAAGCAGCTTAAGAAAATGAAATCAACTTAGTCTACAGTATATTTACACAGCTCACATGACAAATGGATGTCATAAAAGTCAAACACAACATGGAACAGGTTCAAGTGTCAACTTGGAAAGAAGTCAGAAGTATTCCTGAGCAAAGGCAAGTATACTTCATCACCCCTAGTTTTTGAGACAGGGGACAGCCATTAACGCCATGGTGGAGACCTAAGAGGCCATATGCAGAATGGAGGTGTATTAAATCACAATGTAGTCAGGTGCCTGACCATGGGGCCTTTATATGTGACCATAAAAACCATATATTCAGTCAGTAGCCAGTGTATAGATGAATGTGATATAAGACCTGCTGCTGGACCTGGTCAGAGGCTTGGACCATTTACAGTATGGCATATGTGTGACGAGGATATATAAGGGGGTGGGAGGACACAGTAAACACAATATATGATCATATCTATCTTAGTTTAAGGCACACTAGGCCTAAGTTCTTAACTGGAAAAAACAGGAATGTGTTGCCAATCTGTGATGTTGATCCAATTTATAATCTGGTAAAAACAAAAAACAAAAACAACACTTAAATTTCTGCTAGTTCTTACAAATGAAGAAAATAAACTAATACAAAGAGGTTCTGTTCAGATGCAGATTTATTTTTTGATTATTTTATCCAATCAAGCTGCAACTGGCTCCACATGGAGTGATGAGCAGTAGCCGTCTTCAAGCGAAACAATTTGGAACACAGTGCTACTCACATACATCACTAAAAGATTTATATCAGTGCTTAGAGAACTCAATTCTGTTGAATTGTTTACAGACCACAGGCATTTTGAGAAACTTGCTTTATGAATTTTGTGGTGTAGAATATCACACTGAAATTTATAATGCTCTCGTCCATTCTGGTTTTGTTCATACTGTATATCATATCAGTAGCTAAACTCCCTATTGTTTATCTATTTATTTGTTTGTTTGTGTCAGACAATTAACATTAACCACTCCTGACATTTTAAAAATATCAATGTGAATGTACTGAAGTTAGCTCAATACCTAATTTGAACCCCTAACCTCAAATACAGTTCAGATCAGAGCCAGGACACTGGAAATGACACATTTCACCTTATTTCTTCTTTATATATTTGAAAGCAACATTGTGATGGGAAGCTACTAGTAGCTAATTATGTGTACAGTGGCTGATTTAAATAAACAGGTTTTCACACAACCTTCCACAACATCTTTCATAACTGCTGAAAGCAATAACGTGGAAAGTTACAGAATTTGCCTTTATATTTGGTGTCAGAACACTACTGCTGCTCAGTTTGGTCTCTGTGTACACACAAAGGAATAAAACTTTGCTTTTCACCTCAAATGTTGCTGACTGCTCTCTTACAGAGGCACTTATGAAGAGATCTCATTGGTCACAACATTACTTCCAGGTACAGTCATCTCTGTTCATTTCATTATGTCCATAAAAGGACTCTCAGCAAAACGTCCTAATTTCACAATGCGTGACATGGCATTTAAGTGCTTTTCACAACCTGCTACAGCTCCCCTTCACTAGTTAAAACCTTTTACTTGAATACTTAAGAACCAGCCTTCTCCAACAGGTTCATAATGGTAAAAATAATTAAATTCAGGACAACAGGTGTTCAACACTTTCTGAACTTGGTGCTTCTTACAGACAGCAATGTTAAATGCTGACCACAGCACAGTGAATCTCACTATAACTGGAAAGTGAGCACACAGTATCTGTTTCTTTTGGCACAATTAGGCTTCTTTCTCATCTTTCTCATTGAACTCCAGATTGTGACTCCTTCTGTTGAAGCTTGAGGATCAGTTCAAGTAGATTCATCTGCATTGTCAGCTCCTGAAACACACAGTGGTTGAAGAGCAATAAGTGAGGACATACATCGCCACCTGCTGGACATTAGTCTGCATCACAAAGTGCATGCTCTCTTTGTTATCCTACATTTGAGGCGTTACTATGCATTTTAACTGCAGTGAGTGGATGGGTATAGAGGTTAACCTGAGGATTAGTGGTGATATAAAACCCAGGGACTCCCGCCTTCTCCAGGGTGTTTTGCTGGTCTATCACTTTTTGATCTATTTCTGCGACAATCTTCTTATCCATCATTCTTTGTTCCTCTCGCACACGAATGTCCAGAGCCTGATGACACAACAAATAAGCTATTAGTAAATCAAAAAGCATTTAGCAATAATCATTGTCCCAATCAGAGGCGTGAGGATTTCACTGCCTTACCTCTAGCTCTGCTTGTTGGTTTGATTTGAGAAGTGCAAGGTTGTGAGACTTGCATGACTGCAGAGCGTCTTTGTGTTTTCGTGTCAGATCTTGTTTGAGTGCTACATGGAAGAAGAACAACCAGTCAAGCATCACACGGACATCTGCAATTACCACCTCACATCAAAGGTCTGTTTCAAGAGGCAGGTATTGGTACTTGAGAGTTTTTGGTTTACTCAGCAATTATCCAGGTAACATCTACAGATTTGCCTCTTGGAACACTGGGTATTTTCTGTTAAACAGAGCACCGACCTTGGTGTTCACAGTGCAGCTTTTGCCTCTGGTTGTATAGATTTTTCTCCGTCAGATGCTGAATATCCAGGAGCCCCTGCACAATCTCATAAACCGTCCCGTCTATGAGTGCCAGAGCTAGGTCACTCAACGTATTGTAGGACAGGCGCTGCTGGAAGGAGCTAACCATGGAGAAAAAATAATCGTCGAGATGTGGTTAATAAATTGTCCACACAACTAAACCTGAAAGATTTGTCGCTACAATCAGTTCTCTAAAGTCTGTGAATGAAGTCCTTCATGAAGGTAAGGCGACATTACCTTGGTAAATCTTTGACTAAAGTTTGCAGTTCAGACAACAGGTAGTAATGTCTTTCTTGTTGTTTTGTAGAATCACCGCCAATGACTCCGGGATAACCATCCATCTCCTTAACAGGGAAGATGAGAACAAGAGGACGCTGTTCAACGCATTCAGCTAGCTAGCAATACCGGTTTGGGCTAATTTCACTATTTTTATATTTAAAAGTTCCTAGAAACAAGGCAATATATTGTCTTTTACAGACTAGCCTGCATCTAATGATGTCCGTCAGTTAACTAAACGCACTTTAAGTTACAAAAGCAACGTGATAAGGAAAAAGTGATTGTTTTTAAGCTGTACGGTTGTAACGTTTTGTTTATTAGCTTACATGCACTTCAGAGAGGACCCTAAGCTGCTGGCTGCAAAGATGCCTGTCTGTAAAGTCGCAAGCAGTAGCTCAACACGCTCGCAGGGGGGCGCATTTTATCAAAGAAGAGACGCTCCTGAGGACCATACATCAGGTGTGACCATACATTTACGGGTATTACAAATTAGTACGACAGCGTAGGCAAAAGGGCAATAACGTCAATTACGAACCGATAGTGAACGATGTCAGATATGAAAACAAATTATTTTAGTCCTGTTGTGAATGCAGTTTATTCATGTCATGTCATGTTTATTTCATAATGGATTTGTTTAATGGTTCATCCCTTCGGCTCGTTTAAAAGAAGAAGAGCTGGAAAAAGACTGACGACGCCAAAACGGTGGAGCTGCCCCACAGCGTTTCACCCATAGACTGAATGGTTTCACCTGCTGGGCTGACTGGGTTGGATGCGCGCCTGTGTCGCGCGCTACTGGTGAGCTGTGCGCCGTCACGCGCCGAAGGTGCCATGAAATGAAGAAAACTCAGTTGCGGAGGGGAAGAGCACTATTTATAAGAGCGCGTATGGGAACATAGGAGAAATTGGACTAATAGCTCACTCGACTGAAAATGGCCAAAAACACATCTCTTTATTTTCGAATTGTCGAGGGCAGGAACCTCCCGGCCAAAGACGTGTAAGTAATTTCTGAATGGCATGTGCCTCTGTGGTCAAGTCTCAGCTCGTAGAATATATACAACCTCAACACTGTTTAGCAGCTACTTATCAGGTCAGTTTTCTAAGTAAAGTTCAGCCTACATTTGAAATATGTTTATGTACATTTGAATTCGGGTACGTTGTCTCCTGTAAATTAGTTGAAGAAAATTAAGGGTGACACAGTCATGCCTCTGTACTCAAATTTACCTCAGCATATTTAACTAGAGACAAGGTAAAATTAGATTGAGTTTACCATCAGACTAATTGCCAATGCTAATATGTCTCATGTTGTCATTTCTTTTTTTTTGTCATCTTAAGCTCTGGAACCAGTGATCCATACTGCATTGTAAAAGTTGACAATGAAGTTGTGGCCAGGTGAGTTCTGTCCTATTATGAATTAATATCTGCATTAGATGTTTTTTATTAATATATATCTTGTTTTATGTACAGCTACAGCTGGAGCATATCTGTTGCTTATAATCTAAATGCTCAGATTTATCACAGTTTGTACATTTGCATTAGATTAGTTTTCTGGCTGAGGCTCCCGCTACTCTGCACATGTAAACCAGGGTGGAGCATGTGTGATCAGTGTGTTGGTGCCCACAGTGTGGCCCCTCCAACACAGAACCTGAGAGAACCTGATACTGGTCTGGCCTTTAAAACACCCGCAGGTAACCATGGAGAGGGTGCATCAATTATTGCAGGGAGCTCCCGGTGTAAGCAAGGAGGATGCTGAGAGCTGGGAGCAGAATGCACCACTTCAGAGGTGTTCTCCATATGAGTGCACAAGTACAGATAATTTAATCCTTCAAAGTGTTCAATTAAAAGGTGTTTATTTTCAATAGCAGCCATACTGTACAGCACATTATATATTTATTTCCAGGTGCTGCATTTTGACAGTAAACCAGAGTTCTTTTAGAGGAAACGTTTGTTGCTGCCTTTAACAAGAACATGGGTGAATTCAGTGGCTATTGTTCCATCTGGCATGTTGAGGGAAAACGGCACAATGATTCACTGCAGACACTCACGCTAATTATCTTGTACTTGTAGTGTTACTGGCCAACTGACTCCTCGAGTGTGATGTTCATGGATGATGTGGCTGGTAGATTGTGGTGGGAAATAATGGGCACAGCACACTCGTAGAAACAGAACAGCATACAGAGCTCTGCAATGATCTGTAGGTTTTGAAATCTTCTAATACTATCGATAATACAGTATATGACTGGTATTTATGCCAAAGCATTGCTTTTTCGATACCTTACCTTAAGAAATATAAACTTGTTTTTGTATAAACCCCTTAGATGTTTTCTAAACACATCAGCCATAAAACTGGCAAAATAATGACTTTAAACCAGGAACTACTGATCACAGAATATGTATAGAAGACTACAAATCTGAGCAGACAATTTTGCAGATTGTTCCATCTGAATAAATGTATGCAAAATTTTGATAAAAGTAAGTCAGACATTAATATTATATTGAGTAGAGACCTATGTTTTTTCTTCTTTCCTATTCCATTAATCACCCATTCTTCACCCTAGTATTTTTTTGCACATTACTCGAAAAGCATATGATCTCTCTACCCTCTGATATGCTTAAGAAGCCACTTATACAGTCATTTCTGATTTCTGTTATTAATGTGCTGGTATCTGTTGATGCACATCTTTGTGTGATACGTTTCTGTGTAAGGCTGTGTTAGCAAACATGTGAATCCTCTCTTTTCAGGACTGCCACGGTGTGGAAGAACCTCAATCCATTTTGGGGTGAAGAGTATACGCTGCACCTCCCTATGGGTTTCCATTCACTCTCCTTTCATGTTATGGATGAGGACACCATCGGGTAACACTGTCATTCAAAGCTGTTCCAAAATGATTCTATATTCAACCACTGCTCCTTCCTGACGGAGCTTGGCAGTTGATTTACAGTCCTCTAAGTCATCAGTGTTTGCTTAACTTGGCTCTTGAATTGATATATTTGGGTTAAAACCTCATGTACAATTTAAATGTTTTGGGAAAAAAAACTCCAAGCTTTGAATAAACAAACATCATCAGACAGATGGTCGTCCAGATTGAGTGATTAAAGGTTGTTTTTTTTCTCCTCTTCTTGTGACCACCAGTTCTCTAATTACTCTGCCTTCAGATTCACCTCATTTAACTCCACCAAGATCAAACATCTTTGATAGTATTTTCAATAGCTTCTATCTAATAATCTCTTCTTTGATCTTTTTCTATAGCCACGACGATGTTATTGGAAAGATTACTTTGAGTAAAGAAGCCATTGGATCTCAGTCTAAAGGTATGACTGAACAAATCTGCATCAGCCTGTGACAGGATGGGTGCATGACCAGAGCTCAGAGGTTAAACATACATGGATTCCCATGACCAAATCAAAGGTCTGAGTGATTGAGAAGACATGGCTTTATTTAGACACACACTGTGGGAATGTTTCTCAGTGTACTCTCACACATTTAATTTGATTTGCTCACATTGATAAATCACTTCGGAGTCTGTTCCGCTTGTGTAAATTCTAACTCAGAGGCGGTGAAATCGACATTCACGTTGATAAATCTGTTATTATGATGGCTCTTCTGGTGCTTGCCTGCATAAACTCTGGTATTTTTCACCGTGCATTGCAAACCCTCTGTTTGTGTGGAAGCCCACAGTGCTGTAAAATGAGGAGAACAACCAAAGCATTTCAAATGGCCTCAAACCATTTAATGTTTGGTTCTCTCACAGAGGCTCTCGCATTTAAGAAATTAGTCACAATGTTTACCTTGGCACGAACTCTAGCACTTTCTATGCTGTCTTGGCAGAACAGAGGTCATTTAAAATATGGTATGGCGTGATGCTGTTGTAGTTTTATAAAACTGCTCGCAGTGTTTATTGGGATATATTTGCTGCATACTGATGGATCTCTTGAAAGCCACCTGGCGTGGCCTCGTGTGATTCATTGCTACAGGGTGGTACTGAGTCAGTTACTCCCTCGCAGGAATCTTCTCACAGTCTGGCCTTGACACTGTGCCCTTGCTTATGTCCGATATAAAAAAATGAGTACAGACCACATTGGATGTGGTGTTGTTGTTTTGATTACTCACATCTCTCTGTGTGGCGTGGGCAGGGCTGGATAGTTGGCTGAACCTGACAAGGGTCGATCCTGATGACGAAGTCCAAGGAGAGATCCATCTGAGTCTGGAGCTGCTGAAAGATACAGAGAAGATCAGCCTGCGGTGTCAAGTCATTGAGGCCAGGTAAAATATTTGTGAGCTTAAAAAAATGTGCAGAAAATGATCTCATTCAGAGATAAAGATGAACAGTGATGAGCTAAACATTAGAGTAGCAGGCTTGTGACCAGATGGTTCGTTAGACTATAAAAGCAAGTGTAAATGTACAGTAGTTGCAAATGGCGAGACTATCATGCTGTCATCTTTATACATAGATTTAAAATGATCAAAGTGGATCCTAAGTTACGTTTCTGTAGCTCAGACCCGGCAGTGCCATCACTGTTTCAGAGCTGAAATCTTATCACCATCACCCCACAGGCCTCCACACTCCCCTCTTGAGTCATGCTGCCACTATCACACCATTCACTGTACCATCTGTGCGTCCCAGGCTACAATCTCTCCCTCTCAGGCAGGGCACTAATGAGCATGTCAATCAGGGCTTGACACCGTGTTATTCAAACATGCTGCGATGAATGTGAATTAACTTTGAAAGAATAAGGTCAAGTGGAAAAAGTAGTGCTTTGGCTGCTTTTTCTTCACTGTCCCTCACTGATTTAATTTGCAGAACAGGTAATGGGAGTTTGTTTAGCACTTTAGTGTATTGATCAGTCATCTTGTCTTTTGGTGTGGTGATACCCACAGAGATTTGGCTCCAAGAGACATCTCCGGAACCTCTGATCCATTCGCAAGAGTTATTTTCAACAACCACAGTGCAGAGACCTCGGTGAGCTCTGCGTGCATGCCTGTACAGTATGTTTTGGTTTCAGTGGAGCCAGAAGTATCAGTTATACCATTGTAAGTAATGGTTGCTTGATAGCCTGATTGTCTGTCTGAGTGAGCTGAGGTGACAGGAAGTGGATTGAGGATTGTAGATCTCTTATGACCCCAAATGCTGCATTTTAGATTATCAAGAAAACCCGTTTCCCTCACTGGGGAGAGACTCTGGAGCTGGAGTTGGATCCAGAGGAGCTGAGTGAGGAAGGAACTGTCACTGTGGAGGTCTGGGACTGGGACATGGTGGGCAAGAATGACTTTCTGGGAAAGGTGAGGATCCCAAAATTATAATAATACCTCATATTGTATAGATTTCACAACATAATAGCTTTAAAAAATATGTTTAATCTGTGAGTACAATATTTCCCACCATATAATTCCTTAAAAAGTTATTGTTCTTGCCTGTATCCTTGTTTGCTCCTCTTTCCACAGGTGGAAATTCCTTTTGCTTGTTTGCACAAGACTCCTCTGTTAGAGGGCTGGTTTCGTTTGCTACCCTTGGGAAACAATGAGGTTGATGCTGGGTGAGGATTATGGGTGTGATTATTTGTACACTGTGGTGAGTTTGAGTGCTTGTATGACTGAGGCAAGCATTTTGCTTTTGGAAACCTCTTAAGACTCACTGTAGCAGTCACTGTCTTTTTCTTTTTTAAATGCACCCAAGGAAAGTATTTGTTCCCCCTCCATGCTCTCTTTCATGCATTTAAATGAACACTCACAGGTGTATAGCCAGGTCTCCGACAGCATCTGTTCCTTGAGATAATTTTAGAACAAAGAGTGTACTGCGAAAGGATAGTGTCAAAGTAAAGTGAATCTCAGAGGTTCATTAGGAAATGACTCATTATGATTCATTACTGCTGAATAGAAATTGGTAAGAGGCCTACTTTCACAACAGTAAAAAAACAGACGTAATTGCAACAGATATTCCTGGACTATCTGTTACAACTAATGGTTTGGGAAAGCAGTGTGAACATACCCCTTTGCCTTTACTATAAGAACCCCTTAACAGTGGGTTTAGAAATGTTATTCCCACATTGACAAAAGCCTGGTATAATATTAAATCAAATATTTACCAAATTACTCTTTGATCTGATGTTATCAGGACTTCACCTTAATAATCTAAAGTGCGGTCACGTGCACAGTAGTATCTTGGATATGTATCTTATCCTGGTTTTGATCTTATTCTTATTTTTTATCCATTATGAGATGGTTCGTGCACAAAACATAACCAGGATGCTGCAAAAACTCAATCATAACCAGGATATCAGTGTGCATGTAAACACTCGACATTTAACAAGAAAATGTAAGAGATGCACTTATATGTAATTATACTTTAATCATTTAATCAGTTCCCTGCCCTTTTATTTACAATTTCCTGTGGACTTCACACACATCATATTACAATTTGTAAACAAAGCCATAACCAGTGTTTGGTTATCTTCACTTACAGAAAAAAAAGAAAGTAAGGAGCTTGTGTATATTCAAATAATCTAACCTTTAATTCTTTTATTTTATATAAAAAATGTCCTGGGTGCTTTCAGGCACATTTTCCTTCCATTCCAGGATCTTTAATTGAGCTTTACATCAGCATAAGATCAAACTGTGTGGAAAATCTGAGATTCTGTGGTATTTTTCTTTGCATCCAGTGGCAAGCTGGGAGCGCTGCGTCTGAAGGTGCGTTTGGTGGAGGATCGGATCCTGCCATCTGTGTACTATCAGCCCCTCATTGACCTTCTGGTTGAGTCAGTCATCTCCCCCACAGAGGTCGGCATCACAACTCCTCCTCAGTGCTGATATTCATGTGCTCAGTCAGGGGTGTTGGCTGGACTGTTAACCATCGGTAGCAGCACACATTGCTTACAGAATGTGAAAACTGGAGAAGGAAGGAATGGTTTGGATTTGATTTACCATATAATCTGCATGTGAATATTCCAGCCACTCAAATGTCTCAAACCAAAATGAGGGTTACATCAGATACCTACTACTGTTATTACTTAATCCACATGACGGAAAATTCTCAAAACCTGTAATACAATGGCAGTTTAATGAAAGAGAGTTGAAAACAGTTACTAGTCAAATTGATTGAGTAAACATTAATAACTCATTGCTAATGGACTTACTCAATATGAATCAGAATTCCTACCTCAGTGGTACAGGTAGTAAAACATGAGAAAATATTGTTACCTGTGGAAAAATGAAGACAGTGACTGAATTCTGTTTCTTTAAGAAAATATGTTATCCTGTTATATTTAGCCTACTTCAGTATTGTTACGACTCAACCTTGTTCGTGCTTTAGTTTCAACCCCCCCAGTGAAGAATCTGCATAAATCCATTTTTCCTTTGGCATAGTAACCCCATCAACTGAGGAACTGACAAAGACTTGCCAGCCAATAAGATGCGAGAATTTCAACCTATTTTCCTGTAAACCCTCTCTGATTGGTCTTGCCTACATTCATTGAAGATGTAATACAACACTGTTCACTTAAAATGCAATGCAGCGCTACTTTAAAGAAAAAAATCTTTGTGGCTACAGTCCCCAAAGCCAAATGTGCACACCTGTATATTAAATGTTGTTCTGTGTCGAGAGACTGCTGTACATACAGTATATAGTGTTTTCCCTTTAGCTAATCCACAGTTATCCTCACTCTACCTGACTCATTTACCCTGCGTTGCCCTTCCAGTGACACACAAATTCTCTGCCCATAACCTGACTCATCCTCCCACCAGGTGGAGGACAGCAGTGCTCTGACCATGCTGGAGGAGGTGACCACAGTTGAGAGCCGTCAAGATGTGGCAATGACCCTGGTGAAGATCTACCTGGGCCAGGGCCTGGTCGTGCCCTTCCTGGATTACCTCAACACCCGGGAGGTCAACCACACTAGTAAGATTAAAGGGACAGCATGTCAAAACTGCCTACAATAACGGTTCTGACAGATTTATTTAACTTTTTCACCATTAATGCCTACATATCTGAGCTCAAACCAATTTACATGTGACAACTGTGATCACAGAATACACAGTGTGAATAAGATCTACATTTATCTCTATTAGTCAGTATTTGTATTAGTCAGTTTGGGACATGCCAGTTTGCTGTAATTGCTCCACTCTCTAGAGACCCTCTGAGGGCTTCTGCTATTTATCTCTGAAATGACATTAAGGTCTCTGAGCGCTGCAGTCATGGTCTGTGTGTGGGCATTTAAAGCCTAACAGGACTATATTTACTACCCTGATGCCAATTATTTACTCACCCAACAGTCTTTTCATGGCTCCTCTGAGGTCTGGATTAGTCATGTTTTTTGCCTCCGCATCACATCCCCATGATAATTCACACAGAGTTGTGCTCTGGTCTTTGGGTTCTGTTGGTGTAGTTTGAGATAATAAGCATAGTGCCTAAGTTTCCATAGCAACTCCACATGATCCTCACGGTAACTGCTTGATCAAGAATAGATGCCGTGAGCAGCCAGACATTAAAGTTGGGCGCAGGGGTAAGGAAAGGAAAATGTACTGTACACCCACTGGGTTGCAATGAAAACTCAGCCTCTCCCATAGGTCTTCATTTTTATAAGCAAACTATTTTACCCAGCAACCCACTCCTGTCACCATGGATATTTTAGTACCTTGAAGGATTTAACTGTTGTTGCAGCAAGGTCAGTCTGCCCTCATTTGTGACACTGAGCTCTGTGTTTCTAAAGCAGATGAGTTCTTGGCTGATAAACATATGTCAAACTAAAGGTAGAGAGAGAGTATACATATCGTAAAATGTTTATGTCGTGCGCCATGCCAGAAACCTGAGCTGAGGTCAGAAACAGACAAAGGATCCACATAGTGTA
This sequence comes from Lates calcarifer, assembly GCF_001640805.2. Lineage (NCBI taxonomy): Eukaryota > Metazoa > Chordata > Actinopteri > Centropomidae > Lates > Lates calcarifer. The sequence continues at coordinate 15,885,830 of NC_066845.1, forward strand.
TTAATAGCTTCCACTTAATTTAATGAAGCAGTGTTTCAGTCTCGTTTTCATCAAGCATGATTATGGGCCTGATGAGGGGCTCAGTGAAAACTTAAATGTTACTTCATTACATTCATTGGGAGCTATTAATACGGTGGTGGAATCATTTTTCTGTTCATGTCCTCAGACGTACCTCAGATTCAGGCATTGTATGCTTTAATTAGACAGACAACCATAAAAAGATGACAGGAAATGATGGGAGATGCAGATGGGGAATGACAGTTCAGTACCATAACCCCAATTTCTCTTTTTTTCTGTTTCAGACTTTGTGGAAAATCTGATTGAGTGTACTTACTCACACAAAATTGAATCAAGTTTAGTCAGAGGGTTTTATAGTTGAGAGTGCTCTACAGGGCTTTATAATGTGTAAAGTAAATTGAACACTCTGTCTTTTTTCCCTTGATTCACACAAAGAAAAACTTTATTAGAAGAGAGACTGGGGAAAACCTCACAGAGAGCAGACATACAGACATTGCATGGAAACAGTAGGCAACAAACACTTTTCTTGTTGCTTTTTAAAGTGGTCATAACATGTTTCTCTAAAATCTAAGCTGCTGTATCCCTGCTATTATTTAATATGCTCTATTTTAGTTTAAACTTTATTATTTATTATAAACCTAATTAATGTCCTTTCTGTTTTGCTCTCACAGCTGATCCAAACACTTTATTTCGCTCTAACTCACTTGCCTCCAAGGCCATGGAGCAGTTCATGAAGGTGAGTTGATATCTGGTGTTTTGTTTCATGAGAAATCATAAGTAATTGATTTTTCTGTCCGTATAGTACGTGAAAGCATCATGTTTTAAGTAGTGCACCCCTGCTGCGCCACACCTTACTGTTCACACATTTAGAAAATAATCTTTATAACATAAATGCAAATGGGATGTCTTCAACATATGGTATTGTTTTACTGTCAGGCTGTTGGCATGCTGTATCTGCATGAGGTGTTGAAGCCCATCATTAACCGCATTTTCGATGAGAAGAAATACATTGAGCTGGACCCATGTAAGATCGACCTGAACCGCACAAGGTAAAATCAACCTAAAACATATCCTCCTGGATCTCACAGTACCATGGTCGTATTCTGACCTAAAATAGTCCAGATCTGTTTCACAGGTTCTTGTCTTACGCCACAAATGGCAAGTGGGGGATTTTGGGTGGTGGGTTCGTTAAAATGGTCGGATGGAAATGCTACCACAGGAGACTGCCCGCTTCCTTTACACTTTACCCCTGAGAGGAAGACATCACTGTGAGAAAGTGAAAAAAAAAAAAGAATGTAAAAAGGGGGAAGGCTGTTGCTTGGCAACTGCCATGAGCCCCCTGAGATGTCTATCTCTGACATGGAGGGAGATCCAGGGTCTAACATCCCCTACATCTGCAGTACATCTGTCTGCCATCACCTTTTACCCTGTTTATACTGTTTATCTCTCTGGACATCGTTAGTCCAGCACTCAATATCTGTGTTCAGCTGTCCAGTCTATGAAATTGCACGCTCAAACATGTGATGACATTTTCAGTTATATTATAGGAGGTGTTGTAAATTTGAATATATTTGATTAGTGTGCTTAATTTCGTATGGTCCTTACATGATTCAACTTGAATCTACATACAAAATGGCTGGCACTTTGTCTTAGGATTGTGTATACTCTGGAGATTTCTGACATAGTCATTAACAATATCTTTCTTTGTCTCCAAAGACGAATTTCATTTAAGGGTGCAGTGTCAGAGGCAGAGGTACGGGACAGCAGTGTGGAGATGCTGCAGGGCTATTTAACCAGCATCATTGAATCAATTGTGGGCTCAGTCGATCAGTGTCCTCCTGTCATGAGAGTGGCCTTCAAACAGCTGCACAAGAGAGTAGAGGAGCAATTTGCTGAACCCGAGAATGAGGTCAGTCTGGAACAAAACGCGCTGAGAATAAACACCTTTCCTAAACTTGTCAATGTATAGGTCTTGTATAGTTGAGATTTAATCATTCTACATTAGCTGTACATGTTACACATTGAGCTACTGCTCTTAACCCGTGATGCAGTCCTCAGATTCATTAACTTTCCTGTCATATTCACCCTGTTTCTACAGGATGTGAAGTATCTGGCCATCAGTGGATTCTTCTTCCTGCGTTTTTTTGCTCCTGCTATCCTCACGCCGAAACTGTTCCAGCTGAGAGACCAGCACGCCGACACCCGTACAAGCAGAACACTGTTACTACTGGCCAAGGTACGATGCACAACACAGACATACACACAGACATCGCTATGAATAATTTATTCATGTCCAGACATCACACTTAGGCGCAGAAAAAAAAACAAACAGTAAAGAGGTGGACACAGCGGGTGCAAGGCTACATGTTTGCCAGCTGGGAGGAATTTTAATTTGTAAAACAAATATGAAGCAGAAGTACACTGTGCTGTGTGTATAGGGGGAAGTAAATTTATGATAACACAAGAGTGTACGCAAAACACTGCACAGTGGATTGTTTGATCAGCTACACAAAGTATGCAGTGTTTTTCAGTGTCATTGTTTGCCATAAAACTTTGAACAATACCTTCTTATATTACAAAGACTTGAACATCCTGTTTCAACTGGAAATAGCTCAAATTGCAAAAGAAAGGAGCAAAAAAAACAACAACAACATTACTTGTTACTGGACAGAAATGTCACCAGTAGGATATAAGTAAGAGCTCATCATGACTGGACATGACTACCAGCTGTCACTAGCATAAACACCCTTGATATCATTAAAAAAAACAGGTGTGTCACGGTTTCATATCAGAAGAAAAGCGAAACCTTGTTCCTCTCCAGCGTGTGTCTTCTGTGGTTGCTGTCCGTGGTGCTGAAGTGCTGTTGCCATGGGTTCTCTACAGAGAAAGGGAACAGGCTATTTTTACCTGTGTGCGAGCCGCAACCAGACTGCGGTTCAAAGCCGAGCATCAGAGAGGGGCGTAGAGAGGGACTTCCTCTTCGCCCTAGGCCAGGTGTGGGCTGGACAAAGGGCCTCACAGCATGCTTGGCCTCAGGGACCCTTTTGATCTCTGACATTGAGATCTGCAGTCACTCACACTGAGTTCTGTCGGTTGCCGGTGATTTGATGTGCTGAAGATGTGAGTGTAGAGTGGATATTTTGTCTTTGTGGTCGCCAGGCTCTACAAAGTGTCGGGAACTTGGGCCTTCAGCTGGGTCACGGGAAGGAGCAGTGGATGGCGCCTCTTCATCCCATCATCCTCCGCAGCGTGGCCTCTGTGAAAGACTTCCTTGACAAGTTAATCGACATAGATCATGACATTGGTAAGGCTGATAACAGTGAACACACCATTAAACTTGTAATCAAAAGTTCAGAGGTCATGCTGTTGATTAATTAAATGCTGTAAATGAGACACAGACCAGCTGCCAGCAGCTTCCAAGCTGATATCAGGATTAGGCGAAACAACACTGTAGCCCTGTGGTGAAATATTCATAACTTGCTGGAAGCCCTAGAAAAGAGATGACATGGTTAATGAGCTGGCGGGGAGCTGGAGTGAGAAGCCACAGGTGCTTGTACACGCCACACTGGTTACCCAACGTGTCTTGGCTGCTTTCTTACCGTCATGTGTCAGTAAGGCTGTTGTTGTGAAACATCTTCCCCCTCTGACATATCATGTTTCAGCCTCCTTCTGCACATCACACCCACTCTTTTCTCTTAAAGGCCAGTTTGACATTTAATGCTCTTCAGGTAGATTTGTTGGACAGAAGTGGATGCTTGTTATGCCTCTTTGAAGCTGTCCTTCATGTAGTGATGGAAGGAGGGCTGAGGAGCCATCAGTAACAAAGTGCTAAAAAATAAAAGACATGCACTTTAACAATCAAATGCATTCTGTTTGATTATTGTCACAGCACCACCTTGTGTCTATATGGATGAACATGCCTATACATGTACATTACAAATTTCCATTCTCCCCCTGCAGTGTCCGAGGTGCCTCAGAGGGCTGTGTTCATGCCCTCAGTCACAGTTAAAGAGGGGTACCTCCACAAACACAAGGCAGAGGGCCCTCAGCTGTTGTCCCGCTTTGCCTTCAAGAAACGCTACTTCTGGCTGACAAGTGAGACGCTGTCCTACGCCAAGACACCTGATTGGCAGGTTGGTACCAAACCAGTGGGCTAGAACCTTTATTCCACCAACGTACAGTTTGTTAATGTGTTATTTTGGCTGAGTAGTGTTCTTAAATCTGTCATCGATCACATTGTCTTGATAAATAATAAATGCCAGGTATATAATTATTGATTTTCTTTGTCCTATATATTGGTCAAAAATAGATGGGTAAGCTTCAAAGTCGTGTGAAAGTGACTCATCCATTATTGGGAGCTGATAGGTCTTGTGATGATGAATCAGTCGCTGTGTCTGCCCTTTGAAGAACGTTTAGCAACTTGGCTCATAAAAAGAGGAAACATTTTAGTCATCCCCAGCTTGCTTTAATGTATTTGTGTTGATCTCCTTGTGAGAACATCATTAGTGTTATTACCATGTGGTGCCTAGCCTTGTGATAATGATCTCCTCTCATTCACCAGCTAGAGACTGTGAGAGAGAGAGAGAGAGAGAGAGAGAGAGGGAAAAGGAGGGAGAGAGAGAGGGCAGCAGGCTCTCTCTAGCCCAGTAAAAAGCCCTCTCTTTGAGCCAGTCTCTGCTTTGTGCGACTGGAATAAAGGCCAGGGTTAATTGAAGGCTGTGGATATTCATGCTAACATTGCAAATCAGATTACAGACAATGTCTTGGCCCCTTTCCTCCATGTTGGAGCACTCCAGTCTCGGTGAAGCGAGCTCCTATTGGAAGTGGCTGATTTACACTTTAAAGTGGCCTTTGCTGCCATGCTGATCTCATCTTCACTTCCTCCTTGTCTCACACTGTTCCTCCCAGCCTAATACGTACAAAAAAATGTCAGCATCAGACACTGCTCCCCTAATTTGCTCTATGATCAAATGTCACTTTTATTTCACTTAAACCTTAGTCTAAAGTTGCCTTAGGCAAAGTTGTGAGCCACCATTACCAACCTCTGCATACTTGTGTTAATTGGTGCTGTGGTTTATGGCTAAATTGTTGCAGGTGCGCTCTTCAATCCCTATTCAGTGTGTGTGCGCCGTGGAGAGGGTGGACGAAAATGCCTTTCAGCAGCAGAATGTAATGCAGGTCATCACCCAGGACAACGACGGACAGCTGCACACCATGTACATCCAATGCAAGGTGCATGGATACTGATAGCAGCCAGTCAACAAAGAAGTTCATGACAAAACATTATTTCCTTAAATACTTGACAGTTTGCGTTGTTCTTAGTTCACAGTTATGCTAAAAAAAATACTGGGAACATTTTTTTTCTTCATTTAATTATTGTATTTTCTTATGGTTTAATTTCAGTATGACTTTAAGAGACCACTAAACTCATTGGAGCATGGTGGGTTTTATTTTCTTCATCTGAATAGAACGTGAATGAGCTGAACCAGTGGCTGTCAGCGATAAGGAAAGTCAGCATCTACAATGAGCGCATGCTGCCCTCTTTCCACCCAGGGGCTCATCGCAGTGGCAAGTGGACCTGCTGCCTGCAGGCGGACCGTGCCGGTAATCCTGCGTTTATTACCTCTGATGCTGCACAAACTTTGAAATCCCTCTATATGAGTACTCTGGGTGCGGTGTAACTATCTAACAAGTTTTTATTGTGCTGTTTGTCAGCATGTATGAAAAATATGGTTCACAATTTACAATTACACCCAAGAAGCCTGCAGAGGGATTATCACGAATCAACAGCATTGCAGGGCATAAGCAGCGCTATCCATCAACATGCAGGCTTACATCTAGTTCACAACATTATACTTTCTTACTTCACTCCTGGTCATCTTACATGCAGCAGGCTTCAAAGAGCGAATAAGCTCCTGGCGATCCATATTTAATGACTAAAGCCTCAATTTGTAGCTGCCATGTCTTTGTTGCTTCACTGGAGAACAAGCTCAGAGAATCATAATGTAATTTTCTCTGACCAATTACATCTTGTCACTGTCTGAAAGTTGCATCTGATTATATTTCTTGTGTAGTTTTTTGCAGTCCTGAACATTGTTCATATGACGTATGGTTCCTTGTAGTAATGCCAGAATTTGGGGTTTGATTACAATTAGGGCTTTTTGCATTCAAAGTGCACAAACTTGTAGTATTTGTAGTACCTCAAATTGTCAAGTTGAAGGATATTTTACGTTTACCTGTATGAGGTCAGGTAAAAGGCTGTTTCTCAGTCACAGGCTGCAGTAGGACCCACTCAGCTGTGACTCTGGGTGACTGGAGTGACCCGCTGGATCCTGATGTTGAGACTCAGACCATATACAAGCAGCTTCTCCAGGGCAGAGATAAACTCAGGTCAGTAGAGGAAACAAGTCTGTCAACGTCCTCAGCCTGGGTGCAGTTTATCTACTGGCCACAAGAGGTCTATGTTGCAACACAGGAGAACACTGCTCTGCTGTTACTGCTGATGCTTCTTAACATTACAACCAAATGTTTAATTGTCACTCTGTGAAAAGACAAAGCGGCTTCTAGAGATTGGTCAGTGATCATATATGATTAATGTCTCTGACTGATACTGCAGGAAAAAACATCTGGAGATACCAGACGCCGATCAGACATCAAGCAATAAAGAACAGATCAGCTCTGACATTCACCCAGGTGAGGCAGCAGCTGCTGCATCTAAACTGTGCATTTTCTGCCGAGATAGAAGGATGCCCCTGTGTTTTCATCAAGATTTTATATTTTTATTTGACAGCACTGTGTCACTTTCTGTGTCATAGACGGTGCAGAATGCAACGTTCAGCTTCTGAAGCCGGGTCAGAGTGTCGCCGCTCGGCTGCTGGCGGTCATAGAGGATCTGGAGCAGGCTCACGCCACCTTCCAGCGCAGAGAAAAGGAGGACGCCACCAGTGTCATTCTGAATCCCTAGACTCGACGTAGACTAGGATCCACTAATGCGTGAAGTGAGGGGGAGGGGAAGGGGGTGGGGGGGGGATCGCAGCATCCTGTACCGACACAAGTGAGCGTCAGATACTCACTCTCTTGATTGTCAGGGAGAAAAAGTGGCCGCAGGGTGCAACCTCTCCCAGCCCTTTTAGTACATTCCCCCATGCTGTAAAGAGCAAAGGAAATTCTGCCACTTTGAATCTTTTTGTATTCTCTGAGTGCCACTGACTTCAACAGCGCCGGGGAGAGATTATGATACTTGACAATAAAGGGGGCCGAGGGACTTTTTGAAGCATGATCTGACTTGATATTTTTTATGTAGATAACAGCCGATCTGTTGCATGGCCTGCATCCACTTGTTGTGAAATGTGAAAAGAAGCTTTTATATTTTCAGATACTGTACAGGACCTCGGTCACACATTTTTATGCAAAAAAAGAAAAAGCTTGTTGTAGTGTAATCTACAGTACCTGAATGTAAGGTGTTTTTGACATTGCTTTTATCAACGTTTTGACATTTTATTGAGGCAATTTATCACCGTGGCCGCAATGTAGCAGTGACATTAAAATTATAGGTCAATACTACAATGAATTTATGAAACGCTGGTGCACATGCCACAGTGTCATGCTGCTTGTACAGTGAGCAAAATTAATATTATTTTAATCGTTGCTTTGGTCCCTTTATACAAAACTATGTGCTTTTGTTTGGTGCTATGGCCAGTCAACTTAAATGTTTGGTTCTGATGTAATTTGCATATTTAAAAACACTTGATGTAGCCATTCCTAAAGTCATGTGGGTAATATTTACCCGTTAACAGCATAAAGGATCAGTCTTTAATATAAATGAGACAATAGAAGTAACTATTACTCCCATTTGGTAAGTTTACATCTTTTTGAGATTTTGGTGCCACTACATTTGGCTCACAAATGTTAGGATATGTTTGAAATGCCAAAATTAGTTTTTAGAAAATGAAAAAAGATGAATTTTGAGAATCCCTCACTCAATCAGTTTTTTTTATCTGTGAGACACACAAAACTGTACACGCACATGTTGTTAAAGCCATTTCCCGGAGAGTGAGTAGTACAGTGCGGTGTCTTTCCCTGAAACGCAGAAGGTCACTGAGTGTAACGGAGATCAGATCTGTGATCTCTCAGATAGCTTCAGCATGCCACCCTGCCTCTGTTTACATTTTATTCTGTTACAGTTGTGTGGAGTAAACATTCCTCCTACCGTGGGTGTAAAGCTATAGTACACATGCCAGACACGACAATCAATAGGCTACACTGATACAGAGTTATTTCCTAAGTGTTCTGCTATTTGCTGCTTTCCAAAATTTGTTTTATTGATTTGCCACTTCAGTCTTTTTAAAACTAGAGAACACATCAGCTGTTGTTTGTGAACTTTATATTCCCTGAATGAGGGCTCTTATTATGACAAAAAAAGAATGACACACTGCCTGTACTTTATTTTGCAAATACACCATGATGGTTTGTTCCAAGTGGATTGTTACTGTGAACTAAACACAACTGTATTATTCAATCAGTAAACTCTTATTTCAGCTAGTGTCTAGTGTCAAATTTGTGTTCAGGAAAAAACAACAACGAAAAAAAATGACTGCAAAAAAGCAATGACTGCATTCATTGTGCAGGGGTACAATGAATGCAGTCATTGCTTTTTCCATTCTAGTTAACCTGGGTTGAATTAAGTGCAGAACTTATTAATGCTAAGTATCTAATTTGTCTCATGTCCAGTCCTCTCTTGGTTAGTTTAAAGTGGAAAGTCTGAGTCAGAGCAGGCAATGACATTCATTCATTCATTCACAATATTACAGGAAATGTCATTACGTGTCAGACAGATCCCAGAGCAGCCTCACAGTGTCATGGTTACCACGCCACCCCCTTGTTCAAATGAATAATTTAATCAAACCACTATAAGCACAGACTTTACCATCCAACAGGAGTCACAATCTAATGTTAAATTATGCCACACAAACAATGTTTGCAGCTGTTCCTCCTCCCGGCCTTATTTAAATGCTAATGAGAGCAGACCTACCTGCAGTGATGCAGCACAGTCTCCCTGTTAGCGCTCTCATTAGGCACGAGAGGTGAGTGACGATAGGAGGCAGGGCAGGGGAGGTTAGGTACCAGAACTCAGAGGAAACCGACCTCTGAGCTGCTGGGTCAGTGCTGGAAGGAAGACGGGGTGTGTCAAAGGGGAAGCCGATCTCCCGCAGGCCTTGGTGAGCGGCCCGCTTGAGTATGCACCGACCACAGCTCTTCACCACAGCACCAACATGCAGAAGCCAGTGACAAAAAAAATGACCATAAAGCAAATTTACTGCCAGTGAGAAGTGTTTCTGCTGCACTCCACAGCTCCAGCAAAGCTCATTTATATCCATATAACGAGGTGCAGAGCACAGAGCAGCCTCGGGAGGAGGAAATGGTGGAGCTAAATGAAGGAGGGGGAAAAACCAGGAAGAGCCAAGGTGACAAAAGGTCAAACAAACTAACCCTGTCGAGGGCACATTTATTTTTCCACAAGAAACACACAAACATGCAACAAGGTCATCACAATTCAATAAAGACCGATAGATTAAGAAGCCCTTTATAGTTTAATCAATGTCTCTCTATATCTTGCTTTTAGTTTATCTCAGTTTCTCCTTGTGAACCATTTTAAATAGCAATATGTAGACACTGCTTAAGAGAAATCAAACCACAAAAATCATGATTTGAAAACGTCAATTAAAATGGGCACTTAAAATGTAAAACATTCAGATGTTTCACATGTTGAAAGAGTGAGGAGAGCAGCCAAACGCTGTCTCATCCTCATCTTTAGAAATCAAATCTGATCGAGGAATAAAAACCTTTCTAACTAACTGGAGTTAAGATGCTAAAACACAGTGCTAAATCACCAGAAGACCTGGGTGACGTTTCTAAAGAAGCTATGATGTTTTCATACGCAAAGAAAGCTATGCATTTGTCAATAAACTTGCTCACAGTTTGGTTAACATGCACCTCTAGGAGAACATTACTGTATCTTTAAAGGACATGAACCTAAGCTTCGTCTACGAGACGCACACCTGGCACACATTCACACACACTCGCATGGACAAACAGGTACAAACACACAGTATATCCACACAAAATGTTAAGGTATCATTTAGAGAGAGAGAGAAGTACAGTTTGCAGTGGACACTACAAGAGAGTACAACTGTAAATACTTTGTATGTTAGGACAAAGTGACTTCACCCCTTATCTCACTTCTAATCAAAAGGAAAATAGTATGGAATGGATTTTAACAAGAGTAATACAGCAATGTTATGTAATAGTTCTTTTAGAGACAATCATCATTCAAAAAAAGACATCAAAAAATATATGTTTTCTAATACATAGTATGTGAACATCCTCAGATTTCAACCCCATTTGTTTATAAACCGGGAGGTAGGCACCCCTTTAAAGAAAACATCCGCTGTGATTTAAACCAGCCTCCTTGCTACACATAAATCATGTATTAGATCTTAAAAATAGTAAATTGCATAAACGCCATCTCTCTCTTCTCCTTAATCAGACAAATACCAAAACCGTTTTTCATCATTCCCATAGAAGTCTGTACACACCTGAAAAGTCTAAAGGGCCTGCATCGTTCATACTACGAGACCGACACATGGAAAAGGAAAAGTCGAAGAAGCAAACATTTGAATTTCTCGAGTTAATGAAACTTCAGTCGACATGGAAAAAAATTCCCTGATAGATTGGAAGCATTCTCTCTTGCTGTCCCATTTTATAAAGGGCGTCAAAAAAGGTGCAAAGGAGAAAACTTGAAATGGAACAGGCCAAAACAGTGACTGTTTTCAAACCCTGGGTCAAAATCACACTTACAAATACTTTTAGTAGTTTGTTTAGTTAGTTTTGGCTTGTGTAGCCAGTGAGTTGGAATTTGAAATAGAAAAAAAACAGCCAAGTAGTCTAAAACCACAAAAAACTTTAATACTTTATCCTGCGATGACTCATGTTTTTGGCCACGGGTGCAGTGGAAACATGTTTTGAACACAACATTGACATATCATCAACTTTTAAACTGATCTGGTGGACCTGTAATCAAACAGCTGCTTCTTAACACATTTAGAGGTTATGAAGCAACATTGTCATTCCTTTGGAGTTAGGGGTAGGTAGCATACTTTGCTATCTACCTAGCTAAGTACCTAGCTACCTAGCTTTTTGAGGTGAATCAACATGAAGTGCGCTAACCGTCCAGCGGTGGAATTTATGCGAATAACTTAAGTGAGGGGCAAAAATCTGGTTCAGTCTATATCTGAACACATGATAAGAAAAGCAAGGACAAAAACACACAAAGAATATCATGTAAAATAGCCAAAACAGTTGGAGAAAATTGTTTTGTGTGTTGATGAAAGACCTAGTAAGCCAATAAAGACATAGCAAAAATAGTTTTTCAGGGCTTTTGAATAAAATGTATTTGGTGCACTTATATCTGGTTGACTGACTGACTGATTTCCCACCAATCGGTTGCTTCAGTTGACTAAAACAAACCCAGTGAATATTTGCAGCTGATATTTAACCCAGGTTGTTTTAATCTTCAGACTGAACAAAAAATTGCCGACTGCATCCATTCCCATGTTTTGGACAAGTAGAAAAAGACAAATGGCCCATTTGGGGAGGGGGGTGGGAGGTGGGGGGCATCTTCATGCTGCTAAAGCTCCCCCACCAATAATACAGACACATTTACTGTATTTATTGGAGTCCCACAGGGGACCAACTACACAGATTCTACATTAAGGTAACAACAGCAGCATACGCTAAGACTACTTGTAATATAAGACGTCCATAACATGTCATACATATTTCAACAGTCCCTGACATCCTGGCAAAGTTTGCCAGATTTTATGTATTCATGTTAATATGTGCCTGTGTGTAGATATGTGGGCCAGTCTTTATATTTTCTATATAGAAGAGTATAAAAATAAATTAAACTTACACCATTGACTCAAAATGAGCTTGAATTTAAAGGTATATCACATCTGCAAATGTATAGTATTATATATTTTTTCAAAGCATTGCAAGCCAGTTTATAAACATCAACTTAAAAAAGACAGATTTAGTTGCAATTTAAGACATTTTCCTAAAAATTAAACAACTGATTAAACAAAACTGTTGCCTCAAAGTGCTATGGAAGACTATGATTCAGTCCAAAATTAAGCCCACAGCTGGGTGCCCACATGATAAACCTTACATCAACACCCCCGTTCATTAAAATTGATCAGATATATTTATGGAGAATTATGCAGCACTGGCTTATCTTTTATCACAGAGTAAAGAAACATCACACGATCTCCACCAAGGACTTTCAAAAAGTCTTTTGCTCATGGGCATAAAATCTGGGGGGGGGCGCAGCCAACTACATACTAGACCGATATTTGCATGGTTCCTAGAATGAAGTGCTCTGCTGCTGAGGAGGAGAGCTGAGGCCAGGCAATACATCAGGATCGGCCCAAACACCTCAGAGTGAGCTCACGCAAGAAATGAGATGTTTCACTGCTCACCATACAAGCAGTAGAGCCCAGTGCACTGTCTCGCAGCAAAACAAGCTCACAAGAGACTTGCAGATTGCAGGCGAGCATTAGTGCTGCCCGAGATAGATCTCAAAGGGGAAAACTGTTGGTGTTTAAGAGGAGAACGTCCATCTGTGAGAAGTGTGTTCAGCTTTTCTCCTTAAGGACTTGAGGCTGGCGTATTAATGCCTCAGAGCGCAAAAACATACACACTCACCCTTCGTGTATGTACGGTCAGCATAATGGATTGTGCCGCCGCTTGGGTTTGCTCCAACAGGGGGAATAATAATGCGGGCTTTATATTCATAGAGGTCAGCATCATCAGTGTGTCAACAAAACAAATGAGTTTGACCTAGGAGCATAGCAAACCCCTCAGCCTTTGGAGATACAACACATTGTAACAAGCATCAAACTGACTGGTGAGATGCTTGTTTCATCTATTTCATGTCTCCTCCCATAGACAGCCCACAAGGTTAACCACACGACATACATTTATTACCAAACACTAATATTTCATAGCCTTTATCTCTCTGGAATCCACTTCATGCACTACATAACACACCTCCGTTTCACAGAACAACTGATCTGTGGTGCCAGAACTGGAAAATGTCAGATATGCCCAGTGCAACCTTAAATGACATCAACATAGTCAAGATCCTCTCCTTCAAAAACAAGTGGAACCACTTGTTACAGGACAATAATTAATAATTAGAGTAAAAAGAGGACGCGAATAATCAATTTTTGTAAAGCTGAAATTCTCTTAAATGTATCGTCACAATATCAAGCAACAACTGATCCACTGACACCTCACCCTGTCGAAGATATTCGCTCAACATTCATTATGCAGCGTTAGTCTGGGCCATGCATTCTGGAGTTCAGCATTTACAAATATGCCTTTGTATAGTTTGGGCCCCTCGTCATTTTACTCCAAGTGCAGAGAAACAGCTTTAGTTTGAATCTAAAAGGGGATAAATACCACTTACCTGCAGCTACCAACATCAAGACAGAAGTCTCACCTTTCTACATTCCTCAAACCTCTGAGAAAATTTGGCATGAATGCAACATGCTCAAGGCATGGATCAAGAGACAGCATGAGGGAAATCTTAGCTTATACAAATCAAAACATTGATCATAACCACGTCATTTATTCTGCTTCCGTCGTTCTCCTGCCACCACTTCTGCCGGGTATTTTTGTTTGTGGGGAGTAAAGAGTTGTTGGCTGCATGTTGGCCCATCATGCAGTGTCCCTGTTCTCTGGGAGATGGCGGGGCATGGTGGGTTGTGTTCCTGTGTTACCAGCTCAGCTGGTCATCAGTCCTTCAGGTTGTCCTCACCGACCCCCTGGGCCGACAGCTCTGTCAGGACGTTGTCAAGGTAGTTGGGGTCGGGGTAGCCGTGGCCGGTCAGGTTCGAGCCGAATTCTGTCTTGTGGTGAATCTCGTTCCACACCACCGTGTCTGACTCGCCCGTGGTGCTGGACGTGCCGATGGTGAAGATGAGGCGTCGGTCCCAGGCCATGATCAGCAGCTTCAGGACCTGCAGAGACACAAAAGAGAGGAAGGGTTACAACTGGTTGGACATATCATATATGCTACTCTGAGAGCTAGGCCAGTACAACTACTGAAACAAATATGTGAACATCAGACTGAAGCTGAGTTATACAGGTATTTGTGTCAGAGAAACTAAGTGGCTAAGAAGGGAAATTTTATTTTACTGAAATGGAGGAACAATACTGTGAATCACAATCCCTGATTTTGAAGGCAAACAAAGCTATAACTGCCAATTTGTAGTAAAAAAATTAGCAGAGTAATTGTATGAAAAAAGTAATAACATGACTGTCTTACTTAAATGCATGTAATTATAGGATTTCCTATGGCAACAAACCCAAAAATCATGGTCCAGTGACAAACCCCAGTAGTGAAATAGGTTTGATTACAAGCTCATCATAACATCAGTGAGCAAATTCTGTAAAAGGACAGTTTCTATAACAAAGACTGTGGAGAAAGTGGAAAAGCTTCCTCTCTAGATAAAGAGACTTTTTGTAACCCAGCACGTTTCCTGAGAGAGTTGTCAGAGCTCACCTTCCTGCCTTTCTCATTGTCGGGGAGGTAGCAGTGTCGAGGGAACCCTCTCGCACTGAACTTCTTCCCGGGGTTGGGGTGCTCATTGGTCTGGAGAAAATGTCAAGAACAAAAACAAACGTTACAACTCCTTCTCATCCAATTGTGACTTAATTGTGTAGGAAAGGTCAACAGCAACCGGAAGATGAGCTTTATTGTTCATGCTGCTTGCAACGACCCATTGTAAAAATCATTTGAGAGATGTGCTACTGTAAATATCCAATTATTTCTTTACATGTTCATAAAACTTATTGATAAAGTTTCACATAGATACAGTGGTGACAAATTGGTCATTTCCTCCTTTTCCTTAAATCTAGTGAAGTTAAGAATGTGTTGCAACCAAGTAACTGCTATTCCCAGCCTTCTCTCTATCCTTCTGCCTCTATTAAGTACACTGCTTGGACAGATTGTTTTCCCCTCTTTATTAGACGAGAAGAACATGTAGCCCAATGATACACAACTGTACTTGAAGTGATAGAACCAATGTATCTTCCACTAACAAACCAATCTGAGTGAAAGACAGCAGAAAACTATAATAATATTAATATTTATTGCCTGTGATAATTCTCACTAATTTGGTGATAGCAACCAAACAACACGACCCATTGTTATTTTGCTGTTGTCCTTTAAGTCCATTAAAGCGCTGCATGTTTCTGAATCTGACTGAAACCATCAGGGTGTACAGAGTTTAGACTGAAGAGTGAGAGGAGAAACAGAGGCAGGAGACCTACAGCAGTGCTCCCTGACAATAGTGTTGCCGTGCTGCTGTGCTGACCTGAGTGGTCAGGTGACCTCCCCCCCGGTATACTCTCCCCCCTGGGAGACTAAGCCTGCTCCTCTGGTGGAAAAAGGTCAGTTTATTGACTCTATTAAATCTCATCTCAGCAGTGAGGATAAAATATGCAGTCCTCTCAACTCCACCAACACACCAACACAAGGCCAGGTTGTGAAAACGTCCTCTTTCCTCCACTGTGCATGTGACGTAAATTTGTAATGACCTTTATTGAATTAAACTCAGTTTTATTTGTTTATATAAATGACTACAGAAAAAAAATCAAATGACTAGATAATGAAAATGGTCTTATACGATCATAGTATCGCTCACATATTTTAGATTCTGAAATCATCTGTCTTTGCCCAGAACGGCACGGCAACACTATTGTCAGAACTGCTGCGTGATCCTTAAGAATGCTGTTTCCTGAGTGACTCACACAGCCCCAACAACTTCACCTTCCTGCACGGATAACCGTCCATCAAACTTAAGCGGATAAGAAGCAGTTGTAGACAAGGCACAGACTTATAGAGCAGAGACAGCGGATCAGGCCTCAAAAGCAGCATGGTAGATTTGTCGAAGTGAGACAGTTCTGACCTGGATCCCGGCAGGAATGTCATAGACGATGCGGATGGTTTTGGAGTCTGGGTAGCCGGGCAGGCAGTGGGGGATGACGTGGTACTCCATCTTCCCAGGAGGCTGGGTGCCCGTTTTTTCCCCATAAATGGTTTTGCATGTTGGGCACTGAAGACTGCCATCCTGCTTTGGAAAAAAAACAAAATTAAACAAAGAAAGAATTGAATGGCATTAATGACACAAAAAATGTTTGATAGTTTCATATTGCTTTTAATGGGCTAACCACATAACAGAAGAATAAAAAAAATCACTTACCTTTAGTCACATCTAGCCATGCAGACAGTTTTTTTTAAATATTCATGTATGAGATTTCTGCCCTTATCCCAATAAATGGTCATGAATGAACTTTAATTTATGTGGTTATAGCTATGAAAACTTGGGTTTAAAGGTTCACTCAGTAATTTTGTATTTACAATAGGTCAAATGAGTATGTGTAATGTGAAAGGGGTACTCAACCCAAAGAGAATCATCACCTGATAATGTCATTATCAAGCTGTCTGCCCCACAAACTTTACCGTTTTGGTTCAGTCTCACTGTGTTGTTTGGCCATGGCTGTCACCAGGAAGCATAATAACTCAAAACAGACTCACTGTAAGCTAAGCAAACTGCCAACAGACAAAAGTTGGCAACTAGCTAGTGGACTTATTAGCACAGAATTTAGCAGCTAAACAAAAACAGCGAAAAGAAGTTGGACTAAATGTTGGACTTATATTTGTCTGGTATGCAAAAAAATTTGCATTCTTAATGCAATCTTCTTTCCTGGTGAAACCTGCCGCCATCATTAGCCACAATGTTAGTGACTCGGGTGTGTTATGCTAGCAGTAGCTAATGTATCCGCAAGCTGTGAGCCTTTATCAGAGACCACAAAAGCGGGTGAGGGCAGAAATCTCAAAGAGAGTATTTTTAAAACCAGAACAAATAAAACCAAAACTACAGATAGCTAGATACCACCAAACGTAAAAATATGGTTGTTTTTATTGTTTGTGTGAACTGACCTTTTCATAGTAACTGATTAGGTATTATTGGACAAGCTCTTGTCATTAGTATTACGCTGATGCTTGCTGATCAAATATACTTATATTTGCTTCTTCAGCATGAGCAAGTAGTAGCCTGCATTTGTATTTTGTGCATGAGACCTTAAGTGAGCAGACTTTATGATGATTTTTACAAGTATTGCTGTCATGCTGTCAAAGCTGACATGACTGATCTGACAGGACTGTGTGAGATCTCCATCTGTGGACAATAATATTGAGGCCTGATCATCTGCCAGTGCCATGTAACCCAGTCAAGCTGTAAGACATCGCGAGTTTATAATTTGAGCCCTAGAGTGACATCATAACAACGTCTGGCTCAAAAGCTTTTACCCACCTTATTGCCATTGTTGTACATGGCCACCAGGCACAGCAGATGGTACATGTGCCCGCACTTGCCAAGTTTGCCCACCAACTCTGGCTTGATGCCTTTGTGCTGCAGGACGCCTTCATAGCCCGATGACATGACCAGCCTCTCCATGCAGATGGTACAGTCCTGGAATAGCCAACCAAAATACTTCAGCTGCCATTCTACATGACAGTGTGTTTATGAGACTTTCACACTTGGTTAAGACATCAAATGGTGACAGAGTGCAACTCGTGGTGGGCACAAAACTTTTAAGTCCTGTGTGCTTTGGTGTGTCTTTTTCTTACCTCGTCTGGCACCACTTTAATCCTCTCTGTGTATCTTCGCACTACATCCTCTGGGTTTTTCCCTTGTCATAAAATAAAACAGAAGAGAGATGAGATGACCATCAAAGAAAAGCCAAGCCTCCTGCCTTTCTTACACCTACATACCACAAATAAATATGAAAAAAGACAAGATGGACCACTGGATGGCATTTGCTTGTCATTTGAACACAAGAGAATAACAGCTAGATCTTGAAGGATGACAAACTTTCATCACTTTGAGTAGCCTTTCAGTTCTGGGCACCACTTTTCTCTGACAAAAGAGTGTGAGTGCACATGTGAATATAGTATACATGTCAGTGATGTTGTAGAGGAGGTCACCTTCAAACTGGCACATAACAACCAGCTATCCCCAAACTCTCTGATAATCCCCGTGTGCAACCAGGCTAGCATGGCTGAGAGCACACCCACAGCTTACACCCCTAATACGCTTACAGGCAACCTCTTTTCCCCCGGAGCCTTTGTTTGTTCATTTGAGGGACAGCCAGCGAACAGAACAGAGGAAGGGAGCGCAGCGGAAAGAGACTCACTGACTGAGCAAAAAAATAAAATAAAATAAAAAAGTTAGGTATAAAGGGTAGGGAAGACAGAGGAGGCACAGAGCCATGAAGCAAATGAAGAGAGAAAACAGAAAAAGAGGAGAGAGACAAAAGAAACACAATTATGCATTTTACGCTATTGCTATTTGATGGCTTCATTAGCTGGATCTCTGACCTTTTTCTGTACAGAGAGCAGAGCGGGATGAGCCCAAATCTCCCTGCATGAGTAAAAACACATCTCCATTCACCTCACAACCCTCCATTATATCTGAGTTCATGCTCTTTCTGTAGACAGCATGAGAAGGTTGCATGTTTGGTTGCTGCCTTATTCTTCAATCTACAGTGCCACTGGTAACACATTTAAATGTCCATAATTTCCTAGTCATTTCCAAAGATTTTTCCTGAGAGAACAATGTAATTTGGCTCTAATTAAAGGAGAAAATAGAGACAAGGTTATAGTCTCTAGCGATATACTTGCAGTACAGATTTGGTGATGACCTTGGTGCAGACTTAAATATTTGTTGTTTTCCCTGATAGAGTCTAATAACTTTGGTTATCATAAAGCGAGGGCTTCAGCATTTCATGCTGATTAGCAAATGTTAGCATTCTAACATGCTAAACTAAGATGGATCGCCTGCTAAACATCACCCTGTTAGCATTATCTTTTTGAGAATGTTAGCACTGCTTAAGTACAGCCTCATAGAGCTGCTTTAGTTAGCTGTGTTGAGTTCAGAAGTTGCTGATTTTCAGATGAATTTCCACAAAAGAGGAGCTGCACTTAACCCCCCTGAATACTTCTTGGAAATCTTGGAAATTTAATCCTTCATATACAGTATGTTGACTTGTATGCATGCCTGCAGGCAGGCTCTTAGTTATGCTCCCAATTAACTGGAACTGCAAGTCTACTAAATGAGCACTGTCTTTATTTTCCTGTATGAGTTTAATTCCTTGGAAATTATAGGAAACTATGAGAACTGTACAATTAAGTGCTACCATATCATCTCTACACAACTAAGTCTGTGTGTACAGTAATGGAGAGCTCTGAAGGGCTGACTGAGAGGAGAAGTATGGAAACCCAGCAGCCTCACCGATCAATTAGGACAAAGACTCCCTTGGGATGCCGGCGGTTTCCACGGCTTCCATCGACCAGCACTTATTCAAGCCCAAAGCCGTCCAACTAAACACCAGATCCCCCCTCAAACCAGCTCAGTGCAACAGTCCCTTGTTAATTACTTTCCTTACAACTGCCTCTGTCAATCTGCATGTAGTGTAACATCTATAAATTGTTAGTTTCACTGCATTTACTCGTAAATCTAAATCCAGCAATCATCATTACATTTCATAGGGAGCCTTTTGAAAGGTACAGGAATGCTTTCCTACCTAATTATCAACGATGTTGAGAGAGGTTGGATTTATTGTAACATTTATTGATATGAACCCTTGATCACAATAAAAAGAGCTTTGGTTTTGTTTGAACACTGAACAACAGACTTACAGACAGCTGATATGAAAACATCCTGCAAAGCTTGGCAGGAGAGAGAAAGTCTGCTGACTATCAGTGGTTGGTCTATTCCTCTCCTAAGTGCAATTCCTATTTATTCACTAACACACCATAAAAATAGATTTGCTAGCATTTGTTTTCATACAATTTCCACCTCTCCTCAATTCTCTCCATCTTACCTCTCTTCAGGTGCTTTTTCTTGGTTTTGCGGCGCATGCCGTTGATTCCTGGCACAGGCTTCATGTCACTCTTGTTGATGGGTGGTGGGTGCAGTATAGGCTTGGGGGCCCGAGTCAGGCAAACCGGCAGACCTGCAGCGCACATCAGGATACCTGTCATACCTGATACATATGAACAGCACACACACACATAAACACACACACACACACACATAACACACAGAGAAGAGTGGAAAGAAACACTAATTGTGAATGTATTTTTAGATAAATAAGAGTAGACATGTAACTTTGACCACAAAAAGAACTTTTCCTAACAAAAACTTATCATTTTTAGCTGACTTCCAAGCAGATTCTGCATAGCAGATGTTGTCTAACCTGCTAGTGCTGGGTGCACTGGTCCAGATCCTGTCAGGTTCTTTACTGGAAGGGCAGGAACGCTACCACAAGAAGGAAATAAAGAGTGAAATAAAGTAGTTACAGAGAAATTATGTACCTAACAGGCATAGAAATTGACCTGCTCACATCATACATTAATTCAGGGTCATACCACCACCTCTAGTGGCCATTTGAAGACACCAAGATTATTTAGAAAGACTATTCTCTCTGTGATTAGGGATGCTTCTTGTAATGCCAGTCTTTTCTTCAACATTTATATATTTTTGCATTCTTGAAATGACCTTGTGACCTCTGAAATGGACAGTAATTAGTCCTGATTGTGCACCATTGCCTGTTATGCCACAGCTGAGAAAACTGAGAACAGCAGCTAGTTCTGCCCTGCATG
The DNA here is from genome assembly GCF_001640805.2 of Lates calcarifer. Taxonomy (NCBI): domain Eukaryota; kingdom Metazoa; phylum Chordata; class Actinopteri; family Centropomidae; genus Lates; species Lates calcarifer. The sequence continues at coordinate 15,906,642 of NC_066845.1, forward strand.
CCATGAAAAACACTCAAGTTAAAATGTCACATGTGCTTCACTGCAGAGACAGAGACAACTGCGATGGGACAAGACAGCTTGACTCATGTACAAAGCACTGCGGCAGAGCCTGATTCAGGATGACATTTGGAGAGGCTGAAGTTCATGGTAAAACACAGATGACAAAGACAGTTGACTTGCGCACTCTTCGAGATCTGTGGAGCAGGGCGGACAAAAGCACTTGGGGCATTAATATGAGCACACAAGTCAGTGAGTCTCTTTTCAGAGGGCTGAATCCTCAACTCAACCACAGCATGCCACAGCAGAACAGCAGGGCTGAGGCAAGTTTCCTTTCCTCAGGGTTAACAGTAAGACTCAAGTCACAGCTAGAAAACCAATTGAAGTTAAGTCACTTGATGGAAATGCTTTGATTAGAATCAAAATCTTGTTTTCATACATGGAAATTCAGCAAAGAAGCAACACAAAAACCACACCAGATGTGGTCTGAAAGTGTAACAGCTGGAAAACCCCTGAACATAAGGTCAAATCATTTCATGCATCTTGAGCATCCAGATTAAAGCCACTATATGAGGGAATTTCTCATGCTAGCATGTTTCAGATTGTTCTGTGAAGTGATGAATATGATCCATGTTTTGCTTTCAGCTAATCATTCTCAGAATCATTGTTGTTTTGAATGAACAAGTATTAACAAACTCTAGTGAACCACACAGCAAACAGACACAGTTAGCAACTAACTGGTGAAAATAATGGAGCATTTAGCAGCTAAAGAGCAAGATAGCTTCTCAGGAGGTGGTAGAGACCAAAAACAGAGCTAAAAAAAGATAATACTGGACTTGCATTCGCCAGGTGGCATGAAAGACACCTCCACATGAATTTTGCTAATGTTGCTGTGTCTGCGAGACTAGTAAATAGGCAACTGTTTTATCAGTGCTGTGTTTACGTGAAGTTGAGGGCTGTTATGAAGCTGCTCTTGTCCCTTTCATCTTGTAGACATGGTTGGTCTTGGTTAGACCTGGTTGGCAAGTTAGCATGACAAAATGGTGCCAGTCTAAGTAAAAATGTAGGAGCTAAACTAGCTTTAACTAATTAATATTTCAGAAAAAACTCAATATGGACATAGTATTAGTTAGCTAGTTGTGAATCAAACTTCAGTAATTTGTCAGTATATTCAAACTGCAAATCATTTTGTGCAGATTGATCTTTTTGTAAATCTCAGTTCATTCTGTTAGCATTTTTATTCCACCACATATTTGCATTGTTGTCCTTTACAACTGGCAGTAATATGTACTGTGTCGCTCTCTGGCTTGTACTTGTGTCAAGTATGTGTATTCTTTCACTCTCACAAAACAGGAATATGCAGAAATTTGTTCCACAGCACCACTAGTGGTCACATTTATAACAATCTAAACCACACAACGTGATGGTCTTAAAACACATTCTGACAATACCCTTTTAAATGCACAGTGTAATTGCAACCACAGCCAACAGTTACTGCATCTTCTGCTAATGACAGCATCTTCTCTACATCAAATGCAATGGAACATTTTCAGAATTACTATAAATGTGCACAAAACTTCATTTATGCAGAAGAGCGGAAAAACACAGGGAGGATTGTCAGATAGTGAGTTTGCTTTTTAAATGGGTTAAACAGGAAATGGCTATGACAAAATTTTTAAATAGTTAGGAAGAAGTCACATGAAAAGAATAGGTGCAAATGGGGCATCGCTCACTGAGCCACCTGTTAGTTTTCTCGGTTTATCAACCAAAGACACACACTACTGCACACATACTTTTGAATCTCTCTGCTCTTTGACCATGAAGCAACTGAGGTCTTTGGCCCTGCAGCTCCCTGGTGTTTCACAAATCTGCATCAAGAGACTGCTTTGATATTAGTGAGAGCCTCTGTTCCTGAGCCAGGGGAAGCCCTTCAATAAGCTGAGTGCAATAACACAAAGGGACACGAGGCCTGGCTGAGGCTGCGTCCTACCACATCTCTGGTAAGGACTCAAGTGCACTGTGTCTCACACCAGTGGAGCAGAGATCAGGATGAGCTGACTCCTACAGCGTGCACGACAATGTGAGTTAAATTAAAAGTACACTTATGTGCAGTTGTGATAAACACCTTATATCATGGATGTGAAACCAAGACAGGTTTGATTTTGGCAAGATTTTGTTTCAAGCATGGATTACGGCAAGCAATTTCACACCTTCAACCACAGCACAGGAACTGAACTCACCTGCTGCAGCCTGGGCTTGTAACAAAAACTAACCTGTCAATACTTCACGGTGCACAGCTGCCCATTGATCTGTGAAAAATACCAGTTTGAGTTTAAGGGAAGGCAGTGTTGGTTTTCACTGAGGAAAATGTGGGAGGCAGACGAAGTGACAAGCATGAACTCCAAAACTAAAAAGTGATCGGCTGAAGCAAAAAGTCTAATACTGAATAAAAACCAGTTACTATAGGTTTTGCCCAGTGGGAGGGTTCCTCCTTCATTTAAACATGCACTTAAGCCTAAATCAAATCAAAACACACTGTGGACAAGATTCCTGTCTTCATGAGCGCATGCATAATTTAGGTTGTTCACAGAGAGAGCTGTGATCAAACAAATAATTCTCATTAGGAGAATTAGGAGAGGAAATGGGACAACACACCACAAGAGCCCTTAACACCATCTCATTGTGCAGTCTCTGCACATTTTGCACAAACTACACACTCCTATAAGCATGCAGTACCGAGGATCTGTCAAGGATTTCTAACATAACATTAATTAGGAATGCTTTTCATCCCTATTGCTTTCCGATTCTTGCAAAGATCTCACTATCAGCCGGAGAGTGTATTGCATAACAGATATGTTGATGAAACAGCTGTACACTGTGTGATTCCACAACTAAAAAGAAAAAAACAAAAACAAAAAACAAACCCAACTGTTACCGATGATCATTATCTAGACTGAAAGCAACAACCAAACACTTATCTACACTGTTTAGACTGATAGATCCACATCTTGCAAGCAATTTCCCATTGTGCTGTATCACATTTTGTTAATAAAGCTTGTGATTGCCTATCTATGCACCGCAGAAACTGTTTTCATACAGGCTGCGCCTTTAACCAGCCGGTCAACCTGTAGCCTGTGTGCAGCTGCCACCCTCCATCTCATTCTGCACAGAGCTAAGCTCTTTTCTCTTGACTTTTTTTTTTTTTTTAAGAATTGTGCACCTCTGGAGGCACTGACCCTGTCTGTCCTGGCAGCGCCTTGAGCACTGAGGTTTAAGACACACGCCACCTCCTCATGCTCTGCTGACAATCCTTAATGCTGGATGACTTCCAGGGTTTAACTCTTTCTCCTCTTCTCAAATCACACTGGTCTGAAAACACCATCACCACTGTTGCGAAAATTCCAGGAGTGCATCAGAATCCTCTGTCTTTACAAATGTCTAATACCTATGCTCAAAAATCTAATCCTGACAGCCTTCTGAGCAATGGGCTCTGCTGGCTTGTGCTCAGATCTTATGAGCCATTATACCTCATCATCAGTGTAAACAAGCGCACACTTTTCGCCTATCCACCGCAACACTGCAGTTCTAGCACTCCAGTTTTGACGAGGTACATTCAGCAAACCAGACTGAACCTTGTCACCTCTGCATTTCTTTCGCCCTGCCAACCCTAATTCTCTTCTTCCTCCTGACCTGTCTTTGCTCCCTTCTGTCCATCTTCTCTGCATGGAAGAAGAAAAAAAAAAAGTCATGCCTGGCTTTGATAGAGGACAGTAGTGAGTCTTTCAAAAACACTGCTGAAGAATTTCCTAAAGTGCTATTTGTCACATCTAATGGTGTCATTTCTGACCTAAAACTGGTGCAATTAAGTGATAAATCCAGCCCCTTCATACCTAACCCATTAACACCACACTAATAATGGCCCTTTGTCAGGTCAGGGCACGAGGGTCGCTGTCCCTCCTCTGACTCCTGCTCAGTATCATCCTTCCTGAGGGAACCTCCAGGCTGCCTTGAGGACCTAATCAGACTGAGAGCGATGTGATTCCCCAAATAGAAAGACCACATTAGGCCTAGTTAGGAAAGTGCTGACGGAGGACTAATATCTCCTCATCTGTTTATTATGCGCCATAAAGACAGTGGGTGGGGGGTTGGAGGGAGAGAACTCCACGAGTGCTTAATTGCATATTGATGTGGGTAGCGGGAGGCAGAGGCAAACCCTATCCCCTGCTACAACAGGGGGGATACGATGTGGGTAATGCACTTTAGTTTGAGAGATAGATATACTTTATTGATCCCATGGGACACAATACACCTGAAATGCCCCAAGAATAAGCAATAATGACACCAAGAATTTCCAAATTGCATCAGTTTGTTCCAGATGAGTTCTCATGATTTATTCATTAATTTCAATATAAATTTTTATCTTACGGGGAGTGCCAGAGCAGAGCAGTGAAGCAGCCCACTGAGGGATAATGATCTCTGCACTCGACACACAGCCCTCCAGTCAAAACTCAGACAAGGAGCTCGTAAACACAGCTAACAGCAGCCGTGTGCATGTAAACACACTCTGCTCAAAAAGCCTTTGTCTCTCTTCTGAAGGAGACTGGACTTCTTCTTATTATTACCTTTCGTCCTTCCCCTGTCTCCACACCTTTAGGGTTTTTTGCAGAGAGCAGTACTACTACAGTAATTCTGTCAAAAGACAAGCAGCGCAGGTCTCGACTCTGAGAAAGTGCACAAGAGGATGTGGCTTGACTGGCAAAAAGAACTGAGAAAAAAAATCCCCAGAGACCTTGTGAAATTCTCTCTCTGTTCATCCCACCACAAAATATGCCTGTTTATCTTATCTCAGACAGAAAATTCAGTGGCATTATGTCTCTCTTTATATTACTGTAAACTCACTACTCTTTTTTGGTAATTTTCTGCTGGTCTATGAGTAAAACAACTGGTTAATCAAGAAAATAATCACGCAGTAGCTTTTCACAGTTATATATGTGTCAGTATGAATAGTATGCATGTCGTAATTTTAAATGTCTGTCGTTACTAGACATGACCTTGTTTCACAAACCACAGGTCTTCAGTTTATAGGTAACACCTAAAGGCAGGTGGTGATACACTGGGCAGTGTCGGCCCAGTTAATAAGATAAACTGATGTGTTGACACAAACCAGCAGATGGTGCCACTCCTAATATTTGTGCTTGTAAGACAGATGCATGAAGCAACGCAAACTGCCTCCGCCCCCAACCCCCTTCACAGCTCACAACCGCTGGTTTCTTGAGACAATAAAAAGATCAATATCTGAACTGCAGCCTTCATCATCAATGATACACAGGTCATACAAACACATACTGCTGTGCTATGTTAGCTTATGCAAAGATTAAATCAATCATTTGCAAGATTATTTTTTGAAATCAAAGGTACTTTTTAGATTAATCTGGCAGAACCAGACCTGCAGTCAGACACAGACACGGTTGTTTAAGTAAGTGAAGCAACCACATAAACTCATGTAAACAAGCCACAGCGTGCCAAATACCTTCCCTGTACCCATCACCAGTTATATTAGGGTGTGGGTGTGTGAAAAAAACAGATCTGATGTTTTACATTTTGTGTGGGTTCCTCTGTTATCTGTCTGTAGCATGCTTGTGGGAATGTGCGAGGGAGTTCACATTTCAGTTTGCGAGAGTGTGTGCGCGTATGTGTTTGTGCGCTCTCATGTCCTGCTGTGTGTGTGTTAACCACACTCATCCTGTATGTCGAGCCACTCGCCTGGGAACCGGCGCACTCCACCTCACCCCCCACCCCCCACCCCCCCTGCTCTTCCTCTCTCTCTCTCTCTCTCTCTCTCTGTGTCGCCGCATTGAAAACCCTGTGTGCTGCAAGGTGAAAAAGTCACATTTCATCCACGACTCCACGCGCACTGGAGCTTTCAGTGAATTGTTCAAATACTGAAGAAACGTCACTGAGTAGGCCTGCCCTCTCCTGGCTTTCCTACACTTTTGCACAGAGACACATCACTCCCCACCTGCTCGCTGTATGAAACAAGGTCATGGCCTGCCATGATGAGCAAAAACCATATACGTTTCCTTTCGGTGACACAGAATTAGGCCACGGAAAAGTGAAAGCATGTGCGCCTGGGTGAAGGACGGTATTATTCAAACATGCAGTAAGTGTGTCTCTCCCCATGAGCAGTGAGAACAAAATGGAATCAAATTAGATCAGGAGAGGGTTTATTTTAGTAAAAGAAAGCAGGATAGGGGACTGAAGTATCGGTTACAACGCTAGACACACTTCTTTTCCTCGGCTCTTCTCGCTGAATCGCTCTGAGGTCAGAGCGCTCTGCTGAAGCTCCCATTTTTCCTTGATCCATTATTCATTCTTCCCCAGTGGAGCTCTGCCTCCATGGCAAATAGGTTTCCACAGCTACACCAGAACCCCCTCCACACACACACACACACACACACACACACACACACACACACCAGAAAACAAAGACACACATCCAGATCATCCACGTACGACGTCAGACTCACACATCCCATGACACAACAACCACGGCGTGGTGTGATAGTAACAAATTAGTTCAAAGCAGAGGCAAACAAAATGATCCAGAAGAGCTGCAGTATTTCACGCCTGTTGGGGCTAACATAAGCTCATTATGGAGCAGTAACCATGGCAGGCACACATATGGAAGAGAAGGGCTCTTTCTCAGTTAAGGAGAATCAGCTGGACCCAAGGCCTTTTCTGCAGATCCACTGGTCAGGACGTTAACCAGAGCAGCCATAAATCAGCAGAGAGAGATAGAAAAAGACAGAAAATGACAGAGTATAATACACCAGACACATGCAGGGCTGGAGCTTTGTGAAGCAGACAAGCAGAAACAGAGATTGTCTCTTTGCTTTTTATATCCACCCATTGCCTCAGCTGAACTGTAAATTTGACCGTATCCGAGCATTATACCCGCTCTGTAACTAGTAACAGGCTACTGCAGACTCAGAAGAATCCAAATGAGAAAATAAGGGGTATGCATGATTGTGTCAGCAAACATCATTACCCTGGTGGGATGGCTCCTCTGGCAGTGCCCATGGAAATGCGCTGTGTGCCCGGCCGGTTCAGGTTGTTCTGTCCGTTGATGGTGAGAGCATGGTGGCCATGGGCGGATGAAAGAGATGGCATCACGGGGGAACAGGGGAAGTTGGCAGTGGACAGAGGCAACTGCACCTGTTCAGCTTTGGCTTGCCCACCTCCCACACTTATGTTATTGTTGTTGGTGCCGGAGGAGGCGGATGTCGGAGACCAGAGGGAGGTCCCAGCGAAGGTGTTACTCTGCCGCACTACAGTGAGGGTTCCTGCAGCACCCGTGTTGCCCGCCGTTCCTCCGTAGAGCTTACGCCGCTGAGAGGCCAGGATAGCGTTGGAGGCGGCTCTCGTGCTGTTGACCAGGATGCACTGCTGGCAGGAGCAGGGCTGGCCAGAGCTGGCTCCCACAGGCCAGGACTGCGACTTGGGGATGGAGCCCATGATGAGCGGGTAGGCCAGGTCCATGCGTCTCCGCAGGCGTCGCTTACGCTGGCTCTGCCTGTTGGTCTGAGACATGCTGTTGAAGTCGATGAGGTAGCAGAAGCCCAGAGAGGTCAGGTCCAGCCAGGGGTGCTGCTTCTCGTAGGCATTCTGGATGGTCACACAGATCTCCATGTCATAGGGCGTCCACGAACCGTTGTCATTCTCCCACTCCCACACCACGCCTTTCCCCGGGGCAGACGAGGGCTCGTAGAAGTTTCTCTGCACTGGTCTCATAGTGCCTAAAGCAAAGGACAAAGGAGAGAGGGAACATGAGGTCAGTCACTCAGTTTGTCTGTGACAGCATTTGATTAATAGTTGAATCATTAACAATTAATGAAGGAGAACAGACCAACAACAACAGACACCTCTGGTGTTATAACAGATTTTAAAAAAGGAATGTGTAAACCATCTGTAACATTGGTGGAATATCCCTTTACTTTATTTTAATCAATTGGAAATTAGATTAATCAATAAGTAAAAACACCTGATATTTCCTGGGTGCAGTTTTACAAATGCATACCACTGTTTGCTTTTCACCATTTCATGACATTAAAACTTGTGATGAGAATTTGTCATTATATTTGACAGTTAATGGAGTAAAGGAATAATCGTGTAAATGATCAACAAGGAAAAGCATCATTAGATTAATCACTGGTGACATTAGCCTGAGGCAAGATGTGGTTTTAATGTTGCCTCAGTTTCAAGCTCATCAAGTAAGCTAACAAGTGTTGAGACAGCAACTTGACCAACTGATGGAGATGAGGTGGAACACTTTGCTACCTGCCTGAGGGGCTACAGTTGCAAACTGTAGCATTAAAGCAGTGGTTCAAGAGTAATACAAACATAAATCGCAGCAAGCTGCAGTGCACACGCTAGAAAAATCCCTCATCTCCAGAGGCTCTGACTGTGTATTAAACTGCATGAATGGCCTTTCAGAAACACAGACATCATACCCAGAAGTTCCTGCTGTCTCACTCTGCACTCTACTGTTCTCACTCTGCTAGTGACAGGAAGGAGAGGGATGTAGCTTTGTACCTCTGTCCCTCCACTGATGGCCACTCAGCTCCCACCTCCATTATAGCACAATTACTGTAGTCACGTGGGAAATCAGGACACCTTAGCCTATCCATCTCCCCGCCAACACGTCAGCAAGGGTATCCAGGCACTCCGGCGGAGACTGTCACCCCCCTCCTTCCCCCACCTAATTTAACGGGTAAATGCACATTCTCCTGCCAGCGAGGACCACGGTGATAATGGAGGGATGGGAGTGTGTGGAGAGGATGAAAGGGTGTAGGAACGAGTAGAGGGGTTGGTGGGCAGAGGTAACCCCTCACCCAGCAGCCTGGTGCTGGCTCCAGAGAATAAAATGCATCAGCAGAATCAGCAAGTCTGACCTTGAGTCACTGCTGCAGATGGCTGCTAAAGGACTCGGCTTGATGGCTAATTTCATTTAGAGCTGCTGAGAACCACACACACATACACTCACACACACAGACACACACATATATATATACACACTCACAGATGACTGCTCAGTGAGCCAGCTGCCTGTGTCTCTCACGTCTTCAGTCAGTCAGCCATGCACAACTTTCTCTGCCAGTTGCATCCGTGCCTGCTCACGGCTTGAGTTTCTGATTTTTTAGATTTTCTCTGAAGATAATATTAAAAATAACAATAATTTCCCTAGAAGGATTTCAAAATAAAACACTCATTGATTTCCCAAAAGTCAGTAATTTGCTCTGTACTTGAATCTTAGCAGTGGAAGGCTCTGCGATGGTGAACCACGTACCAGAATCCTTTATCGCTGTATCTCCTGAGGACTGCATTAGGTGCGACACTTTCAGCATGGCTGCGTGTTTTTGGTGACAATAATGGCAACAGCTCCTCACAATCTAGTTCATCTACCCATCGGGATGAAAAATACATTTTCAAAAATTGACAAATATCGATTTTTCTGAAAATCTGATGCTCAGATGATCTGGAACTCTCACATATTTTAATACTGCTTTGAGTTTCATATGATGAACAACTCTGAACAAAGCAGACACAACTTGTCAATATCTTGCTAAAGGATAATTTTGTCCACATTTGGGGGTTATTTAAATAATGTTAGACATAATTTCTATCAGTATAACATCCAAAGTAATTACTGAGATCTGGGAACATTATTGAAATAAAATTGGATGATTAGGAGCAGATTTTGATAATGATTTTAATGTTTGTTTTCTCCAATACGTTTTGCTAACCTGAATGTATCTTTGTTTCTTGCCCTGTTTGACATTTTAACTGTGTTTCCGTGATCCCACATCTCAGCAGTGAACTTTGTAAGCACAACACTATTGTTACCAATAGAAATGATGGCCAACACTATAAAAATACAGAGTTCTGACAAACCAGAATTATTCTTTAAATATTTGCATTCTTGTGCAGGGACTTTCCAGGTTGCCAATCACAGAGAGAGCAGAGGTCACAACAGCACAGGAGTCCTGTGGCTTCATCTGGGAAGTCTGACTCAAAACATACAGCCTGAAACTCTGTTCGCTGCCTCCGATTCAGCTTTAATTTACTTTTGTATATATTCCTGCCTCTGCCAAAAAGGCATGGCCTGAGTTGTTGATGTTCTCCCTATGACCCCTCATGCTCTTCCTAACAGGAAACTGAGCAAGAGTGGCCACTTCCCGTCTGACCCCGTGTGCCCTTGGCAGCCATCTATCCTGCCCTCCCCTCTCATCCCTTGTCCTCCCTCCCACGATGTCCTCCAGCTGTCCTTGACTGACACCAGCGTGGTTCCCCTCGGGTGAGCTGTAGCTGTGTGATGTATTGCCACGTCAGTCCTCGCTGTGGGACTCTAACCCCACTGTCACGCGGGGCCAGGTGGGTTCAGGGTGAGCTTGGCTGCATTCTCACATCTTAGCTTGGGGTCGGGGAGGGGGGCTGGGGGGGGGACACTTCCTGCAGTCTGTTCACCATATGAAGCCATGCCAGTCTCCATCTTTAATAGCTTTGTTTTCCTATGGAAGTGAAGGAAGCTCTGTCTGAATCACTCTTTTTAATGGAGGGACATGCAACATTAAATTGCAACATCCTTGACTGCCCTCGGAGGCCTGCTGGGGCAGATAGCAGATTGGCAAACTGATGCTTTATAGTTCATTTCGGTGGATGCTTTTATCAGAACTGTTAACTAATGCAATTCATGTACATATTGTATTTTTTAAAGATACACAGTGTACCATGAAGATGTAATATGAATAAAAAGATGTAAGATGTATAAATAACAAATAACTGATAAGAAAAAAGGAGTGAAATTGTGGGTTTGACATTGAGGGAACAAATCCACTCTCACTACAGCTCATCTAGGGAGTAAAACTGCATCACCCCACACAGTGAGCAGTAAATCCTATCTAAATCTGTCACTGAGGTTATTGATGTGTGTGTTCCTTCCACACTAACACCTCTGTGGTCACCCAGGAAAGTGTGATGAAAACCCTTAATGGAAACTGTCGGTGACGTGCACCCAACAGGTAATACCTGAACAGCTTGTGGAAAATGCACAAGATTAAAGCTTTGTTGTCACAGAAACACTAAGGAAAGGTTTTGTTGTCATGGAAGCCGTCCCTGGGGCTGAGAGGGAGAGGGAGTAGGAGGGAGGGTTGCCCATATGTGAACGTTCCTACTACTCCTTTCCCTGAGCACCACGCCAACAGAGTCAACTCCTCCTCCACTCGCTCATCTCATCTGCTGCTGACGCCAGCTTTCCCCTCGCTCTCCACCGTCTCTCCTGGCTCCTCACCAAGGCTGTCGCGCTGAGCCATTCTTCACATTTTCCACTCTGTCACTCACTGGACCCCATCCTGCTCTCACACAACGCTCAACTCTTGGACAGAGAGTAGAAAGCTGTGCCACTGAATTAGGGCCCACATCACCTTGTAGTTAATGCTCTTCTTCATGCTGCTGCTGTGGGAGGAGAGGCAGACGAGAAGCGCCCGGATCAAGCTCTATAATATATCCTTATAATTGACAAGCCTCTCCAATTTCCCCGGGGCTGTGTTGAGCCTATTAAAACATAGTGCTGCATTTTTCCTTTTAACTACAGAAGGAAAGAGGCCAGTAACAGGTCCAGCATCATACAGCTCAGTGCTGTCTGAGAGGTATTTAAAGCTAACTAATCTATGGTCTCTGCTGGAAAACAGGCAGACCTGCACAAAACAGAGGAACTCTAATGTGAACAATAAAGTCCCATTAATTAAATATTACCTTTATGTCTGTGTTACTATTAAAATGGATAACACTGATATTGGTATTTGAAGAGTAAGGAAACCCAATTTAAACCACTCTAAGGCTCCATAAACATTACTAATCAATTTTTCTCTTTAATAAATAAACAATCCAAAAACAATGAAAAGCACACAATGCATGTGTGCAGAGCCAATTGTGACATCTTGAGATTGTTTGTTTAGTCCAACAATGATCATAAACCCCAAAACTATTCAATATAAAAAAATATATAACAGAGAAGTGCAGCAACATTTCAGAACTAAAGAATAGAAGAAAAAAAAAAAGATTTTTTTTTGGCATTTTAACAATTATTCAGTAATCAACATTCATCCATCAAGTACTCAACTACTATCTGGCCTATGATGCTGCACCCTGATGATGTCATCAGGGTTATTTCGGCTTGTGTTTGGAGACCACAATTTTTAGCAGAAACCCTGTGCTACACACTGAGAGAAACACATTTAGTGTGAAAGACATGGGTATTAATCTGGTAGGGACAGTCTAATCAAAGATGATATTGAGTTGCATTATGGGAAATGTAGGATATCACAAGCTCTGTTGCTTCAGTTTGGCAGGTCTTTGTTAACTCTGTCTCTTAAAAGTGCCCAAATTTTATGTAAGTGCAAAACTAAATCACTTCAGCACTTCATAGTGAACAGACACTGGTGACATACAGTAATCTGCATTTCTGCCACTCTCTTTGATTGGTGGTATGCTTTTCCTTTTCTCACGCTCTCACACACTCACTGTGTAAGAGCAAATACTATCTCAACTGTATTTGGATTGAGCTGAAACACCAGAAAATGTAAGAGCTTCTTTCTACTTTCACTAATTTGTGACAACTCTCACCAATTACACACACAGAGATTCATAACAGCAGATACAAGACCGTCAATTTCTACTTCAGCTCTAGCCACAGAGATGCAGCCTCAGCTTGTCTGTTGTGTGCAACACAACTCCCTCTTCAGTGGTTTTCTGTTATTCGAACAACAGGGCAAAGTACACCACAACATTGTTCTCACTCAACTCTCACTTTTCCTTTACCAGAAAACCTTTTATATTATTGTTGCATTGTTACTGATCTCTCTAAAGCTACATAAAGCAAAGAGGCCCACCTTCTCAGAAGGGCTGTTGAAAGTGATTCTGGGAAACAATGCTAACCTAAGAAGAAGTGAATGAGATAGGTGAAGGACAAAGAGTACAGATAAAATATATACATCACACTATGTAGTAAACCTTACAAATAGATGACAAGCTATCTATGTAATAGATGCATTTAAAGAGGCATGTTTGGTGTCATTCCTCCTCTTCATTCTGGCCATTACTACTGCACTTTTAATGCAAGTTACGGGGGATAAAATCCTACAACAAGTCCTCAGTCCTTGTATTGATCATCAAACCTAGTCTGGCATTCTGTACTGCAATTGCATTTAGCTAATATTGGTAGAGCTCTGATAGACTGCCATGAAACTGATCATGACTTTGGTGATGACATTTGTTGTGATTGAAAGATCAGTCCCAGACTTTGGTGAGGAGTTCTGTTGCTTCTATCGTCACCAGTAGATTAAAGTTTTCACTTATCCAGTGAAATATCTAAACCTCCTCACACTGGCAGACATTGTTACTACCTCAGAATGAACTGTAATAATTTTGGTGGTTCCCTAACTCATTATCAGGTCAGACTTTTAATTTGTCCTCCACTTTGCTTTATGTGTAAATCCCTGCAAAACTATTAACGTTCCCATCACCCTAAACTATACTATGTGTTCAAAGCTAATTAACAAATGTTAGCATGCTTGAAAGCTAAACTAAGATGTTGAGCATGGTCATGCTAAATATCAGCATGATAGCATGCTAAAATTGTAAAATCCTGTCTTTTAGTAGCATGTTTTGGTATTTGATAAACCTTTAAATGCATTAAATCTGGTACTCAAAATTGACTTCCTGGATTAGATTTCATCGTCTCACTGGTGCCTTAAACAACACACCAAAGGCAACACCCTACGCTGTGTTAACACAGAGCTGTTTTCAGTCTAAATTCCTGCTAAGTCTCATTGAAGAATTTCTTAATATTGCAAAGCCAACTTGATTGCACCTCCCTCTCAATTTCAATAACACACATGAATAAAGAATAAAAAGCATTAATGTCAGTCCTCCTGTCAGAACAAGAGAAAAGACACTTGTGTGCAAAGTGTCTTTTCTCAGTCAGTGGAGGTTATTCTTCATTTCATTTTAACAGTTAATCAACTTTTATTCAGACAAAAGACCCACACAGCCGTAAGCAGCACAACATCCGTGCAGGCACAGACCATGAATTAACATCATACAGCCTTCATAATATCCTACATATGAATAGTGAACACATGATAAGTATGCTAATAAATTCTACAGTATGGGGGAAATAAAATAATTGAAGCGTGTTTGATGTTTTCACATAAACCCCAGAGCACAGTTTGAAAAAAAAAAAAAAAAACACTTTCATCTCCCAAAAAAGGCCTTCACAAACAATAAACCCAAGCTGGCTATTAGAGATGATGAAGAGACAGAATACTGCCGAGCAGTTAAAAATGCATCCCAGACTGAAAGAAAACATCTGGCTCAAATCGGATACTGTATGAGTATCATAAAAAGTGAAGTTTTTTCGTTTGAATGTGCGTACCACTGAGGCTTTAGATGTAAAAACTCTCCTGCCGAAAAGGTGTTGTCATACCTGTACATCAAAGTCTGAAATATCTGTGAGAGCATTATCTGCTCATTAACAAAAACCCACAGATCAGAGACCATAATAATGAGGATGACAGTCTGGCATTAAGCTGGTTTAACAGCATTATATGTTACAGTATCACAGCTTCCCTGCTCCTCGCTCACAAAATCACACATTAAAGCTGATTTTCTATACTGAGATGACACTTTCGTTTTCCCAGAATGCAGTTCTTTATAATGAGCTACAGTAGTGAATAGCGACTTGGATTCCCCTAAGCGTCCTTGTCTCATTGTAGGCAAACGTGATGGATGAACAAAAGCGGAGGAGCAGCCACTGGTTGGGAGGCAGTGGGAGGAGGAGGGGGAAACTGATGGAGGAGAGAGGAAAGGAAGGAGAAGGAAGAGAGAATAGGAAAATAAGGGAACGGTGGAGAGGAAGAAAGAAGATTGAAAAGGGGGAAAGAAGGCAGATGGGTAGAGCAAAGGACAAAAGGGAGGAGGGGAAGATGAAGAGGAAGGGAGAATGGCAGGGATTGAGGAAAGGTGGGAGGAGAGGGAGGAGAATGAAGATTGAGGGAGGAGACTGGGGGATGGAGAAGGGCCAGACAAAGGGGAGGAGGGAGAAAAAGGAGAGGAAATGCTATGTGAGTGTGTGAGAAGGAAGGGAGTCGATGCTGAAGGAGGCATGTGATGAGTGGAGATTTTCTGCCAAAGAACAATAAAAAAAGAGGATGTCTCACTTCTGCCCAAGCTTAGAAAGTGAACACTGCGGTAAAAACCCGTCCCACTAATACAGTTTTGCTGCCAGCAAGACAAAGTGGTGAGGAAAAGTGGCTGAACTCCCACTGCAGCCGTCCTCATCCTCAGCCCCTTCAACTCTCCCACACCCCTGCCCGGGGAGCTGGCCAGTTACCGTACACTTGTGCAGAGTTTGCAGTTACTGAGGTAACAAAAAAAAGACAGAGTGGATGAAAAAATCTTGAGAAAATGAAGTTATCGTCCTGTCCACCTGCCAGCTCCCATACTGCAGTGAAGCAACAGACCCTGAGACAACCTTCTGACTCTCTGGATGACGTGACCATCCTCAGCTGAGGAGCTTCAGCTCTGCCAAGGATGCTCTCTGACTCATTCTGTGTGCACACAGATATTAGTTTATGCATATGTGAGTGCATGTATCTGTGGATGTGCAAACACCCAAAGTGGTACATGCTGAAGAGGTGAGCGCGGGGTGCGTGTATATGTGTGTTTCAGCCGCAATCCCTTCCACTTCACACCACTTCAGCCTCATCACGTCCAGCAGGACGCTCGTTAGCGTGTCAGTGCCGTGCCGTGCCGTCACTAGGGCAAGGGAGTAGGAGGCACAGCTCCAGGCATGGTTACAACACACACACTCACACACAAAAACGTGCAGCCTTGGCTTCACATGATGCTGGCCAGCACTGCCAAGGAGCCAAAGAGCAGTGTCAGCGTTACAGTAAAACAGGTTTCTCGTTAGCAGACAGGAGTCACTTTCACACATGGAAAATGAAATCCTGCTATGTTAACTTTTCCAGTAAAGACAGCAGATCTGGTTTACAGACTGACAAAACTGAAAACAGAAGACAGCTTGTTTGATCAATGCAGCTTTTGACAACATTTCAAGGTTTCCTTCTTAGGTATGACACTCGCTAATTTTCTGGGATTTTTGCCTGCTTATCCCCTGTGCACTACAGAGGCTTATTATTTTATCACTGCTTTTCTTCCCATCCCTGACAGCTGTCAACTGATGACTTCTTATGCCTGTGTGCTACTGAGCTCTTTTATTTTGGCATCAGTCCAACTTGTGCACAGTGCTACCAAGAAATACTGCACAACATATTAAAACACTAAATGAAAAAAAAAAAAAAAAAAAAATCTGCAGTGCAATGTCTGTGAACTGTATATTGCATCATTTCTTATAAATTTTATTTTAAACATAATTTGCATAAAAATGCTAAAAAAAAAACATAAACTATCACATTTAAGCATTATTAAAGATGGGGTAGATCCACTTAAAAAGGTTTTGTATTAAATTTGTATTGTACATCGCAGTAAGCTACAGAAGAATATGAGTCATACAAGCACATGGCTAACATAATGATGTGGGGTAGGTATAATGTTTACCCATGGATGTATGTCCACCATCATAGTATAGTATGTTAGCATGCTAACAGTTGTTAAATAGCACTAAACACAAAGTAAAGCTGAGCCTAATAATAATACAGTAAGTACATTTTGCAGTATTTTTATACTTTGTTTTCCTTCATGGTGTCGCATTGTTTAGTTTGATGTAGTTTGCTATCATATCATTATAATATAATCTTAGAATGTCATCTACCAATTTCTAATTCTTAGTAAGCTGTGATTAAAAACTGACAAAACAATTATTGCAAGATTTTGTTTTGCACATACAGTATGAAAGGTTTGTCTCATATAATTCCACCCCAGACAGTGGAACACAGACCATTGACTTGGTAAGTTTGATTACTTTCTATGTGATAACTGCATATATAGTACATCACTAGAGTTCAGTATATTGCATTGTGACATTAATATGATATCAGTATAATACTGTGAGGTGTGCAAATGATTCCAGACAGAATTATCACTTAGCCCTACAGCTGACCTTGCATCAGACGAAACCGCATTGTTCCTCCTTCTACTCAGCAGGAGAAAGTGACTGATACACACACACACACACACACACACACACACACACACACACGGTTCCCACACTCCAACATGGTGCAGTATTTATCTGTGACAACACGATATTTCATGTCAGCCGTCACACCGCTACTGCAGACTGTACATCAGTAAAGCCATTTCGCACGCTCAGCAGAAAGCTGATTGATGGCCGTACCACGTCAGGGGAGACTTTGAGGAATAGCTCACGCGGCTCTCCATCAGACGACCTTTGCCACACACTGTACATGCAACACTAACTGCGACATGACTGGATCAAAAATTAATAGCAGCCTGAGCGGTGTATGTATATTGCACAGTCACTGAACGCAATCTGACGTTAAGAAACAAAGCGCGGCGCAGGGTCAAACTCTAGAAAGAGGAAGTTTTCTACATGATCACCACATCATCTCTTATTGTGCCATCAAGGCTATTCTCAAAGGGCACCAGGAGGCAAAAAACTGCTCAGAATATTACATCTGACAAATAAAGGGAGTCTGACTCATTGAGATGAACAGCATGCAGTAAATGAGTTTGCTGAGACAGGGTTTTATAACCCACTTCACGGCTGTCAGATGCAGTCAGGTCTTATCAGAGGAAACGTCTGGCTACATTAAAGCAAATTGTCAGTGTGCCAGACTACACTGGTCAGCTCTGATCAGCAGTAAAATGGACATAGTGTGAGAGAGGTCAGAGGGCATGAGACCACCCTGCGGGGAGATGAGTGTTTAATCCACCGTGCACTGTGAAGGATTTACCAAACACTTCACCTTAAGTATGTTCTACTTTCCCAAGGAGTTTTTATTATTAGGCCCGGACCTTTTCCCTGCTGAATCACAAGTGTAATCACATCTCCTCTGTGTTCACACCTCAAAACGAATGCAGACTTCTTTTTTTTTTTTTTTTTTTTAGCATTAATAGCTCATCTTAATGTCTCAATTATTTTTTACTGCCATATTTGTATTGCGTACACTTTTCCTAAATTTGTCTGTTAAGTCTATTAACAGGAACAGAGGATATTCTGGGAACCAGCTCATGCTTGTCGAGGCTAAATGTCAGAAGCTGGAATAAAATCGGGGCCATGTCCTCGCTGCAAAGTTGCTGTTGGATCACAAAAAGCTCCTATTGAGCTTAAAGCCTGAACACAGGTCACAAAGCCCACAGAGGTGTAACAGTGGTACGTTGACTTTGGTGGGTCAAAGCCCTTAGAGGAACTCATTTCACCAATCCACTTTTCAGAAGCCATAAGTTCTGTTGTAGGAGGAGGACCAGGAAGTTGCTGAAATATTAATGATGTTATGTTGTTATGGCTGTGTATTGTAGGTAGACCCCTACTGCTGCACCACTGATATCGCATCACAATGAAAGACTGTGTACAGTGTAGTATCACATCAAGCAGATGACTTCATGCTCTCCAGGCTTTAATAGCTGCAAGAAACGTACATAATTTATATGGAACTATGATGAATAAATCATTTATGAATTTCTGGAAAGGCTTAATAAGTCTACAACAGATCAGGGTCAACTTTGAAATTTATGTTGCACTCATAGGGGGTGGGAAGGATGGGATTATGGGGCTTAAAGTGATACACATTACCCAAAATCTGTTGCTTTTCTGTTGCGTTATAACCCACCTCAAAGCCCTGAGGCTCAGCTGGAGTCAGTGTATTTAGCTGTAATTTTGGCAAAAGTTTGACTGTTTGGATTATGCTGACCATACCACTGGACAACAGACAAACAGATTATGCAGCAGGAGTGGTTTGAGAAGTTTCAGTTTATGCTCTGCTTCTTGGAATCCACTGTAACTGGCATAAATTCAAACTGACCACAAGACAAAACTACAAAACTAACAGCCACATTTCAAGCTAGCATGGGTGACAATTTGACACTTACAAGCTCGCGAATCACTTTAAAGTCCCCTTTCACACAAATGTGTTTTGCATATTGTTACTTCACTTGCATGTGCAGAATGATGTATGTGCAGAGTTTGATGCTGCTGAATCTGCTGAAAGGGGAAAGTTTCTCTGTGCTCACCTTCAGTCTAAATTCAGCATGGATGTGTAGGAGCCGACAAGTCCTCCAACCTAAGGTCGCTTGTTCCTACCCTCAGATACGACACATAAGAGCGTACCGGTGGCAGGTGTACCAGACCTTCTTTGTCATGGTAACAATAATAAACACGGGGTTAAGGTTGTGGAACAGTCATGGACAAACAGAAACAGAAACAACACTGACTCAGTATTACATGGCAAACAAACAGCAGGTCCCTGTGTGAAAATCCTGTGTTCTGTTGTCTTCATCTGATGTGACTGTCAACCTGCTACGTCCAGTCTCCTGCACTGTCTCTCAAATGACAGCAGCTAAGCTATGAGACAAAGCAAAGAGACACACAAACTAGCAATTGTTGACCACAGACTGTGGTGGAGACATAAACAGTCAACTTTTTTTTTTTTTTTTTTTTTTTTTAGCTTGATACTCAACCCCATTAGTTTTCAAGCTTTCAGTGAGGTGTAGCACAGGCTGTCAGTTGGAAACCTGCAAATAACAAAGTGCATCTGGATGTATCTTGGCTTCATGGAGCTAATCACAGTTCTTCCTGCTGTGATCTTGGACTGTCTTTATAAAACAATGGCTGGAAGTAAAACTGAGACAAAGTAAGTACTGCCACACATTACTGAAAACAATTATTTATACTAAATTAATGACACAATAATTCTCTGCACTCTCACTTTATTTGGATCATAATCTGAAGGAGGAAGAAAAAGATGACAACTTGGAGTGCCACATCCATCACTTTTACATCAGATTTTATTGTTTTTTTCTGCTTATTCGCAAAAAGATTGTATTACGTCCTTCAGTTAATGTAGTCTCCTATATTGCCTATTTCTTTTTCTGTTCTCCCCCCCTCCCATTTTTTTCTGGAATATAATTGTGCTCCAGGTATAGAAAGTGTATCAGAGTGTGGAACCTTTCTTATTCACAAGCTCAGACTACTATGTGAAGCAGTAAATTATCATTTCATCCTGTAAGACATTGTAGTGACTTTCATTCCCTCTCGTATTGACAAATGTCTCTCCGACTGAATGCACCCATGCAAACGGATGGAGCAAAGTACTAGAAGCCATCGCCTTTTAAGTCTGATAAAAATTCACCTTGAAGCTCTGGTGATATAAATCCTGAGGAAGTTTGTAAGCTCTCATTAATAATGAAACGTCTGAAAAAGCGATGGTGTGTGAGCTGCACCTTTGATGAGCAACGGTGGAGGTTGGACGGGGTCCCTGCCATGAGCACCTGGCAAATATTATTCACCTCACAGGCTAGTGCAGGATGTTCCTCATGCTGACCGGTCACAGGACGGAGAGAGCAGGAGAGGAGAAGAGGGTGAAACTGAGACTTACATTGATATTCAGCTGAGTGTGCCGGGTATACACAATGAAAATTGTTTTTGCATGAGTGAAATGTGGGAGTGTGAGGGAATGTGAGCATGTTACATATATGTGTGTGCTCGTCTCATGCCTGGTAGCAGTAATTCCTCCGCTTGTTTTCATCAGTCTGGACAACCTGTGACTACACATTCACAACGCAGGCTGCTCTATGTAAAAACTTGAGAACAAACAACACCTGTGCCCCCAGGGGCCACAAAAGCTCCAGGTTTGCTCCATATTATTTGCCTCTACATAATTTCTTTGGCTGCAAATTTGTCCTGAAGTACTATACGGCTGCAACCAGTGATTCCTTCCATTATCAATAAGTCTGACAATCATTTTGTTTAATAATTGATTGATTGTTTGATCAATACAATGTCAGGTAATAGTGATAAATGTCCACCATTATTCCCTGATGCTGAAGTGATCATCAAAATCCCAAACATGTTGAGTTTACTGATAAAAAATTATGACATTATCATTCACATCTGAGAAGCTGGAACCAGTGAATTCTGGGCATTTCTGCTTCAAAAAAAATCCTCCACACGTTCCTGATATATTGTGTTCACAAGGATGTGAGGTCACCGTGACCTTGACCTTTGACCACCAAAATCTAATCAGTTCATTTTTGTGTCCAAATGAACACATGTGCAAAAAATGAAGAAACTCCCTCAAGGTGGTCTTGAAACATCACATTCAAGAGGTCAAAAATGTGTTTTGTGAGGTCACAGTGACCTTGACCTTTGAACACAAGCTTCCTCTGTCCATCTTTGTCCAAGTCCACATTTGAAGAAATTTTACTGAGATATCGTGTTCACGAGAATGTGCTGGGTGAAAAAACAACATAATGCCTCCGGCCTAAAAAAACTAAATGTAATGTAGAGATATTTAACAGGATTGCAGCAGTAAGTGTTTGAGTAAAGGGCTCATCATGGAGACATGACTCCTCCCTGTGTGTTCAAACTTTAGGAAGATCTTTTCTGCCCATTACAGTAGCTTAAACTGGAACAACGTCGACTGTCTTACCACTAAGGTGCTTTTGAGAAAGCCACCCCAGTTTTGGGCTTTAGCGATCCGTCATTCCTCCTCTGCGCTAAAGTGGGGTAAGCCTGCCTTTTTTTTCTGTGAAATGAGTGAAAACTCTGAGACCAAAACACAAAGTATGTGTTGCGCTGTGTTTCTGTGTTCAGTGAAACTGATCAAGGGAGCTCTGAGCCTGTCTCACTGCAACCGCTGGCAGCTTGGGTTGCGTCAGCGCAGCTCTGGTCTCAGTCAAAAGATCTTCTCAGTAAATGTTAGACCACACACTCCTGTAGATCAAAGATACTCCATTTGCTACAACAGGAACCATCTATCCCTTTGCAACATGACAGCTAGCTAACATCTGGTTTGTATCCTGAAGAGCCAGTGCCCTATGAAGCTATGTAGAGAGATATTTTACATTTTCCCTTTATTTATAACAGCTCTCTTGATTTTAAAGTCAGGGACATTATTATGAATGAAAACATCTGATTTCTTTGCAACAAAAAGACACAAGATGAGAGTGAGGATACGTAAAGACAATGGCTCAACATCGTAGATAGTTAGGCAGATTTCAATATGAGAAACCTGTGTAATGTAAGCAGGACATGGAGGACAGTTTACCTAAACAATGCTCATTCCCCTTCTAGCAGCGTCAGGCTGTTTGGCTGAGGCCGGACGTCAGCCTCCGATCTGACTGACTGGTCTTAAGCAAAGCGGTGCAGAGAGCAGATTTTAAAGTTGCTTCCTTGATGAAAGAGTAAGATATCCACTTTAGAAGTTAAAAGTGGTGACTCGCTGGATTAGAAGTTAAAAGGAGATGTGGAGAGATGCTTCTGCTACCAATGCCAGAGGCTGCCAGAAGCTGCACAGCCTGCTCATCACTCTAACGTAATAAGGATGTGGACAGAGCAGACCAAAGCACAGCGACCCTGGAAACAAGGTCGCTCTTTGAGGGAGCAGCAGCCTGACTGATGCTTTAAAA
The DNA here is from genome assembly GCF_001640805.2 of Lates calcarifer. Lineage (NCBI taxonomy): Eukaryota > Metazoa > Chordata > Actinopteri > Centropomidae > Lates > Lates calcarifer. The sequence goes on from NC_066845.1 coordinate 15,929,307, forward strand.
GGATGAAACTAAAGTATGAATAGTATTTAGAAAGTATTATTCGATTTATTAATGGACAGAAAACTAATTCCCAAATATTTGCTCATTGTAACTTGAATATTTTTGGGTTTTGGACTGCTGCTCGGACAAAAGAGGTAATGTGAGGATGTCAACAAAGGCTCTGGAAATTTGTAGAGGACATTTTTGACTATTTTCTGATTTGAAAAATAAACAAAAGGTTAAACAATAATGAAAATATCTATTAGTTGCAGCTCTAAAAATGTTAAATAATGTGTTATTTTGCTGCTACTTGGTTTTTAGCTTGATACATTTTGAGTTGTATTTTGAGATCGAATAATAGTAGTAAAATGTGTTTCACATCTTCACTAATGCTTGATTTCTCCATTTCATGTCAGTATAAACTAAGACTCTGTATTGTTTCTTGTGTTGGCTGCTGGTCAGACCATACAAATGACATTGGGCACTGGTAGCTTGTGACAGACATCTGCGTCTGTTTGTTACATTCTGTAAACAAAACATTTAGTCAGATAATTGACCAAAATATGGCCTGATTAATTCATGATTAAAACCATCACATGTTGAGGCCCTGGATGGGAGACTTTACAGCAATGAGATAAAAGCTGTACAGTATTTGTGTGAGAGTGAGAGAGCAGGGGAATGTGCACAGCAGAGGGTCTTTCCAGTGTTATTATCCCTCTCTCCACCCTGACTGTCACTTTCCATCAGGAAAACGTTCCACCTCTCTTTCTGTTCCTCTTTTCTCCTCACCTCTGTCGCCACCCCCCTCCTATGTCACCATCCCTTCCTCTCCCCTCCAACAGCTCCACTCCAGTCCCTTTTCCTGCAGACATCCAAGCGGAATTCAGCCAGCTGGTTGGGGCTATAATGGACCTCTGAGTGCAGTGACACCTTAGCACCGCCTTGGCGAAACACCATTTTGATTCTGCTAAAAACCTTCACTGACTTAACTACGTAAATTACAAAAAGCTTTGAGAGAAGAAGAATCTGGTCATTATGCCATGTCTGTTTATCTCCAGTCCACATGATGGAGGATGTGGTCAGGATGTGACTTGCAGCTCACTCTGCAGAGCTTCATGCAGCCCCTCTGTGAAATTGTCAGTCCTATAGAACAACACCTGTCAGCAACACAGTGCTGCTGATGTGTGCACATGTGCTCCACTTGTAGACACATTCAAATATAAAAGCACACACACTAATGTAGCACTGGAATGTGCCTGTTTCTGTCTCATTTCTACTTCTGCTTGTTTCTTGACTTTCTTATTCTAAATATACAGTTTATACTCTTTGCTCACTCTGTTTCCTTCTGACGCAAGTGGGATTTCACAGTCAGAGCTGATGCATACAGTACATGACCTTTTGCACGTACATAGCGGGAATCCTTTTTACAGGTTCCTCCCACAGACCACCAAAACAGTTCCCACACGCACTTACTACACACTAAACTACATTAAAGAAAAAACAACTCAAAGCATTTCCCTCTTCAACAATCTGCAGCATTATATACGCTCAGCAAGTGTACCGGCGCATATCCAGGCCACAACCACAGAGACTGTTGTTTGTCAGCTTCAACATAAAACAGACATGAGAACATCACCATCTTCCTCTTTGTCGTCTGGCCATAATTAGTCAGAGAGGGCATTCAGCCGAGGGACACAGGCCAGAGGAGAGGAGGTTCTCACGCCTGTGGAACCAAAACAAACAAAGCCTCGCTCTGGCAACACAGCAGCCAGCAGCCGCTGATAGGGGTTATCTCTGCAGTCACACATGGGCCATCTCACAACAGGGAGCATCGAGCAACTGTAATGGTCCTAACAACTGCAGAAAACACACGAGGCACAGATGCAGACGTTAATTGCACACTACGTGCTGTCTCTTTGATTTTAAAGTTGAACAGGAATTTAAATTATCCCCAATTTTGCACATACAAGTATAACTTGTAATGCTAGAGCAGAAGTTGTGCTTATATTCTTCTTATTTTTCAAATGAGAATGAAACATTGTTTGGACATATTTGTGAAAAAAGCCTCAAGTCTGGGTGGGTGTGACTGACATCTGCGGGCAGATAGCACGCTACTGAGTGGAGCACATCACAGCCCTGTATAGGAACTATGTAGCCTATGATACAAAAGGCATTTCCCCATCTTTTTTTAAACAATCACATAGCAATTACTATCAACCTGATTTAATTGATTTAAACCTGTAACAACTGATTTCCCTGGACACATGGACATATTCATCTTTTAGGTTACGCTGTGATTTGGAGCTTTGTTTGCGTCCACCTGCTGAATGTAAGTCCAACATTTATTCTGCTTATAGCATTTTCTTAGTCGCTGATTTTTTCTGTCTGTTGTTTACACCAACAAAAAACAAACTTTGCTAAATTAATACTAATTCAATTTTAGCTTTAAAGGCAAAATGTTTTTAGCCAAAATAAAGTCAAGCTAAGACTCATTTGCTGTGGCTGAAGATGTTATTGTGTTGCACTGTCTAACCAATGTTTTATATGTTATATTTACATGTTGTGTTGTTTCACCTTTTTACTGTTCATTTGCTTTAAAATACACTTCTCTTGCAGTAGTATGACTATATTGCCACAACAGTAACAAACAGAATCTCAATAGCTATCTCTCATGAAAGGAGACTAACTGGTCTCTCTGTTTTGTGCCACCTCTTCATCATCAGAGAAAATATAGAGGAATAAATGCTTAAAAGGCAGAGAGCATAAGCAATAGCTGCAGTGTGAAATCCATCAGACAGGCCACAAGTGTTGGTATATGATGGAAATGGCAGATAAGCCCATGTGTTTTGCTATGGGAGTGGGTGTAGTGAAAGGGGATCAGTCCACAGCAGTGTTTAGAGGTTCAAACACCCCTCTGGGGAGGAGATCGGATCGATTCTCCTTGGCCAGGAGCCAATCCTATCCCTGCCTTCAGCCAGATATTCATCCACACTATATATAAGCCTCTAAGCCTTCACTCATACTGTATATACATAGGGTTCAGGATTTCACCTCAGACTGGTGTTCTCCACTAGTAGCTGCATTAAGATGAACCCCATGCACTGTGTTTTTGAATGCCAACTAAATACAGATGTGTTTAGGCTGCTCTCCACAGAGAGGGGCCCTGCCGCATAGTCCGTGGTGCGTGCGTTGTCGTCATGATGCTCTGATTAGAGGGAGCCATGGAGATAAACTATAGCTGCTGTCTCATTAGTTGGAGTAACTCTGGCTAGTTCCCACCCACAGGAGCTCCTCCCAAACCCACAGGAGAGCAGGGCACCCCTACACAGCCCGTAGGGAGAGGACACAAACACCACAGCTGCCACCGCTGACGGAGCGCACCATCACACACACACACGTCAGCCAACGCGCACACGTGTACAAACACAAGGACATACACACAGGGGACAGCGAGCACGCTCAACTCTCTTTCCAGCTCTTGCCAAAAAAGAGCCTCAGAGGACGTGATCACTGGCTCCACAACAAAATGGGGTTTCCCCACAGGGACGTTCCATAAGCCTGCAGCAGAGCAAATGGCTGTGGGTGACCTGCAGTGCTACGAATATAACAAACAACCAATGTGAAACAGATGCATCACAGTCCACATTTAAACAAGCTCACTGAGGCCGCTTGTGCAACAACATCGCAACAGCCTGGAAGCCAGTAGGGCCTCATGGGAGCTCGGATCGATGGCTGTGGCCCGGCAGAGGTTTGCCCATAGTTGGGGACAGGAGTGGAGTGTGCAGAGGATGAGGAAAGAGCAGGAGGGAGGGGAAGAAGCAAAGGTGTCTGGGCTACTGCTGTCCGTCAGGCCCCGCTGTGACAGGTTTATCCCAGCCGAGAGGGAAGGTAATGCGCCGAACGGCACAATGAGGAGCGATAAACGTCAGGCCCGACCCCAGCGTTGTGGTAATGGCTGACAAACAGCTCTGTGGCTCGTCTCGCAGCCAGTCAACCCTAGACACATGTGCTGCTCTGTGTTATGTTCTATCAGACGGGAAAACACCAACAAGAAGAGCAGAAATCCAACCAGGCAGCTACTTATACTACAAACCACCTGACAGTCATGTAGAAACACTGCCGTGCCCTTACTCACTATTTCAAACATTAAAGAATAACATTTTCTAACAATAAAAATGCTGGTGCAATATGCTGCTGTATATACAATATAGTCAACACATCAAGTGCTCTTTTAATTTTTTAATTACTGTTCATCTTTCCTGTATGCCTCTATCATGCCTTCAATAGCCATTACCAAGCTCGTGATTTCTTTGTGTAGCCCTTACCTAAAATCTGTATTACAGCATCAGTGTAACAACAGCTGCATCATATGTGATGTCACAGCAGGCTGTTATTTTTCTATTAATGTTCATATTTATTTTTAAAAGGGGCGAGTACACCACTTCGACCAGTGCCACAAGCCACAAAATTTTACAGTTCGAGGTAGTTTCCAACGCCCATCTGTAAATGGGTTTTTATAAAAACACATGCAATTTAACAAGAAAGCACCTACACAATGACAACTGCTTATTACAGCTGTGGGTTTTTTTTTCCTGTTTGAAGAAACATTTCATCACATTTCTTCCATAATAATAAAGTTATTAGACAGTAACTCCAAGGACCTTTACAAATTTGAGCTGCTCTGAATAACACACCCAACTAAATCCATAAATTTGTATTAATGCAAATGAATCATTGTACATTAATAGAAGGTGACATAATGCAGATCCATGCACAGTGAGGTCACCTTCTGTATATCTCGTGCATATCTCCCTGATGCACTAATGTTACATAACACCTTCAAAGAATGACTTAAAGTGAGAGTTTCACTCTTCATGCTTCACCTCATCAGCATCGTGGTTAAACATTGTTTTATTTATTGTGGACCTGACTTGTCCCTACAGCATCTAAAACAGTCACAAGCAGCAGCTTTTGCTATAACTGACTTGAACACAGTGATACGTAGCTGAATCAGACGTTAAAAATAATTCAGAGAGCTGAGATTTGTCCAAAGCTGCTCTGAACAGATGTCTAAAACCTCCCCCATATCTTCGCTTCAAACACTGGGACAGCAGGAAGGTGAATCCTCACACAGGCTGAGACAAACAGAGAGTGTGCTAAGTCTTAGTGGAGTACAGTGAAAACATCTGGTAGCAGCCATCAGAGAGACTTACAGTCAACCAAACAAAGGCTGTGTTGGGTGGATTAAATGAAAAAGTAACACGTACTGTGTGGTGGGACTTTCTTACAAGAGCATTTACAGTTAGCGTGTTATGAATCAGTTCCCCAGTCATGGAAATGTTAGTGCTGGGCTCTGCCACAGAACAGAAATAAAACTGAAACTTTTTATTCTGAATCATTTACACTTTGGATATTGTGGCCAATTCATCATATGTCTAATGTAATGACTTGATTATCCCACATACTGTATATTCTTTCCATCCTCTGGAGCAAAATGTCATAAATTAAGGAAATGTGGCAGAAACTACAAGTTACTCTTCTCTTACACAGTACTTGTTAACAGTAACTTAATCACCAGCCACTATTGTGATATTCATTTTCACAACTGAACAACAGCACATTTGATGAACACAACAGGCTGAGAAGAGTGAGGAGCGTCGCACCGAAAGCACTTATTTGCCTGATGGATGCACAGACCCTCGAACACGGTGACCTTTGGCAAGGTCGTGGCATTCCAGCAGCTGCATAAAGACACTCCTGGATGGATGAATTATCGCTGCACTTTTGTCATCAGGGGCGCTTTGTGTCCTGTTGTTGTTTCAACGCCTCTCAGCTCAACCTGTGGCTCATCTGCCTTACATGAGTCCCAGAGCAGACGGGACATTCAGGACTCTCATTTGTTCCCCTTGAAAGTTACATAAGATTTGTGTAGCAACCACATCAAGGCAGGCTCTGTTTTAATCAGTCCCAATGTGTGAATGTGACATCATCTGTGGTGATGTCAGTTGCATGTCATTAAGTCATTTACATATTCAGACATTAGAACAGCAGGAAAACATCCGCACAGTATAGTGATGACTGTTGTGTTTACATCTGCATTACCTGTTCTTTCCCTGACACCTTTATCTGAGTCATTTGAGTACATAGACAGGAACCTGTCACGTCTCTTACCTGTGTCTTGTCGAAACTGGTGCATGGACTGCAGGTCGATGATGTAAGGAGAGAGCTGGGCATCCACCTGCCCCAGAACAACAGTACCTCGGGCATCCCCCTTCAGTACGTTCTCAATATGGTGGCAAACCGCTGCACTGTAGGGCCTCCAGCGCCCGTGTTCGTTCAACCACTCCCAGACCACCACCCTGGCCAGGTTCTGAGGCGGATACCCCAGCCCATTGACGGGCACCAGCAACCCTGATCCCGGACGAGCCATCTCCTCCGTGGTGTCTGCACTTCAGCTGCTGGCTATGTCCCAGGCTAGAACACCACTGCGACCCTGTCAGTCAACTGACACACTGGAACATTTTCATCAGCCCTGGACAGAAAAAAGCTCGAATCAGCAATTAGTTTGGTAGTCCCCAATTAGCTCATGCTGCTTTCAAGTGAGAGGCTCTGCTGGAGTCATCATCTACAGGTACTTTTCTGACTGCTGGCGTTTTGATCAGCCAAAAAAAGCAGCCTCTGTCCTCGTGTCTTGTCGTGTTTGAAGTGGCAGATGTTGATGATAATGATGAGATTTGCAGCTGTAGCAGTCTCAGTGTTCCACAGCCGACCACAGCAGATCAGCAGCAGGCAGACAGGAGACACTATCTAAACAGAGGGGGAGGGGGGGGAAACAAATGCTGTGATTTGTCCCATGAGTTATTTCTCAACAGTCAGGTACTGTTTCAAGGAGATGACATAAAGCTAACCAGTTCTGTGTTCTGTGTCTCTTTGGTGGCCTGTACCTCTAGGCAATGGTGTTTACCTCAAGTGTGACAACAATGAAAATATATATATATATGAGCCTTGTGTATGAGCCTGTGAGCTGTTTCAGCAGCAAAATAAATGTGATTGTCATCAGATTTGTGTTGAGGGGACAGGGCAGTGTGCACTAACAGCCAAATGCTATCACAATCCAAGCAGACAGAATATCACTTACACATTTTACACAGAAAGCTGATCGGATGTAATGACTACAAAGGAATGAACATTGTCTCTGTTGTTTGTACGTTCTATAAATTGATAAATCTTACGGTTCGTATTCAGTGTTTTTTTTTTTTTTTTTTTTTTTTTTTTTTTGTGGCTTGCACATACGCTTAAATTGATTCTGGCGATACAGACCTGTAGGTTGCAGTTGTGGTGCCACACATCTGTCAGGTAGAAGCTGCATTTCACAGGCTCCGGCCGAAAATCAGATTGCAAAAGAAAAAAAAAAAATACGAGGTGAAACGCACCTGCCTTTTCACATCTGTGTCTGTGACTTCCCCCTTGTCTTTAAAACTGAAACCTTCCTCCAAACCCACCTCCAGCAGCTCCGGTAATCCTGTGTTATTGCAGAAAACCAAGCCGTCGTTTTATTCCCTTGAATCTGCTACAGACACCACCAGCTTGTTGGTCCGCTCTGTTCAAGTGAACGCATGCCATTCCGCGCATTGTTCTCCGTTAACGCCAAACATTATGCTTTCACACGCGTGAAACACGCAATTCTCGCTGCCCGCAAATTACGCACAAATGTCTGGGCGCACCTGTATGGACAGCCGTTGAAAATCATCCAAAGTGTCAATTACAACAGAACATTAGTGTACAACTTCCGGTGTCTGGTTTCAAAATAAAATCCGCGTTGACCACAAATCGTGTATGGTGTTGACACATGATAGCACAAGATGACGTAGGTGTTCGTTATGGCACAAACTTAAAGAAAAGAGAGCGAGACAGGAGAGCACAAGGCTAAATTATTAGAATCTGACATCACTGTCACACTGTAACTGTACAAGCAGTATCATTTCACACCCACGATGACACAAAATACTGTAAAACCTGGGTTTGTGGATTACCCAGAAAAGGAGAATGATTGCACTTTCATTATAGCTGAGAGCTCAGGGACGGTTATGAATCAAATGGTCAAAATCCAGCTCATATGCCTCTTGGAAGACTCCAAAACCTTTAGTAAAATCCATAAGATAAGTGTTAGAGGAGAATCTGAATATCACATCAAAATTCATGGCTATGGAGATATCAGATAATAAAGGTTGGATGGAGGATGGAGCAGCTATTATGTATGACTGGGCAGTCTTAAAATTGCCTGTGATGATCGTTTTGCCTGCAGATGACATGGTTACATTTCTGCTCCTGGAGTGCTGGTTTTTAGCAGCTTTTCAGTGTGAAGATATTCTTCCCTGAATTTGACTACTTACAGATGCTTTTAAAGTAAGCAGAGAGGTGTAATGTCTGAATCAATATTACATAGATGATTTCATGATTTCATTTGTGTGGATGCTTTACAAAATCTGTGGAAATTTCACACCTTTAACTGATGTCAAGGTTCACCTGATCAGGGCTTTCTGTATATTTAGCACAGTTGAATATATCAAAGTTCAATCCTGCTAAATGGAACAACAGTACCATCTGCTGCTAAAATAATGTACCTGCAATAGGTAGGGGGAAACAGAAGAAAGAAACACTCCTGAGACAAACAGTCTTGCCTCCATGGACTTCTGGTTGGATATACAGAGTGTTTTATATAACAAATGTTACTTCTTCCCACAAACATCAACTTCCTGCTCTTGTACATCTGACAGTGACAGAGAGGTTTTTTCAGTTGCAGCTGTCTATTGACACTCCTGGGATGGAGTAGCTTCTCTCCAAACTCAAGTCAGTCTGTAATGACTGACTGACTGGTCACTCATTTAATGTCAAATCAGCATTAACAGCTGAAAAATGATTGCTATCAGATCTTGAACTCCTCATTATCCTTTTCATTAAATCAAAAATGTAGCATTTCATTGAATCTACAGGTTTTTATGCATCTATTCACAACTGTATTTCTATCTGTAGCTTAAGACATGTTTCCAAATTGCATAAAATACATGTCAATTACATGTAACTGCATAAATTGCATTTTACACAGAATCATCCACATTTTTCTCTCCTGTCTATGTACGTGGAGATTAAACCATTTTAAATACCTAATTGTGTCCACATTTACTATCTGGGGGATTTTGATCTCAGTGCAGTCAATTCAGTGAATGAGGACCTTGCTACTGCTAAAGAAATATTACTGATGATAATAATCAGTTGATCATCACAGCTGTGTAAAGAGATTAGAAAAAAAAACATTGTTTATATATGGAATGTATAACACTATCAATAATGTTGTAGTGAGGTAAAGACAAACTTGTCTGTAAATACAGTATGATCCTCTGTCCAGGTCCAAATTTACTGTCTGGGGGGTTTTTACAGGGAACAAGTGCTTTAATGCTGATCTCAGTGCAGTCTGATTGATTGGAGATGTGCACAGGGAGAAAGGTTCAGAACTGTAGAGAATAAGCTTCCCCCACTCCAACTTCAGTAGTACCATCAGTTATGTGGACAACACCACCATCATGTGGCCTTTTCATGTTCCCACATCAAACTCATCTCAGTAAACATACCAAACTAGTGTTCAGCTTTGTGGAAATTATAGTTGTAGGGCAAATATTCATAAATGGATTATGTTCCATGGATTTGACACTCTCCTAGTGGGAGATAGCAAGGGGTGCATTTCCTGGCAGAGTGGTTTACTGTGAGGCATTATGAATTGAACCTAACTTGATATAGCTCAAACTAATTGGTGATAATGGTTACATTTGCACCTGTAATGTGAAGTTCAGCATAAAATCAAACAGCTGTTTCCAGTACTATACAAGCTATCCATCCATTATCCATCCATTCCCAGCTGACATTGGCCAAGAGGCGGGTACATGAGAAACAAACAACACATTCACACCTACAGGCAATATGGAGTCACCAATTAACTTAACCTACATGTCCTGTTGTGGGAGGAAGCCAGAGTGCCAGGTAAGAACCCATGCAGGCACAGGGAGAATATGTAAACTCCACACAGAAAAGCCTTCTTGTTGTGAGGCAACAGTGCTAACCACCACACCACTGTACAAGTTATCACTCAAAATAACCCTGCCTAGCATCAATAAGTGAGGCCATGTTGCCTCTGGAAACATATTCACAACTGGCCCAATGAAAATAACAGAGCAACCAACTATTTGAACCACCACAAAGCTACTGAAGGTATTTTACATTTTTTATTTTACACTTTCATTTTTTGCTTTGTCTTCTATTTTTTTTTTAAATTTATTTATTTTTTACTGTGATTTATGTTTACCTTCATATTTATTGTGTTGCATAATCAGTCAGATAAAGGGTTGACACATAGACTGACAACCATTCACACTAACGTTTACACCCTTGGGCACCAGTTAACCTCACCTGCATTTCTCTGGAATGTCTTTGTCTTTGGGAAACATAGGGGCAACACATAAACTCCACACAGAAAGGCCCCTGCCAACTGGCAGGTTTAACTTAAAGAAGTGTTAACACTGAATGTTAACACCTTCCTTCGATGAAGTATATTAAAATACGTGCACATGTAATACATTTTTCAGTCTCATCTCATTTTCTTGTTCCTTCATCTTTGAGGCGATTATTCATTTTTGATATTATAAAATATATCAAGCCTGTGCCAGTCCTTGCACAAGTTGCAAAGTATAGTTTTGTACAGCTGAATTAAGTACAGGTGAAACTAAAACAATTGAAAATAACATTAAACTTTTATTTCCCCCACTACTAAACAACTGTGAGGAGGCTATGAACCATGTGTTTGTGTTTATTTAATTTATTAATTAATCTGTGTTAGGAATTTCAGTCGTCATTTTATATTCTCTTACACACATGCACACACCCTAAATAAGATTCAGTGGAAAATGTTTAATAGTGAGTAAAATACATTGAAATCCCTTCAAATGAAGCACCTCCTTGTTTTATTACACACAAATACAGAATATAACTGTTATTAGTTGTTTTTCAGTTAAAATTGAATAATTTGATTTTTAATACATATGGGTTTTATACAAATATACATATGGATATACAGGATGAGGAATTCTGGTTATCTGAACAATGTTATCTGATCCTAAATCATTCATGGACACATTCCTGTGAGATAACCTCACTGGTTTGACCTTGAAATGACACTGAATGATTCAATAAGCATTATTAACAGAGAACAGCTGGAACACGTTCATTTGCACAGTTTTATCAGTCAGTCAAACAAAAAAGTGTTGGTAGTGGTCCATCAGCTGAAGTAACAGTGTGGCTGGGCAGTGTGCTGCTCACAGAACAACATAGATGAAGAGAGCCATGATGGCAGCGCTGATCAGCCCAGAGATAGGAACTGTGACGAACCAGGCGATGAAGATGTTCCTGAAGAGACGCCAGTCAACTGATTTCCTGGAGCGCAGCCATCCCACGGCCACCACAGATCCCACCTGTGTTCCCATGACATCACAGTAAATCAGCAGATGTAACCTCAGGGCCAGGTTCAACAACATATAGTATTGGGTTGAAGTTTCAAGCTTTTGATTTTGCTTACCTTGCAGTGGGTTGTGCTGACAGGAAGACCAATATTGGATGCTACAACAACTGTGATTGCCGAAGCTAGCTCAATGCTGAAACCACTAAATTGGAAGAAAATATCTTAGTGTGCTTTGACTATCAGATATATTTGATTTTTTTTTTGTTCTTATAGGATATAGATATGTGGCATACCTGGAGGGTGTAATGGGAGTAAGGTCTTTGCCCATGGTTTGGATCACCCTCCGGCCCCACACCCAGAGACCGGTGCAGATGCCCACTCCCCCGTAGAGAAGCAACCAGATAGGTGTGGGTGCATTGGACACCACAGAGCCACTCTCATACAGAAGCCAGAGACCCACCAGTGGCCCGATCGCATTGCTAGTGATAAAATGGCTTATGTAAATCAACATCACATACATAATTTCCTCAGAAACAAACTACCCAAATTACCCTTGCCTACCTGACATCATTCCCTCCGTGAGCAAACGAGCCAAAGCACGCTGTGAGTATTTGCAGGAACTGGAAAAGCATGGCGACAGCTGGTTGGTCGACCTCCAGCTCATCCTCCTCCACAGTGAGGTCCCTGCCAGCCTCACACTGAGTCACGCTCCCATCCGGGACTGTACTCCCACCACTCACTGCTGAGCTGTAGCTGCTGTAGCTGTCCACCCTTGATCTTCTCTGAAGCCCACCGTCCAGGTCCTTGTATTTAGGATCTCCCTGGATGCCATAAATGGCCATGGTGTAAGAGGTGTAGCTGTTGTTCCTCCTGATGGGCCGCTCCTCTGTGTCACTGTCACCAATGCAGTCGCCAACTTTGGCTTTGTGGAGCTTGTGTAGCAGGTCTTTGTAAAGGCCAGAGTCCTTGTGGATGGTGTGGGATCGTCCACTGTGAGGATCTGTGATCACCATGGGACCAACTGTGCCATTCAGACCTATGAAAACAAATTGTTCATTGCAATTCACTTGGTGAAAGCATAAATTAGATAAATGATTTCAAGGCATTCATTTCTCACCATTGCTGATATCCAAGTCCTTGGTTTCCATGTCATTGGTGTCCAAATCAGCCTCCTCTGAGCCTCCGAGTTTGAAAGCCACCTTCTGACTGTCTGCTGGTGGGGTCTGAGGTTGAGGGTCACAGGGTGCTGAGAGCTGCTCTGCTTGTGCAGGTTTGCTGGAGTTCTCCATTAGTGGAGTTTCACACGGAGCAGCAGCTGTTTCCCCTGAAGTACATTACAGTGTTCAGCTGAGATCATGTAAGTCACATGGAGGGCAAAGCTTATACAAGCCTGTTTGTGCAAGACTAAAAAGTAAACTGGATTACCCGACTATTAGTTAGTGTCTATTCAAAGTGCATTAGTAAATGGAAGTCCAAAAGTTTAAGATTTACTCACGTTTTATTTTCTTCTTGAGGCGTGGACAGACAATGAACCAAACGACCAAAGCTGTGACGAGGGCGCAGCCTAGCGAAATGCACAGTATACCCCACCATGGCACTCTGTCAAAACCCAGCACTATGCACACAAGACAGGGACACGAGAGAGAACTGTGTCTTAGATAGGGAGAAACAGAAACGCCACTGCTTCTTTAATTTATTCATAACTCCCTCTGTCTGGTCCTATGAAACAGATAAGAAAAAATGTCACTACTCATACATTCCTATACACTTTAGCCTAGTTTAGAAGAGTAGCAACATCTAATACTTATCATTTTACAATTCCAAGAAAATAAATTAAAAAATGTGTGTGTCATTTTTTGGAGGTAACTACACCTCTTCCAGTCTCATCAGTTGTGGTCAGGTGATTTCTTTGGAATTACCGCTCCAGTGTCTCAATATGTTCTTACAGACAGCAGTATCAGCGAGACTACACACTCCTCCAATCAGATAGCAAGAAAGAGACTCGTCTTGCAGCACAGTGATAAATTACTTGCAGTACACTATGTTAAGGACACTTTTGCTTTTCTTTTGTTGCTTCACAGTATAGCTAAAGTGCTTTTGCTGTAACTGCTAAAATGACATGGCTTGATGCATGTTGGTATGACAATATTACATTTCCCCCTTACAGATACAACTCACCTGTTTGCTCTTGTGGAAAACAGCAGATTAATCACAAATAGAAAGCCAGACAGTAAAAACAGTGGCTTTCAGCAACAACTATTCCAAAATGGCCACAAACTATATATACTGCATAGACAGCTGAAGTGTGTGGGTAGAAAACATCAGTTTTTAAATGAAAAAAATGGGAGGAAAAAGGGAGGAAAAGGTTTCCTGCATCCCCGTGTCAGGAAATAAAGTGGACTGGAACATGTGTGCAGTATCAGGATTACGCTGTAATTTTTGCATAGCAGGAGTTATGGTGTGTTATATTCCTTGACCCACACACACCGGCCTACAGCCTTCAGTGAAGGGCCCAGGCCAGTTGACTTCTCGATAAGTTCAATCCTGCAAATGAAACAAAAAGGAATGGAAATTTTCCATTTAATAGTTGTATCCTATTCAGATTCTTATTTCAACTAGTTTGATTGTTTTCCTGTTGTGTCTACTTTAATCCTGGTTTTAATTAGTGTCTGGTCCTTTAAGTTTTGTGTAATCACCAGAAATAAATGCCAGAGACTCTTTGCATTGATTAAATAATGCCCAAAATGTCTATGAATGATCTGACACGCTTAAACATTTACAGAATGGTCCCCTCATACTTTGCCACCTACTTTTGTCCTAAGAAGACTGTCATCAACTCTCCTCTGTGTCTCCAGTGACACATTTATTCAGACCTCATCTTGCTCCAGGGATTTCAGCAGCTGCTGTGTTAAGTGCAGTGCAGTAAGCAAGAGTCAAAAGAAGCATGGATGTGGTGTGTTAATGTGATACTCACATGGTGCTCCTGTAAACATGATGGAGAAGAGGTTGATGCCCATAGTGATGCCGTAGAAAACAGGAAGAGCTCTGAGGCCGTTGGGTACAGGGTCAGCCTGTGGAAATCAGTTCTGTGAGTGCTCAGTGAGCTGTGTCAGGGTCTTATGCCAGCAGCTAACACAAAGCCAAGACTTTCAACATTTTTACACTTCAGTTTTTGTACAGGTTAACAAACTGGTTATGACATGTTAATAAGTGATCTTTAGAGGTGCTGCTGAACAGCTTTTGGAAAGAGTCAGGCTAGCAGCTAGCAGTCTTTATGCTAAGCTAAGTTAGCCATTTGAGCATACATAGCCTACAGACATCAGACTGATGTAAATCTCTTCATCCAACTCTTAGCAAGAGAGCAAATCTGCACATTCCCAAAAATGTTAAATAAGTGCTTAAATACAATTTTAGGTACTTGCACCTAAAGAGGAAACCAGTTGTTTTGGCTTGAAACTCCATATAAATGAAGCAGAGTTTATTTGAGGCCTTTTGTCATATTTCAGATGTCTATGAGATGTCAATTCCTCTTCCTTACTCAGACAGTTCCCCTTTAAACTTCTCAAATAGTTTAATTAATTGTTGGAAGCCAAGTTATCCAATATTTCACAAAAAGGCAAAGATTAGAAAAAAAAGTGTGTGTGTGTGTGTGTGTATGTGTGTGTGTGTGTGTATATATATATATATATATATATATATATATATATATATAGTATCAGTAGTATCATCAGTATAAAAAAATCTCATAATACTTGCAGATCAAGTATTTCTGTGCTTCACTCTGGCACTGGACTTGAATACTTCTTATAACAATGGTGACTTCAAATTACACTATATTATTAACCATGTAAAGTGAGAGGAAATATCTTACCTTGTTCAGAATGAATTTGCGAACAAAGTAGAAGAGAATTCCTGACATGATGCCTGATAGCACAGGTGACAGGAACCAGGATGCCACTTTGGATAGGGAAAGACATTTACTAGTTAATCTTTTAGAAATACTTGTATTTCAGGATTAACAGATACTTAATAAAAACAGATACTTATAAACACAAAATACTCACCAATGCGCAGTAACTCCATCCATCTGACCCCTTGGTGACCTTTGGCTACCATGGAGTAGCCAATTGTGGCTCCAACAATACAGTGGGTTCCAGAAATGGGAAGCTTCAGGAATGATGCAGCCAGCTGCCACACAGCAGAGCCTGTAGTACAAAAACATGAATGAGGCCTGGGCTCACAATCTGAAAATGCACTGGGTTAGGCTACTGTATTTTTGATGCACTGTTCAAGTGAATTAAAATGCATTTTCTATGTGTATGAGTGCTTACCACACATTGCACTTATGGATCCTGCCATCTGGACATGTTCAGAGCCGTTGTACATCTGGACGTCAATGATGCCCTGTCGGATGGTTTCGCTGACTTTGGCCCCCAGCAGCACTGAGCCCACTGTCTCAAAGATAGTGGCCAGGATGCAGGCCTGCCGCATGGTGACCACCCCAGAGCCCACTGCTGTACCAAAGGAGTTGGCTACATCATTGGCCCCCACAGAGAAAGCCAGGATGAAGGCGATGATAAAGCCCAGCACCAACAGCCATAAGTAGCCTGACATGTCAGTCTGTGAGGCCAGGGCCACGGTGGTGGCAGCAGCCAGGGATGCTAGTGTTGTTGTATCCATTGCAACTTGCAATTTAATTTAACTAAAACAAGTTGAACCAAACCAAGTTAGTGTGGTTTGACAGTGACTTATGAGGCAATATGTGTTTATAAATAAAGGATTAAAGAACCCCTTTGTCCAGTTCTAAAAGTGCTAATGAGGGGAAATTAAAAATTATTGCTAGCTAGGTATGCAGGCTTTGTCTGTAGGCTTCATCATAAAATGACAGCTCATAGAGACAAGAGAGAGATCCATTGTGACAGTGATCCTCTGATGATACACACTGCAAAAACACATAAGTTATACATGAGTTAGTGGTTGATATTCCTTATATACTGGTCCACAAACAAAGGCTAAGTTGAGTTAGTTGACGAGACCAAACAGCATGCGTCAGTTTGCTCTGCAGGGATGATTTAGTGAGCGATGGCAGAGGGAAGTGGTTATGATAGAGTGTTATATCTATTGTAAGTCATTTCTGGAGTGAGCCAATAAACAAATTCAAATTCAAGTTTGGCAAAATTGTTGGAGCGTAACACTACTGAGGAGTTATCTGTCTGAGCAGGAGGCTGTGGAGAGCTGAGCTAATCTTAACATGAGTGTTTAACTCTCCAATGCAGTGCATTACAGTGTACGCATGTACTGTACTTTCTTAGGGCTAGTCGTGAGTTTTCTCAGCGTTGTAATGTTCACAATGTCAATAGGAACTCATATTGGACATAAGCTGTGGTACAACAGTGACTTTATAGTAACTTCACTGTACTTAAAAGTGTCTTTAATCTCCTGAGGTGCTTTAATAGGATTTACTAAGACTTAAGACCTTTAATAGCTAACACTTATGAAATCCATCTATGTAATTAAATCTACCACTGTGGCTCTTTCTCCTCAGACTTGTCCTCTGTGTCGCAGTTACACTTTTACTAAACATGTAACAGGTGCACAGAGAGCGTTACATAATAACATAATACATAGTAGCCCCTAAAACTCCATTTCCATATTGAAAATCGCACATAAATCCACTTTAAACTTGAAAAAGAGACTTTAGAACTGAGAATAATTGGATTATTCAGGTCCAGGTAGTCAGTCTGAGCCAATTCTCCATCAGTATAGAAAATAGCGGTATGTTAATCTCCTTAGCTGCTCTTGCATAATTGAAATTAAGTGAACACCCCCAGAAAAAAACAGAAACAAAGAAAACAGAAAATAGTGACAAATACTCACGTGTGACACCTGAGTGAAAGTGTTCTGCCGCGTGTTTGCGTCCTCTGCAGCGCGCGTGTCTCGCTGTCAGGTTTCAACCAGCCGCACTGAGCTGTATGCAAAGTGAGAGAATGTTAGCAGCAGCAGTCTGTCTGTCTGTCAGGGGAGGGGAGTCTGTTTGGAGGCTCCTGTTGGAGGCTGGTTTATATATTGAGCTTGTTGTGGAGTACACGCCTTTTTCAGTCCGGTCATGAGACCTCTGCTGCCTAAAGTTAATGTTTACCTGGTTTGTTGACAGGGGGGAAAAATATAATTACAGTTGTCTTTGATTATGTTGCTTTAGTGTACATGAACACAAAATCCCAAAATGATGTTTTTCCCTAACCACCACGGAGAAACACAAATGTCAATTGTTTGGCCTAAAATATATATTCTATATAAGTAAGAAATATTTCAGGCTACAGTGTGTTTATGATAATCAGGGTTTATTATTTTTATATAATCAGTGTAACATTCCTGGATACTATGTATAGTCAGACTATGAATAAATACAAATAAGGAAGACATGTGCAGCTTTATACTACATTTATCCTATGAGGAGGTGTGTGTGTGTGTGTGTGTGTGTGTGTGTGTTAAAAGGACCAGAGAATGAAGGGTTTATTTAAGTAATGGGCCAACAACTCTGGTGCCACCTACTGGCCAAACTGAACGTTTTATGTAAACTAATGTTATAAGAACAGGGAACGTTTCAACCTTGTATTGTGTGTGTGCTGTGTGATAACACCTGGAGCCATTAGCTATTGACTTTTTCATCTTGTTGAAAGGTTCTTATTTACTTTTCTTGGTCTGAATGTTCTGGATGTAAGGATGTCAATGTTAAAGGATTTCCAACACATCAAAATGTGTTCTGCCACCATGTGCTCACACTGAAGGTTTAGGCAATGGAGAATCACCGACAGTGTGTACAGCTCATTAAGCAAGTGTGAAACCACAGTTACAAACCGTGTTACTAATCAACCTGCTCTTCACCAGGAACAGTCCCATTACTGAGAAGCTCCGGCCGCCTTCAGTGTCAGCAGAATCGACTCTTGTCTGAAATGCTACAGTGCCTCCAAATCTGCTGATAAGTTCCTCTTCATTACTCATTTATTTAGTACATATTGGATTATGTAGCTCTGTGACATATTGTCAAATCAACCCCTGTGCACAAGTGCCACCTGTGTGGAATATTTTGACCTCTCTTCAAAGCATGTGACAAGTGACTCACAATACCAGTGAAGAGAAATGTGAAGGTGGAGGGATATGTTCCATTCCCATGCATACATACATCTAACCACACTGGTATGATACAATGCAGGTCTCATCATAATATGTAATTCACATCTTTAGGCAAGTGCTAAATGCATATGCTCACCCATACACACACATCCATATAGTTAAAACATGTTGCTATTGCAACAAATCAGAAAAAATTACAGCATTTGCCACCAGAGCATCCTGAATACATGTCCGTTATCCACCCACATTTGGATCATAATGAGTTTCTTTTGGCAATTTCTTTGGTTGCTTTACATAAGCCACACATGATATCTATATATTATGATATCTGTGGACCAGTCATCCCAGTTTGAATCAAGTTTTTTCCAGCTGTAGTAGAGATATCACATCTTATTGTATATCCACATTGTAAAAGAAGAGGTTTGTCAACTCTTGTTGCTTCAGCTCCTGAGTATTAATTGCTGTGTTTTTTTTCAGGGTTTAGATATATTGATATCAACTGTTAATGTTTTAAAAACAGCAGTCAGGGGATTATGAGAAATTAACGTGTTACATAGAACAGATAGAGAGTCCAAAGACCAGAGATTAACCTGTTAAAGACAGACTCAAACAGAAGAAGAACCACATTGTTACATCTAGGACATTCAATAGATATCGTTTCCATTTCTCAAACCCATAAACAAAGTTTCCACCCTGGCTGGGTGTATGATTTAAGCCTGTCGAATCCTTCCCCAACGATAAACTTTGAGCACTGCACGTTCTTGCATTGTGATTCTTGATTGTGGTGATTCTCGATTCTTGCAAGTGTGCTGTCAACAATGTATGTATGTTTGTTGTCTGTTAAAATATTCCAGCTGAGGTTACATGAAATGCAACTGCCTTTCCACACATGTAGAAAAACTCGGAAAACCTGTTTTTTCAGAATAGTTTCATATCATATTCACTAGCTGGTTAGAAGAAGCTGCCAGTTCAGGATTGTGAACGCCCAGTAGCCTTAAACAAAACGATCATCATTTAAGTAATTATCCTGGATAACTATTGCAGATCATTTAAATACAGAGAGGTTGAACAAGAACTTCAAAAATGAATCATGCACAACACTGCAGTAGTTACACAGTCATTCCATGCAATCATGTTCTCATGAGATTAGAGCTGTAATTTTGATTATTTACAAAATGCTGCCTGATTTGTTGACAGTGATCTGACTTTTGACAGAGCAGACAAAGTACAAGAACTTTCCCAGGAGGCTCGGGCCAATCCCCTGTATTGTGATGCACGCATAATTACTACTGCCACAGTAAAACTGAGATAAATGTTGTTTTCTGTCGTGTTTGAGGTATTTGGGATTGTAATTAAAACAACAATGTGCATTTGTTTTGCAGCATGAGAAGTTTTTCTCTTAACATTCTCATGGCCATGTTGTCTGTATTCCAACTGCCACTCATAACTTTGTTGCACTGAATAACAAAACGCAGCAGCCGATCACATTTAATTTATCTTAAAACGTAAACTTACATATCACTGTGGTTGATGTGTCAAACACAAAGTGTGATTATAAACACCCTCTAACTAATTAGACCACCACCAAATTATATTATACATAATTTTGTTTAGCAATGCCAAACTTGACCTTTTGGATGATAAACATAATCTACGTTTAAACTTTTACCAAAAATCATAATGTGTGAAGTGTGATGTGCAGTAGCAGTAATCTCTTACAGAGTCGCCTCCTAGTGGTAAACTCAGGAAAGTATTTTCTCTACTGTTCTCTCTCTCTTGTTTGTGAGAGTTTACCTGCAGAAACTGTTTTTAGTTGTTTGTGCTCATGCAACATGACACCATTTGTCATCCACAATGTCAGATGGTTTATCTAAGCGCCTCTAGATGGCATCAATGCCCCTGTTCAGGTTACACTGGCCCATGAATATACTCTATGTGGAAATACCAGTTTGAACAGCTAATAAGGAAAATTAATAACGAGCTGTTGGATCACTATTGACTCACGTATGCATGGATTTGCTGCAAGATAGGTTTGATGTGAACTTTATGTTACTGGGCAGTGGATTTTAAGAGGTGTCATGCAGATGTCCCAATTCAAACCAGCTAATAACCTTAGTGTGTTCATTTTTAATGGTTTACCTTACTATTTTTAAAGTAAAATGACATCCAACTCATGTTTTTCCTCATTCTCATCCCTGAAGATCTTCAACTTGTCAGAACAGTCAGGGTATTTCCCACTTCTTTAAAATTGACCAACTCTGTAATTTCAAAGACAGAAGTTTGGGAATCTTTTTTTTTTATATCGCATATCATATTTAATGTTAGACAAGATAGGACATGCAAATAAGTAACTGAAGAGCACGGCCAGTTCTCATGCTCAGGCTTATATTAGCCCAACCCTTCCTTCCCCGCTTCCCTCCCTCCTATGCCTTGCCAAACAGGATCTGTAGGATCTTACAGAGTCATTTTCTCAGGAGACAGGAATGTCAGAACACAAGGCCTGGTGCCTGCTGGAACATGCACCCTCACATTCCCTCAAACTTACAGGAAAAAGTCCCGAATGTGTTGCTCATGCATCCATTTAATTTCCACTCAGTGTGTGGTAACATCTATCTATAAAATTCCATGTTCACCCAGGACGTGTTGCAGACGCACACTGACTCACTATTGAAATTAGGTTGTCTGGTACACCACCCTGCCTGTTTTTTTTAACGTGTGTACATGACTTTGTGACCTTTGACTTTAAAAAGAGTTTTATTCATTTAGTGACATCCTTAACTTCTTTTTAAAACAAACAAACAAAAAAAAAAACTTTTTGCTTGTTATCCCATGTTTTTTTAAGCTTTCTCAGATCACATTATACAAATATCCAAATAACACACAAAACTATTAAGGGACTTTTGAGATTTTTATTTTTTAAGGTCTTTTCAAAACTCTTTCTTTTGGGGGTACAGCTTATAAGCAAAATATTATACAGCAGATAGGCTAGTCATTTAGACTATAAAGAACCCAGGTATGTCAGAATATAAATATAATACAATGAAATTGTGGCATTTGGGCTGCATTAAAAGAATGACACAAAGTCAAAGAAATGTAAAGGATTACTTGGCTGATTTTTCAATCACCCCACATCACCATCTACAGTCTCAGGTTCTCAGATGCTATTGACAAGCAGGGGAAAGAAATGTAACAAAAACTAGGATTGATGTTACATTTGTCTGCGTCAATGTGTCTTAAACTTGGACACACAGAGGTCCAAAGCGACAGCACTCCTGCATCTGTCTATGAGCTCGCCCTCTCAACACTAGCACTGGCACTTCCATCGCTCGACAAGCAGAGCCGCACGCAGTGAAATGTTAAAGAAAGTCCAGTTTCCTCCCGTATCAGAGGTTGTTTCTGCTTTAATTGACAGACCAGTGGCTGGAAGTTGGCGATGAGCTGCTGGCAGACTCTTTGTGGGACAGATTTGGGCTGTGGCTGTAGGTGGGGGAGTGAGTAACGCTCGGGCTGCTGGGAGGTGTGGAAGAACAGGAGGAAGACTTGGATTTGATCTGCAGCCACTTGTCTCCCAAGGCCTTGGCAAAGTGGTCGTCGACGGACACGCTGATGGAAAGCTGCTGGGAGCGAGCTCTCTGGTAGTTCACCCCGAGGCTCCTCTGGAAGTGCTCCTCGACCACGTGATCGTAGCTGCTTTTGGAAACCACTGGAGAGGAAAGGATGGATGACAAGCGTTAAACACACGCCTCAGTGAGTCAGAAAAAGTGAGCGGATATCTACATTATGATGCATATGTGACGACTAGGGAGTGACCGTCTGGCGAGTGAACTCATTGAGAAGAGCATGAGACTGACCTGATGAGTGGCCTCTGTGGACCTCAGACCTGCAGGTGGGGTTTCTTAATGAGGAGACACAGGTGATCACAGAGGGGCGCATCTGGAAAAACAAAAAAGAGATGGGTTATTAATTAGATTATAGGAACATCCCACAAAATTTGTATTTGTATTAATATCTCCTAAACCTGACTGCACACTACTAGTACAAGAAAAACAGTGTGCCAAGTTCAGTTTGAAATGATTTGAAAACTGATTAAACTGGTTGGGTTTGCCCATGAGAGTCAGATCACTCCCAGTGTGGTGGCATAAACAGGTCAAAGAGAGAGCAGTCTGTTTGGTCTTGTTGATGACATTCCTCCTTCCATTGCTCACATTTTCTTCCTGAATCCGGCTGGATTGCATAGCGTGGACAAGCTTAGGCCTGCACACACTCCACTTGGAGGTAGAGTGAGTGTGGATTCACTGACTACAGGTGGGAGATATACCACAGCTGCAGGTAGCCTGGAGCTACACTGACACTACAAAGGGACATACAGTACTGCCACTTCTCATGAGCTATGACAGCCCAAACATTAGCCTTGATCTTGCCTTGAGAAAATCACATTGAACACTTTGAAGACACAAGCACCACTTTATGTTTGCTTGGTGAATTACCTGGATTTGAGTTGTAGCACCGCTTTTGGACTTTTCCTCTGTGTTTTCAGGGTCTTTTCTCGGTTTCTTGATGAGGGCAAGTGGTTCATCCATGACTGGCGTGTAGTACACAGGGGTGGGCAGAGGGCTAGTGGGGCTGGGTGTCGGACTCCAGGTGGATGTGGGGCTCTGTGGGCTGTTGAACACAGCCGGTGCTGGTGCTGCTCTCTGGGCCACTTTACCACTGTTCCTGCTCAGCACACGCTCTCGCCTGAAAGAGTTATCGATCAGAAACTGTCACATCTCTTTCAGAGAATTTACAGAATTAGTATTATTATTGGAGACACAAATAAACCAGTTTCACCAACCTTTCCTCCAGTGTCAGGCCTCTCTCATGGCTGCGCTTGCGTTTGACTGGATACACTGTTGGGGCTCTGACCCGGTCATTTGTGATGTGTCTGTATCTGTCTTCGCTTCTGAGGTGGGGTTGACCTGATAGACAAAATAAAAATGAGAATCAGAATCAAATTATTATTATTAAAGACTGTTTCAAAAAAAAAAAAAAAAAAATCAATCATACCCCAGATGTTTTGTCAATGGTGGATTTGCTTGAACAAAGAAATCCTGTAAAACCACCATTTACTGTCACTGATGATTTTACTACATTGATAATGGTGTGTGGCACTCAGTGATGAGTAACTGCTTGTTTTGATCCATGACATCAACCTGCATGACTACTATTCGTGGGAAAACTTTTTTTTTTGTCACCGTTAATTGTAAACTCCGTTAAGCTGTAGAACTTGATCTACTTGATCAGTGAGCGTTACAAAACTACACAGCTGATTTAGTGCTAACGGTAAATGTTGTTTTTCTGCATAATGTTGGCGCTCAGCCCTATTGCGCAGTCAAAAGGGCGCAATCAACATGTTTGGTGCCATACATCTAATGGCTTTTAGTCACTGACGACCCTGATTTGGGCAGCACCCATTTGTGAAAGGGCCATCAAGGTGAATACACACACACACACACACACACAAACACACACTGGATTTTTCCAATTACACAAGTTCAAACACATCAGAAAGAAGCTGGTGATGTCACTGACTGGTGCTGAATAAGAGGAGTGCACTGACAACAAGTTTTAACTCACAAAATGATTAGTGAGATCACAGTACAGTATTTTTTCCATGAATGTAGGTTTGTCACTTTCCGAGTTTTAAGCAAAGCAGCAGGAGAAACATTCAAGCAAACCAGTTCTTGACTCACATCAACATGCTCACATGTTCAAAACAGTCATGCATATAGTCAAAACACAAAGCATTGTTTGAAAATGTAATGGCAGCATGATTACCTGCCCCATTGTTTGACTGTATGCCAAGTTAACACTTGAAGCAGGAGTCCTTCAGCTATATTCAGATCAGTCATTCAGTGCAAAAGAACCTACCTACTCACATTAACATTATTTTTATTGAACTGAAACAATAGGCGATTGACTGCTTTGAAATGTAAAACACAGAAAAAGTCGTAAACACTGTCTTCACATTCAGACTGCTCATTCAAATCCCCATTTCCATTATGGTTAAACACTCTAACACCTGTGAGCTACTCCTTCAACACTGAGTGCCACTGTGGAGGAGGGGAAGAGGGGGGTGGCAGGTATAACCACACCTATGCTGATTTTCTAATGCCTCGGGCATAGATATTTCTTCCTTATTAGCAGAGGAAACATGCTGCCTGACCTTCTGCTTTGCTGCGTTTAATCAGATATTGTGGAGATCCAACAGAAAGACAGCAGAGTTGTGAGCAACAACACACATTACAGAATCTTATTTCAGCCTTGAGGGACCTTAAATGCCAATAAGTATTAATAGAAAGCCCTTTATTATAAGTAGATTTCCCATATGAAATCCACTTTTCTTTATGACAGAGCTGAAGATATTTTAAAAAGTATATATTAAAAGTTGAACATTCTTATTTTCATATTATCATTCTTAGTTTGTATCTTCCATGTGACTGTCATCCCATTTGATTCTTTCCTTTTGAAGCGTATTTACGTAAATAGTTTGCGCAGAAAACAGGTAAATGCCACTTACATGAACACAGACATACAGTATACGGTAGTGACATTACATAACATATAAACATGTAAATATATAACACAAAATGTTGTAGGATAACCATAGCAGAGACTTAATGCCACTGATCAGAGTAATACAATTATCCACAGTCATAAAGCAACATAAGGTGGTGAGAGAAAAGTGATAATCAAGCTTACCCTCTAAAATGTAGACCTTAAAGCCACTGCTCATCCGAGTGATGTAGTGGAAATTAGCCACGGCCATGGCTCCTTGTCTTTGTCTGAGAAGAGCCGAACACAGAGGAACACCTTGACTGCCGGAGCTTACAGGACACAATGCGTCTCAGTCATAGAAGGTATTGGAAAGGTAATGAGATGCTGGGTCTGAGCTCAGCCAGGTAAAGTATCAGGTGAGTGTAGATAGGTGCAAGGACTTCCCTGTGACTCATTCCCTGCATTCAGATTGGCTGCTGCGGGAGCCAATGGAAAGCCCTCGTTCACACTCAGTGTTGTTATTGTCCTGCAGGCGGAATGTGCTCTTAGGTAGGCCTGTCTGAGAAGTAGAAAGTGGAGTTGGTAAAGGTTGTAATACCACAAAATTCAGAGATCAGAGAAGCTCTTGCTTTATTCAACATTTTCCTTTGTAGAAGATATCCCAACAAAAACACCTCTTTGGTCATACAACAGTTTTCCACACCAGATTCCTCCCTGAGCAAAGAAGGAAAGTGAAGTGTGCCTTTTGTTTCCCACCATGGAGTCAGCACCTGTCCCACTCCCCTCCCTCCCGCTCTCCTAATCTGCAATCTCACCAAACTGCATTTTTTCGAGCGCTTAGCCCACCAGAGCTCCAGTCATTCCACTGACCTGCCCATACACGCACACAGCTGCACTGTGAGCCTGCCTCGCCAGTAATCCAAAGGCTTTTGTTGATGGCCAGACAAAGACTCCTAAGTCCTGAAAATGCTGCTGCCATGAGAACAATCTCACCTGAGCGTACTGGGGAGTTTGGCCACACGTTGAAAGTGTTTGGAGGCCTCTCATTCAGATACTTTGCGACATTAAGCCCTGTTGAAAATATTATTAAGAGTGTAATGAATATGTTTTGATATGTTTGCACATTAATTCAATGAGAATCAATTAAATCAATCCCCTGTGCTCCCCTAGTATTGACCGACATATCAGCCTGTTTCAATCCATTTAAAACTGCTGGTGATTATTGTACTAACAGGATGATAGCAGCTACTGAAGAAGGTTGGTTCAAAAATGACGAAAAGCTTCACATATAAAGGTCTTTCTGTGAATACATGCATGCATAATAATATGTTGGATTTAATTTAAGCTCAACACTGCCTCCCTAAGCCATATACAGCAATAACAAGGCATCAAATTCTACATCAAGACACTGTGCTGTATACTGTGTATGCATTAAAAATCAAGGATAGCAAAGTAGTGTTTACTATATAGTTATCTTGAAAAACATGTTTGTTCACTGACACATTCCATGCAGTGTTAACATTTTAAAATGCAAAGAATCTGGGTATAAAATGCAAAGAATCTGTGAGAGGCCTACCAAGTTTTTCTAGTTTAGTAGCATTAACTGTCCACCAATTCTGTCCCTCAAACAGCTAAGAAAAGATTTACTGTATTAATATGCTAACAAAATATTAATCTCACTTCTCCTCTAAAAATAGATGATTGTCATAGTACAACAAATAATAACTGAGTTTGTAGTTTGGATAGCCATAATTTGATTGATATATTTGATATTCTTTTGGATATTCGTGTATTTGTTTCAACACACAGGAAACAGATCTATCCCCTGTCTAACCTGGATGTAAATCCCACAAGCTAACTGAAGCTGTGGATCTTCTTAGTCGTAGAAGATGCCTTAAATGTTTGTACTGTCTTCATAAATATATCTGTGTGAAGCAGGGGGCTGTTCAAAATGAATACTGATATTCAGCTAAAATTATAATGAAGATTTTTTTTTGTATCAAATGTGTATGCACTAACAAGACAAAACATAGGTCATGTATTGGTATTGATAATCCTGTAGCAAATAATTATAATATTCATATTATTGTTTATGGATATCAAGAAATACTTGGCACTGAAAAGGTGTAGGGTTTAATAATCAATGAATACATCAATCAGTTCATAAATACTGATGCTAATAAATAGTAAACAAATATCCTGCATCAAAACTCAAATATCAACAGCTGTCTTGTTAAAACATATCTAAATCACTTATTTACTCATGCAGAGAAGGTCATTAAACACCTTATTTCAAGTTCAAACATCAAATGCTATCAGTGCTAGCAAACATACTGATTGGACCAAGAATGATTTTGTTTTTGTCTTGTTCCATCACCTAATAACAGAAACAGAATCAATATATATTTTTATTATTTTCTCATTATACAATAGGCAATTTATCAGTAAAAGGAGACAGACACTTAAAATAGTACCCTTCTCTACCAGGCATTAATGATTCAGAGACACTCAGCAATGTGTATCCTATCTGTGTCCATTATGAACACAGCTCAGTTGCCATGTTTCCAGAGTGGAGCCTGGAACTCCCAGGGGGTCCGTGTTGATCTCTGGCTCTGGGTATCACCAACAGATGGCGCATATCTCACAATCTGTAAAGACTCTGCTGAAAATCAGAAGTAACACTCTGTGTCAGCGGCCTGAAAGCCAAACCGTGACAGTGCCACTGCTGCTTTATTGGACACAACAGGGTGCAATATCACATCAACACCCATATGCACCCTGCAGAGTCAACAGCAGGCTCATGTCTGACAAGAGAGCGACGCCCCTGTCACCCTGCTCCCATCAGCACCACCTTCATATCCCAACAGAGAGCTGCGTCAAGTCAGACAAACACACACTGAACCAGACAGGAAGTTGATTCATCACAAAACAACGGCAGGGCATTTGAGGACTTACACACTTTGGTATAGGGTTAATCTATTACACTAGCATCATTTCTCAAAGCCAGCTAACATGTCAGAAACCTAAATGTCATAAAATGGACAAAAGCCACAAATCTACACACAGTATGGATCCAGTAAATGTTTCATATTTTAACTTTAGTCATGAGTTAAACAGTTAATCAAAATGTTGATTTCCCATCCACTAGCTACAACAAGGAGAAAAGGTGAACTGCTGGCAATTAGCTTTATGTATATGAACATCAATATTGGGGTTTCATAGTCAAATGCTCTGTGGTTATTGTTATGAATAATACCAGAACACTAACTTTCCCTACTTGGAATCCAACTGTGTAAAGTGTCAGGTGCATTTTCTACACTGAATTCACCCTGTGCTTTAAATTCTACGGTAAGAATTAAAAAAAAAAAAAATCCAGCAACGTCTTAATATGCGTTTATTTTGAAATCATTATCCGGAAGTTCGGGTCCACACGATGAATACCTTGACACCGGTCCAGTCTTGCAGCCTCCTTTCCCTCAGGATGACTGGGAGTGACGCAGGGCGGACGGAAAAAACAGGGACTTGAGGGCGAAGAACAGGGATAACAAGCAGTGATGCAGGAGGGACTGTAGCTTTAATTTCACAGGTTCAAGCCCGATGCATGGCCCGCCCGCGTGCACAGAGGACATGAGAGTCACCTACACGCAGGCTTTCCTGTGAGAGTCAATAATAAAGAATCATCACCTCATCCTTGGGGCGGATCATTTCGGATACACTCCCAGGTAGGCTTCATTATCATGCCTCGTTTGACTGCTACTACATATTACTACAGAGGTTTGTGTGATAGGTGTGTTTATTAACGATATTATGTTGGATATTAATGTGAAAATGAATTATTTCATTTAAGTCATTCGTATGGATTATTTTTTCAGCTATTACCAGGAGGCTGTGTGATGGTTTCCTTTACCTTACCAGTTCCTTAAGCTATACAGTCACGATTTCTTACTACTGTGATCACACATTCAAAATCTGCCCCTAATTAATAACACAAGATTTGTTTCTCTTTAGGAAACATTGGCCCCCGTTTCTGCACATGGGAAAGTAGCCTAGTCATTCCATTTTCTTACTGAACACCAAGTTGTAAGTCGCAGTCAGTGGGAGGATATTTGGAACCCCTCTCTCCGTCCTTTTAACAAGTCTCCATCATGAACTACCTACGCCGTCGACTCTCGGACAGCAATTTCATGTCCAACCTGCCTAATGGCTACATGACCGATCTCCAACGGCCCGACCCGCCGCAGCAAAGCCCCGCAGTGTCGCCCGGGCCGTCGGAGAGGCGCCAGTCCACCAGCCAGCAGCAGTCTGGAGGTGGAGGCTCTGGCTTCTTCTCGTCCATATCCAATGCTGTCAAACAGACTACGGCAGCCGCGGCCGCGACCTTATCCGAGGCGGCGGACCGGGCGGGAGTCTCCAGCAGTGCCAAGATCCTCTTGGTTATCGACGACCAACAGACCGACTGGTAAGAGCGGTGCGCATTTGCCAACGCAGGTGCTCGTCTAGACAGAAACCAGACCGTGGGTTGTAGTGGCCTAAACATCTCGAAGGTCATATGATTCACCCAGTGCTGGGAGGCAACATCACGTTTAACATCGAGGGTTTCTTGCTCAGATCAGAAACACCTTGCAGATTCATTTGTGCGCTTGCTGTGTGCCATGGCAAAGGCGCAACAGACTGAAGGCAGAAGGAGCCATTTTCATTTGTCGATCAGCGGTTGCTTGTGACGAATTCAGTCATTCTGCCATTTAAATGCTAAAAATGAACCTAGCGCACACTGGGTATGGAGCCAGTGCCACCA
The DNA here is from genome assembly GCF_001640805.2 of Lates calcarifer. NCBI lineage: Eukaryota > Metazoa > Chordata > Actinopteri > Centropomidae > Lates > Lates calcarifer. The sequence continues at coordinate 15,959,258 of NC_066845.1, forward strand.
TGATGATGCAGGTATTTTCAAATCCGGGGCAAATTTTGCACAAGAACATTACAGAGGCTACACTACACCAGTCAAGCCTCTTCACCAGAGCACATTATGCATCCTTATTGTGCACAAGTGAAAGGTGATAAAAAACGCTGCACTCTGGTCTCAACATGACACCCTAGGCGATAATAAACTCTATACACCATCACATCAAAACCCCTTGCAGAACTAATATGGTTTTCCAACTCTGTCACATCAGCAAGGAGAGGTGGATATTTTTACTTCATAGGGTGGACTTAAAATGCAAGGGCCAGTATTTATGTCATTATGTCCAATTCAGGTGGTAGACTAAAATAATGCTACACAGGCTACTTAATTTAGCTTCATGCATTGCCAGCAGTTCTGGTAATAACAGTATACAGCATACTGCCACAAACACAAAAGGAAAGTAAGATTTTGTTCCATTGATGTTCAGCTTGTTTCATGTGTTTGACACCTCCTTATCACTGGCGAGAGATGTACTCAGAATTCGTAAATGCTCTGCAAATGCTGGAGGAAATGTCAGCTGTCAATCACACAGGAGAAATGTGCAAAACCACCAAATTCATGTTTTTGTCTGGATGCAAACAACAACTGGATTCCTTCTTTCACATTCAGGGTGAAGGTCTTCAGGGGAAGAAAGATCCACGGTGAATTTGACATCAAGGTAGAACAGGTAGGTTTCACATATGCAACTTTTCGCTTTGTTCTGTATTTGTGTTCCTCTTTGCTCCCTACCGGGAGGACAGGAAACAGAAACCAGCCCAGCTTCTCAGAGCCCTATGACCAGACTGTGAACATCAGTTGGAGGGACGTTACATTATTCTCTCATAAAACATTAGTTTTTTGTATTTTGCTGATGGATATCACAGTCTCTGATCTATTTACGTCAAGACCTGGTTGCTGAAATAGAGATGGTGAATGGGTTATTTTCTGTAGATGGTGAATGGTGTTGTCATGGGCATTATTATAAATTGTGTTTATTGCTGCTTATTATTCTCTTTAATCCAAAAGCAGCTATAAATTTTCTGTGGAAAATTGCCCCCTGCCCATATTATACACCTTCACTTTGGCCCTATTTTGGTTTCAATCTAATTCTCTGTCTTCTCTAAGTCACTTGGTGAGTCATTTTGTTTGGTAACTCGTATTAATTTGTCCACTTGGTATTTTAGGTGCACTGATCAACAACTGGCTTGATACTAGCATTAAATGATTCATAGTTTCTTCAATAAACAACGGATGAATCATCCATAACAATGTGACCTGTTACTGTGCCATACTGAGCCCTTAGAATGATAAGTGTCCCATTTCAAGTGGACTATTGTATTCATTCCCACACTGAAGTGCTCTCTCTTGACATGTGACTAAGAGAAACATATTTTGTTTGACAGATGCCTCCACACTGGGGGATTCAAACTTTTATCTGTAGTCACTTATGAAGGTAAATCAGTTCTTTGTGTAGCCTAACAACTGAGCAATAATCATTCTGGTAAATAAGAATATTTACTGATGCAGTATGTGTTAGTGGCTGTTTATGCTGTAATCCACCCAGCAGCACCTTAAGAGCAGAGGACACCCTAAAAGTTTTAAAATCTTTTCCTCTGCTGGCATTTTCCCCTCTTCCTGTTTTTGTCCTTATACTTTATGTTGCACTGGTGTTTTCATTATTTCCCCTGTGGCCTCTTAACAGGAAGAACACACTTCAGATAATAAAAAATGCTATCTTATAATTGTACCCCATACCCCTGGCTCATGTTGAAATAGTAGTGCAACAGCCTCTTGCTCCTGGTTGTGATTAAAGTGATTTTTATGGTGTTTGTTTGGGACTGACCTCGCTTTTGTCCTTTTAGGCAGAATTCTCTGAAATCAACCTGGTGGCAAATGCCACAGGCACCTACAATGTGGACATTGATGCAATCAGGAATGGACATAAGGTTACAAAGTAAGTGAACGTTAATGAGTTTGATCATTTGTAGTTGCTCCTTGTGAGATATAACTTGGATTCTCTATGCCTAATAAGCAAACAGTTTTGGTCTTGCACAGTGCAGTTTAATATTTTGCTAATGTCCTCTGTTCCAGATCCTTTAAGCCAGACTTTGTGCTGATCAGACAGCATGCCTTCAGCATGGACAAGAATGGAGACCACCGAAACATAGTGATTGGACTGCAGTATGCTGGACTGCTAAGTGTTAACTCTTTGCACTCTGTCTACAACTTCTGCGACAAACCATGGGTGGTATGTATTATTTAATCAATTCATCAGTTAGAAACCATATTGGATATTGAATTTAGCTGCATAGACATATAAAGCTGCATCTTGAGCATTCGTTTCTATTTCAGTTTGCTCAGATGTCTAGACTCTACAAGCAACTGGGCCCGGAGGAGTTCCCACTGATTGAGCAGGTTTACTATCCAAACCACAAGGAAATGGTGAGTTCTGTGCCATCTGCTCTCCTCTTTCTCCTCCCCCTTTCCACTTGCTCTGATGGGTATGTCTTTATGGTAAACAACCCTTAAAAAGACACACACACACACACACACACACACACACACACACAGATGGGACATCACTCTGCATGGGTCACATGTTAGGAGGGTAATTCTCTTCCATGTCAATATTCCATCTCACGTAGCAGCTGAGACCAATCTAATTTTCAGGAGACTGTCTTGTTGTCTTCGTTCTGGGGTAGAGGCAGAGTTTTTGATTATTTGTGTGCCAAGTCAGTGTCGGTACAGTTAAACTGAGACTGTTGCTGCAGAGCAGTCATCTCCACCCCTGCAGTCACAGGCTGACAGTACTGGGCTGGCTTTCAAGTCATCAATATGAATCAGAATTTCCTGCAGAGACAGAGGAGGGGTGCCACTGTATTTGTTACTTCTGTTTGATTAAAATGGATTATATATTGGTGTTTTAATTATTTGAGTACCACAATGACGTTCATCTATGCAAAATCTGAGTATGTGATAATGCTCTTGTTACAGATTACCTCCCCACGGTTCCCTGTAGTGGTAAAGATGGGCCATGCTCACTCAGGAATGGGAAAGGTAGTGCTGGAATGTTCAAATATGTATTAATTTTGATGTGAACACCACATTTTTGGGACCAATATATGTCATTACATTTATATCTTGACTCTAGGTGAAAGTGGACAATCAGTATGATTTTCAAGATATTGCCAGTGTTGTGGCACTGACCAAGACTTACGCCACATCTGAGCCTTTTATTGATGCAAAATACGATGTCCGCATTCAGAAGATTGGTAACAATTACAAGGCTTACATGTGAGTGAAATTAGCATTCTACCCTCCACCAGATGTAACTACAAAAACTACAAAGAGCCAGTACATTGGCCTGTCATGGCAGGTAAAATGGCAGAACATGTAAAGTAAATTTGTATTCTAATTAACAGGAGAACGTCAGTTTCTGGCAACTGGAAAACCAACACTGGCTCATCTATGCTTGAGCAGGTGGCCATGTCAGACAAGTAAGAGAACATAAATGCAGATAAGATGGAAATGTAAATGATGTAAATGATGTAATGTCTCGCTCTACTGTTATAGCTCTGTTTAACATGTTGTTGCAGGTACAGAATGTGGGTGGACTCATGTGCTGACATCTTTGGAGGTTTGGATATCTGTGCTGTGGAGGCTCTACATGGTAAAGATGGCAAGGACTATATTATAGAGGTACTAGAAAACAGTATGATTATATCAAAGGAATTTATAATATATTTCAGTGATCATTTGGAAAATCAATTAAATCTGTCATGTTTTTTTTTTTTTTAGGTTGACGACTGTTCAATGCCACTAATTGGGGACCAGCAGGATGAGGACCGTGTTCAGATCGCAGAACTAGTGGTCTCTCAGATGAACCAGACTGTTCCACGCACTTCAAGCTCTTCCACAGTCCGTGCCACAGCAGGACAGCCAGCACAGGTGCTCAAACCACAGATACTCTATACTTTCTCCATTAATCTCTCACCTTTATTTATTTCCCCCACTTTTATTAGTAATATCAAGTCAGATCAGTTTTTATTTAGGGTGCATAATTACACACACGATCTCTTAGAACGTCTTTCTTTCAAGAGAACATGTAAACAAAGCACAGAAATACAATCAGAGTAGTAGAGCAAGGACCTTTCATTCAGTACTTAATGTAATGTGTAGAAATTTTGTTCTGTGGTTGACTTTTGAACTGTTGGAACCATTACAAGAGACAACATTGTGAAGACCCATTAAATGTTACAATAATTTTGGGCAAGTCTGAAATTAGATGTCTATATCTGACTGGACCAATGCTTAGCACTTCAGCCTAACCATATTTTACATTCAGGTGCAGGGAGTGAGCTGACATATATTATACTGAGGTATCAGGCAAACAGTTTCAATAGATAGATGTCAGGCTTTATCAGTACATGTAACTGAGTGTCATCAGCGTAGAAGTGGAGATTTTTGTCATATATATATCAGTAATATGACAAAGAGACAGCATAAAAAACAGTAATGACCAAGCACTGATCCATGGGGCACTCTACACTTCATAGTAAAGAGATCTGAGGTGGTCAGATATCACCAATGAGATATCTGGCCACCTCAGATCTCCAATGACAGAAAGACCAGATGGAGTCAGACATAACATGCCAGCATCATTTTGCACTCCTGCAATGTGAAGCCAGGGAGGTTCCTCTCAATGAGTTAGAATGTAATGTTTCTAAAGGGCATCTTGTGGCACAACATTTTTACATTATTAACAAAATTGCCAAAGCACAAAGTTTTTTTTTTACATTTTATTCTCTTAATATGATTTTCTGTCATTATCACGATTATTATCATTACCATCATTTTTTCCTTTCTGGTTTGATAAATATTTACTTTATGTCCTTTTAACCCCTGTGTGTTCTGTAGAAAGCAGTGTCTCCTCAGCCTGTCTCTCAGGCCAGAGTACCACAGGTTCAACAGCGCCCCTCACCTCAGGGTAAGAACTAAATGAAGAAGTCACTCATATTTATTTCCAGGTCTAGGCAAGGAGACGATGAAAGTATCTCTGATTGCTGCTTTCATTTATCTCCTGTAGGTGGTCCTCAGCAAAGTCCCCCATCTCAGCAGCGCCCACAGCCTCAAGGCCAACCCCCTGCACAGGCCCAGCAATCTGCTGCCAGCCCTGCTACAGGTGACCCCAGTGCCCAGGCTAAGGCTAGCCAAGGACCTCCAGCCCAGCCACGGCTACCAGGTCAGGGAGCTCCTCCAGGCCAGAGACCTCCCTCTGGCCAGGGTTCTCCTCAGCGAAGCCAGGGAGGCTCCCCTCAAACTCAGAGGCAACAGTCTGTCTCCCAGCAGCAGCAGAAACCATCTGCAGGAGGCGCTGGCCAGAAGCCTGCAGGTGGCCAAACCCAGCAGCAGAGGCCTGCTCAGCCCCCTAGGCAGCAGTCACAGGGAGGGCCACAACAGAGAGCTCCTGGCCAGCAGGGTCGTCCTGGAGCACCCACCACCCAGCAACCCCGACCTGCTGCCCAAGGCCAGGGAGGCCCAGGAGGACGACCCCCACTGCAGCAAAAGCCTCAGCCCCCACAGAAGCCAAGTCAAGACAGTCCGGCTATGGGCGGCTCTCCACAACTAAAGTAAGTAATTGTATATAATGAATGGCGTGAGATCAGTTTCCTCTCATTTTTCATAAAGTGAACTTTGTAGCTGAGATAAACAGGAGATCCTCTCTTACTTTTTGCCTGCATTGAGATATGCATGCCACATGGGAAATGTATTCATTCTCTTTATTGACAAATGATCCACCTGAATGTGCATGATGTATCAATTCTTACATTTTTCAGTCCTTCAGCAGCAGTCTCACATAACACAACATTTCAGATTCTCTGGAGTGACTGTGATACAGTAAAACAACAGCAAACGGAAGCTGGCTTGTAGTTGCTCACAAACATAATGAATCTATCACATCTGACACAATCCATGTTCTGGGACACAGCTGACAATATTCCCTACATCCTCCTTTTAAATCAGTTTACTCTTATTATCAGGCACAGACAGAAATGTCTTCATAGCAACTGTTATAGCTAATTACTAATGAGTGTGAAAACACACACACACACACACACACACACACAGACACACACACACACAGATACATACATATAAAAGCCATATCATTAAATGTAATTTCAACTGGTCTTTTTTCTGATTCACATTCAGTCACAAAATTTGACATCATATTTGGACATCATATTTGATGACTATAAAGAATTCACACCATTACATTAAGACAAATTCCCTCTAACAAATATGCTGTCATTTGAAAAATAGATTATTTTTCATTTATTGTTTTGTATAGAATTATACAAAAAAATCACCCGATGAATAATGCAAAACTGCATGAGATTGTATTTTATGCACTCTTGACATAGAGACATAAAACATTTGTCATCAAAAAAATAAAAAAACAAAACAAAAAAACATGGACCACTTCGCATCCAGAAAAGTCATTCACTATTCATATCATATCAGAGCTAGTTTGAAATGATAAGGAAATACTGAATGACCGTAAAGAAGGAATGCGCTTTTATCATCTTTTACCGAACCTTTCCTCTCCTGTCTCTCTCCTTCTGTCCTGCGTGCACCAGTCTTTTCATTCCATGGGTTTGCTGCATGACTTTAATAGCCTTTCCCTCTCCTCTATTGCCATTTTCCTCTCTTTATAGCAAGTCCCAGTCTCTTACCAATACCTTCAACATTCCAGAAACCCCAGCGCCACGAGCCAGCCTTAGCCAAGACGAGGTGAAGGCAGAAACCATACGCAATCTACGCAAATCTTTTGCCAGTCTCTTCTCAGACTGAGACGGCATAAGCCCCACCCCACCCCCTCCTCCTACTGACAGAAAGATGGACAGGCAAACTGAAGGACAGATCCCTTCTTCCCCCAACAACAAGGACCAACAGGATGCCGTCTCCAATTCATGTACATTGACCCTGATATGAAAATGTACACATTTGACACCCACTGCCCTAAGTAGTAAAAATCTTTTAAAATGAACAAAAAGTAGAATATACAGTAAATTTAGGCACTGATGTCTGAAACATTCCTTGCCTCGCCTCAAGCTTAAGTAAGTCTTCTACTCATCGTGTCACACACACACACACACACACACACACACACACAGTACACAAATAAATGCCTATATATGCATGACCACACACACAAAATAAGAGACAAAACAACACAATACTGCTCCCACTTGTTTGTTGGTGCCGTAAAGTCAATGTGATCTTTATGTTAAATTTTGGTTGGCTTGCCGACCAACCAAATAAATTAAGGGACTGTACGAAAATTAATAGGGTAGGGAGAGGTGCTGAATCTTATATATTATATTTCATAAAAAGCAATGTAATTATAGCTATGTAACTGTATAATCTATTTTATATAAATAATTGCACAATATAAAATATATAATAATGTAGTAATATGGAGTAAGAAAAAATAGAAGACACTCTCCTGCTCTCCCACAGAAAGCTATACTATCCTCCCTTTAGCAAAAATAACAATGACAAAGCCCTCCCTTTTTTCTCACCCCCTCCACCCCGACTAATTTGTGTACAGTCCCTAACTCAACACAGCTGCACATGTACGCTGTCCAGTGTTAGCTAATGCTAGACCTGTTCGCGCTGTTGAAAGCTCATGGTGATGTCTTAGCTGCATGTCAAAAGGAGGCAATGGTCGCATTTTCCAACCCTTGACATTGGCGCTTGTAACTGTGTCGTCACATGTAGTTGAATTAGTTAGTAAAATAGCCTAGTAGGTGTTGTGAGTATGTTGTTGCTGCCACTTCTTCCTGTTTTATGGTCGCACAAGAACAAAAGCCCAAAAAGCTCTCCACCTTCAAAGCATGCCTTACACAGACAAGAACGTCAGATCAAATGGAGCTGTCTCAGGGATGTCCAATTGATTGTGACACTTGTGTGTGGGTGAGGGTCTTCCATTACAGTTTTATTGTGGCTGTTTACCAATAATGAAAGAAAAGCATGCATTTTAATGAGTTAGAATGTTTTTTATTATTTCCAATGCATTTGCACACAGAATATACTGCAACATTATACTTGAATACAGCAAGAAAGACTGATGTATGAAATCTATATTTTCAGGTTTATTCACCTGCCACTTGACAAAGCAGCAACTCACTGTTCTCACCCTTGGGTGCTGCTGTGTCTATGACAGGTGTGGTACAGTGGGATACAGCATAGGCAGGTTTGGCAACTGTTCAGGTACATTTTGTGAAAAATTTGATTATTTATAGTTTCATATCATATTCCCTTGATTTCAAAGCAATGCAATGAGAAGAAACATATGACTGCAATCCAGCTAATGAATTCAATGGATGCACACAAAGTAAGTGGATTATTTCAGGTTGATTTTAGAAGTTGTCAGTGCATTGTGATTTTGCACTTAAGTAATTCCAACCAAGAGTGCAGCAGAGTATCTGCTTCCATTACTATCCCTCTGGTCTCAATGGGTTAGTTTGTAAGAAGAGGCCATTGTCTACTCCAAAGCATACTCAGCCAAGGAATGTTACATATTTGCATCTCTATACAATAAAGAAAATAATGTGAAGGTAGGGATGTCAAGTGCGTGATGCACCTCTGCAGCAGATTTAGCACTTCCTGTCACCCCTTCTTCGCACTGACAGCCCTGTCTTTGATCACTACTCTGCAAAATCCAAGCTGTTGCTAGAACCCGTTCTGTTCCCAAGCACTAAAAATGTCTTCCAGAGGGAGTGCTTTCCATTCGAATGTCGATGTCGTATGGCAATATCAAGCTTTTTAGTGAAGACCCAATAGCCAAAAGAATAGAGGAGTCGTGGTTCCCCTGCAGATTCTCCATACTGCCTGTGTTTATCAGCCTATTTGTGTAGCCACAGTGACCCCTTGTGCTCAATGGTGCATAAATGTGTGAATGTTGTTCTGTAACTGGTGAAACCAAATAGATGTGTTGTACAGAGCTCTGAGTGATGCAGATTGTCGCCTTTATCCCCTGCTGCTATTTGTGCTTGTTGATATGTGTGTCTCTAAAAGTTTTTAGCTTTAGTTTTCAAAGTTTGTGCATTTTTGTTTCAGTTATCTTGTACATGCTTCTATGAGAGCAAGAGTATATGGGACTTGTAAGTTTTTGCAGTAGGGCAGGGCTTCATTTTTAAATTTTACAGCGACTCAGTGTCAGCACATGATTATCATGGCTCAGCCTACCGCCAGGAGAATCATTAAGGGCAGCCTTGTGTAATTGTTACATTGAGTGTGTAATATATGAAAATGAGCCATCACAATTAGCATGGATGGTTAACTTTGAAAAATGTCATTCTGTCACTCAGAGGCCTCTTGGCCATATTAAGACATACCATTTTGCTGTGGCACCTCCTGAGACTGACAAGATGAGCTGTGACAGCAGTGCAAAGAAGTAGTTTATTGTATTTATGTTTTTGATATTCACAAGATGTTTTCTTTTTAAAGATTTACCTTATTTATGGTGGATATATTTGACTGTGAATGTAATTTTTTTTTTGGTACAGCTAGTTTTATTGTTTTCTAAATGCATTGTATAATCATTGTGATTGATGAAATCCTTACAAATTTGAACTGATTGTCAATCGATGCCTGCCAGATTTAAAAGTCATAAATGTAAGTGCAAAAATCAAAAAGCTGAGGTTTTTGTTGATCAAAAAAAAAAAAAAAAAAAAAAAAGATACTGCATAATGTAAATCATGGTTGATTATTGGATTAAATGTAAAAGAAATATTTGATGTTATATGCAATGTAGCTATATTATGTGAAGATGAGTATGTTCTTAAAACATGCACATGTCTAATAAAGTCTATGATCAACAATGACTGTTTTACTTTTTATTACTGAGTCAGTGTACAACAGTAACACAGAGTGTGTTGGATTCAAGTTTGACCTAATCATGCATGCCCATTACGCATATCTGCCCTTCCAGGAAAGCAATTTCTCCCCAATTGTTTCTCCAGTCTTAAAGGTGCTATGTGTAAGTTTTTACTATTGTTACATAGCCAATGTCAGCATTAACAGCTATTTACTTAACAGTCTAGAAGAAACACTGAGTTCAGCATCAAATTTCATTACTTGCCAAGAGCTGTCTCCAGTGGTGAAAAGCAAGACAAGCAACACCAATGTTAACTCTTGTTTTGCTTATTTCTTTTCTTCTACTGAAGTTAGCATGCTAGCCAGCATGGCAAGGATTAAGACATGCCACTGAAGCTTCAATTGCCCTAGTAAAGAAAACTTTTGCAGATAGAATGGCTTCAAAAGCCCCAGAGAGTCCCATTATTTTCTTCATTTCCCATGTTGAGGGTCTAAAGATAGAACAGTTTGTTTTGCCTTAAAATGACTCACGTTAACAGGTAGGATTAGTAAGTTCTGCTGACTGTGTATTACACTGACTGCTTTATTATTAGGTGCTTTAGTTTACAACCATACACAGTGTGTGATTACAAACTATCTAAAAAGATATATAACAACTCTTTCCACTTCAGTTGAATTGTTTTTAAAACTACAGAACATGTTATGAAATAGACTGAATGAATGTTGCAAGCTGTAAACTGAGCACATTCATTTTGCTCAATAGTCGTAATAGCAGGTGGACTAATGTGACCACAAGGTGGTGTGGGCCTGCAGTCTGACTACTGTAGCCCTCAATTCTGCACAAGATTAACCAGGGTTATATAATTCATTTCACACTAGTGAAAAATGAGCACACCACTCTATGCCTCTGTGTATTTGATCAGAACTATTCCATTACTTCGCACTATATTACAACAATTTGGGAAATGCTTTTGTCCCAAGGGGATTACAGCATGTGCGTTGATATTTGATAAGAACGAGGGTAATTTATCATCAAACCTGGAGGTCCATCCCTGTCAATTTTAGAAATGAGAGGTAAGAATATTGATGACAGTTCAGTGATTATTACAGTTGTTATGTTGGTAATGCTGCAGAGTTTTATTGGAGTTTCTTCTTCTGCTGTGTTATGAAAAGCAAAAAGGTCTAATTTTCATTGTCTTCTGAGACTTAAATCTTAATTACACAATTTCGAGTCACAGTCAGGCAGAAAACACAAATACCAATGTGTCCATAATCCTATTAAACAAAACCAATCTGGGACATATGAACAAATGGCTCCCTGAATACCACTCATCATAGTTTAGTTCTTTTCTTCTTAGAATAATGGCCTAATTCATGGTGTTTGAGGAAAACCACATGTATTATGTTCCAGTATCTTTTGGACTTTCATTAGGGCTGCAAATCTGAATGCAGCAGCTGCAGCTGAGAGACGCCAATAGTATTATGCACCCCGAGTCAAAAGAATTACTGTGTTCCATTGCCTTGTTTCTTGCAAATCAATGACTGCATCCAGAGCTGAAACATATTAAATTGAGATATTTTACTTTCCCTCATTCAACTATAAAATGACTTGTCCTGTCTAAATATTTTGGCTGGGAGGTTTTATGCAGTGTAGGAGAGGGTTCAATTTTAATCACCAAATGGATCAATTTCTTTTTCCCTTGAAAGTTTTCATTGCAGACAAAAGTGTCTGGAGTGCAAAATCCAATTTGCAGGCAGGATGTTATATAGCGGTTCACTCATGAAAGGTCAGTGTGGTTTTTAAAGCTGTGTCTTCTTGCTTGCATTTCTTATCTAGCTGCCGGGCCTACTGTTCTCTCCTGACAAATCTGGGTTTGGTTAGCAGTTAAAGATGCTAATCTGATCAGGAAAGATGATTTCATGTTGAACATGCTCTGGCAGATAATGATATTCCACTTTTTTGGCATCTAATATTTGTAAGTCAGCATCATTCACACATAACACATAACATTTTGAGGCTACTCTAGCAAAGGAAGGACTTTAGTGTCTTGATAGGAGGCTGTTATTGGACAGAGTTTATCACTGTCTGGCGAACTAAGCCGCCCATTCACAAGAAAACAGCAGACATTGTGATCTTCTCCCACCACAGTCATACACTCAGAGTGTTGTGTAATCATTCTGATACAACTTTCATGACTTTGCGGGTCACAAATGAAGGATTCAAGGGTATTGCTGGCAATTGCAGTCTCGTTCTGTTATGGACAGGGGGGAGAAGACAAAAGGGGAGGGGCACTCACGACTTCTTCTCTGAGCCAGGATATTTCTAGAGCTGACCCATTTAAACAGCCTGGAGAATCAGGTGCATCTGGATGGCTGCAACTGCCAAACCAGAATGCATAATTACATACATTTAGACGCTATTAAATCGCAAATTGAAGTGAGTGTCAGAACTGATTTGCACGTGTAATTTGATGTGGGGATGTGCAAACTACGCAGGATTTCAAATGGGAAAAATTCCAAACACAGCGGGGAGGTTGGGGGTGGGGAGGTGGGGGGTGTGGGTTAAATCACATTTGCTTCATTCAGTTCATATACTTAAATCGAATACATACAAGCAAGTGTTCTCATTCATTCTCATTCTTTTATGGGGGAAAAGAAAAGCTAATGTCACAACTCAGTTTTATTCAGTAATCAGGTGGTGGTCTCTGAATGGGAAACAGTGGCTGTTACAGCTATTATACATGGCCTACAGATTTGCACAATTAGTGCAACTCAGTACTGCTTTGCATTGTGCTGCTGTGGGATGGAGGGTGAATGATATCCATATTTAGAAGGACCTCATTGATTCTTCCCTAAGCGAGGCACAAAAGATTTGTTGTCTGTCCAGTCTTGAATAGCGGGACCTTGATGACAGCCCTGCATTATAAAACCTCCTGCTGACCTCAATCACTGTTTGAAAATCTGATGAAACTCTGAGCGAGAGCGGTTTGCTCCACATGTAATATTACTGCATTCTGTTTCTGTGTTGTTACATAACAATGTAATGGTGACAATGCACAAGCACAAATAATTCACACCATCAGGCACCCTCGGAAAGAAACTGCACCCACTGAGAGGCCCTTCTTTTTCGTTCCAAATGTGTTTCCCCTTTAATAAACTTGCACACATGACTGAGTGATTCTTTAGCCAAAATGGCAGATGATGAAGGATGAGAGAGGAGTATGTAGTAAAGATTTAATTAAGCCTCACCATGGGATGTCTTACTGTGACTCCAGAGACCAGGACAGAGGAGTTTGTGTTTGCTCACTGCAGCTGTGAATAATATCTACACTATTCTTACTTTGACCTACATGTGCTGAGAGGAGGATCTGAGAATATGCCCACATGAGTGCAGGGCTTTCTTCCTTTCTTCTTTCCACCTCAAGGCTGCTGGAGGGGGTCTCCTTATGCTGAACCTTATGTTAACTTTAAATCATCAATCTCTACTGGAGATAATCTGGGACACGAGGGACATCTGCACTGTATGTTTCTGCTAAATTTACAGTTGATACGAGGCTGCTCTGCTGAATCCCTCCTGCGGCGCATTTACAGATTGGTGTAGCTTTACAAGCAATTTTCACCTCCCTACGTCTTATCCTGGTGACGTAGATTTTTATGGTCTCCATGGAAGACTCCCATCAGCACTTTACTTCATTCCCTTTGAAATCAATTCAGTCTCTTTTGCTCCTACTCAGTGTGGGTTACCATGGATACTGCTCCCAAATGGTTTGGCTTGTACATGAATTTGTTTATGAGTGTTACTTGGAGAGGGTTGGAATGTTCTTTTTTTGTGCAGCCAAAGTAAACATAATTTGCTAATTAAGCATGAGACATTTTTATTTAATGGTTTTATGGGTTTTCTACCCTTTAGGATATTCTACTACATTCTGTTGAAGATGCAGAGGTTCTTCAACTGATCATGGAATCACTTCAACACACAGTACCAGCTACCTGAGGACACTAACATGAATGTTTCTAGCTCTGGTTGACTTGGGAAAAGCCTAACAATCTGCTGAGTATAATCTAGTCTGATCCACCAGGGATCAAAACTACGCCAATGTGGATTCTTTGGTTCCCTGTTGAGCCCAAAAAAGCATCCAAGCAACACTTCACTCAGCTGCTTTTAAATCCTCAGGAAAAAAAAAAAAAAAAAACTTGTGGTCTGAATGGTCTGTGCCCTGTATGGACTGCCACAACCGTAAATTACGTCTGGGGCAAGAAAGTTGGAGGGAGAGGATTGAGTGGTTTAATTTGTCAAGGACTTAATCAGGGTTCAGTTGGAATTAAGGAAAGACTGGGTGCATCTCCCACTGAGTCTTCAGATTCACCACTGCTGCGTTTCACTTTCCATGAGTCCAGTCAGTCTGACTTTCTACATAATTCATAAAGGGCACAAAAAGGCTCTGTATGATCTCAAGAAACCACCCACGTCCAGACACATGTCTGTCTAAGAGGTCTAATTCTGGCTGTGTGAAATATTCACCACTGCAGGGACCATAGACAACATCCCTATAGCCTCCCCGGGGATTTCTTATGACACATTTGAGCTGAAATGTGTTTGCCCCAACATCTCTGTCTAATGTGTTTTCCTTGTTTTCACTGACATATCATTATAGTCTAACAAAACCGGAGCTAAGACTCGCTTTGTAGCTGCCTCACTGGCTATTTTTGGGCTGGACTTTGTAAGCAATGGGGGCCTGGCTTTTTGTGTGTGTACGTTTCCACATCTCTTGTAATACCCTCCAATATGAACGCAGAAATCAGAAAGAAAGTTTGTAGAGAGTCACTTAATCTTACATAGAGTTAATTGGAGACAGCTGGAGAACTGAAGGTTGTTTACTGTGCCAGCATGAGCGAGGAACAGTGTAGGAACAAAGCAGAATGGCCAGATTCTTCCTTATGGCTCATTATGGCTGATATGTCAGAGCAGCATGAAAGCTTGTTTTCGAGGCAGAGTGATGTAGTGTTCTGCTTTGATGTTGTTACTTTGTGGTGGTATAAGGCTGATTGATCCCTGTCAGAGGGAGCCTCTAATCAACAGAGAGCCATTGATTTCCTCTCCACGGAGCCTTCGAGGTGCCTAAGACACCTGCTAGTAGCCAGCTGACAGACACTTATGCCTGCTAACCAACAGCTGACACAAACTGATGCCAATGCACTGTGCTGGAGAGGGTGAGTCACACATGCTCAGATAGATCCCACTCTCAGGGATGCTGGATGCCGCACAATGTGAGATCCACTGTACTGTCATTCTGAATCATATCTAATACACGTGGTATGTCACAGATGGAGTCTCGGTTAGCTGTGGTGTTTTGTAACCAGGATGCAGGCAGGAAAAGTATAGATAACAGAAAGAATCATCCTCTACTGTGCTCAAGCACTGGAAAGCTGTCTGTCTTGCAACAAAATGAGCTCTGTCAAAGCTAAGTATCATTGTGGTCTTCAGCCTGATCAGCACAGTTCGTCTGTAGTGATTTCTATCTGCCGTGAGAATGCTTCAGTAAGCAGTTTTCCTGCGGCAGTCACATGCTCTGGGCTGGGGCTCACAGCCAGCTGTCCCCATCATCAATGCAGAAGGCTGTGGCGAGGTGAGACTTTGGGGCAGATGTGTGTTGCACAGGGCAGGCCAGGGAAAAGATGTAATGTGGCTGATTTTTAACCTTGCATAATAACAAACAACAAAGACGATGCACAAGCAAGAGAGAACTCCATGGGTTTTCTGAGCATTATTTAAGTGCCAGTTGGTGCCACCAAGTTCTCATAGCAGATTTCATCAGTCTAAATAGAGTCCAGTTCATTATCAGAGGAGACATACAGGTTTAATAAACAGTCCATCACACCAAAGCTGCAGCGATTAGTTGAGTAATTGATTTGTCAGTCAATAGAAATTTAATCCCAACTATATAATCAAATAACCCCTGAACCATTTTTCAAGGAAAAAAAAAAGCCAACCACTTCTCAATGCAATGATCTGATGCTTTTTTTTGTCTGACATGAGTGTAAGTTAAAGGTCTTTGGGTTTTGGGCCGTTGGTTGAAGCAAATAAGACATTTGAGGATGTCACTTTATGGTATGATAAATTATAACCTGGATCTTTCACAATTTTCTGTTGAGATTCTCAGTGATCCAGGTCATGGTTATCCATGAAGGGTTGAATCAGGGATCAAGTCCATTTGATTAAACCCTTATTGGACAAACAATAAATGAATTGTTTAGAAAATAAGTGACACATTAATCATTTATGAAAATAATCCCTAGCTGCAGCCCTGCTAGTGCACTGTCATTAAAAAATGACAGTGTACTAGCACAAGACTGATTTTTCTCATCACCATGTCTGGTGCATGTCCATTAGTGTAGGAGGAACACCAGGAGAGAGCAGAGACCAGGCCCGGTTCATGCAGTCTTTTTAATCTGTCTGCAAACTTTCTAAAAATGTAATTGTCAGATCTGCTCCGCGTCATGATGGAGAAAGCTGATTACAAAGCACCTGACACTGCAGGATGACCAAACAGCCAGCAGTTCCCCCGGAAATGCTCATGCAGTTGTCCTCAGGGCTCTATATTCAGAGATGAACCGAGAGACCGCATTGCTGCTCCGAGACTGAGCAACTCACCCAGCCCAGCCTCCTCCAGCACCCCCACCCCTTCTCCTTCCTTATAAAAACACGCACAACCACGCCTCCGGAGGCACGCGCACAAGCGCAGGATCAGACACACCTCCTCCTTTCCCTCCTTCACACACAAACACACAACCACACACACACACACACAGACTACGACATAAGCAAGTGCGGGAACATCGCAGGGTGAAACAGGCAACATGTAAGGCAGCATGAAGGACGAGCACTCGGCTCCGGGAAGCTCACAGCAGGTGCGGTAGGGCTGAAGCTGCATCTCACGGAGAGCTGGCTGCCGCTTCACCATGTCCACCGCATCCGATCGGCTCACGGGCGAGACGGTAAGCACCACACACACACACACACACACACACACACACACCTTCACTCGTGAAATCTTACATTTCCAAAACTTGGCCGAAGTCGTTCCTCTCTATAGCTTCCCGGCGAGCTCTGTCCTGATTTGAACCCACTGTTTCTTTCTCTCTCTCGCAAATGATGTCATTCCGGGCTCAAAGGCATTAGGTCAGCCACAAAGGATGGAGGGCCGTCCGTGCCGCAGCACCAAAATAAAAGGGGTGCCCAAGTGCGTATTGGAGCAAGTATTTGGTACCGCTTCAAGGCTGAATGCGCCTCGGTATGGTCCCGTGGGGAGGTTTCAGGCGAATATGCATCACATTGGTTATTGTTGGGAAATGCTTGCAAACGGGCAGAAAACAGTCTCCGGAGTTGTTTTAGTTGCAAATTGGCATGCAAATGAATATGATCTCAGTTAGTATTAGACCGCATAGAACCACAACCTCATACAACACAAATACAGTACAGGAGAATGCAGCTTCTGGATCTGTGAGTAGGCCTTTTATGGCAATTCACATTGATCATGAGTTCATTTTTTTAGACTGAGATTTTGCCCACAGTGTGCAACTCGAGGAGTGTTTCATGGTTTCTTTGCTGTGTGCTGTAGCCATGGAGACAGTATGTGGCATGTGGTTTTATACTTGTGCTAGAAAGTGTAGTCCCTCTATTGAGGAGCAGCCTCAGTCCATGAAGATGAATAGCGGAAGGAATGCGTTTAGTCTGTCTAAGCATCTTGCCCTGTCCTCAAATTCTTAAAAACAAATCTGCTGTGTTTCTCTAATCTTTGGTCCAAGATCAGAGTGATCAAACACACTGCAGAGGAAAATCCTTATGAATTATTAGACTTATTAATAATTCTACAGGGACTTAGAAGTGTGACTGTGATGGTCAGTGGTAATGTAATGGTGACCTTACTGTAGACCTACATAATTAATTCTGATATTTTATTAATCTCTTGTGGCATTTATATACTGTAGCTTTGCAGTGCTATCTTTACAGTACCCCTGCAACCCACCGATCTCCTTTTACAACATAATCTGATACAGCTTGATGGGGAGCTGATAGCTATTAATGTATTAAAGCTGGGTCATTGTTGGAGACAGATAGATTGTGGTAGTGAACTATTCAATGACTGTTCACTCTTTACATCCTGCACTTCTTCAGGCCTATTTTTATCCTGTATAATACAGTGATGTCTCATCAAGGCCCACGTTATCATACTAGCATTTCACCTCATTCATTTTAACCTAGAAGGACAGAAAGGCTGAAAGTAAGATGGATTTAATTGATTTTTTTCTTTTACAATTATTAGAATATAGTTTAAACATCATTTCCAAAATCATCACTAATATGATATATGATATTTCTGCCATATGTCACACATGACACAGAACGAGTCCTAGACTGTAATCATGTTATAATCGAGATATCAAGTGAGCATGGTCTCAATAGTAATAGAACAGCTGATAAATCTATAGTATGTAACCTCTATTTTTTAGAGCAGCAGACAAAGATGAATGTAATACTAGTAGAAGCAGAAGTTAATGTAATCAGAGAAATGTCATGACACATGGAAAAGCTGACACTGTGCAAAAAATGGATCATTCTAAATGTAGGTGATCCCATCAAAATAGACACTTTTTAAATAAATAACAAATAAATCATGCTTGCGTGCAACTACAGCTGCTTGTTTCTTTTTTATTAAGAACAGCAAAGCACACACAGGTACCCTACAATATGACACTGAACAAGAATTTCTAACAAACCAGGCAAAGCAGTGAATAACAGTGTAGGTTTGTCTGTCGAGGCTGGTGGTGTGTGAACAGACGTGATACTGAGGTGTGTTGTGGAGACATGACAGGGAGATGGCTGGTCAGTCCTCTCTCATCACGATGAACAGATGGTAACTCAGGGTTGGCTTGTGGGTGAGTGCCAACAAGAAAGCCCATGTGTGTGACACATAAAAATCTGTTGTTGAAATTGGCGTTTTGTCCACAATATTCTTCAAAGAAAATCCTTTGGATGTTCTTTGAGCAGAGGTTGAGAGCAGTTGTCTGTATATTATTTATTGATAAGATGTGAATAATTCAAACAGTAGAAAACAAAAATGCTTTATTGCACAGTTTTTTTTTTTAAATTCTAGACACTAATCATCTACTGAAACTTAAATTTTGTCATCAGTTTTGTTTACATTGTGAGCTCGCTAATATGTAATTGGTTGAAGATTACCTGCTTTAATGGTAACTCAATACATGCTACAGTAATACAGTGTAATTACTTCTAAATTAAATAAAAAATAAAGACTTTTTGTGAACAGCAATTTGGTGTTTTATTGTGTATGATGATTTTTCCATTTTCTTCTATTTAAAAAACTATACTGCAGGCTACACTGATGTGAAGAGCTCATTTTAGTATGCCATGTCTCCACCCTAAATAAAACTCATGTCTTACCTGTTGTTATAGTTTGATTACATACATAACTGCCACCTCTAATATGCTACGTTTACTCAAGATTTTAAAATATTGACTGGTTGTCATGTTGCTCAGATACAGTGTTGTGGTTTGGCATGTAATCTTCTAACCTGGTTAGTAAATGAGTACCTACATCTGTTAAATTTATACCCAGCCTTCTTTACAGGAATCAGACCACAAAGGTTGTTGTTGTACAGATTTGCTCAGATAAATATAAATTAAATGTAATAAAAGATTATTTTAGAAATTTGATTCACAGACCAAGCAAATGTTGACTGTTGCTATGTCCTATGTACAACTTATGGTCTTTTTTCAGGGCTTTAAACCTATATACTGTTTATACACATATTGAAAGTGCACTCAGTTGTATTTGTTTTATGTTTTTCCACAGGCTGTGTGGATCTTGAATCGCACTGAATGGAGAGCATTGAAGTTCCTTTAAGATGACACGGACGCATCCCCCTGATATACTGGCATCGACTCTATATCGGGACATTACTCTAAATCCCATCACTGACCACTCCATTTCTCTCCACTCCTCCCAGCAATGTGACTTGAAAATGATTGATAAACCAGAAATCATCAACAAAAGACACTGCCGTAGCTTTGACTTCATCGAGTCACTGGATGACCCACAGTCCTTCTCATCCTCAATGGAGTACCCTTACAAGAGGGCAGAGCATCAGACATTAAACAAAGATCTAATGTGGAATGGACTAGATCAACAGGGGCATCTTCGCTTTTCGTCTCCTGATCTGTTTAACACCAGACAGTTCCAGCAGCACACCAGCCAAGACAAAACCAGCCATCTTACATGGTCGGATTCTAAAAAGAGAACAAGATCTAAAAGTGCTCCAAGAATTAAGGCCACCCTCACTCCTGTGCCCATCTCAGTGTCTCCTCCAGGAGCCAGGAAGGGGAGGGAAGCACCTCAGGCTGCATCTGATACATTGAGGACTTCTGAAACACATCGAGAATCCTACTCCTCAAACAGAGCTTTTTTGAATGAGGTGCATCCTATCAAACTGCAGCCTCATTCTCCCCTCTATGTCTCAGACTGTTTTGAGGAGGATAAACCGGATAAACCAGCCATAACCCCTCATGTCAGGTGCCGTGTGGACATTAAACCAGATGCTGCTGTACTGCAGCACACATCTAGGCAGGTTCCCAATGTACGGACTGAGCATCTTTGGCAGAGATACTCCCAGGCCAGTAGCAGTAGAGGTTTGTATGTACCACGGCAGATTGTCTCCTCACCAACGCCCACTCCAAGCGAATGCTACAGTGGAGATTTTAGACAAGGATACCACTATACCACCAGCATGTCTCCCATCTCTTACCAGCATCTAGACACGCACAGAATGCCATCACCAACAGCACCATATCTCAGTCAAGAACAAAGAGCTTACTCAAATCCTAACATACCAACCAAGTTTTTCTATACAGAGGACCCTGTTCGGTATCCCATCCATCCATATTCTAGAGCATACTTTCAGGATGATCGGTCCAGTTTAACCAGCCATGGTAGTACAATGACTAGTCAGTATGATCCAAGGACTCGATGGGTGCACACCCTTCCTGTCAGGTCATATTACACAGACCACCTGTCCAACAGAGAGCCAGCACACTCTGTATATAGCAGGCCTTACTCCACAAGTGAGGCAGGATCATACTTTTCTCAAACTCCATTGACTAGATCTTACTATGGAGAGGACAACCGGTTCAATCCATACCATATGGGTAACTCAAGGTTGTTTTATTCCAAACCATTCAGCTCTCCTGAGGAGCAGTACTTTCCATCAAGGCCATATCATACAGAGGGTCGTCGCCGCCCACGAATGTCCCAGGCCTTTTCAGATGACTGGTATCGCTCAAGCATATCTGGCTACTCTAACCAGTCCTCTCAGCACACACCACCAAGAGTGAGGCCAGACCCCAGTATACCCCCGTGGTTTACTAACAACTGTGTGGAGACAAGCAGACTGGGAGCAGAGGTTAAAAACCACTCCAAGTCTTGGGACAATATTCTATATCCACGACATGACAGAGAGCAATCAGTGCCTCGTGGACGAAGCTATGAGAACCTGTTTTACCAAGCAAGGCATGGAGCATCCACTGATGTTACATCTCAGCCTGTTATACTTAACCTCTCAAGTTCGCCAAGGCGTTATGCTGCATTGTCACTCTCTGAAAACTCGTTAGAGAGGGGCTCAAGCAATCCGTGGAGGAATACCAAGAGTGGACACTGGTTTGTAACGCCTGAAATCACCATAACAGACAATGACATATGTGCAGCCAACAACAAGCGACGTGATGTGCACTCTGTCAGCTGGGACACACTGGATGGTGAAAAGACACCATCTCCCAGAGTTATGCATCAGAAACAGCCATCCACCACAGCAGACATAACCAAAGACAGGAAACACAACAACTTCTCTCTCCAGCAGAGTCTAGAGCAACTGGATGAACTCTTAGCCGATTTGGTTGTTGATTATAAACCACCAACTAGCAGAAAGTCAAGTGAAAACCTTTTGGACCAGCTAAAACAACTAATTACTGAAGACGATGACAAAGACAGAGGATCCTCTGGACTTGAAAACTTAGGATCTCTGAACACACAGCTCTTGTCCTCTAAATCCAGCCCTGACACAATCAAAGACCCTGATAGTGGGTGTGATGCTTTACAAAGGAGTGCTGAAGAATGTTCTCCAGACCACAGCACAGATGAAGACGACACTATGGTATGTGCTAACAAGAAGTGCAACCGGACTGAGAGTATGTTCAACGCCTGTTTGTACTTCAAGTCATGTCACAGTTGCTATACCTTTTACTGCTCACGAAACTGCCGCAGGGATGACTGGGAGACTCATAAAGAGACATGTCTGTATGGTCGTGTCAGCAGTGTGTGTCGACACACTCTTAAGTTTTGCAGAGAGAATTCAGAGATCCACAAAGCCTTCTCTCGTGTTGCTAAAGCTGGCTACCTCTCCAGAGGGAGAGGCGTTCTCTTTCTGGGGTTTGCTAATCCAGAGACAGCTGACAACTTCCTGCAAGTTGGGCTCGAGAGCCTCCTCATGTCTCCCACATACTTATCTCTCAGAGAGCTGGATGGCTTCAAGGACAACCTAGGCGAGTACTGCAAGGAACTGCAGCAGGCAGGTAATGAGTACGACCCCAATGAATGTTTCCTTCTGAATGTATCCATAGCTGTTGGTGAACTAGTGCCTAATAGACCTTCACCAAGGGTCCAAGCACCAACAGTTCGAAAATATGCAAAGGTGTCCTTGGCTTCCTCAAGCCCTGACAAAAAGGTACTAAAGAAGGATAGTGAAATGGAAACGCTCATCCTCACTCCGCCTCCAGGCACACCAGACATTGACAAGGAGGGGGAGGAGGGAAGAAAAGCCAGAGAGGTGTGCTTTGTCAATATCCAGCGTGAGCTCAGGACCAGGGGAGTCTTCCTTCGTCATGAGTACCCCAAAATCTATAATCAGCTGTGTGAGTTTGTGGAGAGCAACAAAAGGTTCACTCCTACTACGATTTACCCAATAGATAAGAGAACAGGGAAGCAGTTTATGTGCATGATCATGGCTGCATCTGAGCCAAGAACACTGGACTGGGTGGGTACCCCTCATCTCTTGGATGATATTATATAGTATAGCACTAAATAGTAATGATAATGATGTCAGTACACTATATGTACATACTGTAAATACATGGTGTGATTTAGCAAATTGAACACTGATATGGAAATATATGTGTATATATGTGAACAATCTCCCTTTCTGTCTCTCTCTCTCTCTCTTATTTCTCTCTGTTCCCATACATACTGAAACATTCACACAGATGGATGCACACACAAACAGTACAGTATATAAATACAAAACACAAAAGTTGCCCTATGTTGTTTTTGGCTTGTTTTGATCCTGTTGCACTCAGAAGAGTTAATAGCCTGCATGTAGACTAGGCACAAACCCAGTTGTTCAGGTGTTTAAGATGTGAACATGTATGATCTGTGCAGTTTCTGCAGAAAATGTTTGAAGCACACAATATTTATGAAGTACACATTGCCTTCTCATTATAGTAGGCACAGCCAGGTCTCATGTTGTAATAGTCACCCAGTTTTGATTTTTCCAACCAATGTTATATCAGAAATTTATATTATACCTTGTTACAGTGTTGTAATATTACAACTGTTTATTAGTACTTAAGTATTATTTCCTAAGTATATCGTAGTTGTGTGGTTATTTTTTTCATTATTGCTATATTAGTTATTGTTTGATAGACAAAGAAGTACAATCAAGCCACCTATTTGTTTTCCCACTTCATTAGGAATTTTTGTTGGAATATATTTCATCTCGTGATAAGACTTGATGTCATCCTCGTATAGATTGCTTTGTTTGAAAGTGGCCTTCAGTCGAAAAAAAATGCATTTGACACAAAGCAATGTATAGGTTTAGCTATTTCTAAAAGCTTGACAGCTCTTGACTTAGGTTGTTTGAACTACCATTGTAAATGAACAATTATTTTGCTCAAAGCATGTTATTTATATTCAGGTATTTTACTATTGATATTGCTTATAATTAAAT
Organism: Lates calcarifer; assembly: GCF_001640805.2. Taxonomy (NCBI): domain Eukaryota; kingdom Metazoa; phylum Chordata; class Actinopteri; family Centropomidae; genus Lates; species Lates calcarifer. The sequence goes on from NC_066845.1 coordinate 15,983,228, forward strand.
TTATTATGTTAATGAGATACCATTTGATGCTTAGAAATGTAAGAGGTATATTATATATATTGAATATTAGATCATTTGAACATCATGACCCTGAGACCTTATTGTAACTAATACCACAGTATGTTCTTAAACAATATGCAATAAAAGAGCAACCTTAACATCTATATTATAAAACCCTATTTTATTATTAATATTGAATAATTCCTTGGAGCCAAGAGCTGCAAAGACTTTGTTTGCACTAAAACACAAATTATAAAATAAGAATGTTCCTAACATAGCTGCAGCACTGAACCCAGATGTGATAATATGCCTGCTTCCATTGCCATTGTTGACTAATCTAAGGTTGCTCTTTTACTTGATTATATATATATATATCTTTGTGCAAGACCTTCCTCAACTTTCTATTTTGTGATGTTTATAACCTATATATAAATATATAATAAATGGAATTTAACAAGTGACCTTGTGGCTTTGTATTTCTCCTCCAGAGAACTCCTTATCAGGCATTTGAACAGAGGGGTAACACAATACAGGTCCCGTCAATAAGCTAGACATACACATTGATCAACATGTCTGAGGGCATCTATCACCTGTACTTTTTGCTCTTTTGCTGGGATGTTTAAGATTTAACAGTGTTTTGTGATGCACATGCAGGGATATTCAAACAAGAAAAACAGGAACCACCAACCCCCTCCCTCAAAAGGTAGAGAGAGACCATGTACATTTCACAAGAATTCTAAATTACTATTTATTTAGCTTTATTATTATTATTATTATTAATAATTGCAAAACATGTATTAGTATTACAAATTGTATTAATAAAGTGCCATTATTTTAATGCTCCTTTTTCTTGATCTACCTCTCGATGTCAAGATTTTGACTTTGTCAGTGTTAATACAAGAGCATATGACATGGACATGAAAACATTTTGTTTGTAGAGGTACATATACTTGTTTACAATCATCTTTTACAGTAAATACAGGTTTAAGATTAAGATATGGGAGGAGATGTGGAGCATACTGGAACATACTGCCACAGCAACTAAGGTTTCAGCCAACAACATGTAAATTTACATGGGTAAATCTGATTTGATGAAAACATGTTGTTTGTCAGAAATGTTAGCTGCTATATTTGCTCTTACTGCTGCTTAGTGAAAGCCTCAACATGTAACTGTGTGCTCCAAACCTCATTCCTCCAAATTTTGTTGCATTCTCCTTTCAGATGAGACACTGTTTTGAATTTCAAATTTGGCTTATATGCGGAGATTTCTTCATCCTTTTTATGCTATGAATGTGCTATAACATTTGTGATTAATGATAATACTGTGTTGCTCACACAAGGATTTAGTGTTTCTTCTTAGTATTCTTCTATGTTATTAGACCACCACCTAGTGGAATAATACATGTATTACTGCCACATAATACGAAAAAAAGAAAAGAAAAAGAAAAGTTCAGTCATGCAATATATGATATCCCTTCTATCCGTATCCTACTGTCATTATTGAAATGAAATTGAAATTATTGAAAAAATTTAAATATCAAAATTAAAAAGCTGATGGCTTTTTGTTCCAGCTGCTCGGGGCATGCGCCCAATATGGTATGCGCCCCAACCATTCAGCCATCAGGTCACCCCTTTAGTAGCCTTTAGTGTTGACTGTGAATGACTACAAAAATATGATAAATCTTGATACTAATGAAGTGCTCCCCAGTCAGAAAATTTGTTCTAATGTAGTAAATTATGGACAAGCCTGTGTCTTTTCATCACCTGTATAAATGTATCATGATTTTTGACAGTTGCATTCACTGGTATTAGTAATATTCATGCATTTGTGGAAACTTTGAAATGTTTGAATATTTTCCTGTTATGATCTAATTTTGGCACACTGCAGCAGATAAATGAAGTAGGGTTTCAGTATGTGGCCATATTGTGAAATCAGGTCAAGCCAACAGTATTCTTAAAGAATATTTGAAAATATATTTTGATGACCCAACACTATACAATTGCAAAATACAAAAACAAAAAGCTGGGGGCAGTACAATAATTATGATTTGCCTATATAGACACACACACACACACACACACACACACACACACACACACACACAAAGACAAAAAACAAGACAAAACAAAACAACGGGAATTCACAAATCATACGGCATTATAACAAATAACATTTAACATTTCCATCAGATGTAAAATCCAGAGAGATTGTTCTTTTCAGTATTTCACCATGGGATATAGTTCCTGCTCTCCTTGATTTCAGAAGCGAAATCTTTGCGAGAGGGCATACAAAGGGGCACAATTTGGCCAGGATATTTGCCAGTTCATACTGTTTCATAACCACCAAGATGAATATTCGTTATTTCAACTAATGTGTACAATATACAATACAATGTTTAAATACAGAGACAAAAGTTAGCATAAGCCTGAACTTTTTAGATCAGAGGTTCTCAAACTTTTGCCCCCTTCAGAAAACAAAAGTAAGTTTCCTCCCCCCCCACCCAACTTAAAAAAAAAAAAAAAAAAAAATCAATTGTTAACAATGATATAGGAAGCACATGATGAAAAAAGGATCCAAGTAGAAATTTAGTGAAATAAAGTTCAGCATGATAACATCAGCAAACTCTTGTTTATTTTCCCTTTGCAAATCATAATCATTCAACCTAGGTTCACTCCATATTTGCTCTATGCCCCCAAGGATTAGATCAATAGATATATTTAATATATGTGATAATGAATGCATTATCCAGTAAGATATGACTTGCAATGTGTGAACACAAAATCACAAAGGACTGGATTACAGTGTGCGGTTTTCCATTTAAAATAGTTGTAGGATTTGTTGGACATTGCAACAAACTCTCATGGAAATCACAGAAATTACATAATGTTATAGACAACTAACTTAGGTTTTCTATGTTTTCTATATTACTGTGAAATCTTCCTTTAACTAACCGTCGCGCATGCGGGTTGCGCAAGTCTCCTCGTGATGACAGCAAATGACAGCACTGTTCGCTCCTGCAGTAGCCAGTGTGAGACGGCTAACCGCCAACAAACAATTCCTTTGACTCGAGAAATCTTTTGATCAGCTGTGTTTAGAGAGACTGTGAACTACCAGTGCGCGCTAATTACATCAGGTAAGTTGCCGAATTTATGTTAACGTGTTCTCTCGACCAGATTTGGCCACTCAGGAGCTTGCAACCCTAAAGCTAGGCTAACATAGCTGACTAGCTTATCATTAGCTTACCCTGCTTGACTAGCACCTTTAGCCGAGTGTAACTTGGTTAAGGTTAGCACGCTACCGCTGGGTTAGCCTAGTTCACCAGTTTGCTGTCTGGGCTCAAATCAGTGCAAACAGAAGTCTTTATTAACTGGTACTAATGGAACAGCTGGATGTCTTGTGTCAGTTCCCTTCGTATCCTTTAGCTTACTCCAGCGTCAGTTAACATGTTTAATTTGGTATGATATATAGCTCATTCAAGCCATCTCTATCTAGCAACCAAACGGTAACAGACATTAACTTAACCTCTCTCATCTTGGTTTGTTTGCTAGCTAAATCTCGGGTGGCTACCACACTCTTAAACCAAGGGCACTATAAATCCGCAACTTAGCGTTAGCAGTCCATTAAACTGTTTCAGCTTTTTGTGTTAAATGTATCCCCACCCCACCCATTGAGCCGGTGAAAGGAATGTCTGAAGTTTTAGCCTAATAACACAAGCATTCAGACCAAGTGTTTGTAAGGCCATGAGATATAATATTACAATGTCATTGAACATTATAAATGTTTAAACACTGGATACTACTGTTAACTCTTTGTAGCATAGAAGTAATTATCTCTGCGTTTTGTCTTACTATTTCTGAAGTAAGGCTTTGCTGCTTTCTTTCTTTAATGTCACCATAGATCGAGTTCTTTTGTATTTTTTTTTTTTTTTTTTTTTACATTTTGTCAAATAAGTTAGTAAAAGACTCAAAGATGCCTTGAACCTAAATGATCAACAATGAAAATAAGAACTAATTACAAACCAAATTTTACAGTCATTACCTCCCACTTTGCTCTCATCTGTGCACCACAAAAGGAATAACATTTCCCCCCTAGTGTGTAGCCGAATGCTGACACATTACATTTACATGAAATCATCATCCTTTTACGTTATAGCTCCAGTAGTCAGTTTCAGTCACTTGTTTTTTTTTTGGTAGTCTTTTGATGATTAAGTGTGTATCAGCTGAGATTCAGGCTCAGTCAGCTGGACTTTATTCCTCTGTAGTACTGACTGTGTTGACTGGAAATGAGGTCTACCTTATGGTTTGGCAGTGGAATGATTTCAAGTGTGACATCATTCATTACTTAGTCTTAGATTCATGTTTTCTTGTCAGGATGCCCGATACTGAAAGTTTTATAAATAACTGACAACAGGGCGATGCAGATGACAACATTATTATTCTTCATAAATGGCAATAACTCCATCTGTGTCCTTTCCTCTAGTTGTTTTCAGCTGATGCTTGGTTTCTCTGAGTTAAAGTCACTGCTTCATTAGCTCCTGCCCTGATTTATTGTTAAACTCTTTACAGTTTCTGAGAATCTGCAACTGGTTAAGAGTATGTTGAATAGAGCTATATAGAGCTGGTGGTGTCTGTAGCTACACATGTCTTTGCTTTACTTTATAATAACTGCTCTTATTCAACTTGAAGATTTTATTATGGGTACAGTGTTTGTGGCTCGGTATTCCACACTGTTAATCCGGTGTTGTCACAATTTCCTTAAAGCCAGCGGACTCAACAGTTTGGATGGGAATCATGAGCATGAGCCACAAGACATGGTTAGACCCACCTTTGTGGGTTGGGTTTTTCGGGGGGCCTGGGGGCTAAGCTCAACTTGCGCCCTCTCCCCAGATAAGATGGCCTATGCTGATGGACACCAAAACTGTTGTGCTCTCAGTGTCAAAAACCTCTCTCAAATTTTCCACCAGGAAGTTGCCCTCAAGACAACAGATAAAGTGTCAGTACCTGTGTGAAACTGGGTTAAGTTCCATGATACCTGTGTTTAAAGTACAAGTTGTAACATTTAACCTCAGCACATGATGTTTACCCATCACATGGTGAGGTTAAATGTTAATACTTTCCATGTATTCCATCTGAATGGTAAATACTGTTTATCCATATAACACCCCAATGGTTAAGTAGATATCCATGTTGATGGCAATAATGATTGTTAGGACCTATAGCTTAAACACTGTTTTATTGGCACAAAGTGGAGGAGCCTTTGAAATGGGACAGGTCTTGTCTGCCCCTCATGATGTATTGGGCTTGGAAACATGGATTTAGGAAGATTCTGTCCTTGAATTGGGACACAATTTATGTGTGTGTGTGTTTGTGTATTGTGTTTATCTCTTTTTTGCCACCACTACAGCATCTGGTGTCACAGACAGTGGACATTCTGGTCAAGCATTCCTTTGGGGCAATGGTGGCCTTAAAGCTAAAGAGGTGGGCTTGTGGTCAGGAGGTTGCTTTTTTTGGACCAACTAAATGCTCAATGCCAGCTTTCATTTCTTGACAGGTTTCGATAAGTGATTTTACAAAAATTTTACAGTCATTCTTCTAATACGTTTTAAGGTTTAGCACCTAGCCCTAGTAGTGGAAAAGGTCACTGATAAACCTCATGTATGTAGAGTGCAGTGTTTGCTCACTGAGCAGTGTAAGAAATGATCTAGAAGGGAAGTGTGAAGAGGATGTTGGCTCAAAACCATGAATACCTTTTGTAGAAAGTGAAATCCTTTGAACATCTATAAAAAGCACTTTGTTCCATTGGTTGGGGTGTGTGTGTGAGAGAGAGAGATCATGTAGTGGGAGGTGTGGGCTGTGTTCCAAACACCTTTACTCTGGTGCTGTGATGTTTACCTATATTTCTTTTATAAAGTAGTGTTGTGTTGTGCTCGCCATGTAAAAATAATTTTGAACTTTTAAACTTTTTCATTAGATAACTCAAGTGGGATGTACCCTGTCATTTAAAAATCCTGTTTTTTACTTTGCCCCGTCTCTTGTCTCTTATGCTGCTTTGCTGTTAAAATAATGGTGCTTACACAGATGCTGTGGTCAAAGAATTGGTCGTCTTGTCACTCATTTTAACCATTTTCAGTGGCTGTTCTGCCACAACTACAATCATTTTCACACAGCTCAGAAGTCTGAAGATTGTGCCTCACTTCACATTGTCTGTAGTGTGGTTTCTCTTCTGCTTTAGAGTTCCTCAGTGCTCTCCATGAGTGACTCACCAGGTAGCTCTGTGTAGTGGCTTGTATTGGAGCTGACGGGCACAGGAGGCCGTGGCAAATGGCAGTTAACCTCTCTGCTAGCCACTTAATAGCCTAGTTGCTTTTTCACTTCCTTTCCAAGAATGCAAGGAATGTGCTTACTCAAGAACATGAGTGCTTATAATCAAGTGTGGCATGAGTGTCAGCCAGTTACCTGTCAGTTCATTCAGATGTAAAATGGAAACAAAAGAACCACTGAAAATATGACCTCTTACTTACTTTTAAATATCCAGATCTATTACTCTAGACAGGTCCAGAAAGTAGATCAGCAACATCTTTAAATGAAAGTCTCAATGCTAGAATATTTTGAAGGTTAGATTATTTGTAATTATTGGCATATGCAGCTGAAACAATTAGTTTGAGTTTGATAATTGATGATTAATTGTTTCAGTCATTTTTGGACAAAAAAGGCCATATTTTCAGTTTCCAACCTGTAAAATATGAATATTTGTCGGTTTTCTTAGCCTTCTGTTGTAGTAAACGCATTATTTTTGGGTTTTGGCCTGGTCAGATCAGAAAGCAATGTGAAGACTTAACCCTGGGCTCTGGGAAACTAGTGGGACATTTTTGACTAATTCTTGACATTTTATAGACTAAACAGTCAGTTGGTATTTCAAGAAAATAATGTAGCTTATTCGCTAGTGAAAAATTTGTTGCAGCCCTAGTTGAAACCCAACTCAAGTCATCACCACTCAGTGCATATGCTCATCATCATTAAAGCAGCTTTATAAATTCTCAGACGGGGCCACAGCTTCTAGTTATTTTGCTATCACTTTATTTTAAGTCCCCATATTTAGCATTTATATACACAATATAAACTTTTAAACAGACTGTAATGTAGTTGTATGCAGTTAAAAGGACATGCCATGTGTCATTTAATGTACAGTACATGAGTACAATTATACCCTCTCCTATGAAGACACATTTTATATTATTACAGTTGTGCTTCATTTCATTGTCATATCTGTTTACAAAGCAGCCTCCACTTCTCCCACAGGAGGAGTTATACATTAACAAATGCATAACTTAACACTTGTATCTGCCCACAACGATGTGGTTATAAGCATTTATTAAATGTTTAAATGTTAAATAGTTATTTAAAGTAAATGTTACCATGATTTTTTTTTAATGTGAGTCAAGTGCCATACCAAATAAACAAAGTAAAACAAATCTGTTTATAATAATGTAAAATAATGTAAAATAATTTGTTATTAGCAAATGTTTGCTATTTTTCATGTTTCTCGTGTGACAAAGAACAGCTGTGCCTCATGAGGAATTTCTTGAAAACACTATAAATATGTATTTTCTCCTCAAACTACAAAATAACACGCTGAATGTTTATTAGATTGATATTTCACTAGAATGGATCTTTAAACTTGAACCTTTTTTTTTTTTTAACAAAAATTATGACAATCTATCACAGTATATGTAGATCAGCAATCACTGTTTATTCTTAGTTCGCCAAAGGGATTTCAACTTAGAGCCTATCATTATGTGTGTAAATCTGCATAACCAATTTGATTTGTCAGGCATATCAACTCCAACGCTGTGGTTGTCTGTTAGCTTGCGAGCAATGACACAGCCTTGCAGTCATTCCCACTCTGAGGCAGTTTTCTCCAGTCTAGTCTCATTCTCCTCCCAGAGCGCTAACTCTACAGTTAAATCTGTGTTTGCTATGTTAGCTACCAGCTACAAAGAATCTTTTGTGCAAAGGATTCACGAAGAAATCATTCAAATTTCATGCACTCAGCTTGGATTGTGTGTCTTGGCAGTGTGTATCTGGAAAGGGAAGAGTCATTAGCATATTCTGCTGTGTAGCGTCTTCTGAAGCTTGTGAAAAAGTGTGCTTTTGCAACTGTTGTTAGGCCAGTGTGTGCAACACGTTGAATGCAAACGATCACTTCCCATGCATGACGTGAGCATCATGTGTGAGCTAGTGCTCAGCCAGACCTTTACAGAAAAGGGAACCATTTCTTGTTTTTCCTTTGAGTACATTTACTCTTAAATACAGTGTAACTCAAATAACAAATACTGATACTATTTGGAAAAAATGATAGTGAGGTAAGGTGTATAAAAGTCAACCATAAGTTCAGAATGTTAACTTTCCTCGGTAACAGGTACACATGATCGACAGTCCCACAGCACTGTTACAAGTTTCATGGCAGAAACGTGCTGAAAAACAAACCAGAAAAATGCAGTTTTTCCACTCTGATCTGTGGTGCCTGCCAAAAATATCCTTGCAGTTCAGTGTATTGAAGCTTAACCCTTGCATTGTCCTCTGGGTCAAAGTGACCCAGTGGCTGACAATGTGCCTTTGTGTGTGTGTGTGTATGTGTAGTAGGATTTGTTGTTGTGCATGACATTCGTGATTCTGAAGCGGTTATCTTTTATTTTTGAATAATAATAATGAGAAGAAAGTATACAGAATACGAAGGGCAATACAGAGGGCAACGGGAGGGTTAAATAAGTAAATTGACTTTTATATTGTGGAGTGGAGCTGACTTAAGAAACTTAAATTTTTAACTTGCTAATGCAATTTAGGTATAACCTTTGATGAAAGGTCAGCTGAGCTTTTGTTAAGTTTCTGTTCCACACGTTAACCTCATTTACGTGTTTCCATTCCACCTTGTCCCCTTTGTGCTCCAGTCATTTGCCTCTCTGCCTGTGTGAACTGGTGAAGATGGTGAAGCCAGACATTCACACTCTGGCCCACCACCTGAAGCAGGAGAGGCTGTATGTGGCATCGGAGAAGCAGCTAATCCAGAGGCTCAACAGTGATGTGCTGAAGACAGCCGAGAGGCTGTACCGGGCTGCATGGATCGCTAAGCAGCAGAGGATCAACCTTGATCGTCTCATTCTCACCAGGTCAGACCTATGATCATGATTCACTCTGGCCTCGAAAAAGAAGAGTAAAAGGAAGTACAGACTGGAAACTGGGAAAAATGGCTTGCTTGTCTCTCTTTCTTTTTTGTTTAACCTGTATCCAATCAGAGATGTAAAAATTACGCTAATTTTTAGGGGGTATTATGGAAGTTATCATTTGCTGCTACATGCCAGTGATATGCAGCATTTAAGCCAATGGAAAGCAGTTTTGTGTCAGTGACTCAGCAATGTACAGCATGAGTTTTTTAGTACAGGTTCAAATGCAAAAACACAGAAATTTGATGCCATCTTGAACATTTGCCAAATATAAATTCTATCGCACTAGTACAAATGCTAAGAAAGCAACCTGAGAACACAAATACAAGTTCAAGTCACTACAGCTCAGATCAGTTGTCCTAAAAAGGTGACTATAGAGCCAGAGCAGACTTTTAATCATTGAGCTTGTGATCTAATGCATGTATTTGCTTGTGTAAAGGTGGATATATGTTGGATGTAAAGAAATATTCTTTGAGAGCTACTGCCGTTGTAGTTGAGAGGGAACTGTAAAACGAAAGCAGTGAAATTTATATGATACGCACAGTATTACTAATTAAACAACTGTTGTCTGCAGCGCGGAGGCCTCTCCAGCTGAATGCTGCCAACATGCCAAAATGCTGGAAGACACACAGTTTATTGATGGCTACAAGACTCTGGGCTTCCAGGAGACAATCTATGGTGAGTTTTTGGCCCGGTTGAGGGAGAATCCCAGACTGGTAGCTTCCTGCTTGGTGGCAGGAGAGAGGCTGAACCAGGAGCACACCCAGGGGGTCATCCATACAGTCTTCACCTCACTCTATGGCAACTGTATCATGCAGGAGGATGAGAGCTATTTACTACAGGTCAGGGGCCCTACCCATCTCTAGCATCATGCATTTAAGGAACAGTTGAATACCCTCTCAGCAAGATGAAATGTTTTTTGACTGGTGTGTCCTTATTTCTTGGCAATTCTCAGGTGTTGCGGTACCTGATAGAGTTTGAGCTGAAGGAGAGTGACAACCCTCGTCGTCTGCTGCGACGGGGAACCTGTGCCTTCAGCATCCTTTTCAAGCTCTTCTCTGAGGGCCTGTACTCAGCCAAGCTCTTCCTCACTGCCACCCTCCATGAACCCATTATGCAGCTGTTGGTGGAAGATGAAGACCACCTGGAGACGGACCCAGCCAAGGTCACAGAGCGCCTCACTCCGGCTCAGCAGGAACGCTTTGGAGAGAAGGGCTCTGAGGGCTACAAACAAAGGGTGCAGGCAGCTGTGGAAGCCAATGAAGCTAAGCTGGTAGCTCTGGTCAACAAATTTATCGGTTACTTGAAGCAGAACACCTACTGCTTTCCCCACAGCCTGCGCTGGATCGTGTCCCAGATGTACAAGACGTTGTCATGTGTGGAGCGTCTTGAGGTAGGTGAGGTACGCACCATGTGTACAGACCTGCTGCTGACCTGCTTCATCTGTCCAGCCATAGTCAACCCGGAGCAGTATGGTATCATCTCAGACGCCCCCATCAATGAAGTGGCCCGCTTCAATCTAATGCAGGTAAGTGGCGTAGCAATTTTTCTCTTCTTTGGGGTGACATGTGGGTGTCATTCTACTGTAGACTGCATCATTTTTTGTTTATGCAGGTGGGGCAGCTTTTGCAGCAGTTGGCAATGGCTGATGATGATGCAGACCCAAGACGGAAAAGCAGTTTGTCCAAATTTGATAAGGTGTGTGTAACCAGTGTAACGTTTCTTTATAATTCCAGTTTAATTTACTCATATTTTTCTGTGTACTACATTAACTTTGTGGGTCTCTGTTTCCAGAGTTGTGTTGCTGCCTTTCTGGATGTAGTAATCGGAGGAAGAGCAGTGGAGACCCCACCCATGTCCTCAATGAACCTTCTAGAGGGCCTCAGCAGGACTGTGGTCTATATTACGCATAATCAGCTGCTGGCACTGGTAAGCTCTTTTGCTATCTACCGTATATTCAAATGTAACATTAGTATTTGAATTCTTATGTAACATGAGAACAATGCGAGCTAAAACTGCCAAGCTGCGTCATAGGCACTCCCTACAGACCAGGTCACGTGATGAGATTTTAGAGCACCATGCCACATACATTTGCATATTTTCTTGAAACCACTCAAAATACTTTAAAAAATAGAGTTCATGTACAGTGGTTGAACAAAATAAGAGAAATTTCTAACAATACAAAGCTGCTCATTAAACTTCCTTTCGCTAAAGCTCAGAATGTTTTTTTTGTTGAGACTAAGGGTGTTGTTTCAGTTCCATTGTTAATAGTTTGTTGATCAAATATCTTGTCACAGAATACGCCCTCCACTCAGTGTTGTTTATGGTTTCCTTGTGACCAATTGCATAGCAACTTTTCTGTTTGACAAACATGTCATCATTATTTAGACCTTAACCTACAGTATTGTCACTTTACACCAATCAGAGTACTAGCACCTCAATAATGATCACATTTTAAAAGGAGCTACGCAAGTCAGTCATTTTTGTTTGAATGCCAGTAGCAATGTGTGAAAGCTTTAGTAGACATGTGACAAACACTGTTGTTGTAAGTGACTTTTCAAGGTAGCCTGCAGAGATGAAAAAAGACCAGATAGTCCCTGTCAGAACTGCTGATGAATCAGTTGCTATCACAGCAGAAATGTGGCAGGAGGGAGGAGATGTATGCATCAACTACCTCATTACCTTAGTGTGACCTCAGCATACAGTATATAGACAATATGAAAGGACATAAAGCAGTTAAAGTGACTTTTGCTTTATTTTGTACGAAAGCTGTTTGTGACATTTCCACTCACTACAAAAATATTTTGGCACTGAACTCAAATTAAGCCATGTGTAATCCTGTTGAACCAGGCAACAGTTAAAACTCAACGTAGAACAAGAACTTGGCAAGCATTAACTCGTTACCTCACAGCCTTCCTCAGAAACTGCTGACTTCCACAGATTGATTTACTGTTATGGTCTTAAGAATAACATCTTCCACTTCCTGCGTAGGTGGACTTTGTACGGAGTGTGACTGCAGGGGACCATCTCCGGGAGGAGGAGCACATGGCTCTGGAGAACCTGCTGGCCAATGTGCCCCAGTCTCGGACTGTGAAGAGTAACAGTCTGGAGCTCACTCCCTCCAACACCCCTCAGCTTTCACCGGCTACCACTCCTGCCAACAAGAAGAACAGGCTCCCCATAGGTACCTACCTCCACCTGCCTGCCACGCTGATTTTAGAATACATGATAGATGTATTAATGTGCTCAATGTAATGCAACCTCTTATAATTTCCACAATGTGAGGATCTGAAGAATATTTTGCTTTATAGGAATGTCACAATTTGGAACAAGAAGTAGAAGATAGGAGTGTAATATTTTGTCTAATGAGAAGTAAAATAAACAAGAAGAGCTGAGTGGTGATGGCTAGTGAAAGGCCTGTGTGTTATAGGAAGCTAATGAGCTTCTTCTCAGCTTGTTATAAAGATAATTAGCATGGCCTGGATTGAGGCTCAATTACAGAAATGACAACCAATTAAATTACCAAATATAAATGAACTCATTTTAATTGGAATGGATGGAAAAGATGCATAGACTACCTTCATTAGCATTTTCAAGACAAATGGTGCTATAGCAACATCCCCTTAATTAGAAATGAACCACTCGTGCTTGCTTCTCTGAAATATGACATTTGTATACACAATCTTGACTTGACACTTGAAATACTTTGAATTCTGAGATTTGCTCTGTATTCTTTCTCCAATTCCCTACCTTGTTCCTCTTCTTTCCCCCTGTGCTGCCAATGAATGACCAGGACAACACTTAGCTGCTATAACATCCTGGGATCCCACAACCACCACTCTGTCTGCTCACATTCCATTAGTAACCCCTTTTGGTGGGTAGCCTGTCAGTCGTGTTAGATCTGGAGTGAACTTAGGCCATGTATCTGTTGTTTCACCCAGTTAACACTCATTTAGCTGCACAGTAACCACCCTGCCTCGCCACTGTTAACCTAGCACCGTTCTTGTCCATGTGCTCTCACCATGCTTGCTTTGCCTTGCCCAGTGCTTTCGCTCATTATTAGAGCTAAGATGTTTTTCCACTCATTGTGTTTTCTAAGTTTTCCCCTTTTTGCTTCCTCATTCAGCGGATTTTGGCTATTCGTTACCAGGTAGAGTGGGGAAAAAATTTATCTTCCACCTTTCCTCCTTCTGGTCTGTGCCTGAGTTGTAAAGATAAAGGAGACACTAGTGCAATTACTTCATACAGTGAATAGAGTGACAGTGGTTGTGATGGTGTAGTTGTTTTTCATAGCCCATTTGGCATTCACTCTTTTATTATTTTGACAATAGGATTTCGATCATATTAGCCCTTCATGTTAATGAATGGATTGAAGGACATTCAGTATTTTCAGGATCTCCTCAAAATGGTCGACAGTGATAATGTGTTGTTATTGAAGTGCAGTATGACCAGCACCCTTTACATATTCAAACTGTTAAGTGGCCCTTTCACTTTGATAGAAACATTGTTCATGAAAACCACCTCCCTGAATAAGTGTAGTGTGGCTGCATCTCTTGAATTTTCTTATGTATTTCACTTGAAATAACTGGAGAAGTGATTACCAGGCTTCCCATGTAATTCCAGGCCCTCAAGGAACTTGTACAGTATCTATACTTTGTTAAAATTTCTTGAAATATATCCAGAGGGTGGAGCTAAAGAGTCAACGCCATACACTATAGCCATGGAAACATAGGGTTCAAGTATGTCAGTATGTCAATAGTGTGGTATGAATGTCACATGCTGCTAAAGTGCTTCGCTTTTGTCAGGCCTGCAATCATAATTGCAGAAACACTGTGGAAGAATGTTATACAGTATTTAAACATGCACAGAGAACAATGTAGGTTGTGAAGAATTAGTGTTTAAATTCTAATCTACTAGCATTACTAAATTATTTTAGTTTTACATAATATGGCAGCTATAACATCTTTTGTTTTGTAGAGATGACATGCAAATCAGTCTATATGCTTTTGTGTGTGTATCTGTTTTCAGCTTAACCAGTGAACTTTGCATAGTGCGAACACTGTTTTCAGATTTGACAGACTTTGTTTTTTTGCTAAAAGAAGCTCAGCCTTTATTATTGTTAACTAACTATTGTCTTACAGCTAGAAATGAGAGGTAAACTCATCTTTAATGTCACATCAATGTATCGCTACAAGAGGCAAGAATTCAAAAGGTGACTTTTGACATTTTGCCTGTTAAACTGATGAAGCCATTTTGGATTGTTATTCATTTTATAGCAAGAAGTTTATAAGCCACTTAAGTCATCCTCATTACTTATGAATAACAGTTACAGGCAGTACATTGGTGTGACAGATACCAGATGAGAGTCTTGGTTGTCTAGTTTCAAGCTTTGAGCAAAAGCTGTTCATTTTCACAAAAAACTGTTTGGTTGAAACATACATTTCTGAATTTGTTGCCTAAATCCAACAACATGTTGTTACTTAGTGTCCTCTGAATGTAAGAATCAGAAAATAACAGTGGTTCCCTACTAATTCCCTCCAACCCACCAACCAGCAGCTGCTCGTAGCCGCAGCCGTACCAACATAGCCCAGGAGGGGGAGGCAGAGGCCAGCTCCCAAGAGTCCCTACAGGAGCTGATGCCAGAGGAGGTGCTGGTGATTTCACTAGGAACAGGTCCTCAGAATGTCCCTGGGATGATGTCAGAGAATGAGGTAATGTGACTTGAATTAATGTACTCATTTGTAGCAGAGATGATGATGTGATAAATTCAATGCCGTATTTTTTCCTGTCACTGAAGGGGAGTAAGACTTCCCTAGAGTTGGTATCACTCATTTTATAGCACTTTGTGTGTGCTCACAGTGTTACAGAATTGATAAGAAACCTTGTATCCCATGTAAAACTGATTTGCTGGTACAAATTTAATGGTAACCTACAGACTTTGAATGAGGTATTGCCTCTAGCAAGAATGACTCATGGTAAAGCAAGTTTGTAACCAAACATAAATGATATATGTTTTTTTTTATGTATGCACCACCCTCTAGGTTTTGAATCTGCAGATGGCTGATGGGGCCCAGGGGGATGGCCATGCTGATGATACCAAGCTGCATGGTAAACCAGACAAAACCTTGCGCTTTTCCCTCTGCAGTGACAACCTGGAAGGCATCTCAGAGGGTCAGTCTGCAGTCTGATGACACATAAAGCTACATCATGAGAAAAACAAATTGCTTTTATATTTTCGGAGTACTTTGAGAAAACTTGGAATGAAAGTGCGTCATTGTGATCATGAATCATTCTCCAGCTGCTTTTTTGTCTTGTCAGACACAGATATATGGACAAAAACAAATAAACAAACAGTGCATTTTACTGTTCCACTCCAGTATTATTTTCGAAAGCTCACAAGGTCATAATTGGTCATTACGACCTAAAAGCTGATTGAATTACTAACTGATTTTATGTCTTGTTTATGTTTTTATTCATTCATTTTTATTCCTTAGGTCCATCTAACCGTTCTAACTCCGTATCATCTCTGGACCTGGAGGGAGAGTCTGTTTCGGAGCTGGGAGCTGGACCATCAGGCAGCAACGGGGTGGAGGCTTTACAGCTTCTGGAGCATGAACAGGGTTCGTATGTACATGTTTGTGTACATGTTGCTAAAACTTTGAGTGGAAAACTTATTGTATCTTTCTTTTTAGATGCAACACAGCCACAAGCAAGGTTAGTCTAACATACTTTCTCCTTCAGCCACCACTCAGGACAACCTGGATGACAAACTCCGCAAGTTTGAGATCAGAGATATGATGGGTCTGACAGATGATCGGGACATCTCTGAGACAGTCAGCGAAACCTGGAGCACAGACGTGCTTGGTAGCGACTTTGACCCCAACATGGATGAAGATCGGCTGCAGGAAATAGCAGGTGGGGGCATGGCTTTGTATCCTGTGGTTGTAGACAATTAATCCCTACATCACTAAGTTAACTGGTTGAACTGATTGAACTGATTTAGGCAGCCTGTGTGATCATTGCACGTTTTATGAGATGAATTTGCTGCACATAGGGACCTTCTCTGACTGTTGATTAAGTAGATGTAGGGAAATGTCATCACCTTGTGGTATGTGGGTGAAATAGCATCAAAAAGCAGGTCTTCAGTTCAGCTCAGGTTCTCATACACATGAAAGGCCCTTGTACATTTTCTCATGATAGTTGTCTGTGATTTAAAAAGATACTTGTAATTGCATTTTTAATACTGCTCATAAGTAAAATTGTTACCTAATTGAGCTGAACGTAATAATTTAGGTCAGTGTTGGTAGTTATTTTATTTATCTTTAGGTTTAATACAGTAGTTTTTGTTTTGCATCCAAGTAAATGTATGAAAATTGTCTTGTTTTTGTTAACATTCATCTTTTAATTCTGAAGTTTGCGAATGAAGCAAAAATTACTAATTTTCTACTGTATGTCTGTTTTCATTCTACTGCTGCTGATTTTCCTGAATATGCAATTATCTTCCAATTGATAGAATACACTAGTGAAGGAGATGCATTTGATTTAAATAGACTCTGGAGGCAAAACAAGTTATTTTCTGCATGTCTCTGTAAGTACATCCCTAGATTAGTTTGCATTATCAGAGTGGCAATAGCTAATAAGTACATACATAGTCTTAATATGCATAGTCTAATACGTAAGATTTCAATAGACTGTGGAGGGCAAGTTCAGAATCTATACTATGTCAAGCCAAAAGTATGATGGTAAGAAACAGGTTGTTTAAAAAAAACAAAACAGGTTTATCTAAAGTGAAACCAGCAAATAGAGGACTCTTCACTTTACTTAGACTCTCATCTCCCTGTCTCCTCTGCCTCAGTCTTTCTCTTCATAGCCTTCCCCCTGCCCATCTCTCTCTCCTTCACTCTCTCTGTCTCTCTCTAGCCCTCTCTCTCTGACATTCACTCAGTCCCTGCAGTCTTATTGACCTTGGTTCCTTCTCATTTGCATCCACCATTTTTCATTCTTCGGAATATGGCGTTGGGGGACTTTTCCATCATTAAGTGAATTTACAGCGATTTCCTTATGTGTTTTCTCCAAGGGATTGGGTTATGAGATGCACATTAAATATCCATTAATACCTCATTATCCCACTGATAAGATTACCATGATAATGAGGCAGAAATTCTAATTGTTTCACTTCTTGTTGTGCCACTCATTTAATCATCCACCTGAAAGACAAGTACTCTGCGCCCCTACCTTGAAGACTGTAAACACGGACAGCGGGACGGAGCTCTCCCACCGCAAATGAGAGCCCTGCCCCCGCCAACATCAGTACACACTGTTGCCTGGGTGCTGGCATGCGTGCGTGCTCATGGCGCGTGTGTGCCATGGAGTGGAAGCATGACGTACCAGGGGGGTGCGGCTGCCACAGGTCGACTTTTTGGTCTTGAGCCTTGGCCACTGACTCCCACTCACACCTGCTAGCTCTTTTCCCCCTCCTCCGCATTCTTCTGCTTTGTTAAGCCTCAACTTCCCAAATGGAGATAGAGGGACACTGTGCGGAGGACTTTGTGGGAGGGTGGGCGAAGCGGTAATTTGGTCGTGAGTAATGCTAGGCTTAATCAACAGATCAAAGTCATGGCCCTGGAGGCCAGGGCAGGGCGAGATATTACCATTAACCTCTGACCTTTTGCACAGTGGTATATGTGCCTGTGGGTCCCAGCATGAAATGCATGTGACCTCCAACTCTCTGCATCTCTGTATGCAAAGTTCACTGTCTCTGAAACCCCATCCACACGACAGAGACACTATTTAGTATTTTTGCTTGTCTCAGACCTTTTCATAGCATTGTTTTGAAAGTCAAACCTAAAGGTATATAAGTGAGCAGGTTAATTTTGAATAAGATATAAATATACACAAAATGAATATAATTAAGCACAATATTGTGTTAAAACAATTACTCAATAAATTATTGGTTTATTGAGAGAAAATTAATTATAATAATGTGGTAAATGTGAGGATTTTGTCATTTTTCCTCTGTTTTCCCATCACTGTAAGTAGATTATCTGGGTTTGTCAGACAAAACGAACATTTTGAGGATGCCGCTTTACAATTTTTAAATCATCTTATAGACTAAATGATTAGATGATGGAAAATCAACTGACAAATTAGTTGATAATGAAAATAATCATTAGTTTCAGCTCTGCAAATTGGACAGAGTATTAAATATGAACGTGCATGTAACTCAGAAATTTCAACCTTTTACCAAAGGCGTCCTTCCTGTAGAGGCATTCTCAAGTTTACACATTACTCATATTTAAAATCTGAATAATTTATTAGAACTAATTACGGAATATGAATCAACAGCAGTGCCTTAAAAACACATGCTGTAGAAGATTGGTAAAGAACTACAAGGTGCTTTCAAGATGACTTTGCTGCTACAGAGGTGACTTCTTGCTTGTCTGATGAAAAAAAGCTGTTTCATGCTGCTGAAGGAGGTTAACCCTTTGTCTATGTCTCTCTGTTCTCAGGGGCAGCTGCGGAGAACATGCTCGGCAGCCTGCTGTGTCTTCCTGGCTCGGGTTCAGTGCTGCTGGACCCCTATGGCTCCACCATCTCCGAGACCACAAGCGAGGCCTGGAGCGTGGAGGTCCTGCCCAGTGACTCAGGTGGGGAGCCAGGTTTATTCTGCTGTCGTCGACACCTTTTGACTGCTCGTTTGCTTCGGTTATTGTCTTGATTCTTGCACTTCATCTTCATGACAGTCTCAAAATGTGTGTGTTTGCATGCACATGTGTGTATATGCATGCATGCATATTTATGCTTGTTCGATACAGTGGGGGTAGGGACACCAGGTGTGGTTGCACTGAATTCCATACCAAAAATGTGTGCATACATCTGTCATCATATTTGTGTGCACTTGCCTGTCTTTCAGGACAGATCTGCCTGTGCCAGTAAAAGGCAGCTCAGGGCTTCCTTAGAGGGACCACCAGGTGTGTTTGCACCTGTGGTGGAGCTGTGGGGAGGGAATCACAAGGAGAGCAGCTGTCCTCAGTCTCTTTACACGTTGTCAGTTTTTTATTTGGCTAGACTTAACGTTGCATTCTCTTTGAGACGTGTGTACATTTCATTTATGACAGTAATCACTCACGGCATCACTCGTGTTACTTTGTCAGTGCAAATGTAAGTGCAAAAAAAACATAGATTATACTTTCTTTGTCTGTTGTTGCAAACTGGGCATTCAGTCGAAACCTTTTATTAATGAGAGATTACGTGTTTAACTTCCCCTTTTGAAAACCAGTGTTTTGTGAAAATCAGTAGAGTGCTTTATTAACAGCGTTAAGTGTTTCTTTGAAAAGCCTGGGCCTTATGTTAATTGAAGTAGTACACCATTTCAATATGTGCAGTGCAGAAATGACATGCATGAGTGTCTTGATTGCTTTTTGTTCCGTTTGCTGCCCCTGTTCTGCTCGGTAATAGTGCGATCAGAGGCTTGCTTCGAGTAGAGCGCTTGTTTCATGGCTAGGCAGCAGAAAACTACACTCTGAAGAGCACTTCACCAACACATTATTACTAACGAGCATGCAAATGAGTACTGCTGTTAGTATGGAGCCTCTGGGTTCGACCCAACAGCTCCGTTGGGTAGCCAAAGAATTGGCCGCACTAGCTTTATGGTTTGGTTTGGCAGTTATAAGACATGATAATGTATGCTTTGTTTGATTTCATGCATATGTGCGCACTTGGTTTCCCAATAATCGTAACAGAGGAGGGGGTGGGGTGCGAGAATGACCATTATCTGTAGCAGACTGCCACGAGTAAAGTGGATTATGAGCTTCTTTAAAATGGTACCATATCCACACTTCAAGTGAGAAAAGTCCACATTCCTGTCTCAGATGTCTTTTTTTCCCTTTTGGATTCATTTGCAGAGGCCCCAGACCTGAAGCAGGAGGAGCGTCTGCAGGAGCTGGAGAGCTGCTCAGGGGTCGGCAGCACCTCAGATGACACAGAGGTCAGAGAGGTCAGCTCAAGACCCAGCACACCAGGCCTCAGTGTTGTCTCAGGTATAAATCCAACCACTCCATCTCTCCCCTCCCTCACTACTGCTTTTTCTGCCCATGCTTTATCTCTCAAACAATCAGTTCTATTTCTATTTTTGACCCTGTAGTTCTTTTTGTTTTTTATAAGTTGAAAAGTCATTAACTCACCTGCATTGTTAAATTCAGGTTAAACAAATGGGCTAAAACAGCCTGTTTCTCACTCTCCTTGTTTCTGTGCAGAGCAGTCATGTTGCTGGAAGGGTTGTTAACCAGTGTACTCGGGTCAGTGGGAATTTTTCTGTATGACACAGAGGTTAATGCTGGTTGTCTTTTCCGTGGGCTCAGGTGGACGTGCTATGTTGACATGCATGAAGTAGTATCCTAGATTAGGAAGCCAGCGGTGACGTTCCTGGCTCAGCTCACAGGAAAACGTCCCTCGGGATCCAGCCGATGGATAGTCTGTGTCTGATGATCACTCTTACCTGTGTCTCTCCCCTAACCCATGGGAGCTTACGCTACCAATTTAGAGTTCCCACTGGGTTCCCATCTGAGAGAGACCATACAGCACAGTCTAAAGAAAAAAAATATCCTCTTTTGTTTGAGAAACATTGAACATGCAGGTTCTCTTTCCTGACTGCTGAAACATCTCATTGTAAAGGTGATACAGAGCTGCTTTTGTCCCGAATGTCAACGCAAATGGGTTTTTTTTTGTGCCGCAGGTATCAGTGCAACCTCAGAAGACATCCCAAACAAGATCGAGGACCTGCGGTCAGAGTGCAGCTCAGACTTTGGAGGGAAGGACTCTGTGACCAGTCCAGATGGGGAGGAGTCAGGCCACGGTAGGAGAGTGTCACATCCCCGCTAGGCTAGCTAAGCCATCAGTCCAGTGTCTATATGGTCAACACAGCATCAGCCAGAGCTATCAGTCCCTGTCACTTCTACAGCTGCCACCAAGCTAAATCACTGTTTGACTCACTACACTTGTAATTGTTACTTAAAGTTGTACTGGAGAGTTCTTTGTTAGCCTGGCTGGGGAATTAAGTTTGGAGGCCAAGCTATTATCTTTTTAAACATTCTTTAAACTAACAGCAATGTGTGTTTGCATATTAGCAGTTGATTTAGTGAACACTGTTAATTGTCTCATATCCCCTTGTGTTTTTACAGGAGCACACCATCTGACATCTCCACCATCACAGGCCGATACCTTACTGGCCATGTTCGATCCCCTCTCCTCCGGTGAAGGTAATTTGCACTCCCAGAATGCTCTGCAGCCAATCAGAGCTAGAAATGAGTATCATTAAATCCCTTACCCTAATGTCGTGGATGCACAGAGCAGCTTGAGCTCTGCTAAATGAACCAAAATGCCCCTCACACGAGCTTTACCCACCTAAGCTTATAAGTGCAAGTGAAATGTCACTTAATTTGGCTCATTTAGTATTAGTCTTTGTTCCTGCCTCTGTGCGTTTTGTTTGTAGTGCAGGTGGAAATGTTTGAGAGCAGAATGGTGGTGGCTGTGTGTCTGTGGCAAGGTGAAGGGATGACAGGTTGAGAGACCTCACCCCAGGCTCTTTGGCACTGTCCCCTTGTCCCACTGTGCTCATGGCACGAGTCTGCCATTGGAAGCTTTTCAGGAGAGAGAGTCTACCCTTGGAACAGGTGGCCTACCTACACCTAGGGCTCATCTCCCACTAACATCTCTCTTTAGCACTCTCCCTCACTTTAGAGGTATTTTTTACTACTGCTTTTATTATGTTTAGCAAGTGCTCTTTAGAAGCAGGTGAGATATTACGGTGCAGACCAATACTTCCTCTTAATAAATCTAACGGTAGAATTTCATTAATATATGAACAGTTTTAAAAGCAGTTAAATACAAGTATCTACTTGGAAAAAAAATTAACTCCATCATAGTAAAGTGTGTGCAGTGGGCTGGTAAATGACCCTTAGAATATTAAAGGGAATGTAATGAAAATTACTCATACAAACTGCACAGGGATATTAAAATATTGTCCAAATTCATTCAGTAAAATTTATTAAATTTACTTTTATTTTCTGTCTTTAATAACCTCAGGCTCCTCCACTGGAACAATAGTGAGGCCCAAAGTGCACTACGCCAGGCCCCCTCACCCTCCACCCGACCCTCCCATTCCTGAAGCCAGTGCCCTGGGGCAAGAGACACGCCACTCTCTCTTCACGCCCCACTGCCTGGCCCAGGCTGAGCTGGAGCACACTAAGCAGCGCCACTCCTTCCCTGACAGGCTGGTCCGTAGCCGCAGCTCTGACATCGTGTGCCCAGGCCGCCGGCCCACAAGTGACCCCGGCCTTAACCGGCGGGTAGCAGTTGAAGAGCGTGACCCTGCCGGGGCCTTTGCCTTAGGACCCTCCTCGTCCCCCAGCAAGGACTCCCTGAAAGGAGAGGTAACCAGCTGCAGCAGTGCTCTGGATTAATGCCATAGATACTTGAGTTTTTGAGAAATGCTGCTTAAAAACATCTTAAAAATATATAAATGGTTTCTTTTGTAGCCAGTTTGAGCTGTTTCATCAAATAAACTACGTGGCAGGGCCCAATTGTAATGTGTTAATTTCAATTCAAAGGCTGAGGACAGGAAGGACAGTGATGACGAGAAGTCTGATCGCAACCGACCATGGTGGAAGAAACGTTTTGTGTCTGCCATTCCCAAAGGTATGGAAAGAGGCCACTTGGTCATTTTAAACATGTCCCCTCACCCTAAACTGACAAATGAACTTTTTTGTACATTTAAAAGTGATCTATTTGATCAGCGCTCTGTTATTTTTTGTTGCGGGGGGAAAAAAGTTCTCTTAATCACAACTGACAGGAAATATCACACTTTAAAGAGCAGAGTGAAAACCAATTTATAATGTGAGAAAAAGAATGATGATCCATGTTGTCCACTCCATTGCTGATGTTCCAGTTGGAAAATGATGTTTCTTGTTGTTTGAAGTTACTCCAGAGACGTGTCCAGTCCTTTTTCTCTCACGTCTCACTGGCTGCAGATTTATACAGACTTTTCAAAGCTAATCAGTCATCAGAGGAGCTTTAGCTGTGTAGATTGTATGGCTGTAGCCCTCCCAGCAGTGCTGTCAGCCACCGGCTAATGGTCATTAGATAGACCTCTCTGTCATCAGCACTGATAGATGACATCTCTTGTTGCAGTTCTACTCTATAGCCATCTCTCATACATCTGTCTGGCAAATAATGAGCTGTGCCCACATGGAATGACTGCTTATTACTCTTTGAGATAATGATGTTTCTTAAGTAAACATTGAATTGATATTCATAAAATGGGGGACTGTGTGCACATGGTAACATAAAGAGAGCAGTGAGGCCTAAACCACCAATCTCCAGCCAAACTTCTGTAGAGTCCATTGTGTTTGTCCTGTTGCTCTGCATGGTGATGCACAGTCAGTTGTCCCGCAGAGCGGCAGCCTGTGTGTGAAAGGCCAACCCTGTCTGTTGTGTTCCTCACAGTGCTGTATTGGACGGCTGAGAGTGATGTTCCAGGTAACGCTTCCACGCTGTCGTCATCGAGCTAGCTTTACTGCTGGAGCCAGTGGCTGCGTGCCCATGCTGCTTTGTAGATGTTGCCTTAGAGCTGTAGAGCTGTGATGTGACATGATGCAGCCTGAGTTCACAATCCCACACTCCTCATCCATGCATCTGTTTTATCACCCTTTTTTTTCTTTTCTTTTTTTTTTTTTGCTATAGTATGTTACCATTTTACTGTACAGAGAATACAGAATATCAGTGTAGATACTCCACCCAATGTTTCCTGTGTGTGTCATCAAATTGTAAACTCTGTGTCTCTCTTGTTTGTCCTGTTTGCACCCATGTGTTAACAGGATAATCATCAGTAGGATTATTTACATCCATATAGACTGGACTTCTTATAATGAGTAACAGTGGACCTTTGTGATATTCTGGTTTAACTCACCATTTCAATATTCTTTTGCTTCTACAACGAGATTTTTTTTGGTCCTGTATGATGCCATACATCCCACAGTGAGATTTTAAGCCTCAATAAAACCCATGAAAAAAATACCAGAAATGTATAAGTGGCTGTCAACAGCTGATTCATGATCAGCCTGTCATCCAGTGATAGTGAAAGTGGTGTTACTCTGCCCAAGCCAATCATCAAATGTCTCTCCTCTGCAGCTCCAATAGCAGCATTTAGGAAAAGGGACAGACAGGAGAAAGATGATATTGCCCAGGAGCGTATTCCACAAGGTCAGTCCTGGTTTGGTTTAATTGCACTCCTGATTGGCTGAAACTAATCCACCATGGCTGGTGTAATTTTAATGCAATCTGTTTGTTTGTGGGTTTGTCAGACGATCCATTGCCCAGACAGAGCACTCAAGCGCAGGCAGCTGAAGACATCCTGGACAAGTACAGGAACATCAAAAGGCCCAGCCCGAGTGATGGAGCTGCAGCTGGAGCTTCCTATGACGGTACAGGAGGTCCGTAGAAAAAAAAAATTGCCACATATCTATGTTACATTCACTTGCAGGAGACAAGGTTAAGGTTTTTCATTTTGTATTTTTGTATATTTTCACAGACCTTTGTGTTGAAGACAGTGTGCATGACTCTCCGAGGGAGGATACTCTGCAGAATATTTCCACAGACGACCTCCCAGACTCAGCCAGCCAGACGGCGCAGCAGCATGACTCCAAGTTCTCTTTCAGGTCAGACATTCACATTGCTGCAGGAAACAACAAAGCTCACTTAACAATTACTGAAGACTTTCTAGTTTTCTAAGCCGATATTGCTTAGCAATTGCAGTTAATTAGATTATTTTTTTTGTTTGTTTGTATCTCCTAGTGATGCAAAGAAGAAGCTGAGGTTGGCGTTGTGTTCTGCTGACTCGGTGGCTTTGCCCATCATGGCTCCTGCAACCACACGAAATGGGCTGCCTGACCACATGGATCCTGAAGGTAGGAGTCATTGTGCATTTATGCAAAATCTTAGTACTTGAATTCGTAGCAGCCTGCTCCACTTGCTCTACACTGTGTATTAATTTAGAGCTATTATAAAACTTATCTACTGGAGTTTAGTTATCTTTGTCACAAATCTCCACAGGGAGCGGAGTACAAGCCCTTAATGTTGGCAAGCATCCAACCAGCCAAAAGTGTCCTTAAGCAAGACACCAAATCTGTACCACCTTCACCTTCTGACTTACCCTCCAAGGTTTAGGGCAAGGTTGAAAGAGTGGGGGCTGTTAACAGAGAATTCCCATATGGTGTCAGTAAAATATGACATTATTAAACCATCATACATATTAAAAATACTTGTGTAACCACAGAGAATAATATTGGCTCCACATTTTATCAGAAGAATGCAAGTATTCTGACGCTGCACAAAATGAAGACAGACCTCTGAAGCTTTCCTCACAGCGATTCTGCACCGTACTGCCTTCACATCCTTAA
Source organism: Lates calcarifer (assembly GCF_001640805.2). Lineage (NCBI taxonomy): Eukaryota > Metazoa > Chordata > Actinopteri > Centropomidae > Lates > Lates calcarifer. The sequence continues at coordinate 16,008,903 of NC_066845.1, forward strand.
GCAGGACAATAGCAGGCATGCGACATCCTGTGAAATGGTTAACAGTAAAACCATAAGACTCCATCTTCGTGCCCATCAGTCACATTGTCATGTGGAGGCGGCAGGTTGATCAGATTACAGCAACCAGGCGTTCCTTTTGTGAGCAGCATCGTCTAATGCTTTCTCCCTATCGTCCTCTCTTTCTCTCTCAGACAATGAGATCGTCTGCTTCCTGAAGGTCCAGCTCGCAGAGGCCATCAACCTCCAGGATAAGAACCAGATGGCCCAGATTCAGGAGACCACGCGCTGCGTCAGCCGTTTCGATGCGCGCACCTGCAGGAAGCTGCTGGCTGCCATTGCGGAGGATTACAGGTAAATGTGGAGGCCTGGAGAGACGAGGAGAGCTCACTTAAGGCACCCCATGGGTCTCTCATTTTGTTATCTTTTCTTTGTCCAGTCCATAATGTTGTTTTAGGCAACTACTGACAATAATAAATAATAAAATACTATTTTTTCCTGTGTGTTTCTTTTAGAAAGCGGGCACCGTACATAGCTTATCTAACCAGGTGTCGTCAGGGCTTGCAGACCTCTCAGGCCCATTTGGAGAGGCTCCTCCAGAGGGTGCTTAGAGACAAGGAGGTGGCGAACCGCTACTTCACCACTGTCTGTGTTCGGCTCCTTCTTGAACACATGGAATCCAAGATGCTTGACTTTATTAAGGGTATGTCTACACTTTCATTAATCTTAAACGAAGCCCTACTAGCTGTGCATATTGTATATTATACATGATTTATAATGCTTCTGTTGTTATTACTCCACAAATAAAAAGAAGCAAATACACTGTGGCAGCCGTATATTAAATGATGTAAAGGTATTCCCCTTTTTAATAGTAAACATTGAAGCTCTGTTACAAGTATTTATGTGTTTACACAGAAAGTCACTTCCAAGCTGAACTTGGCTCACTTAAAAACAATCAACAAGGATACGGCATATATCCTGTGCTGGTGTTAACTCTGTGTTGTTTTTCTGCACCCCCCTTTCAGCGTTCCAGGGATGCACAGCGGCGGATGACAAGACGGCAGCAGTGGAGGATTTTCTCCGCTACTTGTACGGTGCCATGGCCCGTGATGCCATTTGGCAGTATGCAAGCGAGGACCAGCTGCAGGATGCCCAGATGGCTATCGAACGCAGCGTTATGAACCGCATCTTCAAACTGGCCTTTTACCCCAACCAGGATGGAGATATTCTCAGAGACCAGTGAGTAGCTGGAATGTCCACAGCACCAAACAAATAGCTTCACTAAGCAGTATCGGATTTTGTTTAGTGTTATATTATGAAGGTTTAAAACTATGAACAGGAGGGAGCAGAGCACTGTTCTGGCATTTACCACTGAAAATAATGTTAGTCATAACAGTATATAGCACACTGGACAAAAGTACTTAGCATAAATGTGAATTATAAAGCATCCAATGTGTTTTGGTGCTGATGGTGGTGTGAGGTCTCACTCTTTTCTTTTGACTTGTATCTAAATATGAGAATATTTAGTCATGTATCTCAACATTTATACAAATCCATAGTAGTGCTTTTGTCCTGGTGTAAAAATTCCCTTAGTTTATTTGCCTTACTTCAGAATGGAACAAGCCCCACCTTCACACTTCAGTTGTGAGAGTGAAAGATAAGTGACTTAATATTTAGGTTGATATATTATCAGAACAGCTGCACTGGTGGATTGGACAGACCATGTGCTCTATCTGTTGTCATATACTGAGGTGTTTTGTCTCACAGGCTTTTCCACGAACACATCCAGCGGCTCTCAAAAGTTGTGACGGCCACTCATAAAGCTCTTCAAATCCCAGAGGTATCTTCGCTGTGACATTTTCACTTTGGAGAGAGACGTGTTGATACACAGAACTTCAAAAACGGTGTTTTAACTCTTCGGTTGCAGGTGTACTTGAAGGAAGCTCCCTGGCCCTCTGCACAGTCTGAGATCAGGACCATCAATGCATACAAGACGCCACGAGACAAAGTCCAGTGTATACTGCGCATGTGTTCCACCATCATGAACCTCCTCAGTCTGGCCAATGAAGACTCTGTCCCTGGAGCGGATGACTTTGTCCCCGTACTTGTCTTTGTCCTCATAAGGGTAAGTCTGTTCTTACTTCATTCTGCCACACTTTCCTGAAATGAGACCCGCTACTCAGCTGTATTTTATAAAACTCTTCTATTTCCAAGAATTCAGAATGTATCACTCACTGACTTCTTGCCAGTGAAGATTGAGAATAATCGTCAGAAAATGCTTTCACAAAATGCCTGTAATTGCAGTGCACCATAAAGACTGCTATCTGCTAACCTGTGTGGAAATATTTTACATATTTCCATATTTATGATCATAATCTGTATGGTGTTGCGTGAGGTTCTTTCAGCGGTTAATGTGGGCCCATCCCCACATCTCCTCCCCTCCAGGCAAACCCGCCCTGCCTGCTGTCCACCGTTCAGTACATCAATAATTTCTACGCCAGCCGGCTGAGTGGGGAGGAGTGCTATTGGTGGATGCAGTTCACCGCGGCGGTGGAATTCATTAAGACCATCGACGATCGCAAGTGAAGCAGAACAGCCACCTGTATGGGCAGACTGCGGGGGAAGGAGCCGGGAGACTGGGAGACTTCCCAACCAACTGCTCCCTCTGCACAGCTTATAAAACCTGGCCCTCAGCCTGCTCTTTATTTGTATAGCTTGTACATAGCCAGAGACGTTGAAAGATTACAAAATATATATTACTGTATGTATGTGGACAAATCCAGGTTTTAGTTGTGGTGGAAAAAAAAAAACAGGCTGGGGGAAAAATTGGCAAGATGTTAACTTTGAACCTGATTTGGATTTTTCCTTTTATCTTTGTCTCTTTGGTCATGTTTCACTTTTGGGGTCTGTATTAGGAATTTTATATACACACAGTTACCAATATGACATTAAATCAACGTAAAAGATAATCCTATATAAAGGGACCAGACTTGCTTGATGTGATCACTGATCTTTTTTTTTCCCCCCCGAGTGAGAGGGAAGGGCTTCCAATTAAATTACAATATAACGTTCATTAAATGCATTGTAACATGGGGATTTACAGTGCGTGATAGTTACTGATGGGATTTAGTGACTCATAAACACTGAAATCAATTCACAATAACCATACTACTCATGAGGTTAGTGTATCAAACAGTAGGGCAGCTTATTTCATGAACTGTTTACTTCATCTTATTCCCAAAAAAACGTGTGTCAGTTACAATTTGGACATAAGGGCCCACATATTTATATGAAATAAAATGTATTTATTTCTGTAATTCTATTTAATGCTTTGTTTATCTAATTTTTAAAAATGAAAATGCATATCATGCCCATTCAAGATGTCTGAGGCAAGTGGCGTTGTTAAAACAAACTTGCTAGAAAAGCTTGAGTTAGGAAAGGCACCTTAGCAGTGAGTAGCCCCTCAGGTGGGGATGCTGGGCGATTATGACACAGGGTCAACTCATGCACAGAGTAGTGGTGGCATTTATGGAAATATTGAAAATAGTGCCTTTGGTGTGGGGCGCTCTGTACAGGTAGTTATTTTTGAGTTGTTTTTTTTCTCTCTTTTTTTTTTTAAAACCCCAGCATAGGTATTATCCCCACCCTGAACCCTCCTGTCTCCTGACCCCCCCCCCCATTCCCCCCACACACCCAATGGGCCAACCATGTATCACTGAGAAACCTTTGTCCTGCCCCCCTCGCTGCAGGAACATCGCCACATCGCTGACTGTCATGGCTCAGTCCCTTTAAATAAATGCACTCGAGTTTGAACAACTGTCCCCCTTTGGTATTCTCGATCCTACCTCACAGTTGAAACCAATGAGCCTGATATCAGTCTGTATACAGTTAACTGTCTTGCATTGGTTGACAACAGAGTACTGGATCATTTTTGCACTGGTAAAAAATAAAAAAAAAAGTCAGAAAAGGGGAAGGGAGGGAACGTTGGACATTGACCTGCTGTGATGCTTGTTGTGGTCACATCACCCTTAATTAACACAAGCCTTTGTTAGCGAACAAAGACATTTTAGTTTCTGAAGAAACCTGAGATGCCACATGTGTCCACATGGGCAGACTAGTTAACTATTGGATGTTAGCTCTACCTCCTCATAAGTTCAAGAAAGGGACTCGTGTTTATGTGCACTTTTATTTCTTTCTCTTTTTTCCCAATTTGGCGTGCTGTGATATCCCAGTGTCATTGTATCTTTCCAATTATAGTACAAGCATGTCTTTAATTATCCAGAAATGACTAAAACTCCTTTTCTCTTGAAATCCTCTGCTTCATTTTTGTGCACATGATGTGCCAGATGTATTATAGTTTTCGATAATCCATTTCTCTTCTTGGTAAATGACCTGACAGCACAATACACAGTAGGATAGAAGAGCAAATAATCAACACTATTGACTTGTTACTGACTTGCAGTTTATGCTAAAGTGGTTGGTGTAGTACATGAGTGTGTTTTTTTTTGTCTAGTGAGTGTGTGTGAGAAGACTGCGTGATTGGTTGACCCTCTGCCTCCTCTTGCATGAAGTCATTGAATGGTCTGTACATTCTCAATCATGATAAACAGAAGAATAGGATTAGTATCTGCCACAGGCCAGTAATTGAACCTGCAAGAGGATGCAAAGCTTCTCTTTGTGTCCGTGATACTTGCATATCAGAACTCGATTTATTTTGCACAAAACAGATGTCTTTTCCTGGATGATTTGACAGGGAGCAGTGCATTTTGAAATGTCATTTACTTTTGGCCTTTACAGTCGTAACATTAACATATTGCAATTAAAATAATATTTGAGTAGCGAAGTTAAGCACCTGACTGTTACTCCCTCATGCTGATGAGCATCCATGCTATTGAGCAACATCACAAATGCTTTTTTAAAATATCTGTCTACAGTAGCACGTGCACCAGATTCATATGTGCAGTATACTTCCTTGCAGAGTCTGTGTAATCAATTTGATGAGAAAACCATGCACTGGAAAATCAAGTTGCAGGTTGCATCTATACTAATTAGGTTTATGTGATGTCACTTTAATTGGAAATACATACTGCACAAATCTGATGAAATTATTTGGTCCTGGCTTATGTTTCAGTGTTTCCTCAGATGGCTGGTCGCAGCAGCTACGGATGACCCCAGTGAAGCACTGATCAAAACACACACATACAAAAAAATACATACATATGGCTGTGATAGCATCTGTAGTTGTGTAGTTTAGCTCTGATTGTATGCAAACCACTGAGCAGTTGTGTCAAGTAAACGGACTAAAGAGTTGGTCTGTTCTTCAAAGCTTTACTGCTCTGCTCCCTGTACAATTGAGTTGAAAGGCTGAGCAGAGAGAAAAAAAAAGAAAGTTTTACATCTTACATCTAATTTTACATTTAATTGTAAGCTTGCACAATTATGACATGCGGGGAAAGCCGGTTTGTCTTTACTGTGATTAATGCATTATGTAATTCTTTAAAAACAATAAAAGAAGCAGAAGTTTTTCCTTTTTTTATTCTTCCTCTGTGCCTCTTGAGATATGTTGTGCTTTCTCTCCGCAGGAGTGGAGTGTCATACCCGCTGTACACGCACAATAGTGTTTCATTATCCTGTGGCTTCTTGGACAGTTGTAGGTATATCTGGTCGACAGTTCACACAATACAAGAAATGGTGGGGAAATTTATGCATGGAATATAATTGTTAGTGGGGGCAGTGGAGCAGCATCATCCAATCTAGCAGCCACAAATAGCAACCTCTCAGCAAACATTTCATTACTGCTGACAAGTGTACGGTGGATTGTAATTGGAGATATCCCCTCATCTAAAAGCCCTCCTTACTTCACCGACTGCCTTTTCTAATGCTCATCTTTTTTTCATCATAAACTTCTTCGTGGGGTGCTTTGTGTCCCCTGATGATATCTCGCAATCGTTAATTTAAATTTAAATTTTGGTGTGTGAAGTTAATTAGTTGCGTAAGCCAATGGCTAGATGGGCCAGATTTGGAGAGATTGGATCTTTTGACTACGTGGCACTTTGCTGATCTGAGATACAGTGAGATTTGGTTTTATTTTGTATTAAACTGCACCACATACTGTATTATTATTATTGGCTAATACCTGCTTCAGCAGTGGAGTAGAGGCTCACATACATGATAAGATGTACAGTTAAGGTATCAGTGCAGTGGAGTTTGTCTTACCGGGGATGACAGATGGATCAAGTGATGAAAACGAGCAGTTTTTGAGTTTTATATTGAAGTCATCCTGTTGCTTGAAGATATAAACAGGCCTGAGGTCTCACCCAGATGGCTGTGGAGTAACAGATGATCAGTCCAGCGGGACTCGTGCATGACTTTGTAGTGTTGGTCTGGTACCTCTTGACTGTAGGGGAACAGTGAAGGAGAACCTCCCCCTTACTTAACTGTAGCCTCCACCACCTTTACAGATTTCAGACAATGATCTCATGAAATCACATAAATTCCTCTTAGACTGCGCTCCTGTAGGACTGTGTAGGAATACAGGTTAAACATGTCGAAAAACTGAAAAACCATTACAAGAGAAGCAATGAAATTATCAGTCAATTTCTAATAAAATTTAGAAAGTACAGGTGCCTAAAGATAAGAGAGATCTGGCATAGTGAGTATAGTAATCCAATGGTAGATACTAAAATAAAGTAAATGAGATGACTGAAGGTGTAATACCACAAATTACAGTTATTCCCAATGGAGCATTACTCAGAATATTATCATTAGCTTTACTCCAGTGATCTATTACTCTTAAAGCAGGTATTCGGGCTGTTTAAATTCACATTAACCACATTAGACCGTTACCATGCAGCTGCAAGAAGCACAACAAACAAACATCAGCACTGCTGTGTCTTGTATCACTGTACTGTATGCTGTATTCTGTGTGTTTTACTCGCAGTGTCCGGCAGATGGCAGACACACCATTCCCGACGACGGTCTGCAGAGCTGATCTGAGAGCGGCTCAGACAAAGAACACCACGGGGCACGACGGCTTGACATTTTAAAACCAGTGGGACCTGCTGTCTGGAACTGAATTTGTGTTGTTTATTATGGATATTCGACAAATTAAAAATGATTATTATTATTATTGTTAGTATTATTATCATTATTGATGTATAGTGGTAGATGTAATAGTAGTAGTAGTAGTTGTAGTAGCACAATACATAAAATACACTTAAAGCTCAATATAAAAAAGGCTAATACTTTTTAATACTTAGCTCTTAAGAATGTCTGTTATTGTGCAAAGTTCCTCGTGGCATTTTCCATGATGTGAGAGGTGTCTCGGGAAAAAAAAAAAAAAAACCCTACACAAGCGCGCGCCCTCTTTCCACCCCTCACGCGCATATATACTGCACGGTACAGGTCCATCTTGCTGGACTAATCTGCGGGGGTAGTGGCGGGAAATCTTCACAAAGGACAAAACAAACAACACAAGGCAGCAGCACGTCAATTAAATTAAGTGCAGGGAGGGGGTGAGGGTGGTGGGGAAGGGGGCTGGGGGGTCTAAATGAACAAAATGTCAAATACACATATTAAAACTTAAATGAAACAGCCGCGAGGATGCAGGCAGACGAGGAGATTAAAACTCAAAGGGATACCAAGTCTCTGTGCCCTGAAGTGATGATACTGTAAATATATGCAAATAGTAAAAGTGAGCACCATTCTCTGTGATAATTTCTGCCTAAAAAACACAGAGACAAAGGGTTGAAAAGGAGATTTGTGTCTTGTAACAAATAACAGAACAGCTCTGGTTCATTAGAGGGTTCCTATAGAGAGTCAATATTAAACCATAATGCTAAGACACTAACAATCATGTTAGCTATAGCATCATTCCAAAGCACAATAATGTGGACTAATACATCCTTTTGCACTTTTATTGTGGCGTTAAACCAATGAGGTTTGGTCTAAAATAGTAGACAAAGGGATAAATGACATTTCCCATGCTTTCCTTTACTGCTCACCACAAAGGATATCAACAAGAAAAAGGTGTCAATTACAATGGTGCTTCTGAGGCAGCCACTCCTTCCTTATATTGTGCTTATATCATTAGAAAAAAGAACAATTTTCACAGGCTCGGCTAATCACCTGTGAGAGAAAGAGTGGGTGGTGACATCAAATTGAACCGTAGAAATGGAACAGGAATTAGATGCACTTAGCCATCACATGTTAATGGCAGCAATCAACAGCCAATTACCCAGCGTACTTGAGTACCTTGACAAGTGCAGGTGTACCCTACAACTAACACAGGCCTCTTTCACGCATTTCCATAAATTCGACAGTAAACTCCCTCTGTGATTGAGCATGCATGTTTCATTGAGGTTGCAATTAAGCAATATTGTTAGGGAAGTGTCAAGTGTGAATTGAAAGGAGAAAAAAAATCCCTTAAGGGCAATAATAACATGTATTTTACCTGGATGCATGTAAATCAATAAAGTTGTAATTTGTTTATATTAAAATGACCTTTGTTGTAATTGGCTAGAGAAATGTTCATGCTGCTTATAAGTTTGCTGAGTTGAATGTTGCTAAATCAATGTTCAGAAATGTGTTGGCAGACAGTTTTTTTTTTTGTATAACTGGACAGTGCAGTGGTGTCTCTTCCTGGCATGGCCCTCATTGTGAACATGATCTAGGCTGAAGATCTGCTGCTGATGCTGATGATCTCTGTCACTGGGGTGGATTTCAGGGCTCAGCTCTGGCTGCTGCCCTGAGTGTAGGAAAACACACGCACACACACACACATACACACATGCATCAGATGAACACATCAGCCCGGTACACACTGTGAGGGCAGCGTCCCGGTATGACCCACTTTGATTATTCTGTCCTTAAGCAACAGGTGACGGGTTTCCCCGGATGTCATCTGTGTCGTTGGCCTCTGTTCAGAGACGACGTTCAGGACCCAGGGAGAGCTGGCTGGCAACATGCCCGATCTACAAGTGAGCTGTCCTATCATTGACATCAAGTAAGCCGAAGATGTCATGTCTTCATCTTGTGAGAGTTCAATCCCCCTTTCAGGATGGATCAAGCTCTCTGTCGCTGGAGAGAGGCTGTGCAGATAAGTGTAGCGGTTCATACTTCCTCCCGGGAATGTCTAGAAAATAACCCTGGGGATACAGGCATGCTTAATAAAGGCTGCTTCATTGGTGATCATGAAACAATAAATTGTACTGATGTGTGTCTCCCCGTATCCTAAAATGCTAGATTTTAAATGTACAAATACATACCATAACTGAGAGCTGAAGAATATATAGTTGCACAAGTGCTGGCTGCTTCCTCTGTATGTCAGGGCACAGAAATATGCTTTGTATGAGCTCTGCATGGCCTGATATTCAGGCTGCAGTCCATCTGGTGGATATCACTACGAGCTGCATCAGTGCTGAGTACTGATCTGAGCAGCTGGTGGACAGACTCTACTCCACAGACTCCGGAAAGGTTACCAAGATGTAGAAAAAGACATAAAAGAGAATTAAGGGGCCGTATCAATAATCTGATTGAAAGTAATAACTGAAGCCATATTTTTGGAAAGAATAACAAAATTACAAGTGGAAACTCACTGTTAAATGAACATTACTCAAACAGAAAGATATGAATTGAACTCATTCCTGTTTTGTTAAAGATGTTTTTTATTATTGTTGGTCAATAGTCTCATTTGAATAATGGGCAGTCAATGACTAATAGTGCAGTCTTCACATGAAGCAAACATATTTTATAATATTCGATATATTACAATATGACCATTGACAGTCCATTAGCTTTTAAGAATGACCTGTTCACTTGCTCCTCTTTCTCTCTCTTTTGTTTGCCCTCGAGCTACTTGACTTGTTCTACTTGACTCCTGAACCATTTTAATATCAGGCTGCCATGGGTTTCCTTCCTGTAAGCCAGCGTCTTCATATTTCTGTTTCTGCCCTCCCAGAACGAGAGATAAAAACTGGAGTAGTGAGCGTGCTATTGGTAGCCTATTCTCTACCAGTGTATATTAAAAGAGTTAGTGACCCTGTTAATGGCCCTTTTAAACACCATGGAGAGTGTGCAGGGGAGCACAATAATATTTTGGAGTCACTTGATATTTGTGTAAATATATTTAAAAAAAAAAAAAAAGACCACCTGCATTCTCATGTTGCCTATGATAAAATGTAAAAATGTTGATTTCCTAAAACAGGGTACTGGAACTAATGTCTTCACACTTACATTTGCAAAAACATGTAGTATAATGCCACTGTAGATTAACATGGTATTACAACAACATATTTTTGAATTCATTTTATATGTGCAATGTTGGAAAAATCAAAGAAATCAATACAATTCAACATGTCAGTTCAATTTTGTTTAGTGCTACATGCAACAGCTAGTTAACAGTTCATATTAATCACTTTTGAAATGACATCAATAAAGCAGCCCAATGGAAAAATGGCAATTAAGCATTTATTGGCCTAACGTGATCAGTGTTGTCAGAGGTCATGTGCAGAGATCAGCGTGTGTGTGTCTGATTGTGCGTGCAGTTTGAGCGCTTGTGCATGTTAAATAAATCTGGCCCAACTTTTCCTTTACGACAAACACACCTGTGTAAAAAGATACAGCCTGTCTCGCTGCAACAAACCTCTTACGCTCTGTCTCTCTGTCTATGGCACCTCATTGCTTACTCACAGAGGAGTCCACAATGCTATGTATTAATTAAGGGTTTCAGGAACAATAATGGTGACAATAAAGACAGTTCTCCCTCTTTGTCCTCTGCGTTCTGCCATCAGACGGCATTAGGAGGCATGTGAGAGGAGATAGGGGAGGAGGAGGAGGGGATGGAGGAGAGATAGAGCTCCTTCTCTCCAGAATGTAATCTCCCTGATGTTACATGGTGCAGCCTAAACTGATAAATTGCAGATTAAATGGCGGTCACACTCCACTTCACCCTACAGCCTACACCACACCCCCTTAGTTCCTCACATTTTTGCTATTCACTGCCTTCTTGGCCTGTCAATTCTGCCTAATCGTGAGAGGCACTAAAACACCAGGTCTTGACAGAGCCAGATCAAGAATGATGAACATCTCTCAATGGCAAAAGACTCGTGCTCCTAACTCTACTAGAAGGCTCGCATCACTTATGCAGAAATCAGCGGCGTGCCAGCATCCAGGAATTATGCCTGCTGACAGGAGATGCATGAGGTACGCATTGTGCGGCTAGAGCAGCCTTGACAAGTTATAGTTAACTGCAGCAATGGCGACCCCGAACACAAAGGATACAGCGGCTTATTAATGGTGGAGCATCCATGTCAATAATCCCTGCTTTTGGGTTGTGTCCAGAGTCATGCATCTTGCCACTACAAGTGGCACACACACGCTTGGTTTTTATACAGCATAAAAACACACACACACTGACACATGCACACACACACATACACTAAGCACACACTTCCTCAGTCTCCATGGAGTTATGGGCCGGGAAGCTTTCTTTTCCTATAGAATGAATGGCACAGCAGCTGGGAAAAATGAAAGGTGAATATAAATATCAATACATACGTCTGTGTTTAATTATTTATCTGTTTCCTTAAAAACCCTGCCTGGGGAGGCCCACCCTGACCTAATCCATAAGCATGAATACAAAGACATAAGTCATTAAATTCATAACCGCATGTTGCTGATGTCGTCTATGGAAATATTTGTAATGTATATTCTAATTTTTCGGAATAAATTAGGCAGAGATGCATTTCCATGTAAATTTATTCAAGGCGAAAGGAAGAGGAGTGTGGGGGGTGCAGTAAGATCTGCCAGATTATGCATAATTGTAGTATTGTAGCCCTCATTTCTACATCTAGCTCCGTATTGCGTGGTCATTAAATTCTAAAATAATGGCAACCTCACAGTTTCTCTGTCCTAATTGCCCCTTCCATACAATTGCCTCCTCAAGACAATATGATGAAGTGTGCTGTAGGATGTGTTAATAAGATGGCATTTCAAACTGAGGAGGACAATGCTTTGGAGTTGTACTCTCGGTGTATACCAAGTGGAGTGACTTCACTCACTCTCTGTCTTTCTTATTTGTTCACCTTTTTCCCGTTTGATGCCTTTGAGGCGGCAAACAACTGAGCTGACTGCAGTCCTGACATATCAGGAGGAAACTGGGATTTCAGCTTGTCTCCACTCATCTCAATATATGGAGAAATCAAAGAGGGGAAAAAGGCTCATTAATAAAAATACGTGTCTCTAATCCACTCAGTGGTTGGGGAGGAAATTTTTTTAATGAAATGCAACACGTTACCTAATTGCGTGGCTGCATCAGGAGCGCGGTATACATTTCAAAGGAAAATGTGCATGAATTTCAAACGAAGTATCTCTCAATTGAGACCAGATAGGAGTGAGAGGAAGGGAAGGAGAGATCAATCTTTGTGATGATGTGTGAAAAGGGCAAGCTCCTCGCCCAGCATGTACTTTTCCTCATTACCTTTCATTTGGCAACTAAGCATCTTCCACTTGATGCAAAATAAACAACTTGAATGCAGTGTGCTGATGTTCAGCAGCCTGTGGCCGCAGTGGATCCCGCACGTCCTCATCTGTGCATACGTGTAAACACACATTTCAGACTGTGAGCTTTAGTTGCACTTGCATGATAGGAGGTTATTATAACGCATTTTAAAGTGTCCCCCGGTGGACATTTTGTCCATGCTGAGACTTGGTGGACTCATCACCAGCAGTTCTGCGGGCCGGATCTGTCTGTGCCGCAGCCTTTCTCTCTCTCTCTCTCTCTCTCTCTCTCTCTCTATCACACTCACACACACAACACCCCAGAGTGCTCTCCTCGTAGCCTAACCCACCTAAACATCCTCTCAGCTCATTCTGCCTCTGACGTTTAGCCATGCTTCATCTCCACATCCTTAAAAGCAGAAATTAATGACAAGCACAAAGCTGCTCATTTATAATTGCTTCATTATACTGTTGTGTTCTCCTGACAATAATGGTGTTGCTGGTGTTTTTCTAATTATATGGCATTTTTTTTGCTCGTTATCAAGGACTTCAGGTAATTGTGGAGAAAATAATGACTGTCTGCCTGCCTGCCTTCCTCTGTCTCTCATGGATTGCACATCACAAACAGTCTCAGTGCAACCCAGAGCCTTATCAAGAAGGCTGTTGGGCTGCCTTTTAAAGCTGACTCCATTTACACTGCAAGTCATCAGTGGCCCAGTGGCTCAAGCGTCTCTAATGAGCAACTTGTATTCAAGTGTTTCTCTCAAGGTTTATGACAGATTACAATTAGCTTCTATTTTTGTTGTACTTGAAATCACAGACTTTCTTACTAATTCTCATTTTTTATTTGTTCTCTTTGCCTGCTTTGCTAACACCTCTCTTAAGACTTGAGGTGACTAGGACAACTCAGAAAAAAATAAAAAATAGTCCTCTTAAACAATTTACACCACAAATGAAAAATAAGGAGCTAAAGCATGCATCAAATCCCAATCTGTGACTACACACGTCTCATATGAGAAGTCTCAAATATAATTTGCAACAGTGACGATAACATCACTAATAATGCTGTATGTGTAGTGTGATTTCATTCAACTGTGGGGACATTAGTGATTTGCATTTAATACCCGGTGTGCTCTGCTGTTCCTTTTTTCATGCAACATTGCTGGATATGGATGATGACATTATAATAATTAAAGAACATTATGGACAGAGGGCGCTTTTGCTATTTGCTACCATGCGTAATGGCGGCCAACACTGTTATTTCTATTTGAAGAATGCATCCATGTGTGAAATAATAATACTCCCTCCAGGAATACCATTGTCATATTTTATTCGTCAGTATAAAAAGATGAAACAGAAAAACATAATAAAAAATGAACTCTCACTCTTCATTTCCATCCTTCTTCCCTTTTGTTTTTTAATTCTGCTGTTGCAGCATCCAGCACCATTGCTGTCTGAAAAACCTCAGAGGCGGACTTAATTAGTTGCTAAGAGAAAGCTGCCAGTGGTGGGGAGCTAAGAGAGTGGGGCAGATTTTAGTTTGCTCTGAACTTTGCTAATTATCAGGTAGGATGTAATTTTCTCTGCTCCCATGAGGCGCCCAGCAGAGAGCTGCACCACTAAAAGGGGAGAAACAAGGCTGAGCCCAGAAAAAGTATGAAATATTGACTGTTCTGAACAAATCCTTTTGTTACTATTTCTTCTTGCAGATCACTAAGATTTTTTTTGTCTGCCATTTCTGGAGGTGTGATTATTGTCTAATACTGTGACACATTGCGAATGCTAACCTGAGAAGGTGTGGGAGAGGACGTTTGCACAGAGTAGTGATTGCGGACAGGTGGAAACAGGGTGTATTGTGGCTCAGGATGGGGAAGGCGAGCGCAGGGCGTATATCATTTATATCCAGCAATGTCTGAGCAGTGACAGGGACTGTGTTTAGCAGGTTTCCATCCCACATGCATCACATTATGATTCTGAAGTGCCTCAAACGAAAGAGGAGGTTGAATTGCCGTTGACCTGAGTGAGCTAAAATGACATAGATTCAGACAAATAGAGCACTGAGCTAAGCGGGAAAAACAAGATGGATGTCTAGTGGCAGCACATCTGCACAGGCTCCCTCTCTTTTTCTGTGTGTGTGTGTGTGTGTGTGTGTGTGTGTGTTTGGCGAGCCCAAACTTTTGACATTTTCCCAAGATACACCACATCTAAAGCCATCTGGATGCACAAGTAATGGGCTCGTGTACTCGTACATGCAATTTAAAACTGCAGAAATGATGCAGTTTCCCAATTCGCAAACACACATTTCTTTTAATGTTGCAGTGACTCAGAGAAGATCCTTTAACTGCACACAACTTGACATTAAATTTCAGGGACTATTCAGTGAGATCTCCCTGTGTTCTAAAATGTCAATGTGAAGTTTTCAGAGCGGCTTTTTACAAGCTTCCAAGTTTAAATCTTGGCAGACTCTTCTGTGTGTGAGTGTATCACCATGGCTGCGGCGTCTAATATGCACGCCCCAGTGCATTGAGAAAAGAGAGTACTTCTTCCTCACTTGGTTTAATTGTCCCTCAGAGACCTATGGAATTGGAATCTAAGTGGAATACCAGTCTCTTTCTCCAGCCTCACTCCCCCCTCCGACACCACCACCCCCACACCCTCTTTCTTTCGCTTCCTTTCTCTGGGGTTGGACCGTGCGTTTGGAGACTCTTGATTTGGTCCTGTCTTTATTTCATCACAGGCATCTTCTCAGCGTGCTCCTCGCCCTGGTGCTCAGGCGCCACGGCGTTAGGCTTTATTAACCCCCCTAAGCAAGAAGTACCTAAGGGAGGTCAGACACTGGTCGTTAAAAATCTATTGTGACTTGTCTGAAAAATGAATAAATGAGCACATTATTTCCCCCTGTTCCACAGCCCCGGTACACTGTTTGTCTAATCAAGTGCGGGAGCAGGCAAAGTCAACCAGGGTTGACATGCACATTTTATTTAAGTTTTTGTCTGTCAGAGGAGTTTAAATGTGTAATGAACAAAGGAGTGGTGATTTGAAATATAATCCCATTACACTGATGAAATTACAAAGACGGCGCGAGTTCACAAATCATGCTCATTGTTTTCTATCATGAGCGATGCCCCTGTTGAGGTTGTGGCGCGAGGAGGAAGGGCAGACCGTGAATGAATAGTGACAGCACTGTAAGGGGATTGGGAGTGCAGCGCGGCCCCGGCCTCAGTGCACCTCCCCGTACTGGGAGATGCTAAAGGGCTTTGTTCTTGCCTCTGCTGCTGCTCAGGATGAACCCATTAGAATAGGCCAAATGCAAAATTAGAGTACAGACAGGGCTGTGTCTTGGTCAAAGCTGAGTTGGACACATTTAGATTCCTGGATTCTTTTTCCAAAAGACCTGCTGACAAATTAAGCTAAATAGTTTTAACTGAGCACAAACAAAAGGGGATTTTCAGGAGCTGCAGCATTTTTTTAGTTGATTTTTAAAGTATTTCTAAAGCCTCAGTAACTGTACCACAGTAATGTCATGTGTAAAGAAACCAACTTTGTTTCAGTGAGCAGAAGCTGAGATAGTGCACTATATTGCTAATGCTAAGATTTGTTTACATCTACGCTAATGCTACCTTCAAGCTACTTTGAGTATGGGGGTATGGACAACATCAGCAGCTCGTGATTGAACTCCTCATTTCTCCTTTAGAGTTGAACTTGTAAGATTTTGTCTTAAGGATTAATATAGCTGTGTGTGCAGAAGCCGCAGAAGTCCTTTGATGTCTGCCTTTGATAAGGAGGGTGCTAACAGTTAGGCCCATGGCTTAGAAAAAGTTGAATCTAACTCTAGGAAAAAAAAAATATATTGGAGAAACTTCTGTTTTAGTTTTCTACAGATTTAATTGGAAGCCTCACATGCCCCTTAAACAACATCATCTGAAGCTAATAAGACTTAAAAAGTACATCTGGCTCTAAAATGCTTACCATTTTTAACACTAATGAACTGAGGCATGCAGTGGAGATCGCCAAACTGCGGGGAGATGTACAGTATATTCTGGAGAATTCCCCTGCTGCACAGGAGCTCATAAAACACATCTGAAGACAGGAACTTGTATCTGGTTATTCGTGTTTAATTGGAGGCGCTGAGTGATGCAAACTAGGTTTTAATGCCCTCCCCTGCTGCCTGACTACAAGTAGCATCAGTGTTGCCACCCCTCCTTTTCCATCTATCCTCACAGAAATGACCAAACATACTGCTAACAATGTCTGAAACACACTCTTACGAACTCCCCTCTAAATGTGGCGACACAACATGCAGATATTAGATGTTAAATGCATCTAAATGCCACAGTTTTGTTTTATTTCCTGGCAGCAGAAGAAGTGCAAAAGTATTTGCGACAATTCCTGCCAAAGATACAGTCTTATGACTCATATGGGAACTTTATTAAATCATGTTTGTTTCAGGATATTTTTGGTTTTTAATGACTGGCCATATTAAGGTGTTGGGATTTATAATGTGATACTTATGTCATCACTCCCAGGAAGTAGAGTCTTGGCTGCCCTCTAAAGCTTGGAGCAGGCGTGAAAAACCAACATGTAAAGTGAGAAAGCTGGGTGTCATCCTTATGATGTATTAAATCTAGACCCAATCCGTTTGACAATTACATCATTCAAAACAGAACGACACGGAGGCTCCACTAAACCGCCTGACTGTAGGGGCCAATTGATATTAATTTTCTTCAACTGTCACATGTGGTCTCCGGCGTGCTCTGTCGAATGTCCAGTTTTTGTTAAACGTTTGACACAACCTTCTGTCTCGTGCTGTTACGTCCTCTTCGAGGCTTTGATCTTCTCTGTGTACAATATAATAGCTCATCCTGTAAACATGAGAACAGATTGAATAAAGAATACTTTGCTTTCCCTTGGCCCTGGAAAACAGTTCTGTCATGTGCTGTCCACGCTCATCTCAGCTTTGGGCTGGCTGTGGCGCCTTTATTCAATGTGACAGAGGAGAGCTGGGGACTCTTTCTCCTGGCACCCCGGTACGCGCCACACTGACACTCTCCTCTGAAGTGCCACATTAATTCTAATAAAGCGCTGCCTTACCAGGGCCCATGAAGACCAGGGCTGTGGGAGGGGGTGGGGTGGGGTGGGGGGCAGACGCTAGTATAAATACCAGGCTTAATGAAGGGAGGCAGTGGTGGCGCAGGTGGTGTGGCAGTGCAGGTGGCACCTCTCGCCCCCAGGCTCCTGGGTGAGTCCGCTGCCACCGCCACTCCAGGGGGCACAGCAGCAGAGATTGCATTTTAATTACCAGGTACACCTTGTCCTCCTGATGGGTCACCGCCTTGGTGGGAGTGAGTGTGCAGACGTGCCTGTTTTCAGACCAGCTTTATCTCTACATGCGTGTTTACAATGAGATGCTCCCCTAAACACTGTAAAGTAATGCTCCAGCGCGAATAGGGATCTTATTGTTCATGCTTGGCCTGTCACCACTCAACATAACTAATTCTGTATATGGGAGAGACCGGCATCTTCCCTGAATTATGTGCCCCTCTCTCCCTGTGGGGAGGCATCCATCCAGCCCTAGTCACTGCTAACCCTCCCCTTGAGAAGCTCTATCCACAGGGAGGTCCACACCTGTTCCCCCCCCTCCTCTCTCTTCACTCTGGAAAAATCATCTCTGGAAAAATCTCTCCCTCTTCCAGTGGTAACTCAAAACTCTTGACATTTCAAATGCTTCTTTAGTTGGGGATTTAAGAGAGTTTTGTGCAAGTGGTGTACCTGGGTGAGAAATGGATCATAGTTTTGTGCCACCCGTCGCCTTTGCGTGTCAAGACCCTGTGCAGATGGGTGATGAGAAAGCTTGGATGGGGGTGGGTGGATTGTATGTCCTGGACATGTGAACCCCCCCCCCCCCCCTTCTCTGGGGATGCTTCTGTCAGCACACACCAGCACTCGGCAGCACAGATGTTGTTGCATTGTCTGGAGCACCAAAGCCCAGATCAGCCCAACTGGGAGCTTCTACTCATTAGCTATTGTCTCTGTGTGTCTGACTAGGCCTTTGATGAATGCAGCAGTTAGCTAGAGATCAGACACCAAACAGAGAGAACAGAAAAAGAACCATCTATCCATCTGCAAGATACAGTCCAAAAGATAATACACCCCTGTGTTCAACATGTTCAAATGACCCTTGCCTATTTCAAATTTTAAAATGCAGCTGTATACATTCATAGTGGAGGTGAATCACCTTCATTGTACAGTATGTCTTAAAGCTTTTTCTCCACTGGGCAAACATACTATATCATCTTAAGCTTTGTATTTACCATAAAGAGCACGGACTCTAAGCTCCGGAAAATAAAAGGGCACCGTGTCTGCCACTTGAAAACTCTGCTTCCCTCTTTGCTTACTCACCCAGAGAAAGGCCATGCTATTATTTATTTAATTCCTCCTTCCCCTCATATTGTCTCTCTTCCCCTGCATGCACCCATCCAACCACCCACCCATCCAATCGGCCAGCCAGCCAGTCAACCAGTCAGCCAGCCAGCCAGCCAGCCAGCCAGCCAGCCAGCCAGCCGGGCTATGAACACATTGCGGGGCCTGAGGGCAGTACTGTGGACAACCTGCGCTGTGTTCACATGGCTGAGCAGAGAGCGAGTGAGGAAGACTGGCATGCTGAAACCAAACAGGTGTATGATTCAGAGGCGTGAGCTGTGAAGGGTGAATTTCTTATACAAGTCAATGTTGCTTTTGGAGCAAACAGCGGCTTGGAGCTGTCCCAGGAAACATTTACACGCATTGTGACTTTTTCCTCTCATAAGCCAAAATGTGTGTCTATTGTTTCATGGCAAGCTTCTCAAAGGCAGTGAGGAACTCTGCATATCTTGTATCACTTTATTACTACCCCAGGATTAAAGTAAACAGAGTAAATATTGGCTGAAATCACATCCATCAATGTGTCAAGTAAAATATAAATAATGGCATGTCATTTAGCTTTACAGTTAAAATCTGCATTATGCTAATGTGCCAGTACTGCTTTTAAGCAGTGATGGCAGTTCTGTAAAATTTTTGTGTAGGTGGGCCTCTTCATTTACCCACAGACAACATCACTGCTATTGTCTGTGTATTTGTTTAAAACAAATCCCTGTTGAAGCCACATCATTGCTTCCAGTGCATCAGTGTATTATTGTCTGAAAAGATCAGACCAACACTGGAATACTGGATGCATGCTAAATGAATGATAAGTATTATATCATATATTTTTTACATTTAAGAATGTCAGTGATTGTTACTTCAAAGTATAAATCCCATCATTTTCATAATTATCACTCTGTTCCTGATTGATTCTGAACAGCAGTCTCTCAGTTACTTCACTCTGGGACTTATTGTGCAGCACCACAGCACAGCACAGTAGTTCTCAACTCCCTAGTTCACTTTGCTACTCAGCTGATTCAGAACAACGTGGAGGCAATGCAAACTACACTGTATGCTACATGAGCTTTGCTGTACTTAAAGGGCAATAATTGTGGATTTCATCTTTAAATTGCACTGATTAAACAACGTTTCAGTTTACACTTTAGCATTGCTCACAGAATGTAAGATGTGGTGGCTGGATAAGCAAGTCTGTAGTGTATATAAAGTTTATGAGCAAAGTATGCGTTGGGGAATTAACATAAACACAACAGATAATTAAATTTATCTTTGAAAAGCTGACATTGGCAAGCTGAATTCTGATTTATTTTACATATCAAAGCCTGTTAAACATTCCCACATACGCTACCTGAGCCGAACGTCACAGTCTGGTTCTTCTACAACCTAACTAGCAAGTAAGCCTGTAGGATAATTTCTCGTTATTACAACTTGGGTCTTATTTTTCTATGTTTTGCTATTAAATAAAAAAATCAGTTCTATTCTAAAAACATCAGAATTACTATGTCTGGTAAGAACAAGGATTTAGCCATTCAGACAGGTTATAAATTAGCTAACAGTTAATCTAGCTTGGCAGATGAAACCAAAAGTGAACACACCTGTATTGTCAGTAATAATCCCTCACTGAACAGTAATATTGAATAAGAATGATAACAGATCTTCATTTTCCACACTGCTTGTGTTTCTTGAAAATAAGACCCAGATATGAAAATGGAATATTCTTTTTAAGGTAACTTATCAAACAGTAATACTATGGTTTCCTGTAGGCAACCACTATGGGTATTATATTGTGTTAAAAGGACATTTTTCAGGTACATTTGTGTTTGACTCTTTTGGCTTCCATTAACTCTGTAGGATTGATTTTCAGAGCAGCACTCTCTGTGAACCGGAGCTACATAATTCGAATTATCCTTTTGTACAGCAAATGCAGTCATACAATTTTAATGCAGCTTTTTTACTACCTAACTTTTAATCACTGACAATCAGAGGAAGTTATAGGGCTACAGTACATTCAGTCATTTCATACCCTTGTGTTTAATAATGTGGTTTAACAAGAAATCAACAGACCTCTCCACACTTTGGAATACAGAAATGACACAATGTCCCGGAGGAGTCGCTAAGGAAGCGAACATAAATCTCTGTGCAGTCAGTCCTTGAAGGCTAGACCTTGGGGTTAAGATAAGAGACCATGTTAGTGGTTATTAAGTGAAAGTTTCCAATCGATAGCCAGAGAGACGTAATCAGGGAGGGTTTAATTGCAGAGGGGAAGACATCTATTCACGTTATTGCAGCAGCTGTCCAGAAAAGCTTAATTTTTTGCCCCAGAGTCTCCCTCTCACCATCTGACTCCATCTGACCCACTGAAAGGCTACTGCTCACACCGTGGAGAAGTGGTAGACATTTAGTGATATCACTCTAACTGTAGTTTTATTTTGTGACATTTCTATGACTCATGACTCTGCAGTGCCACAGCATATTACTGACGTCAATGCACTGTAAAAAAAAAAAGAAAAAAAAGAAAAAAAGACTTTTCCAGTCAAAATCAACAGCAGTAACTACCTAGATATTATTTTCTTTGTAAAAACCTTTTTGCTTTTGAAATCTGCAATTAAATGTATAGCATTTTCACCCATACCAAATAACATAATAAAATTATATATTTTTAAAGACAGTAGCTTTCTTTGTATGTCTTTCAGAAGCATGGGAGGAAAGTTTATCAGCTCTCCAGAAGGAAAAGGAAAAGTTATGAATACAACTCCTTTTTTATGACTCTGAATTCTCTAAAGCATTAACCTTTAAAAATTTGATTTACATCTGCATTTGTCAACCTCCTACGGGTAAACCTGGCAATAAACACCTTAGAGACTCCAAACATCTCCCATGACCTCAGAAAATATTTGACTCTAGTTATAATTCAACCATCAGTTACCACTCATGCAAAATGAATCACTGAATAGTCCTTTGCCACAGACTGTCCAATACATCAGCAGAGGAAATAAAGTATGTTGATATGGTACAAAACTGAAAGGAAAGATTTTTAAAAACAATATTCCAACATTAATCACGTGAAAATTCAATGTGGTTCTTGTTAATAAGGCTCTACTGAATAAAGAACTTGAATATAAGGATTCAGCATTACAGATAAATTGGATTCTCACAAAGCAAATTGGGTGCATTATTCAGTGCAATGGCTGTCTCTTTCCTTAGACTCTGCTACATAATGTTGTCTGATCATAATAAGCATAAAAGCCCATTCATTTCTACAGCAGCCCCTGTTCCTGGTTCTGCAGCAGCCTGTTAATTTCTGGCTCCATGTGCTGCTTGATCACCAAAATCCAAAGGCGACTTATTGCAGGGAATTTCATGCCATGAAATGATGATGATGTGAATGGATGGCTGATGCCGCGTCAAATCCAGTAGATGTCAGTAAATTGGAACATATGTTACTTAAACTATAACATCATGATAATCCTCCTCCAAGATGGCTCATAAAACTGGAATTTATTAGCCTAAATCTGGGGTGATGATAACATAGATAATTTTTAATGGAAGGTTAATGCGAGAATCAAAAGATAAAAATGGACCCTTTGGTCTTGTATCAGCTGGGTCCTATGGTGGCATGCTAAAATCTGAACAATTTTTATGCACCGTGGGGTGTTCCCCTTTCATTACATTTTATAGCTTAAAGCATAAAAATATACGGAACATTTTCATGGCTAATAAAATCTCAGATCTTTACATGATAAGCAGAATGGAGACACAGTTTAAACGAAATCTAGCTGGTGCGGAGCTTCTGCAAAATATTCCCTCTGCTATTTGTCCCAGTGCTGTCCCACTAGAATGAGGAGTGTGTTCAGCTGCTCGCGAGCCATACCTCCTCCCAGCGGGGACCTGGAAAGCCTGCTCTGACACAAGCACAGAGCGCTTCCTCTATTCCCACAGACGCACTTTTAAAATAGGCCACATTGGAGAAAACATGACTTTTCACTATTCTAATAAATGGGAGCCTGCCTGTTTATTATTAATGACATCCCAGCACACTTTTCAGATTTGGTTGGTGTTACGCCATGTGAGTAATTTATATTCATGCCAGCGTGAGAGCCTGCGTGTGTATGCTTACTGTCTTTTTACTGTCAGCTATGTGTAGTACTTCCATGAAATTTTAATGTTTACCAGGTCAGTCCTGACCTTCTTAATCCTCCTGGTTATTAATACGGTAAAGCCAACACAGTGGAACAATTAATCAAAACCACCTTTTTTCTTCCCTTTTTCACCTTTCATACATATTAATTATATTCAGCTGCCTTGGGCTGAGGAGTACATTAACATGTATGTACCAGTGCAGAGAAATAAGTCAAAAAGCAGAGCGACTCTGCCCCTACAGCATGAGGTAGTTCCCCAGGATTAGCCTTATGAGGCTGAGTGGCAGGAACTTGAACATGACAGAGCACTGATACACTTTCTTGTCCAGACAATTATCCGTGCCCTACTTTTAAAGCTAATTCTACACGGGCCCCCCAGGTTGTGTGTGAAGCATCCTGGTGGGGGGGCAGCAGTGGAGGGTGTCAGTCACAGGAGGACCAGACTGGCCCGCAGCAAAGCTGCCGGTCCCTTCTCAGAGGAAGGGGGTGGGGGTGGTGGGGTGGTGGGATGATTGAAATAGAAGTTGAGATGTAGGACACATAAATAAAGTGATTTTTTTTTTTCCCTGGAATACACTTCCCTCTCCTCACATTTACATAATACTCTACCATGCACACCATCACTTCTATCAGCCCCAAGGTTTATGGAGTCATGTGATGATGCATGTAGCACCAGGACTGGCCAGTAATTCACATCAGTATCCAAAATATTAGCAGTACTACTCAAAACATCATGTTTATTGCAGGTGAGTGTGTTTGTATTTTCATATACTTTACATATTTCTTGCTGCATTACATCTGAATTCAGCAGCATCTTAGTCTGAGGATGAAGGTCTGTCTTCACTCTTGCTGTTATAGGCTATTGTACTTGCACACCGCATGACCTCCAAGGAGAGATGGAAGACAATGCAAGCGTGCTGGATGAAAGGGCATCGGAGAGCGTCCGCGTCCATGGGTGGGGGAACGGGGAGGATGGGAAGCAGATGGCAGTGGCTCTGTCCCATCAGCACAACAGAAGGGGGACTCAAGATGGCCACAGGCCCCCCTCACATTAACAGCATTCAGGGAGACGCCTTATCATCCCGCCAGCGTGATACGTTTTTAACAACATCCAAACCCCCCACCCCTCATCACACTACTGGAGATGCTGAATCAATCATCTGGGTACTTACAGTATTACATTAAAGTCAAGGGTATAGGTCCTATCGCATATAGCCTAAAAATGAGATCTAGATGAGGAAATATATTCCTCAGAATGAGACAGAACAAAATCGGGTTTAAGATGACGGGGCACGACCCGACTGACGCGACTCGTGGTCGACTCTGAATGAGGCTGTGGCGTCTCTGAGCAGCTTGTCTGGGAGATAACCTTCAGCAGCCTCCCAGCCCTCGCCTCTCCTCGCAGTGTGAAGAGCATGTACTGAATAGGTGCTAATTAAGCTTTGTGAATATAAAGAAGCTGCCATACTGTTGCAGCCAGAAAAAAAACAGACAGACACACACACACACACACACACACACACACACACACTTACAGTACTGCACACCACCCTCCTCTCCCATCAAGACATCACAGTTCACTCAGAACATACAGTGCTACAGCACAATTTGTTTTAGTGCAAGTTGAAAGAGAAAATTTAGCTTGAGAAATATATATGTATATGGCCACAGTAAATCAGAGGTTGGATCTAAATTGTTCATCTGATGACTTTTCCCCACGCAGCACAGTTCATCATACAGGCCAGTGACAGAGCTGCAAAAACCCAAAGAATCATGCATCTTTGCGAGTAGAAATTAATAAAAACACTATGTCAAGGAGCCAGAAAAAATGGTTTCCCCTAATGGATTCTCCACAGAAAACAGCTTTTAGACAATCAATCTTTTCTTTGAAAGCCCAGTTATTTAAGTAATTGTTCCTTACAACTGCCACAGGAATTTGTCCTCTGGATGCTGTAAAAGTAAGCATCTTTTGTCACTCGTAAAATGGCTCACACCATTTTTATTGTACTCATTTAATTTCTTTGCCACGGTCCTACTTAACACCCTTTGTCTACATTTATAAAACTGTTCATTCCCTATTTGTCAAAGAACACACACACACACACACACACACACACACACACACACACACACACACACACACAGAGGGTTTGTAGTATTATGGTATAATTGAAAGTCACATGGAGTGTGGTGTCAATCAGAAGTAGAGCTTTGTTTACAGTCTGCTATAAACACCTGTTGACTGACATGTTGTCATTTCTACAGTATAATATGGTAATGGCTATAAGGCATTATATCTTATTGGTAAACTGACAATTTTTGATTTAACCGTGCCATCATTCATTCACCCTTGATGATAGCACAAAACATGATGACAAGTTGAAATGAAATGACACATGAAACAGTGAAAATCACTAATCAGTTATCATTTTATCCAGCTTCAAAAATAATGCTCATTGTTTAAATTTAGTTGTTTTAACCAACATTGGCATTTAATCTTTAATACAAAATGTACCAGAATTCTGTATCAGAATTACATTATCACAAACAAACAAACAAAAATATTCCATGTTCTCATCTAACTTTTAAAAAAACAACAGGTAGCATTGCAACATGCATAATTTTATCTTTGAAGTGAAATTGATATGAAGAAATTCTTTACTGTATGGAATGCGCTACAGTAGAAATGATAGGAATTAATCAGAACTGCTATAGTTATTCCCAGGTTAGATTACCAACTGGCCTCAACCCCCAGTAGCCCCCTAAACTCCAGGTTCACTGTTTTATGATGAGGTTTGGTTAGATTTAGGCACTTAAATGATTAGATAGGTTAAGGGAAACATTGGGGGTTAAATGAATACTTTGTTAAGTTAAGGGGACCTTTGTTGACATGGTTGTCAGTTGGGAAGGGCAAACGGGGTTAGGGTTAGGGTCAGTCTCCTGTGTTCAAGTCCAGTGTTTTGTTGCAATAAAGTCACCTGACTTCCTCCTTTGCTCCTGTCACAATTACTGTGACCTTTTTAGGAGACTTGCTGAAACAACTGATGATGTCATTTTCCTCTAATGTTTTCAGTGTATACTGTTCTCACTTTGTCCATACCCATGTAGAGTTTTGTTTAATCAAGTTACCACAAACTAATTTATACACAGAAATCTTACAGCAACAGTACCCCTATATATATATATATATATATATATATATATATATATATATATATATAACATATATATGACATTCTCTACAAGCTGCCATCATTCCTTGCATCCACTGGGAACATCTGACAATGGTCACTGGTTTTACACATTGTGCCTTAATGAGAAAGATAGAAAAAATAATGGGCTTGAGAATGTGGAGTGTAAAGTGGGAGGAAGTGTCAGTAACTTTCTTTCTGGCAGTGTCCAGATGTATGGTAATTAAACTCAGAAACACAGCTGGGTACCACTTCAGCTAAAAATAGGAATCATCAGTGGTTGATCTATGTTTGTAAGATTTGGAAACTATCAAAGTATTGCTGCAGGAAAGGTTCAACTAGATGTCGAATAGATAGTTTTTACTGTGCTACAGTTAAAAAAAAGAAGAAGAAAAGAAAAGATAAACTTGTAAAATTGACTGCATACGGCACAGAATTTAGCTGGTGGTTGAGTTTATTATGAGTAAGAAAAGATAAGAAAAGATTCATGAGGTGTATTTTTTATCACAGGGGTGAAAAATTATCCAAACTATAGCAACTAGGCTGCTGTTGTGAAAAAGTGAGCTGAAAAAACTGCAGACAAACTTCCATAAACACAATGTCCAGCAATACTTGCCATTAGCAGATATTACACATGCAATGCCGGTTTGAAAAATCAAACTAGAAATAGATCATTAGAAGCCAAATACATTTTATATCTCCCAGAAATATGCATTATAGGCCAACAGGAAAAGGCTTTACTTGCATCATTATTATAATTTTGTTTTGCTTGTTAGTGTCCAGGTTACTGACAGCCTGCAAAATACTGTTACAATTAGGCCTGGCAGCAGTGCCAGATGTTTCTCTGAGAGGAGAGAGGGAGATGTCAAAACACCTGTCTGATCACCATGGTGCACATGCTGGTGCAACCAGCAACAGTGCAACCAGTCCTTGTTAGTTTAGTTTCCTCTTCAAGGCCCAGTCTGTGACTACACAATGGACACCTCTGCTGACAAAGACACTGCAGATTTTTTTTTTCCAAGCATTACTGTACATGTGGAAGAGTTAGTTATATAGCCTGGTGGATTTCATCCTTTTTCTCACTTACAAATGTACTTTCCTGGTATGTGGTACAGTAATTAATGTTAGAAATGAAATAATTTTATGATTATTTTTTTGTGTGACACTGTTTTTGTCAAATGAGAATATTACTCGGGTTAACATATCAATTTAGATGGTCTGATATATGATGGGGTCTGCGCATGAACACAAATTATTTAGTTGATTGAACTAAACCAAACTAAAAAAATATGGCATCCAATGTAAATGTTTTGCTCTATGATACAGCTGTTTTAGCTGAGAAAAAAAACAAACAAAAAAACTACACATTTATAATTGTAAAAGCAGTGCACATTAGAACCGCATTAAGCCAACATTACATTAGGCTTTTATTGGTATGTGTGTTCAATAAATTCTTCTAGTAGCTAGTGGGCCAATATATACTGTAGTGTTACTCATCCTTTCAAGTGTTCAGGTCAGTTACTATAGCAACCTGCACAAACTGGGGATGAGATAAGGGCCGGAGCTGTGGCCTTGAGGGAGTCGTTAAGCATCTGTCTCCTGACTCCCCCCTTCAGTCTGTGTATGGAGGAGGCTGCCAGGGAGGCAGCACATAAACAACAAAGGTGGCTCACCCTTGCTCCCTCTCCAAGGGCTGACCATCATCGTGCTGAGTTAACAGTGCCACCCATCACTGCTGAGTCCGACTGGGATGAAGGAGATGATGTTGGGGGAATCAGAGAGTTTCTGTGTTAGATATATTTCTGCCCTGGTGTGGAAATAAGGGGCTTTTTACATTAAAAAAAAAAAAAATCATGCTCACCCACAGGTTTCTCTCACTCAAATACACTCATTGTTTTTTTCCATCTATCAAGCCAGATAATATTAAACCAGAAAAGCAGCCTCAATAAAAATTCTTTTGTTTTTTGACTCATGTGATGCCAATTTGTGTGAGTGTGACTTTTTAAAAATTACTTCTCAAAGTGAGAGCAAGGGAGAGACATCACTATGGATACCTCGGTCAGCCAGGATCAGTGGTTAACTGTTGGTGAACCCATACTGAGGGTGTATGTGCTGAAAAATGAAATATTGCTTTAAATTATTCTGACTCCATCACGGCTACAAGTGTGAAGACAAGAGAGATGTCAGAGGCTAAGTTCATCAGTGGATTCTGATGAGGTTGGTGCTGCTGCTGCAGCGAGTGAGCACGCCTCACTGAGCTTCAATGCAGCTGCGCTTTTCAAGATGTTCCAATCAAGATGTTACCCTCTCCTTAAGAAAAGTGAGTTTTGTAACCCGGATACAAGACCTCACATTTGTGCTAAAAAGTCTTAACAGTGTGGTTTTGGACAAAAGATTTCAGACAGGTTTTATTTCATGAAAAATCTGGTATATTGAATTCTTTACAATTGGACCCCAACAAGTTGTTTTATTGGAGTCCTGCTGTCCTCTTTAGCGTAATTCTGTAGAAATCCAGTCACCCATGACAAACATTTCAACCTCAGATATATTTTATTTTTAATATTACATCAAAGACTTTTGACATAAAGGCAACATATACTTGTGCTCACAGCCTTCCTTTTTCACTCGTCAGCATCTGTCTGTGGACTGAATCCAGCTATTCTCCCTACTGAATGAATTAATCATTCTCTAAACACACAAAACAGCAAGAGTCAGCTAACAAGAGGCCCCCGCTGGTTGACCACAGCGTGTCAGTGTCAATAACAGCAACATTTACTGGACTCAACACCATTGCACAATGAGGACAACAATTTGGAGGCCTGATACTCCTTAAGATACTGCCACTCAGGGTCTTACAGGGGTACCTCTTATGTTAAAGTGTCATGTTGCAGCCTTGCTGCTGTTTAAACTCCGAGCACAGAGCACCAAGGCTGCAGTACACCTGCAGCCTCACCTAGCAGTGTGTGGACCTGGAGCAGCCAGCCTTGCTTTAGAAACAGATGATAAATAAATCAAAGTGCACTAAGCACTGCTTCCACATGGCAATCGCCTCCTTCATAGCGTCTGCACCTCATCAATCACACCATTGTCTGCTTGAAAGGCGAGCCTTGTAAATGTCATATCCACTCAAACCCAAGGAGAGGCGGATCAGAATGCGGCTCAGTTTTTTTTTTTTTTTTAATTGGATAGTGTAATTAAACTAAAAAACCCTGCTAGGCTGCCTTTTGACAGGACAGATGAAGACCCCTTTTAATAGGGCTATGAAACATATTTGTTAAAAGGATGAGGCAATATGTACCATATGATTGGGTGCCCTTATGTGTCATACTTTTCATTTATGATTAAAATGGCAAAAAGGTGTCTTTATGAAAAAAGAGAGATTCTTAAAAGGCCTCAATATATAAGAATAATTAATGAAATTTGCCATCCAAATTATAAAATTTCTTGGAACCAATTGAAAAAGAAAGCCCTCGTATATTATATACACCAATCAGATGCATATATCAAAGCATATGTTCAGCAGCATTTGTGAAACATTCATCTTGGGACTGAGCGATTAAGAGAGGTAGAGCTTGTTCTTGATTAAAGTAACAACCAAGAGAGGCCAAGCTATAATATTGATTACATGCACAAACTGGATACGGGTCACTTTGCTACCCACACATGCTTTCTATTTAATTTCATTAGCTGCGTTCTTTCCTGATGTACTAATGTTACACAAACACCAGAGGAATACATGCACGCATACACTAAAAAAAAAAAAAAAAAAAAAAAAGCCTCTCACTGTCACATGTCCAGGGTCATAAAAGCAGTGACACACACAAGCACATGCACACACACACCCACACACACACATGCACATTCCATATCCCGGTGCTTTAGAGTTGATTTTGATGGTTGCCGGTGAGAACCTGGCTTGAGAGGTCTCTCTTGAGAGGCAGAGTAAGGCCTCTGTACGAAAGATCGATAGGACAGGGGTGCACAAATAAATCAGCATGCTCTGGTGACGTCTGTCATAAAGCTCCCGCCACAGTTGCAGCTCTTAGGTTTATGGCAGCGTTGAGTGTTATTGCAATCTTTTGATAGCTTTGGTTAATTTATCTGATTACAAGAGCACCCAAAGAACAAGCTGCAGTCAACCTTTCACAAGTGTTGCATCTAAGCAGTTCAAGGGTTTTAGAGTATGCAAAGCCATCAATGTGTCGTGGCCATGGTTACAAATAAGATATGCCATTCCATTTTGCTTCTATAGTATAACAAAAGGATATGACATGCTTGCTTGATAAGAACACCTATGTAGAACTTTATTTAAAGCTGCAATAATCAATATTTTTATGTTAACAATAGATCAAATCATTATGTACAATGTACAGGGGTCGCTTGTGATGAACACAGAGAAAATTATCACCTGACTCTACAGTTCCCCTTAGCTCTATGGAGCATTTTAATGTCTTTCAGTTCACTGTTTTGGATTTGTGGTCTGCAACTTTACCATTTTGGTTCAGTCTCACCACCTTCTTACGTGACAAAAAGCTTTAAAAATCCACTGCATGCTCCCTGCCTAGCTCTAAACTGCATACCAACAAAGTTAGCTGCTAATTTATGGACACAGTGAAGTATTTAGCTGCAAATATTTCTCTCAGGTAGAGACCAAAGCAGGGCTAAAAGGAAAGTGAAAATAGGACTTATGATCATTTGGTAGCCAGAAACAAGACTACAAAATAATGTTAATTTTCCATTATAGTTACAGGACATGTAAATATATAATTTTTTGCTAATATGTTAGCCGTATCAGTGTAAACAGTGACAAGATATCAGTGTTGTGTTCTTTTTGCCAACTCCAATAGTGTATCTGGTGAGAAATTAGTGCTTATTTCAATAAAAAAATGTCAGTTTTTGCATATGATTTGCCATTACAGTGGCATTTTACAGCCTAATACACTATGGTACCTAAATAACTGACACCCAAACAAAAAGAGTGAAAAAAAGGAAAATAATAAAGATTGAGGTCAAAATGAACATTTTAACACAGGTCCACAGGTGATTCATGTTTTCAGTATTGAAGGTTTTTTTTTTTTTGTTCTTTACCCCTGGTTTCACATTGAGGACACATTTTCTGCTTTCACTGTTATTGGTAGCTCAAAATCAGCAATGAAACCTACCCAGACAATATAAAGAGAAGACAGTAGACCTTATCCAAAGGGGCATTTGCCAAAAGTGAATGAACACGTCAGCTACCTCATGGTTTTAAATGAAACTGCATAAAGGGCTGCCCTGCCATTCTATCTACTGGCAGCCAGTGTGAATTGTGCTGGAAAATCTATTTTGGAGAGCCAGGCTTTTCAATTCGAAGGAAAAAGACTGACTGCTGTAGCGACATCAATCAAACCAGGACGCTGTGGTGGCTTTGCTACACAAGTGGAAGGTCCAGAGTTCACGGGTTAAAACAGGCAATATTAAAAAAAAAAAAAAAAAAAAAAAAAAGGTGTAGAGAAACGGCTGAGCTGGGGGCAGACTGTTGTTGGTCTCTGCTATCTCCTCAGTGGAAGTGTTGGAGAGGTACCCCCCTCCTGTATTAGCTGGACTTCATTAATCTTCATGCCATCTTCTTTAACTAGTCATGTAGAACGGCTCAATAGAAAGCCGTATAATGGGGAAGGCCCAGTGCCAATTACTAGGTTAACATAGTGTTCAGCCCCAGTGCAACAAAGGAATGAGATGGAGGAGGAGAGCTGGCTCACAGGGAGAGATGCACAGCATTTGAATTGACAACAGACGCAAAATGGAAGTTCTCTCAGTGTTATTTGACCTGTAGAAAAACTCAAAGGTGCCAATAAAAATATCACGCAAGTATACATTTCTGTCAACCCTGTCCAAGAAATCATATAGCTAACAAACTGATTTGACATTCACATTGTTAAACCAGAGGTGATGATTAGAGGTACTTTAATGCAACAACTGCAACATAATGTGAAAATCACAGACATACTTTAGTATTTGTGACAGGTTGAACTGTTTACATAGAATTTGTCACATTCACTAGTTATTAGTAAAGCTATCAAAACAGCAGAGAGGTAATTGACAGCAGGCCATAGGGTCCTACACTGTGAAATATCATACAGGAATTTATTTTTTATTTTTTCCATTACATGAACCTAAATGTTTTATTAATGTCAAGCTAATTCTTTACAATTTGTTGTTTTTATTTTCAGTCCACTTCAGAACTTAAAACATGATTTCTTGTGATTCTTTTAACTTGAAATGATGAGCTGAATTAATGTACTGCTGAGAGTTCACTCATTAACTTATTAAACTAAGTTTCTAAATATGCATGATTAGCACAATTAAAACTCTTCATTTACCCTCTTTTTGTAGTTTTAAGAATATAATGGAAACTTCCTGTGTTTTTAATACATGTTAAAAAAAAGTCATGGCTGTTTCTTTTTAGAATGATAACAACAATGTTAATCAGTTTGTATTTCAAACCTCATTGGCCAACTTTGAATTAATACTCAACGTTAGTTAACTCACATTGAGTTAATGTATGTTTATGTTTAAGTTGAACCAACTTTAAACGATTTACAGTTTTTTGCTAATTTTATATGTTTCAAAAAATACTGGTAGACAATGAAAATAATAATGGAGTGACAAGACTCTACTCAGAAAATCCTGATATCTTTCAGGTCTTGTTCTTGTTTCATTCTGCAAGTAAAGACTTCTCTGTAATAGTAAGTATCACTCCTGTCATCTTCAGCCTCCATTTACTTTGTTTTTATTCTTTATTTGACTAGAGGGGAAGTTTGCTGTGCAAACCACTTGTCATGACTGCTGTCAGAACAAGTACAGTGTTAAACTGTAGTTATTTAATTCCATGTGATTAAAATAGGACTGGGTCAGTTTGGGAAGGGCCTGTAGGCTATGGTTTTATTTAGAGGACCAAGATTAAACTCGAGTAAAATGGAAATGTCACACCGTCATGGAAGATGCTGCGGGAGTTGTGAGAAGGATAATATTATTGTGATGTGAAGTGATAATTCCGCCCTGTCCACCCTCATTATCCAGCAGCCTAGTGTATTTCTGGCTCGCAGCTGTATGTATGTGTGTATGTGAAAGTGTGTGTGTGTGCAGATGCCCTTTCCTTTCTCCACACACCCACTGCAAATTCGCATAACAGGAAACATGGAGAAAAAACATTTGGCATCTTTGTGTTTTATTGTTGTCAAGGCAGCCAAATTGGGGCACAGTGAGGACACGGCACATGTGTGTGTGGCAAAAATGAAGGGTGTGGCCATGCATGAGTGTGTGTGTTTTCTATGTACTGGTGATTATGTTGTGTTTGCATAACCTCACTATCAAAAGTAGTTCCCCACACTGTCTTCACCTCCACTGACAGCAGAAGTGACAGAAAACAAAGCAGAAGATCCCGTCCTGAATTACATGCAGAGGAGCAACACAACAGCAAAATAACAAGAGTCTCCAACAAACAGCAACAACCTACCCAAATGCAACACAAAGAAATTGAACAAGAGGATGATCTGGAGAGGCTCCACATTCATGCAGACCCCAGCAGTCTGAGATAAGGTATATTTTTGTCTGGCAAGATAAGGGAGAGAAAGCAAACATATTACAGGGCTCAAAATTCTGTATCTATAGCTCCTTTTCGTGAGTCCAATAATTCATTCATTCATGGCCTCTGTTTCCTCTGCCTCTTGGAACATCTGCCTCATACATACATCACTGCACAGATAAAGATCACAGACAGAATTGGTAATACACTGTGAATGGGAGACTGCAGCGCTGATTAAATAACTTCAGTGGCACACTAAAATTGAAGCGGCCATGGGATGAAAGGGGACTTATCGGGGGCTTTATTAAAGGCAGCGGAGGATGATTTTAGGTTTAGGGTGATGTACACAATTTAAGACACAATGTCCAATGTAACACCACCAAGGGATTTAAAAAGGAAAACAAAAATGGCCTTTTTGACCTCTGTCAGTGTACCCCCCCCCCCCCCAACACACACACACACACACACAAAAGGAGTAGAAAATATTACCCTACTATATGTGCTGTGAATGGAAAGAAATCTAAGGTTAGGACATGTGAGGGAGAATTTAAAAGTTTTTGGAGCAGACTTCATAATGTCAAAAAGTGTTGAGTTTTGCTCTCAAGGGTCTTGTCGACTTTTTAGTTATTACAGCTGCCTTTACTCTAAATTAATCTTGATGTCATGTTTTTACTGGTGAAAGTGTAAAAATCGTCACTTTCTGATGCAACAATGTTCTGCTGCTATTCCTTATCTCTCATGGTGTCACTTAATTCAAAAGTAAGGGGTCTTTATATGGGTGAAACTCCATTGAAATAAAGTCATATTATCTCTCCTCAGTGGCAGATTCTTCCTCGGCTCGTATCAGTCTTCTTGACATATTATAGTTGCAGATGAGGACAGGGTTGACCAGTATCTAATCTAGTCTGGTAATGACTCTTTTAATCAGTTACATTGTTCCTTCAGTGCACCTCTCTCTGCATATGAAACACTACATTCCCAGACAGGGGGACTTTGCTTGAAAAAGACTGATATCGAGGTTCAGTGTAAAACAATAAATACACAGCATCAGGTTTTGAAGATGACCCCAATAAATTCTGCAGCAGTTGCTAAACACCAATGTGTTATGTTAAAACCAGCCTTACTCCCAGATGTGTCAAAAATGATAATAACAGCGAAATTAACATTGACATATGAGGAAATGTACAGTATGTTATCCTTAATGTGACTTATCAAGTCAACTCCCTGTTAGACTCCAATAATACTTCAATGCTTTATTTGGGATGTGGGAGGAAAAGTGCAGCATAAAAAGTACCATCTGCACAAATGACATATAGAGCATATGAAAATTCATTGTATTTAACCATGTTTAACAGCTTGGGTGTCTGAGACTCCAAACCAAATCAGGTTTATAAGCAATTTTCATTATAATAGGGAAAGTCATCAAGTATAAAGGTGATAAAACAAACATTATTTTTGAGCTGTTAAAGTGGGGCTCAGTGGCTGCAGGACCCCCTAACAGAATAATAGAATTAACAAGCAGTGATTTCTCTATTGTATATGCTCCAGCATACAATGTCAGGTCAAGTCACTTGTATTTATGTGGCCCAAAATAACCTTTAATATTCAGTAGATAGTAGACGTGCACATGAAAATCGAGACAGGTCTGTGTGCTTTCAGTAAAACCTACAGTTTGACAGTGAATAAAACTGAATTTATGCGACTCCACAACACATTGGTCTTAAATATAAAGCATTTTAATAAGCACTTTAACAGGAATTTTTCTTACTGTTCATCTTCTTTGTGGTTTTTATATTGAACTATTTTCCTGCAGAGTTCCTGACAGACCAGGAAAGTTTTTAATTTTATATTTCTATTTCTTCTGCACTGAATCAATGTGTAAAGTTTTCACTCAATTCAGATTCTATTTACATACTGAGGAAGCCTCAGAGGAATTTACCCAGTGCAGTTAATCCACACTGATGGTCTAACAGGGATTGTCTGCACAGTATCTCGGCAGCCAAATCATACAGTATGAAACTGCATCAAATGAACAGATGGCAGTGACACGAATTAAAAGCACAGAACAATAGTAGAATATAAACCAGAAATGACACCCAAAGTGGCTGTTGATTTATAGCCGTGGCGAGTTTGGTACTGGGCTTCCATGTATATTAGTGCTACAAATCTGGGTCCATTTAGCAGGGAGATGCTCATACATACATCACCGACTCCTGCTCCAAGCCAAGGTCAGTCCTTATTGCATCAATCTTTTCAACAGAGGCTACTCCACACAGCAGCAGTTTTGTAACTGTCGCAGCTGTAATGGAATCTTTTTTCTCGCGCTTCATCTTTCTCTTATCACATGAAATATATATTCAACTTCTCTTCTTTCGCTCATTCTCCTGATTCTTTTTATTTTATCTGTAAAACATTCCCTGGGACCTCATTCCTTTTCTTTGGGGTGGGGGGTGGGGGTGGGGGACACACTCCAAGTAGCACAGATGTTAACCCTTTCGGCTCTTGATCGCACCGGGTCACTCCTGAACACACAGATATAACAAAATAAAAAATTTAAAATACATTACGGAAAAATGGATTTGTCTCATTTATGGGATGATTTGAGTCGGTGACAAGACATTTATTAAAATCCTTCCACTTCCCTCTGCTGTATATATTATTCACGAAGTCATTTCCCAGAGGTTTGACAGAAATAAAAGCACTTAACATCTGTGCTTCACTCAAAGTAAAAATGGGAGGTTTCTTTTAAATCGGCTCTTTTTAAACACAAAATGTCACTTTTGTTGAATTTTATCTTAAATGTCCTCCCTGGTGTGTTGTGCCTAATGGATGTGGTCAAAACACTCATAAAGAAGAGTCTGAGTTGCTGAAATGTGAAGTGCCACTTTCAGACATTGGTGCTGAGTCAGTTTCTGTTGTCCTGATTACTTACGCTACAGCCTCATGTAGTACTTTAATAAATGAAGAAATAATAAAATCAATCATTTTAAATAGCACCGGACCATTTACAGTGAAGGGAGGGAAAAAAAAGAGTAGACTTTTAATTGATGAACTTGACCTGCTTTTCCCTGATAACAAATTTCATTTGTTCTATAAAAATTATGCTCAAGTGACATTATTTGACGGGATCTTTATCACCTGCAGAGTAAATAAGAGTAATTTATGCTGTTTAATTTTGAGCATGGATTATAAATCATAGCTCTATCATACATTACGGAGCTTGCATTGATGAGGGAAGTGAGAGCGGGGGCCAGCTGATTGGGTTGTTAAGGCAGCAGTACAAAGCAACGGTAGCAGCAGTGACTCATTCTCCCAGCATGGTTCTTTACAGCCGGGCACATTGATGCAGATGATAAATGATGATAAACACCTAGCAGAGCCACGTGGTGAAAGATAGACTTTTAAATAAATTATAAAGTATGCATCATTAAAAATCAGGCAACAGCTTGATGTGGAAACAGATTACAGGTGTGCGTATTGTCTCCCTTGCAAATAATATAGTTCAAGTTAATAATCATTACTGTAAATCCAGTTGTGTATTCATGCTACATTGCTTTTGCAGTAATAACATGATCAAATGATACAATAAAGTGCAATGCATAATCATTGTAATAAAAAAAACCTCAAGATATATTGTGCTTTCATATGACAAAATGTAATATAAATTAATACGGACATAATTTCATCTGCAAAGGCTGATTGCAGGCATCGCTCTCCTGCAGGTGAAACCTCGCAGCACAGTGAAGCAGTCATACAGTAAGCCATCTCTTGGCTGAGAAGACCCTCAGATCCTCTGTCAAAGAGATGGCTTCTGACAAATATCAGTCTGCAGTGATGAGGACATGACAGCTGTCAATCATCTCCTAATAACGGGGAAGCAGAGCAGCTCACACGCTGTGGGTTTGACCTGTGAGGCCACATATAGTTGCACACACACTTTGATTTATCTATGTATCAGCTTTTATTAGCAAATATAAAACAGCAGGGGCTGAAGCATGGGTAATACTTAAAACAGCAGTGGAGCATTTGTCAGATAATATTGTATATTCTCACTAGCTGAGCATAAAAACAATCTGCAGAATATGCTTAAAGAAACAGTTAAACATTTTTGGGAATGCGATTATTGCTTTGTTGCAGAGAGTTAGATGAGAAGATTGACACCATGCTCATGTCTGTCTGTTAAATATGAAGCTACAGCCAACAGCTAGCTAACAGGAAGAAAACAGCTTACTGGCTCTGTATGATGGCAACAAAATTCAAGGATGTATACTAGAATCAGGTGAAGTTATTATTTTTTTTTCCCTCATATACAACTGTATAAGTCTTGACATTTAATCTTTAAATCATAATACTGTTCATCAGAGTTCTTTGCCCATTTCTGGAGTTAATATATTTACA
The DNA here is from genome assembly GCF_001640805.2 of Lates calcarifer. Taxonomy (NCBI): domain Eukaryota; kingdom Metazoa; phylum Chordata; class Actinopteri; family Centropomidae; genus Lates; species Lates calcarifer. The sequence continues at coordinate 16,047,110 of NC_066845.1, forward strand.
TGATTTTGTCATCACTGGTGAAAAGCAAACTTCCAAATGTCACATGAGATCTGGCCTTGAAACTGATTTATGAATATGTCTGAACTCACAAGAAAGATGTTTAACTGGGACAATGAGGTAAAATATTAATTTAGTATGATTAATTTTTTCTTAGGATTTTCAATACGACAATACAACAGTTGTGTTGAAAATACAGTGTATATGTTTTCTTACGAATATACACTATCTATCAATAATAATTCACATTTTCACAATCATTTCTTGAGAAGAGGTATAAAATATTTTATTCCAACTTTATGGGCAACAGTGTATATGGAAAGATGGTCTTCTGATGTTTGCTACAACCCTAAATTGTGAACATTCTGTATTACCTCAAAACAACTACAGTGTAGAGCCTTATGTGAAGCACAATTAAACCAGAAGTCAAACATCTTGGTCCACGGAGTCCGTGTGGAGTGGACACATGCACATAATCGCAATCAATAAATAACATGACATGACAATGAGACACATTTGTGAATGTGAACCACTTGAGTTGGACAAAATGCATCATATTTGAATATTTTCCCAGATTTGAAAATCAATAAGATTAAATGAGTTGGTATAAATTCTAGTAAGTAAATTCATACGTCTTTGAAATTTAAACTAGTCCCAAGTTTATTCTCTAGCTGCTTAAACTTTTAATCACCATGTGCAATTAGTGAGTGTGATGCAGCACGATATTGGTCTCAAGCCTGGATGCTATACAGTGCACAGCGTCATGAATTCAGATGAAAAAGGATTAATAATGTTCTTCCTCCTCTCATCTCATCCTGCAGAGCTTTATGAGTTCTTTCGATCCTTGCTTTCAGAAGCCATTAGCGCTCTTCCTCTTGAGAGATAGAAGGCAAAGCCTGGAGCCATAGTGAGAGTCCTCTTCCTGCTCTAACTAGAAATGACACAATGTCAATAAGTATACTGATTATTCTGCCCATTTGTTTTGCGCAATGCAGTTAACGAGCTTTATTATACAAAAGACATTGTGAAAACCCAATAACCATTCTTTATCATTTGTTTTGATGAGAGTAATAGAGTGGCTCATGTGAATGGCCTGCTCTGTAGAAACTTCTGTTAGTGGAGCACACAATGGATGATTTCCTCCATCTGCAGCTGCTGTAGCAGGTATCAGGAACCACCACGGTGTGTAGTGGGATGGGGAGACCAGCCTCAGTCCACTCCATCGTCTTGAAGTGTTTGTGTTCCTACATCAGCTGTCCTCCCAATCCACCATTTATCTTCCATGAACTGTCCTAACCTTTTCAAGCTTTCACTTATGACAGATTCCAGATACACTGGGCCAAGACTCACTGGAAGCCAGCTACAGTATCATACACACAACTGTCAGTATAAAAGGAAGCCTACACATGGCCTGGCACGTCGGATTGGCCTCCTCCTATACAGCCACATAAATCTCGGCAGCATCAGACAGGTGGGAGGAGGCTCTGGCAGATGTAGCCATGAGGAATGGAGGTAGTGATGCCTCAGACAGGGTCCTCTTCCCAACCTCTGGCCCTGCTCCTCTACAGAGAGAGAAAGGGTTGTGGGAGTCTGAGTTTTCTGGCTCTCTCAAAACTTTGGCAACAGGAGTCCACAGCACCACCTGTCAAAAGTTTGGTCACACAAACAGAATTAAATTGTTTTTAAAAATCTGATAAAATATACAGAATGTGACTGCAGGAGAGAAGAGATGGAGAAAGAAATGACAGACAGAGTGAAATACAAACTTTTGTTAAACGACAAAAAGCAGGAAAACAATTTAAAGAATATCATCTTTTATCATCATATTTACCACATTTGATCATATTTACCGATAGATAAACATAAAGTTGTGGTTGTTTGTCTTGAGCAGGATTTGAGAGGGAGGAGAAAACTCCCAGTCTCATCTTAGTGTTACAACAAGCTCGAGGAGGAGATAGAAACATGAGATCTCGTCTTTGATTTGTGCGTTCCTATGGGGATAGCTGAAAACGTCATTTCGAACCGAGAGCCTTAAATGAGCAGTTCTGAAGCGTACTTGATTGACCGAACCTTACAGCTTGTCATCTAATCAGCGAGCTAACCAAGTCTGTGCTGTACTTACCTTGCCATTCATTCTCTGTTGTTGTTGGAAGGCTGATAGACCAATTCACTTCCCTTCCTTCACAGCTCCAGTAACAATGCCAGTGCACACATTCAGTCTTGAGAGGTCTGGATGAGTCAGTGTGATCAATGTGTACTGCCGTTTTTTTTAGTTTGTGAATACTTTATAATCTCAAGTAAAATAAGATGAAATAAAATGAAATGAAAATGGGAAAAAAGAATGTGTTCTATGTGAACTAAGACATTGATATTGATGGAATGTGGTGCAGCTCTGTGTCACTTACAAGTGGATTTCACAACATGGCATTTTGTCATGCCACACAGCTCCAGTCATATGTGGGGTCCTCCCCTGTGGGCAAACAGTGAGTATTATGTGAATTAGACTGAAGCTTGTTTACTTCTTTATTCCATTACTTATTCCTTTACCATACAGCAAGTATCTGACAACCTTGACTGACATTTATTACACCCAGCTCCTGTGTGACATAGGCACAAAGACATTTTGCATGTTTACGTCATGGCATAATGTTTATATGCTATAACATGATGTAAATAGACACAGGAAGTGAGATCTGAAAATCTAGATATTTGATTTTTTTTTTCAAAAACAGAACAAATCTACCCTCCTTTACACAATTCAAGGTTTTAGTACATTTTATTGTATTTTCATTTGTATCCCAAAGTATCTGCTGCAGTGATCAACTTTGCCCACTGCTACATATTTTCATTATAAATTATGTGATCTTGACTGAGCTAAGAGACTGTATAAAAACTATTATGGCGGGGAAGTGGGCTGAATCTTATATTTTACCTTACAGATAAAACACATAACATATTATTTTCTTTGGACCCTCCACCAGACTTAACCCCAGTATCTAAAAATAAGATATTTAAGGGAAACATAGAGTAATAGAAATGCAGTCCCTCTATTCTTAAATAAAGCTGCTACTCAACTGTTGCCCATGACACCAAGCAAATGAGTGAGTCTGGTCCATGACTGTTGGTGCTGATGGACCTAAGTGCCACATTGTTTCAGCTCCTGAATGAATGAAAAAAAAAAAAGGCATTTTAGGATGAAAAATAGCTGAACACCCTCCCCTGCTCTCGCAAGAAATAGATTCTTCCCTCCCTTTAGCAAAATCCCCCCTTCTGATACTTCACCTCCTTATAATAATTTTTGCATAGTCCCTAAATTAAACACATACATTCATATAATGACATTTTTTTGATTACGTTAAATCATAATTTATCTGTCATCATAGGTGGCATAACAGTTTTTCAGAGAATAGTCACATTTTTGACATCATAGAAAAACAATTGAACAAAAAATCCAAATTTTCCTCATCTAAAGAAATAAGGTCTGGACATTGTTGTGGTTGTAATGACTCTGGCACCCCATCAATTTGTCTGTTTGTCTCAATTTTGACTGCTGCTTACACCCAACCAAGAGGTCTCTATGTCAAGTTATCAGTCAGTTACACCATAAAAACTGTCTTAGATGTATCATGAGTCAATCAAAAGAAACTAATTATCAAATAATGATGGGCTTGGCTTTAAAAGTGCTGCAGAGCTGCACTTGTAAATTAGGTTTTTGATATATGAAATAATAAGAAAGTAGATAGCTGTATCAGGAGAAAACACCTAAGGTAGCACGATAGCAGTAAGGATATTTGCTCTTAGGCACAGTGGGGGTGGTTGGGAGCGTGGGGGCTCATTTCAGCCATCTCCTTGATGGGTTTGCATTTCAAAAGACCTTGGTCCAATCCATTAGGGGTGTAGGAAAACAAGATGTTCCTCTCCAGTTGGGCTAATTAGGTTTTTTTGAGGGAACCTTCCATATCCTTAAATTGCTGTGGGGATCCAGATGTGTAACTAGGCTAATGACTGACTGGCTAACAAAGAAAAATGGTCTATAATCCTTGAGCAGCATAATAAGTCACCTTCTGTGAGGCAAGTAGTGAATAGTCATTGTCCATGTTGCTTTGCTCATTGTGCCAACCTACAGTATACAGCCAACCTTGATCTATGCTGGGGTCAAAGCATATGCAAGCTCCCTATTAGACACACTCTAAATAGAGTAATTACTAGTCCATTTACATGTGGCAACATCCACTGCTCTGAGACAGAGGAGATGAAAAGTGACCATGAGAGGATGGGAGGGGCCCGGAGGGTGAAGGGTGAGAAGGCGCGGCAGTGTTGTGCTGAAGCCGTGTGTCTGCTTTGAGGAGGAGTAGAGCTGACAGAGGCCACCTCAAGAGACTCTTCACTCTCCATCAAAGAGCTGAGAAGAAGAGGCAGGGTCTGTCAGGGGTTCCCAATTCCAACAGAGCACCCACATGCTGCACCTCCCACCCTAAACACCTTTAGTCAGTCTCACAAAGCTCCTCATGCTGACACAAGCCTCCAGACTCATTGGCAATGCATGACCAATCCCCAGCTCAACCACCCAAACATCACCAGAGTTTAGCACTTAGAACATGACAGACATGTCCAGGGGCTTCATTTCCACACAGTCTGCAAACACTGGGATCATATGTAACTCAGCATGCAGTATGTGATAAAATCATATTATAGAGAGTATCAGATAAAATGTACAGTACTGTTTCACATCACAATTATCAAACAATATTATATTATATCTGATAGAAATCCTAAACTATTGAGACAAGTAAGATAAGATTTCTCCCAGTGGAAGCACCCTGACCATATCTGGACAACCAATTTGACTTGTTCCCCCTGCAAATTGAGATTCCTTCACCTTCCCCCCCTTTTTGAACAAGGGCTATCAGTTTTAATTTTCCAAACTTTCTCTTTTCCGTCAAAATTGGGAAAGGGGGGTGGGGGGTTGGTGGGTATAGAGGCAGAGACCACCATTCCAAGTTTTATCTGCTCGACAAAATGCCGTTATCTTAGTGCGGTGTCAAGAACTCTATCTCTTTTTTTTCCAGGTGACAGGCACAGACGAGAGATAAGATTGGAAAAGAATCCCACTCCACTGAGTAAATAAATAATCAATACTCATCTAAATGTAAATGAGAAAGTAGCCCCCTTTGATAGGAGGGTTTTTATCAACCAACCAATTTTCTACAGGCACTCACTGGGCCTCAACCAAATCACCATCATTCAGCTCCCATGTAATGGATAAGAAAGGGGGGTGGGTGGGGTGGAGGGCTACGAGGGGGGAGAAAAGAAGAAGGGTCATCTGAGATCAGCCATGTTCAGAGGGCTGCATCAATAGCACTGTCCCACTGACTACAGTATGCACACATTGTTAGGAGACTGGAATTTCCCAATTATTGCATGATATTACAATAAATATTATTAAATAATCAGAATGGTAAAAAATAATAATGAAGACATGCAGACTTCTGCCTAAAATAGTGTCTTTGTTTTTAGTGATTATTACAATTATTAAGTTAACAAAATAAGACAGTACTTTTGCAATATGATGTAATGCTTTTATTGCAAAAGGGCATTTACTGTCAAGGATTAGATATGAAAATATTAATCTTCCTGATTATACTATCAAGGTTAATTACAAGAATAGAAATAGCATGTACTAGACCTATTGCCCTCTTCTTTCCTCATAAGTGGAAGAAGTAAAAGGGAAAGAAGTTTCTTTTGCCACAGATAAAGAGATAACGTGATTATTTGCTCATTTATCACATCAATTTTCTGAACCTGAAGTATTTTCCTCCATTGAGCCCATCGCTCTGTGTTTTGCGAACCTACCCAATCACATTCCAGACTGTCAAGTTAAATTCCAGCAGAATTCCCCTCAGAAAATCGAGGGAGACAAGTGCGTAGACGCTATGATTATTTCTCACGCGCTCTTGTGTTAACATTTTTGATACCTCTGCACTTTTCTAAGCTTTTTTGATGTTGTATACACGGGACGAGATTAGCATTTTATTGTCATCAGAACACACTGCTCTGACTTTAAATTGATCCAATAAAAACCCTCAAATACTATTTTCCTCATCCTCATTGCATTAGGTTTTATTTCATAACTCATAGATGTCAATAATGGAAACCATTATATAGCAGTATACTCAATAACAGAATTTTCCTGCTTGAAATGCATGCAGTATTGATTTCATGTTTTTCTGGGTCCATAAGGGCAAGTAGCGTGGCGGAGGTTGTTTTACTGTACTCAGTCAGCAATGGAGAAAACAACATGGAGAGTCTCACTGCTAAAAAAGCACAACTTCTAGAAAATAATAAAAACATATCTTAAAAAACAACACTATTATTAGTCATTAATATGTGAAATAAAGGACAATTCAGAAATAGTACCTAACATTTTGGACTTTTGGTTTCAATTTGGTTTAAAAAAGTACTGTCCACAAATTATGCACAGGGATCTCAATGAATAGTAACATCAAACAATCAAAACAATAATGTGCTATTTCAGATCTAACATCCAATCACATGCTATTTGAATTAGAAACATTATTATGTCTATGCTGTGAATTCAGTGTGCGAGTTATTGGGTACTGCTTGGCTGGAAAATATTTTTCAATTAGAGTCAATTGTTTGGTAAAAATATAAAATGAATCTAGACAGCAGTATTTTTACAACAGCTGTATAGTGTCTCAGGCTGGCACTGTACTGTGGAAGGCTCCAGGTGAAGCTGTGGTATGTGGCCAAGCTGTGTTTGATTTTTATTGTGCTGAATTGGAATGACAGAGCAAAGCATTTCACATAGTGTGTCTTCCATTTCTTCCCTGGGATCCCTCCAAGCTAGCCTCTTGTGTCCCCTGGGAAACAGACCCATCCAGCTAATATGCCATAAGCTGACAGCCCTCCTCTGAAATGTGTGTTAAAGAGCTGGGTTTGGAAACATAAAGGCATTCTTCAGAAGCTGACGCAATTCCTTTAGAGATGCACACATCCTGCATGTACTGTACCTCTCAATACAAACTGAATGCTCATAGCTCTGCTAATACAGCAGTGGGGTTTTAAATATATCCACATGCAAACAATACATCATTGTTGATATTAAATGCATGTACATTTTCTATTAGTTACAAATGATACATTAAATAAAAAGACAATATGTTTCAGATAAACTTCTAAATTCACCACAGGGAAGCAACAATGTCACAGTGATGCTTTTAGCAAAAAAAAAAAAAAGGACTTTACAGTATTATATGCCTCTGACTCACTGATATCTATGCAATTTAGCAAGCACATGAAATTGCCCCAAGTTTTCCAACCTCAGCTGTAATCCGCTCAGGGAGGATTTGCAGACTTTTCCTCCAAACCATTTAAAATCAGACTGAACAGCGAGGGTGAAAAATAACACTTTAAACGGAAATCTTGACAGGATAGCGCAACGTTAATGTTACACCACAGCTGCTTTTGTTTAAATCCAGCGCATTCACACCTCTTAAAAATATTGCATCACTGCTGGTTTATAATCGCTCTGCACTTTCACTCTTTGATGGTCTTAAAGAATAAAAATGCAGTTTTCTGACTTATTTTCATAAGAATTACAGAATGCCTAATATGTGCATTTATCACGCTACACAGGCCAGGCTGAATTCAGACTATTTCCACACCTACTGAGACTTCCTGTAGTGCCGTTATTCAATTTACACAAAAATATTAAAGCCAAAACTTTTAAGTACAAGAGGCAATACTGCTGTTTCATAGAGCAATCTTTCACAAGCACATTGTTCAACAACAGAATCACCAGCCATTTAAAGACCAATACCAGAGACCATAACGCCTTTATAGTTGGTGTTGTCAACTCAATTTTCAAATTCCACCCCACACTCTGGCTTCTCTATTGAAGTGTCATCTGATCTGCTGAATTACTGACAAGGCCACAGTCATCACCGTATCGCTCTGCCTTTCTCTCCAACAACATCCATCAGCAGCTGCGTTACGTTCACCTTAAACCAGGGAAATAACAGCTTTCTGGAAAAAAAACCCTGCTTGGAGCCAGCATGCCAACAAACTACCAGCATCTTTTATAGAGTCTATTTCTCCTCATTTCTATACCAATGTACTGTACCTTGCTTAATCAGAGAGATAAGATTTTTTCATTCATATGTCAAAACCTGAATCAAGACTGTTAAAGTTCTCACTGATCATGCAGTAGATGACAGTGGCAGACAACCAACACAGGGTGCACATATGACAAACTACTATGCTGTGCAAGCTTCATTCAGTCAGCAGGTAGGATATTACAGCAGCTATAATTAATGTTTTTATAATAATGGATCTAATGACTGTGTAATTATTAATTAAAAAGGTAAAATAATTAACCCACAGTGAATTATCACACAGCTCTGCTGTTTGCCTCAGCTCTGCAGAATGTTTTAATGTCTTTCATCAAATTATTTTGGTTGTAGTTTATTGTGATTTGGTTTTTGATTCAGTCTCATGGCTCTCATAGCCCTGTTTTCAGCCACAGAAGTGAGCTAAAAACCCAATATCTGCTTTATGCCCTGCACCAAGCAGCAAATATAGTTAGACTAGTTGGCAAATGTAGTGGAGTATTTAGCAGCTGGTGGAGAACCAAAACAAAAATACTTTTATACTAATAAAATACTTTTATACTAATAACTAATAACTTTTATAATATTTACATTAGCAAATATTATTCAGCTCATGATTAGTTTGTAATACATTTTTTGTAACCTAATAGAAATTTGCTACCATATAAAAATGAGTGCAAAAATATAAGCAATGTTGATTAGTTAATTTTTTCTAATGGCTGGCTTCCTAGTCAGTAGACCATAATCTAACACTAGATCTGCTTGACCTAGACCTTCCTGTCTTTATTTTATTTTTATTTAACTCTATTGTGTTCTCTGCAGCAGTAGTTAGTGATGTTGGTGAATTGGACTGCATTACAGGGTTTTCTAATTGTTTAATAGAATTAGATTTTGCAGGTGTATCAAATAAATTGGTGACTGTGTGACGTTGGATTCAAAGTCCTAGATCATAGTAATTTCGAACATTCTAGCCTCTTGCTGCAAATCAAGCAGAAGGAACAACATTACATGTGTACACTGTAGGTAAATAGACAAAGTCCAACCCAGGTAAATCATCACTAGTTGCTGGTATACGTGATACTTCTTTACTTATGTAAACAGGAATGAGTTCAGTTTTTGTAGCAGTAAGACCAAGATGACCCACTACTTCTCACCTCACACTGAAAGATTCAATAGCCTCACCTGGGACTCTGGTCCCAGGGGAAGAGGAACGGCTGACAGAGGTCTTTTGGGATATATCACACTCCCTGCAACAAAACTGAAGGACACCAAGAACAGAACGGAAAGGTTGCCGATATGACTGCTGGGTTAGAAGAGCGACAGTCAGTCAGAGCAAAGGAAAGAGGTACAATGAGCTGGCAGTGCACTCACTGCTCTTTGGTGAAATTGTCAAGCACTTGGCTGTGATGTGGTTTCTGACAGAACGTAAAAAGGACACTGGAACACTTTGTCTTTGCTGGCCAGTGATACTGACTGTTTTCTTGCAGCAGTTTACTATAATTCAGCCTCTTATTCAGGAGAGCTCCACCTTATCCTACACTGTTCTACAGGGTATTACAAAGCAACTATTAAAGACAGTAAACTACACGCACTAAACTTATATTTACCTATTTTCTATTATGTGATTGCTTTATGCTAAATGATTAAAATGACTAATCACTGAGTCTAGCTTTCACTGGACAGACTACTTTCTCTTCAACTGTCTAGGATACAGTTTGGATTTTATCCTGATGATTTCCATTTGCCACTTCCAATGGGTGAAGAAGCATCCCAAGCTACAACCAAAGTTTCCACTTTGGAAAACAGGTCAAATTAACATTGAGTCCCAGTTAGGTTGAGTGGAACTTTGCAACAAGTCCTTCAGACCAATATTTTTCAGTGGCTCAGTGCCACCTAGATAAAAAAAACATTAAAAATCTCTCTTTTCTCTATTTATGATAATCTCAGTGAAACTTCTAAAAATGTTCTCCTGCAGATTAGGTTGCCCCCCTGAATTTTTTTTTTCTTCACATAACTGTAATTTGTGCCGCAGGCACCTTAACATTACAGGTCATGAGAGACCTATGTCATTGCTTTACAGACATAAAAATGTAGAAGGCTGTTAGCACCTCTATTATTCATTATAAAGTGGCAAAGCTGAATTTGGATGCATTTATGCTGAGGAGGGGTAAGGACTTTTTAAACTGCACTTTGGAGGAGCAACATAAATGCTATGTCCCAAATGCTGTACATGCAGTTGTACCACACTACTCAGAAGATTTCATAATATGTTTATGAAATCCCCCCCCCCCCCCCCCCCCCCCCTTCCACTTATAGCCAAGCAGGCAGTTTCAGTTGTACTTGCTGAGGTTTATCCTACGGAATTCTATGAAGTCAAACTCTAATTCAGTTAATCTTATTGTAAAGTATTCTATACCTAACATAACATTAAATAAACTGTTTACTATTTTAGAAAGAGACAGTACTGTTGAGTTTTTCATATGTTCTTTTCCAGTTTGAGCCCTTTAAATGATTCACCTCTGTTGTATTAATATGGTGGGAGAGGACTCAGTAGCATTTTTGTGTGCTCAGTCAAAACCCTAGCAAATGCAACTAAAAATATCTGCATGACTAGATACCACTAGGGGTAGTTGAAAAAATATATTATTTTTATGCTTTGGGTGAACTGACCCTTAATTTGTGCATGTACAGAGCTCGTTTTGCAAGCTGGTCCTCCTCTCCACATCTGTTCCTGCTAATGCCATCTCCTACCAGCATTCCTGATGCTCAGGTGAGTGTTCTCCTGGTGTGAATTGCAGACCTTGTGCTGAACATTGATGCACTGCCTCCATTACCGCCCTGCCTCCTTCCGAGGAGTCGACGCTATTGTTTATGACACTGACACATGCAGTAATGGGTATTTCACTTCTGCACCTATACTGAGCGCGTGTTGAAACTGGAAACACAGATAAATATGGTGCGTATCCACAACATCAGTAAATTTCTATTTCATCAACTGAAGCATTAGACTGATCACCAGAAACCCACAGTGCAGTGGTAACATAGCTCATTGGACACGCTGCCATTAGAAACTGAAATTATAACGTTGTTGTAAAAGAGCAGAAACGATCCCATGGGTAAAACAGTAGAAACTACAAATTCACTATCTATGTTTGGTCTCTCTGTTATTTCTGGGACCTAAACGTTTGGGGAATTCAAGGCACAAAACTTCTGAAAAGATTTAACTGGAACCTTTCTTCAGGAAAATCATCAAACATGTAAAGATGTGTCTCAGGGGATTTGAGGAACTTCAGACATACTGTAATAGTCAGATGAATCCTCCAGTACAGTATGTCCCTGCAGACTGGGGGGAACATGGCAGCTGTCACTAACAAGGAAAGTCACATGCCACTCTTCTCCTTTATGTTCAAATACAAACACAGACTCTGGTGTATTAATGCCAGATATTTTCAATTATCTGGTGTCAACCTTTATCTCTTCACATTTACTGCTGTACAGCTAGATTGATGCCGTCCTCTTTTCATATTTCAAGCACTGTTGTACTTCAGAGGAGAAGGAGGAGGAGAAGATCACAACAGTTTGAGTCAACTTTTATGTAGGTGTCTTAGATTCCGGTAGCCTGGGGGTATACGGTGCACACTGTTAAATTCTTTAACAATGCTTTTAGCGGTGGCGGTGATTGTAAATAAAAACGAAGGCTCCCAGGAAATGTTTGTCTTGAAGAAATCTTGTTCACCAAACAGCTCATTCATTTCAAACACAGGGATTATCAGTTTAGATAAAAGACTGATCAAGTTTTCTGATACAGAAAAAAATCCAGTGTAGTCACAGTGTTGATGGTATATATTTGTATTACAGTGTAGCTGTAGAGCACAGCATGGGTTTACATCTCCTCAGTAGTTTTCTATTACAGTACAACAAAAAGCCCTTTTCTGTTTACATAGCAAGCTTGCATCAAGTGGAGAATTGTGCACATAAAATTACCATAATAGGCGGCCACCGAGTTTGCTAATGTGCTTCTCTGGATGATAGGGCATGCAGAGTACTTGCTGAGGAACAGACAATGTGGCAAAAGCAGAAAAATCCTCACTATATCCTCATTTTTCCAGGCCCTGTTTAGTACATGGGTGTGCAGCCACCCCAGGAGCAGAGAGGTTACCCCACATCTGGAGAAATGAGTTTGACCCTCTCAAAGGGCACAGGAAGTTGCCCCTGAAAGCTGCAAACAAAAGCAGCAGTGGCGAGCAGGAGCCCAGAGCGCCATTCATCGCGGCTAATGACTTGTTCATTAAGAGTGATGATGGATAAAGACTTCTCACGCTGAGATGAAATCAAGATTTATATGCGTTGTTTCCTCACCCAACTTGTGGGAAGATCATCATCATTTAATTCTATCTCTGCGGCCGGTGATGGGCATCCAGAGAGCGGGCTATCAAACGGTGCAGTCAGCTGGCAAAATCCAAAACGTGCCGTTGGCACATCTGGAGCTTGCCGTCGCAGCTGAGGGTGAGCAATGGCTGCTGGCGGGTGGCCAAATTACAGGCAGAGACGCTTCAGGACTCCACAGTCTCCACCCTGGCTTCTCCTCGTTTAGATCATCATCATTATTTATTTGCTTATTTATTATTTTTTCCATTATGTGTGCTGTGTTGCATTTCAACAGCACTTTTTTTTTTCTTCCTCAGCATCAGCGTATTATCACACTGCGCTAGACCCTCGACCCACCTCTCTCTGTAGGTTCTTATCTCTAGCTGGAAATAGGCCCCAAGACACTTCATCAGTGTCCTTCACCCTGCTATCTGCTGCTCCCAACTTTTATTAAAACTTCAGCCTTTATCAGCTCCTGGGTAATTCAGGCATGACAAATTGGGCACCAGATGCCACCTCCATTTGAGGCCGCTGTACATCTCTTGCTTCCCTATCAAGACAATGGGAGGTGGCGGGCTGCAGCATTGTTGGATATCCACCTTTAGCCCACCACATCAGGTTACTTCAACAAACTTCCTACATCCATCTGAATGCTGAATGCTGTGTTTGCCATTGTAAAAGTTCTTCAGGGTACATCTCCTGTACATCAGTGCAGTGCCACTCACTGCAACCCTTTTTTTTTTTTTGTTTATCTGTAATCTCATACAGGAGAATTACTGTACACTAGATGCCTCTTGAAACAACTGGGGGCCAGAATATGATTTGATTCTGAATTGAAAAAATAACTGCAAAAATGGTCTGCTAAAGTATCCTGTCCTGTACATATTGTCTCTCTCACAATTTTATTTTCTCACAATAAAATATTAGTTTTAAATGAAGACTAAATGGATCATGCATCCCACACAGTAGTCAGACAGTTTATCCTTTTAAAATATACTTGTTAACAGATGCAATATGATGTTACATGAATGTACTGCAAATATAAAATATAAAGTGTAAAGTTTATTTTTTATGGTACTGGTGCACATCAGATCTTTCTCATACATCCACAGTGACCAATCAAAATGAGCGTGCTATCATCACGTATTATTTGCAAGATAATACGTCTGCCTTCATGGTTTCTGCAGCAGTGTAGAAGAGCAAAATCGACAGCAGTTTTTACAGTGCAGGATGACAGGCGACTTATTTAGCCATGTCTTGAGAACATGAGCTGAACAATTATTAAAAACAATAAATAAATAAAACAATGTTCACAGAGGGTTGTGTTTCTGGACCAGAAATGCACAATTAGCTTTCCACTGGTGCTTTTGAACATGCTCATCTCGATGACATGGACAAGAAGAGCACCGGACAGCAAATATTTACTGTCTCCTCCTCCTGCACATTTCATTTTGGGCATGTTTAAAGATAGGACCTAATTTATGATGCATTTAAAAAGAGGGAATGTAGAGCGGAGTTGCATGCTCTGTTGAATAAAACCACAGCAGCTGCAGGATATAGAAAAAGAATCAGTCAATGCCATTAGTTCATTTATAATACAGAGATTAATAATCTGCAGGGTTTTCAGGACAGATCAGACAATACACATCTACTCACATGTAAGATAACCTAATTCTGAAGTGTGAAAGGTTTTAAAGTTGACAGCCCAGCACATGAAGAGGCTAGTTGGATCAGTTGTTGGAACTCTTGAATGGTATTCATAGTGATGGGGACAGTATTCATGGGATATGGTCCCTACCTAGACCTGCACATCATCTGCTCCTCAGGGGATTCAGCGAGGGTCCTGCCTGTAAATAAGAATCCATGATAGAGGGGCAGCGGGCGTGAAGCATGAGATTGGAAACCAAAGGCATCACACTGGGCTGTTGGATCTTAGTGATGTTTAGCAACACATAACTCTACACATAGACACTGTATTTGGCATGAGCTAGTACACACTCATGCACACAGGGGCAGCCATGCATGTGAGCACTCTCTCTTACACTGCATTATAGTGTGGCCCCCCTCTTTCATGTATAATATATGTATGTGTAATGTCTTTAAAATTAGCCCACAATAATCTAAGCCTGCTCTTGCAACGAGTTGTTGATTCAAACAGGGAATATGTTGGGAATGAGAAGTGCACAGACAACACAGCATAGATCCACTCTCATTATTCCAACTGAGTTCCATTTTAATCTCTCTCAGAACATCCACGTTTGCTCCTCCCGTGCCCAACGCAGCAGTGCTGGCCAAGATGCCAGCTGTGTTTCAGGGCTAAAATGTGTTTTAAGAGCTGCTGCAGGATGGTAATGTGTTGTGCAACCTGCCAGCCCATGAGCATCCTGAGGCAAATGGGAGAAGCAGTGGTTAAAAAGCAGGCTTTTTTGGGCTAGAGCCAGGGAGTAATCTACCACATAAAGGCATGGCATAACCGGGGGCTATCATATGGGATATGCTTCCCAAAAGGCACCAATTTTTTTTTTTTAGGAGACCTCCCATTATTTGGTGCCAGTGGATTTTGGCACTGAAAGCCTCTTTTAGTCAATTGACATTTAAAATTAAAAAGCACTTTACACAGCCATGTCAAGTAAATTAGCAAACAATAGATTCATTTGTTAGTGATGTTGAAAGCATCACACAAAATCACAGTGGAACACTTACAGTGAACAGGAAATGGAGACTGACCTCAAAGACAAGACTGGGATGTGCTCCGTTTCACACATCCACCTATTGGTTTGAAAAATATACCAATTCCCTGCTTGAAAAGCCTTTCATTTTGGCAATTTGTTATGTCAAATAAGTTTGCTGGGTAAACTGGACTTGGGTACAGAAGCCCTGTGATGAATAGTATCCATTAAGCTGGAATCTTACAAACCTTAAAGTGAAAACATACCTAAAACAAGAGCATCATTAGGAAAATGAGCAAAGACCTGAACCTGGAGTGTTTCTGAGCAGAGATGAATGATGGCATCACACCCCAGTCCATTATAGACTCTATTTATACACAGGGACACAGAGGAGCAACACTAGTTAGAGGCTTCTCTCCAATTAGGTTATTACTGGTCTGGGAGCCTTCCTACTCAAGGAAATTTCAGAATAGAAATTGTGTCTTTAATCAAGCATAAGGAAATCTGTCATGGAATAGTTCTCATTCCTTGCTGTTAAATATAACTTGTATTCGAGTTATTTCCTTATGCTTTGTTTAATTTTGCTTTGTGAATTTACCTATTTCAAGTACAGGAAGAAATATCAAAAATATGTTTCTACTGAAAACATAATATGTATGCATTAATTATTTGCTTTATAATTAGTCACAAAAGTCATTGTTGGAGGGTATTTGTAACAATAAAATCATCATGAGATTAATATGGTGATTCCACATTCCACACCACCAACAGTTTTTTGTCCAGTGCCAATATGCTTTTGCTGATGCAGGAGGCCGTGTGCTCTTAGTGGGGAGACTTTCAACGGTCTGCTATGACCTGCAAGATGAGGGTCAGGTGACACTAGAAGGTCTGCTTTTCACTAGCCTTAGTTTCCCTACTTTCACTACATTACAAGGAGTTAATCTGGGAAAAAGCAGCTAACCCTGAAAAAATTGTAAAACTCTACAGCAAAGGGAAAGGCAACAACAACAAAAGACAATCTGAGGGAAACATACAGAATAAAGACAACTTCCTTTCAAAATAAAATATGGGATTCATACAAATTCTAGTTCAGTGGAATCAGATTTTGAATGTCGTAGAAAGACAAGAGCCTTAATATGATAAATTTAAAAGAATGTCAGTTCCTACTGAAATATCTGTGTATATATTGTAACATTTTTTAAAAAAGCATAAAAAATATCAGACACACAGCTAGCGTGGTCTATATAACATAACATTGTAATAATAGCTTGCAGAGTCTGCATTAAACATGCTAGCGGCTTAGCTTATTAGCAGTGGCGCTAGCTCAGCTACCCACATCCACCACGTGCCCGGGAGGTCGTAGTGGTCCCTCAAGAGCCTCCTTTATGTGTTGAGGCAGAAAGTGAGAATGTGGAGGTCAGGGTGTTGGATGGATGTGTTGAAACACATCTTGTTATAAAACTCCATTTTTAAATCATGATCTTTCCCTAACCTTAGCCATACTGTGATTTCTTTGTGCAGATATTGTTGAAAGCAGACTTGTTCAAAACCATTATCACTGATGATAAACCGGGGTTTTTCAGACTGCAAATGTAAATCCATTCATGAACTGGTAACAGACTGAATCAATAATGTGTCTGATTGGTGATCAGTAAATTGGACATTAATCTATATGAAAATATCAACTTAGTCTTTCTTCTGACAGGTTAGGGTGAAGGTCAAGAGCATCAATGTGTTGCCAATAAAACTTAGATATAATGTGAGGTGTAGGGTGGCCCCCTGCACACAGCCTGAGTGACAGGTCAGTATACACCCCTGGAATTCCCCTCTACCCCTCCCTGTCACAGGACACGGTAGCCTCACTTGAAGTCGAGCGAGGAATAAAGGATTACCTTCTGTATTTTTTCATTAGACTTTTCTTTTGTTACTGAATACATAAATCCATTGTGGCAAGATGCAATATGTATCATGGCGCTCCACCTGCGGACGTCTCATAATGGCTGCCATGTCCCTCCAGTCAGGGATGATAAGTGAACCCCCTGTGAATGTTAATGATAGTGATCATTCTGAACCAGCCCGCCTCTCCGTCTTCGCTCACAGCCCGAGTGTCACACACAGGGTGGCAAGGTTCAAGGGACTAAAATGAAAACAAACACTCAAGGAGATATATAAATAAATAAAGACGGAAATGAATGAATGAGGGACTGAATGAATGAATGCACAAAGCCGCACCTGAGAGAAACATACAGTAGTGTGGATGCACAGACTTACAGGATTACTTTAACTCAGAAATTTGCAATTCCTGGCAGTATTTTGTTCCATAGGGTTGATTAATTATTGTGTCATTTAATGCAAAAGTCTGTGCTGCTGTAATATTTTTTATGCACCAGGACTTATTTCATTATTTACAAGGCCGGTAAACACTGGGGAGCAGGTGGGTTCAAACAGATGTGGCTGTTTACATGACCGCAATAGTCTGGGCTTCATATCTGGTCATTGCTCGTAAATAGCTTTGACAACATGCACACTTGCAGGGCCAGACAAAGGCTTGACTCAGCTAATCAAAACTGACAATACTGAAATCACAATGAGCCTTTTTCTATCAAGTGCTATGAGTCAAATGGGAGATGAGCTTAAGTATCCCAATAATCTTGAACAGCACCCGTACAATGCAGATAACCTGCAGAAGTGGGACGATTCTGCTGCCCGTTAACAACACAAAAACGAAAACCATGTGCGCCTTGAACCCGATTTAATCACATTTTCCTCCACAGCCTATACTCTCTGTAACTTTCTCAGCTGTATCTGTCTCCTTCAGCGCCCGGTGGATTGTTTTGACCAACACAGCAGCCTCTCCAAGCAACACACCCAGCTCAAGTAACAGGCAGGGGAGAAAGCAAACACAGAGTCCATGCCAGCTCATCCCCCTCTCTACATCTCACCGCTTCCTCCTTGTCTAACTTTGCCAAAGTCCTTGGAACTTGCCAAATCCGGTCATGCCTGCTTAGCTTGCTGGACTGATTGTGCCAGAAAAGAAAATAAGACACAGATGTATACAAACTCTTGGTGGTGCCAGTGGAGAGACAGCTAATGGCTTCATCTCGACCCTCCCATTGTAGCCGGGCACAGGTGGGGATAATTAGAGATCTCTCTCTGCTCAAAGTCGATTTTTTTTTTTCCAGTTGTGACAACTGAAAGGAGACTAGGACGCTAGGCTGCACCCCTCCCATCATCAACCTCCTTATCCATTGAAGCCTTGCTTGGTTGGAACAACAAAACATCACCCACAGAGCTTCTCCTTTATAATCAGTGACACCAATGGACCCTGCCCACCAGTGGTTTGTGTTGGCAACAATAGAGGAAACTAAGAGTTTTCTAAATAGACACCAAGAAACATCCCACTGGAAAAAAAAGGCGCCATGGCAGACCTTCTCTTGTCAGGCCAGGCTGTGTCATAGCAGTGGAAGAAGCACAGCAAAACCACAGGCAGAGGTACTCAGGGAGTGTTTCCTAGCCAAGACTAATCTACTGCTCAAAACAGCTCAAGCTTAGAAGACATAAAAAGTAAAAAAAAAAAAATAAAATAAAAATAATAATTCAAGAAGTATAATGCTTTTCAGCCTCATGAAACTGAATACCTTCAAGTGCACCACAAAAAGCAGTTTCTCAATCCAGATTGCTGCCTCATTTAATAATTTATGTTCCTGAACTCCAGATGTTTGAATGAGCTCCAGTGTGTGACCTCTGTCCTCTCTCTGGGAGACTTGTAATGAAATAATCCCGCATGAGCAATTCCTGATGCAAAAGTGGAGTACCATCATGTAGCCAGTGTGCTTCAAAAGGCTCGAAAAGCCCTTTTTCCTCTGTTAGCCTGAATGACAGCAGAGAGACATGTGTCTTCAGATGAGAGGAGGCGAGTCTCATTACGCCGTATTTGGTTGACACTGAGTGATTCAAGTGTTCCTGGACAATTCAGACACACTGATATAAAACACATTAAATGTCTTTCACAGCGCTTTACCTGACACTGTTCATCTACACTCATCTGTTATCCCTGACGAGCCGGCTTTTGTCGCTGCTTCAAGTCTGGGATCAGGACTGTGGTGAGGAGTGAGTAAAAAGGAGCTGTAATGAAATACACAGAAATAAAGAAATATATATAAAAAATCTGAACTTGAGATCTTAAGATGTGAAATATCAGATCCACCTTTGAATTTTGGTTTTCAAGGAGGATTTTTTACTTTTATGATTTTCAAAGATAAATCATCATTTGACTGATAAACATAACACTATAATGCCAAATTTGAAATATACAGCAGGTACAAGTGGCTGTACACTTTAGTCAAACTTGACAGACCACATGCAGATAAAATCACACACACTGGAAACTTAGCTGACACATATGGATGTCTGACAAAGTAAACTCTCCCAAAAATGATATTCCAGTAATCATACATGACACACCATAATATTATTTTGACATCCTACATTGCTGAAAAAAAAAGCACAGCAACACAGACAGGCATGTGTATGATGTACAGTTTCTCGAGGAGTGACAGGCATAGAGACAAGATGACACAGTGAACTGAGCAACCTGAAAGACAATCACTCTGACAATGAGGATTTGCAGCTCAGTCAGGATAAAGAGGAAGCTCCACCTTCTCTATACAAGCTCAACTCAGAGAATTAAAATGCAGCTCACCATATCAAAAGTATTGCCTTGTTAATTAGCAATAATTTTAGTATCTTATACTATGTGACCATATAGTACAATCACAAAAAAGCATTCTTGAAGTAAAAATCTTAACTTCTCACAAGAATGGCATTCTTGTGAGTCAAAGCAAGTAATACCTCATTAGACACTTACATTTGAAGTGAAGGTTTGTCACTTTGTCAGACAAGGAATATTCTCTGAAGCCAACAAACCGAAGTCAACACCCGGAACCGACACTTGTAAGTCCGCAGTCAGAAACTGTTAGCCTACATTCCTCCTCTTTGACACCAAGGCGTTGATCCTCATTCTTGCTGCAAAGACTTTGAGGTGAGTGTGAGGCAAGGATAGAGATACGGTGGAGGCGGTGATAGGGCAGGTGAGCGGAGAGGATGCCAAACCCAGTGGTCAGCCGGGTAACAGAGAGAGGGCGGCTGTCACATCCTGCTGACTTAGCCAAGACAGATGAGACAATCAGTAACCCAAGGCCTGGACAGCTCTTCAACCCTGCCCGCATCCGGTGTTTGAGGGCAGCTTTCCACAACATCAACAAGCTGAACTCACCTTTCCCTTTGCTGCAGCATGGAGGTGAGGCCACCAGTCGGGAATGTTCTCGAATTCTTGCAATGTTAAAAGATATGTGATGCACTATGTTGGTAATGCTGATGCTAATTCTTAAGGCTGCATAAATACATTTTTAAAATAATTTCAGTGGAACAAATGATTGTATGTAATGTAAAAAGGAGATGAAAAAAAACAACAAACGCACAAAAACTTGTCATTATCCTCCAAGTTCCTCTCAGCCCCATGGAGAGTTTAAATACCTTTTAGCATTATTAGAATTCTTTAGCACTTGCAATGTTTTGGTTTACTGGCATGTGACTTTACTGTTTTGGTTGGCTCTTACCACTCTCATCAACCTTGTTTCCAAAGGTGGCTGTTTTCACCAAAAAAAGCTCTGATAAACACACGGAATGCTACTTGCTCAGTGCCAATAGAATTTAGCTGCTGAAGAGCCAAATATTTTTCTCTGGAGTTGGTGGAGACCAAAAACAGAGATGATAGGGAGTGAATATTGGACTTACATTCAGGTGGCCAGAAACATGATTCCAAATTTATAAATAGGCAACTGTTTACAATGATGATATGTCAGTATTGGGTTTACAGCTTGTTCACCAGCCACCAAGAGGGAAAAAAAACAAAAATCAAAAAATGCAGCTTTAATGTAGTTTATTAAAGTGTTTTTGTTTTGGTCTTTTAACCACTTCCATCACTTAAACCTTATAGCCTTTGTGAAATAAACAGTGTCTAAAAAACTGTCTTTCACTGCATTATGAAATATGTTAAATGTCTTATACAGAATATCTTGAGTTCCATGCCCAATACTAATAGCAACATGTAAACCTCATGGGCCAGAGTAAAACTATTGTAAGCTAAGGGGTTTGTGGGAAATGTGGTCTTAATTTTGATTAACACTAACATCAGTAAAGGTGGTGGGAGGCAAGGGCAACCAATCATCTGGACCATTGTCTCATTTGCTTGTGATAATTATACCGAGGTGTCACACTTAATTTGACAATGACATGTTGATGTTTAAAAACACAACATGTTGCACCTTTAAGCTGTGATTCACATATTTTGCTGAGCACTTACTGGATATTCAGCATTACTGCAGCTAATGATGACCTTACTATGTCCCAAATTTAAAAAAGAGTGTGTGTGTGTGTGTGTGTGTGTGTGTGTGTGTGTGTGTGTGTGTGTGTGTGTGTGTCAAAAATTTCCTAAAGACCATGCTGGACCCCAGGCCAGCTTCCAGCCTCTCTCCTAATTGCATTGATTTTTAGCACAGTAAATCTAGCTGTGTCACAATCTGCACTCCCCAGGCATGATGTACTGCTCCAACGCCAGCCTGCACGTCTGCTCCCAAATTTGCTGGCTTAAAATTTGAACTGTAATGGCGTGATTAATGGTTAAATTAATTAATTGCTAAATGTATGCTAATTGTTTAATTGGTTGCCTGATCTATATAAGATCATTTATAAATTAAATGAGTTGATTTACAAAGTTTATTGATTAAATGTGACAATGAGTTATATGGCTGACTACCTGATTTGCAATTTTCCCAATTAAATTCACAAAGCTCTTGAAAGTGTGGTTTTGCAAAGTGTGTCCTATCCAAGTGATCTATACCAGAGCTGACACTGCTGTACTTATTTATGAAATCAGACAGCTGATAATGATGCATTAATATTAATGCAAACTGTAAATTTTCATATTGCTCTGCAGAAACCAATCCAAGAACATTTGTCATTGTAAATCCGTCTATTTTTCACATTTTTAATGCAAATTAAAATGGAAGTCCTCGGTAAGGTCAAGTATCTGGGAGGAATCTGATTTTTTGGTGCCATGAGCTACAAGTGAATTATCTTGGGGAGACATGTGAAGGACAATTTTAAAGAAACATTCATGAATAAGCTGAAAAACTCTTATTTGGTGCAAAAAGTGTCATACTAAGAAAATATACATATCCCTGTATTGTAGCACAATTTCTTAAAGACCTTAAAGGAATGGTTTGGCATCTCTAGCACATATTATTAGTAGTATAGTATTATGATAAGTGTGATTCCCAAAGTATCTTACTATTAAACACAAATGCAATGAAATACACCAAATCATTTTAAACAAATTCAGTGTTCTAATCTGTGTTGATATTTGTTTACAAGACTCCACAATGATGTACGTTTTCCCGGCTTTGAGATACAATATAGATAAGCTCTGAGAGTGTTTAGTTCCTCACAATAAAAAAAAAATCCAAAAAAAAAAAAAAAAAAAATCCACATAAACAATCACCTGTAGTCCAGTGCGATGACACTATGCTACACTCTGCTTCCTGTCTGTGAATTACCATTTTTGTTGTTTCTCCCCTGGAGGCTGGAGAACATGCAGGGATGTGGTGAAATATGGCATTACGACAACCAATACAACTGCCCCTTTGGATGTGACAGTGGGGGGTCGTGTGTATATAGCAACTTCTGTATCTTTTCCAAGATCATTCGTGAACCACTGACCTCTAGCTCAGTGTTACACATCCCATATACATCCCCTTATTATAGTAAAATCAACTGTAGTTCACAGCAGTGGTTGGTATACATGATGAATGAAATATACAACAGGTGTCAGAATGTAGACTCTGTGTTGATGTGAGCACTTTGCCTATAAATCACATTTTACTTTTTCACTCATAAGCAGTGTATAAACAATATGCTTCACAACACCAATGTTGCACATATAAGGATATTTTCAAGTGTTTATTAATGTATTTATGAACTACTGTGCATTCATTCATTATGTGTATAATTTATATGATTCAATTATATATAATATCCAATTTAGTTATTAAAATTATTGATTAAATACTTAATAATAATAATTCAGTTTGTTATATATATATATATATATATATATATATATATATATATATATATATATATATATATATATATATATATATATATATAGTAAACAAGTACTTACATCTTCATGAATACTCTTTCTCCACTGTTATGACAACTGCAAAGCTGAAAGCTCCAGAAGAACTCTAGTAAGTGAACCTTGAGTTAGGAATTTTTTTTTTTTTCATCAGATGTCAGTCACACTGCTTCCACAGTCTGTCAGAAAGAGAAGGTGAAGGTGGGCTAAAACCCCAAAAGAACACTATGGCACAAGAAGCAAGACTTTGAGAGTACAGGTACAGCACACACTAACAAACAAACTCAGACACACGCTAGACGTTGTGGTCTAATATGAGCTGCGGAGATAACTAGCTGTTTAAGTTTTTGGTTGAGTGTTTAACTTTGAAGTTCAACACATTTATAAATAGTTTCTATAGTTTTGTATACACTGATGATATGGATGCCTCATATGAGAAGTTATAATTGTTCATAAATACATTAGTAAACACTTCAAATGTCTTTACGTCCTATTTACAACCACATTTTTGTGTGTAAGTGTTGATATACTGTGCATAAAGGGAAATCATTGGAACAAACTGAAGTGCTGTAGCAGTGAATGTTGTTTTTTGTTTTTGATAATATTCATGGGTCTGTACCCTTCTACTACTCTTCTTGCAAAAAAGAAGTGGCAGAAACCCCAAATAAGCAAAAACAATCTGCTGATAGCCCCTCTGAGAGTAAATCTGTGTACTCAGAAGCAACAGTGTGCATCATTTTTTAAATTATGCTCTTAAGTAATATAGGAAACAGATCTAAGGCATGATAAGATAAAGAGTAGCTGTCAGTGTTTTAGTAATGGGCTTCCCCACTTGAAGTCAAGCTAAAGCCAGTAAATGACAGACACATCATATTTTTTGCTAATGTGCACATGTGTAAATATTTTAAATAAATACTGCAGGTAATAAATAAATTGGTGGTCCAATCCAGCTGGCTAAGCTCAGCACTAGATTGATGGCATGAGTAATTTACAGTATTGAGCTACAGCAAAACACTCTCAAATAAATAAATGGACTGTGTGTGTGTCTGCCACAGTGTACAGGGCAGCCACTGTCTGTCCTGCTGCTGTGGATCTGGATGGGCGACAGAGGCAAAGTTTGCCAATGGGCTGCAGAGATGGAGCGATGGAGGCCAAAGCTGAAAGCACTGAGAAGGCCTCACAGACCTAAATGATTTGTGCTGTTCTCATTTGCAATAATCCACTATTCAGGCATTACAAGCACAATTATGTCATCCAAAGCCAGTTGTTCTACACACTCAATGAAATGCAATAATTTCTTAATATACTGCACTTGAACAAATGTCATTAACTTCATCCTCCATATTCATAGTTATCAAAGCTGTGGCACTCTCACACTCAAGCTGGCAGGAAAACCAAAGATGATAAAGAAAAACACATGCTCAAAGAGAGAGAGACAGACTGTGGTGACCAGTTTGGCCAATTTGCTGGGATCCATGGCCAAAACCTGCATGTACTGTATAAAGCACACAAAAATGTCCTTTTGTCTGGACAAACACTGGAAGTCTTTTTCGTGCAAACAGATGAATTCCAAAAATGAAATCCAGGTTTTCACTGAATTCACAACTGCCAAGAATCCTACCTTTCAGACACATTCATCTTCTTCTTTGTCTTGTCTCTCACCGTCTGTTTATTCTGGCATTCATCAGCGCCATTACTGCCATGCCCGTCAGATCTCTTCGAGGGAAATGAAAAACAGCAGTCATTTTAAGGTGCAGGCTAAAGGTTAGTTCATGTAGAGGGAGTCTGGCACGTCATTCCTTGTGTGCGTCTCTTCTGTGCTGGTGTATTCTGTATTGCATTGTGCATGCCACTACAAAAGTGCAACAAAAAAGTTCAGAAAATTATTCTGGATTTGGTGTCTGGGTTTTAAAAAAGGTCACCAAAACTGCACCAACAGCACTAGCAGACCTACTGGGATCTGTTTTTTTGGACATACTAAGGCTTGAAGGCTGTTCAAGTTCATGAAGGTAAAATTTTCTACCTCAGCAAAAGTGTCGTCCACTTTGTAT
This sequence comes from Lates calcarifer, assembly GCF_001640805.2. Taxonomy (NCBI): domain Eukaryota; kingdom Metazoa; phylum Chordata; class Actinopteri; family Centropomidae; genus Lates; species Lates calcarifer. Next base: position 16,072,524 of record NC_066845.1, read on the forward strand.
TTGGCACTTTTGAAGTGATTTACCTTTGGAAAAATCTTTCCATGTGAGAAATTCATTTTTTCTGTCTCAGATGCCTCATTCGATTATATCCATTCCTGCAAGTAAATGCAGAGCAATTAGCTCTGATAAATTCTCCAAAAGGCCACAATGGCAATAAAACAGGAATGATTGCACAGGTGGCAAACATTGCCTTGTCTTCATGAGAGGAATGCATGCTTGCTAATGTTGATGGTGTTGGTCCAGAGGTTACATGGGTAGCTTGTGGTGAATTTTTTTCTTTTTTATATTTTTTTTCTTTTTAGCTTTTTGTAGTTCCTTGGAGGTGATGAATGGCAATGGGTATAGTGCCAGTAGCGATGTCTCTAGAAGTAGCTTATTCTGTGCTGCCAAGCATGATTTATGACAAGGAAAGGGAGGGGGGGAATCTCTGACTTCACCATTTGCCCTCCTGCACTTTTCCGTAACGTCCAAGAGGAGTTTGGGGGTATTGGATTGACACAGCAACTGCACACATCTGGTTTGGAGATATAGCCAGGGCCTTTTTCAAGCCAAAAAACATTTGAGGGGAATAGGTGGAAATGGGAAAATGGAAATATGATGTGGCAAAAGAGGGAAAAGTATCCATGACAAAGATTATTATTGCTTTTTTTAAAGGTCTCACATTGTTGGCTTATAAGAGTTTGTTGTCAAGTTTGAGCTCAGAATAAGAATAATGTGCCTGTGGGTATTTTCAAATAGATGTAGATCAGGGAGAGGATATATCTTCTAAGCATATGTTCTCACACACAGAAATACTGGCTGCTGACTGGTGGATATTACCAGCAACCAACCCTGATTCAAATAACACAGCACTGCTGAGTGCAGGTTTTCTGTAGGGTGTGTCAGTTGAATTATAACTGCGACCTGACTGAAGGAAAGATTTAAGCCACTTTTTGATTTTTTAGATGGAAATCATGTCAAAATGTGAAGCATTTATGGAAACAGGAGCAAATCTAAATCATTATTACTGACTGTGCTGTAAATACTTTTACTCTTGATAAGTACATTTCGCTAATAATTCTCAATACAGCACTTTTACTTATAATGGAATATTTTCACATTGTGGAATGTTTTTTTTTTTCATTACACTTAATTTCTTACAATTTAATGACATATTCCAATAAATTTAACTCACTGTAAAGAAAAAAAGAAATGAAAGAGAGATAAAGATACTTCGGGTCAAGTGCTTTATTCAAACTCATAAACATATGGTAAATACTATAACATGTAACACCAAAGAGCTCCTTATCTACCCCATAAACTTTGCACTTTAACAGATTTGTAGCATCAGAGGGGAATACTGTGTCCCTGTAACCTCAGGCCATTAGTCCATTCAAACAGGAGTCCAAAATTTACTTTGGTTTGTTTTTCCCCTCAACCATAAAGCCAGGACATCGGCTGACGAAGCTACAAACAATCCACTGTAATATACAGCAGCTATGATAAATTTAATGCTAATGATGCAACTTCAGTCTCAAGCAATTCTGGTTGAGCATTTTATTGTTGAGACACGCTTTTAAGGACCTCTGTCTTCCTAAATAATATTCATATAAAATCAATGCGGTTAAAATGTTCAAGGAGGATTTTAGCACCATAAGGATGAATTAGACATTCAGAAACTCTATTAATTTCAGCAGTATGTGGCGTCATATTTAGATTTAATAGAAAGTTTTTAATGAAGCAGATTGGAAAAAGGGATCCTTGCCTCCATTACCGGATGATGGATAACTGAGAAAGGTTAGCAGCCACTCATTAACACTCTCTTAAATTACGAAAGTACCCCACCCCCCACCCCTCCACCTTTCATTTTTTCCTTAAATGAGATAAAATAATATTGAGAGGATGAGCGCTGAATCAAGTCCAACCATAATTAAATACACTGATGGGGGTGAAAGTGTTCTCGAGCGCTGGTGGTGTTTGAAAATGTTGTTGGCGAGTTAAGATCATGCGAGGCACTTACGTTTCGACCCGCACGGCTGTCTGTGGGAGTGTGATGGATAAGTGCAGATCTATGTGAGTGAAAAGAAATGTGCTAAAAAGTGTTTTTCTTCTAATTTCATTGCAACACAATAAGGCTGTGTAGACTTTGAGTCAGCTAATGGAGTCATCTGCTCCAAACTAATATAATATGCTGAAAAAGGATGAAGCTTAAATGTTTTCTATTTGTAAACCTTCTGAATATATATTTTGCATATGTTTTAACCTGTCATATTTATTCTCATGGCAGGTTAAGAACTACAGAGACAGAAACAGGAGAGAGGGGTAACAGAGCATCTGATAAAAATAGAGGTCATAAGGTATTCTTCATTTCGCTGAGTGCTACAGAATTGGAACCACTTGGGATGTTGGTATATAGGACACCCGCTGCTAAAACACCGCCATGCAGCACCATGATTACGACTTGATCCGTCCTCCACTGAAAGCTCACGCTGGTGGAAATCAAGTACCCCGAGGCTTACAGCTCGCAGCCCAAGGCCTAAAAGGTAATAGCATGAAATATAGATACGGAGGTGACAGATGTTTACAGTGCGTCGCAAGATGGCATTGAGACACAACGCAGTGGCTCCCTCCATTGGAGAGGAACCTGATGAGTGGTATAGTAAAGAGATGGAGTGATATAGGAGGTGCTCTGGCAGTGTTTGCAGGCAGATCATTAGGGCCCCTCTTTAACTCAACCCCCAGTGACAATCTATTGCTCTCCTCCCCTGTCAGCGAATCATTATGGTCTGATCATTAGTGACATCGCCACATGCCCATCACTCAGGCTGGTGCCATATTGGCAGATGAACAGCCTCTGCCCCAGGCCCACTAATCTAGAGTCTTCAGACAGGGAGGATGAAGGAATGTTCACCAAGCATCAAAAATACTGGACTCACTCTTTCCATTCAGATCAAATACAGAGCTAGCTCAGCATCCGTGTTCATGGAGGGGAGCAATAATTGGAATAAAAAATGAAATGCCCACAATTATTGTCTTGATTTTTTTTCTTTTTTGCTTCTCTTGTTAAGGAACATTGAGAACAAACCAGTTTTGCATTTTTCACATCCTAGCATTTGTAGAATTCTTGTTTCCTCATTTACCTTTATTATCCTCCAAAGTTCATGTTCTTACTAGGTCAGATAAACTCTTCCAAGACAAAAACAGTTGACCCAGGTGTGTGCAAGTCATTACAAACTCAAGCTGTGCTGCCATACATTACTGAAACTTGCAGAAGTTTCCATAGAAACACTGAATTTTATGTTGAATTTTAGAAATGAATGACAGGTGCAACTATAAAACACATTAGATCTAATTGTATTTTATTATGTATGTATTTAATACTGTCAGACAAAGTGGAATGAGATGATTTGTCCAATCTCTTAAGGACAAAGCAGAAAAATGTATGTTCCAAGATCAAATATTTTAGCATTCACAGCAACTCTTTTGTCCCATAACTAAAGCTTGTACCAATTTGAGTGTTCATCACTAAATATTTGTATTGGCCAAAATCACATGGCAAGCTCAACGACACTGTTTATTCTAATCTGCATGACTGTTCTGAACTGTTGCTAGTATTCTCACTTTTTGGATAGTTTGAAGAGAATGTAGGCTTAATTTTTACATAAATACTCTGCATACATTTGACTGGTCAAATTCACACACCCAGAACAGATCAAGCTGATTTGAGAAGTGATAAGTCGAAGACATGTTTGAAGCAATGTTGTTAGCTTGACTTATGACACACACTGACCAGTGCACTGGACTAATAAACCCTCATTCAACGTGTTAATGCCACCCTACATAGTGTAACCACTGATTAATGTTTATCATATCACTCTTGTAGCTATTAATTCATTTTTTTAGATTAAATGTTACAATTTATGACCAAAATAAAGACATATATTTTTTCCCTGACAAACACTTAATTTTATGAATTTGATGGTCGTCTGTAAGCAGGTACACTTGCACAGCTTTATTTATTTATGTATTTATATTTGGTTGCTTCTTTCTCCCATCGTTTCACATTTAACATTTGCTATAATAAATCTGTTACATGAGTAAAGGACCATACCATGCATTACAGTTCAACATGTATACTATTACCAGCACAAAAGAGTGATTAGTTTTGAACATAATATGCATGTTATGATTGATTTCATGTGGAGGAACTGCAGAGATGTTCTCAGCTCTGTACTGTATGTTTTGAGACGATGATGCAATGAAAACAGAAACGCATGGCCTCTGCTCTGTGACCTGTGAATAATTGATAAATCAATTTTCTTGACTAGAACACCAAATAATGAAGCAATGCAATTCTTATCAATTACATTTTTGTCTTAATTGTTGACTTCACTTAGCACGAAGCAGCACAGCGAAACACCATGCCATTTTTCAATTAAAAGGTCCAGATGTTTTTGGAGGCTTCAGTAGACACAGGCAGTTGTGAGAAATGCTTTATCTGCATTGTAATAATCACTAGAACATCAGCTCCAGGCTGCATTTACATACTCATGTTTTATTCCAGCCCTCTTTCTAATGCACCGCTTAATTATACTGAGCGCAGACAATGTCAGACCCCCATAGCCCCAAATTTATTATTGCACTGTGTGAAGCAGCAACCATCAAACCTAGCGCCCCTCATCAGAAAATACCACACTCATCACTGCTCTCACACTATGAAATACATATCACACTCTCAGTACTGAACAGATATCAAAACCTCTGATTCTCTGATCACTGTTTATTCCCATTTTCCTTCCCTTGGATGGAAAAAGAGTCAGCAATACTTATTCACTTGTTTTATATTTGAAAATATAACATTATTTAATATGTACAGTATGAGCATTTCAATAATGTCAGAAATGTCTTTGTAAAGTCTCTGGTTAGGATGATTTCTTTTAATAAGACCTGCAAGATCACATGATTTATTGACATTTTGTCCCTTTAGATTCAAAAATGATCCCAGCATCAGAAATGTGCATTTAGGAACACAACAGAGACATTCTGTGGAGTAACATTTGACCCAAACATGAAAAATAAGAGATGTTTGATGACAGGGAGTGCAACATGATCTCTGTCTAAAGATAACTGCATGTTCATTAATATCTATAGGATGTTACTGAGATGTGTTAACTGCACATGTTGTTTTTCATGAGAAATATTACATTGTTGTGAGAATCGTAATAAAAATTGGATCAAAGATTTATAACCCGGAGATTTGATTACTCTGAATGGCCAAATAGCAGCTATCATAAAGATAACTACTGTCTTATTTGTTTCAATCATTTCCTTTCATGGAGACATTTCTGTCATGAGTGAACATGCATAGTAGTGGCATCACAAGTTCACATAGTTGTCATGTGTTATGCGCAGTGGTGAAGGTGTGTTCAGACTATTTACTTAAGTTAAAGTAGCAATCACACACTGTAAAGATACTCCATTACATGTATGTCCTGCATTGAAAATGTTGTTAAAGTCTGCAAGTACTAATAATACAGAAGAATGGCCTCAGTGATTATTTTGTTTTTTAAATATATGTTACTGGATTATTATTATTGATGCATTAATATGTAAAATTGCAGTCATGAAAACTTTACACACTCATGGGTATTTTATAATAATGCATCATATTTCATAACTTCATCACATTCTTCTCAAATAAAGTAAACTGAAATACACATTTGACATCTGGCAAGACCATAATTTTCACATTCCAGGGTTACCTGGATTCACCCTAAGTATACCACACAAATCAAACAGACTGACTACATGTAAAAAAAAAAAGAAACAAAAAGACACAAAATTAAGCTTATCCATTTACAGTATAAGTGCATGCACTGAATTTCATGTAAAATGTGGATTCTTGGTTTGGGTTAATATGCAGGATGGCAACTCATATTTTAGGATTAAAACAGACATCCTAAGTGCACAGTACATAAAAAACACATCTTATAGCAACACAAGCCGACATCTCCAGTTTGGTAAGGTCACATGTTCCGTTACAGTGAGCAGAGAGTGAATCCCCCCCACCCACCCTGCACACCAATCCCTCTGAGAACAGCCGAGCATGGAAGAAATATTCTTATTTAGATGAGGGCTCTGCGAGGGGCACAGTATGGCATAACAGAAGAAGAATACAATGTACTGTGGCATGCATTGAGAGTGACTCCAATACAGCCCCCTTTACAGAAGGCAATCAAATCTGGCAGTCATGTGTAAAGATACTTATCTGCCTGGAGAGGATTTCAACACCATATTTCGGGGAGAAATGGAAATCAATGCTGACAGCAGCTTGTCAGTGTTATATATTCAGAACATCTGATCTCAATAGAGAAACTTCCTTGAGAAAAAGGGGAATAACGAAGAGAGATTTGGTAGCAAAAGGTCAATCCTACATTGTGGATGAAGTTAAAACACAGAGCAAGATTTGCTCATGCTGGAAGTATTCTGTATCCTGATGAGGATGGATTTTTTAAGAAAATACACATCTTACCTGCATGCTTTCACCCACTTCCCATTCCATACTGCCTCAGGCATGCTATTGCTTTTGTTTGAAATTTGGCACATTACACTGCTGCACAAATGAGATCTAACATATTTCGGAATTCATAAACAAATACCTCTCTTCTGATATGGTTTTTGAGATATGTTGTTGTACAGTATTCCCTTGACATGTCTATAAATTTAGTGTCAAAACTAACCACGGTGCTGCCTTCTGGGGACTGATGAAATATGACAGTACTCCAGCAAAGAGAGACTTTGGCATGGACAAAGGCACTTTTATGAGCTGGTATTCCTGCAAATGTGGAATTATCACCCAACTGGCGAAACGACTTCACAATTCCAGCAAGCGGCGTTAATCAGATTTCCCCACCAGAGCTGTAGTTCATTGTCATTGCTAATGGAGCCTCCTCTGCAGGTTGTTGCTCTTCACTAAATTAGTGTGAAGTCTTATCCCAAAAACATTGACTAATACTGCACTTAATCTTAGAAACTCTCAACTCCCGTGAAAAATCTCATCTGGACTGACACTGATGCATCGGAGCGTTGCCCCGCATTGCATTCATCATGTTCCTGACAAAATTAATCTTGATAGACTGAAACCAAATTACACCTGAGCTCACACCCATTGCTCACCACAAACACTGAATAAATATTTATCGATGATATGTGTGATTTCTTCTGCATGTGTTGAAGTTTCACAACAAATTGAAGAATGAGAATTGCTGCTTGAATTCAGATTTTAAAAAAGCTGCTCTCATGTAAAATGTAGAACAGAGCGAACGGCAGTTGCTCAGGGTGGAAAACTTTAAAGTAACGGAAACAGTTAAAAACTCAAGTAAACCTCAAGTGCCTTGACCATCACAGATGTTGGTCTTCTGAACTATTTCTATATGAGCTGACCTCTTAAGACAGTCTTTAAAGCATTTTATCTGTAACTTTTGCCTTATTGCTAAAAAAACAAAACAAAAAAAACAACCAAAAACAAAAAAAAAACAAACAAATAAAATCTACATGTACTGACATATCATAGATTAACTCACTGACAGTAACAACTTAGTTAAAGGATTTCTGTTTACTATCTGTCACTGTATAGAGCCATTAATTAACATTTTAATCAAGTAGCACTGGACATGATTATAGCCCACATATGGCAATACTTTCAAAATCTTTTCAATTAATACCTTCTACAAACCTCACACTTTTATTTGCAGGCTACTCTATGAATTAGTATTATTTTAAAGGATATGAAACAATCATCAGCGTTCCTGTTTGAATAGCTTCGTAAGCTATGCAAATTGTGTCTCTCCACTCTCCGTGCGAATGGGGTGAAAAACACCCATCTTTAGCCTTGCCAACCAAAAACAGACATGCACAGCTCACATTATTTATCTTCCAAATGAACTCATTTTTCACTACTAATTAAAACATGTTGAGATGAGGAGGAACATGGAGGAAGGGAAGCATTTGTTTGAGAACTGCACAGTCATTCATTTAGACATGTATGTTTGGCTCCTGTTTAAAGAAACCAAAGTGATGTACGAACACAGAGCAAGTTGTTGTCACTAATAGCAAGAGGGAGTCATTTGTATTGTTGCGATGATGCTGACACACCGAACGGATTGACAGGCCTTAAAAATATTGGGAGGTTTGCCAACCTTTTCTGGCGCCATGCTTTAAAATAGATCATCCCGTCGCTTCTTTAATGTACCTTAATCTATTAGGTACACAGCAAACCAACAAGAATATTTTTAGATGATGGGTTTTATGGCTTTGTGTTTGTGATTAATTGAATAAAATGATGGCATTTCACAAATCATCCCTTTAATTAGTCTGTGAGCATCAGAGTGACGACACCGCCTCAGTCTGAAAACACAGAGACAGGGGCGGGGGTACCAGCCAGAGCTCCAGCAGGGGCTGGGGGCCATTGGAGGGCTTTGGTAAGGAGGGGGCAAGCGGGTGAAGGGGGGGGTGGGCTGGGAAGCCAGCGCAGCCCCAGGCAGCTTTTGCTGCACACCCAGGTGCTGTTGTCAGCTGGAGTCCTGCCCCAGCTGCTCGCCAAAGATTGATTTAATTATTTCCATTCCCTCTGTCCCTGTATTTCTTTAATTCTTTGTCTTCTCTACCTTGTTGCCTTTTGGCTTCTCTCTCAGTCTTGACTCCATGATGATATGAAAAACTGGGTATTCTGTTGTCAAAACAATACATCCTATATATTTAATTCTATACATTTGGTTTCATACAAATATAAAGCTTCCCTCGCCTCAAATTTCAAAGCAGCACATAATGAATGTAAAATTGAAAAACACACTAGATAACTCGCTGAATTTTGACACTCATATCACTTAATCTACTTCCTTCCATTTGGCTCATTTTCATACATAATGAGACAGATTCATTTTATAATTACAGATGTACTGTATTGTTACAGTCCATAAGTGCTGAAGGAGATTTCGGCTCCATTCGCTGAGTTTGAGGTCGTAAGACTTGTGTTATCAATTCTCAATGATTTAAATTACTAAAGTTCTTTTTCTCTTATCTGATCTTTTAAAGGGCAATGAAAAGACCCATCTTTTCACTGAGACCTGTCCTCAATCACTGTTAATGTTAACTCCATGTACACATAAGAGGGCTGATAAAGAATCATTAGTCTCGTTAATGGAATCACAGGTCCAATCCCTCCATCCTTTTCTATTGAAAAGCGCTCTTCATTTCAAAGTTGTTCTGCTTTATTAAAGCTCATTACCATTTCTCTTTTAATAAGCACTCTTTAAAGTCATTACCTGCAGTGGAGTTAAAGGCTCAGCTATTAAAAGGTTACTTTAATGTGAATAATGGCCTCCTGATATACTCAAGTTAATTACTATTGGACACTGGTTCTAGTTTAATCTAATGCTTAAACCTTAATGAAAGATATGTCACGGTACAATGAAATGGCAAAAAATTGTTCCCAATCAACAGAACTATTTGTGCTATCTCTCCTCACACAGGCCACATTCCTCCATCTTCAGCTCTAAAGCAGCCTTCCAATACATTGAATTGCAATGGGCACTATTTTTTCAGAATATCAATAGACACATGGTTAGCATGGTTAATTGCAACTGAAGCCGATCTTATTAATGTTGTCGTCATCAATCACTTTTTCTAACATTATGTTGCAGTCAGTTCCGTACTTTTATTCCTCAGGCAAAGATGTTATAATTTCTCATTTGAAAAGCAAACACAGTAGCCCTTGCTACTGTATAATGATGCTGCAGATGTTGCATATGCTGTAGTCAAAGGCACAAAGTCACAGTGTGAGTTAGTTTATGTTAACTCCATAAGGCTTTTTTTTATCTGGACAGACACTTCTGTCATTTATCTATTTATACAACTATCCTGCACCATCAACTCATATCTGCTCTAAATCACGATAAAACTTTTTAAGGCTATGTATAGTCATTCACAACACCTTTTTAAACCCACTATAATCAATATTTCCATATTAACAATGAATGACATGACCACTTGAATGTGAAAGTTTTCCTCAGCTCTACAGAGCGTTTTGGAGCCTTTCAGCTATTTTTTTTTTTAAATATACGGATGCATAGTGTCATTTTCAGTTAAAGCAGGTGGCTGTTTTCACCTAAATGGCTCTAAAAACCCACTATAAATTACCTACCCAGCACCAAACTGCAAACTGCACATTAGTGACTAGCTAGGGAGCATGTATAGCTAAAGTGTCAAAAGTTAGTGGGGAGTAAAACAGAGCTGAGTAAATAGCTGACTTACATTCACCAGGTTGCTTGAAACACAACTCAAAATACATGCTAACGTTGATCTGTGTATGTTGGATTTACATAGTAGGAGATTGCTAACAACTTTCAACTTTATAAGGTGGTGTGTCAGTGCTGTGTTAACTGCCCCCCAAGTGGCCACAACATTAGCTATTGTGGTTCTAAGGTCGGGACTAGATTGTGGTTAGATCTTGATAAAAATATTTTTACCATCAGCAGTGACTTGAAGCACAAGACACAATGCATTACTTTTTAACAACCTTCTCCTGCACTTCCCCATGACCTCTGTGCAGTACAGGAACATATTTCGTTCATTGGAAAAAAGGTCCTCATTGAACATAATTCTGACAGCAATTATGTTACTGGGATTGTAAATTAGTGGTATAATACATATGTAATTTCTGAGGGACAGGGTTGCATTCAAGGTGACAAATTAGTGCAGAAATAAAGGCTTCCTGAGCTCACCAAATGTGTGCACATATTTGTAAGAAAAACAGTCAAAACCCAGAGTGTGCATCTCAAATTATTCACCACTCAGAATTCACTATAATATTTGCTCTGTAATATGACACTTTTGAACTGTGTGTTATCTCCCTCTTTGAGAGCACAGGGTCAGATGATGAAAGCTGACCTCTTTGTTTCAGACAGTTTTAATTCACATGTGAAAAGCCTAATTGCGGTGATCTGCACAGAAGGCCAGAGGTAAAGGCTCCTGAGAAGCATTAACCTTGAGATCTTGCAGTGCAGTACACTTTACAGAGAAATGCAACTTGGGAAGAAAATCAAGTTAAAATGTTGATACAAATTTTTTTACCAAACACAAGCAGTCGGTGTGTTTCTGGTGCAAATTCCCCACATACCTCATGATGCCATGAAAACAAAAACCCTACCACCTATCTTGTCTCACCAATCTTTCACAGCCTCTCTGAGGAACTGACATACATATACACAGTAATTACTGAATTTCAAGATGCTCTTGCTGACACACTGAAAACTTCTCAAATCAGCAATTTTCTCTAATTCGCATATCATCACAAGAAAAATAATTATAGCCACGATGATATCACCAGTTAACAAATTACAGTTAGTCTTAATTGCTAAAGAGAAGATTCCCTTAATGTTTAAGATAGAGAAAAGAAAGCATCAATCTAAAGCTCCATTTTTATTTTTCCAGCAGTGAAATATGTGTCGTATTCATGCACAGAATTAATGTGCACCAAATGCACCACATTAGCATTTTCCTGTGATACGTTTCCCTCTCTCTTAAGGTCATGTGGCTTTAACGGGAGGCTTAAGTAAGACTCATGTGCATGCATATGACCCATTTCATAAATCCCGTCGCCTCCTCAGTGAGATAGTGGATACTAAATGTCACAAACCAGCGGGTCATCTAATCCCTTTTCCTCAACAAACCACATTAAAACAATTATAAGGAATGAGCGGCGGTTGTGTTGGAGGGCTTCACTGTGCTAAAATACTCTGATGACAACAAACATTTTCCATCATGTCAACAACAAACGGTGCACTCATGAATAGGTTTGTTGAGATGTGGTGGACAGATGTTGTTATAGTCATTGGTCTCCACGCTTGACAGATTATTTGCAGAACTTCAATGTATCTTTGAAGCCCAGGGGTCGCCCACTGCCAGCCAAACAGGAGTGGCACTGTCAGAAAAAGGATGGACAGGAGACTTCAAGCAAAGAACGGCATGATGAAAAGACACAACATTATTTCTTGATCAAGAGCATGAGGCTTCTGCTGAGTGTTGGCTTTTAAGATCAAATATTTCAGTTGAAAATTGGCTGTAGCACTGGCTGTATGGTGGTGTACTTCATAAATATTGTACTGTATGTAACACATGAATGTCTTGCTAACAAGACAAACGGGACACAGACAGACACGTTCACCTGGAGATGTTTGAAGAAAGCTTCATAGAGACTAAAAATAAAGAATTTTGCTTTTAGCATTTATTAAAATGCTCCTGATTACACAAAACAAAGTGACTGCTGAGATGCATGTGAGCTTTCCCTTTCTTTTCTTTTTCTTTTCATTTTGCTTATCTTTGAGCTGTCCATACAGGACACTTAAGAGAAACCAAGACAGCTATTGGTGAATACGGTTCACATTCACACCACTGCTTGTCACCACTCCAACATTAATGCGCTCACTGTTGAGTTGTAAGGTACAATAGGATCATTTTCCATCTAGCATGTTTTTTGTTGGTAATAAAGGGTGACATGTGTTTGGAAGGGGGAAAAACAACTGTCTTAGCTGCTGACATATGTGTCAGCATGTCAAAATTTATTACACTTATTACAGTAAACAAAATTTCAGCTCATATTATTGGAGTTTCTACTCAAGAATCTGGAAGTTGTAAAAAAAAAAAAAGGAGTTTATTCAAAGCTAGTTCATAATCAGTGGATTGTATATTTATGCAGTGGAAATGTGTGCAAAAGAAAAAAGTTGTTTGACATTTTTGGATATACACTTGCTTGCATTCTCACAGAGAGTTAAATGGGAAGAATGATAGCATTCATGCATCTATATGGTCAAAATTAAGCTAAAGGTTAACAGCCCATTAGCTTAACTTAGCACAAAGACTCCAAACAGGGGTCGACAGCTAGCCTGACTCTGTACTTAGGTAATAATAATCTCCTTCCAGCACCTCTGTGTTCAGTATCCTTACATAAACCAAAACGATGTGTTTCTCTCTGTTTTCAATCTTTGTGCTACACTGTTGTAAGCTAACATCATATTTACTGTAGAGAAATAAGAGTAGTATAAATCATCTCATCTAATTCTATAATGATTTGCCAAAATATCAAACTTTGGACATCTTCACTGATGAATATATTTTCAGAATTTACATGCAAAATATGAACTGTGGGACTTTTTGTTGTTGCTTCCATTTTTATCCAAATGTGATATTTGTTTGTTTACACACCGCTATTCTTTATGCACCAAAGACCATTTTAGATAAGACAAGCTATTTCTGAACAATAAACTGATACTGCTTTACTACAGTCTTTCCCTCAATTGAGAAAGAAGACAGTAGCACTGTACCCCTATAAGAGCCCCATAAAAATAATGAAACTCTGGCTCTAGCTGCTCTCCCTGCTTTCCAGCAACACTACATTTGAACTGTATGTCGACAAAGCAACAAAGTCATCACTATCTACAGCGCGAGCTTGCATTATGCTGATGAATGGAGAGCCCTGCCAGATTACTTGATTTGATAAGCAGTACAACCCATCGGTAACATAATACATCACAAATTGTTTTGTCAACAATTTATGATACCATTTATCAAATGACCATCGCAGTGGGCTGAGTTATGGTGTCATAGCTGGCATAATGTCAATACTCAAGCTGAGTTGAGGGCAGTCTGGCCACAGTGATTTAGATGCGCTACACTCTGACCTCTTCGGAGATTTTCTCTTCATTACCAGACAAATTGATGTTGAAGCAAGAAAAAAGTTGTAAAATTTAATGTTTAAATCTTTACAATTAAATATATGAAGAAGCTAAAGTAAGTGAGATAAAGTCCAGAGTCAATGTTGGGTAGGACTGCTACAGTTCGATGAAGACTTCAGGATCACAAAATGGGCACTTGGTTTATCTTAAGTTTAAATTTGGGCTTTTAAGATTAAGCAGCTTATGCTCAAAAGAAATTAACACTCTAATTTAATACTAATATTTATGATTTGTATGAAATTTTCAATTTTGTTTGAAGATTTTTAGATATGTCCATCATTTTTCAAACAGCTGATCCACATCTGTGTCACAACACTGCAAATATCCCTGTCATCATCAACTTCTTCCAGTTTTTGGTCCCATAAAAAAATCTCACAAATCTGTCAAATGAATGTGAATTTTTCAATGAAAGCACCGCAATCAAGGTCTGATTTTATTCTGCTCCTGAGAATCAATTTGTGCTGCAGCCTGGAAGACAATTAAAATGTAAGGCCTTAAAATGCCTCCCCAAGTCAATCTGTGTCTCTGGTATTGACCAGAATATATGGCCCGTGTCCAAACCGCCACCACTCGCTGGGCCAATCTTAAAGGTTACTGCAACCACTACATGTACCCACATTAACAGGACACTCACCTCTCTGGGTTTATGGCCTGTGTAATAATTTTAAGCAAAGAGAGAAGTGCATTCAGTGGAGACAGTAACAGCGAGAGAGTCGAGGGAGGACAAGTATAGTATGATTGATCGTGGTGAGCAGTATAGCTGTGTACCTCTCACCTTCCCCCCCGATTACTGCCTGCTCCTGATCTCTCACATCTGTCTTGACTTCCTAAAGAAACAGATTCCTTAGATATAACACTCTTGGGATTAAAACTTTGTCAAAAGGTTGACTTTTTAAGAAACGTCCTGCTTTGTATCTTTGCAGTTATACACATGAATAAGGTGTCCAGTGTGGCCTGAGAGGGACTCTGCTAGAGTAGTTGAGGTAACAGTAGGTGTAGTATTTTGATTAAGGACATTTACTGTAGCTGGTAGTACTTCAGAGAGTTTAAACTGTATATTCATCACGCAGATATACAAACTACAAACAAGTTTCAACATGTCAATACCTAAATTAACTTCTGTCCCACAAACATGTCAGACATGTATCAACTCTCTAATTGTGCATTTAACATTAGTTACACCGTTTATTACCTTACCTCCCACACTAACACTTGAAGTGATTTAATAACCACGGGGGGAGTGAACAACACTCATTAGCAGATAAAATATTTTCTGCATAGTGATCTATGCCCATATTTACCTTTCAAACACACTACTGTATGTGCAGTCAGTGGTCCATTCAGTCTAGTACTGGTCTGACAGCTACTG
Source organism: Lates calcarifer (assembly GCF_001640805.2). Taxonomy (NCBI): domain Eukaryota; kingdom Metazoa; phylum Chordata; class Actinopteri; family Centropomidae; genus Lates; species Lates calcarifer. The sequence continues at coordinate 16,087,662 of NC_066845.1, forward strand.
TAGATATCTGCAGATTAAACTACTCAACAATATATAAAGTGTTTAACATTAGCTCCTCTATGACCAGCTACAACAGTAAAATGCTTATTATAAATTTATGCATCAGTGCAAATTATTCAGTACTGTAACATATAATAATGCTGCTATTCTGCTGCATAATGAGTACTTTTACTTTTGTTACTTTAAGTACATTTTACTGATAGCACTCTTGAATCCAGGGCTTTTACTTGTAACAAAGTGTTTTTACACTGTGGCATTACTACGTTTTCTTAAGTTATGGATCTGAATACTTCTTCCACTGCTGTCTGTAATACACAACAGCTGCTAGCTTGAACTTTCTGACCCACACACTGGAATTTTTAAAGGGACAATATTAGTTTACTACACGAAACCAAGGAGCAGATTCAACAAATATTCATGCTACCTCTCTCAGCTACACACATGTGCAGCTGTAATGAAGACAAAGTGCATGCGTACCAGCGACAAATACCAGGAAATAAATAAGAATAAAGTATCCAAACCAAATGAAAGACTGTTCATAATTGGGTTAGTAATGTCTCTGGCACCGTCTGCTCGGTCATTTCCTCCAATCTCCCCGAGCAACAGGCGATCACACAGGCGACATTCAGACCAGGAGGTATCTCACCGCCGTGTGACAGGCTGCCTTCACCAGACTTACAACATTCTTTCACCGTCATCAAAACCAATTCTGATTGCAAGAAGCTCAGAGAAAAGACGCACACCATCTTCAGATGTAAAACAAGCGGCGATTTCACAAATCTTTTAATGATTTGTGACCCCTTTGTGGACAGCAAAATTGTGAAATCACACACCCATAACTTCTCACTTAATCTGTATTACTCTCATCACAACAGAGCAAGCCACTCTATCAGTAAATGCTAATCTCCTAATTAACAAGCTAATTAGGCAATTACAGCTTTGCAGAAGGATGCCTAAATGAAATATGACAACACAGTCACTTTCTACAGCACCTGTGGGTCTTTTCAGATGTCACAATGAGAAGCATGATGACAAAGTGTTGTCTCTACACTCATAGGTGCTTATTTCTATGCCTCGCTTAGCTCATCTGTGAAAATATTGTCATTTTATTTAACCTAATGTACAGTACATGTGGAAACAAGTTGTCACATTACATGTAAATGATTTCTCTTCAAAGAAACTGACCTGCAGCAGTTTCAGGATTTTTTTTTAAAGCGGTATGTTTTTAGAAATGAAGTGAATAGAAAACAGCACAACTCCTTGGTTGTGTAAACATGGTTTTGTGAACCAGTAACACCACAGTGTCTTGCTGTAAGGAGCTGTCACATAGGGAAATGAATTATGTTGACATATGGCTGAAAACAACGGTGAATAGGCCTGCTATGCAATGCAATGAAGAATCATGCACTGCAACAGAGGAGAGGAGCCGGAGCTGTACCTTTGAGCCCTTCTTGACAGGTATGTAGTGTGACTTGACAGCTCAGTATTTCAATGATAAATGCAGTAGTCCTGGGACTCCCATTCACTAAACTCAAGTGTGTGGCTCCGATGCTTCAAGGTCAAATGAATGAGCAGAACCACACAGACTGCTAAAGACTATCTGTATTTTTTTTTTAACATATTGAAATCTTGTGATATTAAGATTTCTACCTTTCTACCAATGTGAGGATATGTCAACATCAGTGATGTCCTCTGGTTTCAGGTTTAATGATAATCTGAACACTTAAATTCTAATGCACAATACACCTTTTTTTAAAACTAATAAAACAAAATAGATTCATTTATTTTCCTGTTGTTTCCAATCACATTAAATGTACTAAAATTAACTTTATGCATCATTTACACTGGGACAGCTTTTGACTCATCCTCAGCTCCTGGACTGCAAATTGAAAAGCAGACAGGCAACAGCAGGGTGGTGTTCTCTTCATTGTCTTGTTAGATAATCAAAATCTGTGAACAGTTATCTGAAGCAATGACTCACTGTATCGTGACTTCAGCTGAGCGTCTTTAAGTAAAAGTTTCTTCCTTCCCTGAAGATAAATGTGGTCACTCAGTTCTGACTCATGAAGATGATTCACTTGCAAACACCAGGTAGTCCATGATCCATCCACCACTTTGTACTAACCCATATGGTATTTCAACACAGTCTTTTACAGGATATAGAATAATGGAATCATTATGATAAAGAAATAAACCCATGAACTTCCACGTCAGAAATGTTTTTGGTGTTTATCAAATTGAACATGACATAAAGATGATGCTCTGCTTGTCACTCTGCAGCAGTTTGTTTTTTCTTTACTTTTTAATTCTGTTGAAGAGGGTAAACATATAGAATTTTTTTTTCCAGATGTTTTGACTAAATTCACAATCTCATTAATTTTTTTGTGAGTTCAAGCTGCCACTGATGCCAGATACCCAGTGATGGTTTGTCTGTTTTTTGGTATGTACAACAATAGTCAATTGGCTGAATAAATATACCAACAACAATAAGACAACAAGGCCTCTGTAACATAAAGAATGTTTTTTTCCCATTGGTGACTGCAACGATGAAGCAGATCAGCTCTCTCAGAATAAACTGTACTCCATGAGGGTGAAGTTTGTCTGGACCCTGATGCCTGTTTGTCTCATCAGAGCACAACTTCAAAAAGAGAATAATGAGACTGAAAGTAAAAAAGTGGAAAATGTTGCAGATAGTTACTAGCTAGATTTTCCAGCAATAATGCCAACTGTTGTACATTTCTTCAGATGGAATTTTGAGCTGTTTTCCCCTCACTCTCTTTTTTCCCTTTTTAGCTTAATTTGATATAATGGTTTGGTGAAACATTGGAAATATACAAGATCTTCCAAAAATTTGTCAGTCCCAACTGCTTATAAGACATACTTTAACACATTTATTGATTTTCTGATACATAGTTTTGGAAGAAATTACATTCATAATGGTCTGGCTGCAGGAGAACATAAAATCTAATGTGAGCAAACAGTACTGTGCATGAAGCAGCAGAATTGTCCTTGTTTATGTTGACTCTGTGACTTTATTCAATGGTTATCATCAAACCCAAACAAACATTAAACAAACCCCTTCTGTCAAAAGTTTAGCATCAGGACCTTGTATAGTACAGTCCTCCTTTGAAAGACACGCTGTCTTTCCATAATGTAGGAAAATCTAACCTGTGTCTCACTCCACACTCTGTTTCTGCATGGTTATCATGAAACGCCCATAAAATGAAGGCAACCCCGTATTTTTCCCCTTTTCCATACAAATCCATGATCTAAATGTTTATTGTAGAGGTGCACAGTATATTTGCTGCCTTGCATCCAGCTCAACAACTTGTCTGCTGCCATAGCAACTGCGGAGGAGCACGGAGCAGCGCCGCCTGCTTGTGCAATGGATGTCACTCGTGGCAACGACCAATCAGAAGTTCCCATCCTTTTGTACCAGCAGTGTGAAGATGGAGGGATGGAGTGGGTGGGCTCTCGCCATCATGCATCTGCCAGTAATAGGACACGGGGATCGTCAGTCTTCGTCTCTCTGGCCCGGGATTGGTCGAGGAGCTTTACTTTCCAATAATATAAACATGTCTACTGCTCGCCTGGCTTGAACCAAGGCTTACAGGGGACTGTGCAGTTCTACATCAAACTGTATAAAAACTCTCATTATGTATTTGCCTGTGTTGTTGCAGGGGCTGAATCTTTATCACTGCTAGAGAATATGCACATAGCTGCACGTGCACGCGTGAGGAAACGAGGATACCCTGCTGCCGCTGCTGCAAGAAAGAGAGAGGGGGACTCTGCCGTGCTTTCATCATTATAATCACCATCCTAAGTACTAGCTCTTAACATTTTGTTTTTCGGTGTTCAGGCGAGAAGTGACAAGAATATAGACCCCTCCTCTGCAGGGCGGAGCGTGCATTTTCATTTCGTATTTTGTATTTTTTTTATTTTTTTTCTACCCCTGTTCCCTGCTCTGACACGTCTGCACTGAGTGAGTGGCATTGGCACACTGTCAATCGCTCACTACCGCTGCCATCAAACAACATAAAACACACACAGGCAGAGGCTGGAGCTCATAAATTTCAGCAGGGCAAGATATTTTTTGCGCATCGCCTTTATACAGCGGTTGTATCCTAATTAATTTCTTCTCGCTGTTGCTTTTTTCTAAACAGAAATCTCCCAACTTTTTTGTACATTTCATATTTTTATAGTCACATTTGGACACCTTATGCAGTAGATTGTGTATTTTTTAACACTGTCAGTTGTCGCGGGAGTCATTTCTGCACATTTATAGTTGGCAACACCTGCAAGCCTAAGATTTTTTCTTTTGATTTGTTTACACGTTTCCACATTGGATATTTTTGTTGCCGGTGCTTTCACGAGGAGGATTTGGACATTTTCTTTTTCTTTTTTTTCCTGGAGAGGAAATGCGCCGGGAATCCCATGAAGAGAGCGCTAATAAATGAGAGATCACCAAGGAGCGTTTCTGTCTACACCACCCGTCAAATCCCAGAGAGAAGACAGATTGGCATGAGGATTCGTGCGGGATACGATGGACCGTCAATTTTGATAAAGAAGTTTTAAGAAGAAGAAGAAAACGATTTATGCATTTTTCTACAAACACGGTCACGCGTTTTGGCACTTTGGACCGCGCGTAAAAAAAAAAAAAAGCAGAAGCGAGAGGACAGCGAGAACTTGGACACAAGATTTTACGCTATAACATCACTGCTAGTCTTCGTTTTTTAAAAATAAAAAAGCCTGTGCGCTCTTGTGTCGCTGAAGAACCCCACAGCCGTTGCATCCCTTCAGTCTGCGGCACATGTTGTAGCCGATTTCGTATATGAGTTTTTCAATTTGTGTGGCTCAGTGCACAGACTCTTTATCGGCTACTATGGACGATCAAGCCCGGATCATGCAGTCGATCGGCGGTGTCAGTCTGGCTGGCCACTCGGTACAGGGAGGCATGGCACTGCCGCCTCCACATGGACACGATGGGACAGACGGAGACGGAAGAAAACAAGACATTGGTGACATTCTCCATCAAATAATGACCATAACTGATCAGAGTCTGGACGAGGCGCAAGCAAAGTTGGTTGATTTATATGTTTTATTAACTTCGCCCCCCTCCCTCCAAAACGCTGAACGCATCATTATTGAGTTGTGGCCCGCTTAACTTAACTCCCCCAAGCATAACAATAGACTGGAGTGGCTTAAATGATAATCTTACACTGAGGTGTATTTACTGCCTCACAAAGCTTTAACACAGGAGAAAGTTGTCACTGAGGGAACAACAGCTTTTTATTTAAACTGCCTCTTATTGCCAAGGTGAAGCTGAGAGAGGTGTTGTTCAAAAAGTTTTTGTGCACACATGTCCTGTAGTAAATGTTCATACATCTGCAGAACTAACTGCTGCTGAAAAAGGAAAGTAATTGCAGAAGGCTCATTATATAAAAATAATTGTCATTAGGTGTCATATTTTATAATGGAGCATTATTATTAATTAGTAGATACTTTCATTTTCTCTTTTAACTTTGTGCAGATACCACACTGTATAGTAGCAAATGATAACTTAAGAGAGACTTGTGTGTTGGAACATTGCAAGTCATAACATAGTGACAACTAAACTCTCTATCTTTGATAATCCATTTACTTGTTAATGTCTAACATGTGACTTATCAGTGAATTTATTTCAGTATTTTATCTTTGTCTTATACTGAAACAGGAAACATGGACTGAACTGTCACAGAATGAAACCAGCACTCTTCAGCGTTCTCTGTGAAATCAAAGAAAAGACAGGTAAGATCTTTGTGTAAAAAATACTTTCATATGCAGCCAAAGAAAAACAATATTGGAGCTTTGATACATTAGCACACAGACATTTTAACCTCCCAGTGATCCGATGGCAGCCTGCATCTAGGTTACAGGGGACCTCTGCCCAAATTAATCAATCACTTTTAAAAAATATGTCATTGTGTCACAGCAGAAGTACTGTAGATTTTTTTTTTTTAACTACTTAAGATGGTCTTGTTTCATCTTTTCCAGCACTGGTTGCTTGGATTTGAACAGAAAGTGCACTCCAGCTTTCACCCTCACTACCCTGGCACTGAACAGGATGGGGGGAAATCCCGTAGCATATGCTCCTACATAGCTGAGATCACACAGAATTCATGCTTTATAACCTCACAACAATTTCCACGTTTTGGACAAATGACAGCAACAATCAGTTTTGGTATATTGTAGCTGCATGCAGACCCCCTTCCTATAAATGTGAGCAGCTGATCCTGGTAAAATGCACATAATAGAATCAGCTTGTAGAAAATTACTATAAAAAATAATTTAGAAAAATATTTTTTTGTCATATATTGCACAATTTTGCAGATTTTTATGACCAGGGTTGAAAACTTTCAGTGTGTGTCTGCGCACATATACACACATATATGAGCGATGTGACATTACAGCTGATATTTTCCTGCCTTAAAATTTATCTTATAGCTCAAATTTTGCTACAATATATATATATATTTATAAGTCACCTATTTACAGACAGATTGTTGTTTCTACACTTTCTCTACAACCTTTATGGGGCATATAATAAAACGCATCCCTATAAATTTTTAAATGAATACATAGTTGATTTTTGGTGATAACAACTTTGTCCAGACCATGTTTATTATGCCTTATATTATGTGATTGTTCTGGTCATAAAACTACTGATGCTTGAGATATTCAAACTGTACATCACAGTTTATTTTCCAAGTGATATGTACATTTCTCAGTCAAAGCAAAAATAAGAATATGAAGTAAATGATGCTGTGGGTATAGTGTAATTTAGTAAACCTGACGTCTTGTCAGATTTGTGACCTTTGTGCAGTTTATGAGGAAATTGGCTTTGGGGAGATCATAAAAGTTTATGAACTTCCCCAACACAGGTGGCGTCCACAGGGGCAGGCAGAGGGTTTCACAGTCTAGCCGAGGTGCTTGCGTGCCTGTTGAGTTCAGACGGTGAAAGAGAAAGAGGAACAGAGGTTGCAGAGCGCACATCTCACAAGATGCCAGCTTTTATTTTGTACCCAATCACAGTGTTTTCCAGTAAAGAAGCATCGCTTCATCTGTTGAACCTCTGTGAAAAAAATGGTTAGATAGGTGGTTTTATTTTCAAACTTAAGCTATATTAGCGTCCTGTTCCAGTATGGGAATTACTCTGCGAGTTACTTTAATCAGATGTTTTAACAGTTTGCTTGTCGAAACTTGTATGAAGGCTCTGGTTTGAACGTTTTTGCTGCGAACTGAGCTTAGATAAGCTACTCAAAGTAGCATGGAAAAGTAAATGAAAATGACAAAAAAAGATTAACATATGTTGATGTATGAAAGAGTGTATGTGCCTGGGAATAAGTGTGTGTGAGAAAGAGATGAGACAGAGAGAAGAGAGGGAGAACAAGCTTGTGTGTGTGTGTATGTGTGTGTGTGTGTGTGTGTGTGTCTGTGTGCATGGTTAACCTGTGGTTTAGAGTCACAGCCTCCCCCTCTTAGCCATTGACAGAGCTCAGCTGGTCTGGTGGCCTTGTTGACCGGCCTGTTTTTCCAGCACACAGTGATCCTTTCACTGGCTCCATGTAGCACCGTTCACAGGGGCTTCCTTGGCTCTTTCATGTGCGTTCAGATGGCACAGGGGCCGCTGTCTTTCAACCATGGGATCAACCGTTTGCCTGAAAATGACTTTTAATAATAATTCTGAAAGCCGTTCAAGAATCATTGGTGTAATTACAGTGCACATGTATCATGTTATCGAGACTTATTGTCTAGTGCGGAGACGAAGAGTGAGTCTAAGTTTCGGCTTCGAAGCTTTAGAGATGTTTACGTTAAAAGTAATTTGTGATAAGTGATGAGACAAAATCAAAGTGGTAAGAATGATCTCAATCTTGATTTCTTACTTTTTTTTTGCAGAGGACAGGTAAAGAAGTGCATTTTCTAGCACTGTCAGGGTATTTTGAAGACTTTTCAGGGTGTTTAGAAGTTTCTGGCACTCTTCTAACTGTTATTATAGAGCTACAGCATATTTCTGCATTGCTAATGCCCTAGAAGTATTAATTCACTTTGATATGCTAATTAGAGAGCATTATGCAAGAAATGAGATTAAGTGGCAGCATGAAGTCATTTGCCTGTCACTAAATTGAGTGTTTTTAGCAGGAGGGTTTTTTCTCCCAGATTTTCTTGGTTTTGCATTTAGATAAGCTAAATGTGAGATTCGGTTGGCAAGTGGTGTTCTTTGTCCTTAATGTTTTTCTTTTGGTACGTACATAAAGAAACATGGCAATTTCAATGTTTCACTCTCTCACGTTTCTAACTGTTTCAGGACAAAGGGTGCATTCATGCTGTACCTCTTTTACCTGTAGGCTTCATGGGAAGACAATAAGTGCATTGAGAAAATCGCCTGTGATTCAGATGAGTTTCGCAGTTAGTCCTCTGTGCTGGGCTTGTTTTATCCTGCTGGCTACTCCCTTGTCTTGCTTCTCATGCTTGGAAGAGAGGCTCGCAGCAGCAGCAGCAGCAGCAGCAGCGGGAGCGGCAAGAATAACAAAGGTGAAAGATTACCTCCATATGGTATTTCTGACCAGGAAAAGAGAGGTTCTGTAGCAGGACTCCTCTTTGATGTGAGGTTTAATCAATAGAAAGAGATTACAGAAAACTATTACAGGCTAAATCACGGAGTGCCACAGAGAGGCTTAGCCCTCTCCACAGCTCTCTCAGCTGCATGGTGCTTCTTTTGGCTGCGTATTGACTTGTTGTTTTCCTGACCTTTGACTCATCAGGTTCAGAAACGTGGGGGTCTGGAAAGGTAGAGGAGGGAGAGCGAGGGAGAGGGAGAGAGAGCGTGTGGCAGATTCAGGCTGATAAATGCTCCGATCCAGTGTTTAAAGCAGTGGATTAGGGAGGGACTACACTACACTACACTCACAGTCCGAGCCAATGTCGGCGTTGTGTTGCACATATTTGATTTGGCTTCTGAAAACCGCCAAACATGCTTTGGTGTATGTTTTATTGGTTCGTCTATGTTATATGTAATGTTCAGCTAGGGAAGAGTCTGTTAACTAAATACAGTTCAGGATGAGCCTGTAATTAACCACATGCAAGGCTGACTAAAAGCATTACCTGGAGTAAATAGAGTTAGGACTGAGGAGGTAAGCATTTCTGAAACCTACAGGGAACATTAATTTCAATGTTCCCTGACAAAGTTAATGAGCCTTCTCAATCCAATTGGGTTATTATTATTAATACCAATTTATTATTATTATTATTATTATTATTATTATTATTATTATCATTATTATTCTTATTATTACTATTATTATAATCTCAATAGCTGCAGCTAGAATAAAAGAATAAAATATAGTTTCTTTGACTTTATTTTTCTACCTTACTGGTTTTCTTCGTACTGAAAAAGCTTCAGTAAATGCATGACAGAGAACAGAAAGCCATTCAGCAGGAGAGACAATTGACTTTGGCTGCTTTTTGTCTCAGAGAGCCCCAGTGATGCGGCTGCAGTGACTAGATAGTGTTGTGCCGAATGGCTTGCGCACAGCTGGGTTCCTGACTGGCTCAATGGCAGGGCCACTAGTGCTTCCTCCTCTAAAGCACGAGGGGGACCGGGGGAAGATGTGGTTATTATCTAAGTAGCTCCCAAATACCCTCCATTTCCCCATCAGCAAAGATGAAAAGGAGAGCCAGACAAAGAGAGGGAGAGAGAAAAAAAAACAAAGAGTATACATATCAGTTTCATTTGGAAGGGTAAATGCTTTTGTGCTGTGGAGATAGATGCCTCTGCACCAGTGCTGCCTGGTGTCTGCACGTACGGCTCCTCAAGTCTGTTTTTTGTGTGCGGTGATTCAGTGCTGTCCCTCCATCTGCACACACGAGCACCCATCTTGCACACGTCTCCCTCGCCACCCCCCTCCATCGCTCCAAGCGTTTTCTGCGGGCTCCTGCACGATCAACAGCTCATAATTGTTTTTTGCACATACGTTATGCAAATGAGTCTTTATGGCAACTGGCATAACAATTAGCATCCTCCAACAATATTTTAGTAGGTTAATTGCGAAATTTCTGAATTGTACATCTGAGTTGTTAATTAGGCATGACAGAGGTGGTGAAATAGTTATCTTCAGGCGGTGGCAGCCAGCAGAGGCTGCTTTGGATGCAAAAAGGAAGGATTGATTGAAATTAGTTTACAGCAGTAGGAACGTGGCTGTTTTCACGCCCCTTTTCGCTTTTTTTGTAGCATCTGTTTGTCACTGAATGTGAAAAATATAAACCTGAAGCAGACAGGGAGAAGCCAGTTCAAATGATGACCTGAAATGCTGAACAGAGATGTGAATGATACAACTTGTTGTCTTGTCAGCATGACTTAGCAGGGATTTTTTTTAAAGCATCACTGGGGCTGTGCTCTTGTCAAAACTGTAAAAGACCTTTGACCTGCTAGACATAGTTAAACCAAATTTTCTTTCTTTCTCTCTCTCTCTTTTTTTTTTTAAGGAATTGCAATATGGAGTTTTTACTTCTTTAAATAAAGTCAATGACAAAAACAAGCACTTAAAATATTTTACACTTTCTGTTTTATGAAGCAGAATTGCAAAAAAGGTCAAACTGTTTAGTAATTTTTGGTTCCAGAAAAAATCATTTCCCGACAGCCTGTGTTAATGAAACACATAGATGCAAAAAATAAAATGAACTTCTAATGTGCTTCTGAGAAACACTTGTGTTATTATGTATCTTTATTTAATTGTACTTTTGAACTAGGGTGGATCTTGCTTATTCTTTCAGTTTCCAGTTTTTATTTAGTGCTAAGAAAAACAAAATTATTTTTCTTTTAACATGAACTTTTCCCTGAGTCCCCTGTGTAATGACCGTGTCACTCGATGGCCGAGCCTATGTAACTCCATAGAGCCAGTTGTTAGAGTAAAAAGGGTTACAGTGAAAGACTAGTGCAAAGCAAGTCCTCTCTCAGTAATGACTCTGCTATTTATAGGTCCCTATTTCATTAGCTCTAGTGTTTCAGGGAAGAGTTTTCCTCATGGGACAATAGACACCATGATGTTCATTTACTCTGTACACATTACATGTGGACAACTAAATGACCCATCATTTGTGAGTGGAAGAACACTGAAAACAATCCTGCTTCTGTCACTAATTTTTTCCTTTTGTTTAAGTAAGTGTGTCCTCCTTTCATCTTTTTGATTGACAGTTTGTTACTTAAAATTTTTGTAGGCAGTTAAATACCTATATTTTAGACCATGAAGTGTGTGTGTGCGCGTGTGTGTAGGTGTCACTCCTACAGGTGATGGATTTCTGTAGATAAAGTGATGAAAGAATTAGAGGCAGAAGTCAGTAAATGCACACATTTTATATCTCACTTGTAATATTTTGACAGTGTGTAGCTTGTTGCTCGACAGAAACAGAATGATACATTCTTGTCACCTTTCTTTTCTTTACACAAGATTGTTTTTCCAAAACAGAGGGGAAAAAAGAAATCTGTGCTCTTTTCCTCATTTGCAAGCTTGAAAATGAAGCCCTCTCTTCCCATTGTTCCATATGCCATTGTTCCACGTTTCATACATTAGAATGATATATTGAAGGCAGAAATGGGAAAAAGACTGCAATGCAATGAAATTTTAATCAGCGTCTTCTGCTGCTTTAATAAGGCAAATAATTCTTATTGGCTGCTGTGTTAAGATTTCTAATATTTAATTCATAACAAACCTTGCATTATTCTGCTTTAGCCCTAAGACAAGCTCCACTCTGCTGCCTGCCAAAAGGCAACTGTGGGGGAAAAAAAGATGTAAAAGGAAGTGCAGACTGAGTGTTTTTCTTATCAGTTGTGGCATAATACTATCATATTGTTTTGATACTGGCTGTGAATATAAATACATATTTAGAATTATTTAAAATAATTGTATCACTGGAGCTAATAGAGCACTACCTGAAACTGAAATTCCTTCTTTTTTTTGGTATTTTTGTCAGGAGTAAGTATGACCATTCCCAAGGTACACTATCTCTTTATTTTCTTAAGTCCTTGAAGTTCATTTTTGTGTCTGAAGTAATGGAAAGATGGCGAGGGGCCAGCAGCTAGGTGCTGGCTCATGTTACAGTGAAACGGCGGGCCCTGTTTTCGTCTCTCGGTGAAATGGCTTAATTGGTGTCAGAGCCCCAGGGATAAAGGCCTCTTGCTCTGAAACACAGCCACACAGGCCCTGTCTTCCCTCAAACCAGGAGGAACGGCCGGCGTCTGCTGGTGAATGAGGACTAAGCCGTGGCATAACAATACCAAATGATGTTTGGGATGACAGAAATTAATATGCGCTTGCTCCCAGAAAGCTATGATTAATGACGGCGAGCAGGGGAATGCTGTCCCTCCTTTTTGCTCCTCTGTGATGGGGATTGAAAAGCAAAAAAAAAAAAAAAAAAAGCTGGTTTCTCCTCTCTTTAGAAAGTGGAGGTCATCCAGAGTACATTACTGCTATTCTTCTCTTGCTTTTTCCTCAAGCAGGAGGCAGGAAAGGACTGAGCGCTTGTAATGAATTTTGGAATGATTCACTAACATTGTGAGCCAGTGTTTTGTCCCATGGTGTGTGGCTCACAGAGGCGCATACCTGTAAAGCTTTGAAAAGATATTCACCCACTTCTTGTAATTTAAACTGTAATAATTAACAGTCTGAATATCACGCTGATAATTACAGATATATTTTTAATTACCTGTGCAGGATCATTTGAAGTGATAATTTGTGCTAAAAAAGAAGCACTTCTGATTTTAATAATGGAGCTAATAACTGATGTTCTGACGGTGCCTTCTTTTCATATGGAATTTTTACACACACCCATTGATTCAGAGCCAAACGTGTGAACAAAATGGTGGTGTGCTGTTGCCATGATAATGATCTGTATCTGTTGTGTCCTAGGAGGAGACACATGAATATTTAATTGTGTCTGCTAGAGAGATCCCCAGACCCTTCTGTTCATATCTTACTTTCTCTAATGTGTTTCCACCCTCCCAGGTACTTCCTCTCTAAGTAATGGAGAATTAAAGCGCACATTAAAATGATATAAATTGCAATGTAAGGGATTTCTAAGGACATTTGTCTCCACACAATGCGGTTGAAAAATTCAAATGGCAAGTTTTGACAACGGACATTCTGCTGACACGGTGTATTTGCCTCACGTTGGCTCCTCAAATAAGCATTTTCTCTGTCAGTGTGATTGATATGTATTAAGCATGCACTTTTTACATCACGGTGCTCTGGAAGATGATGTGGGTGCAAGGATATGAGTTTTAAACAGTGAATGAGTTCCCCCCTCATATTGATCTATTTGTGTTGCCAGAGTGGCAGGTGCTATACGAAGACTGTGTCAGCTTTGATTGTTTGTGTCAGTGATCCGAGCCGACACTGAGCTCTCTTACTGTTCGTCACCGCACTTGCTTCCTCTTGATGAATGGCAGCACACCACACAGATCCTCAAAAAACTCATGCCTACGCTGTCTCGCAGACCCTGTGAATCAGCATTGGTCTTCACAGATTATTTATCGCTTGTGTATGCACAGATTTTTTTTTTTTAATGCAAAAATGTGGGACAACCTCAAGTGTCCCAAGGGTTGTTTTTTTTTTTGGTCTTTTAATGCAATTACGTAAAAGCTTTCCATGTGAACGTGAGCATCAGTTGTTGAGGGGCCGGAGGTGTGGTTCCTCACCTTCTCTAAATATTCAAGATTAATTCTTAACCTGTGTGTGTATGTGTGTGTGTGCACATGTGCATGTGTTGGCAGGCCTTGCTAGATTGTGGCGTGAAGGTGAGGTTGCGTGACGCTGGGAGCCTCTGTAAGTATGCAGAGCACGACGGGCCTCTCGCGGGTGCTGAAGGAGAGCATGGAGTGGCAGAGTTAATTTATTTAATGACTGAGCGTCTTATATCTCCCCAGCCCTGATTAGAATCCATGCTTGATGAGGGAAGCGATAGAGGGGTGTGCGCTGCCCCTAGGCCCTAGCACGTACGTTCATGGTTTTCCTTCTCCATTGCCTATTTTCCCTACCCCCAATCCACTGGGTTTTGCAAATAAGAAAATTTTTAAAAAGAAAGAAAGAAAGAAAAAAAGGGAAAATGCACCACAGAATAGGATAATTTCCACTTCTGTCTGTAGCGATATTTTGTGATTATGTCTCTACGTGCGATCATTTTGTTGCACTGACAGGAAATGCAGCTCTGAGGCTGATTAAGTGTGTGTGTGTGTTTGTGTGTGTGTATGCGCGCGTGCGTGGTGTGTGCCCCCGTGATAAAGACGAAGTGCTGTGGAGCTCTATGAACGTGGGAAAGCCAAACAGAGTGTGTCACTTTGGCAGCACGGGCTGTCAGCATTGGGGAGCTGCAGTTGTAAAAACCATGACCTTCCTCTTTGCCAGCATGTCTCTTGCAGAGCCAAAGCGCTGCCCTGTAGATCTGGGCTGGCTGTGGGAGGGAATACAAACACAAGAGAAAGGACAGACAGTGGAAAAAAACGGTAAGAGCCATAATTGTGAAGAAGAAAGGAGGAGGAGGGGTGGGTGGGTGGATGGGGGGTTTGGTTGAAGTAATGAAATACTTCTTGGAGCTATCATGACTGAGAAGGTGAGGGAGGGAAAGCGAGAGGACTGGCGAAGAGGGAAAAAATACTCCTAGGCTTCTAACATTTCCATGAGCCATCATCAGTAATGCCGCAGCAGCCTCACAAACCAGAAATTATTTCTTCAGGCGTCGCTGTCAAGTGTTATTCAAATAACACCAGCCTCACATTTGAATAACAGCCGACATTTTGAATTAATTAATCAGACAAGATAGTCTGGGCCTTTTCTCATTAGTCTACAGGTCAGGCTGGAGAAGATATATGCGCTGGTGATGATATACTTGTCTTTAATAGTGATTTATGGAGATTTTGGATTGTACTCGATTTGTCAAAAGGGCCTAGTAGCAGAAAAATAGGACAGTGCATATTTCATTACCTAATCTTTGATATGTTCCATGATGCTAAAAGATACAATCCTGTTGTTTAGATGCACAGGAAGCTCTTTTATATTCACTCTTCTTGAGAGCCACACACACACACACACACACACACATACACACGTACCCGGACTCACGTGCACGTACGCACACATACACACATTTAATCTCCTCTCATAGACCTCTCCCATTTTACTTTTCCTATGCAATTAAGCGAGGGCTGTAAATTATAACTGTGTCGTACTTTAATTATCATGGTGTAAAAATAGAGTTCCTGTCTTTGAGAGGATTTCATTAACTTACTCAATATTCCATGTCAGCTCAGAGAATCACAAGATTGCAGTGAGGCTTGTGTTTAACATGCTCTGAATCAAGTGTGTTATTTACTCCAACCTTATGTACATTTATTTGAAAAGTAAAAAATAAAAATAAAGCAGGTTTACATATAAACATAGGCTATAAATTTCACAGCTGCATTTGTGAATTCACTTTCGTGCAGCCTGTTTACTGGCTGGCGTGACATTTTATTTTGGTCTCATATAGGGTAGTGAGTATGGTCATGGAGCTGTAGATGAAAATATATATTTTTAAAAGGAGACCTAGTGCTAACAATGTAGTGTCACCTGCTTTATTAGGTGTTAAATATTAATAAACACATTCCCTTTACCAACACTCTACCTATTTTTATTTATTTATTTATTTTTACATATGCAGGTTTTAATTACCCAAAGTAGACATGCAGCACATGCAGTATGCATCTGTGATTTTGTGCTAGACCGTGTGTGTGTATGTAGTAGAGAGTGTATATTTGTGTGTGTGTGCACAAGTGTCAGGAAGCTACGAGCTGTTGCCATTCCGGTGAGCAGCCCACACAAAATGCACCAACACCAGTGTGACAAAACATTCAAATAAATTGCTGTCAGGCTGCCGAAACACCAAGTGCAGCGATTTTTATCTGACATGTGGAAGACCCAGACATGCAGTCCTGACAAGTAACGCCGGAGCACCTGTGAGAGACGGGCGATAAAAATCAGGATATGCCTGATCCTCGGCATAACAATACCTATCATTACTTGATATTATTACTCTTCTTTAAGAGAGAGCCGGAGATGGAAAGATAGTGCGCATGTTTAAAGTCTGGATAATAAATGATCTTAGGCCATCGTTTGTGTAGATGCACTTAAAATTTACAGTTAAATTGAATTATGCAGTCTGATGGCGTATCAACAAGTACTAAACTGGCTTTCATATTCATGCTGAATTGTTTATTACTCAGAGAAAATGGCCATGTTTTTTTGCCTGCAGGCTCATAGTAAACAAAAGTCCAAGGTTAGGACATTTATTCATTCTAGTCCAGCATCATTATTCACAAGTGTACTGTTTAGAGAACAAAATCAAATGCATATGTAGAAAATGAAGATTTTGAGGATTTCTATATTTTTTTAATTACAAAAATTTTTCATTTCAAATGTTTCCTGGACATCACATTGTTAAAATAGCTAAAATCCTGTAAAAATCAATTCTGTTTTTTTAGTTCTTTTGCAGTTTAAATAGAAATTAGTGCAAAATCAACCCGCCTGACGACACTGATTGACTTTGTTTTACTGTTCCAAGTAGCATGGAGGCACAAATAAATACTGAGAGAGCTTGTGTTGCTTCACTTATTTTCATTGAGTCTACAAAATTGACTCAGTAATTCTTAAATCCAATTGAGTAGTGTTAAAAAAAAGAAGCTTTTTAGAAACTCTGAGACAAAGGACCCACTGTGGAATGCGCCATCCATTCTCTACTGTATTGTTATTTTCTCCCTTATAGGTTACTAATGAGGAATCGGCCCTCATTATGATTTTAAGGATGAGAGAGGAAAGCTTTTAATTAATGATATGTAAATGGTTCTGAATTGATTATGTTAGAATATCAAGAGAGATGGGTAGAAGCTGTGGTGTAATATATTTTAATTAAGAATTAATTAAAAATGATGGCAATTTTATAGAGGCTCACAGAAAATAGAAGAATTTATTCTCTGTCACAAGTAAATCAGCCCCTGATTAAATAAACAGACACATGCTGTATTCATTGAAGAGTTATATTTATACGTTGCCAGGAAGAATTATCCAGATAAATAAAAAATGAAAAAGAAAAAAAAAGGATCAGTGCGGTATGTCAGTGGTCGACCACAAGCTGGGTTCTCTGGGGTTAATGGTGATTTATCTCATTCCTAATTCATGAGATCCTCCTGGTCTGTGTTAGGTGGATCAATAAAGCTGTGTTTCCTTTTTGAATTCAGTGTCTACTATTAGATTTGCAGCGTGGAACACAATTATAAGTAAGACATGAATGCGCGTTTTTATCACTTGTGGCAAGTGAATGTGCGCTCCCCCCCAAAAGATATCAATCTGTTTATGAGGTAAAAAGATTTGTGTGAAAAAGATGAGTTTTGACTAGACAGGGACCCTAGTTAACCTTTTTAATTGCTATCTGCTTTCTTTCATTCATTCTTCGGGGCAGAGGGAAACAGAAGACACTAGCTGCATTAACGGCGTTTGCCACTATTAAAGGGAGAGAGGTCTTTGTTTTCTGCTAACGGTGGCATGCATGCTCTGTGCTAAACTCCGCGATCAATGGCAGAGAGGCTGCTATCACAGCACTCGGAGCAGGCGTAGCTCAGGGGGGGGGGGGGGGAGGGGGAGGGTGGGGGGTCCCTGGTGGTTCATTTTGATTGGAGCGCAGAGTTTTGTGTTGAAAGGCGAGGGAGAGACAGGCTGTTGGAAGCAAATCCCCCTGGATCAGTTAGAGCTTTGCAACAAAAACACCTTGATATTCCTGGGAACATTTGCTTAGGAAAAAAGAATGAATTTAAATAAACGGGCAACGAGAGAGTGAAATGATCTAAAGCATTTCTGAGGGTTTGTGTGTTCAGAGAAAGCTTGTGTATCTCAGGCTTAGAATTAATTTAGAAACCATGTTTCAAATCACAGTAAATTGCTGCTGTGTAAAAAGGGAGAATCAATGGAGCTGTATTTTGTCGATATGTTGTTTCACATTCTTACAGAGCTTTTTTAAGTTAAATATATATATATATATATGTTAGGAGATAGTATGAAGTTGATTACACTATAGGCTGACTAGCAGACAGTGGCAGTGTGGCAGTCTGTGGCAGCTTTTATGAGCTAACCAATCTGTTATGGGCGGCAGGGAGGATGTGCTGCTTGAGATGGAGGGAGTGTTGAATGGATTATTAGTCAGAGTCCCCCCCATACCAGGTCACATGTAAAGGCTTAGAGGCATCATGAACAGTCACATGCTCACACACCCATCAAACGTCTGCGAGCACACATACTGTACATGATGAGCAGAGGGACGCGCGTTCAGAAAATCACGGAGGGGCCACAGACGTGTGCATGCATGCATAGATACAGTGCATGCACGCCAATGGCTGGCAGAGCATCTTCTTCCTGACACCTGCAACTAGTTGCAATACATCACTGTCAGGATCGCTTTCTCCACCTATCCGCATTTGCGCGTTAGTTATCCGCGGAGGCCTTCGTCAAAAAGTTGAGCAGTCTTGACATCAGCTCCCTAGTGGGAACAGAAAAGGTGAAGTTCTGCTGGGAGGTGCCATGGCGGATGTCATCGCCGGCTGTACTCTCTGCACCCAACAGCATCCTAATGACAACTGAAGAGAGAAATTATGGTTTAACATACAAACATTATGACACAATTAATTCTGTAATTGACACGTGAAGTGAAATTCTGAACGACAAAAGCAAACATCTTGCTTTGTTTCTGCTCTTTATCGCAGGTTACACACAACACTGCACTGTGCATATACTGTATTTATGAAGTGAATGCCGGGGAATGACATAATAAAAAGCCAGGTTGAGGTTTATTTTGTTTAGGGCCTCTTGTAGTGAATGTGTGTGCTTGTGTAATTGACAGCGAGTGTGGCTGTCGAGGAGGAAGTGAGGGCACGGCGCCTCCTGTGTGAGCTCACTGTGGAGACGAGGAGAGTCTGCCAGTGGCACTGCTAGTGGTGAGCACCAACAGCTCCGGACCACGACAGAGAGGAGGTGGGGAGTAGTTGGGGGTGGGAGTGTGGGTGGGGGGAGTGTTGGTGGGGGGAGGGGAGGGTCAGCGTCTGAACTGGCTGATGGGAGCCAGAACATGAAACAATGCCGGGGGAACGTCTGGTGGGTTCGCTGCACAGAATTACAAGCGAGGGAGCAGGCCTGCTGAGGCAATTACAGCTTAATGGGGTCATTTGGAAGGCAATTGCCAGGGGTTAATGTAGTATGGAGAGATGAGGTGAGATTGAAGTGAAATTTTTGGCTAGAAAATGTGTTCAAATGAAAAGGGAGCAGGCAGACAAGTCGCACACTGATGGGGTGGGAGGTTGATTGGGGGAGCTGGAATGCAGGCTTTCACTGCCACACAGATAGACGCGAGGCCTGCTCCCTCACTTGTATGTGCACCAGTCCAGGCAAATGCACATGCCCATACAGGTGCTTTTGTGCTCTCTCTCCTCTCTTCTTCTCCAGCCAAGCCTGTGCACACTTTTCTGGCCTCTCCTTACTGCCTAGAACAGCGAACAAGAACTCTACTGTTCCTCTTTGCTGCTGAAAACTGTCACAAACGTGTGTAGCTGCAGTTTCCTTTTGTCTCGGATTACCTGTGACATCATTTCCTTTATTAGAGAATTGCAACAATCAGGACACAAAACAGAAAGTATCACAAGTTGTTTCTAAGTGATACAGAGAAAGATGTGTCAGAGACACTACAACAGGCACCTTAGAGAAGGAGGATAAAAAGGATCATTATGCGCTGTTACGTTAGCCAGTTCATTACCTTAATTGCCCAACATAATCCGGTGTTGGAAGGGTGCACTGGAGCTTTAGGAAGGAGTCTTTGCCAGGACCTTCCTAGCCCAGGTCTCATCTCCCTGATCCCCTGATCTGTAGCAAGCAGACCAGTCATGCTAACGTTAAACTTTGATCAAAGCCAAACTTATTTAAGGTCAGCCATGTGAAATCCCCTGGGAGCCACCGTGTGTGCTGGAGCAGACTGCGATATAGGAAGTAGTACAGCACTGTGCCTTGCTGCTGCTGCCTGTGACCGTGCTGGATCACTGGACAGCAATAGCATTATCATCAGCCCTTTCAAGTCTTCAGCATTTTTACGCGATTATGCTCAACAGTGGAACTTCACATCATCCATGGGTGTAGATTCCTTAAGAGTGCATTTTCTCTCTCTCTCTCTCTCTCTCTCTCTCCCTTTCTGTCATCTTTGTGAAGTCTATGCCTCCCCTCTCCTCCCCTTCCCGTCTACACAG
The DNA here is from genome assembly GCF_001640805.2 of Lates calcarifer. Lineage (NCBI taxonomy): Eukaryota > Metazoa > Chordata > Actinopteri > Centropomidae > Lates > Lates calcarifer. Next base: position 16,108,003 of record NC_066845.1, read on the forward strand.
GGTTTTGGCCAAGAGCCGGCCACTTCACTGAGGCAGATTTTCCCAGGCTCCCCAAAGGCTATTTTACCAGGATTCCCATTAGGTCTTTACCCATTACCAATGTTCCAAATCATTTACAGAAGAATCTATTTACTTTATGTGGTAATGGATTCATTTGACATGGCATGCTCTAAAGAAACTCGACATTTAACATGCACTTTTCCCCCATTTTAATCTTTTACCAATATTTTCTATGTTTGGTTTATTTTTACCTGTCACAGCGGCAATTGTCTCATGTATGCTTTCAAATCGTCCTCCACAGCTTTCCACTACAGTGCCATATTGTACAATGTAGAGGTGGTGAAGCATTGTGTCAGTGCTGCAGGAAAAACAAGTATGATGCAACTCAGTTGTCATTTTAGAGTGACAAATAGACAGTGGCAGACCATCAGAAAGGGGGTGAGAGTGGGATGGTGTCACTGACAAACTGCTATGACCTTTGGGTCCTTTGGCCTCCAGAGTGCAAGGCACATACAGTGTTTACCTCAGGTCAGCAGCAGCGTGAACATGCCAGTCGCCCCTTGGAGAAGAGCCCAGCCTATTGCACTCATCACATCTGAATTGTCATAATCAATAATCAGTCAGAAAACCTTTGGTCAGATTGGATGCATGTGTTGGGCATGAGATATTAAAGGGGGAAGAAGAGTCTTTATGTCAGTTTACGTTTTAAAATACTATTAGTTGACTATGTGAAATCATACTTTTGCACAAACAGTCCATAAAGCAAAGCCTTTACAGCAGCAGAAGAGAAGCATAGCGCCTAAAGCTACTGAGCACTTCTCCTTCCCCTATTCCATGTCACCAAAGCATCCCATCAAAGCCTGCCTCTTTCCTGTTGTAAGGTAGAAAAAAAAAAATCAATGCCGCAATCTTTTCTTTTTGCCTCCTCCAATCCGTAATTGAAATGGAAAATCAAATGAACGGCAAGCAGATAATTGTTTTATCAATATTCCCTGCCTGCCCTACAAGGGTCAGTGCAGAATGATCATGAGTCGGGGATATGACGAGGACAAAATGTGAAATTGAACAGCTAGGAGGCAATAAATCAGCCCTGACAACTAAGAGTGACCAGCATGTAGCTGCAGCAGGCAGCTCTCCCCTCAGAATTTGTCCTAAAGCTGTCTACACTAAATGGGGAATATTCATCTCATTATTGTTGCACTTAATATTGCTATCAAATATTATTCTTAGAGTCCAGACGGGAAGTCAAGGTCACTCGTGCTATTATTGTTGTCATTGTTAGTGTGTGATATTGAGAGTATAATAGAGGGCAAAGCCATATGGTCTGCTAGGCTTATGAGGAGGCAACGAATAAATTTAGCCATTTGTTAGAGTTGAGGAAAGAAGTGGTTTGCTGTTTGGTTTCCTTTTGACATGTTCATCACTATTACTGCTGCTTATAAATTGCTATTTAAGGATGAAAAACCAACAAATGTACAAAAACACCAACAGCAACACTGCCATCATCATCAATAAAACCATCTTCTGACAGATAACAGATAGTCTATGCAGTTGTCAGGTTTCACTGTCAAAACTGCTGATGTCTGTGGTGCTATGTGTTGAGTTGGAAAATAAGAATAAGCAGATTCAGTTACAATAAATTAATTAATAACAGATAATAAGTATCTTAACTGTTACCAAATAACAGACAATAATGTTCCTTTGTAGACTTGTAGAGGCTATGCAGATATAACTGTTAATTTATGTATTTGTTATCAACTATAACTCCTCCTGTTGGCATCCATACAGCTGGTGTATAAACACATACTGAATGACAATGTAGTAAAACACAGTTGCAATAATATGAAGTATGTCTTCATAGGAGAAGTTACAATTATTATTACGAATAAAGTAATATTATATTACAACATCTAAAATGCACTTATATCTGTTTATAACCACATTATAGTGTGCATTAAATGTGTTATACTACTCATAAATGCTGAACAGAGGGATTTAAAATGTCACTGTCCAAACTTTAAAAATATTTAGTTTACTAAGATATAAGAGAAGCAAATCAACATAGTTTACAAGCTAGAGTGAGGTAATGTTTGACATTTATGCTCAAGAAAATGACTGAAATGATTGACCAGTAAAATTGTTGCCTTTTAATTTTCTGTCAGTCAACTTATCGATTAATTAGTAATAGTTTCAGCTCTACAATAATACATGTCACCTTATTTTTGCTACTCCCCCATTATATGTCTTTAAATAAACCCATCGTGTCAGCTTTCTAAGTCTTGTAAAAACTGCAGATAAAACAGTTGCCAGAAAATCGACATCCTAAATCATATGACGTCCCTTCCCATCTGGCTCATCCAGTTGCAAGGCATTGACAAAAATATGAAATTGATTTGGTTGAAGGGTGTTAAAGAGCCGACAGGAGAATGTCACAAACAATGAATGGTCACAGCTTGGAGGAAAATCAATGACAGAGGTTGAAGCCAGTCTAGAGTGCTACTTGGCAGTGTTACACTGTTTCTGGAAAAGAGCTGTCTTCTGGCCTTGGTTGGAAAACCTGAGAGGTTTAATGAAGGAGTATATGATAAAACTGACGACTGAAATATGGACATTGTTTGACTTCAGTGTGGGTGGCAGCTATATGTATGCACCATTTAAAAGTCATTTGTGATTACAGATAACAGTATGCACTGTATATGCAGGACTGTATAGCAGAACCACAGTGACACCCTGATAGCTTGTAGGGCACTTGTTGTCACCTTGTCAATCTTATATGTGCTCTAATGTGCACATGTGATTATAGTGTTTGCAGTACAATTTTATGTGAATTTTACTGTGTAGATTATGATCCTTGGAAGGAGAAAAAAAATGAATTGGCAGAGCGTCTTTCAAGTGGACAAAGTGATGAAAATCCCCCCTACTTTGTTGGGATTGCAGTTGTAAGCTTTGCACCATATGCTACTTTCCTCTTTAGCTGGGATTATGCCATCATTATTGCTGATAAAAGCTGTTTACTGCCTTGGCTCCAAATCGATGCTCGGGGCGCTCTGAAACTGGCATTCCCTCTCCAGAAGAATTCATTCCATGCCAGCTGCTCAGGATTCAACCCCCTTTGTTTAAGATTTCACAGTTTTTGTGATGTTTATTTTCTATTTAGTTTTTGCCCCCCATACCCCCACCCTCACACACGAGGTTTTTTTCTGCATTAGCATATGTTTGCAACAATTTGACATTTACATTTGATTTACTTGCAGCAGATTGAAGGTGTCTGAGACATGCTTGTACAATACTCCTGGTGCTACAGTGCTAGTTAGCACAGCAGAGACTGTAAAATACAAATAATGAGGCCTGTTTTCAGGAGATGTTTTCAGCAGCGAAACGCAAACATGGCGTTGATAAGGCTCTGAATTTGGAGCAATATCCTAAAGGCTCCCTTCTCACAGTGTTACCAATCAATGGCATAATCAGTCAATGCAGATTCAGCCCGACAGCTGTGTTAAGATAACAACTGGTTCTCATGACTATAGCGGCCCCAATGACCTTGTGTGCCTCAAATTAATAATGTAAAATCAACACAAGACAACCACCCCCCTGGTTCCCATGCAGACAATGATGAACTACCTTTTTGCCTTACCATCAAAGGCCACTCAGACTAAGACATGTTTCAAGGCATAGACCATAACGTCACATCTTTTTCTTTTTTTTTTTTCAACTTAGGCTCCATGTCCCTTAAATAATGTCTCTCACTCTTCCTCTACAGCTCCCTAGTACCCAGGGAAATCATACTGATCAATATTTCCCATTTTAGAGGAACTGCGGCAAACATTCACACAGGATTTACTGTAGCCCTCTGTTAGACTTTAATCAAGCTATAATTTAGATCCAACAAACAAAGGTTCTGTTGAAAATATATGGAAAGTCTGTTTGCTTGCTTTATCTATCTATCTATCTATCTATCTATTTTTTTTTTCATTTGCTTATTTTTCAGTAACTGTGTATGGTGTTCATGCATGTGCTTGCATGCATTCATAATGTCTTCACAGGGCATAAATCAGAACATGCTATCTCAGTACTTCTTTATATTGGTCAAGGGCCATTGAGCAAAACAGCTTAATGCGCCCTTAACCGTCTCAGTCATGGCAGGAAGTGGAAAGACTGCTGACTGGCTGACACCAGGGCTGACACCCTCTGCAGTCTGTTTATTGTTTAATCATAAAGTGTGTCTTTTTTCAATTTCTGGAAAAAAAAACCAAATAAAACACACCAGAATAATAGTTTTGGATGACTTTAAAAGAGAGATGAAGAAAATAAAATGTTCTATTTTAAGTAAGCTAGCACTAAGCCAGCTATTTTAGCTTGCTAACTTACATTGCTATGCAGGCAGTGACGTAAGCACAGATATATATACTTTAGGTATATTTTAGGTTTAATAACCTAATGGAAATGGCTAAGTTTACTCACTCAAGACAAGAATGATAAGAAGGCAAAATGTTGTTTTTTATTGTATTGAAAGCTATAGCTAACATCTTAACTTTCAACAATATGACATACAATTAGGATGGCTTAATACAACTCGCTAACCTTATGACAGTAAGACATATCAAGGGCTACTGCTAAACTTAAAACTAGCAACAATACAAGGTTAGTCTTGTTCACTGATCATCTCCTGTTTTTAAATCACAGTCTAAAACCTAAGAGAGAACACAGTGATGGATGAAGTGTTTATCTGGTCTTCTAATGCCAAGGTTTTGGCAGTTGATATTCCTTTCATACCTCTTGGGTATCGTGTAGCAGCTCCTCATTCACCTCATTCATCGAAACACAAACTTAAGCTTTACCCCATCTTGGGAGGATGACCTGAGGCAAATCCATAAGGCACATATAATCAGAATTTCTTAGGACATATGCACATAAAGGAGAAACTGAAGATGAATGCATTAAGGTGGCGTATGGCATGCTGCAACTTTTTCTTTAGTCAACAATTTTTGCTGAATGCCCCCCCCCAGTATTAACTCATGACATCTCTGCAAACAAGTATGGCTGCCACGCATGCTATGCAAAGGATTATATGACTGGAATGGAGTACAAGACATTTGGATTTGCTCTTTGATCTCTGCTTGAACTTGCTGGTAACTGGGTGACCAGAGTGCAGACTGTTGTTGACTGTTCTCCATGGCAGGTGGTGACAGAGCATGTGTGGTCCCCATCACAGGTGTGTGCAATTAGCCTGACAGCTAGTCCTGGATTGCCATGAAATAAGACCCTCTACTGTTTATGTGCCTGTGTGTGTGTGTGTTCAGGTGTCTGTCTTTGTGTGCGTATGTGGGCATACTAGTTACCAGCAAATATAAACTGCTGTACTGCCACAAGATCCTTTAACAAAGCACCGTGGTGCAGCAGGGTTAGATGATGTTATACAGCACACAGTGTGGATCCAAACTGTCTGGATCTTGTTGCGAGGTTAGAGAATCTGTGTGTCATTTATTCAGCCCCCTGTAATGGGGAATGGACTTGGAAGAGAAGAGAGGGTAATGTATTGGAAAATATCCCTTTCAGCACCTCAGCATTACTTGTCATAGGTCAGGCTTAAAACGTAGCTTGATACAGTTATTAACTCTAATCCGGGCATAAACACAAATCCTCAAGCACCAGCCCAATTAATAATTTGCATAATTAACATGCATTTTAAATAGAGGCTGGTCTTGTCGTTGCCAAAGCAGGGATGGGGGTAATTAGGGCTAACGGAGCAGTGCCTAGGGCCCTTACCCGTGGACGTGCTGCAGTCGTTTCCAGGGAAGGGATTGACAATAGCAAGACAAGCTCTCTCGGCTTAGAGTGAAACCCCCTTTGACAGAATTAATAGTTGACAAACTGCTCCTAAAGCCCTGGCATTGTTTCTGTCAGTTGTTTGGTTTGATGTCACTGTTAGACATTATAAATCAATAGTGTCAGGATTTAGTAATGTTTATAGCCAGCCATGGTTTATTATTTCATGTGACTGTCATGGACAAATAGTATTTATCATAGCTGTCTATAAATTACTGCAGACAGACTGTTGGTTTACCCAAACCCACTCTGCTCTTACAGGGCCCATTCCAACGTCCACTTACATATTTAGAGTAATTTATTTTCTCAGCCGTAGGCCCACATTAACCCCTCTCTTTCCCACACTCCTCTGAGACTTATTGTAGCTTGATTGCTGTGCCTCCGCCGACACATTAACACATCAAAAAAGCTGATCAAAGCTCATTCAAAACTGCTTGTCGCATCTATTTCAAGACTCAACATATTTTATCTGTGCATTTGTTTTCAAAAGGTCTTAAAAAACAAAATTGACAGCCGCTGCCTTTCATGCTTTTATATTATAAACTCTCACTGGGTCCTTTTTTTAAGGTAGAAACGGATGATTAAGTTTGCTTATTCAGAAAGAGGTAATTGTTAATTGTAAACACATTCATTCTACCAGTCGGCTTTCAATGCAACGAAACGGCCTTAACCTTTGCATCAGTGCCACACTCATCAAAAACAATTAGAATCATCAGTTTTAATGAGTTGATTGATCAGTCAGCTCCTGCAACATCTTGTCAACACAGAGCAAGAACACAATCACTGTATTCAGTGATTGATGCAATCAGGTAACATTATGTACATTAACACATGGATTTGTCTCATTTACATTCTCCATCATAATGAATACGTAACAATGAGACGTTATTGACCAGTGTGCTTTGTGTTCAGCAGTCACCATTCAGGTGTATTGATGAGTTTTATTCTTGTTTTTTTTTCCAAATAAACATTAACACATGTGACTTCTATGATAATCTGCTTTGATATTGTATTAAACTGTCTTTAATATCTTTTCAAAGTTTGTGAAAGGGTTTCAGTGAAAACTAAAAAGAGAGGAGAGAGGGTAACCTGAGCTGAAGCCGTGATATTGATCAGCTGTGCCATCGACTATAAGGTCCACTTTCAGCAGGGAGGTCATTAGTTACTCCTGTGTGCTAATTCATCCCCGGGTTGAGGCGTATCCGTTAGAATGCTAATTCACTACTATGATCTGACAGCTGGGGTAAAGAAAGGGGCAAGCAGGCTGCCGCAAAGAGGGAGGAGAGGAGGGGGCTGCAGCGGCTTAGAGGTCTTGTCTTGTGTTTGGGTAAAGAGGAGGACTTCAGTACATGGAATGTGCACGAAAAAAGGGGTGCGGAACTGACCCCTGCTGTCTTTGCCCCCCAGCAGTAATGATGTAAAAGAAAGATGACATTTGGTGTCCACATTTAACTTGCATTTGCAGTCCACTTGAGAGGTCCAGTATGCGTGACCTACCTTGATTAAGCCTGAGGCAGCCTAGGACTGTACCCTTTAGACTGAAACAAAAAGTGGAAGCTCACAGGAGAAAGCTGAGCCTGTATAATTGGGCCAAGTAGAGCTGCGGGAGGCAGCCAGTCTCCGCTTTGCCTTTTGTATATTCATGACCCCCCCGACTTGATTGATGGAAGGATAGCATTTGGTGACACTGTCATTTGCAAGTTGAAAAGGTAGTGCAGTGGCTAGAGCGGCGCTGTGGCTGTGCCTTAGAAGGGGCATCGAGAGGAGGCTCATTTCTATGCTGATGATATCCAGCCCCCTCTCATTTTCTTTGTCTCCCTTAGAAGGACATCTGCTGACAACACAGAGTTTAAAAGGAACCAAGTTGAAAATGAAAAGGGGGGGAAAGAAACATACATCTGTGTGTTTGCATGTGTAAAGCACATGGTTGAACTGCGATTTTAATCAGTCCAAAAGTTTCCTATTTGATATCTGCATAAATGTGTCTTACATTTCAGTGAAATGGAGCATTTTGAAGCAGATGGCTTAAGAAACATACTCAAACAGACTGTTTTTTTGATGTGGCTTTGAACCCATGCTGTCACCAAATCACCAAACATTAGGAAAAGGTAGCTTTGATTTTGACAGATCAAAATCACAACTCACTGGTATTTTTTTTTATATTTTTTTGAGCACTTATTGTATAGTACGATACTGTATCAGCCATATTGCCATATAAAACAACTAAAGATTTTTCTATTACACTGTTGTCAAGGCTACTACACTTTTAAGATTGAAGATAATTAATGACTATTGTGTTCACTTCCTGTTTACACCAGGTTGCCTTTTGTGAGAAAATAACAGAAATATCTGAAGAGTCAAATGAAGAAAGGAAATGTATGACATCGTTAACACCATTATTTAGCCAACAGACTTAGCCAACTACAGGGTAGGCTGCAGCATTTTTGTCTTTGGCCTTCTTATACAGAATGGCTTAGTGGTGTAAGTCACTACTCATGATAACTGTTTGTATGACCATGTGACAATTTTGATTTGATTTGTTACATTAAACTATACAATGCATTAATGCACAAGCAATTATTCATGTTAGTTTTACAGTGCAACTATTTGCATGTGGCTTGCTTATTATTATTATTATTATTATTATTATTATTATTACCTAGTTACCTAGTGCAGGCTTGTACAAGTAATTACACTTATTACAGTACTATAGTATATGTTTATATACCAGAGTGCATGATGAATGAAGTAGTTGTAGACAGAAATGCAAAACTATATACCCTCATTTAATCCAGAATGGAAACACTCTCATGTCTTGACAATTAAGTTGACAACTTGGTCTTGAAATAGTGACATTTGACATCCAAAGGTAGATGAGACTTTCAAAGCCAAACCATACAAAGATGTCTTAAGCTGTCCAAATATGTTTCACAGTGCTGTGCTTTGAATATATAAAGAAGAAAGCATGCTGGTAACAGAAATATCAGTTTCCTAGAGACACTTCTGCTATTCCCTCAGCACTACAACCCACACTTATCAGAGCCACAATTTATAGCTGCGGTGTGAAGTGTTCGCCTGCAACTCCCATCTTTGTATTTACACCAATTAGCACATAAACTCTAATTACCGAGATCAAGGCAGCCGGGAGTCCATAAATGCAAAGCGACATGGAGAACACTAGTCAGCTGACAGAGAGGGAAGGTGACAATAAATAGGGAAGTATCAATTAGGCATCAATGATGCAATGATGCATGTGCGTGCTGGGAGGTGTCACACAGGGGGAGGTGGGAGTGTGAAATGTGTGGGGGCAGCAGGGTCCACAGAAAGTTGCACAGGCTGTGGGGTCTTGTAACTCACATGCTGACACACAGAGCGGTGACACGTTGACTGTACAACACGTTTCCATATTAACACCACGGCACAATCAGGCTTTTCTCTTGTGTCTCAGTGAAAAGTAGTATTTATCACAGCACTGTGTGGCTTATAAGGTAACAATTAACACATACTAATTTAAGGGGCACGTAGCAAAGTCAAAAGGTATAAAAGTTCAAAATAAGAAGAAATTAATATGTTACAGCAAAGGGGTCATTAAAGAACTGTCATAATTGGAGGACAGGTTTGACAGTTTAAACTTGTGTTTAATTATAAGGAGTAGAAACTCAATCACAGCTGGAGAAAATAGAGGCTTCTTATAATGATTTGAAATGGATCATAGACTACACTTGAACCTCAGGTTAATCCCAATAAATTGAACTTGATCAAAAACCATAGCTGTAAAAAAGTATGGCTCTGCACATTAATCTAACAAACGCATAAAACAGGACTGGCTCAGCTCTATAAATTAAACTGTGGCTGCAATAATGCTGATCAGGGGAAACTTCGCCAGCATTGGCTCAAGCTGCCTCTGTATGTCTGAAGTCTTGTTATCCCCTTGTCTTGATGTGGAATGGTGTTATCTGTTCCCTTCTCCTTGTGCAGCTTGGATTTTTTTGCAGTATGGCCCAGTGATGGATTTGCAAAGAGGCTGTTTACAAGAGAGTGTGGAGCATTAAAGAGCTGCCAGAAGGTCCATTAACATAAATGTTTAAATCAGACACACAAACTTATGCCCCCAAAATGAAGATGTTTCCTGCATTAATCTTCCACATCTGCCTTTGGTCCAACAATTAGTCCCCTCTAATCCAGTCCCACATCTCGCTTAGTGACCAGTGTAAATAGGAAAAAAAAGACATGGAGTAGCAGATATGGTGTACAGTGTCAGTGCTGAGACAGCAGCTTTCCAGGGGCCACAGCAGGATTCAGAAAATAGTTCTCAGTCTTATGTATTACAACCAGGTTTGTGGCATTACTGTGAGGTCTCACAGACCTGGTGTGAAGCACCAGACAGTTTACTTCTTCTTTTTTCTCTCTCTATCAACACATGGCTCCACTGCTGATTTAAAGCCTTGTAAAGATGTCTCATTTTAAATACTGTTTGCATGCGAGCCCCTGGAAGACATTTCATGCTCACCAGATTTACATTATGACCATTATTATGATTTTATGATGCTGAAGCCTTAAAAACAATTTCCTCAAAAATGCTTGGGAATCATCAGAGTATTGGCAAGTGTAAATATTTCCCTACGCTACATCTGTGTTTCTCCCCCACTTAAAGCCGGAAGGTCCCAGACATCACCGCTCACTTTTTTTTTTTCTCAGAGAGATAAAAGCTTCTCAGAACTGGAGGTTAATGACATGTTTTTCCTTGACCTAAAATCAATCTCAGGTTTAAGTGAACTTCCCAGAATTTAGAGAAACAATGAAAAATTAAGTGACACTCAGTAGATTTCTGACCACTTTTCAGAGAATGACCTTAATCGTGACAAATTCTACTAGAGCTTCATGTTCCTCACCTCTTTACTGTGGTAGCAGATTGAATGGTCTGATTCTTCTGCTGCTGAAATCAAGGATAAGATGACAGAAGTAGATTAGAGTGGAATTAGCCTCTGCTTATGCTTATCCCTCACTCAGCTTCATTTCCTTCCATTATCTTGTGTTTGGAAACATCAAACCCGTTTATCAAAAGTTACCGTTTACAGCATATTTCACAGACACTTTTCTCTTGTCTGTTTCGTGTCCTGGAAGCGCTATAGGATGCAATCGAATGTAGCTGAGACAGAGAATAAAGCACGTGAATTGATTCCTCCATCACCTGGATAGGCTGTTGATTTGGGGAGAGTTATCGCTGTTTTCCTAAGTGTGGCGTGGAGATTTGCTGGAGGGCTGAGTGATCGATTCAGCAGCCTGGAGCATCCTAGTGTGTTTATACATGGCTTGTATGGCAGCTTTCATAAGACATTTACCCCATGATTTGCGATGAGCTTATGTGTGAATAATTAATGGCAATTAATCCTTAATTACAGTAATTAGGCAAGTCACAGGAAATTAGGCTGCAGCTGGAGAAGCCCGTGCCTAGGAAAGGGAGGACTGGGGCTGAGAGAACGTGCCATTTAGTGACAGTGGAGCCATGGTACAATGATTGCGTGGCAGGCCTGCACCAGTGTGTTCGCTTGCCAGCAGAGATAAGAATATAGGAAGACACAGATGCTTCCTAGCCAGTGAGCCAGGCCCTGCAAAGCAATCATGAGCGCAGAGCACCGGCACACCCAATAAAACCTGGCTATAAAAGCTCCAGCAAGGCGACCTTTGACCTCAATAGCACTTAAATTTCTTAGTTTGCTCAAAATTACACGTTAAGAGGTGATGAACCACTTCAACAGGTTGTGACTGATGAGCTAACAGCAACTAGTTAATGCTACACATTGAGCTCCTTTTTTTTCTCACTTTTATAAAACTAGATTTACCACTTTATTGAGGCCCCCGAGGCGGCAGACTTTAGCACCCAATGTGCTGTTAACACCAAGTTTATGAATCTGCTGTGGCTGGAAGGAGAGACAGTCCAAGAAATATTTATTTGTACTTTCTAATAAAACAATTAGCCCCCTTAGAATTATTAAAGGAAACTAGAGCAGACTAGAGTTGTTTTGTTGCTGATTTCATTGTTTGGTAATGGTGGGAGAGATTAGGTGGATCTGTTCTGGGCAAAGACAGAGACAGAAGAATAGGGATGAAGCTCTCTGTGTCTCGTTCGGAACTCATTTGTGCTTTTCCATGCTTGCCTTGATGAATTTCCGTTTCTTTCTGCTCCTGTTGCTTTCAATTACACTCTTATTCACAATCCTAATTGATATGCCAGTCTCAGTAGATGAACCATGGACTTTTTACAGTCCATTTTTCTATTCTTAGACCAACGTTTTTCCATGACAAAATGGGACTATGGATATCACAGATGTGATTTTTTTTAGTCTTTTGTTTTTGGCAGATGTTACTTTACAACACTAAAATAACGTATTGCTCGATTGAAAACATTAAAATATGATATTCTTGAAATCTGTCAGACTAACTCTCCTATGGGGTCTATGTTTTGGAGTAATTAATTTGGACTTTTTTTGGACCCTCTGCCATTATGGGCCCCACAATCGTCACCTCCTTTCATGCATTGCATACTTTTTCTCTATATTTTTTTCACTGAAGGGCTTTTAAGCTAACAGGGAATGTAAGTGAGTTGAGGAGGTATCCAACTGTGATATTACATTAACCCATAGTGCTTGGCCATGTCTGTCAGTGACTGCAGAATAAAGAGAACATGGTCTGCTCTACTCTTTAGCCTTCAGAAGTGCTATTAGAAATAATGAGGATTTATAGTAAGATAAAAGACGCTCTCCTTGCCCCTGAATTCTGAATAGCTGCTCATATTCCACAACCAAAAGCAAAATAAGGCTCATTGGTGATGCATGCACAGCCACAGTAATATGATTAGTGTATGTATTGTATTATATATAACAGAGCCTCTCATTTCTGTTGTATTCAGAAACAAACTGGATGTTCAGAACCTTTACTATGATATGAGCTTGTGCTGTATATGTAATAAAATCTTTTAATCAGAGTTCAGTGGGCATGTTATGTTGCTTAGCTATTCAATAAGCAACTGTTCCACTGTCACACTCAGAGGCCCTTAGTTTCTCCTTTATGTATAACACACAAGCAAGAAGCCCACAGTACCTGAAGACCAGCAAGGCTCCTCACTAGCATGGTGAGATGCTGCGAACAGTGACAAGGTCAGCATGTTCTACAGGGCCCCGCACATACATTCTTCACTATAAGTAATATAAATGAGGTTGTGTTAGCCGTAAACTCACAGCATGTTGCCTGTAAGCTAAAGGGTAACTGTGCAAGAGCAACGCCTCCACATCTCCTCTTGAGCAGGTACATCGGAATCTGCAGAATGAAAGATGGAGCCACCTGCTTGAATCGCATCTCCTGTATGAAGGTTTTGCAGCACTGAGCAAAACACAACTCTTTCCAAGTAGACACACACAGAGGCTACTGAATTTTCTCCATGATGTGTGTGACAGACGACAGTGCAGCATTAGCATGTATCCACAAACTCAACTAAATTTGTTGGGCGTACAGCTTTAAGTGGGAGCAGCAGAGTTTGTGTTGTTAGGGGCATTCTTGTATCTACAGTGGTGTTTACTCACATTGGCAATTAATTATTAATGCAGAAGCGCTGAGAGGTTACAGCGATATGGCGCTCAGGCTTTCCAAGCACTGTCTATATATGAACAGTCAACAGAGTGAGAGCTTCAAAGGAGCCCTCTGAAATGTTTCAGACTCTCATGGAGAAAGCTTATTACAGTTGAAATGTTTTTCTAGGAGCCCCAGATATTCTTTGTGAATGCTATTGCCTGGAAAATATGGGGTATTTTTGTTTGTCTATATCAAGAAACATGTAAACAAAGAGACAGTCAGCACTTGCAGCTTACTTGGCGTGAGTTCACAAGCAAGAACTTGTTTGTGCAAAAAAAAATTGTTTTGCGAAAAACTGTGAAGATTTGACAAACAGCAAAGATGTAGGATTTCATTTACCAGTCCAAAAAAAAAATATATTTTTTCCTAATACAAATCACCGCAGACAGCATGTGCACAGTGCAAGGTTAATCAATTTCTCCCATTAATTTCAGAGATCATATGTCCAACAAGGCACAGGCTGTAAGGGTTTTAATAATGAGTCCAGAGATAAACATCAGTTGGCAATCTGCTCTTTTTGAGGCGTCTTTGTTGCCTGCAGAGCTCTCCTGATGACACCTCTGTGGATCTGCTAATGGAGGAGGACCTGTAAGGCTATCCCCTGGCCTTTGTCTGACCCCTTTGTGGAGCTGAATTCTTCAGATGTTTGCAGGATCAAGTCACTTAATCTGTAGCACAGACTAGGGCCAGAAAAAAGAGGACAGGGAGAGAGCATAGTAGAGGGAGGAGGATGGGGGAGGAGGAGGAGGGGGGGGGTAAGGGTAGCAGACAAGCACCTCACTCTGTCTGAAGGCAGAGCATTCAATGCGCAGAGTAAAGAACTGCAAATGTCTGCCTGTTCTGTTATGCACCATTGTTTCATACAGAGCTGGAAATAGACAGAAACAGTGTAGCAGCAGAGCTCTGGCAGGCAGTGCGTTTTATTACTGCTAGACCATAGACATAGACATTAGTGAATATGGCTCATTAAATGGCATGGAATGTTACCATTTTACATAATTCCTCCTGTATCGTTGTTGTAAATGAAATCCCGTTTCTGTCTCTGACTGCACTCCAGTCACTCAACAGCCATTACAGCTTTCGCATCAGGCCCCAGCACTCCTTGAAAGCAGCTATCTATAATTTCAGGTCTGTGTCACACACAAAAAGCGTGCTCTACAAGCCTAATGGTATGGCGTGGTTGATGTGGAAAGGATATAGCGCAAATAAGGAGGAAATCTGAAGAAATACTTGAGAATTAGGCAATGATGTATTCAGATGGCTAGAGAGACTAGGGTGGGCAACAAATATAAATAATGTATGTGGCGGGGCTCCTAAACATGAGCTGGAATTTGCTGCCGTACTTTTTGTTCTCAATCACCTTGATGAAACAATCCCGAAGCGATGGCTGTGTGAATGAGACCACTGACAAGCTGATTTTCCACCCCTGGCATGAGGCTGCTTTCTCCACTTAATGTTCTCCGATAAAGTGTAGCACAGAAGTAAACTAGAAGAGCCTCCACTCCTGACACATGTGACAGTATTTGCATCAATTATGCAGTCTACGGCTGCGGCAGGGAGGGAGCGGGAGAGAGGGGAGGAGATAGGAGAGAAAAGGGTTTGTGACAAGATGCAGAGGGAGAAATGAGAATTTTCTCTTTAAAATGCATTCTTTAGAAAATAACATTCAAGATCATTTACATGAAAGCGGCTGCAGCGGTGAACTCGACAAAGCAGCAACAAAGTCTGTGGAGCGTTTTGACACTAAAGACTTTGGCAAACAGAGTACAGTAAAATGGAGAGTTCTTTGTCTCCTCTGTATTCACTGTACGCTGAATATCTACTCTGAAGAATAGTGGAGAAGACAGTGAAATGAGGAGAGAGACTGGGTTAGAGCTGAGAGGGAGGCTTGAGTCCCTTATTGCAAAATTCAACCAAAGGAGTAGGCTGTATAAGGCCAAATAAGCTAAATAAACAGTGCTGTGCAAGGACTGGACTCTCTATCCCAAGTAACAATCTTGTGTAAATCAAAAATCTAAAAAAAAAAAATCATAATCATTTTCCAAAAAGACGGTGTCCAAATGCATCAAGAAATGTGCTGGGATTGCATTTGATGATTTCATATTGTGCTTGGCTACCAACAATTTGCAGAAATGCGTGTGACAAATGATATTAGCAAAACCTATGAGGTTGTGATTCCCTTAAAACCGTAGTAGTAGAGAGATGCCTGCTTATTGGCAGAGGGAATAACTTTTAAACCGTGTCCCAGTTTTAACAGACTCCAGCACAGCATTTTATTTCACTGTGTCCAACCCTATTTCACATCCTAGTTAAGTACACTTACAAATCTGCTGTGCCATGGTTTCTAACCTCTCACACACATGTGAATCCACACTAGCACAGACACACACACACACACACACACACACACACACACACATGCACACACAGAGTCACATCACTAGGCCTGTCACTGCCTTTTATCCATCGTCAACCTTCAGCTGTATGGTTTATCCGTAGTGACACTATAGCAAAGTGCTTGACTGCTTTTTGCCAACAGACTGCAACACTTTAACTGTACTTAGTCATGCATCATTATGGCAGACTCAAAGCGGTGTGTCTGGGAACGCCTGCAGATGGTGGAGGCTGAACCATTTGGAAAGGAAAGCTCTGTGACAATGATGCTTATTGCATGAGTAAGCGTGTATGGACACAGGAGTGTTATCTGTGTGCGAGTGCTGAATAGAAAACAAGCATATTAGAAAAAGGTGCCCTGCTGCTAATTCAACAGGCTTGAGGAGACATCCTCTCCGCAGTATCTGTTTGTGAGATATGATATATGAAATCTACATGCAAGTCTTTGTTAGAGGGAGTCTTTTATGTGTGTATTGATCAGTCATTGTTTACTCCAATCGATGCTGACTTTGTGAAATGCAGCCTCCTCTCTGTTCTTTATAGAGATTTAACCCTCACTGCGTTGCGTTTTACTGCTTTGTTCTCCTCTTCAAACCTTCCTCCTGCTGAAAATGTGATAGCAGTTACTGTCACTTGTCACTTTCTCTTTATTTCAACAGATGACAAAGCTTTTACATTGAGTATTCTGCTCCACACATGGGTATTTCCAACAGATCTCCTCTGCTATTGAAAGATAAATGTTAACTTCATTCAATAGAAACCTCATTCATGGTTCATACAAAGCTGGCTTCTTTATTCTTTAAGGAAATGAAGAAACCATTAGCGAAATATTCACTCACGGAGAAAGAGAATCTTATCTTTATTCCACATGACCATGCAGAGCCATATTCCTTTTGACATCATTATGTAAAACCAATTTCTCTTTCATATCATTTCCGCTGTGCTGCGTTAACACATCTATACACTCACTATTCTTTATTACAAAGTAGGTGGCCTAGAGGAAAATATATGCATTCGTTCCCTATGGCATAAAATATGCATATAGGTGCCTCATTTCATCTCCAATCTGTGTTATTCCTTTAAAAATTCACCACAGCCTGCAGTCCCTCTTAAATATTTAATTTGACAACTTTTTAATCTGTCTTTATGCAATGATGAAGTAATCGTCAGCTGTCAGAAAAATGATTGAATTATACAAAGGGATTGAAGTGACTCATAGGTTGTAGGCTTCATTATTTGTTTGAAGTGTGTTAGTAGTGTGTTATCACAGGCTAATTTATCTTCCATCTTTATTCATCTTTTCTCCCAGGCTCAGACCACACGAAGCAGAACTATGTATAACATTCATACGTCATTCATGCTTTGTTTACTAGCTTTTATTTTGAGGCAAATCAAAATATAACAGCCTGTCGGTATGTATTTAATTGTGTACCTGTGCCACTTGGTGCTTTTTCAAAGTCCTTTCACTTATTAGTGGGAACCGCAGAGCAATGATAATTACGCCCAGTCTTTTCTTAGCTCTTCTGATCTTTAATGATCACAGATTATCCATCACACTAGCTAAATAATTAGCGGGAATGTCTCATGAACAAGTCACCAACAGATGCTCCGACACCCACAAGGTGAACATGGGTGCTCTTTCCCTTCAGTGAGGTGACCGGTGAAACAGAATGGTTTGGAAAACAAAACAAATAGATAATGGAGCAACTTAAATGAGTGTTGAAGCGGATGAATGATCAGCTCCTGCTAACTCCTGTAGCACCACCTCTGCCGGCCTCTCTGGCAATCTGGCCATGTTGGGCCCCCACTGTGGAACAGCATGGCACTGGGAGTTGTGGTAGCCAGTCCCCCCATAGCCCCAGGCTGCCTCTACCTTTGGTACGCTACTCAAGGTTAAAGGGATCCCAGTTGGGTGTTTAACAGTGTTGTGCTCGGATCCGAATGGCTTTTTTCCCTTCTCTTTTTTTGACACTATCTGCATTGTGGAGTGTGAACCTGGAGAACTATTCAGAACTGTTCATCTTTGCAGCATTTTTTACATCTACAATGTAGATTTTAGTTCTCTATTCCAGCTGTAATATTTCTATAGCAGACCTTTAAATCCCTACACCACTGTAATACTCTTATAAAGTAGCAGGGGTAAGTGATTTGAACCGTTTTACTGTGAGGATCTGCTGTTTGCCATACACGTGCAGCTTTTGCTGACATTGATTTTGAAACCACTCGGAGCACTTGCGACTCAGAGTAACAATGCTGGGGGAAAAGTGTCTGCTGAGCTCTACAGTGAATATACCTCTGACCCAGACCGAGGAAAGGGAGATTTATGAAATCCACATGTTTAATACATTTCATTTTGTCCAAGGGATTTGTATTGCTTACCACAGTATTTTAGGGTTGAAACATTCTGTATAGTCACAGCTTGTATTGTCTGAGGAGAATAAACCCTGTCCGGTTCTGGCTGCTGAAGATTTGTTTTATAGCACCCCCCGCTTTCCTTACACACATCAGCCATGCACTGTCTGAGGTATTGCATTTTTGTTGTGCTGAGGTGTTAGGTATACACACCCTTAATCTTTAATGCATAATCCCCCTGAAAATCCGCTACATAAATGAAAAAGATAACCCTCATATCAGTGCAGTGACAGAAAATAAGATAGCTAGGTAATTTAATAAAGGATTGACGCTGGCCCTGCTGTGATATGGTGTGTGACCTCTGTGTATTCATTGTGTAGCGCAGAGCAAGTGAGCCACTGCTTGTCGAGGACTAGTTCTTCCCATTCTGAAAACCCATCCTGGGAGTGTAACATCTGTGGTGACAAACAGAATGCACCATATGGATTAAAGCGCAGGGAGGGCAGTCACTGAAATATTTGCTTTCCCAAAGTGTTGACACAGTATTAAAAAAAAAAAAAAAGGAGAACCACGGCTGAGCTTTCCCGCTGTAATCAGGTAGCAGTTATCGCCGTGAAGTGTTTGCCTACTTAATGGTGTTTCCATTTTGTGTGGGTCTGTGTCATCGGCTTCCCATTTGGATCTGCCTCCTCCTATAGTAAGTGCTACCCTGCCGTGGGTTAGCGTGTAAATACTTCTGTGTTTGTTCTGTCTGTGAGAATCAACAAAAAAGACAAACTGATGAATTGGGGAGAGAAAGAGAAGTCTTTTAAAAACATCATAACCGTGGTCAAACGCCGCCATAGGAAGCGTTTAGTTCATTTAGGGGCTGACCACATCAGGCCATAAATACTCTTCCCAGGGAACACTTGTTTTACATCTAAAATGCACTTGAGTGTAATGCTGACAGATATAGCTTGTGACGAGTGATAGTCAGAATGTATGAGCACCCATAATGCCGCTGTCAACCATTGGTGCCAGACTGAAAATAAGCAGTTCACCTCTGTTTTCATTCAGGAGAGTGCAGCAGACAGCACCGGCTTCTCCGCTGTATTTATTGACTTGTTTTACTAGCCTGAAACAGGGTGCTTTTATACGGGCCTGCTCAGTCTTAAGACTCTCCAGACATTTACATTATTCCTGACTGAGTTACACACACGTATAAAGGAGCACGTCCGCAGGCTAGGTTAGATATATGCTCTCTTTCCACCTCTCTTTCTCTCTTGCAGTCATACACACTCATGCACCATTTTATTACCCCACCATTTTAGATATTGTTACTCTGTACTTTTCTCCTATTACTGCTGCATATCAGGTGTGCAGGCATTTGTATTTATTAATTTTCTTTGTTTAAAAATATATGTCTATGTCTAAAAAAATGCATACTGTTTTTCCTGTATACTTGAACACTTCTAAAAAAAAAGCTTTTTTTCTGTTTATGCTGAAGCTGATTCAGTAGTATGAAAGCACAGATTTCACAAGGCTTTAAAAATCTTCTTTCGCTGACTAATCTGCACAACTGCAGAGGAAGATAATGAATGCCAGCACCAGAGTCACAGCCGACACTATGATCCCCCCACCCAGCCTAAAACCTCCAGCAGTATTTACATGATATTTCATTTTAGAATAAACCTCTTTTCTCTCCCACTGTGAAGATATTGAACTCTTTCACACAGATGTCATCTTAACCAAAGCTTATTAAAAAGATGGACATCAAAGTTGTGGGCGCCCATTTATCTTATAGCACTCTAATTGGCCACCACAGGCAAGAGAACAACTAACTCCAAAATAGGAGGCGTTGAGTGGTTGGGCTAAAGAAGAGGATGTCTAAAGACCTCTCAGTGGATTCATTGCCAATAAATCCTCTAGAATGAAAGCAGGGCTTTTCTAGGGGGTATGGAATTTTGCAAATACATTATGAAACGTGATATGCTGAATTAACTCAACACTTATGGCCACAGGGTTTGGTTTCTTTGTTCTGGTGTTGTTTTGTGGTTACATTGTCCTGCGCCTGACCTGCAACTTCAGTGTTTTGAAGTTTTTAACATCATGGTTGGCGACATGAGGCAGTACGCTCTGAAAAGGTCATACAGCGCAGTAGCCATGAGCGAAATGAGATTACATTTTTGCTAACTCCATATAGTATACAGCATTGTTTTGAATTAACCATTCACCACAGTGAAGGAAACAGATTCTTTAGCCAGAGTCACCACTACTCCATCACACACCACACACACAGGCCTGAGGTGAATAATGTATTATGTTTTCCACTCAAGTGGGCAATAAAAACACAAAAACAAAGTCATTAATTGCCCACATACAGTAACCAAATGCCATCAAGAGCCTGTGCTCTCATTAACCTGGCACCTAATTATCTGCCTCCAGTCTGAGTCCTGACAAGCCCCACCGTCTGAACCCTCAGCTTGGTTGTGGTGTGTTGTGTTGTGTCAGCGCTCGCCAACCGCAGCCAAGGCACCATTAGGTACAGAGAAGACAAAAGCTTCTTGCGGCAAAGGTTCCCTCTGCACACGCTGCCACAATGTTCCTCCCGTTAATGCCTTCCCTTCCAATTAAATCTGCAACTGTTAATTATTGTAATTATGAGAGTGAGCTCCCAGTTCTACCGCACCACCCTCGCCACCCTCTCCTCTCAACTCCTCCCTCGCCGGTGTACGGAGACGCTACGGGAGCTGTTGTGTTGCTTCAGTGGCGCCTCGTCTATGCTCCAGTGAAGCCCTAGCAGGGAATTGGATGCGGAGGGGGACTTGGTACACATGACAGGGGTGACGTGAGGGAGATTGCACGGTTCATCTTGGATAACTGGGCAAGCAAGTCACAGCCAATGGCCACGCCTCCACTCTAACTCATTAAATGGTGTGTAAAGTACATGCTGGGAATAATTAGCACCAAATAACCTTTTTTTTTGCTACCTTGTTCGCAGTGTATCGCACAACAAAAAAAAGGTGGAATATCATCTGTAGGTGCACAATAAAACTATTCAGCTGGTCAGATGAAATGAGGGAGATGATCCTCTCCCTGCAATCATTCACTCATTTGCTTTGAAAACTCCACAGTTATTTCGCTCCTTTCTCATGGTAATGTGAAACATTATTCTTGCCGTGTTCTTTGAGAGACGCTTGCGATGGATCCGAAGTGATGTGTTGAGTATAAGGAGAGCTGAAAAAGAGTGGATGGCAGGCCGGCTGCCTGTTAAGTCTCTGCGTGTCTCAACATCCTCTCTGGCCTGCTTCTGTCACAAGCTGTTGTTTGGCCCAGACCTGATCTGCCCAGCTACTCCTTGCACTGCACTCTGCAGACCCAGCAGTAACCTGCAACATCAGGATGCTTCCGGAAACTGTGCTCTTGTTTTGACACTGGGGGTGGATGTGTTTTTTTTGGTTGTTTTTTTGTGAGCTTTATCAGTCCTCACCAAGAGACGTGCCGAGAATCAGCACGTCAAGTGCAGTCTTACTCCAATGTCGTAACCTCAGTTGCCTCGTAGCAGAGTCCTTACACGGTTAGCACAGCTAGCAAAGGATTCTGGCTTTACAATTTGGAGCCGAATTCTCTTCCATAAAAGACACTGAAGGAAAGAGCAGCTCCTTCTGCTTCAGGCAATGCAGCCTTTTCGTGGATACACTGCAAAATCTAAATGATGGACTGTCAACTCTCTTGCAGAAATGCCACTGCAAAGAATAATCTCTCTGGCAGTGGATCATGGATGGCTGTATGCTACCAATGCCGTTTCTTTGTTTATGTGAGCATGTAGCCTTCACACACACGCATGCAGACATGAGCACAGATTTACACACATACACATATGCATGTCACACAAATACAGAGCACACAGGCACAAGATCCTTGAAGCCTAAATCCTTTCTTTGGAAGCATACAGTGAAATATATGGGATTAATAACGTAAATAGCATTTTTTTTTTCACCTCTAGCCTTCAAAATAATGCACGCCTGGCTTGGTGTCTGGATGAAGTTTTGCCTGTGTATATGCATGGTTATCGGTGTGTACAAGACCTGCTGTGTGACCTGGTTTCATGCAATCTCCATCTTCTAATTAGGAGGCTGCAGAAAGGCTGGAACGAGAGGAGGAGTGATTAGTTGCCTTTGGGTATTTCATAAGTGGCTTTCAGTGCCACATTTGCATTATTTGCTTGAGGTCTGAATAACAAATCAGCCTACCTTTGCAGCAAATTGAGGCTAGCAGCTAAAGACCATTAATACATGAAATATAAAATGAAACTGAAGAAAAGAAATAAGCAAAACATGCTAACACAATATAGGACGGGATAAAATGAAATATTGAAACACAAGATGCAATAACTGTCTCTCAACTCTGAGTCTACCTACAGCACAGAGACTAAAATATTCTCTGACTTTTCAAATTAAGATATTTTCCTGTATGTTCATCATAGTTATGGGATGTCTGCCCGAATAACACACAAATGTCTCAGTGATTGTGGCTCATTCTGTGACTAGCAGACCATGTGAACCATGTGAGCCCTATGTTGGAGCCCCATGCTGTATGTGTCCTGTAGGGTCAGTCAGTGTGCTGATCTGTAGCGGAGGTCCTGTCCACTCATTTGGCCAGTCTCCCCAACCGCTGCGTGCAGCCGCCACCACCAGGCCTGGTCAGCCATCACTACACCACTTGGCCGTTTGCCCACACCGAGTCTTAGAGGGCAGGAAACAAAGCAGGCACTCACACGTCCACATATAAACACACACACACACACGCATGCACGCATGATCACAGCGAGTGACAGTGGCTCTTGTTTACCCAGCCCTCCCACCCTCCCTCGCTCTCCTTTCATCCTCTCCCTCTAGTCTGTCATGTTGTGTGTCACTTCCCACAAATGTCAGTGCCACCGTGGGACAGTGATTAATTTTGGTGTGCTTGGCAAAATGTCTTCAAGATGTTTTTTTGGGTTGTCTTTTCCCACCCCCTCACCCACCCCCTGCTCCCCCGCACGTCTAAAGAGTCGTGGGTCGAGAGTGGCAAGCCCCCATCCTCCTCCTCCTCCCATCTTACACCCCCTCGCCCCTGCTGTCACAGCCTCCTCCTTTATTTGGGGGGTGGGTGGGGTGGGTGGTAGTGCATCATCATCATCATCATCAAGGGACAAAGGCTACCTGAACTGACAGAGATCTTCTTTTCTGACCAGAGCCACTTTTTTGTCACTACCCACCACCACCACCACCTCCATGCGCTGTCTGTTTAGTGTGTGCTGGTGGTGTATGATGGGAGAAGTCTTGACCCAGCACTGGGGGGCTGTAACACTTCACTGTCAGCGTGGCTGATTAGCTTATCACTCACCGCACTGGGAGGAAATACATCATCATTCTAGACAGGGATTCCCCAGTTTCAGGCCCATTCCCTGCCTCCTTTTACTCTGCATTTAATCACCAGACTCTCTGTCCCCTCCAGTATTTCAGCCTCACATCTGAAGCCAGTCCTTAGAGGTTTACAGTCAGAATCTTCTTTCTTTCAGGTGTGTTTTTAATGAAATCAGAGCGGCTAAATCATGTGTGTGAAAGTACTTTTTTAGGGTTGGAGGGGCTTCTCTACATTGCAGATACATGCAAGGATGCTGATATTCTCTGTGCGGAAAAAAAGCAGAATGAGCCATTTTTTCAAAATGATTCTTTTCAGCTCACTCAACAAAGAAAGTGAAACACAAAAGTGGCAAATGTACTTTGGCTTCCCCACAGTGTGGTATCAGGTATGGTAATTACTCTGCCATTAACATTGGGAATAGTTAATGTGTATTAATGTGTTAATGGCATGTTAATTACTGTACATGCTAGAGAGAGCCCGCAGGCATTCTCTCAGATTCTTTGTGCCATGTGGATGTAGGCCAAGCTTAAAAAAGCCTTTAAGAACATCGATGAAAGAGGATCCTTATGTTTCATTTGTCAGAACAAAAGATTTTCAATGGTAATTTGATCCAGCTCCCCGCTTCTGGAGCTGAAAGTCACTGATCCAGGCGCCACGACAAAGGAGATGATATGAAGTCAAAGGAGACGTGGAACACGGCTGTAGTGACACTGGCCTCTTTGTGAAATGGATACTTTAAGCCCTCTGTAGTCTCTAGTGTGTTGCTTTGGCAGCGGGTTTTAATAACACGGTGGATTAGAAGCCTTGGATCATGAGTGCCAAGCCCGAGTTAAAGCTCACCTTGGACGAGCCTCAGTAACAGGCTAGATGCCACGGTCTTCCTCCTCCTCCTCCTCCTCCTCTCTGTTCACGGCGTCTACTCCACGGCTTTAAGAGAGATGACCTTTGCAAATATTGACAGAAAATAAATTCTGCTTCGATTAGTTAGCTTTGGGAGACCTTGGTGGATCAATGCAATTAGATGAACAGAGTGTCAATACCATGGCCGGAGCCATTCGGTGGAGGCGCCGGGTAGGAGAGGAGCTGCAGGAGGTCAGGGTTACTTGTAATGAACAGGATGTTTTGGAAACAGTGGTGGAAGTAACAGAGTCAGAGCGTGTAACGTCAGGCAAAATCACTTCACTGCATCACATTCTGCTTGCAGCGCAGGAACATTTTACTATCTCAGAAAATTACCAGTGAAAAAAAAAAAAATCCTCTGGCTTTATCTGCACGAAGCGCTTGCTCTTGTAGTGTATTGTCTGGCGCCTGACCGTGCAGTCAGTGCAGCAGAATGAGGTGGAGAAGCCCAGAGCCGCCCCTTCCCTCTTCAGCAGGCCACATTAACCCAGCAGGACTCTGCCTTTATGGCTCTCCTGCTCACACTTCAGTGATGAGAGTAAACAAGCAGCGGGCCAAAGGTCAGCTAAGCCCACGGAATAAAAGAGGGCACAGGGGGAAAAGAGGTGGGAGGAAAAGGAGAACGGGCCCGAGGCAGTGCTCAGATCACTGTCAGGGCTTCAAGCAGGGAATGATGTACGAGACAACAGCCCCGAACCGGAAATGATTATAAACAGAGAACAGGGGAGAGTATATGAGAGAAAAGGGGCTGCATTGTCTTTATCTGTCAAATTTGTTACTTCCTCGGATCTGATACCGACGGTGAAACCTGTAAAAAATGAAAAGGAGAACCACCCCTGACTGATAGGGATGGATTAATCACACTGTCTCCTTTTGTCTCAGCCACAGAGGAGAAATGAGGAACAATCATATAGGCAAGTGCTTTTTCCCCAGCTACTCCACCTGTATTGTTGAATGACAAATGAGGCCGATTAAGGACATGTTACATTATTATTACAATTTCTGTTTTTTTTTTTTTTCTTTTCTTTTACATCATTAAATGCGTTCTGGTAATTAAGTGAGCCAGCATCATCAGAGTTATTTGAAATAACTAGACCATATATAGATTTTTCATTCTCAAGTTCCTATTTGCTCGCAGGCTTTGCCAAGGTGACACGACTTCCCGCACTTTCCCTTTGCGCTGAGATTAATCCCACTTTGACTGTGGAGGTGGATTAGAGCTAAACTCGGGTGCCCAAACTTGTTTTAATACCCATATCATCAGACAAAAACAGGATAAAGATTTGAGCAGGCAAAGCAGCATTGCAGGGCTAGAATGTGACTGTGGCTTTGCAAGTTACTATACAGATTTGTCAACCACACAGCAAATTAAAGATATTATCTTGCCAGAGCGTATTTTGTGGAAGTTGTGTGATGATGCTGAGCTTAGACAGTGAATCCACAATCTTTAGCTCCTCCAACAAAGGTGCACGCAGAGAGACAGAGACACATTGCACCTCTTTTTAAAATAGTATTTTTCTGTGGCCTATGTTTTCTTTTTTCCTATTTTCTTTTTTTTTTTAATTCTTAGTATTTATGTGCTTGAGACAGAGGCATCATCCCTCCCAACATGTGTGTTATGAATGACCAGCCAGAGCTGCTGTGGCACAAATACACCCTGGTGGACTCCTGCAGGGCCGTCTGCTTCTCGGGGCAGCGCAGTAATCATTTTTATCCTGCTGATTTCCCAAATAGAAATGGACACGTATGATAAAAATGTCACGGCCACTCCACATGTCAGTGGACTAACAGGATTACATGTCACTTTCTAATGTCTCGCTCTGTTTTCTTTTGCCATGAATGGCTACGTTATTGCACACAGGAACTTTGTGGTAATATATGGTAAGAGACAAGTAGCTCTTTATGGCCTGTGATTATTTAGTTTGAATGAAACCAGTGATTTATGCCCATTTAGCTGAAAAGCCCTGTAAATTCCCTCAGCTGCATTTCCCCTGGATATAGAGTGAGTGGAGTGAAAGTGACAACTGGGTTTGGTGTGGAAATGTATGCTGCGTCCCAGAGTTATATTTAATATACCTGACATGAAAAACGTGCCTACCTACTTACCACCACCCACAGCACAAAGGAAAGTGCAGCCTGCTGAGCTTGTGTCAAATCAGAGAGTGGGAGTAAATACTGAATTAGGAAAATATGAACCGTAGTGGCAGACAAACCACCAGCTATTAGAGCATGTTGAGATATGTAGCCAGGCGTCTGGTCAGTCAACATTTGAATCATGTGCCATTTTGTTTTCACGCTGCACAAACTGGAATCGAAACAGTCTAGCCTGTCCAGAACGAGTGCTCTGGGTGGAGTTGTGCAGATGCAGTGTGTGATGTGGATGAGGGTTAGTGGAGCAGCGGCATATTGTCCACATGGATGGCTTGGCTCTGCAAGCCTGATGGAGCCTTGTCCAGCATCTCAATGTCTCCAACACAAATAGCCACATTCATCCACTCCTCTCACACCATTACACCTAAAAGACTCAAAGCCAGCCGATCCATAAATAGAGCCAAATTTGTTTTTCAGTGGCGCTGCAGTCGAACAAAACACCAACAGGGATGAAAACATCAGAGGAGTGGCTACAATATGATGTGTTTCCTAATTTTTTTTTTTTCCAGGCTGTGTTTATGAGAGAGATAGAAAAAGAAAAAGGGGTGTTTTTCTCTCTAGTATTTACTCCTGTGGATGGTGTGCAGGGTCAGTCGGTCAAAGCGTGGTAAAAGGGCTTCTCTGATTGCATGCCTACTGGCTGACACAATAGAGCCACTAATCTTCTTATTTAGAATCCAGAGGCTGGCCATATCTTAATGAAGCTGTAATGAGCTGTTGAAAATCCCTGAATTGCGAGAGGGATTATTGAATTGAAACAACTCTGGTAATCATAACGTTCGAGTAGCCACTCAGTATTTACTGCCCATTGAGCCACATTTTTATCCACTTATTAGACCGGATTGCTTGAGCTTGTTTTTGTTGTAATTCTGACCCGCAGTGTTTTTTTGTTTGTTTACTCTCTGTGCAGCCCAGCATTGCGGTTGCATTGCCAATGCATCCAGGTGCGCACGTATGCTATCTGCTGGGTGATTATGACTTGCTGACAGACTGGCGAGACAGAAATAAACAGCAGGATCTGAGAACAAAAACAGGATTCATGAATGAGTGCTTTACATAGAATTGTCTCTGCTCTCATTTTGCTGTATGCAGATTTTTATGTCACCAGCACATTTTTTATTACTTCTCATAGTACTGCAAAATCGGGACTATAATATAATACAAGATCCAAACCTCATAAGCAAATAGGAATGAGGAAAACAATAGTTACTTTCTGGAGTTCACAGCATTCACTGTGCCAAAGACAGAGACACTTACTAGAGGTATAGTTTTCTGTTTAGCATCCTTTCACAGAGTAGAAGTGCCACTTCACCATTGAGCATTTGTCAGTTTATGGATGTTGCTGTCATGTCAGCCTTCTCGTACACACAGTGTGCAGCGCAGTGTGTAAATAAAAGAGAACAGGCATAGACATGGGCGACAGGAACACAGCACATACACAGAAGGCACCCAGTGCATACCTGCAGGGGAAACATCACACTATAGCAGACTACGCAGGCAGACATAATGCTTTTAATTGCACTTAACAATTCAGTCTGGGCCTATTCGATCTGTTTTATTTTTCAGTATTATTATTAGTCTTAACATGGCCCCCTCCTCCCCCCACCCCACCCCATGTCCCTGTTTGTGTGTCACTGCAGGTCTCAGCATCCGCGGCGCCCAGGAGGAGGACCCCCCAGACCCCCAGCTCATGCGTTTAGACAACATGCTGCTCGCGGAGGGCGTGGCAGGACCAGAGAAAGGTGGCGGATCTGCTGCTGCCGCAGCTGCAGCCGCGGCCTCGGGCGGGGCGGCCGACAACTCCATTGAACATTCCGACTACAGAGCCAAACTCACCCAGATCAGACAGATCTACCACACAGAGCTGGAGAAGTACGAACAGGTGAGGAGGAGTCTTTAAAATCCCCCAGGTTAAAATCAACTCAAGACTTCCTCAAGATGCATTTTTTTTTTCACCATCAAAAGGTTTAAATAACAATGTGACTACCAGCCTCTTGAAATTTCAGTTTGCTTTCAAATGGAGCCATTGATTTGAATATGATATTTCACATTACTTCAGAACACCCAGAACTGCTTATTCCCTGCATTAGCAAGAAAATTGCAGAGAATATGTGTGATGGAGGAAAATGTGTTACCAGCTTGGAAACAAATTGCAGTATTATTCACTGTGTTGTAGCTGATTATAGAGATCCAAAGGAGTGTCTTAGTCATCTGTGTTAAATGAAAGTATGATCAGCTCCTTCACCTAGCACTTTGAGCCTGCCATTAAACACAGAGGCATTATGGGTGAAAATAGAAGGTGTAACAGTGATGCCTCAGCAAGCCACTGAGGTAAATTAGTCTAATTTACTCCGTGCTCTCTGAGAGAGGAGGTGGGTACGTGGGGGCACACAACACTTCGCCTGGAGTAAATGCATCTTTCTTAAGGGTGTTTCCAGGTTTTAATTATCTAAATGTAAATACTTAACGAATTTTACTCAGAGTAATGAGCTAAAGTGTGCACTACGTAAATGAGTTATTCTAATTAATCATGTATGAACTACTGGTTTAACGAAAAGCTGTTTAAATTCACTCTGCATTAGGGCCAAGCCAAATTGCAAATCTGCATTTATATTCAAAGATGACTTCACCTACTATGTCATCAAAGTAATATATAAACAGCACATTCAGTTAAAGCTTTTAACAAAAAGTGCTTGCATGTAATGAACTTGTTTCCTTTATGAAAAATGTGTGTAACTTTAGAATATCAGTCAAAGAGGTTTTGTGTACTCTAAAAATCTCACCGCTGTGACTTGGGACATTTACAGAACTCACTTTGGCTGTTTTTGTCTCTCTGTCTCCTGGCAGGCATGTAACGAATTCACTACCCATGTGATGAACCTGCTGAGGGAACAGTCTCGCACGCGGCCCATCTCTCCCAAAGAGATTGAGCGCATGGTGGGAATCATCCACCGCAAGTTCAGCTCCATCCAGATGCAACTGAAACAGAGCACCTGTGAGGCTGTCATGATCCTGCGCTCCAGATTCCTCGATGCCAGGTCAGTGGATTGTGTGTGTTTGTGTGTAGTGTATATTCCGTATATGTGTGCATGTGTGTATTTGGTATCTAGAAACTTTTACTGCTTCCATATGACCCATATAGGCAAATCCAGTGGGCGAGGTCATTTTTAGACTGTGTGCAGGTCTCAAGTTAGTTTTTTCTCCCCACTTTTCTGGCACAGCACACAGTATGAGCACTGCAGAGATGCATGATTTTAATTATGTCCATGTTCCACGCATTATCCATTTCCAAGACAATCATACCCTCACACCTGAGAGCAGTTATGACCAAATGAAATGGGGACCGAGTCATGTGTAATGGATGGAGGGGAGGTCATCAGCAGGTGTTGTGGATTACTCTAATCACTAACAGTGTGGTGCAGTGTGGAGCTCTGCAGAGAGCGGCACAAGTTCGGGGCCAAACAAGCCAAGTGGAAGCACATTTGCTGCCCACTGCCTGTGTGAAGCGCAGTAAACAAGGCAAAATAAGCAAATGCTCAACAACATGATAAGTAGTGCCCTTGGGAGGGAAGGGGACCCAGATCTAGTTAGAGTTTGCTTGTTTCTACTGGAGATCCCTGGGGCTGTGGCACTTCAGGAACAATGCTCAACTGTGCATGCCGTGATTTCTATAATGTACCAAGATGCACTCCGACTGGGCTTTGCGCTCCATCACCAAGCCCACCCATCCGCTGCACTAAACTCTACACATTACACGCTTGGACTGGAGATTGGAGACCAACAGACCAAATTAAACATTGTATGTGTTTTGTGACTGTGTGTTTGTTTGTATGTATGTGTGTGTGTGTGTGCTTGTCAGTTTATTGGTCAGAGTCTGGTCTTCTGTGTGTTGACGGGACTCTTGGAGCAGGACACGATATTCTGCTCCTGAGGGGCCCTTAGAGCCCATTCCTCATTATTTTCACCATTTATGTGTGAGATTGATTGTGCAATTTGTGCGATCCAAATGGATGAGTTAATGCTGGTTCCCACTAATAGGCTTGCTCGGCCTTTCTCTCGTTTTGCTCCCCACTCAGGCGGAAAAGGAGAAACTTCAGCAAGCAGGCGACAGAAATTTTGAACGAATACTTCTACTCGCACCTCAGCAACCCGTATCCGAGCGAGGAGGCTAAAGAGGAGCTGGCCAAGAAGTGCAGCATCACAGTTTCCCAGGTGGGTAGTGCTCATCTGACAGTAGCTGGTGGGTAATCAGGGTGGGAAAGGCTAAAGCCTAGAGGGATAGTTACCGTAGGTCACACCACCAAGACACAATGTCCTTAGCTAACCTTGACATTGTGACTGCCTAATGATGCTTCAGTCAAGGCTGGTCCCAGTCAGTCAGAGCAGGGCCACAGGGAGGGGAGGCCTATATCATCTTGGCCTCAATCAAAGCACTATGCTGTCCTTCCTTAGCACCCCCCCCAAATGCTGGGTCCCCTGCCATTTTTCCCTCTCATTCCCATCCACCATGTGTGCTCCCTCTGTTGCTTGGTCAGTCGCTCAGGTCATAAGCTGGGGAAGAAAAAATGGCATCATCCATTACTTTAAGAAAAGCAGTTAAAGTCTGGTGCTTCAAAACACTGGGTGATACAGGGTATTTATTTGTATGTTTGCTGTTCAAGTGACCTTCCAGGACTCTGCTAATTCACAGTTATATTTTAGATTTAAAGATGCGACTTTCCCACTTTATATATGAGCATAGCCTCCCTGTTGGGTAAACCTGAAGGCAATATCTCTCACACCTAACCCCCACATCCAAAGTATTATTATCCTGTGTTCTTTTTCTGCTATGATTGTGACTAGATTTTTCATACTCTATTGTTCTATGGTTGTCCTCATGAGACACAATATCAGAGAAACATGAATCTATACAATAATCTGCAGTGTTTTTTTTCTGTGTGGGGAGGGGGTGTTGAGGGGTATATTGAGTGTAGTCATGAAGAGTCAGATACTGTAAAAGCCCATTCTTTTTTGCCTTCAGGGGGTGGGAAGCACCATCACAGTATCACAGGTATGTCATAACTTCTCCTGATCCACTGTTTTCATTTTTTTGTATCTCCTTTGTTTATGTATGTAATAGCCTCACAGTTTGCCACTGCACAGAAACCTCCCTCCCTCACACTACTGGATCAATGCTAATGTTATCATAAACTATAGTATTTCAAGTTTAAATTTACATTTTCTAAAATAGTGGATACAAATTTGCAGCATTTACATCCTACCTTTAAGTCACACGAGAACACAGACTATCTTTGATTGATCCATATTGTTACACTACACCCATGTTATCACCATATTATGTGTACAAATGTGTCACATGAAATTTTTTACTTTTTGGCTATTGTTTACCACATTATTTATTTATTTATTTATTTTTTGTTTGTCGTAGAGCGTTGACTAATTGTGTGGTCTTTGGAATCTTCAAACTGCACTCTTGAGTTTACTTTACCCCACACCCCACCCGTGATCACTGTGTTGCTTTATAGCGGTTAAAGAATGGCCGCTGACCCTCCACAAATGGAACTCCACTCTGTTTTCTGAGTGCTACGCAAAACAGGCCACCCTACCATTTCCCATGAGAACAAATCAGTCTGTGCAGAAATTAGAGGGCTTTTAAAAAATTCACTTGAACTCTTCCCAGGCCCCATTTGTGCCGTGCTCCTCCACGAGCAGAGGCCATGGCAGACATTCTTACTGACTTATTCTTAGTGCTTTGGCTCATTTTAAGCGAGTAACAAAGTCAGATGCTCGACATGATGCTGAGGACACCATAAGTGTGTTATCCCTCACCCTGGTGTCTCGAGCAGCTTCGCTGTGGCCACACTGAGTGCTCAGCTAAGTAATTTTTCCAACCCCCCTCCCCCCAAAAAAACCCTTTTTTTCTGGTGCTTTGTTGATTGCACAAGCAGTTCATTAAGTAAAAACCATCCATTGTGAATGGTATGCCAATATCAGTCCACAGCTTTGCTCAATACATCATCGCTGACGAAACACCCTGCATCATTTTAGCAGGGATCATTTCAAATGGTTCGCAAAGAGCAAAGCTTCTTTACCTCACAAGATATCTGCATTTCAATTCTAGTGTTTTGCTCATATTTGAACGCCACAGTGATGACCTCAGATGAACGAAAAAAAAGAATGTATACATTAATTTGATTAATACTGAATCCTGCTTGTTTATAGCAAATAGCTAAAGTGCAATGAGCTACTGACATCGCTAAGTGTGGCTCTCTAAATGCTGCCTTTTGTCATTTTGCATGCGCCATGCTGGGCTCCTGAATGAAGGCATGGGATTGGATGGCTGTTTGTGTCAGGGATTACAGAGACTATATTTGCTATAATGTGTGTAAACTGTCTAACATTTGAGGCAAATTCCAGCACAAAACTTCTTTTACATTACATACCTTTGCAGGCATCTTTCTGCTGAAGGACACTTCTCAATATTTCAGATTATAGTGAATTTAGAGTTGAGTTGTTATTCAATATTGATGCAGCCTGTATTATTGATGGTCTCACAGCTAGCAAGACCACCTTTGTATTTGTTATTTAAGACTTAGGGCATTATGACCTCAGATATATTGAGATCATAGATAGATCATGCATTGCTGTACATCGACCAGCGAGGAGTATTGACCTGAAATAGGGTGAAATAGTTTGAATTATTAACTACCGCTCCACACGCCTCTCTAGTGGGCAGCAATGAAGGCAACGGTATCGTGTTCTTGCAAGGAGTCTGCATGGTCATTATACAATCGCTGCCTTTGAGGCTGCTGATGTCAGGTAATTCAGCCTCACAACCTGGTTCTCACCACACATAGGAGTCAATTGAATGCATGGCCTGCCACGAGATAAAAGGGAATTAGTTCTGTAGATTGGGTTGTGCTCCACACCTTACAGTGGCGTGCATTTGTTCAATATTTAGCTGAACCTGAGA
The DNA here is from genome assembly GCF_001640805.2 of Lates calcarifer. Classification (NCBI taxonomy): domain Eukaryota; kingdom Metazoa; phylum Chordata; class Actinopteri; family Centropomidae; genus Lates; species Lates calcarifer. The sequence goes on from NC_066845.1 coordinate 16,141,616, forward strand.
ATCACTAAAGCCAGAGTTCAGTGGGCAGGAGAGAAATGTGTGTGCAGAATGGAGAAAGGTGGTGTAAAGTCTGGAGGATTTGATGCCAACACTGCTGAGACTGTCCAGGCTTGTAACACCATGTAGTGGTAGAATACAGTCATAACACACTTCATCATGAAGGACATGAGCAGAATACAGAAATAACATGTTTATGTTTGACTGCTGCTGTTTCTTGAAATAATTTTTCTCATTTTACTATAACAATTAGCATGAATCACTGTGAAAAAAAGTAAAACTAGTGTATATCTGCCACTTTCACTCTCAGCTTTCACACTAAATAATACAGTATGTCCTCATGCTCAAAAACTACAACTGACATTTTAATAAATTTAGTTCTTTTTAATGCACTGCATGCATGAACATATTGTTAAATTAAACAGACTGATGAGCTTTAGGAAACATTTCCGATGATTTTCAGGGGGTTTGTGGGCACTTTGTGTGCTGTCTTAAAGAGTGAGAATATTGTATCGTCTTTGGCCCTACAATCCACTATAAGCAGGTTAAGTAAAAAGGATGATGGCCAGGGCTTTCATTGCTTCCAATTAAACCTTGCTTGTTAGTTTAACCTCTAGGTAAACCCATCAAACAATTGATGTCAAGGAAACCCTGCCAACAGTGGGCCTCGCCTGAATGGTCATTAATTTTAATTGCCTAGATATTAAAGATTTAGAGCACAGAGACGTGCAGGATAGAAATGATCTGATGTCCTGCAAATCCAGTCAGTTTTTACGCCACAGCATTGGCGGGCTGCTGGGGATATTAAAATTTAAGCACATGGGTGGAAATTAAATAAAGCGTCATTAGGGGCAGCTGCTCTTTGGCTGGTCCAGCCGTGGGCTGCAGGGCCTGAGAGGGGGGCAGCAGCACAGCGACAAGACACTCTAATTTATAGGACCATTAAAAACAAGCATCATCTCATTATTATTCCACTGTTATTGCAGAGCCAGCATTCACACTTAAGGCTCACCCCTCGTACAACTTTTCAGCGTCTGACTGATGTTGGATGTCATCGTTTCAGTTCAACAAAATTAGCATTTTCCTGCTGCTCTAAATCTGAATATGCCCAATTTCAAACATTAATTCGATCTCAATACTTCCTCATGCCTTTAGAGTTCAATTTTATTTCTGTGAAATATTTGTTTTATTTAAACACATCATCGACTAACAGTGCCACCCCAGTAATCTGTGTTTACTGCTTCATGTCTGCAGGTCTTTACCCTGTAACTCTCGCTCTGATAATTATAAACGAAAGTTGCTTCCAGAATCATTGAGCATGCATGTACATACACACACACACACACACACACACACACACACACACACACACACACACACACACACACAGATGTTTCATAACTGTATTAATGTTTTGTTATTAAGCATTAAAGTACAACTATTAAAGAAGGGCAAGTGTTTATGTAGATTGGTATGCATGCTGTAATTAGTATTAGTGTCAGTATTTTAATCAAATGACACAGATATACTGTGTTTTCTCTGTGTAAATTTGACAGGCAGCCTTAAACATTTGCAATATCTTTCCTATGTTAAATGATTGTATGTGTATATTTTGATTTAAATAATTGTACACATGTATTTATATAAGGTGTCAATCATCTAGACTCACTTATCTGGAATCAGTGAGCATTCTTTGGAGGGTAAATTATTAATGTTCATATATTTCACAGAGGGAAATGTCAGAATATATATCCTTAACAACCACCCTTGATATGAGAAACATATATAATACCCTTACTACAGTATCTCAGGCAATAGGAGCCCCTTGTGTTTTAGTTTTGTCAGGAGACAGATCTGAGAGCATGTCATGCTCCCATCCATGAGAAGACACAAGTGCCTCCTGATTATAGCTTAATTAGCTTGTGTACCCGGCGGACATTACTGCAGGGGCTGGGAATTGGGTACTTGATGGACCCAAACATGACATCTTGAAACAATCACACTGCTCAGTGCACGGTGCTGTGGCTGCTTGACGTCTGACTTCTCTGCTCCTCCTCCTTCTGCTCTCCCACACAGGTATCCAACTGGTTTGGCAACAAAAGGATCCGGTACAAGAAAAATATCGGCAAGTTTCAGGAAGAAGCCAACCTGTATGCCGCCAAGACTGCTGTAAATGCAGCACACGCTGCAGCCGCTGCAGTGCAGAACAGCCAGGCCAACTCCCCTACCACACCTAACTCCGGTAGGCACTCCTGCATATAGACAAAAAAAAAAAAAGATATGCCCTCTACCTCAGCCCTTAACCTGCTGCCTACCTGCCTCACTCTCTCATGCACCATTCACACAGGCAAGAGTGACAGGCTCTGCTCCCAGCTTGGGGATCACAGTGTCTCCTGTCTATAAGACAGTTGATGCCAAGCAAACTCATGCATAAAGAGAGCGTTCCTGACTTGTGAACCGAGAACACGTGTATTTTTGGCAAAATAAAAAAGGCAAGAATTCAGAATGATGCCATGGGATTTGTTTTCCCTTGACTTTCTGTCAACTTCCTGTCATTTGTAATGCAATGGTATGTAGTCCCACTGAATGGTAGTGCTTTTTTTTGCTATATAAAGAGAAACATAATTGCTGGGAGCATTTTACCTACAATAATAGACGTATATTAAAATGACATTATTTGCAGATCATATTGACTATGAATCATATAAAAAACCAAGCCTAAAAGGGCATGTTTAGTCCGGTTTAATGAGTAATGTCATGCTGAGTTTGGACTAGGTTGACCTGCGTCGGGATGTGGTAAGCTTATGAAGTGGTCCCTTTTTCTTGCACCCAGGATTCCAGATGAAAGATGAAGAGTTTCAGCTGGATTCTGCAGAGAGCAAAAACACTCTTTTAAGCAACATGTTTACTGGTACTGCTCTTTTCATAAGCTTCTTATTGTCCTTGTCATTTACCATGTGATACCTCCCTGCCAAACTTAGAATGGAAGTAGGTGATGTGGAACAATTGGGAGCTTAAGCGACCAACCACATATAGAACCGGTCCCTTTGTGTCATGTGATTTTCATTTCATCTGTGTCCACCGCATTCAAAAAAAAAAAAAAAAAAAAAGATCCTCTTCAGTCCCTCTGCATATCGTCCTCTTCTGTTTGTTTCTTTGGTTCCCTTCCCTCACCCTTGTAGTTGCTTGCTTTATGGGAGTCTTTATTTAGTGCATCTGTCTGCCTGAGTTGGGTCTGTGTATGCAGACACATGCGTGGTGTGTGTCTGCGTTCTTTGTGCGTGTGCGTGTGTGTCTGTGCTTTCCCTTTATAGCCCTCTCATGTATTTAGCTACTTACATCTTCCCTTTCCAGGTTCTTCAGGTTCTTTTAACCTCCCAAACTCTGGGGACATGTTCTTGAGCATGCAGAGTCTGAATGGGGATTCTTACCAAGGGGCACAAGTCGGAGCCAATGTACAGTCACAGGTAGGATCAACAATCAGGGACAGTTCCTGACTATACCAGTGCAGAGAGCTGTCCTTGTCTTGCCTGTGTACTGAGCCATCCACAGTGCAGTCTGAAGCACATTAAACCAAAAAAACAAACAACAACAAAAAAATAAGAAAAAATATGCTGCTCACGGGAGGGCAGTTTAAATTACCACAGCGAGGCCTCCAGTAACCTCAGATTGACTCAAGTGTTTACTGACTATTTCGCTTTGGATGGAATATTTTGGCAGCCAAAATATAATCCCACCCCACTGCTATCATGCCACAAAGCAACTTCCTGGTTACTATTCCAAACATTTTGTGAATGCATTTGGCTTTGACTTGAGCTCTTGGGTTGGTATTGGGTTTTTGGTACCGTGTTTTCCCCCCTTTTTTCTGTACTCTATATTGCTATCTTCCTGTCTCATCTTGTTATTGTTTGTTGTTGATGTCCTCCATTTTGTAAGTTTAACGCAGCTGCACAACTGACACACAATCACAACTATGCACTTCTGAAAACAAATCTATGCTTATTCTTGATTACAGAAAAAATAAAAGCTCATTTTGAACAGCCATAGCACATGTTACGTTATTGTCACTTATGCTTTTGTTTTTGTTTATTATTTCATAGCCTCTATATAGAATGTAATAGATTAGAGCATGCTAGTAATTTTTTTTCATTAGAAAATCTATTAGCTGTGTTACAAATCTGGTTAGCACATTTGCTGTCTCAGAAGTCCCCTTGTGATTTCACACTAGTCAGTATCTGTTGCTTCACTGAGCATGTTTACAGTTAGTGTCGAACTGCTGCAAGACACCCAGTTGACCAGCTTGTCCACCTTGTCTGTCCCCCTCAGGTGGATACCCTGCGCCATGTTATCAGTCAGACGGCAGGATACAATGATGCTCTTGGGGGCAACACGATGTATAGTCCACATGGCTTAAATGTAAGTAGAGGTGTTATTGGTTACACATGTAGATTATTGTTGAGACAAAAGCAGTGTGGAATTAGTTTCTGCTGTTTTTTTTTTTTTATCATCGTGCTTATATTTGTAATTACATCTAATGAAGGTACAGTCCATCATATTGCATTACACACATGGTAGATACAGAGAGACACAAAGCTGCATGTGTGTTTTTGTCACTTTCTCACCTGATATGAACAAAAGTTGAATTTGATAAAAACACATTACCCAGCAGGGGAATGAAACTCCCAGTTTACTTCAGTACACATGCTTTAATACTTTGTTTGACTTACACAAAAAAAGGATGAAAAAAAAACTTCCTTTCACTCCACAGTATCTGTTGCATTTTAGCTGTTTTGAAAGGCTTCACAGAATTTTCCATAGCCTTATCTTCATGATAAAATATGATCATGTGATCGCCCGCAGCCCTTTCCAGACATGAATTCCATCTTCCCTGATGAGATTTGATATGGCGCCTTTTTGTAAAGCAGCGCATAATCTGAAGCTATCAGAGTAAAGATTAATTTCGTTGATGAGAGACGATGAAGAGAAAAAGAGAGAGAGAGGGAGAGAGAAATACTATCAGACAGCTCTCTCTCTCTACAATATATCAGAACCTCAGTATTTGCTCTCTTTATATTGTTATGCCTGTTGGGTAAAATGCACGCATATTCAGTCTAATACTATTGAAAGCTTAAGCATCAGAAATAAGGTATTACATTTACAGCAGTGTTACTGGAAATTTAAAAAAAGATGTCTGTGCGAAAAAATTAACACATTTCATGTAAACAAATGGTGGCGGCTGTTGCCAGCATTCACTGCTTGTGGTGTCATTTTGGCTTTGCTGAAGCCTTATTGCTATAAGCTCTTTAGACATGTCAACTCCTCACAGGATCAAGTGTGTTTTCACTTTCTCACAAGGTTTCTCACTTCCATGTGCAGTGTAGACCTGTGCCTACCGGCTCACCAGAGCTCAGTATGATCCCTACTAGAAACAGCAACTGATGGCACTGAACAACCTCAACATGTGAAAAAAAAGGAGAATCAGAACAATAAAGAAGAACAGGAATAAAATATTTTTGAAGAAGTTGAATTTTGGTAAAGCTTCTATTTTGTAGCAGCAACCCTGAAAGTGCCTTCTAGATGTATTAGCATAGACTAACCTTTAGCTTTGTTGGTAGTGACGTAGAGGGATCCAGTAAAGGCTAGGTCATGCCTGGAGCAAAGCAAAGTCAGGCTGGCTAAGACTGGCTCTCTTGGAGAGGCCCTGCCCTGTCACTTCCACTCAGCTCTCCCCACCTCACCCGGCCCGAGCCCTCCCTCTTCCTGACTGACAGGAGAATATGTAGCGACAAGCTGTCGTCCGCTGCTGGAATCTGCTTAGACACTGATTTCGGGTACTGCTCCCATTGGTCGGGACATGAGGCAAATTTGTTTCCAACAGTCTCTCTGCTGATGCTACTGTATTTCAAAGAATGCTCAGAGTCCAGACTAATCACACAGCATCAGTGTATGTGCAACATTTTAATAGCAGCTGACACATTAGGGTAACCTATCAGTTTTGTTCTGTTCCTTTCCATTTCAGGGGTGTTGTGTTACATTTTGGGTATAAAATTGTACCAAGCTCATGTTGCAGAGATCGTGATTGTAATCTCAACCTCTCCCATTTGTGTCCCAGGCTAATGGGGGATGGCAAGATGCAACGACTCCGTCTTCTGTAATATCTCCGACAGAAGGACCTGGAAGTGTGCACTCCGATACCTCGAATTGATCCGCTATTAATGCATCTTCGCCTCAAGCTGGGCATGGACTTTTTAACTGGCTGACCAACTGCAGAGGATATTAAAAAAAAAATGTCACAACAAGATTTGTTTTCCTGTACCTTAAAATTTCCCAGAACCATGCCACACAAAATTAACATCTTCCATCACAAACACCGAGTGTTTCCTGATTGTTCAATGTTTTCGTTCTGTCTTCATAAATCAACCGTAATCACCATGCCCTTTTTTGTTTGTAGTAGGAGTAAGCACACACACACATGTACAAATAGAAAACAGCCCTCAGATGTTACTCAGTAAACTTTCAGGATAATTATCTTCTCTGAACTCAAAATACTGGATGACACTTGTGTATTTAACGTGACATTTTTATGACATTTTAAATGCCCATTTGTTTGATTCTTGATTTAATTACCACTCTCCATTTTGATAATTGGGTTCTCTTTCAGTTCTTACAATACATAGATTAAAGCAGCTGTTTTCTTTGACTGTAATGTGCTCGCAATCTTGTCCGGCAACTCAACAATGCTACTGTTGACAGCTCAATGGCAGCTTTGTAGTTCCTTTCAAGATTTATTTTCGCCTTACAGCCGTGTACATTAGTACAAGGGAATGACTATTCAAACTCTGGAACATAAAGAAGTGTAATTGATTGCTTGACTATAACATGACACCATTCCATATTTTATAATTTGATGTTTAGTATGTACATATGTAAACATTTTTTTCTTTTTGTACTGCTTATGGAAATCAACAAATCCCCCACAGTAGATCATTCCTTCATGGCACAAGAGCAGGCCCCCATTACACAGGAAAAGTTGTACATAATATAGCTAAAGAGTAATTATACACCCCACCAATCAATCCACAGCTTTATTACCTCATTCCAATCCATAGAAACCAATAATTTCCAACTTTTCTGTAGCTTAGAGTGCTCACTTACTACCTCTAAACAATATCACCACCATTGTTTCTTTTGCCCTTATTTAATGTTTTTATGTAGTTATTTTGATTACATCTTGTAACACTGTAAACTCTTCATTCTCTATGTAATCTAATGTATATTTTAATCTTTTAATAAAATGCTGTTGCTGTACTGCAACTTAAAATGACAAAAATAAAAAAAATGAAAATGATAACAATATTAATACCATGAAAAATAGACGGGGAGTGCGTGGGGCGGGATGAAGAAGTTGTTGGTCTGTGACTTTTACGAGGGGAGGGCGGGGGGTGCGATGAACATTGTTGATAAATTAACACTAAACAGTAAAACTGTTGTAAATACTGAAGAAAAAAAACATTTTGAATGTTGCTCATCTTGTTACTAAATCATGCAAAAAAAAGAAGAAAAAAATCACTATAAAAACTGTAATGCATAGAGGTTTCAGTATTCAGAACTGTAAATTTCCAGCTCTGTTCAACAGGGTTCAAGACTTCTTTTCTCTTTTTTCTATTGTATGTGATTCTGAAACTGAAAAGTCATGACAAATGATTTGTGGCAGTGATTCTAATGTATTAAAGATGTTTAGTGTTACTTTCTAACCAGACTACACCCTGGACTGAAAAGTCTTCCTTGTGGTAGTTGTGTAATTTCAAACATGAATAAACCTTTTGCTTTCATGACAGAAAGGTGTGTTTCCTTCATGTTTGTTGAGTCAGTATGAAAAGCTTTCTTCATCGTAAACTAACAATAAAGCACAGATTCTAATAGAGGGGTCCTGCACGTATCCACTAATATTAACTTCAGCCTCTCATTACAATTTATTTTTTTATTTAAGAATATCAAATATATATTCATACAAAATGTAATAATTACAAGTAATTAATTCATCATTTGCATTCAGTGATTCCTGCACATATAAGCTCTGCACAAGGCCTTTGCTCTCATTTCATATGGTAGGGAGAAGGTAAAGACTTAACCTGGTTTGCAGCTACTGTGGAGCTGACATGGTTAGTGCAATTAACTGAAATGTCAGGCACTTCTAATTCAGGCTATTTTGTCTGTCTGTTGTGGAAAGGCTGCCTTAATGGATCATTGGTTACCAATTCCACATGGAAATTGACATCCATTTATTCTCATTTTCTCAGCAGAGTTCTTCATCCCTGTCTTCCTCCTGTGCTCATGTCCAGTGTTTGTGTCTCTCAGTCATGGGCCCTCCTGGATTTTACAGAGTAAATACAGAGTGTGTGTACACTGCTACAAATAGATGAGCTAATTTAATACTTGTGTGTGTGTGTGTGTGTGTGTGTGTGTGTGTGTGTGCACATGTCATTGTTTTGATTTCAACATATGAGTGTAGATAGACAAGGAAAAAGAGAAGAGAGATGTTAACAGCATAGCATGAGTTTAATTTGAGTGCAATGCACAGACGGCTTCCCGGGAGAGCATATTTGTCCACTCAACCAGTGCAGAACTTCATTGAACACCTTTCTCTGGAAATCATATCTTTATCTTGATATTCCACACCCGTGCCACGGATTTCAAAATGCACGGAGATCCTTTTTGCATAGCAGTTTGAGTTTTAAAAATAACGTTGCCTTTGAGGTAAATCAAAAAAGAAGCTTTATGGGTTTTTAAAACTGCTTTGCTTGCCACTATTTTTCTTATGATTATTAATAAAGATTGGATTCTGCTTGAGGGATATTTTTGCAGCATGTCACTGTTGTTTTCTTGAACATTTAGTGCATCTACACAAGCTAGTTTAGACTATTCTTTTCTGATAAAATCAGAGTGTGCATATGCATATGTACAATACCTCATGAAAGCATTTGGAGTTTGAAGTCCAGTCCTGCTGTACCCATTTGGATAACAATGTATTTGCTCATTCTACCTTTACAAATAGATACATTTGCCTCCTCATGACTTCAACTATTGGATTTTAAGTACTGCACTCAGCAAAATTGGCCCCAGAACCTTTTGAATAAAGAAGTTACATTTTCTGAAATTATGCCTATTAGAGATTTTTCTAAGGTTCATTAAAGACGACATTTTCTAAGTAAAATTCACTGTGAAAAGCATGCATCATTAAATATGGAAATCCAGAATTATATTAGCAATATGCACCAAGCTCGTGCCAATTAAATTAGAGAAAGATATCATTTATATTATTAAGGTAGAGTTCATATTAGATTAAGTATAAAATGTAATTCTTTCACAGTTTGATTTATTGCTTATAGTGCATTGTTCACAGACCCATGTTATACCATATTTCAATAGAGAGATTGTTTATATTAAAATGTAAAACGCTGTAATTGCATCACACTATTGCTAAATTAAATTGGTAGGAGGTTCAAACAGAAATTCATAAGCTAGAATATATCTATTTTTCATTCTGAAATGTGACTCTATATATGCACAGTGTTGTTCACATAGAACCCCTTAAAACATGATGTTTGCAGCTACTTTGTTGTTCACTTTAGAGTTGATGGAGAAAATGTGTACTTTCTGTAAGCCTTAGGAATTTGATTCCAGAGAGTAAAACAAATTAGTCTAAGTTGAGTCCAAGACAATACGCAATAATGTTGTAGCTTTGATCAAAGATTGGGACAGTATGAGGAAAAATAGAAACCTAATAGATCATAATTCATTGGGAAGCCATTAGGAGACTTTTCCAGAAAGAAGGGTCCAGTTCAAGCTGATTTTAATTAATATACAACAGCTGATACATTTTATGTGCATGCAATCACCATTGATTAATTGCGGATGATCAAACAATTAAGCTTACCTAATGCATCTGACTTAAAAACAGAACACAAATCACAGCAATATCCAAAGAGCAGAACTGAGGAGGTAGATTAAGTGTTCACAGTCACTGTACTGTTGAATATTTAGGATTAGCAATGTGACATAACTGAACAATAAAAAGTCTTGGGTGTAATAGTAGCATAGGTCTTCAGTGTGTGGTGGGTATTGGAAGTGACAGGATTTAGCTCTCAGGTATTAACATACACTGGTAACTACCTGAACTCTCCCTTTCACATTTCTAAGTACTGTTTAAACATTGAGTAAATGGTTTGTAAGACTTAAATGTAGTTGGATGCATGTATGAGAGCAAATGTTCATTATTTGTCAACAATAATAATTTTTTATTACAACTGTTTTATTTTATTGCTATACATTGTCATTATTCATATACAGTTATATTTGGTTAAAACTACAGTCTAGTGCATCATTAACAATCTGTTAAATGCGTATGCTAATTAATAATAAACAGAGGAGATTAAAGTCAAGTTTTAACAAAACATTTATCAACTTTAAAGCAACTAGTTTGAACAATTTACTTGCCTAGCAAAAGAGTTGAAAAGAATATGTTTCTATATGAGCATAACAGATCTTTATGATTTATGTCAACTACCAGTAATACAGCAGTGAAAATTACTTAAGTAAGCCATAAGTAACCTGTTTTTAGTAAAATATCAAATGTACCTCTTTAATTTTCAGCGTAAATGGCATCTGAAATGAAAATGTTATTGTCTCAGTGTGATGCTACCATCTAAAATTATGTTTATTGGCTTTATTTTAATTGTAAGTCTAAGTATATTAATGCAGAAAATGTGTTTTCCTTGTATGTTCAAAGGTGTGTTTTCTGTGAACATTTTTAGTTCAGGATTTCCCTGAATTTTGACTCAACAGATCTGCTTAACTTACAAATTCTCCTTTCTGGAATATCTGCTTTAGGTAATAATTTTGCTTTGTCAGAGCTTGCTCCATGAGAAGCTCATAATACCAGAGACATGAGCCTGAGTCGTGTACAGTAGCTTGATTTACTGAGCAGGAGTATAATGGACCAGAGACTGCCTGCACTGATCTCTTCAGCAGCACTGACTTCTATTAAGAGATGAGACCTGAGTGTCCTTTGAGCTTAAAACAGTGGAGTTAATTAACATTTGATCTTATCCCCCCTTACATCTTAAGAAGTTCAATTTCAATTTCATTTTAACCCATTCAACCATTTTGGTGCTCGATGATTGCTTTACAATCGCATATAGCCTCATCTCTGAACTGATGGTGGCTTATCATAGCTTGTTGGGCAAAAGCAGGCATGTGAAGGCTTGTGACAGGAGACAGATGTTTGCCTTACCTCTTAGCAGACGCGTGTCAGCAAGCAAGGGCCTTTGTGCTTCTCAAATATTCTGACACCAAGTCACAAAAAATAGAAAACAGCAGAAAAAACAGCAGCACTATCTGTCTCTCTTTCTCTGTCACATACACACTCTGCACAATAAAAATTCAATAATCGTATCATGTAACTTTATTAAATCAATGGCTGCATTAATTTAAGGTGTAGACCTTTCTAATTTGGCTTCATAAAGACTTCATTACTGAGCCAAATATGTCACCAGTCTCTTAACTGCACAACTTACAAAGCAGGTGAAAGTCACTGAGGCAGATGATAGATGTAGCATATAGTATGGAGCACAGTTTCATATAAAGCCACAAAAGGCTCAAGCATCGCAATATAAAATGATTGTGGTGACAGCTCTTAAATTTGTTTGATCTATAGTGGTGCAGCCTCTGCTTTTGATTAAATTTGGTCCTTTGTGGCCTCATTCATATTTGTTTTTAAGGAACAAATATGTTGATACACGTGCCATTTCTATAAATAAATAAATAATGAAAGAATGTTTTTAGAGGCATGAATATCATACATTAACACAATTCAAACATGGCACCTGGCAACCTGAAAGAAGCTGTACTTGGAAGTAATTCATCTGCTAGTTACATTTAACACTCATACTGAAGAACCAGGAAGCTTTCCATATAAAGTAAAATGTATTTGTTTCACAGCTCGATGCATTGTGTTTTTCTTACTTTTATTAAAACTCAATAACTAAATGTATGACATGCAAACTAACCACAGTACCGTATTGAGCGCACCTAAATATAAGCAGCACCCACTAAATTTAAAAAGGAAAAAAAGTACACACACACACACACATATATATATATATATAATTACCATAACTTTTATATATATATATATATATATATATATATAGGCACTTGTCACGCACTTGTCTATAAGCCACAGGTGTCTACGTTGTAACATGAGATATTTACACATTCACGCTGCCGTCTCCAATGTCTCACTATCGATTCATTGATGCCAAGCTTACATCCAGCAGCTCTATTTCCTTTTTCGACAGCCAGATCGATTGCCTTTAACTTAAAAGCTGCATCATATGCATTTCTTAGTGTGTTTTCCATGATGAGGGTGTGTGCATTAAGCACATTAATTCGAACAGTTTCATTGGTCCACTGTGACCTGTTCGGTATTTCATTGGTCTGATATGACGAGGCTAAATGTTTTGCCGGCATGAAGTTCGTCAGCCCGTAAAAATCTATAAATTAGCTGTATCATTGTTTAAGCCGCAAGGTTCATAGCGTGTGAAAAAAGTAGCGGCTTATAGTCTGGAAATTATGGTAATTAACTAATTAATTAATTACAATTAACAAATTCTAACATTATAAAAATAGCTGGTAATGACTTTTAATGGAATAGAGCAAATAAATAATAAATAAAAAATATCAGTTTTATTTCACAGGGAAAGTTGTATGAATTTTTTGTTATTGTTTAAGTTACTTAAAGGTCCCCTGTGCAGTTTTTGACCACTAGTTGCGCTATGGAGCAATGTTAGTATGAATTGGTCCCTGTATTGTTTGCATTGTGCACTTACATGAAGGTGCACATGCACACAGCTAACACTATTTACAGCTGATCAACAGTAATGCAATACACACACACACACACACACACAAAGGCAGTGAAAAAGAAGACTGTCGCTTTCACAATTGTTAAAGGAAATTAATTCAATGCATTTTTTAGACCTCAAGCATGCACACAGTGCATTTTGGTGCGAAACACTGAGTGTAAATATAACTTTTGATAGGCACCTGTAATGTGCACATCATGGTATTTGAGCATTTGACACTATGTATTACTGCCATTGTCACGTTATCTTTCAATACTATAGTTTAAAATACAAACCATGACTAACTGCATGTAACACTCTATACTCACTGTTCTCTATATGTCTTGTATAGTGTTTTCTAAAGAAAACTCAAGGACAACATTTCTGGAAGGTCGTGGGTATTACCTGTGAATTGTTGGTGTTGGTGCAGTATGTCAGTGTGTGCAGTATGTCAGCCAAGACAGAGCAAGCCCATGGACGATTGTATAACTGTTAAGAGGGATGGAAAATGCTTGATTAGATTGGCAGGGCAAGGTAAAATGAATGCTGAATCAAGGGTACACCCTAAATCTGTGCTTGGGCAATGGCCGTGGCAAGAAGGATGATCCTGTGACTTATAAGAATGGGACACTAAAATATCTGTGTATTGAGGGCACCTAGTGGAAAAAATAATGTACCATTGGAAATAAGGTAGGTGCTCTGGGAATTTGGATTTTGCTGGATTCCTTGAGACAGTGTTTGCCCCTTTTTTGCCTATCAGGAAATATACAGAATATTGATTATTAATTTAAGAAAAATATTTTAACTGGTGGTATATAGTGATCAATTTTTACTCTTCAAAATTAGTCCACATCATATTCAATACATGCATTATTTATCAATGTGCGTAGGCTACGTATGATTGTGTGACTTTGCACATAATACCAAAGATGCACCTCAAAGGTATAAATTATGACACATTAATTCAGTGTCTTACATTTAAATGCCATCCAAGATTTTGTCACATATCTTCTTCTCTCTCCCAGTCTTTCTTGTCTCTGTCTCCTTGTTTTTGCTTGGATGTATATCCTGACATCCAAAAACAAACGATCCTGTTGTCAACATCTGGAAAAAAGATGAAGCGGCCGAACCAATTTGTTATTCAAGATTAGGCAAGTGGGTCATTGACTAAGTATACCAGACAACAGACTAAATTCATTTACAAGCTTTAGAAAAGGTATAAAGTGACAAGACTACCTAAAGTGACAACATGTTTGTGACTAGATGCCTCTGATGTTTTTTTCTTTTTTTCCTAAAACATAAAATCGTCTATTAAATATCCTCTGCTACATTTTCACATGCTGGAGATTGGATGATTCAAAAGAGGATGGCAACATGCTGGGAAAGATTATCAAAAGCTTTTGTGAGTGTTCAGAGTAGTTATGAGCTACTAAAGGAGCACTACAGTCAGATTTATATTTGAGGTTTACAACCTGAGTGGAACTTATTGTTCTCCCACATCACTATTTGCTGCTGCACAACAGCAAATGTTGTTTCAGCAATAGGTTTACATCTCCAAGAGTCTACAGAGGGGCTGGAGCAGTCATTTGTTCTTAGTGCAACTAGACTCAGAAATGAGTACACTGTGGAGTTGTACCTAATCTATTGTCTTAGTGCTTCTTTCCAGCAGCACAGATACAGATCATTGCTTACAGTGTATGTTAGGATGCTCCTGAATGTTCTCAATGTGTTCTCCTGTGTCTCTCTGTCTTTGTGAACCATGTACTGGCAGTGTTTTGTTCTGTGTACTGTAGTATGTCAAGTGTGGAGGCTTCATGAGATCATAACTGCTGTCAGTTCGGTTCAGTGTACAGTGGCTTTTCCAAAGCTGATCTACATGGCCATTCTGTCTCACTTTGTAATAGACCCAACAATTTATAAAAAGAAGTGTTTCTTACTGTGATTGCATACAAAGTCAGTGGAAAAACACAAATAAATATGAATGTGAAGGTTGGCACAAACAACACCATGACACATAAGCACGATCACTTTCAACTTGACCCAAAAAAATGTATGAGTATCTCAGGGCTTTGTTGATCTGGTTCATAAGCATGAAAAGACAAGAGGAAAAAGGAGAGAGAGACTGGAGGGAAATAAAAGACACACACATAACCACACAGTCAGTGCTTCTGTTGCTAGTTAGCTTTCAGCTAAGGTCTCAGCTACAGTTGGTATATTAGATGTCTGGGGAGACAAGTAAACACAGACTAAGTGTTGGATGAGATGATTGATACCACTCACCTGTCTGCTAAATATGAAGCTGCAGAAAATCGTAGCCAGTTGACTTTGCTGAGTGTAAAGACTGTAAACAGGGGGAAACAGTTAGCCTGGCTCTGTCTGAAATGACAAGTTGTGATTTTGTCCTTTACCTTTGGCAGAAATGGGCTTCCACAGATATGAGCGTGGTATCAATCATCTCATTTATATCTCAAGAAGAAAGTGGAAATGTTGAACCATTTCTTTAACTTTGATGGCATCACTGAGACACATTTGTTGTTTTCATTATCTTCATTTAGGGCACACAAAATTGTTACAGAAATACGTAATGAAAATGAAATCCACACTACGGCATTTCATAACAAGTTGGTAAAATGCTAATTTGACTGAAATCGATCCAAACCTGAAACTCACCACCCAGCTGCTTTGATTCTGGTAATTACTTGAGAGAGCAGCTAATTTTTACAACACATTTTCCCTCCTCCATGCACTGTCTAGTGCAGTGTGGCTATAGGCTACATTGTGTAATGGGAAGTCATTAGCTTTTGGTCTGATGCAGTTTGTTCTCAGTCCCTCGCTGCTACATTTATATTTCATATCTTATGTTTCACACTGTATTAACAGCTGTGGCTTGTTTTTGCCATCTGCAGACAATTACTTTAGTTTACTTGGCTTTGTAATAATAACATGTTTTCTTCTTGCAACTCTCTCAATAGACAACATACTGCAAATTCTTGACAGGTGCTGAGGCATTTGCTCGGGAGACATGGTGAGGAGGATTATTACTGCATTATTTAGTTCTCCTGAAATAAACAAACACATTTCCCTTCCTAGCATCATGTGCGACTATCAAGTCAGCATTGTGTTTTGCATCGCTCCAGCTCGGAGCAGCCAATTATGATTTACGTCGACTACCAAGAACCTCACTGCCCCTTTTCACCTCCAACAAGACCCACTTAGTGTAGAATATTTTCCCTCCCATACCCTCTCATTTGCTCTGTATCTCCTCCTTTTATGACCTTTTTACATTCACCTTGCCTTGTTTCACCTACTTGCTATCACCACAGTGGCTCAGGTTCCGCTCCACAGTCTAGTTTCAGTATAATAACTTGACACTTCACATTGCATTAGTCTTAGTCCCGACAACAAGGTTATGTGACCTATAGTGTCAGAGAGCATACACCATACTTGCCTGGAGTAGCTATTTATCAAGACAGCTTTGGGCCACCTATGATTCAGAGCAGAACAAATACAGATGTGAGGCGGTTATACTGAGGACATATTTGTCCAGCAACCAGAGCTTTAGCTAGCAAACACCATCACACAGGTTTCTCTCACAGGGACTTGAATGGAACTTTTAATCCTATAGCAGTCACCAGGATGTATGTCATTACATGGTTAACATAATAAAAGCATTATTATCCAATCTTTGAATTTCACATTAAAATTCACTTCATATGGTATAACTGGCTGAAGTCAAAATGTGATTATTGCTGCTGAATTAAAAAGACATTTATACATCTTATTCTTTCATATCAATCAATTATTACATATGATCAGTTTTTAAATGACATACAGTAACACACTTGTATCTCAGAGAGCATTTCTAAGGACTCTGGCGTAGAAATATTAAAATATTATATATTCTGCATGTATCTTCAACTATTGATGAAGAACAATGTGAGGAGAGTGTTTAGGCCCGTGTACTGGGTGGGGAGGGAGACCCTGTGCAGCAGAGAAGGAGGCCGACTATGAACCCTGAGGAAGTCATTAGGAGACCAGTGACCTCACTGGTGCAGAGCTCAAAAAAGCTGCCCACCGGCACAATGTCATATTTTACATGCCATCAGTCACTCTACCACCCCTGGCTATCAAACCTGAAGAGCATACAGATATTGAGAACTGAGATATTTGAGAATATTATCATGAAGAGGATTTGTAGGCCTTTGTATCATACCCCACAAGATTTCTGATCAGGACATCTTGGCTTCTTGTCACTTTAATCCAACAATGTGCAAAAAAGTGCCCCTGGGTTACGTCCTCCACCACATTCCTTTAGTGCACATCTGGCCTTTATGACAACCTCTGACATTACAATTGAAGTTCCAGGCGCGTAAACTGATTTTAGACATGAAGTTGCTGTTGTATATTGTCTGTATCTATTCTTTCACTCTGCACTCTGTTTTTACAGTCACTTTTTCACAATCCTAAAACCTTGCGCTTGCCTTAGGTTTAGAAGAGGAATGCTTTGACTCTGACCAAGTTACCCTATTCTTTTCAGTGCACAGCATATGATAAGAAGACGTGATTTTTCACCACGCATCTGCCACTGTGGCTACAAGTGGTAACTACAGCATCAACACAGACAGATTGTTCCATACATCTCCCAAAGTCCTTCTGATTGTCTTGCTTTATGAATGTGTATATTTCTGCGATTTAGGACCATCTTGGGATGTTGGAGTAGATGGAAGCTTTATACAGACTTCTATATACTGCAGACCCATTAAAGGGGCACCTCACCTATTTTACACATGAAGTTCACTTCACTCATCAGGAGTAATACTCGTCAACCTGTGAGAACAGAATTTTTTTTTTTTTCTGTGGCTCCAGAAGGAGCTGTCAGAATTCTGAGAAAATAAAACCTTGCATTACAAACTACACTGCATTTACTAGGCAGCGCAAGTCTAACAGAAGTTGCTATTAAATTGCATCATGTAGGTTCGAGCATTTATGTTGAGACAAGGGATGTTCATGCTTAACTTGCATAATGCCCGATAGTTATTTATTTATTTCAGGTGAACAAATATGACATAAAATGCCTAAATGCAACAATTCATTACATGTTTTCTACAATTTAGTACAGTAGAATCATAGCTATTATCTATAATGCACACTTTTTTCAATTATACATTTTATTGGAATTTTTCATTCACTTAGCATTTCTGTGAATTTCAAACAAGCGAGTCAAGCAAGTGTGATTTCAACTTCATTTATTTCTATGGATAGGAACTGTATGTTGTGAACATGAGTACATAGCAATACAGCAGCCTTTTCCCTAACTGACACTGACTTATCATGATTAAATCAGAGAGAGAATAATTGTAAGCTTAGTGGTAAACCAGGCAGTGGCATTCAAACAACACTATATGCTTCTACATTCATCAAAACCCCTTGAGCCTTTTCACATTTCTCTGCATTAAGCCTCAATGTGCTTTAAGAATCAGCTCAGAAAGTGTGTGGCTACTTTGTTGATCTGTGCAACAATCTGCACCACTGTGCTGCATAATTTATTTTATTGCACATGAAGTAAACCCCTATCACTCTTCCACACAATCGCAGCCTTAGTAAATGTGTTTATCTTGTTTATTTCTCTCTCTCTTTCTCCCCCTCACTCTCTCTCTGGGTCTCTGGGGTCCAAGCGGCCCCTGTCTGCTTCCTGGTGGTGTCTGGGAGCCCAGGTCTATGAGGCACCAGGATCATTTTCCCTCTGTAGTTGTTGTCACTAGCATGGACCCAGCTAATTCATCTTGCTAATGGCAGGTGGGTCAGTTGAGCGCTATAATTGTGATTTCCGTTTTTTTTCTTTTCTCTCTCTCTTGCTCTCTTCTCTTTTTTTGTGACTGTAGTTCCTTGATCTAATAAAAATAGCAGAACCGGGTTTAAAAGAAGAAAAGACAGCTCCACCTGCCATCAGCATGTTCGCTCTCTTGTTTTACCATGTCATTAGGAAGAAAATCCAATTATGTTTTCAGTTAAAAGCAAATAATCACAAATTGCCAAGATTCAGAGTTCACTGCTTTCAAATGCCACACACGATTGGTTGAACTGGTTGTATGATTGACCATAAAGACTTATTACTGAAATAACTGAAATACATGTTTTTAAAAGTAAAACTGCAACAAATTACAATTGGATTTTAGGTAAGATCTTGAGTGACACTTAGATTATATCTGTAGTATACAGAGCCAACTACTGGTCATGAAATAAATAATAAAAGACTTTTGTCCGAATGAATATAATGAACTCTATGCTTTTTAAAGAGGTAACAGATTCTTCCCAGAGTTACCAGAATGAAGTCAGCAGTCAGTTGGAGTCACTGGGGCATGAATCTCCAGAGAGCAGTGGACATGGAATGAGCCCGGGCTGATTTCAGTCAGGAGGAAGGTCGTCACCACACAAATGAAAAACATGAGAAGTGGTTCAAGGTCTAATCAAGTCCTCAGACTGCACTCACTGGGAGCAATTAAGTTCCTCCCTCTCTCTCAACATAGGTAACCAGATCCTCCTATTGACATTCTCAATAAAAGGTCATTTACTGTATGGATAAAATGATCAGCCTCCATCGCCTGAGAACCTTACAGCATAAAATGAACTTGAAAATTCAAAGCTATGTCAAAGCTATGACCAAAAAAAAAAAAGCACGTTATTTACAAAATTGGGAAGGACATAAAATCGAAGAAAAGATTCACATAAAAGAATGAGGGGAATACATTTAGGAAGTGCTTCAACAATAAATAACTACACGGTGTATTTTGAATCTACATGCAGAATCTTCACTGCATGAATTTCAAGACCTTGGCACTGAGTCCAGCCCAACCACAGGAATTCATTACCATCATTGCTAGTCTGACACAAATTAAGTCCTGGTACTTTCTGTCTTGCCTCTCAGACCACAATACTTCATCATAAGTCATCCTTAATTTGTATGGTTGTCGCAGGCACTTGTTGTCAAGTCAGTTAGCTCGCAGCTCCCGTTGTCAAAGCCTGTCAGGACTGCACAAACTGGCAGGGAGAGAGCAATGCGATTTTCACACTCTGATCCCACCTAGAATGCCGACAAAACACTTGTTTGCCTCTGAGCCAAAACATAAACTACAGTCCTCGCATGTGCTTGTTGTGCCGTCTCCCTTTAAATACATTTTTCACATAGTGTGACATCATAGGGGAAAGACTATACCACTGATTCCACTGCAGACCGATTTCTACACAGTCCAAAGTGTAACAACTTTTTGAAAATGAAAACAGGATTTTACTGATGTTAGAATGTTTCCTTTTTCCATCTTTCACCCCCCCCACCCCAGGAGGAATCAACCTGTCTCTGTTTCTTCATGAGCATATGGCTTTTACAACACATCCCTGTTCAAATTAAATGGAACTTTGATGCTTACCACGTACAACAGAATAAGGGGTGAAAATGCTAAATGATACAGTAAGACTTGTTATTGACAAGGTTTTATCCACAGAAAATACACAGATTTAGGTGTGACTTATGAGTCAGACTGTCTATTCATTTTGCAATAATAATGAGCAAATATAAATTATCTTAAGCACATCTAGATCATCTTAAGCTCCTACACAGTGAAACAGAGCAACACATATTATAGCCCTTCTTGTGGGCAGCTCTTGAGGGTTAATGGCCTTATGTCCCTAGTCAAGCACACATAATGGAAATGGGATGAGAAGGTTGTGAAATCATCCCCCTTTGCATCCTGACCAAAGAACTGACACAGTCAACGCTAAACATATGAGGGTATTAACAGAAGAGTCCTGTGGAATCTAAAAATAGCTTTTCACAAAAAATACTCTGCACTCCAGGACAACATTAAGAGGGAACACAAAAATCAGCAGCAGAAAGAAAAGAAGAATTAAAATGTCTGATAGTGGGGAGCCAGCCGTCATTTCACTTGAAATTCTTTTGCTGCCACCCCTCCATCTCTGTTAATTATTTCCACAGCAATGCACAAATTCCCCTGGGCTCTTTACCAAAAAGCAATAAACATTGTATCACACTGACTCACCAATTGGCAAACAACTGTAAAAGAAACAAGAACAAAAATAACAAATTAAACAGAAAACCCATTTGTTCTGAATGGTAACACTTTAACTTTTCTGACTGGATTTGACCTTATTATTAACATAGCGCAAGCTTATGAAAGCTTTTTTTTATAAGTATTCCCACAGTGATTGTATGAGATACTATGTTACATGTTATTACAGGTTTGTATGCCTGTATTTCATTCATCATTATCTTGGACAATTATATTTTCTTAGAGAATTATTTTGACAGTTTGGGAATTTGCTTATTTGCTTTCTTGTTTATAGTAACATGAGAATATCAATACCACTCTTGTATCTGTCCATTGCATATAAGGCTACAGCCAGCAGCTGGTTTGCTAGCTCAGCACAAAGACTCAAAAAAGGACAAAGCTAGCATGGCCCTGTCCAAAAACCTAAAGCTCACAAATTAACACATTATATTTTGGTTATTTAATCTATACCAATATAAGGTGTTAATTATTAAGCTTAAGAGCTGCTCGTAGGTGGATCTTGTGGCATTTGGACAAAGGCAGGCTAGTTACATACCCCTGTTTTCAATCTATAAGCAAACCAGCAGCTTATTTTAATGAACATATTTGAGATTGGTATCAATCCCTCACCTGACCTTTAGCAGAAAGCACAAACATATTTCCCTAAAAGTTGTACAGTTTATTTATGATGTGTTTAACATTTTTTTTTGAATTTATTAAAACCTTAACATACTAGAGGCTCCCTGTTGACTCAGTCTATTCTCAGTATATAAAAGCTGTTTCTTCCCCTGCAATGACTGTTCTCTTTTGGCAGCATATTAGCAACGTTACTGAACTTATTAGGCATAACCAAACCTAAATTCTGTAGAGGACAATTATCATCTTCTCTGTAAAGACTTTCCTCAGCTTCTAGTTTTAGATTATTCAGTTTCTTCACATTTCATTGATGCTGTTTTGTCTGAGATTTAAGTAATTTAATAGAGAAGCGATAGAAAAAACATGAAATTCATTTTTTACAGAGCACTACACATTTTGGCACTCTGACTCCTGTGCAATGTGCAAAATCTCACAAAGCATTTATTACATTAGGGAAAATGGTTTCTGGAGCAATAAAACAAATTCAGTGTTGCATGTAGTATCTGCCTTCAGTTGCTGAATTAATGTTTTACATTATTTGGAAATAGTTCATCATTTCCTAATTTTTACAGCATGTTCACCTACATGCATGGTTTATTTCAACAACTAGATCAAACAGAACAAAGGCACTGAAAAGACCTGAAATGTGGCAGCAAGTCAATGGCAGATATTCTTCATTGTTTTCTGTCATTTCAAAACACAACCAGCAGCCCAGCAGGCAGTGCTGGGACTAATACAGGGAATATTGTGTACTTTTGGTCTGTAAGTGAATTTGGTCCAACTTCAATGCGCAACACGCCGAGCTCTGGCTGGACTTTCTGTAGCAGAGAAATAAATGCCAAGTTGCCTGCTTACAGTTAGCACTCTGGTGTTCCTCACATTTGCAATCATTCCAGTTTAATCAGTGTTTAAAAGCATGATGATTGTGTGTAGGGCGGGGGGGTTGTTGCAGAGGAAGACAGGTCAGATGTTCAGTTAGTCAGAGGGATAATTTGACATTTTGGGAAATATGTCTTTTCACGGTCTTCCTTAAAGTTAGATGAGAAGATGGATACCACTTTATCTATTAGATAAGCTTAGCATAAAGACCAGAGACATGAGCTAACTAGCCTGGTTCTGTCCAAAGCCAACAAAATCCATCTACTGTTAAAGCTTTAGAAAGGTGAAAGAACTTTAGAAAGGTGCTGCTACAGGCAGATGTATTAACTTTGAACAGAGTATGGTTTGTTTCCAGTCTTAATGCTAAGCTACACTAACTGCCTGCTGGCCCATAGCCTCATATTTATTTCCTGTACAGACATGAGAGGTTTCCCATCCAGCTCTCAGCAAAAAAAGTGTTAGAATAGCATATTTTCCAAAATGTCAAACTATTCATTTAACATTAAGTTTTACCAGAAAATTTCATATGGATGTCTCACAGATAATTTTGCAAAGCTACAGCCTCATTTAACATGATTCATATCATATCAACATCACCACAATGACTGTGGTATTCAGTGGAAGAAACAATGCAGCTGACTCTTTTGAATAAGTAAAGAGACACTATTACTAACGCATTCATTTTGGCACTATCAGCAATGAATCATGGATGTGGTGAAGGGCTGTATTTATCTGAGAACAGGACAGGGACTAAAGAGGTTTATCAACAATTTCATACATCCACTGATTCTGTCTGAAGTGAGATACAGCATGAGGATGTAAGAACAGGAACAACTAGAGAGAAATGCCGGCAAAATCGTCATCCTATAATTATTTATGAAGTAGGGCATTTAAAGTGATTATGAGGTGTTCCTATAAAACAAGCAGGCTGTGAGGTCTTTATGTGTTTATTGTCCACGTCAACTGTTCTGAATGGCTTCAGTGGAAAAGCACATTTCAGCAAAAGGTGTCACAACCATACATCTTGTTATGTGTTCATAGTGCTTACTTGCAAGGTGCCATTCTAATTCATGTCTGACTGGGCATATGCCACACAAAGGACACGGAATGATTTCACTGAGAGTGTGCAAGTAGAAGTCAAGTAGTTGTACTGATGCATCGACATGACATCAAAGCAAACCTCAACATCAACACATAGCTGGCTATCTTTGGAAAGTGATGATGATCTTAGCTGTGCTTCTCTTCAACAGTGAGAAAGATTGCAATGTACAGCCGTCTGCGTGCTACATCCCATTTGACATGTTGACACAGTAGGCCCTTAAAAGTGCATGTGTCAGGAACTCGGAAGTAATAGTGCAATGTCTAACTTCAGAAGATTAGCCAAGCAATGACATAAGCTGTGGCTGCTCTGGTGTTTAGACGGCGTTTTTGAAAAATGTGTGTGGCATTCGTACGTGAGGAGAGAGAAATGAAGGTGATGGAAAAAGCTCTGCAAGAGTGGAAAATAAGTGAAATGTAAGTCATAGGTAGCAATATTTTGATAAAGTAATCATGCTTCAGGAGCAAACCTTAGACTCTGAAATCAGCCTTTGGTGATTCCGCGGAGCTCCTCCGAACATGGCAGCATCAGATTTACAAATTGAAAATCATTAATAATTCTAACCAGGATGTGATAAATCTGGAATCACTCCCGATGAACCTGGACACACTTTCATAAATCAAAAAGATTACTTGGAAATTTTTTAAAATCTGACGTCAAAGTGTCAGGCTTACTAATGGTTTTTGTAGATCCCTTACCGTGATATATCATTAATCTGAGATACATTTGAAGTGTGTCACCGGGGCAATATGTGATCCCTCTAATATTAGGAATATGCTGCTGTGTCAATACAGGAGGATAAAAGTGGGTGGGGGTGCTGGGGAATAAGTTGCCGTGGGTTACATTTTGATAAGGTAGTTCAATGAATATTTCAAATGGTCATACACAGCAGGAACTGAATATCCTTATGTTTGGATGTTCTGGTGGTGGCGCATCATGATAATAGTGATAATGATGATGATCATGCATGGCAGTCAAAACAGATAACCTACTATAGAAATGATAATGTATTGTAATGCAGTGCAAGTGTTTCCCTCCTAAATCCAGAGAATATCTACACAGAAGACTCTGTATCCCCAAAATCCACATCACCGCTGAAATACCTTCTTTATTCTGAGAGCAGCGTTTGCTGAGACTTGGAAGTGCTATTGTGAAGAAGGTGGTATTGACCGTGATGGTGAACAGGGCACCTCTGTAATCTAAATGTCATTCACTGAAAAGCATCTCCCACACAGCCAATGGCTTTCATCTGAATGTGCCTCCAAAAGATTCAATTACTTTTTCTCTCCTTCTATTTCTTTCACCCGCTGATCTCCACCCTCCTCCCCATGCACTAGTTGCTTATCTGCCGTGATTATAGTCATTATGAAGCAGCCGTGTCTGTAGTGAGATTTCAGTAGGAGCAGACATGCTCAGCCAGCTGCCTCTGCAACCAGGTCCCGTTTAGTAAAGGAGCTGTACAAAGAGCTAGTTGGAGATGTTGCTGATGCTGGGTATTTCAATGACTCTTTGATTCACTATAGATTCTTATAGTCATGGCATATCAGGAGAGTCAGTCACAATTATGTATTCTGTGCCATATGTCCTGTAAACATTGTTCACATTAACATGATTGGCTCCATCTACCAGACCGTATGAAGGTTGTGTGCTGCAGTAATACACAACTCTGACTGTATTTCCTATTCTGGTGAGGCAAAGGGGAGAAGTATGGCAGCCTGGGGATAGAGGGCTGTATCAGACAACACAGCTGCTCTTTTCATGTTCAAAATCTGTTTCACGCACGTCTCCGTCTAGGTTTCAGCAGAGGGGGTGGAGTTTAAATGCGATGGAACAAAACTCATTTTTTGACAATGACATCAAAGGAGATGGCTGCTTTTGTGTTTGAAGTGGAGCATGTTTGAAGTGTTCTGAAGACAGTAGAGTGGTAGGGCAAGTTCATTGTTGCGTCGCTCTGGGGATGATTATCAGCTGCTATCGGCGCGAATCTCTGAAACAACTGTCAGCATGACATGTGAATAATGATCTCCCTTTTTCACCTGCTGACGCCTAACCAACTCTGACACCTAAATACCTACAGTACTACTAGAGTTCAGACATTCATTTCTTCTTACTTTCTTTGGCTCCGATTTTGTGCAATTCTTGGAAATTATTGAAATTATGGCAAAACTTTATTTCCACCCACCCTGCTACTTTGCACTTATAAAGAATGTATAAACAATTAATAAATGGTTTAAACACATTGTAATGAGAAATAAGGACATTTAAAGGTGTTTATTTAAATCTTTGGTTACAATTAAAACTCCAGTGAGCTGTAATCATACTATATCATCATATATCTACATTAGTTTTACACACACTGTAAAATTGTTATAAAAGTATTGTAAGATATAAGAATATGTGCTGAGTGAAACCTGGATCCTCAACAAAAACATGGACCCATGTAACAACTGTCTGGGAATAAAATTATCCAGATAGCTCAATAAACCTGATTCATGCACTAATAAATACTTAGTAATGTTGTGTTAACATAATTGATAACTTTCACCCTGATCTAAAGTGTATATATCTTACTAACTATTCTTTTTTTTTTTTTACACCTTTCCAAACATACTCATAAATAGTGGTTGTATTACAAGTGCATATGCAATATCTGTAATATAAATATAACACAGTATAGTGTACAAACATGTACGTAAACTTAATTTTCCAAAAAATCAGAGAAGGACTGAAGAGGACTGAAGACATAATTATGTATGATTTCAAGTACTTACATGTTAACTCTTTACATAGTGGTCATGAACGCTTTAGTGGAGTTATACTGTAGTTATTAACAAAGACATTAATAAAACTTTAGTCCTAAATGTCCTGTCTCACCATAGTCATATACTGTATGATTACAGCTATGGTACACTGTGGCATCAAGTTATATCATAAGAAACACTTAAAATATCAAACCTACATATAGTTAGTAATAAAGCATTTATCAAGTGTATATCTGTTAAACAGGACAGGAAGAAGATTTTATTTGGATGATTATTATTCAGAAACATCTATTATGGATGAACACTCTCCAGATGTATTTATGTCAGATCAAATGTTACATGCATATACAGTACTTACTTACTGCATGAAAATAGCATGTTCCCTCTGATAATAGTACAAGTGAGAGAGCAATGGCTGACACTGCCCTTAAATATAAACTAGTCTTTGATATTAGTGCCTATCATACAACTGTGCACCCTTAATGGTTACATTAACCTAGTAAAATAGACAAGTTAACAGTCCTCCCAATATGTGTAGTAAGCTCTAGATTTAGTTGGGCCTCTAAAATCCTCCTCCGCTAACTATTATTGTACATGGGTTGGCAGTCTATAGTCCAGCCTGTAAAATCTTTCAGGAAGGGTCATTAAGGATATTTCATTATCTCCATATTGCCAAGGTCAGGTTGTCCATATATCCACTTTACGGCTGCTAGGGGAATATGCTGCGACTGTAGTATAATAGACCAGAAAATGTCCACACCAGGAATGATGGGAAATCAATATTGGGCCCAGCTCATCAATACAAACCCCATTTTCACAAGCAGGAAGAAGGTACTCGGGAAAAAAATGTTGAGGAAAATAGATTGAATCAGAGCGAGAAAATAAAATAAAACAATGCTTTATTGTTAATAAAATGTTTGTTTTTTTGGCGTACAATATGCTGGAAGACTCGTCACAGAAGAGGTTTAAACCGGTTTGGCTTGATTTTGTTTTAATCTGCCAGCACTGGATCAGGCAGTCCATAAATGTCCCAGCACAGTCATGTAACCACGTTAAAGGAGAAAGAAACATGGGTTGTGACAATGATTTGCCCCATTTGTTACAGCAGTGGCAGCCAGGGGCCTCAATCTGCCTTTGGTTTGTTAGAAGAATGTTGATGCCTTCAGTTTATTGCAGGGTAATGGCGAGGAGAAATGTAGGATGCCGACAAACAAAGGAACGTTTATATCATTACGACTTAGGGAGGATATGTTGTGTAAACCGTTCAGTCATTACTAAATCAATTCCCCTGTCATACTCAGATGATATTTGACACATTTGTATGTCTGCCATTTTTGATGCAATTAAAGCCTTAACATAAAATACACACAATACTCTTCTAAGATGCAAGGTGTAAATATTATAAGGTGAAACTGTCAGTACATGTAGGCTATTTGTTAAATAAACATAGCAGAGCATGTTGTGGTCCAACAAGGAATTTACAATGTGCTATGGTGGAGAAAAGAGAAAACAGCCCGTGGTTGTTTAACCAGCCAGTTGTAGCCTTGGGCGTTGTTTGTTTATGCAGCACAGCTTCCAACAAATGAATATCACACTGGCAAACTGATGTTGGAAAAAGCTAGGACTCTGCATACAAAAGCTTCTCCATTCCTTTCCAAACAAGCACCAGCATCAAAAACAATCCCAAATATTTCAAGTGAGTTCTGTTTCTCCACAACATAAAATGTATATGTTTTGCCCTGGATTATTGTGAACTGAACAGTGACTCACTACTGTTACTGTACAGTAGATGCATTGTCTTTGTGTGAACATTACACATTGTCTGCTGCATGTTAATGGCTTATTGACCATGTATGGTGTAATGAGACCTTGGGTGCAGGGGCAGCCATGATATATGAGGGTGAAAATTGGCCTCTGCTGCACTGATGACCTAATTTCAATATTCAGGGACTTGGGGATGGAAATGACACTTTTCACATTTAAGTGCTTTGTATTAGCCCCTGGCTTACTGTACCTCTGTCTAATCCCGGTCCACAGACAGAACCGCACACCCGCACAGAGAGACAGCATTGGCTTATATATGGACCCTCCAAATTACAACCATTCATTGCTAACACAGCAAGGTGTACACCCTCACAACCACCGGGGCAGCGTGAACAGAGAGAGAGGCATTTGACTTGTTCTAGGAGTCACCTTCATCTTTTCCTGTTCAGCTGACTTGATGCATGCATTCAAGAAAATAAAGCAGAGGCGGATTCCAAAAGGGCTCTGTCTTCAGAGATAACCTTGAGGATGTATGGCATTTAGCATTCCGCTCAACCCCGGTCATGGCTTCCTGAAAGCGGTCATGGCTTCCCTAAAGCACATATTTTGATCCCTAGCCTTATGTAGGGAAACATTAATACCTTTTTCATGCTAAATGGGAGAGTTTCCTTTTTTTTTTTTGTAAGGGAAGCAGATTCAAACTGGAATTTAAAGACTGTCATTGCATGTTAGGGCAAAAGGGGGATGAAGCTCGATGACCTATTTGTATTTCTGTCTGGGAGAGGAGTAGAAGACGAGGGTGGGGTGTGCAGCGGAAGGTTGCGAAAATGCAGACTTATTTATCATTCATCCTTTATTTCTCTTGTATCAGTGAGTGGAGGTGTCATGTTTGGCACATCGAAACTCTGTGTTCTGCCAAAGAGATGTGACGCCAAGAGAAATAGGTGTTGTTTTAACCTTGAGCCTGATTTAAGCAAACATGAATATATTACGTGCAGTATCCCTCATCCCCCAGCTGACGTGCTCACACTGTATTCTTGCAATGCTACTGTATATTAAGTGCAGTTTTTTACTGCAGACAGGAATATGAGCTGTCAGGTTCTGCACAAAGGACAGGTGAACCACAGCATAGCTTTGCTTTCTTCCTTGACAAGGGAGAAAACCCTGACAGATGCTCTGTAAGTGATAACAAAAAGTACACATAGATAGATAGATAGATAGATAGATAGATAGATAGCTAGATAGATAGATTTTTTTTCCCACTCACATGAGATGCCATACTAGAGCAGATGGGACAATGTGCTGGCCACAACTACTGCTACGTAAGGAGAGAATGTTTGTGTGTGTGTGTGTGCATGTGTGTGCATGTGTGCCATGGGGACATCGCAGTAGCTCATGGTGCTCCGACAGGTCCACTGTGTGTGGTGTTCTGCAGCATCAGCAGCCGGACAGGGGCCAGACGGTGGATTTATGATGCCAGGGAACGGAAATGACCTGCTTCTGTCATTGGGTGTGTGCCCCATCACGAGAGGCCCTAAACTATATTGGCACAGCGCTGACAGACATGTTTGTCATCCAGTCAGTTTTGAAGATACCAAGCACGGGGTATTGCTCCTTTGACAAGCCCCTCCACTCAATCTGTGTGTCGGTGTATGTGCAGTCTGCATCTTTCTTTGCTTTGTCTACTCTTTTTTTTTTTTTTTGCTTTCAGAGATGTTGCTTCACATCAGCTATTTGCTTGGCGGTCAAATTAGACCTCATTTCTAGAAAGTAATTAAAGCAGATATTATGGTGTTATTATATTATATTACAGTAGCTATGTCATTTTATGTAGCAACTTGTAACAAAGTAAGTTTTGAATGTTCTCTGTTATCTTCCATAGAATCTATTTGGACAATTACAATCTTTGTTTCAACATACTATAAAGCAGGCAACTGATTGACCATACAATAATCTAAATTATATTCTAACTATCCTGTTTCAAATGCAATTCAAACACAGCCCTTACAGACTGAATCAGGAGGTGCTTTCAACTTTCCAGGATTACACGCAGAAGTGTTGCATGAACAGTGACACCTTCTGGCATTCTGAAAAGGCCAAGTATGACTGGATTCAAAATTTCACTTACTACCCATTTCACCTTGATTACATGCAGTAGTCACACAGGGAAAATAATTATCATTCACTAATGAACTAATCCAGTCAAGCCATATATGTATTTCAGTCACTGCTATAGGTCGTTGGTGAGGGAACCTTGACAACAACTATAAACACACTCAGTCATACTTTGTATTGAAAAGCTAGTTTGGTACATAAAGACAGGGTAAAAACAAACACAGACTAATTTATGTTCATTTTGTGTACGTGATAAAAATGAAGTGTGTAGTTGTAGTAGCGTGGTCATATTGTGCATTTTGTATTAATGGCACTATTGTGGGATTTAAGATTTTAGGGGAGGTTGTAAAAGTCACAAGCACATGATGCTGGAACCAAAACCATCTTTGGTAGTTATATAAATATATGTCTTGAAGAAGCTTTTAGAAATTTTATGTTGATCATTTTGGGTGTAATAATGTTGCCTCAGGAAAAAAAAAAAAAAAAAAAAAAGAAAAAATCAATTTGTTTATGCTCCTTGGCATTTTTTCAACTCTCCACTTATCAGCAATATTGTATACCTTCATATCCCTGCCAGGAAAAGAATAAAACCAAACCTCACAGCCTACAGTCCTAAGAGGACACTAGCTAATTACCTTAGCATTTGTTTTTTAAAAGCTCATTACTTAGCATTCATTTTGTGGGCCAATTATCAGATCAATCTGTATTGAGCCCAGTTTAGTGATGTATATGTTTGTTCATTTTTACATATGATGCAAGCTAGACAGACAATTAATGGGCACAAATGAAGGGCGTTAGGAGTTACACAAGAGATAGTTGATGTAATTGGGAACTTGTGATCATTGTAGGCATGTCACCACATGGTTATAAAATTGGAAAATATAAAGAGGGATCCAACTAACATGGGCACCACAGAACAGAGACTGCCAAGTGCATAATAAAGGATCCAGCTGTAATTTAATCATGATCATATCTTAAATCAATCTTTTGTCAGTGTAGAATGGATGAATGACGCTGTAACAAAAGCCATCTCACAACAGTAAATCACTTGATCAGCTCATTTAGTAGATGCACACCATTTATTAAAAAAGGAGCACTTCATTAAATATTTTGGACCACGTCTTTAATAGAGGTGCAAAACTCTAGTTGATTTGTGGCTTTTTTTTTTTTTTGGCATTTAAAATCTCTGACCTACTTCTGTGATTTACACAGCAGACACCAAATTCTGTTTCTATCCACTTGAACTTCCAAAGATTTCCTCCATCACCAAGCAACCATCTACAGAGCCTTGCCTCACCCATCCTCTCCAATGAATATTTTATAAAGATGCAAAGATTTCCTTCTTCTCAGTGTGTAATCAAATGCACACAGTGCTGCAGGGATTTAAAGAAGAGATATAAAGTCACATCTTAAGGAAGAAATCCATTTTTCTCTAGCCTTGCATTCATTTAGGAATCAATGTGCTTCTCAAGAGACTGGCTATTTGAATCACACACATGTATGCACGTATGCACACACACACACACACACACACACACACACAATTGGAAACCTTTTTGTTATTATTCTGGTCTTTAAATGCTTTTAGACAGTAGCATTAATGGACTGCGGGTACTCAGTAATCAGAACACTATCATGTGATGGTGCTTAACTGAACACTTATGAAACATGTTAATTAGAAGTCAAAGTGGTGAACTGAACATAACACTTAATATACACAGTTAAAGTTATGGCCTTTTATTGTTAAACATGAAACACTAAAACTGACTCATAGCACTTGGTAAATTTTGCCATGACTTCTGAGTTTCAAGTGACTAATGTGATAACTTTTCTCATTCTTGCTCAGAGCTGATCTTTGTGATTGAATCTAATAATTTGTTTTAATTTTACAGATGCCATTAGAGAAGGGAAACAGCAATAAAAGGAAAATACTGAGAAGTGATTAATTTAACACACATATATTTTTCTATAATTACATTTTTTTCTGCTCAGCTGTATTTCCATTAGAGTGAATTCAATGTCTTTTGAATATGTGATACAGTGTTTTTTTTTTTCCTTGGAACTGTTGGCACAGTGTGCAATCCATTTGGGTCCTCTTGTTATTTTTATTGTCATGTTTGAAATGCTGTAATGCTGAACTGTTTTAATTAGTACTCTGCACTTTATGGAGATCATTGTTCACGCTTGCCTAATTATGTTTAGATGGCCCAAATCTCCATCAAAGGAAACCATTATCCTACATCGATGGTGAAGCGACGGGATTCCATCTTCACCCCCTAGACAAGGCTATTACTGCTCTGCCTTGGCTTGGACACGCTAAATAAACACATCAATTTCATAGGTCTGGAAAGTTAGAGATTGAGGAGAGATTGTAGTTATCAGCTGCATATGGTTGATACAGATAGTGTATTATACATCACAAGTGTTTTTGCACCGACCAGATCAACCAGTACAGGACTGTGCTCTGTAATGTCTCTAACCTCTGCTGAACCATAAATCTACTTCTGATGGGAAACTAGAAAGAAATGAAATACTATCCTTCCATTATTTACATATTCCTTTGTAATGTCTTTCTAATGGTGGTATTTAAGAGCAGTGGGGGAGGAATACGATTGGTGGTGTAGTTTTTTTTTCTTTGTATTTTTTTTTTTTTTTTGCATGCATCCTTGCCTGAGAGCCTAGTGAATGTGATGGTTTCAGATTTGATTAGGCAGCCCAGGGGCCTCAGCAGTGCAGCCCTGCAATGGGCCGGCAGGGGCCTTGTACAGGCGTCTCATTGCTCACCATGCCTCAGTGGTGATGTACACATCGAGTGTGACCGCCCGCTTGATTTAAACAGCAGTCCAGCCTCGGTATGGGAGCGTGTTCACTCAGTGCAATATTGTGGCCCATTCATCCACTATCCACTGGACATTGGTCTCTGCCAAATACATTGGGCTTGCCACCACATTTGTGTTTGGTGTGAGTGAATCGATGAAGCACGAGCACCGTGAGACTTAATGCTCGTGTGTCATGGTCTCTTAACACTGCACAAATCAAATTTCAACACCAGTATATTTTGTGGTGTTACACTTTTAATGTAGTCCACTATTTAATACTTTATTTGAATATGATCTTATTCTCTATTTTCCATGTGGACAATCTGCAGGGAAGTAGGTTAGCAAGTATACAGAGCTGTTAGGTAGCCCTGACCTGCAAGACTCTGTAATTTTGAAATAACACAAACCTCCTCTTACAAATGCAAAGTTGAATTCATAGGCAATGAAACACACCTCTACTCCCTTCAATACAGTCAGGGGTTTTGTTGCTACAGCCTTACTTACTGACCAGTAGAGTGGTATCTACTGTAACTGTAACTGGCATTAATGAGTCAGTTTGTTGACCTCTCTCTACTTGTGCTACATTCACACTAAGTTTAAGCATATACCATGACTCCATCATCTTGTCTTGTATCTATTTTCTCCTAAGCAAAGGTTACACACTGTGAGTTCTTGCTTTGATGTTAGCAACTGAGTAGTCAGCAAATACAGCCTTGCAAATAGTTGTGTACCACATTTAGAATTTACAATATACTGCTGGTGATGGTGGTGTTATGATTTAGACAAATATATTCTCAAAGTAACAATGCCTGAGAGTGTGCCTTATATATCCATTTTCAGTTTTCTACAAAACTCAGCCAAGTAAAAGTGTAATACTTCAGGCTTTAGAATGAAAACGTTCTGCCTGATCCATTCTCAGTGGATACCTTAGATATAACAAAATAAATAAATAAATAAATAAAAATACAATAAAAAAATCAATTGATAAGAAGGTTGATATCTTTTAAAAACGTATGGTGAACTGTTTTGTTTATAATGTGTTGTACTGAATGATGCAATGCATTAAATTTCACAATACAGCTATGTATCCCTACAGTCCAGGCAAACATCATAAGTTACATCCAATGGGCCAAAAAACAACTGAAACTATTTTGGAGTGAGACCATCCATGTCTCCAACACAGCTTCACTCGCAGAGTCACACACAGCTTGTGTTCTGCCCACAAAAGGGTAATGAGGAAATGCACAATAAAGTATTTCTGATGTTTTGATTTAAATTTCTTATTCATTGCTCTGCACCAAACAGTGATTCTATTTCCAATTTGGTTGGCTTGTAAACTAGCCCATCACACCATTTCTTTATGTGAGAGCATAGCAGCCTGTGAGCATTGAAGTTATATTTAGAAATTCAATTCTTTACTCAGTCCCTGAGCCTACAGGCCCATGCTTTGCACAAAATGAGCAAAGTTATTTTCATTTCCTAATGGTCACCACAGCCAAGCAGTAATGAGCAGGGCCAATGAGGATTGTTATTTTCTTAAGGATCAAATTAAAAAAAGAAAGAAAGAAAGAAAGAAAGAAAATCCTGAGTAGTTCCATCATTACAAAGGGAAGCCTAGAGGAGAGTCTGCAGTTCATTAGTCTACATGCTTGGTCCTCCTGGTCCTACAGGGTGAGGGAATATGGGTGATAAATTGTGCATCCGTTCACTTCACAGTGCAAGTTGTCATTAAAGGCCCAATCTGGAATTGGAATATAGTGCCACCTTTGAGATCCACCTGCTGCTGTAGCTGTGTTTGTATTTATTTTGTTGGGCTGGAGACTTTTATAACTCCCAGAGAGAATGGCTGAGTTCCTGAAATAAAGACTACCAGGTATGTAATAGCCTTTAAATGTATTTCAAAGCTGCAAATGATTCAGCTTTGTAAGGTTTTTAAAAGGTAGGGAAAATGGACCTGGATTATTTCTTTAGGTCTACTCTTTATAGAAGGGTAACAGGCAGATTTTTTTTATATCACTCAGATTTACTGAATTAAATCCTCAATTTTTGTGCTATATAAAAACATATGTAATGTATGTATGGCTATATCCATAGGCATTTAATATACTTTACATTGCATTACTGAATCTGGTTCAGTACAGCATGGCTCATTGACATTTCTTGTAGATATAGTCTGTGATGCTTGACTCACTTGAGGACACTGCTGTACATCAAATAGAGGTAAAGCTGCCAGGTACATGATGTAGTTTTCACAGTTTTGGAGTCTTCACTGTGTCACTGTGATGAAGCATGACATGTGAAGTACGGCATTGTGCTGGTGGGCAGCTTTTTTAAGCTCCGCACCAGTGAGGTCACTGGTCTCCTAATGACTTCCTGAGGGTTCATAGCCAGCCTCCTTCTCTGCAGCCCACAGCCCCCCCCCAATCCCACTCACCCAACACAGGCAGCTCAACGCTTGGCTAGCCTCTGTGCTCATTGTTGTTAATCAAGAAATAGGAGGCATAAAGATGCAGCAAGTCAGTTCATGCATGCCCAGTGGGGTCCTTTTTGTCAGACAGTCAAATGAAGCCGAATGGAAAAAGCTGCTTGTACTGTATACACACACATACGCACAGAGCAGTCGTGTAGGGGAATGATGGCTACCACTGGCTGGTTTGTGTGTCAGACAATTGCATATTCAACTTACATGGACATAAGCTCTTGTACTTGATCTATTATTTTGTACAGTTGTTGTACGTTATGATATTACAACAGCACATTCTCAGATCATCAAAGCAATACATTTTTCACACATCATATATTTATTCTGCATCCAAGTAATGGACCACAGAACTAGAGTGATTTTTTTCTTACTACTTGTGCATCTAAAGGCAGGATGAGAGGCATGTAAATCAGGCAGCCCATGTACTTCTTTAATATTTAACATAGGTTATTAGACAGGGCAAAGATTTGACCCCCGAGCGCTTCTGCACATCACATGAATAACTAATGTTGGCTGATTATGTTAATCAGTGGTACTAGGCAGTGATGACCAGGAACCCAGCATCACTGCTGCAGGAGAGAGCTATAATCTCAGACGCATCACAAAAACACAGCCCGAGCCCATCATTAGCTCTGAAACACAGTTTCTGCACAGTGTGTGTAGCACGGGGTGATTTACACTTCACATGCTCAGCTTGAATTTTCCTTTAATATGTATACTAGAGATAAACATGCTGCATTTGTGAAGCTACTAGCTGTGATCTCCCTTAACAGATAATCAAATATTTGCATAATGATAAGAACACTGGAGCTACACCAGCAACTCTGTGTGTCAGCAGCTACAAATGGCAGCGAGAGGAAACTGAAAATGTTAAAGTTCAATATCTAGAACTCATGTAATGTGACTGCAGTTAAGTCAGATGATACCAACCATGCATGATGCTAAATTATACCAAAGACACAACAACAAGAAGATTATCAGTGGGTCCAACACTTGGAAAAAATACAGATTTCACTCATGAATTTATATTTGTTGGTTTATGTAGGTAGATGGGTGGATATACTACAGCTGTTTGGGTGCAAATACTGCAGATATACAGTATAACATCCCAATTATAGTTTGGATGAGACACCTCTGTTACAGCCTCAGTTGGTACTACTGATAGCAGCTTTCTGTAGGAAAATTCCTCAGTGTGTGTCTGTGTGCATTCAGTAGCCATGCCAGCTCTGACATTTTTATCATATGACTGAGTGAACTTTAGGTGCACTGTACAAAAACGCCTACATTTT
The DNA here is from genome assembly GCF_001640805.2 of Lates calcarifer. Taxonomy (NCBI): domain Eukaryota; kingdom Metazoa; phylum Chordata; class Actinopteri; family Centropomidae; genus Lates; species Lates calcarifer. Next base: position 16,178,426 of record NC_066845.1, read on the forward strand.
TTTTTTTCAAAGACAACAGTGCTGATTTTAAAAGCTTATTGCTGCGTCATAAACCAAGTGCCTGTCTTCTCTCCTGTTTGTTTTGAGCCAAAGATAAAAACATACTTTTGGAAAGCCATTTAGAGGTAGGAGCAGGGTTGATCGTGGCTATATTCCATCCCCATCACCAGAGTTCTTTGGCCTCCACCATAAAGAATTCCAACGAGACAATTTTGCGCAGTGTGGGGTGAGCTGACAGGGAGTGTTATTAAAGCGCAGGGTGCTGACCGCTCTCAAAGTTATTAAAGTGCTGTGAGATTGTGTCTGTGATAGCCCTGCCGGTCGGGATGTCCTTCACACACACAGGTGCATTACAGTGGGGATGCGGTCATCGGAGAAAGAGGGGGGTTGAGGGAGGAGAGGAGGAGTGCAGATAGACACGCCAGGACCCACTATGGAGCACTGTCATTGTCTTCATTCCTCCATTAGCGATAACTATAGTTAACCTCTGGCTGAAGATTCCCTGTGCTATAAGTGTAAATAATTAAGAATTATGGCCTCCGAACATTTTCAAAGCTAGGTTGTAGGAGCTCAATGGTTGTACAAGATATACAGTTAACAACATGAAACCTCTTTAAAATTTAGAATTTATGCTCAGTTTATTTATGATGATTTCTAATTTTATGACTGTGAATTAGAGTAATGTGGAACACTTGTTGGCAGTTCACCAATATATTTTGATATGAAGCCAATACATTACATCCTCACCCAATACCATTCCAAAATCCCGAAAGTGAAGTCATGTGATTTCAATCATATGGTCCCACTTTAATGCTTGTGCAGTAGCAGCCAGCCATTATAGCTAACCTTAGCATAAAGACTGAAGCTGACGCTGGCCAATGGCAAAAATCTTCCAGCACCTCTAAAGCTCACTATAGAACATATTGTATGAAGAAAAAAAACTTAAGTGTAACAACTTCACATTGTGGTTTAACTGGGGGTTATGTGCTGTATTACATCTTTGGCAAGCGCATTGACTCCCTAAGCTAAGTTAGCCAGCTGCTGGTGGTAGCATTGTATTTAAACAACTTAAAGTATCTCTTCTAGTGTGACATATATTATTTATGGGGAAGATGGCAAATGTAAGATTCTATAAAGAAGCTAACTGTTAGTATTGACTGAAAGAGGAGCAGTCTTGCATGATTTTACATAAAATGTTGCAACCTGATTTCTAAAATGTAAACTAAACTAAACTAAAAACCATGATAGGCTATTTACCAAACTAAGAGAGCTGAAGACTTGGTGTGCTGTATGTCTTTGGTTCAGCCCCTAGGTGAGTCTCAGATTTGAATGTGGGGGCAGCTGCCTGTGTAAAATGATAGGCAAATGGGAGGAGGGCTAATGGACTGATTCTGTGGGTTTTTAGAGGAGAGGGAAGAAGCCTGGAACATCAATCTGCTGTCTGCTCCTTCTCAATCTGTTTCAGCTCCACTCTGACATGACAGCATGGGGGACTACAGCCCTCGATTCATCACTGGGTCTGGAAATAACAGGACACCTCCAGTTTGTCATACTAGATTAGTCTGTGGCCCGTAACCACTGTCCTTAATAGAGTCTCCAGCGTTTCATCTGAGGTGTCCACTAGACCACCACTGTAGACCTCAGGGGGAACACAGAGTGTGTATCGACATCTCTTGTACTGGCTTATGTGTAGAGTGTATTTCACTTCCACTGTATAATCAATAAAGAACCAAAGCCATTCAAGGCTTCCACCATTAAAAAAAAAAAAAGATTTTCTTCTCAGAAATTTAGGGACCTACTATCACAGACAGTTTTAGTCTTTAATGTGAGGATTTGCATGGATCATGAAATGTCAAGACTGAGCTGCATGCAGGATATTTCAAGCTCTCAGAGAAACACAATTCTCCAGAGACCATAAGTCCATATCCTGCACATAAAATCAATTGATTGTAATCCATAATATTTCTTAATTGGTGATTAGCTGTTACTTTGTGGATCACAGGTCTTGGCAGTGAAATTAGCCTTGCTCTTTAATAACTGCTTGACCAGCCAGTGTGGAAGTGTAATGGACACTACAGGGTTAGGCCAGGACTGTGATACAGTAGCTCCCCACCCCCCACCCCCACCCCCCGACCTTGACTGGCAGTATGGCTCTTTGAAAATCTAAGTGCCCATCTTACAGTATGCCTGAAGCAATTTAGGAGTCCATACACATTCATATAAGTCGTACTTATTGATTCTTTTGCTGCTGTTCACACAGTCTGGCAATGTAGAATTTCAATTATCACTATGTGACCTGCCATTGTCTGGGAAAATGTGATACATAGCCAAGGAATCTTAAAGTCTGCAGGAAAAATAACCCAAAAATCAGACAGCAGCAGCATCTATTCAGTGATGAGATGGTTTTGACCTTGTAGACATAATTTAAGAATAGTTTGTGACTTTTCAGAAACACAAGACTATGCAGTGGAAACCTGCTGCTCCTGAATGTACATGGAAAGTTATTCCATGTACATTCAAAATAAACATAAACTGGACAAAAAGATCAGTTCATGAATCAACTAAAACTCAGATTTCTCTATACTATTGTCAGTTTTAGCTGTAGACACACTGTATATAGGCAACAGAGTGAGAGCCCCCAATGGATACATGACTGCTGGGGGGTTGCTTATTTAGACTGGGATGATGTGCGCTGTCTCTGGCTCCAGAGGCTGCCCCTCTTCCTGTTTACCTGCGAGTCCTTTGGGGTGAGGTTGAGCTGAAAAGCCCAGTCGGAGCCAGTCAAAGGGAGCGTGGCGCAGTCTTGACCCTGGCGCTCCACTCATTGTGTAGTGCAGCGGTGTAATGAGGCCCTGTGTGGATATTGATATGACAGAACAAAAGGCCAAGGTGCAGTAAGGACAGCAATCCACACGTTTCACACCATTTGTTTTTCACACCGTATCCATCACATTAATGGGTCACCTTTCTGTGACAGCTCATGATTACCTGCTTACCCATGGAGAGAAAAGGGGGTGAGAGAGAGAGAGAGAGAGAGAGAGAGCCTGGTAAGTGTAGAGAGAGAAAGAGAGAGAGAGAGAGAGAGAGAGATAGGCAGGAAGATAGGGAGCGAGGGTGCTCCAGTACTGAGGGTAAAGGGTGAGTTGGGGTTGGAAGGGGGCTCAGGGATTGGGGGGATGGGAACCTACTGCCATTTTTTTATTCTTTCATGAAGATTGGCTCCGGCCCTGTCATCATCCCCACAGAGTGAATTTATGACAGGTCAGCTCTCCATGTAGTCACCTGATGGATGGAGAACATCCAAGTTTATTTGGGGCATAGTGGAAATGACCGAACAATTCCCTGAAGCACCGATAGATTTTTTTTCCACGTTTTTTGGGATGTGGAAAATGGAATGCTTACATTCACCAATAGAGTTCCCAACAATCATCACTGTCAACTGAAAAAAAATGTTCTGTATTCTCATTTTTCATATTTTTTGTACCTTTTTTAATCGTCTTGTTTATGAGGAATTCTAAGAGTGTAATGCATCTATTATCCCTGCTAAGTGAATAATTATTGGCAATAAAATACTAGAGAGCAAAGGTTTTTCTCCCATTGATCACATATCTTGATATGAAGTTGCATATTTGCTCTGTTTTTTTCTCCATCTCTCTGATGATTATTGCCCATGCATGGCTCATTTGCTGTAATGTCCAGCAATTTCTAATGCTGAAAATCTTGACTTGGATATATTTTATTGCTGGAACAACGAGTCTGCTGCTGATACTTTGAAAGGAAGATTTATGCAGAATATCAATTTCTTTCTAATGAAGGCTGTTTTGACACTCGCTCTGGCCTCACTTGGACATTACAAACTATTGCAGAGGTATACTTAGGTTTGATTTCAAAAGTTTGAACGCAGTTTAGCTTTAAAAAGTCAACAGTGCAGACTGAACACAAAAAAGCTTTTGTTCTCACCTGCTCAAAGCATTCCATAGTGTTTTCTGTTGTTTTGCTTGAATCTTGCAAATATGTGATGTTCTGCTTAGCTCAACGGCTATTCATGCTTCCCATTTCCAAAGCACCACCACAAGTGTCATCTGTGAAATCTTAAGTCACTTAAGACGAGCATTTCAGCATCCAGTCATTGCAAGGAAATGGCAAGATCCCATTTTATGATAAAATAAGACTACAGCTATGTATCTTTGCAAAGGCCTTAGCTCAGCATATCAGGTGAGAGGCAGGGGAGGATGAAAGAGGAGAGAGAGATCACTTTGTCCCAAATTAAAAGTCAGAGTGTCATCTTTCGGTCTAATTGCCTGGAACCATTATTGGACACTGCAAAAAATTGTGTCTGCATATGCATTTATTTTGTAATCCATTGATGTACTTCACTCTACACATAGTCTATGGGGACCAAACCCCAGGCATGCAAACATGCTCTTTTTTGTATGAATGGGGGAAGGATTGCAGCCTGTACTGCAGAGAGACAGTTTGCCATATGTCATAGCACCCAGCAGATATGAGGTGATGGTGTCAATACATCTTGCGTCTGCCCAGTGGAGGCTTACTCTGCATTACACTAAAACATGAATTATATGAGTGGAACAACGCTGTGTTGGGCCAGGACGTAAATCAGAAGGGAGAGAAATTGCTGACAAGTTTTGCTATTAAAAGATAATTGTAATCAAGGTGCAAGACGAGCAATGAAGTGGCGATAGCAGATAGATAGACAGCTGCAAAAGATGGATTGTTTTAATTTGCACCAATTAAATTGAAGTTCACTGGATCATCTTCCTCAATCTTCATGAATACTTGATTTTCTGGCCGCTACAAAGCTATTAAAAAGAGTGATTGGACTCTAACACTTGGTATACCATATTTTATGCTATACTTTCATTAACCCTTTGTAATAATACTTTTTTAATAAGAGGAACTAAAAGATATACTACTAAGCACAATGCATTGTCCGTATTATGTGCAGATTATTGTTGTGTCATTAATCTCTACAAGATGGTAACTGCCACATGACCAGTCGAAAGATTCAAATGATATTTTGAAATTCAGTTACTTGAAGGATAAGGGTGTACTCTTTCTTGGTCTTACTGTCAACAAATTCCATGAAAAGATCAAAACCAACGATGAAAATCCATTTCTCAGTACTCCCCTACTCTGTCTGTAACACAGCACAAAGGTCATTGGTTACTAGTGAAGATACAAATCTTTAAAAAGAGGTCATAAATGTTTGATTTCATTTTTATAAAAGACAGAATGCCAGAAATAGCTGGGCAGTACTAAATAGTGCACTTTTTGGGGACTATTTTGTATTGGGGATTGATAAACATTTGGCACACTAATCAGTATTTACAACAGAGTTAGCTCAAAATAAACTACACTTCCCTCACTGGCTCACTAATGTGTTTTTAATACTTTATGGACAATAATTAAACCCTATGGCACACAGGAATAAGATTTATCAAGGTTTGACTTCACAGGCAATACATCAATGGCAATAATGAAATAACATTTAATAGAATCAATTGATTGTTAGTTTTGGTCTTTTCATGGCATTTGTTGACAATTAGAAATATAAGCTATCACCATTGTTCTTCAACAATGAGCAGGTTAGGCATGTAAAGGTTTTTCTGTCTTTGTTACTAACAACACATTGAAGAAATTACAACCCTCCTCAGCCGTTAGCAACATTGCTAAAAGATGAATGTAAGTGGTCATTATAATACCTTCCTTATGGTTATCCCAGGGATGAGAAGAACTTAATGTTGCACACACATTCACATACACACAGACACACGCAGGCATGCACACACACACACACACACACACACACACACACGCAGGCATGCACACACACACACACACACACACACACACACACAATTTTCAGTTGTGCTTATGTTTCATGTTGCACAGATATGTATAAATATGACAAAACAGAATGTATGGTAGGGACTAATAATTTGCTACTTACACAGATTGAACTTTCTTGAACCTTTCAGAGAAAAAGTCAGTTCAAATTCTTTGTTGTTGTTGTTCTTTGGATGAGCACATTTTTACAGACTTTTTCATGGTCAATTTAAAAGAAATCTAAACAAAGTAATAGATATGTGCATATTTCCCAGTCTGAAATCTTTCTGTGTTAATTGGTGCTGATCTTCTCTTGATGGTAATGTCGTGATTTCAAAAGGTCAGTGATCTCCATGTTTGTTTAAATCTTATATAAAGACTTGCAGTATGTTTTAAATAACCTCGGGGGAGAACACGGACCCTTTGGAGCAGAAGCTTCATGTATTTAAGGAAATGTTATTTGGTATTGGCAGATGTAAATTGATGTTGTAAATCACAGTTTCATACACAGGAAAGGCACAGTGTGGTTGTGAGGGTGGTGAGGCATTTCAGCGGGGGCTGGGAGCAATGTTCCACAGTGTTTGCTTCTGAGCCAGACTCGCTCCAAGGCAGGGGTGATTAGTGCTTGTCGGTAATTTGGCAACCTTGACCATGTAACCTTGCTAAAGCTGGATTAACATTTTACCCTGGAAAAGCCAGAGATGCCTTAAAACATGTTCCATTTTTCTGCTGCTTATTACGAGACAACAGCCTACAGAGGCTATTCAAATAAGTGCCCATAGTATGCTGCATGAGCACTCAAGGAGAAACTCTTATTAGACTTAAGCATGCTAAGTGTCAAAAAAATGTTGACATATCCATCTGAAAACATCACAGGCATATCACTTTACATATTGGGAGCATGTGAATCCCAGGGGTTAACAGCCAGGGTTAATACATGACTTTACAGTTATTCAGTAACAACAGAAATGATTTGTGCAGAAATAAACTTGTTTAAACATGACCTTGTGCCAGTTATAAGGAGAGAAAATATACTTTCTCTCTCAATTCTGTAAAACAGCCAATAGTTTTCAGTCTTACTGAAAACAGGGCAGTCTTGCTTTATTCTTTGTTAGGGACCGTATGAAAATTATTTGGGTACAGAGGGAGGGTAATGTTTCACCCTTTTAAAAAGCTATGCCCTTTCCAGATATTTTTTTTTATATTTCCACCTTGCCAATGAGAAAAATCACAACACCTCCCCCACAATATCTCCAAGTAAAATAACATTATTACATTAGTTCATTTCATCTTGCCATTAATAACTAAAAGAGTGTACAGAATTTCAGATGGTTCAATTTAATCAGTAAAATCTTACATATAACCACCGCATTGCACAATAGAAGCAGAAGTACCAGTAAAATTATGGCTAACATAACAAAATGATGTTTCCTGTTCCTCACCTTACTGTAGCTCTACTTTCTGTTAAGATCCAGAAAGTTAGGGTGGATGTTGCTAGTGACAGTTGATGTGCACTCAAGTGAGATGATGCTCAATCAAGATATAAATAATATGAATATAAATATTAATAATAAAGACCCTCCCCCACTCTTCCAAAAAATATAGAGAAAGGGGGGTGTATGTAATGTACCACCCCTAATAATTTTATTTGTCTCTTAAGCAACCAGTATCACATAAGCCTTTTATATTAACAGTTAAGTCAAACAACCTTGTATTTTCATTACAATACAAGGTTGTTTGCTCATTTCTAAACGCAGCCCGTGTGTTTTTCTGACATTGTTAGACTGAGGTAGGTGGTACATTGCCCTCCTACAAAAAGCTCAGGCTTATTATTGAGCCCCTTTATCTTTACTGTAGCTAAGTTGTTAATTAGCTAGACCTTGAATTAGATTATTTGCATGTCTGAACAAGGGCTAAGGTATTAATGCTCCCTTAGGACAAACTGTAATAACCTCTTCGGTGGCTCCAAGATCCCTGTGGAGGGGGCTGCATGGACGCTGGCCCCTGGAAGGAGGGAGAGAGCATAGCCATTTCATCCAATTAGCTGTGGATTATACTGCTCCTCTCCCTTTGAATCCTATTTGCTGTGATAAGGTGTTCTCCTACAGGGACAGAGCTGAGCTTTGCTATCAGGAAAAATGATTAATTCACAACCCACTATTAAAATGCAGTGCCTTCCATTTCACACTGTCTGACATAGGAGGAAGAAACAGCTCAGAAATCAATACAGGCACTAAACAACCACACAGGAAAAGGAGAGGTTGGCCAAGTAAGAAAATACCCCTAAGAATCTGAGAGGCAAGCTGCATTTCATTCTACACATCACACTTATACGGCTCTCCATGGTATGGTATGTCCTTGAATTATTCAAAACCTTCTAAACTGTGGGAATGGTTTTAAGACTAATGTGGCACAATATCATGGGCGCTGTTGTTATTGCATTGTACTGTGCAATTTTCACAAATATTTATCTCTTTCTTCTGATCTTCCCAAGGGCGTGTATTTTAATTTTGCAATTCCATGCTCCTTGCACCTCTTTGAAGAACCAGCATAGTCACATACAGTATAGGATGGCACTAGAGGGACATTTTTACAGGTTTCCATGTCTTTTCTGGTATGTAAGTGGGATAGGTGTGGAGAATCCAGAGTCCAGATTTATATTTTCCAAGCCCCTCCGATGCTGCACAAATGATGTTTAAACACCCAGCACCTAGGGTTTAATTAAGTCCCTCTAATCGTGTTCCAATCAGAAGCTTGGACTGATGGGCTGGAATTCCTGATGTGCATTTCTGTCAGTCTTAATTGGATAATTGATTGCCAATTTGAACCTGGCCACACACTGCATACACAATAAAGCGTCTGGCCATGTTCCTTGAGGATTCATTTTCCATCTGAATAAAGATGCTGCTTCGATAGGCAGAACTCCAACTATTGGTCTTGCTGAAAAATAAGCCCTGGCTGCTGATGTAGATTGGAAGTCCACTTATGAATGCCTTTTTTGTATTGTCTTCTGGGACTTACACTGCATATATAAAGGTGTAAGCAGCTGAATAAAGTAGCTGTGTTTTGGATATTTGGTAACAGTGACTTCTCATGAAATAATTTTAGCTAATACTTTGTTTACATGCTAATTTCAGACATAATGAAATAATTTTAATTAAATGTATTTTGACTCAGTCCTAAGCCATACTTTTTGCACTCACTAGTTACAGTTGTATATTTACCACAACAATAATCACTAAAATCTCCTGCTCTCCTAATGATAGCACACCAACATTGTAGAGATGTGTCAGATCGAATTCAATTTGTTGAATGCAAATTTTAACAGTCTATGGTTCTGCAGGTAAAGCAATTTGTAATGTTGACCTTTATTGATCTCTGACTAGCCTGAACTAGATTATTTAACTTCTCTATATATGAAGTGAAAAAAAATATTACAAAGACTTTTCAAAGTGAAGTATACAACAACACCACAATATAGCATCAGAATGTACCATAGATTGGAGTCAATATCCAAACAATTAAACAGGGGAAGCACTCATTCAAGGACTACTGGGTTGCACTGCATTGCATCACACAGGTGTTTCAGGGTATTTTTTTTTTTTTTTTTTTTTGCATAGTATGTTTTGTCATTGTATTTGTGTATTTTGTTAACGCAGCAATAGCTTGGAAAACAATCAAAAGGTGATGCTGCAAGGGTGAAAAGGTGACAAAGAGAGACGAGGAGAATATTAATAGTTATTATGTACATGAAAGATAGCTGTGAAGGGTTTCATGGATACAGACACACAATATCTGTTGCTATACTTACTACCGCTGCCTATTATACACTTGGGTTGACTGTATACCTGCAGGATACATTTACTTGAACTTGAAGATACCCATTGCTAAACCACATACTCAAATAACAATCACATAGTTATTAAAAATAGTTATATTGGGATTTTAGGGAAGCAAGCTATTAATGTTTATGTTCAATGTTTGTCAGTATGGTTTCATGAGAACTATGTAAACAAGTGTAAAGAGAGTGTTCAATGTCCAGATAAATCCAAACAAAAGATATTAATGTTTTATATTCATCTTCTTTTATGGGCAGGACAAAGTAAGTAATGGTTTAAATTCTACAATTTGCAGGATATTGATAATTGTGTTAAACTTTTATTTCTGCAAAATTATGAAATGATAAAGACAAAGACCTGTGAGCATTAACAATGTAAAATAGCAACATTTGTGAGTAATGCAGAGTGATGACATACTGTGATAATGGTGAACAGATTTCCAAATATCTTTATGCAGTTAGGCACAATTTCCTTGTCAGAGAAAATTCCTCTGGAGAATCTGAACAACAATGGAGCTGATGGGAAACAGATTTGAGAAGTCACCACAGCACCAAGCTGATCTCCTCTGATCTTACTCATCAGTGACCATGTTGCTCTCCTCTGGGACAACTGTGCATTTGGTTCCATTTAACCTTCCCTGCTGAAATGTGTGTTTGATGGTGTCCTTAGCTTTCAAAATGTCAGAAAACGCACCACAATTTAATAATTTGTAAGAATAACATTTTCTCAGCTTTTAACTGCAGAGAGAGATTCTTTAAGTTGAAGGTGCCAAAATATTTTGACACGCCAAGGCAAAGGACTCTGGAGGCCTAATTTTGTGCGGAGAGCCACAACTGCCTGAGTTCCTTTCTGGGTGGGCTTGCACTGAATTATTCTAGTCTTTTTCATCTACTCTACATTTCCTGCACTGTTTTCTCACAAGAAATTGCTTTTCCACCCCTCTAAATAAGAATTCTTCCAAGGAGCCAAACGGTGAAGAGAGAATTCTCCTATTATAAATGGCCTTTCTCAGCCCTGTAACCTCGCTACAAGTTTTAACACTAAAGTGCAACCCTTGGTGGGATTAGATATTTTGGCCACCATTTGTAAAGAGTGAAGTTTCTTTGGAGTCTCCTTGAGACAAGTGACCAGTGCAGGGCAAAGTGAAGGCCTTATCAGTCACCCCACAATGGTGCCACCCCATGAATTATATTAGGGACGGATGTGGCTCACCAAGCCACTGCATTGTGGACCATCTGGGTGACAATAAACATGTCGCCACATGGTTCCCTCCATCATTCAAGTCTAGATAGCAGATCTGGACCTTAACTATAGCTCACTATCTCCTGGATCTCGGTGTGACCTGTTAGAGAGATGGAGGTGAGGCTCAAGGATATCTCTCAGAGAGTCTGCTCCAACACCAGGAGGTTATTATAGCCATGCTGGGGGGAGGCAGTCCGTCTGTCTAGAGTGCTGCTCCCTCTCCCTCTGTATGCATCTATACGTTACACAGAGTGGGGGAGTTAGTGAGAGAAAAATGCTAAAGAAACACATGTAAACAAAACAAGTATATGGAAAAGGAACAATTGTGGTTGGGTTCAATAAATATGTTATTAATGTTTTTGCTGTTGTGAACAATCAATTAGATGTTTGGCTATTACTAATGACAAAAAACTGACTTTAAAGCATTGAAAGTCTAACAATCATTAAATTGATTTAAAGAATGTATTATGATTAGCAATAATAGATTTTAGCCAGTTTTTTGGTTCAGTGTTCATTCTCTTTTAACCCTCTTTTGGTCCCCACCGACTCCTGAGGGATGTATTCACATTTTCAGCGAATAAATGCTGAACTATTGTTGTTTTCCTATGTTCCACGTGTTTGAAGGCTTGTTGTTAATTTCAGGTGTCTGTCATTTGTTGCTAACATACAGTACAATTGGTTTTTAGAGCTTAGATGACAAATGAAAACACACAAAGTTCTCTTTCACAAAAAAGTAGGCATAAAAATATTGATTATAGCAGCTTTAAGGTACATCATCAAGAGTTACTGTTGGATCAGATTTCATTCATCAGGTAAGTATTTTAAAATTTGAATCTTATTTTGGTGAGATAGATATAAAACATGTTTATCTTGGTTCAGAGCATTTTTGCCATGGGTTGTTTTTTCATGGATTGGACTTTGCAGTCAGTGATTTAACATAAAATTAAACAGTAATTGATCAGATCTGTGATGGAGTGAAGCTATAAATGTTTGTTCAATTTGGTTCCCAGATGCATTTGACTTTATCAGCCCACTACTTTGGCCGTCTTGAGCCGCACATTAAAAAACACTGGTGTAGGTCCTCATTTTCCCTACACGCTGTAAAGCTTGTCACCAGGGAGCCAGCAATTGGATTGTTCTGCAGGCTTAGATGAACAGAAACTTTAGTAGTACAAGTTTTTGCAGCGGTAAATCCACCTGCTTCAGCAAATGAGTTTCTGAAGCGTGTTATTCTCTGCTGCCCTTGCTAATAGAGAACCATACAGATTAATCATTCACAAGTAAAAGGATTCAGTGGGCTAAAATAATGCAAGCTTCCACAAATCTGGCATGAGGAAAAATTGGTTAATTTGACTTAACATGCTAACGCCTTGATGATGAAACCTGAAGTGAGACTCAAATGAAGCATGCTAAGGGCAGGCAACAAAAAAACAGTGGAGGACCAATAAGGAAGTGAAAAGCGAGGCATAAACAATGGCATTTAATACAATTTCATAAAACCACTTATAGCACATGACAGGGGCTCACATGTAATCACTGTAAGTGGAGACAAGGATGGGGGCTGCAGTGTCGTCGTCACGATGCCAGAACACTTCTCCATGACACGTCCCCTGCTTCTTCTCATTAATCCCCTAAGCTACATTCATTAACGGTCACTCCCTCCGTTCAGCAAGCCTGCACACTCCAGCAAAGTCACACTAGCCATCACAAAAATAACCTGCTGTTGAAATGCAGTAGGATAATTAGTTATAGCTTTCCATTCATAATACTTCCATTTTAATTAATTAGTAAACACAGTTGCTTTATTTATTATTCTAAGATTCAAATGGAAAATTGTATTATGCATGGCTTGGATCCAGGTCAAATCAGAACAAGCACATTTGAGACGAGTTGGAAAAGTGCTGGGGAAGAAACTCATGTCCCTGTGTTTCACCAGACATGCAGTGAAATCCAGCTAACAGCTGACACTGAAGGACAGTTGTGTAAGGATGGCAGTCAGGGGGGAGAGGTACAAGAGGAGATGATAAATACAAGAGATTTACAGGTCCTGGGAGTGTCAGATGCACTGTGGAAATAGTGCTGGGTGTGCTGTTATCTAGATAGGCCAGTTAGTGGCTTTTGGAGGATCCCCTGTTCTGAACAGGGCTGTAGTTTCGGAGGGCAGCCTTTATGGCTCACCAGTGCACTGACCACAGCCCATTAACTCAAAGAGCCTCCACAGGAGCACTGGAGCAGGGAAAGGGGCCGTGACCTGCCCGAGACCATCTTATTACTTTAACACATTATGTCTCCCACTGCGATCTTTTTATTTAAGTGACTTCAGCAGAACGCATCATCTCGGGCCACGTCGGGGACAGACAGGGGTTTCTAGACAAGAGGCAAGAGGAGGGGTCAAATGATTTATTGGAAACGTCTGCTATTGGGTGTTACGGAAAGGGCGTGCAAGGATGGACAGTGAGCAAAAGTGTGGGGGGAAACAGTTAGTGATGAACCTGACTGCGATGGGAGCTGTTTATGGCGTGGAGAGGCTGAGCTGACCCCGGAACAGCTCCTGGGAGGATTCTCGAGTTCTCACTGATGAGCTTTTGCAGCCCTCTGATGGCCACATGGCCCAGACAGTAAGGAGCAGAGGGGGGTGGGTGCAAGGCGTGAGGAGTAGGGGGTCTGGGGGTTGAGGCAGTGATTTATTTTACCACCATGTCACTCTTTATGGGCCACACCACTAGAGATGGCCTCAAATGTTACTGTCCTCATGAGGAAGATCAGCTCGCTTTGCCTAAGTGTTGCAGCAGCTCAGACAGACTTACTCACCTCATGTGTGCCCCTCCTGGATTTGAATGTTTGCATCAGCCAGAGTTCACCATTTAAGAGCAGCTGACATAATGTGTATCTCAGAAACTCATGATGGAAGTCAAAGGTTAAATTATAGAAGTGCATTTAAATCTTGAGATCTTCTGTCATTACAAAGAGAGGTGGTGTGCCTATAGTCTGACAAATTTCTCTCACATTTTTAATGAAGTCACTTGTGTCACCAGTGTCCTGATAGGATTTGATATGCATACATTTATCAGCCCAATATCCTTTGAAATTACATCCACAGTGGACAGTTCCACACCTCATGACTTAATCTCATGTCATTAATCTGCACCTTTTTATTAACCGTAGATGTGATCTTTCCCAAATCTTAACCATGTGTTTAAGTTACCAAATCTTGACCACAGCCTAACCGTAAAGTTGTATTCCTCAAGATTTCAGTCTTGGTATATTTGGTGACACCTCTGGTTAATGGCAGTAACAACAACTGTGGTTTAATACATTGTTAGCGGTGGAGTCCGCCACTAACAATTAAGTCTACCACAGAAAGAGGTAGAATGTAAATACATTGAATGACTATCACTCAAACGATACTGGCCATAGGTAGTGTCAAGAATGGGGTCATTTTAAGGATTATACCTTTAATCACAGTAGTCATGGAAAGCAACAATTTTGAAACACTTGGTACTGAATGTGAAAAAAAGAGTTTTCAATTGATCTATTCAGAAGAATCAACTTGCTGCAAGTAATGATCAGTATCATTTCATTAATTATCGATTAAGCTTAACTTTTTTGATTAATAGATTTGTTAATTGACATTGACATTGCTTGACAAGACATTTAGTTTACAATTACATATGACAAAGAAAAGCATTAAATCCTGAAATCAAAAAATATGTGCTAGTGAAAAAACAACTTAAAAAAAAAACACTGAAATGATTAATCATGATTTTTTTGGTAGTCAACCGATATATTAATTGATTAATCATTTCAGCTCCATAACTGCCCCGTGTCATCATGCTTGTCCGACAATAGGGTTGAAATTTATATCATAAAAGTGAAAGGGAAAATCTGATACTTTTTAAAATGAGTTACTCACAATGTAAAAATGAATATTTACACCAGTTGCATTCTCGTTTCACTGTGACCTACAGTCCTACAGTGCATACTCAGCCCTAGAAGCAGAGGAAATATTTTCCTTTTTCAGCTCAGAATCTTACAAGGCCCCTTAGGTTCATGACATGGGTCATGGACATTCCACTATGGCTGATTTATTTCAGCCCATTAGGATTACAGAGACAAATCTGCAATCCTCCCATTTTCAGAGGCTGTCCCCTCTTTTTCACCCAGCCGTCCCCCGACAACCCACACATCAAAACTACCATTACGTTCTTGTTAGTTCACACTGTCGATTAGAGAAGGGCAACATAGATTCATGCCAAGGGCTAAATGTGTTTATTCTAATTCCTCCCCCGTCTCTGGTTTGTCAGAGACAGACACCCACAAACATAGAACATCTGAACAGCTCCAGCAGCTCACATCAAAAGGACTCAATCCTTCAGGAAGTGGAAGTAACCGATTAGATTATGTCATTGCCACAATCTGTTACGAAAAATAAACACTGGGCCTTTTCATTAACCTAATGAAGACGAAGCACGTTGATGAGCTCTTAAGTCAATTAACGATATTTAAAAACAGGCGGTGCAGCCCCAAGGTAAATTAGCATGCAGAGAGTGAGGAGGACCCAGGTTCAAACAAATTGTGCGTGGAACCCTCTGGTTCAAGCCGCTTGACTCTCTCTCCCTTAATGTACACCCCTCCTCTTCTGCTCAAACAAGCTTTCATTAGCCATAATTAACTGCATGCGTTCTGTCTTTGCAGTACCAAGAGAGTTCAAGTTGAGACTGAGGGTAAGGATGCGGAGGAGAAATGCTAAAGTGCACTGAGATGCCCCTTTTATACTGACTGATTATTCTCTTCAGCCCATGAATGGTTTGGTGAGAGAATGATGCACTTCAAGAATAAAAAATATAGAATATAGAGAATCTTGACTCAGAACTCTGCTTGCTTTGTTTTCATGGCTTTCTTCTCTCTTGCTCCCTTTTTTCAGTAAACTTATTTGAAATCCTCCTGGGTGTTAAACCTCTCCCTCTTTCTCTCTCTCTCTCTCTCTCTCCCTCTCTCACACACACTCACTTGGTCTCTTGGCTGCAACAAGGTCTGAAAAGATTGCAGTTCATTTCGACCCACAGTGGATGGAGGCCTCATTTAGTGGCTGCTGGCAACTCAATCAGCCTGCCTCACACTGATGAGTGAGTGACTACTTTCAGTGCACCAGTCAATATGTGTCTGCTGTGATAGAATGTCAGCACCCATGCCCTGTGTTCTCCTGACCCAATGTTATGGCTTTTTTATTTTGTCTAATCAATGATATATGAAACAACACAGACACATTTCAACAACACATCTTTTTTTCTTTTTTTGTTCCTCCTCACATACACATGCTTTGTGCGATTTCTGTTCATGCAACTCCTGTGATGTTCAGGATTAAATAAGCAGTTACATTTTTTTTTGTTGCTTTTTTCTAGGCTGTCTGGATGCAGGCAGAATTCAATATAGATGGAAAACAAGCAATAAACAGTGTAGCTAGAGTGATCCAAATAAATGAAACACTTGCCTTCCTTCAGTAGACCCCCTTCAACAGTGATGCCTCTGAAACCAGTGCCTTCTCTTGCACAGTTTTGGCTAATTTTGAAAGAAAAAAGATCACTATTCTAATATAATAGAACTTATCACATATCCTTAAAGCTTCAAAGCCATAACCAAGAACAGTGTTGGTGCCATGTTGTACCCTGTGTAGATATTTTCCTCTCAGGTTTGTTTATAGTGTTTTTCTGGGCTGTGAGTAAAGAGCAGCCTATATTTTGAGGCTGGTCAGATGAGTTGAGCTCACTGTCCCCTGTGTCCTTTATTTCACACAGCCCACTGCACATGCTCTGCAGTCTGCTGACCTCTTGACCCCCCTGTCACTGTGATGGCCTCTGTTATCTGGAAGTAGTTATTTCATATAGACGGTCTCCCTCACCGCTTGTCTTTTATTGAAAATAATCATTAGAAAGATTACCCCAGGAGGAGTCTGAGCAATGTTGTTGAAAACAATATTTTACTTAACTCTGAGAGTGTTTTTTTATTATCTGTACACCCTCATAAATCCATTAACAGTCAGCTATCAATGCAAGTGGGAATTCCAGAGCATATCCAATATGACTTTCATTTCTGTTTGACTGTGGAGAAATTCTGTTGTTCTAATTTTACAAACATAATAAGCATTTACCAAATCACTGTAGGAATAACGATCCTTTGTCCTCATTGACCCACTGTTTTTCTTAATGCTTTGACCGTTGGATAGTTTGGGGTTGTTATTAATACATTTTTTGAGGCTCTATGATGGTGATATGATGAACATTGGCATATTTGCCCTTATCTACAGTGCTTTTTTCCTTTTTTTTAACAGAGCATCTGGAACTTCCTGTCTTTTTGTATACCTGAAGAATGTCATGAAGACCTAAATGTTGTAAATATGTATACCAGTAGAAAGTAAGATAGTGTGTGGGAGTTATGTTTAATTTCTATTCTGCTGTTTAAAAAACAACAACAACAAAAACAAACTGACATTATCACAGAACAAATCCATTATATTGGTTGTTAGACTGGGAAAGTAAACTTTTTACATATATAATTTATTTTCATTCACACACCTATTGTTGTGATATTACATCATACATACTACTTTAAAACGGTTTTCTGCAATAACCCATTACAATAATACAGCAATTACTTGGGAAATTTCAAGTTATCAGTTTTCATAACCTCCATGTTTGCTTGTCTCTCAGTCTCATTTTTTGGCTGTTGACCCTCGACCTCTGGGGCATCTGAGCTTCTCAACAGAACATGAAAGTTCTCTAAATTAATGCAGTGCACATTTAGTTGCATTACCACACAGTAAGGTAATGTTAGCAAAAATAAAACTACTTATTTGAAGAAATTAAAGTCTTTAGTTACCAAAAAGAAAGGGAAAACATGTTCTTTGCCTTAAAAGTTGGTCAATATTTACTGAAAAATATGTAAAATCAAATACCTAGACTAAATGAGGTACAGATGATGTTAACTTCTTGTTAGTTAATAGAATTGAAATGAATATTTTTTTTTATATTGGTCATTAAATAAAAGTCTTGAATTCATGTGAGGCAGGGGTGGAAATTACATAACTGGAGTTCAAATATTTTTTATCCAGTCTAATTCATCCTGTAGACGTTTAGGTTTAATTGGGTATTACCAGTGCCTGGGAAGCGATGATGACTACAGACATGCAGGATAAATCAGAATATGAAGTCAAAGGTCAGAAACCTGCACGAGAGAGAGACATGTACAGGAACAAAGCAGAGTAGCACTGAAACCGCCACCTACTGCACGTCCAGCAAAATCATGAGGTTACAACAGCATTAGACTTTAGACATTTAGACGCTGTGGGCTGATATTACTGAATGCACATAAATTGGTTTTAGATCTGAGTGCATGAAAAAGTACTGTAGATGCATGACATTAGGGATGAAAAAAAAACCTCTAATAGATAGTAAATCAATCAACTTCCAAAGTCTACCAAGGCTTTTTTAATGGATGTCCTGCCTTCCTTGCATGTCTCCTTCAGTGTGTCTATCAGTAGATGCATTCAGCAGAGATTTCCAATTTATTTCTAATCAAGCTTTATCTAATATTCTCCCGACAGGCAATTAAAAATTCAAACTACCCTGAAAAGCCATTGCTCACTTTTCACTCTCTCCCAGTGTTCATTTAAGGATGTTATTTCATTAAAAGCTCTTGTTGATGAGTTCGAGGTAATTTGCAAGCACATTTGATTACCATACTGTGCATTCACCATTACCATGTTCCTCGGGTATTGTTGATTTTTCTTTTTTGGGGGGAGAGAGAAAATTTTTATCATCTGACTAAATATTTGTAATGCAAAGGAGCTGAAAGACTTCAAAACATCTGCAGTTAGAGAGTGGTTTCTACAGCTGAGACAAGGAGAGCACTGATGTCCCATGTACACCATTTCATTTGTCACCAATGTTGCCTTTAGAAGGTATATCACTGTCATGCCTGGTGCACTACTTCACCAGGTTTATGGCCAACCATGCACAAACTGAATCCTCTCCCCACAAGATAAAGCTTTGAAATGGCAGCAAATAATTGCAAAGGGTGAATTTGTCATTACGAGTCATAATGAGATTCTCCTGGTGAGAGGCTTTGTTTGGTGGTGTGAGAAGCTGCGCCGTTTTAAAGCCTCGTAAACAAAATGCCACAATGTGCTTTTCTCTTCCTAAAGGATCAGCCACACACTGGTTATTCTATGCATCATTCCAACTTGTTTATTTAGAGAATAATTGTGTCCTTGTTTATCCTCTCAGGAGTGAAATAATGTGGCTGCAATTAAATTAACAATAAGTCTAGAGTTGGTTTGGATTCCTATGGAGTAATCACTTGATGTTAGACCTTGTTAAACTCCTGGTTTTACTCAGGATGACAGTCTTAATCTGTGTTTTGCTTTGTTTTTCATTCCCTGATTTAATCAGATATCAGTGAAGTGGTACAAATGTCCATGCGGGAAATGTTACTGAAAACAAACAAAAGCACAGGTAGATAGATATTTAGACAGAAAACATATACATTCTCTGTGAACATTTTACTGATAAGTTCAATATCAATGTATTTGTGACTTGTCAAATACATATATTAACAACATCTCCTCATTACATTCAAAGATGTAATCTTGTTGCAGTTACATTTCCTGCACAACTTATTTGCTGCTGCACCTAAATTTTTAGGGGATAGGGTTAAAATAACATGTTTTAACCATGTACCTAAACTAATCAAATAATAAGATAGGAGTTGTGTTTGAACCCCATGTTCAAAAACCTAGCCTAACTAAGTTTAAAAACAAACTGTGTAACTGTTAATGGGCCAGATGAAAATGAATTACAGAGATAAATCAGGAGGTTTTTCCAGTGGAAAAATATACACCAGAGTTTTTTTTTTCTAAATTTGTATAATTCTTTTTTTTAAAAAAACAGGTTGCAGATAATGGAGGATCCAGTCGAAAATTAAGTTAGTTTGAAGTGAAAAAAATATGAAAGCTGTTAATAAAATCTGAAACTCTCTCCTGTTCCATTTGCATGCACTTTTGAGACAGTCCCTAACTTAACCTCTGCATTTTCCCCATCTACTGTCATGTTGCACAGGGTGCCAGACTTCAATACTGGATAAAGGTATTGATGAGAGTTTCTGAATGTCTGAATATCCACACCTCCACCTTTTCAGCCAATTGTCTGGAAAGTTATGCTGTTTTGGCTACTAACAGTTCCTCTTCACAATATACAAACAACAATTATGATTATTTATGATACTAAAGAACAAAGCCCAAATCTGATGACAGTTCTATAGTTTCTAAAGGGGTGGATAGATAGATAGATAGATAGATAGATAGATAGATAGATAGATAGATAGATAGATAGATAGATAGAACCAAGCTGTCTTGCCATTCAAGGCCTAAGTTACTTAATCACTTTGCTTCTTTGATTTTCATGCACTGCTCCATTCAGCCGTGATGTTGATCACAGGGGCATGCAGGGCCTACAGCTAATGTGAAATAAATGCCTGGAAGGGCCTTGATCAGTATGTGCTGGAGGTGCTTGAAAGAAGGATAAGAAAAAAAAAAACACATGGAAAACAAACCACCCTTGAGTGCTGCACGCTCTCCGCCTATTTAGGGCAGCCATGTCCAGCAGTGGATTTGAATATGCATGACTATCCCAGCTACCCTTGCAGCAGAACTCTGTGTCCAGGCACCAGCCTCTTTTCAGAGAAAGAATACACATGCATCTCATTTGAATATGTTACAGCCCCTGTCATTCACAATAAATACATGTCCATGTAAAATGTTTATTGGGTAAATGATGGTGAAATAACCCAAAACTACCCCAAGTGACACAGAGTTCTTAGAGCACAGAAATGGAGGATTGCCATTAACTATAGTTTGACGGTTTCAGAGTGTTTTTAAATGTTTTTTAAACACTTTTGTGAACATACTCAGAAATTTTGTGAAATGGGTTTATTCACTGTCTTGCTTGGAGAAGACTGAATATAAAGCTACCATGAGCAGTTGTGAGTTTAGCTTTGTGTAGGTAGTCTACTAGCTTTTACCTACTGCTTAGGTAGTCATTTTTGCCTCTGAACTTCTGATGTGCATGTTACTGTAACATGTTAATTAGGGAACTTTAGGGGTGCTTTGGCAGATCTTGTTACCTTTCAACAAAATCATGCTAGCTGTTTCTTCTTGATTGCAGTTTTTGTGCTAACTAGCTACCTGGCTGCTGGTGGTAGCTTCATATTCACTTATGACTATTGATACAGATAAAGATATTATAGTGATATCAATAGTAAGTGCAGTTGCAAGGAAGCCAATAAGCAAACAGTCAGACTATGCCAAATTTCCATCAGTTTCATGCCTCTCACCATAAGACATTATGACATAAAATCATGCATTCAAGTGTCGGGGATACAAACAAAATAATTAACTCTACTCTGATGTATTTTACATGTCTCTCTTTTTTTTTTTCTTTTTTTTTTTTTTGCCAGCACTGACAATTTTGTGGTATGTTCATTTCTACTTTATTGAGGTCATGTCTTGGTAAGTATATCAACATGGCCATTGCCTCAAATCCCTTTTGAACACTAAGCAAAAATGAATCTGAAAGTAAGCGATGCACTGATTTGAGAGAAGCCAACAGAGCCACAGGGTTTCTGCAGAGAATCCGACTCAGTTCCAAGCAACAAGTATTTGTATAATACACTACTTGTAAGCCAGGGAGCAGGAGACCTCCAGTTTACATCTTGGAGACTTGGAAGGTGGCAACATAGTGGATGTGAAACTATCTTCCTGGGTCCCTGTGCTAGACTGGCTAATTAAATACTAAGGAAGAAATAAAATCTTAATGAGAAACACAAGCTTGTTGTGGTGTTTGGCACTGACCAGCTCCCTCTTATTAGGTGTACTTGCCCATATGTGCTTGGGTGAAGTGCCCATTAGAGCCTTCCCTAATGGATCTTCATCCATGGCACTGAGATGCTAGTGGAATGTACATTTCGACAATTTCCAAACTTGGCAGATGAGTGGGCCCCGCTATGAAATTTCTTAGCCACAATAAATATTTTATGCAAATTAAAATTAAATTCTTTGCTTGGTTTAAGCAATTTCTCCTGTAAGTAGTGTATCTGTGAAGGAGATTACAACATTTGCTGGTTTGTTTATAATTTAATTTTTTATGTTGTGGCTGGCGGTGGGGAAAGACAGAACACCTGTGAGTGTTTATAATGTCCCATCTCCCTCACAGCTGCTCCTTTTCAAAACACCTCACTGGTGCAATAATTTCATAAAATTTCATGATTTACCATCTGGTAGACTGAGCTATAAGCACATGCAATAAGCATTTGTATGGCGCCGGTCCCAGAAAGGTACAATAACTGTATATTTTAACTTAATGGCTTTTCGGGGCATGCAAATTTCCACAGAGCAGATTGCAGAGATGCTACAACGAAAGTCTGGTCCCGTCTGTCTGCCTCTGTCTCTCCCTTCCCCTCTCCCTTCACATTCCCTCCTATACAGTACATGCCTCCCCTATCATATGCTATAAAACATCCATACACAGCAGACCTCTATTGCCTCTGTCTTCGACTGTGAAGCAGCACCATGTCAAAATCTAGATATCAAACTCTGGAGAATGAGAGACACAGTAGGAGGTACAAGCAGATTATTTTCCTTTTAGCATCTAATGTCTCTGCATTTGGGTAATTAAAATGATTACTACAACAATTACACCAAGTAATTAGAAACTAATTACACTGGCATTTTTTGTGATTACAGGAGCAGATGAAAATAGTGTTCAAAATTAAATTCATTGCATATTCATGGAAATGAAATTAAATAGTGCTGGGTGGATGAGATAATAGAGGCTCAGAGAATGGTGTTCTGAGGGGTTTGGGGAACCGTCTGTGGCTAATGCTCTGAACAGGCATTCTGTTAAATCAGTGATAATCTTTTAATGGCCTTAAAAGAAGTTCATATTTAGAATACTGTCAAATGCACTAAAGGGTGTGATGTTTTTCTTTCTCTGTCTCTCCTCTATGGCTCCAGGAATGATTAAACCTTTCAGCTGTACAACACAATAGAAAACATTTAATCATTATCTACTCAAATGAAAGAAGAAGCAAGAGTCTTTATGCTTCCTTTATGTTGCTTCATGCACAATGATTAAATTAAATATCCATTCCTGAATTCATTTTTTTCTGTGCATCATCTTCTTTCTCTGCAAGCCCTTCCTTTCTTTCTCCCTCTTTCCCCCCCTCCTACCTCCCATCTATCGACAATAGTCAGGGCTTTAGCTGCTGCCATGATCGTGTAATGAGATTCTTCAGATTAAATAGATTTCCTGTTAAACTTGGGGCTTGGTAGATAGGGTGTCAGGAATGAATGGTTATTAACATTTAAATATATCACAGAATAAGAGAGAGTGGGGTGTGAGTGAGTGAGTGAGTGAGTGAGTGAGAGGAGGGAAGAGAGAGAAAGAGAGACAGAGAGAGATGGGGGCGAAAAAAACAACAATATGAATTTTTCATTGTTATCGAGTATGGATTTTCCTCTTCGCCAGATTTCTTGTAGGACCTGATGAAACCAAAGTAATTAGAGAGACACAAGTGGGGCACCCAAGAGCCATTACAGCAAACAGAGCTCATCGTTTATGGAGTAAAGCCAATACAGCTTCACTGTTTAGAAAAGTAAAATGTCCATTCTTGTTTTATCTGCTATCCCATGCCTGTGCTGTAGATTATTGCACAATATTAACAATGTAAATTTCTCTGACTGGCTTGCTTGTGAAGGGACTCATAATGAAATTGATGGTCTTGTGATCTATCACCATCTTGTCAGCCTTTTTTTTCATATTTCACCATTCCTCAAAGAGAGAATGAACCTGGAGAGGGAAGAGAGAGTGATTGTACTTCAGTATCAAAACTTGACTATGATGGAAAATGACAGCATTTGTCTTGTCTTTTTGTTAATGCCACAGTGGAATGCTAACAGACGTTATTACAGCTAATACAGAGGAGGGATGGAATCAAGCAGTGCTTCTAGAGGTTGTAGGTCATTATGGGTCAATGTGGTGAGTAATATGGTGCTCAGCACTCACACAGCTGTATGTGCTTCATTCATTCATTGATGTTAATAACTTTTTATTTAGATGATTTTCAACATTGTGTTGAAAATTCCACATCTTATTTGTGCATTATTGGTTACAGCAAAATTATTATTCTATTCACATATTAACACAATTTAGATACTGGGGGAGACCACCAGTTCCTTCTCCAGTAATTTTAATGCGCTCCCTTACTGAACATTCTCACAGATGGTACAAAATGCTATGCTTATACAATATTTCAACCCTGAAAGACAGACTTTTCTATAAGCCAGGCACGTCAATGAGTAGACAGGTGTGCTATTTACATAACACTGCGACTTGCCAGCAAGCAGTCTCTGTAAGTAAATGTCACATATCCGCTTTCACCTGAAGTCTAGCAGTCCCAACTGACATCCATCAAAATTTAGTCCAGTCCAGTCTGTGATGTGTCTGCGTCCACTGACATTGTTCGCAGAGTAAATAGCAGGTTTGGTATTTGATCCAGAATGGTCAAAAGTAAATGTTGCCTCTCATATTCTCATCTGTCATCCTGAAGAAAAACTGAGACCTCTTAAATCCATTTCTGCTTTTGTGGAGAGAGGTATGTTTATGAGGACTATAATGTATTTCGTTGTTGCTCCTAAACATATACCACAATGTCATTCAGAAAAAATACAATGCAGGGCCACTGGATTTGACTTGTTAACAGTAACAGATGTCAGTCATAGTCTCTCTTTGCCCTATGTGTATAAATGTGTATTTTTCATATGTGCAAATGAGACTTATGAGAGGGCAAATATATGAATCAATAAAGCCTTTTAACTCTTTTGTGTTTTGTTGACATAGGCTTTACTGCCTCATTGTTTGTGGACCAATAGACCTCAATACTGTAGAAGAGTACTGCCCTCCCAAATAGAGATTTGTTTTGTTAGCCAGAAAGTCATCCACAGAGAATGAAATGTAAATCAAGTTTTCTTCCAGAGTGATGTTACTTAGGTTTTAGGACAATTACACACCAGAGATATTGAGCACCTGATGGAGTCTCTGAGAAGTGATGCATTGTTTTCCGTATCAGAATTAGGAAAAGTCAGAAAAGCTGATAAAATAATGTTAAGTCTATTTTTACCAGTTAAAAACCTCAACCAGAACATTAGTGTTAATCTCTCTTCAGACCTAGGGCTGGGATTTGATCTGAAACTGTAGCAGTATGCAGCCATTTATGAAACACAATGGGCTTTGTTTACATTATGTAGGCTATATATAGTTTCATTTCACATAGGGAATTGTGTTTTCTGTGCTTGACTATATTTAGACATTCTGAATATGCAAGACTGGTGTATCTACCAGTGACATAAGATCCCATACAAAACTGTAAACTAAAGTGTAATTGTGTTGAGGTCTATAACAGTCCTTGTTAAAGTCCTTGCCTTTGCTTTTTTGATGGGACTGATGATGACAAATCTGCAGAATTCAGCTGTTTTTGTGGTCCTGAGCAGTAGACTGTTGTCAGAAACTCTTGAATTATCAAACAAACAAGACAGGAGAGCCTGAGTGCTTTCCCTGGAGTTCAGCGCACTACAAGTCATCCTTCATGCCGGGCCAGCCTGGCTCTGTGAATGTGGAAGCAGGTGTGGTGGCAGGACAGTGGAAGGCCCCTCTCCGGCTTTGCCTTCACTGCTGCCCACTTGTTAATGACTGGGCTGTGGGAAGCTAGTCCTTTGTGTACGCTGTTATAAAGCACTCAAAGCCTCCAGGATGGCAGCAAGCTCACTCCTTGGCCCCAGGGCACTCTATGGAGAATAAGACACACCTCATGCTTTGTTTTCCTGCACCACGGGATCCCACACCAGAGGAGAGCCAGAGTATAAAAGAAGCAGTGTCTCAGTTCTTTCTATTAAAAGTATACTATACTTCTGCTTACATGTCCTCTCAGGTAAAGAAACTTTTTTTTCTTGTCATGCTCTGTTTCTGATGTGTGAAAGGACATATAAAAATTGCCTTATTGGTAATGTTAAGCATATTAAAACATTATATAGATATAGATATACATAATTCCAGTTGACTGCTCTCTGTATGTTTAGATTGGTCTTGACAGGCTACAATTTGTATAATAAATTTGTGCATAATTTAGTCTCATCACAGGATCCAAGAAAAGCAGACTGCAACTTCTATCACACTGTAACTCTCTTTAACACTAAAGGAAATCTTCAACAGATAAATTCATAAAATGACTGTGAAAACTCTAAAGCTCCCCTCAGCTTTATGGATATATGGATATTAGAAAGTCTCAGATCATTGTTTAGCTGTCCAGCCCGCAACTTTACTGTTTTGGTTTCAGTCTCACTGCTCTCATAGTGGTACATAGTGGTACACTGCCTGCTCAGCACCAAATGGCAGGCAGACACAGTTAGTGACTAAGCGGTGAACACAGATGAGCATTTAACAGTTCAAGAGCAGAGGAGTTGGTAGAGACCAAAAACAGAGCATAAAAAAATGAATATTGGACTTGAATTCACAGGTGGTCAGAAACACAACCCCTAACTGCTGGATGTGTAAATAAATAACTTTTTGCTACCCATTTCAACTTCAAAGATGATAACATGTCAGAGCTCTGTTCACATCCTGTTTCCACTGACAACAAGTGGCCAAAAAATCTGCTATTACGGGTTGAAAGATGCGTTGTCTCAAATGTTTATTACCATTATTAGCATTATTTTAAATTATTATGTTTAGGGAGTTTATCAAATGTCTTTGGATATCCTCTGCTCCTTGATACAAAGTACTGACACAAGTTAGCCTAAGAACCAGTAACATCAAATTATATGATATGAAGTTCAGGTGTGCACTCAGCAGTGTGTGGCATGGATTCGTATAAAGTGTGATCTCATTTGATTTCCAAACTGTTTGTCCCTCACAAATTTTCTCATTTTCTGTGGATCAATAACAGTTTCTGTACAAGTTCATCAAGTTCAGCTCTGGTTTGGTTTGTTAACCTCCTGTTTTTCCATCACGGACCATCTTTCCAGAGTTTATTCAATTTATATTTAGGCTCTCAGAATTACACCCATACATTCATTTGACATTGTTATCAATATTTATCGCATTTATCGTGCAAACATACAGGATTTCACTGGTCAGTTACAGAGACAATAAGACTGTGGACCAAGAACTCATAATATTTTGGTTCCAATTACTATTGATTTTACAATTGGTTTGCAGCAGGATGTTGTTTTATTACTAATATATTTAATGTGCAAATCAATATGAACACTTGCTCGGCTCATTCATAGGAAGGCCGTAAAATCAAAGATGCGGACTTCAAACAGCTGTGGACGCTTTTGATCCTTCCAGTAAATGACCGCAGCAGACGCTTTAATGCAGTTGTTAAGGGCTTGTGTTGCTGAATAAAAACAAGCAGGACTCATTTAACCATTGGCTTATAAGAAAAACACACATTTCAACAAACTGTTATCTTTACACTATGTACACAGCGAGTAACAGATGTGTGTTAGGTTTGTGAATTGTCACATGTATAAGAGACTTGTGACTCTATTGGCTTATGGCACGATGAACAGAGAGCCAGCTGTGGGGTTTATCTCAACAAAAGACCGTCAAATGTAAGTGCAATTACTGCCACAAGCAATAAAACAGCCACTGTATTCCATAGCAACGGTGAGAGGGCGCCTAGGAACCTGAGAGCTCCGCCGGCCTTCCCGTGTGGGCCTCAGTTTGAGTGATGACGGCACAACATGATGGAGTAAGGCATAGAGAACCAGACCGTGTGGAGTACATTTATAATCTGTAATTGATAATGTAATAAAGGCTGTGAATAGGCTCAGAGTGGCTTCTCTCCGTTTGCAGTCACTGTCATGGCGGGCTTGTGTTTTTCATGCCTGGGTGGAGGCTGCTTGGCGATGTGGGTTCATTCTACCAAAATTATCAGCATTTCTCCTCTCTATCGCTCTGCTTTCTGTCAGCTCGTGCTTTATCACTGGCTACCTCTACCTCTTTTTTCGCTCCGTGGACTGTGTGACATGGAATTGACATGTAGGTTTGGAGGCAACATGATGCTATTGAGCTGTGATGTAAAGGTAGCTACCAGGCTTCCTAAATACATCCATGCTAGAGTGGGCATGGAGCAGGGGGAGCATGCAGGCAGGCAGGCCTCACCGCTGGGTTTAGCTCAGCTGTAGGCCTGTTAGATCAAATGAACCGCTCCATGCTTCTACACCAGCAAGGTCAGGCTAGGGATCTGTAGTGGAGGAGGTCATGTGACCATGTGGGATTTGAGGCTGCTGAGATGGAAGTCAACATTTATGAAAGCTGACAATGATTAACCACATAAGGGTGTTCACATAAAACTGAAAATATGGACTTTCAAAGGGTCCATTGGAGTGACACAATACATGGCACTGTTATGTAATTGGAGACATTTGGATAAGATGCCTGGGACATATAAACGATCATTAAAAAGGAATGGCGCACAGCTGTGTGAGTGAGTGGCACACATTGCCAATGGACTCTTCTGAGGCTGCTTGTTACTTGACAGTGTGTCTCACTAAAGTGTCGAGGTGGGGTGGGGGGTGGGGGGTGTTGGTTGTAGGGCTCTAAAGTGAGATGGAGGTGCACACTGGTCAAATCGAAGGGTAAAGTGGTAGCTTTGGCTGCACTCCTTCCTAATGCCCTACGGCACCTCCACCATTAGCATTCCCCACTGCGACTTGAGTTCATAAGACTAATGGAGTTGCTACCTGGGGACATTAATTGTGCGTGACACCACTCGGGGGGCTTTTGTGCACTCACACTAATATCACTGCGCCTGCCTGACAAAGCGCCCGAAAAGATTACAAACAAAACCCAAATAACTGCCAGTGTTGTGTTGCAGTTTGACAGGAGAGTATGTGTGAGTTTGGTACGTGTGCGTGTGGAGGGTTTTGGGGGTCGAGGAGGTTCGGGTCCACTTACAGGATGTTGTACAACCTGAGGAGTCAAGTGATATGTTAAAGAAAAATAAGTGTCTCGCCCAAGTGCAGGGATGACTTCATCATCGCAGGACAACTCCCTGACAGTGTTACGGCTCACATCAAACTTCCCCTTTGCTCTGACACGTGCATGACATCATCCAATAAAAATGCAAGCCTGGCCAAGAACAAGGGCTGCGTGTGAAGCCCCCCCCCCAAAGAGTGTCTTCAGACATGTAATGGAGGAGATGGGAAGAGATGAACCTCTGTGTCTGTAAAAGTTAAAGTATATTAATGTACACTGAGCTATCAGTTTATTAAGACCACTTGTTCAACTTGTACAACAGCCCTGCAATAAATTCCACTATACCTTTGTAAATCTTATCATGTTTCATTTTAACTGATACTGTCCTGAAGTCATGCTGATCTGTTTTATTTGTTTGTTAGTTTGTTGTTTTCTTTGTACTGGACTGTTTTACAATGAAAGCTCAAACATTTTGTTTACCTCCATTTCTTTATGAAGGTTGAAGAATATTAGACAAAACTATTGTACTGGATTGCATTACATTGTGAGGTATACCTGATAAACTCTTCATCCTTATTTAGGTAGTTTGAACCTTTGACATAAAAATCAAATAAATGAATGAGTACAACCAGAAACTTGCATTCATACACTGGGCACATAGTACGGTATAGAATGATTAGTTTATTTGCTGGAGACAGTCACATTAACAGTAACAGTAGAACTGTTTATGTAGAAAAAGATCCATGTGCTCACAGAGTATTATGCACCAGTGTATACATAAACTGTTCAAATGAATGGCTGTGCATATTTAGCCCATGATGGCATTAAAATGCAGAATATGTATTATGTTTTTTTTTTTTTGTTTGTTTTTTTTAAATCAACCAGTACCTTCATTAAGGAAGAGTCAACAACAACTAACAAAACAATAAAACTGACTCTGTGGAATTTTTTTGAGGTTTTGCATTTATTTTATATGTCCCTGAATATCATACTGTTGCACCTTCAACTGAACCTTCCACAGTTGAAGGTCCAGTGTTATATGCAGTGATTATAAAATGAGTATACTTCTTAAAATGTTGAAATGTTTAAGTCTTTTGTCGGCCAAATGGTAGTTTGGTTTGGGGGGGTGACATTAATCCCTTGGAGAGGAGGGGAATGTTAGCCTGACTGTGACAAAGGGATGGCGACTAGAAATATCCCAGAATGGTCAGCAGTGTTATAGTAAAACATTTGTTTAACTACATTAACATTACAGTGGTGTTACATATATAAACTGCATTATCTTTTGGAGTAGTTCAATAACAAATTATGTAACTGATCAACTGTATCTGTGCTGCATGTAGATACACACAGGCAAGATGAACAGAAAACTAACACACAACAAACAAAACAGTGAATTGTGCCAACTTCGACTGAATATTATCTGAAATTTGCAAAGGATTGAATCTGAATCTTCTTTGCATATTAAGGCTGATACATATCACAGTATCACAGAGGCTTAATGCCATGTTCAAATGTTGGTCAGCTGACAGTGAAATTCTCTCAATATTCAACAACTCTGATGAGACATACAATATCATTGTGTTTATTTAACAATCAAGAATCTTAAAGCACAAACAGAAGGTAACAAAACTAATGAGGTTTCCAAGTGTCTATTATTAAGATTTTTTGTCACACGTTCTGTGAATTTATTGTGAAGAAAGGGGTAAAGGGTAGTGGCCTCTCTCCAAAGAGTCAAACCAATTTACACTTCCATAATTACATTTGTATTTACATTAGGACACTGAAAGTTTGATCTGTCATCTCTGATCCTTTTTTTCCCCTTCATGTCCATTCTCCTCGTCACTGGCTGGAAAATCATTATCCCCTTTTGTCATAGCATGTACTAGCAAGCCACAATAAAGCAAGAGTCATGTAATGAATGTCAAAACTATTTCCATCAGATATTTTGAAATATGGGTTCAGAAGACCCATTCAAAGAGATAATATGATAATTTGATTTCTCAGATAGGCTGAACGGAAATGCCTTGTCTGGACATTTTGAAAAGCAGAATCCATTACTTATTCTTAATTCACCCTGGCATAAATTAAAGGATTTCTGCAGGCCATTAACTCATCCATTAATACCCAGGGTCAAGATTATTGAAGCCCAGGGTAAGGCAATATGAAGGGCTATTTCTTCAAGATGTGTCATCTAATGATTACAGTAGGGTTCTGAATCCTCTGCCATTAATTGTAAAATTATCTCCTCCTTTTGCTCCAGATAAACAGCAGGGAAAGATAATAGTCACACGGGTAGATAATCCTGTTGCAAAAAATTAATTTCCATTTCATTTGTTTTGTTATGTTTCAGGCAATTTCAGGGCTGCGCCTGATTGTTTCAGAGGATATGAAGTGTAAGAACAGGGGAAACCACTGAAAGGAGGTGTAAAATTAGGTTTGTGTCAGCACAAAATAGAAACCCGCTGAGCTATTTTTAATTTAGAGTGTTGGAGTGTATGATGAAGGTGGCTCCAAATGCAGAGGAGTATGAAAAGATAAAAATCAGGGTGCGGAGGCTCCTGCGTGTGCACAAATTGCTGTCCCGCTTGCCACCGCAGACATAATATATACTCGTCCTAATTTGTTTCATGTGTCCCTGCAGTGAAACGCAATTGTCACACAATGTGCTTCCCACTCCAGTCTACTGAGAGCTGTAGTGGCTTTTTTGGTTTTTTGCCTGAATAAATCCACATGGAGAGCAAAAAGCATCTGTAAAAAAAATAAAATAAAATAAAATAAACCCATCTCGATAAGCTGTAGAAATATGCTCACTGCTCAGGTGTTCAGCAGCTCTCCACTGATTTGGGACCTGTGTAAAAGAAGATGAAATTAAGGCAAATAAAAATCATATTAAAGAATATTACAGCCTAACAGCCATTAGTCTGCAGCTTCCTGTCAGCTTTTGATGGATTCCTCACTTAGTTCAATGAATGGTCTAATGACATTGATAAAATCACTTGCATCCAAATAGAAAGCCAGTGTGTTCCACCGATGCACGTATAACAGGGAGAGTAAATTCACTTAAAATGTTCACACTTATTCATGTTTTTCAAATTTTTATACAATATTTACATCTTGAGAGAGAATATGATGCAAACAACCCCCACCGAGAGAGAAATCCTGTGCCTTAAAGCAGCTTATATCTCCCCACTAACTCCCAGGA
The DNA here is from genome assembly GCF_001640805.2 of Lates calcarifer. Lineage (NCBI taxonomy): Eukaryota > Metazoa > Chordata > Actinopteri > Centropomidae > Lates > Lates calcarifer. The sequence continues at coordinate 16,210,648 of NC_066845.1, forward strand.
TCTTCAGCCACACTCTTGACATACTAAGGGGAATTAATTTTACAAGCAGGGAGTTCCTCCTTATTGCTCCCTGCTAGTGCTGAAGCGTCTGGCTTCAAAAATGATCCTGACATACACATGCACAATAGATGAGCTGTACGGATGCTCACAGCCCATGAATACAAAGCTGGACCTGCAGCCTGGCGGAGTTGAGTGGACTGGAAATCCTTCAGTATTCACTGACCTCTTTGCTATTTCATCCTCTCCCAACTATTTTTCTAGTTTGGGGAAAACACTTTCTATCACTGTCAGGTTGGGCAAGGATAAAAACTCTCTACTAGCGGATTAGCTGTCTGCCCGCTCTCGCTGCTGTACTGCAGCAATAAAACACAAGCTTGCACAGATTCTGCACAGCTCCCTTACCTTTAGCTTGAAAGCTGAATTGGGAATTGGATTTATTTTGTTTCATAATTTCAGCAGACAATGACTCCCACTGTGATAGAGTATCAAATTGTGACCAAGCAGGTTACACAGACACAGAGAGAGATTTACAGTGGTAGTTTTAAAAAATTATTGGCCAAAAGCAGGCTTTTTCTTTGTGAGCAGAAGCTTTAAAGACAGACAGCTTATAACCTTTCCTTCCCTTTTATTACACACATTATCTGTGAATGAGCTCTCTCGCCTTGTTTGTCTTTAAAAGAAAAAAAAAGTTGTTCTGAAATGTGCAAATATGATGGTACATTTTTCTGCACTCTGCAACGTGACAGTGCAAAAAGATATGAAACCGTTCAATCTATTTAATTAAGACAGCTTAGTAGTGGCACTCGGTTGCAGGGTGTTTAAGCTAATTACAGTATTAATTACAACATTAATTAAATGACATAATTGCCTTTCAAAACAATGACTCCTGTATCCCTGGTAAGGTAAAGGGTTAATTTACTGTGGAAGCAGGCATGCATTATTTACATGCTTGGATGAATAATACATTTAAGAAGTGGGCTTATAAATTTACTGGCACAAAGAAAAGCAAAGCTTAGTAGCTAAGCAAGGCTGATTTAAATATCTGTCTTAAATGAATATTTCTTTGAGTTACGGTCACACCACAGTGGGGTAAATCTGCGTGGTTGGTATCTGTGGAGACTCGGGGGAACAAACTTCACAGTGTGAAGAAATCAAATGTGTAAGTTCATTATTCTGCTCTATATATACATTCAGTGCTGTATGATAAATTAAAATATCATTTGCAAATGTAAGCAGGGATATAATGTTTGTATTTGAAATGACAGTCATAGTATTTGACTGTGTCCTGGTGAGGTAGCATCATCCATATCTATATTCTCTGCCAAATTTTAAGAATGTAATTCAAAATCCATCCAGTAAGTCACTGCATGTTGTTGGTGTTTAATAAACTTTTACATCTACTGTATTTGTATCTTGTGTATTTTAGATCTACAGTGCAACAGAGGAGCAAAAAAAAAAAAAAAAAGCAAGAGCATGCTTTCAAAAGACTGAGGAGGTAAACACACAGACACAAATAAAAGAAAAAGGAGTGAAAGGTAGAGCTGCGAAGGTACCATGCTGAGCCAAAAAACACTTTCAATTTCCATGGAGCAGACATATGAAGGAAAAAAATTACATCTCAGTCTGACGAGTGACTAATCAAGGCGAGCGAAATGGCGCTGCAATAAATTACTCCACTGTGAAATAAACCACACAAACAGACTGATGATAATAAATGTAAATTATTTCTGGGGAGAAATTTTCCTGGTACATGAGTAATATGAACCATCAGGAAGGAGTCTTCCTTAACATTAATTACAGAAAATGACAAGTGAGCTGACAAGTAGGAAGGCTCATTATCTGAAAACATATTCACAACTTCGCAATTTGCGCAAGATGGACTCCAGCTAAATTAATCTCCTTTCTTTGCATGAGCCCCTTCTAATTTTCATGTTATTAACAGGTTTGCAGTATCACTCAGTGCTTGTCACCCTAATCAGGTTTTTCGGCGTGTTCGGGAAACCGTGGTGTCATTTGAAAAGGATCAGGCCTCATAATGTGCTCTCCATCACGCGTCTGAATCTACAAGGTTGCTTTTAATAAGGTTCCTTAATCATTTCTCCTTTTTTGCTCAACTTTTGGCCTGGTTGGCTTCTATTACCACTTTTTCCATGGAGAGGCACCATTAAAAGAAGAGCTGGCTTATCTAAAAAAAAAGAAAGAGAAATTCACTGGGTCGTTTTAAGAAAGAAATTGGACATGACCTCCTATAACCTACATGTAAATATAATCACATATTGTTTATATGTGAATGATTCCTATAAAACTGTAAACCAGACAGGCTCATCTAAACCCTCAGTCAGAATACAGTGATCATTTTGAATCTTATAACACAAAAAAATCTATACAAACACTTGACTGAAAAAAAACCCTGATGTAATTTAATGACAATTAAAACACTAGCTACATTCTACCAATTTGCAGCACTTACCAGCTTTTGTAAAGGTCTGGAAATCAGTACTTTGATATTTGTACTTTAAGCAAACAAACCACTCTGTACACTGCATGTGCATCGGTCAAAAACTGCAAAAAATATATATTTTAAAGAGAATGTCTAAAAATTGAATTAAATACTTAAAATTTTGTGCTAATTTTCAGTGACAAATACGTTTTAAAAGAACCATTAGCTACCTGGTTTATATTTTCAATCAGCATAATGAAATGTAGTTGATTAACGTACACGTTGAGTTACAAAAGGTTGGTATTGAACATATCCGCAAAATGTTGGCGATGTATTTTATTCATTCTTACACCTCACCAAATGGCCATACCAATTTCCTTAGGTCATTTTGCATGTTATCCATATATATATATATATATATATGTATGTAGATATGACATGCGAAATGTCCTGAAAATGACATGATACTTATGCACAATCCCATGAGATCATGTTACAATATCCATTTGTAAGAATGATTTTATGTTTAGGTTTAGGCATTTGAGGTTAGAGTAATATCATAGTCTTTGTTAAATATTGAAAAATTCAACCATGATTTAAAGCACAAAACAGGACATGTTTTCTTTATTAACATTTAACTACAATGACTTTCACGAACTTTGAAGATGTAAACGCCAGTCCCTGTTATGACAGTCTTGCGCTTTGTACATCCATCACTTCCCCATCTCACCTCATGGATGCTGTCAATAAATATAGCACTTTATTAAAAAAAATATGTTTCCACCGTCGGGACATTTCGCATGTCATGTCTACACATTTTAAGTTTAGTTTCATTTAACCATATAAGACGTATATAAGAGGTTAGAGTTAGGGCTAGGGCTAGAGGTTAGTTGATACAGAAATGACATGGCAAGAAATGACACATGAAATGACTTCAGGAAATTGGCGTTATCCATGTATCATTTGGTGAGACCAGGCTGTAACCAAACATTATGCAGCCAGTGATTATGTTTTCTTCAAAATGTATTTCCTGTTGTAGTTTGGTTTTATACAAACATAATTTCTTGGAGATGGGTTTGTACTATGTGACATGCAGCTCCATTTTATAGATCTACCATTCCAACAAAAACTGAAGCTTTTGCCCTATCAACAAAAATGTGAATGGCAGGGGTCATAACACAAAAAATCTTTACAGAGAATACTGTAGCTTAGTGTTACCATAATTACGCCTGTTATGTAGGCTGAATGTTTGCCTGATCAAATGACATTTTAAGAGACACATGTAAATGTCAACAGTTTGCATTTGTATTACTATAATATTATCTGTCAGAATTCCCTTATGAAGCAGTTTTTGTATCAATCATCCCAACACTTCTTTCTCTCCTCTACCCACCTCATAATATCAACATGCACAGGGCACCAGCAGTAACAACTGCAAGTAATGTTGAGAGTTTTGTCTGGTTTGAATTAATAAATCATAGCAAATATGAGATATCTGCATGTCCAAAATGTAATCTGGAAATTTGCTGTATTGCAAACCCAGTTTAATTCACAGGTAGCCTCATGATAGCTGAAGCAGAAATGCAATATGTCATGCAAAATTAGTTCAGAGAGAATAAGTTTCAGGGGGAAGCAAAATGTTATGAGGGAGTCCATAATGGCAGAGGCAGCTTTATCTGTGCTGCTCTCTCACACACACTCTAATTACATTTCACAGATTGTACTACAATAGCTACTGGTAACCTTTAGTGGATGGGCTTTTCAATAATGCAAAGTACACATTTTCATATCTATTTTTCCCACTGTGCCTCCCATTTATTAATTTGCTGAACACAATAAAACAAAGACTCAATGTAATGTGCTCCTTTGCTCAAAAGGCACCCAACAAGATAAAAACACAAAGCCTTCTCTCTGTAATGAAGAATGGGCTTGCATGCAAACCAGCAGCATAATGTCTGACGTTTCCAATTTGAAAGGCCATTTGGTTAGTAACTGTAAAATGGGTGCAACGTTGTTTTGTTCCTCTAACTTCTTTTTTGTATTTATCTCTCCTTCAAAATAATTCATATCCTTTGCCACAATTTACTCTGTGAAACCAAATAAAATACTGCATTATATAGAGATAATGCTGGAGCATACATCAAGTAGAATTTTAAAAGCAAATACTGTATGTTTCACTGACACTACAACTTCATTGTTTTGCTGTTTGTATCCTGACAAACATACTTCCTGCAGAGTTGAGGCAACTGACTCTTACATTAGAGATTAGGAAGCAAGGTAAGGAGTTAGTGAATATTTTTCCACATTTAACTGGAAGGAATTTACACCAGAATCTCAAACCACTGCCCCATCATCATGCACACTATACTATCTGTAGTTTTAACTATGCAAAGAATTGAATAGCAATAAAAAGTACAAATGATGATGACTGGAAGACCTTCGGTTACCATGGCACAAATTCATTACTACTTAGTGAATGACAAGTGCTTAAGTGTTTTGTATTATTTTGTAGTGGTCTGTTAACAAACATAATGTTGCATAGATCATACTTTATTGATGAAATTTAACATGCAGCTCTGATTGTAGTCAGAAGAAAGAATTTGCTACACAAAACTGTCATTCCTGACAATACTGTCAAATGTCAATAATTAATTTATTGGTGGTCAATGCGGGACCAAATGCTCTTCTGTGCTTAGACTCGGTTCTTACTGATTCATACTCACTTGTCAATATAAACTATGTTGAAATTATATTCAAAGTGTGTAAAGTGTTCTACATGTAGCCTGCAAACAACTGATACATACTCTACACAGGTATGTAAAAACAGAAATATTTTAATTGAGAGACTCTCTGCCTCCAATTCAAGCTCTGTCCTCCAACATCTTTGTCCTCAATGCAGATATTGGCAAAAACAAACACAAAACATGAATAATTAGAGCAAAGAAATAATTATGAGCATATTTTCAAATGATGCAGTCTGCAGGTACAATTATACATCACTATGTGCAGAAAGACCAGATTGTGGCCCTTGGTTAAACAGTTTGCCTCATACCACAAATAACATGTTCCTTTGATCCAAATCAACTGTGGCAGCTGCTACAAGGGATTTTTAATTGAATGATTATTGTATTAAATAGTGGCTTTTAATGGAGCGTGCACCTCTGCAATTATTTCCGCTTTAAGAACCTGGACCCTGGGCAGGTCTTTACAGCCACAGGCGTTTGGTTCACTTCCAAATGAGTGGTCACTGTTGGTGTGGAGTCAGCCTTTCACCTGCAACAGACACATACAGTGAAACCTGACTAATAAGCAAATACTTTTATGCAGAGATGCATATATACACATACTGTACACAACAATCTGTAAACAAAATGTCTCCATAAATGCTTGGCTGTGACTTGGGCCTGGCAGCAACACTGAACAGATTAACAGCACAGAAGGCCCTTTCAAGTCTTATCACTGTTTTTGCAAGTATAAAAAAAGAAGTCTAATAACTACTAATAGAACAAATCTGAGTAACTTCCTTAATCCTGTGATATTTTTCTCTGATAGGATCAATATTTGCCAGAACAGTTCTTTATCCACACAGTGTGATGAAATATTGAATGTATGAAGGAGGTGGTAGTGTTAGCCACAGTCTTTTTCTAAAGCCAAGCACGATCCCAGATTATGGGATCATTTATGAAAGATTCTGCTGTTGTCTGAGAAGATATTTTTCCTGACATCAGGTAGATGGAAAGCCCATATGATCAAACACAAGAAAGAAAGCCTCTTACACTATTGCATAGGCACTTAAGGAAGCTTCAGTGCTGAATTTCCTTTCATTTTGACATATAAATCAATGTCCAGAGACTTCACATATAGTTGCATGCAAATGTTGAAATTCAACATGAGTAAAACCAAAGCTTCGCCATATATGGTTCATATTTCCTTCACAATTAGAGAGGTTGTCTCATTTGGTATGCTGGGAACGATTCTTATTCTATGCACACTATTAAAAGTCATTCATGTTACAGGGATGTCAAGTTTTATGGGAGAGAATGCTTTCACCAGAGAGTGAGCTACAAGCTGGTAGATGATATTATCTTCTGTGAAAATAGCTAGGCTAGGGTCTGGGGAATTTACAGCTGCCAATACCCAAATTAACTAACTAACCGATAAAAAAAAAAAAAAACTTGAGTCACACATTGTATTAAAAAAACACCCTAACAGCTACTGCAGACAATAAATTGGAGAGGGCTGAATGGCAAGATTGCTGTCCAGTTCTTGGCTTGAAAAGAAGCTGTCATAAGAACAATTTAACACATATCAAATTGAGCTTGTCCTTATCAGTATATGAGTAATTTACAGTAGTGTCACTGTTTTGTAATTCCGCTTCATTGAAAACACAATGGGGAGAGATTAATTTTCTGTAACAACTCTCTGCACCTGGCTGGAAAGTGTAGGAGGAAACACTTGATAAAAAACAAAAAAACAAAAAAACAAGTGAGGCACAACAACACAGTGCGGTTCTCACATTAACATCCCCATACAGGCTGTACTTTTAGTTTCACTGAACAATGGGATTTTTCTCTATTTATTTGGTATTTATTTTAAATTAATGTATTTCCACTGCTTCCTGACAGTTCATACAACTTAATATCAATAAAAATGTAGTATGGTCAAATATAGAGGTTTAGAGATTAAACGTTATAAGAACAAATCCTATTTAGTACAAATGTTGACAAATGTAGTTTTTAAATCTAATTTTTAAAGCTAAGTTTGTTTTTCTGTGAGATAAAGAAAGTCTAGCACATCAAAGTTTCAAATAAAACCACAACTTAACTATTGATGTAAAATGTGTATTTCCTTTAAAGAAAGTGAAGCTTCTTGCAGTTTTTATGACTGCTGCCTTTTGGTCTCAGCGTCATGGCTACATATGGGCTGTGATTCATTTACAAACATTTTGCATTAGGCTCACATTTGGTATAAGTACATTTTTGATACTAACTTTGGTTATATCAGTCACCAGCATTCAGGGGGGATGGAGCCTATCCCAGTTTACATTGGGGGAGAGGTGGGGTACACCCTGAATGGATCACCAGTCCATCACAGGACCCAGTCACCAGCAACTTAGCTAAATTATTTTTTTTTTATATAGATGCACAATGGCTGCATCATGGATTACAATGCATTTGATGCAGGTATTACCAGGATACAGCATCTAATTGCCAAACTCTTGTTTCCAGCAGCCCAAGAAGTCATATATCACTTTTCCCCCATTACATCAAAGTGGTCACACCACACCAACCACATAGTGTTGCCAGGCTCAAACAAAAGTTGATTAGACACACCAGTCTATAAAGATAATGAACAGGCTTCACATTCCAAAGATCTGCCTGGCAAAAAGCACTCTACCTCGAACAATACTACCAATACTTTCACAACTGACCTCAAAAACATGAAAGTATTTTTCAACTTTTTGATGTACCACCACTCTCAGATAACACAGTAGTGTTTGGGGTAATTCAAATAGCCCTATATTTTTCTGTACCAGTATTCTGTGCAATACTACCATTTAATTAATGAGTCATAAATTCAGTGTATCCAACATGCCTGCAAGGTCACTGTGATGTGCAGACCTTACACATCTGCAAGAATACACATAGATGAGACACACAGTGCTATAGCTGCAGGGCATGGAAATCTGAAGGTGATGGGCAGAGGTTCAGGGCATCAGTTGTCAGCTTTTTCAACATTCAGCTGCTATGTTTTGGAGACTACGTGGGATCATGTGACCACAAAAAGCCAGCACAAGATTAAGACCTTGGGGGGAATTATGATGTTGAGAAAAAGAGACAAAGCCAAAATGCAATTCATTCAGTGCATTCACCCAAAGTAAACTTAAAGGCACTGGGAAAAGACTGATTCCATGAGATTTTTAAATGCATATTAAGAATTATAAATGAATAAATAAATGGCTAGGGTATCATAATGTTTAGATTTTCACAAGTAAAACAAGAAATCAGTCATAATATTTAAATCTAGTGGCCAAGTGGCCATGCTAGGAAGATTAGCAGTTGGTGGAGCAGGGGTAACATTAAGCACAGACAATATTATTTCCTACCTACATATCTTTGGGTCAGACAGGACCCATTTCTCATTTCACTGTCTTTGATTTAATAATGCACCCATACTCTGGAAAATGAGGAGCACGAGTGATCGCTTTCTTACTTTTCTCTGAAGTTAGCTTGTCATCGCTCTCTCTCCTCTTTAACAGCCCAACCCAAACTTAAGTCCACCCTCTTCCCCTTCTACTCTAAAATCCATCACCACACATCTCTGTCAGTGCCGCAGAGACTCGGAGTCGGGTGCACTGAGTTGTCCACGCTCACCCAAGCACCAGTGGACCTCTGATGGGGAAATGCTTGGCTGCAGAGAAACCTGCACGAAATTAAATTCTCCACTTGGCTGACTAGGGTGACTTGTCCTGGTCTGCCGGCCTGTTCCTTCATTATTCCTGGGCTGATAACTGACTGAACGGGATGTCTTGTCTGTTTAATGCCAGCTCAGCTGCTTCATGGGAGGAACGGGCTTGTCACTCTCCGCTATAACACACTGTATTACCATCTCCACTTCATTTATTTGGCTGAGATTTCGCACGCCCGTCAAGCCACCCGTCCCCCCAAAGACACTTGCAATTCACCACTGCTCAACCTTCTGCATCTTTTAGGAATCTATTCAAAATAACCTGTCTAAAATTTTCATTAAAATGTCATTTAGATGTCACACCGATGATTTAGATTGGAAACAATAAAGGTGACCTTAATTGTAGCTTTTCATACCCCAACTAGTTTCAATAGGTAGCACTGGTTGGTTGATTTTTCTTAATGTGCCCCTTTTATCTGCAGATGAAAAAAACACTATCTTCTTGCATTAAGCACAAAAACAAAACCATGAAAAATCCCTCTGACCACAACAAATACAAGCGCAGAGGTTGTTGGTGCCAGAGCACACAGCAAGCTTTGCTTCCCTGCATTTATGAGCATTGAGTTAAAGGTTTCTGCATGAGGGCACTGCATGATTGAACGTTGTGATATGGAAACACAGGCAGGCAGCCACTGTCAAAGACACGGCTTGCACTTGACCCCGCAAGCACTCAGCCCCTGGCCCCCACCCACTTTAGCAGCTCCAGAAATGGCTTTCTCTTCCCAGCTAGCTTTGTGGCATTTGCAGAATTAAAATGAATGTGTCCTTTGCTAATGCACTGGTATGCAGTATACTAATCATAATTCATAGCCTTGATGTAGGCTTTTAAGTGCACATGGTGGTGTTGAGCCTTCAGTGCACATAAAGGCTAATCAATGGCAAAGACTATTGTCTTATTGGCACGCAGTCGCTCAACACAGAGCATCAAACATAACTTGAAGGCTTGCTTCAGAGCAAAACCATCTCAGAGTGAATAGTAATAAGTGTTTGAAAAAAAAAGAGAGAAGTCAGTATTTGGAAGTCATTAAACATCCAACGCCCACCCCTTCTGTGTAACCACAAAGCCAATAGTATTGTGGGACAAAATGCTTTCCAATGTGACAATTGATTGCTTTTTGAGGTAGTTGTTGGTTGATTTCATAATTGGTATAATTTTTCACAAGTACATGAGTGTCATGCCATGATGGGCTTTAGAATCCTGGTAATGCAATGGCCCGTAGTTCAACCTTAAGATCAATAATGTATTAAAACCAAGAGCTTATTGAAATAATAGAAGGGTTTTCACCGGGGAAGAAAGGCAAGGAAAGAAAAATGCGCCAAAGAGAAGTGTTTGAGTCTATGCCAGGCCTTCAGTGTGAAGTGCATTGTTTTCATGCCAGTGCTTTTACTCCAAGAAATAAAAGCACAGGGAAAGTCTTAGTGATGTGAAAACTCTGGACTCTGTGGTATTGACATACAGTACAATGTGTGAGCAGCATAAAGCAGCACTTACTAATTCAGAGTCCAAATGAACTGCAAAACCAAAACTGTGAACACAAACTGTTCATTTTTTCTTATTTGGATAGCAGTCAGCATGTTGATGAAGTAAACGATCTTGGACCGTTTTGCCTACACAGGTCATTATTTGCAGTGTCTGATCAGTGTATAGCATTTGGCAATCTGTGGTTCCCTGCTGCTATCTCTTCCTGTTGGATCTCCCTGTTTTGACAGTGTTTGAGAGAGGAACACTCTGTGAGGTGTCAGGTGAAGACTATATGTGACAGATTTGGAGGGGAAATCAAGAGAAGACAAACAGGCAGCTAAATGCCTGGGAAATGTCTCAGCGCTCAGACAGAAGGCGATAAGTGCTGTTGACGTGGACATGACAAGCTAGCAACAGTAAACCTCAGGACACGCAGTCCCACCGGAGGCCCGAGAGTGGACACAATTCTCGATGACTGCTGAATGTGCTTAACAGCTCTTATGAAGGGAATTAACAAGAAGTGGGAAGCCAACACCATAAACACCATCACCATCACACATATACACACAGCTTCAACCACCTCTGCCTTTCTACTGTAAGCTCTTTGATGTTCCCCTGTTTCTCGTCGACAGTCAGCTTTGGTTTTGATCAAGGCTTGATTTCTTGTGACATATCTGAATATCTGATACATATTATGAAAGCAATACCAGCCCTCATGGAGACGCAGGGTGCCTCCAAACTTTAACTGTTGCAGAGCATCATGCCAAACACAGCGATGACAGAAATACATCTTCTTTCCACACTGGTGTAAAAAAAAGGTAAATCTGCTCATAAGAAGTCATACAAGTGAAATGAATATATAAAGTTTCCTCACAGTGGTGTTGATTTCTTTTGAAAGTGGTTTTGGCTGTACACTGTCATGAGAGTCTGACAGTATATTGTGCTTTCATTTCAAGAACATCAGAAAACCTGGCTTTTTTATTGTATTTTTTGTATTAAGACTGAGCAGCAATATGCAGAATCAGTATCATGTACATGCTATAAAAATAAGATTTAATTTACAAACTCCTATTATCCTATAAGTATGTAATGTCACCACTGCATACGTGAATCTGTTTTCTTTTACGTTTCTTTATATTTCTGCTAAAATATATTTCAGAGGGAAACATTGTCCTTTGCACATAGGATTTTACACACAAAATATAGTGTGAGCTTATATTACTTATTAACACAACCCGACAATGAAACGTAACCGCCTATATTGAAATGCTAACACGTTAAAACATCAGCACTAATTCTGCCCAATTTAAAATAGCAATATAATGTATAGTATAAACCATTTCTGCTGCACATTACATATTTTAAGGACAGACCAGTACATGTTTAAATATAAAACGTGGGTATTATAACACTGGTATTGCTTTACTTAAACATGCAATAACTGTTTTTTGGCCACACTCATCCTTTTAAGTTAATGGCTTGTTAGCAAACAGTCATTTCCAACAATTAAGGAGCAGCATCAGCTTTCATATCTGCCCTTCTCATTTGTAAGTCCAACACTGGCTTCCCATTTAGCTCTGTTTTTAGTCTCCACCAACTCCTGAGGAAAATATTCAGCTGTCTAACTGCTAAATGCTCCACTACATTCATTAGCTAGTCACTAGCTGTATGTCTCTGCCATTAGCTTCTTGCCAGGTAGTGTACAGTCAGTTTTGCTAGCTTATTTGCTAAAAACAGTTGCCTGCTGTGACCAAAAAACAATGCTATTAGAGTGAACCAAAAACCAGAAACCAAAACCAAAAAAAAGCTCTTTCTGTGAGTTAATCACTACATGTGACCTCCATTGCATACAAGTTGTGATGAGATCCATTGTTAAATAAAAACATTTTGGAATTGGAAAACACCTTCCTCTACTGATTTTTTCCGAGATAAAGCAGATGCTGCATGGTTAGTGGTATACCTTGCATAATCTGTGAGCATTTCAGTGCCTTTTCAATCACACCCACAAATAACATCCACCTCAGACTCCATCAGTCCACCCAGAGGTATAATACCTAAAAAACGGGTGCATTCCTGATTGGAGACGTCTGCCCGGAATTGTACGGTGAATCAAAATTGGGATAAAACATCTGAATTACAGAACACAACTGTGATGTCTGCCCTCCTGGACTGCCAGATCATGAATATATATTGCATTATGAAGATGTGATGACATTTAGAGCAATCACATTTAACCCTCTCTTCTTGTGCCTCTGTTTCTCCTCTCTCCGCTAATGCATTTTACAGCAAGGGATGCATCTTAAAAGATTCAGGGAGAAATGTCAGCCAAAGCAGACACTGCTTGAGAGCTAGGGTCATTTCAGACTGGTTTCTGAATTCTGGAGAGCACACATGCACACACAAGGGTGCTCTATCCTTCACTACCCCTTCCCCCCTTTTTTCCCTATTCCATTCTGTCTCAGCCCCCTTCCCTCTCTAAATATTTCTGTTGGTTTACCCCTGTCCATGTGACTGTGTTGGAGGTATAGCACAGATGCACTACATACCATGAGAGAGAGGCTTGACCAGTTGGGCGCTGTCTCCCACCTCATTACCAGATGCAAATGAAACGGGTACACATGTTTAATATTTAGTGGCAGCAGAAATGTCAGGCTGGCACAAGATGGAATTAAACAGCACTGTCAGCGCAAGTGAACTCAAGGCTTTCTCAGCTATTTCACTTCATATTGAGTTACTGTCACAATTTATTTCACAGCAGTGGGACGACTAGTGTGAAAATGTTCTGTGATGCCTTTAAGGATGGAAGGGGAATCAAGGAAGAAGTGTGAAGGGTATTGTTCTGATGAGGCTTTGTATTTATTTCTGAGCTCTGTGACAAAGCTTTATTGTCTTAACAAAGCCCTACTATTCATCGGGATTTTTTTTATTGATTTATTTATTTATTTTTTAGATTATCCTGGGTCCTTGGATAGCATAATGATGAAACACAAAAGTGGGAGCTGGCAAACTCACAATGTTGTTAAGTACAATAATATTATGCACATTGGACTGCTGAGCCACAGACCTCCCAAGAGAAGGGTTTGGTTTAACTAATCCTGATGATCCATACCCATATCAAATGTGTCATCCAGGCCACACCAATAGGGAATGAAGGATTTAAAGCAATGTGGCTTTTCCTTCTGCTATCATGAAAATAATATATAGTAATAGCTCAAAATATCATATGTTCAAAAGCAGCAGAGTATGTTGTCTGCAAAAAGACGTCTGATTGGATTTTGCACTCTTGTCACCATACACTGATGCATATTATCAGACTCAGGGCTAAAGCAAGTTAATGTTCATTCTAATCAGCATGGCAGATAACACCGGGACCCACAGGGACCTAATTAAAGATACTGTACATGAGAGGTTTATCTTTGCAGCACTGGCAAAAGTCCCCTCATTGTCCTGGCACAGAGGCAGGAAGTGATTTTTCAGTATATGCTCAGTTGTTATTTCATGTATAGAAGCACATTTTGACTGATGCATTTATAATTCTAATGTCATCAGATCATATTCAAAGGGCTTGATTAGAGGTGAGGTGGGATGATGATAAGCATAGTCAGATGAAAGAGAAATGGACCTCAGAAGGAGAGAAAAGTTGTATTTTTCATTAATTGAAAGCATTATTGCATTATATTATACAAGTGAATGGAAATGAGAAAGTTTTGCTGTGGACAGGCAGTCAATGAACTCCCACTGCCTTCTAAAAAAAAAAATAGAAGCGTTTCATTATTCCAAGGTGAGGGCTTTAAAACAGCATTTTAAATGTTACCCCGCTGTTCAAGATCATGAAAACCTTTAATTTCATGCAAATGAACAGCAAGGAGCATGGAGCTTAATGTAAACGAATGCTTCTTTTGTACTGTTGTAGAAGTGAGCTGGAGAGAGAGAGTGAGGGGGGGGGGGGCCCAGGAAGAAAATTCCCAAGGATTCTTTAATTGCTATCTGAAATTATGTAAATCCCTCTGCTAGGCTGAGTGCAATTATCCAGCGCCTCTCGCTGCCAGCTTTACTAATGTCTAACAAAATATCGGTGGCTGACATTTAGACGTGGTAATGCAAATGAGAATTAATTTTTCTTCCAAGACAAAGGGCAGTCAAAAGATCACACCATTTTATACAATAAAGGCTGAAAAAAGTACAGTTTGCAAGATGACAAAAAATGTTGATCAAGAAATGAACCAAGCATTGAAGCCCATTTTATATCAGTGCAGCATGGTACCGAATAAGATTATTTTCTCTATTCTGCACTATTAATCTATTTCTATTGCCACAGAGAGGTATGCTGCAAGCAGTAGACATTCATTTAGGGCTGGAATTAATTGCAGTGTGTGCCTCATTTTTAGTAATGATATGGGGAACCCTCCCCACTCCCCATTGTTAGAACACGTTCCTGCCATGGCTATGATGTTGGACTGTTTGGGTCACATTTTTCCATTTATCTCCCCAGGTACAGAGATGGATGTAGGCCAGGCACTGCAGCCTGGTGAGACTCCCCTGTGTGCAGCTCAGAACACCTGTCCCGCTGTGCGTCTGCACCCCCAATCTTTACCAGGCCAAGGAGGAGCACCATCTCTCTCCATAACACTTTCCACAACCCACTGTCTCCGGGGACCCCAAAGGAGCAAGATGAGGAGGGAACCTGGGGACTGGTGTTCACTGGGAGATCTGCCGCCCAAAACTGCATTTCTTAACCAGAAATCAAATTACAAGCTGCTGACATGGAGGAAAACTGGCTATTAATATTTTAATATGGATACTGTGTGCAAGACACCCCCAGCTGTGAGCATTCTCAGATGAAGGGAGGAAAAACATTGTGATACACCAACAAGTGCCTGTCCACAGCACTTCTCCCACAATGGCTTAATCTAACAAAGCTACTACTGAATGTGATAGCAAAAAAATAAGCAGACTAATGATGCTCACTTGGCATCAGTAGCCAGGTTACATGTTGTATAGCTGCTGTAGGATGAAAAGCCATTGCTATCATACTACATAATATAGAGGTCCTGTGAAAACATATATCTCCATATTTGGTTATTCAGAATTTATGTGTGGAGAAAAACCTCATACTTCTGAAGCTACATGAATTATTTTAAGAGCAACTGGATTGGCTGAAAAATTATTTGACACATGAAAACAGGTCAACAAACAAGAATTTTTCTTAATGAGTTGTTTGGAGACGTGCGGTTTACAAGACAGCAACATTAAATAATTTCACTTGCTATTTAACCCACTCAGTATGGGTGATGAAGCATATGTTAACACCTAAAAAACTGGTGTTTGGTTACAAGAAAATGTGACTGACAGTCATTTGACACACAACTTCCTGAAGAAATCAAAGATGGTGAAAAAACTTGTTATAATTTTCCAAATCACCTGCATTATTTTTTTTCTCTTTTAATAAGGTCAAGTTCACTGACCACTTTATTAGGTACATTTGTACAATATTATGCAATACAATACAATTGCTCTGCCATAAATCTACTTTTATGATGCCTCTAATGTTCAGTTTTTGTTCAAACTGTCATAATGGTGTTAATTAAATTATCTGTTTAACACAGAGGTGTTGTGCTGGACTGTATTATACTCAGTGGTGTTTGTAATATTTAGCCCCCCTCATGTATGTAAACAAGACGTACACACAATTAGATCCAGTGTAGTCCAGTACACCTTTTTTAACTATGAGCCCAATAATAAACATGTAATTATAATTACACATTTTTGACAATGTTACTAAAAACTGAACATTATGAAGGTAGCATTCATATATATTTGTACATATATTGACATGCAATATATTGTACACGTGTACTTACTTGCACTGCACTGTGTAGTAGTGTATCTTGTCAATCTAGGACATACAGTTATTTTGAATTTCTAAATTACATTCAAATGGGCTGTTATCACCAGTCAGTTTCATATAAGGAACAAATCATCACAGGTCACAAGAAATAGGCTTTGAAAATTCACCACATAGGACCTTTATTTTGTTTCAGAGATGGCCTGTCCAAGAGAAAGCTTTATCATGCATGCTAATGTTATCTCAGGCTCTGCACCTACTGCTAATGTGCTGCATTTGTAGGTATTTACTATTGTATATAACCCCCGCTGCACCTCATATCACCCTCCTTCTTCTCCTCATCTCCAGCTCTCTAACCTCCATCTTCCCTGCCCCTCCACCACCCGTACATCCATCAGAGCGCTGTCATGGTAGAGGGGCTTCGATGCTCCTTCCTGATGCGGCCATCAAGGCCCTCCATCTAACGCAAGCCGACACATCATAATAACAGTAAGAGGCCTTTCCTGTCCAGTGTCATGCTTGGAGAGATTAGTTCCCCTCCACAAAACCCAGGTAATTTGCTTTTGCTGAAACACATTTGTAGATCGTATTCTTTCAGGTTAACTAGTTCATGAGAGGAGATGAGACACTTGCTGCACAGTGTTTGTTTCTTTATGCCATTATTCCTCTCAGCCATTTTAAGTACAAACCAAACTGCTTTTCTTACATGTATATGGTGTGTGTGTGTGTGTGTGTCTGCATATTGGTGGATGCATACATGTGGCCCTGGAGCTGCAAGCATTTCTACTTTACATACACATATATTATGGTCAGGTGCATCCTTGTATACAAAGTTGATCAGTCCATACAAATGTGCACCAACTTTTCCAAATGTCCCTGGAATGGAAAACAAAATTACCAAAATGCATGAATCCTTGAAAATATATCAAAACACTTCCCTGGATATTCAAAGACTTTGACATCAGAAATACATGATATCTGTTTTACTTACACTAGTGTCCATGTTAAATCATGCACAGTAGAGAAGATGACCACTGAGGGACAAGTCAGTAAAGCATAGCTGTTTTATAGCTGTCATTTATTTTCTACTGAATTATTGGGTGGGTGAGTTACAGATAGGTAAGGGTTTGAATATGTCACTGACATAATGGGACATTAATCCATATATAACCAAGGTGTAAAGACTGTCAAGTATCAATTTTGGTCTTAGCTTTTAAAAATATTTTGTAAAGAGGGAGATTACACTAAAAGAATAAGACAAAAAAAAAAGTCAGGAGTTAATTTCTCTGGGTCTAATGTCTGTTTCATTCTTTATTAATCACAGAGGGTTGCTCTAAATCCCCTCTGTGTATGAATGGGCTGTGCTCTGTGTCTTCTCACATTTGCTGCATGATCATATTTCATAAACACTGCATTTGAATTTTTATGTACAGAGTATGCAATATTCATGATAAACTGAATATGTAAATAGGTAACCTTTATTTATGAGAGCCTGCCAGACTCGTACTCTTAAGTATTACTTTGGATGATAAGATGGATAGACAAAAAATGTTAGTTAGGGGAATACTTGTGTGGCTGCGCGATGATTGATAATTAACAGCTTAATCTATACAGGTTGGAGGTTATAATTCACCTCCCTTCATATGAATTTTTTTTTCCAAAGCTGAAAAAATGATCATATTTCTAATTCTAAACA
The DNA here is from genome assembly GCF_001640805.2 of Lates calcarifer. Classification (NCBI taxonomy): domain Eukaryota; kingdom Metazoa; phylum Chordata; class Actinopteri; family Centropomidae; genus Lates; species Lates calcarifer. The sequence goes on from NC_066845.1 coordinate 16,228,559, forward strand.
ATGCTTAAAAAAATCCACTTTTAATCAGTCTTCTGAAAGAGAGAGCAAAAGATGTGCTTTTATTCTGCTTGCTGACTATTAGTATGTATAGCACTGCTGTACAGAGCTGAGAATATCTACAAATTTATTTGAATGAATCACCCAGGAAAGAGCTCAAAACTAGTCAGGTCTGTATCTTTTAGTCACACATTTAATCCTAATGCTACATTCCATTACATTTCCAGGCTGTAAGTGCCTTGGAATTACCCGTCCCATCCTGAAGGAGTCCTTTTTCTTATTGTTTAGAGAGTGGTTAGCATGCTGAGGATGCTCCAAATACGATTTTACATCCACTTATGGAAATCCATTGTTCCTTGAACATTTCCACATACAAACCAATATATGCTTTTCTAAGAGGTCTAAGACCTCAATTACATCAAAGGCAGTTTGTCCTGCTGCTGGGCTGCCTGCTAAAGGGCTTAAACAACTGTGTCAATGCTACCCCCTTGTGACCGCACTGCAGCAGAAGCATTTTCTTACACAGCCGTCTTTCACTGGAAGAAATCCTAGGGAAATAGTCCACTTCAATAACATAAAAGAAAATTTACATAGAACATTTTGCTTGCATAAAATATCAAAGGGGACTTAACTAATGGACATTATTTTAACATTGTTGCTGTTGTAATAATGTCCATTATTCTGCACATGTATTTCTATGTAACACATATTTATTACAATATTAGAGTCTGTGTGGTATGCCTTGCTTTGAAGGGCAATTGTCTGACATCTTCACTGCAGTTTGGACTGAAGCAGTGAATAATAAAGATTAAAAGAAAGTGGGAGAGATTCTATTTGCACAATAGCAATTGAAATGTGTCATCACAGCACCTACTGCATTTGTAGCTCCCAGATCCCTTTCATTAAAACCAAAGACGTCTAGAAAGTTGCCATGCTGACGTGCAGACAGATGTGCATGTCAGAGGCATGAGAGGGAATATTTTGGAGGGCACTCCTCCTGCTGTCCTCGCCCCGGCAAGAGAAAAGCATGCAGTCTTTCATTGTATGGACTTGAAAAGAAATAATTAGACACACAGATATATAATTCGGCAAAGCTGCATGGCTCACTTGTCACATGTGGCAGGAAGAAAAAGGGGCTGAATTCTCTGAAGTGCAGTTTGCCATAGGCCGCCACTTTTATTTCCCAAGTTTGCTCTACCTTCAAAGACAGCGCAGGTTCAGGAAGTTAGAGAGAATTGGTTTGTTATTGAAGGGGAAAAAATGGGAAAGATTTTTATTTTTATTTTATTTTATTAAAAAAAACTTTAAGTTGAATTAAAACAGAGATAGCTTAAATCTGTTCCTTATGATAAATTGTAGGATATTTTTAAAGCTATAAAAACACCAAACAGTGTCACACTAGAATGCTTTAAAAGTATGATGTTAGTCATGTTAGCCATAATTATGGCAATTTTCCATTGCAAAGTAAGATCCTAGTTGAGCATTTCTTAGAAATTCTCTTACTGTATGGCAGCTGAGATTACATTTTCCAACAGAAGTAGATCATCAATCAGAATGGTTATGCCAGTACTAATAAGCATTGATGGGAGCCTGCTGAGAGATTAGTGATCGAAAAGCAGGCCAGGAAAAATGTCACCATGTATTCTTCCACTGTAACTCCCAATACAGACATTTTAATACTAATTTTTTTAACCATACCTTAGATATTTTACAGCTTCACTATATTAAATAAAAACAACATATAAAACAAGCCCACACAATTTAAGCAAAAGCCTATTACTGCCCAGTAAATTGTAAAAGAGATGCAGGTTCGCTCATGTAACCTATAGTCTCTGTCCGTTATTCAGTGTGCTCCTATAAAGCAACTTCAGCTAAGGCCATATTAGGGGGCTGCACTATGCTGACATCTCTCACAGCCCCCTAGGTTAGGCCATGTCAATCACAGGACATGTGATTGCAGGAGTCCCCTCCTGCCCTCTCATTGACACCTCCCATTGACTTTCCTTCATGCAGATCAGTGAGCCTAAACCATTTCATTCAGGGTGACCCCCCCCCCCCCCACACACACACACACACACACATACACACACACTGGACAGGTTGATTTGTGCCTCACTGGCAGGCTTCAACACAGCTATGACTTTTATCCACTTAGGTATGTATATTTTACCTGACTGTATGGTTCTGTCTCTCATTAATAGTCTGTGCACATGGGAAAGCATGGCTCCTAGCACCATGTATGTACACTACCAAAACAATGTTCGCTTCAGAGGAAGAGAAATAGTGTTTGAATTATTTTCTTCCCTGACCTTAGGTCCATGTATGTAAACATGTGACCTAATATCATGCTACAGTACTGTTATTTATGTCATATAATCATTTCAACTCCCTCAGGATACAGTCGGCAAACAAACATGACCAAAATACATATTTAGATTTATTTGTCTGCAACTGTCCAATAAAACATATCCTTTGCATCTCCATCTCTGGGCTTTAGTCCCAGTGGGAGTTGCTGGCTGAGAAATGTTGTGCTTTCAAGCTTCAGGGAACAGCGATGTGAGCAATGTTCAGGGTGGAAAAAAAAAAAGTGGTACGCTGCCTAAGTGTTGTACTATAAAGAGAGAAGAAGTAGGTTTTCACATTCCAAAAGCCTCCAAGGGTTTTAGCTCTGCAGTGGAATGTGGGTGCAATCATCATACTCATCTCAGGAGAGACCGTAGCGGGCTCTCGACCACTCACTCAATCTCTTTGTCTCACTTTTCTTTTATTTTTTCCGACTGTAGCATCATTTTCTTGCTTCTTTCCACTTTGTCCATCTCTTAACGCTCTCCCTCACTTAAACGAGCCATCTTAGCGGCATGTTTTCTATCAAGGGGAGGCATTTTGAAAATACCCAAATGAGCCTTGGTTATGTCATTCCCATTCAGTGGAAATAAAATGTACAACTGTGTAATGAAACAAGTCGATTGTAAAAGCAGAATGAAATATTTTATGATGTGCTTATGAAGAAAAAGAGAATGTCTTGATGAAAGCTGTGCCCCTCAGTGCATTGTGGATTTCATCCTCATGCCATCCACACATGTTTTAGGGTGTTTGTGGCAGGAGAGGCATCCCCTCTGTGACCAGACTCATAAATGAATTACTATAAAAAGGGTTACTGAGGGGCTGGATGGCTTTTATGTAATTGTGTGGTGGTGAAAGGGGGTAAGGGTCTTTCCATAAAATTTCAATAAATTGTGCATTTTCTCAATGACTTGTTGCCCCAGTGAACAGTGCAGTAAGAATACTAGACTGGAAGAAATTGGGTGCAAATGCTGGCAAGGTAATTTTGAAATGTTAACTGTTAAAAAGGTAGCAATATGCTTTTATAGTATTTGCATATTTCGGCTTATTTAAAATGTCATTAGAGGTCATCTACATATGTGACATCTGTGTAAAAATTGACTGCTAAGTGCACCTCATATTCACATAATGTTACAGCGCTAAATGAAATTCATGACCAGACGGCCGTTCTCCCCTGAGTAATACAAAAGCCCTTCTTATTTAATATGCTTGTAAGTATAACACCAAGTTAACTATGTTACAATATAATAAATCTGTAGCGTAAATTATCTCATTTACCTCAGAAACCTGAAGTAAATTCAATCAAATATATTCCAAGCATACTGTTCTGACAAAGGTGAGAAAAACAAGCAATGATTAAGTTAAATATATATATATATATATATATATATATATATATATCCTTGTGGGTGTGGATTTGTTTGACAGTGTTGCTTAATTGTAATTGGTGCACAGAAGTATGTGACATCACTGAGCCCTGCCCACTTCAAACTGGTGAGAAGAGCTAAAGAAAAACTACAAAAATGTTAAATAACCAAAACTATTCTAACTTTGTAGAACCTGAACAATTACAGTTTTAAAAAGCTGAAAAATAAACCAATGTTTTCAGGGCCTTTAAACTTGTGAATTTATGTAGCTTAAATCACACTGCATGTCATTTTTCAGACTAACTGATATTAAAGCATTCAGTCCCACCTCTCTGAAATGGCTGGCAGCTGCTCTCTGGGTATCTGGAATATTGGTTTCTCCCACTTTCTGTAATTAGCAATGATCAAGAGGAATTATAAGCGGCGGTTAACAACATTGGACTCCTCAATGACCCTGATAGATGGTCAATTATAGTGATCAGGTCGTGGCGTTTATTGGATTTAAAGTGGCAGTGATGGGCCCTTTTGGCCTAGTGCGGGTAATTATCACATTTATGCATGATTTAAGGCGACAGTGTATAACGAGAAAGACTTGACTTAAATTTAATCATTTTCTTATCTATGTATTTATGCAAGAGTTAACAATGGATGGCCATGAGTGGAATAATGCAATGAGACCGGGATTAGTGTGATAGCCACGTGCTGTACACCCACTGTGCAAGGCTTGTCATATCTGAGACTGGAGGAGAATTTACTGCTTCAGACAACTCGTGCCAGAAATGGGCTCATCTCTTGAAACGTCTTGTTTTGTTCTTCTTTTTTTTTTTTTACTTCACAAATATATGTGTATAATTCACTGCAGTGTATCAAAGATGTGTTTTTAAATTACACATGTCTTGCAACTCTGGTTATTCTGTATTTTATTGTGACCTCCACACAGAGCTACACTTTTAAAGAATGCTCTCACTAAAACATCTCATGGTCAACAGCCTCTAGTTTTGCTTGCAGGGGGAAATATGTCAATAGAGAGCAGATGCTATACAACGATCACAGTTGTCAATAAATTTCTCTTCCTCCCCATCATCCATTATTCTCTGCCTGCTCCACTGAAAAAGGCATCTCGCCACTCTTGCTTAGGCAGCCACAGACAGCTTTCTGAATCCAGACACCTGAATATGATCAACTGAAAAGCTGCTGCTCAGCTCCTCTGGTAAGGGAGGGAATACATCAGTGCCTTGTTTATTTACTTTTTCCACATGCCAGAAAAGGTCAGAGTCAGAGGATTATACTGCACGGCCCAAGTAGAACTCAATAAAAGCCCAGCAATGAAAACAATATCATCCATATTTTAAACAGCTGGCACCAAACAGAGGGAGTCTTACACTAGGGTGCCAATTATTCTACTTCTCAGGGTTTTTGGAGCAAACCACAGTAGCTCAGGTGTACTTCCAAAATAAAACCATTATTTCATACAGTTTGTGAAAAAAATCTAAGACAAGTAACCCAGTATGATAGCTATCGTTTGCATGTAGGTGTATTTTAATCATGAACCACTAACTAATATTTAACGCTGAGGAGGAAAAATGCAGATTTATTGGTGTTTAAATGCAGATGTTTTTCAGGCAGCAAGTGTGGTTGTTTTTATAGTCAGGGTTTGTTTTCCCTCCATGGACTTATTAAAGTCAGTGCAGCACAGTCTGTGCTCTATAATCCTGATGTATTATTAATCATGTCTTCCCATGCAACTCCAAAAAACTTCCCCTTTTTGATTTTTTAACGTGAAAGTGCACTGAATTTGCAACAGAGCCAGGTCCAGGGTGACAGGATGCTTTATTTTCTTCCTGTTACAGAATCCGAAGCAAGTAAATACAATGGCTGCATTGTTTGCTTTTGGATATAGTTTTTTGGCACACTCTGTGCCTTGTATGTGTATAGTAGAACATGTACGAGGAGCACAGTGCTTCTAACATCTGCTGTTGTAAGTTCACAAGTGCTGTAATGCTATAGAGATAGTCAGTCTGACAGTCACAAGTTATGGTGCATAAACAAAAAAAAAAATCATAGCTGATCCTTCTGGCTGTGTCTGGATTTGTCATGTAAACAAAAGTTTGCTTCTAATAAGGCCTTTACTCCTCATTGATTCAAGAGACTAATGACTTGTTGCATTCATATCCTGTCAAATTTTTCCTATGGGAACCTTTCGAGATGCCATCAGCTGATGATGCTAAAAGCCAGTACTTTGCTCTCACAATACCCTAAAGCATACATGTACCAGAAGAGCTGAAGGAAATCATTGTTTCTTTGAACCTTCAAGCTTCACCAATGTAAAGAAAAAGAGAAATTCCATTTAATTTTAATCACTCAAAAATTGATTTTTATAAGACAGTCTGTCTCAGTGACATTTGACGAAGGATATTTTTTGTCAAGACTACCACACAATCTGAGTCACAGCGCGGTGTCTTTTATTATAGTTTGATTATATGTTAGGAAAAAGTGAACTCTTTAACAAGGTCTCTTCTAATGTTTGTGCATCACTTTGTGGGTAGGGATGTATGTGAGATGTAACAGCATGTAAGGTGATCAATAGTCCCAATGTACAATCCTGCAACAATGTGCTAGTCATGCTCACATATACCACCCTGCCATCATGGCAGGTGCTCATGGCATTTTCTCTCCCTTTTTTGCCTCGCTTGGGTAAGATGATAATCCAAGCCTAGTCCACTGACAGACTGCAACATGATTCACTTGGACAGTGACTGACTGCACATCCAATTTGTTTCAACTCCAGAGCAGCAGCTTATTATCTGAAATGCATGAGATGTCTGTGCATGAGAGGCATGATCAGCTGGGGCATGCGCCGGGGCTGCTGGGAAAGTAATCAATAAGGGATTGTCTCTTGTAGTTTAGGCCGACACATTATGACAGAGCTGAAAATTAAACAGGCAGATATTAATAATAATGGAAATCAGAGGCTCATGGGTGAGATCGGGGGGGAGGGGGCCGAAACTCAAAATATGTATCATGTTCAGCTGTGGGTGCATGCCTGCACGTGGGAGGTGGGAGGAGGGTGGGTGTACTTGGTGTTTTGGTATTTTTTTTCTTCACTGGAAATATGTGAAATATGAGACATGGGTGCAACAGTGATAACTTAGTGTGCCTGTCCTTTTTTTTAAAAAAAAAAAAAAAAAAAAAAAAAGCTTATTAGAAACATTCACCAACCACAGTCATTAAAAAGTTCACTGTGTACTCGCTTTATCGTATTTCAGGTTACAAAGCTGAACTTTTTGGCAAATGTTTTAAACCCCTTGTGGGTTTGGTGTATAATTGGTCAATAAAAGTTAATTTGAGATGGATTCTTATAATAAGCAACAGCTGAAATGACACAAGAGAAATCAGATTAATGGTGGAGAGCACAATCAGACTGTAATGCATGCATAAGTTATTATTTAATATGGACTTAATTACTTTTATTTTACATTTGTCCACTGCATGTACACTTCCACTCAGACAACATGGGGATAGACTTAGACTTAGACTTAGACGGACTTTATTGATCCCTTTGGGATGACTCCCTCGGGGAAATTACATATGGATATGGTGCATACAATAAGCATTTGCACATGGCTCACATGCAGCCTCAGATGATGGAAACAATACAAAAAAAGCACCTCCTAGCATGATATAAGAGGCAGTATGGGCAGTAAGAGAAACACAGAGACAGCTGAAGAGAGATTCCCCTGCTTTGTCAATTAGCCGAGGCAATCCGTTTCTATTGTTTGAGCAACCAAATGCACCCTTTCTGGGTGGGGGTGGGGATGGAGTTGAGGAGGTGGGGGGGGGGGGTGGGGGGGTGGTTAACAAACTGCATTACAGGCCATTACAGATGCAGTGTCATTGATTATTTATACCCTTATAAAATGCCTGGCTCCCTGGTGGACCAGGCTTGCTTGGCTAGCTCTGATAAAATGTTCCCTCTAAATCACCACACCAGGCAAGCAACACACTCAAATACATAAGAGAGTTGAGTGACAAAACCCTGCGTGTGTAATAGATGTGACGATCACTGCATCAAGAAGAAGAAATAAAGAGAAACTGTTGCGATAGCTAAAGCCTATCACTACATCTTATTAAACTAATAACTCTTTGTGTTCCCTGCTTTTATTTTGACATCTATCTGATATGTGTGATTTGATTCATTTTAGATGGAGGGAGCTCCTACTAAGAAAAATTGGACAGTGGATCACGTCCCTCCTGGAGATTTGTTCACAGTGGATATTTTTGCATTAGTTAGCAGGGGGAGCAGATGGCTGCTACTAGCCAAGCTCATGAGGAAGTCAGCACTTTTTCTGAACTTTCATGTTGTAGGTGTCTGCACTAGAGCAGGACCTTCTCCAACCAGTCACCTCGCCATGGGAATATTCCCCTCTCAGATATTAATGGTTGCCCTTGCTGAGCCGCCCACCTCAGCATAAAGTCCACTGGGATGCAGAATAGCAAATGCCACACCTTTCAAAGCCTTGCTTCTTAATGACACTACGCTGACATTGTGGCGTGTTCAAAAACTCCTTCAAAAACATGTATATCAACCGCTTAGTCAACTAAAACAGCCGTGTAGTAATTTGACATGCTGCCCTCTAAATATTTGTTATTACTGAGATGTATGACTGCTCATGAAATGCATCCTTTATCATATAGGTTAAAGGTCCAAATGCCAGATGTCCCATAGTACAGCATGTGGAAAAACATGCGAGAAATACACGGTATGTCTCGATAGTGACAAACGCATGCCAACTGAATTGCAAAGAGGTATAGTAAGTCCATATTGGACACACTTCCCAGAGCACGGAAAGTATGAAAGAGAGAACATCTTGTATCATCTATCTTCCTTAAATGCTGAAGCCGTGACAAAGTGGATGGAGAAATTATGATAAATGATAAGACGTATTTAGTCAATATCTGTAATTCTCTTTCTTCACTCTGCTGTGTTTTTATCCTCTCATTGTTTAGTTGAAAAGACACCCGTTCATTTAAATTGCACTTTGAAGGCCAGATTGTGATCAAATTGAAATGGGCATTGTACATGTTAATATCAATATCTCCATCCAGGAGATAGATTGTCAGGGCGCCTTTTCATGAATTTATATCTTATTTACACTGTGGGGGGAGCATATCTGGAACTCACAAACCGTGCTGTAACCCGGACTTCTCAGAAAATGCAACTCTGCACTACCACCATACTATTGCAGTTTGTTAGGCTAAATGCTTTCTCCTCTAAATATTTGACCACATCATGAGCACAGTGTGAGACTGAGAGAAGTTAAAAGAAACTATACTATACTAAACTATAATACACTAAAACATATGTTTGAATGCAATAGAAAATAAAATCACATCCACCTAACCATTCTAGAACACCCATTATCCTGCGGTCACACTTTGATTGTGTTATTTTTCGTTTCAGTAAATACTAGCAAGTTTCAGGATGGACTTTGGGTAAATGTCATTAAATCATTTTAGAACTCATCATGAGAAGGGATTATGGATCAGGTTCTCTGTCTGCATTCTTTCTGCATCTGTCACATGTAATAGTTGATGATTTAAATTTACGAAAATGATGTGTCCCAGCATTTTAATATTTTCAGTAGCTTATTGGGAATACTGTTTTCTGGAAATCAAGAATCCAGGGAGAGACACCTAGTAGGTGAGAAGCAGATAGAGCACTTCCAGGACTTGCATGGGCATGAAACTTTTTTATGTTAAATAATCAGTTCAAAAGAGAGACTATATACTGTACTTATATCCTTAAAAAAAATGGTGCTTATAATAACATTAACAATGCCTCTGTTCTATTCAAGTGTCCCACTAAGCCATGACAGTGTGACGATAAGCCAGCAACAACACCAGGACAGTGAAACCAAAGGAGCTAAATGGAATTCAGCCTTCATTAATTTTATTAATTACACCTTTTTATTTATTTCAGGATTTAACAAAAGAAAAAAAATAGAAGGGAAAAAACAGTAAAGTTAAATCTTGAGCACTAGCTGACCATAGATACTTCAGTAGGACTGGAGAGGAATTTTAAACTCTCTCCTGAGGGAGACCAGTGGCCTGTGAAGTTTGTAAAGAATGGGGGGTAATATGGTGATGTTTCTACACTGTCATTAGGATAATAGCAGCACTGTTCTGAATATACTGGAGTTTCCAGAGATTCCTGGCAGGGGTCCTAAAAACAAAGTAGTAAAGCCTTGTCCTGTCCTTTTCAAAAGGACTTCAAGTTTTATATTAGTATTCTTAATAATATTTTTATGTGTGCCATAAATATCATTGTGAGTGCAATTTAAATTTTTTACCCTACTTTCCCTAAACGCCAGTTATCAACTTAGTTGCACATTAGCTTTAGGAAATTAGCTTTTTAAAATATGTTGTCTCCCACTTTTAAATATTTCATATAATTCTGCAGTGTAAGCTACAGTGTACCTTTTCCTAGGAAGTGCTTTGTCATGTCATAGCAGGAAAAGCACAGGTGTAAATAATAATATTAACAAGTGCAACATCCCATTAAGTTTTGCCTGGTGCAGAGCTCTTGCATTGTGTATGCTGCCTCACTCGTATCATTAACATTATCAGTAACACCTGTGCTTCTCCTAATATGACAAGTCAAACTGTCTGCAGTGAAAAGGGGCCATTAATGCCTCCTGCTCATAATTTCAGAGGAGTTAATGTTTGAAACTTTGGTGAACACTGGTATAATGACACTGGATGGCAGTCCTAAAGTATCTAACCAGTGGGTAAAAGTAGGTGCTCTGAGCTGGCAGTGCACTGAGTGAGATGTGTGTCAGTATGAGCAGCCGTGGGAGCCGAGTACATGACAGGAAGATGAGTGAAAAGTAGCATGCAACACAACGCAACATCCCCTCCGAGGAGAAAGATGTGATGTTGACTCATAATGCGTAATGTCTCGTTACCCTGCACACACACGCTCACACACCTACCCCAACTGTTCAGAATCCATGAAGAATTTCAATTTCCTACACAAGATACCTGAGAAATATCTAATTATACGACTGAAAAATGATTGAGGGGTGTAGTAATGGACTGAATGGTGACGCTGTGAAACACCTTGTTAGAAACTGTTTCCTGGATGCCATCAGTCACACACTGCAGCAAGGAAATACTGCAGCAACAGGTAGCTTGACTGTATGCAGTCAATGGAGCCCAACCTCACTGTGTGTGTTTTTGCACACAAAGTGAGAGAATCCAAAGGGAAAGGACGAGGACAGGGACGAGAGCAAAGGACAAGGGGATCACACTGCCCAAAAAATGTTTGCAGAGCTGATACTGAACACCGTTGTTGAGGTTACTATTTATCTCATGCCAGCCAAGTTGGCACGCACATCTGGCGCTGGGTACTTAGTGCAATTATTTATGATTTCCTCCAAGATTTAAAAGCTCTTCGCCCGGCCTTGTAATGCAGTAACTGATTGCACTGCTAATGTAATTAAGGGGAGATTATGATGTCCACGTGGCACACCAGATGGTGGCATTCACAGCGATGGGGGAAGGCACAACTGGCACACCACTGCACAAGGGCAGTGAGGCGCAGTCAGTCGGAGCAGTCCAGACTCCCCACCAGACGGAGGAAAGTATATGTGTGTATGCATGCGTGTGTGTGTGAGTGGTGTGCATGCACATGTGAGTGTATGGGTGTGCGTTTGATGATAAGTTGAGCAATGAAGTGTAAGCTGGTAGAGATGACTGTATGTAAAATAGTACCAAAGAGAGTGCTTAAACCAGACTGACCGTCTCTGGGTGCATGAGATACATTCACACCCTTGAAAAAGCACAATATAAGTCAAATAAAAACCCACAGTTTGATCTTGGGGGGGCTATATATATATATACAAGATTATAAGAATTCTCTTGTCCTTTTTGATGTGAGTGTTTAAGCTACAAATGTGAACAAAATGACTCAGACAGTTCCTACATTTTCAACTTTCAACTTGCAACTCAGTGCTTTAGCCAAGAAAACAGATGGCATAAATGGAAAATTAAATAACATTTGGCAAAGCCATCATGTTTCAGAAGATTTTTTTCAGTCAAGGCAACAACGAGACTAGACCAAACTGACCTTTAATTAGGAAAAAAGCATGATATTATAGAGCCTTGCAAGGCTGTATCCTATGGGGGCACTAAGGGTAGGCTTCTTAAAGCTTGTTATTATAAGCTATTCAGGAGACACAGGGATTTTTTATGTGTAGACAGAAAAAAGAGGGGGGCGGGGGGTGAGGGTCATATATGAAATGAGACCTGCAGATTTCTACACAGCCCATAATGGGTTCACACGGGTGACGGGGACATTGGGGCGCAGTAGATTTCCCAAGTTGAGATAGGGATATTATTACTCTCAGGGTGGCAACACAGAAATCTCCATCTTCAGTCCCCAGACTAGTGTCAGCAAATTACAAAACACAGTGAATGACCTTTACACATGGAAAGAAAACCTTTGCTGTTTTTTATCATTTGGGTGCAAAGTCATTCACAGAGGTATAATTTTGGTCCAGGGGCTCCTCTGTCATCCACTGATTACCACTCACAACTACAGCATTGTTAAGACTCACCAGAATATGTGTAGCCTATGATATTTTCTACACGATAGTATGATCCAGTGTTTATGGGGTCGACTTTAACTGAGATGTGTCATAAAGTATACATGAAACAAAGCGTGAACAAAGAAATCACAGTTTTAATGAACCTTTTCAAAATGCCAGCTGTAATGCTCTCCGTCCTACACTGGCTGCTCCCCCACAGAAATCTGCCACAGCCATCATTCATCTTACCCCACAGTCCTCAGCATGCGATGCGCCGCACATTAAAGCACTGTAATAGTTGATGGCTTTCACAGTTAGCATGTGTTGCTGATATCTCCAGACTCTGAATGAGTGTTTCATCACCTATTCCATAATTAGACCACTACTTTAGCAGGTGTACCTCTTCTCAGTTGGAGCATGTGTTGTTTTTTTTATACTGACACCTGAGATTTTTATCTTATCAACAAATTCTACATAAAATGAGCATGCCTTTTTCAGAGCCATGTCAACACCTTCATGTGATAGCATGTGTTATAGGATTATGTGTGTGTGCATGAGGTAGGTGGTGGTGATGATGGGGTGGTGTTACAGTGGGTGATGAAGACTATTGTGAGAAGAAATCTTTTTCCACCATGTAAATGTCTCTGCTATAATTATTTGTCACTGAAATATCCATGAATATGAAGAATAACACAGTTTGGTAGCCAATTTTTTAAACTCAAATAGAGACTTATATCAGTAAGATACAATTGGAGTATCATATATTACTCTGTTCAGTTTACAGCTGCAATGATTAGTCGAGCCAAAAAGGAAATTTATCAGCAACTATCTTGATACTGGGTTACTCATTGAGCTTATTTCTATAGCAAATAAAACAAAAAAAAAAAACTTGTTAGTTCAGTTTCAGTTAAAAGTGTATACTGAGGAACAAGCTGAAGGATGGTTTTGCAAAAGATATCATAATTAAGCACCATAACAACAAGGAGATAAAAACTTAGCCTTGTCTGACACAGGCCTATTGCTTTAATTGTCTTTATATATATTGTATCATGAGACATTTAAAACCAGAATAGATACATGGACTATAAAAGAAGAGAGTGCCATGTTTGCCCATTGAGAATTTCCAGAATTAAAATCAGAAGCTAACCCAAACACTTGTCAGCAAACACAGGCAAGATTTTGCCTCCTCAGTTAACATCAGTGTGGAGGTGGTGAAAGCTGCTGGTCGTATGAGGTGGCAGCTTCCCTCTTAACATCTCCCCTTTACAATTATACAAACATTATACATTTTAAAAAGGGAAAATTGATCACATTATGTAAACCAATAAATACATCTCACTGTGTGTGGTCCCAGTGAAGACACCCACCCTGGCATGAAACAGAGCAACAAGTCTTTGATTTGAATAAATTAGTGAACAGTGATTTAAGTTATTTGACTGGTATGATGGGGGTAGAAATAATAAACTTGGTGAATGGAAAGCATCTGTCGCCGGCTGGTGTTTTGGACAGACAAGTGGCTTTCAAGTTTTGTACTCTGGGAGATGTACATCCTAATGTTACAACTAAGCTAATGCATTGCTCTTTATCTTACTTTTATCTGATTACAGTAATGACATGTGATGATTAGAGAGACGACCAACTGTCAGAAGGCGTGACCTGTAGATACTTCCATGTAATGATAGTCATTTAGTGAAGCACAGCCTTAATTTGGTTACCATGGCCAAATTGGCTCTCAAAAGTTATTACGAAGAAATGCACCCACGAGTCAGTGTGGCATTGTTGGCCCAGGCCTTTATTCTCTCTGTATACACTGTTCACTCTGACAAAGTAAACTGGCTTGTTTACCACTCATATGGCTTTCTGATAGTACTTTCATAAGATATTATCATTTGTTAAATTACTGTGCTGCACTCATTGACTCAGTAGCATCCTATCTATGCTAGGCATGTTTATCAGCGACTCATGGCTGCTATAAGCATAAATAATGAAATTCTCAAAAAGCAACAGACTAGACCCGTGGTTGAGATAAATTCAAAATCACTCCAAAAAAGGCATGTGCAAGGTAGCTTGCAAGAAAACAGAGCATTAAAATAATTACACTCTATCTCAATATTAAAAACCAGGAACAGTATAAGTTGTATAGGGACTTCTTTCATTGATAAATAAAAATAATTAAATTGAATAAAATCTATTTAGATTTTCTTCAAAATCTATTTAGATTTTCTTTTCTTTTCTTTTCCAATAAAATAAAGTTAAATAATAAAATTATTAATTATAACGGGAAAAAAAGATCTGATCACGACCATGCAAGTATTGGGTTTAGGTTAAAGATTGATTACCCATGATACCGGAAGCATTTACACCCACACGTTGGCGGGTTGAAGTCCAGAGTTGATAAGGTGACGGCGCTCAGCAGGACGGTTCGTCTAAACAGGTAAAATAAACAAGTCAAAGGACTCTGGTTTTTTAACTTCACTTCCGTGTCTAATGGCGCAGAGAAGTTTCTTCTGAACCTTCACTAATTAGGCAACAGATAATTCATATGGCAGGGAACACATTAGCTTTTTATAAGGTTAGCTAAAGTAACGTTGCTATGAGTCCGCATGTTTACCTCTGTGAAACAGCCTTAATGTCATGGACACTAATAACTCACTTGTAATGAACGGTTTGCTACAAAGTTTGGCCGCATTTAAAACCAAATAATGGGAAGGGATTAAAGGTAAAACTAAACTTAGCATTTATCCTTCAGGTCCACAGGAGTTGTTGGAACGAATAAGGGACATAACACTACTTGCTAAATAGCTGTAAGTTCCTAAACATTTGGATATAGACAACTGACTGCTATATACATTACAAACCAGATTGTTTTGGTATTTGTCAGTTTTATATTGCTGTTATGTGATTCGTCATTTCAGTATATGAGTATGAATTTGGTTTGCCATACTAGATGTTAGCTAGTTAACTAGTAAGCTGATATTAAAAGTCATAGATTCATTTCTCACAAATGAGATGTTAACTCCCTCATTCTCAGCAATTTACCTGAATTTTATTGCGGATTTTCAACACAATGAGAAATTAGACCAGCACAAAATCTTCTTAGATACACGTTTTGTAATAGTTAATTGACTTACAGTTATTCTCACAGTTAGTATCACAGAAAATGCACATTCAAGGCAAGGAACATTTAACTCTACAGCATATTTTAGGCTGCCTGCACTACTTTATGTGTATGAAGATAAAAGATTAAGTGTGCTACAGGCATTATTAGCCTGATATGGCATGTCTCAAACACACTACAGAAGTTAGTATACCATCTAGAGTCCACAGTGGTGTTTTCCATGGGAGACAGAAATAAGTTTGGATGGATTTTTCTTTGGTCTGCCTGGATGAGTCTCTAAGCCTTGATGTTGTGCTGGAAAACAAAGCTCATTTTGAACAAATTATTGTTACAAAGAGATCCTTCATCCTATTAGCTAATTTGCTATCCTGTTTCATTTGAATAAGTACAGCTATCTAACATTTGTTAAAGAGACAGCTGTTTCTGGAGTAAATCCCTTAATTTGATCAGCTTAATTGCAATAGATTTGGTAAACATCAAGATTGAATGCAGCAACTTTGTCAGTTAGTACAAGAATGCTTTAAACCTAATCTAATAAAATTGCATAAGGGAACCTTTGCAAAGCCACTTACCCTGTAAAAGGCTTGCATACCCATTAGGCAAAAATTCCCTTAGACAGGAATAGATAGCAATTGATTGGGACTTCCTTGAAAATATGTGATCACTCTGCCTAATTTGTGATTTGGTGAAGTCATTGGGTGGTCTCCAAATGTTGTTTTGTCACTGGTCTCACTTGTCATTTGATCCTGGATTAGGCGGCCGCTTTTTCTTCTAGATCCTAATAAGCCTCATCAAGAAGTCAATAATGTGGTCATTTTAGCCAAGAAAAACCTTGTCCATTCTCCATGTATTGACCCAGAGGGATGTGATTCTCATTTAGTTTCACTATCTGCATTTTGTATATTTATTTAAAGTTTTGCTGTTTAAAAAAAACTTTTTTTTTTTATTGAACTCTGTGTCCCAAAGGACAGGTATGTTTACCACTTTTGAACACTGTAGTTATTTTTCTCAGGTAAAATGCCAAAAGTATGATGAGATTCTTCTGCTTTTCTAACAGGTCTCCAAAATGTCTGAGGTGAGCAGCCAGCTGCCTGCAGACCCCATCTCTGCAGTTGGAGTCGTCACTTCACTCAGCAAGGTTCCCGAGAGCTACTATGTTGTGAGTAATCATTTAAAACTATAGATGACATCATATTTTGAAGATATTGTTTGGTTTAATATGCATGGATTAAGCTTAGAAGTTATTGTTATTTCCTTTAAAAGTGGTGCAATTAGAGGTTTTGTTTTTGCTCTCAACTGCTAGTTGTACATGTAATTGTTGTAACTGATTGTATAAAATAACGCACAGCCAGGATGTTGGCAGCTTTCCAAGGTATCTTTTGTTAGAGCTGTTAGATGACTTATTCATTAAGTTTACTTTGATGATTAGGAGGACTCCCTGCCTGACATTGTTACTGGTTGCCACCAGTATTACAGACACACCAGAGGCATAAGTTTAATGATGTTTGGTTGATGCCCACCAGAGTAGTGGCGGTTGTGAAAGAGTTGAAGTGGTTAAAGAAAACGAAGAGAGTGTGTTAAGTTTAACAAAGCACAAAACAAGCTCAAGGGCAGATCTCTCTTCCTCTCTCTCTTCCTATTCAAACTTCTTCTTGCTTTCACCCTACGCCCCCAAACCCTCCCTCTTCCCCGCCAGTTTTTATCTCTTCCTGCTCCACCCTGCATACCCAGCTTGTTCTAATCTCTGGCAGATGATGGTGGGTTGGCATCAGAATGGAGCCACTGGCAGGGAAACTGTGTACACACCACACAGTAGTGACAAACAGAGAGAAACCCCATCAGACTTCCTCCTCTGCTGCTCCAGTGCACCAGTACATTTCAGCTGATGTGCAAATACTGTGCATGTTCTGGAGGGGCTAAAGGATGAATGTGGCACTGCTTTATTCCTGCAATAGATAGTGAGAGTAATTTGTATAATACTTTTATGTTATCCTAGAAGTTGTACAGCAGCAGTTAGAAATTTGGAAATAGTTTGGACTCACTGCATCATTCAGGAATATAATAAACGTGTAGACATGTTAATAAACATAGGAAACTATTACTGCAGTCAAATGCAAAGACACCTCAAGTCACCTCATGTCACTACATACAACAGGTTATTTATGTTTTTAGATTACAATTAGGATTATGAATTCATACTGGTGCTAAAATGACATCAGGACACAGTATAAACTATGGCTGTCCCCCTAAAAGTCAAGTAAAAGTTGATGCCACATTTTGTGAATCAACTCACTTTTTTAACTGCCTCCCACTACACAGAGTAACAATGTAGCAGGTTGTAAACTTTACAAACTGAGTCCTGTCTTAATTTCACCAAACCACAGAACTAACTATTATGGAGGTAGTGACTGGTGATGAAAACAGAGGACAGCACAGTGCCGGACAGTGCGAGTCATGGCAGCACGACTTGTTTCTGTTGGCCGCTCCAATACTTTTACCTCCGGTGTCTGTCTGACAGATCTGTCCACAGCCCAGCAGGAGTGACACTCTGTGGTGTGGGAAGATTTTATAAATGAGCTATGACCAAGATGCCAACTTTTACTTTTCTCTGACTGTGTGGATATCTGATATTTTCACATCCCACACAATGAACAAAGAAGAACAGGGTTATGCTATAAATTAATGCTATTAATAGTAGAATTTTTCAGTGATATAAATCAGTCTGTTAGTTTTCCTTAGTAAAATAGATAAAATAGAAAAAAAAATCCTTCAAGGTGATAAAATATCAATGGTATACCCATGAATAAAAAGTCAAGTACAAATCAGCCTCCAAGATAAAATTCAAGGCCTCTCAGACTCTGAAGCACTTTTTCAAATGCATTTGTCCTATCTTCAACAACATCTTTTGAGCATCACTATGTGGTCTTTCATCTGCAGACTTGAAATACAAACAAAAATATCAACACTCTGTATCAGTGTTACTAATGCAGTACCGAGAAGGGGAAGTCTCAGGATATTACGCCGTATTGATTTTTTTCCTTTCATACCAGACTTCTTTTCAAATTCCTCCTTAATACTGACTGCTTACCATACTTACCATACTTTTTATACAGCAGATCAAAGGGTTGATTAACTCTTTTGCTCTCTGATACGGTGCGCTCACATCTCTGAACTTGAGCAGGTTGTTCCAACACAAGAGAGCACAGGCCCAGATCAAACACTGTTCCACTGGGATCAGGAGCTTTGCTGAAGCACCAGCAGCCACCCAACATCAAACACCATGAGTAGACTCATGCACACCCACACTCTGTGCACATGTTCGAAAGGGGATATGTGTGTATTTCAGATTCACCTGAGCATTTGACATGTTATGCTCATAAACTCATTGATGAAATGTAAGTTTACTTGAAGAAGCCTAGTGCTAGCATCTGATTAGCTAGGATGCCTGGATTTACAAAGCCAAGAGTAGCTTGTCCGTTTTTGAGGAAGCACTTGTAATTTAAAGGTATAGGTAGACATTTTTGTGAGTTTATTCATTTTTGTGCCAAGACAGGATGGACAGTTATGTTTTGTTTCATGTGTGTGCAAAATCTAGGAGCTATGGCCACAAAGCTCTTAGCTTAGCATGAAGACTAGAGGAAAGGGGAAACACCTAGATTAGCACCTGTCTAAAACTCACCTACCTGCACCCCTAAAGCTAACTAACTAACATGATGTATCTTTTATATTTTATGCTTGCACAATGTTAAATCAAAAATTGTTTGTCTTGTCACTGAATGGTTGGCAGACAGTCAGCAGAGACACTATGCAGAAGTCCCTAAATTCTTTTTCTAGACCTGCGAGTAAGCAGCTTGTGTGCTAATGTTGGCTATGTAAAGATAACTTAGAAATAGCCCCTTTAATGCACCGACTTGAGAGTTATATCAATCTCGTCATCCAAATCTCAGCATGGAATCCAATAATCCACATTTCCAAAAATGGCAAAATATTACAGCAAACAAAAAATAACATTTCAAAATAACTGCAGCTGTAGCTCTTTAATATATAGTCAGAAGTCATTTTATCTATTTTCAGTTGAGATAAAAGATTCAAAACATTTTTTCCCCAGTTTTTCTATTATTCTTTAAAGGGACTGTCCCCCCCCCCCCCCCCCCCCCTATCTTTCTTATGTCTTCTCCACCTGGTTTCACTCTCCAGAGATTTTTGATTGTATGCCTTTACATCTTTGCATTCACAGCTGTACCTCTCAGTGCTTCATAGCAACTTGCTGGTGATGTCAGTCTCCAGAGATTCTTCATAGGAATATTCAGCACCCCCTAAAGACTTGTTTCATAGGTGGGCTTTTAGATCACTGTAAGCGCAAGATTTTTGGAAGTGGCAGTTGAATCTGTCACTGCATTTTACATCAAATGATACAGCCATATTTTGATATCATAGTCATGATGTCTCTTATTAGACATGTGGGATTCTTCTCCTTGAAGTCTGTAATGATGGAGCCAGACAGTGGCAGGCTTGAAAGTATTAGACAAGAGCCACTGCAACTTTACACATGCCTTTCCTGCCGTGGCTCAGCAGTTGGCGTTTCACATTCAAGCTGCGTAGCATCCTTGCTGCCGGCGGCTGTGGCAGGATGATGCCTGAGGTGCCTCCTAGGAGGACCGTGCCCTCGTTACTCCTCAACTTGACTTTGGGTTTCACAAAGCGAGCCCTTTGTTTACGCTGACAGGATGCGCTGGCTACTGACCTGGAAAAAGTGGCCAAGACGGGTTGTCTTGTAAAGAAGAGGGAGGCTGGTGATGTATAGGCTCCTTCTGGGACCTTTCATGGAACTGCTGTTGGAGACGCCCCGCAATCCCTCTCTCTGCTCATCTTCTGCTCTTTCTCTCTCTCTCATCCCACTATCTATCTCTGTTCCCCACTCTAGTCTCCGCTTTCATCCCATCTAGTCAGTGGTGGTTTTGCATGAATCTCCCCATGCCATGTTTCCCCCACCCAGTCACCGGGGTCATTCATCATTATTGTCAAGGGGGTAATGTGTGTGGGTGGGTGCAGAGATCTATGACTTCTTCATTTGAATGAACCTCATTAGATTGACTCTTCTTTGTAAAGGATCCCTTTAGAAAATAACTCTGGCAGTTATTTAGGTGATTCTCACATGATAGCCAATGGAACATGACGTTTCAGCCAAGCGTATTTGCTCGAACGATGGAAGAGTCTTGGTGATGCAGTCTGCAGGTTATATTTTGCTTTATCGTTCTGCTCTCACACACCTACATTTACATAGCAATGTAGTTTAGGACCTTGAGCTTGACTTGTGGTGCCCACATGCTGTCAATATGATGCAATCTATTTTTTTTACTGACTCCAGTGATCATTTACAACTATGAATGAGCCTGTTGTACAAGGACAAGCTGTTTAGGTCTTTGGATTTAGGCATACACATGGAATTGCTTTAAATTCTCAGTAATTTATTCTTAGAAAACTTGTCTCATTAAATAACAGAATCAATCCACACAGGGGGAATAGGAATAAAAGTATTCATGGTGCAGTGTTGTCAAGTTACCTGTGTCTTGGGATAAAACAGTAGGCTTTTTAAAGATACATTCCACATTTACCCCAAATATAATCCCTGCTTTCCCACAGAAGCACATTGAAGTTTGCTTTCCTTATTAGAGCAGATCCTTGTCAGGGCATCTTTAATCAGCCTGGTCCCGAGGGATGATATTTTTAGCCACCTTTTTGGAGGCTAAGACTCCTTTACCCACGCAGAGCACTAATGAGATGGAGCGCTAGTGTAGGCAAGCGTTAATTAAGGCTAGTATGCAAGGGAAGAGGCAAAAGCAACACGCTCGTGGCATACATACATTAACTTTATCCCACCTCCTGCATGTTTTTTTTCACTCCTTATTTTTTTTCCTCTCTTTTTTTTCCACGTAGGTTGCACAAACAACAGATGGCTCTGACGCCGACCTGTGGAAGGACGGCTTATTCAAATCCAAGGTCACTCGCTACCTCTGTTTCACCAGAAAAACTGTAAGTGTGAATGTAAACTTCTCCCGTTCCCTATGCATTCTGCACCAACGATCATCTGCAGCCCTGTTTTTTCCACCAGCGGTTATTAACTCAGTTTTCTGCTGCCAGAATATCTTTATGCACTTTGCACTTTGATCAGTGAAAGTCCCACTTAAAAAGGCCATTGTTGGCAGTGCAGTTTTGAGCTTTTACATATAATGAATTTGCATTCATATTCCAGATGAATAATACCTCGGTGAGATATTTTTCATGTTGTAGGCCCTCCTGAGGATATTATTTATGTTTATTCATGAAATAACAATGAGCTGTATTTTAACTATTCCAATTTATTCAATCAACAGCGTCCCTGTAGAGAAAACGGTTACCAACCAGTGATTCTTGAAAGCTGATGTACATATAACTGTGCATATGAAAATACAGCTTTTTATGTAAGAAATGACTCCATAAAGAGCACTTTCAGTGTGCCTGTACTATATATAGAGCTCCCAATTTGAGGAACAGTGACTCTTCTGTGGCTTTGAATGTTTCTCATAATCCTGTCAGGTCATTTTTGGATTCATCTGCTCCCTGCAGCCTGCAGCTGATGTGTTGTTGCATGGCTGTCAGTAGCCCTGTGGCCATAAATACACCTGCTTACATCTCCTGGATTATCAGCCTGTCTACCTCCAGTTCATACACCTCACTATTGGCTGTCTATTAATTTGTTTTCCTGGGTTGCAGGTAGATAATGCAGACAGTATTGTAAACAAAACCTGCATTTTTGTTATTATTTTACATCAGCTCAATTTTAGGACTTAATCAAGTCTTTTTTTTTTTCTTTACAATATGTCCTCTAAATGCCAGGCAACTTGGCAGCGGCTGCCTCATGCCTGAGCTCAATCTGCTCCTCAGTTTAGTATATAGCATACAAATAGCCTTCCCCTAGTTCCTGTATATTATCTTAAAATGTGTGTCCACATTGTTTTAAAGACTTTGACACAAATAAAACATGACAGAGCCATCAACAAAGGCTATTTTGTCTGCCAGTCAATGGAGCTCCCACTGTAATTGTCTATGACAAAAACAGATTCTGTAAAATTAGCCCCTGAATTATGTGGGGGGAAGTAAATAGTTTGTGATTTATCATACTCTAGGTTGGAGGTAGATAGCCCCTTTTGTCAGGCCCTGATGGAAAAAATCTCTCCAGTAAAAGGGGAAAACACTAAAAAAGGTTCCATGCATAGTAATAACATTCATCCATATTCCTCCTTAAGTCAGTATAAAAACTATGAATAAAAAATGTCTCTAATGGTAATGACTGTCGGGCAACAGTAGCAGTGGAATCCAGCCTTTTCGGACGCATCAAGTCACGCCTGGCTCGCCCCACTCTCTACTGCCGCTGTGTATTATTGCAATTTATTATGGCAAAAAATGAAAATGTAATGGGAGGCAGGGAAGAGTCATGCTTGAAAATGTCAACTACATAGTTCCTGATTGTTTTTAACCAGTCCCATTCTGTTGATCAGACTGCCCGCCTCTGTCTCCCATCATCCCACAGCTTCTCGCCAAAAGGTTGAGAATGATTACAAGTTCACAGATGCATTCTCTCACAGCAAAAAAGGCTATTAGAGAGTAATTACTTCAGCTATTTTGTCAACCCTTCTCTTTAGAGACTTCCTGAGCTTTTAGTAAATCACTGACTCTATTATCTCTACATTTTCTTTTCTGAGCCCTCCAAAAAAATGACTAACCTTTTTCTTTTTCTTGCTCTCTGTCCTTTCAAAAGTTGAATTTGCATACATGACTTTAAATTTCCTGCCTGTGCTCTGTCTTTCAGGGGCCCGACATTGTTGTGGACATGAAGCTGACTGACATTAAGGACGCGTTGCCAGAGGGCTTCACACCTGTGCAAGAAACAATGGACACAAGTAAGTAAACAGTCAATGCCAACCACAGGCTCGTTCCCCTCCTCTTCTTGTTTTTTTTTTTCACTCTCCGACCAGCTTATGCGGAGGTCCTCAGGGGCAGCTTTGCTTGAGATAGTGAATGTTTTATGGGTGCAGGTTAGCTTAATTTATGGCAGACTGTGGGAATAAAATAAACATTTTGCCCTGGAGGTACAAGAGAAGAGAATCATGAGTCATTGTTTATCTCAGCTGGAGCTGTGCTTTTCTTTATGAGGGGCTTATTTATTTATGTATTTATTTGGGGAGAGGACGAGTGGATGGGGGTTATCTAATATTAATGAAATGCATTCCCCAATGCTTTAGTGCTTTTTGAGTGCTATGTATTTCCCTCTCACTATCCATGCCTTGGAAATGTAATAATATTTTGGTGTGGGTAGTGAGGACAGCTTGTTTATTATTTTTATTATCATTGCATTTACACTGCACTTTCCAGTGTTGCTGGGGAAATAAATGAGCAAGGCACAGATGCAATATAGGAAAGCATGGCAATGTTTTTTTTGCCAGAATGAAGAAAAGAGATTATGTTTTGTTTGGCTATGGTGTAATTTAATGTTTTATTACTTCATGTGAATCCATGTTTAATGTATACATGTGGCATTATGTATGAGTTTCTATCTAGAATCTCCACTTTAAATCCCTGTTGTGCATTAAAGCTGATGGAGGATTCACTTGCTTCTGTCATTTTACCTACTAAAATGATAAAAATGATAATAATGCATGTGGATTTTGTGGCTTTCCGCTGTCCAGTCATTTCCCTTTGAGCATACCAAGTCACCCAGAAGCTGATATTGGCTCATTTCTTATTCTGAGACTGGAAAAGACTAAATAGCAAAGTATAAGTGGGATTTATGAATATATATTTCTCCTAGAGCTTCAAAATGTGTATAGATTATTATTTTTTAGCCCGAAACTCAGAGAAGGCAGGACTGAATATGCAACCACGTATTCCTGTCTGACACCCTCATGTGTATCTGACTCATCAGAGGAAACTGCCGTGAGGAAGAGGAGGCTCTGTGTGAAGATCAGCCCTCGTGCAGCTGCTGAGACGGCTGTATTTGACATCCAGATTATTGCGAAGTCCAAGTACCATCTTGTTAACTACACCTGTATAGGGTGAGCTGTTTGGCACCAGGAATGAATGCAATCATGATGTTTTGTATTTTCTGTATCAATCAGTATACTTTGTGACGTCTTGTACATTATAAAACTTTATAAACTGCTAGAGGGATTACTAACCTAGCTGTTTAAAACATTGCACTACTTTCTGTGTATCTCCTCTTCCTCTTTACACAGTGAGATTAACAATATGGGAATATGGTATCGAATGGGAGATGTTCCTCAGCAGCAGTCCAGCCAGGACACGTCCATCACAGCTAAGGCTGACGCCCCATCTAACACAGCAAGGTAATGTTAGGTTACAAAATTCAGCAGCACCTCTTGAAGCTCAGCTTTCCTCCTTGCTTTCCTTTTTATTTCACGCTCAGTGTACTCTCGAGCTGTTGTTACGCTTCCGTACCATATGTACGACAATGAAGACACAAGCAATTGATCACTCCCGGGCAATCTTCCGTAAAGGTTGTGGCTGGACAACGAGGCAGCGAGGGTGAACCAGAGAGACAGGCTAACTAGACAGGATCCCCTGAACAAGAACATGAGTTCAATGAGGGCTAAACTCCTGCTATTTGTGGTGTGTCCCAGGAGGCAGAGGCAGGTCGCTCCTCTTGACTGTGGTGACAGGAGTGTTGTTCTGTGCAGACAAAGAGGAGGAGATGTAGCCTGGAGAGGGAGCGACAGCTGCAGAGGAAGGGAGGAGAGCTCCAAGATCTCCGCCATGCTGGAGAGTGAGTGTGTGTCCCCTCCTCTGCTCATGCTGCTCAGGCTTCCTCCGCCTCAGGCCTTAGAGTGAATAGAGCAACCCTTTGTACTGTGTCCAGATCAAACAGCTCAATTATTTATCACAATGAAGAACTTGGGGATTTCCACAGCAAATTGTAAATAAACAATTGAGACTCCTTCGGCATGGCGGTGCTGTGGAGAGGGGAGCTTGGCACAGGGTGCTGATGGCTTTGCCAGCTTGAAGTGCTATGCTTTGCCATCCTGTGTGGGGCTGAGTAAAAGCCACTTAAAAGCCACAACAGGCCAGAGTGGTGGATGCCAGCAGGCGCATTCAAAACAGAGCTTCTGTTCACATTGTCACGCAGTGGGATGAGAACAGTAAAAATGGACAGCCGTGAATTCAAAAACCAAGTTCAAACTGTGTAGAGTTTTGTGAATCGTCCATATTTTGGAAGTCAATGGTCAATAATCTTTGATGTGTTAGTAATGGCAAGAGCTCAGGCCCATGTGTGCGCCTTCGCAACTCTTACCGGTAATCCTCCGTTCTTTTGAAGCCCACTTTCAAGTTGGTAAGGCTCAGAGGTTGGAATAAATTGCACCTCGAAGCGACTCACACCCCCCTCCTGATGCCTGCTGAGATCACAGGCTGCTGTTTTTGTATTAACATTAAAATTCATTCCACAGTCAGAGAGTCTTCCTTTCAGAGTATTTCCATCCATAATGCACTGACACATAAGGACGGGATTGTGGGCAATTTAGACAGTGGCAGTTCTTTGACTGTTTATCTGACATCTTGTCCGTGTAGTTACATGCACTTTAGACAGCCATACATATATCTGTAAATATTTCTGTAGTTATTCTAAAGTCACAGATTAGATGGTTTGCCACAGTGATTTATAAACAGGCTCACCGATTGCCTAAGTAAGTACAGTGTAACTGTCTGTGTAGTATCACCCCTCTATACTTTATTCATATTCAGCAAGAGAAAATTCTCTCCTCCATGCCTCCTTCGGGCTATCTATAACAACTTTATGGCCTTTGGAGAATAGCACCTCTTAAATTTAAGTGCTCTTTACAGTCAGTGGAAAAGATGTTTTAAATACAGTCAATAATGTGTAAATTTTTAATGACCCTTATAATTTTGAAAGCTTCAGTGATCCCTCTCAAATGTTACGTTGCCTCAGGCAGCGAGAGCTTGTTAGAGTTGTGTACAAACGTAAACTGCAAATCAGGTTTTTCAGCAGCGCAGAGCTGCGGTACACAGTAACTGCAGGGTGTTGCATCATTATGGGATGCACACAGTCATTGCATCAAGGCTAAGGTGTTGTATTTGAGTTGTATTGTTTTGTCAGCGAAAAACAGGGGTATGTGCAGGTCTTGAAAAGTTTTAAAAAGCTTTTTCTCAACAATAGTCCTTAGAAGGTATTTAAGAGTTTGAAATTTAATTAACAGAAGTCTCAAATACCTTCTCTTGCCTACTGTAAGAAGTAACATTAGTTTTCGTATTCTGTTGTTGGCTCAGGAAATCAGGAAATGTTACACACTTAGGGACTAAAAGTTGGATTGTTGAAACAGTGGATTGTGCAAGTAGGAGGCTGATCCATCATTTTATGTGAGTTAGAGTTTCAGTCAGCTCCATCAGACCTATAGCAAGTGCTGTCACTACTGCTGGCTTCAGCTCGGAAGCTCATTGTTTCATAATAGGCAGATGTTGTTTTTAGCTACCATTTACATGAACTTATGACTGCAACTAATGATTAATTTCCTTATTGACTAATCTGCCAGTTTTCTTAATCAGTTATTTTTTTTAGTGTATGGACTGTCAAAAAGTATTAAATTGCTTGTTTTGTCAGTTCAACAGTCCAAATGTCCAAAGATATTTCATTTACATTTTCATATATAAAAAAGAAAAATGGCAAATACTTACTTTTGCAAAGCTAAAACCAGCGAATGTTTGGCATTTTTGCTTTAAAAATGACTAGAGTGTTTATCTATCTGTCTGTTTTCTGCTGCTAATTCAAGTCCAGGCTGCACTAATTAAATTTATTATACTGTATAATGAAGGATTTATTGTTATAATCGTCTGTTAAGATCTTAAAAAAGTAATATAATAATAAAGAATTTGAGGTCACATTGTTCCTATTTGTTTTCCATCATACTTTCATGCTTGTGAAAGTTGTGAAACAGGTATTAAATTGAATTTTATGTGGTATTAAAAAGTCTTAAATGTAACTCAGTGAACCTTGCAGAGACCCTGTAACAAGGAATCTTAGGAATTAGTAAAGTATAATACTACAACTAAAATTGTTATTTCTTATTGTTCCAGGCTATTGCACCATACTGAGCCACTAAAACTGTGAGGGTAGGGGCCTGTTGAGAAGCCTGCTATGTAAATGCATTTGAACCTTGTGTGTTTAATGTCTCTTTATCAAGTTTGTCGAAAACGTTTCAACCAGCGACGGTGTTCTGTTTTGATTCATAGCTGCAGCTTGATGTCAACCACTTTGGCTTGTTATCTGTCAAGACAGACCGTATCAGCCACTCCCTGACTTTATAATGTGAAAAACCTGCACCATCCGGTCAGCCCTTTAATGTGTCCAGTAAAGTATCTCCCTCCTTCCTTCTCCCGGCCAACGCTGCCATTTGTTCTCCTGATAAAACTGTCATTGCTGAGGCTGATATCTGACCTCTACAGTGACTGCTAGCATAAATTAGCCATGTCCTAATATTGCAATTTCTTTCGCTTCACTCAGAATCAAGGTTTTTGACATTTCTCTTAGAATAATAGGCTATTGTACACACAGTCACTTTTTAAATCAAACTGTACAGCGATAAAAATGTCAAGGCCAAGTATCTTTTTTTTTCATTGCATAGCTGCCTTTTTCTTTAATACATGAAGCTTAGAGAGTCATCAGTGTCAGAATTGGCATGCATATCAATACGCTTTGGATTGCTCTGTCTTCTACCTGTGACACTCCACACGTTGCTGCAGCTCTGCAGGAGTATTGTATCAGCTTTCATTGCACGCTGGTTAACCAAGACTTCCCACTGCACACGACTCGTGAGAGAAAGAGACACTGTGACTGTCAGTGTGTCGCCTGACAGATCTCCCATCTGAAGTGCCGAAGAACAATCATTCCCAGCTCAATCTCACTCATTACTTTGTTGTGTTCAGAAAAGTTGCAAAAAGTAGCGGAGATCAAGCGAAGGGAACGCGGAACGGTGCCAGGAATGATCGAATGATCAGCTAAGATCTGATGGGCTCAGACTGTTCGGTGATTTGCCACCAAATTCAGAGAGATCCTCTTTTCAACACCTGACACCAGACTTAAAGGAGGATAATGATGGGTGAGAAAGCAGCTCCCACAAAGCAGCACTGTCGGCACATAGAGGAAGGTGTGGAGATGTTGTCACGGGAAAGGCTGGATGTGTGTCAAAACAAGAGCTTCCAGCTCTCTGTATCGCAGCTCAGGCTCTTCAGCGATATTACTCTCATCCTCATCTTACCTCTCCACTGACTACCACTTGTCTGTCCCCACTGTCTCTCCCACTTTTTCTTCTCCTTCTCTCTTTTTTTTGTGCAGACAACTCTTTTCCTTATTCCACGTGGAACAACATAAAGATGAAAATACAAAACAAAAAAACAGTTGAACTGTAATTCATTTTGTCAAGTAATCTTTAGTGTCGTGGTTTGTTTTACAGCACTAATATGATTTTAACACCAGATTTCAAGGGAACATAAGACTCTTGATCTGCGTTGTAATTACGTAAACCTTTCAGGCCGTGTTCCCAGTTTTACTATAATTTGATGAGGAACTACACTATAATTGAATATTCAAATTAGGAATATGTGTCAATATGGCTCTCCCTGCCTGAAATGAGGATTAATTGTTGTCAAAACTCCAGTGGCCGACATAATATGAGCCCCAACACTGCTGTTGATTAGCAAATGCACTTGCCATGTTTTTGTTTTAAGAATTAGTTGTCTAATTGATTTGCCATATGTTACCCTCTCCGATGTACCTAAAATTGTATTTAGAAATCACCAGTTTGGATTGAGACAGTTTTGTGTTTCAAACAGATGGGAAAAACAACCCCGGAGGTTGCCAGTAGAAAAGCATTTCCCTGGTTTCATGCAGAATGTTTGGGAATTTAAGTACCACTCTTGCTCTCTCCGATACATAGATAATAGCCAGACTTAATACTTTTTCTCTCTGTTCTCTTTGTTTCCTCTGAGTACTAATTTAACAACACAAGCACAGATGCCTTAAAAGACATTTCCCTCCACGTTATCAGTCCATGGGATGTCTCTGTGCTTTGAAAGATGTGTACCTCCCTTCCTCGGCAGTGGAATCAACCTTTGCAAGGTAAAAGAAGTCTGCGTTGAATATGGCAATCGTTCCTGCAAGATTGATGCCAACCTTTTAAAAATTCACCATTGGCCTGGATTTAACATGGCCAAATGCTGATGTAAATGAGGAGGAGAAAAGTCGACCCTTTCATTGCAAATAAATCTGAGTTGCAGGCTTCAGCTCATAAATACCACAGCCTGTCAGAAGTCTTGTTTTATTGCTCTTGATGGAAATTATTGCATTTATTTATCTCATCCAGAGAGATAAGACTTTGAAAGCCACAACTCACGTGCAGCACCCCTAGAATATATGATCTGTCTTAAATTTAAAAAATTTAGATTTTACACCCCCCGCAAGTGGAGATTGATTATGTTATCCATAAACAGACCAAATACAGAACATGATACACACTTCATTATTTGCAACTTCACACCTGCTCACTTCCAAAATCTGTCTTGCCTTTGTTATAATTCAGTACTGTTTTCCTGCATCCTCCATTCTACTTGTCTGCCTTGTTCTTTTTCTTTCACAACAAACTCTCACTGTATGCCTGTGTGTCCTCTAATCAAAGCAGTTCACTTTTTTAATGATAATGCCAACTGCTTTGCATTATCATTATAAGATCATTTGTTTTATAATGCCATCGCAGAGCTCATTTTCCCTTCAGAGTATGTCATGTTATGCAGCTCTCTTGAAGCTGTGATTTTTTTTTTTTCCTGCTTGCTGTGGATTTATCGATCCGTAGGGGTGAGTCACAGGGTGTAATTCATGATAGCTTGATTGATGAGGATTTCAATCTTATATGGTTTGTTAACTTCAACTGCCCACAAAGTGCATTCTGTGCTGTTTTCTGTAATACAAGGCCATGAAACGGTAAAAAAAACCCACACTTCCCTTGAATAATGGAATCTCTCAGTTCCTCCAGAATTAACAAGATCCTGCTCCAAACACCCCCCCCCCTCCACCCCCCACCCCTTTAAAGGTCTGTTCGAGCCCCTGGGCAAGCTGAGGCATGGTTTAACTTTTACCATATTTCTCCTCTTCAGATTCAGCCTGTTATTTCACTGCACTGTTTTTGCCTGTAGACAGATCACAAAGCCTTTGTGTAAGGGGGGAGTTCCCATGCTTCAATGCTAAATAAATTCTCTTGCATTATATTTTAATGGCAGTGGTGTGTCTCTTGGAACATAACTGTTCTGGTCAAATACAAAGTTTGCATGCATTTTGGGTGTTTTTGACATGATTGTCAATAATAATAGTATTGATCAGTTGATTGAACATGATGCTTTTTTCTACCAGTTGGAGGACCAGGAGCAGGCCAGATTATGAGCACCAGAGCAGTGGGAGCTACACCAAGACAGGTAAAAGGTCCCACACTTTAAATGTATGCACCATTTATGACAGTAACTATAGACAATACATTAGGTTGTTAAACTGCAGATACTTTAAGAGGAAGCTGCTATTTTGGAGAAAAAGTTCAATACTTCAATGCTTCCTATGTTACACTGCATGTCTCTATAAACAGTTTTGTCTCTGCCTGTACATGAAAGAAGCTGCTCTGCTACTTGATCTACAAACGCTCCATATCTAGATCCCTTCACTGATGGATACTGTACAGAGCTTTGCTTATCTGAGCAAACGTGACTTCCCAGAGGAGCTCCGCATTACACTCGAGAACATTTAACAGCTGTCAAAGATGATCCATCGCATGCTATACTTACATATGTACCGTGCATGCACTGGACGAATCCCCTTCTCTTTGTCAAGGAGAAACTCAACTACAGCACAATGCCCCATGACTAAAACAGAAGAAAGGCTAATTCGTTAGAAAGCAGAGCTTAGCTGTGACAGCATCAGAGCCACAGAGTCAGAGCCGGCTGAGACGCTCTAGCCTTAAAGAGCGTGTGATCCACACGGGGGTGAATGAGGCAGGCAGGTTTTTATCCAGCTGGAGAGAGACACCATGTGGTGAGGATTCCTCCTGCTTCTCCATCAGAGGCACACCCAGGCTATGGCCATATTACACCCAACCTCTTTAATACAAGTCTAGTATTTAACAGTTGTTGACATATACAGATAGATTGAACTTTTATGAAAACATAAATTAATTTGAATTCTAAAGTCTATGAATCCAAATCCAATACTGTCCACTGTAAAAAAAAATAAAAAAAATACAAAGAGTGCATGGTTGCCAAAAAAAAGAAGAAAAAAAAAAGATTAATATATCATTGTGTTGGTGTGACAGTCATATTATAAGTTAGTCAAGACAAGTGGGCAAAGTGTGGCCCTGAAGGAGCAGACATTAACACACAGCTGAATGGTTTGTGGCATTTGGTGTGCGATTCCTCCACTGGGACAGGCTTTGAGTGACAGTGAAGAACATGCACATACTGTACAGTATGCTGCCAGCAGTCATCATTTACCCCTAGAAAACTGTCCTTTGCAGGTGCGCAGACTCTTTCTTCTGCCTTAATGTGTCCCTTCATGAGTTGGTGAGAGAAAAGAGGATAATGTAGTTAGCCTGAGATGTTTCTTGCTTTATTGCTTGAGACTGTGTACTCGTCAGCCTCACAGCATCACACTGTGAATGTGAGAGAGAACGCAACTTCCCTTCATTAACAATGTGATAGCCTGCAGACCAAGTGTGAGGTCGTAGCCGACAGCCTATTTGTGTTAATTGTTAGCGTGGTGGTAGCTCTGGTGCGTGTGTGTGTGTAGGTGCGTGGGCGCCTGGGCGTGCATGTGTGAGTGTGTGTGTGGGCTGACAGCTGGCCAGGTTCGAGTTGGTCTAAAACCATGTGCGCTCTGTCAGGGTTGTACAGGCGCCTTCTTTAGGATTGATGAATTGCCTGCTTTCTTGATTAAACCCTCCGTCACTTTCCAACAAAACAAAAACCCCAACACACAAAAAAAGAGCGAGTTTAGGGGAGGAGAGGTAACATGTCTGGGAAATCTGTCATCTGCAGTCACATCATGTACAGATGTGATGTGCAGGCGCTTTGACATTTATTACCAGAATATTAAAAACTAATTCACATTTATTTTGCAGCCCTCTTTGACTTGACAGTTCAAGCTCATTTGAAAAGTTATCAAGTTTTCATAGCAGCTCCAACCTTTTGCTTTCCTTCACCAGCATTGCTTTGATCCATGCCAAGTCCCTTTGCCAATTAGGTCTATTATTCATACATTGCCAGAAAAGCAGGATATTTTAAAGGTAATTAAACTTGCATTCATGAAATGTGTCTAAAAAGCATATGTTTGATGAAAATAAACGAAACAGTACTGGAAAAAAGTCTTAAACGCTAAAATAAATCTATCTGACATTCAGTCCGCTGCATAACAGTCTCTCTTCATTACCTACAGAACAACATATAGCATTCAGCAGACATCCACCTGATAAAAAGGTAAACGTAATAAAAAGTAATACATTTACATATCTATCACATTAATCAAAAATAAATCCTGACATTGGCCCTGATCTAACGTAATATGGAGAGCAATTATTTCCCTATCCATTAGAGGAACTTCAATTAACAGACACCAGACAGTTCATCCTTCAGAAGAGGAGGAGAAGGAGGAGGGAAAAAATAGGAGGCTCAAAATTAACTTGGGTTTGCAAAATATCTTGGCAGGATGACAGTGATTTTTGATTTTCAGGAAACAATATTAGAATTCTTATTAAACTATGTGCATCTGCTTTTAATTTGCTGCAAATAATTGGAAAATGCAATGGAGCTTTCCAATTAAAGCTCCACTTTATGCTGTTTAATAATACCCTCATAATATTATAGCTTATGAAATGACAGGTGAGTTGGTGTATGAATAAAACATAAAGCCCTGTAATAAGAGACAGAAAAAAAAAAAAAAAAAACGAGACAGTTGTTGGGGGGCTTTTAAATGCTCGACATAATTTGCATATATTAATCTCCTCTTTTCAGCCTTATCAAGTATTCCACTGTATTTGAAGTTAAAATAGTCGTGACAGGCAGGGGTACGCTTCGTTTTTCCAAGGATTTATTACTTGTATAATTCTGGATCTTTAATAAGCCAATATGACTGATCCTCTGAGTTCTGTGGAATTTGGTTAATTGTTCCAGATGGTGCTCACTGATTATGCAAAATTACTTTCTTTCTCCTCTTTTTCCCCCAACTACACCATTTCTTGATTGACTAACATGGAGAAAAAAGATTATTTTTGGCGCAGCACTTTCATTAAGAGGGTTCTCATCAGGTTTCAAACAAAAGTTCCATCTTATCTCCCTGTGTAGTTCTGGGCGAGGCCGTACAGAGGGAGGAGATCAGCCGGCTCTTATCTCAAACCGTGATGGATCTCAACTGCTTCTGCACCACTGGGGTTATATTTTAGAATAACACAATTCTTTAGGCTGAAGGATTAAAAAACACGACCTCTGGATAGTGACACAAAAGTTATTATTAGTGTACACTGTTCTCCTCTTTCTCTTTTCTTCTCTCTTTCTCTCGCAGAGATTGATGAAATTACTAAGCAGCAGGGTTGGTCCTACACTTGCAGCTCGGGCTCCGTCCACAACTCACTAACATTCTGTTTTGCATCAGCTAAACTGAGCTGAATGAATCATTTATGGAAGTGTTATGGGGGAGGTATGGGCAGATTTACTGCCGAGCTTTTACTTTAGATGGAATGGGATTTCTATGAAACCGATCTTGATGTCTGAAGTAATGCCAAAGCTTACATCAAGACATGAAAGGAACGCTCTTAAAACCCACGTTTTGCTTCTTAATTCCCCTGGTCAGCAAAAGGGGAAACATGGAGTGAGAGAGGTTCAGTAGAAGAATAGTATTGCACACATCTACCTAATGCACACATACACACACACACATTCACACACACATACATATCCTAAAACTGTTTACTGCTCCCTACAACTAATGATATAAAGATGTGCTGAGTTCCATCTTATAATTTGATGGCCTATAAATTACACAGTGTTTAAATTTGCTTTAATTCAGGTTTAAGTTTTAGGTATTTGTGCATTTTCCATATAGACATAGCAGCATAGTTTCAGTGTTTTGGGGTGAATACTGCAGAACTGAATCAAGACACTGGCCAAAAATATACCAGCATGCTGCAGATAAAAATCTACATTAACTGTAAATCTGTAAAAAAAAAAATATGAGAAAGAGTTTCAGGAATTATTGTCAGTGTCATAAAGTGAAGTACAGTTAGGAATGACTAAAAACATGCAGTAATTGTGCCTAAGTCTGGACAGAGTATGTATGTAATTCTCTTTACTGTCTAACTGCAAAAAATGTACTCGTTTGTTAGTGGAGATGATAGAATAAGTATTTCCTACATTTGCTGCAGTTTGTATTTTTGTTACTCTGGAAATTATTAGTGTGTATTTTCCAAAAACATTTTTTAAATCGTCTTAACTGTGGAATTGCTGATCTCAGTGGAAAATACTGATACATGTCTGAGCCAAATCCATTCAGTAGTGACTAAAGTCAACTGTGTAAAAATACAGTTTTTATTTTGTATAGTTGGTGTTCATCTCTTTAGTGAAAAAGCATGTTTTGGTTCTAACATGCTTGAGAAAATCCTGTTGGAATTTATTTTGTTGATATGTCAAAAATTCTATTTGACTGTGCAGGTTTGGTAGCAAAACATGATCGATCCCAGCATGATGGTGCCATTAAGTATTTGAGGATCAATCCTGTATAAATCCTAATGGAATTTTTGACTGGAGCCTTGAGGCCCTCAGGCATTTTTGGACCTTTATTACAGTCAAATAAGAGACTTTACCAGGCTTTGCATTTGCAGGCCAGACTGGACTCTGGAGTCTCATCCCTCATTGCTTTCTATCCATCCCTGAGATAGAAGCGGTGCTCCATTAGTTTCAGTGTCCAGACGTGGACAGCCTCAATGGATGGGCCTGTCACGGCTCCCTCATTTGCCCCATGTACAGCAGGGTTTGTTATCACACATCTAATTAGAACTTGATAAAAAATATTTCACAAAAATCCAGTCATTAAATATAGTTTAAGGAGATTTATGGTCAAATATGCCTTAAAGATCTTTTAATGGCTCTGCTGACTTGTTAAGTTTGTAATTAATGATCTTCTAATACATACTGTGGTGTGATTTAGAAAGCACAATGAGATTCTGGGAATGAAGTCGTTCTGGAAAAGGGCATCTGGGGCTCCCAGAAGCTATATTAAATAGTTCTGCTCAGACTGGTTTGCTTAGAGCCATAAAGTCTGCTGTGAAAAAGTTCAAACCCATCAGCGTCTTTACATAGATGGGGCCATTTTTATGTTAGGGTGCAAGGAGTACTGCATGATTATGAGGTTGTTGCTTTGTCATTTCATGATAGTCAATTAGTGTGTTCAGAGAAGTCCTGGACTCCTCTGTAGTGGGTAAAAGTGCATAAAGTTTAACAGTTTTATTTAAGAAATAGAAAATATCTCTTTTCAAAGTGCACTAATCCAAACACAGTAAAACTAACAAGCAAACGCATATGTATGAAACTGTAAGTGCATTTTACTAATAACAGTTGCCTGTTTCATCAGGAGAATAATGGTGTCCTTATTAGCATAATTAATGACAAATGGCAGAGCAGCATTGGTGGATTGGTTCTAGGGGATGATAAATTGGTGGATGCCCAGGTTAGTGGCTGCCAAGGAGGCCTCTTTGGCTGTCATCCCTCCTGCTTCCGCTCTGGCACAGTTCATTACTCACCGTGTGAGATGCCACTTTACATTGCCTGGTACTGTGAGCATGGAGAACTTAATAATGCCACCCACAACCACACAGGGCCTGCTGCTTTACCCACAGTCCAGAGGGCAAGTAGCTCAGTGAGGGCTAGGGGTTGTGGGGAGCAGGGCAACATGGGGATCATCTCCTGCAGCTGCACTGATCAAAACAGATCACGTGTCAGTCACTACTTCAGGGGAGCCGGGGCCATATGACCCAGTCTCCTGTGCTGGTGAGTGTTTCTTGTTAGGATTTCTGGGGCTCGCCACATCCCTCGCATCATTACGGGTTAGTTTGCCCACAGAACCGCTAATTAAGAGGGGATTTGTGTAATTGTGCCTTCTGCTGTGTCCCATCCGGCACATGCAATTTACTGTCAGCCCTCTGCCAGCTTTTACACTTGTCCAGAGAGGCGTACCCCATTTATACACACATTCTGCTGCACACTTACCAGCAGCCACAGCTGGGGATCAATGCCAGTGCCATGGCAATGTCTTAAAAGACACTGTGCTGCTGATTAAAGTCTGATTGTCCATTTAATTTCATGAGAGCGCTCAATAGCCAGCCAGCAAAAAGGGCTCTCCCAGTATTTCTCCAGCAGTGAGTGCTTTGAAAAACAACTAAAACAGGTTTTATGATTATACCAAACGACCTAACTGTTTTGGTACTTAACATTAAATAGCTTATTCTCACATATTCTCACATATAGGCTCAATACAATCTAACTTACATATATGCATTTTGGAGAAGTTTTCACACATGTACACATCTCCTCTGAGTATTTGGTGTTATGCGGCCATGTTTGTGGCCAGCTCACTGTAGGTGTTGCTGGCTCTGCCCACTTTCTGGAAGACTGATGGACCAGCGCCTGACTGGGACTGCCGCCTGGCTCCCTACCCACAACCAGATTTCAAGGACTGCTTGTCACAGATGGAAAAGTAAGTGGGTCATTCTCCATAAGCTTGCCATTTTGCATCCCTCTGGTAACCAAAAAAAAAGTTGAATTTTAATATCAGTGTATTTGTAAATGTACCACTTTTTTGTTTGTTTTGCACAGTTTTTAATAGAGAATGTGCTCATGTTCATTTTTACATTTGTCACTGAAAACATAAATGTTCTGCATTAACACTAACAGTAATCTTTATAGTTAAAATCTAATTATAAAGGCCATTTAAAGTAGCTATTGCTCAACTGTATATTTTTCCTTAAC
This sequence comes from Lates calcarifer, assembly GCF_001640805.2. Taxonomy (NCBI): domain Eukaryota; kingdom Metazoa; phylum Chordata; class Actinopteri; family Centropomidae; genus Lates; species Lates calcarifer. The sequence goes on from NC_066845.1 coordinate 16,266,082, forward strand.
ATGTTTGATGGTGGATTTAATAAATTTTACAAGCACTTATACAAAAAATGAGCATATCCTGAGATAAGATAATAATTATTTCTAGCCAAAAAGGTAAAAGACTAATTTGTTTTGTGACTTCTTTTCACTGAGGGCAAATAGCAAGCTTGTGTAAAATGATTTAGCTTCTTTTCACTCTGTTCTTTGCTTTTTGCCTCACCAGTTCCTCTCCATAAACCAGAGTGTTTAGCGCAGCCTGTAGTATGTAACTATAAGCACATGTATCTACTGGATGTCTTGCACACTCCTCTCAGCATTAAGAATCATTTAATTTGTTTACATTTTAAACATTTTGATGAGGTGAAATTAATATTTTAGTATAAAATAACTTGTCTTGCTGTCAGGAGAATTGCAGGAGAAGCTTGCATGAGACTGGGAAAACAAGTTGTACACAGCCGCCAGAAACAAATAAAAATAGATAATCAGAAACACTCAACATCATTTCAGTGCATTATCTATTTTAGTATCAATGTTATTCCGTTTTTTTAGAATGTTAATTGACTCCCCAGTAAACATTTAAATAATTCAAAAGTTACACTTCCACTTTTGCAAGTGAGATTTTTTAATACATTGAAAAGTTTTTTTTTTTCCCCACTCATCTGTCTAGAGGGTTTGAAAAAACGGGAAAAAGATAAAAGAAAAAGAATGGGTTTCATAGAGCCATAGTCATTAAAAGAATCTGAAAATAGCAACTCGCTATCATCTGTTCTCATAGCACGGGTCAGGAGCTCTGACACCTCCAAAATTCCTCCTGTCAGGGTAGGGGGCCATTTGTATTCTCTCTCATTAGGCAATTTGACTAATGACCTGCCGTGGCTGCAGAGCTACTGAGGGACCCAGAGCCTCGCGCCCTCTCTCTTGCAGCAGCCTGAACACACACCCTCTATTGGAATGGCACAGATGGCATGCCCGGGCGACAAAATAAACTACAATATGTCTCCGAGATGCTGTCAGGCCTGGGCACTATTTCTCATGTCAGAGTGGGGCTAAGGGCTGTGAGTGGGCATAGGGGGTCCTCCTCCAGCTCTCTGTTCATCTACTCACCATTATCTGCAGAGGTGACAGAGAGCGGGGTCTGCAACTAGAATAGCATCTCTATGGTCTGCATAAAGAATCCACCTCAAATTGAGAGTCACACCGACAGGAAAGGTATTGCAATGTCTAGCCCGGATACACATGGAGAAAAGCCAACATCCAATTGTTTGGAATATGAAATATAGCAGGTTCCATATAAAGCCCTAACCAGTTTTTGAGCAGATTTACTTATTATTTCTTATTATTTTATGGCACTAAACAATAGAAATCAGCTCAATCATGAGTAAAAAGTTGTAATAGATGCTCGCTCACACTTGCAGATTATTGCCCTAGCTGTGACTTTCTCACTTAATTCAGGTGCGAGACAGATTCACCCAAGTAATCATACTAGACAGAGATCAATGCAATTCTGCTGAATTAGTGAAGTGTAAAATAAAAGTTCATCAACATTCCTAAAGTGTTACTCTTGAGTTGTGGTTCAGGTAATATGGGGTATGCTCGATCACCCACGCATATTTTTCCATCAGTCAGTGTCGGAGCACAACTCGGTGTGGTTTATGTGTGCGTGTGTGTGTGTATACTCCTGTGTGCATGGCCATGTCTGTTAGAGCCCTGGAAAATGCAATGTATGGTGCTGCTGAAGTCCTGGGTGACAGTGCATCCAACAATGGAAGAGTGAGGGATTAGTGCTCAGCCCAGCGTACGAGGGAGCCCTTCCCGCCCTGAAACAGCCATTCATCTGTGCCCAGGGGCTGGAGATGACAATGCAGCCATTGCTCATCGCACCTGACGGAGCCATTAATAAGGCAATGATCCACACGGGGCCTGTGCTGACTCCGTTCTTTACACTACAATCACTCAAGCCACAGGGTCCTCCTTACTTAACGCCACCTCTGTGCTCGCCGCCGCCATCATCATCACCATCATCATCATCGTCGTAGCCATTGTACCAAAATTCCTGCCAGATGTTTTCATACTAACTGCACTCATACACTCCAAATAACTACCCAATTCCCCACACTGCAATACACTCATGGGTTAATGGACTGTATCTTGGCCATTTGAGAGGCAAGAACATGCTTCATAGTGGGATTCCTGGTCAGAAGATTGGATTTACATTATTTTTGCCCTTTGCACCCCCAGATTTCTCCGAGGTACAGCATTCATTCCTTACCAGCAAGTCATCTCCTGCGCCTCTCCATTTGTCTGGATGTAAGATAGCCTCTCTAGTATAGATGGTGGTGGAATACAAAGTGAGATCTGGTTTTAAATGTAATTCTTGAGCAATAAAGAAACTCTCTGGCCTTCAGCTCTGTGCATTCATCTGTCCGTGCCACGCAGATCCATCAGCAGCTACAATCTCAGCTTCCTGTAGCTGGCTGTTGATTCAAATGTATTCTCCATGCCTACCTCTTTCCTGGTGTTGGTGCTCCCAGCGACAAAGTGGTGCATGTTTATTCACTTGTTTTTATGAGCTTTAACAGTCACCCTGGCTTCCTTGCTGCTGCTCTTGGGTGAGTGGAAAAGGAGCTGGGGCTAAACCTTTCCCTCCTTCACTTTTTTAACAAAGTTGGTCTTTAGGCCCCTCAGTCAGTCGCTGGTAGGTCTGCCAGTTTGGCACGGACTGAAATACCTCAATAGCTATTGGATGGATTGCCATACCATTTGGTGCATACATTCATGGTTCTTAGATGACAAATTCTAATGACTTTGGTGATCCCCTGACTATTCTTAAAGCGCCACCATGAGGTTGACATTTGTTGTTTTAACTGAAATATCTCAACTATTGGGTGGATTCCTAGTGAGTTTGATAAACACACTCATGTCCCCTCCATAAACTGAACTGTAATAACATAAGGGATGTAGTACCATTACTAGGTAAGATTTGTTCAATATTTACGGTTTATGATCAGATACTTCTGGTCCAAAGCCAATGATATTCCCATCATTCTCAATTGTAATTTTTTTTTTTTTTTTTTTTTTTTTTTGCCGATTGCCAAATGTTAACATGGTGAACATTTAACTGCTTCACATCAACTTTTTAGCACTGTTGTTGAGAGGATGTTAGCATTCTGATGTTAGCATTTAGCTCAAGGTACTCCTGTGCCTAGGTACAGCCTCAAAGTATCTAATATGGCTATGAACTCTTGTTACCACTACATTTTTACTGTGGGAGATGATTCAAATCCAGGAAACTAAATAAGCTTTCCTGTGGTCATTAAGGTGAGGGTCATGCTTTGATTACAAAGATCACATTGTACTACACTTGTGTGGAAAGTGCCAAACCGTGGATCTGTGCAATAACCAAGAGAGCAAAGTCACATAAGTGTCAAAGTGAGGTATATTTTAGAATTCCATACTTTTAAATATTGCTGTGAACAGGAAGGACCAAAAGGAGTATCAGCTCCAAAACGATGACTCATGAACAGCTTCAGCTTACATTTATGAGTTCCTTTTCCTGTGCCAGCAGCCTGATGGACTGTGGGTAAAAGAACACCAGTTGGAAGCTTGGCCTCTCGATATTTGGGGCTCCTGTCGAAGCCAACGGCGGCAGAAGTTTTGTGCTTCCAGATTTGGGAGTTTTATAATGAAGCCAAGCAGCTGCAGTTTTCCCTTCAGTCTGGAAACGAGAGGCTTTGTGTCCCTTGTCACCCTGTGTTAATTTGGGCCCTAATGTATTTTATAAACAAAGGGCTGCTCTCTAGCCTGACAGTCATGACACCTTGATTCCAGTGCAGGATGCATGCAGTACGGGGTTACACCATTAATAATCAACTGGCAGCCATCACACCATTTTAACCACGATCATTATGATAAAGGGCATACACTTAATTACAGGCCTGCTTAATTATAGCTCTGTTGAAGCTCGTTTGTTTGGTCAAATGCTAATTATACCACCACGCTCTTGGCAAGTCCTCATTTCAATCCACTTTTTGCCGGCTGAACAGTGTGGCTTATTTTCATGCAAATTTGATATCTGGTGAATGTTTTGTCTCTCTTCTTTCCGCTTTTCTGTGCCTAGTGTGAGCGTGTCTTTGTTTTCAGAGGTGAACATCTCTCAGACAAGACGGAATCGGGAATAATCAAGAGTAATTAAACTGGAAGAGGGTTGGGAAAGGGCTGGGTTGGAGGAGAGAGTGGAGGTGCTCAAATACAGTGGAGAATAAAAAAGCCTTTCATCTTCTCTCCATAGACGGAAGGAGGGGAGGTGTCTGGGGGGTGACTGGGGATGCTGATAGCTTTGCTGTTTTATAATCCCATATTTACTCTTGTGGATCAAGAATAGGGAGTAATATTTTTTTGTTTTGTTTAAAGTCAGCCTTTTAAACTTTGTTTTTTCTTACATTTTTGCAGCTCTGGATGATGTTCCCTTTGTGATCTCTGAGAAGTTTTATGACAGCCCCAAAGAGGTAAAGATTCTCTTAGGAACTAAGGACGAAATAAAAAGAAAAAACTTCTCTCTACATACATATATATACACCCACTCCTTTTCTTTCCATTCCTTTCCTTTCCTTTCCTCTCATTTCCTTTCCTCCAGACTGAGTGATGAATGCGTGCAGTCAGGCAGAGCTGGCTCAATGCAGTCCATTTGGCTAGCTGGCGGCAGTTGTCACTATAGCCCCGTTTGTATTGACACAGAGAGGGAGAGGATTAAAGATTTTAAGCATGCTTACTTAGCCATGAGCCTAACCGCCATGTTTCTTGTGTGTTTTTTTTTTCTCTTCCTTCTTCTTCTTCTCCCTCCTCCTCTCCCTGCTTTTGATTTCAGATGCAGCAAGTCAATTTAATGGGCATTACGATCAAATCCCTGGCAGAGATCGAGGAGGAAGTGAGTAGAGGCTGCAACGCTCGGCTGCCGCTGACGCCGCTGGCCCAGAATGCAAAGCAAACGGTCTTGGGGTTGTAATTAAGTGTCTGAGACAGCGAGGCCCTGTTGGCTCCACTAAGCCCCAATTGAATAAAAGCATGGCCAGGCTAGGCAGCCATTCTCTCTTAAAAGCTTCATCTCTTGTTCCAAAACACTTGACTTTTATTCCCCAATTCTTCTCTCAAACAGCTCTATCTAGCATCTTGCACAGTGCTGGAGGTCTTGAGGAGCTTTTCTGGTCCGATTCTGCATTTTTAATGTTTTTAAGTTTCCAATCAGCTTCATCTTCAGTAGTGAAAAATGTTGAGATCACGTAGAGGCAAGTAAAAGTGCTACTCCATTTCTGATGAAACACTGTAGCCTGCAGGCATTCGTAGGAAAAAAAAAATCATCTATGTGCAGGTCCTTCTTTAGAGCCCATGTGTTTGTGAGAGCAAGAGGAAAAAGGAGAGTCAGTGTGTGTGCTGTATTTGTGTGTGTGTGTGTGTACGTGTGTGCTTTAAAGAGAGTGACAACCCCCCTTCTCTCTCATTAGCACGGTATCTTGGTATCAGAACTGCCAGGAAGTGACAGACCACTGTAAAAGAACAGGTGCTGTTGGGTTTGAGATGTGTTACAGAGCAAACACTCCCTCATCAAACTGGGTGTCTGTTCTGCACTCTGCCTCTGTCTTCTGTCACATACTATCCAAATCACACAGTCGCCATCTTGTCATATGGTCATCTGAATGAAGCTCATTGTCAGCGCAGGTATTAATGGTGTGTATGTGTCTGTGTATGTGTGTCCAGGGTGGAGACAGGCTGGCTGCTCATCCTATATGCTCTTGTCTTTTTTTCCCCTCCTTCCTCTCCTCTCCTCTCCCTCTCCTCCTTCCTTTCTTCTCAGAGAGTGTGATTAGCAGGAGGACACATGGTGAGCTGAGCTGGGGAAGGGAAGGGAAGGGCATGAGAAATCATTAATTACAGCCGTGCTGGAGCTGATGAAGTAAATGTGAGATAGTGTAACACACAGGATTTAGTGAAGTGGACGACAGCACAAGATTAATGGTGGGGCCAGGCTGATGAGGATGAAGTCACAGCTTAGCTTGATAATTAGTTTCCAAGTGGAAACATCCCTCACCATTGTGTTATTTTTACTTCTCTCCTCTTATTATTATCCCACGATGATATGTGCAGAACAAGGGGTGGAAATATAGTTAGTGATATTCTCATAAACATGCTGGACGTCAGAGGTGTTTTAAAAAGTGTTGCATGTCCAAAGTACTGTATGTTTTCTTTGTCTAGTTTTGCTTGTTTTTCTCTTTCAGCGTTACACTATAAATTCAATGTCCATCATGTTTTCTGTCTCAGAGCTTCTGCTGAAGTGGCTCATAAACCAAAAACACCCACAATATTAAGGTTCAGAAAAAGCAGTTTCTCACAGTTTTCTGAATGTTAGTGAGTAAATTTCTCCCTCTGTTGTCCAGAAGAGGTCACTGTCCATGCTTAACTGTGGGGCTCTTTTCCCCCCTCTTCAGAAACTAGTGGCGCCTTCTGAGTCTAATTGGTTCGTTTTTAAAACCCATTAAAAAAATATAGATTCATGAAAGAGATGTACTTTCTAGAATTATACATATGCACATGTAATTGAGGAAAACTGTTGTAATCACAGCCACAGTTGTAGATAAGACCATTTCCTAACAGGCATCACTTAAGCCATGTCTCGGATGATGTTGGTTCCAGCAATTAGGCATTCTTTTCATTTCCCAAATGACTCGCAAAACTTGCGGATATTATAATTGCTTTTAGCCACGCATATCTAATTTGTGTCTTTTTAAGTGTTAATTAGTAAGCGATTTAAAGTGACATCTTTATGTAGTTTGCTCTGCTGAAAAATGTTGTTGGCGGCTGGATAATGATTTTCAGAGGGAGTATGCTAGGGTGGAAAGAAGTGTGTATGCACACATGACAAGATTTTCATTAGCACCTATGTATGATTGGTTTTCAGTGTTTGTAGGGAGTTATCTGTGTATGTCTGTTTCTGTGCCTGCATATGCTTTTGCAGAGGTAGGTGTGTGTGTGTGTGTGTGTGTGTGTGTGTGTGTGTGTGTGTGTGTGTGTGTGTGTGTGTGTGTGTGTGTGTTTTTCTCCATGTGAATGTATGGAGGGACAGTAGTGTACAGGGGTATGTGAGAGGTGTGAGAGGGAGAGCTCCAAATAGAGGTGGAATTAATGAAGACAACATGTCACATATTTTTGGCAGTGCAGCAGGGACAGGAAATGAAGCTCGGCTCGTCTGGGTGACTGCCGCCCATGTTCTAGTGTGTCACTGTCCTGTCAGCCTGTGTGTAAAACTGGCAGACATTGATACATGCTCTCCCTGATAACACCCCATTCCCCCATCCATCATCCACACACACACACACACACACAAACACACGAACACATACACACAGGATTATTTATTTACTGTGCCAGATGTTGAGACTGAATTTTAGTGTGGTGGGGGGGCGGAATTTCTTCACAACTAACAGGCTTGTGATATGTGACAGGTTTTGGGGGTAACTTGCAGCTTCCCCTCAAGTAGATGAGGGAAGGTGGTATTTTGATCGAGAGAACCCGGTTTCAGCCATTGTGGCTCCATGGCTTCTGTTAGAGATTTGGAAACTTATTTCAGTGATCATACAGCATCACCTAGTGCTGTGTTGCAGTAATACAGCTGTCTAACTTGTGAAGTGAGCACTACTTTATGTCACGAAAACTTCAACCGGTTCAACCAGAAGAAGAACTACTCCCACAACAATGTGTTATTATTTTTAAAACAAGTTGACCATCAAATAATCAAGAATGATAGTTTGTTATTGTAGAATATTTATTTGCCTTAACCACTTTCCATTGGAACTTTGTCTTTTGTTTGATCATTTTATAATAATTATAATCCATGAGCCATCTTTTTCTCTTCCATTAGAGATTCCACTGCCTTCTATTGGAGTATCTGCTGTTATCAAATACCAGTCCAATACCAGTCCTCTCTTTCCCCCTCATATGTATTCTTCACCGTGTGGAGCTCCATTTCATTTCTACGATACGTACCTTGAGGTTAGAGGTTGCTGTGGACCTAAAAACTGACTGAATGAACGTTACTGCTAGAAGATGCGCTGAGGTTTACAATAACATTAACAAAGGAATAATTATTCATGTGAATCTGTCACATTTTGGCCTGTAGACCTGTGTTGGGGCCAGAAGTGACACATGACGTTAAATGTTGTCACCTCCATTTCTTATATTTGGGTTTGTGCCAAAATAGAACAAAAAAAGACTTTAGGTGCTAAAATTTTAAATGTCTGGAGGATGAGGGGTACTGAGAGTTGATCTGTGAAACAGAAGGGAGTTAAAGTTATGATTTATACAACCAGTTTCTCACACACTTTCCTGTCTTTTGATGTCACATAAGCCAATAATGTTTGTAGCCCTGTTGCTTTTTAAAGAGTCATGCTCTTGACATCCCAGAGGGGGGCAGTGTTTCTTTATATATTCTCAATCTTCAGTCTGAATGACCACCTAATTATTCTGCTGTAGGGCTAATTTCATGCTTGTGGCTTCCAATAGGGTGAATAACATTAAACCAATAAGTATTAAATCTATGGTTCAATTGCCATTAGTCTGTTACATTGTGCAGATAATGGTACTGATTGTGTCAGTCTGAATGTGTCAGTCAGTGCAGCATTTCTTATAAATGTACTTTATGCTTTTGGGTGCTTTGGGATTATTCATAAAGACAATGCAGGTTGCTGATGTTTTTCTTCAGTTTTTAACAATATACTTTCAATCATCAGTGGTTATTTCTTCTTCCTCTTTTCCCTACAGTTTCACTACAACTTCAGCACAGAGAGAAGCATTGCTATGTAACTTTCCTCCCAGCCCTCTCGAGCTGACAGAGACACCGCTGGACTGGAAAAATACTGATGGATAAAAAAATATAATTTGTAAAATGATGAACTAATGAAACTAAGGTAGATTTTGGATATACCACAAATGTATATTATGTAATTTTAGACAGAAAAGGTGTTTTAATTTTAATGGATTTTATGTAAATGATCCAGTTCTTGAAATATTTTTGATAATATACAACTTTGAACATTAAATTCAGAAAATTCAGAAATGTTTCAACTTTCAACTTTGTCTCACCCAGATGAGTTCAGAAGGATTGTTCAGAATAGTGTCATGCTCAAAATAAATAAAACTAATTAATATCCCTGAACAGATTAATTCATAAAAGTATGTTAGCTGTGACTCACATTTTGCTCATCAGAATAACAGGGCTGTGCCAACAGTGAGCAGCAGTCGGAGCAAAGAAGCAGCCTCATCATGCACACACACAAACAGGCTCCTCTGATGTTCATTTTCCAGCCGAAGCATCTTTCCATCACAAAGTTCATCATGAGCAGCGTGCAGCAAGAGCGGGCAGAGCTTTGACACACGGGAGCCTTTTACCCCAGATGCCCACCCACGTCAGCAGTGACTCCGCTACTGAGTCAAATCATTAAGAATAGGACAGCAGTAAGTTTCGGCTCTGAAATATGTTATTCCTGTCTACAGCTTTAAGGAGATATTCATTAAAACCTAATTTTCTTAATATAAAAAACACATGGGTTTGTCTTCACTTAAATGCACTAACAACAACCCTGCTGCCACTTCGCTGCCAGATCCAGAAGCAGAATTTACACTTGGATACGAAAACATCACCATCTTCTCACTCCTGCTCATGTGTCATTTGCAACTAATTAAATTGTCAAAATCCATTTGTACATTTTTGCAGCTGTAATTAGTATTAGAAACTCATTAATGGATTAATGCCCCTCTTGTTAATTAGACTCTCCTCCTGCTAAGTTTGTGAACTTATGGATTCTGCTAACAGTGCAGGCATTCCTCTTTTTTTTCCTGACAAAAATTCCTAATGGCTTTTGGTATTCACAGGTGTTTAATGAAGCGTACAGCAGATGACAACCCTCTACCAGTGTTTGCGTTAACTCCTCTGTTCTGCTGCGGAAATCAGAGCGACGGTCTGAGGAATCCTCTGCAGAGGGAACAGCTTTCATGCTCCTTCATGAAGGTGACACTCATGTCAGTGATGCCCTAGAGCACAGTGACAGGCTTCGACAGCCCTCCTCCCCACTGTGCTTGAAGTGTATATATACAGTATGCCATATGTATCTAGATCCATACATAGTTTGTACCAGAAAAAGGTGGAACTTTGCAAATTTTCCACCATTATTTTTTTTGACTAAAGTATGTAAGATGAATTTTGAAACACTAAATAATGTCACTACCTATCTTAATTACTTAGTCTATGTTAAGTTTTTTAGATAATGTTTTAAATATTTTATATCAGCTAAGTTTGATTATATTCTACCTTTTTCTTATTATTAACAAGACCAAAACCAACAATGGAGGGATCTCACTGACAAGTATTTAAATATATTGTGTGCTATAGACCATCATTGTCATCCCATATCTATTAAATACACAGTGATGAGCCACACTGTAACACTGGGTGACATGCTCCTTCATGACAATTAACATAGTTTGTTTTGAATTAAGTCCACATATACCTCCTGCTGCCATAAATACTCACTAAAGTTGTTGTTTGAGTAACATTTTCTAAAAAGTACAGTGCCCAGTGGTTTTAGGGAATTATTCAGCTTTTTTTTTTTTTTTTTTGTAAATGTATGTTCATAACCTGTTTTAAGAGATTTACGTCTTTGGGGGCATATGTGCTTGGGGATGAGTGCCACAGACAAGTGAGATATTAAGATACTAACTTCTTTTTGTACATTGTTGGTTTAGGTCTTCTCATAGGAGATGCTGACAAATGCAAAAACATAGAACATCAGTCATCTTATCTTTAGCCTTAACTTTACAAATTGGTATTATGGGCCCTTTTCTACAAATCTCATCCGGACCATGGATTATGTTGTATGTTAGCAACAGGCAGAGTATTGCTGGCATCAGAGGTTGACAGCAGGATGAGTGTGACATTAGCTCTGCGGGTCAGATGTTAGTGTTTAGAGCGAAACTGATCATTAGTTGGGAGTTTTGTGTTGATGGCGAGTGAAGCAGCGTAGCCAAACTCTCCAGATGGGCACAGAGCAATCTTGCTCTCAGAACCACAGCTCCATCATGAGCCCTGCCCAGCAACGCCCATCAAAAAGCTGCCTCACATGGTTTCACTTTTCCTTTCACTCCACCTTATGATATGGAAAATTATGATTTTCAAAGGCTGTATTTTAAAATTAAAATGGATACAATTTTTTTTGATCTGCAGTAGTTTAAATGATAGTGGTGTAGCTAGGGGCTGTTGTCTCTAAGCCTTTTCACATATGGTGAATCTGTTTCGAGGCATCTCTCAAACTCCCTCGCTATCTCTAACTGACCAGGCCCACTTTAGGCTCCTCAGTCACTGCTGCTGCGTTGCTCTGAGGATTTGGCTCCCGCTGAAGTTGAACTGAACTGCAGAGCAGCACATCAAAGCCCCACCCTCTGTGAGTCTGCCAGATGTCCCGTGGTCATTTTTAAACTCACACCCCGGTGCATGACATGGAGCAGTGTGTAAGCATGTAGACAGAGGTGGATGGGCCGCTTGGAAATTGGAAGAGGAAGCCTGTATTTATGAGGTGGTTTGAGGTGCTGTGTTAAGACGGGCTTAGCCTGCCACTCTCCCTCTGACAGCCCTGTTTCCCCCCTGAGCTGGAGTGACCAGAGATAGAGAGAGGTGAAGGAGTGAAGGCAGGAGGCCTGTCAAAACAGGGTCCAGACCAGAGCTGGACCCATGGCAAACAGACTCTCAGACAGGTGATGCAGCGAATCATGTTCCGAGGATGTAAAGCCACATTTAATGTCCACTGGATTCATATTTTCATAACAAGAGTAAACATAACTGTCGTGCTTCCTAATGTGATTCCTTCAGGCTAGTGCATGCTGGGATAGGTTCAGTCTTCCATGGCCTTAAACAGGAAAAGCTTGTAGGAAAAATGAATTAATAAGCAGGTACTATTTTTCTAAGAGATAGAGACAAGCAGATTGTAAGCAGAGAAACACTTACTCTGCCATTTACCGGTCACCTCTAGCAGCCTCTTGGGTCTCTGTTCCATGTTGACGTCATTAAAAGTTGGAGTGCCCCACTGAGGCTCAAAGCGAGAGGTTAGACGTGTGGTCTTCTCCGTACCGCCACCTTAACAAGCCCCCGGGCTGCACTCCGAGGGGAGCCGCACATCAAATCCGTCTTTCCATACCTCAGCTAGAGGTAAGATGAGTGATCTCCCAGAGCACCCCCCCCCTTCCTCCCTTCCCCACACAGCGGCTCTACTCCCTTCTCTCTCTGCCACAGCGGCCAGCCCATGTGAGTCAAATTATTGTAATTGAGCAGGGATGGAGTCGGGTGTGAGGTGATCTCTCTCTTCATCCCCTCCCCTCTCTCTCTCTCTCTCTCTCTCTCTCTCTCTCTCTCTTTCTTTCTCTCTCAGATATTTCTGCACGTGTTGTGAAATGTCCAGCAAGCATCATTTTTTTCTCTCTTCACTCTAACACTGCCTGTAACACAGAAATCAATTAACTCCTTTCAAGTCAGATCAAAGGCCCAGTACACCGTCCAGGTCTCTGCACAACCTGTGGGACAATTAAGTCTCCCTTTGGACAGCGACCAGGCTGGACAGATGAAGGGAGGCTGCTGCCACTGTTCATATAAGTGTGAAGTAGTCGTAAACAACAGGGAGCGATTGGATCAGAATTTCAGTAAGCATCCCCCCTAATTTACCAGTTAGTTGTGCATTAATACAACAGGGGGATGGGTTTTCAATCAGCTGAGGACATCATGACAAAAAGAAAAGGTCTTTAACTTTTGCCAATATTTACCTGATGTTTGTGCTATAAGCAGTGATGTGGCTGACATGGCCTTGGACCTATGAGACAATGGGCCTTTGGATGCAGACATATAAAAGACCCCTCTCCTCTCCTTCGTGAGAACAAGACACTGAAACTGAAAGAGACACAAACTGACTGCAAATTGGTCAGTTTGTGTCAACTTTGAAGTTGTTTTGTGCCTCAACACTCTCTTTGTAGTCAGTTTGCATCTTTTTGTAGTTGGCTTTGTGTATCTTTGCTGGTATTTTGCAGCCTCTTGTAAATGTTTTGAGTCTACTTGCAGTAGTTTTGTGTCTCTCTTTTGCCATTTTGGCTGAGGCCGCTTGACTTTTCAGGCCCCTGGGCCTGTGCCCACAGTAGGCCTGTTCAATAATCCTTATGGACATGGTGGTAGCACAACATACGACATCAAACTGGTCGGACATGGGGGAGTGAGTTGAGCTTTCGTCCACATACAGGTGCACTGACCCTGTCCACCCCTGAAGGTGCCAGTTGCATTTTATTGGACATTTATGGCCGGCCAGCATTTTTTAACAGCCACCTGGATGCAATAAAGGGCCAACTCCTGAGCTCTGGCTGCCCAGAGGATTTCCCAGCAGCTCCCGTGGGACCTCTGGCTAGTTAAGATGTTTATTAAGCTGAAAGTGGTCCAGTGGGAAAACACAGCACTTCTTAGAGATTCGGGCCAGCAGTTTTCTTGTTAGTCAGAGCGCTCCCCGGAGGATTGGGTTTCTTTTCCTTTCAAACCTCTGAGGGAGGACAGGGTCAGTTCACAGGGCATGAGGTTGACCAACTGGTAACTAGGCACATGAACCCAGGAAGGGAAATATCTCAAGACCATCAAGGTCAGCTTGGAGTGATTCCCACAGTTACATAAAACATACCCAGGCAAACTCAGCATATAAGCTAAACACATTTTAGTTAGCTGTGGCAGCGGCGTAGCCACTGTAGGAAGTTAATTGTTCACATGTCCAGGAAGTATCTTGTGGAAATAGTAACAACAATACAAATATAGAAAGTGAGTTTTAATGTTTGCACCTATCTGTAAAAAGATTTGTTTTCAGAGGAAGCGCTCTAAACACTTAACACTGTAAAATTATTGATTTTATGACCCTAAAATGTGAATGCAGTGTATATTGTAGCTTTAATACATAGCAGTGTCATTCTTTTTAATGCACACATTCTTTGAAGACATGTCTGTCCAGAGCATTGTGATGTTAGCTCTGCTTGCTGGTTGACAGATCTTGACCTCACTAAGCTCTGCTGGACCTCTAGTTCAAAGCCTTGGTCTTTAGCCTCAGGCACTCTGCCCTAATAACTTCAGTTAGCCTGTTAGCCCTTGTTTTGCTTTCTAATTGTTTATCAGCTATTCTCTGCTTTAAGAAGAGGAGTTTGGAATCCATCATTGTGGAATAGTGTAGTTAAAATCGCGTCTCTTCTTTTTTTGTTCTCATTTAATTTTGAACTTCCTCGGGGCCAAGCTGCAGAGCCTGTGGTGAGCACATTGTGAACTGAGCAGCACACATGCGGCCAGTGATGGGTTTTTAGTGCTCTCTGCCTAATGTTCAGGACAGATTAGAAATGTTCGCCTGTGACAGATGCTGTCTAGATCTTCACTACCAGATCCACCCAGCTGCAAAACATCTGGTGGATTTCTACCTTTTTCTCTGAAGTGTAGCCTATTAATGACACACTCGTACATGTGCACACACACACTCACATTCAGTACACACAAAACACGTCACAGTGTGTTTGATTGAGGCAGTTTAAAAAAAAAGTCACACATATACAGATGTTTGATAATAAAGTTTTTTTTTTTTATTGCCGCTTGCATCTGATGCCAGATTTTCAGCATATTATTTTTCTATTGCAATAATTTATTTCTCATTTTTAATTTTTAGTCTCTATCAGTGTTAATGCAGAACATGTAACACATGAATCAGTGCTGATACCAGGTTCAGCTGAGTCTCCAGATATATGTTTACCATGAAAACAAAGCCATTCAGTTCCAGCTCTGTATCTCAGCCTCTATCTATGTAGAAGTATTTTGAATATCTTTCACTACTTCAGCCACAAAGTCTGCGAGCACATGCAATTTATTCAGCAGACACAGAATTTATACATTCCACATGAGGAGTGGGTAGCAAAGGCCTCCGCTTGTTGTTAATGGCACACATCCTAAAATCATGCTCCTGGCCTCCCGCAGCTCAAGCTTTTTTCATCAGAGGAAACATTATTTTTGCGGAGACAAATCCACTGAAGAACATGATCATCTGATGAAAGGCCCTGCAAATCTTGCCTGAGCTGTGACACTTTTGCTAATGATGAAAACAGTCACGTAACAACAAATACCGTGTATCCTGCTGTGGCGTGACGGTATAACATCAGTTGCTTATGTGCACATGAGCCAAAGTTTTTCAAAGTTTGTGAAAAACCTCCTCTCCAAGGGCAAACCATTGTTTAGTTTCTGTGTAACTCCTCCACTCAGCACCTCTGTGTGGGATATTGAATAGTCTTTGTTGGGGAAAGATTTAAGATTCTTAAGGCGGTCATCAGTTAGACAAAGTCATATATATGTGGGTGTGTGTCTCATGGAGACATTTGGAGACTATGGTTTAATTTTGTTTAAAATGACTTTGCAGTAAGTTGTTCCTCATGTGTCTGAACGGCTTAGGCTCACATGAAGACTTGTTTGGCCGTGGCCTGTGTGTGAAGTAAAACAGAAGGGAAAGGGAGATTCCCACATCACAGAATAAAAAGAATTTGTTATTGCTGGATTTCATAATGTATCATCTGTTACCATCTGTGATCCAACGTTGAGCAGTTTTTAAAAATGTTTTGAAGATAATCCTTTGGAAAAAGAAAAGTCATCATTAGGCTTTCACAAAACATTTGCTATTTGTTTTTTGTTATTACCATCATTATTAAATGACACAATGCAGAAAAGACCTCATTCAACTTACATTTTTAGTTTTTGTGACTTTACAACCAAAACTGTGTGTGTGTGTGTGTGTGTGTGTGTGTGTGTGTGTGTGTGTGAGTGAATGAAAAAATGAAAAATATATATTGTTTGTGTATGTGCATTTTCTCTGTGACTTTAAGTGTGTTATTCTCTAAAAATGATTGTCATTGCTAATTTAACAGTCAAGCATTCTTAAACATTGAAACACTGAACCAACACTGAAAAATAATTTTAACTTGCTGCTACAACATTAAACTGTAGATACATAATACAGTCAACTTTTCATCTACAAACCTTTCTGAGACAAAATAACTTGTACATTTTTTTCTCTGCATATTTTATGCTGTGTTCGTAATATACTTTTTTTTTTTTTTTTTACAACAGAATAAAAGTGTAGTGCAACACATCACAAGAACAATACCAGGGCAGAATAGTTAACAAATAAGAAAACTGACAAAGTGCAAGAGTTACAGTAAGGAACATATTCAAAATATGTCCAAGTAATATACATAAGATCACTCTTTGTGGTAAAGTAATTCCTTTTGTCATCTCACTGCCAGAAAATTGCTATTAATTAATATTATTAATATTAATAAATATTTGCATTCCTAATATACTTTGACAGGTAATTTTTTTTTCAAATAAGACAACATATGCTGACAATATTTGTTGAATTTTTGCCAATTGACTGCATAGATACGTCAATAGTAGAAATACTAAACATGGTGTTTCTATTATTGTTCTGTTATTAGTCTCATTAAAAACCATTTTGAAACAAAATTTGGCCAAATTTAACTATGGCATACAAGCGTATGCTTATAAATGTTTTACTTTATACAAGTATAATGAAGTAATTTAAGTTACATTTTGTGTTTATCATAGTAAAGTTTAAAGTTTAACTTTAATATCATAGCAAGTGTTAAAGACAAAGCCAGACTTCAGAGACAGTTAAACAATAAAATTGTATTAATGTGACGTGTAATGTGAAGCATATTTTGTGTAATTAATACACTGTATTAACAGTACTCAGTACCGTTTTATCAGCTGGATTTTACAGTGTTTTATTTTCATTTTCTTCAGCTAACTATGTTTTTAGGGGTGATAGAAGTACTGCTGTGGTGGAGCAGAGGAAGTTGTACTGCCTGGTTTTGTCCAGCAGGGGATGGTGTTGTAATTCAGATGATGGGTTTTAGGGGTTCCGGGTATTCTCAGCTGTGAAGTGATATGTGTTAGAGTCAAGGGGTCCAGGCGCATAAATCTGACTGCATCGTGGATCACTGTCATTAGATGAGCTGGTAGTTCACAAAAGGATTGATGAAGTTTAGAATGATGATAAGTGTTTGTGATTTATACCAAAAAGGCAAGAAATCTGAATACATTTGACAAAAAATGCCTTTAACTTTTACCAGTTTACATTTCACATCATTTTGATTAAATGTGTTTTATTAGATTCTCTTTTTTGTTATTATAAAAGTCCCATATATCTTTGATTTATTTTATTGTAATAAACATCACCTTAAAATAAATGTAAATAGAGTTTTCAAACAGGAAATGGTTAATTTTAAACAGTAGTCAATGTTTATGTTTTACAGCTGTGATTGTGCTATTTAGATGTTATTTAGATATCTCCTCTCTGCAACAAAACTCACCTTTTAAATCATTAACTATTTTTTTTTGATTGAGATCTATCTATCTATCTATCTATCTATCTATCTATCTATCTATCTATCTATCTATCTATGTTCTATAGGACTTGTTCTACTTACATTTAGACAGTTATATGTATTATGGTTTTTAGCTTTAAAGTATTGTTTGGTCACACTTTTTAAAATAAAATCAGTAGTGATTATCAGTAGTGCAGGTATAAGCATTTTTGTAATTATATCTGTATTTTTACCAGTATAGTACAGTCTATCACTGCTTGGGAATATGTCTATATTATTAGATCTTGTGTTAATTAAATTACAGCTCCATGTGTTAACAAACTTCAGTCTAAACATGCAGGTAAACAGTTTTTCAGACTCACATTTCAAATTTGTATGTCAGCTCACTGTCACACAGGGCTCTGTCAGACCATCTGTCAAGAACTCAATAAATTTGTCAGTGGGAAAAAAAAAAAAGAAAAAGAAAAAGAAGCTGAATCCAATAAATCATAACATAAACAAATCTAGCCATGGGTTGACAGTGCTGTATTATACTTTGGCTTAATCCCCGGGGAGTTGGGATTATCCTGCAGTATCATATTTTTTGGCTGTCTCAGTAAGATAAGGGGGACCATGTGGCTCAGGCAGAATAAAAGCAGAAATATGTGAGTGAGTGGGAAGAGGGGGATGTGACGTAAATATCCCCACTGTTTATCTTGTATGTGCATCTGTGAATTTAAATAAGCTCAAACAACATTATACCATGTAAATAACGCTTAGAAAAGAATTTCAGAAAAATATTACAATATCAATATTACAATATGGACCCGATTTGTGACTTAAAATAAAAACTTTACATAAAAACGAGTTAAATTTAGTATTCAGGGGCCCATAGGCCTGTGGGGCCCTGGGCAATCTCATAGCCTATTTGTTATTACAGCAGTGCACTGCCTGTTTGCTTGCTGTGTGAAATCACAGTGTAACAATATTCATTTTTAAGGTATGAAAGCAGCTGGGAAAAAAAAGTGCAGAAAACATTAAGACTCAGCAAAAACAGATTAAATTACAGTTGATTTGGTCGCAAATTGCCGACGTGCAAACCTTCAATAAGCCTCACTGTTGATCCTCGACTGTCAGCGGCCAGAAAAGTGCTCTGCCCTTGAAACCTCCATTCACAGCCTCAGTAATGATTCTACAGAAATGTCCATGTAAGAGAATCGCGTGCGGGGTTAAAAGAAAAAACTGATATCTCCCCCAGTTCTTTGCATGTCCTCAGGATCAGAAATAATTCTCTACTGCACAGTCCCAGTCTGTTTTTAAGATGCTCAAGTGCAACTCGGCAGCAAACAAATTAAGGGTGCCTGTATTTTTTTTCTTTTTTCTCAAAAAAAAAAAAAAAAAAAAAAAAAAGCATCATGGAGAGCTTAGAAACACTCATTAAAAGATCAAAGTGAGTTAACTATCAAAGTCCTCTAACCCTGCAATTTAGGGAGCCATTATGTCTTTGGTTTGCTGAGTTTCTCCTTTGAGGATGTGAAGTGTTCTTCCCATTTTCACTAAGGTATTTTATTTGTAAAATGCTTATCGGTGCGCTTTGTTTGAGGCACAATCACTGAAATTGCTCACATTTCAGCTCAGATAAACCTGTGCTGGTATTGTTTTTAAAAAGCGATTATGACAAAGCGTTCATCACATATTCAATTCAAAACATTATGATTTTACGTTGAAGGTTATTTTCTGTGATTGTTTGCGATACATTGATTGTAGCCTCCGGGTGTGAGCAGAGCAGGCCTGACACAGTTGGAGTTGAGTGAGTTATTCTCTGGGTTGGAGAATGAAAGGATCCTGTGTGACTGATAAACAGCATGATGTTAATGTAATTAAAGCAGAAAATGTGTCTATATGTTTACACCGAAATTTAGTTGTAAGGTGTTTGTTTAGATGAGATTTAGATTGAACGAAGTCGTTAAATAATTTGATTTATTTGTTGTATTTATTTATTCAGGATCAGTTTTGTTCTTTTCTGTGGCACACTTTTTATCTAATTAATTAAATTTGTTAGAACTTAACATAAATGCATAATGACACATTCTTTTAAATAGACTTAATAGCATAATAAGACTTTTTAAAAAAGATTATTAGTTATAATAGAGTTCTTCGTTTTCTTAATGCACTTTCGTCCGAACTTTGTAGGCTTCCTCCAAAATGTGCGCAAATTTTCGCAGTTTTTAACTCTACCCCCGCTCCCTGCTGGATCATATTTTCGCTTCCTCTGAAAACATTGCGTTCAAAAACCTGTCGTCTGCTTCATTTCTGTCTTAATATTCAGAGTCGCTCTTCTCAATGTGAAAACTCTGATCGAAATCACAGCAGACACTGTGTGTGATGAAGCCTGCAGGAATGTGCATTTGCTGCTATAGAATGGCGGCGCATTGTAATAGTTTCTTACCTTTTTTCCCGATGGATGCAACAGTTCTGGTTACTTTATAAAGTCAATTGTTTAACTTTAGGGACCATTGGTTTCTGTGCTGCACACCTGCTGCAGTATTTTTTTTTTTCCTGCCTTATAGAAGGCGGAGGGAGAGGGCTTGTCATGCGGAGGCTCATTAAAAACACCGCGGGCTAAAAGTTGGCGGATTGATTTATTGAATGCATGTTTGATGTCCTCATTCACACAAGTGACCTGGCCCAATAACTGGTGAACGAACGGAGGGGGCGAGGAGCGGGAGCGAGAAGGTGGACTGCAGGCTTTATATGTTTTTGAAAATGTATTGATTATATGGTATTGATAGTGCTCAGCTCATAATGCTGCTTAGTGGTAAGATAATCCAATATTAGTGTGAGGCGGAGGTAATTGACCCCATGTTGATAGAAGTGCTGGAAACAGAAGTAGAAGAAGAAAAAAAGCTAAGCCGTGGGTGGATGACTTCATGGCTGGCAGGTATGGACTCATTTTAACACAGCAAGTGTCCTCTAACGAAAAAATATCATCGTTTCAGTGTTCACACTGCGTTTCTATGTACTTTAAACACGTCTGTGATTGTTAAGAATATGAAAATGTGAGCGTGAGTGAGATCTCCTCTGTGCTCTGCCTCCTCTCTGTCTCTTAGATAACTAACAGCTATTCTCTGAGTGAACGGCAGAGGGCAACGCCAACAATCTCTTCTCTGTTTTCTAAAGTGGGCTACAGGTCATCGCCTTGATGCTTCACAAAGGACATCAAAAACAACACGCAGCCAGGACTGTGGACTGAAGGTACACGCTGCACATACAGATCTCGCAAAATTCATAATTCAAATTATGAATATATATTTTTCAATTTGTATATGTGCACATATATTAATAGACTATTTTATTTTAAATTATGTAAGAAATATGCTTAATTTCTTTGTTTATATTTTAAGTTATTATTATTATTATTGTTATTATTACTATTATTATTATTATTATTATTAAACCGTCGCTGCCATGTTAGTTGTCTTCATGCAGTGTTGAATGCGGTGTTACAGTCATGTCTTCATTATCTTTATTCTGCAGCTTCTTTTTTTTTTTTTTTTTTTTTTTTTTTTTTTTTGTCCTCATTCTCATATTCCACATAAAGGCATGAGCTGATCCCAGCATACAGTGCTCGTGCTTTCCGTTTCCTTAGTCCTGTTCCATGTGTCCAGTCTTTTTATTTTGTCTTGCCTGGGCCTGTTTTTTTTTTTTTTTTAAGAAGTTGATAACAATCAGCGTCTCATGCAGCGTGACATGGGAAGCAGCGCACAATCCCATTAGCAGCCCTGTAATTTCAGACAGGCCGGCCTCAGCGCTCAGTGCTGCTCCGCACCTCTCCAAACGTCTTGATCACATCTTGACAGAGAAATGAACCGATCACTCCCGAATATTAGTAACTTACAGAACCTGTAATACACACGTAGAGCACATATGCTTTTTTAAAGAATATATTATTTATTGTTATGTAGATTTGAGAGACTGTTGGATTTTTAAGTAGTCAGTGTGGATTTATTTTACTGTCTGCACGAGGGCTCGTTCTTCAGATCATAAAGGAAACTGATCAGTTGCTGATCCGCTGATAATAAGAGCTGATCTACAGCTGCAGTTGTCTCCTGCAAAATAAATACAGGCCGAGTGTATAAATTCTCCTTCTATTATAATAATAATAATTATTATTATAATTATTATTATTATTGTTGTTGTTATTATTGTTATTATTATTAGTAGTATTACTGTCACAGCTAGGTTATTTTCCCTTGGGCTGTCAGAGGCCACCTCAGTACTGGACAGACCGCTGTTATCACCACTGATCGCCAGGTGCATCAGCTGAAAGGGGGGGACAGCAGCTTCTATTAGAAACAATACACAAAAGAGCAAAGGAGGAAATCATGTGATGCTGCAGGAGACACACACACACACACAGACACACACAGGTATCTGTATTTTATCTTAACTGAGAGAAATATAACAATTCATGATAAACACAGGAGATTTTTTCCCTCTGGCTTTAATATTCTAAAAAAAAATCTCCACAGAGTGCATTATTTTATTACAGGGTGTGTGATATCAGAAGCTTAATAATTTAATTTTAGTTAGTTACATTATTATTATTATTATTATTATTATTATTATTATTATTATAACACAGTGTCAGTGTGTCCAGTTAGGCCTTATATCACCAAATATCATTTTTTCTCCTCCTAGTTTTCCTCTCGGTTGACTCCATGTGTGTGTTGTTATTGGACTGTGTGGAGCGCACTGTACTCTGCTCCAATAGAATCCCAATGGCGGTGAATGGGGGAATGAAAAAAAGTGTAGCCATGCATGCAGGAGTGGGAGGATCCACTCGCCTCAATCTCGATCTCAGACTTTTTGCAAGCGACAGGAGCACAACCAACCAACCGTCTCTGTTAGCTACTTCCAAAGAGTTACTGCCGGGACATCTACACACACACATAACTCCCCATCTTTGGATTTGTTGTCAACTTTTTCTTCCCCTTTTTCCTCCTGCTTGACGAAAACTGTTATTCCGTGAAGACATTTCCCAGCTTTTCTCCCCCCCCGTCGGCTTGAGGACGAAGAAGATAAAGCTTCCTTCGGCTCCTCTAATCATAACAGGTGACTGTTCGAGACAGTTTTCCACGTTTATTGTTTGCTCTCTGTCCTCTCTGACACGCCAGGGATTTGTGTAGCCGGCTTAGACTGCCTTTACCTTTTTAAACTGTTGCGAGCATCAGAGTCGACTTTCTGCATCTCAGCCTAGTTAAGTTCATTTTCTATTATTCTCCCTCCTCCGGGCTGCAGGCTGTGTGTCACACGGAGCTCCGGCGGTTTCAACAGGTCGTCCTCGCTCTTCCTCCGCAAACAGACAGCTTCTCTTTTTTGAGTGTGTGTGCCCGGGATTTTCTTGTCAAGTCTGACCGTATTCTTATGGATATTGCCACAGGTCTGGTGTCACTGGAGCGCCTCTCCGCCGGAGAACAGTCCGAGACTTGCATCATGCTGGACGGCATAAAAATTGAAGATCATCCCCTGCGATCGGGACAGGCCACGCTCGGAGTCATGCTCGGTGAGTTCTGCTTTCTGATTTTTGTTTTTTGGGTTTGTTTTTAACGGTAGACAGACCTCTGCAAATCACCCTGATGTGCGAGCACAGGTCAAACACTGTTATCCCTGTCTGGGTGCCATTATTTTTGCATGCGTGCCCATCGCTAGTTTGTTTCCTGATGTGTTTTTTTTTTCATCTCTGATCACGCAAAACCAACCAAAAGTCACGTTTGATTAAAAAAAAAACAAAACAGGAACAGTGACCGCAAATGTCGTTTTAATTTTTATGATATTGTCAATGAGACGCATTATGAACCATTCAGACACCTAAAGGCTGGATGAGTGATGTCCTTACTGGAGGAAAAAAAACATATTCATCCATTAAAACCTGCTTATTTAAATTTGATTAAATGCCATATACACCTCAGTTGATCTCTTTAAGCACCCAGGGTGTGGGCCTTTTTGAGTTTTTAATCAGGCATTGATTCAGGCCTTCTCTCCTTTCCCCAAACTCCTCTTCCGTTTTCCAGGCACTGAATGTCATCATCCATCCGTTTGTGAAGGATGCCAGCGTCCCATCTCCGACCGCTTCTTGATGAGAGTCAACGATTCCTCATGGCACGAGGAGTGTTTGCAGTGCACCGTGTGTCAACAGCCTCTCACCACCAGCTGTTACTTCAGAGAAAGGAAACTTTACTGCAAACACGACTACCAACAGTAAGCACAATTCAATCTCGGGGAGGGAATCTCCTGCTTTCTCTTCTTTTTTTTCTCCTTTTTCTTTTGTTGCATTTCTTCACATTGCTGGTTGGTATGCAATGATTTAAAAAAAAAAAAGACATTGTGATGGCTGTGGCTGCTGGCCTGAAGGCCTTTGTGTGTGTGTATGTGTCACGTTCACAATGCACAAAAATACAGTCATTCAGCTGATGTGAAGTCTTATTTGAATTTTACAAGATTTAACCAATGGAAAAAAAAAATCAACCAAAATAGAGATATGACATTTAAATTAACCTGTTGCCATTGCTTGTTCAGTCGAAGATTGCCATTAAGTTCCCTGCAAATTTATACAAATCAGTGAAAGAGCAACAGGAACCAGTGGGGTTAAATCGGAGCTTTTCACTCGTTTAGAAAAAAAAATTTTTGATTATGAATGTGATAAACGGAAATGTTTCCAGAGAGCTCACACTGGCTGGAGGACGCTCGCATCAGCGGTCACGTATTATTGTCATAAGCTTGGCTTTATTGTTGTCACAGTGGCCCACGATATTTCCACCTTTGTCTCTGCGGACGGAGTACATTTATAACAAAAAAGAAAGATGTGAAGGCGTGCACTCTCGGTTTTTATTCCGCTCTCTGTCACACAGGGTTATACAATATTTCCCGGCCGCATCTTGTGGCCTTTCCCCGTGTTATCACCACCCAGCCGTTTCAGATTCATTCAAAATATGGAAAACATTATTTTCAATAGGTCTCCCCGTGAACTCTGAGCCCACAGCACAGGGTTAGATTCATTTTCCGATCAGACATTATTCATTTACTCTGTAAATCACGCGCCTCGATTTGCCCTAAATACTATATTTTTTATTTGTTTTCTTTATTTGATTGTTACAATTTTATCGTACTGTTTGGCTTTTATTATTTTGATTCGAGGCTATTTTTATTTTATTTTATTTTAGGCTATTTTATTTTATTGGATATGATGTGTTTTAGCATTCGGCATATGAGTCATGGCAGCCATTTAACGGTTTAATGAAAAAACAATCTGCGCTTTTTACTCCATAGGAATTCTGTCTATACCTGCGAGGCTAAACACGTTAAGGTGGATTTAGTAAGGAAACATAATTAAAAGTTCAGCCATTTGTGCACGCGTGTCTCTCTCTCACACACACATATTCACACCAACACACACATACACGCAAACAATTTTAAACTCATTAATAATTTATTGTTAAATTCCAAGTTTCACAGTTTGAAAACATCCTGAAAATATTCGAAGTTATTCTGGGTTAAAATGCTGGACTGCGATTGCAACAACAGTCTAATGGGATTAAAAGCAGATTGGTAATTTGATCATTTGCTTTGCAGCAACTGCACTAATTCACAGCAACACAATAAATAAAATAACAACAGCATTATTAACATTACCACTACTGAAATAATAATTTTATAAATTATAAATAAATGGGAGTAGAGTAGGAATTGTCCCCTTGTGCTTATTCTCTGTATGTTTACATTCTAAACTAGGCCTAAGACAATAAGTATATATATAAGAAATCAAATTCAATTGCAGTTGTTAAATTTTCCCATGAAAAGGTTTTTAGCATGACAACCATTATCCATGGAGTGAGATAAATTAGTAAATTGAATTAGTAAATTATCACATAAAAGCAGCAGAGGTGGCAGATATAGTGAAGCAAAAATACTGAGGCTAAGTAACACCAGTGTTACAATGCTGAGGTTGGCTGTTTGGCCTGGGAGGACCCTGGGGTGCCCTGTGTTTCTCATCGCATGAGCGCTTTTCATGCTTGTCACTGAATTTTCAGCTTTTTGTGTCCGGCCTTTTTAACAATTCTACTTCGATTACCGGGACATTATGGCTCTCTGCTAGATACCTTGCAAGCAACAAAGAGTTACATCTATTGCCATGCGTGCCATTCATCCAGCCCTGTGACAGGAGTGTAGTCGGCTGATAACAATGGAAAAATTCATAGCAGTAACCAGGGGATACCAGAGTCACGGCGTCACGGCTCAGAGGTGGCTGGAAGCTGAGACAGTCCCGGCAGAGAGGGAGAAAGAGAGAGAGAGAGGGATCTCGTTCTCATGCCTCACTTAGCACCGTCCATTTGTAGTTTTTTTTTTTTTTTTTTAAGAGAAGAAGACAGAGATAAACATACAAACGTAGACAGAATCTGTTTTGCTTCCAAATAATTCTCTTTCCTGGCATTTAGTTTCAGAGATGCTTTTGAAGTACCATATTTGGAATATGACTGACCATTTCCCCCTTTTCTCTGCTACTTTGAATGCTGTGAGCATGTGTGGCAATACTGATCAACCCCAGCCAAACACAACAACCTGCTGGGTGCCGTCCTGCTCTCACACACTGTTATTCATCACATCTTTTAATTTTTCACCCTCCTTCTCCCACTTTTTTTTTCTTTTTAAAAAACCCCTTCCGGGTTTAAAGCTAGCTGGAGGGTCGCTCCATCACCACACAGACACAACTACTCCTTTTTTTTGTTTATTTCATTTGCATTGATGGGATACTTAAAGATGTAATTGGCACCTTTTTGACTTTTATGACACCCATTTAAGATGCATTTGTCAGCCCACAAACTGCTTTGGGCTGTGAAGAGAGCTCCTAGCCTTACAGAGGTCTACGTGCCTAATTACATTCCTACAGCAACTGATTCATGCCCCGTAATCAGCTCTCACTAGCTATAATAAATCAAGGAATTGGCAAGCAGTCTTTTTTCGCACCTTTGGAACGGGTTTAAGTGCAGATGGGGGAAAACAATTGTATACTGTGTTATTAAAACTCCCACCAACACGGTTCAACACATCTTGCTCCATACAGTGCAATTATATAGTAATGAGATTGGATTGTATTAGCCTTTATCCCATATATTTGTGTCTTTTTAGGTCATGCAGTTGACCTCTGCTTGTCATTCCTGTTTTGATATGAAATAGGAGGAGGAATATTTTCGACGGCTTAAGATTTAGGCTCTAAAAGATATCAGATATACAGATGTCATAGATGACATATTTTATGGAGGGGAAAATAAAATGAAATGTATTTTAGTAGAGGGGAAATGCGGCAACGTAGCGCAGCTTTTTATTCAAGTATTTCAGAGCGAGTTTGATAAAGAATGAAGGCAAAGAGGCAGAGCTGTCAGTTGGACAGGAGCCGTAGCCGTAGAGGAGGGACAAGCTTGAACGAGACGGGCGGTATGTAAAAGGCAGAGTGGAATTACACCACCCCGAGAGAGTTTGTTGTGCCCTGGTGTTTGGAGGTCAATTATACATCATTAGAAAGAGGGAGATCTTTTCCCCAGAGGGACCTTTTCTCTAACCAAGCAGATGCTTTGAAAGCAGCCATGTAATAAGGCCTATCACTTGACTGAAGTGTTGGACAACACCCCTGTAATGGACTGCCTTGTTAGAAAACTGCCATGGGCTCCATCCACAAAACATAACATTAACTAACTATATTACACACCATGCTGCCTACTTTTGGGTCCTGCTGATGCATAAAAACCTTACATTCCAGAGTAGATTTTTTTTTCCACGCTCTATAAAGTTTTACTGTCTAGCAAAATGTTATTTTAGAATGTTTCATTTGTAACTCATCCAAATACATCAGCATGCTGATTTTTCCAAATTTTCAAATTCACGTGCCATAAGCAAAATGAAAAATTCAGGTCACGGCAGTGTGAGTAGTAGAAAAACACAGCAGTGATGGAGCCATAAAAGCAGTGCTCCCAGAACCTGTCTCACCTCCCATGTACACTGGACGATCCCCCGGTGTGCTGAGAGCTGCTTTTTAGAACTGTTTGGAGTGCCCTCCTGTGAAATTGTTGTTTTTTAATTAGCTGTGCTTGGGACGCTGCAGCCGTGTGTGTACTGGATAGCTGCTGACGGCTGGGTTTCTGTGTTAGCTCACCGAGCGTGTGTGTGTTTTACTCACTCTAGGACACTCCCGCGTGGCCTGGCGCTTTGTGAACACTCACACGCACAAAAAGAAAAGAAGAGAAATGAAAAAAAAACAAAAAAACCCAGGACGTACTTTGTGTTGTCAACCCAGCTGGGTAGTTTTGCAGTTAATTAAAGACCGTCCTCAGTCCTGCTAAAGCATTTCAGGAGCAGCTCTGTAGGCTGATCTGTGGCTGTGCGTTCCTTTGTGGAAGACTCTCTAACTTTCAGCTACTTTATTCTGCTTTGTTTTTTTAATTCTCTCTAAAAAGGATAAAAATGTGTCTTTAGCCACTGCTCTTGGGTAAATAAAAGAGGACCTCTATAGAGAGACAAATCTAATGTTAGAAACACTAAGCTGGATAATATTGCTTCAGCTTGCTGGGATTTTTAATGCTCGGCAAGGAGCTAGCCGTAGCTGGCCCCGTTCCTCTGTAAGGAAGTATTGGGTTTTATGTCAACATGGCTCGGCCTGTCCCAGCAGCATACTAGGATGCATCATCTGTCATCTCATGGTTTGCTAACTGTTCACCCCCCCCACCCCCTTGCAGTTATACCCATTAAAAGACCTGTTGCAGTGCTATTTATTTGCATCACTTGGATTCTCTGGGTTTTTTTCTCTTTGGTTCCTGAAAATAGCTCTTTGAGCGATAAATATTTGATTTAAACATATCATTTTACATGTACTCTTGTATATGTGACTAGTGTTTTTATGAATTTTGCACCAGCTACATCCATGAAAGATTCAATAGCCTGCTGTTGTATTCACCCTCAGTGTGTTTGTGATGCTGTCAGTGAATCTTAAGAGAAAGTAGTTACATTATTAAATCAGGTGATTTCATGATGGTTTATTTTAAAGGCATTTCTGCTGTGTGTTTTAGTAGAAATTAGTGGGTATGGGGTGTGTGTTTGGGGTGGGAACTGGAGGGGGGGGCACTATAAGCATACTGGTTTGTATGTGTGTGTAGCAGCAGTTGGAACACAAAGCACTTTGCAGGACACTATGGGAAGCCACAGAGGCTCAGCCACGGTAATGCCCATCACCACTTTAGAGGCCAGACTGGTGGCAGGGGATGTGGAAAGAGGTCTCTGTGGCTTTGTGTGGGGGAGCTGTAGTGCAGGGGAGGAGAAGGATCTGCAGAGGGATCTGCCTGGTGTGCTCACATTACACTGGATGATAGCGGAGGGGTGCAGAGGAACTCAAGCATGCAATTTGTTGGTAGCCACAATTTAACCTCATCTCCTAAAGCCGGCTGTTAGGCAGCCAGTGGGACATGTCAGTCAATCGGGAATGCTAATCAGTGATGGTGGAGAGAAAGCCCTCGGCTCGGCAACACAGTGATTTTCATTACTGGCTCCAAGTCCTCGGGCCTTCAGGTTTATTTTCACAGCATGACAACTCTTCATAACAGAAAGGAAGGCAACCACAAACCATTAAATGCAATTTACAAATTAGATTTTGGCTAAATCTGTGAAATACTGCAACAGGCTTCTTAAAGTAGCCAGCTGAGAAATACACACACTCAGCAAATGTTTTCAATTTCAATTTGCCAGATTACATGTTTAAATCAGGAGAATGATTTTTTTTTTTGCTGCGCTGAAACGATTCATTTCAAATATCATTTATGGTGTGTCGGTGACCATGTAACATTTACTAATTTATCTCTGCACATTTGCAGTATTTTTACAGATATGTTTGTCTCCTTTTGCTTCTGTAGTTTGGGAATAGCCCACACTTGTTTCTTCAGGCAGCCTGGTCAAACGTGCATGAGAAATTGAGACATGGCCTCTGCTGCTGGCTCACAGTATCGCTGCTGGCCCCAACTGTGTATATGTGATCCCACTCTGGAATGTTTTTCCAACACGTAGGCTTTTCACAGATACACTAGAGAGGACTGGCATCATAGTGGCAAGTGCTGCATTCAGACTGTTGTGTGCCCAAGGCTTACTCTCACACTCACATCACACATTCTAACTCTACATGGGAATGGGCAGAGCTGTGTGTTTGTCTACATACACCCAAGGTTTTTGTGAGGGTGTGGGCGCATGTGTATGTGTGTGTGTATGTACACTTGCATCCTCTCTGTGCTCCTTTCTTTCTTTGTCTCTAATCTAAGCTCTCTCCACTGCCTCACATTCACTCTCTGTGTTTTAAAGATACATTTCAGTACCTCATCAAAGTCGCTACATGACAAATTTGGCTGTCTGAATTTCAGCTGTATAGATTTTTGTACAGATACTGCAAAACGCATTTCTTTTTTTTTTCTCCTTTTTTTTTAGCCCTTTTAATCTTCATCAAATGAGATTAGCCCCCAAATACCGGTATTCCTGCCCAAAGTGACTGACAGAGATTTGCACTTTTATCATTAAGTGTGACACTAAGCTGGTCAGAGCTTTGTCTTGAATGGAGGGTCTGACGGAAACGGGGGCTCCTAATCCTTTTATTTGTGTCAGGCCCAGAAAGGGGGAAGAATGGGGCCAGGGTGGGATGGGGCTGCAGAATGCCACGGCCCTTAGTCCCCTCCAGACCCCGGCCTCCACAGCCAAGTGAGCATGAGACTCATCTTATGTGGTCTATGCACTCGAGCGGGCGCATATACACTCACGCGGGCGCACACACATTTATGCATCTACAGTACAGTATGTTCACATGTTTGCACAAGCACACAGCTGTAAATACAACGTCTCGTGTGCAAATGCATATGTTTGCTTGCTAATGCATGCAATCAGAGACACGCATGCACAGTGATTTTCCGAGTGTGTACCGGGTCACAGTCACAGCAGAGCATACGTCCATCTATGAGTTCATGGATTGCAATAGCAGGAGGTTCAGTCTAGGATGAGATTAATAAAGTTTGCCGGTTCCCTGGTCGAGGTCCAGCGCTAGGCTTTTGTCTGCGGCTCACATCGGGTTGTGGGGCTTCAGCTCCTTTTGTGTGTGCACCCTTGTGGTAATCCATCTCCAGCGGGAGTCCCCTGGGGCACTTTATTTACTCATTCAACTGTTTGGAAGTCTGTTAGACTGCAGATCAGATGCAGTGAGACCAATGTGATTACTTTAACCAGCACTTGCAGATTCCTGCCCAGCATCTCCTCTCACCCTGAGCTGGTGTGCTCTGCAGGTGGGAGGGAGGGGTCCGCACCAACTCATCTCTCTCTGTCTGTCCTGTTTACCAGCCTGGTCTGAGGGCCCGTCCAATATTCTCTGTTATGAAAATTCTGCATTAGGTAGTGAAACCTCCTGTGCCCACACACTGTAGAGCTGACTTGATTCTTTTATTATCCTTGTGTATTTGAGTTTGTTATTTTCTCCCTTGCATCTCAAGAATACAAGTTCCAAAACTGGTGGCTGACAGAATTTTTGCATTTGTCTCTTTCTCAGTAGATCATAATTCAGCACCATAGTGAGTGTGGTGTCATAGTGTAAAAACTAACATCTATGTTTTATTGCAAACAATGAGACGGATTTGGTTATCCATCCATCAACATAAACCCAGAGCTATGTATTTGGGGCTAACCCCCATGTTAAACCACTGCAGGCTGTCAGGCTCTCTGAATTTATTCTCCATCTCTTCCCCCTGGCGTGGCTGGGGAGTATGCGTGAGATCAGCTGCCAGGACCGGCATCTACAGCGAGAGCTCCCTAAACTGGCTGTTTAGAACCAGCCGCTGATTGGTGATGGCTGTCTTGGCAGGAAAAATAACCCCCGTATGAAAACAGTGCAGATTGGGTTTCTGCG
The DNA here is from genome assembly GCF_001640805.2 of Lates calcarifer. Taxonomy (NCBI): domain Eukaryota; kingdom Metazoa; phylum Chordata; class Actinopteri; family Centropomidae; genus Lates; species Lates calcarifer. The sequence continues at coordinate 16,297,502 of NC_066845.1, forward strand.
CGTCTGACTCACTCCCGTCCTCTCTGACCGGCCCCCCCACGGCAAGCCAGCATGATTTGTGCATGAGGTCCCGTGACCCATGGAAGCTTCAAAAAGCAGCGAGGGGAAATATTTGGATGATCCTGATGGGGGAGTGGAGACGTGGGAGGGAGGCAGAGATGATGGGGGCTTGGTAAGAGCGGGGCTAAGCGGTGTAAGGCAAGGCAGATGTGGGGAATCTGCAGTGCAGCCGTGATGACAGGGGAGTGTGTGCTGAGGAGATGACTGCCCATCTTGGACTTTCAGTCCCCCCACCCCCCATCCCACTGCCCCCACCCACCCACTCACCCACCACCACCACCAGTGTCACTTAGGAGACAGACGCTATGTTCTGCATAAAAAGGTGGCAAACAGCGGAGCCAACTGTGCACAGGGGGTTGGAAAGAGTTGCAATAGAAGAGGTATTTTATCATCAGGTACCATGCCATGATACTGATCGTCTGTACCCCACCCCCCTGCTGTACACCCCCGATCCCTTCTCCTCTCCCTTTACCTTTCCTCTGCGGGCTGGATATTAATATTTCCCAGAAAACTGCTACAATACGTCTTCTTGGGAAATTCCACGACTCCTGAACGCTGCAAAATGATCTGGTGTCTATGAAAGGGATGGATAGGGGGATAAAACATAAAGATTTTTCAAAGAGTTTTTTGTGCTGATGTGATTTCACAGTGCTCTCTGGGTGCAGATTTCTATTTGGTTGCCTTGATAAGAAAAATGTGTTGCTGCAGGTGAAAGCTGAGTTGTTTGCTCTATTCATCTAAATTTTCTCCTCTGGCCTATAGTATTGTTTGATTCAACCTCACGGTCTCATAGCACATTATTTATGCACAGAATCTGCCTCTGGTGCCGGTTCATTGGAAACCCCATTGAACCGAAATAGCTGTAGTAGGCTGAAGCTTAATGCAAACCCAAACTCAGCAGTTAAAAAAGCAAAGCTGTGGTCTGAGGCAGCCCCAATCAGTCTTTGGCTTCTATGCATGTCGCTGCCTCCTCCTGAGAGTGGGTGGGTTGACTGACCCCCTGGGCGTCTGTCTGCCTTAACGTTAGCCCTGCAGGCCCAGCTTCACAGGGGAGCGCCATCCCAGCCCCAGGCCAGAGTTGTGCTCTGAAACCAGAGCTCCAACTCTGTGTTGTGATCCCAGCTGGAGAGACAGCTCTGGCTCTGAGCGGAGCCCTCGCGCAGCGTGTAGCCGGGGTCACCGGTGGCCTCTCAACCTTCATCACTCCACTGTGCTTCTGCGCAGCACTGGCTAGGACTGCATTATTTATTGCCCTGCAGTCCTCGGTTCTTCTAAGACTCTGTCTCACAACAAATATCAGAGAACTGAAGTTTTGATGAGGTCATGTTATCAATTACATCTAGCATGAGAGGTTAAACTTCCCAAAATGTTTGTTCTGTCTCTGCAATTTTTTAGATGAATGTTTCACATGACTTGTGCTGTCAGTAATATCACTCTGCCAGTGAAAATACAATGTGGCCGTCATCTGTTATGTCTACGCTGGATAGTTTCACTCTTAAACTTTAATCTGCAAAGTAACCAGAAAATCTGGTTTTAGGAAAAATGCCACTTTGAGTGTTTGTGGTGTGAATGTGTCTTCATGTCTGTGTTTTTGCAGTTTCGTAATACAGCACGTTTATCTCATGGTGTCTTATAGATTCCAGCTTTTACTTTGCATTTAGCCGTGTTTGTGCATTCCTGTGTGAATGTGCTTGCATGTGTGCAGCCTTATGTGTGTGTAGCGTGCCCATTTGCGTGTGTGTAGTGGGTCTGTCGCCCGGCCAAGCATTGGACATGCTGTTGGCAGGCGACACAGTCTGTGGATTCTCCTCTTGGTTGTGCTGTTCTGGAGGCAGAAAGCGGTGCGTGCCACCCAAACCACCAGTCACCCCCCCCACCTCCCCCTCCTCTATCATCAGCCGAGCGGCCCGCTCCCTGCTCTCCTTACTCTCCTTTTCCTGGGCCCCAGAGCCTGGGCTGTGGCCTGTGGATGAGTGCTACATCCTGGCTGTCAGCACAGGGGTTAGCTAGGGATTGGCCTGTGGTGGAAGTGCAGTATCAGGCCCTGTCTGTCAGCTCCTCGTTCCACTTCCTCCCGCCCCTCAGCACAGGCTGCAGTCAGTGGCACAAACATACGCCGAGCTGTGACTGACTCAGATCTCTGGCTTGAAAATGAAAGGATCACCCTCAGAATAGGCATATTCATAGCCATGCCAATGAAAAGGGGCTGTTTAAAACCCTTAAGTGCTCGGGTGTTGTGTTTTTAAACAGACCGCGAAAGCTTTGACAGATGGTTTAGTATTTCTCCCAGTATTTCATTTCAGGTACTTTTAACTGTCGCTTTTTTGACTTCCAAGGAACAACTACTCACCCGCAGTATGTATCTACACACAGTTTCAGCTCCCTCGCAACCATTTTTTTCCCCAGGAAAAACCTATTCCCATTTATCAGATTGATAAATGTTTGCAAAATGTCACTCAAGATATTTTATAAATCTTGTGGGTCATATATTTTCTGCCAAAATTCTGATTTTGTGCATATACATGGAGCCGTACCTTCACTCTGCCTGTGGATCACATTATCTAATACACACACAGGTACATACATGCTGACACACACATGGACACACATCTGCACTGCACATGGTCGTGGACAGGCCTACACATGTTGGAGGATTTGCGACTATAATCAGATTAATTGGTCCATCTCTCCTTGGAAACATCACATATACACATGAAGGCCTCTGGTAGCTTTCAGCTGGATGCTGCTTACACTAACCAGAAGCCAGGCAGCAGGCGCAAGGTCAGCAGGGTCACAGCATGCTCTCTGGCATCAGCATCTCTTTATGGCTTACATGTTAGAGAAATTATTACAGCACTTACAGCCTTGTTCTGTCCGACAGAGAAGGAATTTCTATCTGAACCTCTTGAGAGTCCCGACTTATTTAAGCTGCGCTTTCTTTTAGTCAAATTTGACACAGAGAAACTTTTTTTTCCTCACAACATAAACATGAAAGTTAGTGTTGCTTGGCAGAAGCCTCGACCTCTTCAAAGACAGTGGCAATGCTCGCTTGGCCTTTGCAACGAATATTATAAGTACATTAACCATAATCCTTATTAACATTCTCCAAGCTGCATGCAGGTTTAGTGCCTCAGTATGCTGTGTATGTTTTTCTTGTTGCCCACAAGTATGTCTATGTGAGGGACTATCAACACACACACTGCCATTCATGATTTTATTATGGGTTTTAGCCTCACCACAACTTATACACAGGAATGACTAATTCTCTCTGTCTCTTTTTCTCCTTTTCAAATTGTGTAATCTCCATAATTACCTAAACTTCTGTTTACATGCTTTTTAGTAATTATTAGGTCTAGGTAGGAAATAGTGTTTCATGGTGCTTCAGGGCAGTGATTCTCCACCACGGGTAACTCTGCAGTTGCGTACCTGTATGTGGAAAGATGAGACTGTCCCACAAAAAAATGACCTGTATTCATTGTTAGGTGATCTCTGGAGGTTGTATGACAGCATCTTTTCAGATAGCGCCTAGCAAAACAACATCTTTATGTCCATGTGACAAAGCTCTCTAGTGGCCATAGTAATAATGTTGGGAGCGATAAAGTCCGCTAAGGGAGTGGGTCACGGTGGATGAATGGTTTGACAGAACATTGGACAACAGTCGTCCTCTAACCTTAAATACTGCTACTTATTTTAACTTAACCAAGTTGTTTTTGTGCTTAAACCTAACCAAACCCTTACTTCGGCATTATCACATCATAAAAGGGTTTCCAGCTGTGATTTCTAACACTCTATTCATGGCATATCTGCTGCCACCAGTAGGAGCGCTAATTCAGAAGACACTCCTACAAGATGTATCAGACTGTCAGTATCAAGCTACCTATGTGGTAATTTACGTTGAAGGACTTGTTGGGAAAGATTGTGGAGTAGATCAAGTGATTTGGTCACTTGAAACAATTAGATAAAAGTAGTGGTTGAATGCTACCACCTACAGTTGAAACAGAAATAATAATAAAGGATATTTTAAAACAAATAGCTAATAGTTATGGACAAATAGTTGAAACAGTACAAGGGGGTACATGAGTTCATCTGACAGGGCTGTGTGAGCATGTCAGACAAAAAAGGTTAGAAACCTATGATTTAGGGGCTGGAAATATGATATTTATGCACACAAGCACCAACTTCCTCCCATAAATAATGGTAGAAGAATGCATGTATGAATTTAGTTCAGTGTCATTCATTCTATCCATCTCCATATTACAAATAGGATGTGGTTTACCAAACAGAAAAATTCAGATAGTGTTAGCTATGTTAGCTGTCGATCACAAAAAAGACCAAATTAACCTTCACATGCTTACTTTTGATTGTCCCAATTTTCTGTCTGCCTGCTCTGCCTTATGTGGTAAACCCTGCACTGCTGGCACTTAAGACGAGCAAAGCAACCCATAAAAACGTATTTTGCAAATACTGTTTCGCCCAGCTCTGGTTTTTTCACACATTCTGGCACTAATAAGCTCTGACACACCCTAAACAACCACCCTCTCAAAGAGTACATCGAGTGTGGAGCGGTGGTTTTGGTGTCCAGGGGAAGCCTGTGGTTCTGGAGCCAGAGAAGGAGTCGTGCCCTGCCGTCCCACAGAGATGACAGGAAGATAAGAAAGAGAAGTGGCCTCTCTGCACAAAAACATCCCACCAGGAACTAACCTAACCTGGGGGAGAGATGGAGGGCTTCAAGACTCTTGTCAAAAGCTATCCTTATTGGAAGAAAATACACTGGGAAAAAAAACATGTATTTATTCATCAAAATGAGCAACATTGAACAATGTTGACTTGGAACATTAATCATACAGTAGCCATCGGAATCCACAGTGGTATCACAAATATCCATAACAGGCCTATACTACAACAGCATGCCTCTGTATGTCACAACTTTGGCTTTGTGGCATGGCTTCTCTTAATCAACAGCCACAGAAATAAAAGGAGGGGGGGTGGAGAAAAGCTGAGCGTAAGCGACAGACTCTTGGCAGACGCAGCCCCTGCAGTTATAACTTCGAAAACCGCTTATAGTTTGCAATATTTGAGAGGGCGAAGTGAAAAGGTAGCCATTTCTCCTAGACGATGCGTAATGAGGGAACCATAGGGAAGAAGAAACAGTGAGTGGTTTCTGGAAGCGGCACTAACACAGGGATCAGCAGCATTAAAAGAGATTTACACCCTCGGCTCTTAAACAGTTTTCTTTTGCTCAATGGTTCCTCTTTTACAGATATTTCAAGGAAGTAATAAACTGCACTGACAAGCATTCGAGTGGCTTTGAAACATCCCTCATGGGCAACAGAGCTCCATCACTTCTATCACAGTGCCTCGGCTCAGCGTCATTATTTCTGTAGGAGTCGGGCCTGTTTCTCTCTGTTAACAACATCTGGCCTCGCCTCGGATATTATGATCAGCTTGTTGTTGTTTATATCAAAGAAATGTTGTGTAACTTACTATAATACCTCAAGCATTACGGTCTCCTCAAGGGTAAATCAGTTAAACATTTATCTCGATGTGAGTGGTGCTTTTGCTGTGCGGTTTAGGCCTACAGACTGTTTTTCCTGACGATTAAGTTCTTTTGAAGCTGTCTGCATGGTCCAGAATGAGGCCCTGCACAGTGTAAGATGTCATACTCCCACTGTGCTGACCAACATGCTCTGTGGGCCTTGATGTGCCCATAACATTTAATGGTACTTTGGCAAATGGTAATGGAAACTCTTACTTTGCCTAGCAATCACATTTCGTTCCCTTCTTTCTGGTTGGCTCTTTTTTTTTTTTTTTTTTTTTTTTATTTACCATAATTATTCGTTTGTGTCTTTGATACACTTAAGTATGAACTCATGGCTGAGAGAGAAGAGTGGAAAGAATATGCATTATCTGCTAATTATTAAGCTTAAGGGTGGGATAAATAAACCAGAACGAAAGAGAACATTTGTCTCGAGTAAGACATGGTTCCCCGCGTTCTGCTACCCCTCAGCATGGATTTTTGTAGTCTTGCAGGGAAAGCAGAACATCACAAAGATTGTCCTTTTGGACTTGGAGCCAGGTCCTGGGTTTGTGAGGTACTCAGAAGGAGGAGGGGGAGGAGGAGAGGTGTGGGTCATGCCATGGCACGTTCACGTCTCGGTGTGGGATGAGGAAACATCTCGACCTCAGGTTGAAGAAGAAACAGCCTGCTTCTGATTAGTCACTCTGATCTGCAGTGATAAACAATTCCTGTGGTCTCCTGCTCACAGAGACATCACTGGCAACGATTGAGTGTTCACGGGTGGTTTGTGTATTTGTATGTATGCTCAGACATGCAGGGTTTGAGCGTGTGAGTGTGTGTGTTCAAAAATATTTCCAGAAAATAAGATCTAAATTGTCAGTATTTCACCAAAAATAGCATGAATTGATTGATCTGGTTGGATGTGGGCATCAGTTATATTTTACAAGCTTGAAATGGAATAATGTGATGTTCTCATGGTGTAGAATGACATCAGAGTTGTAATTTGCAATCCAAAACATGAGGGTTTGTGGTGATTTTATTAACTATACTAAGACAGTCACATGTTTAAATAGGAGAATGGATAAAAAAGGCATGCACGATATCTCTTAAGGCTAAATCTACAGCCCACAACAGACTAAAACCATAACCAGAGGGTGATGGAGGAGTTTTAAAACATTTCTCTGTTGTCCTCTTTCCCCTCGCTGGTAACTGGCAAGTTTATCTGTTGCTGCACTTCCGTGCAGATGCCTGGCATCAAGCCTCAGGGTGATAAAAACGTCTTCAGAAGGTAAGTGTTTATGGTGAGAATCCATAAGGTTAGAAGGATCAAAGCTCCGTTGAAAGGACATTAAGCAAAGAAACAGCAATAATAAACAAAACAGCCAGTTAGTCATACAATCAGATTTATGACACCTAGAAACCATGTCAGGGAGAGGCAGCTTTCTGTCAGGCTGTTCTTTATTGCTGTAAAAAAAAAACAGCCTCCAAGTCCAAAAAAACAGGCTTGTTAAGTGAAAAGAACAATAGCAGTAAGGAAGAGAGGGAAGCATTTCAGATTTCACACCACAAATATACACAAGGTCTTTTTTTGGCACCTCATATTGCTCTTGTGTTATTTTCTCTTTCTTGTCCTGGATTGAAATAAGACGCTGATTGGATGAAAATCGTGTTTGACTTTTTCATTCTCAGTAAATTTCTGGGGTTTGGGAGTTGAGGGTGGGGGATTGCTCAGCAGCCCCTCTGTCTGTCTTATGAGGAAAAGTATTTTAGCATCAGACAAGAGTCTTGTGTATGGCTCAGCTTGGGCTCTCTCTGGCGCTCGTCGATTGGGAACGTCTGATTGAGTTGACTGTTTTAGCTGGGTATGTTCTCAACCCCACCCCCACCCCACCCCCCTGCCACCAACTCCACACTTCATTGCCGGATTACACTGTGGGAAAACCTCAGAGAAGTTAAATTATACATTTGTTTTTGTTTTGTTTTCTTACGCATTCACATTCAGATCAGGTTTTAGGAGTTTTTACCGCTCTATGAGCACTTGCCACAGCGATCTGACATGTTTTCTTGGAGGTTTTCTGTGGTGGGAGTGGGAGTGGTGTACCACCCGGGCCTGCCATTCCCAACCTGTCCAGTCATTTGCTCAAGGCTGCGGCTTTAAGTGGGAATTATTACTTGGGAGATAAGTATGGAGATAAGCTGGTCCTGGCCTGCAAGATGTATGAGGTGTCTGGACAGTGTGAGAGGTGCACCTGACCTGGAAATGAATGGCGTGAAGGTACAAGTGCAGCACATGAACCTCCTTTTTCATCCGGCTCCTGTCTTGTAAGCACAACGCCCCAGATCATGACACAGATATAAGAAAGTGCAGACAGTTGTATCTTTGGGGGGGTTGTAAGATTTTATCTGGTGTTTAGGTTAAAACATCTGCACTTTGTATGTTGTAGCACTAAAGCTATAAGTAATACTATATCAAATAATTGTGTGGGGAAGGGAGGGATGAACATTATATTTCACTTCTTAGAAAAAGTACTCTTGTAGGTGTTATTAATATTTTATCTGGATCCTCCCCTTGGCTTAGAAAAAAACCTGCAATACTCTCCCTGTAATAACCTTAGTATGTTAATGGGATAATAATTTTCATTATCGTAGTTTAATTCTTTTTCTAATAATTAATCTACAAGGGAACATTGAAATAAAATATAAATATGCAGTGATGGAAAAAATAAAAGGCCATCCAATGCCCCCCCCCCCAAAAAAAAGTCTCCCTTTAGCAAAAAATAATAAAATATGTAACAATCCCTATCTCTGACCCTCCTCCATCCCTAATAATTTTCATACAGTCCCTAAATGTTGTATTAGTTTACTTTATAAAATGTGAAATCTGAACATCTTAGCTACCATATATGCAGATAGAATTCAGTGGCCATATCTAATAACTTTAATCTCTTCAACTGAATTATGAACAAATACGCAATTACACAATTGGAGTTTTTCAGAAAAGAGAAAGTGATTAGGTTGCTGCTTCACTAAGGTGTGTGGGAGAAACATTCCTCCTGCTTGGTATGTTAATTCACAGCTCCAGGGTCTGTACCAGCCTTCCTTCTTTGAAGTTGCTCTTTGTGTTGGCTTCTACCCATCAGGTGAACTTAGCATTTTTTATTTATTAGGCAATCCCTCACGTGTACAAAGATGATAAAGTTGACATGTTACACGCAGTTGCCACTTTTTGCACGTTAAGGAGAGCGCTTTGTCAAACACCCCCAACAAATTTGAGCTTTAAATTTGATGACAGTTTACATGCCAAAGGAGTTTGCTCATTGGACGGCTGCCAAGACACTAAAAAGAATCCAGACCAGATCATTATGATCTTACAAACAGTGTCAGTGAAGCAAAGTACTCACAGGATTATTCTGGATTTACCTATCATTATCTGTTCTTTTCAGTTTTTTGACTCACAAATCCCTTCAACTCATTTGATTCTTTTTTGAAACTTAGTGTGTTTCAGTACATGTGAGCACATTTCTGCTCCCTGGAACATTTCCTCTCATCTGCCAATATTGCTTTTTTCTTCTTCTTCTTTTTCTCTAAAACTCTCAACTAAGAATCATTGTCAGGCAGCCAGCTAATGTCCAAAAAGGTCACCCGCTGTTATGATTGAAGTGAGCACTGGTGGTTTGACCCGCCGCACAAAGAGTTATAGGTGGCCCGGTCAGCTTGTCAGTCAGGTTGGGTAGTTTTTTAATCATTTCATCTTTGCTGGGGGGCTCTCCTGAGACCCCTGCAACGTTTAGCAGTCTGCGGCTCAGGACCCCGGGGCTCGTCTAAGCCCTGCCTGTATCCGAGCTGCCATTATTAGCTCTGCTCTCCAGAGCACGCCGCTCATCTCTCCCCTGAGAGGGCTGCTGAGAAATGAAGCGCGCTGGCTGGGCGCGGCAGCGGAGGGCCAATAGCCCGACATGGAACAGTAATTACTCCATTGATATTCCTCACACAATAACACTGTCATCTCTCATTTGCATAACCTTGCTCGGCTCGCCACAGCAGATGAATGCATATGATCTTGTCAAGAGGCTGCAGGAGTTTAGATGGCGTATGAGTGGAGGGGTTTTTCACCTCCTTCGAGGTGCCAGTTTTATTTCAAACACACGGGATAAACTGTTTGATTATGATTAAGTTAGCAGAATGAAAGAGGAAACCACCTTTCTCCTGTTCTGTATATACAGAGCTTTCTGGCTCAGTTGTCTTTGTGGTATCAGGACATAAACAACAAAATGGAGAGAGGAGGTTGTGGTGTATAAGGTTTGTAACAGTGTATGTGCATGTGTGAGTCTGCCTGAGAGAATGAGAGTGTGTTGAGGGGGTGGGTGTCAGTGGATGTCATAGGGCCCTGTCTCAGTCCTTGGTTAATGGCCATTGGTCATAGGCTGTCTCCCCTTTATTTCTTTTGCTCTCCTGCTCTATCCTCCCAGGTCTCCCACTGGAGCAGCGCCCTCAGGCACCGCATCATTTATTGCTGTCAGGAGTCACAAGGGAGAGGAGGGGAAGGGGGGGTGGGGGGTGTACAGGAGGAGGGAAGACAGGGAGAAGATGTGCTGCGGAGAGAAGCCAATGGAGGCGATGGGGAGAGGCAGGCACGCTAGACTGTCAAATCTCAGTCGTTGAATATTTAATGGAGCCTGGAGTGTTTATTTAGTTAGCCTGTCGATTTTTACCGCTCTGTCAATAGCAGCTCCCGTGTAGCCTGCTGATGATCTTTAGTGTCTCTTCCCCCAGGAGAGGCCAGGCACTAAATGCAATTATGGATTTTCCTGCACCGCAATGTGTTTGATATTTTTACTGATCTAATTTGCAATCTGGTAGTTTATTGTTTGGCATTTTAGTGGCGCTCAAGTGGCGAGGCAAATTTGATTTCCCCTCATAATTCTTTATAACTTCATTAATGCTGTTAGCACATTGGCACAGATCTTAAATAAAGCTAGAGAATCATCCCATGGATGAATGCATTCCTCATTTTATTGTCTCCATTCCCCATTCTTTTTACTGATTCTGGTTCTAATTAAAAATCATCCTAGTGGTGTACTGTCTTTGTGAAATATGAAATCATAATCTGATTTGAATGGCTCCCTTCACAGAGGCATGTGTATTCAACCATACGCCCAGATCTGTTGTGGGCAGAAAGAAACAGAATCAAAACAACTTTCTTTCAGTGGCATTCACCATCTTCAGAGACAAATGAGGGTATTAGCAACAGAGCAACAAAAGTAACAAAGGCAAAATAATGTGGGTGATTGTCTCGGAGAGACTGTACGGTTCCATGTGTTTCTGTAGAGCCGTAAGGATTTCTATCCCTATGACGGATGTGTTAGTTAGAGGGGCAGCATTAGCTGTAATGCTGTTAGCATGTAGCCGTGTGAGTGATGTGCTAGTTAGATGCCCAGCAGTAGAGCTAATGGTGTTAGCGTGTTGAGCCTTCAGAGGGATGCAATCGGTTAGGCTGTGATGGATGAGTGTCGTGCCGCAGAGGCCTGCAAGCCTCCTCATTCGCCAAGCTGTCAGCTTCTTAAGTGGACGTGCACAATTAGTGCTGTAATCAGAGACTGCCTAATCTGATGGTAGGCTTAGCATTCAGTTGGAAAAATGGCTCATCTAGCTGGTGGTGAGTGAATGATGACTGCTATAAAAAGAAGAGTCAAAGCAGTGTTAGAGAGAAGGGGCTGATACACATCTTTCTGAACCATTCAGTATTCCTGCGAATGTACAGTAAGTAGTACATGATGGTGAAACTTGATCTTGGTTGAGAAGGCATTTTACTGAGGTAGTGCTTTATTCCACAATGCTACTTCCTCTCTGTTTCAGATAAAAGTGAAATTATCCTTAAAAAGAATTGGATGATCTGTCATCGTTGTAGTTCCCTGCTGTCGAGTGACTGAGTGACAGCCAGACGCTGTCATAGGAAGCAGAGCATGCATTCCACTTCAGGGGTAATGAACAGGGCACATCTCACACTCAAACGCACTCAAACAAGGGGACATATGCACGCATCACTAAGTTTCCAAAACAAACAAAGGAAATATCAAAGGCAGAGTAGGTATTGTAGCTGTGCCTCTATGATCTACTTTAGATCAACAAAACCTGTTCTAACTTGGCCCGGTGTTATGCACAGACACACAGCTGTTATTACTGGCCAGATTATCAACTAGACGAGACTGTTGCTGTAATGAGGGCAACCACAAATTACATTATTATATATTTGTTATATCACATCAACTCTGCTTCGATCTGCAGGTAAACTCACATCTTCAAAAGAGATCTAGCTTATTAGAGCACTGTTATTTTTTGTTTCACTCTTTTGGTGCTTTTCCAAATGATGTACAAATAAATTGTAATCATTTATATGATGAGCAATGTGATGATGTATGTGCTGTGGCAGATTTGAATGAGAGGGTTAAACAGATATTTGAAAGTTGCAGTGCGGGTTAAGTTTGAGGTCTAGATAACAGAAATGCAATACAGTTATCTCATTAAGCAAATCATATTTATTTACAGAGAGGACAGCAGTTAAAACCCTCTGAAGATGCTCCATACGCATTAAACTCTGCTATAATCCTGTCTCTATTAGCTATAAATTATGAGACTCTTGTTTCAGACTTTTTCTATTTCTGATGATTCACTCAGAAAAGATCTGTATGAAACTCCCTGCAGTGTTGCCATATGTACTTATATATATATATAAATATATATAAAAAAATATATATATATAAAACAAGAAAACATGTTGCTTTTATTTACAGTAATCCCTGCAGTTGCTACTGCCCAGTTTGAACATGGACTTGTTACTTTGTGAAGACGTTCCTGACAGCAAAGATCCCCTCTCTAATTGAGGGCTGTCATCAGATCAGCTGCAACTTTCGCCCTTCCCCTCTTGCATAATTTGTGTGGTTTCAGAAGAACACATACCCTCTCAGCTAAATCTTAATTATATGAGCAGAGATGAGAAATGTTTGTAGTCCAGCCATGTGTAAAATTCATTGTCCTTATCGGCCGAGATGAGAGGGGGAGCGAGGCTGAGGAGGATTTCTCTCGGAGCAGGAAATGTCATTTCTCCGTAATAGTTTATGATTCATCCCTCCACCTTTTGACTAAGTAATGAAGAATGACAATTAGAGCGGGCCATGGGACTAGAAATCAAAGGGCTGAGATTCCCCTTGGCAGAGTCAGGGCCTGTCTGAGTGTGCTCCCAAACTGGATCCAGATGTCGAGGTCTGCGCTGCCATAGGCTGCCGCTGTTGCTGCTGCTGCCACAGCCACACAACGGCTTCTTTCTGCCAGCCAGCCAGCCAGTCAGCCAGCAGCTAGCCAACCAATCTCTCAGCCTCCGTGCTTGCAAACATGACAGGAGACTCTCCCGGTGAGAGCCTGGGACAGAGGCCCCCGCTCCAAATAAAAGAATTCCAGCTTGCGGCCCTCACAGAGCCAAGGGCTGCAGAGTATCATTGCTTTGCATGCTGTGATTTATCTAACCCTCGGTTCGTGTCTCTATCCCTTCTTTGTCTTCCGTCTGTCCTTTAGTTTGTGTCTATCCCTGCTCACTGTGCATGTGGGCTGCCTGGTGGAGCTAAAACAATGTTATGTGTGTAAATAGGTTTTTAGTAGGTGTAATAAATTTGCAGATTGACATGAAATTGTTGCAAGAGTGCCAGCAGATATTAAATTGATTGATTTATATGTGCTTTAATTATCGTCCAACTTTTTTTCTTGTACATTTCTCATAAAAAAAAAATACAGCTCAGAAATTGTGAGTGATTTGATGTGCCGTTTTTGTTGGGGTGGGGGTGGGGGTGGGGAGGCAAGTCAAGGGGGTCAGGTGTTGTCACTCAGTGCGGCGGCTGAATCAATGGTCCGGTGTGGCAGAGAAAAGACCAGCAGAGTGCTATTGATATGTTTAACAAATTAGCCCTGATGACGGCAGGTGTGATTGTGAGCGCTGCTCTGGGGTCAGCTCGTCATATGGTGGCTAACAGACATGATATTGCTGCGTGTCCTGATCTCTCCATTCCCTCACAATGGCATTAGGGGCACCCCAGGGAAATAAAGAGTCCCACTCCCCTGTCCCCAGTGCTCTTCAAATTAACTCCCCAGAAGGTTAAGCTCCCTGATTCATAATTATTCAAGCCCACCACCACCTCCACCAGCCCTCTCCACATCCACTTCCCAACCCCTCTCTCTCCTTCTGGCACTTCTCCTGAGTGGCACTTGGCTTTTTGTGGGAAAGCCCAGGAATTAGATTAGCTAAGCCTGACCTGTGAGCGTACAGCCAGATGACGGGAGCGGGATTGGACTTGATCTCTGCCTGTCTAGCTGTCTCTCTATTCAATCTAGCTGTCTGTCTCTCATACGCTGTGTTATTGCTTGTGAGCGTCCCTATGGATGAGACATTTTCAGCCGCAGCTATTCAGCAATTGCATATATGGCTCTCAGAGGAGCGGCCAGTGTCAAGAGTACATCTCACTTGCATGGACGTGATTTGAATGATGCGAGGCTCGATTGGCCTTCAGTTCTCCCTTTGTGGGCCTGTGACAGTCTCAGTGCTGGTCTGCTCATTAAATAAATGCCAACATCAAACAAAGCATAGTGACTGTTAAGCAAAGATAGAAGAAGAGTCTTCCCACAAACTGTAGATGCAATGGCAAAACTGTCTACTACACTCACAAGATTGCAGTTTGAAGTTCTCTGCTCTAAGAGTATTATTTTTTCTTAATATCTATGATCTTAAGAGGAATTTTGGCGGTCAGAAGCAATGCACTCAAGTGCTTTTAAAAGCAGTTTCATTTCAAATAAAATGCACTGTGATTATCCATGGTTTTTCAGGAATTTGCTTTTTCTGAGTTCACTTAGACTCTGGATTTCACTGGAAAACACAATTTCTGAGTCAAAGGAGAGAGCCTTAGATGCTGAATGTTTATAATGAAGAGAATTTAGGATACAAGTTTCAATTAAACCCAAAATTCCTGTACACATTTTTTTCACACACAGAGAGTGAAAGTGACTCCCACATCACCATAAAAACACGCTTGTAATCTCAGCAGCACAATTGTGACCTTCTGGAATTACATCAGAGTGGCACTACCACTGAGGCCATGCAAAAACTGTTAATAGTTGTCAGAGTTCTCAATCAGTCTAGATTGTCCATGGAGGAGCTATGCGCCTCTGAAGTCAATTGGGTTCCTCTGGAGGCTGAGGATAATGTAATGAGGGACCACTCTTAGTGAGGGCCCGGGCTCCTTCCTCTACAATCACATAATTAATCTCCTGATTCTACCACTCACCGTGTCATGACAGATGCGTTTGTGTTTGGTGCATAATGGTGAAGACTTCTGTGCTTCCCACATGTTTTGGAAAATGGTTATAAAGCCCATTCCTTTACAGCCTACAGAGGGTTACATACAAAACAACCCTCCCTTTGGGCCCTATTAGGAGACAAAGAGAAACACACACACACACTTCACAAGCAGGTACCCTAATAATATGTCGGCAATTTAGATAATGACTGGGAGTGAGATAAACTGAAGTGTGTATTACAGGTAATTGGATCTGCAGTGTGTTGGCTACCTAAGCATCTATGGGGATGCGTATTGTGAGCTTACAAGGGGCACTAGGAGATGGACTGTCAATGATAAGTATTGTAAGGCTCTCTAGCATATGCAGTAATAATGGCTGATTTGAGATATTTTACCTCGCCCACACCCTCAGACATAATCAGAGCCCAAAGCAGATCAGAACTGGCTTTGGGTATCTGGCTCTGGACAAAGCCGACTTTACATCATTTCTCCTCAGATCCCCGGGTTCTCGCGAGCACGTCCAGTTAGTCGGCAGATGACAAATACAACACCGGGGGCTGTCAGAATGATCAAGTTGAGAGAGTTTTTTCCTCCAAGGTGAAGCCTAGAAAAGTTGGAGCCATAATGAGAGTTGTCAAGCCTGTGAGGTGAGGAGCGGAGTATAGCAGGCAGGTGGGAGCAACGCAGAGGGTGCCTTTGGGGACCTGGAGGGCTGGATCTCCTTGGCCTTTAAAGAGATTACCTTGGCAGTGTAAGGAGCAGGTCTACCTAGAGGGTTTAGGGGGAGATAGGCCAACCAGCCCATTACCGATACTACAGAGGACCCTCACAAGCTTCATTAATAATCTGATGATGAATCACTACTTTAATTGGACCTTTATAGCTGTTGCCCAATCCCTAGTCCCATTTTCTCAAATCCATTCGTAATGGGGTGATAGTTTGTTTTTATTTCACACAATAACCATTTTTTAAATTGATTACATTTTGCTACTTATTTCATGAATGATGGTTGAGATAACTAGGGATTGTGGCTAATGTGACGACGCTTTATAAACATGTTCCTTTCCAAATAGTTAATTTGCAGCCTTTGTTTAGATATGTCCATATGGCTCAAAGTACTGTCTGTTTTAAGACTACACACAGGGTCAGATTTCTCCCACTCTTAATTAGATGAGGGATGGTCTAATTAAATCAAATTCATTATCCTCAGCTCTAGAAATCAAGAGGCTCTATTGGAAATAAGGTTAGGCTCCCCCTCATCCATCATGCCCTAACTAACCAATTTACAGGCCAGCCTTTTGCATGAGGCATTATTACCTTGTCATAAACACTTACCTTTAAAATCCTCGAATCAAGCCGTGATATGCTAAGCTTTTATCACATTAGTTTGTGCTACTGTGTCAGCCTCTTTCTGCCTAAGATAAAGTAGGCTCCCAAATAATTATATTAGCCACATAAGGCGGAGACAGTGCAAACGACTGCTATTTAAAGCTGGCTGATAATTCTGTATAATTAAGACATAGTACAGTTCCTCACACAGAAGAGGGATCGAGGGCTTTTCTGCGGTGAAACAATGAAAAACAGAACAACAAGGACAACAGGACTGTTGTGAGGCTCTAAAGAGGCTCTACAGACTGAAAAGCAACACATTTATCTGTGACAAAATTCCACCTTAGTCATGTCCTCTGCTATGGCTGCACTTAAGTCCTAATACCATTAGCTATACTCTCCTGGCCACACTTGGTCTCATTCCTGCAGCTGTGAGTCACTCTTCATCCATTGTGTAAGAAACACAAAAAGCAACCATCATGATTATTCTGAGCTCAACTGATCTATCTGAGGCGATGCGCCATTCATCATATGGCTCGTCTTTGATATTACTGATGCCAAAAATGATTAAAATTCTCTGTTTTAATAAACTGTCGCAGCAGCGTTTCACAGTTTATATCTTTGCATATTTATATCTGATTATTCCTGTTTTAGCATGCGAATAGTATGGTAAAGATGTAAGGATGCTGTTGCTTAAAATTTATAACAGTCCACCATAGGGCCACAAGCCCTTTAAATGCTGCTCGGTGTTGGAGCCATATTCTGAAACACATGAGGCCTGTCCTCTGATCTGTGTTGGAAAGTGAATTAGTAAGCTCCATTCTAAAGCCAGTGATAGCAATGGGCTGAGAGCAGTGATTTGTTGGCAGTGTATATTACAGCCCACGGTCAGGGAGGGAGGGATCAGAGGAGCGTGTGTGTGTGAGGGATAGGACAGGGGGCCTTATCACTCAGTGTTTACTCACAGTAAATTGAGTTGAAATAATAGTCTTTCTCTGAGGCCAAACAATGGAGCAGGCTGCAGGCCGAGGGCCCAGGCTGGTGCAGAGCTGGCCTGCGCCACTTCAAAATGAAAGACTGAGCCCGGGGCCATGGGGAGGAGGAACGGCGGGAGAGGGGTGGAGGGGGGCTGTGGGGGGAGGCCTTTATGTGGACGGCTACACCAGTCGCGGAGCAGACACCCCTCTGACAGGCACCTGGGTAGGACAACGGGGAGAGAGGAGCATGGTGCTGGGAGGGGGTGGTGGAGTGATGAGGCCTCGGGGCTCTGTCATTAGGTTGGTGGTGGAAAGGAAGATGACTGCCCCGAGGACAGAGGAGCGACAGGTCCCGGTGGGACAGAGACCACAACCTCTCATTCCCCTGGGTCTGCAACGGGACTGGTGCTACATGTCAGTCTGTTAGCCCCCCCCCGCTTCAACACGCTCACATAACCTCTGGCTATGGTTGAGCTCCAGGAGTCTAACCTGCAGAGAGAGTGTGAGTGTGTGTGTGTGTGTGTGTCTAAGCAACAGAGAGGCAGAGGCTGAAAGAGAGAGGCGTAGAGATCATATCCATGTAGTTCATGGACCCTCCTATGCCATTGTTTCTGTGTGCGTGTGCTTCAGCTGCACCTCAGCTCTGCCTCTTCCCCTTCATTTATCATTCTGCAGCATAAAGTGCTGCCACAGCATTATAGAAACAGCTGCTTTTTTCAGACAACCAGAGAGAATGGGCTGCTCCCCAGCACACAAAGACACACTCCTGGACCTAAAGAGAGTGTAAAATTGGTGGGTGAATGCAAACCTTTTTCCTTGCTGAGAGGGCTGACCACGGGTGTCAATGTGGCGGCAGACATTGTCATCTGAAGACAAATAAGGATCCATACCGGCCCAATCATGTGTACAATGAGTGGCAGGGGCACCAGTGAGATTGGCCTTGTTCACGGCCAAATATGCATAACTACAGCTGCTGCATAACACTCTCTTGAGAATTCATATGAGGCCGTTTAAACAGGCCCTGTATCTATGAATCATCCGAGTGGAAGCACCTGTATCTCTGTGCGCTACAACACAATACAGTGTCAATTTATTGAGTCCTGGGCTAAAGCAATGGGAAAACAAACCCTGTCAGCGCTCTTTAAGGGGTCATAATGCAGTCACTAAAGGGCTGTGGTAAGACCACTGAGCTGACTCGAGGTAAGCGCCGCAGGGCCATGCAGATACACTGTCGGTTGGTTTGTGGAGAGACCTGACGTGCCGTGCCATGCTTCACCATTCCATTCTGTGCCTTAAAGGCTCCGAGGGAATTTTGTCGAACCTGTTCTCTTCCAGCTGGAGAGATGAGATTTTACACTCCGCCAACCACATGACAGAGAAATGCTCAGTGTGTGTGCGTCTGTGTGTGGGTGTGTGGGAAAGACAGAGGAAAGTAGAGAGAGCAAGCAGAAAAGGCATCAGACAAACTCCCCTGCCAGACCTCCTGGGGCAAAATGCATGCTTGAATACTTTAAGACATGAACAAAATAGTTTCACAGTAACATTAGCTGCTACAATGGAGAGAGAAATTCCCTCTCAAGATTAAACACAAAAACATGCACGTACACAACACAGGTTGCAGCAAGTCCAGACAATTCATTTATTGTTCTTTAGAGTTATTTGTACCTAGTGTGGAATGTATATTGTAGATAAAAATGATGAAATTATCAACAGAAATGTACTGCAGGTGTCTTTTTGAAGCAACAAGAGTTAGAAACACTTTTGTTCTACATATTTCAGAATGAGCAGCCCCTAAATCTGTCATTCAAAGTACTGTAAGAAATAAATGACAAGTACTGTCAGAAATATATGTGTAAAGTAAATTATTTTGCAGTACGTTTGTTGAGTATTCAGGTCCTTTACTTAAGTAAAAGTAGCAATACTGCAAAATAAAGTCCAGCATTGAAAATGGCATTTAAGGAAAAGTGCAAGTGTTTATAACAAAAATTACTTTAAATATAAAAAATAAAAGTATACATAATTGTGAGTGCTATACCAATATATATTATATTTTTGGATTATTACCAGCATTTTACTGCACCTGGTCAAGATGCAGCTAATATTGTATACAATTAGGTACTTTAAATAAGGCTATCATATATTTTGTGATTCAAATCTGTAATATTAACTACATGCTTACCCTCTAAATTGTAGCAGTGTAGAAGGATAAAGTGGCATTAACTAGAAAAAGAAAATCAAGTTAAGTACAAGTGTCTTAAATTTACTTCAGTGAATACATTCCATCACTCATCGTTTATAGCCAACAGTGAGATAATAACACAGTGTTTTAATATGTTTCAGATAAAGCAATTATTCATTTCATGTTTGTGCAAGAAATGAACATAAACGCTAAGTAGCAGAAATCAGTGTCTAATTTTAAATAGGAATTAAAGCTGCGAGCAGCGTTGAACGGGCCCTCGCACCCGGCGCCCGTCGGGGGAGCGGCGACCGCGGGACCCCGGCAACCGCGGGGTCAACGCAGGTCGCAGGGCACACGCTGGCGTAACAGTTCACACTTCCGAGATGTAAAAATTTTAAATAAAAGCTTTTATGCTAATTATTTTCTGTGATAATATTTTTCAGAGCTCATCATCTGTGACAGCTCTTGGCTCTCCTGACTGTAACCTCCCTGTGGCAGCTTCTCACAGACTCAATCAACTCCTCTTCCCCTCCCCCCTCAAACACAAACACAAACACAAACACACACACACACACAGATACCCCCTCCCAAAAGGAGATAAAACTCAGTTTTAACTTGAGTTTACAAGCTTTGAGCTTTGAGCAAAAGCATTTTTTTGCAAGTTCTGTTATTGGGTGCATATATAAATCATTTATGCTTAAACAAGGGTTATAATGAAGTTATTTGAACAGTGAATATCTCATCTGCCTAAAGTCAGGGCGAAGCCACTAACCAGCTGTAGGGATGGGTATCATTAGGATTTTATCTTTATCCATACAGACCCCTATCAGTCCAGCTCAGACTGTTACTGGTTTAAGAGAGTGAAGTTTATAGCAATTTGCAAAATTTGGAGATTAGTGACAAACTAACCAGTTAGACTACATACAGACAAGCTTTCATTTTAGCTGTTAGTAACAGTTTGCCATGAGCTTAACCAGCGTGCTGTGCTTCGTGTTAAACATGTCATGAGACTGTGGACAACGTTTGAGCCAGCTTTGACATCTGCAGATATGAGTTTCTGAAGAGGGGCCTGCTGAGGTTAGATGTGCTGAATAATACCCATTTTCATATCAGAAAAAACACTGCATTAAACATTGTCTTAGCTCACTGAGCTGAGGTCAACAGGTAATATAACCAACCTGTGAGGTGGCTCACCCCCGTAAGATAAACACATAAATGATCCCTGATAGAACCGATAATTAAAGGCACATCAGTGACAGGGAATGCTATTAAAACTAAACTATAAACTGGTGACATTAACTGCAAAAGAAGATTTTTATTGATACATTTCAGGTAGAATTTAGTTTTCAATAAGGAAAATGCTGTAAGAAACCTGAATTTGTTGCAACAAATTTAAAATAAAAGCTTTTATGCTAATTATTTTCTGTGATAATATTTTTCAGAGCTCATCATCTGTGACAGCTCTTGGCTCTCCTGACTGTAACCTCCCTGTGGCAGCTTCTCACAGACTCAATCAACTCCTCTTCCCCTCCCCCCTCAAACACACACACACAGACACACACACACAGAGACCCCCTTCCAAAAACCCATCAAAGAGTAATACAATGGCTCCATCTGTAGGATAAAGTAGAGAGTCGCAACAGGAAGTTACCCCAAAATCTGAGGTTTCAAACAGGAAGTTGGGTTTCCGAACTTTGACGGGCCAGAACCGGCACACGCTTCGACCCAAACTCACAATTTTCGGAGGACTTCTTCCAAAAATTGTCAAGGAGGGGCTGACAACATTTGAAGTGAATCTGGTCACCCGTCTAGAAACTGGACATCACACTATAAAATATGTCATTTCCTGCTATAAATAGGTGGCGCTACAACAATTGTATGAATATTGACATATGGATGTGTGCAGATAGG
Source organism: Lates calcarifer (assembly GCF_001640805.2). Classification (NCBI taxonomy): domain Eukaryota; kingdom Metazoa; phylum Chordata; class Actinopteri; family Centropomidae; genus Lates; species Lates calcarifer. The sequence continues at coordinate 16,318,814 of NC_066845.1, forward strand.
TACCATTAACAATCCTGTAAAGTTTGATGCAGTTTGGACAAAGTATGGCCGAAATATAGCAAAAATAAAGCAACTTCCTGTTTCGTGGCGAGTAATCGAACTTTGAGGGGCCATAACTTCCACGCCCTTCAACAAAAACTCAAAATCTGCCGCAATTTAACATCGTCTATGTCTTAAGAACATACTATTAAGTTTTGAAGTCAATGGGATAATGCGTCTAGGACTAGTTCGCGTTCAAGCGACCCCTGGAAATGGCCAAAAACACACAATTTTTTCACCTTCCGGTCAAAATAAAAATACTTTCTGTTGGGTTTAGAATATGGCTCCAAGAGACTTTTTGGTGCGTCATGGGATGTTACATATGTGTGCAGATTTTCAGATTTTTAGGCGCAACGGGCTTGAGGGGCTGTTCCGTTTAAAAATGTAGGTGGCGCTACCGAGGGCATTTTACCACGCCCATGCTCAAGACCCCTAAATTATTAAATTTTTCGCCGTGCCTGACGCGTCTGCAAATTTTGGTAAGTTTTCACGCATGTTAAGGCCCTCAAAAAGCCGATCTAAGAGGCGGAAAAAGAAGAAAAAAAATAATAATAATAATAATAATAATAATAATAATAATAATAAACAGACCGAAAACAAGAGGGTCCTTGCAACTCGTTGCATGGCCCCGTTGGGCCCACGCAACTCGTTGCTCGGGCCCTAATAAATAGTAATGCATTGGAACATGTGTAATTGGATTATTTTTGACAATATGTACTGCATGTGTGCTGGCAGATCCAAATGTTTCCTGCCATATTTTTTTTACAAATATCTCAAGCTCCATTTCCTTGCATCCTCAGTAACTAAGAGAGACTCATGGGAGATAAAACAGGGAGGACTTTTGGTGAGCGCAGTGTGATTCTTTAGTGGAGCCACAGATCATTTTTTTTATTCTTCTAATATAAATTCATCACTTTTATGTTTGACTCCCTCAGCCTGGCTCTCTTAAATCAAACCAATTGGGAAAGAATGTATTAAAAAAAATAATGATGAAGATTCAGAGTTACATTTCTTTCCCCCTCAACCCAAATCTCCCCCTGGAATTTGTAGGTGGTCTCAATAACGTAGCTGATGGTCTTTAGTGAAACAGCAGGTTTTTGGTTTGCTCTGCGGTATATGTGCGCCCCTCTGTCTGTTTGACACATTCCAACACTGCACCCCTCTCCAAGGCTCCTAACTACCAGCCAGTCGCCATGGTTACAGCCATACATCCATGCCAGCCCTTCACACTCAAAGACATATTTGTTTGGCTAGTGTAGCTACGTTCCCGACAAAAAACACAGCTTTTTAGCATAACACCTGCTAATCTTGGGATTTAGCTCTTTGAAGAGGATTGCTGATCAGAAATTCAAATATATTATTTGAATGCTAATCTGAATGTTAATCCCTGGCCCCTGGGTCTTAAAGCATCCTGTCTTTCAATAACAATGTTTATTTTTCATTTGCTTTCCCTTTTTCATTTTCTCTCCCCCCGCCTTTCCACCCTTTATTTAGATTGAGTCTATTCCCTCAAGGATAATACAGGTGGAGTCATTTTTTCATTTGTGTCACAATTTGAGAGTATCTATGATCTGGACACTCCAAGAGAAGCAGATTATAAGCATTTGTTCTGATGAGAATTTAAGTTGGCAGTTAAGGTTGCCCGGGGTGAAATTCTTGGTATCGATCCTTCTTGTGACACCACCATCTTCTGATTTTCAAGATCTAATATCAGCCGTGTTTTATCTAAAAATTCCTAATATATCTTTCAGATTTGTTTATCCCAGAATAATAAGGCTGAATATTGTGATGTCAATTTGTCATGAAAAAGGCATATTTCCTCTTTTTTTTCTCCATTTTCATCATACTTGTCTATTTTCCTCTCAATTTCTTTGCTATTTCCCTAGATGTTATCTGCATTCCTACAGTATATCTGTGTGGCTGAATGTTAGCAGCTAAAGGAGATGAGTGGGTGGCTGATCTGAGTGTTTTACTGTGGATAAATAAATGCCAAGGAAAAAAAGGATGAGATAATGAAAGACAAACCATACCAAAACATATACATCCTTATAAAAACTACCACAGCTTATTGACACATCTGAGTAGTTAACATGGTGTACATTACTCTATAATTGCTGTACTGTATATCCTCATCATTCAGTCTGAAGACTTTCATTGTGCTTGCTTCTTTTGATATGTGCTTCTATAGCGCTGACTTTTGTATTGGCTAAGACGCAGAGACAAGAGAATCAAGGGCAGCAGGATCACAAACACATGAATCCGGATCATGTGAACAACGTCTAATTCCTGGTCGCCTCACATTGTCTCCCTCCAAACTAATTTTGGGCTTAGACCGAATCTCTGTTAAATAAACAGAGCCCCCCTCATGCAACCTGCCTCCACCACAATGATCTCCAGATCATCTCTGCACCATTAAAACCTGGGCAAACACTTTACTTCACACCAATATACTAAAGATTGGAGGAAGAGATTGAGGAGATGGGTTGGTGGTGGTGGTGGTGGTGGTGGGGGGGGGGGACACACAAGTGCTTTTTTTCCCAGTCTTTGCCAGATTGTCTCTCTTTCTCCTTTTCTACCTATTAATCCAGTATCTTTCAGTCCTGGTAAACTCCTCAAGATGGACATTGCTTGGTTCAGGGTGGAAAGGGGTCAAGCTCCATTGGCCTCTGCACAGAGCTGTGGAATTTTTCATTAGTGCACAGCTGGGTCACAAGTGGCTCCAAAGCCGTCTTAATATTGTGTAGGCCCACAGATTAGGAGCGGAGAAAAGAAGCCAAAGCGTGATGCTCTCCACCAGACCCTGTCTTTGCATATTTGCAGACTTGTGCTTTAGAACACCTCATATTACTGTTTGTTTTATTTCTTAGACCCAGAACCTCTGGGTCAATAGTAATTATAAAGCCCTCCAATCCAAATGTTGTTTTTTAACCATTCCAACGCTGAATCTGTAAGATGAGTCCATTTATTTTCTTACAATAAAGAAAGGAAAGTATCTGAGCATCAGTCCATGCTTTTCATTCTTTTTCACTTCATGATTTAATCTAGTCTTTTAGAACTTATTGTTATTTGACTGGACATGAGATCATAGTTGTTTTTATTTCTCCAAAAGTGATATAAGCAGTATGATTTTTAGTGAACTCTTGAGTCAGTGTCTCTCATCAAAAAAATGAAATGAAAATAAAAAAATAAACCTGTGTATCTGTGGGCAGTTAAAGGCAGCCATAGCTCTATAACATATGAGAGCCATTACACTTATTGTAGCCATCACTCTCCCTGCTCTCCCAGCTCTCTCAGAATCACTTGTGGTGGCTCGTCGAGCGGGCTGAGCCCTTTAATAGCAGGCTCTGCTCCACTTCACGCAGATTGGCTTGGAAAGGGCGGACAAACAGACACCCACAGAATTATTAAAAATACATATATAAAATAGCTGCACATGATTTTAATGGGAGCTATCCAGGCCTTTGCTTTTTACAGGGACCGTGTTGTAAACATGTCACATCTCCAGCAGCGATGGCCCTCACAAACAGCTTTACTGGAGTAACGAAATGCAGAGCAAAGCACTTTATAACGGCCTTGTAATTCACAACCTCCTAATTTATTTGTTCAAGGATCAACCAGGCTTTGAGAACAGGTAAAAAATACACTGGAAAAAAAAGCCAAAACGAAAAGAAAGAAAAAAAAAAAACATACATCTTTACAATCGTCATTTCCTCACTGATGTTATTGCAGAGTGTATGCAGCCATATTGTTTGTTCTGAGCTCTAAAAAACGAAGCCTAAATGCGATGTTGCACTCATTTTACATACTCAGGAACACCAGCTGTCCAAACAGCATCATGTGTGCCTGTCTGCTTACTCTTGTATTTAGATGTGTACTTAGCCTCCTCTGCTGCCCAATACACTGTCCTTTTCACTCCATGAGCTTTGTTCTACCTGTGTGGCTGGGGAGGATTATTTCCACGCTGTTTTCCCAGTGACTCATTAGCAGATACATGCAAAGGAGAAGCAGTGGGTCGCTTGATGCTGCAATTCTCGGCATACTGCTGTTGCTTTTAGAGCTGTGTATGAACACAAGGTATTGACTGTATTTAGCTTTATGTGTTATTCTCATACCACCCTCTAAATAAAACACTGGCCACGAGAAAAATTTACTTAAAAGTAGACTAGTCAAATAAGGCATGTTTTTAGACTTGCAGTTAGTTAGAATATGCATGAGCACCACATTCATTCTAAACTGTACTTTGAGTGTTGGGTAATCTGTGAAACACGCAACCCCTGGAATGAGATCATTTGAATAACGACTACAGGGTTAGGATTTCTTTGTGCAGCTGTGCAGTATAGTGTTATATACAGATATGACTGGGATGTCTGTCTGGTCAGGGACTAGTCTGAGGAGCTGCACATTCCAGCACATAAGAGGCTCACGCTGCCGAAGAAATGAAGATGCCATATTTATTTTCACAATAGCAGACGTGTGGGATAGATGATCCTGGAAACACTTGACTGCAGACTAACTGTAACCAGCATCTTTTTACAGATTCACCATGAGCTCTGTTCAGCAGCTATTACTAAGTGTGTTCCCTCTGAGATGCAGGGCAGGTGCATATGCATAACACTAACACATCTAACACGTCTCCGCTATTATCTTCGCTGTGCCAAGTGCAATCAGCTCTTCTCATTCCTCCCCTGTGAGCTCGCAGGCAGCCGGTGCTGCGCTTCAGCGCAGGGAAAAAGCAGAACCCTGTGGCCAGAGCTGTGTGATGAAGAAGGCACCTTTGGGCCATTAGTGGTGTACACATCTCCCGTTAATGTGTTTTACTTTTACCTGCTGGGAGTTTAATTAAAAAACAAAGAGCCTCAATTTAAAGGCCATTATTATGCTAATGTAGTAAGCATGGGATGGTGATTAAGCAGCTTTTAGAGCTGACTGGAGCTGGCCCTTGGGAGAAGAAGGATGGCACTTTTTATTTGGCTTCATTACTCTCCATGAATCTATGCTCCAAAGAGAAATGCTGATACTATGAAACAAGGTCAGCTACTGAGATCATTTATGCAGACAGTATTATCACTACCACTTTTTTTACACTTTACTACTCATGCAGACTGAAAGTTTGTTTTAACCTCCTTTTTATAGAGGGAGAATGAATGAGGATATGCCTTTGCTGGATTTATTTAAATATGCAAATCCACCATGTTAAAGTACAACTTTCTTTTGGAATCCACTTTTATCGTCAGTCCCTCTGCAAGCAATCAAACACTTGTATTAACTGAATTCAGGTTGCTATTTTTAGGCCAGCGTGGTCAACATGTAGCGTCTGCTGCATCTAGAGGAAAACAGGGCTGTACATAACAAAGTAATTTTCACAATGTTGAGACAAAGTTGAAAAGGTTTGCCTTCGTTCATCCGTGTGTGTAGAGAAACATCTGGGCATCAAATGTTTTCCTCTTCGACCAAAGCTCTTGATACTGTTGCTAAGACCCAATTTTCACACACTGAGGCGTGTCTCATGAGGTGCTGAGCAGTTGCTGTTCAGCAGTTCGGAGACCTCTGCTGCCTCTTTGAGACAGATCCGTTTGTTGTCATTCCAGACAACAAACAGAACAATATTCCACCTGAGAATTTGGGCAAGAAATGAGCTATTCATTAAATACAGGCATATTCGGTTAAAATTTTATTTGATGTATGTGAAAACTTTAAAACAATGGTTTGACACTTTAAAAAATATGTTTTTTATGTCATGCATTACATGAGAAGATCATATTAGATCAAGATAAATATTAGGCTTCAGCCAGCAGTCAGCATCTTTGAATCTCACTAATGTACATGTTATAGGTTGATTAATCTATGCAAAAATCAAAGTGTAAAAAGGGCTATACAAAGGGTTACTTGCCAGACTATTTCTGCTCATTTAGTTATTTTTAGAAGTGTTGGTGGGAGAGAGCCAGGATAGCTGTTTCCACATTTCCAGACTTTATGCTAAGCTAAGCTAACTAACTGCACTTACACTGATTAGCAACTACATTTAAACCTATAAAGAGAGAGAAATGTTGACCGTATTTATGCTAAGCTAAGCTAACCAGCAGCTGTATATTTAGCCAACAGATATGAAAGTGGTTATCAGTCTTCTCATTTGCTTTTCCCAAAATGTCAAACAACTTCTTTAACTCTCACATCTGGTCTAAAAAGAAACCTTACAATTTCCAGTTTGATCCCAGATGTAGCTGTACCCAAGATGTCACCAGTTAAAAAAACTGGAAATGTCAAGTGTGCATGGTTGACCGATTGCTCCACATGCCCTTCATCCTGCTCGGAGGCCCTTGTCTGACCTGCCTCCCAGGCTTCAGCTCTCACCTCAGCAATGATTGGCATGGCCACAGGTTTCCTGCCCAAACACGAGAGCCCATCTTCAAAGTAATAGCTTACAGCTGCTGCCTGGATAATCCTCATCCCTTCTGTCTTTGAAGGGATGCGGTGACATAATAGCTTGGGCTATTCTTCCCTAAATTGTTATGGTATTTCTCCAAGTGTTGTTCAATAGCAAAAGGGGGAGTAGGTGAGACTGTTGCACGTGTTGCTAAATGTAGCATGATTATCAAGAGCCATAAGCAGCTCCATACCCCACCCCCCACCCCCCAGCTCTCTTATTCTTCTGGGTTTTCTTTTATCCCACCCCGTCTTCCTGATGCTTATCACTGCGGCAGAAGCATTAAATGTAATGTCTGTAGAAGGGAAATCATTGGCAACATGTGGTGAGAGCTTAAGATGTTGTCACACTTTAAGTTGCCTATAATCTGTTCAAAGGGAGAGTGCATAGTTCTCCAAAGTGCCTGGAAAAAGGGGGGAAAGAAGAAGAGCAGCAACAGCATAGAGGGCGAAGTCTCTCAGCTGCACTTGGCTCGGCTGAAGTGTTCATCAGACAAATAACTGTCGGTCCCTGTTGGCTTTTGTCTTATTCATCGTGCACTTTTTTTTCCCCTCTTTGCGTTCCCTAAAAACACAGCTTGTACCATTACAAGCCTCAACGGTGTGATAATCTGTCTTGGGGAGCGAGAGACAACCATAGATAACGTAAGAAAGGACAGACAAGGGATTACAGGTATGTGGACACAGGATTAAAACAAGGGACGCAATGATTCCTGTGGGAGAGAGGTATGTGCTGAGATGGGCTCTTTTTTCATTTATGAGTCCAGTTCCGGGGAGGCCTGGGTAAATATTGACAGTTCTCTCTGCTTGAGATGCAGCCATTGATCCACACAGGAGGGTCTCATCACTTGATCTGTGCGCTCAGGTGTGGGAGGAGGGAAAGCGAGAGCTGGGGACACGGGCTGTCATGCTGGTGGTCCTCTTTGTGGTGTCTTTTATAAACAAGACTAGCTTAAAGGTGCTGATCGGGCTGCCTCTGCAACACCGGGAGTCGTGTTACTGAAGCAGCCCAACGTCCAGAAAGTGGATTTTGGATGGACATGGGTCTTAGTGTGATGGGTCACTGGGATCACGAGACAGAAAGTGGTAAATGATCACCTTAAATCACTTTAAGTCTGATTCCAGTCGCACCTACAGCTTTTATGATATATTTAATATCCCAGCAGAGCTTCACAGAGAGCTGCGAAATCTCCTTTCCGGCTAATGTTATCAGCAGCCCCTGTTGATTTGTTTTTCTATATATAAAATCATCATTTACATCTTTTCCTCTGTCTCCCGTTGGCATGCTGGCCCACTGGCCTGGTCCTCAAACCACTAATCAGGTAATGTTGGGGAGGTTGAATGGCGTGCCTCCCCCTGGTCAACCTTCACTGCTCACACAGTGGTGTTGTTTTAAAGAGCATTCTTTAGCAGCTGAACTTGGAAAGGTATTAAAGTGGGATTAGGCTCCTCCACAATCCACTGCTTGTGTCATTCAGGGAGTTTGTGTTCTCCTCTCCCCGCTGCCACCTCCCCACTCCTCCTCTGTTTGATTGTGGCTAGCCGCAGGAGTGGGACTGACTGTGCCTTTCAAAGGAGAGGGGTAGGGTTAAATCCCTAGTCCACTGCTCCCTGCTAATTCTCCTTGTTCCTTAGAGAGGGATTTACTTCTGCTGCCAGCTTCTCAAAGGCCTTCTCTGCCCATCCGAAAAGTCGCCGTTGCCTTCCTGTGGAGGTGTGGTTGCCATAGAAGGGGCGTCATGCATGGCTATTCCATCTGAACCCCGCTGAGAATGGGGACCGGGGACTGAAAACAGGCAGAAAGTCCGGATTAGACCCGAGGACAAAGCAGGACAGGAAGATTCCAGAAGGGACGAATAGGAATTACAGCAGCAAAAATAATGCAAAGTGACAGAGAGGGGAAATAGAAAAATAATGGCTTACAAGATTAGACTCGGCGAGGAGAAAGAAGAAAGGAAAGAAGGCTGAATGAGAATGTTTTCATCTAGATGAGAAGATTTGAGAGAGCGGTCGTAGGTGAATGCAGAGTCCTGGACGTATCCAAACTGTGCTAACAAGTAATTTCCTCAACTTTTTAGCTCTCTTTCTTAGCTTAAGCCGCCAGTCATTAGCAAAACATTAGAGTTAGAGCTGGGAACTTGTCTTGACAGATTCATCACCTCTTCTCCCTGATCCTAGCATGTAACATGCTAATCCCTCTAAAAACTAGAAACAAGTCCCTGAATATTCAGTTTATCTTTGCAGACATGAGTTAATGTAAGACTTCCTTTTGATTTCTTTCTGAATTTTTTTTTTTTTTTTTTCCATTCCAAGTGTTGCTCTTGTCTTTCATTTTTCAGTGACCAGACTTGGGAGTTTGTTTAGAGGATATATCCAGGTTGGCACGTCACTTAAACGAAACCCTGCTTGTTTCAGAAACATGCCAACATTTCTTTTAGAGGGGATTATCCTTGAGGTTTTTCCATAGCTGAATAATAATCTTCTTAACTTATTGTAATAAATGAAAGATTAAATGATTTTATGAACCCTGAGACAGCTAGTTCTGGTATATCTGTTGTTTTACTGCTTCATGATGGTTAAAAAAAAAAAAAAAAAAAGATGCTTTAGCTACCGCATTCTGATCCAGAAATAGGTTGTGAGTTTGATTGTAATGAATGAAATTAGTCAAATAACAGTTGTTTGTGATGTAATTAAGACAACATAACATTTGGCCTTGCTGATGCTGCTCTGATGAGCAGTATCACTGTAATTATTTTAGAAAGCTGCACAGACAATAAAAACCACACTAGCTTGTTTCCAGCGTGCATGCAGCTGCTCACACACATGCACTTACATGTGTGAACACACACATGCACACCCGCGCCGTATCACCACTCAATCAGCACCTATAACAGCATTACCATAACAAAACCATCCTTTGGTTTTCCCTCCTCTCATATTTACACATTATATTCATCACTATCGCTCATCCCTGTCCCGAACCAGCAGATGATGTCAATTGCTCCTCTCGCTGCCTCCCTGCCTTGCACAATGAAATAGATGTTCACCACAAATAGATAGGCGGCTGCCAGCTGTCTTCCAGACCAGGGCAAACAAAGAGGCCACTAATAAATCCAGCTTTACGGCTGGACAAGATCAACCACACTCCCTGCCTTCTTGCTCCATTTAATGTGGCTTCTTGTGAACAACAGAGGACGAATTAAATGCCTCTCAGTCACCAATAAAACAATGCAAACATCTTCCTGAAAGGATATAAAAGAAGATGGAGGTGTTGTCGAGGACATGGTGATAGAGGCAGTGTTACACCATAGAGGCATGATATTAGACAGTAAGATGAGATATGAACAGACTGACTAGAGGGCAGCCCAGTAGTCAGCAATGAATCATGGTCTCTGGCATGGTATCTGATGCATATAGAGTATAGTGGAAATGAAAGAAATGTGTAAATTGCCAGCAAAGGCTTGATTGGGATCAGCAGGTTTTGTGGTAACTGTGCTAGAACACGATCCAGCCTCTTTTTTTAAGATGTGCAAGAGGGTTTGGGTGCCCATGACTGAGCTCACTTGGAATGACGTGGGACGGGGCCCACCCTAGAAATTTTAACAGAAGAGCTGCTGCCAAAGGAGTCACCTCCTTGACTGCCCACAGGATCAGCCGGCCAACTTGACTCTTAATCAGAAACTCTTTATGGTCAGCCAGAATAAGACTATGGGACAAAGTAAAGCCACACACCTCGCCAAAGAAAAGCACTTGAAGTAAGACTGTTTAACAGCCACTGTGGCCACAAGTGACAATTACAAGATAATGGTAATGGTTTAAATGTTAAAACAGCCTAACAATAGCACGAGAAGAGATGAGAGAATTTGTTTTTTATCCTCTTAAAACTTGTATATTCTCCTTGTAGGGTGATGCTAAAAATATATCATAATAACAGTATTAGCTGAGAAGAGTCTTGAGGTCAGTGAGCTACCCCAGTAATGTTAACAGCACAGCATTATCTATCTTAAGTTTACAAACTAGCCACCAAAAGCCACTGGTCATACCAGATCAGCAAAACCTCTGAGAGTGTTGAACTGAGCAATGGAGCATTTCATTTCCTATGAATCAAGTTTTTCATGTGGAAAAGTGTTGCTTTAACAACTAAATGTTTTTGGGTTTTTTCCGTTTTTCTCATTCTGCAGGTTGTTTGCGACCAAGTGCAGCGGCTGCATGGAGAAAATCGCCCCCACAGAGTTTGTGATGCGCGCCCTGGAGTGTGTCTACCACCTAAACTGCTTCTGCTGCTGCGTGTGCGACCGCCAGCTGAGGAAGGGCGACGAGTTTGTCCTGAAGGAGGGTCAGCTGCTGTGCAAGATCGACTACGAGAGGGAGAAGGACTTACTCAGCTCTGTCAGCCCAGATGACTCAGACTCAGGTGGGCACTCTGCACCCTCTCACACAGCAATGCGAACATCACTGTGGTGCTATCATCGTATGGCACCAGGGTGTTGTATTCTGTATGCTGTGTTCCATCACAGTGGTAGCCAACATAGACATCCTCCATGATGGATCTAAACTTAATCTCACTGGTTGTTGAGCTAAATTATCAATATAAAATGAAACAATAAATATGAATTTGTGCCTTAACCAGCTACCAAACATCTGAGGTTTTTCAGATATATTGCACGCAGCCTAAGCAGTAAAAACTTCTAACACAGCTGCATCTGCAGCTTTTCAATGGCTGATTTTGTACCACTCTAATTCAAGCGAGGAGCGTAGGTTTATGATACAGTAGGAAGTGGAAACAGGACGAAGCCAAGCCGGCCCGTATTAATGGCTCTCCATGCGTGGGCAGGATCTGGTGCTGGAAAGAATTAAATCACTGTATCATGGTGAGTGACAGAGGGATTTGGGGCCTTTCTGCAGAAAGCCTGCGCCTCCACTCTTATCAGCTCTAGTGTTCCTCGCCTATAGCCTCCACACACAATGAGGCATCTCGCCAAGCCTCACTGTTCACTACCATCTGGCTCACATTTAGACATGCACAAAAGCGGGGAATTTGTCAAATACATCTGTGCCTGTGTCAACTTTTGTCAACTTGTGGGAATATTTGCTCTGCGTCTTCCTCATTCAGTCGTGTCCCAGTGTATCGCACAGGCATGTCTTTTGTGCGCGTCTCTAAATTTCAAGATGGAGAAAATGTTGACATGAACAGAGGTTAACCTCGACATGTGGCAGATGAAATGTAGGTTTTCGGTGGAGAAATGTAGATACATATCAGAACCAGATGACAGGAGACACTGAGCCATCATGTGTGTGCCTCTCCTCATAGCCACTAGACCCCAAAATCACCAGAGTTTGTTACCAGCGCTGCTGATTTGGACCCTTGTTGTCATCCTTACATAGAATGATAATTGATGTTTATTCTATTTTTCATGTTATGTTTATATTGCTTTGTAGCCTTTTGTAGCAAATGATAAAGAAATGCAGAATTAAGTGGCATATTTCACACACACATATATGTCGTATCAAAGTCTTTAATGACAGCAATTTTAACAGTTTTATAAATGGAAATGAAAATCATCATAAATCATTAATTTGCCATTAATATAGTTCATAGTATAGTTGGTGCATGGCTGCTGCTGAAAACCAACAAGTTTCATATTGTTTTCATGCATTTTTCAGTACAAAACTATTCATGATCATTACAAAAGATTTCAGAATCATTCTTTAAGTAATGAATAGTACTGGGAGAGTATCGAACGTATAGTTATTGTTTGTGATAACTGCAAACAGCTAGCTGATTTTAATCTAAAAAATAAACCTACAAACATATCTCAGAAATCTAATAAAACCAAGTTATTATTTTGTTTTAATGGCACGTCGTAGGCTAGAAGCATAAACATCACACCAATATTACTACCCAGAACTCTAATATCCTGCTGCTGCTAGTAAAAATCTAGCAATCCATACACACTTTGTCATTATTTGAAGGTCTAAAACAGAGCAAAAATTGCATTTTCTTGCTGTGTCATGGGAGATGCATTTCTCATATGTACTCGTGTTGCCTTTTTCATGTTGTACTTGATGTAGTATTCTTATCAGAGATTGATTTAGTGTAAATCAGACAAAGCTGAGAGCAATAAATTACGAGTGACGTAGTGTCCAGTTCAATGACAAATGTACATATTTCACTGCGCTCTCCAAGCAAGAGCCATAGACTTCTGTAAGTCTAGTCGTACATGTGGCCCTTTCCTTTTGTAACAAATTGATAACAAAGTATCAAAAACACATGTGTCTCCTTTGATTATGCACTTGTGGTGTGTGAATCTCCTGGAATAGGGAAGAGCGAAAATATATTTATCAGCAGACTGTCACCGACTAAAAGGGTGTAGTCAGTTCAAGCTTGTGCTGATCATACAGAGAAATGTCTCTTTCTGCAGAGAAAAGCGACGATGAGGAGCTGGACATCAAGCCAGAGAAAGGCATAGGAGGCCAGGGGAAGGGGGATGACGGGAAGGATCCCAGGAGGCCCAAAAGACCACGGACCATCCTGACCACTCAACAGAGACGGGCCTTCAAGGCCTCCTTTGAGGTGTCCTCAAAGCCCTGCAGAAAGGTAAGACAAAGCTGAAATAATCTGCTGCGACAAAAGGTTTTGTTTTTTTTTTTTAAACATTCTCTGGTCTGCATTTGGAGTAATGAACACATGGAGATTTAGATGCAGACCACGAGCCCTACAGTAGTTTCACAAATAAAATTCTCAAATTAAAAAAATCTCCCCCACCTCAGAGCTGAGCTTTGAAGTGGCAAGCAGCACTCTGTTCTGTGTTAACTGAGGCAGGCTGGTGTAACGTAGTCCGCCTGCACCAAATGTCATACTGAGATAGGAGGACTGCCTCCATAGCCCGGGCCCTAAAACAGGCGCTGCACCCGGTCCAAAGCTTTGAAGAGGCAATAACCAAGAGGTCCAAAAAGACCACTGCATTCGTTCAACGTTCGCAGAAATCAAAGAGGCAACGTGCCTGTTGGGAAATGTGGCAGATATGTTAAGAAGGCAAAGTAGTTCAGGGTGTTTGTTGAAGTGTTTTGTTTTCCTGTGTAACGCTGGAAATCTTTTTGTCTATGATGTGTTCAGGTGAGGGAGACGCTGGCCGCAGAGACAGGACTCAGTGTTCGGGTGGTCCAGGTGTGGTTTCAGAACCAGAGAGCCAAGGTGAGAGCAGCTAACACAGGATAAATTAGATTTTGTGTCCACATACAACAGCCTTATTCCATCTTAAGAGTCCAGCTAATAAATCACCACAAGTATGTGTGTTAAATTTATCACTGCATTCCTTTCACAAATGCAAAAAAAGAGCAAGGAGTTGCAACTCTAGCTCGCTCTTGCATTAAATGTCTACACCCTCCCCTTTTCTGATTATTATCTTGTGAAAACCTTTGATACTTGACAATGAAGTGCACTCAGATACAGACTTCATGCAGTTCATTCGAGGGTGAACGGCGAGGAGCATCCTTTTTAAATTAAAGAGTGCATGTTAGTTTTGGGAGTTCCTCACAACTTTGACTCCTTCGTTTCAGATGAAGAAGTTGGCAAGAAGACAGCAGCAACAACAAGAACAACAGAATTCTCAGAGACTTGGCCAAGGTACGATACTGTACATACCCTGCAGACACAATGGAGGCTCATTGTCTCAAAGCTGTCTCCCTGGGAAATTTTTCACTGCATATTTACTGCGTGTCACATTTTTCTCATTTAAATGTTATTAATCTTAAAGCCCCCCCTCAATAAAAAATTATTTTCCTTCACCTGGATGTTTTAAGTTTATCTGTCAAAGACGTGTATGCACGGGTGTAATTTTGTGACATTACGTGCGGAAGCCAACCAATCATAAACGTGCAATTTAAACAATTGTGATGTAGCAACATTTTCATAGATTCTGCATTTTTCAATAAGGGAGAAGGAGCAGATGCAATTTAATTTTTTTTTTTTTTTGGTGCAAAAAAATATGTCAGATTCTTACTGTTAGTAAAAGCAGAGAATTTTTATACATCATAAAACATGTCTAATGAGGTCTTTAAGTTTTCTTCATATCATAGTAATGTATTGTTTTAAATGCTGACACCAAGCTAGTTGGAAGCTGCACATGAATATTTCTTTCTGTATATTAAAATTTACACTGAATGACAGTTTACAAATAGGTCACTGTATAAACAAGAACATTTCACTTCAAAAGAAAGTTGGAAATTCTCTACAGAAGCCAAACAAAATGAATGGCAAATGTCATTTCACAAAGCCACTGCAAAGGAGGCGGGGGGCTCAGCGATGAAGCCACAAGAGCTTTGTGTCCCTCTCACCAGTCAGTTATAGCCAAGAGCAGTGTTTGTGAAGGGAATTGTGGGAGAAGCCACAGGAAAGACTACTGTAGGTTTCCATGGAAATACTACCAGGCGAGCAAATCCAGGTTATTGTAGTTATTTCACAAGCACCAGACTCCCTTTATTTTTATCATTATTGTACCTTTTTTTTTTGTCCTGCAAAGATGTAACTCAGATTCAGGTGAGCTTGTAAAATTCAGGTATTAAAGGGAATCTTCAAGGAAGAAATATGTCTCATTGTCAACGCTCTCATCATCATTGGTTTTCCCCTGTTCAGCCGCACCTTTCTGTGTGTGGCTGCAGTTACATTCTGCAGACTCATGTCAAGTTTTTTTTGTTTTTATTATTACATTTTTTGTAATGGTTTTTCCCTGTTTGTTCTCATCACTTTGCAGAGGTGATGTCCAATCGCATGGAGGGGATGATGAACTCCTTCACGCCACTGGCTCCGCCACAGCAGCAGCTGGTCGCCATGGATCAGAACGGTTACAGCACAGACCCGTTCCAACAGGGGCTCACCCCCCCACAGATGCCCGGGGACCACATGAACCCATATGGTGAGCATCCACTGACTCCCACCCCCTCCAAACCATTCCAACCGAGAAAAAACACCCACTCCTGTTCTCAAAACACACACATGCCTGTCCCTTGATCAACCTCATAGCTCCACAGTGTGGGACATGTGTTCAGGCCACAGCCCTCCTGATTTAAGTCACTCACAGAGACGTACGAGCAGCTTCTCCTCCCACATGAGATAACACAAGCATTCTCATAAGCCATTGGGTTTTGAAGTTCATTTTCAAATCTGTTTAATATGGTTTTAGCCCTCCGCCTCCAGTTCTGAGACATGGCCCCTTTTACTGATGATGTTTTCTGATGTTGGTAAAAACATGTGGTCGATGTGGACAGCTTGAGATAAAGTGCAATCCCAACAGTGATTGAGGGTTTGTGTGAGCTAATGAATCAGAATGGGAAAACAACAAGTCTCAGATTTCTTTGAGATACAGGGAAGAATTAAAATGCAAACACGCAGTGACGGGAGGGAGAAAAAAAATCAGTCAATCAAGTGTTAGTCCACAGGATGTAACTGGAATAACACATTTCAGAGTGATGTCCTCAACAAGCCCCAGAGGGACCATTTCCTGAAGTTCATAACTTCCTTATAATTTGCCTCCATTTAGTTCTTCTCGGTAGTAAGAACCCAAATCCCCAGTCTCATCACTCTCCTTTGGTTTGGGGAAAAGAACAATATTGGCAAGGCATTAAAAGATATGTCTCAAAACACTGTCCCCATTTTGTGCAACACTATCATTAAGATCCAGAGTGTAATAAAGTTAACTATTCCCTCTAGAGAAATAACATGTTGAGGTTTTATGAAAGGCGTAAACAGTTGCTATTAACCAGATCTTTTAGGAGGATGCCCCTTGTTTACATGCTCCCTCATAGACCGCAATTGTCCCAGTGAGGGCAGCAAAAAGTGAGCTTTGATGATATCTAACAAAACAGTTCTCACAATTGTGATGACACACAACAGCGATTTCTCAAAGTGACTATTAGTAATTATAATTTCCCAATGCTGCCATAAATCTCAAATACAAGATTGCATTGATTTCATTGCATTGGGTGTTGTTGGGTTTTTTGAATGACGCCTCTGCCACCGGATCCTGACGGCTATCTCCGTTATCGTCTCTCCGCAGGTAATGATTCTGCATTCCATGACATAGACAGCGACACGTCTTTAACCAGCCTCAGTGACTGCTTCATGGCGTCCTCGGAAGTCAACTCCATGCAGGCCCGCGTGGGGAACCCCATCGACCGCCTCTACTCCATGCAGAACTCTTATTTCGCATCATGAAAGAGAGGAGCCGGGAAGAAAGAAAAAAAAAAAGAAACGAAACATCAGCACAGAATAAACTGCCCATCTCAACCCTGAAGCACGATGGCCAGGAGTTTCTACACTAACACAGACACGACAGAAGAAACACCTCCTTGCAGTAGCTCCTGGTTATGTGCAGAAGCTTACTCAAAGATAGTAAAACCACTTGTTGTAGGACAGTGAAGATTCCTGGGGGAAAAAAAAAAGACTTAAATATTGTTAGAGATTATTTGGTCGGATTGCTTATCTGTCACAGGAGATATTACTCTTTTCTTTGTTCACTTAAAGAAAACAAGTAGATATTGAAGCCACTGATTACACACCCTCAAACCAAATAACAGTGAATTTATACAGTGCATGATCAATTGTAAACTAAAACTTTTTGTAAGCCCCCCTGGTTAAGATGTGGTGTTTGGACTGTTTCTTCTTTACACTACATGGATTTCCATGTTCACCGTTAGCATTTTGATCACTTTCAATAGGTTTAGATATTGTGTTAATAGTAAATAGGTGCAGCATGTCTGCAAGAGTGACTGTACATTTGTGTATGTATGAGAGTTTGTGGTGAAAGAATTGTTTAGAGGAGAAAAAAAGTGGAGAATTTGGTGGACAAGTAGGATCAGTGAAGTGTAAATACTTTCCCCAGGCAAAATTGGATGTGCATGTTAAAAATGGAAAGCATTCTATTTATTTAACTATAACAGGCTCTTGAAGGTACATATTAAAACTGAAAAGCTTTATTTAAAAAGGAGAGCAATTTTTTTTGTTGAGCAATTAGTGAGTTCATGAGTATCACAACTCATCTGTATGCCTTTTTAATATGAAGATTAACCCTTTTGTTTTTTTTCTTCAGCCAAGCTGTAAATGAGCAATGTTGCTATTTATTTCGTACAGACCATAAACCTTTTGTTATCATTGTCATTATGTGCATTCTCAAAATGTTAAAAGTTGCTAATTGACCAAAGTTGACTGGTTTGATGAATAAACAATGTCTTTCTCCTGATAACATTAAATAAATGCCATTCAGTGATCATTCACATGGTAACATTTCAACATTTAGTGCTCCCAACTCATAACATCAGAATCCTAATGTCTGTGGTTTTACTTTTCCTCTAGCACCAAACTACAGGGAAACTCATTATATTATATCCCCATAAACTGTACTTTGTGTTTAGTGCTTAGTTTAGCTGTAATTAGTAAAACTAAGATGGTAAACATTCCTATTAAACGTCAGCATGTTAGCACTGTCATTGTGAGCGTGTTAGCATGCTGATTTAGCTGTGCCAAAGCCGTATGTATGGCTGCACACTCTTTAGCCTATAAATATACAACTGTGAGCATATCCTGTTTATTCAAATTTGTCGGTTCTTGTTGTTGGGTTCAAACAGGTGAACTGATATTCATCCCACGCTTGTAAGCATTCCAGCGTGTGACTCGTCTGCAAGAGAATGAGGACACTGAGGCAGGAACATGTAGTGAGGGTGAGGTCGGAAGAAAGTTCAGGTGACATACTAGTACAGCTGCACAACTAGAGAGCCTAGCCCCACCTATAACCTCAGGGCTTGTCGGGCGGTTTTTTGGAAGTACCATCTGGGTGCTCCTTCATCTCCCTGACAGCTCTTCAATGTGGCCAGGCAAGCTGATGTTCCATGTTACTATGACTCAATATATTCCTAATGTCATACTCATATCAGGGTTTAATAATCCTGGCTGCTATTCCTGAAACAAAGGAGCGCATGATATTGTCAAATCTGTTAGGGTTTAGAGTATGAGCGCAGTGTGGTTTATATCTATATATCTATGTCTACTATCAGGTCTTCAATCTGACAGCCAGGTGTTGGACTTGTTGGCAAGGTTACACAGCCATTTATCTTCACTTGTCACTCCAGTAGGTGAATATCCCTAGAAGCACAATGCGGTGACATCATCTTAGTCTGGAACCTGATTGGATGAGATTTGTTTAAAGATGCAAATGGTCTGGAACAAATGCAACTGACACAAAAAGTGAGCTTGTGAGTTACTGTTTGTTGTTTTCATTGCCAGATGCTTCTTTGTTGGAGAAATAAGAAAACTATGTGAGGTTGAGGAGGAAACAGGAAATACTGTGTGTCTATGAGCAAGGACATATAAAGACAGTGAGCAGGTTTGTGTCAGGTTTCTACTATATATGTGGATTAAAGTGTGAAAGATGTGAAAGACTGAGTAAATATTCACAACAAAGGCTGCCATTTACAGTAAACATGGATGGGGTTGCTACGCACACAATGTGTTTGCACGGGATAGACAGTACAATTGGTTAGAACCTCTCCCTTTTCAGGACAGGCCAGGTGAGCTTACAGCGAGGTGTTTAGGTGTAGAGGAGGACAGAAGGCTCTGTTGCTGGCATTGTAGTGGAAATGTGAGAGTGAACCTTCCAAAACCATAAATTCTCCTGCATGATATTTTTTGCTAAAATATCATTATACTTATTTTGATCCATACAACATACACTCCTGTGATTGTGTGAGTGATAAGTTGTAGTCACCCAGTTCTGACATACAATCAAATTGTCATGGATAAAAATACAATGTAGTTTAAAGTTGATCTTTAAAACACGGGTTAAAACACAAGCAAAAACAAAACACACACAAATAAGTAATGCTTGATTATTTATTAACCATTTCTTTACCAAAAACTCTCTCCATCTGCTGTTGCTTCAAGGATCCATCTCCAGAAAACTGTAGTGTATGAAAATCTATTTTTGCCAATAGAAATTAATTTAAACTAAATAACATTAGTTGAACAAACTCTTATGATAAGACTAAAATAGTTGAGAAAGCACACCAGTCTGCTTTCATCAGTCATCAGTCACTTTGGAGAATAGGTTTATTCACGGTCTTGTCAAGATTTAAATGAGAAGCTTAATACCCCTCCCATGTCTGTGCAGTAAATATGTAGCTGGAGCCAGCAGCAGGTTAGCTTAGCTTACCCCTAAAAACTGGAAACAAGGGGAAACAGCTCACCTGCATCTATCAAAAGATTTAAAAAGAAAGAAAGAAAGAAATACAACTACTTGTAGGCATGCTGAAAGGCAGAATATCTCATCTAGGAAGCCGATGAACATATTTTTGAACCGTTCCTTTAATTTCACTTGCATGTCTCTCCATTTTTTTCCTAAATATCCACTCTGCTCCACCCAAGCTCTGAGTTCACAGTATTAGTTAGAGTCAACAGAGTAAAAACAACAATGCAATCCTCCCAGGATGCATTTTATCGGCTATTTATACCTCCGCACTCTACATCCTCGTGCCCTTCCGGCTTTCTTATTACCTCCTGCCCCCACTTTCTGCAGCTCAACACCCCAATTTGCAGTAAACAGTAAAGGGCAAAACGAGTGAATATAACCTATGTCACTGCTTGTTCGCTGGCACTCAGACGTGAATAGGCCAAAGAAGACTCTTATAGGTTGAGGTAAGTGTGGCCTCGATATGAAAACAGTCGTGCTGAAACCCGAGCTGAAGACACACACGCACATATGCAGACTCACAGAGAGTTAAGAGTCATGCCTTCAGTAAACTGTTCACACATTTACTCTTCTGCCGTTCTGGCACCACATAAGGAAATGAGTCTAGTGACAATATTTTCATTAGATAACCAAAATCCTGAAATTTTTCCACCTGAGACACAATTGAAGGTTTGTGATTCATTTTCTCTCTTGGCTTCTCTTGCCCAACCCATGAAAAACATATGGAGCCCGATTTGTTATTCAGGCTAATTTAAAACAAGATTCTCACCAGCTGCCCCATAAAAGCACAGCATGACCTAAGACAGTAGCTAAAGAGTAGGCAACAAGGCTGCATACACCACCGTCATCGTCTAATGGTCAGGCAGTGACTCATTCAAACCATGCAACACTTTTATTTTGAAATGGCCATTGTTTTGAATTTACTGTACTTGTAATTGGCATTCCGAGTTGTCATTTCTCAACATCCCTTTTACACAAGACCAATATTAAATTTTTTTAACAAGCCAAGCCCAATTAATTGTTGTTCTGCAGGACCAAAAACACTCAGACGTTTGTGGGTTCAGTACAGTCTAGATTTCTTCTCATGATTTCACAGAGTTCACAGGAGTTCACAGCGAGTCTCCAGTGGGAGCAGGGGGGAGATTTTGGGTGTTTTCATTGGGCATTTTCCATGGCGTGTGGTTAATTGTTAAGGGAGACTTTTAACCAGTGTCTGACACATATTCTTTGAGCCTCAAGGGCTTGTGCATAATCAAATGACAGAGTATGCTGCGGTTTTGACCATAGAGAGGGGTCAGAGCCAAACATCCAAGCATGCCCTCACAGTGGTGTGTCGCTTTACTGTGTCAGTCAGCAGCACAAAACACTACTGCCACTGTATGAGGCATTGTTTGCATGCTACAGGTCTGGGATAGATGTAGTAACAGTGGTTTATTTTTACTGTCACTGATTCATCTATTTTACTCAAATACCACAAGTGAGGCAATACAGTCATGTGGACACTGCTCATAGAGGAGAGTGCATCAGTAATACACAAAATCTTGCAATAAATAAAATGCTGGAAAGTTGCAATTCAAAGGAAGCTTTAGGTGCAATCCATTACATTCATTCCTCTCATGACTAAAAGCAAATGACCATTTGAAACTCTTCACAGACATTTCTGGGACATGTAAACATATTGCTGCAACGTTTTTTCACCTCCTACCTTTGTTGCTGTGCTGAGAAAAAGATGGTGTGGGATTCACCTCTCAGCGCCCAGGGGTGCAGATAGAGCCCTGGATTGGACTCAGTAATCCCTACCACTATTGGAGCCCATCTGTTTTGGTTTTCATTTTTCTGCATTATTAGTGCTTATTGGTACATGGTCTAGGAATGTAGCCAGAGTGTTTGAAGTCAAGGAGGAAGGTGATGCCAGGGGCATTAGTTGAAGGAATGATGACCTCGGGGTCTAACACAAGCCAGCACTCCTAACCTCCAGGAGCCTCTCCCTTGATGTTGGAATCCAAAGTCCTGCACTCTCTCCTACCTCAGACACCTTGGACTTTGCAGTTTGCCATTTCATCTGGCTCTTGATTGGTGTCACAGTCATGAAAGTTTCTGATATGATGATGATGTACAAAAAAAACTGTATTTTCACAATCACCCAAAAACAGCTACAATACTACACATGCCATTTGTGGTCTTTCAGTATCGCTCCGGGAAAAAAGAATTTTTCTGCTTTAAACTGTGGGATAACTACTTTTATGTTGAGTCAGTTTAATATATATATATATATATATATATATATAATTTATTTTATTTTTTCTACAGCAGAGAGAGCAACAACGTATCAAGATCAAGAGTCTACAGCCATGCTAGCAGCTATGCAAGGCTACACTTAGGGGTAGCAGTGCTTTGAACTAAATGCTAAGATCAGCATGCCAACATGTGCACCATGATAATGTTAACATGCTGATGTTTAGCAGGTGTAATATTTGTCATGTTCACCATCCTGTTCACCCTAACTTTTGTTGATTAGCACTAAACACAAAGTACAGCTGAGAATGATGGGAATGGGAATTTTCCCAGTATTTAGTGAAAAAACAAAGTTCTTACAATTCATCCTGAGGGGGGGCAAGAATGTGTTCACTAAATTTTATGACAACTCAGCACATTATTGTTGAGACTTTTCACTCCAAATAACACATCAAGCTCGTGGTGGCACTAGATGAAAAATTAGGGCATTACCAAAGTTATTATGGTACATCCCGTGGGAACCATGATTGCCTGTAAAAAAAATCCATGGAAATCCATCCAGTAGTTTTTGCATGATCCAAAGTGGTGGACTGACTAGCAAACACTGTCTTACCTGGTTCCATGCTGCAGCATGCAATAAGTAGTCCAGGTGATGTTTATGGATCAGTCCCTGGTTCACAACTTTTAGTAAAGTCATATTAGGTACTACAAGACCCTCAAAGAAATTAAAGTTCAAGCAAACATTCTAATAGTCTTCAAACTGAATTTAGCTTTTATAATCAGTGTATCAGCTCTGGGCTATACAATGGTGTAATACTGCAGATTAGAATCATCATTCTGTCCTTTAACTCTAGTTCTAGTAGAGGATAGTTTAATGTTCACATACACATGTTATTTTGTCATTCTCCTTTAATAAGGACTCAGTGACAACACTGATCAATCACATTTTCCTCATGTGAAGAGTGATTAGTAATTAGTTTAAAGACTATGACAGGCACAGGTAACTGATACCTGTGTGTTTATAATTATTCCTTGACTTACTTTACCTTCTGGCAAATAGACAACACCAGCAATGATGAAGCAAACTTTTGTTCGTCAGTGTGTTGTATGAATGTGCATTTGTCATACTGGAACAGAGAATTAAATCTGTCACTGAGGCAGATAAAGGCAGCAATCATATTAACCACAAGAGCTGGAAGAGAGTATGCAATGCAGTTCAGGTTACTCAGGCAATTTACAAATCGTGTCAATAAAGATCCCCTTTACGTGTGTTACTCCTCTTCCCAAAACATGTTTGCATAGAAAAGAGAAATGTTATCAGTGCAATCTGAAAGCTTGTTAAAGTTTGGGTTCGCAGTATCTCTTTTTTTCCCTCCTTGTCTGGATGTGGACTTGAAGAGGAGAGGAGGCGTTCTCACAAATGACTTTGGGCAGAATTGCTGCTCACAGCAGCTCTCACAAACATTACCTCTGGATGTGGGATATGGCGTAGGACAAGGTGAGCCCTGAGCTGTATATTTAAGCCCTGGATGTTTCGACAGAACTCACCTGTGAGGCTGATAAATCACTCACAGTGTACCCTCAGAGTTGAGCGTGGACAGTAAATCTGAAAGTCAACAGCCAGTGAGGGCTAAACCAAACTGTTAGGAATTCTGTATTTGGCACACTTCCTGTCGTATATGCCCTATTTATTATATACCCTTAATGACTCCGATGAGGGGCTTTACATTTGCTCTGAAAATACAGCTTAACCTCTGCATGAAAAGTTGTAAAAGAAGTCTGTTATATTACCTACCTTCTCTTTGTTTATATAAATTACATCTACTTTTAAGCAATTCCAAAAGACCTTAATAAAACTGTAAATCAGTGTCTGCTGAGTGCCACACTGGCTATTGCACTGAGATCATCTAATGACCACTGGGCCATATTTGACCTCCTGCATGACCTGGACTAACTTGATAATCAGTATTTTTAGAAGACAGAGGTCAGTGTTACTCTGCCCTGATGTGACCTTTTGATTATAGGGAGAAACAACATGATTATCAGTTCATCATGACAATTATAATCCATATTGCTACATATGAATACCATTTGTCAGTTGTGTCTTTCTGTGCCAGTCCCCCTAGAGACGCAGCTCCTCTAATAGAGCTTTGATTCGGAGTGCATTGATTAGCCTCATGCTCTCCTCCATTTAACAGCACACAGTCATCCTTTGTGCACAGCTCGGCCTTTTGGCGTGTTTTTGACAGTTTTATTATGAGGACTAAAATGGCCCAGATAAACCCGCAGATGAACAGCCTCCTCCTCGCTGGCTCTTCAAAAGGTTAGTAAATTTCACCATATGGATTTTTTGGTGTCTCCCTCAAATGTCATGGCTTAATTATTAACTGTGAGGCCATTTTGGAGAGAGATTTGCACTTTTACAATATTGTTGTGCCTGGTGAGGTTAAGTGTTGAGAGTGCAAGGAAGGCCATTGTCCTCCCTCCGTGTTTAATGAAGATGGATTTAGAGATGAAATGTTGGGTGTAATAAAGACAGCGTGACCTTTAAGGCCTCACCATTGGTAGAAAAACATGCTGATGGTTAGAACAGACAAATAATAATCTATAAGATTTGAAGAAATGCAAACAAGTTTTCACTGATTGTGAGTTCATCTGAGTGAAGCTGTAACATGTTTTATCAGCAATAGATTTTTGTTCTGCATTACTGGGCCATGGCATCATCATTGAACGCTTTACTGTAATTGTTCAGTGAGAGTGATGTTTTTTTTTCTTCTTCAATAGTTCAGGATCTATGAGCTCTAACTCAAGATTATAACCAATGACGAACACCAAAAGGTCATGACCTCCCAGTGTGGCCGTTATGAGTAAATATTGATTACACTGCAGTCAGTCAGCTAAGTGGAGCCACCGGAGCAGAACACAGCCGTGTACTGTGGTGTTTTTTGAAAGGAGTAATATCTGGCCTAATCCCAGCCTCAGTCCTGCCCTTCGCCCCAGCCGGTGCACTTCTCTCTGCTGCGCACACCAGCATGTGCGCCTCTGCATCGGGCTCATGTTTCTCAGGGCTCCTTCTTGGTGCAGTGAGACCTTTTCGCGGCAGTGTATCTGAACTGGCTCCTGAATCTGAAAGTCCTCATGCTTGGTCTTCCTCGGGGGGTTGCTGACTGGCCCACTCGCAAGATGGTAAGGTAGTATCTGAGTTCACATGTTCTTCACCCCCGCCTTCATACATGTCATCAGACTCGCCGTGCCCGCCTCAATGAAAGCTCTCTGTTGACTTCCTCTGCTGACAAGCGAGATGTGACCAGCTCCATGGCGTTGAGCACTAACCACTGAGCAGGGCCTTGAAATAGAATAAGTAAAACTCTGTTATGAAATACTTCACGTTGCCAAATTCATGATATAGCCTATACTGTGGCTTTCTGTATTGAATGGGTTCTTTTTCAGAGCAGGCATGATTAATATGCAACAAAGATCCCTGTATGATTTAATGAGTCTGTTTTAAAGCCATTTTGGGCTATATGCTTGTTTGCTTTCTTTCTGAGAGTTAAATAAGATGATTGATACCACTCTTTATGACTGTATGGTAAATAAAAGGCTTCCCACTAGCAACTGGTTAGCTTAGCTTAGCTTAGCTTAGCAAAGGCTGGGAACAGGGAGAAACTGCTAGCCTGGCTCTGTTCAAAGATAAACAAAAACCTCCTCCCACGCAATATATCAAAATTGTTTAATCCATGCAAAAACTAAGGTTTAAAATTGACCAGCTGACAATTACCACAAGGTTTTCAGACAATCAGCTGAGACCTTGATATTCAGACATGGCCATGCTAGCTGTTTCCCCCTTTCTCCAGGCTTTATGTTAAGCTATGCTAACCAACTGCTGGCTTATATCTAAAGGACAAATATGAGAGTGGTATCTTCAAACATCAAACCACTGGTTTAACCTGTTGATTTGAGTGTACTGGTGTACATGATGATAAAAAGGTTTCATTATTTTGTAAATCCCAAGACAAAGAGAGGATTTCGTGCCACACAGCAGCAGAGGTGTCAACCTTCAGACTGACAGAATGGCCTGATTTCTCTCTTTGGGTGTTTGGGAACTGGAGGCTCAGGAGGAGGCAGCAAGCCCTGACAGAGAGCTGCCATTGCACACAACAGAAACCTACCCACAAACCATTGCCTGTGGCTTGCCCTTTGAAGGTGCATGTCTCTTCTTGACATTTCTTGTCAACTTGCCTTGGGAACATCGGAATCCATCCTCTTGGTCCAAAGTTTGTGTTCAAACTGGGATGATGCAAAAGATATAAACCACTTCAATGTCATTTACAGGAGATAAGAAGTCATTAATCATCAAACTCAATAGTCTATTAACCATTCCATATATATATATATATATATATATATATATATATATATATATATATATATATATATATATATATGTTGGCTAGACAATGTATTGCTTTGAAGTCTTGAGGTGAGCTTCAAAGTGCTATGATGCACCGCCTTTACAGTTCATACTGAAAGATATAGATTACGTAATGCAAAACACCGGCAAGTTTTTATTTACTCCTGCCTTTTGCAGAGTACAATGTAATCCTGCGTTCTCTCTTGCAGGCTGCACGCCTCAGCAAACAGATACACACCAGGGCTGACAGGGAACATGGCATATTTGTGTCACTCCACCAATTGGAACAGAACAACATTAATAGACCATGCAGGTTGTAACACAATTAAAACATAAATATGCAAAGTGCACAGGGGTGCCACTGCTGTGCTGTATCTGTGGAGACAGGTGCCAGCCATCTTTAGTGTTTACAGCAAAGATCCTCCAGCAAATGGCATCATGGTGATCAGACTGGATTAATATGCAATGTCTGGGAGCTTGAAATTCAACACAACTTCAGCCTAAAACAATCTAAAACATTAAATGATCTCAGCAGGAGGAGCCCTGGGCTAAAATAATAGTCTAATCGGAGGCAGATATGTAGAAACAACTCATCATAAACAGTAATGAGCAAAGTTGTAAAGAAAGGAGAGTTATTATTTTTTATGACAAAATTGAACATAGACAACCAAGATACCGTCTTTTTCTTTCTTCTTACAAATGAAATTAATGATCATTGTCTGCCCTGTGATATTTCTTTGATATGAAAAGAGGTGTGAAAAACATTCTGCATGTCTGAACAGAGAGCTTTAGTAGCTCCGAGGCAACTGCAACAGAAAGCCAGCATGCTCCAGATAGTGAAAGCTGACAGAGTCCTGTCTGTTGAACCGACTCTGGCCTCTCTGACATGTCCCGTCTTCTTGCGAGGCATTTGTTTTCTCTTTCATCAGTTTCATTCTTGGTGGTCTTGCGTTCAATTTGGCTGATTGAGCGGAGGGTTCCAGTCACTGCCCGGCAGTTTCTACAGATGTACACAAATTGTCAGTCAAGGAGTGACTGTTCAATAATATAGCCTTTACAACCTATGCCCAAGGACCTGTAGGCCATTACAGGGCCATTACCAGTGAAATCCTTGTCTGGACAAGTGGAGGGAAACTAATGTGTCCCTGTGACGAAAGGTTCTCATTGTGAAGGGTTGCAGCTAGAGCCGAGCAGGGGGAGATAGGATCGATTGCAAATTAAGCTTGTAGCTGTGAGTGTAGTAAGGTTGTTGCTTTCAGCTAATAGCGCTCATCATTAAAGAATAGAAAGTTGTTTTTTGGGTGTGTTCATTGGTTCCTTCTCACATGAATCATTAATACCCTGGAAATGCTGCAGTTGTTCCAAAAAAAAAAAAAAAAAGGTGACAGCTGTTTTGTTCACATTTGTTACAAGAATCTGAATCTGCAAAAACATTCACGATGCTAATGAACATCTCATGACTCATAGATTTGTTTTACGCGCTTTAGATTTTAGCATCAATGATGAATGTGTTTCAGAATAAAGATTTACACAGCAGCTCATGTTTGGTGAAGAAACACTCTGCGTTCTGTTGACAGCTGCTGACAGCTAACAGCAGAATTATGAATTAGATCATTATAATTGATTTAAAAAGGTTTAAATGACATGTCTTGTAAACAGAACAGAAAATTGAGGTACTATACAATTTCTGCTGTAGAGATTTGACAAATTAGGGTAAATTTGGTTTTAATGACAATGTTACATTAATATACAGTAGACAGTTTTTCATCATAAAAATTAGCCGTCTAGACAACTTCATTGCTGCTGCTGTTTCTGACAAGCTCAACTCTAGACTTCCACATCTGTCTTTATTTTCCTATTGGTTTTAACTGTCTATCACAATGTGGTTTCCAAAATTTGCTGGGTGTTTCTTAGTGTACCCACACAAATCTTTCCAACTCCAATAATAAATTTACTTTCATATTTTTTCTGTGGTTAACCATATATACTTTAGTGTCTCTTCCAGATATTTTTTTTGTAAACATCTAAATACACAAATATGTTTTAGTTCCTTTTGTGCTTTGTTTTTTCCGTATAAACTATAAATTACACTGACAAGCAACCAGCAATGAGCTTATGATCAACTAATAATGGAATTACTTTAAAGCTTTAAAACACAAGTTGTTTCCAATCTCACACAATCAAAGTTAATCAAAATGAACAGCACAGCAAAAAATAATTTAAAAATATGTACCAGCTAAATGACCGTGACATTAAAAGTGTGTTAGCATTCACTCCTCTGTGGTGAGGCAAAAATGTTCATTTGGAGGGGGGAGGATCTTTGTGTCTTGGATTAATTAAGCAGAGGAACTCCCAGTTTGGGGAGCTTAGCATGTGCAGGGTGATGTTTTCTTCGGAGCCTTTTCCACAGGGATAGGTTTGCACTCATCTTTGATAGTTAACCCCATGTGACCCTTCCCTTGAGCCAGTCCCACTCCCACCTCACTGCTCCTGCTTCTCATTAGAGCCTGTCCACTAGTCTGACTGGGTCTAAGTAGACCGCCACCCAGGCCACTGACACACCAGTCTTATCCTAAAGACATAAAATACTGTGAGTGTTTGTGTGTGGGCATACTTACTGTATCACTGTGTGAGTTTCTAAGCAGGTTTATCAGCAATTAAAACATCTGTATTTAATTCAGATATGAAAGAAATCTTAATTTACTGTCAGATTAGTATGCATACATGTAGCTTTTACTGAAATTAGAATTCTATTAATTACTGAGTTAATATTTTACTGCTTTCACATGAACATATCCATTTGTCAATTAAATAGACCACACAGACACTGAGCAACACTGAACTGATTTTAATGGCTCAAATTTACCATATCACATATAAACACAATCACACATTGTTTTTACAAAATATTTACTTTTAATTGTTGCTTGTGTTCTCAAAGCACAGTACATACTAAAAACATGCATATAAGGAAATTAGAAATGCTTTTTCCACCAATATAAAATCTATATTAGTGTAGATTGAGCAACATGAGATAAGGTGTTTTCATGAACATTTTTTACAGCACAGGCGACAGGGTTGAAATTGCAGCTGAGTCATTACCCTGTATCATTCGCTATCTCTGTGTATGATGAGACATGAATTTGTCTGACCTCCCCGGGGCAGCACAAAGGGCTGAATTCAAAAAGCAGGGCACCCGGGGGCCAAGCTGGCGGCGGGCCCAGCTGAGGAGCACCAGCCAGCCACCACCTGCATACTGCTGCTCGCCCAGTCTCCCTGGATATGAACCCCCACACCCACCACCCTCCCCTTGCTTCAACTACCACCCCAATACCACCCCCCACCCCCCACCCCCCTTTCCACTGACAACCCCCTCCCTCCCTCTGCTCTGACAAGCCTCATCTGCATCCCAGTCATATCCTACTCCCACTCCTAATATCTGCTCAGTCCATCTCATCTGTCCATCACCCAGTCTAAATTCTCTGTGACGGCAACACTATGGCCTCAGCTGTGAACACTCCGTTCATTCTGTCACCATGCTGTTGCCAGGCTGATTTTCAGATGCGGCAGTGACACTGATTTGTACTATCCCCCTTTTTTTCTCCCTCCCCTTCTCTTTTTTTTCTTTCTTTTTTTTTTTACATGCCAAACTTTAACTGTCTACAGATTAGGATTTGGTGTTGGAGGCCATTACCATTTTGTTTCAATCCAGATTTTACAATATTTTATGATAGCTTTTTGTGGATGCAATTTTTAGAACCACCCCTGCCCTTTTCTTTTAACCTGACAAGACTTCAAAGAGCAGAAATGTCAAAGTACATAATAACTGTTCCAAAAAGTCATCTTGGAGATACTGTCTCACTTGTCAAAACAGCAATTACCTTCATAAGCTTAAAAGTACAATTTTCCATCACTTAATTGTGTAATGAATGTGGTTTATCTGATCTGGCTTCCAATAAATACACAATTTCACCCAATCAATTTATTTGCCAGACTTAAGGTGCTGTATTTAAAAAGCCAGGTTTCTATTTCACCAAAGTTGTTTCAGTCCATTGACGGCAGCTATCTCATGACAAAATGAACTTTGACACTTGCTTCAGCTGCTGAATCAATGCAAATGTTTATACAATATCCCTGCCTGAGAACCTGAGTTATCAATAAGGGTCTGATTATTTGCCTTTAACCCTCCATATGTTCAGCCTCCACACACAGCTGAAGTGTTTCTCTCTGGCTCAAGAAGTCACTAGTGTGTTTCTCTCTTAGTTCAATAGTGCCCCCTGGAAAATAATTTGTGTACTGCAGCTAACGAAGCTGGATGTTGGTATGAAAAGATGGCAGCCCCCTGGACCGATCATTTAGTCCTCCTGTCTGACTCCGCTGAAGTTTTGGACAGGCAATGATGGCGCTTTAACTTTGGACATTTTAGGACACAATGACGTCAAGATGCCTGTTAGAACACACATATAAAACCAGAAAAACGAATCATGTATTCATTGTGAGATTTATTTTTGATAACTATGAGGACAGTATTATTATGATTAGCATACTTGCTAACAACAAAGGCTCTCTTCATCCACTCTGTTTTTCTGTCAGAGTCAAGTCTAGTTTAAATTTTCACCTTTATTATGATCACTGTTTGCAATTCATTTCCCGTCAAACTCAGATGTCACAACCCACATGACCCTTGCCCTTGAGCAAAAACAATATCAAAACATTGAGCTGGGAGAACAGCGGAGCCAGACAGGGAACACTGGGATGCCAGTGCCAGACAATAAAAAGGGCGAAACAGAGGATGGTAGAAATTCTCCTCCCAGCTGTAGACCTTGTCGGATCCCTATCCCGAATTCCTGAGCTGTCTGGAGGAGCCCTCGGGGCTGGCAGAAATGGCAGGGAGCATTGTGGGAGTCTGTCCTGTTTCTGTAAGCCCAGGCAGGAGGTCCGAGGAGGAGGAAGGAGGGGGCTGTTTGATAAGGTTGCATTTTTGACCCCCTCATGCTCCTGCTGTCTCTGCCCCAGAGTCTGATTCACGCGGAGGCGGCATCGGCAGCCCTTTAGACCTGTCTCTTAGATTCATGCCAAGACTAATTCACAGGCTTGTTGTGGGTGACAGTGTTTGACACCGTGCATCAGCTTCCAGGGTGGAGTAATGGGAGAGTTCATGGGAGGTTAAAGGGTTAGTGTGCTTTACTACTGCTCTAACCTTGATCACCAAAGTAATTATGAGGGAGGGAGGGACTGAGAACATGCCTGGGGCTACAGACCTGGCAGAGCAGAGGAGTACAGTTTGTGTGTTAATGTTCATGTGCTTGGATGGCATGGGTGTGTGCACATATTTGTTGTCAGAACACAAGCACAAACATCCACACACACAACTGAAATACATTACTAATTAGCCTAGATTTTACTGATGGCAGGGTGATGTAAGGTTATATATTATCATGATTAATCCTCCAGGTGAAACATTTTAAGACTAGTTAGAAAACAATATATTGGCATACAGTGACACTACATTTGACTATGGAATAATCTGTGGCTCTGAGTGAGCATTTTAGAGTTACTAAAGGAAATAAAGCAGAATTTAAAACACTGAACAGTCATAGATGTGTGGATTTTTTTCTACCAAGTGAAAGAAATGGCTCTGATGGAAACTAAATCCTGTGCAGTGCTGCTTCAGCAGAAATATCAAACAACTGGAAGGAATGCCCCAAAACTTTGCAATAGTTTTTCTACAGTAAATACATACTTGTGGCAAAAAGACTGCTCAGAATGGATGGTGATCATGTTGTGAAGTTATGCATACAATACATAACATGGAGATTTAACAGTCACATTCTTGAAGGCAGACACCGCTGCGAAAAGAAAAACTTCACATTGCTCCTAATCTGTTTGAGGCTGTCATACTGCATGAAAGTTGACATGCCATATCATGTGTGTTCATCAACATGCCGCAGTTATCGTCAGAGCGCAGACCGCAGCTCTGTGTGTAGGACCAGTTCGGTCTCTGAGGGGGCGGTTCTGGAGGCGATCCATTATCAGTAATGGGTCAGGGTCACACAATGGGGGCACTTTGTCAGATCTGTTGGGGATGCACTGCGGTAGGCAAAGGGGTTGCTTTGATCTCAGAGCGTATGTTCACCGGAGTGTGCCATGTCTGAAAACTGATCTGCTCTCTGACATTTCCCTCCCATAACCATCTCGGGGTCTGTATCTCTTCTCTGGGAAAAAAAAAAAAAAAGTCACATAAAAAAGATGAATATTCCCCAGAATTGACTGTGACTTTCAGAGTCAAAATTACAGGCCCGTGCTATTAACAACCAATGCAGATAATATCTTTGTCTTTGCTATTGTTTCTCCATTGTATCAAAGATAAATGGGCTGTTAACAGTTGGTGTGTGTGTGTGCATGTGTGCATGCAAGTGTGCATCTGTGTGTCTCAGATACGAGCCCGGACAGCCCAGTGTTTGTAGTTTTTGTAGTCCTGAGTGCCCCTGGTGGGTGTGCTCACTTTAAAGGGCCCAGTGAACTGTGAGGACTTGAGACATGAGACTGTGCCGCCCAACTGGCCCCAGGACACGGGTTCACTCAGAGAATGTGAGCTGAGCAGGGGAACTGGGCCGAGACGGGCTCCCACAAACCTCCACTCCATTCCTCAAGACAGCAATCCCAACGGAAAGACACTGTGGTTACTTGTTGGGATCTGATGTACATCTAAATCTACGATATTTGTCACAATTTCTGTGTCTCAGATGCTTGTTTCTTTGTGCTTTCGGTGTGCATTTAGAACAAGCTAAACCAGTCTTGAATTGGTGGCTGATTTGTGCAAAAAACAAAAAAAGAACAGCAAATGTACATGTTTATATAAGCTTTTATTTCAGTGAGCCACTTATCTCATTAAACGTATATATAAGTAAAATGCAGCAAGACTCATTTGGTCTTTAAAGAAAAGTCTATTATTATTGTTGTTATCACCGTGTTACATAGGGATCCATTCTTGTCCAAAAACAATTAAAAACACACACTATGACTATAGGCACTGTAGTTCATTTTGAGCCAGTTCCTCATACACCATCATGCTGCTATAAATAATAATAATTTTGGTCCTTTAATAGGATTTACTGACAAGAACAAAAATACAGAACATCACCAGACTTATCCTTTAAGAGTGATAAAGACTTTCAAATTAAAGACCATACAACAGTTATGGTAATAAATAGTGACTATTGTTATTTACTATCACCAGTTTTGGCAATATTTTATTTAGATAAAACAAAGGAATTCCATACCTCTGCATTGACTAATGGCTATAAAACACATAGTTATAGGTATGATTTTGCATAACATTTTACAGGCAATATTTCAGTTAAAATGGTCAATTGAAAGCCAGTTTTGACTGTTAATCTGACTGTGACTGAACCGAGTGACTGATTGTGCCATGCCTATATCAACAAATACCTTACTATCACCTTTTTTAACATGTCATTTTTATATTCGATATTCCCCTTCAGAACATACATCACATTTTTCATTTTTCAAATATCTTGGATAGAAATCGAGCTAATCATCTGTTTTACTGATTTCAGAATAATGTCTATATTTCTGCCTGCTCACTTTTTAAACTCCTGATACCAGTGTACTGTATGTGAGATTTATTTTTAGCTGTGGAGATAGTTTGAGGAAGCCCTTATAGATTGCACCCTCCCAGGAGAGAAAAACAGAGACTGCAGAAGTAAAGCGAACCCCAGCTGAGTGTCGATATCAGGTTATGATGTTTGCTGTTTTAACATGAGCCTCTTTTCTCTTTTCTCCTGTTGTTTCTTCTCCTCTTCAAGGGTAGACAGGCAGACAGAGCCTGGGGGCTGTATCTCCCCAGCTGGGATCTTAGGTTAAGCTCTAAAGAGAAAAATACCAATGCTTTTGACGTGTTTTTTTCTTTCTTTTTTGTGCATTTCATTCATTGCAACTCTATTTTACATCACATGGCTTTGTTGTTGTAATTTAGACTATGGTGCCTTTAATTTAACTAATTTCTTTTGACGCCAGTTCATTCAAAGGTCAGAGGTTATAAAAACACTGTCAATGCAAGCTGCTGAGCTATACCCAGTTAGTGTCATTTAAAGGTATAAATCTACCCACTGCAGAGGAAAAAAGAAACAATTTTTTTTTCTATTGCATGCTACCATTTTAAAACGATTGCCATCAAAGAAGAAAGAAAGGCTGCAACAAAGCAGACACCAATCAATTTGCAGTGATGAATTGTGGCTTGGGATATTCGATCTATGATCTTGGAAAAATATTGAGTACTCTATAATCTAATCTCTACAGCGCTAGGAGACAATGACTGAAAAGAAAAAAAAACAACACCAGCATTTTCTTTTATGGTTACAGAGCAGCATTCAGGTTGTGCTCTGGGTAAGGTCTGACGGATGTCAATTAAAGGGCTATTTAAATATTTAAGCAACAAAGTTTGCAAGTCGTCCCTTGGGTGCAGTTATGGAGGAGGGGGGAGTAATGCAGCCTCAGCTCTCCAAAGAGCAGCTGAATGCCAGGCAGGCAGCGTGGATAGTTGGGAGGCATCACGGCTAGGGTTACAGTGTGAATTAAAGCTGACACTAAGAAGCGCTCCTCACAATGACCTGCAGAAAACAGCAGACAAAAGAGTCTATTTTAAAGCGGGACAAAGGGGAGGTTAGTGGAGATACCTGAGCCCGGGCTGGCCTAGTCAGCGTGTCTGTGGAGGGACGAATGGCTGGTGCCGCGGGACCACCACAGCTAGACCCAGCAGGATGAGATACACACCGAAAAGCACATTCCTGCACAGCCATAACAGGAGAAAAGACATATGACATACCCCCCCCACCACCACACACACACACACACACACACACACACACATGCACACACGAGTATCCTGAGCACAAGCTGTAATTTGTAAGACATCATTTTTGGTATTAATATCAGTGTTGTCAGGGGATTGACTGGTGGTGTACTGGGTTTCTCTGGTCACACACAAACACACACACACACACACACACACACACATTTTATAACAGTTCAAAACAGAAAGAGATTGTCAGCAATCTGTTACGCTCCCTGGAGGACTTTGTCATCTGAAAAACATATTTAACCTTTCAGATCTTTTCAGAAATATAATTTTCTCTGCTATGAAACTCACTCAATCATTACTATAGACATTTTGTGATGAAATTTACATTAACAAAAATACTTCTGAGGACACTCCTGTGCTCTCATAGCAACCCACACCCCCACCCCCCCCGGCACTGCCTCTGAATGCTTGTGAATTCCACAAGAGTTTGTGCTATCTCACTTCATCTGCTGTCACCATGGTCCTCAGCATGCTTTCACCTCTGTCCTAATCCCCCACTTCATCTGAAAGTCAGGATGACAGCTCTGGCTCTCGTCCTCTCTCTGTGCATTTGTGTTTGCTCATACAACTTCAACAGCATCCACCTGTTCTTAGAGTGAGGTAGACAGGTACAACTAATTGTTGAGTATCTGGGATCCTTGTGCTCAGTTACTCTAATAAATTATTTTGTTAACACTCATATCAAACTACCAATACCCCCCACCCCCACCGCCCAACACCCCACCCCCTTCCAAACTCAGCTGTCTTAATAATTGATACATTTGTTCACTTTTTTTTTCAGACACTAGATTTGCTTCTAGCCAAGCTGACAGCATCCTGGTTGAAGTAATTACTTTCTGCAGACATCTCCCAGGGTGCATAGTGTCCAGACAACAGCCGCATTCTTAAACCGGCACTCTCAGGGTCACAGCTCACTCTGGTAACAAAACTGGACTATTCCGTCTTAAATACCATCTTAAACACCGTCTTTATATTCACTGTACTCACTTCACTATATTATATTCTCTTTCTTTATTGAAGTGTTCAGATAATGCCAAACGCTATCAGGCTAACCACTGAGGCTTGGTAGGAAAGTTTGCTTTCACATTGTGAAAATAACAACACTGTGATATAACGTGCCACAACCTAGATGGGTAATTAGAGGAAACGTGCGACAGAAAGTAGAGGATTTGAATGTTGCTGTTCAAGTATTGCATAAGAGAATTTTAACATTGTGAACTGAATGATGACAGATGATAGATGTCAAAACATGTGAATGTTGTTTACTGGCACCAGTTTTCACTGGAGAAATGCTGAAATTCAAACCTGAGGTTGTCACTGTAGGTAACAGAAAATGCTAGAAAGTGAGATTATTCTTACTGTTGAGTAATATTTCCTTTATAATATAGTTGCGAATAATTAATGGATTGTTGAATATAGTGAATAATGACTAATCTATTAATCTATATACATATCATATGTATATCATATAAAAGCAGTTAAGTTTACCTAAAGAGTGGTTT
Source organism: Lates calcarifer (assembly GCF_001640805.2). Lineage (NCBI taxonomy): Eukaryota > Metazoa > Chordata > Actinopteri > Centropomidae > Lates > Lates calcarifer. Next base: position 16,355,546 of record NC_066845.1, read on the forward strand.
CACATTTTTTCAAGTTTGTCTAAAAATACTCACATAACCATATACACACTGAAACAGTTTTAGATCTTGGAAAACTGTGAACCAATCCCTTAATCATTGCAAAAAATGTTTGTGTATTTTAGGTTTCAGATTGTTTGTTTTTCATTGATTATTCTCAAATACATCTGCAGAAGTGTGTATTTGTGAATAATCAGATGTAGACCATATGTTAACTATAACAAATAAAATAAGAAAAATGTTCATAAATGTCAAAGGTGCATTTAAGCACTGACAGGCCTTTTCAGCCATTTTTCTTTTTCATTGTGGGAAAAACACGGGTGTTATGAAAAAAGTTAACGGCAGGATTGTTCCAGTCAAGCTATGACAGTGAGCCACCATCCACGATACCAGGATACATTCATTAATTGTGCAGTTTATGTCTGTATTTCCTAGTGCAACATGTCAACAATAACATTTCTGAAAAAAAGCCTTTAGTTTATGATTCAACACTCAGTCTGTTGTAATTACTTAATTCAGTAGCTAGTAATACTACTGGTTTAACAAATCATTTCTTCATGATGTACATCTTTCATGGTAAGTTTGTATTGATGCAAGTTCTAATATTAAATGCACAGCCTGGTAACAGTGCACAGTCAGACAGTGTAGCCCCAGCAGGAAACCAGCAGCTTATATGTCTCCGGTCTCTACTGATTAACATGGATAACTTTGACCCACAGAACGGGTGAGGATTCCTGTCTAATTGAATTACTGTCAGTCTTCTAGCCTCCAAATATTGTCTTGAACTTATACCCCTCTCTGTTGCCAGAAACTATTTACATTATATATGCTGTAGAGTTTTTTTTTTCTCCCTTTCTACTTAACTGCTTTTAGTTTTAGACTCTGGTACAAAACATAATTGTTTTACTTTCTCGATAATTACAATTTGGCTTAATGTTCTTGGTCTGTATATCTGAACCATAAAATATCCAGTTATTTGATGTAGCTGTCATAAAATAAAAGCCAAATGACAGAGGCCTCATATAAATGATAAAAGCACTGTACATGCTGTTTTTTGGAAAGAAAATCAAAGCAGGTTTGTCTGAAGAAGCAGTCTGTTGCATAGCAGGCACTAAACACCTGCTGTGTTTTGGTCCAAAAATATAATGCTTTAAGTGCAGATAATATGCATTCAATATGAGGGCATACAGTACTTAAATGCAGAGCTCTGATCTGAGGAAAGAGAGAACAGAGGATCAAGGACGAAAGCTTGTCTTTAAGTGAGTCCCATTCTTACATTAAGGCCAAAGTTATGTTACTTATTGCATTGCTCTGGAATGAGGTGTAAAAACATGGCTGCCAGCTCTTTTCCCCCTCAGGCCCTTCAAAACCCAAAAGCAGGACTTATGTTCCCTCTTACGCATGTTATCCATTTTGTATCATATGAAAACACAAGATAAGGACCCGTCAGTTATACTGGTCCCCAGCAGATAAACAGCTTTGTTCTCACTTGTTAGCATCTAGCAACAGTTCCCTTATATAAAATGCATCTGACTTGGACATTCAAGTCACACCAACATGAACATTCTATTAAATATACATAACTCAAGTGTCCATGTCGGATTCCAAAGTGGACAGTCTAAGATTTATGGTGCCATTGACCCTCATTGCTTTGCTGCTTCCTCAAGAGAACCTGCCACAGGCTGCGTGCCAAATGCTTTAAAATTTAAAGAGGTGATGAAGAAACTATCCAGAGGAGACAAAAACACATCAGTTCTGCCACAATAAGACTTTTCTCTTCCTTCCTTCCAGCGTCTTCTTTCCAGTTGATCTGTTTTTTTTTGATCTGTTTTTCTCTGGAGGACTCTGAATTTGACCTCAGCGTATGAGTTAAAGGGTATCCAACTTCTTCAAAATGTCAGAATGCTACATAACTCTATTGTCTCTGACATGTTCTCTCCACAGAGGCTCAGGTAAAGAAACACCTTTCTAAAAGTGGCGTCGCGGACATACCTTTCTAAGAGCAATGGAGGAAACAAAAACTCCCATATTCTCACAGCAGCTCTCTGATTTGTCCACACTTACTGGTAAAGTGATAAAGTGCTGTGACAATACCTCTGGAGTGTCTCATAAATGCTTTGTATTGACCTTAAAGCACTTTCTGACCACAAACACAACCACAAACGGGGAGGGGGGTGCATTTCTCCAGTGGGTAGGAGATGATTTTCTTCAGCAGGCACACAGGATCGCTGTCTTGGTACTCTAAGCTGACCGTCCACAGACAGCAGCACCTTCCATTGCTCCAAGCCTGAAAATCTCTCCTCTGCAGGATGGATTGGATTCCAGGACCCCTCTCCTCTCCTGGGACTGACCCAACCTGGGGAACAGGGGGCTTTCATGGGAGATCACAGGTGCTTAAATACAAAATGGCAATTTTCTTCTTCCATAATTCCATGTTACTGCATTACCAGATCTTATCATGAGGCCAGTATCTCATTCCTGAGGTTTTAGACGTTAATGAAAGATGCTTTGCCTCCGGCCACTGGGGGCTAAATCAACAAGCCTAGGATTCCTGTTGGCCCTTTGTAGGGGAATACCAAAGACAGAGAGTGGACTGAGCTGAGGTCAGAGACAAAGCATGGGGCTGAGGATGGAAATACTGCCCCCAAAACAACTTTGTTTGCACTCTAGTGCAATAGATCCCAACCATTTTTGGCAGAAGAACTCCTATTGCCCTATCAAGAGTATTCAAGTTGCCCACCCCTTTATTGACACCGCCTGTCAAGTTCCAAACATGTCCATTTAAACTAATTTTAAATTGGATGGTAAAACTATTTGTTAGCTATATAATAGTGAATATTGTTACATTAATATTTTCATATATTTGAAATGTAGTTGCATGTGGAGTAGTAGAAACTAAACCTTTCAACATTTATGTTACTTTTAGCTAACCATTGTAACCATTGTTACTTTGAGCTATTTAATTATTCATTTATCATCAGTCTTTATCCAGCCATTTAAACCTCTTATTTCCTACTTTAAGCCAAGAATTTTAGTCATTATCCATTGAGCCAGTTCTAGCCAACAATTTTTATGTTTAGCTGTTTTAACTACTTATGCATTAGCTTACTTTAAGCTAACTAATTTAACCATTTATCCATGGAGCTATTTTAGGTTAACCATAACCTTTTATTCATTATGCTCAGCTACCTGTTTCAACCACTGATTCATTGGCCTACATTTAGCTCTCTATAAGCACCAAGTATCCATTACTTTCAGCTCTGTGTTTCAATTATCCAGAACGTTTAAATAACAGTTTAGATCTCTGTGCTCTTTTAGTTGTTTGCTGGTTTTCATACAGCCTCAACTGAAATATGTAGCGTTCAAGTGTTATAGCCAACATCAAACTGAAATTTCTACCTTCTCAAATTAGTTGAGCCTCTTCACAGTCTTTCCATGTACTTCCTTGCACCCACAGAAGTACCCTCTGGATTACACGTACAAGTACAAGTTGGGAATCACTGATCTCATGCACATGTAACTGACTCAAGGGTATTACCCCTCTTATCTTTTCTTGGTCACACATGGCAATTATCTGATGCTGTCATATTGTGCAATTATATAAACAACTAAATATTAAAGTGAATTTACTGCATCTATGTACACTGTGGTATAATAATACAAAATGAATGGCACAGTATTCCTTTCATTGGAGAAGTGAAACATTTTGATAATTACTTTTTATGCCCTTAGTGTGCCCTGGAATCAGACTAAAACAACCTCAACAATATGTGTTGAGGATATGTAATTTCAGCCACTTAGGATCATTAAAAAGAGATCATATTGAATATCACTACTAGAGAGAGAAAGAGAAAGCGAGAAAGAAATAAAGAAGAGATTTGTTTGTCAGTCAGTTCCGACCCACTCAATCTCCTTAGCCTTGTGAAAGAGGGGGAGAGAAAGGGTCGGGGTCAGCTTTCTGTAAATCTTCTGATGAAATGTTGACAAAACAGCCAATTTTCTGTAATTTTGCTGCAGCCATCTTTCAGCAGCTTACTCACTCAGAACCCCTTCATTTCAAACAGCAGCACACTGCGACCTCTGACATGTATCTCATCCCTGACTTCTTTGGCCTGGCAGAAAGACGTAACAGTTGTGCCTTTTAGGTCAGGTGGATGCCGTTTAAGAAGCCAGCTTCATAAAGGAAGTCTTTGTCTCTCAAACAGGCTCTCTTGGGCCCCAGTAAAAGGATAAGAAATGTAGTTAATAGCTCAGGAGTGGCCTAATCATCAGCTGCCATTACTGCTCCAATATCAGCAGAGATGACAGACTTATCAATAACAAAGGCCCAGCTGAAGCCTCCACCGCTCTGTCATTTTGATCTTTGCTCCACTAATCAGAGCTTTCATTTGAGCTAAGCACCGGGCAGCACACCTCTCATTCTCTTCATGCTGTGCCAGATATCACTCATCTTTACAAGCCACTCTGTATTCCCTCAACCCCAGGCCACCATTTCCACAAATTGGCTTAATTTCTCAGGCAAATATATGACACATCTGAGAGCTCATTATCCCTGCAATGCAAGTGATTATTGTACTTACTGGTAAAACTCTCTTAGCTTTGGAGGTTTTCTCTTGAATGGCTTTGGTTGGAGCCCAGCTGATTTTTAAAATGAAATGAAGATATGTCAAACTGACTATCATTGTGGTATATAAATATTTCATAAGCTTATGCTGTGTTTGCACCTCTGAAAACATAAAGGGATTTTTAGGTATGTCTTTTTTCTACTGTTTGCCCAGTACAAAGGGAGAGTGATACTGTCATATGTCTTATGTGTTTTAACAGAGGAACAACACTTACATGAATAATTAATAATTAATAATTAGTTATCTACAGATAACTGTCTGTGTCATTAGCCTCAGAGAGCAAATTGTCCTCATGTAGAATATTACATATTCTAAGGGGGGTGATGCATATGCTTTGTAATAGTAATATACATAGTTTAATGTCAATATTTCTCTTGTTCATTCTTCCACAAAAAGCTCCTCCATCAAGGAGAAACCTGAGAGGGCCAAAGAGGTGCTCCCGCACCTGGACGAGCTGGCCCTTTCATTTACAGTCATGGTGAGGATCAGGCACTGACTGACTCAGACACCTGCTATTGGGAAATATGTTCTCCATCAGTGAGCTATAGACTATTTCTGGACAGGAGCACTGGGAGACCATTGTTCTCCTCAGAACTGACGGCCAAGGTATTCTGGGACTCTTGGCACACATAGAAAACAATGTGTTATTCATGTTAAACTTAAAAATTGGGCTACTTATTCAACATTACTAAACAAACTGTGAGTTAGAGTGTTAGAGTGGTATTTGTTGACAGTGGCTTGATAGCTTTTAGTAGTGCAATAAAACTGTAAACATTGCATATTCCACTCATATACAATAGGATCTTTTAAATGATTGTAATTGATGGAGCAAAATAAAGAATTTTTTTAATACACTTAGAAGTATTGTTGGATGTATTAGTCTACATTAGCAGAATCACACAAATTTTCTTTCAGACAAAGGATAAATACTTATCTTTCATATTAAGCATAACCTATAGTCTCAGGCTTAACATAAAACACTGGAGCTCCTTATTCCCACAGTCTGATACATGATATGCACTCTTTAAACAAATCATCTGGTCTCTGTGCCTATACAGTCTTATACAAGGGCAAGGGGGTTGGAGATTTTGCAATGTCATCTGGGATTAAAAAGGAGCAGCACATCAGAGCCTCAGGCCACACCACCTGGAGCCCCTATACGATCCCTGGCGCTGCACCACTCAAAACCAGCCCATTAGCTTACCGCCAAATAATTCCTGGTCAACCAAATGACACTGAGCTAACAAAGCCCTATTTCAGAAAAGATTACAACTTCAACAGGAAACCCTTTGATTATGAGTTTGTTTGAAATGTTATCAATACCATGATCATTCCTTCGGATCAACAAAACCATCTCTAATCACCATACCTTGGCTGCACCTTCAGTTATGCATCAATCTCCTGAAAAAAAAGAAAGAAAGAAGAAAATTGCAGTTGAGAATAGAGGACTGACTTGTTTAACAAGAAGCACGTGCAATGACAAAGCGATTTCTTTCTCAATGTTGATCACCCACCTGCACACAGATTAGGTCAGATATTCACCTGAGCTGCCAACCTGTCACTCACACGCAATAAAAAAACAGAAACACACACAGCACACATTCATTCCTCTCCACTACTAGTACTGCAGATAAAGTGCTCCTGACAGAAGACAGCAGACAAGAGTTTACCTTGTCCTTTTACAAACAGAAAAAACAGACACCCTAAAAATTATCATAACAAAAGAGCACAGCATACACAGTGTTTGCAAGTGCAGATTACAATTTAAAAGTGAAAATGAAATTAAGTGAATTATAGCCATGAAGTTTCACCTCAGGTGGGGTCACAACATACGCAATTCAGTACAATCTGCCATTTGCAAACATAAAAGTTGATAAACACAAAATCTAAACTTTATGAAATATCCAATATTTTAAGACCAGATTTTGTGTAGGTGCAAAGTGTTTATAAGTAATCATACTTGCAGAGTCTATACATAAAACAGATTGCCACAGTAAACAAACCTCTTTGTTTGGCGATTGCCAAACATTACAAAGCTGGATTTAAGTTCTGTTTTCTTAAGATCCTGCAAGAAGGTTACTCTTACAGTATTTTATATTGTTATGTTTGTAGTTTTATTGGATTAATGGAAGAGCATATTTTTCCACTGTCATGAGGAAATACTTCTCATAGGGATAGGGATCCTCAATACTTAATATACATAACTGAGACCAGACAACCAAAACGGACTCATACAGGTATTTATTGTGGTTATAATAAAAATCATATTAAAAATAATAATTATAAACATTTTATTATTACATATTTAAGAATAAACATTTCTATTCACCACTTTTAGAATGTATATCTAATGTATTGTATAATGCCATCTAAATGATTGAATGGTATATTTTACCTATAATGCTGGTCCATATTGTTGCATATTAAAATAAAAGAGCTGGTTTGAGTGCAAAATTGAGGTTTCATCATCACTTTAGTCTCTGGCGCCCCTTTGTGGTATCTATATAGAAGTGAATGGACACATTTTGAGCTCTTGAAAACTCATTATGTAACTGATTCCAAAAAACTTTTATGAAACACAACAAATGGGTAAAAAAAAAAAAAAAAAAAGCTACAGTCCAGTAAATGTGACTATCAGAGTGGCTAAGGAGTTGACCAATGCCTTTGAAGTTGTTGTAGTGACACAATTCAGCTTTTAAGGGCTGCAATATCACAGTTCTTGCTGTCTCTTGGTGTTACCCTCTGTTGGTATGCAAATGGAAAATCACTTTCCTACACTGACGGTATAAATGTAGTCAATGTTGATGCTGATTTTTGTGGGTGGTGGGTGGGATAGCACAACTGCACAGGTGCACAGCTGGTAAAATATTTACTAATATCATTTCAGATCTGACGGAATTATAGTATTACAATAAACATGTATAAAGCATAAGAACAATACACTAAATAAACATACAGTCATTTAGTCATTTAATACTCGCTCCCGCTGTCGGTGTTATAAAGTGGAAGCAGATGACATATGTATACTACCATGACATGGGTGTAGCCAGGAGATTAAAGCCACGTTATCTGCTGAAAACAATTTGTGGACCGACTGTACGCTACTTCACATTTATTTTTGCGCGTTTTTATGTCCTTCATCACGTCGTATATTAAGAACGTGATGTCTCAGTACATAACACTGACATGAGCAAGGGAGGGGCTGCTGCAAAACACAGTGATAGAATGAATGCAAAGAGCCAAAAGAACACTTCCTGTTGATGCAAAAATTGCAGCAGCAACTGTCTGACACATCTGGACTGGAGAGGGGGGGAGGCCTGGCTGTAGTGTTAGCGAACTACTGAGGGGAATGGACAACGTTTAATACTATTCTGCGAGACGGTGAGTTTGGTGGACTTCAACTTTGCCTTGGACTGGTGACCATAATGCGTCTGTAATGTCGGCACGTCTTTGCTCTTACAGTGTAAGTAATGTGGAAATAATTGCCTGCGACCGTACGCTACCAACTAACTGCTAGCTAGCGTTAGCCGCTACTTAGCATTGGTCGCTACGTAGCCTGTCTGACATGGAATGGTTGCTAGCTAAGCTAGCTAAGCTAGCTAGCATAGTAGCTATTTCATATGACAGCCGACATAGTTTGTACCCGCGTTCGACGCTGTAATTCGGCTACTAAACTGTACAATATTGTCAAGCTTTTGTATAGTCAGAGAAAAATGTGACCAAACCGTAAACTAATCCATCCTGCATGACAGAGTGATATCTGTAAAAGTTAAGCATTTTTCTGAAACAGTTGCTGGTTTTAGGCTGCGCTAGCTAATTTAACTGGCTAGCCAGTGCTTGTGTGCTGCTTGATAGTTGGGTGGTTCGGCCCTGTGAGTCGATCCAAATGTGTCTACGAACGTTGATCGAGTTACGGTTAAAATGACAGTTGATGAAGACAACAAAATAAAAAGCAAGGAGACGTGATGATCAACCTAATGCTAATGTTAGCGGCTTCGCTACATAGACCGCCTCATCAGTAGCTAACTTAAGTACTATTAGAATGGTTTGAAATAAAGTTTGTAACACCGTATATTTGCTACCCAGTGTATCAGCATAGTATGCACGTACGATGGGATCAACAGCACATGCTGATGTCCCACAGTATCCACGCATGGGACTGCCAAATACGACTTTTAATTAATAAATTAAGCTACTAAAGGAGTAGCTAAAACTTGCATTAATGAATCGCATTGTAATCCCACTGTTGGTGTAAGGGGTGGTAACAGGCCCATATGCATTCAGCGTGTCAGAAATTAACCTGAACCAACAATGGTTTTCACAGGGCATTTGGCTGAAAAGCTAAAGATACAACAATTAGTAACGTTAATGTACCTGTAAACTAATTGTACGCGATATCATGGCAGGAAAGGACAAAGTGCAGGGACATGGCAGTGTTATTCAGTACACCTGAGTTCATCTAGGTCATTAAAGACGTGTTTAGTACTATTTATGTGACATGCATTTGCTCTGAAACCTCCCATTCTGCTGCATTAACAACCCAATTTGAAACCAAAAACATACGTTAGTCCCGGACAACTGCATCTGAAACCTGTCCAAATATTTTAACTATAAGGCATGTCAGAACAGAGTCGAGCCAAAGCAATTTCGACTTTTGCATGAATAGGCATTATGGTTTTGCACCCATTCAACCTTCCTTTTTTATAGTCCTGTTTCTGTTTGGGAGAAGCCATAAAACTGTATTGGTTTGAACCACTAGCAGAAATTAGTGAGTGGGTAATACAAGCCATATAGAGGCTAAGTGCATAAATCGATCTCTGATGAGAATAGGAATCTTGTGAGGTCTTTTGTGGTAATCTGGTTATTGAGGAATCGCTGGGGTATGAGTGCAGGTGCTTGTCAGTTGCAGGTACCATTTGCAATTTGCTTTTAAGGGCATATTTTTCACCAATATTTTGGTTAATCTATCCCAAAATATGTTTTTTGGTCTTGATATTTTCAAATGTATTACTTGTTTATTAGTGTTTCCTAATTCACAAGGTAAAGGGTTAAACTCATGTCATGATTCAAAATGTTCTCTAGTATTTACTTTCTACCAGTGTTACCTATGTGTTTTCCTATAATTTTGAGAAGTGTACCTGAAGAAGGAGACTGTATGTGTGACTCAACATCAGACATTTGAAAGGTTTTTACTGGATTATAACAGCAAATGGTGGCTACCTTGCTTAAATGATCTTCCACCTCAAGCAAATCCTGACCATTTGATGGTAATAAAACCTGTTTTAAGGACATTGCGTCAAATTCACCACTGCCAACTGTAATTGCAACAGCGCAATCACTGCAGGGTGGCTCTAGGCGGAAAGACAATGTAGCAGAATGAAATCCTAGCTAATTAGTGCTGGTCTTTAAAAGCACTGTCTGTGCTGCAAACAACAGGCGGTAAATTTGTCAGGGCTGAACGTCAGGGCTGACTGTAGACAGAATGCAGGGCAACATCTGCGCAATATGAGCAAAGCACCAGTTATGGAGGGCAGAGTCAGAGTACAGTTGTTGTGGATAAGCTATGTTTCAACTAAACTTAGCACAAAAAGTAATGAAATTTGTGTTTGGTAGATTATTTCTTTGTTGTAACAATGCTTCTTGACAATAAATCTTATACTGTTGGAAAGCATGTTTATTACCCTTTTAAATGGTGCAAGATTTGTATGGAACATGCATTTTTGGGATGAGCAGCAGAGTTGAGTATGTGGGTTGCACTTATGAAAAATTTGCCAGATCTTCTCTACCAATGCCAAACAGCTTATTCTGCCATTGACTCTTGTTTGGCGGATTGGATGATTGAAGTTTGAAGAAACAAAACATATTGGCAATTTAACAATTTATTCATTTAACAAACAGGTGTCTCAGTAGCGTGTGGAAGAACCATACACAGCCACAATAGCCTGGCACCTCCTCCTCATGCTGGTCACCAGCTTTGTCACACACTGCTGTGGGATGATATCCCATTCTTCAACCAGCATTTGTCGTAAGTCAGCCAACATGGTTGTGTTGGTTACTCTGGCATGAACAGCACGCCCAAGCTGACCACACAAGTTCTGTGGGGTTGAGGTCAGGACTGCTGGTAGGCCATTCCATCCTCTCCACTCCCAAATTCTGGAGGTAGTCTCAGATAAACCCCGCTCTGTGGGGGCGAGCATTGTCATCTTGGAGGATAGAGTTCAGTCCCAGACTGTGGAGATATGGGATTGCCACTGGTTGCAGAATCTCATCTCGATATCTCTCTGCATTGAGATTGCCTCTAATGATGACAAGCCTCGTTTTTCCAGTGAGGGAGATGCCGCCCCGCACCATCACACTGCCTCCACCAAAAGATGTTACTCTATCGGTGCAGCAATCAGTATAGCGTTCTCTGCGTCTTCTCCACACTTTGACCCTATGATCCAACCGCCGTAGGCAGAATCTGGACTTATCGCTGAACATAACATTCCTCCACATGTTCAGGTTCCACAGCATGTCTTGCTAACATGAGTGCGAATGGGCCTGACAGTGAAGGGCAGTCATGGCAGGCCTCCTGGCAGCCCTATGAGACCAGAAGCTCAAAATGAGTCAATAGCAACAGCAATATAAGCTGTTTGGCATTGGCAGAGAAGATTTGGCAATTTTTTCATGGGCGCAACCCACATGCTCAGCTCTGCTGCTCATCCCACAAATGCATGTTCCTTACAACTGAGGCACCATTTAAAAGGGTAATAAAAAGGCTTTCCAACGGTATAAGATTTATTGCCAAGAAGCATTGTTACAACAAAGAAATAATCTACCAAACACAAATTTCCTTACTTTTTGTGCTAAGTTTAGTTACTCTCATCTGAATGCATGATTTGTTACTTGTAGTGAATACAGGTGTTGGAGACAAGGAAAAATTGTTTGGCTGTCATTGTGGATGCTTTCTTGTTATCCTCATTTTCCTATTAAAATCCCAAAATACTCATATATAATTAATTTGAGGAGTCTTAGCCTTGAGCATCACCATGTTACCAACAAGAATTTGGTCAACTTACTTCCCTGTCATGCAATATATAACGTACAATTTAATTTTTCTAGGTAATTATGATTTCTGTGCACTGTTAACAAATGATTTTTTTTTTTTTTTACATATACAGCAAGATCGAGAATGGATATGTTGTAGAAATATAATGTGGTCTTTAAGTATTTTCACATGCTCATCTGATAAGCATGTGAGTAGGCTGAAATGAAAGATGACCATTTTCTTGTTTTCCAGTTATTCACTCCATACAAATCAAATAAGAGAACACACCCAAAGGCTTAGCATACAATATTTAACTCTGCATAGTGTGCTCCCACTAAGCTTTAACAATTTCGACAATGCATGTTACTCTCAGACCAGCTGTTCTCTCACAGTTTCTCACATCATATCTTCCCTTTAATGTACCACAATCTAGTCTATTTATAGTTATAGTCTATTATAGTTTTGTACTATCTGTTTAAAATTGCTCTCCTAACCTTTGCTTGTTAAGCGTTTCTGTTCTGGATCTGGTCTGCTCCACAAGCTGTTTTTCAAAGTCGGTGAAATGCTGCTGATGTTGAAGAAAACATACAATGCTTACCTGCTGACTTTGATTTATCTTCTGCTGCTGTTTTTTTTTTTCTTTTTGAGTGACATGTCAAATTTATACACTCTGCAACTCTAGGGTATGTCTTTCCTCTACAGTTGCACAGGTCTTTTGGCTGGCCAAACCATCAAAATTTGGTCAGCATCCTCTCTCTGTACCTACATGAAGCAGCTGTGTCAAGCAGGTTTATTACCAAGCAGGGCGCTCGAGCTGCAGATGGAATTTTTGAGCTGAGTTTTAACATTTTCGGTTTTCCCTCGTGAGCCAAGCATGTGACCCTCGCCCAGCATGTGCATCTCAACTACTGAGCATGCATTCTTTGGCTGCCCTTCAACTTGGCTCCATCTAGTATGCATGCTGTTGGCAGCCATCACTGATATTTTTTTAGTATATGAACATGTTGTATTTGATACTGGGGGAGTGAGAATAATGCACACCTTGTTACAGTTTTCTCTGTTTTGCTACATTTTTCCCTCTCATCTGTGCTGGGGTGAGAACATATGGTTTGTTGGACAGGTGTCTTGGCACAATTTGGCAACTGGAGAAAGTGTTTACATTCCCAAAGTGCTGACAGGGATTCAGTACGCATAAGATCATGCTGAATTGCCAGTGAACAGGGGGGTGCATGGAGAGGGAGAGATGAGAGAAGGACAGATTGAGCTGGGGGGGGGTTAAGCTGGAAAACAGACACATACTGAGGTTCTGCAACACGGAAGTATTTTTACAAACAGAAAATTACACGGAATAGAACAGTCGCGATGTGACGTGTGGTTTAACTAGTTCTGCTGAGAAGGCAGGGCCTCTGATGGTTAATATTTTATCATCCAGCTCAAGTCAGTATATTATTACATAAGGGTGATATGCCACTGCTGGTGTAGCCTTGCCCTACATGGGGGGGATTTGATCATTTGATAATTTCCCCGAAATGTGTTTCAGTTAAAACTTGACTGTAATGGCTAATTTGAGAAGAGATATCTAAAATCAGGCAGGGAGTTGTCAGATGTGTTCATCAGGAATGAGAAAATCAACAAGCATTACCCACAATTATTCAAAAGAAGGTGCTCCAGTGTCATCGCTGACATTTTATGCAAATATATCAGAGAAGCTTGAAAGAGAGGAAAGACTAAGTACGCTCGGTGCATGCTTCCTTCCATGTAGAACCAGCTTTTCTTCTTTCTCTGCCAAACGCAGCATATACCTGTGCAGCTCCCTCCTATATCTTTTATGCTTCACCACACTCACAGTACATAGAACACTGGTACATTATGTTCCGGCAGTAGCAATTGTTTCATCTACTTGCTCTCTATTTCCTGTTTGGCAGTAATGGAAATGAATGAATGAATAATAAATAAAAATGTGATAAATAAATGACAGATAAAATGAAAGATACAGTATGGTCAATATTATCCTTGGATTACCTTGTCTCCCTTGTTCTCTCAGTTCTTCTAATACTTGTGCTTGATTCTGTTTATGTGGTGTGATTACAGCCAGAATCCCTTCCACACTTTCTTTATGTTGCTTTGATCAAATCAGCCATATGGTTAAAATGTATATTGGAGCCATTATGTGAATCATGTTGGTGATTTTCTGAACATAAATGTACAGTTTACAAATTAGTTTGGAGTTACGTATTTTGACCTAGCAGATGACTTTTGTTTTTTATCTTTGAGAGAGAGTGAAATTCTTGGACTTCATACTGTTTAGTATGTGCCTACTTTCACTGTTGACAGTCAGGCAGCAGTATCATTAAATATAAAAAATGTATAACAGTTGATTTTGGATTGTGAACATCACTGTAACTCACAAGGTTGACAAATTTATATTGTCTCACAGCATACTGTTTCTGATCATATATATCACTTAACCTTGTATCTAAAGATTAAATAAATAAATATTACCTTATTTTAAACTTGAGTTAAGGAAATGCACTCAGGAAGATGCATTCAATATTGTTTCATATTGCATTGTATTTGTTATATAGAGTACTTTCTAAAGTAAGCCGTATCAAATGTTAATCTGAAACAGCTTCCATCCTCATTTGTGTTATAATACATATGTTTTTTATTATCTGTGAAATTGTGAAAATGCTGCAATCTATTGCAAATGCACTGTTTCAAAACTTAATGTTTTCTCCTTTTTTTCTTTTCCCATCAGGCTGTCGACAAACTGGAGAAACATATCCAAGAAATGGACGACGGCAGCTACATCGAGTTTGATGTGCCGGAGTTCAGTAACACTGTTCTGACCCAGCTCAATGAGCTGCGGCTGCAAGGGAAGCTGTGTGACATCATTGTTCACATTCAGGGCCAGCCATTTCGAGCCCACAAGGCTGTGCTGGCAGCTAGTTCACCCTACTTTCGTGACCACTCAGCTCTCAGCACCATGAGTGGCCTTTCCATCTCGGTCATCAAAAGCCCTGAGGTGTTTGAGCAGCTTCTTGCATTCTGCTACACAGGTCACATGTCTCTGCAGCTCAAGGATATTATCAGTTTCCTCACTGCTGCCAGCTTTCTGCAGATGCAGGCCATCATTGACAAGTGCACCCAAATCCTGGAGAGCATCCACTCCAAGATCAGCCTCCCAATCAGTGTGTGCAGCCCAGAGAAGGATGACTCGCAGACCAACCGCAATGGGGTCAATGACAGCAACCTCTTTGTAAACCCTACCCAGATCTCCCCCCCTTACTACTCCCGGCAGAGTCAGGCAGGACACAACTTGGGCCGTGGGCGACAGCAGCAAGAGGAAGGCCAGTCGGACCGTGGCAGTAGTGATAGTGTGTCAGAGCATGATGCTCCCATGGAGGGAGAAACAGAGCAAGTGGAACTGATTGGCAAAGATGGGCAAATAACAGATGTGCATGTGAAGATAGAGAAGACCGACAGGCCCACTTACTCAGATAGTTCCTCAGCTGGTGATGATGGCTACCACACAGAGTTGGTGGATGGAGAACAGGTGGTGGCTGTTAGTGTGGGTTCTTATGGTCCTGTCATCCAGCCTGCTACCTACTCTTACTCAGGGCTGTCCTCCCCATGCTTCGTCAACCTTAGCAGCTCCAGTCCTTCCCGCTCCATACTCAGTGGCTTCAGAGGTGGGCGAGCCAGGGCGAAGCGCCCTCTGGCCATCCCTGCAGGGGTGCTGAGTCATATCAAACCGGGCTCAGAAGATAGCGAATCAGCCGTCGGACCCACAGGGTTGGAGAACGATGTGCGAGAGCGCAGCCTGCGGAGTCAGTGGTACCCCTACAATGAGAGACTCATTTGCATCTACTGTGGAAAGACCTTCAATCAGAAAGGGAGCCTGGACCGCCACATGCGCCTGCACATGGGAATCACTCCATTTGTTTGCAAATTCTGTGGCAAGAAGTACACAAGGAAAGACCAGCTGGAGTACCACATCCGTGGCCACACGGACAACAAGCCCTTCCACTGTCAGATCTGTGGCAAATGCTTCCCATTTCAGGGCACCCTTAACCAGCACCTGAGGAAGAAGCACATGGGAGCATCAGAGGGCAGCAATCACACGGACTCTCCAGAGAGGACGGAGGGAAGCTCAGGTCAGAAGGACCAAGAGGATACGTCTGAGGCGATGGCCTTTGAGGCGCAATATGCAGAAGAGGCACCAGCCAATGATATGGAGGAAAGTTCAAAATGCAGTCCAGAGGAGGCTCAAGCATCGAGATGTGATTTTTAGGTCCTGCTTCAGGTTAAGGAAGCTTTAAGAAATGTTAATTTCAACTCAAGTTAAAGGACTTTATTCTTTTTGAATCAACTCCCTCTACTTCCGGCATTTCTTGCATCAAGGGTTTCTGTCAATTTTGTGAAAGTTAGATGTTGAATGGAGAGAGCAAATGGGTGCTTTATAGAAATTTGATTCTTTCAAGCAAAGGGAGTAACAACTTACTATTTTTGAGGAGGTCCCAATAATCAAGACCCCCTAATTGATTTCTCTTTTTATCTTTCCATGTTTTTTAAAACATATTTACAGAGTTATATAGGCATGTTGCAATAATTGATAATGTGAAAGCTCTGGTAAGATGCTTGTCATATCACCTTTTTACCTGACCTGTTTTTGCACATGTGACCACAGGAGGTCACTTACTCACAAGGAATGATTTTTCTGCCAGTGCAAAGCTTCGTGTGACATATCCGTTCAATACCTCATGATGCAACTACATACTCATAACAGACAGTATTTTAACTTAAACTCACCAGGTTCTACCTCATAGCCAAGAACCTACCAGGCACAGATGTGTTCACCGTTTGCAATCCGTTTTCGGTTGTATGTACAGTATCTTATTGCCAAACCCTGTAAAGAATATTCTCTCAACACAAAGCCTTGATACTTAGGGGAAATATTCCTTGCTGATTGTATGGAGTAGGGACAAAGTCCTTGTTAATTGTTTCATGGTCAGCCACGTTAAAATGATGATTAAGAAGGTGCTATGTTAGGAGTGCATTAAATTTGCTAGCTTACTTGTGTGTATGTTTTTGGCAAATGCGGAGAACAGAGTAAGAGAATGGCCCTGCATATTTTTCAAGATACGTATGATTTTGCCGTCTTACGACATTTCTTCTACAAAACACTTAAGGATTTTTATCTCTCATCACTACTGGAGATCTCACTCTGTTGGCCAAGGTGGTTTTAGATGCTGTCATTCATGTATTGGGTGAATTACGTCCACACAGTGAAGTCGTTTATATTCCTCTGTACTCTGATGATGACAGATTTATACTCAACTATTGTATGTGTTTTGTCCTGAGGTAGGCTTCTAGGTTAATACTCAATGTCTAACTGCGACAGGAGTACTCATTGTCAACTCAGCACAGTAGGAACAGCTCTTGAACTGTTCACATAAATCAATATAGTGTACTAGTCTGAATAATATGCAAACAGAAAGAACAAAGGAATCTCAGCCATTTTGACATGGTTTTTCTTACATTAATTGAAAGAGTTATTAGTTTATTTCCTTTTTTCTCATTCTGTCCTGTCTTTTATGATGGGATGACTGGTCTGTGATCTTTGTTCTCTGCATTGGTTAGGGTGAAATGCAGATTTGGAACATGTTTTCCAATTTTATCAGTCCTCCTTTATGGTGTTGACATAGATGCGGCATAGCTAGATTAAGGCTAAGAGGTAAATGTTGTAAAGAGTTAGCCAGTTATCCAAAGTATTTATGCACTTTGCAGAGTTAGTGGGTGGGATGGGAGCTGTTCTAGTGATAAAATGTGCTAATCTCTGTCTTAATTCTGATGCAGGAGCAGCAGTGTCAGAGTAGTACTTGCTTCACAGACATTTTTCCTCTAAGTGAAAATGTTGTGAACTTTAATGAGACTCTGCAACCACATGAATACTATTGGCTACAAGCCATACACATGGCAACATTGTATTTTATCTATACTATTTGAACCATGGGGATGGGGGTGTTTTTAGCATATATAGACTTGGTTTTATTTCCATTCTGATTTAAAGGAATCTGCATTCACAGTAAATACTTAAAGGCACTTAGAAAGCCTGATTGATTATCCTGTCATAATTTGCAAACTTAAAGCTCAGCTGGGTGGTCCCTTTTGGCCTGTCCTGCTTTCTTGTTCACCATCCAGCTGTGTAAAGTTTTTTTTTTTTTTGGAAGAGCACCTACTAAATGCTTTTATTCTGTCCCTGTCTGGTCCATGCTGAATTTGTGTCAATGAATTGAGTTTGATTATTTTACGGTTTTCATACAATTTTCTACGTTGTGTGCGTTTGGTGGGAGAATATTTGTTTTTTTTGCTTTTGTTTAATATTATGTCAAGAACGCAGTCCTTTTATTCCACTGAATGTGTGGTCATTGTCTCCACTCATTGACAGTTAAGATAGAAATCCAAAATTTAGGGAATTTTTGAAAAAAATCGGTATAGCTAGCTTTTCTATATCTTTATGTGTACAGATTATCACATACACATTTGGTCATCATCACCCACAGTCTGTCAGCCTATACAGTACTTTTTAGATGAATGTTTACTAAGTTTTTTCCTGTCAGCCACTGATGTGATGTGCAGGTTTGACAGCTGATCTGACCTCACCAAAATCAGTTGCTGACTTATCTGACTCTGCCTATGATGATTCTTGCCCTTCACTTAAAAAAAAGGAGGAAATTCATACCGTCTTGCATTATTGTCAGTAATGTTTTGTGAGTAATGGGTACAAACTGCTAAAAGAATTTTGTGCCAAGAGTTCACACCAAAGACTAATAGGTGTTTTTTAACAGTAAATTTTGACTGTATTGCTAATTGAATGCCCATTAATAAGAATAGGTTCTTAATTTAATGTAGGAGTAGTTAATTGCTATTTGCAAGGAATGTACTTTTCCCAGCTTATAACAATCACTTGTGTAAAATTTGAACAATTTGCTAAGAGGACGTTAAGCAGCGAAGTCATAAATAACATTATATATTAAGCCATACAAAAGCTGACAATATAAAAATTGTGCAATAGGTATTGTAATTGTTTAAAGCCAATGTAAACCACAGAGAGAATACTTCACAAAAAGTGGCATCTTAAACTTAGTGCCTTGCCACAAGCTTTACATTTTAGATTCTGGCACTTAGATTCCTGTGCCTGTTTCATTTTTAAATGGATTGAATAGAGAGATTATAACAAAATATGGCCACATCAGTTATTGTAACGTGGTACCAACAATGAGTAGAAATTAATTCATGTCATTCTTGCTTTTTATCATTTGATTCATGTTTTTTGTCATGGGATGGATTTTAAAGTTTAACTGATTTTGTAGCAACTGATTACAATCAAACTAGACAGACTTGTTCCCTGCAAGCCATTGCCCCCACGTTCAGAGACTATACTGTATCTCCTCATCTCCAGCCACTGAGGACAATCTTTGCAATGTACTGTAGTTGTAGGTATTTCAATGAAGGAAGGAGATGCATGAGAAACACAAATCTTCTTTCTCCCTGTTCTCTTGGAGCATCTGGCAGGGGAACAACTGTCTGGGTTTTTAGCTGATGATAAACTGAATATTTGTGGAGACAAAAAAACTTACCCTCATAGACTGTAGCTGAATTGCACGTTGCTCAACCACAAAATTGTATAAAATTGCCAATGGATAATTTTTTTAACTTGAGTTTTCTTGTATTTGTGTCATCAATTGTGCACTTGCAGTTTTTGATTAATAGAACATAACAATTCCATCCAGGAAGTCTACATTTTCTCTGTAGTTACCCTTAAGGGACTCAGCTATAATGGCCTCAATCACTTTGTTAGGGACCTTTTCCCCTTAAATGGTGCTTCTAGACTAGTCAGGTTTTTTTTTTTTCTTATCAAACGACTAAACAAATCCATGTCTTCATCATAGGTGAAAGGAGGGGAAATTGTTTAAGTGCTTTTCATGAACTACAGTTACGTATGTGATAGTACACATCTACAGAACCAGCTGAACTTGACACACACTCAAATCAACTCTTTGTCAGCTCTTAGTTCCACACCTCTGAGAGGAACAGGAGATGCATTATGGGCCACAAGTAATCAAAAGGAAGTGTTTACAGGGAAGGCTGTCAGACTACTTTTTTGAAATTGCAGCTCGTCCTATTCCTTTTATAATAAACTCACTTCAGGTAGTTTACGAACACTGATACAGGCTTAGAAAAAAATCTTAAGTCTTCCATAGCTTTTCTGTCAGTTTCTGTCCACTGTGTATTACGAGGAAAAAAAAAAGCAATAACCTTTTTAAAAGTGGTGTATTGGGATCATCAAGCCTATTGAAATATTGGCCTGTCATATATCAAGCAAACTGAATGTCAGGGAGCTGTTGAATTGAAGTAGGACCTGGACAAATTTGATATTGATTTATTTTTATATATTTTCTGAAACTTTGGACAGGTTGACTTCCTCCTCAGAAAGTATATAGAAATTAAAAAGTGGTGTTGCTTGCTGGTGTTCTAAATGTTCATCAAAATCCAGTGGTAGTCAGTAAACTGCAACACAAGAACTGAGCATGTGGTTCAGTCATCAAACTCAGTGGCACTGTTCAGAGTTGCACCTCCAGCTGTGTCGAATAATGAAAGGGATTTTTGGGCTGTATAGCCACTGTTTAGGGGCGGGCTATCTCTTGTTGTGTTGAGGTTCAGTGATCTCCTCTGGCTCCTCTGGCACTGAGACTTGTAGTTGTAGTTGTTCAGGATCAGAGGGGAAGTTTTCAGCTAAGATATTGTCCCTATGACTTTTACAACTCCCTAAACTCTGCACTATAATGTCTCTGGCTCATATGTATTTGGTGACAAGGCAAAAAAGAAAAAAAAAACAAAAAAAAAAACTTAGAACTCAGGGTATATAGTGTTAAAAGTGGTCTCATTGGACATACATCTTATGTCCATAGAATAATTGTGCACTTCTCTTCAGGTGGGGAAACAAGTCCTCAGTCAGTGGTTTTCAAACATTCTGCCTCAAGGTCTCAATGAGCCCATATTTTCCACAGAGCTGAAGCTTGAGGAGCACTGGAGACCACAAACCAAAACCATGACAGCAGAAACGCCCCAACCCCTGTTTTGTCCACTCTACACACAACCTCACAACCCAACTGTGAACCTCAGAACTCTACTGTTTTGTACAACTATGAAGTAAATGAAGCTAGCTAGAGCTGATGTTGTATCTATTGCCATTTATGAATTTATTTTATAGCATGAAATAAAATATATTTATTCAAATTATATATTTTACTCATAATCATTCTGTGCTGCTTCATTTTGGTTCTTAAGCTTGTAAATTGCTTTTTTATTATATATAAAAAAATGTCAATAGAATAATGCGTTTGTAAAATAAAGACGCTGATTTGGCTCTGATTTGTCTTTTTTGTTTCTCACAACTGGATTGGTTTATTCATGTTAATATGTGCACGAAAACTCAAATTTGATGTAAAACAGAGGAGGAGAGCATACTGTTCTATACAGCCACCCTTTAATTTTCTTTACTGTGTGTTGAACAGCAACACACTCCTCTGTATGTTCAAAATGTGTTGCTGGCATGCATGGAATTCTTGATACTACAGTAACACCATGTGAACCATCTGGAGGAATATCTGATGCAAGTGCAATGTTGACCCTCTAGAGGGAGCTAGTGAATAACTAATACAGTTAAAGGAGTCACTCATCTTTAGTGCCAGAAATTCTGCAGGCAAATCTAAATGAGAAGTACAGTATAGCTCAAAATTATTAGGCCATTGTGACTTAAAAGACAGAGCTGTTTAGCTTAAATATCAAAAACAGGCTGTGTTTCTAATAGAAAGATAGTCTTGACTAAACAGTAGACCACTGGTGTAAAAATGGAGTTAAATACATTTTGATAGATAAAAATGACCGAACCAGATGCTTGAAAAGAACTTTTCCTCTTGCGTGTTCTATTTGGCTGCAGGCAGCAACCATGGAAAATAGGCCATTCACAAAAGTCACAGAGGCCAAGTAGCAGAATATAAGACAATAAATTGCTTTAGTCTCAGGTGGCTGGCAGTAAAATTAATTTATCACCAAGCAGGCTCTCGTTGGATCTCCTGTCATATTCTCAACCTAATCCTCAGCAGTGTTACGGCTTCTGTCCCCACTGTGTTAAAAAATGTATCTAAGGGGAGAAATATATTCGTAAAGCTGCAGCTGTGCAGCAGTCTCCTGTAGAGTTACCACTGTTTGTGGGTTTTATAAGAAGTAGGACCATAAGGGAACCAAATGACTAATAAACCACCAAATTGGCTAGCAACGTGCTTCACTGACGTTTTCTTGAAATGGTTTACAATCCTACTTTCAGGCAGCTTGTTCCAGTTTTACACCAACTTCCATTTTGAGAATTTCACAGTGTTTTATGTAGAATTTCTCTTTATAATATATTGTCTGATACTGGTAATCTCAGTAAATAACATACCACTTGGAAACATAGTGTGAAATAAGCATCATTCATTGCTGAAAATTCTAATAAACTGGATGAATTGTTTAAATGACAGCATTATAGGGCAGTACAGACATCTGATCCTAAAATAATATGCAAAATTGCTCTGTTCAGTGGAATATGAGAATAAAAAGAACCACAAAATACAAGGCCAGGAAACCCGAGGCAGTCTTGTGTTTCCACCAGGGGTCTTTAACTGCATTCTATGGGTATGATGTATTGCAGCTCTCAGTAACACAAACCCTAACGGTTGGATGGGAGTGAATAACTGATATGTATAGCTGTTAATTTGCACTTTCAGGATGATCATTAGTTTTGTTATGGCAGTTTTGCCACTATAACATGACTGATGGGTCTTGATTTCCCGACACAGTTTCGGTGGACTGGGTTGTGGCTGAGTCTATGTCATGCAGCAATGCACCCACAGTCCTGAAACTGCAAACCCAATTAGTATCTCAGTGTTCAGAATGGGTCATGCCCTATAGCAGCCAGGTAGTGAGTGCTGCTGAAGCACCAAAAGAGTTTCTGTGCCATGATGTTTTAACATGTGACCAATTAAGTGATTGAATTCAGAAACATAGCTAAATGTTTGGCCCTTCTCCATCCCCATAAAACCTAATCTCAGTGACTCTTGTGAAAGATATGGAGCTTTTAAAATCTTTTACCACTATGTTATTGTTATTTGGCATTATTACAATAGGACTGATGTAGAAGTGACTCATACTATTACTTAATTAAACTGTGTCTGACTGAATTAAAGATAGTCTCAAGTGACAGTGACAATGTAGCATAATGGACCCTTTAGCCCATCTGACACTCATAGCAAATGCTATTATTACCTCACTGCTCCCTGAATTAACAAAATAGTGTCAGGGATTTAAAAGGAAGGAATTTAGCTGATGAGGAAGAAGAGGACAGCAGGTGAGAGGTTCCCACACACATAAAATGAACAAACCGTCACCTAAATTCGTTTATTCCCAGGGGAATTCCTTCTGTGGGTAGGAAACCGCTTGAAATTGTAGATGTAGCTCAACAACGAGCGCGTTAAATCACTCTATAGGAAATACCTGGCAATTTAGGAAAATTAACCTTTGACCCGGTTGCACTGACGCA
The DNA here is from genome assembly GCF_001640805.2 of Lates calcarifer. NCBI lineage: Eukaryota > Metazoa > Chordata > Actinopteri > Centropomidae > Lates > Lates calcarifer. The sequence goes on from NC_066845.1 coordinate 16,378,839, forward strand.
CACAACACGTCCCCTCGCGCGACTGCTGTCGGGCACATGTGGGCTCCACAGGGAAATCAAGGCCGTGAGAAGGAAGTCTCCGAATCAGGAATAAAAGCGAGTAGTTAAGGTAACTTTTCGTATTTAATAGCTGACTGTTGTCTAAGCTTGGTTCATTTCGTGCAACCAACATCAGTAACGTAACGTGTCTGTAAATTTAGCTGCTTGTTAGCTAGCTGGTGCGGCTCGACAAAATATGTTTACTAGGTCACTTAACCACCTGTAAGGTAAGTAAAATACAGTACCTCGCTAACTGAAATTATGTTAATATTGAAACAGTCCGCTTTGCTTCACATTTACATTTACTTTTGTAGGCAATCTATTGTCTGCACCTCAGGCACCGTTATTTTACTACTTGTAGTTAAAATAGTTTGTGAACACTTGTGACAGACTATGTGACCTATGGTACCAGGCTTGTATTGTGTTGCGCAGGTGTTCATGATACTCTGTTCAGACCACTTTAATTGTCCTAAACATGACAGGCTCAGCTGTAGCCTTCATTTTGACGTGTCGCAGTAGGAAAAGCACAGGTGTAGATGATAAAATTAATGTCTTAGCTGCTGTTCAGGGTCCTGGTATTCGCCATACAGGCTCGTTGTCATGACGTACTGGAGTAATGCTATTAGTAACACCTGTTGTTATGGCTGTTTTCGTGTCGTCAGTCCGTCGGTCACGTTCTTGTGAAGGCGATATATCAGGAAAGCCTTGAGGGAATTTCAGTACATCTGGTACAAACGTCCACTTGGACTCATGGATGAACTCATTAGAATTTGGATGTTTAAGGTCAAAGGTCAGGTGCACTGCGACCTTACAAAACACATATTTGTCCATAACTCATACACTGATTATGACACAATTTCCCATAAATATCTAGTGGGATAAAATGAAGAAGTGATGACATTTTATGTTCAAAAGGTCCAAGGTCTGCTTTACTGTGACATCATAATGTTCTGCAAAAAGAAATTCAGGCCATTATTCAATGCCATAACTCAGAAACAGAAGAGGAGTTTGTGACCATAATTTCCTGCAACTTACTGGGTTGCATTGGTATGCAAGTGCGAGGCAGTAAGTGTAGTTTTCCTCCCAAGACAAGTCAAAGTACCTGCTGTCAGATAGCTGGAATACTGCATGTCTGTCTAATAGCAGTTGTTACTCTAGCTGTGTAGAGGGAAAATGAGGTTTTCAGCATACAATATGAATGAATTACCTGTATGATTATGACAATATTCTGAGGTTTTTTGGCTTCGGCAGAGAAGGGCTAAGACTATTAGGGAGCACTAATGCCACAGGGAGCACTTGAATACCTTTTTGTTTTTTTTCCAAACATGGCATAAATTAAAGTTATGGCACAGTATTTCTTTCACATTTTTACTTGTATTTTTTTCCTAAATCTGTACCAGTGAGTGTGTATTCAGTCGTTGATCTATACCTCTTATGCTGCATTAGAAACTAACTAAAAAGTAATCAGAACTCATACAGATGTTGACTTTGGAATCATTTGTGTGTTTCTGTTCCAACTGAAGTAATACAGAAAATCAATGCACTTGAAGTGAGTTTTAATATGTAGCCACTCTAAAGCTTAATGTTAAATTAAACAGCAATTTACTCAGAATGAACCAAGTCTGATTAAATATGCTCAGGCTCACCTGAACTAGTTCCAAAACCTTTCTGCATCAATTCTAGTGAGTTTATAATTTAAAAAAAAAAATGAAACATGGAAACCCACTAATTGCTAAGATTCCACTGTTGTTTTAATACCGGGATTGTTTTATTTAAAGATTAACAACTCTGATAATTTAAGTCTGTATTGCTGTAAATTGTATACCTCCCCACACCGTAACACACACATTTAACCAAAACCCAGAGAGAGAGAGAGAGGAACATGTGTCGGATTCTGAGAAACCATTCCTTTTCCTAATATAAGCCTATTCATGTTGTTCATATTTTCCTTTATTAAAACTGAGTCAATCTTTTTGACCTATGCTCCAGTAATTGTGACTCACAGGCGAGTAATCGTTTAGAGGCTCTTGGAGTACTGCTGTTTCTGTGTTTGACGACTGCAGTTTTGTTTCCTATAGAGCATGCATCAACAGTAAGTAGTAACAATTCAAGAGGACAAAGAAGTATTTTTTAGTGTTTGTTTTTGAGAATTTGATATATTTAATCTTGTGATACAGACTTACTTTGTGTTGATCCTAGTTTTGTCATGTTTTGTAGTCTCTGGTCTGCTCTCTGTCGCTCTCTCTCTTAAAAAGTATTAATTACATACATATTAATTCATAGATACAGTGCCTCCCTGCAGTGTGATTAAAATATCACTTTAGTGGTTTTGTATTTGAAGATTTTGGCATACTTGTGTGATCAGTTTTGGTTGCGGCCAAAAATTGATTTCACTTCATTGCCTAAAATTGTTTTCCTAATGGATTTATCAAACTAATGCCAAATAACAATGAAGTTTGCATGTGTGTCTTTGTGTCCTGCATCTGTGAGCAATTATTGATAAAGAGATGAAAATGCAGAGTGAACGGTGTTTAAAAAGGTCACAGGCTGCACATGGAAAAAAAATTAACGTGTACCTTATTGAAGTATCACTGTCCAGTTCCCAAAGATATAATGTATTACACAGACTATTTGTCTAAGAATTAAAATACCTTGCTAACAAAGTTTTGTTGAAGCAGTGAAGTACTGCAACACTGGAAAAAGCCACAGAAATACCTTACAAAATAAAATTTCCATCGTGCTAAGGAAAATTCCTCTCGTCCATCCTTAAGAGATTTCCTGTAAGTTCCCAGCAGAGGACTCACAGACGCTTTGGAAGAACATGAAACAGTGGTCATGGCATGTGGCTGTAAAGCTATAAGCAAATCTGCACATCTCCACAGTTGGAAATCAGTTCAAATGCTGAGCCTTTGGAAAATGAAAAAAAAACAAAAAAACAAATTCAATAGTTCCACTATGTAAGTAATAAACAATGAAGTGACTATGCTTCCAAAGCTTCGCCACACTATTACGTGTTTCTATTTTGAAACATTTCTTAATAACAACCATATGCATCACAATAATTTTACAGCAGCAGTGGTTTGAGTAAATGACTTGGAAAAAGATGTTGGTTACCTTTTATTGCGCAGCATTTTGTTGGATCTCACTGTTTGGTATTCCCTAGTGTTCAGAGATGTGTTTTTGCTGACTTGCAGTGTGACAATGGTAGGTTTCAATCACATCACTTTTGTGTCACCTCAGTGGAATGCTCCATTTCATAGAAGTGACAGACACAGAGAAGTGATCCAGACACTGAAATGAAAGCATAGCTGTGTTACCTCAGTGTATCGTGACAGTCTGTAATGAATTATGAGAAAATTATGTAGTGATCACATTGAAGAAGAGAACAGAGAGAGGAATGGGAGATGACAGAAAGATGGATATGTTTTCACTTTACAGACACAGTTAGTGTCTGTATAAAATGTGTTTTGATGACTGTTTTCTTCTTTTTTACAGGAGGAACGATTCTGCTTAAAAGTTAAAGTTATTGTATTCTAATCCAATTTTATGAACAGGGTATTCAGTTCTATTTCATAGTTGTACTGGCTACTAGCATGTGAAGCTTTTAGCATGGGCTTGGTTTACAGCCATTAGAAAATGGAGGAGGAAAGGATACAGTAGACAAGTACTTCTCCTACACAGTCCTTTCACATTTAACATATCCTATAGAGGGGCACAGAAATCTTCAAGATGTTATGTTGATTTAATTGTTTTTAAGCCTATAATGTCTACCATTACTCATCCATCATATTTGGTAGAGCTGTTAATAATTAACATTAAACTTTATGTTATGTGGCGTGTTTTGTCTCTCAGCGGATGCCCACAGTTTGCTCATAATGCAGGCATGACATGTGAGTGGTTAAAGCCACCACTGAAAAATTTGTGCAGTGGTCTCTCGAGGTATGACTACATTTACTCCAAAGGTGGAGTGAAATGGATTCATGGGAGCACAGGAAAGTTAAAAATGGTTGTACTGAAAGTACAAGGACATGGACTTTTGCAGATGTGAGACAACAATACAGGCCAATTTCAAGGTTCAGGTTTGAAGGCTCAGGAAATGCGGTTCTCTTTGTGCTGAGTGAGCACTGTGTCAGCTCATGGTTTTCCATGTTGGTTGAGGAGTGGGGGCTGCACAGGCCACCCTTACTGAAGGTTTTCCATCGTGGTGAGTCCTCAGACGTGCATGGCTTCCAAAGAGTCTGTCGTCTCTGTTTATGGAGACGATGAAGCATCGTCCTCTGTTTTACCACGATTAGATTAATTGACAAAGCAGACTTATACTGGTTTTAGGATGTAATTGCTATAAAAAAGTGTTGACCTGTCTTGGAAGACAGAAGGATTTGGTACAAAGTGCAATTTACTGTCCCATCCATCTTTAGTAAAAACACAGCTGACAACAGTGACAGTCACAGTGATGAATATCTTCCTTTGTTCCATCCAAAGCCTCTTTGTTACTGGAAAGAAAGCTTTTTAGCTTTTGACTTATGTGCCAATTTTAGCAGCCAGTGTTTGTCAGTTTAATGTAAGACAAGTGTTTTGGCTACTATCACATAAGCATCCATCTTCATTTTGGCAGTACAAAATGCTAACATGGTATGTTAGGTTTTATTTGGAGTGAGGGATTTAAATAGCACACGTCACGTTTTGCTCTGTTGATAATTGGTTTCTTTAGACATCCTCACATTGTTGTTCAAGTTGTCAGTCACAGGAATTCATAGGAAATTGATTTCAAATGCTCTCTAAACTGTCTAAACCTTCTTCAACTCAAGCCTGGTCACAAAATATGACATTAATGAAGCTTGGTTCATTGCAGTGTAAAGTCATTTTTGCTTCATTTTCCAGCTGTCTTTGGTAATGTCGTTGACACATAGTGAAGTAAAGGTGGTTTCTGCTGTCAGTGGAGGAGACTGCTAGATGCATTAGTTTTACAAGCCTGTCACATTTCATTCGTCATTCCTTGGTGTGCTGACTCTATACACAAACACTGTGATAGCTGATAGTGTTTGAGACATGTTTTTATGCAACCAGTTCACATAACATAGTCTTTGTGATTAGGAGCAACACTTGATGTAGTTTTTCATGGCATGTTATTTATTACTGCACTGTCAGGATGTAATGGTTCTGTTTTCAGTGAAATTTTAGTCCGAATTGAAGCCAAAAAGAAAAAGAAAAAAAAAAGAAAGAAAAAAGAGGGCATTGCACTATAGGACATAGTAAAAATCTGATTTATAAAAAGCTATGGTTGCTGCATGGTGCAACTGTAAGTGATTAGCTTTCAGTATGAAAGCAGCAGTAATCTGTGGAACGTATATTTAAATTAAACATTTTAGTCTGTAAAGCAGAATTTAAAAAAAAAACCTCTCCAACGCACTTATATGTTGAATACACAAACTACAATTACAGTTCATTTAATTAATTTATACCATTAATTTTGACTAGTTAAACTTGAAAAGTATATCCTTATTTTATTCAATTGAGATTCTCATGAATAGTATCCAAAATGGCATATCTGTTATTGTTGGCATAATTATTATCATGGGTTTATATATTATAAACTCTCTTCTGAATGATGAATAGTCTTTGAGGGATTTAACCTCAACAAGTTGTGCAGTATAAATAATGCAATGAGGAAATGACTACCATGTATATTTCACTGTAGATGTAAAAACAAATTATAGAGAAGCAAGTGGGTGGTCAGATAAGTACTAATATTGTCAGCTAATAAAACAAGGGCATAGTCACATAGTCTGTCTCTTTTTCTAATACCTGAGAGCAGGAGTGTGATCTGTGTTATGAAAAACATAATGTCATCACAGGGTGCTAATCCACCAAAATAGAGATATAACGGTTTAACATTTAGGATCTTGGTGTTACACTTTCCTCTTTAGAGGTATGCATAAGGTTTTTTATACAGTCATTGGGCTAACATAAGTCATTCAAATTAATATGAACATGAATCACATTATATTAATGTATATGACTGCTGTCATTAAGTAATTTAAATTACATTGTGTAAACATTGTAATTTAAGTTAAATGACAGTGTTGAGAAACATGATGTAGTCAGCCATATGCACATATTTTGCTTGAAGCTGTTATGGCTGCTTGTTAGCTTTACTAAGCATACTTTATGGCAAGAGACACAAAAAGAAAAACACACAAGCTGTACATATTTTATTGCAACTTATTAGTGACATAACAGGTTTAATACATTATATTACAAATATCTTATGTACAAACGCAATGTGTTGGATCTATTGACATCAACAAACCACTAAATTTATACAGTAAATACAGTGCTTGGTTCATACAAGCAAATTGGTGGATACCTGTTCAAGCAATTCAAGATTTCAAAACAAGTACTGAAAAAAACAGGACATTGAAGAGAATGTATCTCCTCAAATTTTGTGAGTTGATGTTTGTTCTTAGATCTGTTAAATGTTACACAAACTTCAGTTATTGGCTTTGTTAGAAAAGATAATGGACCTATTTTTTTTAACAGTATATTTTATTGTAATTGACAAAACTGGCCTTAATATCAACCCTTTATTATACAATAAATGTTACTGTTCCTATAAATTACACATTTGAAGAATGTAATTAGAATGAAATTAAAAGTCACTGGATATGTTTCCTGTGTCAACCTCATTTGTTTCTTACTGCAAAAAAAAAAAAAAAAAAAACTTTACATACATACATACATACTAATATATATTGTAGGGTTCCTATCAAAGCTAATTAACTGAATTATTGTAATTGTAATTTTTTTGTGTCAAATTAGGTTCACATTGTCTGTCTCACTCAGATCAAATGAGAGCACTGTCAACTAAGCAGGTTTGTGTTGTATCATAGACAGTGTATTTAAAACAACTCCTGAGCAATGAGTGCATGTCTTTACTGAGTAAAATGTAAAGGGCAAATGGTACAGACAACTGAATAACAGTGCACAAATTTGTTGAATTAGAGGTACCATTATATCAGCCTGATGTTTTGATATTGCACTTTGAACATCATCCTTCTCTTTGTCATCTGGCTCGGTCTGGTGCCACTCCATTAAACAAAAGAGATAAAGTTTGCGTGGATGTTAGGAGCTGTAATGGTTTTGGTTTAGTGAGAGATACAGTACTGTATGTGTTCCTTGGATGCTTAGTGGAAGGTGTTTGGGTTTGGACGGATCATCATGACCACTTTCTTTAGTGAATAGGCTCCTCCTCTGAACTCAGCCCAGTAGACTCCATCTTGGTAGCGGCTGCGGTAGTGTCCTCCTCTGTACCAAACTCCATTCAAATTTGAGTGGGCACAAGAGTTGTACCACCAGCCTCCCTTCTGGTAGTGGGCACAGTTGCCTAGAGAGATGGGAAAATAAATTAGTCAGGCTGTGTGCAGTAACATCTTTTGAGTAATTGTTTTTAAGCTGCCAAGATTTTTCCAGTATAACATTTTGTATCATTGTTTTTTTTTTTTGTTTGTTTGTTTTGTTTTTACCTGTATATGCATCATGGTCCCTGTCCAGTGTTGTGAACTGTTTGCCATTATGCCAGGTAAGAGAGTCTCCAGCATTGCCATGGTAACGGCCCACCCTTAGCTTGTAGAAGTCAGCTTCGGGCTCCACTCTGAAGCTGGCATACTCTGCAAACACCTTCCTGCCAGACCAGTCCTCCAGCGTGACCAGCAGTTTGTAGTTCCCCTGGTTAGTCAGCCAGTAGATGTTCTCCAGACCCAGCCAGTACTCGCCGTCAATATTGCCAAAACCTTGCTGTGAAGTGCATTGATAAGAAAAACATTATCAGTATGATTAGGAAATCCTTTGTGAATGTTCTGTGAAATGCTTTGAATAGTTAGTGTGGATGTCTAAGGGATGATTCAGGGTCATTGCTCATGCTCTGGAGGTAATTATGAATTTAGCTCTTCTATGGGGTTGTTTATTGTCAGGGGATGTTATTATAAATGGACCCTCTGAGTCAGGTTTATAGCTTGTATCTGGTGTCCAGATTATTTTGTTATTGAAAACACAGCAGGATAGAGTGCATACTGTATAAAATCCAACATACTAAATGCTGTCCTACTGCTTTGTTTTGGATTTGTTCATACTGTATGTTAGTTTGTGGTATCCCCTACCCTACACATGCTTTGAATCATGGAAACACCCCTTCTGATGAGTTTACAAAAGCAATTTCAGATCTTTTGTGGTTTAAAGGTTTTTTGTAAAAGTATTGGAAATATCTCCACTGTAGCCCTTAGCTAAGATTTAATCAGGACCCTTGTGAATTGTTGGCCCGCGAACAAATGTTTACCAATGAACTGCCTTTCCCTGTGAGAGGGGTTTCCCTTTCAAAACATAAAGAAAATGAGATCCCCTTTGCAAAAATAATGTTCACCACAGCCCTCTTTATCTGATGCAGTATTTAGAAAGAAACATTGTGAATACTGACAAAATAAACTAATGTCACATTTAAGAGCAATATTTTCACTTTTATATTTTAGTGTGAAGTTGATTTACAAAGACCAGCTGATGTTGCTGGAATTAATGAGTCATAAGGCCGTGGCAGTGACTGAGGCAGGTACTGCATCAGACACTTTGAAAGCTTAACAATTACCTATTCATTACATGTTCACATCTGGTTAGTGTCAAGACAACCTACATAAGCCAACAGCTTCCCTCCAAACTATAAGGTCCTTGATTTGGTGTGAGGTTGTTGCACCTTGTATGTCTCCCAATTCCTGAAAAAGTTGACAGAGCCGTCCACCCTCCTCTGAATCACAGTCCAGCCACCTGGGTCGTGTCTCTGGTCACACCACACCTGCATGAGCCGATTGGCATTCTCTGGCTTCACCAGGTACATCCCACTGGCAGTGTGGCCATCTTCCAGAGCCTGCAGACAGTCCCTAAATGGACCTTAAGAAAGAGATGACAACATGCCATGTATAGTCTGTAAAACCCAGTCAGTTTCTACAGCATCTCAAAAGTCAAGAAAAGGAAATAGAGAAAAAGTCACAGTGACACAAAGAGTTGTTATACTCTGCCATAGGGAATCCCATTTTTCAGCAGAGGCTTTCATTTTAACAGTAGAATTGACTTTGGCTGCTCCTCTCATAAGGGAAATGGCTGCCGGCTGTGCAGCCAAAAGAAACACTGGCATGAGGGCAAAGGGAATCCTGACTACTGAATGATGAAACAGGAGCAAAAATTTTCAATGATCTGTGATCCTTTACAGTGTGGGATTATTATTTTACTTGCTTTCACTTTTCACAATTTTCGTATTTATACTATATAGACACGTCATTTTCACTGTAAGCATATCTATTAAGGCTTCACATTGTGTTTTGAGGAGAGGATTTCCAGGACTAAATTAATTTAAAAAACAGCTTGTAAATCTGTCTTAAGCTACACTTAAGTTTTGTTTTTTTGGGGGTTTTATTTTTTTGTTTTTTTTTTTTGTTTTTTTTTGCCAGTATTACAATAAGTAACAGTTGTTAAGTAACAGGAAAACCTCCACACCATGTTATGAAGATTATGTTTTTATTTACAGATTTAATATTGTTGATAAGTATGCAGCATATGCCCTGCATTATTCTGCAGCATTAGAAATCATACTACAAATGTTTTGTAGATTTTGTGTAAGGTCAATGATTGTTTTACTGAATTTTATAGTGCAAATCTGTGAAACCTAATTTGCCTGTGTGCCATTATGATTTTTACCCCAAATTCCAAATCTAATAGATATGGAAAAACACTAATGGGGCAACTGTCTCCCCTACTTCAATTGGCTGTGAAAGTGTTTAAGTTCTCAAGATTTCACACTTGTGCAGTTTTCCAACTGGCCCAGATTACAAAGCATTTAAATACATTGGAAACACATAGAAAAGATAATAGGGGGTCACACAAAGGGTTAGAAGTGAGAGAAGGGGGGCAGTGTGCAGGACATATTAAGACAGAGGAGGTATGTGAAAGAAGAGACAAAGTACTCAATTTATCATACAATGTGCGTTGATGCCCTGCTCAGTTGACAGAGCTGTAAGTGACCAGCCAGAAGTTTCAATAACAAGTTGTTTTTGGTTTTATGAAATCACTGTGGATGATATCTGTCTTTTGGCCCACTCTCTGCCATCCATTTACTCTCAGGAATGTCTCTGTTGAGCAGATACAAGCCAGAGAGCTGCCCTGCCCTGCCCTGCCCTGCTCTGTTCTGCCTGATAAAGTCTGCTGCTTTGGTGGAACATATGACTGATTCTTGCCTGGTGGAACAAATGACATCACTGACTCCCGGTATCTCTCTCTGTTCCTACTTTACCCCCTCCCCTTTTTCATCGACTCCATCCCTCTCTTTCTGTTGCTCTTTCAGGTCTCTCTCTTCCTCCCTGTATTCCTGCATTGTGTGGAGCTCTCTGTTCGTGTTAAGAGTTTATGTAACTTTTTGAGGTGTTAGTTGCATGGCTGTGGGCAGGAAATTACTTGCCTCCTTTCAAACATTCCATACAAAGGCTACCGTTCACATGCTGCCTGGTGAAAATGGCAAGCAGTAGCACAACATGTCAATGGAAAAAGCTCCCAGTAGTCGTGTTGGGAATGGTTTGTCCTTTTTTCCACCATTTTAAAACTGAAGTCTTCTAATGAAAGGGAACAACAATAGACTATTCACTGCAACTGATATCACAAAACACCCTTCACATCAGTTTTAAAGCTTTATCATCCACTAACATGTGTTCAAGAGCCCCATGGGCTTGGATCCAGCTATCCATTTAGATGCATTTATTTACCCTGTTGATATGCTTTGTGTTTTTGTGTGGGTTGAATCATGGCAATTAGATGATATGCATCTCAAAAGGCAGTAGACAACAGAATTTCTGTTCTCCCTGAGAGCCCTCTGCTCTGGGAAGACGTGGGACTTATTTAAATTTGACTGGAAGAATCTGTGCTTGGTGTTGTCTTGTGATTAATGATTAAGGGGTTCACGCACGATATAGTTAGCTCAGACACACAATCCTTTCTTTGTGACCACTTTGTGATGGCAACTGGTGTGTTTGGTAAGAATGCATGAAAATAAAAGTTCAAATCAGACTTTTTTTAGACTCACCAGAGGGTTTATCAGTGGTGGAGGGGCTGTGTGTGCCAGTGGGCATCGTTGGAAGAAGAGGCGGTAGGGACTTTTGGTCACTCTGGATCTCGTTGCTGATTGGGTTGTTAATTCGTGGAAGGACAGGTGGTGGGTAAGGTTTGTTAAGAGGTGGTGATGGTGGAGGCGGTTGAGGTCGTGGCTGGGGGACAGGTACGTGACGAGGGGGAGGGCGACTCTGGCACTGCTCTTCCAACAGAGCTATAAGAGCTGATTGGTTAGTGGCCAAAGAGGCCAAGTGCTGGTACTTGTGCTCGAGATCTTTATATCGACTGGTGAGCTGTTGCATCTCAGAGGTTTGGTTCAGGATCTTGTTCTCCATCTGAGCCAATTCTAGGGCATTGTCCCTCTTCCTGATGATCTCATGCAGCAGCTGCATGTACAGCTGAGTGACTCTAGAGTTCATGTTTCGGCTCTCCTTCCTCAGAAGCTTGACCTCATTAACAATACCTCCGTCCACCTCTACCAATTGCTGCAGGGTCTCAATCTGCCTCTTTTGTTTCTGTAGCTCCACATTTAGCAGCTCTAACTCCTGTTTATTGACCCGATTTTCCAGCATGGCCTCTGGCTCCTTGGAGTTGACACAGATGGCTCCAGTCACTTTTTGCTGAGGCACAATGAAAGTGTAGGAACACTTGTCCTGCTGCTGGTCAGCTGGAGCACGCTTGCTCCTTCCAGCATAGAGAAACTCTCTCTCTATACCATCTTCACTACTCTCAAATTCTTGGGTCCTGTCCCTGCCATGGTTGCTGTCTGATAGACTCCCCTGAGTCTGCTGGACACCACAGGCTAGTCCATAAACAAGAAGGAGCCCCAGCAGGACCATTGAAGGGGGCTCCATGAGTTTGTGTCCAACTCACCAAAGCCTGAGGAGAATGGGGTAAGAAAAATGGAGAACATGATTGCACTGTAGTGATAAAGCTTTTAATAAATTAGTTATTTTTGTAGTGGGTAAGCAGAAGACTGACTGAGCATTCAGTAGCTACACACTACCTATTCCACCAACAATTCAAAGCTCTCAGGATTGGGCTACATGCATTTTGACAGGACATCAATGGAGTCCTTCACAGCTATGCTGATTGAGACCAGAAGAAGGCTGCCTATCAGGATATTCTGGTCCTATCCATCATTACCTGCCAGGAGCAGGCTGACACAGATGTCCTGTGCATACACATCTCAACTTAAGCAGGTCTGGAGGTCATTACAGCTCCCAAAAATATGGGCTACTGAAAAAGATTATATCTGAAAGGAAATCGCCCACTTGCCCCGCAGAGAGCCTCAGTGGCGGCTGCGATTTTTTCCATGACAGGAAACGCATAAATTCATGTGTAATACATAAATCAAGAATCTCATGGTTACTACACTGAACCTATCAAAACTGGCGTGAGCACACACTGCTGTTTTCCCAATAGCTTTTAAGTATAATTCATTGAATTCATCTGGCCTTGATCCCGGTTTGTTTAAATCAGCTTTCCACCATCAAATGTATGCAGTACAATGCTGTTTGAAAGTTACTAATCCCTCCACTGGCCCTAAGAGAAACATTTCTTTTGTCTAATGATGTGCTGATCTCTTTAGTCAGTTACATTGCTGTTGGGGGACTGTGTTTAGCTTAGTTTGCTGGCTCAGGTTCTCTTTGGGCGACTGCCACTGCTTGTCCTTGACACAAAGAAACACTCCTATCTGCTCCCTTCTGCAGGCCTGGACATCTGTGCTTATGGAAAATTTGAGGCACTACCAGATGATGCTATTCATGGAACTGCTTTAAATATTGATTGTGTTGCATCAGTCCTGTCCATAGCCCTTACCAAAAGAGGGAAATAAGTTGCATTCAGACATTTAATTCATGTATCCACTTTTAAAATGTCAGAGTGAAAGCTTACTTAAATCATGCAAGCATGCTGAGGAGTCTAATTGGGGGTGTTACATAACAGTATCCTTATCTGACTCAGTGTTCATTTCTGATTAAATCTTAGATATAGATATATTCCTGTTTAGATTACAGTCTCTCTTAAATTCTTTTTTGTTCCTGGACCTTGTGGCACAACCCATAACTCATTCATAGTGTAGACATTTTTAGAAGAAAAATAAGTGCAGGCAGTTTTTGAAGATGATGTGGTGTTATTAGAAGCGGAGGGGATGCCACTGAGGAGAATGTAACTCCTGTGTAAGGATAACAAGGCCTTGAACTCCTGGGGCACCTTAATTGAAAGCTGCTGCATATTGGATTACAGAGGGGTCCTGTGTAACACCTCCCTAGAGTCAGGAGGGGCCTGTCTAATCAGAAAGCATTATAGAGAGGCCTATATTGGCTTGGTTTTGAAGAGCTGCGTAAGGATTGCCAATCTTACAAGGGCTTCCCTCACACATTTGTAAAAGCTTACCTCTGTGTGAAAGATTATCTACCATATAATGTTCAGCACAAAATTGGGAAGAGAGCAGAAATGTTTTTGTCTTGTTAATCCGGGCGTGCTGCCAGCACATTAGGTTGGAGACATGGAGAAGAGAAATGCAGCGCTCTCCAAGAACATGACCCCTTGCACATTTGACTCTTTTGGCTTTATCTGTCTAGAATAGAATGTGTAAACACTTTTTGTTACTGCAAAAAACTTGCACCAAAAAAGGGTTTTTGCACACGTTTATTCCTGTGTAACCTGTCAGCCTTTTTGATATTGTTGTTTACCTGGCCAGAAAAAAAAAATCATATACATTCTAGAAGAACGTAAGGTGTGATTTTTTTCCATGTATTTTCTTCAAACAGTACCCAAAAGTAGCAAGTCCTCAGCTGGAGAAAGAGTAAAAAAAAAAAAAAACCTCAAAGAAGAGTGTAGTTTCTGTTTCAAATTTACCATGAAACTGTCTTCTGTCAGCACAGTAAGAGATCTTTCATAGTACTAATGCTCCTAACAAAGCCTGGCTGTATGACATCATCTCAGCAAATGTCAATTGATGCAGAGACTGTAATGTCATAAATATTTTTCATACCATGCAAAGAGATACTTATCAGTTATCACTGAAATGATCTCCAGTCTTATAGAGCAATCCTTAAAGAAATCACTAATATTAGCTTGCAAGTCAGCTCATACCAAGATAATAGAGCAACCCACAGTCTGTCCCTTGTAATGTGCTGATGACTGTATTTGGCCAGTGGCTCCTGTGGTTTCTCTCCCTGGAACATGAGCTCTGTCTCTGAGAAATGCTGTGTGATTTGCCCCTGCTGCTGAGGAGACCCATGTTGGACGTCGTTAGCCCGGAATCTCCTGCTCTAGGCTTCACTACACTTCAAAGCCGAGGGGAAAATGTTTGCAGCTTGTGATGAAATGTATGTTTGTGTGTGAGTAGATGTGGTATGTGCATGTCTGTGAGTGTTTTTCAGTTAATGTGCGTTTTCAAATAACAACACTTGGTGGGCTCAGTCTCCCAGGGACCGGAGAGAGTCCCATCTGCCCTGACGGAGACAGCCTGTTATTAACCTATCCACAGTCTGCCAGAGGGAACAACAGAAAGCCTCCTCCTCCGTCTTCACTGTTAACAGCCCCCGCAGCTCATTATTGTCCTAACATCAGTTCACTTTAACAAGCTGCTATTGACTGGCCAATAGCTAGAATGATTAACTGGTGTTGAGAAGTGTCATATACATCTACTCTTCTCAGGTCCTAAAGGCGAGTGACAGAAGTGCAGTGAATAACCACTCTCATTGTAATTTGATTGGCAGCTCCTCTTGAGTAATTTCTTCAAGTCTGCTTCACACCAAAATGTTTTGGTTTTACTGTCTTCAGGTGGGAAGTCTGTGTTTACACGACGACTCCTGGATTTCACTCAATGTTAAATCAAGTGTGATAGGCAGGTGCTGCGGATAGGTCAGTGTGTCTGTGACCAGTGTTGCGCTCCAGCCTTTTTGGTCATGCTCAGCACATATTAATTAGAAGGTGGGCAGCCTCACTCAGACTGACTGATGTCTCGCTCCCCAGCCCCTCTCATTTCAGCATGAGCATGGCATTCCTCACATTCTTCGTCACCTCATTAGAGTGAGCTGCCATACACACATGGAGAGTCAGTGGTGGTGGCAGACGGAAAGAGCTAGACCCTCTAGAGGCAGGACCACTACCCCCTTTATCCCTGCTGTACCTATAAGACATACTCTATCTACTGACCCAGTTCATTCCCAGTGTCCTACTTTCTGTGTGAATGCTTCATGATCACATCATCATCATCCACAGCAGGAGATCACAACACAACTACAAAGCATCTAATTTGTCAGTAGCCAAAAAGAAGCAGGCACTTTGCAGGACAGCTTTGTGCTGCACGTTCAAATTAGTGCCAACTCCGCTGAGAACTGGCAGAGTCTCCTGCTTGACACCCAATATGTGTTGGATCAGAGTCAAATTCAGTTTGCTCATGGTAATCTGCACTATTACTTTACCTTGAGGGTGACCTCATTCTTTCCTCAAGCATGTAATCCCTGTAAGGGTGTAACATAACATTTGGAACATGATTAACCTCAGGTACCTGCACAGTTTGAAGGTGGAGGACAGTATTTATTTTTACTCACCATTTAGCAGGAGATTTAAAGTTTTTGTTCAAATTTTGGTTTCATTCTGTGTGTCTTACTACTTGTAGCGTTCCTCCATACCTTACTTGTGATCTGAGTCAGAGAGGGAGGCAGGGGGTCTCGGGAATTGTTTCGATAAGTTCCAGCATTCTACCTCAAAGCCCCTTATCCAAACACTACCCTGGCAACAGAAACAAAGACGGGATTCAGCCGCCTGCTTCCCTGTCCTCTTGAGCCCAGGGGAACATCCTGAAGCTGCAGCCTGCCTGACATAATAAGGTTATCTTTTCTTTTTTAGACGTGAATGGTACTTTTTAGATATTAGAAAAGAAATCTCTGTCACCGTGTATAACTCAAGGCGCTTGCTCTATATTATCCTCTACACATCCTCTTCACTGCCCATGTGCCTTTATTTTACACCTTTAGGGTCCTGTGTTTTGACAAGCTGAGTGGTTTTATCAGTAGTGAAGAAGCATTCCGCCTCGAGAGCCTGCTCTCCAGCATCCCCATGCGCTGAATTAACCCTCTTCAACCAAGTCTATCAGAGTCGTCTGTCCAGTTAGTCATCAGAAAGTAGGAATTACCCTTTGGCACCAAACAGTGAGTCAGATCACAGATGCTCCATGCT
Organism: Lates calcarifer; assembly: GCF_001640805.2. Classification (NCBI taxonomy): domain Eukaryota; kingdom Metazoa; phylum Chordata; class Actinopteri; family Centropomidae; genus Lates; species Lates calcarifer. The sequence goes on from NC_066845.1 coordinate 16,395,210, forward strand.
GAATTCCAGATCAAACAAAATCATCATAAAGTGCAGCAGCTTGAGAGGGAACAGCCAAGGTCTGACTTCAATCAGTTAAATAAAATTACAAAAAAATGCTTCACCATCATGTTAGAAACCCGACTGAGGTTGAGCTCACTAACATCTTATATCTCACCAAAAAAGTCATAATTTCCTCTGTAAAATGATTTGTCACAAGCATGGACGATTTTTCAATGCAGAGTATTGAAGTGATTTTTGTACACGTTCAGCGTCCCTGTTAAATAAACCAGTAAGATAAATATATAAATAAGAAGTTAAGTCAGAGGTTACACAATGCTTACGAGATAACTGTAGAGTATTGATGAAGCTCCCTTAGTTGCCTTGCCCTCCTGCCAGAGCTGATTGAAGTTTCTCCTGGTAGAGAGTCATCCCAAGTATGAAACCTGCGTCCTCTTCTCCCGGTCTCTGTGCTCTGCGCTTCTAGTTACTCACTCTTTGTCACCTCAGTCCATTCCACCAGTGAAGAGGTAGCTGTGTTTTAAAGACTATTATTAATAGACCGTCATTAGCTCAACAGAAGCTCAACTTGTCAGAAACTCTTCAGCAAACATTGACTAGGTTGTTCCAAAATCCACTTGAAAAAGTTGGAACACTTTCAAGAGACAACTGGTAACTTTAGTTGGATGGGTGGAGGTAGTTTCCTGATAAATGGTGAGAGTCCGGGGCAGGTTGTGTTCTGCCTGTGGCCCGTTAGAAGAAGACTGTCACTTTTCTGTGGGCTGAATCCATCACTTCTGCCTCACAGCTCTAAGAGGCTGTCTCTCTCAAATGCACCTCTCTCATTCCCTCCCTCTCTCCCTCCCTTCCTCTCTCTCTCTCTTTCTCTCTCTCTCTCTCTCTTGCCCTCCCTCTCTTTCTCCCCCTCCTTGGTGCTTTTAAATGATGAGAAATACTCTAGCAGTGTTTCAGTAGGCAGTCAAATTGAGCTCAGAGCCTCCCCCTCTCCCTTAAAATGAACACATTCTTGTTTAAAGCAACAGCCTTCTTTCTCCACCCCTCCTCCCCATGGCACAAAAGAGATCCACAAGCATGCACAACACAAGCCATACACACACACACACACACACACTTCTCAAATTTCCAACCCCTGCCCCCTGGCCACTGGTTCACCACCACCACTATTTCTGGCTCGGTCTGCATGGTTCTTCTGGTGGTGGGCAGCAGTGATGTTATACTGATCAGATCCTAATTGGGCGTGAGTGAACACTTGCCCTGAGAGGGACGGAAAGACGCTGACAGAAAGGAAGCAGATCCAGGTGTTTGACTCAGACTAGGTCTGGGTGAGTGACTGCTGACCCTACTTCATAGCCTGGAGGAGACATGTCTGAAACAGGCTTGATCTCTGTTTAGTGCAGCACACTTGAACTACATCTTGTGGGGGGATAATTGCATAATTACTTCAAAAGCAGAGCAGTACTTGTGTCCATGTGTGTTGGTGGACAATAGGATATGAAACATGTTGTTCTGTCAAAGTGTGGACCATCCTGCCAATGATCTGTAAATTTCTCAAGCAGAGACTTGGCTTCTGCTTACTGTTGCCTTGGCTGCTGTTTTTGTGTTGTTTTTGTGTTGTCTTCCTGTTTTCAATAAGAATAAAGTTGTCCAGCTACTAATGTTGTGACTGGATTTCCTCTGCTAAGATTACATAATATTTAATTTTCTATTTGATGGACAGAAACTTCACAGTTGTATTTTTCTAAATGTGTAATTACAGAAGAATTTACACATTTCTTGCAGCTATTAAAATATAATTTTATAATATAGACGTTTTAATTCTGGTATTAATGGATGTTTCACCTATTCAAATATAATTTGTCTGGACCCAGCCTGTAACAACACCAAATGGGCAACTATTACATTTAACTGTTTTAGCCTTGAGCAAATAAAAATTAGGCATCATTCCAGCAGCTAACAGTAGTCATCTTATCAAGTTCCAGTTTATCATGCAGTATTGCATGCAGTGCAGTGTTTTATTGTAGCTTCTTTTTAAATAAAATTTCTAAGTTTGGCTGTGGAGTTTGTTTTACAATGCAGAGGATGTGTGATTCTCCTCTCTGGAGTATAAACATTAAATATGTTACAGATGGTGACTAACTTTTATGTGTGTTAACTATAAACTATAAAGTGTTGTGATGAGTATAAAATAGGAAAGGAAGGGAAAATAATTAAAATGAATGAGAAGAGGTTGCATGTCTCTCTCATGCCAAAGCTAAATTTTCTTTCTACTGTGTATGCAACTATTCAAGTGTTCTTATATTGTATACTATACAATCAGCGTTTTCCATTGAATTATTTTAAATTTCTATGTACAATGCCCTTTAAGCCTATAGATTTAAAGATTGGCCTCACTGCATCACTGAAATCCTCTTGTACAGTGTGCATTCATGTGTTTTCTATCAGGGAATCCTCTAGTCATAAAACGGTCATACTTTGACTTTGGGGAAATGTTCCCATGCACTATTAACCAAATGTAGTAAGACTGGAAAAGCTATTTACAATAGGTAGCATTTAACCTTTCTGATGTTAGTTGCTGTAACATCCCTGGAGCATAATTTAATAGTAAGTGAAAGAAAATATTGTAAACTACAAAGTGCTGAAAATGCAACCAGCTAAAGTGAAAGCAGGAGCTTACTGTAGTTTAGAAATATCTACAGTGAAGAACCAAATCACATATTATAAACATATTCCTTGTGTATATTACATAAAGGATTATTTGAGTTTCACATTTATGTATGATTTCTTTGTTCAGATCATGTGTCATTCAGTTTTTGCATGCAGACAGCCGCTGATTTCTTCCATGGTGGATTCAGTTTCATCCTTAAGTGAATGGAACCATCTAAATGGTTCCCCTAATGACACAGCGAGAATGTACAACTGGCTTTATGAGACAAAATTCCTGGCATAAGATACTGGACCAGCACGACGTGGACAAATTCATTTCATAACATCCAAGATTAAGCCAGACTGAAGGACCGGTCAAGTTAATCCCTTAAAGAGATTTTTGATCAAAGAAAATGTGACTAAATATCAGCCCTCCTGTGTCACATGTTTTACTGAACTGGTATTATTCAATTGTTTATACCCTCTTCCTTCTCGTTCCGCTCCTAAATGACAACTGCAGCTGACTTTGCAGCAAACCGGTGAATGAAGCTCTTACTCACTTGCTGGGAAGCTGAGCTGCCTCTCAGTGTTGAGTGACTCATTGGGTCTCATCCAAAACCACGGTGTTGGTGCAGTGATTAGTTCTCTTTCCATCTCTAATCCGCAGCAGGTGGGGGAACACCGGATCATAAAAATGTCAGGGGAAAATGTTACCACCATATTGAAATAGTAACCAATCAATGCATTTTAAAGCTGCTAGCACCACATGAGAGAGATCATGGAAAGTGGCTTCATATTGAAAATGTTTCACAGATGAGTTTCTGTGTTGGTGAATGAATGAGCATGTTGAGAGAGTTGTGTGATTGTTTACCATGTTTTCAACGGGATTAGCAGGAGGAAAGCTTCTGTTACGAATACAATTTGTGGCCAGTTGTGTAAAAATGTAGAGTTTACGAGGGGATAATGGCTTATTAATCATCTTAATTCTGATACTCACAAACACACCAAATTATCAAGTAAATGTCAGATACAATAAAGAGTTTATTTTCAACAAAATAAGTCACATACGGGTAACAGCTGCTAGATTAGTGAATTGCATTATTCATTCTCCTTTAAACAAAACAAGCTCACATAGATATGAGGAAGTGAAGAAAGAGTAGAGAGCCTACAGCACTTTTATATGTCAAACACAGCTTTTTTAGATCAGCACAGCATTTTAAAATTAGTATTCAAGTGTTTCAAATATTAAAATATGTAACCTGCAACTCATGATCTGTCTCTATGTTGATGTTGTTCATGACTGAAGAACGAATCTGTTTGGTAGAAAACAAGTGTACAAGTTTGCAAAAACAGTAAGAGCTCTTTAGAATGACAGATGCACAGCATGGGCTTTTTTCCATGAGCTAATGTTTCTGCAACAACATGCCTCCTTTTAGAGCTGAAAGGAAAAGAATGACATCATGGTTTTATCCTTATTAAAGAGAAGGGATGTATAAAATCTTCTGTATAACATAGACAAATCCTTGAATAAAAACAGTATTCTAGAATATTTATACAACATATTTAGGAAGCTCATTTGCTAAATCCTTCAAATTTGCAACGTGAACTTGTAAGATGAATGTCTAAGCATACTGTGGAATGCATTTCAGTTTCAGTATGAAAAGCCAGACGTGAAAAGGTTACACCTAGGCAGTGACAGAATACAAGTAAGTGCAAAATATATAAGCAGATATGGTGTGCCGGTATAGAATTAGATTATAAGACAAACAAAAGGAGAATAAAGATATTGTGGCTGGGTTAATCTGTGCAAATTTCTAGACAAAGTTGCAAGTAATCAGATGACCCTGGGGCCTTTTTCCCCGCTCACTTACTGTTACCAGCAAATACTGTAGCTCTGCAGCTTTCCAATGTGCGGTGTAACATTTCTCAAAAAGCCAGAAAAGAAGTTACTCCGTTAACAAACATGAACGCAGTTAAGTTACTTGCAGCCTTGGGTGACACTGACATAAACATATTAGTTGGACAGCTTTAAGTCAAACAACACAGTTCCCTTTTGTCCATAGTTTAATAAGAACTATTAGTGCTATTCAAATTTGTTTTTACAAATGTCCCACAATAACTTAATCCATGTTATATTTTTATGAATGGATCAGATGTAATGAGACTGTGTTGTGTCTGTTAGTATATGTACCTAATATGAGTGGCTTACTGTGTGAGTTGTTTAAACACGGGCATGTACAAGGCCAGCGTGTCTCCCTGTCTGCCAGCCATGATGGATGGTTCTCTGGTGACCTGTGTTGACCTTGTCACCTATGGCCTACTGTTGCGTATTGTTTGTTATCCATGTTTGATTGACAAGCTTATTACAACTGCGAATTCACTTTTGTAAATTGTTGTCAAAATAAGCCTTTTTTGGCATGTTTATTCTATATGGCTGCATTATAAATCAATTGGTGCTGTAACAAATTTATCAAAATAGAAATATTAATATTTTCCTCTGTGATGTGGCATGGAAAGAGTTTGCTTAATTATTCCATGGGCTCTCTGTGTAGGACTCTGTGTGCCTGGTGGCTAGACCTACAAGGACCGTTCTGTTGGGAGGAAAATTTAGAGTTTTATGATCTGAGTGGAAAGAATGGGACTGGCTCAGGATTTTGTCAAGCTCACCCCAACTGTTGCAGAAACCACCAAATGAGACCAGTAAATATGGAACGTGTGAGAATTCAGAGGAACAGGATTTCATTCAGACTTCATTAGGCTGATGTTGAAAGCATGAGCAACCTGTGTGGCCTTCTCTGAAAATCTCTTGACATAACTCATGCAGTGATTTAACAATGTATCGCTAAAAGCTGGAGCTGCAAATAACATTAGGCAGCATGTGACCAACTTTTGTTTTTGTAGATTCAGAAAATTCAGAAGTTTCTGTATTTCCCTGTTGATAGGGAAAGTTTGTGTCTTAACAAGCATTAATCCATAAACCAGTTCAGTATCCTACATATATTACTTTTGACATCATGCCTCAAGCGTGAAATTTAAAGATCAAGGTCACAATACCTATTTGTCAGAAGTGCAAAAGGTTTGCCGTATGGTTTCCAGACATGTTTTACAAGAGGGCTGCCTTGACATCACTTGGAAAGAATCCAAAAGAACGCACTCAGAAGGTAAAGGCTTTTTCAACAGGTGCTGTGATTTGGGATCCATGGAAGCAGCAGAGAGCAACAAATAAAGGCCTGTACCTTATAAGATCAACTTGTAAATATAATGATGTGTGACCTAATATGCTGGTGAAAGACAACCACAGTAGTTCTGTATGGGTTTTATATGTGATATATGTATTGCCCATTCAGTGTCAAAGAGGCAACCTGATTTCCTGTCAAAGACTCAGGAAGAAAGAGTTGTAATATAGGAAAGAGCTGGAGTTTGGTAAACACATGCAGCTCTGTCATCAGGGGAAGCTGTCAGGTAGTTCAGATTTCAGAAAGCTCAGCTCTCAGTGGAGTTTGTGACTCTGTGTGGATTATGTCAGCAGCATATTTGACCTACTTTTTTGGCTCAATGATCATTGCTTGTGCAAATACAAATAATTCCCTTCAAAACTGTCTATTGTAAAAAAGTACAGCACACTAAACATTCAACATGATATGTATGTACACCCTGCTCAGTGCCCAATGTTCTTGACTGTTCTTGACACTTTGTTCTGCAACTCTGATAGGCATGTGCACATATAGCAGATGAGACCTGCTTTGTAGACGATGTTAGCATCTTCAAGTCACACTTGGAGCAAATCATGAATCTTGGATCATGGATCTCAGTTATGCTATTATAGTCATCCCACATGTTTATGTGACAGATTTGTTTTATAGCAGGAGTGATCAGTCTTTAAATGCCATCTTTGTGGCTCTCTCAAATCTTATTGGACATTTATTAGGCAGCAATATCATCATCTTTGAATGGGCCAGCCTCCAAGCCAGGTGTGACACATTAATGCAGCAATCATTACCTGTTTCTCTCTTGTTTCAGCCCCTGGACTGTAGAGAACAAGGTGTATTCTGTAGCTGTGTATTTAGGTTCAGGTCTGCTAGCTTTAATCACTGATGTCCTGGGTAAAGGACAGCCTGGGGAATGAGTGGAACAGCACCCTGGCTCAAGGTAGACCATAGCTCATTTCCCTACTGTTTATGGAATTACGGATGGCAGCAGGGACACCCCCAAGCCCCTGGCTAAGCCTGACTTTAAACACTGTTACTGTACAGCCATATACTACATTGCCTGACTCTGAACTAAGTAGCATTAGAGAAGCATTATATGGAAAAAAAACATGAGTTTATGGTGTTTATGGGGGTATTCTAATATGGGAAAATTTCATGCAAATAATTTCATCATAGAGTATGTGTTTGTTCTATATCTAGAGTCTCCAGCCTGTCAGAATATCTGTTTGCTAATTTCCTGTGTGAGGAAACTGATAGGAAGTATGGCAGTGCAAAATAATACCTCTTATAATAACATCCTTATGCCAAGGACTTGTGTTGGATTAGTGTTTTTTTTTTTTTTTTTTTTTTTAACTATTTTTGTGTAGTTGCTACATTTTGTTATACTGTCTTGTTAGGTTACATATGTGCTTGATGAGCTTTACCTTACTGAAAAAAAACTATATGCATGCATTGACACGTATAACCAGTGCACTAATGCAAGTGCAGCACATCAAATCATTGCTTTCAGGAATCAGAGAAAACTGAAAAACATGTTTCTTGACAAATTGCAGCTATGAGCAAATTTGGGACCAACACTCAGGATCTGTTCTCAAACCCAACTCCACTGATGACCCACAAAATTCCTGTGCCAGGCCTTGTTGTACAGATGTTGGCATGAAAAGTATGTCATGTTGTTGTTTGTTTTGTGGCCAGCCCGTTAATGTCACCCTTTTTTCAGACAGCATTGAGCTTTACTCATACAGGTCGGACCCTGGTGTTGAGGTGTGTTTTCTTTATGGTGTACTGGAGGAGTGCTTGTACACTGATGTTTTACTGGAAAGCAGTGTAGTTCTGTTGATAAACCTGCATGTGCAGACAAACTCAAATGCATATGCTTAACACTAAGTATAAATCTTTCTATCTTCAACTACACCTTTATTTGATATCCCATAAATCAAAGGCAGTGGTAACCATCCAAAACTGAGAAATAGAAATAAAATAAAAATTGAATCAGTCCCAAACCATCAGTCACCCTGTTTTGACTTGAAATTTTTGGTGCCCATTATGAATCATGATTTTGAATAAGAAATCTGAACCAGCATAGTGTGCTGAATCTTTGTCTTGCCTTCACCAAAATCTGGTTACTGACACCTTAGTGCATTTTATGTAACTGACAAGCAAAACACAAATCAAAACTGATTCATAAATTGTGTCTTTTGTTCTCAATTTTATCCATCTTTGCATTTTATTAAAAACATTTTCACTTAATGAGCAGGTTTCCAAGTGAAAGCCATTGACCTGAAACTCCCAGGGAGTACTCGGTCCAGTTTATGTGACTAAATTCAGTCAAGTGTGGCCTTTTCCATCCCTGTGTTTCAACAAAGCATGTGTGTTTGCTTGACCCTACTATAAACATTGAACCTGCTGTGAATATTAAATTCTTTTCCATTGTGGCTAATAAGTTACTCTGCTAATGAGCTCTGAAGCATTTGAAATGAAATTTGAAACATACCCTTTTATATTCCTTTTATTCCCAGGCCTTTTAGTGTGTTGAAATAAGGTGACAAATTAATGGAAAAATTGGTGATGTGGGCTGAACCATCACCTCATCCCCAAATAAGCAGGCCTACAGAGAATTTACCATCATTGTGAGTTCCTATCACCTTAAAGACCAGACCCTGACAACTTGTGAAATCAGAAATTACCATGCTGACAACTGAATAGTTGACCTCAAACAGCTGGTAAAATTCTTGATACCAGTGGTAAATGTGGGTAAATTCCATGATAGCCAACTTATGACTGTAAATTGACTTGATAAGCCAAAGTAACTTACTAACTTACAATTCCATATCATTTGTTGATGTAACTGCAGGTACACTGATTAGCAACATGTCCAGGCTGCTGCAATTATGCCTGTAGTCCATCACTGACACCTTGCTGTATGTTTTTTTTTTTTTTTATTGGTCTGTTTCATCTTTTTACCAGTGATTGCTGACCACCTGGTCACTTGATATTTCCAGATTTTAACAGGTTGAGTGAGGTCACATAAACACACCATTAAAAAAGTGACAGGCATGCTGTAGATTTTGTGTTAGTAAATGCTGCACAAGATACATGAGCTGTGTCTGCACAGTTTGTACAAAAGAGTGCTACACTACTAGGTTGCATTTCTCTGGAAGAGCAGCCTAGATCATTTATTGAAATCTGACGTCTTGGATTTTGTTTAAACAAATGAGATACAGCTTATTAATGAGCTGTAGCTGTACTAATAGGTGGATTTTGTTCCTTTTGGACAGAGCCAGGCTGTTTTACCTTGTTTCCAGTTTTTTATACTAAGCTAATTGGCTGCTCTCTGTACCTTTGCGCAGATGTGAGAGTGGTATCTATTTTCTCTCTCAACTCCTTACTTCCTTACTTCTTCTCAGTACAAGTACTGTATATGCAATAACAAACACCTTCCTGACGAAATTGGCTGTAAAGTAGGGTTTTGCTCAGATTCCTTTGAAATCTTAAAAATCACAGAATTTCCACATGTTCAGTCTGTATAACTGCAGTTGGCCATACTCCATTTAGGACTTACTTGGGCTACATAGTTAATGTAAGATGCTATAACTGAGTATCACTCATTCTGTTACTTCAGTAATGGCCATAATATTATATAACATATTCAAATGGAGTGCCCCAATCGCAGATGTTCTATTACCTCCTCCTATTGTGACAGTGGCTATTTCTAATATAGTGGAAAGATATTATGATTTCTGTACTGTAGCTGTACTAGTAATAAATAGGCATGTTTGTTGGCTTTTGTGTTCCGTGTATGTTACAAGGCTTATGTGTGAGTCTTTATAGATGGAAACAGACCACACAGTCAGCAAAGCTATACTTTGAAGCTGCAGACTGTTTGTCTTGGATCATTCCAGGTCAAATAAGCCGTCAAAGTTGTGTTTGATGACTTTGCTGCCACCCTTCAGTGTACAGTAGCTTCTCAAACTAGAGCTGCTAAAACCAGTCTGTTGTCAGTCAGTATTGGCACATCCACAAATATCCAAACCATTCAATCATTTGTCTTAGCAGGAAGAGTGTTGGGTTTTTTACGACATCTTTTCTTCTCTGAGTAGCTTTACCTGGTATTTGGTATAGTGGTATTTTCCACAATTCATCCCAGCAGGAAGCAAATGTAGATTAGATTTTCCGTTTGCTGTCCCTGTGGTGATTTTTGTTAGACAACAGCTTACAAATCATTTGTTATGATTTCCTCTGTGAAAACAGTAGTTAATCAGTTGCCGGAAGGCTTTGGCTGTCTCAATGTCAAAAACAGAAGGGAATCATTCTGCTTTGAAGGAAGACCTACTTGCTCCATTTGTCTCCATGTTTTGATTGTTTCTCCATGTGTGAAGAGGAAGTCCTTGACTGAGCGGGAAGCTTTCCACGCAGGGCAGCAAGACCTCATAACACACCAGTCTCATATATTACAGGAGGAGGATGGCACAGTCACTTGAAAGCTCAAAGCAGAATTAACATTCATCTTTTGAATGATCTGGAGCAAGCACGGCTTATTGTAGTTTAGACTAACTCTACCCAAACTGTCACCTGGGGGATTTCTGCCCTTCCTGAGCTGCTCTCCAGCCATTCTATCTTCATGGACCGGCCAAGGCAAAAGCTCACTTTAGAGGGAGGTGGAAAAAGAGTAGCAAAGGACAGGGGCCAAGTGGGTAGATGTGGTGAGCTAAAATTGCAGACTAAAGCATATCTGTAAATCACAGAGCCCAGAGGATGGAAGAGGAATCCTCTTTGTGTTATTGTTTCCCATGTTCTTCCACCCCCAGTAATATTTTCCAGATTATAATATGCTCTTTGCCCTTTCTCTGAAGACAGACCCCAATTTCACAGGAGAAAACCAAAGGAACCACAGAGCGGGAATTGCTTTTTCCACTGCACATGAGATAATGTCTTGCTTATAGTGTTGTGCCTGGATTGAGCTGCCAAACTAAAGCATTGTTTTCACAGTGCTTTCAAGAGAACCAGTGTATGACTGAGACTTAAATAGTAGTTTCCAAGTTCTCAGAAATCTGGGATTAATGGTGAAATGGTGTTATCCTCCTTATAGTTTACAAGATTCAACACTTTACAGTGACATCATGTAATTTTCAAGTTTTATAGTTAATGTATAGTATAGTTAATGAGTACATGCCTTCGGAAAGAATTTATAAGGGTCTTATACCATGAGTCTTATAGCATGGAGAAATCTGGCCACAAAATGTTTACTGCCACAACCTACACATGGCTTAAGTGGAGCAGTGAGGCATTTCCTGGACCACATCAGAAAAGAGACAAGCTTAATAACCCCACACTTCTGAACAAACACATGCATACACTTAGTATCCTCTCAGCACAGGCTGCTTTCAGGGGCCAGTGTTGAGCTCATAATTTGGCTGAGTGTCTGCAGGGCTCTTTGTACTGTACGGTCAGACTACAACATAAGACCAGTCCTGCACTCCAACTTTGGACATCGGCAATCTTTGTGTTTAGTTTGGAAATTTACCTTGGAAACATTTCTGAACATGTAAGCTCAAGTCTATTAGTTCTTCCACTTCTTTGGTTGCAGCTATGATTATGAAAGAGATGACCCTCAGATTTTATTTTGGTTTAGAACATTTGAACTGTACAGGCATGATGCATGGATGAAACATTATGACAGTAGTAATTGATCACTGAGTCACTTGAATCAAGGCCTGGGAAACCTATCCTGATCCCCCCACCCCCACCCCGACTCTTTCCTTTGGATGCCTAAGGCAAATGCAGGTTAGAGTGGGACATAATGTGAATCTGAAGTGTGCACTGTTCACTAGTGAAATGCTGCCCCTGTGCCACTGGCTCCCTGCAGATTAATGTGTGCAGTGCACACTTTAGAGCGTCAAGTGTTTAATTTCCTCCAAGTGGCAGAGCACATAGTTAGAATTATTGTCCATTTGACAGATCGTTGTAAATGTCACATGTCATTGCTGAGGACCTGACGCTGGGACATAAAGTTCCTGCTGAAACTACTCAAAAGTTACATTCATCCGGCAACAGCAATCAAATGAAACATTTTATTAGTTTCCCTTTGCAAAACTGGCAGCTAGTTTCACTTTGGAACAATAGGGTGCCTGTCGATTGAATTGTCTCATAAGTAAAATTTTATAACATTAGCCATTCCTTCAGAGCAAAGCAGCAGATTCTTCTCCAAGAGCCCTGCTCTTGTACTCCTGCCTAGATGATCTTAAGGTAGTAATTTGCTGAGTATTCATTCAAAAGCCTTATTGTTCTGCACAAGTTTAGAGCGTTGCTCTAGTCAGACACTTAATCAAACCTAAGCTCTCATTCGCACGGCTGTTTATGGTAGATGCCATACTTGATTACAGCCCTATTTGTAGAAGAGAAGAATAAAGTATATTAATTACTGTGTTACTCAGTTACACAAAAAATAGCTAGTGACCTTTTGCCTTAAAGATTGTTTTAAATGCTTAACGTTATGCTCGTATTATATTACTTCTCTGTCCAAATACCTTAAATTGAAAGAAAAGATCCATAGTTACTTAATGTTTGTCAGTCATAGCTTCCATGTACTTTGAGCCAATATTTAGTCTTGACAATTTTGCCAATATTTAGTCAGCTATTTCCACTGGCCAGGCAAAGCATTGCCATTAAAAGGCCAGAGCCCCAGACAGACATTATTACACTCGTCTGTCTGTCCAGTCAACGTGCCCAGATGATGTAAACTGTGTGTTACAGTGCTGAGTGTTATGTCAACAGTATAACCTTGAATGTTTACATCAGTTTTATCATCAGTGTGATTCAGCTCAAGGCTAGTTTTGTTGATGTACTGACTCTGGATGAAATCCAAAGTCTGGACATGTGGCATTAAACCTTACGATCAGGTCCTACACTGACTGAATATCCCTGATGTGACATAAATGAATTATGTATGAATTATGAATACTGTATGTATCATGGCTACCACAAAAAAAACACTGTCAGTGTTATTTACAGGCACTTATATAAAATGATATTTCCAGCTCTCTGCAGAAACCTGATTTATTAAATGTTCTGACACCCAATTTCCCTTGCTTTCCTTTATAGGTAAGCATCCATATGCACCAAGCTGACTGTCAGACCCCATTTTACAGACTATCATTTGTTGTGTGTCCAGCACCATTCACTTTAGATGGCCACTATCATCGTCTGTTAAACCAATTCAGCATGTTGAGTTGGAGTCAGATAAAGTCGCTGAGAGAGCTGTTTGAATGGCTGTTCAGCCAAGTTTTTCTGTGATTTCACCCATGTAGCTGATTTTTTTCCCCTATTTTTTGCCTAAAGCTTTTCTTTTCTTCTTTCACAAGCAAAACACCATGTGGTGACAACACCAGTGTAGAACAAAGTAAACCTTGGTAAATAAGCTTTATCTTTATCAAGACTACTCAGAGCAGAGGAAAAATGTTCATCGTGTTGGGAAGAAAGTATCCCTCTGCAACATGTTTCCTAAAATAAAATTTAAAAAAATATTCACAAATAATGTATAATTATCCTTTCTCACCTGGGTGAGACCTAGCTTAGGTGAGAAAGGGTGTTCTTGAATCTTGGATTGGATGGGCTTTGATCACATTTTTAATACTTTTTTATGACAAAAGTGAACAACAACAACAACCACACAACCTCACTGATTCCTGTATTCTCACTTTTCTTTCTTTTTTCTGACAATCTCAATCTGTTTATCTGCTCAATTTTGCTGTGCACCAAAAAATTTAGCCTGCGGTAGCTAACCTTTTAGCTACCAAGAACTATAAAGTTGGCCTGTAGTGACTGTAATGTTAAGCATATAAGATGTGAGAGTTTATACCTGAAAAGGGTAAGTTGTTACAACTTACTGAAGCTGCCACAGGGGGTCCCAGGTTGCAGGTTTGAACCTCGGTCCTGAACAATGCAGCCGGAGAGCTGATGGAAAAGCCATCTCCACTGAGACAGATTTTATTGCTTTCCAGCCTGCTGTCCCCTATGAGGTCATTTTGCAGGAATGTCCCAGAGAGTAAAGTAAAAGTCAGGTCAGAGTACTTGACCTGTTTATTTTGAGTTTTACACCTAAAACTTTCCATTTCTTTAAACATACAGAAAAGCAGCTTTAATTTCTTCACTCTCAGCCTCACTGGAGCTGGGACTCAATACTAAGCAGCATGGAGCTTGTAAAAGAACAGTGCTTGTGTCAGCACCCACGGTGTGTATTAAATGACTGTAGAAGACCTATCTTAGGGGAAGCCTTCATTGCAAAAGTGAAAAGCAATTAGGGTAGTAAAATTGAATCATTGACTTGTAGGGGATGGCACAGAGCTTTGGCTAAAACAGGTCTGTATCAGGTTTTACAGACTTATCAGAGTCTGCCAAGTTTGATGATTCTCTGTGAAATATAACACTTTGGCTTTGTGTTAATCTACTTGGCTTCTGATGCCATTCAGTTTACAGTTTTGTTTTGTTCTCAGTAATGAGTAAAATGGGGAAACACTGGTTTCTCTGGGGCCTTAAAAGTGTCCTCATAACTATATTTGTTGAACTGGTTGAGCAATGTGAGATTTGCAGTAGCGTGGTTGAAAAAGTTCACACAAATCTGTCAGTTTTCTCCAGTGATTTTCAAAATAAACAAGCTACAAGTTGTAGGGAAAAATGTTTTGTTTTCCAAGGGATGTTTTCACTGACTCTGGAAAGCATGTCCAGTAGCTGTTTTAAGGTAAATTTAACTCCGAACAATTTGTTATAAATTCAGAAACGCATTATATTTGCCAGGAAGATAATGATGCAAAAAAGAACAGTTGTGTTCATAAATCCAGATTCAGTTGTAGCCCTCTGTAAACAGAGGTAGTAAAAATGGGATATAACTGTCGGTCATTCTAATAAAGATTTTTTTTTAAACATTTGATACTTCTGACTAACAGCAGCAGCCAGTGAGATCATTTAGTGTTGCACAAGGGAAACTTACTGGTAAATACAGCTTTACCTGAAGTTGTCTTTGTTTTACAGTCTGTGTTGCCTGAGGTCCTTTGCATTTTATCCTCCTTATTTCTTCCTTTTGGCCTTTAAATATCGTACAGTACAAGCTGTTTGTTTTGATTAAAAAAAGCATATGACAGAAGGCATTCTCTCATCTTCTACTGTTAGGCCTCCAATTGTTACTGACCAGTTCTTCAGTACTCCTTCCTTACTGACTAAAAAGCTTTGGCTTTAGTTTCTAAAAATCATACTAAAATCATAGGCAGGCATTGGCCCAGTCCTTGTTGAAAACATAAAAAGGACAAGCATTATGTGCTATGCATACTAGGTCTATTAGGTATGTGTAATTTATGTTCCAAGCATTATTTTGTGCCACAACACCTGATTTAGGACAAGGAGCCAAACATCTAAAAATCATCTCTGTGACTTTCTGAAGTGAGGAAGAATCTTTGGAAATGAAATGAAAACAGGTCCGGTGACGTTTATACACAGGAAGTTACGTGTAAAAGGATTTCAACCTTTGTCTTCTGTGTCCTCTTAACTACATCTTTGTTTTAATGTGGTACTGCTTTGACTGTGTTGGTTTAATGTTTCCCTAAACCCACCACTGTATTGCTAACTCATCCTAAGCCTACATACAGCTTATTTGGCACAGAGCACTGGTTAATTGCTGTTTTGAATGGATGCCATGGAGCCAGAACGGAAGTTTAGATTTTATCAATACATGGTCTGGTAGATCAAACACTGTTCATGCCAAATATTGTTATAAAGTAATTCACTTAAGTGCTTTAACATCGGCTACCCCAGTGTCTGCAAAGGAAAGGTTATACTAGGTATGTGCAAAGTTGAGATACAGTATCTGTAAGAGGAGAAATGCATTTTGTGAGCATGCATACACACTGTACAACAGAGCACTTCTCTTTTCCAAGAGATATTCTGGTGCTTACAACTGTTGAGCTGACCTTGAAATATGATAGTTGATGAAAGATTCTAGGCACCAGCTTTATTAACTGGTTCTTTGGAAATATAAAACTCCAACATCATTACCCAAGTGTATTGATTTATCATCCACAGCTGATTTTCATGTATCATTCTTTTTTAGTTGTTCAAGTCTGTGGTCACTTGCCACTAAGTGTTATTTTTATCAACAAAGAAACAGCAAAGCAGTTACAGTATGTTGTAGTATTTCATACAACAGCCATGAACTGTTAAGTCGCACACTAAAATCACAGGCATTGCATTTGTTGGCCCTGTCCATGTTGTAAAATATAGAGAGGACAAGCTAAATATAAGTGTGTATTGGATTTCAAGAAGCATGAAATGGTCAGTGGTGAGAGGAAAGCCAGAGATCACAGTGTAGCCGTGCTCCACAGCGTATCCCAGGGCACTGGTTGTGATGGATGGCTGTCAGCCCCTCCAGTACCACCCCATTTCCTGGGGTCACACCGCTGGAGGTCGTGTCTCTCTGGAAGTCAGCCACCAGCACGCTTAGTTCCAGGAAGAAAAACTCTGATCTAATACATCCTAGACACTCATAAACTGTCAAATGGAGCCAAAGCAGAAAATGTGAATGTTGGACCAGCGATAACTAAATGATGATTCTGCCAAGACAAACGGCTCTCATAGCGTGGGATGCTGTCTTTTGGTTTCCTCTAAACCCTCTGCTAAAAAATATACTACAGTGACTAAGTCTTAGAAGTGGTTGAGCAAGTCTTTTTAGTTTCACTATTAAGGCCCATTCTTTTCTTGTGAGGTAATTCTGTGTTAGCAGTTATATTGGGGGGGTGTATCCAGTGATGTCACCCAGCAATTTACTCCAATGTTCACTTCACAGATTTGTTGATGATCTGTGTAGTGTCTGACATCTTATCGGAGGCTGGAAATAACCAGTTACAGCTACAACTGTTTCTGCTTAAGTAGAGTTCTTGAAGATTTCTTGGATCCTTTTTCCAAGCGTCTTTTTTTTCAAGGTACAATTACTACTGCATTTGTATCAATTTTTATTCTTCGAAATAAGAATTCTTGCCATAAATGATTTCAGAACTTTGTTTATGTAATGAAAAATGTAGTAGCCTCCTGATAATGAGACTTGAGTTTTCCTCTGTCGAGTCAAATCATTACGCAATGGGTCATTCAAAGCCATGACCACAGTTACACCATAGCCAGTGCGTGGGAGGATCAAGACAGTTGCAGAGCTGCTTTTGGCTTTCCCTTTACCTCTGCATTGCAAAGCTATTTATGACTATGATATTTCCATCTCATCCCATTCCAGGCTTGTGAATGAGGTGTTAGGAGTGTTGCGCTCAGCCATCTGAGACTTGCTGGTATTGATGTGTTGAAAGTATTTGTGCATTAAAGCTTATCTTGCAGTTGAGAAACACAAGTCTCTCAAACATCCGCAGATTGGAGAACAGCTGTCGAAAACACTTAAAACGAACAACTTGAACTTTAAAAAGTCATTTTACAACTGTTTGATTACAGACGTGGGCTAGCGGGGCATCTGGTTGAAAACAGGGAACGCAAGTGTGGTTTGGTGTCCCTGTTTTCAAGCTCAGAATTCCCGTTCTGGTCATGGTCTCATGGTCTCCATCTTGTCTCTCACACACATGGTCTAAGACTGTTCTTTTAAAGCAGTGAGAATCTGAATCATATTTCTAAGTATATACTTAGCATTAAGTTTTTTGCCTGTTACCCACCAAGTTATCCTTGATTTGCACTCTAATATTATAAATGTGCAGAGGCAACAGTTTAGCTGCTACTGAACATGGTTTTATTTTAACTTCTGTAGAAGCAGCAGCAGATAACTAGTTGCCAGTGGTATTTTTGCTTTCAGGTTCTTCAGGTACCTTGCTTTTACAGCCTCTACAGTAGCTTTGGCGTGAGAAAGTACTCCTTTATCACTAGTCTTACACAGCATGGGTTGTGTCTGAGACTAATCACTGGAGCAGGATTGACAATTACCTGTCCAACAGGGCAGTAAATCTCAGCAGAGTGATTAGTGAACAACTGTGGGTCTGGAAAATGGAGGCTTTGGCTGCACTAATGGAGCAGACGCAAAATATCCTGAGGGGGCGGCAAACTTGCTCGCTCTGCCAAATGTTTAGTGAGGTGGTGGAGGGGCTGATGCAATAGTTGTATGATCAGGGGCTAATCATTTACTTTAACCTGCATTAACTGATTTTGTTTGGTCACATGGGGACAGCAGAAAGAAGCTGCTGCACTGCTATTAGTGCGTATCTGTTAGCGTTCAGTTGTTTTTTTGTTTTTTTTTTTTGCTGAAAACAACTGGCTGCTGGTGAATGCAACACTGATGCTGGTGAATCAAAACAATGAGCAGAAAGATGCTAGAAACCTCTGCCAAGGTAGAGATTTGATATAAATCATTAATTTTAGCAGCTTTAAATTTATGTTTAAAGTTCCATTTAGCATCAGGTCTTAATGTATTTCTCAGTTTGCATAGTAGTTACTGAATGATGCAAGCTCAACTCAGTATAGTTCAGTATTTGCAGTTAACGACTGCTACCAGTATGCTATGACTGTCTTATTTTACTTTTCTTATATAATGGTTGCTATTCATTTGAGCCCGGAAAGTCTTTTTGCTTGGAAAAAATGTGGATGTGAGGAACAAGAAAATCTGGCGGCTGTAGTTTTGCTGTAATTCCTGGGCTGATGTGAATGATATTAACCGTAGAACTGAACCCAAAACAGTAGCTTTGAGACTTTGTATGGAATGCAACCAAAGAACTGTGTGGGTTCCCTCTTTTTTCAGCATGTGGTGGTCTTTTTACCTCTTTCCATCCGTAGCTACAAAATGTTAGGATTTGATACAAGTCTCCTTTTTCCCCTCATCTGCAGTCCCAAGGAGTATAATGGTAGGAAGCAGGGCTTGGCTGGCGGATTGGGAAGCAGGATGGATGGAACTACTGCGGTAAGCATTGTGGCGATGAAGTCAGCGTCTGGCCCACATAAAAACTCAACCAGGCATATGTGCTCACACAACAGCCACATTCCAGCCAACATGTTTAGAACACTTGAAAGTGTTATCCTAGATATCGACAAGCTGGTGTCTTTATGTGTTTCCTGCAGGCAAATATTGGACTGAAGGAGCATTGTGGGTGGTTGGCAGGGTGCGATTGTCCCGGTGATATCATCATCATCATCATCACTCTACAGTCATATGAAGTCTTATACAAGGCTGTAAAAGGTAAACATTGGTCCAAAATTCATTGATGTTTTTGGCAAGCTGCTCCCTTACGTGTGCAGGAAATATTGTCAAGCTGGCTGAAAAGAATGATGTCAAGGAGGATACCACACAGGGTGCTTGTTTTTTATTGCCCCACTGAGAGGGATGATAACTTTGAGGGCAGTGCTTCATTTAAGCCGTATTTCATGTCGGTACGGATGTGTGTAATGCATATCTCCATGACCTCATGCAAGCTCTGACACTTTTGCCTCAGGTATCATCCTCTATTGATGTTTAGGCCTTTTTGTTATAGAGAAAAACATTTCTTCTTTAACAAAGGGTTTAATAGGACAAATGCAGTAGTGGAACTTGAAGCATTGAGGTAAAAAAAAGTCCTTGCACATTCATTATAAATAACCTTGCAGCTTTTTAACACACAAATTACCCCAAATTATCGCGTTTGTAGTAAGTATCATTTGTCATGTCTGCATTATTCCACACTTACCTTTTTTCCCATTGGCCTACTTTTTAAAGATTTTTATATATGTACATTTCACTGCTACTATGGTAACAAGTAAATATTACCATCACATCCATTTCATCTGTGCACAAGTAATTTCCAGCAGGGCATAGGGTAATGCTCTTGGTAAGAATATACTGCATGCGTATGTTGATTATCACATTTATTGGCAGAACAACCATATGAAGAGAGAAACCTAATATGTCATCTGGAAAATATACTTCAGTTTCATAAATTTGTTTCCACACTTGAGTGTGATGTTGACAAAGTGTGTGCTAGCAAATTCTATTAATGGTTTTAAAACATGTCACCAGCATCTTTATATTCATACACAGTCACTGGAGTGTGCAGCCTGATTACATTTGCATTCTTGGCATTAGGTGACCCTCAGCCTGTGTGAGTTAATAAGCAAGCAGTGCTGAAGCACACAAAGAAAGGACATCAGACTATTGAAGGGTTTGGACCACACTAATCATTAGTCAAAGCCATAACCTCACTTATTGATTCTGTGCCAGAGAATTTATTTTGAACTTGACACAGACATGTCTAACAGTCTGGCAGTCAAGTAAAGCAAACTGAGGCAAACACAGGTTTACTAACTTTTGTGCAACAGTGTCCAAAACTATTCTTACAGCCTTGCTCAGGGAGTCTTGACAGGCTCTCCACATCCTCCACTACACATTTACCGTTAGTTCTCAGTCACTACATCATAGTATTACTCAATCTCCCCACACTTAGTAACAGACAGTAGAATTATGACCGTCTGAAGCAGGGGCATTACTCATGTTCATTACTGGTTTGGATTCCAGCTGAAAAAAAGAGTTTCTGTTGTTTCTTTTCAATAACACCCCTTTGTGCCGTGTCAGAGAAAAATGTGTTGGAAATTTAAACCAACTTCATGGAAGAACAAATAATGACCTCATGTAAAGTTTTCTTTTAAAATGTTGTTGTTTGTGTTGTAACTTGGCAAATCAGTAACTCTAGTCTTTCACAGTACATGTACAAACACAAAATTGACATGTTATCACCTTTTAAAGTTGTTATGGTTAAAGTGTTTAAAGTGCATTCAGCAGATGCAGAGTGGCAGGAATTTGGTGTCAGGTTTGGGATATGGGATATGTAACATTGCTGGCTTCATCAAGCTGTAAAAGTAACGACTTTGTGTAATTCAGATATGCCAAGATGTAGTATGCACATGGTATCTGTCGTCTAACACGTGAGACTGGACAGCACAGGAAGTTATGTATAACAGCAGCGTTTCTTAGGGTCCTGTTAAGCTGTTTGGTTATTTCGTCCTTAACACAAATAGAGAACAGATCTCTGATCATTTTTGCAAAATATTTTTGTTGTTGTTTGTTGATTGGTAGACTATATGTAAAAACATCCTACATCAGTACATCATCATCTTGTCTTGACTGCGTTTGTTCAGACCTGATCCATTTTGAAAGTGATACAGAAATGTTACCTGGTCCAACCAGTTCTGTCTGGAAACAACACTGATGAGAACCAAGCTGAAACAAAACAGTAAAATTGTGGACCAGAAAACCAAAACACGGAGTTGAATTCCACTAAAATGCTAGATAGAGCTGAAGGAAACCTCATGTCAGGTGGTAGTTCATCACCTGGAGCAACACCTTTCTAGTTACACATCATCATTTAATACACTGTTCATATAAAAATGTTGATTAGTGCAGCTTTAAGTTTTTAATGTTTTGTGATACTGTGTTAAGTGTATGTTGTGTCAAACAATGACTGATTTAACCTACAAAGGGGCATTAGATCTCAGGCAGAACCTTGACCAAAGTGAAATGTTTGACAAGACTTTGACTTGAAGAATTCTTTTGTTTGCAGGTTTAATTTGTTAATGATTGTTATGCTCTGAGCTCCATTGCTTATACTTACTAATAGGCAGCAGTGTTGTGCTCATTAGTGAGTGGAGCACAGCGAGTCCCCATTTCTCCTGACATCCTGACTGTGTAAAGCAGTAGGGGAGATGGTACTGGTAGCCATCGCTCAGCCTTAAGCATTCATTCCCACTAATACTTTGTGTTTTATAGAGAAGGGAAGAAGGCCTCCAGTCTGCCTTACAGTATTACACATGTTGCAGGGAATTGTGAAACTCTATGAAACCTTAATGAATGACCAGCCTCCAGTTTGGTGAGCAGTCCTGCTGTTTTTCTCAGAAAGTACTGCTTGTTTCTTTTTTCTTTTTAATACTATTCTTAATTATTTGTTACCACTGCTTGCTCTATTTACATCTATCTGTTAAACTCCTACCGGCGGTGCTGCTTCAGTTATTGCCCATGGTGCAGAGATATTAAAGACGTAGCACAGATTGTTTTAATTAACTTCACATGCTCCATAGTCGCAAAGAATTGCATTTAATGGCTGTTTGTTACTTACATGGAAAATATGATGGGACACTTTATGTATGTCTATATAAAGTTAATTCTGTCATGATGATAATGCTGTGTATGACGTTAGTATTGTTGTACTGAGATTTTGGAGTGCTCATGGACCCATTGGTTAGGTGACCAACACAGATAGCTAACTAGCAACACTCAGTAATATCAACTGTTCTTTCACAATCTCTAGTAGTTCCTAACATCCAGGCTGAGATAATGACCACATCGAATAAACAGCAAAAAGCTAAACATCTCCAGGCAGCCTCCCACACACACACACACACACACACACACACACACACACACACACACACACACACACACACTCACACTCACACTCATATACACGTACACAACACTGAAGCATCAACAAACAACTTTCTCAGTACAGCTCATGTCAGCTTGCCTTGACCCCTCTCTATTACTCATTTCAGAGAAATGAACAGCGAAAAAAGAAAAAAAAAAGTTCTGTATTATAGGCGCCAAACTTTTTAAACTCTTCAACCTTTTGAACCACTGTTGTCAAAAATAAACTAATCCCATGTAACAGTGTTTACAGAGGTTATAAGTTATGTCAGGTAGCCACTGACTCACCTCTTTTCCAACAGACATGTGTCTCTTTAGAAATGGGGTAATGTTGGAATTCCCTCCTGTAGATTAAGCCATTGAATATTATTTGTGTTTTTCTCTTCAAGTCCCACAGTTATTACAATCAGCAGCCAAACACATGGCTGCTGCATGGTGATGACAGCACTGCAGGCAAAAGATCTGATCTAACAGTCAGTTGGAACATTGAGAAAACAACCTGAAACCTGCTCCATCTGCTGAGCAGCTGAGGTAACTACCATAGATTTACTACAGTGAGCAAAAGCCAAAGATTGATATGACTTCATGGCTTTGATTATCAGTCTAAAAGATTCTTGATTTAGGAGACAGTATGGCCAAAAACATATTTTACTGTAGCAACCAATTTTCACCTCATACCAAAGAAGAGTAGTTTTGTACCCATGAAAGCCAGGGGTAGTGAACAGGGCCACAGTCTGGTGTTGTCTGGATAACTCCTGGTCTGACATGAGTGAAAAATTATAATTTGTTTCAAGACTTCTTTATATAGAGTTAAAATGAGTGGAAGAATGTTTTCACTGGTTTCTAAAGATGACGAATTTTGGGGAAAAAAACTATATAAAACTAAATTTTCCTACAGACCACAGATTAACAGGGTACAAGACAGAGCTCACCATCATTCTCTGTTGGATATCTAGCAGTAAACTGGATTTAACATGAAGATAACAGAGTCAAGGCAGTGATTATTCTAGGTTTACTGAAAGTTTCAGTCAAAGTAATCCATTTTAGAAATGGTCTAAAAGCCAGATTGGCATCTGCTTAGGGTTAATACATCATGCTTTAATGCTGTTGCCAAATGGCTTTGCCTGAGTAGCTGTGTGTATGGTCCCCCACTGGATAATAATACATGTTTGCAGTAGTAGTCTGTCAGTAAAAATGGAGAATAACAAAAATGTTGTTCATTTTATTTCTACAAATATTTGACACTCATTTACAGCAACTGAGAAATATTTGTTTAATTTGCAAGTGTAGGGCAAACATTTTACTGCAATTGTGAGCACTTCTTGGTTTTCAGATAACTTCCCTTCTCAGTTTGTACATTGGTGGCACATGTTTGATTACTGAGCAGCAACTATTCCAAATGTTGTGTATAGCATCATGAGTGCAGAGAAGACATGCCATTTTGTAGCCAATGCCACACTGCAGAAACTGTAAGTGCAGTCCAACTCTTTGGTATTTGTTAATAACAACCTGTTTTCTTTGTAACACCAGCACCACTCAGAACACTTTAGTACATCCAGAATAGCACCTTTAAAACTTTTTCACGATAAAAAAACATTATAAAAGAGTACAAAAACACATAGGATAGATGAAACACTGTCGCTAGCTAGATAGTTACAAGCCACTGTTACAATGTGCCACTGAAGGCTTGTCATTACAATGCCAGTAGATCCTTATAAGCTCAAACCCTCTGTGTCAGGAGGTTGTTTGAACCAGTGATGTGTTCAAATGACTTAAATAAATTAAAATAATAGGGGAAACATTGTACAATTTCATAGTTGTAGAAAGACTTGTGATAGATTTGTATTTCCAAGTGCAGGCAGAAAACATTTTTTCATATGAGAATAAATCTGTCATAAAAATGTCATTAACATTAGTCAACATTTGGAACTAACATACAAAATGATAGATAGCAGTATCCTGATTGATACTAAATAACTTTAACAGTGCTTGGTTGATATTACTTTTTTTTGTTTTTGTTTTTTTTTTTTTCATTGTGCATTTTCAGATATTGTTTAGAAAGATGCACTCTTGGCATTTTCCCTAAATAGAATATGGTCAATAAATGAACAAAATATTTTGTTCATCCAGCATATTTGTCAGTTCAGTTGTCTTCAGTTGAGGATGATCTGCTCTATAATTTATTAAACAGATCCCACTGAAGGCAACATTAAAAAAAACAGAAGGAAGGTCTTTTCTCTTACAGAACTTTTTACATTGTGACATATCAGTCACAGACTGGGGGTGGGGTGGGGGTGGGGGGTTACACATCTTCATGAAATCCACTTACTACCCATGTCCACCTTGTATGTCTTTGTTTCTTTGCGTGGCCTAATGTGTCCGAGGCACAGGGTTTTTTGGCAACTGCTGGGTAGGTGAGAGGCATTCAAGGGGCCACTGGGGGGCAGAGTCATCTTTAGAGCAGCACAGAGCCTCAGTAGGGGTATGTTGAGATGGAGATGTAGATGATGAAGATGCTCTGGTAGGTAATGCGGCCCTGCAGCGAAATAGTGGTGGCCTGCACCTTAAGCCGCACTAGTCCTGGTCTGTCCAGAGCCCGCAGGGTGAAGATGATCCCCCTGCCAGCCTCATCTCTGATGCCAAACACCCGGCCCATCCCTCCAGTCTCTGATTCTTGCTCAAGTATGGTAAAAGATGTGCGCTCTTGCAGGACACCTGACTCTGAGAAAGCTGACAGCCGCACCACATTGTGATTGGTTGGAATGCCAGAGGGGAGAGTGAGCAGCTTGTATTGCAGGAGCAGAGGAGAGCCTCCAGTGGCACAGTCCAGAGAGCAGGGCCTGTAGCAGGTCCTTTAAAAGTCAACAGGAAAGAGCAAAGTGTCACTGACACATTAGCATTAAAATATCTCACGGCTACAAAAAATGCAAAAAATGGTCACGTAATTTACCCAGGGCTTCCTCCACTCTGATATGATGCAGGGCAGGGTGTATCCAGGCACTGGTATCCTCCTCTGGTATTAAAACACATCTGATTGTGTCCACACTGGATGCTTTGTTCAACACACTCATCAATGTCTAATCGAAGAGAAAGGGGATAAGATGTTATAATCATTTAAAGATAGGCTCACAGTTATGTAGTTAGGAAACACTTTAAGGAGGCTCTTACCTTTACAGCTCCTGCCATTGGGTAAGAGCTTGTAACCTGGGGGACACAAACACTGGAAACTGCCAATAGTGTTTCGGCAGTCATGTTGGCATGGCTTCCTGAGCAAACACTCATCCACATCTGGACAGAGAATATTGTGGGGATGGAAATATGATACACAAGGCTGGTGAGATAGTATGATGTGGATATTTTGTTCTTCTTTTTTTCAAATGCTGTATCTGTGAACATCTGAGACATTATTTCAATCCTCTGTTTGTTCTGCACATATAGCAGGTTTGACAACAAAGTTGACTTTTGATGCACACTCACCAACACATGTTCCGTCTCTGTTGGTGTATCCTGCAGGACAGCTTTGCCTGGTAATACGAGATACTCCGTGAGAACGAGAGAGGATTGGCCTGCCTAGAGATGACACTAGCTGTGGGCGGAGTCTTGCCCTAACTCTTGTCCCATTGGTAAAGGTCTGCCCTCTCTCCAGCCCTGCACAGGAACGCCCATCCCCAAGCAGCACGGTACCAGGAGGGCACAGACACCTGAAGCTGCCAGGCACATTGCGGCACTGGTAGGCACAAGGGTTTGGTGTCTGCAGGCATTCATCAATGTCTGAAAGGTAAAACAAGACATATGTTGGTTCAAATGTGTGTTCCCCATTAGAGTACCATTGGTGAGTTATGTGATCAAAAAAGGCAGCAGATATCATACCCAGACATGGGAGGCCTACTCCCTGGGATCGGTAGCCTCTGGGACATACACAGCCATACCCGCCGATTGTGTTCTGACAGATCTGAGTGTAGCGACACATGTGACTTCCATCCTGGCACTCGTCAATATCTGAAAAATATGCAGTTAACAACAATACATCAGCTGGTCTTGCACAAAACAGAGCTTTGTATTTCTTGTAGTTCTTCTGCTCATCATAACCACATAACTTGGTGGTGTTGTTATGTAACACAACTTTAATGCTGGTGTTATGTAACAGTGCAGTTTGAGGTTGGTAGAGGCTGCCAGTCTTATCACCAATGGTGCTGTTGGCTTTTACTGATTATACTAATACAGCCACACCAGGTATTTCTTTGGAGGTGGGAACCAAATCTATGACACTCTCAAGACTCAGAGGCTGAGTCTAATTCTAATGTCTCAGAATAAATGTAGTAATGATTTATGTGTAGTAAAACTGTACATTTAGCAACCTCTATGAAAAGAAAGTGGATAAGAGATGAAGAATGACAGCCACTAACCCACGCAGGCTCCATTCTCTGCTTTGGTCATGCCAGCTGGACAGCTGTCGAAACACTGGTATCCTCCCTCTGTGTTGCGGCACTGCTGGTGAGCCGGGCATACATTTCTCATGCACTCATTGATATCTGTAAAAGTGCAACCATTACAGTAGAGCTGTTACTGATCAGTTAGCATTGGCCTCTAAGAGTATTCCAGATACTCAGATGGGTCATTTAATTACAAAAGAATCTCCTGAATCTAACAAGTGTTGATTTTATAGTTTAAATTACATTTCCATGATTTTTGTAAGCTCTGTATAACCTGTGGAAGTCAGTTATAATTAGCTGACTGACCAATGCAGCGATGTCCTGACAGCTGATATCCCGGGTGGCAAATACAGCGGTATGAGCCCAGAGTATTGAGGCACTGATGCTGACACGGAGAGAGAGCTGACTCCTGGCACTCATCCACATCTGAAACATGCAATTATGCAATTGACACATCTGGCTTAATGAATCTACTGTGGTATGGTATGGTAAGAAATGAAATTCTTAGTGAAGAGGTCAGAAAGAGAAATTGTACACCCACAGTAGGAGCTAAGTAGTCATGTCTCCATATAAAGTGTTGAGCAGATGCTTTAACTGATTAACAACGACTTGCCTTCACAGCTGGTTCCTGTGATGCTGGGCTTAAATCCTGGTCCACACTTGGCCTGGCAGCGATATGTTCCCACTGTGTTGATGCACTGCTGGTTGTAGTGGCACATGTGAGAGCCCTGGGTGCACTCATCAATATCTGCATGGTATTATGTGAAACAGAGGAGTCAGGCCAAATGCTGAGGCAGATGATTAGATGAAGATGAGGACTTAAACAGAATTAGTTTTTTACTTCACCCAACTGGGACATAACCATCATATATCTGGTAATTAATCACAGAACCTCCAGCAGGCGTGCTGTTTTTGTCTCACCTTGGCATGTGTTGGTCTCTGTAGAGATGGTGAAGCCAGAGGGACAGGCACAGGAGAAACCTCCCATGATATTGTTACAGGAATGAGAGCAGGGGGACTGGAGCGCACACTCATCCTCATCTAATAGGAACACATATAATCACAACAATAAAAGTGGTGATAAATGTTCAAAGATAAGTGTTGCCAAAAGATAAATGAGGCATAAAAAAGGAAAGCAGCATACCAGCACAGTATGAGGCTGTGTCAAGAATGAAACCTTTAGGGCATGTGTCTCCATAACCGTCTGCAAACAGAGAGTTCAGGCAGTGTTAGCTGTTCATTCATCATTTTAAATCCTGAATTTCGTGAGATATGGTGATGATGTAGTTTTAAATCATTGTAATTTTTTCCCCAGACCTGGTATGAGAAGGCTGGCAGTGATATGGAAATCCAAAGTGAGAGTAAACATGTTGTAGACGCTGTTCATCCCAGAGACCTTGAGCAGCTGGAGCAGAGGGCCCTGACGCTCCTCCTGGCCCTCATAAATAATGGTATGATTACAGCGTAGCACCATGGGGTTTCCTCCTCTCTGGTGGGTCTGCGATGACCACGAGTACAGCTGCCCCTGGCCAGTCTGCACATATGACTCATCAAACTCCTGCTGGACACAAACAAAATCAGGTCAGAGAAATTGAGGATGAGCATTAGTATGTCAGGAAATTCTCCTGTGAGATATATTTGACGCCTGTAAATACACACTGTAATAACAACAGTGAACAAACCTGTAGGCTCAGATGAGATGATGATAATGACGGAGGAACAAATCCATTAATTACTATGTCAATCAGTAAAACTCCCTCAGAATCCACACCCCTGGCCACATGGGTCAAACGAAGGATCTCCCCTGGTTTTAAGAGATTAAAAAACAGTAAAACATCACTCATTTACTAGCAGAGGGAAGCCTGCTGAAACTCTTGAAATTGAAGTAAAGGCCTCCTGTGGACATGCTGTGTTAAATCGTGTTAGTGGAAGTGAGTGGTGCCATCTGCTGGTTGCTTTGTAAACTACAAATAGTATAAAACTCACCAGTCTCAAACTCCAGCTGAGACTCCTGTCTGAACTGGCCCTGAGTGAAGGAGTAGCCATTTCTAGCATCTCCATTCTGTAGCACCGTGGTCCAGTAGATGGGAGCAAACACAGACACCAGCACCCGCAGCAAGGGACCTATAATGAAACAACATCAACTCTGCACCCTTTATAGCACCATAAATAGACAGCACTGTCTCAACAACTTTAGGATTATATTCCAAAATATGCTGTAACTCCTTTTGTAAAATCTAACACCTGGGCTCTCTCCTGCTCACACTGCCTATGCCTAACAGAAAGCAAAACCAGAAACAAAAACTCAGAGACCTTTATCACTGACCAAAACTACAGAATGAACTCTGGGGACATAATGTGTGACCACTCACCCACACTGGGAGGGATGTTGTCCAAGCGTGCCTGCAGAGTGCTGCTCCCCTCCTCCACATTGTCTGTAATGTTGGCCTCCAGGAAGGACACACCAAACTCTCTCTCGTTCACCATACCTATCAGGCTGCCTCTGGTCTTACGAGGAGTCTCTCCTTTCATCGTCAAACACACCAAGCAGAAAATGTATTTTAGATGTTTACACGCACCTGAGTAATTTATAATTATTTTGAACATTATTTAATTTCATATTTTGAGTGATATGTGTATTAAATACCACATCTCTTTTCAAACACTGTAACAATACCCATAGCTCTCACAGGGAAATATCCTTTTAGTGTGTGTATGCTGTATGTAAGGTAACTTTTACAATATGGTATTCATTCATAGACACAAGAACATTCAGTATAACAATGCACAGGTTATACCTTTGAACAAGATATGAGATTATGCTGGAAACATGTTATTAAACACTTGTGAAATTAATAAAGTGAAGGAAAACAAAGAAAATGAATTAGCACCTGGACAGAGACCAGCATGACATTTCCTAGAATCAATACTGGGACCACTGCATGATCGGCCACCATTTGCTGGTTCTGGGTTGTTGCATAATCTGATTCGTTCTTGGAAGCCTTGTCCACAGGTGCTACTACATGGACTCCACTCCTGCCAGTTAGAGTAGCCTCCATTGACTGTGTAAGAGAGAAGAGGTGAAGATGGTAGGGTAAAAAATTTCAGGAGGAGGGGTACTGGTTTGTGTGTAAAAAAAAAAAAGTCCTGTTACAGTGTTTGTAATTATAAGCACAGAACTCACTCTGAACCTTGAGAGTTATGGTCCTCTCAGCTGTTCCAGCTTCACTCTCAGCCACACACTGATACTCCCCTTCATCTGCAGCCTGTAGATCAAACAGGTAAAGGAGGAGAGCTTGGCTTAATTGGCACTCCGAGGAACAATTATCCTCTGAAAGATCCACAAACCTTAAGGACAAAACTATGGTTATGGTAAAAGAAAGTTGACATTATAGCAAAAAAGCTGACATTTTCTAGTAGGCAGCTGAGGCTTGATTCCATTGAATTGTTTGTCATAATAGATATTATTGGACCAGAGAGAGGAAATTTCACATTAGTGTGCTCTGTGGGAAGGACAGTCATCTGTCTGTGAGAAAGTCTCAGCTGCAGGCTATGCAATTACAGCAGCAGTTAGAGACCTAACAAGGTTACAGGCTAAGGAAAGAGGGGCAGAGTCTGGGAACATCCAGCTCTCTGTTCATCTTCTCCCTCTGCTGCTAATGCTGTTAGCCTCTCTGACTGAACTGAATCTGATTTAGATGGAAACAGGACGCTGCAGGACAGTCACACACTGTTCCTCCACCCAAGGGGACTGCAGATGAAGCTTGGATAGAATGAATACTGCTCCATTTTTCTCAAAGACATGAAACATTTATTGATGGAGGTAGTGTGCTCAGGGGGCTCAATCATTCAAATTTGAGTGACTTGGTTTAACAAAACTTGTCTAGAGAGGTCTGCTGTAAAATGTAGGAAGGAAAGTAAAGTTTGTATTTACAGTGATGCTGTAAATGACCAAGGATCCGTTGTGAAGTGCTTGCATTCGGAGGGAGCGGAGTAATGGTTTTCCATCCCAGAGCCAGCGGAGGACAGGGCTGGGGTCTCCATGGACTGGACAGTCAAGCACAGCAGAGCCACCCTGGATCACTGTCTGAGACATGTGGGCTTCACCCTTTAACACTGGAGGCTCTGCAGACACACAGCATATATTTGTAGCATGACATATATTAAGTTGATCTGTTGAAAGTCAAATGAGTAGCCCTCACTAATCCTTGACAGAAAACTCACCTCTGATGCGGACAAATGAGAGTGCTCGGATGGAGCCCACACTGTTTTCTGCTACGCAAACATAGGTCCCAGCATCACTTACAGTCACATTCTCGATGATGATGGAGCTCCTGCCAGCCTCATCTACAGTTGCACCTGGAACATTTATAATCAGTAGTGTCAGATGGATCTGGGCATTATGTGACATTTGAATGTAGGAGAAATACTATAATTTTACCCCACAGTACTGAATTACATCAAGTGTCACAACGCCAAGCTGTATGAACATGCAAAAGCACAAATACTGTTTATCACAAAAGAGGCAAAGTGAAAAAAAATGGAAACGATACCTGCATAGGGACTGTTGTTGATGGTCCAGGAAATGACAGGAGAGGGTGTTCCCTGAGCATGGCAGGATAAGGCCAGACTCTGTCCTTTGTTCAAGGTTACGTCACCTGGCAGCTCCTTGAAGACAGGCCTCATGTTGATGGACAGGTGAATGTCCTGTCTCACATGACCTGCTGGGTTGGTGGCCACACATGTGAACACACCAGCATCCCCTGGCTGTGTGAAGAAAGCGATCAGCACTGATTCTTACACTCAGACTTGGACAGAGATGTAGTTTACAATGCAGTGAGCAATATGGATTGTACCTCAGCCCTCTCAATTATCAGCTCTCCTGATCGCAGGACAGTGAATTTGCTAGGAAGGCTGGTCACAGTGGCACCATCCTTCTCCCATGATACTCTGGGTTCTGGTGAGCCCTGAGCAGCGCACGGCAGCAGCGCCTGAAAACCCTGAATGACTGACAGTTCTGTCTGCGCAGGAGCAATCAGGGGTGGGACTGAAATGAAATAACATCATTAGTTCATCAAAATAACTTTTAAACATGAACATACTTATAGTCTTTTATAAAGAATCAAAGAGCCTTAACTCACCTTGAATAACCAGTCTCATGTCCTGGCTGGTTCTGCCGGCGAGGTTTTTGGCAGTACACGTGTAAAGGCCTGCGTCACTGCGCTGGCTTGAAGTAATTGCCAGAGTTCCGTTGGCAAAGATCCTTATATGAGCACCGTCAACCACAGGCCTCCTCTCTTTGTGCCAAATAACTTCAGGCTGAGGCTGCCCGTCAGCTACACACTCTAGACTGACTGGCTGTCCCAACACTGCAGTGTACTCCACACGAGGGACACTCAACACTGGCGGAACTGGAGAAACATGGGGTGAGCAGTTATTAATTCATTGATAAATATCAAAAACATGTTTTTGGGAATTAGTAGCAACAAGTTGCAATATTACCATGGACCTGGAGGTTCTCTTATGTTTTCGTGCATGCATATACATATATCTTCACCATGAGAAACCACTCTCTTGCCTTCTGTGAGATAAAAAGTAAAAATAAAATGTTACCTTGAAGGACTAGTTTGGTCCTGCCCACAGCTACACCAGCTTCATTCTTGGCCAGGCACTGGTATGTCCCCGCGTCACCGAGTGTGACACGAGAGAACTTCAGGG
This sequence comes from Lates calcarifer, assembly GCF_001640805.2. Taxonomy (NCBI): domain Eukaryota; kingdom Metazoa; phylum Chordata; class Actinopteri; family Centropomidae; genus Lates; species Lates calcarifer. Next base: position 16,427,624 of record NC_066845.1, read on the forward strand.
CTCCATTTGAGAGCACAGCCAGTCTGTGACCTGTGATTTACATGAGCAGGACAGTCTGAATATTTCCACATTTATCTGTTTGATACAGTAATTATAATGAATGTTTGAACTTTGATGTTGTGCTAATATTTTGTATATTGTTACCTGCTGCTATGGGAACTCCTTCTCTTTGCCAGGTGATGGATGGTCTGGGGAAGCCTTGAACCTCACAGGGTAGAACGGTCCCATGATGCAGCACCACCTGTACTTCCTCTGCCATTGGCCTGATCTCTGGAGGCTCTGAGTGTACAGAAGAACAAATAAATTACCACATGGTTTAATCATAAGCATTCCAACATTTGCAGAGTGACCTGCAGCCAGTCTGTGAGAGCCCACCTTGCACTGTGAGAGAGATGTGTTTGTGAGCCACACCAGCTGGGTTGCGGGCTGAGCATGTGTATCTGCCAGCATGACTTGGCACAGCAGAAGTTATCTCCAACACTCCTGCATAGAAAATGAGTTTAGAGAGTACAGAGAGTTAAATGTTACATTTTATGAGCAAAATATATGTGATCCTTGCCCTGTTGCGTTATTATTCCAGTAGAGCGCGATGTATAATAATATAAAGAGCAGCAAAATCACTAAAGTTCCTTAGACAGATTGCCTTACCAGTGGGAAGGACACGATAGCTTCCTCCTCTAGTGCCCAGTTTGGCACCACCTTTTGTCCAGGTGATGGTGGGCTGAGGACGTCCTTGTACGTGACAAGGCAACACCACAGGAGACATTTTCACAGCTGTGATTGTCGTGACATCATCTTCAATAGATGGAGGAACTGAAAGAGAAAATAGAACATTATTGATTCAACCATCTAAAATGCCTTCCTACAGTCTGCCTATTGTACAAAACTCAAAATCAATACCTTGTACGATGACCTCAATGACCCTGCGCTCTTCTCCAGCATCATTGACAGCAGTGCACTCAAAGTAACCTTCATCCTCACTGGACGGTGACAAAATAACCAGGGACCCTGAGGACAGCATTCTGGACAAAGAAGCAAAACTACATCAGTTTTTACATTCTTACAGCTGTGTGTGTGTGTCAGAGGGAGTCTAGCCATAGTATTTTACCTGTATGCTCCTGGCAGCTGACTGATATCAAGTGGAGTGCCATTCCTCTTCCAGGACACTTGAGGTGGGGGTATACCTGTAGTCTCACAGCTCAGCACAGCTCTAATCCCTGTGGTCACTGTCACATTGAATGGACCCGGACCAACGGAAGGACCCACTAATAAGAAACAGGACAGCTTCAGCCGCAGTCATTGTATCTCTGTGTTTAAATATTATTAAAACAGGAATAGAACTGCCACACAACTATTTTCCTTAGTTATATTTACCAAACACCCGTAGATCAATTCCTCTGTGATCTGAGCCAGCCTGGTTGGACACAGTGCAGTAGTAACGACCAGCATCACTCAACTGAACCCCATGTATACGCAAGGAGCCCTCTGATAATGTGTACCTGAAACAAATACACAATTAAAAGATGAATAAATGGACAGACACACCAAAGCGAAAAGCTGTATCTGTGTCTGATAGATTTAGTCTTCTATCAAACATGATATTACAGACGGCAGGTTGCCCTTGTCATTATCTTAGGACGTACTTCTTGTTATCTGGAGACACAGGGAAGCCATCTTTTCTCCACAGGACCGTGGGTGAAGAGTCGCCTTCAACTTCACATGGCAAAACTGCATCTTGGCCCACATGTGTGGTCACCAGCGAACCACTCTCCTTTATTACTGGTGGCACTAGAGAAGCGAAAAGTGGCATGTCTATGTAGGTTTGGCTTGTTTTGCATATGGAACTGTTTCAAATCTATAACTGACAGGTAGACTTACAGAGAATCTCCACTGTGAAAAAGAGACTGTTACTTCCAGCCATGTTGGTGACCACACAGCTGTACTGGCCACTGTCCTCAGGCCTGACTTCCTGTATCTCCAGGTACTGACCCCCTGCCAGTTGCTGTATACGACCCCCCGGCTGAATGAGGAGGGAAGGAGACAAAGTGAATGAATCAGAAGAGATGGCTTTTAGTTCAGTATCTCTTTTTTTCCCCTGACTCTGTACCTGCACTTTTGCCTCATCCTTGTACCACTCTATATTGGGAGGGGGGTCACTGTCAGCCAGGCACTCCAAGGTCAAATGTCCATTAACCGGCACTGTCAGTGTCCTCACATCACCAGAGCCAAGGAGGGTTGGGGGGACTGAAACACAACAACTGATTATTAAGTGGTGGACCTAAAGAGCTCATTTTGAACAAAGAAGAACTAGGTATAGACTCATGGCCGCATGGAACAGATAAACTCCACACAGAACACAAAATTCGAAAAAAAGGACGTGCTGTAAGAATGTGTGTTTCATATCATGATTCACAGGTTTATGAGTCAGCTGACCTGGGTGTGTCACAATAAAGTAAAGAAGTGAACTGTGAATTTTGGAATTTCACTTGGAACATTAAAGCCAGCAGTTTAACAGGCCTCCACAGCATTGCGTATAATCGTATTTATGGAAGCGTTTTATTCTAGCATGAACAAATATGTTTTCACAAATGGTGAACAAATGGTGAACTCCAAATGCTACCAGACCAAATCGGTTTTTACTTTTGTGCTAGATTTGTGCACACTCCTGAATGTACACTTCAAGCCCCAGGTGCAGGTAGAGGAGGAAGTTGGGGGGGCATGATCTATCTATTTCTGCATTGAACAATACACAGCAAAAGCTTGTGTCACCTTGGACTCGGACCCAGTGGTTTTTTCCATCCTCTCCAGCTAGGCTGCTGGCCAAGCAGGTGTACAGACCTGCATCCTCGACCTTTAAAGAGACAGCATTAATCAGTTTGAGTGGCTCTTGCATAACAGTGCTGCATTTGCCTGGACTGATGCTGTTAAAGCTTCAGTCCATTTGTTTTGTTTACAGTTAAATGCTCATGCTTTTTTGCATCTTAAATTTTTTCTATGATGTACATCCCTAATGTAAACAACATATTAATCAAAGATTAAATTACACCAAAACCTAACCGTTAAGCTTTGTGTCATGTTAGATAGATTAATGCTGCGACAAGCATATTAACTGTTCTTTTTTGTCCCTTTTCCCTCAAATGAGATGGACTTTGTTAAATCTCAGCAGACTGCATTTTTATCTCAAAGATTATTCTAAAGTAGAGCATACAGCAACTGTATACATGTTTGTACAATACTGTCTTGTCTACTGTAGCTTTAACTGTTATTATAACTGGTATTTTCAGATATTGTCAGTTTGTAATTTACCTGAACTTTGCTTATCCTGACAAAATGTCCATCCTGCTGAACGATGTCAGTCCCTTCTAAGGGGCGACCATCTTTGAGCCAGCTGAGGATGGGAGGTGGCACTCCAACAGCGGAGCACTCCAGCTCCAGTGGACTGTCTACTGCTATGGTTAGCTCTGCTGGAGAGCTGGAGCTGGATATCTTTGGAGGCTCTGGATTAGAAAGTAGAATGTTTTGGATCAGGAGTTTTCAATATAACTTAGAAGTTAGAAATAAGTTAAATATAGACTGTTTTGGGATTACCAAGCACAGTGAGGTTAAAGCTCTTTGTGCTGCTTCCAGCCTGGTTACTGGCCACACAGCTGTAGAGGCCTGCATCTGAAGGAGCCACATCAGGCAGCTGTAGCCGTGTCTCCTGTCCATCCAGCAGCAGGTTGCGGTGAAGGGACAGTGGCTGGCTGTCCTTCATCCATGTTAGTGTGGGAGGAGGAACACCACGTGCCTCACAGGTTAGTGTTACCAATGATCCCTGGACGACTGTAACTGGCTCCACTGGTTCAACATGATCCACACCTGGGGGCACTGTGGGCCATACACACACATACATCTGTATAAACTCCTTAGATCCAAAATGATACACACAGTATCAGCTCTAGGGAAAATCACTAGGTGGTATGTTATGACTGTACCTTGGACTTGGACGTCATAGCTGAGCTCAGCGAGACCAGCTCGACTGCGTGCCACACATGTGTAAACTCCAGAATCAGACAGCTGCACAGGAGAAATCCTTTTCATAAAGACAGGAAACATTCAGAATTACATCACTTGTAAACGTGTCATCTCTTTACGAAATAACCATGCTTGTATTCAGCTTTCTCTATCTAAACTGACCTCAGCACAGAGTCACCAGAGAGGAGGCGGGTGCGGGGGGAGAGGAGCAGGGGACGTCCATTCTTCAGCCAGCTGATCTGAGGTGGAGGGTTTCCTGCTGCCTGACACTCCAGAGTCACAGCAGTGTCCTGTGTGACCTGCACCTCCCTGGGAACAGTGGTCTCACCAGAGATAGATGGTGGGACTGTGGCAAGTAAAATCAAATTAAAGCTAATTGCTCAGAAAGTTGAGCACTAATATGGATGCACAAACAACATGTTTCAACTGACCTAGTACAAAGAGGGTGTAGATTTTGCTCTCCTGTCCGACTGGGCTGACAGCCAAACAGGTGTATGTCCCAGAATCCTCAGGACTCAGCCTCAGTAATGTGAGCGTGCTGCCATCAGGGGTCACGCTGCCAGGTTACAAAGACACATTATGTTTTCACATTATCATCATGTATTACTAACCACGCCACCTCTGAACCTCTGAATTACTTTCCCATCATTACTATCATCATCGTCCCACGATTTTCTCACAGTCACACACACACACGCAAAATTTATTTTCTCTGGCTGGTGCAGTTGTAATGACCATATAAGCTGCTGAACAGCTGTAAAACAGCTGCTTTTACTGTTCCCCATGATGAAATTAGGCGAGAGACTATAAACGACTCCATTTGTCTGTCCACACATCCCTCTGTCATGTGCATCATCTTTAAAGATGATGATTAATATTGTAATTTCCCAAACCTTTGGGAAGAGGTGTGGATTGATTCTTGTACTGCTTATAAAACAAATTCAACAGCTTTCAATGAGCAAATGATCAAAACGTGCTGTAGAAAAATTGGTGATGCCACTAATTCACACTAATATGTGCGTTTAAAGTGTTGGCAGTAAGTGTGAATGACATACGCGATGTGGCGGGTGTCTGATCCCTCTAAAGTCACTCCATCTTTTAGCCAGCTGAGGCGGGGTGTGGGGATTCCAGTTGCTCTGCACTCCAGGGTCAGCTCTTCTCCCATGGGCGCACTCACATCAGATGGGTGGTTAGAGTCCAGGATGGTGGGCGATACTAAGTAGGACAAGGATTATTCTTACATGCCACTCAGAATCATTACTTTCAGAAATTATATGTACAGTTTTCAGGGATGATTGTATCTCATTTTGCTCAAGTTGCAGACAGCTCTTTACCCTGCCCTATGAGTGTGTAGTCTTTCTGCGTTTGGCCTTCACTGTTCTTGACCACACAGGTGTACGTTCCAGCATGAGACAGAGTGAGAGGCCCCAGCTCCAGTCGGTTTCCTCGAACAGACCACTGCCACTGCAGGCTGCTCTCTGGACAGCAAACACATTTATATAAACAAGCTGTCATACATCGCCAGTCCAAGCTATTCCCCGTCACTGATCGCTAATTTCCCCATCATTGCCTTCCTCTTACCAATAGGGGTTCCATCTTTGAGCCAGGTGATGCTGGGGACAGGGACACCTGTGGCCTCACATAGCAGGCTCACATGGGAGCCTAGGGTGTAGTTCAGGGACTCCCGGAGAGGCCCAGCAAGGTCGGGTGGAACTGTGGAAATATATTTGTAGAATAAAACCACTCCATTTTGAACACAGTGTTCAATTGAGAACACAGCAGAGGTACTCTCACCATGAACTGTCAGTCTGAATGTCCTGTCCACCTGTCCAGCCACATTGGACACTTTGCAAGTGTAGGTGCCACCATCTGCCATCTAGAAACCAACAGAAGGTCATTGTTGTGAGGAAGGCTGTATTTTGAGCACAGGCAAAGAAGGACTATGGCTCCTTTCCCCCTATGCTTGCTTTTGCATGCATTCTAAATCAGGTAAATTAACTCAGAGCAGGGTTAAAATGCACTTGGTCAAATTTGTACATTTAATATGTTAGTGTGTGAAGGATGAAAAGTGTGAACCTTGTGAAAAGCCACTGCAAAACCTTAAAAACTATTTTTATTGTTTTGTTTCCTGTCTCACACATGCATGACATATTTTTATTTTTTTATTTTTTTACGACCTGAACTCCTATGATCTCCAGCTGGTGACGATCCATCTTCAGTCCATTCCCTGCAGCCAGTTGCAGTCCGTTCTTATACCATGTGACCTCAGGTTCAGGAACACCATGGGCTTCGCATCGCAGGGTGACCGAGGAGCCAACTTGAGGGGTCACTAGCTCTGACTCGGCATCAAGACGGGGCTTCAGGGTGGGCAGGACTGTCCATTCACACATACAGAGAGGGCATGATCTCAGTTTGATTCATTAACAACTGGTATGATTCACTCCTGAACTATCCTCGGTCACAGCTGGCCTGAGGTAAACAGATCTTTATTCTTGACAGTGTTTTGAGATTTGATCATCTGTATACATATGTAGCTGAATTGTGCAGATGGGTCACCATGTGTTTGCTCACCATAAACACTGAGGAGAATAGTCTTCTGGTCCTGGCCTGCTAAGTTTGTGGCTGTACATACATATTGCCCTGCATCTTCTAGTCTCGCCCGTGGCAACTGTAGCATCTGGCCACCTATAATAGAAGAAAAGAAGAATGTGATATCTGTGCCAGAATTAGACTCAAACAAAGGAGGAACTCCCGACATAAGAATTACTTGGGTTTTGCTGGTGACCAAGGGCTGACCTGGCAGAATGTGGATACCGGTTCCGAATAAGTGGACCTGCCCGTCTTTGGTCCAGGTGATCTCTGGAGGAGGGTACGCTTGGACATCACACAACAAGGACACCATGTCACCCTCGATCACACTAACCTCCTCTTCCTTGCTGCCAATTATTCTAGGAGGCACTGGAAGAGAATATGACAGATGTAGAGGGAATGAGTCAGCACGTGTATTGTCATGAAAGAACATCCAATTAAAAAAAAAAAAAAGCCCTTTGAGTTTAGAACTTTTCTTACCTTGCACTGTGAGACTGAACAGCTTCTCAACTGTTCCAACCTTGTTCTCAGCTACACACAAATACCCAGCCATGTCAGAAACCTGGACACTGAGGAGCTGAAAGATGGGATTGAAGTGTTATTCTTCAGTGAGACATGTCAAAGTCTGATCTTTTTACACACTCGTACTTGGACTTACCTGGAGTTGAGTCCCATCCTCACTGATGTGGTGCTGTGAGTCTGTGTGTATCGGCTGCCCATCTCTCAGCCAGGAGACGACCGGAGCAGGGTGTCCGGTCACGTCACAGTGGAGGACCACAGTGCTGTTGACCACTGCTCCCATTTCCTCCATAAACTCCTCTGATGCTCCCATGATCATCGGAGGGACTGAAGAGAGAACGAAAACAGACCTCTTCAGAAATGATGTTCATTTCCAACTGTGTGTATTTTATAAAGAAAATGTAAATGCACTTGCTTACCCAGAATCTCTAGTTCAAAATGCATGTGGTCCTCTCCTGCCTCATTGACAGCCTGACATGTATACTTCCCAGCATCTTCTTTCTGCACTCTGGGGATTTGTAACACCTGTCCACCTGAGAGGACAAACCCAAACATACAAGAGCAGATTTATCAGTGAATATGAAGCATCAGTCATTCATGACAGCCACACTGTTGGTTTGAGCTTGACAAAGACCTGGAAGTAGCACCACCCCATCAACAGCGGTGAGTTTTCTTCCATCTTTGTACCAGCTGAGCTTTGGTGGGGGGATGGCATTACTCTCACAGGACAGGGTGATCGGATGGTCTAGGACCACCTCCCGCTTCTCTACCATGTCCTCATTGTTACTGTCACCCTCGTGTCCCAGACCCCAGGCTGCTTCTCTGTTAGTCACCCGGTGGAAGATCGGAGGAACTGGCGACACAACAATATGCTTAAGTCAGGTCACGTTCTATTTTTAATTTCAAAAATACAAATGTTAATTATACTATAAAAAGTGTTTAAAAAAAGAGAAAATCGAGATGATTTAACCAAGCACACCCTGAATGGTGACGTGAAAGTCTCTCTTGTCCTCTCCTGCAGAGTTGGTGACCACACAGGTGTACTGCCCCTCATGGGACAGCATGGCGTTCTCTATGTGGAGGAAATAGCCACTCTCCTGAATGCCGGCATGCATGTTTCCAGTCAGCAACTAAAGACAGAGAGAATACATCAAGTGAAATATAACTGCTTCTTCTTTCCTTTCTACCTGTCTTACTTCAGAAATTAGTGTAGGTGTCAGTGGTGGGTTTGCTAGCTTAGGTGATCTTCTACTACTGAGTTAACAAAACCTCTGCCACAAGCCACTGTAAATGTCTGACTTTTAAAACAGAAATTCCAACCTGTTTTACAAAAAAGAGAAAACAAAACCTCCATCCCCATCTAAAAAAACATCTAATCTTACATAAATCCACTTAATCCTCTTGCATTTTCTGCCTCTCCCTATCGGAGGCCCTGCAGAGCATGCACACAAGCACACACACACAGAGAACAGAAAAGAAAAATGCAGGTACCTAGGCTAAAACTGTAGCTCAAAATAAAACAAACAGGACAAAGCAATACAGTATTTTACATCATGATATTTAATCACTGGATTCCTCTTCTAACATCTCTGCTATAATTAACTAGCTTACTCATCGCACAAAATCTGGAGAGTGGAGGTGGTTTGTACAAGAGGATGCAAATTCTGTCAAGCTTGTAATTTGTACCAGCTACCAGTAGAGGCTGATAGAGAACTTGCTCCATGAAAATTGCCTTAAAAATGTAGTTTTAAGAGATGCGGAGCCTGCTAGGCTGACACCAACCTGTCCATCTTTGAACCAATTAACCTTGGGCTCAGGGAAACCTTTAGCCAGGCAGGAGAGAGTTAAACTCCCATTGATCCGTACTTTCTCCTCCTGACCACCAAACGTCAGAGATGTAGAGTCACCCTCTATCTGTGGTGGGACTGATGAGAAAGAGAAAAACAGAAGTGCATTAACAGTTCTGTCTTATCCACTTTAATTTGTGAGTGGTGTAGGTGTCTCTTACCCAGAACACTGAGGGAGTAGTGCTTGATGGCGGTGCCAGCTGGATTCGTGGCCCTGCAGGTGTAGAGGCCGGTGCTGTCTCCTTGTGCCGAGCCCAGTCGCAGGGCCTGACCACCGTGGGTGTATGTCAGCTGGGGACTGGACACTATGGGCTGGTTGTCCTTCAGCCAGGTGATACTGGGTATGGGTGACCCCTCAACATCACACGGGAGGACTGTGGGGAAACCCAGCACCACTGACACCTCTGAGGTCCCATTAGGGCCCTTAATGGTGGGGGGAGCTGGAGAGAAACACCAACAATACATTTACATTTAATGGCCAGTAAGATTTTTACTGGCCCGTAGAACATAATGAACAGATCTACGGGGGATTGACCTGTTTTGTGCAGGAGACCCTCTAAAAAAGAAATGCAGTGTGAAATACTTTGGGAAATTAGAGCACATGCTCTTTAGGTGACACAGAAATCCCCACAGCCCCGTACAAGGGGAATTGAGTATGTGCTCATAGGCCAGGCAGTGTGGTGTGAGTCATGTGAGGTCTTGACATGAATTAAATATTATGTTCAGTAATTTCCCTCTTAGAAGAACACTGCTACCACAGCATGTTTGGAAATCAACTCAATATGCCAGAAACTTGGGATTTTTTTCTTTTCTTTTTTTTAACTTTGTGAAAATAGAAAAAAAGAAGAACATAGGAGAGAGTATAAGCTGAATTCAGGCCAGTGTGGTTGGGAGTGTACAGTGTGTGGATTAGATAAAATCAGGAGAAGTAGAGACCTTGTACTGTGAGTCTGAACTGGCGCATCTGAGTTCCTGCATTGTTGCTGGCCAAACACTGGTAAAGCCCCTGGTCCCTCAGTCTCACTGACTTCACCTTCAACACCTGGCCGTCTTCCAGAAACTCTACATGGGGATCTCCATCACGGGACAGAACCCTGTAGAGAGGAAGGAATGGAAGATCAAATCGATACCATGGGTAGTGCATCCTGTGTGTACTGCTAAATGTCACATCAATAAACTGTTGGAGTGATGCTTACTCTCCATCACGGCTCCATTCCACTCTGGGCGGTGGTTGTCCGCTTACTCTGCACTGAAACTCCACCTCCTGGCTCAGTACAACAGTTAACTCCTGTAGCCGGGATGTTCCTGAAATCACTGGTGGAGCTGGTAAACACAGCAGATAAACACCAACTGGTTTACATCAAGACTTATAGCATTAATTCAAATTCAGTATCACTGTTAACTAGGACATTAGCTTGACACTCATGGTTAGTCCTAGTGGGTTCGAGGGCTATGACAACTTTCAGCATGTATTCTATGCTGAATATTAAAGTTAATCAAAGTGTTTAAGTTCTGTGGGGGCTTCAGACTGCTGTTCCAGGACATTTTAAGTTCACCAATGTAAATTGAAAAATAACCCTTTTAGTTCTCTACTTAATGTGGTAGGTATTCTTACATCTGTCTTTTCCCCCATTCTGTTCTTACATCACTTAAATACCAGTTTAAAAGCTGGTTTATGAGCTCACCTTGCACCACTATGTTATATTCTCTCTTGGCTTCTCCAGCTGAGTTTTGAGCCGTGCAGGCAAACTGTCCCGCATGATCAGGCTGAACTCTGTAGATTCTGAGCAGCCTATTCCCGTTCTGCAGATACACCCCAGGACTGTTCACCTGGTCATGCAGAAATCAGTTTAGTGCATCCTTGGTGTCACATTGTAATTAAAATGATAGCCACTTGGTGGCATTGTACAGCTAGATTTCAACAAGATATACACTATTACTGAAAATGGGAATTCAAGATGACAAACTCACAGGATGACCATCTTTAGTCCAGGTGATTGTCGGGGAGGGGATCCCGAAGGCATCACAGCCCAGAGTGAGGGGTTGTTTCAAGGTGACAGTGAGGTTCAGTGGCTGGCTATCATCTTGGATTTCAGGGGGGACTAAAATAGCACAGAAAGAATTGGATGATTGGCACTACGCACTTTGGATTTTATTAATGTAACAGAAAAAAGGCTAAATTCTCACCGTTTACTTTTAGCCTGGTCTTTCTCTCCACAGAGCCCGCTTCATTGGTTGCCATACACTTGAAGTCCCCACTGTGGCTGGCAGATGCTGCGCTAATTACAAGAGCTCCATCCCTCGCCACAGAAAACTCTGATTGTTCGGGGTGTATCTCCAGGCCATTCTTGAACCACCGCACCTTGGGCTGAGGTGAACCTGCAGATGCAGGGGACAAGAAAAGTATTTTGAGTAAGTATGAAAGGAGCTTTATTGATCACACCTGACAGAGAGAAAAGTTACCTCCATCTCTCTGCTTCCCTACAGGAGAACTTAATGGGCAGGCAGCCCAGACTAGAAAAAGCCAGCTCTACATTTATCTGCTGGACAGCGGGACAGCAGGGGAGACCTTGCCAAAATGGTTAGAGTCCTTGTAGCCCACAAGCTTAAGATTTCAAGGTCAGGATCACATAAAAAGTAATACACAGTATGCTGGAGAGATGTTAAGATGTAAGATTTAAAATACTAGCATCAAGATTTATTGCCAAACACTGAGGTGAGAGTCCTGAACAGTAAGAATAGGAGTGGTTGTACAAGCAGTTCAAAGGCAATGGTGCGTACACTCGGGAGCCTGAAACAGATGTGTTCTGTGGATTACTGGGCGGAAAATAGCTGGAAATGGTCATGGAGAGAAAGGTGGAATGAGGAAAAGGTGGAGGATTTTGTACCTAACACAACAGACTCCCAGGACAAGGACAGAGGAGCAATCTGCAATGAAAGAGCAGCGCAGTGGAGTGATCCAAATGCCACAGCTCTGTCTATTTACAGAGGTGTTACATACACAAACACCAAAGACAAGTTAAGGGAAATCAAATGCAGCACCCTTCCCCAATCCAAAAAATACTAACCACAGGAGACGCAGCACAACCAAAGGTGATGTTATCGTCTGCTGGCTCTCTGAACACATGTTTACAGTTAAGGTGCTCTGAAGCAAAATCATTATCTCATTGCTGGGAGGAAATGCATACAGATGTTCTGTTTTAGATGTTAACAGATCTCATTAGTAGACTTTGAATTTATTTGCCGGGGCTGACGGAGTCGGAGATTATCTCTTCCATGTGTTTCTCAAATAATTACCTCTATCAAATGCAATGCGCTTGTTGGTGAATTAATAATATCCTTCTGGCAGAGACTGTGCATTATCTCCCTCATACAGATAGATCTCAAGAGAACAATGAGGGTATCCTTGTTTCCTGTTGCCAGCTGCTTCTCTGGGGTGTCAAGAGCATTAAGCATTTCAGTGTGAGCACCTCTGAGGCCTGGTACAGTCTCCCTGCCTGAGTGCCTGCCTGCCTGCCTGCCTGCCTGCTGGTATGACTTGGATGGAAGGAGGGCTAGTGTGGCTTCATCTTCCTGTTCCTGTGCTTCACTGTGCACCTCAGACATCTCTGTCCTTTATCTGCCAGCAGCAGCCTGTAATTAGGATTCCTCTCCCAGCAGGCCCCGACGCAGAGGAAAGCAGATGTGGCTCACTTAGGCAACAGGCAGACTGATGTTCCAGCTGTTGCTCCACATTAGACACAGTCCTCACCTTCTCTCACCGCGCTTGTTACCATGGCACAGCTCCACACAAACAATACCTGTTTGCATAGGCTGTCAGAGAAGTATCCATCAGTGCATCTGCAGACATACACCGACACTGACTCTATTTTGATAAAACAGCAAGTTCTCCGCATCCCTCCAGGATGCGATCTTGTTCGTGCAGAGATGTTAAAATATATAGACAACAGCGTGTCTCTGGGTGATACGATAAAAAGAAGCTGTAACTTTTAAGATGCCAAGGATGTTTTTTCCCCTTTTGACGACTAAAAGTCTACAGTGACAGCGATACATTCCTTTGATGGTGCACAAATACACATTTCTGTCCTACATTGAAAGTGTAGTTTTTGCTTGCTTTGTCATAAAAACAAACCTAAAAAAAGACATACACTTTAAGCTCTAAAAACTAGTCACAATCTGTAAATTGCACCTTTTCTGAACACCAGATTTTTCATTGCCCTATTCTTTTCACTTTGTCCAAGGCTGACTCATATATGAATCATTTCATACCTTCAGCAGGGCAAGGGATGATGACCTTGCTGTTCGCTACTTTCTCCATGATGGCATCTCCAGGTTCTGCAAAGGATGGGGCCTCTGTGAAGACAGAAAAGCATGTTGAATGCTGGTTCAAAGTGTAAGGGCAGTTGATACAGTGAAGCAGTAAATTAACTACTAAAAGTTCCACTGTTGGTATATCTAGGGTAAGTGAGGAATAGCCTTTAAAACAAAGAACATTTAGAATCTGCACAATCAGTATACAATAACAACATGTCTAAAGCCACACAATCAACAATTAAGAGGCAAACAGAATTAATAAAAATAATCACAAAAAAACATCAAATGAAAAGATTTGAAATTTACAAGGAGAATGAAAAAAAATCAACCTTGAGTGCAGTTTTTAGTACATTCCAGTACATGCACTTGGTCTTAAACACATTTAAAACAAGTCTATGATTAATTAGGAATAAGGCAGGCTGAAGAAGAGTAGGAGCCTGGGTTGGGGTGGAGTCAGTGGCATATAAATCTGCCATTTGCATGAAAGTACTGATTCAGAAGAATAATGTTATTTATATATAATGTAAATAGTAATGGACCGAGAATAGACCCCTGCAGCACCCCATTAAGGATGGCAAGAAGGTTTGATTCAGCACAGCTGGCCACAACAGTCTGAGTTCTCAACTTACACTAGTTGTTGAGGCTTAAAGGACCACTTAAGGGACCGGTATACTCTGTCACACTCTGCCAGACGGTCGAGTAGTTTCGGACATCCCCTCCCCCTACAACTTTCCGAAGTCAGATTGGGGTGGGCTGTGGCGACCATTTTGTAACTTTGCAAAACTGACAATTTGACATTAACAACCATTTCATACTGTGGTGAGAGAGAACTTCACTTGACAGAACTATTTCTGACACTTTTTTATGTGAACAACAGGGAGCAACATTACAGATGTCTTCCAGAAGAGATTGTTGAAAAAGTGTGATGTTGTAACTGTTTTTAAATGATATCACATCTGCCTTCGTTTGTGGCTGTCAAGAATTTCGATTTCTGACGTGTTTGAACAACACATTGTACAAACTACTTCTTTTAAACTGCTATAACCAGACCCTTATCCCCTTGCAGCATATAGCTATAGTACCTCAAGAGAATGCACCTCCATAACCGAGAGAGCCTAAAACTGGGACACTGTCAGTGTGTATAAATGTTCATATGGGAAGAGCTATGAAATGGATGAAATTTATTTACAATCTACAGTACTTTTTAAGGTGGACAACCAGGCTTTGAAAAACTGAACTGCTGATATTCACCAAGAATTTCAAGCTTGATCTCCAAGGTCTCCTGTCCAGCGCTGTTCTTGGCCACACACTGGTAGGTGCCCTGGTCAGCGAGGTTGACCTGCTGGATCCTGAGGGGCGTAGTGTTCTTGACCCCAACAGGAAGTCCATTATGAAACCAGCTGACCTCAGGGCTTGGCTCTCCCTGCACCACACATGGCAGAGTCACTGTCTGGCCAATCAGGGCTTTCAGGAGAGAGGGCGCTGGTTGAATCCTGGGCTTAGCTGAGGACAAAAACAAATATCTTTAAATACATCTCTGTTAACTATCTATTTACATATATCACATATTTCACATGTGTTTGAAGTCATGTATTCAAGTGTAATTTAGCATCATTACAGCATTTTGAAAACTCAAGTTTTAAGGTTTCTAAAGGTTCAACTTTCTAATGAGGCCCCACGGAGTTACCTTGAATGTGTAAATTGTAGCTTACGGACACGTTGCCTGCTGGGTTTTCAGCAGTGCAGGTGTACAGTTTACTATCAATCAGCCGCACATCAGTGATCTTCAGAGAGCCTGAAGGCAAAACTGTGAACCTAGGGAGTGGTTAGGGGTCAAGGGCAAAGAGATGGAGAAAACACAACACTTCATGAGTCACTGAAGATCTACAGCCACTGTGTTTTGGGAGAAGAAGTGTTCCTGTTTTGAAGTGAGATTTTCCTCTAGTGTCCTATTCACATTGTGCGGTTGGCATTCATTTTTACAAGCACATAATTAGTAAAATATTCAGAAAGGCTGCCCAGTGTTTATAGTATTAGGTAGCCAATTCTACTGTGTATATATATATATATATATATATATCACAAATGTACATTTTAATATCAGCCTTGATAGCTGTGGGTCTGTGAGGACAATTTTCAAGATACAGCTCTGGTTCTGTTGCTATTTTTAGCAATGATGAGTTGATGAACACATTTCCTGTGAACAGATACAGACTGTGAATTCCCTGTACAGCTGCTGCCTAAGGCTCATTGATGAAACAGTTCATTAAGATGTAAAATAATTAGTAAATATATAAATATTCTGTGCAATTTGTCAAAATAATGGGGCATAATTCTATACTGTCCATTGTATTGTTTTTTTTTTCACTTAAACAGTGGTTTGTTGAGCTCTGAATAGAAAACAAGCATCTGAGAAATGTGACAGGAATACTTGAGAAATATAGCTGTTGATGGCGTCTTTGCATTTGGATTGTTTGGCTGCAGTAAAGAAAAATGGATCTGTGATGGATGGCATTATGTTATGCTAACAGGAGAGCACTAAGTGGAGTCTGGACCTCAGCCAGGGCCTTGTAATCTCCCCAGTGAGTTGCTACTTTCACAATTACCATTGTCCGGGGTAATTACAGTGTTAAAGGGTAGCCAAAGTTTGACCCAGTGAAGTCACCATGTGAAAGGCCATTGGCTCCCTAAAATCAATGCATTTCTTCCTGTTGGGAACAATAATGTTTGCAGCAGCTACTGTGTGTTTATCACTAAGGGTTCAGGGAAAACAGATAATTTGAAAATCAAAAGGTTGGCCTCACAGTGTCGCTGTCGAAACCAGTTTATGCCAAACCAGACATTTCTTTTTTAGATGTTTGTCAAACAAGCGGACAGATGGAGGCCATCACTTACACCACCCTCGTCTCCAAAAACATGCTTTGTAGCGAAAACAACAGCAGCGGTTAAATGTAGGTTAAAGTATTAAATGTAGGTCAGCAACTTTAAAGGGGTGTGTGATAACCTGAATTGCACCAGAAGCTATCCAGCTGTATAAATGCATAATATACACAAATGTATGATTTATCTTAGATAAGTGTGTCTGCTTAGCAACTGAATTATAACAATAACATGTTCATGTAAGTGGAAATGAGTTGGAAGCACAAAGAGCTCTTTATTTCAGTTGCACATGTGGTGTAATATCGCTCCCCCACTTCCTCTAACAGTCGAAGGAGAGGCAGCAGCATTCAGCATTGGAACTAAATGACTGCCTCTGCAGTGGTCAGTCTGTGCTCAGGCTGCAGCGCGGCCACTCTGCAGTACCACAGTGAAGGCTGACACAATCTCAAGCACACAAGACATGAACCACCCCTCTCGCCCATCCATCACTCCGCACATTGGTGTCAAGTCATCTGTGTACACAGTCTGACACAAAGACTAACTGGGACAAATTGGTCTCATCAGGATTAGGTCTAGAGTGAACAAATCCACTGACCCAGTGTTGAATAGATCTGTGTCTTCACCCAACCCCCCCCTCTGTCTTTTTGCTACCACTGGGCTAAATGCATGACTACGGCAGAAATCTTACCGCCCACTGATTTAAGTTATTTCAACAATCAGCACCCCCCTGGTCATTTCCTCTGACCCACAGAGTATAGCTGGAGAGAATGAATCTCCCTTTACACAGCTCGCTTGTTTCCGCTGGTCCTGCATATGCAAAGCACGGGCTGATGTGGGGGTTGTTCACAGAGATGTGTTATTCTCATCAGACAGGACTAGTAAAGAGTCAGCATGTTGTTTTACTGCTGAAGCACCCCAGGGAATCTGAACATCGGGCAGACAGGGCTTGTATCTCTTCCTCTGTCAGTTCGTTTTCCTCCCCTCTTCCTGCCACCCCCCACTCCACCCCCACCTTTTCCTTCTTGCTGGCCCCACACAAGTAACACTGTATCAGAGTCACCGCAGCTTTCAACCCCCTCTGTCATTCTTCTATCTACCCAAAACCATTCGGTCTGGTGTCTGGCCCAGAGACTCTGTCTATCATCTATCCAGTCTGTGTCCTGAGTCAGCCAGCCTGTCTGCACCCAGATTGACCACACATGAAAGCTGGGAATCAGTGAACCAAGAGGGACCAGATGTTCCTCCTCAGTTTAGCCAACAAGTGAAGCCCGCACACAGCTCGTCAGCAAACTCTTGCTGCCTCTGCCTAACTGCCCTTCAAAAGGCATCACCAGATGAACTCCAAACATTGGTGGCAGCAGTTACTGGCAGCCAGCTTCAGTTAGAATCCCTTGTAAAAGCTGAGTCAGATGTTAGTTAAGTCAGAGGAAAGGTATGGCGAGAACTGTGTCTATTGTTACCTGATGTTTAACTAATTTTACTACATCACTGCAGTGAGGTAAGACTTCCTCTTACCCAGCTGTGACGGGGGGGATGGGATGCCCATTTCTTCTCCATGTGACTAGTGGAGAAGGACTCCCCTGGGCCTCACATGGGAGAACAACCTCTGTTCCAACCTCAGCAGCCATCGGCACTGTGTTGTCATGGCCACTCACACCAGTTATCTTAGGCATGGCTGGAAAAGAGGGAAAGGAGTTGTAAGAAAACCACATAGGTTCTTTCTTCAACCTGCTTTGAATCTCTGAACAGGATATTTTTTTGACTCTGAGTATCACCTGTAGACAGAGGTCAGACATTGTTACATCAAACATTTATTTGCCCTACTGTTGACACTGAGCTGGATCTCTCGGCTTGCGTATCCCACAGGACTGGTGGCGGTGCAGATGTAGATGCCTGCATCATCAGCGGTGGGGTGGCGGATGTGCAGGTATCCATCAGGATCGGACTGAAGAGAGGAACCATCCCTGAGCAGAGGCTGTCTGCCCTGGAGGAACAGCAGGCATAAGACCAGAGAGAATATAGTAGAGATAAAAACTGTCCACACAACAGCACAGGTACACCAAGTTTAGTTATAGGTTTACAGCCAGACCTTTGATGTCTAATGTAATTACTGAGCGCCCCTTGAACTTCTGCATTCCCATTACATGCACACAAGAATAAAGCCTACTGCACACGCACTTGCTTTGAACATAAAATAGCTTTTACAGATTCACTTTTATCTGACAAGAAAAGAAATTTACTTGACTCTAGAGTGCTACTCTGAAAATGTTTGGGAAAAAGCGAGGAAGAAAAATCTGGCTCAGCTCAACAATATGTACAAAACAACAGCACGATGACTTCACTCAGTAATTCTGACTATGTAATGGTGTGGAGTGTTTATTCAGGCCTGATTTTATTTCTTCATGAGAAAGGTCAGATCTCTACTTTAAATGACTGTAGTGCCTAATCATTACACAGTCTTCTATAAACGACCATTTAGGATAACAACTGCTGATAGAGAAATCATTTGATTGTGCCTTATCTGATCATATTGTAGTCTGGTGGTCTGGTAGCCTAGTTGCATATATATTTTGACCTTTTCTCATGATATGATTCTTTTTCTACTCAAGTGTTGTACTTGAAGGTCCTGCAAGAAAGGTTTTAAATAGATTTCTAAGGTACAATAAAATACTGTGTGATTTCTCACAGTCAAGCAGCAATATGTTAATGTTGCCATGGTTACATCCTTCCTTTTCAGGTTAATCAAGTCTTGATTGCAATGCAAACTGTTATTGTTAGTGGTGTTTTTAGAGTGGTCTAACAAATCAGAGAAAAATGAGACCAGAAAGAGAAACTGTGCTGTTAGACTAATATGCCAAAAGAAAAAAAAAAAAAAAGATAACACAAATACTTGTATTTATGTAAATGAGATCAAAATAAGTGAAGGTAGTGTTAAGCACTGAGCGTGTTTGTGTCATTAGAGCCTCAAAATGCATTTAAAACTGAACACCCTTTTCATTAATGGATATTTCTGAGAGACATAACTTAACTTAAAGTAGTAAATCTTAAGAGAATGTATTATTAAATGAAGATGACTACTGTTATTATTACTATTATCAGCACTATCATTATGCTTGTGCTGATTACATTAATAGCACACTGATGAATGGCTTGGCTCAAAATTAAACTCAGCATTAAAATCTACATCCCATCATCATTGCAGTACTGGATATTGATCTTTGCTTGCTTAACATAGCTATTATTTAAATTATTTACAAAGTCTTAATGATGATTAACTTTAAGCTGAATGAATGCCAAATGTGATCCTCTCTAGATAATGTTGTGGGAATTAGAACTAACCAATTAGTCATGCATGAGGTCATGGGATGCAGCCAAAAGCAATCATTAAAAAAAAGTAGATTTGGGTTGTAAGTGTGACATCCTACCTTGGACCAGACAACTTTTGGCTTGGGAACGCCACTGGCCTCACATGAGAGCATGATATCTACACCCTCGTTGGCTATGTAGTGGTACGGACCAGCGTTGATCTCAGGGGGCACTGTGGAAGAAGTAGGTCACAAAACACAGCTGTCTGACTGGCCATGACGAAGCAAGCCCACAGCATTATCACTGGCCTTAGCCAGCCAGCAGTATCGGTGCTCGAGGCATTTCTTCATTACAAACTGATGATGAACCGTAATCTGGCTCCGTCTGTCATTATACGCCTATGAACAAAATGACCCTTTCATCAAAGCATGCGGTAAATGAACCCTCTCACTATGATGACAGCAGGTGGTCAAGTCATTGACATATTGTTTTTTTCCATGCTGAGTCAGCACATACTTGGCCTTACAGCCAAAACCTGTGGTTCAAACCTGCCAGTGTCTCTAGCATGAAGAGACTGTATTCAGGGATGGGAACTTAAAGGAACTGCTTTACACTTTGGAGAATAGGCTTATAAATGTTCTTGCTGAGAGTGAGATGACAAGATTGACGCCATTTTTATGTTGGTAATGCTAAATATGAAGGCACACTCACATTATCACAAAAAACTGCTTTTGCGTGTGTGCGGCTTGTTATGTTGTGTTGCAACAGCTGTGTGCAGATGCCTGTGGTCCGATGAGCGTAGCGGGGGTCCGCCCAAAGTTCAAATTTGTTGAACTGTGTCCCAAGCAGCAGTGACCTTTGTAGGTACAGCAAGTGACTGCTGATCACTGCTTGAACTGAAGGATGGACCAAAATTACTTAATGTTTCTGAATTTCCACAGCTGCGTGATAAGAAATTAGCTGCATATCGAGACCAGACAAAAAATATATGGAATGTACCAATCTACTGCTAGAAACATTAGCTTTGTAGCTTTGTGGGTCTGCGATACTGAGGTGACCAACACAAAAAAATCACTGAGCATGTACGTTGTTTGTTGTAAAACTAAAATCTAATGCATGATGATTTGTGGCTGGAGGGTGTTATGTACTAGAATGTTTTCTTGGCCACGCAACTGACTTTTTGGAGCATCCAGTTAACTCTGGACAAAAACAGGCCAGCTGTTTCCCCTTGCTTCCAGTTATTATCCTGAGCTAAGCTAATCGTCTGCAGGCACTAGCTTCATGGTTAGCATGAGTGAGGTAATGATCTTCTCATCGAACTCTCGGGGAGAAAGCGAAGAAGTTTTCAAAATGTCTGCCTATTCCTTTAACACACTCCCTTACCGTGGACCTCCAGGCTGACTGTGATGTTCGCAGAGCCTGCCACATTCACTGCAGTGCAGACATATGTCCCAGCATCCTCTGGGATGGCTCTTTCAATGTACAAACTACCGTCACTCCTCAAGAACATCCTCCCATTCAGCTGAACCTGTATAGAGGGAAAAGAACTGTGAAGAGATTATCTGTGTGATGAACTGTGGGTATTTGAAAGTCAAATACTAGTCAGTCTTACAGGTTTTCCATTTTGGGACCAGTGTCTTTCTGGAAGAGGTATTCCATCCAACAACATGCAAGGAATACTCAGGGACTGACCAGTACCAGTAGTAATGATGGGGGCACCTTGGGCCAACACAGGAGGCTCTGCAGGAAAAGGAAATGTAAAGACATAAGTAATAAACAGGAGCAGGAAAATGTATTTTAAGGCTACAACCGGCTTTGGAGTTGCTGAGATTGCCTAGACAAGCGTACCCAGTCCAGTGACACTGACTCTGGCCTCAGTCCTGCCGGTTCCAAACTGGTTCTTAGCCTCACAGATATACAGCCCCTCATCATCCAGCCAGACACCTGTAGTCAAATACACAGTGAAGCAGCCCCTATTTCAACATCTTTACAAACAAGTCACACTCTATATGTCTGAAACAAGCAGCATCTCTACACTCACAGAGGAAGAAAACAGTTTATCTTGAAAAATCCATGCTAATAGTAGTTAAGTCCTCTACTCAATAATAAGTGGTATTATTGGTTTGACTGGGCTGTAATTAAGAGTTAAAAATAGAAAATAACGGGATTAATGGGTTTGACTCAGCTGCCAGCCTGCTGACACATATGTCCTGCTCAGTACATTCCCTGGGGATCACATGTTGGACGATATACATGATTCAATTCTTGTGTTTAGATAGTCAAGCTGATGTTTAAATAGGTGATGACAAGACATTAAGCATGAAAGCAAAAAGTGAGGAGCAGGATGGTAAGAGATGGATAGAGACATTTTCCAAAACAACTGCAGGTAAAAAATAAAGCCATCTGCAACAGATTGGGCTAATTAGGTCAGACGGCAGCCACAAATGGAAACAGTGACAGAAGCAGACCATGCAAATATGTCTGTTCCTCTCCAATATAATATTACGCACACTATAAACATTTAGTCTCAGGAGCACAAAGGATCACCTTCAGCGGCCAGGATTAGTCATTTTGCAGGCAGAAAGGCCTCCAGAGTTCACAACTTAAATTCCCCTAGCCCTGATGTGATTACTATTGCACAATGAAGGACAAATAAATAGACAGAGGGACACCTACCTACTCTTGCATAATGATAGAATATCATTAAAGAGATGTGGTACATTTTAGGTAAGACTGTCACAGAGTAGTAGGACTGCTTTTAGCAGGATGGATATTTAATGTTCTGAGAGCCATCTACTATGTACATTGTGACATCCTGTTGCCCCCCTCTCTCAAGAAAATGTTAGCTGAATTTGATATGAAAGGCTGCACCTCCTCTATATTTAATCACTCAGAAAATTTCAGTCATGCCAGTCAGTGCAAGGCAACCATGAAGCTATATTAATCTGCACTGCAGACCAAGGCTGCGACAGTGTTTCATGGATAACTCACTCTGGATTAGAAGATGTCCATTCTCCAGCTGCATTGTTCTACTGTGGCTGTCTGTCCTTGTAAGAATCTGTCTGCCGTCCTGTCTGCGCCAGGTCACCGTCGGTTGTGGGAAACCTCGGGCAACACAGGGAAGGGTGATATTCTCTCCTACGCTAGCTGCCACGTCAACCGGTGCCTCAGAGAACAATGGGCCTGCTGTGGAGAGGAGGTAGAAGATGAATTTTCCTTTGTGTAATTTTTTAGCGAAAAATAAATTTCATGAGGAACACTGAAGTGTGGTCTAACCTCCAACCTCCAGAGTGATGGTGCCAGCGGAGGTTCCAGCAGAGCTGCTGGCCACACAGCTGTACTGACCGGCGTCGACCTCCTGCACCCCTCGAATGTGCAGGGTTCCGCGGTGTACATCCTGCTCGACGAAAGGGGCAGAGCCAACCTCAAGCTCACCTGGAAACAAAAACAAAATAAGCCTGTGGGTCTCTTACACGGACATTTGCACTCATTTTAACATACACACAGTCTTTGAGTTTAACTTACCTTTGAACCAGTGGACAAGGGGGGAGGGAACGCCTGTGGCTTGACACTCCAGAGTTGCATCACCACCAACAGACACAAGTACAACCTGCTGTGCCACTGTTATCCTAGGCACCTCTGGAGGTAAAAAGGGAAGCTTAACATGCAGTTCAACTGAGTAATAATTCTTATTTTATAGTAGTTTACCAACTTTTCATGTAGTGCTACCATGTGTAGAAACAATAGTAATGTAATATTGCCTTAAACCTGCAAAGGCTGCAAAAAACCTGAGGTGAGTGTAAAAACTATGCTTACATTACACACACATTCTGTGTCAACAGAGCAGGGATATATGCTACTGGAACAGGCAGACAGCTGAGCTGAAAGGATGAGATGATCTATCTTACAAGGCTCTCACTGTCTTGACAGATCAATGTTGTTAAAAATGACATTCAGAGACAAAAGTGTGTATAATACCAGCACGCCCCAGGAAGAAGCTGCCACAGTCCATCAGTGTTAAAGTTTCTGTCAGCCATTAACTGACAGCCGTGACTGAAACTTCAAGCCTACAACTGTCAACGCTCACAAAACAAGTAGAGAAATATCCTATTGTGTGAGACAGGGCAGCGTGTGGCCATACTCGGTTGTGCTCTACTCAGAGCCAGTGCACAACTCACACTGGATATTATTCACAGATGATTTCAAATCAAATGCTGCTGAAGAAAAGTCAACAGCACAGACAATGTAGTGTTGCTTTAACTGAAGTTTTCAAACTGTCAACAGAAATTATTATTTACAACATAAATTACTCCAAATGGCAAAAAGGATCATTCATCACTCTTCACCCTGGCAATCCCAACCTAACATCTGTAGCAATAAGTTGACTTACCTGCAAAAGTAAGTGACACAGATTGAGAGGCAGTCCCAGCCTCATTGGTTGCCAGACATGTGTAGTCCCCAGCATCCTCTGGGAGGGCCCCCCTAATGGTCAGAACTCCATGCTGGTTTAGACTCAACCTGCATCATACAATTGGCAGAATTCATGTTTGTTGACTCTCCATGATTACATGTGCAGATATAAAAACAGAAACTCTAAATCTTTCTGCTCTGCTTTGGTATCATGAGAGACATTTTTCTTTAAATATGTATTTTTCACAGACATATAACATACTTGTGGTTTGGAAAAAAGATTTTAGATCAGTAGATGTAAATCTCCAAAGTGATGCGAACAAGATGTGGCGATCTCGCATGTAGTTGAAATGGAATGTAATGCCTCTCTGAGTCCTCTGTGCCGGAGGTGTTGAGTGGGCTGAGAGTTCCCTTACCTCGGCCGATTAGTGAGGAACATGTTTCCATGGCTCCAGAAGAGCTGGGGAGGGGGGGAGCCGGACGCCGAGCAGACGAGGCGGATCTCGTCCCCTCGGGAGAAAGCCTGGCTCTGTGGGTGAACTACCACAGAAGGAGCCTCTACAAATGGAGTCAAACAGAGGCAAAAAAGCTGACAGTGACTCAGGAACTCGTCACTGCTGCATGATGTCATTTATAACTTCCCATCAAGCGTTTAACAACACTGAATTCCTGATGATGTGTGCTACAGTGTAATTATGAAGCACTCCAAGTCTGACATCATTACTGGTGGATTGTAGCGAGGACATGTTTCACATTTATTTGGCTGTTTTTGAAACTCATTACAAGCATCTGAAGGCACGTCCACAATAGAAGTCACACTTTTCAACATGCATCACTTCTGGCTGATGAGAAACATTTACTGACGAGGAAGTGGCTCAATTTGACTGCGAGGAGGTTAAGCCAATAATGGAAAACAGATGACGGGGGCCTGAGAGGAGCCATGAGGCCCCTGGTGTGTTAAGTATTTAAGCAGATGGCCTGCGGGGTATCGTCCTACTGTACCTGGGACGAGAAGCCACACTGTGATTCTGCTGTCTCCGTGGGCATTGGTGGCCACGCAGTGGTACTCCCCAGCATCCTGAGTCCGCACACCATTGATCTGCAGGGACGAGTCGGACAGCAGCTTCACCCTCCCTGCGCGGGCTCGGATGATACGACCCGCTCGATGCCAGGTCAAGTTGTGGCGCATGGAGCCTTCCACCTGGCAGGACAGCACAGCAACGCCTCCTACAGTGGAAGTCACATTCACTGCTGGCTTCAGGACTGGAGGAGGCTCTGTTTTAGTGGAGACACAACCAAAACGTCAAACTGGTGTTATCAGCAGTGAACAAACAGTGCAGAAATAGTTTACTTTTAATACAAATGTTTGTGCTGGCGTGCTTTGTATCATGTTGATGTTTAAGCCATGAATCTGAGATTTAAAAAATATGGCTGGAAAGTATTTCAAAGCCATGCTGTGACTGTGATGCATTCGTGCAAAACACTGAGGAAGTGTGTGTGTGTGTGTACGCTTACATTGCTGTATGTGTGTGTGACATACCTCTAACAGTCAACTGGGTTAAGGCACGTCCCTGTCCGGCGCTGCTCTGCGCTATGCACTCATACAGGCCTTCATCTTGGGCTGACGCGTGGGCAATCTCCCATGATGCTATGGCAGAATTCCTGATACAAAGACACGCTTGGTTCGTTGGCTGGAGTATGACAATGGCAGCTAGATCCTATTTTATGTCACATTCACTTAGCGTCTCTGGCACACACACACACTGGGAATAGTTTTCACCACAAGTCAGCTTCAGTTCATGAATGTAATTCAAAGCAGAGCATCAACACTGAGAAAGAATAGACGCTTTGTTAATTTTTCAAGATGACACAATCGAACATGTAATGTTCACAAAATTCACTGTGTATACCTGTTTCCTGACAGATGAGCCAATAAAGCTTAGGAGTCAAGCAGCACTAATGCTCTACAGACGTGCTCGTGAGTGACCTAATTAGTGTTTTGTACAACAGGTAATGGGCGCGTGAAGCTGCAGCATCTGAAAGAATCCAAAGGAAGGCGAGCCAAATGTTACAGAGGACAGACTCACTGAAAGAACTTCTCCTCTCCCAGCGTAATCCCACTTCTACTGAATCTTAGCCTGTAGGGAATGTCACTCTCCACCGAGCAGCCAATCACAACAGGCTGCATGTAGAAGCCCTTCACCACATCAGACATGCTCACAGCTGGGGGATCTACATAAGGGAGGATACAAAGGTTAAAGATCATCAGAGAGATTGATGAGGTGTGAGAGATACCGTGGACTGGCTTTGATAAGAAGTGTCTACGGGGGGGTGGGGGGTTGGCTCGCCTGGGACGATGTTAGTGTAGGAGACACTCGACAGCCTCTGGAAGCGGTAGCCCTCCTCGTCTTTGCCTGTCACCTTGATGAAGAAGCTCTGGGAGGGGGTGCGAAACTCCGGGAGACTCCACAGTCCTTGTTGGCCGAGGTCAGAGGGCAGAGGCACGGGGATTGTGCGCAAGGAGCGGCCTGAGCCTGACATCAACTCCACATGACTCAGCTGACCCGGAGGCTTCAGGCCTGTACATTTCAGCAAAACATGGGCTGGCAGTCCTGGAGGAGACAAAGAAAGATCACCATGAAGTCATCTTCTACGCATGTCCTCAGTCGAATAAGACTTGAGAAGCTAAAAGGAACATGTCTGGCACCTTTTATTGGCCTTTCCCTGGTGAGATTGAACTCAGAAACAGGTACGCTGGAAAAGCCAGCACGGAAGTCGAGATTGCTGACTCCAGTGACTCTCAGAGTGTGACGCCCACTGCAGCCCACCTTTAGGAAAAAAAAAAAAAAAAAATCAGCATTCAATTAGTCATAAAATAGTCAAAGAAAGATATTTATGAATTCTTCACCAGAGCAGTACCTTCAGTTTCCAGGCTCCAGGTCTGGGAAACTTCAGGTTGACAACACGAGCAGAGTTGGGAATATTCAACAGCTCTTTAAGGCCCTGCTCCTCGCCAACTACACGACCTGGGAAAAGAGGGAGCAAGGATATTTCAATGTGAAATATGTTTTTCCTTTAGAGGCACTGATAATACAGTGAATTAATATGGAAAAAGAAGAAGAGAATATAAATGTGTTGTCTACCAAAGGGATCGCTGAGCTCAATTTGTGGTGCTGGTCCACTTAGTGACACAGTGACCTCTCTGAGGCTGGGGTCAAAGGGCACTTCCCACTTGTTTTCCTGGGCACTGTCATGGTTGGAGGACAGCAGATGAACCTTCATGGCCTGAACTGTCTCCTCAACCCACTTTAAAACCTGGGAGGAAGAGAAAAACACCATCATAGATCCGTTACCGAGCAATCTATCATTCTGGCAGAGACACATTTGTCAGTGGATGAGGCTGGGACCTGTCAAACACAAACTTTGAGGGATCCCCTCTCAACTTAGAAAGGCAGGACGAGGACAGGAAGGACACAGTTGTGGCCTTTCCCTGAAAACCCCCCACCAACCCCCTCCCTGCCCCGAACAGCAGGCTGCTCTTTGTCTTCGGACTATTCTTTCATTGCAAAGGTATTCCACAGAGGGATTTGGCCTAAACAAAGGAAAAGTGAAACAGCTCAACTGTCAAACTGATAACATACAGTTTTCTGCACTCTCAAGCATGTATTCCCAGAAGAGTGTCTCTCACACTGGAAGTCTGTCAGGCAGCAGTCCCCCTCCT
Organism: Lates calcarifer; assembly: GCF_001640805.2. NCBI lineage: Eukaryota > Metazoa > Chordata > Actinopteri > Centropomidae > Lates > Lates calcarifer. The sequence continues at coordinate 16,455,224 of NC_066845.1, forward strand.
GCAACACAGCTTTCATGAATCATAAGGCTTGTTCCTCAGAATAGAAAGCAGTGGTGAATGTGGGGGGATGTGCCTTTGTTTTAGAAATACACTTAAACTTTATATTCCACATAATCAACCTGACTAATGTGGAGGATCAGTTATGGACAGGAACCACTGGCTGTTTCCCACTTCTGCTAAATCTGTTACACTTAAGAAGCCAGATGAGGTCAGATAGTAGCTCATTAGAACTTCTTAAGTGTGTCATTTTAAGACTCAGAGAGAAGATTACCCAAAAATCTGAAATAACTGTGGACCGTTTGATTATATATAATGGCAAAAACAATCCTACCTTAGACTATAGTATATCTTGGTGGCTCTCCAGGGAAATATCTGACGCTATAGAATTTCAGTTTTTGTCAGGTGCTTGACCCTCTGGGTATTATCGTTATCATGGTATTGACTAAGAATACAGTTTCCTTTTGTTTTCTCTAAAATGAAAACAGAAGCATTGACATTTCACAGTCTCATTTCAGTGGCCACAACAGACCAAATGTCTTCCATCTTCCAAATGCTTAACAAGCAACTGCTGTCTAGTATTTGTTTTGACCTCATATGGAGAAGCATTATGGCTGATCGGTGTCTGCAATGAAACAAACTGAAAACATTTCTTCGGCGGGCCCTTGGAGATGGAGCCAACAGCAACACATTTTGAGACATTTACAAAGAAAATGAAACAAGGAAAGCCTTTGATAATTTAATTATCAGGCCTCCACTTTTTGTCTATCAGGTCCGCTGGGTGCTGACAGCAGCTGGTTCCTCTCGCCATTTTACAACTGGAAACAGCTGTAATGTCTGCCACATGTGCAGCCATCACCAGCAGAGCAGGAAACTGCTAAGAAGTGACCTACATCTGCCCCAGGATAGTGTCTACTTCTTATGCAAGAGAGCAGAGAGGAGTGGGCACTGCTCTGCCCTCAGACCTCAGATAAAAGGAAGTGGAGCGCAGAGATGGGACAGCTAGCTGTCCGGACCACGGCATGTCTCTGGGAGCACACTGAGTTCTGAGGCCACTCCCTGTCTCAACCACAGGGAATGCAGAGGATCTTAAGTCCTGTGAAATCTCATCCGGCGTGTCTCAGTTGAACGGACTTACAGGGCTGTTACAGGAAAGACCCCCCTCTGCTATTCATAGAAGCATGACAGATGGGGCCAGAGAAAACGGGTTAGCAAAGGCTGGGGTGATGCTGTATTCCCCTCGCTTGTCCAGGTACATTACCTGCAAAGGAGATACGTGGCTGTGCTGTGCTTAAGCAGCACAGCTTGACTCCAGACCTCCTAGTGGGCGGGGGTCAGCTTAGTCCTTGCCCAGGTTTAAACACTACAACCACTGGCATTTGCAGGATGATGTCCCACTACAAATCAAGGTTATTAGAACAAATCAGTCACAGATGGACCCCCTGCTCCTTCTCAGTGGGAGTTTTGGACACACCTGCCGAAGCTTTGCCTGTCAATTGGCCTGTATTTGAGAGACGTCATAGACTGTGCCTTTTATTTCACGCACAGGAAGGCGACTGAAGATAAATGTTACCTGTGTTCCATTTCATGTCTGACAACCATTACCAGCCCCTTTAACTCACCAGTGCATCCACGTAATGAGGAAACCATCAGGGCAATGTTACAAATGACTCTTCAAGGCACTTGAGCTGAGCGTATGTGCAGAGTGCTTGGTGGAAACACACACCAATTGGCCAGATCCTATGATGCATCTTCATTACATGCTTCTGTAAAAACATGTTTCATCACAGCACATATTATCAGCATGCTAAAACATCACAGCCCTTATGTTTGATCAGCGCTGCCGATGACTAAGGATGGCATCATCACTGTGAAGAGGACGGATCATGGTCCAAGTTTGACAGCACATTAGCGTGGTTTTTCTTGTCCACACTCTTGTTAGTGGACTCCCTGGTTACTCATAACCAGTCAAAGTCAAAGTCAAATTTAAAGGGCGTAAAGAGTGTGATATGTGGAGCTGACAATGAGCTGTTGTGCGAGGCCATGGAGCCAACTCCGCTGGGCAGCTGTGTTGGAAGGAGGGAAGCCATGACAGATCATATCCTGGGATTAGAGAGTAAAATAAGCAGTCTGTTTTCTCTCCACTCTCTCCCAGGAGACCACAAAAAGACTTTGTATATTTGATTTGGCCGCACTTTATTAAACTGCTATTAAGAAGGAATATTTTGGTTAGATTTAGAGTACTTCTGAGGTTTTTAAGGATTAAAGGATTTGCATTAATTTGGTAAAAGCACGCCACCCAAGAGCTATAATCACATGTCTAAAAACGACTGGCATACAGTAACTCAATGTGGATCCAAGAAAATATTGTTTATAAGTATGCACATGTTTACATGTAACACTACACTAAGAACATGTCAAAATACTCTAGGCTACTTTAACACAAAGCCATCTGGGGGTGAGGTGTGAGGCCTGGAGTGAGGTTGGGCTCCTATTCCCTTACTACTGCAACACAAAAATGACATTCAAACACTCCTTAAACAGCTGGTAGGATTATGGAGTGATGATTAACCAAGCTGCCCCACGCACAGGCATTGTATGTTTAGCTACATGCAAGCATGACTTGACAGGAAACAGACCCCCCCCACACACACACACACACACAAACATATCTGAGTTCAGAGGTTCAGTGGGCCACCGGTATACAGAGCTGTTGGCTCCAGCTCAGCACTGCCCAGCCATCTCCTGTGTTGACATGCAGGATACCAGTGTCTCTTCAGAGGAAACTCTGGCTTCTTTTACGTCTGCCTGGGAAGTGAGCCCCGCTGTCTTTGGCTTCTTAGACAGGGCTTCTGTTACATGCTGCTTCCGTTATAAAAGAGTCACTCACCCGTATCATATAACCAGGAAGTTTAATATCAGCCTTGGAATCATTTGATTACACTAAATGAAATCGCTATTATTACATCAGTGGGTCAGCTCAGGTTTGTTTCTTTCCTGCTCCTGCTGTTCTCCATTATTAGGCAACATAACCTTTTTCATATTTATAAACACCACTGAATTCTGCTTTAGGGTTTAATAATGATTTGATTAAAGTAACTTTCTCCTCATTGCAGTGATATCAATTGCATTGCAGTGTACTCTGTTATGGTCTCACCTCGTTGACCTGCTGCTTGTCCAGGTGAAAGATCTGTCCGGAGGAGGTGGCAGCGATCTCCTCGTAGGCCCTGTAGCCGGGCTGAGAGCGGTCCCCGCAGTCCCCGGTCAACACAAACACCACCTGGGAACCAAGGGGGCAGGAGAGTTAAGAGGATTACTACCGTTCGGTGTTTGCTTTCCACGGACTCACTTTCAGTCGGCTCCAAAGTGATGCTAATGCTCATTGTCATGCTTCACGTAGAGGCTGAGACTGAGTAACTTTGAAGAAACTTTCCCCTGCTCAGCTGAGCATCGGGGAACTTCATTGGAATGTAGATCTTTCACAGCATGCCATTGTATTCATTTAACTAGGCATTTGATAAATGCAAAGATACTCAAAACTCTTTGGGCCAGGACTTATATTTAAAAAGCTTCAGATCTAACCATTTCACTGCTTTAACTACAGCTAGTTAAACGAGACTCATGAAATGCTTGCAGACATGTTTTTGTGTCATTTTTACATAATTTAGCTATGGTCAAGGTGGAACTTCCATCATATATGATGAATGATACTGATGTCTGACATGAAGTAAAAAAGCCAACATAGTATGTCTATGTGAGGTCCTCCCTACCCTATTTATTTTCTAGGACTGCTACCTGTGATTGACGGAGCTGCACCAGCTGCAGAACGTCTCTTTTCAGGCGGTAGTCTTTGGCTCTGGCGTCAGTGAAGACGTAGATGAAGGATCCAGGCAGGGAAACTTCCAAGGCTTTCTTTATGGCTCCTATGCTCATCTCAGGGCAGTCTCCCCCTCCCTGGGTGACAGAATCACACATGATCAAACAATGCTGGAAGAAATGAACTCTAAATATCTAGTTTTAAACTTAATTCAGACTGATTTTATATTTGAACAGCTCTGTCACTTCTTTAGAATATAGTTTCCCCTTTCGGAATGACGAAGGTAAATTAAATATAACTTAATTAAAAGTTGAATTCACATGCAAAAAGTGCACCCTTGTTCAGTTCAGTACACTCAGGGGTTTTGGTATGACCAGCAGTTATTACAGATGTTGCAGTGTAACATTCATCTCTACTGTTACTACATTAGAGTATTTACCATTATCACATAATTGTCCGTTGTGGCCACAGTGGCTGCTGTTAAAAAAATTACATAGGCTATCTTTACACAACAGCAGTCCAAATGGATAAAATCTGAATTAATGTGGAACAATACAGTGGTTCCTGTTGTATAGAATAACCATCCCATGTGTTCGGGTTCCCACCTGGACAAACAGCTCTTGCAGATCCTGCTGGAACTTCTTTGGGTCAGTGGTGATGGACACAGGGCCGATATCTATGGGTTTAGACATGTATCTCATCAAATATCCCAAATATAGACTTTTAAAGTGAACAAAATCAAATCAAGTCAGTTAAATAAGAGGTGCTCTGGTTGCTGCACAGTTGCATACACCTAAATTTATTCAGAAACTGAATAAGGGTTTAGGTTCAACTTGTCTGGATTTTTCTTCAAACTCAACAAAACAACTATATCAGAACAAAGGATTTAGTTGTTCTCTCTCAGCAGTTCAGCCTTTGTGAACAAAGACAAAAAGCATCTACGGCATAGCATCAGAATCCCAGATAAGCCACAGCCTAATTTATCAGGACCAGAGTGATGTCCTGTAGCTGTTGTGCGAGACATGAATATCAATCACATGCACCACACAGCACAAGAGAAGCTAGACTGGTGCACTGACAAAATTACAATGTCAAGGTTTTGTTTTACTCAAATCGCTGAAATCTGATGACAGAATAATCATTTCTTGCAGCTGCAGTCAGCATTTTCTATTGGGTGATTTCCTCGGGTCTCGAGCAGCAGACCCCAGCATGATGAATGAGAGCCTGTCCGAGACGCCTTCTTGGACACCTTCTGGGGCCAATCGATAAAAGAGTAAACATTAACCAATACACAAAGAACACATTGTTTTAACTATAGAATGCTGCTGTCCATAAACACAAGCTTTTCATTATAGTTATTACAGAGAGGACCCTCATCAGGTAGGGTGGAGCCTACCCATACAGAGCTTGCAGACTTGTGTCAGCAGATGACATTTCTAACTCATCCTCAATCTATTTCCCAACAGCAGAGGCTTTCAAGTCCTTGTCTCCCCCTCACGAGCGCCTGTAAAACACTGACAGCACTGTCACGCCTCTTTGTCAGGCACCGCCGGCTTCTTTGCAATCCTGGAAGTTTACAAGGTCCCCAAGGGCAGGGCACATTAAACACAAGACAAAATGTGTGGTGTTAGCGCAGCCCACCATCCCCCCTGGCTGGCTAAACCGGGGTCTGTGAGGGTTTTTCCGGAGGCTTGGATGGAGGAGAGGGAGGAGTGGGGTGGGGTAAGGGGGTTGGGGGGGTGGGGGGTGATTGGGGTAATTACACACAAGCAGACAGCATATGCTTCTCATCAGTGCTCAAACACCCTCCCCCATTAGAGCACTCTTAGTTTCAAGCTGCAGCTTTCCCATATAAGAGGACAGATGCAGAGGGTGAAGACCCTTACCTGTCCCGCTGACTGACCCCTCATTCTATAAGCCCACACACTCCTGCTTGATGTCTTGTATCAGTTTGAGTTCAAGGTGCTGCTCAATGTAAGTGGACTTCTAATGAAGCGGCTGAGAGTTACAACATGTGCTGCAGGTTTTGAAAAGTGCTGCACTTTACTGTTTCTGTTCAAGTAAAACTGTGTAAATGTGAGCTCCAGAAAACTCAAATCAAATGAGGGCAGTTTAACCTACAATACTGTCCTGTTTAGTTTGTGATGCAACAAGTAAGGCTGTCATGCGCTGCTTTGCATAGGTCTGGTCAGACAGTCAATGCCAACTTTGGCTTTGGAATTGTTAAATGCTGTAGTAAATTGTAATTACCTGCAATAATTCACAAAAAATGTTCAGAATTCAAGACAACCACTGTCACCAAAATGGGAGAGTGTCTGGTATGTAGCAGATTATTTCAAGTGTGTTTCTGTGAAACAGTACCTGGGTCATGGAAGGGGACCAGGACAAAGTTTTTGATGGGTCTGGTCCTCCGGCTCAGGGTCTTCTCAAGGATCCGCGAAGCGCCCTCTATCACCTGTTTCAGATCGTCGTACATGGAGCCGGTAACATCGAACACAAAGGCCAGGGTCGAGGCGCTGTCACCGGATCCATCATCCTCCACAACCCGGGGGTCTGCCAAGAGCCTGTGCGCGCTGATACAGAGCGCCAAGACTAGGCACTTTAAAAAGACACCGGTCATTTTTTTTAGGTTTACTGCATCTGTCTGTTGGAATGAGGCGAATCACATAAAAAACTGAAAGTAGAAGAAAGTTTTAAAAAGTTTATAGTTTCAAAGAAACTCAAAACAAGTCTGGGACTCCTTCCAGTCGGTAGAAAAAAAAAATCTGAACTAAACGTCTCTGCTGAAACACATCAAAATCCAGTGTAAAACACTTCCACACGAGTACATCCGTGCGTAAAGTTTGGAGGAGCGTGTGGACTGGCTCTGTGTTGGAGAGCCCCTGGAGAGCTGGTGCTCTGACGCTTCAAACGGGGGCGGAGATGGGTATTAAAAGGTTCCCGAGACCCAACCTGATTTTTTTTTTTTTTTTTTTTTTGTGTGTGTGTGTGTGTAACTCGACCCCACTGTGACTTCCAGGCTTTAACCCTATTCAACATTCCCCCTTAAATTCGATTTTTTTTTTCTCCCGCAATCGAGGTGGGCCCCTAGAGACGCGGTCTTTAACAGCTTTATGCACATTACCAGCGGAGTCTGGAGTCTGTATTTTGGACATGGCGAGAACATTGTCTCAGTAACAGCCTCGTTTTTATAAATAGCCATCGTTTATATTCAGCTGACACCAATCTAATTTTATACATAGCCCACCCTGAGAAATATCCCCTCGACATATGAATGGGTGGAATAGCTTGACGTGCCACACAGAAATGTCACTGTCCCTTTTTACTTTGTTGCTGATCTGAATAGGAATGTGTTATTGATCATTAAACATGATTCTTACGCACTAGATGTCTAGCTATGACATATCTTGTCCAGGGAGATCAAACCTCACAGAGGAAGTCAGCCTTGATGTTATGAGTGTAAATAATTCAGTGTCTTCCCAAACTTAAGAGTCTGGGATGCAGAATATTTTGATCCTTTTGTCTTTCGCTGCACTTAGTCACAGCTGCTAAATTTGAAACTTCTATAAAATACAAAGGGAATCAAAAATGTACCCAAAGGAAAGAGCAGTTTCTGGTCAAATCTCTGGACCCTTCTGGCCTCCTTCTCTTGATATCACTTCCATCTGTCCTTGATGAGAAGAAAACAGAGAGCAGGTCTGAGCAGGCCCAGTGAGCAGACAGACCCAGAAGCTTCTACACAAAAGCCACTGAGCCTCATTAATCCACCCATCAGTGCCAAGACATCACAGTTTTATGCAGTCCATTGTTCATTATACAACCATACAGCACAGGCTTACACTGCAGAGCAAGTACGCATGTAGGATTCTGTGTTTCAAAGCATAACAGGCACTAAAGCTTGATATGAAATTGTTCTGTATTTGTGTGGTGGCACAGTGTCATATTGGACTGGTAGAGGTTGAAATTTTAAATACCATGCAATAGGAGGTGTGAAATTTTGGACAATTTTCTTGAGAAGTGATTATAATTAGGGAAGTTACACATTTTACAAGTAAGTCCACAAAGCAGCTCCTTAACTTATCGAAAAATGGTTAATACAAAATTAAAGACATTTTCCTATCCATCCCTTACTAAGAATACAGTAATAGAAAAGTCAGCCACTTAAATGCATTTTATTCTGTGCTCTTATACTGTTAATCAACAGGTAAATGACATTTATCATTTAATAAATTATCATTTGCATAAGGCATAAAATCAGTGAAGCTGATAAACATCTTAATGTTCTAACTAAAATAATCCAAGGATGAAAAAAAGGCATCATCACATGCTCTGGCCTCACACAGGACAAATACAAAGTGGACAATTGCAACCACAGAGCTCACAAAAGCTTTACAACCAGAATTGATGTCTGTTTGTGCCTCTCAATGACCAGGGCTTTGTGTGTGCTGAGGGTGGGGTGCAATGCTCTCAAAAGAAATAATGAGCCTCAATTCAGATGTAAGCTGTGAGAATTCGCTGTGTTGCTTGGTCGTGTAGTTCAGGATGTGGCCGTGCAACACTGCAGACACGCTCCTGCTAACGGGGAAGTGAAAACACAATAGGATGCACAGACTGCAAACATAGTAAAATAATCTATAGAAAAGCCCCCACTTCTTCAACACTCTTCTTCAAATAAAAACCGTTCTCTCAGGAAAAGGAAACTTCAGAATGTGAGAAAAAAAAACAATCCCACAATAATGAAAAATACAGTGCAATACATTTCGACACCTTTGATAAAAAATAAAACTTCATTCCATATTTATGAGGAAATTCCCATAAACGCAGCAAAGCAGAAAATAAATTACCATTATATTTACATTATACAATATACACTATACTGCTCTGTAACTTTAAGCTAGTGTTCACGTTATCACCTTGTAATACATTTTTCCAGATTTCCCTGGCCTCAGAGTCTCTCCGTGTGGTAATGAAACAGCAGCACAGTTCCTCTGAGCGGTTGTCGTGCATCCTCTGGTTTACAGTACGTGAACAAGATGCACACTAACATCTCCGAATTCTGTTCCTTGGATTGTCCGTGGGGAAACCACAACACTGCGATTGCAGAAAATGCGCGTACACAGTCCACAACATTCAAGGGTGTACGCAGTGCCACATAGCTGTAGAAGCACAGATAAATGACTGAGGGTTTTTCTGACATATTTGAAATTCTCCATCACATCAGAGTATATATTTCTTCACAATCCTTAGTGGAAATGTAGACAAACAGCTACTTGACAAAGATGCCGTACAAGGCCGTGCGACAACAGTTTGCAGTCCACTTCTGGGTGAGCAAATTAAATGTGGCTTCCTCCTGTTACAGGTGTGATGGTGTTGGATTGGCGTGTAACGCACAGGAGGACGCGGAGTTGGATCCATCTGAGAAGTTGTAAGAGCGATTAACAGTTGAATAGTGGACATTAAGTGGTGTCATGATATCTGGATGTGTTCAGAGCATGCAAGATAACTGCTGAACAGAGCTACCGCATTACTAAAATATGTCTTCACAAGCTCACTTCACAGTTGACAAAACGCTGAGCAGGATGTCAGCAACAATTGGTAGCAGCTTAGAATAGGCAGTGAGTGGAGAAGACTGTCTCGCTCTTCACTCAGCACTGCAAGACTATTTTGATTGCCAGCAAACAAGTGGGCCATTTGAATAATTCATAAGAACAAACTGAGAGCAGAAAGTGGCTTCTTCATTTTGGTTTCAGCCCACGGAGTGAATTTCCTTTCGTTTATTTTTTGCTCTGATGAAATAAGGATTACACTGTGTTATCTTGGAGTTGAAGTACGACCCAGGATTGAAAATCACCCAAGCAGAAAAGTATGCGGGTACTAGTTCATTAATACCCCACTCACCTTACATTCTTACACAAGTCCATCGTAGAGTGACAATGCCTGAACAATAGACGGATCTGCCTTTGAGCCCTCCTGAAACTCCTGCAGAGTCAGCTTCCCATCTGCATTCTGAAGGGAGAATATGAGACAAAATGAAACTGAGTTAATGCTTTAACAAAGACTTACCAGAAGGGGGCAAAAGAGACTCTGAAGCTAAATCATGCGACTCTTGTTCTACGCTGTTGGACTGATCTTTGGTTCAGTGCACTTGGACGTTAGCCACTCTCTGCCAATACAAATCACTAAGTGCTGCTGTGCTGCACAGCTAGACCAATGGGCTGATCTTGGCAGTAGTGGGCTGACAAACACGCCCATGCAGGCTGCGTCTCATCTTTCACTAAAGATGAGAGAGTCTTGGGATTGAGGGAGTGGGCATAGCACCAAGGGATAGTGGTGGAGTACACTATATATGATGTTTATAGACTGCAGGCAGTGTTAGTGACGCTGTGATGGCTACAGCTTACAGCTCTAAACTTGACAGTGTACATGTCAAAGCCCTGGGGGTGGCAAGAAAGGCAGATTCAGTCCTCTTGATGGTAAACTAATAGTCATTCCTTAATCATTCACTTGTATCAGTGTCAGGCAAACTTTGTTGTTAAATGGCAGAAAGTAATATCAAATGGTAAAGTAACTAGTGCATTCATTGTCTTTATCACTTCAGTCTCTTGATATTATTTCAATATTAAACTTCTAACCTTGTCCATCATCGCAAAAATACGGTCCACTCGCTTTTCTGGCGTGTTTTCTTCCTCTGGCAGTTCCACCGTGTTCCCCTAAGATGTCAAATCATTACACTTTGCACAAAAAAATAATACAGGTTTAAATGTCCAAACTTTACCACCAAACTTACCACCATTTGATATATGGCATCTACGATGTTCAACATCTCATCACGTGTAATGTAGCCATCGTTATCAAGGTCATATAATTTAAAAGCCCCTGTGTAGAGAAAGATGTGATATTTGGGTTTAGTGCAGCAAGGAGGAGATTCACAACTATTTCTGGGAAGTGAGCTCACATTGAGATCAGAAAGCCACTGTTACCGCAAAATGTAAAACAAAAGATTATGGTAAAATATATATTTTCAAGGATTATAAAGTACATAGTATTTCATGTCTTTGCAAATGGTGAAAACTGAGTAGAGACAGAAGGTAGCCTTTCATGGTGGCTTCCCAGTTCAAAAGGCTACAGCAGTAATTCTGGATATAAATAATGATCATACGTTGTTATAGATTTAAAAGTGATGATTACAGCTAAAGTTCAAGATTTTGTGGGGTGTTCTACTTTCAAGAAAAGGTGTGGTCATGACCCCCAGCTTGCAGAAGCCTGCTGTATCTTGCAGGCTAATTATCTTTTATTTGCTGTTCTCTAGGAACCCACCAGTCCTCTTTGATATGCAATACATGGCAGTCAGTTCTAAATCCTGCAATGTCAAATTAAATGTCAAAAATAGGGGAGAAAGGTGAATGGTCTTACATCTCAACTTCTCATCTAGAGTTCCTCGAGAAGTCACTGACAAGGCCTGGATGAACTCAGAGAACTCAATGCGTCCATCCTACAGATTGACAAAAGGGAGAGCCCAGAGACAAGATGAACATTTTACTTGACACTTGCTGTAGCTGTACTTTCATGAACTTCTTGCTGTTCTTTCATGATGTCCTTGCTGTATTCTGCTGAAAATGGGGCCAGGCGTTTGCTCCAAGTCAGCTGCTATTTTTTGCCCTGCACCTGGCTCTCTCCTGAGGCAGAAATATGTCACCTCTGGTCATTAGTAAGATGGATGCTACTAGCTCATAGTCTAAAAGTTACAGCACATACAAACATAAAACCACTGTATATCTGGAACGAAGATGTTTCACATTTTCCAAATGATTCCACATCATGAATGGACTTGGCAGATAAATATGTACAACAAGGTAGAAAATATTCCACTGTGACACTTACTCCCTCTCAGCTTTGTTAGAATACCATGTGCTGAACCTTACCACAGAAGCTCAAAATTAACCTCCCAAAACTGTGGCCTTCAGCGTTCTTTTGTGAGGCCACACAGAGAGCAGCAGGGAGAAATGTCCTCTAACATGGATAGTCATCAAATATAAAATGAAAGCTCAAAGTGGCTCAAATGGCACTGATTCATACCAACTCATCAAGTTATGACCTCCAGCCTCAGGCAACTGCAACAGACCTATTCCAATCAAACTGTGATGCTGCATAAAAGAAAAGCTATTCACATTCCAAGTGAAAACAACAGCTTGTGAACAACAGGCAATGCATATAAATTGGCTGGTAGCAGAGCCTTCTGGCTTTGGTCAATTCATATTCTCACGAGCTACTGAAGGATTGTGTTGCATCACATTCTGTTACCTGTAACTGCCATAAGTCCAGCCACAGCTCTTGTTTCAGAAGAAAAGCCAAGCACTCTTCATGGCCTTAGGGTCAGCCAACTTTATCTCTACCAGACATCTGACCATCCAGACAATGCTGAAGTCATGCATTGCTGATTACATAAGTCATAAAAAACTGTTAAGATCAATGCATTCTCTAACTATGGGGTGCCTAACGCTAATGAAGGCCACAGATAAACATCAGACACAGGGGTTGTCTGATCTTTCTGACACAAAGCCTCTTAACTGAAGTCAATAAACCTTCAGGGGCTCACCAACATCCCAGGAGCTGCTCATCCACAGTTTGTCCTCCTAAGCACAAATTGAATAATCTTGTACAGCTCCAACGAGGTGGATTACTTCAGCAAACACACCTTATTACAGTTTGGCCTTGTTAAAACGTGCTTTATCATCCTACCCTCAAATTCTTAGAGGATGCTGCCACATAACAAGGACAAGAGTTTCATTCAAAAAATAAATAAATTAGAAATAAAATACATATACATCTCTTGAAAAAATGTCACTCAGCCTTAAAAATGATTTCTGGCACAAATCCTACTACTGATATTATAGATGCTACAACTCATATCAAGTTCTTTACATAGTACCCATTTTTGAGGAATCATCTGTGCCCGCTGTACTAACATTCAAAAATACAAAGAACAGAAATAGGGCAATCATTACACATCACACATAAAATAATTTGCAGAGTACACTGAGTACATGGAGTTCCCAACAGTATTAACATCCCTGTTTCTCTATATTTTGATTAGACTGTGGCCTAGAGTGTTATTAAGCTACATTTCAATGTCCAATGCAGCCTTCATTCAAAAGGGTTCTGAATACATACACTTGTGTATACAAACTTGAGAGCCTGCAGTTCTCTTAAATAAAAGAAAAAAAAAAACGTAAAAAGGGACCCTGGAGTAATAACAGCAGCAAAATGAATAGGATTTCTACACCATGTTGCCCTTTCATTCTATGCAATCTCTGGCTGGCCAGAAAGAAGGAACTGCTGCTCTCACAAACTGACTTGACCTGAATAAAGACCCTTAGATTAGCTCTACCCTCAAACACTTTAACATGACTTCCCTTATCTTTCTGCAACCCTAGAAAACAGCCAGTCCAAAACTATTCCTCTGTCATTCTGAAGAAACAAAGGTGGCACCATATTTGTTCTGCCTTGCAATGGGACAACAGAACATATAAATCTGAATACAAACCTTGTTTTCGTCAAAAACATTGAAGACAAAGGAGGCAAACTTCGTTGGATCTCCAAAAGGAAAGAACTGCTTATATATCTTCTGAAAGCCCACAGCATCAAGCTGCCCACTTGGACAATCTTTAATGAAACCTTTGTACCTGAAAAATAAAGCATAGATAGATATTATTTAAAGAGGTAAAATATCATGTGTACTGAGGACACTACTGGACAGCACTGACAACTACTGTGACTAATGTCACATCCCCACTACCACAGCAGGCATTACTGACTCCGCTTGAAAATCTGTGCTAGATCAAAGGTAAAGTGCAAAGCTATTTGTCTCATTCACAGATAAGACGATCGCCTTAATCCAATAGCAAGCCCAGAGTGGTTAACTCTAATCAAATTACTCTCTAGTCCTCTTTTGATAATATACGTAGCTGATAGATAAGTCTGAGAGCTTCCTCTCGCCCCTGGAAATGACATATCTAGAGAGCGACTTAACATCTCCATTAGCCTAAATATAGAAGCATTTCATTAGCAATTTCAAGCGCAGTCACTCAAGGGTAGGTAGTTTCCTTATATGTCTTCATAAAGGGACGCAGCAGCCTCAGAGTCTAACTGTAACAGGTCAGGGAGCAAGGGAGACAGTGTTAGCCTTTACAAAAATAAAAGCTAGATGAAAAGTAGGAAAAAGAGGAAATAGCAGGGAAATAATAACCCTCTCTAGTTATAAAAAGCACTGCAAAAAGCTTTTGCTCTTGATCAACAGCAAAAATGACGCAAATTCACACAAGGGAGCTCTGCATGTTCGCCTCTGATTCAGTTAAGGCTGTTCAAAATAAGGCAAGGCTGTAATTAAGGCCAAAGAGAGAGAGAGAGAGAGAGAGTGTGTTCTGATGAAGAACGAAGGCCAGGGAAGATCTTTTTCTCTGACAGTCTGGCTCCTCACTCCTCTTAAACTCTTTACTTTTAATCTGCCTGGGAGATAATGAAGCCGGTTCCATATACTGTAGTCAAAGAGTTGGAGAGACGCTTTGAGGAGCAGCTGGGAAAAAGTTCAGCGAGAAGAGAAGCGAGAGGAGAGCAGAACCATGTAATTCTCACATTTGAATTATCTGGAGATATGTAGGAAAATGAAAGCCTAGCTCTCTATAATGCAGAATACAACCTAATTGGCATTCAAAGAGCAGAGCACACAATGCATGTCATAATCCAAAGCTGACCTATTTCACCTGGATTCTTTAGTCATTTTTAATGTGTAACTATGGAATATTAGAAATGGAAGCTGATATAAAAGGCTGAATGTTAAGTTACTGTAACATACTCTATAGATTGTATGTGTTCAGTACATTAGGTATGCATGCTTAGGTATATAAATAAATTTTAGAGAATGTTTATTGCAAAAAACAGAAGAGACACGTTTCTATTTTTGCTCTTATTCAATAGTTTGAGGTGGGTCCAATTTAATATATTTTTGTGCTGTTTTTTTATAGTTCTTCATAGTATTTGAATTTCCAGTGAGGTTTAAAACATATTGCTATAATTAGTCTTAGAGTTATGATTTTGACAACTTTCAACTGTAAAATGTCACCTCAATATATTTGTCTCAAATCTTAAATAACCATATTTAAGAGATTCTTATCAAAAATGTATCTCTTTCTCGTTCTCTGGCCTTAGTTACAGCCTTGCCTTATTTTGAGCAGCCTTGACAGAATCAAAGATGAGCATGCAGTGCTCCCTTGTGTGATAATTAGAGTCTATTTTGTTCTTATTTAGTCATTTCAGGTGGGTCAAATATCAGCCAATTTTAGTTTATCACAAAAAAAAAAAAAAAAAAGGTTTTGGGTTCGAACCTGCTGGCCAGCCGGGAAGAGTTTATATGTTATCTCTGTGCCTGTTGTTGATTTTTTACAGGCATCCTCCCACAGTCCAAAGACATGTTGGTTAGGTTAACTGGTGACTCTACATTACCCATAAGTGTGAATGTAAGAGTGAATGATTGGTTGTCTCTGTATGTCAGCCCTGTGACAGACTGGCCTCCCACCCAGTGTTAAATGTGGCAAAAACTGGAGTTGTGGAGTTTGAGAGAAGTGGGTATTTAGGAGGCAGTGGCAGTTTAATGAAAGGCACTCTTGAGTTGCACTATGGGGAAATGTAGGATTTCCTATGTGGCACTCAACTTTATGCATGCAAAGCTAAATCACTTTAGTACCCCTTTGTCCATTTCCTACAAGTGCCTGGGGAAGGTTTCCTTTCTGTGACTAGTTGTTACAATTTTAAGAACACCATAAGGATAAGAAAATTACTTAGTAGTGAATTAAAAGAGTATTCCATCAGTTTAGCATTGCATCATCTTCTTTGTCGAAACCAGGCACCTACATTACCCACAATGCATCTCAGGTGTGTAATGCTAAAAACAGCCAATATAGCCTCAAAAAGCCCTCCTCAAGCAGAGATTAGGAGTGGGTTAAAGAGTTCTGGTAAGATCCCTTTTCACTAACTCCTCACCCCGTTTTTTTTTTTTTTTTTTTTTCATTTTCCAACTTGTAATCTTCAACCCCAAGTGACAAACTCAATTGACATCACTTGAGGCAATTTATCAGATTTCACACAGCTCCCTCTGAAGGATTTTGTAAATTATGTAAACAGACTGTGGTGTGTAAAATCAGTGCAGTTCACCTTTAGTTATTGGTGATAGGCTATTTCATCTATTAAAAATAATCTCATGTCCATTGTAATAGTAATATACAATATAATAGTTATAATAACATAACATATAAAATACATTTTATTTTGAATTTAATATATCTTTGTTGTTTGTGTGCCCTTTTTCATAATTATAGTGATTTAATTTCTACTGAAGTTTAAAATTCACAGTTGTATTTACTTTAAGTGTTGTTTTTTTGACAACTTTAAACCTTTGTCACAAATCTTTTATGGCAAAATTTAACAGATTCTTCTGAAAATAGTTTCATTAATATAAAAAAAAAATATTATCTGATACATATACTTTAAACTGTCAAATATCAGCCTCAAAAATTCTGTATTGATCAGACTCTTCAGTAAAACTCTTAAGTATGTGCTTTTGGCTTTTTTGAGTTTTGATATATCAATGTTTTGGTGTAATTGCTGTTGCAGAAATGATATTTTCTATCATCAGCCAGTATGTAGTCGCATGAGTTTGCTTTACAAGGCATGAACCACCCATATAAAGTTGACTACTACATATTACCAGTGCAGTTACATAAGCAGAACACACACATGCACTGGTAAAGTAGATACAGTAAGCAAAGTATCCGTGTATTCATGTTTGCCCAGTGTCAGTTATTCATCAGTCATAATCAGAATCACCTTCACTTGCCAAGAACACATCATGTACAAGAAGTCTGACTTGGTGACACTGGTGCTAAGACACATACACGGTCAGACTGTACTTGAAGTAGTGTAATAATGGAACTACGCACTGTACTTGCAGGGACATAGCAGACGTGACATTGTGCATCAGACCCCACCAGGGAGCCAGCATGAAGATAAAGTATTTATTACTGGCACTGGCTCCTGCTCCTTGGCATCTACCATGGCGGCTCGCTAAAGAGTTGTGCAGGATGTTTCTCTTGCTCCTGCCTAGCTGGCAGGAACATCACTGCGCAATGGCATTTTGTTATTGATTTCAGGTGAGCCTCAGGCATACTAATGATGTTCCCTTAGAGGAGAATTAGAAAGGGGAACAAATTTAATGCACAACACAGGCATTTATCTAACCCTGCTAATTCTTCTGTGTCTGTGCCTGTGCTCTAATTACACGCCATCTGGCATTTCCCCTGGTGAAATTCCCTCTCATCCCTCACACTCAGCCGTGTTGATTGCTGCTGATCTTCAAGTGAGGACTCATGCAAACTTTCCTGTGAAAGACAGCGAGAGTGATGGTGAGCTAGCTGGCTGCACAGCCAGGGGGTTGAGGTTTAAGAGCAGTGGGGGGTATTCCGCCCCAGTGCACTCAGGCAGCCCCAGAGACAGGCCAGCTTGGAGGCTCGGGACCTGCCAATGCCCAGTGATATCTAACGCTGCTGCTGCTGCTGCTGCTGCTGCTGCTACTGCTGCTGATGTGTGGCTATGAATGTGCCCTGTCTCCTTCCCCCCGTAAACTCCCTAACAGGGAACATGAACAGCGAGTAGCTCTTGAGGCAGAGCTCTTTTCATGCATGCTGAATTAGGTCGTGAAATGCAAAACCAAAGCAGGAGAACTGAAGTGTGAACATGGAAGAGTGATCACTTTATTACAGCACTCCCTCTTCTGACACACACTATTTTTTGTTATCTCCAAAGAAACAATAGCCCAACAGCAGCATGCAGCAAACAAAAGCTATGACTATGCTCATGCTTGAGTCATCTCTGTAATGAAGATGCATTGTCTCTTATCCATTTGCCAGTGGCTGTCAAATTGTGCCTTCAGAAAAAAAAACGCTTAGAGAATCACACCTTAACATTAATGATCACTCTCACCACAGCACTGTGACTTAGCCTGGCCTAAGGTGCATCTGTTTCATGAATGTGTTTCATTTTGACGTATATAAGTACAAGTTACAACACTGTGAGCACAGGCTGGGAACAGACAAAGGCTAGACCCTTAGACCCACACCAGCATGATGATGCTGGTGTGGGTCACACTGACTAATAGGTACAGAATCTGACAGGGAGGATTACTAATCGGCAACCTTGTAGAGGCTCTGTGGCCATGTAGTCATTAAGTGCCTGAAAGTGAAACAACCTTGTGCCCCTGCCATTCTTCTATTATCAGACATCCTTTTTTTGCAAATAGAGCAAAAAGGCTGTTAAGGAATGCATCATGGAAATGTTTGTATCAGTGTTATCAGCCTCCAAAGTCACTCAGTCTCAGTAAGGCTTCAAAGTCATTCTATTTTCAGAACGCATCTGTCTTCAGGGTGGCGTGAGGGAGATGGCTTCAAATCAACTATCAACCAACTGTACATACACTCCAGAAACCAAATCCTGGGCAAAATATATCATTGTGGCTTTCGCAAGTGGGTTAAGATAAGAATCCCTGATTCCCGTGAGCTCTGCCAGTAAAGACACAATTGCAAATATATGACTAGCTTCACTCATGAATGGAAAAATACTCATTAAAAATGAATACACACACTTACCACTGCTGCACCTCTTTCTCTGTAACTGTAAGAGAAATAAGAGCAACATTAGTTTGGAGAAAAACTTTGGCTGTCCTAGAAAAAAGTGGTTTGCTGTTAAACACTGGAGCCAAGTAGTAGCATCGTTAATCATCTTGGCCCAATCCTTTCTTACACATATCCTCTGACTTGACCAAAAATATTCAATAGTGTCATGCAATTATTGGAAAATAGCCATTTTTAGTTGAGTAGAGAATTAATTGATTCTAGCATAGTATCAGAAGAGATGAATAATCATTTTTATTGGCCAGCATAGTAGAGAACAAGTGGGAGTAAACCCCAGGGAGCTACAAAAAGACAAACATGGCTGAGGCAATAAAGGTTAGCCGCAGATCTAAGAAATAGAACAGTTTAGGAGGAGGGATGTGTTATCATGCCCACACAAGCGCCATTATCTGCCAGTATCTAATCAACCAATCCCTCATGGCTTTCCCTCGTCTCTTTACTTTTGCTCAAGTAACCTAAGCAATTTCCAGACTCTTGGCCCCTGAGGTTACTAATGAAAACAAGGGCTGAAAATCAATAGCATTATTTTAACCATGTGGTCCTTTGAGAAAGACTTCCTGAATTCATGTTGCTGTAAGTCTGAGTATAGATGTCATCTACTACCACTTGTGATGGGCCTGGGGCAAAGCAAGAGGTTTATAAATACAACAAATAGCTAGGTAGTTAATCAATAATTTCCTCTATTGTAATGTTTAACCTTGAGCAACTCATAGTCATGGTTACCACAAAGGTATACAACCAGAGAAACAAAGTAAACAATGGCTTACAGGCTTTGACATTAACTTGCCACAAATAAAGACATTTTTGGGTGAATCAAGTTACCATTATCCAACACCCTCACATTGTGTGAGACTGGACAAATAACCAAAAATGTAAAAAAGATTTTTGTCAACACTTTACCATGAGATTTAGACAAAGTATTCCATAATGAGATAACTGCAGTGCTGGAGCAGAATTATACAGATGGTTTCTATAAGGAGGCCAGGTCAGGTAGCTTTCACTCACATGTATCTCAGCCTCAATTTCTTTTGCTCAGAGTTTCACCAAGAAACCCATCATCATGTGACCCTTTCCTGAGCCATAAATGTCAGGGTCAATCTCACAACTGTCAGCCAAGCCAAGCTACCATTAAATTGGCCTCAAAAGACAATGTAGTCAAAAATTGAGGCAATTTACCATGGCTATGATTTAATAAAAAAATTGTATTACGTAACTCAGTCAGAGGCAATGGGCAATAATGCAATCAGCCAATTGCAGGAGAGTGCAAGGCCCACTCAGCCAGTTGGCCCTGCAGGGTCTGCTAGAACACATCCAGCTTGCAGTCTGTCAATGTGAGCCTCTTCATGGCTTTGACAACTTACAAAATCATCATGTTATTACATGGGCCTAGCCTACATCCTGCAGACATTTTAATAGGAATGCTGCTTTCCATGTGATGCCAGAACAGACATTAGGAAAAGCATTTGTGGGTTGAATTAAGCTCTCTCAAGTGCAGGTGAAGCTGCAACCATTTTCCACAGTTTTTACTAAGAACAGGAAAACACTGGGCAGCCAGGAGCATGTGCATGGCTTAATGTTGTCTTTGGCCATGAAAGTGTTTTACTGAAAATGAGGTCATAATGATTTTCTTATGAAGATGCCTGCATTTTCAAGCCTACTACAAAGCAGAAGACAGACATCAACAGATTTTTTTTTAACTAAATGGGCCTTATTTCTAGCCTGTTGGTTGCTTGTCAACTCACAGGGCATTATTTGTAGGGGCAAAACACTCTACTCTTTCTCCCACTGAAACAAAAAGACACATAGGCACAGAGAAATTTACTAAGTCCCCAATCTGTCAAGAACCAAAGGAAAGCGTTGACTAAAATGGCAGACAAAGCTTCTCATGGGAGAGCAAGAGAAAGAGGCAATAGTAAGAAGGAAAGCAGAAATGATAGAGTCTCAAGTCAAGCAACAACAGAACAAGGGAGAATGATCACACTGGGAGAGAAAGCTTGGTGCCCCTCTCAGCAATGCTAACCAGATAAGATCCTAATTATACTATTCCATTCCCTGCTCAAAGAGGGCAATTAGGGGATAAAGCGAGAGAGACAGGGTGAAAGGGTAAGAGAGAGGAAGAGGGGGAGAGGGAGAGAAAGAAAGAAATAGAGAGAGAGAGAGAGAGAAAGACAGAGGGAGAGGGAGTGAGTAAAGGACAGCAGCAAGCAGCCCAGCCCAGCATGAAGCCCAATCTTCCTCCACAGCAATTTCCTGCCACAACAGCCTTCCTTGGTTCTGCTGTGGAGAGACTCACCACACACAAATAACACTGTCATTAAGCAGCCAATGGATGTCAACTCCCACCCACACCTGCACACTGTACTGCTCAAATAATAATAATAACGCTGCAGTCCAGAAATAACACACAAATGATTAATATAGCGTCTTCCAAGGAGTCATCATTGTGGATAATTATAAATGTGATCTCTGCTCAAATTTGATTGAAAACTGTGGCGGAAAAAAAATTCAGCTGAAATTTTTGTTCAGTGGGAGATCATCAATAAATGAGTTTGCTGTCAATCTGCAATGTCCTGATGAGTCGAGAGAAACAAGAAGAATCCATGTACTAGCAATGTTGTGGACAGGCTTCAGGTTTGGGTCATTCCCTCCTGTGATGCCACCATTTCTGTAAGGCTGTATGCAAGAATTCCATTTATGCTCATGTCTTGTGAGGTAATGAATGAATTTATGTTGAATATCTTTATATATCTTATCAATATAACTGTCTGTGTATACATTTATAAAATATTTACATATACAGAGCATCCAGGAGCAGCATTTAAAACCACATCCTCATCTCTATAACCTTCAACTTGATTGCTGAGACAAACTCAGCATCTCCATATTCATAGATCCCTTCAGCGTGATTTAAAGATGCTGATTACGACTTTTGCCAGACCTTAACCAATCACAATCTGCTACACAACATTTAAATGCAAATTTAAATCAAACCGAGAGCTTATTCCCAGCTGGCATTTAGTTGTAGCTCTGTTTTGTCGATAATGAGAAAATGGTGTAGAATCCCAATACATTCAAACAGGAAGGGCTATTTACTGTAAAGCCTGGGTGGACCACAGTGGGTGGAAAATATGGTTTGAAAACTGCAGCAATGTTAGTTATTCCTATCACATACTGTGTATTATTTTACCTATGGCCAGAATGTTCTTACAGAGTCTCGCTGAAAAGAGTTTCAAAAGAGTGCAGGATTTCCTTTCTAAAGACAAGCGAAAAAAAAATCTTAAGGTACTCACAGTAGGTTTTCCTTGTCAACTCCTCCACCACCTCTGGCTTGAGCTTGCTGTTTGATTTACCCATGATCTTCAACTCTCCTCCACACCTCCAAATCCACCTTGGCACAATGCACCTGTTACTACCTCCTCGCCAGTCTGCTCCTCTGCCAAAAACATACAACAAACGTGGGCCGTTTAGGTGCAATGACACCAGTGAAACAAGAGAAACACACTGTTGTTCTGTTTTGGTTTGGATTTAAAAAAAGCAACTCCCATTCAAGCTAAATGAGTCTATCGTTCTATGTGGTTCACTCTAGCTGTGGTCATGATCTGCTCAGTCATCAGCCCTGGCACTCCAGACAGACGAGTCAAACCCCAGGGGCCCTGTGAAGAGGGGCCGACAGGTTGTTGAGTCTATACGAGTGCTGCTGAGTGCCTATGTGTCCACCTCATTTCTTCACAGCAGTCCGTGGGCGAAGAGTGGCGTTTGGATGCGTTGCTACCTTCGTCCTTAGATACAAGAGTCACTCAGTGGCTGGGTTAAGCACGCTCACTCCCTCACAGTCATTCTCTGTTCTTCTCACTCCTCCCACCCCTCCTTTCCCACCACTATCTCTATTGCTCTGGGTAAGTTACTGTAGAAAAGAATCCTCCCTCTTGACAGCTGAGATAAGGAGGTGTGTAAACTAAAATACAATGAACAGAGCTTGCCTTGGATGCACCCCACTGCATTTTGCACTCAATAAAAGCATTGACTTTAATCCATGGAATGTACACAGATGTAACAGTTTAAGAAAAAGTAAAAGGTTTCAGAAATAATTTACGGAAAGCAAGAAGAAGCCTCTACAGTTCTAGATGCCAGCTGAATAGCGAAAAAGGGATCTGGTCTTGCTCTTAAAATAAGCTTGTGTGCTGTCTACCAAGCTTATAGGCGAATTTGAAGAGTGACAGTTTTCTTTTCTCCTCCATTCTGACTCATAATGCTCCCTCCTTCCTGGCCTCACGACAGCATGGTATGGTGATTTCCTTCTCTCTGTCACAGCAGACAGGAGATGAGGGATAATGGAATTTCTTTGTATCACAGGCCTGGTGTTGGCATGCACAGATGCCTAACCACAGCAGCTGTCTGAGCCACAGAATAGAAAAACTACTGTACACACTAGGCACCTTCACTGCAAACATCTGTTCTTCCTGTCCATGGCCAGTGATGTCCTTCTGAGGGATGCCACGCTGGTAATCACCATCTTGTGTTTGCTCAAGCCTTGTGGTCCTGGGTATTGCTAAGACACTATGAAAATAAACAGACAGAGAGCAGTTACAAAGGGAATGACAGGCATTTTCTATGTTTTAGTGGAAATGGACTGTCTTGTCACCTAGAGCTACAGACGCATGAGCACTTGACTGGAAAAACACTCAAAACAGACAACGACCTTTCTACTGTCTGCCAAAGCTGCCGAATGTAGCCAACAGGCAGGGCACAATGTGGAGCACAATGTGCAGCGAGAAGACTGTTGGTAATGAAAGTGCAGCGGCTAGTATATTTAAGTACCCTGCTTTAAATTAGCACAATTAAATGGCAAGCAAATCAACTGTAGCGTTAATTCAAGTCTAATGAAAACAAGTGGCGAGGACACAACTAATACGCACACAAATTCATAACAAATGAATGGTTGAATTAACATTTAGGAAAGTGTGCTTTGTTTCCATATAGTCATATATTTTTTGGTTGACATGAGTGAGAAATGAATTTAGTCGCGGCAGCAGCAGGTGGGATGTTGCCTGGCAGTACCATAGCAACACACAGTTTATGGCTACAGTACAACAGTGCGGGAAGCTTGCTAGTCATTGTGCTCGCAACGTTTGGTACCCATGCTGTTTCTCGTAGCTCGTTGACTAAAAAAACACAGAAAAAAACACCCTAAATTGAATAAAGGCTTTCCCCTGTAATGCGAGTTCGCTGTTTACCTGAGCTACAGAAGTGGAAAGTCGCCGTCCAGTCCAGGTAGTCAGTCCCAAAGCAGAAAGCAGCTGTCCAGTGTTGTCTTCCTCCGTCGAGTTCCGGAGCGAGCGACTCGCTGCTGCGTGGATGGCCGTCTGTGCTGCTCTGATGCCGCCGTCAGGGAGTGACGTTGCTGCTGGCCCCGACCAACTCTGCTCAGTGCCAGAGAGGCACTGACGTCGCGGTACCGTTGGTCATACACTAACTCTTTGTATGCTTAAAGAGCATTTAAACGTGTCATTTCGTACACGGTGAAAGGTTAGTCTACTCAAATTCACTTTAAAACCCACATTCTCATTTAGTATGAAGAGAGATATGGCACTTTTAAGTATCCTGTATGCCCAGTTTTACTGCAAGTAAACACTGAGTAAGCTAATAACTGGGGTAGTGTAACAATGGGGGTTTAAATAGCTCACAATTAGCTACTTTTTGTTTTTGATTATGTTACGACTGGAAGTACTTTATGGCTAATCATTGCAGTAGTGCATGTAATTAATTGTTTTATCAATTTAAAGCCCGGCTTATTTTCCAAATAGACTATTATTATTAGGGCCTGATGTTAAACTCAGGCCCTGATGTTAAACTCAGGCCCTAATAGTTAATTGCTCTTCTTTTAGGACGGTATATCAGCTTAATGAGTTTACATGGTGTTTTAAAATTTAAATGTTATATAATAGGTACTGTAAACTTATGTATAATATAAGCTAATATTAAGTTTATATCTATTGCCTGGTAGTAGGAAAGGGAAGTAATTTAGTGTTGCTGTTGAATTAAATTAGGGGACCAACAAGAGATAAACGATATAGAACACAAAAAAAATTGAAATTAATGCAGCAGAAGCTGAGATACCCTGACATTTAGTCCTTGGTATGGGCCCAGCTCCAAACATACTACCATTCCCACAATGCAACTCAATACCTTGTTTCATTTAACTCCATCTAGTAAATGCTCATGTCTTTCAAACTCCACCCCCAAGGTTTCCTGTAAAAACTTGAGGTCTGAAGCCTAATGACATCATCTGGGTTATTTTATCCTTAGAGCTTCATTCAGAAAAGACATTATACTGCTCTTTTCACCAGCTGAGTAGAACTCTGCATAACAAGTATACTGATCTTCATGTGTAAGATTTAGTTCCCCTTTAAGTAATTTAAAGTTATTTCAAAGTTGCACAGTAGACCTACAGTGTATTCCAGTATATAGGAATACTAAATATAGTAAGTCTGAGACTAGAAAATATGACTAAACACTTGAGAGTAGGATGTCAAATTGAGAGCACACCAGCACAATTCAGGTTAAGTCTATCCTAACATAGCTTACCATAATTACTGATCTGGAGAGCACAAGGTCAGCTCAGAAACAGTGCAATAGGGGACTGAGGAAAAACAATTTCAGATAATACTACCTCATTTGCTAAAGGACAGAAATTCAAACTGGTCTGAAGCAAAAGATTAATGTTCTACAGTCTTCACATGTATTGATTGCTCATTAGGCTACATGAAAGATGCAAGGACCAGTCATTTTTCCCACGAGTCTCAATTTTTCATATTTGTTGCTCCTGCTTGTTACCTATGTTACTCATGCTGGAGTCCAAACTTTGTGGTCAGACCTTTCTCTGTGTATAGCTCATTAAAATTCATCTCCCATCAGCAGCATGCCAACAGATGCTCAGTTATAGGATTTGTCCATTAACAACTGCTACACCATCATTCTATAGCCCAATAGGAGCTTTCTGGACATTCATAGGAGAGTTGGAACTAAATGTAAGCTGTCTGACTTGGCCAGTTTAGTATTCAGTGCCCTTCCCTGCAGTCCCTTATTGCAGTCAACTGCAGTTACAGTAGTCTCATGGGAATAGAGGGAACAAGGAACAGGAGAAAGAGGCCAAAGCAAAATGGGGTGAATCAATTGAGGATTTCTCATATTTTTAAGCTGTAGACCTGAGAGCAGATGGATCCTGGGTAAAGGCTTAATTCTTTTGAGAAACATAATTTATCTTCTACAGCATAGGCTTTAGTCATAGACAGAGGGTAAACAAATTTAAACTCAGATCACTCACTTTATTTGCAAAGTGCAGTTCACAGCCACCCACTGATTGATTACATCAGTTTCATCAGACAAATAAACTGTGCACTGTGAAAGAATTGGGTTATTTTGAATAGAAAGGGCATTAATTAAAACTGCTGTGTTTTTTTAAATTATCATTACCTCAGGACATAATTTCTTTTCCTTTTTTCTTTCTTTTACATCTTATCGTGGTTAGAAGTCACAAGAGAAACAACATTTTAGTTTCTCCCACTCTTAATATATCACGAAACAGTGTTTCTAGAGAGACTGAAATATGTCGCTATTGTATCTAATTCCCATTCTTCTTTGTTTAGTATGTGATAATCATTTATATTAGAAAGTGTGGAATTTCCTTTGTGAATTAATGCAGAGCATCAAACACTGACAGTCATTTCTCCTTTTCTTTCCTATCATTCAAACACACACTACAGAAGCACTTACCGTGAAAACAATTCTGCGTAATAACTTGCAGATATTTGCCCATTTATCAGAAGCCACACACCATGACCATTAAATCATCATCATCAGGGCAGGGGTCCCATTAAAAGCCCTGCAGCGTCTTCACTTCGCTGTGATATGCTGACATATGCTGAAGCAGCTGGGGGACTACTGGAAGGAAACCACTGCCTGGAAAATTTCTGTATATTTTGTTAATGCCACTGAGTTTCTGCACCCTCAGTATTGCACTACATGCTGGAAAGTCATCATCTCACAGCTGACAATGCACCATCAACACAATATTTGTCTTAATTAGCAGGAAAAGTTCCATCAGCAGGAGGAAATACTCTTGAGTTTACAGATTTTCTTACATTACAACTCGAAGACAGGGTCGCTCATAAACAAAGCGCATAACGATTGAGAGAAACATCCATATATTTGAAAAGCGGATGTTATGAGGCCATTTGCTGGTGATATTTTTATGTATGGCTGTAACTTTGATTCAACATCTGATCCATCACTCTGGCAGTTTTATAAATAGTCACATGCCAAACTCTGAACAGAAAAGCAGCTTCAGTGAGTCAGACATGAAAGGTGTGCTAGATTTAACCAAGGCCCTCTGGTTATGATAACAATTGATAGGTTGGACAATAAGAAAAAAGCCATGGTCTAGGCAAGAGATTGAATTATTTTATTGCTCAGTCTGTCAGACCTGTGCATAGCAAGCAAGGTCCCTGTGCTAGCTCAAGAAATTGACACCCTTAATCTTTTCTTTCAAACAAGTACAGTAAAATTCTTGCATTGCTGCTCATCCACATCCAAACATGAAGACTTTAGGTGATGGCTGTCATAAACAGGCAGGTAAACATTTATAGTTTTTGCATACATTAATCTTTTACAATGGTGTGACAGATGGAGGGACTGACAAAGAGCAGCAGATGAATGAAAATCCTTTTATGTACAAGCCAGAGCCACTCTACATAAATGCATCTCAGTATTAAACGCTGAGAGGTTGGGCTTTGCAATTCAAAATCAAATGTGTATCCAAAAAGGTTGTAACAAGTAACTTACCATGTGGAGGGTTTTAGAGGATATTAATTATAGATTGACAGTGAAATTGGAACAAACAGGAAAACAAAAATATGACTGTGTCAATCTAACAGAATAACAGAGATGATCACTTTTCTGTGTTTAACTTTGTTCCATGAACAACTTCCTCAGTAACTGCAACTGAACAACCTTTTCCCGAGGCATCATCTGTTGTGCCCACTTGAGTATCCCATATGGCTATGTATATATAATTTAGGACATCATAAATATACAATCTCTAACCCTCTTCTGAACAGACATGGGCATGAGGATCCAACAACACTTATCACAGTCTGTTGTGCTCTGTAAATCCAGCAGAGCATTGAGGTTTTAGTGGAGTAGTGATGCTGGTGTAATACCTGTGACACCCAGCTGTTAATTCAGACTTACAATGGGCAGATATCTGGCAGACTAATGGCAGATGGGCCTGAATCCTAGCTTTATGGAGATAAACTATACCCCCTCCGGAAGGAAGGGGATGGAGGAGGGAGGGGGGTTAAACACTTTCTGTGGTATGGAGAAACATTTTACAGTTTATCCGAAGGGTGGAATACATTCTTGTTATTGCTGGACATTTGTGTCATTATCATATCAGGAGGAAAAAGTTGACCATTAAGCAATAAAGATTAATCAACAGAGCAAACCCACACAGTGTTAGAAGCAGGACACAATCTGTAGGCCCTAGACTTACTGTATTTGTATCATCAGCATAGGGGTGTATTTAAAATTACTGTCTTGCCACCAAATTATATAAAATAATTCACAACTAATAGATAAAGCAAGAGAGAACAGTCTTTGATCTAGCCCAGTTTAAGTAGGAAAGGATAGTAATTATAGTCATGACCCACAGGAATAAGCTTGTCATTTCCAGCTTGACTGTTGTTGTTGTATTGTTTCCAGTGTAAATCTCCTCTTCCAAATAAGCACTTCAGCATTAGATCATGTTTTATGTCTGTCATGGCCACAGAGGATGTTATTTTGTTACACTCTTGTGGAGGAATGTGAGTGCTCCTGCTTCCTCCCAGTTTCTTCCAGGATCGTGTCTGCCCTCCAATGGCTACATCAAGCAACAACACTTATGAATATTTATGATAATTAGGACTAATTCAGCAGTGATTGCAGCTGTGCAAGGCCCTAAATATAAATATGGGTCCAATCCAAAAGGTGGGTTTTGGTTACTAAATAAAGTATGCAGCTGCCATCACTGATCATATAAAGAAGTCTCGATTGCTCAGTGATGAAAGACAGGCAATGACACAAATTAGTCACAGCATAAAAAAAAGAAAAGAAAAGAAAAGAAAAAAAAACACAACCAATGAGAGCTGTCCCCTTGGTCCCAAGGTTGGGAAAAAACAGCAAATGACGTGTGTCACTCATCAACTTTGTCCCTGCTGTTTACATGTTAGTCATACCCTCTTGGCTGGGCTCTGTCCTGCCTGAGTAGGAGGATCACATATTGTCCTAGAGCTAAAGGAGAGCAGGTAGACGCACAGGAAGAGGGGGAAACATGGTTTTTATGACTCTGCTCTGTCTGCTGCTGCTGCAGCCTGGCCTCAGCGCTCTAATGAGATCTCCATTGGACGAGGTAGGTGGAAAGCTGCGGGTGAACAGGAGCACAGCGGTTAGTGATTCCACTGCTCGGGACTTCTGCAAAGTACATTGAACTCTTCAACTTTAAACTGTTTATCATCCTGTGAAAACCCACGACCTGCAGAGACTCATAAACTATGTTTTACTGGATTTACACGATAACCACTAAAAAACAAAAGCCTTGAAATATTTTTGTATTTTCATTCACTGTTTTAAGCCACAGCTCTAAATTTAGTTACAGGTTTAAAACATCTGTTTCTAAAGGAGCTAAATATGGTGTTATTGTTTGTTCCTTCCCAAAAGCTATTTCATCACTCCTCCAATCAAAGAGATATAGTCTCCTCTCCTGATTCTTCTCCTGATGCCTCTGGTATGTGTTCCTATGGCAGTATGAAGACACATATTATACATTCAGAGGTATCTTATGCATGTGATATTGTAAGGACAGCTGAAACAAAAAACCTTCCTATACCTGTTTAACTACATAAAAGTAACTATACACATAAGTAAATCACTGGTATATGTTTCTACTGTGTCTTTTTGTTCACAGAGAGTAGGCGGCTGCGTCGGTCAGCCATAATACCTGATGTCACCCATCTGGAGCTGCTGGTGGTGGTAGGACCTGATGTGCAGCAGATTCACAAGCAGGATACAGAAAGATACATCCTCACCAACCTCAATATTGTGAGTCCAAACACAAACATATAGGAAAAGGACAGTTCTTTAAGCAGGCTATGTTCTATTGATTTCCATAAATGTGCCTTAAAACTAATGTATGAGAATAGCTATTGCTACAGGCTTAAACAAACACTATTTACAGCACTCTGAGGCTGAAAGAAGGTGCTATCAATAAATAATGAGAACAAGTAAAAAGCAACTCAAGTTAGAGAGAAAAATCAGATCCAATGTTGTATGGTGAAATGTTTCCTTAACCAGCTCTAGAGAGAACATCCTGAAATATATTAATCTGACTTATATACCAATTTCCACCCAGGCCTCAGAGCTGTTGAGAGACATGACCCTGGGCGCCAATATGCGGGTGCACCTGGTCCGCATGATCATCCTGTCAGAGCCAGAGGTAAGCGGCTCCCTGTTACAGCTCAAGTTCACTTTAGAGTCAAGTTTGCAAATGAGCAGATTTTAGCCATAGTGCTGCAGTCTAAGAGTTCAGTAGCTGTGCATTTAATTTTGGTATCCTGAATGACTTTGAATGTGTGCAATAGTAGAATAAGTTTACATTCCTGCTACTATGGGATATAAGATTACTCTTCAGAAGAGAGCCAAGGTGGAAGAACAAATAACCACTGAACATTCTTTTGGTTTTCTTAGCAGTGCCTTTTCTCTTGTGTTACTTGTCTTCCATTTTCTAGCCAGAGATTCAAATGTCTACCAACATCACCTCATCTCTTAGAAGTGTGTGTGACTGGGGCAGACGGATAAACCCCACCAATGATACAGACCCACTACACGCTGATCTATTGTTGTACATTACAAGGTATGTTGTCTACACATATCTGGGTGTATTACAAGTAGATGTTTCATACTTTATGGATGACCAGCACACGGTTTACTGTATATCTTCCATCACAAACAGGTATGACCTGGTGTTGCCTGATGGGAATAAGCAGGTCAGGGGAGTAACGCAGCTGGGTGGGGCTTGCTCCAGTGAATGGAGCTGTGTGATCACAGAGGACACAGGCTTTGACCTGGGCATCACCATCGCTCATGAAATTGGTCACAGGTAAAACAGATTCAAAGAAGTGACTAAAAACAGGGCTAATCAGGGCTATCTGTAACTCTGTGTTACATTTCACCTAGTTTTGGAATCAACCATGATGGAGTGGGAAACACCTGCAGCAGGAGTGGGTTCATGATGGCCTCTGATGGAGGCTACAACAGTGTAGATCTGACCTGGTCCCCCTGCAGCAGACAGCAGCTGTTCACATTCTTCAGGTGGGCCAACCTGTTCAGAGCAGCTGTGCTTGAAAATGTCTCTCATTCATCATGCAGACCTGGCACTGCTGAAAGGGCATTTCATCTACAAGTCATATCTTAAGGATGTTTGATTTGGTTTTGAGTCTAAATTCTTTAAAAAATCTTAAGTGTAGAAAAACCAATTAAGTCTTTATATGTGATATACTGCAAGTAGTCTGGGAATGAGATGTCACATGCATTGGTGTTTCCAGTGAAGGGAAGGCTGAATGTGTAAATGACCTGCCTGTGATGGAAGGTTCCCTACAAGACTGGAAGCCTGGTCTGTACTATGGAGTTGATGACCAGTGTCGTATAGCTTTTGGTAGCACTGCAAGAGCCTGCACTTTCACCAACCCTGACCTTGTAAGTCAGCTGTAATAGCAGCTTGGCACCACCAGGTGGCATTTCATATCAAAAATATACATCATTATCACATTTCTAGTCATGTTTCTAATATTGGTTTTCTTTTCCATCAGCCAGCTTGTCGTGTTCTGTCCTGTCATATTAACCCTGGTGACGACAGCTCCTGCAAACGTCTCCTAGTTCCACTGCTGGATGGGACAGAGTGTGCACCAAATCAGGTCCTGCTCTGAGATCACTGAGTGGTTTTGGTGCAGTCATTTTCCCTAAGTGACATTATTTAACAAAAGTAAGCACAAGCATGTTTTTTCATGAAGTGCAAACTTCTCTTGCAGTGGTGTCTGAAGGGGCGCTGTGTGTCCCCAGTTGAGCTCAGCTCCTCTGTGGTGGTACACGGCTCCTGGTCCAGCTGGTCTGAGTTCACCACCTGTTCTCGGACGTGTGGTGGGGGAGTCACTCACCGCACTCGGCAATGCAACAACCCTAGGTAACAAATGCAAGCATTCGTCAAACATAGTGCTGAGGATCCTCAAAGTATCATCATTCTTGACAACACTAGTTAAATTCTTAAAAAAAAAAAAACAAAACAAAAACAATCTGTCACATCTAATTTTCAGACCTGCTTTTGGAGGGAACGACTGTCAGGGTCCAGATATTGAGGCTGAACTTTGTCACCAGCAGGTAAGCTCTGACTTGTAATGTTTACAGTGGGCTTCCATACAGTAGGTCAATACTATTTACTCAGCGTATCATTGTACCAAGAATCGTCCTTCTTTTTAATGATTTATTTGTTAGTAGTTCACAGCCTGTACTCCCATAAGAAGCCTCCAAAGGTATAAGTGTTGACGGGATGACTCACATAACTGGAGGCAAGGAAGTGATTTGAAAGTGAGGCCTTGATCAGGGGGCAAAGTGAGCTGTCCTTCTAATCAATTTTAGATGAAAAGACATGCATTGTTGTACTGAGTGGAAACCTGTCTATCATCAACCTGGAAAAGTTTAAAATTCTCTGTTTGTTTTTTGGTTTTTTTTTTATCACTGGTGTTGCTGTAGCCTTGTGAGCACACCCAGTTAGATTTCATGGCAGAGCAGTGTTCCCAGACCAACCTCCATCCCCTCTACCTGCTACCAAACACAGCCTCTTTCTACACATGGATCCCTGCTGTAGGTTTTATACAAGGTGGGCCTAAAGAAAACATATTTTTCTATGTGTAAAGTGACCAAAAAACTATAGTACATCTTCAACATTTTCTCCAACTCCTATAAACTGTCCTTGTCAAAACTAGGGGATGAGCAATGCAGATATATGTGCCAATCAGATGGAGACAACTTCATAGTGAGTCGTGGCTCTCAGTTTGTGGATGGGACTCGCTGTGAGTCAGACAGTCCGCCTCCCTTCGGCTCTACAGCTGCTTGCCTAAGGGGGAAATGCCAGGTAGAGATGACTAAGCGTGACTAAACTTGCCAGAGAACAGATGCAATCTCACTCTGTCACTGTTTTCTTTTTCATTTTTCTTTTTTTGTGTTTTTTTTTACACTCTGTCTTTCACCTTTTTTTAAATTTACTGTTTGTGTCTTATCAGCTGTTTGGCTGTGATGGTGTGCTACAGTCTGGAAAAGTGAGGGATGTGTGTGGGGTGTGTGGTGGAGATGGATCATCCTGCAGTTTGACCTCTGACTCCTACACTGGTGGTCAGGCCAGAGGTAACAAACAACAGTGTGTAATTATCGAACACATTAATTAACAGAAAACAAACTGATAACTGTTTTAATAATTAATTTAAGTTATTGATTGAGCATGTATTTGATTGAATATGTATTTTCTTCCCTGAGTTACAGTGCAGTGCTTTCTGTTTCAGAGTACACCACCTTCCTCTCTCTGCCAGTGAATGCCACACAGGTTCATATTGTAAACAGGGCTCCTCTCTTCACTCACATGGGTGAGCGTCATCACTTTACAAGATATTTATGTTTCTACTGTCAAATGTCACAAGACTAAAGCTTTTGTTTGTGTCTGCAGCTGTAACAGTTGGGGATAAGTACATTGTGTCTGGAGGCGGCAGCATGGCACTGAATATGACCCACCCCTCCCCACTGGATGATAACTGCCTGGAATATCACCTTCACCTGACCCCTGACCTTTTGCCAGCGATGGAGGAGCTGCTGCTGCCTGGACCGTTGCAACAGGAGATAAACATACAGGTCAGGAGAGATGATGAACAGTTTTTGAAATGTTAACTGAAGGGTTGTAGCTTTCAAATCCTGTGTGTTTAACTTAACACTTTCTCTTTGTAGGTCTATCGCAAATATGGAAAAGAGTATGGGGAGAAAACAAACCCAAACATTAGTTACCAGTTTTATGTACCTACCAGAGGTAACTTGACAGGCAATACACCTAAAGGCAAATGGGTCGTCTTTACGACACCCTGCTCTGTCACCTGTGGATCAGGTGAGTAACTGTTAATCCCAGAGTCATATTGAAAAACACTAAAAACAAGTGTGCATCTTAATATAATATTTTCTGTGGCTGATGCCCTGATAAATTGTTTTTAGGAGCCAGTGGCTTTCATGAATGAGTTCCCAGAAAGGAGGCTTTTGTATGATAGTGTGCAATAGTAATGACCTTTTTGAGCAAGCTTTTATCCCATGCTTAGTGTCTGTCTATTAAAAGGACTCTGAAGTATCAAAATATGCCATATTCATTTTGTCATTGTTCTGATCTCAGTTGTTTTCAGCAGGAAAATGCCACCAAATCTCCACTGAACTGATTAACTGGAGAATCACATACAGTGCAACAAACAGTAATAAGCAGTTGTTTATTTATTTTTTTTTTTACAGGTGTACAGAAGCATGTATATGTCTGTTCAGATGAAGTTACTAACAGCCATTTGGAGGAACACAGCTGTGAAACACCTCCACCACCTGTACCACTCCAAACAACCTGTCAGCTCTCACCCTGTCCTCCCAGGTCAGGTCCATACTCATCTCTGTTTTTTTCCCTTTTGAACTGACACACACTTACAGTTTAGCACAGATAGGTGCACATGAATAACTATAGGTATTTTATAGGTGGGATGTAGGGACATTTGGGCCATGTAGTGCCTCCTGTGGTGGAGGAGAGATGGTGCGTCCTGTAAGATGTGTTCAGAAACATGGTGCGGATGTGGTGAAGGTTCCAGATTCTGAGTGCCCAGCCAACACAGCTCCAAACGCTGTCGAAAAATGTAACCTGCAACACTGTCCAGCCAGGTACGAGTCAAGTCTGCACTGTAATGCTGATCATATGGTGTATATAATAAATACTAAGTTCATGGGTCAAATAACTGA
Source organism: Lates calcarifer (assembly GCF_001640805.2). NCBI lineage: Eukaryota > Metazoa > Chordata > Actinopteri > Centropomidae > Lates > Lates calcarifer. The sequence continues at coordinate 16,489,886 of NC_066845.1, forward strand.
ACAATATTAGCATTTGTGAAATAAACAGAGTTTTAATGTGAAAACACACTTCCATTCTTTCACAGGTGGCATGTGTCAGAGCCAGGGGAATGTTCAGCAGTGTGTGGGCCAGGAGAAGCCAAACGTGTTGTGTCATGTGTCCGTCCAGAAGTTGGTCAGGATGTTGAAGTGGATCAAAGCTTTTGTTCAAAGCAGATCAAACCACCTGATTCTGTTCCCTGTGTGGTAGATGTTTGTCCTATTGGTTGGGACTCAAAGGGAAAGGTAAAGTTGAAAATGATTAAAGCCTCACTCCTATTTCAAAATGTGAATCACGTCTAAACATGGTTTTTCTTGACCAGGACCAGCCCATGCTAAAGGTTGGTTTGTTGCCACGCTCTAGACAAGCTCCTGTGTATGTGTGGAGCCCTGTTATCAGCCAGTGCTCCAAGACCTGCGGCAATGGTAAGTGGAAAAAAATATACTAACTTTCACTTAGAAACAGCATGTCCTCATCAGATAAGGTCAACCAAAGCCTGATGCTTATGTAGGAACCCTGCAGGTGTGGTTTTCCTGTGTGGACCACCAGACCAGACTTGGGGTGCCTGACTTCCACTGTGATGCTTTGACCAAACCTTCTCCTCACTCTGAGATCTGCAGCACATCTCCCTGCCCTCCCATGTGAGATACCGGTCTCATATTTGCCTGTAGTATCTAGTATATTAATTCAGAGGAAGGTTGCTATGTTGTTTTAAGTAATGATCCAACCAAAGACAGCAGTAAGATATTTTTTAACAACCAGGTGGCGCTCTAAGCAAGGAGTCTGCAGTGTAACATGTGGAGGAGGGGTGGCCAACAGAGTGCTGTATTGCGCTCGAGAAGCAGAGAGGGAGGAGGTGGTTGTGGAGGATTCGGAGTGTAGTGACTCTCTTAAACCCACAGCAGTGGTTTCATGTAACACCCAAAGCTGCCCAGCAAGGTAAATCACACATGAATACACACACACACACACACACCACACACACACACACACAAAAAAAGCAAAAGTGATTTTTACTACCACTGTCACTTGTCCAGGTGGAAGGTATTCAGGACGTCACCCTGCTCTGTGTCCTGTGACTTGGGTGTTGCTCAGAGGATTGTGTCTTGTGTTCATTTTGTCCACGGCAAGGAGCGTGTGGTGCCAGACGAAAACTGCCACACAGCTGTCAAACCGGCCACCACGGTCCCCTGCCTGGTGCAAGTCTGCACCTTCAGGTGGGAGGTGAAGCCATGGAGCCAGGTACAATTCATCGGAGAAAGAATGGACGGGAATATGAGGATCAAATTAGATTAGAATAGATTAATAAATTGATAGACAGAAATCTTTAATAAGCTATCAATTTTGTCAATCATTCTCTAGCTCCAGCTTCTCAAATATGAGGACTTGCTTATTTTGATATCACTCTAAATTGAATATCTTTGGGTTTTGGACTAGTGGTCACACAAAGCAAGACATGAGAAGCTGCACCTTGGGCACTGGGAAATTGTGTTGAGTGTTTTTTCACTATTTTCAAACATCTTACATTCCAAACTATTAATTATTTCCTCTGGAAAATGAGCCAGATTAATAAACAATGAGAATAATCATTAGCTGTCGACCAGCAGCACTTATGCACAAGGACAAATAAGAGAAAAAGGTGAAATGGGAGTATTAATACAAAACAACATCATTTCCAGTGATAGTAGAGGTAATAGTCTACTACTACTAAGCTAGTTTTCTATCTTTCCACAGTCGAATATTTATATGTAATATGTATGATGATATTGACACAGTGACATAAACTTAGCTACTGTGTTTCTCTCCAGTGTTCAGTGCCCTGTGGATATGGGATCCAATCCAGAACTGTGTCCTGTCTGGGCCCCTCTAAGTCTGAGCCCCTCAGCCCTCTGCTTTGCATGCACATGCCCAAGCCCATCACCATCCAGGGCTGTTACATGGGCAGCTGCGGAGATATGCCGCCCACATTAGATGTTGTCTCCGACGCCACCACTGCAACACAGACTGTCAAGATGGTTAACCTCACAGAGGGACCTCTTCTGTCTCCCACTCTGAGCCACACAGATACACCACAGCACCGCATGGGTCGTCTTCCTCCACTTCCAACAGAGACAATCACAATCCCACAGACCACCATGACAACCACCCCAGCCCCTAAAGGCATAAACACTTTGATTCTTCACCCATTGTCTGTAAGAGCTAAGGGCAGATGGAGGATTATCGTAACAGTGTGTGCTCTTTTTCAGGTGCATGTGGACAGCTATTCCTTGAGGAATCAGGCACAGTGGATTTGAAAGACGTAACCAGCCACTGCACGGTGTCCATAGGCCGACCCCTAGATGAAGTCATTCACATTAGAGTGGAATCTAGCTCCTTGAATTGCAGGAAAAGTATGTTGTTTAAAATATGTAAAAAAACACATTACTTCTTATGCCATGGATATTGTAACAAAATAAATGTCTGTATCTGTATCTGTATGTGTCCCTGCAGAGGAGTATGTGGCATTTTATGACCGACTTGCATTTTTGAGGAAGTGTGCGCAGATAGCAGGGAGTGAACTGACCTCTAGAACCAATGTCCTGCTGGTTCGTCAAAATCTGCTCACTCCTGGGAATGGGATTGTGTTCACCTACAAGTCACAGAAAAACACTAAGAGAGGCCACCATCAGGGTAAGACAGTGTGTACAGTCATTATGTGCAGAGCTGGACCAATGAGTTGTACTTTTTAAAGGCCCAAAAGACATTCTGTACATATTGACTCAAAAGACAGGATGATGATGATTAATGAAAAAGAATGCAACTATATGTAAACTGGGCCAATTGTCTGAGCCTATTGCGACATAAAAGTTCAAAATATTATCTAGAGAGATGTGCGCAAAGGTATGATCACTTGCACAGTCTAATGCAACCCAATGCAAAAACCCTGCAATAAATAAGAATGAAGCTGAAAATATTATAAAGATTTACATGCTACAAACTATAGCATAAAAATACCATAGACCCAACAAATGTTCCAACATTTTGACCTTTACAAATGAAATACTCAGTGCATTGGACTGTGTTTGACTGTACAGATGTTCATATTGTATTTTGTTTACCCCAGGCATTTACCAAAGATTAAATATTCCTTGTCTTTGCGCCACAGACTGTGACATTCAGCTGTTCTCCCCCAGCGGTGACTTTGAGAATCCAGCAACGTCCAGCACTAACCACACCTGTCGAGTGCTCATCAATGCCCCTCCCGGAGTGAAGATCAGAATCCAAGCGCTTCACATAGGATTAGTATTCAACGCCACCAACTCCCAGTCTACATACATTATGGTGCAGACAAGCTTCTTCACTCATATTGTTGTTTCATTATGCTGCATACTTAATTGGATAAAAGTGTAATAACTGCTGCAATATTTTGTTGTGTGTTTCTGGCTCAGATCCGGGACATGGACGTCTTAAAGACAAATGTCTTTAAAGGCCAACAGCTGTTTCTGTGGCACTCCTCTGGAAATATGGCTGAGATTGAATTTCATGGAGACTACCTGCATACCAAAGGAAGCTTCAGAGCTGAATATTCCTTTACCAGTCCTTGATACGAAATGTTAACTATCTTGAGGAGGTTTTGATTTATATGCTTAACATTTCTTTAGTTTACAATTAAGGTTTTGTAAATTCTATTCTGTTGTGTAGAGAGATTAAGTAGAAAACAAGACCCTTTTTAACTTACTTTTCATACTTTTGTGCTAATTATTTTGACCTAAAATAAATAATAAAGAAACCAAAGCACTCAAAATCTTTAAGTCAAACAAGGACAGTGTCATTCTGAAGACTGCACCAGGAACTGGTTAAGTATAAACAAAGACAAAAATATTTATACTATTACAATTAGCAAATAATGTTCATTTAAAGTTTATACATATTAATGTTATTCAAGTTTATACAATATATTAAAATTTAGAATTAGAGTTTCCATTGTAGAGAAGTATTTCTCATCTCAAAGGCAGTTCATTAATCATCACACATTCCACTTCCCACAATCCTTTGATAACAGGTTTCTCCCCAGCTCTTACACACTCAGTACATTGTGTGCCAGCGTGGCACTCTGCCAGCGACTCCAACACCAGTTCAATTCCAGCTCCCGTACAGCCCAGTGGGACATGAAGACCATGCCAGGCTCCCGTGTGTGGAGGATCACTGCTTGGCTGTAGCTGTGTCTTCCAGGAGAGCTCTCATGTCCAACAGAGCATCCTCTACAGCCTGGGCAAACTTGGCAGCGTGCGTCTCCTCACAGCTGTTGAAGGCCGTGATGGCGATGTTGATGTGCTCGTCCATGGGATTGTAACACACTCCATAGCCATCTGGCACCACTGGACCAAAGCACATCACACAGTCTGTCTTGGAGCCAACCTGGACACGGAGACGAAAGAGAGACGAAAACAAACAAACATGACAACAAATAATCATTTGCTCTGTCATAATAGACTTTTGGTTTTCTTAGATGCAAATATACCTGGCTGGTGGAGAGATTATAATGCTGAGCCACAGCAAAAGAGGTATCCATGAATATCTCAGGCATGGAGGTCAGGTCTTCAATACTCTGCATCTTCAGCCCGAGGAGGTGTCTGTCTATACCTTGTCCATGAATTGCCTTAAAAGGAAAAGTTGAATGCATAGAACTGAGATTAATCAGATGGTTTCAGGAAAAAAAAACAATGACTTTTATGTTGATGAAGTCCAGCTCTCACATTGTACGTGTTTTCCTTATGTGTCTGAATGGCCCTCTGTAGCAGCACCAGCCTCTCTGTGTTCTGTTGACAGTATTTTCTGTTCAGACAGCTTACATGGCAGAAATGACAACTTTGGGATTTTTGAACCTGAACCTTATTTTCCGATGTTTTTGGGTGTAAATGATTGATATGGACAAAAATCTTTGGAATCAGCGCAGTATTGCGCAAGAACGGAGTACCTGGCCAGAAACAGCTGCTACAATGTAATCCAGTGAACAATTGTGCGTCCACAAAAGTGCTTGTTTTTGCTACAGACAGGCTCAGATTGTTATTATAAGTGCATGACAACTTTATTGATCGGATTTCTACAGAGACAGATCTTTCTATTAAAGAGTAAGATCCTTTTTGTTTTACTAGAAATTTAGACAAAAACAGTTCATAATAACAGTCTGAGCATGTCAGTGACAAAAACAAGTTATTTAGTAGATTTACTTTGATGTGGACAGATACCCTGTTGGATTACACTGCAGCAGCTGTTCTCTGTTTTCAGGGACATGATTCTTGCTCAATACTTCACCGATTGCAAAGATTTTTGTCCCAATCAATCACTTACACCTTTAAAACATGGGCAAAAAAGACAGGTTCAAATATCCTGGAGCTACCCTTTAAACTGTACATTTATTGTGAAACTAGTAATAGTCGTTTACCAGTACCTGTTTAGCTGGGTCTTGCATTGCCTGGACGAATTTAAGTGAGTCTGCAGTAGTTGTATTGATCGCATCTGTTCGCCCATATTTAAACATTCGTAATGATGCACTCTCATACGTCGAGCAGCAAGTATTATACATCCTGGAATTCAAAAACAACACACACGATATATGATGCAGTACACGTAATGTCTATGTCAAGGATCATTTTCAACTACGAAAAGGGATTTCTTACCTGAAGTAGGCAAGTTGAAAAGCCATCTGCACAAAAGCATCTGGACTCAGCTTATGTTGCTTTGGCACATTTTTTCCAAAATGACAAAACATAAGCACCTTCACATCTAAGTCATGTACCATTCTAGTAAAATAAAGAGAAGAGGAAGTTACACAAAATCAAAGCTGAGGCAATAATAATAATCAGGACCTACAATTCACATACATGTTCATGTTTTGTTTGGCTTTCTCGATGTCTCTCTTGATCTCAGGTGTAATGTTAAATCGCAGTTTCTCAGGCATTGCCAAGGGAACCATGGGGGAGCGGACTACTTCAGCTTTCTGCCTGTGGAGAAAATGTGAAATGGTAAGTCAGTTTGTGCTTATTTGGAGACAGACAGAACACTTACCTAAAATCTGAATGAAACTTACATGTATTTCACAACGTAATCGATGAGAAACACGATGGGTGGACCCTCGGCAGGTGCGTGTTCATACACCAGTCCACATGTACCGTCCTCACCGACAATGAACTGAGGATGATTTACAAGTGCATTCAAATTTGAACCATTGCCACAGTCCTGTTAATTATTTGAAATGTTAAGCCATTTGTCTCAAACTGACCTGTAATGTTTTGTCAAACCAGCGGTTGCCGCTGTTCCATCGAGCTCCTCCTCCGTGCAGCATCTGGGCAGCCACTCGGCTCTGGTACAGCTCATCTGACACACGAGGCATCGGAGCATCCAAACAAACTGTGAAGATACTTTTCTGGATGGCACGGACTGACTCTTTATTTGTCTTATCTGGGGATTAATAAAATAGGATGCATTTTCACTCAAATACATTTTCTAAGCAATATGTTTGAATCCCTCTCTTGCTCACCCTTAATTAGGTTGTTATAGGCTTTCCCCCAGGTGTTGCGGTGCTGGGATGTAAGGATGCCAATCGGCTCCTTATTAGTCTGCAAAGATGAGTTCCAGATCTTCTCCAGCTGCATGTAAATCTGGTCTACTGTCAGTCGGGTGCCATCACTGTTGTACACATCCAAGACAAAGAACTGGGTGGGGGGTGGGGGGTGGGGTTGCAGGTCAGGGTCATTTAATCACTGCACCATGGATAATCACACTATAAAATCAGTTTATGTTGAAATGTCTTGCTGAAATGCTGAGGATACAGGAAGGAGAAGAGAGCAGCAGTGCCATCTAGAGTACCTGGAAGTTGTGGACCACAGTGATGTGAGTGGGAGATGTCTTCCCGATGGCGTAATTTACGACAGTGTCTCTCTTTGGACCAGGGATACGACAGGAGGACAAGATCTGGTAATACTGATCCATACACAGCGGCTTCCCACTCAGGTACTCTACAGGCAGGGTCTCACTGTGACACAGAACCTCAACATCATGCATCTGCAGTTTTGTAAACCGACCACACAAAATGATAATGATATTTCCATGGTATACAGACAGTGTGGTGTCTGTATAAGATTTAGGCAGACTCACGTATCAATCATTTTTTTAAAGTCCAGAACTCCTGCAATTAGTTTGGCAGCAAATCTGTAGAAGAGATATAACTGTTTTATTGTCACCCCTACTCATTTTGCATCAATATCTACAAGTTACTGAGCATATAATGGATACACAGACACACAAAATTCAATTAGTTAATCAGTTATCAATTTTGAATGGAGACATTAATATATAAATGTCATTCAAACTGTGTTACTGGTTGATAAATGAGGAGCCTATTGTACCCTGCACACCTAAAACTGTAGCACTAGCATTAACTGGAGTGTTTCTCTATGGGGCCACCATGTTCACTGCATATCCCATGGGTCACAGTAGTCAAAAACAGCTGAGCAATGCTATGAGCAGCCAGAGTGCTTTAAATAGCCAGCATGCAAAGGGAAGCCTCTGCAAAGGTCGGCTTGAAACTTCAGCTACATGTGAGCTTGTTTATACTGTACTTCAACACAAAGTAAATCACTTTTGGAAACAACTTTATGAGTGTGCTTATAATTAGACAGTTGAGGATTATGACTGACATTGTGGGAGCCAGAGAGATTGACAACACACGTTAAAAGGTCTGGCTCTACTTTTTTGTGATTATAGAGATATGTTCAGTAAAGAGCTTAGCAACTGTGGCTGGTCCTAGATGTGGATCCTGCTCGCTCACCTCATCTGTCCTTGGCGATCATGGAAGTGCATGCGTGGCAGGACAACTCCAGGGCTGGTGTAGACTGCCACGGGCATACGGCAGTCTAAATAGGCTGACTGCATCCACCATTCTGACAGCTACATAAACACAGCAGTAGTTAGATAGCAGGATACAATATATTTGCATTTATCAGTCCATACAAACAAATAGATGTCTTACACAACAACAGATCCAGATTACTTCTTTACAAAGGCTTAACATTAACTCATCATACAACTATTTCAAACTGCAGAGTAAGCATGAGTTTGCAGAGTTGGACCAGTACTTGTGCCCCCCCCCCACTGGCCTGCCATATGGACCTCAGTGCAAAATGAAAAGTCAATCATAGTAACTTTACTGTACTCATCAGCAAATACACTTTTTAGTCAAGACACTTGCAACACCAAAGACAAGTTTTACCCTCAGTGTGTCCACCATGCTACACAAAAATGCCAAATACAACCAAATATCTACCCAGTTGTCTGTCTTGCGTGCCCGTCGCTCCAGGCCTTTCTGCAGCCTCTCCCCCACACCACCTTTGAGAAACTCTTCCACCAGCTGCCGGGTGTGTTCCAGCTCCTCTTCACTGACAATGGGCTTCAGACTGGTCAGGTAGCGCTCACATGTCTGCTTCAAGGGTGGCACAGGCAGCTTAGGTAAACCCTCCTGGTGCGCCAAGGACCTTTCTGGGATCAGTGTTACTGATCTGACCAGGCGACATGGCCTCACCACACCTGGCCGGAGCTAGAAACATGAACTTGATTATTATATTGTAAAAAATATGACACAAGGATAGTATCACACCTAGTCTTTGCTCAAATATTGTAACTGACTATTGCAATGACAATGGCTCACTGCATTGATATAAAAGTGCAATTACTGATATTTAATCTTATTGATAATGTCTCTAGTTGAACCAGAACATTAAGACAACAGAAGTGACTGGTGCTGCTTCACATATTCAGGTGTCAACATATAATGTATGCAGTGGAAGACTCAAATAGTGAATGACACAGTCCAAATGGCTTCAAGTAAGAACTGGATTCAGTGCTGTGAACAGCATTCCTAATTATGTGCAAATGCATATGTTTTAATGTAGAGTGATTTCATCTATGAAAACTGACACCATAACAACTAAGTGAAGCAGTCACACTATTTGTTTGGACCCACTGCTGTGGGCTCTGCCAGCTTATAAATAGCAGTTTGACAAGTTGAACCTTTGGAATGGCAGCTAAAACAAACACACATGAAAGCAAGAAATCTATCTGTACCCTCAGCTCACTGCTGGTTATCAATATGAAGTCTTTATCTTATATATTGAGGTTAAGATTTCAAAATAAATGTGTTTGCTATCGAATTTAACGTGTGTGTGTTTATCATTTAAGTGACAGTGGGGACAAAAATGACTGATGAAAGTGTTATATGGTGTATATAATACACATTAATGGACACTATCTAAATTTGTGCCAAGTTTATGGGAATGAAATAAAGAACTTCCGGTTTTCAAAATAAAAACATGACCACGGTGTGTTGGAGCGTCAATGTTTTGTTGTTTTTAACTATAAACGTCACAACAAAGAATATAAAAAGAAAGATAGCACTGAAGGGAAACTCTGCAACGTGTAAAACTGCCACTATAGTGCTGTTTCCCATGTCCTTTTTGCTGCATGCACATTAAGCTAACGTTATGCTATCGGCTACGCTAAGCTAATGTTATGCAAAATGTCACAATGACTGGCTGCGAAAAGCGTACTAAAAATAATAGTCTGCCATTACAAATAGAGTACCGGATATTTTGACAGCCTACAGTGTTGAAAGACGAGTTACATTTTAACCTAATATTGTCACATTGTTGCTGTCCTGTAGAGCGCCCCACCCCCTTCACCCAGTCTAATGCCGTAAAACTAAACGTTACTGCGCACTTAAAATACACGTAAAAACAACAGACTCACCACGGCTCTGACAAAAACACCCAACATCTTGTCAGATAGACGCGCTTAAGTGTTCGACTGTCCCGGGAATATAGATGGGAAACCCTCGGGCAGTCATGTCTCAAGGACAAGCACACACTGTCTATTCTCAGCTGTCCGCCCCCCCTCGGACCCACCGAGCAAAAACAACCTCGAGCTCCTCACTAAAAGTCCTGTTTTTCCAAGTGGAGTTTAGTACCCGTGTGACTAGCTTTTTAACTATTTAGCTCATCAAAAATTTTCAGCAACTAAAGCTGCCTCATTTCATTATTCTGTTTATTTTACTAGAATAAATAGTGGATACCCGTAATTCATAAGATGCATTAATAAGATATTATTCGTTTGTTTTAATTATGGCAGTTAGATTATTATGTATTATATTGAATAAGGTATATTATATAATGGTAATTGATAACAGTTGGAGTTAGAGGTACTAAATCTATGATAAAGCCACTATTGCGCACATTTAACAAGAGTATAGTGATATAATTCATCAGGAGCAGATGTTGCAATTTAAAGCCAACACATCAGTGTTTTTAAATTATGTTAGTTTTATTGATTAATAAAAGCAGGCCCTGATATAAATAATACATTTACAGAATGATATTCTGCATCAGTCTGGTGCATGGGGCTGTACAGATCTCTACTAGCCACATGATGGAGCTCGTCAAACATCTTCCCAGAGAAACACTGTTAACTAATTTCTTCAGGAAATACAAACCAAAGACAGACTCCGGTACCCTAAAACGAATCACCAGAAAATAAGGTTGAAATGAAAGGTACAATTAATTTATACTGTGTGGAGAAATTCTATCAATTGACACTAGAAATGTTAATGTGCAAAAATAATCCGCAAATGGATATGATTGTTCTATATAATCACATTTCATCAACATTTTTCGATAACAGAGGAGAGAGAGAGAGAATTGCAGTCGTGTCATGGTTTATTTGAAAGCAATAAAATAAAGCGATACAAAGAAAAACAATCATACAAGTCAAAATGCTTCGATTGCTCTGGTCCAACCGCTGCCTGTCAACAGTGTATGTTTTAAACAAATTGTTTGAGCGGCGAATATTTGCTCAAGGTCCGTCTGCTGCCAACTCACAAACTCAGATAGTCCACCTGAACCCAACACTGAGATCAGGTTGGAGATGTTTGTGTTGTCCAACTGGTCCGAGTCTGAATATGAATCATCATCAGTCCTCATTCTTTTACATGGCACTGGCCCAAAGTCTGGCAAATAAAACTCTGGGTCAACAATATGATAACTTGTGTCCATCTTTCGCTTTTTAGCATAGCACTGCGCGCCCTGCGGCTGTTTTGGCTGCGCGCAACAGTCTGAGTGGAAGTATCCATTCGTGACTGTAGTCACCACATGCGTGTCCAAGTCCAGGACAGTCTTTTGGTTGGCTTGTGTGTTCGGGATAGGTAACTCCCAGGAGGATTTGTCTGCACAACTCCAACAGGCTTCCGAAACCATGAGGTCAGAGTCATTTGGTGAAACCATTGCGCAGGCAGATGCGTCTTGGTGCGCCACCTCTGCAGGCTGGCCATGGGGCTGGTGCGCTCCGCAGTGCCAAGTGTCCGACTCAACGCCGGTAAAGTTGCAGTAGAAGTCATCGGCCAACTCCGTAAAGCTCCCAGTCAATTCAAGGTATTCTTGCCTTTCACGGACTGCAGCTACATCCTCATAGTGATGCGTCCTCTGCGTTTGCGACAAGTTTTTGCTCATATAAAACTGCCTGGCGTTTCTCAGTACGTACGTTACCAGTAAGTTCTTGTGGAGCTTGATGCCTCCTCTCTGCGTCCTGGAGCTTTGGATTTTCCTCAAAGAGATGGAGATCAGATTCTGTGCGTCAAATGCACACTCCATCCTCAACCGGGCCGTCCTTTCTTTCCTCTCAGTCTCTCAAATCGTTGGTTTCCTTGCTGGAGAAATATTTATATCTTTAGTTGAGATTCCTACTTGATTCGTGTAGACTGTGTCCATAGCGCTCCATGTCTTCCCAGTAAGGGCATGGATTTGCAACTCTCATCTTTCCTTGCCACGCCCTCACGTAGACATTGTCCAATGGGAGGGAGGCGGTGCTTCTGTTATACGCAAATATCACTACTAGCCTCATTCAGAATGCACGTAGGAGCGGGCATGCTGCATTTCACTAAATGTGTTCTGAGCTTTTGAAATCTCAGTGCGGACAGAAATCATTAGACTTTACTGTCCATGTAGAACAGAATGGAATAATGTGGAGAAGGACAGAAAGACAGAGAGGAGTAGAAAAGAAAAGAAAAGAAAAGAAAAGAAAAGGATATAGTGGACAGTAATAACAATGGAACAGCATATAGTAGAGATTAACAATAACATATAGCAAAGAGTGATAGAGTAGAATAGAGAGTAATAGAACACAATGGAATAGAAGAGAAGGCAATAGAATAGAAGAGAATATAGTACAGAGTAACAGAACAGAACAGCACAGAGAGTAATTTAACATAATAGAGTCGAATGAAATAGAATGGAATAATAGAACAGAGGAATAGAATAGAATAGAGAGTAACAGAATAGGACACAACAGATAGTGATGGGAAATGATAGAATAGAATACAGAGTAACAGGATAGAGAAGAGTACAGAGTAACAGACAAGAACACAAATAGAGTAATAAAACAAAATATAATGGAATGAAAACAATCAGAGAGCAATAGAATAGAATAGATCAGAATAGAATAGAATATAGTACAGAGTTACAACAGAACGGAGAGTAATAGAACAGAATAGAATGCAGAGACAGAACAGAGAGGAGGGTAATAGAATAGAATAGAATAGAATAGAATACAGTGCAGAGTAACAGAACAGAGTAATAGAACAGAATAGAACAGATCAGAATAGAATAGAGTGCAGAGTAATAGAGCAGAACCATAAATGGCAGAAAAAATAAATGAAATATGTCAGCACCACAGTACTGGTTTTTCCTGATATAAACAGATGTTGGCATTGATATACAGCAGGTGGACAAAATAATATCAGTATAGTGCAAAACAACAATGACCATACAGTTTAATGAACACATCTCTGAAAACAGTTTTAAAAAAATGGAACACTATAAACATCATGAAGGTAGGATTTAGAGTATTTTAGGGCTGTTGTATAAGAATACATTTGTTTTAGCTTATTTGTTGTAATAAACTGGTCATTGAGTGTGTTGAACTAGGAGAAAAAGTAGAATATAAATAATGGAGAGTCAAGAAACCAGGGTAAAGGCACACCAAAAAGTCAAATCTGGATTGTACATTTGAAAATGCTAACATTTTCCACTTTCCTCAGATCTTCTGGATGACTGTTCCATGAAGCAAGGCTTTTGAATGCAGCCTCTTCAAGAGGCAAAAATTCTGAACCCAGCCCCCCAAATAAAACAGAACAGAGCAGAATAGAGAGAAGAGAAGGGAAGAGAAGAAAAGAGAAGAGAAGAGAAGAAAAGAGAAGAGAAGAGAAGAGAAATGCAGTATTATTCAATGTTGTTTAATGCCATATTATTCTATATCAAGACAAGTCAAGTCAAGTAGAACTTAAGTTGTCCCCACAGGGGCAAGTGGTTGTGCAGCAGTAAAAACACAAGATCAAAAACATACAAGTCCAATAAATACAATAATACCATATAATGAAAGATGAAAGAGATATGAGAGCTATATCTAGATCTAGATATATACATTTATATATACATAATTTCATTCTGTACCATAGTCCACTATATTACATTTGACTGTACTATACCATACTACATTACACTATACTATACTTTACTATACTATGCTTGACTATACTTGACTACACTATACATTTTAAGTAAACTGTAACTGTATGCTATACTAACTAAGTCAACTTAAACATGCCCATACACACCTATAGGTTTAATGTCTGTATATACACATTCAGTAAATTATGAATATACTGTCTGAACCTGACAGTGATGTCAGAAGGGCTTCCTCTGATAATAGAAATATTGTCACTGCTCTCAGATGTGTGAGGCAAAATATCTTTGTAGAGAGATTATCTGTCATCCATGCCCCACATCTGTTTGTGTATACACACACAGATGGCTGACATCATACTGAACACCTGGATATGACTTTGATTTCCTGCCAAATAGGTGAATCAGGAGGACAGCCACTATTATGGTTATCATGCTCTGATAATGGTGTAAATTGGAGTATGTCATGTGCTCTCTCAGGAATTTAGTTTAAATAGCAGAGAACAGATTGATATCATGTTTTATGGTACACTGTGGGGTGGTACAGTAGCATTGCATTGCATAATAGTTCAGTACTTTTTAGACTTGTATAGTATAGAAGCATGTTGTATAATTTCATGTAGCATTTTCATTGGTATGTTTTATTAAACAAACTTCTGGTTTTAAAAAAAATATCTAAAGCATTAGAGCAAATATGTGAATTACATTTAATGGCAGCTAAATTAAATTATGTTTGTGTGACCTGATGCTTTTCTTCATGTTGTTGTACTTACCCTACTACAAACCCTTCATACAAATAACAATGAAACAAAGATTAGAAAACAAAAGTTCTTGATTATTACAACTGCCTCAGTATAATCAGTATACAGGTAACAGGGTTTAGCAGAGAATATAGTGTGGGATGAAGTCTAGTATAGGTTAGTGTATAGAATATGGTATAATGTTGTCTCATCATAGTGAAAGGGCAAAATTATATCTTCAGAGACCTCTGGCTTGGATTTACAGAAAGATCACAAAACACACATAAACAACAACAACATAAATAGAAAACAGCTAAATACTCATGTGGGAGCTATATGTTAACTTTAGAGCAAAAGGATGCAATTGCATTTAATACAGTTTTGTATATAATGTTTTGCATTATTGGTGTCTGGATAAATGGCATTACAAGGGGAATTCTATTGGGGAAAAGCACACACACTCAAAAACAAACAAACAAACAAACAAAGCAGATTCTATTGAGCATCACTACAGAGAAACCACAACTAACAATCATTGGTGAAGAGCCAAAATCAGAGGTTAGACCAAATGAATCTGGCATCAGTTTTGAGGACACTGCTAAATTTGCACACAGTGCTCTCTTGTTATCTTAAGTAATCTTGATCTTGGATAAAATTTGACTATAGGTTTCATGTCAAATAGTGTTGTTAACACCTTTAAAGATGCCCTCACTGCTTTGCTCTGTGTTAGGAACTGACACCTGAGGCCATATGCTATATCTATTTACACTTTTTGGGACATTTGTAGACTACAAACTACAACATATTATATTGGTGGATTAACTACAACTTGTTATTTACACATTCATGTCATAAATATGCAATGCACAAACCTATACCCTATAAACAGCAAAATTACCAGAATGAATATTTGTCATTTTTGATCTTCAATATTAATATTACAATGCTCTTTGGAGAATTTAATTTTGGAATCTTAATCTCTAAATCCATGTTCATAGTAACTCTGCAATGCCTCTGATAAAAAGAAACACAAGCAATTTTTGTTTACATTGTTTAAAATAGTACAGAATGGCTGTTTGCTGCTGTACTACTACAGTATAGCTGATGGAATGAGGCAATAATCAAGCTGAACACTCTGTATAAAATCTGATGTTTGCACATAAAAAGTGAGAGATTAACCATATGACGTTCTTCTTATAATTTATTTATTTCTTCTCCATACTGCTGCATTCCAGTCTCTGCTGCATTCTATTTTGGCTTTTTTAAGATAATTGTTAACACTGTATCAGGAAGGTGTTCAAAGTATTCATATATATATATATATATATATATATATATATATATATAGAAAATAAACTATGTAATGAAGACATGTTATATCCAGATATTTTATTTTAAGACAAGAGAAGAGAAAACCCAACTTTTTAAAAACACATTAAAAAGTCTTCAACTTTTTCTATTTCAAATCACTGCAACTTTGACATAGAGAACAAATTAATCTGATAATTCACTGAGCTGTGTGTTATTAGCTGAGATGATTTCAGAAATTTAATGACCCCATTAACATAGCTGCTCTCATCTCATTGTTGTTACATTTAAACTATATTTTTAGTTTTTTTTTTTTTTTTTAGTATTTATCCTAAAAATCACATGTCACAGTTACTTCAGAATCTCTGTGTTGATAAGCGACTTTAAATATAATCTTCCAGAAATTCTGGACAAGGGACTCAGCCCCGCCCATAACCAACTCCATCTTAACTAAAAAAAACTGAAACATAGCACTGTAACATTGTAGTGCTTTTTTAAATCAATAAATCTATAGTTCTTGAGTCCAAACAGAAACAAATCACTGCTAAACAAAGAGAATTCTGTCTTTCCATAGTGCGCCCTCTTAAACATAGGGCTGAGATATGCAGCTCCGTAGAAGATGCACACAATTACTTCAGAGGCGGGGTGCTTTATTTACATATGCAATATGCATAAGCAAGGTTACTGTGAGGGTGAAATAACCGCCAGATAGAAGGAGAGAAAGAAGGAGGGGTTTGGTATGTGTGTGTGATGTGCATGTGCGTACGTGTTTGTGTGAGTGGTGGTGATGGAGAGGGGGTGTCTGGGGTGGGTTGGTGGTGGTGGTGGGGAGGCAGAAAATTGGTGTTATCAATATTTAACCAACCCTTCCAGCATATTTATGGCAGACAATAGAGCAGACATGCAACTGTCTCATGTGAGTGGAGGTGTATTTATTACAGACTGGAATAGAGGCTGTAAATAGGATGTTCATTGATATATCCCTACCACACTTGCGTGGAATCAGTGAAGAGCCCAAAACAGTTGATCCTTACCAAAATAAAGTAGTAACATATCTAGTAATTGCATGTCACTACCCTTGAGTACGTCGCAAATATTCATTAGGGAGATATTCCTACATGTGGCAAGCAGATGTATGTAATTCAATCAGTTTGGAAAAAAAGGACCCAAAAAGCTATGAAAAGAGGGAGAAGAAATAAAATGTCTGGAGCTTTTTTTTTTCACAGACCCATGGCCTCTCAGAAAATGTTTCCATGTGTTGTGTCTGAGCACACTGAGAGCAAAGAAGGAAAACATTCTCTCCTCCAAACCACATGCAACAGATTCTTTCTGAAGCCAAATAAATCAACCCTGTGTTTCAGATCATGTGACACTTTTTGTGCTTTGTGTTATTCCCAACATATCCTGTTTCAAAGCCCCCCCCCCCACTATTCCAGCACTCTCACACGCACAAGCGCCGCAGACGCACACACACATACACGTATACACAGCACATGCACATTCAGAGTTTCCATTTCCTGTGCGTAAGATCACCTGTACAGACAGAATGGCGTGCTTCAATGCGACATGCTCGGGCAGGAAAACAGGAAAGGGAGTTCAAGGGTGTCCAACATGAAATACTCACAGAGTTAGGGGAAACCCAGAGCTCATGGCAACACTCCAGTTTCTGAAGACAGTAAGTAAAGTTTCACAAATGCACTTTTTTTTTGTTTTTGCTTTAGCACTGCCACCATGTGCTATACTTTTGCTTGTGCAAAAATGTTCCAGGGGTGTTAAACATTTGTCTGTTTGGGGATAATACTTAAGTACTAGTTAATGGAATTGTGCATCATACATACAGTAGAGGAAGAGTTTCACATTTTGGTAACATTTTTTCTTTCTTGTTCAGAGTCAGATGGGGAAACTTATACCATTCAAATGACTGTATGATGAATATATAGTTGTAGCCAATAGACAGTTAACTTTTCATAAAGACTAGAAACAGGGGAAAACAGGTAGCCTGGCTGTGTCCAAAAGTAAAACAAGACTATGGACGTGTTCACACTGAAAAAGCCCTGCTTTAAACAGCACAGGGCGGTGCATTTGTGGGGGTGTGTTGTTTCATACACCAGTGAGACAATGAAAAAAAAGATCTGGGAAGTCCAGTTGGAGGAACGGATTTCTGTGTATAAAAGCTTATTTGATACCAAAACACAGCACAGTGGTTTGTAACAGTTAGAGACAGGATTTTACAACCCTGGAAAGTCATCACTGAGGCAACTGTTATATCTTTACTAGCGATAATCTTAAGGTAAACAGCAGAAATACAGTGTTCGCATTACAAAATAATCCAACAGGATGTGCGTATGCATGTGACTGGCCAAAGCAGCACCTAGCTGGATGATGTCATGTTATGTTGTAGCAAAAGCTGAACCAGTTTCAACTTTGTGATACACAATGCAGAGTTGTTTTGGACAACCTTCCCTCAGTGGCCTATCCGCTGCATCAATGCACTTCCTGTTCAAATGAATAAGAAGGACTGGACTGTGTTGGTGTGAACACAGCCTATGAGTCTAAAGCCATGCTCACAGTGTTTTTTAGCCAAATGTTTACATCAGCATGCTAAAATGCTCATAGCTACAATGCTAACATGCTTATGTTTAGCAAGAATAAGATTTATAACTTAGTTTAGTCCTTTAGAGTGTTAACAACTTTTTTTCGATACCAATCTCATGTTTGTATAGTAAATAGAATGCGGGAGCCAACAGCTGGTTAGCTTAGCTTAGCATAAAGATTGGGAACATGGGGAAATAGCTAGCTCTGTCCAAAGATTTACCCACCAGCACAACTAAAAATAACTAATTAACAAGTTGTATTTAATCCATATAAAAAACAAGCAATAAACAAGCTTACTGCACAAAATGTTAAACTATTCCTTTAAGCATTCCATATTTTCTGGATGTACTCTATCATCTGTCCCTAATTTTTTCTTCTCTAATTCCATCCATAGGTTTTACTTAGCACGTACTATTGTTACATTGTAGTTCCTACTACTTGTAACATGCCATACTGATCAATCGCCCCCGTTCTCTGTGGGGTAACACAGTGTTCCCCAGTGCATCTGACAGCCATCCCTAGCCCATTTACTGTCAAATGGGCTCTGCTCTCTTTGCCTGAGCTCAGATGCAGATTTATGCCAGAGCAATGCCGGTTCTTGCATATTAGATGAAAGCCTTGTTTGCATATACCCGCTCTCTCTCTCCCCCCCGCCCTTCCCCTCCCTTCCTTCTTCCCCCCTCTTTCTCTCTCTTCCTTTTTTCTGAGGCGTCACTTTAATATGTATGCAAATGGGCTGCGCTCCACGGGCAGATATGTGTGGAGTCCTGTCCTGCAGTCAGGAGGTGTAGGAGAGATTGTGTTTGTATTTATGAGGCATGGGCCTTGCTGCTCTTGGGAGAGAAAACGCTGCGAGTAGTGTGGTGGAGGCTCTGCAGTGCAGGCAGAATGCAGATATGCCAATAACAGAGGTCATGGTTGTCACTAATGATAAGAGGAGACAATTAGACAATAGCATAGCTGTAATGTAACCCCCCTTACACCCTCTTATACACACACATGCACACACACAAACAAACACATAAGCCTTCGTATCCCTGCTCTGGCATGAAGCACGCTCACACACTGAGGAGGAGATGCTTCTTCTGGAATGTTCTGTATTGCAGCAGCTCTTCTCCTCAGCTCCACTCAACCTGGATAGGGAGTCCTGGGTGATTGGTGTGGGTAAAAAGACCAATCTATCGATTCCGTTCGGTGCATCCCTCCGGGGGGCGAGGATCACTGTCAGGGGCTGAGGCAGAGGAGACAAGGTCAGGTCACCTATGAGAGGGGCACCCGTAACCCATTTCATCAGTCTGATGCTTCCCAGACAGGCCTCAAAAGCCCATGATCAATAATGTCTCGGTAACCGTAGGAACAGAATGTAACAGCTCCTAGTCTGTGGCTCGTGTTATCTTAGCATGTGTTGTGAAAAATTTCCTGTTACACATTCATATCATAAAATCACAGGAAAGATCTAGTTTCAAATAAAAAGAATTCATTTCGGATGTGTATCGTAAAATTATGGAAGAAAAAAAAGAAAATAACAATGAATGCTTGATATTATGTTCAAGACATAATAATATCTTGGCTTGGTGCCAATCAGTGATCTACTAAGGCAACACACGCGTGCGCGCACACACACACACACAGAGTGAGAGAACTGTGTGCAAATCAAATGTCTGTTTCCTCTCTCTCTCTCTCTCACACACACACATACACACACACATCCCCTTCCTCCATCATGAATAAACCATACTGTGTCTATGAGTCATATACCACCCCCACATCCCTCTCTAACCCACTCCCCCTATTTGCCGCTGCTAGAGTAAAAACGCTAATTAACGTGATGGCTAGCTCCAGCTCCTGTCAGCAGCTTGTGGGGGCCTCTCAACCAGCCAGGCTCCACTGGTCTCTGGTTTTAGCAGCTCTCTCCCCAGCCGCCATCTCTGGAGAACCGGGGCCCCTCATTCATATTCAGGCCCAGTCACAGGCACCTGGAAGCAGCTAGCACCACCACCACCACCTCTACCACCACCACCACACAACCCCCATAGTGTCTATCACCAGCCCCCCAGTCAAGCCCACCTCCTGTCAATGCTGGATTCCCCCCCCACTGCCAGTAAAAGACACCCACAAAACCCACCCTTTTACCCCACCCACACACACACGCACACACACGTACACACGCACACTAAATTTTCTCAAACTAGAATCCAATTGGTACACAAGCCCAAACTGAAAAACTCTATTTAGGAGATGTGGGAGCTCGAAACTCCATCTAGGAGATGACACAACCCAACTGATGGGTTGAATCACCCAACAGTGGAGAGAGAGAGAGAGAGAGAGAGAGAGAGAGAGAGAGAGGAACTGCATGCCTTGGTGGACTAGCTCTGTAACCATGACAACGCAGCCGGGAGAGCAAGAAACAGGAACATACAGAATCTGTTTCTGCTGAGACTTGCACATGTGGCACAGTACTGCTTTTCCTCTGAGAAGAAATGAAGGGGAGTGTGTGTGTGTATGTGTGTGTGTGTGTGTGTGTGTGTGTGTGTGTGTGTGTGTGTGTAGGCCCTTATGAAACATACATGCCTGCTGCCTCTTCAACCAAACTCATTCGCCCGTTCTAGTCACCGAGTGAGTCACAGCACAAAAGATATAATGGTGAAACTAAAGCACACAACCCAGTGTTTAGTGGCAGGCTTTTGTCTTTTTTTCCCCCACTACTGAATACGGTGAGGCAGAGGCTGGCGTGCAGTATGAGGAGGAAGATAAAATACAAAATATAGAGGCAAGAAAGGGAAAAAATTTCCCTCTACAGCCGTTGTTTTCGTCTATTTTCCTTCCCTGTGCCTCTCTGCCGCTCCCCTTCTGCCTGTCTTTTCTCTTTCCTCTTGCTCCCTCTTTCTACAGGCTCAGTCTAACCTCCCCCTCCCCTTTCCTCAAGGGAATAAAGGTCGTAACGCAAATGATTACTCAAACCCGAGTTGCCATAGAAACGCAGTCATGTGACTAGAGCAGGCATGCATAGACCACAACAAAGAGGTGGATCAGGAACCAGCGCTGGAAAGAGCTGTAGCTCGCCTTACTGGTGCCTCAGTGCATTTCACTCAAATTCAAGCTTTTAAAAATAGGCGAGCAGCATGAAACGCAAGGGGGAGAGAAGCAGAGAGAACAACACTGAAAAGAGCTAGGATGAGAAGCTGTAATGAATCTAGGCTGTAACACTGCAGTGTGCCATATATTCTACCATTCACTAGCATACCAAGGGTGTGTCCTATTCATCATGTCCTTCTTGGAGGCAGAGCTCAGGCGCCAGTTGTCTGGAATTTCTGTGAAATGGCGTCAGTTGTAGAAATGTAGAGGGTGGTGGATTTGTGTGCTTCTAAAATAGGAGTTGGAGTATGGAACTGTAACTTTTAAGTGTGCTACACTTTCATACGATTTCCTCTTTGAAGAACAAAAACAGACTTGTGTTAATACTTGTATGTAACAGTATGGTTACTTGACTTGTTGGAGCTGGGTATTTTTTCTTTCTCTCCAAAGAGATTTGGAAAACACAGACACGTAAGCTCAACAAAAAACTACCAGCATGTAGAAAAAGACATTTTGGAGTGGGATCTAACCAAGAGATGTGTGAAAAGTGGAGTAAAAAGTATGGTAATTTTTTGATAAGTAATAAATTACAACTTTGAGCTATTTTCTCCACATAAAAGTATACCTTGCAAAGAAAAGAACACATAAAGCCCCTTGGATCTTATCTTACAGAACTAGGCTAAACAAAATTGTAAAGGCTAGTGAACATAACAGTCAGTATGTGTCAATCTAAAGGAGGAACCAACACCTGGAGCAGAATGAGGAGGTGGCCTGCCCCAACAGGATTCAGTTATCCTGCATTCAATCCACCCCCACTGAGATTAGTCCTATGCCCTGGGTGAACCCAGCGACCTGCGACCATCTCTCAGAGACCAACCGACACCCCCCACAACACACGCATACACACACCCACCCACACACACACACACACATCCCCACACCCAGTCAAAGCGCCACATTAAAAAGTGTCTGAGCCAAACAGCAACATTCTTATACGAGATAAAATATGCTGTATGGAAGCCAACATAAGTACAGAATATGTTGATATCCACTGTGACTTTTGTCTTAGTATTAACAGCCATTAATTTTGGTGAGCTCCATCAACACAAGCGGAGCAATAGGACGGGGTACATTTTTTTCTGATGAAGTCACCACATCTGCGGTTATGAACAGTGTGTGTTTCAATGTCTACACTCTTTCTCTCTCTCTCTCTCTCTTTCTCTCTCTTTCTCTCTCCCACACACGGTCAAATCCACCATGCTCGCCTTCACACCACCAAACACATACAGCACAGTATGTATATGTACAGGCAAATGAGTAAAAACACACAATCTAAAAGGGGTGTGAGCGTCCGGGGGTGGGGGGAATGACCCCCTCGCTGACTGCTGGCCATTTCCCTCCAAAGTCCACCTCAACTCCCATGAGGTTTCAGGCAGCAGCTGAGTGTTCAGTGATGTCTGCAATTATCCTGTGTCTAGACAACGTCTAGAGAAAGACAAGGAGATGCACATTCTGCTCTGCTCTATAGAAGAAAAGGCCTGCAACAGACCACAATGTCTTTTCAGTTGGTGACGTGGTGGTTAATGAAAAGGTTAGGGCTGGACTAGGAACTCAGCCAACAAACACCGATGTAAACAAACAAAACAACAGTATTCATATATATATATATATATATATAGATATATATATATATAATTCTGATGAATTCTTTTCCTACACTTTCAAAATAAAACTGGAATTATTCTCCAGGTTTCAGGCTCATGGCTCCTGGAAGGCAGTATGCACTGCAGTATTTGTTAGGTTTACTTTTTATCTTGCTCACAACAGCCTAAAATGTGTTGCTTGAAAGAATTTATATTAATAAAACAAGTTCTAGTTTGAGTTGATTAAATTAAATTAAAGCATTGTGGATTTGCCCATCAGAACATAAACGTTGTTAGGTGTTATTAAACGCCCTTGTACTGCATTTTATTTTGGAGCCCACATATTCCTTGTTGTGCAGATAATGAGAAAAGATGGTGTCAGGGACTGGCTGAGACTAAGAAGAATAGAGAATTAAAAAATAAATAACAAATACACAGGTTAAAACAGGAAGGACATAATCTAAAAAAATAATAGTGTTGAAATAAAGAGGGTTTTGGAATAATTGTCTTTTCTTTGTAGACTATGAAGCGTGTGATAAGTGATATTTTGTCAACCACAGTCTTGAGCTGTTTACTGCCCTCCAAAGCCCATTCAGATTTTGGTTTTTAAATAACAAACTTTCTAGTAGATAGATATCACATTATCATCGCAATCTCATTTTGAAGTAACTTCTCTGTCTGAGAAGGCGATTTGAAGAAAATAAAAGAACTACAAAACAAGCAAAAACACACCGAAGCTTGAAGCAAAAGGTTGAGAGATGCAATGGGTTGTGGTGAAAGAAAAGGCTATGAGAGAATGAGCAGGTGTGGTGGGAAAGACCCATGGGCTTCAGGGAGAGAATAGATCAATAACTAATTTCAGTACCAAGCTTCACTCGCACTGTTTTCCAATAAATGCTGGATGGAGAGTACTGGCTTAGCCCTCCCCCCACTATCTCTATTCTATCACCTTCTACAGGCAGGGATTGGACTCTGTGGAAGACGGCTGTTTTTTTTCCCCCAGCATCGTGATTGTCGGTTGGGTGGATTATGTTCCTACAGCTAGTGTATTGTATAAATGTAATCCAACATTGCCATTCCCATTTCCATGTGTCCTCCATTCCACATATGCCGTCTCTGTATCTTTAACGTTTTTTTTTTTTTTTTTCACCGTTCTGCCTCCTGCAACCCTCTCCCTCCCTCTCTCTCCCTCATTCGACCAAGGCCAGTGTTGAGGTTTTGTCAAGCCTATGCAGGGAGATTCAGACAGACAGGAGAGTGAAGCGTGTGTCATGCAGGGCTGCTGCTGCTGCTGCTGCTGCTGCTGCTGAGGCTCTTCTCCTCAGAGGCTGTGACCTAGATAACCAAGAGGAGCTGGAGCGCCTGCAAGCCTTGGAGCCACTCCAGCTTCAGCAATGTCAGGAAGGGGTTAGTTGTGTAACACAATGTCCTATTTAGTTTGCTCGTCACACACACATGGATGCAAACACATACTGTATGTACCCTATGGTGTTCCTGTACCACCATAGTATGCTTCCTACAGGCACTGTTTGTTTATTACCAAAGATGGGATGTTCAGAAAAAACAGGAGAGGGGCCATAAATTCATCTGAATTTAAACATAAGCATTAAGAATGCTTAGTAAAACTTTCCACACCAGCAGCCACATTATGTCACAGTAAAACCACGTCAAAACATCTACAGGCACACTCTTCCTGCAGTGTTGTAGCATTTTATTCCTTCTTTATTTTAACCATTTGCTCAACTGATGTTTGGTGTGCACACTCAACCATGAGGCAAATATATAACACTGATTATTCTCCCATAACAGGTAGCCAGCAAACTTAAGAGTCATAGTCAGCGCTGCACTGCCACTACCTGGTCAATTAAAATCAGTCACATGTTGACAAACATAAAACAGTATTTAGTGGATATACAGATCAGGACACTGATGGTGAAACATGCCTGTTTACTTTATTGATCCACCTTCATGATAAGTGAGCAGATACACAAATTCCACAATACATCACCATCATGTTGAGGAGATAAAATATAGATGGACCCTACTGCGCTAGAACAACTTTAATAGGCTGCACTGAGAATAACTAAATCTTTGACCCTGGCATTTGAGCTACTTTTGATATGCAGGAGCAACACTGCCATCTGGTGGCTTTTATTTTGTATTGCAATTTGCTTTAAATATTAATTTGGTTCACTTGACTGTATGGCAGTTTATTCAACAGTGACAGATACAATTCAGACACTAATTTGCACATACATACCTTTGTGTGTTAAAGTAAACATAATCACATCTGTCTGTAAATTTGGCACTCACAACATACAATGAGGATTCAACAAAGGCCTCAATTTGTTAGGTTTAGCTTCATTTATGAACAAATGCCCAGACATTTTATTCAAATTACTTCAGGCCTGTTCAGTCTGTTATTTCAGATTTTAGGCAGAATAAAAACTATCATCAGCGTTGGCTCTGCTGGGGCTTGAAGCAGTCCCAACCAGGCTTTGGGGTGTATGTGCGCTCAGGGAGAAGAAAGTCTTTGAGTCTGTCTGGTAATGGCAAGGCTTTGACTCGGTCTTCCAAAGGCCAGGGCTGCAGGTGGTTCCTTATGAATGCCCGTCAAAGGCATCGCAAGGCAGGAGGGCTTGCTTCATGCTCTACCACCCGGCTGTGCAGGTCTACCAGAGCCTGAGCATATGGGTGAGGGTCGTGACCAGGCACAGGGAGCTCCAGCCTGGGAGGCAGATGTAATGTAGGGACATTTATCCTTGCTAAGTCGAGCAACACCTCGGCTTGCTCCAGGAGCTCAGAGGCGTGACTTTCATCAGAGCATTGCTGCAGGGCTGCTTGGAGCCGCTGGAAAAGGAGGCTGTAACCTGACCAACAGGAGTTGCCGTGATAGGAGCAAGCCAAAGAGGCTCCGCTCTGGATTAAGAGCACAGCCAGAGGAAAGAGACGGTCGAAGTGCTCCAGGCTCGTCTGTGTAAGGGAGGGCTCGCCATCCTCATTCAGACAGGAGCTGGGGTCCACACCGTGAGCCAGCAGTAGTTGTGTGGTTTTCAAGCAGAAGTTACCGATCTCAGCAGCGTCCTCCACGTTGGCCTCCAGAGCCTCTTTAACCAGAAACACCAACGAGGACTCAACTGTTTCACCGTCTACAGTAGCAGCATTAATGTCAGCACCTGTAGTAGAGAAAGCATCACTCAGAACCACATCGGTGATCAAATCTAGAACAGCTAGCCACTGTTATGTGCACAATAGAGAACATATGTGTCAGACAAACAATAACTCTTGTCTAGCGTTACACTAAGTCATTTATGAAACAGAACTACTGAGCATTTACAGCTTATAAAATGAGCCACTGCTCAAAAAAAGAATGGTAAAAATGAACGAAATAGAGCAAAAAGATGTCCTGCATTTTAACCCCCTGAAGGATTCAAATTCTAAAAAAAGAGGATCTTATATTTCCCATAATGCAACATATCTTTCAACTCCACAAACCTAGTTTGTAATGAAGGCTTTTTGTTATAAATTTGAAGCATCCAAGCTGAGATACCCCTGATGACATCATCAGGGTTATTTTCACAGGCTTGACAAGTTTGCCGCAGAAGCCATTATATAACAACTTGATTAGTACTCTACATGACAAGTGAGCAGATCTCCATGTGTATAAACCAAGCATCTTAGCAGTGAGCTGAATATGGTTTATCCAAATCTTTTTTTTTCATTATTTGCAAATTGGGCTCTGTTGAAAAAAAGAGATCTGAGGCCCACTTTTGAGTGGTTGGGACTCACTTCAAACCCTAACAATATCTGTTACAGTCACATCCTGACACATCCTGCATGAGAGTCTTGTGTAGGGAATATGGAAGTCATTGGCTTGTGTATAAATATTCAGGTTTAGGTGGCTTTCTTGGGTCGGGGCACTGTAAAAACTGCTGTAAAAACCTAAAAAAGACAAGACCATGGAGCTGTCTACATGCAGGCCCCCTAGTCATACAGTGAAACCTTAAGTATATTGGGGAGAGTGATTGATTTGTTTTAGTGTGAAGACGTTAAGATAAACTTTTAGTCCTCAGTCAGTCACTTCTTGTGTGGATTACAGGATTGCATGTGCATATTGTATCCTGAAATCCACTGACAGTTTACTTTGAACTCAAAATACATACAGATGGGTAAGTATGCAAATTAACCCAAGTTTCTGAATGTAGTGTTTTAACTGTGATCCTGTTTGAGAGGGCATTTGAATGACCAAAAGTGGACAAGAAGGAAAAGTGAAGATGAAGGATGTTTCATGGTCAGTACCCCTCTGAAGAAGAAGATGGATGTTCTCTGTATTGTGCACAGTGAGTCCATCGCTGCTTGCCAAGGCATGGAGCAGAGGTGTTTTTCCTTCGGAGACAAGGCCAAAGTAGTTAGTTTTCTGAATAAAAGAATGAATGTTTTGGGATTAGACTGGGTGATTTAAATTTACCATGTTTATCTCTTGCATTCACATCAGCACCTAGGTCCAGCAGGGTGAGCAGGCAGGGCAGTCTCTCTGACTCCTCACTGGCAAGATCCAAGGGACTGCTCTCATGGATCTACCAGTTACAATATAATAGTATTTACACCAAATGATTAAAAAACAGTTAAATGAACACAAGAGACGACACAGATACTTGTTTAAAGAGAAAGCAAATGCTAGTAGATTGGCTGAGGAATGCTGCTTCACAAATTCAGGTATCCAAAAAACAGGTGCTCTTTGGATTCAAGGACATTTCATGAAACTAAAAGACTAATACTAAAAGTATAAGTCAACCTGACTCCTTTTTTAGTTTCATAGATACTTTCCAGTTAGACCATTGACTCACTCTGTCCCTCTTTTCAATGTCTGCTCCATGTCCAACCAGCAGCCGCACCATGTTTGGCCTGTTCCGCAAAACTGCTATATGTAGAGGGTTGTAGTATGACACTGGGTCTGGAGAGTGGAAAACAAATATCAATATTAAACAAACTGAGTCTCACTCTTGGGGAGGAGATATAAGTCAGTCAGATGAAGATTTATGAAGATGCTTGAAACACAACCTTCTATATACTGCTTTATGTATACACCCTGATCAGTGTCCAGATTATAGACTGCCACTTCACATCACAACTGTATGTTCTTGCTCATGCCTGTCTGATAGCTGACACAAGCTAGCATGTTCTCAAGTGTGATGGCAAAGAATAGCAAATTCTTGAAAAAGAATGGAGAAACTTGGGCATTTTGCATGTGGGAGCATTTGTCAGTGTTAACTTTCTGGAAAGAAGTGTCCAAGAAATGTGAAAGATGAATGAAGCAGCCTCTGCCAGGATCCCCTAATTACGTCCCTGGGGAAACACATTTCTACAACCACCAGAGGTCACCACAGCAGAGTTTGGCTGAGCTCTGGCAGGTTTCCACTGCAATCTGCAAAAGGGAGACTTATCTCTCAAGTGTATATGGATGACAACTTTATACATATGCAGTTAGTTGTGTAAAGTAGGAAAACAGCAGGTCCACTCATGTTTTGAAGTGGAATCTGTCATTAAATGTTCTTTATCAATTTAGAGCACAAACAGCTGTGTGTGTAGCAGAGAACCATCATCGCATATAAAAAGAATCAAGATGGATGCTAGTAAACTAATTACCTTCCAGACTTCTCACACAGCAAAAATACATTTCCCTTTGAAAATAACTTGTTAAAACTAGTAAACCTATGTGACATGGAGGCAATAAGCAGTTTGAGCTTCACACCATTTTCATTCCCTTGTGTGCTATTATACTGTTCAGTGGGTGTAAATGCACTATAAATGCTGGAGACTCATGGCTTCCCGAAGAAACATTTTCTAAATGTCTGTTTGATAATATCACAATTTGAGCTATAATTAATTGGCTTCCACCCAAAAACTCAAATTGGTCCTGCAAGTTTGAACATTAACTTAGATCTGGGTGACATGTTTCAGGTTGATGTGTTGTTCACAATCAACAACTTTGAATAGATGCATACAGTTTGGAATAGATACAATTAAAATAATTAATGATATTACCTAATATTACTCATTCTCATTAAAGCAACACCCTCCTTTGTACCATAAGCAAAACCACTTGCCAACATTTAAATTAATCATGCAGCCCATAATTCTCAATTTTGAAGCAATGCTACTGAGGCTTGTCAACTGCGCTTTGGTGCTCTTCTTTTTTTGCAGTGAAACACATTTTTTTTTGCAGTGAAACACATTTTCAGGTACCATTAACATTAATATTCCTGAGTCTGAGACGCCAGCATATGTCTGAAACATCCAGCTGTATTTACTGATTTTAAACATGTGGACACTGCAAATGTGTGACTGGCCTGTTACTGGCAGTGATACACTAAATACCAGTGAAAAACTATAATCCATGTTTTAAGTGATTGCGCTGCACACAATTTGAAGGCAAATTTTGTTTAAAATCATCAGTATTAGTTGTTAATATAAGCATGAGTTTGAATTTACAAGGAAGCCATCTCAAATGTGCCTCATTATGAAAGATGCGTTATAGGATACATAGGGTTTAAATGCAATAGCCACAATACCATTACTGCTAGATTATCCTTTCTTTATTAGTATATCTGTATATCCACTAAATACTATTTTATCTAGAATTTCCTCTGAACAACATTGTAATTCTACAATATATCTGCACAACCAACGTCAACATTATTTAAAGCTCCCACTCCCAAATCATTACTCACCTTCAAAGTTTAAATAAGCTCCATAACGTAGAAGGATTTCAGCTGCGGACACCAGCCCCCTCTCTGCCACTTTAAACAGAGCATAGCTGATACCTTCTACAAACACTTCTGACTGGGACTCTCGCTCCAGAAGCTCCACCAGAGAAGTACACAGACCAGACTCGTCCTCGGGGCTTCGCACTCTGCACGCAAGGGCAGAAAGTGGCGCTGTTTCATTCAAACTGTGACAGACCACCAGTGTTTTAACCACAGAAATGAGTAGGCTACTACAAACTGCCACTGAAAATAAAACATTCATTACAGTTTCGAAGTACCCATTTGTCCTTGTTAGTTATTTAAAAAATACTATACATTTTGTTAAATTTTTTTAAATGGCAAAAGACTAACAATCAGTCAAACAACATGTACGGTTTCAGCTTTACCTGTCTTCCTGACCACCACCATTTCCTTCCTCTAGTCCAACAACACACATTACGGCATCTACCAGCGGCTGATACTCGTAAATGATCCTTCGAAACCCGTGGAGGAAAGGCATGGCTCCTCCGCTCCTCACAGCACGTAAGTCAGTCCTTGCACCCACAAAACAACTGTACAAGTAAAGGACAGAGGGTGTGTCAGTGCCCGAGAGTATCAGAGTCGTACCAGCTCATCTCTCTTAACGGTATCTCTTGAGTTCAGCTGACAAATGAAAAACAACGCGACACTCTCCGCTAACTTGCTAACGTTAACGCTTTGTAACGCTTTATAGAATTTCATATTATTTTAACATATTTAAATATGTCATTTCTGCTCACACGACGACTTTATTCCTCCTGACAGTTAACGTGGCATTTAGCTTGTTAACTTACAACTGTATTTGTGCTCTAAGAAAGAAGTTATATTGTTAGCTAGCAAGTAAATGTTAACACAGACAATGCTAGCATTGCTAGCTAAATTTACTCTGCTGCTGTCACTTACTTGCTAAATTCTGAATTACTGGTGTTTGAGAGATATTATTTAAATGAGGGAAGTTATTAGAAACTCACTCAGATACTCACGCCAGTCGTTTTCCTTCAAAACAGGAAGTTACCTTCCACGCCCACAGCAGTCCGACCGTGTTTTCATTCCCCTTTAAAGCAAATTTTTAACGAGGGTTCCTCTTTACGCTCCATGCTTCTTTACATGATAATATGAATATTTATTCAGGACATCTTTTTGGTGGTAATTTGTGAAGAAGAGAACATGCAAATGTCCTAAAACGATGGTTCTGACCGACAATGGAAAAAAGCACTCCGTTTCTCAAGCTAAAGTAGCCTACAACAATACAGCAATCTAAAAATATCAAAAGTAGAATACTTGTCTGTAGAAAAGAGGCTCTTGTGGCCAGTATGATACTGTTTCATATTACACGACTAGATCATTAATACTGATGCATTAATGTACAAGTAGTATTTTATTGTCGTACCAGCACAATGTGGAGCTAGTTTAATCCACATATACCTAAACCTAGTGGGTCAGGCCCCTCCAAAAGGTCATAAAATAAATCTGAAGGATTGTAAGAGGATTACAGGGGGGAAAAAGGGAAAAAAGAAAAAAGAAAAAAAAAAATCTGTTTTCAGTCTTTTTACTTTTCCCTAATCTTATATTTATTTATTTTGGTTACATAGTGGATAATTTGAACAGTTACTGACATGAAAAGTTTAAAGTAAACACACACACGCACACACACACAGTGGATCTGTCAATAAATGTTCTTTATGAATCTAGAGCACAAATAGCTGTGTGTGTAGCAGAGAACCATCATCACACATAAAAAGCTGAAACATGATGGACACTACAAAACTAATAACCTTCCACACTGCCATACATTTCCTTTGAAAATAATGTGTTAGAGCCAGTAAACCTATGTGACAGAGAGGCAATGTGCAAAGTAAGATTAAGTAAGTTAGACACTGACAACAGTTTTTTCTGTGTAACATAAAATGTTAAATGTCAAATTTGTTCAGTGATTACTGAAAAAAGACTAAATGTTTTACCACCGACTGAAACAGTTGCTTCACAGGTTTCAAACAACTTTTTTGTCCATATGGCACATTAGTCAAAGACAGCAGTGTTCAGATTTTTTTTGACAACTACTCCACTATGCTGACAGCATCTGGTTGATAACAGTCGCCTTTGTCCTGTTTAGCAAGCAAACCCCTGCCGTGTCTGGGTTTGGTAACAGATGGCTCACTTTGAGAACAGCAGAGGAGTTCTCTCTTACAAAAGATGTGATTTTTAACACATCTGTGTCTGATTTTGAAAGCAGCATATGTTAATGACAGTGCATTTTAACACAACATATGTTGTTGCTGACATACTGTATCATGCTTTGGAAAGTAATATAATACATGTCCTGCTGAGGAAGACAAATTAAACTAGCATATCCTTTTTTAAGGCTGTGAGACCACCGGTAAAATAAATAAAAGACTTTTTGCTTGAATGGTGAATTATATGAAAACAGCATGGGCTGTTTGGATTGTGGGGTTTGAGTGTGAAGATAAAAACTAGAAGTTATGGTTGGTGAGAAGGCTTAAAATGAATAAATAAATCAGTAAATCACTATTATGTAGGTAAAGTACTGTCTTCTGTTTGATTGCTGACCAAATAGTGTTTGATTCAAACTCTGTCTTTAGGTGGCAGCAGTGCAACACAAGCAAACAGACTACTGCCTGGAATCAGTGGTACACATCTGTTATCATATGACACATGGATGAGGGCACAGTTTTACATATGCATGAAAACAAGTACAACCCATCATGTGAATGCAGACATGGGCAGAATCACAAACAAATAGCACTGAGAATCTATTTGGCCTACTGAGAGCTTCTCCTCTCAAGTGGAAAACAAGGTTTGATTAATTCCAATTTTGTCACCTTCAAGTCGGTTATTATTTTCACATCCAAGTCACCTGATCAATAAAGCATTGTTCCCTGAACGGATGGCAGCTTGCTCAGAATCCCTCTAATGTGGCTGAAGTCTCTTTTGCTATTTCCCAACCACGCTCAATTTACCCTCTGTTTTCAAGCCATGTGCTCATGAATAATCTACTTTACCTCTCCCTATACAAACCTAGCAGTGATAAGTTCCAGAGTCTTTGTGCACACACCTGTCGGGGTTCCCTGATGAAGCAGACAATCTTTTTTTCTCACTCTGAAGTTAATTTGTACCTTTACCACCATGTGGCCACGGGAGCATACTGTTTCTTGTCAGACAACAGTAACAGCAGGTGGCACGATGCATCCAGCGTTTGGACATGAAAAAAAGTGTGTGTGTGTGTGTGTGTTGGGGGGGGCAAGCATCAGTATCGTTTATAAAGCATTCAATTTCAAGTGCTTGTGATCATCAAAACGTAACTGCTTTTGCAAAAATCCTCTAAGTCACTATTATTGGAATTCTCCCTGAGGAAATGCACAACTTAAAATGACTGAAACTACTTCGCTTGTTTGAGTTTTTTAAGCAGTTGTTTGTTTCACTCCTCTTTAAGCATTAAGCATTTAACCCACATAACCAACAATGACCTCACAAAGTCACAAACGTTTCACACTGATATAGTAATGTGATGAAACAACTCACTGGGATTATAGGTATCAAAGAGTAATGGTAGTAGTTAAGAACAATGCTTTATCAAAAACATCACTCTTAGTGTTGTTTGTCCTTTTCCTGCCATCAATTTTTGAGTTGGATTGGAGGATGGAGACAAAGAGGGGGAAAAGAGGGAAGATAACTGCAGTTCCGTTCCTATACCCCTTACGAGTAAATTGGTTCTTTATTAAATTTAGGCCCCATCTATCAATACAAAGAATGGTATCGGAATTACTTTGTAGGCCACAAATCGTTGGCAACAGATTGAGCCTTTCTTGAAACAAGGCCATCATTTATCTGGTTCACATTTCCTCCTGAGGTGAAAAGGAGCAGGACACAATAAGACTTTTATTTGTTCCCTGGGTGATAGATGTGACCCCCTCAAACCCCTGATTATGAGATTACCACAAGTAAAGTAAGAATCTATTAAACATTTAGACCTGTTGGTCCCTTTTAGATTCCCTCTATTTTTATCAAATAGTGCTGCCAAGGGGAGCTGGAGGCATGGGAGTCTCCTAACACCAAGGAGATTTACGTAGCTACAAAGTATTCTGGGAGATGCAAAGCTGTGTAATTTGTCCCGGGAGGGTGATGCATAAAGGAGAAGTTAATTACCATGGATACAAAGTACTTTTAAGATGTAATAAAACAGAACACACACAGAACTCCTCAGCTCCTGAAAGAGCTGCACACTGAGGTGAAAGGTGATAGAATACCAATGGTGAAGGTGAAGGTGGAGGCAGTGAATGATAATAGGCAGGGCATTGTGGTTTGGTTTTCCTCAGTTCCATACTGAGAGCTAGAGTTATCAGACCGGCAGGTCTGGGCCTAATATCCTTTTGTGCTGGCAGCATATTGCCAAGTGAAGATTGTGGATAGAAATAATCAGCCCTTTTAAAGGTCAGGGGAAGTTAAGCACACCCAAAGTAGACCATGACACATTCTAGCTGATAAGAAATAACTGTCTGTGTAAGGAAGAATGAGGAGAGTTCACCTTGTCCCACGTATGCTATCATGATTGCTCAGCTGTCAGTCAAATATAATGGCAGATATGCAGTCAACCTAACCAAAACAATAAGGAACTTGTAAATTACTTTGAGGCAAACAGGGTAATGCTCTGAAGTACTAATAGTGTGGTCATTATAACTTGACAGTAGTGTGACATTTGCCTTTGAAGTATTTCAGCATGGTAATATGTCAGAAAACACCTTAGAAAATTACAGAGGTAGTGGGAGCTGTAGTGTCAACCAATGTAGCGATGGTTTGATACCTTAAACCTACAATAAGTTAATTTCTGGCTACTTTGGGGCAACAGAAAACACTGACATGTCAGGTTTAAAGTTGATGCTGCTAACAATATAGTACATTATTTGCCTATTTACACACTGAGCAGATGTGAAGCATTCGTTTGGAGTTACAGTATGTTTTCATGGCCACCAAAATAATGTAGACTCACTGAGCACTTTATTAGGAACAAGTGCTTATTCATGCAATTATGGAGCTTCATTTAATGTTCACTTTAAACATCAGAATGGTGAAAAATGTGATCTTCATGACTTTGACTGTGGTAAAATATATATAAATAACATATATTTGAGTATTTCTGAAACTGCTGATCTCCTGGGATTTTCACACACAACATTCTCTAGGTTTTACCCAGAATGGTGTGAACAATAAAAACCATCCAGTAAGCAGCAGTTCTGCAGACAGAAACACCTTGTTGATGATACCCAGACTGGTTGGAGCTGACAGAAAGTCTATGGTAACTCAGATAACTACTCTTTACAACTGTGGTGAGCAGAGAAGCATCTCAGAATGCGTTGAACATTGAGACTGATGGACTACAACAGCACAAGACCATGTTGAACAGCCAACAAGAGAAATCTAAGGATGCAGTGGGCACAGGCTGAAGACTGGAAAGCCTGGTCTGATAAATCTGCTAAGGCATGTAGATGACAAGCAGCACCAGCATAATACACAGACCAAACCTGCCATGTGTTAACAGTCTAGGCTGCTGTAGGTGGTTTCATGAACATGACAAGTTCAGTGTACTTCATTGGCCTCCCCAGTTATCAAATCTAAATCCAACAGAACCTATGGGATGTAACAGAATGGGATACTGGCAGTATGAATGTGCAACTGACAAATCTGCAGAAATTATGTGATGCAGTCATGTCAACATGTACCAGAATCTCAAAGGAATGTTTCCAACATCTTGTGGAATCTATGCCACAAAAAATTGGTGTGGTTTTGAGAGCAAAAGGAACTATCCAACATTAGTATCCTAGTAAACTGCTAGTTTTGTTTTTACTGTTTTACTCTAAATACTGAGAAAAATATCTGGTTCTTTAAGTGTAAAATGTTCTCTAACTAGTTATTAAGTTTGGTGTAGTAACTACAATCTGTAGAGCTGAGAGTAACTGCAGTCTGATGATAATTATCTGTGGGTTAATCATAATGACAGGCACCTTTTACATGCATGCAAGCATATGATTGATTAAAGGAATACTTAGATTTTTTGGGCACCCAGTCCTCCAATGTAGAAAATACTAAACAGTGTGGCACAAAACCCCTTGTAAAATGGCAACTTGCAGACTTTTTTGTTCAAGGTAAACCAACAAGATATAATGTGTTATTAATGAGCTTTAGAGGTGCTGATAGGTGGAGTTTGTCAATGTTGGACAGAGTCAGGCAACAACAGTTTCCATCTGTTTCCAGTCTTTCTGATAGGCTAAGCTAAGTGACTGCTATTTGTAGCTTCAAATTTAATGGACATATATGAGAGCTGTATTTTTAATGTAACTATTTAGAAAAAAGTAAATATTTGTATTTCATCAACATGTCTAACTATTCCTTTAACATGAAACTATTGATTATAGTTGCTCTATAGAAACATCCTTTATTTCTCATTCTAAATAGTTATTTAAGTGTTTATGTCCTGTTATTGGAAGGCACTAACATGGCTTTCAGTAGAGTTTAGGCCACAAAATAAAGGACAAATCATTTGGGACTAGTGACTTACAGCACTGTAGGCCATAGGAAGGTCACTCTTTGCCTTCCCTCTGGGCATCAGTCTTGAAAACAGAGTGATGGCCCTGGAGAGGCTGATAAGTAAATACAGTTTTAATGGGCTGTGAATGGCTGGTGGTAATCTGTGCGGGTCGGGAGTGGGCAAGGCACAGAGGGCGACAGGGCATTCTGCAGCGGTTATTATTAATGCTATCATAGATCAGATAGGCCAGGGGAGGAGAATGAAAGGTGGTGATGAATTTGGGCCTCCTGTCTACCAACTGACTGGAGGACAAGCTACTGAAGCTGGTTAAGGTCACAGATGAAGGATACCATCCAAAAGAAGACACAAGGGACGATTCATTATGTATAATATAGAGGATGGGATCGTATATACCCCTGGGGACCTACTGAAGGTTATGGGGTGACAATGGGAAACTTCAAAAACACAGCCTCTGGTGTGTTTCTGCTTACCCAATTTGGTACTCCTAATATCTGAATATTCCACAAAAGCTATAATATATATGCGTAGCTGGCTTTAGTATTCTTGACAGAAACTCTGTGTCCTTACAGGAAACTGAATTACCTAACATTCCAAAGTAAAATGTGGCAATAGGTGTCTGACAGTAGAAATACAGTGTGTTCTATCTGACTGTGTCTGGCATTTCAGTCTTCACTCTATTTTCAAGGCATGAAAGCTTCCAGATCTTTTTCAAGACATCAAAGACTCAAGACCTTTCTCCAGACATCAAAGTCTGTCACCTGTCCTAGGAGAGGTCTGCAGATCTAAACGTCACATCTGTCAAGACACAATTGCTTGTATCTTTGCCTCCTATATAGCTGTTCAAATACTGCCCTAGGCTTGTGCTTCTGTTTTTAAAAATGTATTCTTCCAAATCTAATGTGTCTTATCATCTTTAGGGAGGGAGATGGATGGTTTGTGAGTTTTTATGGGAGCCAATGTATTGGTAATTTAGTCAGGGAAATGGACTTACCATGTGCAGAACTAAGAGGAGTTCAGCTACTTTTGTTAATGACTCGCAGCTAGAGACGATGTAACCTAAACCACCCTGGCTCTGTCTGGTGCTCTCCCTGATTTCCAGCAGTTGAATGGACCTCAGTGTAGCATGGTCTTCAAGGGATCTGACTGAGTGTCAGGCTCTAAAAATGAGCTACTTTTGGACTGCTCCCAGCCTTTGTGTGAGTAGTTCCACCCCACCATTAAAGCCAGGGAAGTGACTGCTCTACATCAACACTTTTGTCCTCCCCCCACCTCTAATGCTTTTTGCAGCTGTACAAGAGTGAATTTGTTTCCAGGATCAAATTGCGCACATTTCATAGGGAGTGAAAGCTTGGCTTCTTGAGGAGAAAAATGGAATTTGAAGTCAACCAGAAAGGATGCCTTAAATTAGGACAGATGCAGTGACTGTAACTATGATTTAGTGGTCAAAGAGATTTCAGACTTACGCTTAGCTTTGCAAACATCTTCACAACAGCCACACTCTCTGTGTGAATGTAAGTAGTGTCCTGGGTGATTTTCTCTCTCTTTGTCAGGCCTTTTTAAATATGAACTGCTGCATACACCCCATACAGAGTGGAAGTATAGGTTGTGATACCACTTTCCACATTCATATAACTTAATTATATTAAATTTGTGCTTTTGATGTAAGAGTGTGATGTTTTGTAAAACAGACCATGCATTTATTTCCCCACATAAAGTATCATTAGGTCACATACATACAATTTTAGTTCTGCACAATTAAAATAGTTAGAAAATATTTGGTCCCTTACTATGTGATTAATTTTGATTAATAAACATCACCTTCCTTTGTGAAATTTTACAAAGTAATCATTACATTAATTACAAAATCTCAAAACAGCATGGCTCTCACTTTCTCACAATCAAAATGCAAACCAAACTAATGTGAGGTCCTAACCTTACACAGCACAGGCAGGCAAGTAAAGCAATAAAACAAATCCTGAGGAAAAGAATGATTAGACTGTGACTGACTCATCTGATGGTTCTGTATTTAGTGTTCATGGATCTTTATTTATCTTCCCTTCACAACACCATCTGGACTGCACTGCAAAAAAATCGACCATGTGGCTCACGGTTTAATCAATTACCAGATTACAGTAATAAACCATTTCATTTCAATTTTGGTGTTTCAGTTTTGATGAATTCATCAGCGGAGCCCCAACAAATGAATTCAAAGAAACTGAAAATACTGTACATACCGTATATACTGTATAATACCAAATACTGTATAAAGCCATATATCTTGTTCACATTTGAGGTGATATAGCCATGTATATCTGTTTGCTGGACATCGCTACCTTATGAAAAGAGCTTTTAATCTTGTAGGGTGGTCATCTATGTCATTTTAGAAGGCTGTTGAACACATGTGCTTGGATAACCTTTTGTCCCTGATGGTAATGAATAGGAATAAGTATGGAAAAATAGAACGAATGAATGATGTCCCGGTAGAAGTAGTCTGTAAATGTAACAAGGACACTAGAAACGCCCTGCTGAGCTCTACAGACATGCCTCAACATGCTGCAGTGATAAAATGGAGAATAACATGGCACAGTCAAGACGTAAGAAGTGACATACTTACATCACATTCGTTATTTTTTCGCTGTCATTCACTTTAGACATTGATTTCTAATTTTATCTCTGCAGTATCCACAGTGTCATATGTCTGTCACCGTCTGTCGTCCACTTCCACACCTGAGCGGCACTGAGCTTTTTTCTCAGTTCTCATGCCACACGGGGTCGCTAGTGCCTGCCAAGTGGCGCATTCATGCAATCAACTCGACCTGTCCGATAACAACTTTTTAAGTCATTCGTTTTGTTCACAGAGGGCGACGGTGTCGATAGGAAACTATATTTAGAGAAGCTGTAAAGGTATGACTTTGGTTAAAAACGCGCTCTGACAGTCCTGTGTGAGGACGAACAGCACTTAGAGGGAGATGCCTTTGGGTTTAATGCGAATTCATTTGAGTAAAAGTGTTTGATAAAAATGTTTCATGTTCCCTGATGCGTTCCCGGAGCGCCTCACGCCCCCCGATGTACGCCACTGCCAGTTATTGTCACTGCTATAGGTTTTCTTCTTCTCCGCTCCTCTCGACGCGCATTGGACGGGCTGACAATGCGTAAGCTCCACTGAAACTGTAGCCTATAGCCTGTCTGCACATGCATAGACAGATGAAGGCTTGAAATCGGACTTTGGCAGAATATTTAAACCACCTGGTGCCAAAGTCTAATTAGAAGTGGCAGCTGAACATTTGGCTCGGAGAGTAGAGCTCTGTGCGCTCCGCTGTGGCTGCAGGGTGCTGCTGGAGTTGCGCTCGGTCAGGACTTCACAGAATCCCGAGGGTGCCTGGGTGTGGATGTATGCTGACCTGTATGCTGTTGCGACTTTAAGTTCTCCACTTTTATATATATCTCAACGCACATGATGTCGGGCGGGAACTGCTTTTATTCGTCACAAATTGTTGGACTATACGCACACAGCAGCCAACTTCAGGAAACCGGTGATGTGGAGGATACAGAGCAGACAAACTGAGCAACTGAGGGAAAAGGATTGAATACATTTTCAGTTGGGGGGGTTTTGTGGGGATAAAATTGATTTGGAACTCTGAGAGAATTGTTATGAAAATGTATCGCAGCAGACGTTTCGTTGTGGTTTTACCAGCCATCTAAGCGTCTTCTCCTCCAAACATGCTTCAGAGAGTGATGCAAAGCTGCGCGCAAGTTCCTTCTCTTCAATATTTGATTTTTTCTGACAAAAACAAGTTGATAAGACAGGACTGAAGAGGCTCTCGAAAAAACTTGTTCACACGCGCTATGATTTTTTAGCATTTGCATATGACTGGATGAGGCATGACATTTTACCAGAAAAGATGCTTTTTCATTTTTTACCACCGATGCCGCAAGTAGGATTTTTTCCTTTTATTTAAGCCACTTCGGCTTCCATACAGTTTTTTGGGGGGGATTCTTGTTTTCCTAACGGCTTTAAGAAACATGTTGCATATCCTCGCGCTTCAGTCGGCGCTGTTACTTTTGGGAGGTAAGCACAATTTGTCTGTATGTGTTCTAGTCCACTCTTAACTAATGATGTGTGTTTTCTTGTCTTTTCTTTGTCTTTAAAACAAACAATATACAGCCAGACATAAAGCAGCTGAATAGAAACTGCAGCCCACCTGAAAAAGAGAAGCAGGGGAGACAGGGCAGTGCTGTGAGTCACTGCTATATGAGGGTGTCAGTCTTCTATTATCTCAACTGATGTGCCATACAGTAAGCTATTATAGTGCAGGCATCTAATGTACTTATACTCCCTGAAAACAATTAAAGTTCATAATATATAGTCACTTATATATTATGTCTTGTGAAGAATCCACTGCAGACAGTGCTCAGTGGCTTTGCACCTGTTCAATATACCCAGAGCAGCTCTGACCTTAAATAACATTTATCTCATGAATATTTCAATGTGACAGGGATTCTCCTGTGCAACAGAAGCACTGGGGCTTTTATTACCTCGTGGCTTGTCAGGCTATTACATCAAAATTAATCTCAAAGCCCATAATTTATTTGATGGGAAAAGTTACACAGGCCTGCAGTGGTGAGCTCAAATCACAACATGACAATAACAGCATCACATCATGCTATAAAAATACTTTTTTTGAGTTTTTGTTAAAACAGAGACAATATAAATTTCAGTGTCAGTGCACATGATGTTGCATCAATCATTTAGTGCCACATGGAGGAAAGCACCATTAACTTTGGGTGCCCTGCAGCCAGAGTATACAGATCTGAGGGTAGCTGGTGGTCTGGCTAATGAATCTGCTCTGTCTTGTGGGAAAAGGTTTTAAAGTAAAATGCTGTTTGGAAAATGTATCCTGCCCAGTGTTGTGAATATTATCTCCAGGTGAGACCTGGCTTCAGCAGCTTCCTCTCTTATCAAAGAGAAGGAGCTTTTGATGTCATACCTTTAAGTTAAATAATCTGTTAAGCTTT
Source organism: Lates calcarifer (assembly GCF_001640805.2). Lineage (NCBI taxonomy): Eukaryota > Metazoa > Chordata > Actinopteri > Centropomidae > Lates > Lates calcarifer. Next base: position 16,531,173 of record NC_066845.1, read on the forward strand.
TTTTTTTTACAGCTGCAAATAGTCACCTTCAATCAGTTGCAATGAAAAACATCTTTCTTAACCAGTGACAACATCTTGTTTGCCCCTTTTCCTTGAAACCAAGAATAATCTGATTATTTCCATATAAAAGCCTACGGCTAATCAATTATCAGTCATGAGCCAAACAGAAGAAACACCTACACTGATTCCCTATAGAATGAAAGGCTCTGTGGGAGTAGAAAGTTACCACTCTACACTCTCACACTGATTCTTCCATTGTGCACGTACACCTTGATAATGCTTCTTTGTCAGGGCTCAGAGGATGACTCTTATTTGACAGTGTCTCTGTTATGAGTGCTGACTCACTGGCTTGAAGTGTATGATAATGATGTTTGCCATATGCCAAGGCCTTCACGGTAACCATACACAGTATGATCCTAATTGAGCATTGTGTGTCATAAAGCTGCAGGACATAGCTTCTCACTGTGAATAGTGATGAAAATTGATAACACACTGCAGGAAATGAGAGGATCAGATCCATGCTAGAAAAATGCCTGCATGGCATAATGAAGCCATAATTAGGGAGGGAGATCTTCTGGTACTTGTGGTGCGACTGTGACAATAGCCTTTGTTTGAAAAGTGAAAATATTATCAGGGCAGGGAGTTACCAGACCTAAAATACTGCCCAAAAATCTGCAGAATAAAATGTCATTGTGATAAAGCAAAGATAAGGCCTAAAGGTCTTTTTTCTGCGTTTAGAGAACTGGCCTTATTTCTTTTATTTTAAAAAGTCTGTCCTCTGTAGTAATTGAAGCCACTAGGTGTGTACTAGTGAGATACCTTGCTGGGATTCCTGAGAGGAATATCCAATCTTCCCTCCCTTCGTCTTATCCTTGAGCTTAACAAGATCCAAAAGGGGATCAAGCAAGGATAGCCTTCAGTCTACATCTTTAAGTACTAAGCACACAGCCCATGCCGTCTCTTGTCTCCGCTGTGCGTCTGTCCTCATGCGTCTATATCCCCGTCAAGGGATGCGGCTTGTCCTGTAGGATTTCTTTGGAAGACCAGCATTTTATTAAGCCTGCAGAGATTCCTAGGCTCTTTCTCAGTGGAGAGTTTTGATCTGTAATTGTCTTCAGAATGATCCACTGCTGTGGTCCTGCACCCCAGTGCTGTGGCACACATCCAGCTCTTCTTCTTTTGCCCCTGGCAGTCCTTAAAGCCTTGCAACTCATGTCCTTGAGCAAGGAAAGACCATGAAATAAAAGAGAGGGGTGACATATTGCACAGAAAACAGACTCTTCAAAATTTACTGGAAAAGAAAAGTATGACACAAATCAATGGAATAACAGAGGTGTATGCAAAAACATGTTAACTTCCATCTGAGAGAAGAAAATATTTTTCTCTAATTATGTTGGTCTTTATACTTTGCTACATAAATTGGTTATAGAGTGTCATATGTCTATTTCTAATTGAAATTAAATCAGTGGGAATGTTTTTGCAGAATTAAAGACCACCACACAACTAAGAGGCCTGACTTCATCAACACTGGATATTTTCATTTCAGCTTTACTCCTTGTCCTCCTAGTTTTTTATTGCTCTGGAAGATTTTAAATTAAGTCCAGGAACTCTAATTGAGAACTACTAATCCTAAGTTCTGCTTAAAACCTTTTGACAGCATCAATTATGCTTTTATCAGGAGCATATGGTCGTTAAAATTTAAATGAGCCTCTGTCTTCAGCGAGTCTCCATTGGATAGACCTGCAATGTCATTTAGCTGGTGTTAACTCAGTTATGGTGTTTGTATACGGATCAGAGAACATGAAAAGAGCAGAAGAAATCCCTGGCTTGGTGGTATTTTTATCAAGGCTACTTTCCAGCTGTGCTTTGAGCAGACTGTGGTGCACCTCTGAGATTTGTGACAGAGGACACTGATAAAAAGGAAGATTTTTTTTTCAATGTCTCAGATCCAATTTGGTGTAGCTTGGGTGTTTTCTGTCGTTCCTCTTCTTGGAAGGAGAAAAGAAAAGAGGCACAGTAGCAGCAGCACGGCACACTCTGGGTTTGAACTTCACTATTGTGTACCAACCATCGCAAATGTTTCACGCTATATGTTTGTACGTCAAAATGTACACCTTTGTTTTTTAATGACCATTTTATCAAACACAGTGGGTAGGTGGACTCTCATCTAAATCCCCTGTACTGCTCATTATACTTAGTGTGTGTGTGGGAGGCATACATTGTAGCTTTCCAATCACTGAGTCAAAAGAGGCTTTTTGCCCCCATAAATTCATATATCATCAGTATAATGTCCTGTAATATCTCCACGAAGCACATCTGCCCTGTGTTAATTGGCTCTTTATAACTGCCATGATCTCACATTCAATTTAATCAAATTTCATGATTAGGGAAGGTGAATGTAGGAAATCTGTGTAAAAGCTTTAAAGGGAAGGGCTGTGAATGTGCATGTGTGGAGGGGTGGGGGTCATTGTAATAACTGACAAACGTGCTGATGCGGTGTTTGTGTGTGCTTTCATCAGTGGATAGTTGTGTCTGAACAGAGGACCTCCTCCTCATAAATTTGTCGGGGAGTTCACAGCCAGACTGTCTGCCTCGGTTAGATATGGTGCAGCATCAGGAAAACACCCAAGACCACCAGTTCACATCCAAATGCACACTGCTACAAACTCATACTTTAATGTAAAGAAAGTCATTCATTGATAATAATAAACTTAGACTACACAGACAATTTCAGTTCATAATTATTGGATTTAGAGCTCATAATTTAAAAAAATATTGTGCAATAGAATAAACTTAAAACAGGACTGTGGGTTTATAGCTATGCTAGTGGCTCCGTGAGGCTGCTAACATTATCATGCCAACATAGTCACGATGACAAAGATGTTAAACATGTTAAACATGCAATTATTACTATTTTAATCATGTAAGTTTAGAATGTTAACATGCTAACAGTGACTAATTAGAACTAAATACAGAGTGCAGCTGTATAATAATTGTATTGGACATACTAAAATTTTGACCTGGTGATGGTGCTAGAGGAAAGGTCAGGGGATTGCAAGAATTGTTAATTTCACTGTCTGAGTGCCACAAATGTGTATACCAAATCAAATATCAATCAATTTGATGAAAAATTTCCCTCAAAACATCAAATGTCAACCATACTATTGGACTAAAAGTTTGGGAATCACCAAAGTCGGTAATCCTTTGGCAACTATGGATGTTTGTGCCAGTCTTGCCTGTTTCACTGGATCAGTGAAAACTTTCATCTATATGAAAAGGATCATAAAGGTAATTAGAATTATTCCTCTGGGGACCTTGAACACATCTACAAAATGTCACTGTAATCCATCCAATAGTTGTAAAGACATTTAATTCAAAACCAAAAATGTCTACCTCATTGTGGCACTAGAGGAAAAAATCAGGATTGCAGGATTCAACCTCTAGAGACCAAATTGCATTGCAGGCCATACAAAAGTTGTCAATATAATTCACTCAGAGGTATCACATAAGTCATTAGGATTCACCCTCTGGGCACCATGAATGTCCGTACTAGATTTGTGCCTAGATCAAAGCACTGTTGCTATCCCTAGAGCCCTACCACTAACATGGCTAAAACTTTAACTAAAAGAAATAACATGTTCCCCCAATACTTGACAGCTCTCTGAAATTGAGTAAGCTACAGCAGCAGTTCTTTGGTTGACATGACCTCTTTATTTGACCACCTACTGTAGTCTCATAATGCAGGTTCAAGGGCACACTTACACCAAATGTATCACAAGAACTGACATAAAAACCTTGCTCATTCAGGAAAGAGTAGAGGCACTGGAATACAGTTCATTAAGAATGGTTTCAGCTCTTAAACATATGCCTTGATGTTTCTGTCTGTTTACGTAGTTTGGCCTGTGGGCTTTGATACATGTGCAACTACATCGCAACTATACAGAACTATTTCAGCCAACTTATGATTTTCAGGCTGCAAAGAAAATTCCTCCCACAAGTTCTCCCATACACACTGCCCAGACATCTTAACAGTGCTGAGATATGATGCTGTATTTCCTGCAGATAACATCCCTAAAAAAGAAAAAAAAAAAAAAAAAAAAAAAAAAACCTTATGCATTTACAGCTTTATAGTGTAACCTATTTCTTGCCTTGAAATGCTTTTTCTAACCGTCTAACACTTTTACTCTGCATGAAGGAGGCAGAAGAAAAGACATTTTCACTGTTTACCGTAATATGAATCATGTGATAGTCAAAAACACAAGAATAAAAAGGATTGATTATGTTTTTATTACTTCAGTGCATTAATAAAATGTCATTAGTAGGAGCTTTCCCTGAAAACAAAAACTGCTAAGACAGCATCCCACAGTATTAGATTTTTATGTAGTATATCCTGGCGGAAACAATGTGAATACACTCAAGACATTTATTTCCTTATAACGATTGTGTTTTTTCCCTGCAAGCAAAAAGGTGAGAACAAACATAACATGAACACATCTGCAAGAACTTTAACAAGGAATTGAAACTTCAACATAGAAAAAAAATAAAAAAATCTTTATGTATCACAGGTGTATTTTCTGCTTTTCCTGCCAGTGACAGCATAGCTTCATGCTGTTCCTTAGCCAGATCTTGCTTCCTTCTTGTCAGTGGAGATGAATCCATAACTCCAATTGGTTATGCATTTTTGATTTGAGTAATCACAGGCAGGTGGCTGGACAAAAGGCTGTCACTACATCTGAGGGAGTGGAGCACTTGGTTGTGTGCGGAGCTGTCGCTGTCTATCAGAGGCATCAGAGCTTAATGCATTAGAGGCAATGATCTGACAGGTACATATTGTCAAGGCCCATTGACTTCTTTGTGGTGTGGCTGATTGATTGTGGAGATTATGTTAAAATGAGAGTCGTGTACCTCTTTGTGATTCAGAGTGGTGCGCTTATGCAGTAGAATGCTGAACAGCAGCCTCAAAACTACCATTGAATTTTAATTTTAAAATATATTAGTTTTATCCCTTAAGCAGTCCATTCTGTTTCTGAATAATGACTATTGTCTGCTATAGTTGGAACAAGACTGAGAGAGAAGACAAGAGTTTGTTGTGCCCTCTCATCAGAGACAGCAGACTAATGCACAGCTGCATGAAGAATGAATTATGGTAGATGTAGAGGTGCTTCTGACACAGCACATTTCATAATTTGAAACAGAGAGCATTAATATATAAAAACAAATCACTGTGTGAAATCAACACTTTTATTGTCAGTGAAGCAGCTTTGGGCTTTACCTCAGTGTGACGTCACAGATTAACATTCCTTATCCTTTCTGAGTGATCAGGCAAATACATATTCCATTGTCTCTTGTTTTCACTATCAACAAAGGGGACAGTCTCTATATTAATATTTATTGATATATTTATTATAATATTCCTTTATAAGAAGAAAGTATAATAAACAGCTGCATACACAGGGCCAGAAAGCACTATCACAGTGGTAATATAAATATGGTCGGTAAGCAAATAACTTCAAATCAACTGATGTAAAGGTTTTATTATCAAGTAAACTTTTAAAGAAATTAAAATTGGATATGATCACATAAAGTGTGTTACTGTCATATGTAATTTCATCCATAAACACTACAGTATGTGTCCTCATCACATACTGTATTTTATAAATGTTATATTGGTAGTTGGGTTCATAAGTAACAAATCACACATAGTCATTTGATTAATTATGCATAAAAAAAAAATACTGATTAGTGCAGTTTTGATTTTGAAATTCAAGGAATCCATATCCAGAATGTTCATTTGTCTTAACTGAATTGATAATGTAGATTTAAAATGTATGTATCAGTATTGGCCTTAAAATCCAGTGCCAGTGAGGCTGTAACATACATGTAATGTATATCATGACAATATGTGATATGTCATTATACATAGGTGGTTTTCAATATTTCCTTGTCTCTGTCAGTGAGAGAACAGTTTTGAACTTGTTATATGCAAAGTATGCATTCAAAATGGACCAACCAGTGTGAGAGTTAAAATGACTTTCAAATGTGTGGTACTGATTATGGGATGTGATGCTTCTTTGCTGCTTTGATTTTAAAGCCGATACTGAACCTCTAAGGAATAATCATTTGTTCATTCACTACAACTTAATTTTAAATGTAAATAGCCTGAAGCACACTGACCATTGGCTAGATGGTACTTGGTGTGATTGGAATGCCAGTGTATCAGTCTTGACATAATCACCAGGTCCTAATCAGTGTGAAAGTAATGGCCACTTCAGAGTACAATCAGTGTACAAGTTAGTCTGGCAGAAGTAGCTCTAACTTAATGAACTCCCCTGTGTGAACTCACTGTGCACAAAAGTCAGCTTGCCCACACTGACTTCCAGGATTTAAGAAGCATTGTCCTGATATTTATTTATCCTGTTTTTTCAACTACACGTGAAGCAAAGACATGTTTTCATGCTGTCATCTTACCCTTGCTGTCCAGCAACCTCCAGTCCTCCAGTTTTTGGCAGCCTGGAGCGTTCATGCTGCTTTCTTTCTCTCATGCTCAGGGACAGTGAGCTGATGACGAGGGAGGATTAGATTTGTCCAGTCACAACATAGACAGTATGGCAGTCGTGAGTCATTGGCCCTGTGGTGCTCAGTTGTGTCACCCAGGCCAGGAGGGGCAGCGCTGGCAGTTAGCACATCCTGCCACAGCTCATTCTGAACCACTATCTGCAACTGCAGATTCTCCTCTTAACCCAGAGGCCCTTCATTTCACACAAATTGGAAAGAGCCACACCAAGCTGAGACAGAATGACCCCAATGATAACGAAGGATTAGCCTAAAAAATATTACAGTTTAATTCAAATTGGGAATAAAACTGCATCCAGGATATTAATGCAACGCTGAATGCTGTCTTCTCCACCTGCCCAGAATTAGAATTTGGATTAGTTATATCATGATAATTTTTATTTGCCATGCTGGAAATGGCTCTGTGGATGGTAGTGTCTGTTGGTTGGTTCCTTGGTCAGTCCACCACTTTGGCCCAGAGCATCACAACCGATTTTATATATTCACGGTCCTCAGAGGAGGAATCCTAATGACTTTGGTGATCCTCTGACTTATTCATCTATGTGACAGTGAAATACATCAACACTGACAAAAAGAAATGCTAATTTTGTTCAAAAATTCATGGTGACAAACAAAGGATGATCCCTCTGATTGAAATACGTCAAAAATGATTGGATGGATTGCCATGAAATTTGGTGTAGAAATTCATGTTCCCCTCAGGAAGGATATTTCCATACATTTGGTGATCTCTTCTCTTTTCATTCATTAATTCATTCATCAGGTCAATTTTTAATTTGTCCAGCAGTTTGTCTTTTAGACAAGGTACCTGCAAACTAATTACATCCCATCAGCCTCAGCTGTACGTTGTGTTTAGTGCTAATTAACAAATGTTAACCTGCTACCATGCTAAACTAAAATGGAAAATGTTATATCTACTAAACATCAGTACTTTGACACTGACAGTGAGAATTTTAGCACTTTCGCTCTGCCAAAGTTCACCCTTGAAGTCTTGTTATTTAGCATTCAGGTTACAAAATGTCATAAAAAAATACACTGCAATACGAGACAAAATCAGAGAATAATTAAAGAGAACTCTGGGAGTGGAGTGATAAAACAGTACTGACTTACAGTTTACTTACTGACCCCTGTTTGTCAGTATGCATGCTGGGTTGAAAGTTCAGAAATGTAAGCTGAAGGCAGGCCATTAACTGTGTTGAGGGTAATGAGCAAAACCTTAGAACTGACTCTGAACTTTGCTGCCAGGCAGTGGAGTGAGGCTAATATGGTGGTTGTCTTTGCATCCATTAGAAGCACTTTTTGTACAGCAGTTTAGTATAGATAGTAAGACATAGTATGGATTTGAATATGGATTTGGTGCATTTTGCCAGCATAGCAGTCTATGGCAGTTTGTATCCTTTAAGTATCATGTGACAAAAACAATATTGAGATTTGATTTGAATGTTTTTTGGCTTTGAATTTAATTTGGTAGAGTGATACTCTGAGGTACTTTCCACTCTATAATGCACAGAAATTATTATTTATGTTAAAACAGTAGAAAGCAGCTGTCCTCTCAGATTTCACTCCATCCTCCTCCATTTTGGCTAAGATCCACTGAGAATGATGGAGGTCTTGATATCATTTGCTCGGAGGACATACTAACTATTCCCTGGTATGAGCCTGAGATAAGTGCGAACAAGCATTTGGCAAGTGTTTCTTTGCCCTGCTGGGCTGCATTTGATTACTCTTGCTGTCTTGCTTCATGCTGTTTTTGTGCATTCTCGGAGAACCTTGAAGATTGTTGTGTGAAGGCCCTGTAATTAGATGTTCTGGGACTATGGCAACTGCTGAAATTCAGAGTGATGTAATCTGTGCTCCATCCTTAATTGCACATGCCATGTGTAGGATGGCTAATTTAGCCCATGAGAATGAAGAAACTGCAAGCTTTTTGCCAGTTTTCCAAAATCAGTCCATATATGGGATTTCTCTGTCGGGTTGTATTTTTTACAGCCTGTCTGGAACTAACACACATGTATATTGCTTTGACAGAAGATGTGAATTTTATCACACAAACAGTGCAAGCCTGCATTCCTGAAGTGAGCATGACTGCTTCGACAATATCCATGCCAAAGGACAGGGAAAGCAGTGAGAAAAAGTACAGCAATGATAAGGGGAAAGGATCTATAAAACAACTAAGCATGTCTGGTGTTGTACTTATCTGGTCTTTTCAGAGATGGAAACCAGGGTGGTTCATCCAAAGAAATATTCAGGATCTGACCTTCATGTCAACAAAGCAGCTTTTGTCCAAATGAGTATATGTCTGGAAATATATTGTAAGCTGACCATCAGAGAGAGGTGGGTTGATCTCTGAGGCAGCAGACTTCTGTGAATGAAGACAGATGAGAAGTGAAGAATGACTCTGTTGCTGCAATGGCACAGTAAACATGAACCCACCTCTGAGACAAACAGTAAGAAACTAAAAACTTAAGTTCAGATCCTCTTTCACAAAAAAAAAGAAGAAAAGAAAAGCATACAAAGTACATAAAACCTGAAAGCATAGGATCTAGGAGAATTCTATCAATTATTTGATAAGGGATCTGGAGTCGCATGCAATTTCACAGAGGAAACTCAGAAGTGAACTTGTGATTTATTTTTGGTATATCTCTTCATGTTGTAAGAAATAGAGCCATGCTGTAACAACTGGGCAGCAGTGATACAGAGAGTAGCAGGAGCCCAGTGTTGAAGTAGCATTTAATCATATTAATGGCAGTGGTATGACTGAACCAGTGTAGCCACGGTTTTACACACTGTGCTTAGAAATTGCCCTACATGTCTGTTTTTTATCTACTTCAGCACTGATTTAAATGACACTCATACCTGAATAAAAACACTCAAATATAAAACCCGACTACTGTTACCTGCTCTGGGGCTGTGGGTTAATTTACTGTCAGTGCTTCTAATTTGAACCTTGGTACAGGCCAAACAACCACCAACAAAGGCAGAGCTTAATCCATTTCCAGTCAAACTATAGTGTCATTAGTTTATGGGGAACAACATGGACCAGTGACAGAAATTATTGATACCGGCTATTTTCTTTGAAAGCTTATGCAACCATTTATTTATCAGCTCATTGCAGCTCAGACCACCAGAGAAAATAAATAAAACCTTTCAGCACAGTCAAGTGTAGAACGACTGGCTGTCAGTCATCCGAATAAGGTCTGTTTTGTTATTCTCTCACAGGTTTTAGAGTATGTAGCTCTGCTGACAAAGGATGACAAGTCACCAGAATCATCCACTGAATAAGGTGGTGTGAACTTTAAATACACTGAACTGAAACACTGAATTCTTTGGAGAGTAGAAGAGGAATTGGTTAAAGTCTTTTGCTGCAGACAAATGACGGGAATCAATCAGAAAGAGGTTGACTCAATTATTTAGTTTGTTTGGCTCATCATTATTTTTACATTTGAACATTTTGTATTGATTACATGTATATTACAGTGAGGTTTAGAAATTAAATATAGGTAAAAGACTTATAAAAGACCACAGCAATCATTATCTAGCAATTAGCTGTAAACTATGGCTAGGATGAACTTGACAGGTAAACTAGGTGTAACGGCTAATAGGGTTAATGAAATATGCCAAGACTTTCTCACATTTCCTTTCCTTTCTCACAGTAAGAATATGAGGCTTCATAATAATGACTACCCCATCCCCTCTCTTCTTTTCATAGAGGCTCAGTCTAACATTACTTAGCCAGGAAAAACCGTGGTGCTTTAGCTTGGCCTATTGAGGATTAGCTCAAACACTGAATTTTTTCCTCTGCCTGCAGAGCAGCTCTGCATCTAAGAAATGTTTGTAGAACTAAAATTATAATTAGCTTCTGTTTCCTAACCTATTTTTGCAACACATTAGGAAAGCACGCGTCTGTATAACTGGCTCAAGAGGAATCGTCTAGTCTTCTAGGATTCCTGCACACCGGTTTGCTGGAGTGTGGAGTGAATTGCTGTCAATCACTGAAATAAAGTTCAACTTGGCAGCCGGACAGGAAGCCTTTGAAAACAAAATGTGCCCCGCTGCATTGCTGGTTGGAAATATTTCTTTAAAACTAACAGATTTTGTCAGTGGCATGAAAGCACACTCCTCTCTCTTTCTGATCTAGTCTGAAATAGAAACATTTCTCTCCTCTTGCGTTAATAGCTTTCTTTCCCTGGCCCAAAATAGAGCTACTTGTTCAAGGAGTTAGTTCTCACTCTGACAGGTTTTAGGTTAAACTGCAGATTTAAAGCCAGTCCATCCGGAGCCACAATAAAAAGCTCTTTTCAGAGGGGAACAAGGAAGTGAGGAGTGAATGGACACTCCCTCTACAAAGGGAAAGAGATTCTCATGTTTTTATAGGTCAAAATGTTTTTTTTAAAAAGATACCTCAATATATCAAATTAATTTGGTGTCACTCTCTATTTGTTTTTCTCTTTTGCCCCATGGTAGCTCAGTGCAGAATGTGCAGCACTGAGTTAGAGCAGGAAGGAGGGATATGGACCTGTTTTCAGGGGTGAAAGGATGGGGAGTCATATGGCATCTGTGCAGAGTACATCATCAACCACTGCTATAATAGCAGTCACTATAGTCCTACATAATGAGGATAAATACATAATTCACCAGTGTAATGTTAAAAATATTAATCATTACTATGTTTCTATGTTCTGGTAGGTTAAGTGTCAAGAGACTGACTTACTTAATAAATTTCCAACCTACAACACCAAAAATAGACAACTGACTAAATGCAGGATATTAACAAGCTTTCATTTTTATGACATTCAAGTTTGGTTACTGTTTTTATTTCAGGTTTGACTGAAAAGACGCAGTATTTGTGCCTTCAATAGATTTATCTCATATCTGTAATATAAAGCAGGGGTTTTCTAAGTATAACTCGGTGGGCTCTCACTAGGGCAAACTGAGAACCACTACTTATCTGCTACTTTGGTAAATTAATATCATTATCAAGTATACCGAATTAGCTATTAGCAATATTATTACCAATATACCATGGAAATGCAGACAACTTACACTGAATTAAGTTAATATAGAAGAAAACATAAAAATTCTCAGTCAAGTCCTATTGAGCTATGAGCAGCATCTTTTTTCTGTGATTTTTAAGCTTTATGGAGATTTATGGATGTCTGCTCAATGACTACCAGAGATATGGATATCCTTGAGTATAAATCACAATGAATTTAAAATATGTGGATTGTGTCTGTGTTTTCAGATTTGACCGAAAGTCATGACCCCGAGGAGTACAATTTTTGACAATTCATTTTGTGCACACTAAATAGTCAGGACTTAAATTCCCTTCCTTTAATGTAACAGTTTCGGCCGTAGTTGAAACAACACAAATGCATCTGTATATCTGTTTGACTGACAGCAGAGACAGACTGATTTTCTAACTTACCAGGAACTCTTCAGTAGTTTCAATCATTTTCCACCAACCCAGTTATTTTCTGCTGCTTCCATTGTGCATTGATGAAGTGGTATCATACAACCTGGGACTGCTATGAATTTCTTACTCCACAGTTGAAACATTTTCAAATTAGACCGACAAGTCTTTGCCTCAGTTTGCACCACCTAGAGTGAATCTGCACCTGTTTCTTTCATATTCACATCTTTCTATTGACTTTGAATGTGTCCGTACCGCCTCCAAGTTTTGCTTGGCAATTAATCTGAATCCGGCATTCAATTTCAAATGAAGACATCTATATTAAGCATTTTCTGTCTAATAGTACTGCAAGGTACCATCCAATCAAGGTCAATTATCAGCATAATTATTATCTATTCATTATTAATGAACCTATGGTCTGGTGCTGTAGAACATAGAAGAAAAAACCCAGAAAAGAACTCAGAGAAAAGTCTACACTAGATTTACAAATGATGCGTAGCCAACACTCATCGCAGTGTGGCTGCATTTATAGGAATTCAGCCTTGTCAAGAGAGCTCCAGGCAGAATTTACTGTATCATCCTATATGTGGATGACCTTGGGGAAAGGTTTACCAGTGGATTTCGGGAGGGAGCAGGGTTGGATAAGGAGGCACTTAAGCATGCAGAGACACTGTTCTACAGAACTCTTTCATTTACTAGCTGTTTTTCACACCTTGCTATGAATAAAGGGATTTGGGAGAAAATCTTTCCTCTGTACAGACTATATAAACTGATTTAATTAACTTACGGATTTTACTGCTATCATCCACCAGCTCCTGAGCAAACTCTCTAAAGCCTCACGATTTTGGCTTGAACAAATTGTAAGAAACAACAGTTCATTGTGAGACTTTCCGAGCTGACCATAGTTGAACTCAGAAGTTGTATTTGCTCGGTTTATAAAAGTTTGTTATTGATGTGTCTTGACCCTAGGAGAAGAACAACATGTTATGGCTTGATTTACGCCCACTTTCATTATCAGATGCTGCCTCTTACTCCTCACACTCATCAGAGAAGCACAGTACTTCATTTTCAAGCTGCAAAAATCACAGACAGCCGCGACCATCCATAATCATCTCCTTTGCTTCAGCTGAATATTCTCTTAATTTGATTTTCATTGGTTCCTTGATTTAGTGCAGTGTTAACGTGATTTCCTGTTGATCACACTTAAAGAGGAAACGTATGAAAGAGTTAAAGAACACAGAAAAGGAAATTACGGAAACTGATCTGAATTTCTATTTTTCCATGATTGATATCAATAGTCATGTAATCCTCCCCCATAATCCTATTTGCTGTGTAATTGTTGAGTAATTTGTAACCTAGCTGAGCTCTCTTCTGTAGGTGGCCAATAAGTCCTCATTGGATTTGTGTGCACTTGTTCCTCTGGCCTAACAGAGCTCACTCACCATTAAACGTCCCTGTGCACTCACAAAGACGCCGTCTGACTCTGCCCTGCGAATGCCTCTGTATTTAGGCTGATTTACGATACCTTTTTGCAATAAAGGCCAGTGTGAGGGGAAGAGATTCATTAAGGAGCCTAGTTTATGTTTTAGAAAAGTCCGGAGGGACCACGGGAATACTGATTGGCAAACAGATGTGTGCTTGTCTCATCCCACCGCCAGCCCAAGCCAAAAGCTCTCAGCCCTTTCCCCCTCTAGCCATGTGCACTGGTTGGCACAAAGGAGGTGCTGTTCTCTGCCCGCAGGATGCCCACGATGCCCAGCATTCTTGCCACTCAGTCTGCAGTCTCCTGCTGTGATAACACTGTTCCAGACATATCAGGCCTCCTCGCAGCACCTGGAGGCCCTCCTCAGCATCCCTTAATGACATCCCCACTGACCCTCCTTGCCACTAACAGCCGTGTCTCTTTGGGTTCGTCTTTTCCATCCACAGCTTTACCAAATAGGCCAGCGGCACGGCATTGCAGTGTTTACTTTTCATCGGTCGATACTCTTTAATCCCCGAGATGATGCTTTCTCTCATGAACTCAAAATAGCTCTTCCTCCTCCCCGGTGAAGCCACAGGCCCATTACTCTTTATTAGCTCTTAGCGTCTTAAATGTGGCCATCCATTAGAGGCGAGGCAACAAACATCCCCAGCAGGTCCCTCAGTAGCCTGCCAGTACACACACACACACACACACACACACACACACACACATACACTAATTTAAACAGACCCGTAATCAAGAGCAATTATTGTGCATTGAATTCAGCTCATCTCAGAGATAAAAAAGAGTCACCTGCATAGCATGTTCCCTTTGAAGATTTCCAAACTCTGCCTCCCTCCCCCATGACTCTTACTTACCAGCTAGGCGTACTCCACAGACCTCTATCTGCCTGAATGATTCCTCTTCTATGGAGGCTGGCATGAAGTAATATCATACTGTGTCATGTATTGATTCTTTTTTTTCCAGTCCCTCTTTCTTGAATTTCTTAGTGGCTCAAAAGCATAAATCATCTGCAAATGATCCTTGAAGGAAATATTGTATTTATTATTCTTGACGCATGGTCACAAATTCAATAGCCCCTATTAATTGAACATGGTGAGAAATATGACATAGGTAATTCAATGCGACTAGAGAGCTTTCTCTCATCCCTCATGTTTAAGACTGTCCTCTTTGGCATTCATGGCAGAGTCCAGAACGATTCGAGGTCAGGCTGAGGGTCAAAGGGAGGGTAACTGTAAACCTCGACAAAGTATTTCCCTGTCAGCTTTGCAATATGATTCTCTGTTTTCTGTTCCTAGAAAACCACATTTAGACCACAAATGTTGGATAACCTTCTTGTATGTGATCCTTGCATAAGAAATTATGAAAAAATCTATTGCTTCTGAGAATCCAGGTATTATGGTAGGATCACTTCATTTTTCCTCTCTTATTTTGTTCATTGTTGCTCACCATGTACTTTTGCTGCTTCCTATTGAGCTTTCTGTCCTTGTTCCCTTTATCTTGTCTGCCTTGACGTGTGTGATGAAGCAGAAAAGACAAGCAACCGACAACCCAGCCACCTAGGCAGCCATTCACTTCACTGTCTACCCATATTATTACAGCCAGGAGTGGGCAGCATGAACGTGGCCTTCCTTCCCTGGTGTTCTCTATTGTGGCTGTTCATTTACTCAGCCTCTGTGAGTGTGAAGCCTGCTCTTCGCTCCGCCAGTCCTATTCCAGCTCTACATATCCTAGCATGGAGCCCCAGTGGTAGGATGAGTGAGCCTGTATGAGGCTAGGTATAGGAGGGGTGCTGCTTGGCTAGTCAGCACTCATCTGGGACCTGCTTTTCTACCCTGCACACCTCTGTACATCTGTGTCTGACAGAAAAACTTCTGACTGGTCACCTTAGAAACTGGAAAGCTTAAAAAAGCTGGAAAGCTTCACTTTAACTAAGTGAGAAAGTAGCACTGGATATTTATAAGTGACAACCAAAGTAATTAGAACTAAAACATTTTCTAAGGGTATTACATGCTGTATGCTTGTGTACTGCCTTATAAACGAGATTACACAGAAAGTAGACCAGTGCTGACAGAGATTGCAAATCCATTTCCTCTATGAGACTTAAAGATTCTCTTCCACTGAGCTGTTATGGCCAGAGCTTAAATCTGTGCTTGTTAAGTTCAAGTGTGACTTCATCATCCAAATACATCTTTTTTAGGCTACTGTAGCTATCCTGTCTCTGCAAGTAACAGGTGAAATTTGTGTCTGAACACTGACTCTGAAGACAGAGTCAATGCCAATGCTAATGTGGATGTTTCACAGGTATCATGATTACTATGTTCGGTATCTTAGTTCACTGTGTTAACAAGCTAAAATAGCAAATAATCAACTCTAAAAACAAAGTGCAGCTGATGCTGATGGGAATATTTGGTTATAAACCAAAGTATTGGGCAAATTTAAATTTTGACCTGATGATGATGCTAGATGCAATACTAAGTGATCACTGAAGTTTAATATTTCATACTGTATCATATTCATGACAGTCCATCCAATAGTTGGTTAGACATTTCAGTCAAATCAAGAAACACCTGCTGTTGGTGCAAGAGGAAACATCAGGGGGTCACCATGATATACAACATCTGAGAACCATGAATGTCTTGCTGCAAACAATCCAGTGGATGTGGGAATAGTTACAAGGATTGATCTTTGGGATTTATGCATATTTGTTCCAAATTAATGTCAGTCTATCTAATAGCTGCCTAGACATTTCACAAAAAACAAAAGTGTCAACTTTATTTTGGCACTAGATGAAATGTTAAATGATCACCAAAGTCATTAGAATTTACTCTTTGAGTACCACCAGAATTTCATGACAATCCACCTAATAGTTGTCGAGATTTTTCAGTCTGGACCAACAGACCAACAACAGCATCCATAAAGCTGCACTGCTAGCTGCTACTCTAAAAATGACAATAACTACTTGTGTGTAGATATACAGTGCTTTCATAATACCCATTCAGCAGTAACATTTTTATGAAGAACCCATTCTCTGCATTTGTTAGATGCTGCAATCATTGAGGTCTCATCAGCGAGAGGTCCTCCCAGCTGTTCCATGAGGAAAACACAGCCTCAATAATGTTTTCATATAGAGAAAGGAGATTTTTTATTTTTTTTTATTAAAAACTGGGATGAAGAGATTCAAACATTAGAATTTATCTGGCTCAGCATAATGCTGGCTATCCTTTTACAATTTAATGCCACACAATAGGGAATGTTAATTATACATGATGTGGATCATGAAGTGTATGCTGAAATAGACATTTTTCTTTGTTGAATTATCATTATTTTTCTTTTGTCTTTTCATTTCTCAGCCAGCTGAAAGTTATGTGTAGCACTCATCCCCCTGCCCATTTTTGAATAAATACTGTATTATCACCAAATTTGACATCTTCTAACATTACTTACAACAACTAGTACTAATGCAGATAGTACTAATAGGCTACTTTGCTGAGACAGGTTGAAGCTATAGTTGCTTTAAAAAAGTATCACACAGCTCATACAGTGACAGTTGTTTGAGCATAGTTATGGAAAATATTATTGCATTAGAGCAAAAGTTATTAGTTACATTACTTTTTTACTTACTCAGCAAAGCTCTGTCACATGTTCTATGTGAAACATGCAGACATAGAAAAATTAGACATGGTTTAACAAAGAGGCCATTTTGGAGGTATTTATTGACTGTCAACAGCTAGCTGAATGTTTGCCTAAACTTAAAAAATCAAAATAAATGCAGTCCTTTAAGTTAACCTAAACCTAATTTCGCAGAAAATTTAGACCACCTCAGGTCTTCTCCACTCTGTCAAGTAATGTTAGTAGAGAAAGTTAGCTTGTTAACTGGTATCTGCTGCGGTAGCAAGCCTATCAGTCAGCTGACCTTATATATAACATTATAATTTTTTTTTTTTTTTTTTGACAGGATGAAAGTTTTCTTTTGGGGGGTCGGGGTTGGGGGCATCTCCTTCTTCCATCATGAATACAGGTTGAGTAGAGCTGAAAATGTTAATCCGCGCTGCTCACAATCCGAGGGATTCCTGCACTGGGAATCCTTCCATACTGTAGGAAAGGTATGACGAAAAAATTTGTGGTGACCTTTTCAAACCATAGTATACCATGAAAGCATTACCCGGCCCATGACTACTTCCTACTCTGTCATGATTCCTGAATGTTGCTCATTTTGGTAGAGGCTAGCAGCCACCCTCACTTCATGCACCAAAGTAACATGTAGCTACTGGACTGGTCTGTCTACTCAAAGCAGAGAGACCTATCTGATATCAGCTCTACTAACAAATGAAGCTAGAGCTGGGAGGTAGTTATCTTACAATAGCTTAGCATAAAGTCTAGAAGCAGGAGAAAAAGATCTTCAAATGAAGAAAGCTTTAAAAAGGACAACCAGACATGTTACACTTTAGCTTTTGAATGCACTAAACAAACAAGATATAATGTGTTGATGTGTAGGTAGGTACAAGTCGGTCTGTGAATTTTGTTTTTGGACACAGCTAATTGAGCCATTTCCCCCAGATTGCTGCAGTCTTTTATGCAAAGATCGCTAGCTGCTGGCTGTAGATTTGTATTTACTTACCATGAAAGCATGAGTATTGTAATTGTAATTATACAATCTTCTCATTGAAATAACGAAACAAGTATGTTTACAAAATTATTCTGCCTGTGAAATTATTCTTTTGATACACAAAATTCTGCTGCACACTATTGCTGTAGTGCTAATATTAGCAATATTATATAATGTATCAAGTGTGAAATGCTAATTGGCCCTATGGACACTGTAGCGACACTAAATTCTGCAGACTTTTCAGTAGTGCCCCAGGACAGTTGCAATGGACTTACATGGAAAGTTGTGACAGTTTCTCACAAATATCTTGTTACACACATTGGAAGGCAGTGACATTGCTAGTGGGCTAAAAGTTGGTGACAGTTGTACGGGCTACAGCTGGAGACGGCCTACAGAGATTTCAAAAGAATGATTTTATTAAAAACAGGAACGCCTAGGGAAATGATTCTCCCAGGGGTCCAGATATCTGAGCTACACCCCTGCTGCACAGAAAAAAAGAGCTACTGGAGTTTGAAAAATAGGTTTGTATTGTGTTTTTCAATTTCTTCTCCCTAGAATAAAGGAGGGAGTGATGTGTCTTGAAAAAGCTCTGTACGATTTATTAATGACAATCCATAACACAGACTTGTTGACTCTGATTATGTTGGATTTGGGTTTGGAGAGTCCCAGGCTTTACTTGGCTTGAGATAGGATTATTTTCCAATTTATAAATTCAGTGTCAGTTTTCAGGCTGTGGTCTTACAGTAAACAAGGTCTGCATGCCTAATGCCACTGTGGGGGCATACACACGCTCAAATACTGGATCTTTGATATGCATGCATTTAAGAATAAATGCCAATGAGTAATTTTTACGTGTACTGTATGTTCTACCTCTTACCACAGTAACAGTTGGGTGCAGACATACCGAGAATCTAATTTGTATTCGATTTTCCATTTTCTGTTCCATTTCCTCTTTTCCACCAGACTAGCTTCTCACTTTATTAAGAGATGACTGCACTGCCTTTTAGATTTTGTTTGTACACAAGATTTGCCTCATTGCTTTGCGTTAAATAGAAATCAAATAACTCCTTTCATACGTATGCACAATCTCTTTTTTTTTTAAACAAGGTTTGTTTTCACATGTTTTTATTTGATGGCTCTTCTTCTTGTTCTTGTGTTGCACTTGTAATTGTAAATAGCGAGAGACTTATTCATATTGTCCAGGTCTTGTCTTTTTCTAATAATCTGGTATCAAACATGATCAGATCACCCTTGCAGAGATTATTTATTTATTTCACATGCATTTTATATGGTTTATTAATGAGGAGTGAGCAGTGATGTATGGATGTAATCTTATATTTTCCAGCTTGCGTTTATAAGCAGAGGTGTTAGCACATGTGACTTCTTTATGTCAGCTGAAGACAGTAAATCACATTTCTGCTCAGAGTTGGGCGCTCAGTCCTCAGGAGAGAGCTCTTTGTTTTCACTTTACCTGGGACATGAGAGTGAGGACAACGCTACTGCACAGGGACTAGAGGATGACTTTGTTCCTCACTGTTCTGTCTTGCTGAACTATCACGCTTCTCATTTGGGAGCAGTGCAATGCCACATATACAACAATGCCTCTTGCCAACAAATAACACAAAGCTCCTGCTTGTTCAGGGAAAATACAAATTGCACTGTGGTGCTCTGCTGCTCAGAAGTCGGTGTTCCTTGTTGTAGAGACAAGGTCTGCACCCAAGTGCTTTCTCAGAGGCAGCTAACTGATGCTTTAAGTAGGACTGGTGTGGCACCTGGGTTGACAGTTGGAGCCCGCCTGCACCCTTGTATCCCTCAGTGGAACAGCAGCACTGAGGTCAAGAGGAGCACCATGAATCACAAACTCCCCACTGATTTGTAAACTGTGGGGACGTTGATTTACACGGGTGATCAGAGGAAAGAAATCCTCTGGGAGCTAAGATGAAGATGTGAGGGTGCTGAGGGAGTGTAATCACACAACAGATTGCTCTTGAGAAGAAGGTCAAAGCCTACTCTTATTGTGATTAAAACCTTTTTTTTATGTGTGCTGGGCTGCTCCTCACCCAGTGGGACCACAGGTGATAACAAAGGAGTCTGTACTGTGAACTTGTTCTCTAACACTGAAGGACAAAACAGCACACTGTGGGCTTTAACTGTAATTATGATTATGCCTTTAATTGATTTGATAAGCAGCCATACCTGTTGTCTGGATGTCAGAACATGATTGATAACATCTCCTTCCTTGTGTTGGAACCTTTATAGAGAATGTCATACTGATCATTTCAGAATTTCCTAATAGTTAGGTGTTAGAGGAATACACTAGGCTCACTCAGACCAGAGCTGGGCATTGTTTAAAATGTTTTGAGTGTTGATACTGAAACAGAAACAGTGTTGATTACAAAACAACACTCATCTCCGTACCTTTTTTTTTCTCTAAAAATCTGTTTATCAAAAGAAGCAGATGTTCACATGCTGCATTAACACAAGCAGACATACAGCCCTAATTGATATAAAACTGGCAGAGTTATGATTTCAGAATTTTAAAGAATGACATTCTGCTCTAAGTTTTAGCTCGATTTTGGCTTTTGGCTGGATTACCAAAAGGCCCACTTCATTGTACTTTTTGCTTTAAGATGGCTCTCTGTGTCAAAACACTTTTGCCAACAAAAAAAAAAGGTATTCGAAAAAAAAAGTTTAGTGAAGTTACCATAAACTAACAAAAATTATTGATCAGTTTGATGGTTTTTTTCTTCATTAAGGGAGCCCAGAGATATTCAGCTTATACTGTGGTTGCGTGGGATGAGCACCAACCTCAGTGGTTATGAATCAGTGAACCGATAAATCTCTGATAAATAGCTGCTTTGATATTTTTTCTTTTTTATATAATGTTACTGCTGCACAACTCTTTTAATTAATCTATTGGTTATGAGCAGTCTGTACTTTCTTTTTTATCATTTTTTTGTGTGCAGGATTATTATATATCCTCCTGAGAACCAAGGGAAAAAAGTGTCTTACAATTTCTGTTTTTGTGTGATTTCCTATCTATTTGGGCCAAAAAAAAACACCTTACAATTTTAATTTTTTTAAACATATTTTTTATTTTAATTTCACAGCATGTCCATTGTAGAGGACAACAGGACGATATCTGTGTGAAAATAGAACTAAATTTAGAAAACAAGAAAAAAGGAGCAGATTATATCTTTGGCTTGGAAGGGTAAC
The DNA here is from genome assembly GCF_001640805.2 of Lates calcarifer. Lineage (NCBI taxonomy): Eukaryota > Metazoa > Chordata > Actinopteri > Centropomidae > Lates > Lates calcarifer. The sequence continues at coordinate 16,552,464 of NC_066845.1, forward strand.
TCCAAATACTTAAGAAAGATAAAGGTGAACAAAATGTCCATTATAAAGGACATAAATGAATGGGCCAGGTCTCAGGAGGATATATATATAACTATATGTACATATTTTTAAGTGTTTGTGTTTATGTATGCATTTAAGATAGAAAATAGAAAAAATTTTATAAAGCTTACCACCAACTAACTGGCACCTAGCCTAACTTAAAGGGATAATATCACACTAACACTCCAGAACCCTAAAAAATTACATTTACAGTGAGACAGTACAGCAGCAAAATCTCATTGGAGTGACTGGAACAAATAAATATACTTAAATTTGAAAGCATGCTGATCAATTGCTTAGTTGTTGCAGCACTAATAAAAACATTAACTTCACTATATGTCGCCTTCATACATTTCAAGTACAGTACGCACACACTTAAACAGTATAACTCACCTTCATCATTCTCACAACCTACAGTAATGTACATTGTCAACAATAGATATAATTGAAGTCAGAGATTATGAAGGGCATGAAACATACTGTATGTACCATCTCATTATAAACAGAACACAGTGCTATCAATATAGTGAATGGTTAACATAACAGTTGAACATAAAGAGAAAACGTGCAGTTGCTCTGGTTTTTGCTGCTTCAAATGACTGTTACTTACTACTGTTCTCTGGTTTTACTCTGGTGAGCTTGTCCTGACTCAGCTCTTCTCCTCTGTCTTTTAGTAGCCGACTGCCGAGTCTTAGAGGGACTGCAGAGATATTCCTCCATCCCCACATACCTGCCTGTCAACTACCAGCTGCTCAGCGCTGACTTGGCATTCTTCCTGAAGGAAGCCAATCAGGATTTCATGAGGAACTCTAGCCTGATGTCACGGACTGAGCCCTTCTTCATCTACCAGGCTAGAAGTTTGCCCTCGGTCAATGCTAGCTATGGACCTCTCTCTGTGGAGCAGCCTGTCCCTTTAGAGCTCCTGCAGAGCCCGGGGACTTTTCCCGCCTCCTCTGTTTTCACCTTCAACTGGAAGGTGCAGACCTTTATCATGAATACCAGAATTCACCTGGCCAAGCCCAAAGTCCAGGTTCTGTTCTATATTGTGGGCCGGGACTGGGACGACTACAGTGCCATCGACAAGCTGCCCTGCGTGCACATGTTTGCTTTCCATGAGACCCAGGAGGTACGCGGTACTTGCCAGCTGAAAGGGGAGCTGGGCCTGTGTGTGGCTGAGCTGGAGCCACTGGCCAGCTGGTTCAGCCCACCCAGCGTAGTGCCAGGACGCCAGAGAAACCTTGAAGTGTCTGAGGGCACCCCAGTGGAGCTGTACTACATGTTGCAGTCTACGGAAGCGGGAGAGTGCCACTCGGAGGAGGCCAGGAAGGACAGCTTCATACGTTCGAGCCAGGAGGGGCTGTTTGGTTCCTTCACCTCCACACCGCTCAAGAGGATCGGCGGTGTGAGGCTCTACCAGAACCCCACTCCTCCTCCCCTTGTTGAACATAGGCTGGATAATAACTTTATGGTCATGGTTCCAGCTACACCCATGAGACAGAGGGAAACCGTCTCTGCTTTTATCACGGTGTCAGCCTACTCTCCCGTGGAGATGTTTACTCTCAGGTAAGAATGCATTTCTTTTTGTTCTTCAATGAAGTGTCTGGCTACAGTAGACACTGTAGCCAGTGTCTACTGACTCTTACATATTATTTAGCAATCTTATTCTTCTCAAGGCAATGTCCACACTAGTGTTTGAAAGAAATTGTTCAAACTAAAAGACTAAAATAAATGGAAGGTTCCCTCTCCTCTTTCCACAAGCACTAAACACTAAAACTGACATCACAGCTAACAGACACACTGTTAGTCTGCTTGGTCTCAGCAATCTGTCCTGCTCTTTATGATCACTAACATTGTGTTTTATTATGACATAATTTAGTTGTTCTCATCAACATATTTCTGTCATTCTCTGAAGTAATGATTTCATCTGGGTTGTCTGTTAAATGCTACCTGTTAACCAAGGTGAACAGTAATTCCTGTGCACCTGCATTGAGCCCATTGATCAAATCATTATTGATTGTGAAGTCGCCTGACAACATGAATGTAAACACGGGCTAAAAACCTGATTGATTGGCAGTTCTGAGATTTGAAATGAGTGATTGGAGAGAGGGAGTTAGAGGAAACAGACAGCACACAACCAGTCATGAAGGCATGTGTTGTCATATTGGAAAAGTGATTATCATCATCACCTGTATTCAGTCAAGGTGAATAAGAGAATAAGTGATGAATCAAGTAATACAAATCAGTTCCTGCACACTGTCAGTACTAATTCAATAACTGCTTGTCAGTCAAGTGACCTTGGTCACGCATTCCACATAACAAATGACAACAAACCTGTACTTGCACACTCAAACGGAACAACTGAACAAACAACATATATGTTTATTTGTGAGCTTTAGAGAGGCTGGTAGGTGAATTTTGTTACATTAGGACAGAGCCAGGCTAGTTGTTCCTACCTGTTTACAGTCTTTGCACAAAGCTAAGCCAGCTTGTTGCTGGGTCCAGCAATATATTCAGTATATATTTATTCTGAAAGTGGTATCAGTCCTCTCTTCTGTTTTGGAAAGGCAGCAATAAGCAAAATGTAAATTTTTCAATAATGAAACTAAACTATTCCTTTGTTGTGCCATCTCAAATCTGTGAAATGATAGCTATCATACAGTGTAAGAAGATGTAACACAATACTTGAAATATGATATACATTACAGTATTTGCAGTAAATGTGAGTTCAGTTTTTAGGGGTTGAGTAGATGATGTGCTTTGTAAAAGTTAACTTCACAGTGAATCACAGTAAATACATTATAAAGTTTTTATATTCCCACCTTAATTATCATGCAATAACTTCAGTCAGGTAACCAAGCATTTCCTCCATGGTGAAATGGAGAAAGAGCAGGGTTATCTCTTGGAAATAGTGTGATTCAGTGAAGCTGTTGATAGGTACTAATTACAGTGAACAGATGAGACAAAATGATTTAGCTCATTTACTGGCAATGCAAATGAGGATGTCATTAATTAAAATGCATGTCCATTAGTGTAATGACTGAAGCCGATCTTAATCACACCAGTTTAGAACATTTATAAACCTTGGGATATGCTGCAACGAGGGGTCAAGCCAATTTGTCAACCTGTGTGATGAGGAAAACAAGCGGTATGCTGAATAGCAGTGTTTTCTGCTTAGGCAAGATGACAAGCACAGAAGCAATTTTAAAATGAAAAATATTAATGTTTATAAAAAGCCATTCCACTGTTATTTTTTTTCCAGTTGTTTACTAATGATGATAATTCTCCTAGCTAACAAAAAAGGTACACAGTGTGTGCTTTAGGCTCAAAATTAGAGCCAAGGTAAACAAGTTCACAATAGCTGTGAAGTTTTAACAAGCCAAACAAATTCTCCAGACTTGTCCTTCCCGTGCTACATTTAATTACAGAGTAATTGTCCTGAAGTGATAAAGCATTGAGAACTTTTTCTTTTCCTAAATTGAGAAACTCTGAATGATTTCTTTCATCAGTCAAATTAACAGGCCAGGCTGGCCACAGAGGCAATGCCTGTGGTGTTTTTATTTGGCAGCGAAGTGCACGGCAGGCACAGGTTTGGCCATCTGAGAGCGACAGATATGGAAAAAGGCCTCTGTGTGGTCCTAGGTGATAAGGCTGTCCTCATACATGCATTTGTTAGGACGCTTAATCACCAGAGCAAGAAGACTTTGATCTCTATATTCACAACATCATTATCATCTGTGTACTACACACTTATGTGTCAGCCATTGTTAGCTGAGTAGCCCGAATGCAGGATGAGCTTATGATCCTGTGAAATCTGTCAAACAGACCCTCTGATGGTTAGTTTTAAATGTGTATTAGATCCTAGAGTTTGGTACATTTAATAATAAAAACCAAGGCCAAGTCCTTCATATTCCATTTTCTAGTTTTATGTCTTTTACAACGTGAGCATGAGTAGACAACATATCTGTATTGAAATCCTCACTGTCTTTCTACTCATGGATGAAAAAGGGTTCATTTAAAAGAAAATTAAAATGGCCACTGAGCCCTTCTGTAAATCTTTCCTCTTCTCCAATTCAGTTTTTACCTTCCTCTCATCCATTATGCTGAAAGGCTCATGCTGGGATAGATGTTATGCAATGAAAGCTAATTTCACATATTTTTAATAGCCAATCACCCAGCCAATTTATTGCTTTGTGGATGCCCAGCATGGTATGCCTTGCTGGGGTATTTCGGTCCTGACATGCTACTTTTAATTTGATGGGCTCTGATTTGATTTGACCTCATCTGTGTTAATAGGCTGTGTCACTCAGAAATAGAAAAGTTTGACTTTTTTTTTACTGTAGTTTACTTTCCTCACATTTAGAGGGATTTTGGTGTGGAGCGTGAAAAAGATGCTACTTTTATCCACTATCATGTGTCATCCTGACATACAAGTACATTTCTATTACCTGTCTCCTCTCTCTTTGATAACACATCATCCACTAGAGAAAAATTACATGATTTAGATGAGAATATAAAGAGAATGCTATTAATGTCAACATTTTAGATGGATCATCACTGCCATCTGCATGGCACCAATGCCAAGGTGGAGTGATCCAATCTCAAGGGCACAGATATTTAGAAATACAGTATGCCCCCTGTAGTGTAAGGTAATCTGGAATAGAAGAGTGTACCAAATGCTCATATGAAGATCTTATTTTAATTTGAACAAACTAGCTCTTACTTTATTTTACCCACTGCTGATTTTCTAAAAAGATGCATTATCCTGTTACCTTGACTTATGATTTCCAGCTGAATGAAAAACCAGAAAGTCATAAGTCCTTGGATGGTCTAATGATTGTTAACATGTTTGTGAAATTTGCACAGCCATATGAGGTTCATTTTGTAGTCACAAAAGAGCTCTCTGTTCAAAATGTAGACTAATGTCTCTCAATGTAGGGAAATAAGAGACAGAAGAAATGGTTTCAGAATATAAAATTTGATGATATATTATAAACTTGTTTAATTGCATTCTCCTGAGTTTTGTTTTCTACAGCTCCCTGTAGTGAGAGCATTCTCAGAATACTTCTTCATTTGCATGTGGTACATCATATCTATAAAGACTAGACACCTCTTTTCATTACAGAGTGCAAGTGTACAACAACTGATGATGTAGTAATAGTTTGACTATTAATCCAAAATGTGTGCCACATCTTTAAGGGATAATGTAATAGTGATACTGACCTGCATATTAATATTATTTCTAATTTGAATTTTATGAGCAACCAAATTGTGATATGTAACCACTACCGAGTAGTGGACCACTAAATATATATGACAGCAATATTTTATTTTGAAAACTTTTTTCATGTGATTGGAATTCCTCTTAAGTTTAGAATTTTTATTGCCCTAGTTTTAATAATATATTATATATATATATATATATATATATATATATATATATATATGAGTTGGGTGACCTTCCTCTTAAGAATGAGGAAGGTGTAGCCTTTTTGTAGCCTTTTCAAAGTAAAATATTGCAATGCCATAAATTTGGCGGTATTTAAATTCAAATGCTATATAAACATTCAGTAGTAAGTATTCAGTCACTAAGATAAAAATGGTTATGGATATAATTTGCTTCTATACAGGATTTCCTGCAGTGTTTCAAAACAGAGGTGGGCCACATTGCCTGAAACAAAGACCACCTCCATTAACACCATAGGAAAGTATATACATTTATGCAACAAAGAATTAATCCTCAGAAAAAAAGAGCCCAGGTGCTATTTCACAGAGTAAATGCTATGTAGGTATCATTAAGGTATAATACAGCAAATTCCATTTTCCTTGATCAAAATAAGGAGGAATTGTTTTAATCAATTTTGTCTGTCTCTGTATTTCTGAACTTACTAATCCCTAACGCCAATCAAAACGGTGACAAGTGACACACAGGACCAAAGGGCATTAAATGACATGCAAAAAGCTTAAAATGCGACATGACACACAAAATGTTCCAGAAAGTGGCGTAAACATAATAATTTAACCACTTAGGATTTGAATCCCACTGTCCACTGTCAAAGTCATGCCCTTTTTGTACTCTTCAAGTACATAGAACTGCATTGACTTGAAAAAAACATTCCCACTGAGCGTAATAGGCAGTGATTACATGCATTTGACAAAAGAAACCAGCAGTAAAGAGTAGTCCTATGTGTAGTCACCATCAAATTGTATGAAGAACTGCGAATAAAATAATATTGCTATGCCACCAACCAATTGATTACATGACATTTTCAACAAGTGGAGGTTTTTCTTCTTTTAACAACCCCTTTTCCTGTATAAACCTGGTTTCAAAATGTCCTGTAAAGACATTATCAAAGTATAAATTGTGAACAAATCTGGATTATGCAATTTTAACTGTTTGGTTGCAGTGTATCCCTTTGCTGTATTCCTACTTTGATATTTCCCTGTGTTGTTGTTCTAGATGAGAAACAGCATCATAGTGCACTGTAGAGCTGTTTCATCACAAACAGGAGTTACTCTTTGTAATGTCTTAAAAGAATAAAGACATTTTTGCACAGCAGCAGATTCTGCACAGTTGCAGGGGAGTCTAATGAAGGACAGTACTCTGAAAAGGCACTTAGGACTTTAAGGCCATTAAATTTAATATACAAGTAATGTATAAGCTGAAGTCATTATCATAATATGTTTTCTGGTATCACTGTGCGAGCAATTTAGATTGTTATATGTCATTGATAATTCATTATTATACCTCAGTATTAGATGGTTCATATGCAAATCAAATGCAATGAAGGAAATGATTTTAAAGGATATTTTCCTCCTGCAGTCTCCAGCGGTATTAAAAAAAAAACCCGGAGCACAAAAGGAAATTGCTCTATTTTCTGTCTTGGTACAGTGCTGCCATACAGCATGAGTCACTGTACAGTGAGGGTCATTACATGTGCATTGTCCTCTCTGGCTGAATTCAGCCATCATTTGAACAATAGATTAGTCAGTTTAAGTAACAGATTTAGTGAGAGCACACCCTAGCATAGTGTATTTATCACTTCTTTGTATATAGGCCTGTTAGAGACTGTATCAAAATGATCAATAACTTTTTGTCCTCCCCAGCGTCATTAAAAGAGTATTCCACCAATTTAAAATTACATCTCTATATAGCTGTCAAACTCACAATGGACAGAAAAAAGGATCAAAATCAGACAGTCAAGTCAGAGATTTGGGTGTGTGCTAGTTGTGGATAATGGAGACTGTAGCCTAAAGCAAAGATGAAGAGTGGGCTACAAAGGATCTGGTAAGCTCACTTCTTTCAAACTCTACACCTACAGTTTTAATTATTATTTTGATAATCATGTGAGGCAATTTATCAGATTGCGTGCAGCTCTCTCTGGAGCCTCAGAAGCCTTTATACATGTTTTTTCACATACACAGTAGTACTCCCTCAGACCTGTAAACAGGCTTTGATGTATAGAATCAGTGGAGTTCCATTTAACATTTTCTTTAAATCTACCCTATGACTAAAAGAAAAACTGCAGCATCTATCCCACAAATATACAGTATTGCTGCAATTTGTTTTGCCATTAATAACTAAAGGAGGCAAAGTGTAAAGAATTTATTAAGGTACCTTGCTTTAAACTTTCACTATATTTTTCACTATATTTTTCACATAGCTACCATGCACACAGCAGAACTCAAATTGCCAGATTTATGGCAAACATTACAACATTTCAATTCTGGTTTCTGTTGTGATGCAAAATAAAGTTTATGGATGTATTGATCTGTGAAAATTCTTTTAACTAATAACTGTAAAGATCCACTTGTACTGCACTTCTCAAAACTGATATTAATCTTACAAGGGAGGCTTGATAAAACATGAATCAGTGGTTTGAAAAAGATAAAAGACCTTCCTTTGCTCACCCCAAAAAGTCAGACTATCCACCCTACAACCAAAAAAAATTAGAATATCCTTCCCTTTCACTGAGCTCTCCTACCTCCTAATAATTTTTATAACCCCTATGATACACACACAGTATCAATATATAGATATTCAATTTACTGTTAAAGTTAAGTGTTTTTGTGCGATCAACAATTTAATTTTGATATAAAGTGCTGTGACTTGGGAGTGACTTTACATGAATATCTTACAAGCGTCTATGAAATTTGTTGTTTGATCTTGCTTCCTTGCGTGTCATTTGCCTTGCCCTTAACAGGCGGTGAAATGGCAAAGATTGGAATAAAAGTGGTTGCAATGACACAAAATTCTGTGTTGTCATCAGTGTGCAGATAATAACTGTTATTGCTGTACTTTCATCGACATTTTCTATGTGTGTGTTTGTGTGTGGTAAAAAGGATGTGGATGGAAGCTGGGCTGATATGCGTGTATGTATCCTTTGTGTGTGTAATGCAGATGTGTGGCAGATGCAGGTGTGTTGTGTATACATTTCCATGACTTTCTGCGTGTTTCACCTGGCGTGTGTGCCGAGTAGATAAACACTGCCTGTCTTCTGCATGCAGTCTTGTTTAATTGTTTGCCTCCCGTAGAGAACATTCTACCAAACATTTGTTTGCAAACAGATTTCAATAAAACTGTCAGCCTTTTTATAATCACATTGTGTATGCATGTGTGTCTGTGTGTGTATGGGAGTGTTTCTGCATCTGTTTGTGTGTAAACGGAAGTGTTTGTGCATGAGCAGAGCTGTTTGTGCATGTATGCTGACACGTCTCAGCACCGTGCTATGCTCACACTGTGAATACCAAAAGTACCGTATGAGTGATACTGTGCTGGAATCAATTTGCCTCGTCTTTAAAAGGCAGTGCACCACTGAACAAATTATCTACCATTACGCTTCATTATGTGTGCTGATGGACAACAGTGACTAATGTATGCAAGAGGCAGTGGCCTGAAATATCAGCAGGCGAGAGAGATCCAGAATAGAATACTTCTCCAGAAAAGGGTTAAAACCCCTTCGTAATTTTTTGTCTAATCGATTAAAAGATTGTTTGGATTTGAAGTCTTATAATGCCATACTCAGCATTACACTACACTACACCGCATTTACCATTTGTGCAATAAAAGAGGAATGAGGCTGATGCAAACATCCCTCCCCTCCATACTAGCCATGAAACAATGCCTTCATAGAGCGATTACTGTGGGAAACAGGCCCTCGCTGATGTGAGCTAATATGAGGCTCCAGTGGTCTGGGTTGACTTTGGACAAATAAAGTGGGTGTTTTCCAAAATGGAAGTCTATTGTGTAGAAAATTCCCTTTCTTATTTCCACATACAGTCTTACAGTGCAGAGCTGTGATGGACGGATATGTCCTGGTAGTTGCATATAGGTTTGTTGCCAGGACACCAACATCAGCAAAAACCCTGTGCTTGACAAAGATAAAACGGCTGCAACTAGTGATTATTTTCCATTAGTGATGAATTGTCAGTTATTTTCTCAATTACTAGTCTATAAAAGTCAGAGAATAAAAATTAAAAGCACAAAATTTCCTTAAGCCCAAGGTTATGTCTTAAAATTACTTGTGTGACCAATTAATTATCAAAACTAGTGTGGCCCATAACTCTTTCAATATACCTATTATCACAGAAAAAAGTCAGAAACTCAAAGAGAGACAGTTTATAAAGATAAGAACAGAAAAAAGCTGGCGGCTCTCTGATGAACTTTCTGTCTGACTGATGAATGGTTAATAATCAGCTCTAGAAAAATTCCTCAGAATATTCTCCCTCATATCAGCTGGCTCACATAGGTGCAATAGTTGTAATTGTTCACATGGCCATATGTGGCAGTTCACTGTTAAATTCAAACATAAATAAAATGCAGTGAAAGGCAAGTTTTAGTATAATCAGGAGTCTTGGCCCCCCTGTTCACGATGTGAACTAATAATAATTGCACATTAACAGTTCCCATACATGTACTCTGGCCTGTAGGCTGATAAAATGGCAAGTCAAGTCAGCTGTAAACATATTGTTCCAGCTCCAAGTTTGTAGTTACTGACCACTAATGGCTTGAGACAAAAGTCCCAGTAAAGCTAATACTTCACAGAAACAAATGAATAACTGCTCAGATTGAGAAATGGACAAGAACGTAAGTGGTTAGCTGGCTTAAGCCAAATGCGAGACGCCCCTCTCTTCACATAAGACCACAACACGCAGAACAACTCAGTGGTCACATACTCATATCTGATTCATTACAGTGCAATCTCATTTGAAACCCATCATCACCAGCTATAAACAGGCTCTGAATCAGCAGCCACTGGGGTGCCTCTGCAGTGGAAAATATGTGATGAAAGACTAAGAAAATGCCTTGTCATTTATTGGCAGGCATTGAAGCCATAAGCCATTTTCCTAAAACAGCTTCTCCATTTGAAAGTGGAGGAAAGAAGCACTCCAGGGACCAGATATAGATGATGAAGACTAAATGTATCTGAGAGAGTGGCTTCGAACATGCATTAAATAAATCTTGTCAGATGTCTCCTAGTCATTATGAATAATTTCTTTGTAGTTTTATATTTAGGCTGTGAGAGGTTTCATTGTGATTTGGGAACCTGCAGCAGATTCCAAAACAAACTGTCGTCTTCCCTGTTAAAGTGGCTTATAGTGTCAACAGCAGAGAGTATGGGATGCAATGATACACCTTCCTGCAAAAAAAACCCCCACAGCACTTGTGAATTTTAAAGAGATATTTTTAATGTAGTAAGGAGTCTCCTCACGTTTTCATTAAGACACATGATGAGTGCTACAAGGTGTCAAACATCAAGATGTCGTATGCTGAGCTTGCTGATTTAAATTTGTCCTGTTATGTTTGTTACATTTTTATTAGCTGGTAGAGTGTGTGGCCTTGCCAGCGGCTGACTGAGGCCCTGTTAGCTAACGCCGCTGCCAAAAGCTGGGTACACAGAGAGCCAGCAGTGCTGTTATAGAGCAGAGCAGAGTGGTGCATTGTTCCCACATCTAGCCACCATTGTTCCCACACAGCTCCATGGGGGGTCTTATCATCTGCCTGGGATCCCTCTAGTTGCTCTCAGTTAAAATACAGTATTGTACACCCAGGAATAGCATTCGTATATAATTAGGCAGCAAAACAGATATTCTGTTGGCCTTCTCATTATGTAGGAGGATATTTTGCCTTTGCAATTTGATGTCTACAATCAGAATGAATGGCATTATACTCTACATATACTATACTATATACTATACTATATAGTGTATCTCAATTCTGTGTGCATTATGGGAGTTTGATTTAGTCTAGTGTTGATAACGATGACGTGATTCAATAGTTTTCACATTACAGTTAAAGGTTCTATGTGTAAGGTTTTGCTATTGCTACATAGCCAACATAAGCATTAATAGCTGTTTACTTACCAAGAGCTGCTGTCTGTCTCTTGCTGTTGTCTTTAGAAGAGTTTAGAATCTTCTGCGCAGTGCTACATCTTCATCCTCTCATGTTGGACTACAGTAACTCAGTATCACAAAGCGGTATATTATGTTACCAGACAGGACAGGCTGGGACTAGCTGGTTAGCATGCTAACTTCAGAAAAAAAGAAGTATGCATCGGACAGGACATATACACACATATATAATAAAATCATTTATTTGTAAATTGCTATGTGATTATTATTACAAGTTAATTTTATTTAATTTATTTGAGAATACCATTCACAATAAATTTCATTGCATGCCTGTCATTATCCTGAAAGTAAAAACATAATGTTAATATCTAATTTCCTGCTCACAATCAAGAAACCAGTGTAACTCCATAGATGAATAATTCCATCCTTGATTTCAACACCTGTCTCATTATTGTCCAAAAATTTCATCACCACCAATCATCCAGGATTTACTTACAGATAGTTTATCTTTCAGTTTGATCCACTGATTACATTTGTAACCACCCTGACCTACTGTTACAAGTTTCACATGCTAATTAAATGTTGACGAATATTAAATAAATTGAAACTCACAATCAAATACCCTGCTGGAAGGCTAATAGAGGTCAGCCTCTCACTACTGATGAATATATTGACAAGAACAGAGCCTCTGAGAACACAATACATTTCCTGCTCTCTACATTATAAATGCAGCGGTAATTATTTCTTTGTAGAATGACTGAATTAAATTATAATAATTCATCCTATCTGTTATTCAGTGCTAATTAATGGGTCAGCTTATTCAATCCCCAGTCTTTTACCTACATTTTCTTTTGCCCCTCACTTTTATTCCCTTCTTAGCATAAACATGATCAAAGTGCTTTTCTTATAATTAATTACAGTCTCTAAGCTACACCCTGTTAGCTTGTAGCTTCATCTTTAATTTAGGGTCAGTATTATATGGATTCTTCCAATAACAGGCTTACAATAACAGTCCATTCTAAAGTCCTGATTTAAAAATGAATGGCCATTTATTATTATAAATGATCATTTGTGAAAAAATCAAAAAAAAGTTTTGATTTAGTTTAATACACATATGCATTGTATAACATGACAAAGAAAGCAGATATAGAGCACAGAGGCTAATTAGATTTTTTTTTTTCAAAAATGTACTAAAAGAACCATCCATCTGTTACCCTCAGGATGCCCCTAGAATTACAGTATGTCAGACAGACTATACTTAAACCTCGACTCTTCAGCTCAGCTTGATTGTATCATCCATTAGACCTTGAATAATGCTCAGATTATTAGCAGTCGGGAAGTAGAGAGTAATGATTTAATGCTGTTTCTTGGAGGGAATACAAAAGACTAAATTGAATGGTTTCCTTATTCATTTTCATGGACTTTAATGTGCCCTTAAAACTCTGTAATTGGCACTATAACTGGATGTATTATATCTTTCCTGATCCTTGTAGCCACTTGTTCACTGACAGTGGCTAATTATCTTAGTTAGTTGCATTCTTGCTGTTATGTGAAGTAAAGTAGTCAGCAGTTCGAAACATAATGATTCTCAAGGGCTCTCTCACTCTTGCGTTCCTCTGACATTCTGATAAGGAGATAATCAAATAAAAGTAAGAGGATTATCCTTCCACCACATATAAACATGGTCAAATTCATCATATGATTAGTAGATTACAATCTGGAAGACATAAGAACACACTGCTTTATCCAAATGTTTTTTCTACTTTTTTTGTTCTTATTAAGGTGTCTCATATCGAAATACCCCTAATGATAGAATGTACAGTGTACAGTTTTTCACTTTTGTGGGTGTATGATAAATATGAAGCTACAGCCAGCAGCTGGTTAACATAGCACAGAGACTGGAAACAGGGGGAGACAGCCAGCATGGCTTTGTGCAAAAATAAGGTACCTTGTGGTTTATTTCTTAGCCATTCCTAGGGTCTTGCTTCAGTTTTTGGAATGGAGTATATGAACAACAAATAACATATTAAGTGGTGAGCTTTAGAGATGCTGGTTGACAGATTATGTTACCTTTGTAACCAGTCCACTTTTCTCTAGTCTTTGTGCTAAGCTAAGCTAACTGGTTGCAGGCTCTAGCTAGGCCTTGCAGATATCAGAGTGGTATCAATCCACTCATCAAACACTCAATAAGAAAGTGAGCAAGTGTATTTCCCAAAATGTAAATGAATTCCAGTCCATTCCAGTTCATTTCATTTTGTTACTTTGCTCAGTAATACTAACAACACAACAACACATTCTGTCACTTCATCTGTCAACTGCTGGAGACAACTTATATTACTCTTATGTACTGTGATCCATGCTTTAGTCTTCAAGCTACAACTTACAATCCAAAGGCAATTTTAACTTTCTGAAAAATACTCACTTACTTAAAGCTGCATGCTCAGCACCAGCCATCCTAAAAAGACAAAAGATTCCAATTCTAAGTTTTTAATTTCATCACCATGGTTCTCGTCTTATTTAAATTTGACTTCATAATTTGACCTTTCAGGAGGCATAATGGTGTGCAATGTGTGAAAAACCCAAGGACACAAGCTCTACAGGGAGCAATGTAATCAGTGTCTGCTCTATTCCTCTATTGATTTTAAATTCTAGAAAGAGCTGGAAGTCCAGCCAAAAGGCAAAAATGGAACACATTACATTTAATTTGCCCAATTTAACCTCACTGTGTTGATTACTCATATTGCACAGTTTCGTTCACCATGTTGAACAAGTTTGGATGACTCATCTAGTCTTGCTCAGGCAGGAGCGGTGTGGTATTTCTAGCTGATGTGCCTCCCTCACCATTTCGTGATCCTCAGGTTGGATTTCTGTGGCCTACAAGTTGCCCTGCCAATCTGACACTTTACACATAATCTCTGTCCTGATTCTGATGACCTCTGTGCAAAACCCTGCTGGAAACCACTTCAAATGTAGGATTTACTCGCTCCATCCCCACCTTGAGTGTCAACCAGTGTATATCTGGCTGACTGCATCCACAGATCAGGGCAGTAAAACGTGTACCTAGCAACAGCTCTGCTCTCCACAGACAGAGATACAGTCCCCTGTGATCATAGTCCCCCAGCGCAGCCCTGCCCCCTCAGACCTGCATCAAATCAATAGTTTCAGGCAGAGCGCCATTATACATCCATACAGTAGGCAGACTTTTCCCTCTTTTTGCCCTGCCTTGCTGCTGTGCAGTGGTGCTAACAAGCATACCTTGAATGTATGATATTAAAGTCCCATGGCACAGAAATACCAAACAACAGTTTCTGCATGTACAGTATAGATTTACTGTACAACAGCAAGCAGTTGTCCTGATATACTGTGCCCACATTCATATGTCAATTAGGATGCAGGAAGCCCTTTGTCTTAAGATGCAGTTCAAGCCTTTTAATTAAAATCCAAATTAAATGCCAAATAGTTGCAAAACCAAACATTTTGCATATTTTCTTTCATGTTTCCACAGCCACCAACTCATCTCTTTGCCACAGGCAAGATGGGTCTTTGTTCTCAAAGCTATTCTTTCCCTTGCGACTGACCATCAATCATGACCTGTTAAACTGTTTTTATGTTGTCTGATGATGATGCACTAGCACTCAGAAGTTAGGCAACTTTCCACTTCCAGAGCCAGCACTTTCTGAAATATATAAATAAGTCAAGAACCTGTGACAGAAACAAACTGGATTACAAACAGAAAATGGTGAAATAAAAGTTGCTATAAAGTATTATTCTGTCTAAAATCACCAGCAGTGGAGGAATATTTTGTTTTGTTATGAAAAACTAGCAATACCACTGGCCGTGAAACAAATACTTTATTACAAGTACCATGAAAATGTAGCTTATTATTAGCATTATGTGCTTTAAGTATTTGTCACAAGAGTATGCAAAACAGAAAAATGGCTTCTGTGATTTTTATGCTAATATATCATAAGATTGTTTTTATTGATTTATTAACGTCTATATAGCACATTAATGTAGTTATTTGAGGTGGAGCTAGTTTTTAACAATTTTATATAATGCTGGGTAGTTTATTCTATGACAGTGCCTCATAGTTTGTAGAGTATGTATTAACTATATATGTCAAATAAATGTAGTGGAGTAACCATGCATACAGTGTGTAGACTATATCCTTCACTACTGTGATCAAAGGTCACATCATTTGAACATCATCTGTTTGCCCTTGATCTTTTTAAAGTACAGTAAGATTACATGTACCAGATGTAATCAGTGATGTTTAATGTTTAAATAGATTTGTTTTGGCTTTCCTTTGGATTAATATTAGCAGTTTTGGGGTACAAAATGTGTGGTTCTTGGTCATAACAGTGTATATGAATTATATGACACCATATTAACACTCAATTCTCCATGGTCTCCATAGTCTGGTTGATCCACACTGATCATGTTAACAATATTAACCTGAATGTGGAAAATAAATTAAACCTGCTCCTTGACCTCTAAACCAGATCAGAGAGGGATAATCCTACGTTCAGCATAATACTAACAGATCACAAGAAAGGCAACACAGAGGAGACAAAACATTTCTGAGATATACTAGAATTCATCTATGGTCATGAGGAGGCAGAGTTACGATTTCAGTTCTTAATGTTAACAGAGTCATAATTACACATAGCCTCAGACCCGGGGGATGGAAAGAAAAGGCATTATGTATACACACACATTTGGGTTTGTGTCTACATCTGTGGTGCATGTACACTGCTTTAAGTGTGTCACCTGCTTTCAGAGGGCATGTTTGATTGTGTTATTGCAATGTACACAAATTTGTGTAGGTGCAAAAAAAGAAAAAGAGGATTAGTCATTGTGTATACCTTTCTGGGGCTTTGCACTATAAATGCATAATAATGATCCCACCTGCATTTATGACATCAGCTACTAATGCCCTCCCACCTATGGATGCATTCCCATCCTCAGACTGTCCTGTAAAACATGACTCAAGAGGGCTTCTGTGTCATCAGGTCATTATTATGACCCATGGTTATGTTTTATTGTTAGGCCATAGTAATTATGATGTGAGCAAAAGAGGAAGTTAGGTGACATAGTAGATAGAGTGACTCCTCATTGAGGAGGAGTGTTGGGGTAGGTGGATGAAACACATAGGAACACAGTAAACTGCTGTTTGTTCATGTGAAACCATTATTGTGACTGTAATCCCTGACTGTTCCACTACCTTAACCACGTTTTTATCATAACCATGATGATGAACATCCACATACCAAAGCGGTGCACCTCCTCACTACCTGATAGACCAACACTGACATCCTTAGAGCCACACCTCTACTGTGCGATGGTAAAAAAATGATTCTACCAGCCCCATTATCAATGAAGGCAAGCTTCTGGATACATTTCAAATGAATACAATTAGTTCATAGACTGGTGTGTAGGAGTATGACCTTGAATGAAAAAGTAGGTGGTCTCCGGCACACTGTGAAATTATTGCATTAATAAATGAATGAATATTGTGTTGAGAGTGTGTGGGTATCCACCATTGTTATTTTTTCTTTTAGGAATCATAGAATATGCAGCTTTAATTGATGCCATTTTCAGGGTTATATCTCAGTGCTCTGTGTGCTAACACAGTATAGATTTACATTACTCATTACACACCACTCCAATACAGTACATCCTCCCTTGTACTGTTATATTGACGCAACTAAACACATAAGCCCCTCTCTCTGTTAGGCTGTGTATTTCTTGTGTGTGTTTCTTTTACTTGTCTCAGTGCCTCTGTGCTCTGTTGTTTTTGTGTTTTTTTTTCACCTTGTGTGAAAAACAAAATGTCTTTTTGGCTTCAAAACATAGGTCTTCATTATGGAAAGCTCCATGCTGACTTTTTTTGAAACATGACAGGTTTGCTGCTGATAGAGCCACAACACTTGCATGATAGAGGAAGTCTACAGCCCTTTCTTTTCTCCTCAAAACAGTGGCACCGCTGCTGGAGAACAGCAGTGTCTTGGGAAATAATGTCATCAAGGAGGAAGAGTTTTCACACAGGCTGCCTCAGTGATTACAATGAAAAAGTGTTTATTCTCACAGCTTGATTGCTGTCCATCTATAGCTGGGGGAAGCTTGGTTTGCCCAGGCTTTAGTAATCACACAAGGAAGCACAAATCTCCTCAGCAAATTTTCTCACAAAATATATAATTTAGAGTTTGAATCTAAAATTGTGCAGCCAGTCTACACCCAAGCCACTGTAGCTCCTAGAAAAGGTAATTAAAGATAATTACTCTTACTCTCTTTAATTCTTACTTTGCTCACACATTGTTGATTATTTAGGTAAAATTTACCCTGCATCACATGATGGGGTGTACAGTGCTGTATGTGTCTGCATGCGTGTGAAATATATCCACATCTCTTTTGTCAAGTATACTATTTTAATGCCCATTTCCACATTCAGGCAGTCCCAGTATAGAAATGGAGCAGAGCTCTGCATTATCAAAATGCAAGCTCCCTTCTTTACATTTCATCCTCTTCTTCCTGTAATAATCTTTGGAAGAAACTGTTATTAACCTGAGGAGACCCTGTTCTCGTAAAAGGAATATGGAGATAGAATGTGAAATGACTTAAAGATTAGATTTTATGCCAGGAAGTTGCAGTGGGATAATGTAATATTTGGCTTGCACTTACAGTACAGCGCTTGGTTTGCTTGTTTCACAGACCGATTTGATGGAGATATTGTACCTCACCTTGATTGAATCATATCTTGATAATGCTAACATGTGCCCCGACTACAAATCCACTAATACCATTCTTCTCATTTTTTGGTGCACTGGAGGTACGCTCTCCTCAATATTTACAGCTTGCCTCACTCTCACCCCAACACCTCGGGATTTGACCATTCCAAAGCCAAAGTCTGGCATTTGACATGCACTTCCAAATTTGGTTATGTTATTCAGCTCTCTGGCATTTCCAAAGGTCACAACCTTTGCTTGTTCATTTGGTGCCTCCGATGTCAGTGTTTCTGTGTTCAACATGAGTTTTTCCGGGGCAGATGTCAGAGGTCTGCGCCTTGTTAGGGCTGCAGAAGGTGCTGATCAGTGCTGCAGATCAATTCACAGCGGGCCCTCTGTGATCTTTTCTGCCCGCCACATCCCTCTCGATCTCCCTGAGCTAATCAATGCGCCTATGGCTTAGCCAACAGGCTGCAGAATTACAGTTCCAGCAGCAGATCAGTGGCAAGATGCACCGGTGCACAGCAAGGACTCTTTGATAAGCCCATTGGCACCAAAGCAAAAGAAAACAACATACTAAAACAGCTGACCCCAAGTTTCTTGCTGTCAGTTAAAAATTCAGAATCGCTCCTTTCTTTCACTGCAGTTTGGCTCTTTACAATGCTCTCTGCAGTACGTGCCTCTCCTGCAGAGAGTAGTCCTGTCCTCTGCGGTATGTATCCACAACAGACAGACAATGAGAATTTGACAGCTCCTCCTGTAGCATTAAGCACTATCTGACAGTGGGGAAGGAGAAGTGGAGCAAAGTGGTTCATCTGAGTGGCTAAAGACTGAGAGAGATGAACCATGGTGGCCTCTTTCTCTCCTGCGAAAGGAGACTGGGGGCCTGTCCTGCAGCAGGAAGGTTAGGGATTCATCATTGACCAGAAAATTCAAGTGTGTGTGTGATCAGGGCGGCTGGCCCAGCGCTGGGCTAAATGGAAGACTAATGGGTACTGGGAGCGAGCCTGACGGGCTCTGAGGAGCCCTGCTCTCTCTCCCTCCACCTGTCATCCATCACATTTCCAGCTGATACTGGGAGATAGCTGTCCCACACTGGTGGGAGGCAGGGGGTGCAAGGGAATAGGCAGGAGAGGGGGTGGGGTGGGGGGGAATCACCAGCTGGCTGAGGACAGGGACAGGGATGTGGCTCCTGCATGCCATTAGGAACAGTCAGTGTTTAGCAACCATTCTCATCCACAGATTGAGGCAGAGAGGAGCCTGTCTGTTTGGCTCAGGATGATACAACGGGCTGTGCTCAGACTAAAAGTACTCTAGCAAGACTAAGCTGACAATCAGTGCACTCCATCAGCATTCAAAGTAGTTCTTCTGAGCTAATTAGAATTTTCAAAATATTAATGATGTGGTTGTATTATTATGCAACACCAAAAAGGATGAAAGAGGCTAAAATGACTGACAGAGAAAGCAGTGATGAGCAGGAGTGATGGTCACATCATGATTAGCACTGAGGCTTATGTAAGTAGATTAGAGCATTTTGTCTCATTGCCACTCTGAAAGACATAATGGTATTCATAAAACAGGGTGAAGGTTCAGCTGTTTTTCCTCCAGTGTGGAAGCTTCGGAGGAACCTTTTCACATAATTACAATCATCAAGTGTGTGCACGCACACACACACATGCACCACATGCCCACGTGCAACAAAAGCCAGTGAAATGGCTTGTGAACGTCCCCTTACATCAGCTCAGATTAGAGTTCTTTTAAAAACAGATGTCACCTTGAGGGAAAAGAAAAGAGATTATGGATTTTTTTTGATCACTTCTCTACTAGGAGTCCTTTACCAGGGCAAAGCATTGAAACTGTCTTGCCAAAATGGTCCTTAGATTGAACTCAGAAAAGGTATACAGTATCACTCAAGAGATTAGTCTTTACTGTACCAGTGTGAATAAAACAAGGAAAAAGTCATTTAAAAGCTAGATCAGAATAAAATATGTTGAATATGAAATGCAGCTGATGAGTGGGAAACTGAACTCTTCTATTACCTGTAAGAGGAGAGTACTTGGCAGTGAAAATATATTAAGAGTCCTGTTGGCATGTACTGATATGAAATTTCATAGTACAATTATCTTGGCTAAATGCATTCATAAACTATAATCTTCATTTCAATCAATTTTACTGTAGAGTATTAAAACATTTTGGTTTAGTTGGTTGTTGTAATTTTGTATTTGTGGCTTTCTCAAAAACAAATTATCAATATACTTCACAAGAAATCCTCCCTGACGGTGGAACAAATTCATATGTTTCTTTGTCTGCCATTATTGTTTCCCCTGCTGCCATGATAAATGCGTATTCATGGGCTTGCTGCTGTTTCAAATACACAAGTACTGCATGTAGTCTAAGAGTGGCTTTGCTGTTAGTAATTTCAAAGTGATTACAGGGAAAAGGGAAACTAAACTCACCCCCTTATTAAGCAATTATAAGCACTATGTAAACACCTAATAAATGTTTACAATGGCATTTATTAATGTATTTCTAATAATAATTCCTCTTGTGGGCACGCCTTACATTTGTATACAACTGCATTATACAGTACATAATACACAATACAATCAGCCATAACATTAAAACCACTGATTCACTAAAGTGAATAACATTCATCATCTTGTTACAATACAATGTTCTGCTGAAGAACCATGAGTCCTTCATTCATCTGGATGTTACTTTGACATATATCACCCATCTAAACATTGTTTTAGACCAAGCACACACCCCCAATGGCAACAACACTCCCCAATGTCAGGGGCCTCCCCCAGCAGGATAATGCTCCCACTACACCACAAAAACTGCAGAACTCAGAAATGTCTTGAGGAACACGACAAAGAGCCAAAAGTGTTGACCTGGCCAATCTGACCCAGTATCTGTGGGATGATCCAGAACAAGTCAGATCCATGGAGGCCCCATCCCACAACCCACAGGACCCAAAGTATCTGCTGCCAATGTGCTGGTCCAGACACTACAGGAGATCTTCAGAGATCCCATGTCCAAGCCCCAACAGGCCAGAGCTGTTTTAAATAGGTCCCCCAGTATGAGGGGTCCTATGCAATATTAGGCAGGTCCCACAGGTACTGAATCAGATTGGGATCTGGGTAGTTTGGAGGCCAGGTCAACAGCTTTGGCTCTTTGTCATGTTCCCCAAGACATTTCTGAGCAGTTTTTGGGGTGTGGTGGGAACACTATCCTGCGCGGGGAGGCCCCTGACATTGGGGAGTGTTTCTGCCATTGGAGGGGTGTGTACTTGGTTTGTGACAATATTTAGGTGGTATTGTGTTATAACAAGATGATCAGTGTTATTCACTTCATCCACCAGTGGTCATAATGTTATGGCTGTTCGGTGTATAAACAGAATATAAATGTAAACAAATGTAAAAAGTAACGAAATTGGTGTTAGTAACAAAAACTGAACAAACTGAGACAGGCAGTCTATTACCTTTTTTTCATATTTTGCAACTACTGCAAAGTGTTGTTCAGAGGTGCTATAGTAGCAAATGAATGCAGCTGTGTCCTTGTCAATAAATCTCATACCACAATGAAGACAAAGTATGTACACTTGTTTGATTGTATGAAATGCCACTTCACTATTCTTCAGGGTTAAGATGTAAGATAAGTTGTACCTTTATTGATCCCCTGCAGGAAAAAAAAATATTTGACACAGAAGCGTAAGGGAATGTAGTTGACATTCACAAAGAAATAAGACATTTCCATGAATACCTTTACAACAGCAAAAAAGTAAAAAGTCAAATAAGTTATACGGGAATAATAGATAATAAATAATAAATATATCTAAGTGTCAGTGGGTATACTGGGTGCTGCAGTGTTGTGAAGTGTTTTGGTTGATGGCATGCAAGAGCCAGTGGCCATCATTTAATGCTTTGAGGCACGTGGTTGGGTTTATCTGTGTTCTTGAGGCATAGAGAGAATGAGCGGGGATGTCCACGATAGCTGTCATTCTCCACACTATCCAGTTCCATCCCCGCCACAGAGTTGGTCTTCTTCACCAGCTTGCCCAGTCTGTTGGCACCACAGGCCCCAATGCCAGCTCCCCAGCACACCACAGCAAAAAAAAAAAAAAAAAAAAAAAAACCCACTGGCCACCACAGACAAATAACTGGGACATTGGTCTCCACCACCAACACATCCACCAAACCAGAGCAAACAGATCTCACAGGCTGCTGCAAAAACATTGTTTAACTAGCAAAACATTTTCAGATTTACAGTGTGTTAACATATCCCAGCTTTTAACTTGCTCTCTTGTCCAACCCACTGCAGGAGGAAGATGAAAAGGAAATGCCTGTTCTTTTCGGTTTTATCTGTTATTTTACTCAGCTCCTCAGTGTGCCAGTCATGAGTGGTAGAGTGGTCTATATCCTGGATTTCATCAGCTAAAGCCCAGTTCCTGATTTTGTCCACCAGTGCAGACTGACAGCAGGTTGTGTGTTTGCTAAATTTGGCCCAGATGTGGTTTTCTGTTTTTGTGATTTGTGTTATAGTCAGAGAATAGCTGTCTTTGGTTCTCTCTATGTGTATGCTGGCCTACTGACTCTTACTATTTCACTTAATATATATTTTTATCTCCTAAAAATTATGATGTATGTTTACTAATCATGTAATCAAGCCTGTCTGTACAAGCAAGACTTGCAAGAATTGCAAATTTTGCAAAGAAAACTTTGCCCACCTAAAGTCTAGGAGCTGTCATGTATTTTTAGCCATATATAGTCCACCATTTATACCTATGCAGTGGTTTGCTGTAGCCTCAGCTCTTCATAACAGTTAAAGGAAGTTGAGAGGGGACAGTTTGGCAGAGTGGGTTTAAAATTGCCATGGTATACAGTAAAAACCTTCTGTGATATGTTTACTCATGTGATTTCCACTGCCCATCAGTTTTCACCAGAGTCAGACTCCCTTCACATACTCTTCCCCTCACCTCTTCCTGGTTTTCAGTGTATCATCTTGTATGGCAGCGGCTCTTGACACTTTTGTGTACTGTGGCTGTTAAAATGCAAATTTCACAGGATTCAGCTTTCCCGTTCTGTCGGCAATTTACTGTGTGACGTCCCCATCTCCCCTTCTGCTGAGCAGAGGACGCCAGTGTCAGCTATATCCATCCTCCTGAGCCTTGGTAAAATGCCACAATATCCTGCTGCACAAACTGCAGCTTGCCTTTTGCACTGCAAGGTGCGGAGACCAGCGTGGTTACAAGCAGCTCTCTCTCAGGTCTCTAATGTTTGAGGCCCTGACATTGTTTGCATGTCTGATGTATGTCTTTTAAGCTGATGGCAGCTCAGGGAAAACCTTGAGGTGTGCTGTTTCCCTGCTGCAGACAGATAGCAGAGATATCCCTTGTAAACACTGTGGGGAGGTGATTTCAAGCCCCATTTTACAGCAAGAATAAAATTCAAACAAAGCAAGTCTCTAAAAGGCAAGCGGTTGATAGTGTATTCATGTCACACTATTTTGTAATGCCACCTGAGCATTATGCAGGGCACCTTGCCACCTTTAGATATCATACAAGAAGGGCAGGTCGCTATCTTGCAGCTATAAAGATTGTAATGTGGATCTGCTGCATTTATTAGACATGAAGCAAACAGAGACGTGTTTGCTCATTGCAAATGTTCTGATAGAATCACATCTGTCTCTTTTGTGGCCTTTCCTTTAACTGTTGTGTGGTGTGTTATTTGCAGATATTGCCACTGTACCTCGAAGTACACACACGCTCTAGAATACCACTCTCTTTTTTTAGAGTTCACTTTTGCCACTGTAAAGAGCTTCATCCTAGACATTTCAGCAGCGACAACATCGGCACTTTGTAAACAAGTGGTATTAATTGTCACAGTCTCATTAACTCACAGTGTATGCCGAGTAAACAGCCTTAGCTAAGGTGAAATGAAGCATACTGCAAATAATGTGTACTTGGCAAGTGAGTGGAGAGAGTGTGTGGGTATGTGTCTGTGGGTGTTCTTGTGTGTACACTGACAATAGATTGGCTCAAGGTTGCTTAAAGACAAGTAGAAATGACAATTGAGTGTTGGAGACAAAGAGGCGAGGATGAATAAAGAAAAATGAAGGAACAAGTAGAAGGAAATGGAAACTCAACACTTTAAAACAGTGTTCCTATTTCCTTTCCTTCCTTTTTTTTGTCTCCTTAGTCCCATCATAACACTAAGTCATTAGAGACAGATGGTCATAAATCAGCCTCTTTATTAACACACTCCTGTCAATGAAATAACTAGCCATGAAATAAGCATCAGTTAATGTGCATCCTTAATCCACATAGAACATGACATCCACTTACTAATGGACCCTGCAGACTGCCATGTGCGTTAACTGCTCCTGGTACATACAGCATGGCAGGAGACTGATGATGGGGAAGAACGACTGCCTGAAATGTAGCCCAGGCCATGTGAAAGGAGACGCCTGGGTGAATTCAGCATGTAGCTGTCTGTAATAATAATGTCTGAACCTGTGGCAGTAGGTTTGGTTTCGAGATAACCTCTTCTAAATGTTCATAAAGGCATAAGTGTGTAAGGGTGTAGATAGAATTGGGTTACTTTTTGTTGTGGTTCAGCTGCACCTTTGTCTGTCACACAATTATGTCTTTGTTGCTGGCTCAGTGATGGGATTGAACAATTGAGGAATTATGTAGTAGCCTGTATACATATGCTTAATGTGCAGTCATTAGAAGGGCAAATGGTAGCCCTTAATAGCTGTACATAAAAGTAGCTAAACATAGCATAAGTCATGCACTTTGTATATTATCTTTTTTTTTAGGCCTAGTGCATACTTGCTGGAGACCACAAAACAGAAGGACCTTTAATAGCCTATACACATAACTGTGATGCACCATTCAGTATTTCATATAATTTGACATTTTGGGAAATCCAAACAAAGTTATTCACACAACCCCTGAAACTACAGGGTATCTTTTACCGTTTGGTTTTGTATGGACTAAACAAATGATATACAGTGTGTTAATTACTGAGCTTTAGAGGTGATGGTAGGTGAATTATAGACAGAGCCAGGCTAGCTGGTTCTGACAGTTTCTAGTCTTTATGCTAAGCTAAGCTAGCTGGCTGCTGGGTGTAGCTTCATATTTATTGTACAGATATGAGAGGGATATCAATTTTCTCATCTAACTATCAGCAAGAAACAAAAATGAGCATATTTCCCAAACTGTCAAACTATTCCTTTAATCCTGTTATATTTTTTAAAGAGCTATTTGCTGCCTCTGGAGAGCTGGTCAGAGCAGTGAGATAACAGTGAAGTTTTAGGGCATAAAACCAGAAGAAAGAAAGCTGAAAGATGCTGAAACACTCCACAGAGCTCAGAGTCAGGTGATAATAACTATGAAATAATTATAACTATGAGTGATGTCTCATTTGATTCTATGTTAGTATAGAAAAACTGATCAGAGCAGTTTTGATAATACTGTATGTATGGTACTTTGATGTAGTCTACTTAGTATCTATCAAGACGATTTGTCTGCTGGCACCTCAGTCATTTTTTTCTACACTTACCAAAATGTCTTGCAATAACCATCTAATCTTGTATTAAAGAGAAGCCTATGTACTTTCCTGAAAAGTAGATGAGTTTCATGCTGCTGCTGTTGGAGGAGAAACTGGTCCACATCTATCCATTCTTCTTTTTTGGAAATTCCCTCTGCGTGGACCCTTATTCTTTGATTCTGCTAGGCTTTTATGTAAAGAAATATTTTAAGCGCTTGAGGGCAGATGTTTCTTTTAAAGATATTCAGAAACCTGATACCGGTGATGACCTTTGTCTCAGCTGTGTTTTTTGTCATGCTTCAGTCAGTTCAAACACAGCAAGTGTTGATACGTGCCTGCAGTGCTGATTTTGAAAATCAGATGCACATGCAGGAGAAACACATGACCTTTCCTCTCCCCTCTTTACGACGCCATTGCGGTGTCAGTGTGTGTTTGTTTGTTTGTAAGGGTGTGTATTAGAGTGAGAGACCTGAAGGACACTTGTCCCTTGTGGGATGGGAAAGAGCCTTGTGCCTTAAGGGCTCTAGAGCTGATGCTCTGACAGGTGAGTCTATCAGCTGTCCCCAGCTCTGTGGCTACATATACAGGACAAGGACACAACGTCTACTGCCCACTTCAATGTAATGTCACCTCGCTTGTCATAGGTTGTGTCACCTGTCAATCACAGCTGAGTAATGTATTGTCAAGTGCACAGGCCAAGGGCACTGCCAGCTGTGGTGATAATTAACTCTGCAGAAGACCTTTGAGTCATATAATAGGGGTCAGCACACCCCACCGTAACTCTGGCATTAGGTAAGAATTGTCCTCCACGAGGAGCAGTGTGATTAAAATGACATACTGTAGGTTTCCAGACAGGAATAGTGGAGGTGGGGGTGGGCAGTGTTCCATCACTTCTTATTAGGAAAGGTCATCTCATTGTTCAGGATGCAGGAAAAATATCCAAAATTGCCAAGTAAAGATATAGTTTGGAAGTCAAATTTGAAAATACCTGCAGAGTTAGAATCATACACTATAATGAAGTCAGAAAAACACATAGCAACTGGAAACTGCTGTCTTCCACAGAGCAGCTGTCATTACTGACATTTTATCATGTTAGATAGTTTTAGTCTTTATCTTTATAATTATTAGTCTTTATGATGGCTTTTATGATGGCTAAATGTGCATTATTTTCAGAAAGAAAAAAAAAACATCAGAACTATTTTACATACTGTATCACTGCAAAGACAATGACAAGAACCAAAAACAGCAACAACATGATAGCCATGTTCCTGATGTAGCTGTACTAATGTAGTCACATACAAGACAGGAACCTTTGTTCTGCCTCGCAGTTCTGTATAAAAGGTGTGAACACAGAATGGGGGGACATTGTTATTCTGCCTTTAAGCCGGCAGCAGAGGTATAGTCAAGAGCCGAATCGATGTCTGTGTAAAAGGGCTAGCTGGCGCAGTGAAATAGACGCCAACGCTGCTGTGTTACACATCATGCCTCTGACTCCGGAACGCCGGCAAGCTGTCTAAAATCACTCATGGGGGTGGCATTATGCTGACTTTGTTTGGTTCAGTGGAAACAAGCAAAAACAACATAATGATGAGTCTTCTTAATGGCAATAAAGTGGGATTTCTGTTTAAAAAAGGCTAAAGACCTCATCCTCAGTGAAGGTGACAGAATCAAGGTCACTTGTTGCACTGAAGGTCAGTCAGTGTCTTTGCTACTTCACTTACTTTGAAAAAATAAATTCCACACTTAATTGAGTCACAGAATGACAATTTAGCCATCTCTGTGACAACTGATAAAATATTCAGTGAGTTAAAAAGTTAAAACATTTATTAAAGCAGTACTAATCAGTCTTTTTTATGAAAACAATTGGATCATATGACCACATGTAATGTTAAAGTAGTTAGTAGTACTCAACTCTGCAATTCCCCTCAATTCAGCAAAGGGTTTTAGCTCATTGTTTTTCTTTCTTACAGCCCACAACTTTACTGTTTTGGTTGAGTCTCATGGTTCTCATCAGCACCATTTCCAACCACAGCCCGGGTCCCCAGCTCCAAGGCCAGAAATGAACTTTCAAGCTCAATTTTAACTCATGCAGTTTTTTATTATATATATTTATATTATATAAGAGTGATGGCAGATGCACTTGTGTGCAGATAAAACAACATGTCTTTATACCACCAATATCTAAAAACCCAACAGATTCAAACAAAAAACCTTTAGCATCACACACAGTGCTTAAAGTCTTTTGTTCACAGTTAATTTCTAGGTGAAAAGAATATTCTTAGCCCACCTAATTCACTATGTAGAATGACAGTTTCAGCAATTTAGGTGCCAATTTTGAAGA
The DNA here is from genome assembly GCF_001640805.2 of Lates calcarifer. Lineage (NCBI taxonomy): Eukaryota > Metazoa > Chordata > Actinopteri > Centropomidae > Lates > Lates calcarifer. The sequence goes on from NC_066845.1 coordinate 16,580,474, forward strand.
TACAAATTGAGTCTTTAATAGACTGCAATGCTTTCTGCCTGTACTCTATTAGATGGTTAGTGGCTCTCTGTGGTTTTGCATGATTTGAATAGTTGTGTCGTTACATTAGCGGCCGGTGTCTCCTTCTAATCCCATTTGCCTTGTGGTTACAAATAAGGTGCCAGCAGAGCCACTCAGCTGAAAGAACAGGGAATCCATGCTTTGTTCAAAGCAGCCCTAATTCAATTGACATTACTGGCTGGCTTTAATGGATTTTACCTGGTGAGCCTGCAAATTGAATATTTTAAGGCATATCAACTCCTTCAGTGTAACTTAAGAGAAAAGGTGCAATTTTCATTTTGTCCTAACAAAACGGTGACATATAGGAGATTATATCTACTTTTCGAGTTTGATTAAATTCATTTGAGCCGTCTTCACAGAAGCACTGTCCCTCTTACCTCTGCTTTTGGCTTTCATCTCCCCCCCCCAAGCCATTTGATGTTCGCTGCTTTTCGTTACTGGAGCACACGCTGTCACACACTCACATGCACCACACACACACACACACATAACTACATCCTTTTGTACACCTCAGCCCTCCCGACTCCAGTCTTGTCTTCCTCTGAGAAGTCGAACTCTTTGCGGTGTCATCTCATTGAGCTTCTGAGGTTGTTATTGTTTTATCTCTCAGTCTGTTGATCGCTGCGTGAGGTGGGCAGCCGTCCTTACCCCTGCTTTCTCTGTAAAGGTCAGTGAACCGTGGATGAAGTTGTGTCGATCAGATGAATGCCGTAGACTGACAGCTAATTTTCATCAAAGCAGCTGTGGGCGAGGGGGGGTGGGGATGTGGTGCCGAGTTTCGTGGCGCCCCATGGGCCTCTTGCCTCTCTGAGGATTCTTCACTACTTATCAGGCTTACTGATTCACTGTGTGGAGATATGATCCTGCAGTCCGAATGAAAAGTTGCAGTGCACTTGTAATGCCAGTTTATAAAGCTATGGAGAGAAGGGAAACAGCAAAAAATCTCACAAACAACACTTTGCTGTAACATTTTTCATTCCTGCAGCAGCCTTGTCTGATCATCTGCACACGCCAGCCTTTGTTCCTCTCTATTCATTTTTTGCCCTCTTTCCTCTCCTCTTGCCTTTGCCAGTATTCTAAACATGGTTTGCATTGATTTATTCTCTTCCACCAATTAAAAGCAATTTTGTGAGCATTAGAGTAAGCCATGCCGGGGGCCGTTTACTGCAGCAGGCTGTTCATTACCTCATTGTGTGTGTGTATGTGTGTGTGTGTGTGTGTGTGTGTGTGTGTGTGTGTGTGTATTCCTGACGGCTTGTCTCTGTGTGAACTCTTGGGTGGCTCTGTTATGCTTATTTCACTGTGTGAATGTGTCTGCACATGCATGAGTGAATGTGTGTGTGTGTGTGTGTGTGTGTGTGCCAACGCGTGCCTTATCATTCATGTGTAGTTATACATGAGCAGATGGGTGCTGTTGTGTATCTGAGATTCCCCGCATGTGCAGGGCATTAGTTTTCTGTTTGCAGGCTAAATCCTCATGTTGTTGAAGCAGTGTCAGTTGCCTCTGCCACGACACAAAGCTTATCTTTTACCAACTCCCATGCCCCCTTGGGAAGGGGAGACGTGGAGGTGGGGCAGGGGGATGAGGGGGATGTGTAAAAGACGGCAGGAAGCTACTGGCTGATGTAAATAACCCATGGGTTCTGGGGGGAGGTTAAGAAGCCAATGCCATGCAGTGCCCCTGCACCCACCCCGTCCCCCTCAACCTGACACGGCTCCGCACCTCATGCCAGTCACATCACATCGGTGTGTCAGTGCACACAGGGCTCTATTTGTCAGTGACTATGACCGCCATCCACCCGTTGATGGACACCTGCTGTATTAATATTGCATTGGTACACCACGTGTGGCAGACTGAATGTTTTTTGGTTTGAGTCAAGGAACAAATTTTAAACTTCAGCAAAGTTAAGTGTCACCCACTGCAACTTAAGGCAAAACTGCCTGAAATAACATTTTGTCACAACTTAAAATTGATGAATTCCTGCTCATTTTGTTCCTCGTTTGCTTAAGGTTTTGAATTCACCACTCATTTGTCTGTTCACCTACAGCAAGGAACATTTAATGACTCTTGCTAAATAAGCACGCTTTGACATTTCGAAATAATATATAATCTGTAAGACATAATAAAGCAGTAGCAGATCTTTTTACTGTGTCAAGATGGAATAAGTAATTATACCTCTTGTTTGTCAAAATCATTATTGCAGTGAACCAGTTTGCCACTGCAGCTAAGCGACAGCCTGCAGTGGGAAGCGATTTGGCATCCCCTTACTTTCACTGTACTAGTTACTTGTTTTTTATGTTTTTTTTTTTTACAGCTCCAGCAATTGGAGTGTACAATTAGCTGCACAACAATACATACTGTTATGCATGTATATTATATGTTCATATAAAGAATGCCTGTCAAGTATGTCTGTTTTCAAACTAGAGATAAGGAGGCATATCTTTTTACATCTTTTAAGGACTTGACGTGGAGAGCTCTGTGCAGGGGTATTTCATGAAACAATGTATCTCTTTACAAAATTAACTGAGGTAACGTTATGATTTAGGCTCCTTGCCTTTATGTAAAGCACTCTGACCAACACACTGCATGAAACCAGGGATGAGACATCAGTGTTGGAGCAGCAGAGCCACAGCCTTCAATATAGCTTCCCATTTACTAACCATTTCCTCTGGGCATGCAACTATTTATTCCCCCAACCTTCTCAAAACTGGAAATAAAATGAAAAGGAGCAAAAAGGGGAAAAAAAACAGAAAAACAAGAGTGCGGGTAAATCTGCCAAAGGCAACGTTATGACATTATCTCTTCGTCACAGCTTAACAGAGGCCTGCTCCTATGAATATGTGTTTCTGCATTCGTTTGAGAGTGTGTGTACATACATGTGCAAGCCATACATGCATGAGTACATGTGTGTGTGTGTGTGCATTTCTGAGTGTTTGTGTGTGGGTGTGTCATTTTCCTGCACCTGCGCTCGTGTGAGTTTTGAGAGCATTTGCTGTTGCACTCAAAATGAAAGACATCGTGTTTACCTCACGTTCATCTGCAGATTAGCCTGCGGCTGCCTGCCTGCCCCCATGCAGGAGAAGAGTGGAAATACACACTTCCCAGCAGCCTTTGTTGAACCTCACTACCTGCTCGCTCTAAATAAGCTCCTCTCAAATACACTTTAATATCCTCCAACAAGGGATGATACTGCAATTCACAGGCTAGAGGAGCAATTTCACTAACCTTCAAACTAACTAACTGCAGTCAGTCTTGTTTTTGTAAAAAGCGACGCTCTTGAATTGGTTGAATTAAATTTTAGCCTGGTTTGATTGAAAACCATTGTATTTGATGAAACTGGAGAGGAAAAGCTGATCAAATATTTTATAAGTCTTAAAATATCTTAGAAAACTCACATCTGAGTATTATTGACTGTTTCTGTTTCTCTCTGCTGCCCTTTTTTTTTCTTCCTGCATGGTTTTTCCCTGTCTCGCTGTGCTCTTGAATGTGGTGAAAATCCAATTAGGTGGACACATTCTGTGAGAACCACGCTCCATGATAGCAATCATATGAATTCTTCATATGGGATTTTCGGTGCTTCCCTTTCATTGCTCACACCGTGTATACACAAAAGATAGAGTAATTGGCAAACAGATCTCCATACAAAATGCATCTCCCCTCTCTTTTATGGCCACTCAGCATAACAATGGGTACTTCTGTAATCTCCACTGTGTGATTCAGAAATGAAAAGCCAATAAAATGTGTCTCCTGGCATGTGAGGAAAATGACTGCCACTGTGGGTAGAGCATGTTACTAGCACTTAGTAGCTCCCCCACTGACACATGAGCAAAAGGTACATAATTGTCTAATGTACTGCATTATTTTGGACACTTAGTGCTAAGTTCTGGCAGGCTGTGGCACTTCCTTCTAAAGCCTTGTACTACCAAATAGAATCTAAAATACTAGTCTGTATGCAGTAATAAATGCAAATATTTGCATGGATACACATGGGGAATTCTAAATACTTTATCATTTATGTTGACATTATGTAGCTTAAACAGAGGGAGCAAATGAATAATTCATACTAAGAATAGGCTGATGCGAGGGTGATAGAGTGAGGATATTATGTTTACCTGATCATGCTGACAGCCAGCAGACAGTGATGCTCTGTCACAGCCTCATACTTTTATTATAGTTTTCATAAAGGGACTCAAAAGTATTGTGTTAGGACATTACATTTTAATCACACTACCTGTCGTCCTATTGACATTGTAACTGTTTGATGTCTCTGAGCCCCTGTCCATCCACAAACACTGCTTATTTTGGTCTCCTGTAACCTGTAGTATCGAAGCATCTGTTTTCCTTCCTTCTGATGAATGGTCGAGATGAGCAGCACAGCAGATGGATTTAAGTAACTGCAGAGTACAGTCACGCTCTGTGCCTGCAAACACACTGACTCAGTCACTCAGCCTCTTCCCTAACCTTCTTTTCTCCTTTTCTGTCTTGCCATCTTTCTATTTACCTAAACTCCTACCTGCCTATGGCCTCACCGACAGTATTTCTTTTTTGTTCTTTTCCTTTCCTTTTTGAAAGGCAAATAAAGAGAAAAAAGACCAAGAGTCAGCAGCCTTGCTAGCAGCTTTGTGTAGAGGTATTTCTTCATGCAGATCAATCTGAAACAATGTGGTTCTTTGCACAGCTCTGGTTTACTGCCAGCATTCAGAACCACACATTGTAACAGACTTTATGTTGCTGCTGTGTACTGGAGATCAATCCTGTCCCCTAGAAATTATGTTTATATACAAATAAACAGCAACAGCAGATATGTTTTTTAGTAAACATAATTACATCCAGATTACATTTTCTGTTAACACAATGAAGAAATGTTGTTAATTTATGTATTTGAAAAGACCCAAATATGTTGATACTGAATGTATCAGTAACATGTTCTCCGTCAAAATATTTAGCATATTTGCTTTCGGCTAAAATATATGATCTTGTAGTAGTGACAAAAGTTTGACACTTTTTTATGGTTATGTTTAGGTACTCATGGCACTTGGTTAAGGTTAAGGAAACCAAAGTCAAGTCAAGTCAAATTTTATTTATATAGCGCCAATTCACAACAGAAGTTATCTCAAGGCACTGTACATATAGAGCAGGTCTAGACCGTACTCTTTATCTTATAAGATTTACAGAGAAAAACCCAACAGATCCCACCATGAGCAAGCACTAGGCGACTGTGGCAAGGAAAAACTTCCTTTTAAGAGGCAGAAACCTCGAGCAGAACCGGACTCAAGGTGGGCGGCCATCTGCCTCGACCGGTTGGGTTTAGACAGAAAGAGAGGGGGTGGGGGAATGGGGTAGGAGAAAGACAACATTGCAGATACACAGACTAGGTCAAAATGTAAATAGTAGTAGTAATAATAATAATAATAATGGCTTAGGGCAAAGGGCTTATGCTGACTACTCCTAACCACAGATGGGACTGTGGATGTGAATCCTGGTCTTTGGTGTGCACTTTGTTTGCCTGCCATCCTCCCCAGCCACCTCCTGGTTAATCCACTGCTGTTACTAAATGTAGTGCTTCATTCATTAAAAAAAGAAAAAAAAAAACATAATCCAGCCAGCAATTAAGTTTCATACAAATACATTTGCTGTTGTCCAGTTGTACATGTGTGTTTAATATGATTTCTAGGGGACAGGGACCCCTATTTTGGGCTGTACTGCTTGGACCTCCAGATATTACACAGCTTGATAACTCAGCTATCCCCAATCTTGCCTCTATAGCCCTTACTGTCACCAAAGTCATGAGGACACATTGTCTGGGAAAAATGAATGTCTGTTGAAAATGTGTGTGTGCGTGATTGTGGCAAGTTGTCTGGTCTGATATTTCACAGACCAGTGAAAGCTTTGACCTTCTGATGGCACCAGAGGTCATTAGGATTATTCATCCTCTTGGCGTCAGGGAAATGTAATCCATCCAATAGTTGTTGTGTTACTTCTGTCTGGCCGAAAGTGGTGAACAGACAAACTGCCATCACCATCCTAGTCATGCTTCTAGCATGGCTAAAATGAAACCTACAGTATATCGCTTTACAAACACATACAGTCATAAGCAATCAGGTACACACAACAGCTCTCTGCTGTCTAATAGCTAAGAGGGAGGGTTGGTGTGGTAAATCCATCAGTAACACCACAATTTATTAAAGAGATATGATCCCCTGCATACACTCTCAGACACATACATACATACAAAATCAGTAAAAACCATCAAAAATTTGTTTTGAATTTTTTGAGACTTTGGAAAAGTTTCCATGTCTTATTGTACATTGCAGACATAAAATAAGTCTGGTTTGATACGTCGCTTCGGGATCGGAGTGTAGGCGTTTGGCCTGATTTATTTTTTGTTTTCCACTGTGTATGTTCATTCCAGTGTATGCTCTTACAGCAGTTATGGTCTGCGAAGCAGCAGACTCGAAGATGAGCACAGTGCTCTACACTGTTCCATTAGCCGTCAACCACAAACCATCACAATGTACTGTCCTCCCGCTGTCTTTCTGCCATTTCCCCACACTGCAGCTTCTCTCTTTTCCCCATTCCCCACTGAGCTGTTGCATTCCCTGCACACTGTTTATGTAGGCGGGATGGCACAATAAAACAGGAAAGGGTTCCTTGGGGAGCTGCTGATTGTAGATGCAGATGGTTCTCAGAGGAGTCAGCGGAGAGATATGGTCAGAATAGGTCACCAAACCCTGTGATTCTTGTGAGCCAGGAGCAGCCTGACAGAGCCAGATGGAAGCAGGCCACAGAGGTAACAGGAGTGCAGCCTAGGTCACAGACCACTGACTGGGGACTCCCATTATCGTCCAGCCTCAACCTTATTGGATTTCCCCCGGAAATGTTTATTTCTTTCACTGCCCCACTGAGAAGTAGCTCTCCTACTTATCTCATCACTATTTATTAAGGGAGCCCCTAAGGTCTGAGGGAGGATGGGTGGTAGAGAGAGTACAGACTCAGAATCATGCGAGGGAAATAATGTGAAGATAGAATATACTGTATTTGCCACATGAGGTTCTTCATTCTCTTGTCCAAGAAAGGGTCATGATGATATGAACTGACATTAGATTTGGGTATGAACCACTCTGTATTTCCTGATTGCCTCTGTATTACCTGCATCCACTTCTCTTTGTTCAGCTCAGTTTGACTCAGACTTAGTACAGTGCCGACTCGTCAGGTTCTCTCATGATTGCTGACAATTTTGAGAAGTTACATCCAGTGTAACTTTAAACTGTCACCTAAATGCTGCTGCCTTTTTACACTTTTCCCCTTTTTGTCTCTGTGGGCCATTGTCTCTTTACTTCCTCTCTGGTTGTGTAATACTTGGTATTCAGAACATTCAGTCTCAATTGTAGCTCCATGGCTTCACAGGAAAACTATTCACAGACTGAGGATAGCCCAGGTGCATTGGTATAAAGTGTTGCCTTCTCTTTCATTTTCGGGGGGAGTGTCTGCTTGTCAGACTTCTACCCTATTGCTGGGAGTCTTGCCCTTGCCTCCATTCTTTATTTTTTTTGACTTGGAATATCACACAACAGAGTGATTCAGTTTAGTTGTATTAAATGTATACACAAGACCGCAAGATTAAGGAAAATACATAAGGATACTGCTATCTGAAGTCTACAATGTATAGTGTGCAAAACTCTTTTATTTGCACTGTCAATCGCAATGCCATTTTTTTTAAAGATGGTCTATTGATTTGTCCACCATTTTGGTCAAGACTGAAATATCTCAAATCTACAAACAGTCATGATTCCCAGATGATGAATCCCACAGACTTTGGTGATATCCTAACTTTTCCTCCACTGCTGCCAGCAGGTTGACATTTTTATCTTTACTGACATATATATGTGTAATATAATATTAGATGGATTAATATGAAATTTGGTACAATAATGCATTAGATGAAACCAGAGGATGAAACCTAGAAAATCAGATGTTTTGTGTAGAGTAACCAGCAGGTCAAAGTTTTCATTTCTAGTGAAATATCTCAACATCTATTTGAAGGATTGGTGCCAAATCTTGTAAAAATTAATGGTCCCCAGAAAATAAACCATCCTGACTTCATCAGATCAAATTTTCAGTTAAAAACTCATAATTATTTAATAATTTGGTTTGTTAAGAGATACCTGGCAAACTAATGACATTCCCACCAGCCTCAGTTGCACTTGCTTTCTGTGGCATGCTCTAGCATGTACCTATTAAATATCACCATGTGAACATTGTTATTGTGAATGTGTTGCATTGTGACCATGCTTATATCAGTATTTAACTCAAGGTGTCATGTATAGTCATAGTTTAGATGAGGATTGTGTAGTCAGTTATATATTTAGCCCTTTTCTATGTGATGGCTTATATTCCTTGCTGAAGGTTACAACATGAATCTATTAGTCACTAGTGGTGGCTGATTGCTATTTAACCTGCAGGAGACTCTTACGCTAGCTGATTACAGGGACAAACTGACCATTAAGTCAATAAAAGATACTTCAACCATTCTCCAACAACTGCTCTGTGAGCTCAGATACGGTCTGTGGAGTAATGACTGGTTCCCCTCTGAGACTCAACTGTGTTTAAAACATTCTGAAGCCCTACTGGAAACCACTGATAGACATCCTGATCACTGAAGTGTAAAGAAACCAGATACAAGACCCCAAGCCTTCCCGTTGGGACACGAGGAGGACTGTGCATGAGCTTTTTGTGTTGCAGTCGTATGCGCACTGCCAGAAAGTTACTCCTCAGCACATCCTTTCACTCTGGCTTGAACAGTGGATCTTCCATTTAGTGAGGAAAAAAACCCATCCTTGGACTGGCATTGTAAGCGTTTATTCTGTGTATTCCATAGTTTGCTGTAGGTTAAGATGAAGTGTTGTAATTTACTTCTTGGTACAGCCATTTTTGCCCCACCTGTCTTCTATAAAGTAAACAGGTTGAGGAGATTTCCCACTACTCCAGTATGTTTAAGTTGTGCAGGCAGGTTCTTGTCACTTTCAATCAAAGGAGGATGAATGGAAACATAAATATAGCCATCTAGTCAAGACTGTGGACACTGGGTGTTTTCAGGGTTACAAACATAGTATATCTTGTGGCTGTCTTATATTATGAGCTACAGATCCCACTGTATTGGAGAATTTCTGTGTATTTTGAAAAAAGTTTTTTTTTTTTAAGAAATTGTAAAAATCAGTGCATTAGACTACTGCAGTATCTGACTTTTAGTTCCTAGTACGGGTCAAGCTCCAAAAATTCTGGATCCTACATTACAACTAAAAAGCATGTTTTCATTAGATCTTCCCTCCCTTGTAAATGCCCATGCCTTCTAACCTTCACGCCCACAGTTTGCCATGTAGGTTATCTTAAATTTGCCTTTGAGTCTAAACTGAAATAAACCTGATGAGATCACTAGGGTTATTTTTCAGACCTGACAATAATCCCCCAGAGCCACAGAAGACATTATACAACTGTTACACAGGCCTTGTAGAACTCCTCATGATGTGTAAAATTACCCTCGTGTAAAATTGCCAGTGTTTCTTTTTAATACATACTGTTGTCTACTTCTGAAAGGAATCAAACCAACTATTTATTCACTGTGGCAATTATTTGATTATCTTCCACTGCAGAATTTGGAATAACATCCTGACAAAAAGATGTGTGTCAGATTTGTTTTGCCCTCTCTTGCCCAGTTTGACAACTTCTTGTTCCATTACATTAACCCAAACAAGCACAGAGTCTTCTTCAATTCACAACTATAAACATGAGAAAGCGTGAGAGATGTTTTAATCAATTAATCAAATTACGCACACTTGCGAGCACAACATCCTCCCCTGCACACTTATACATGCTGCTCATCCACAACTTCACAAAAGACAGAGCCAAAATAACTGCTGAGAGATGATGAATGGTTCAAGGTTTGCTTTCTTTCATAAACCCAATATTTGTCAGTGTTACAGTTCACCTCACGTCAGGCTTGTTCTTAAAGATGGCAAGCTATGATTGGGCTGGTGTAGTCTGCCATGTCTTTCAGCCAAGTCATGGCAAAAATCCATTATTCCGTGGTTGCCTAGACTGACACAGATCTCATCTCTAAAGACAAAAATATGATGAACATATGATGTACTGGCAAAATCTGTAAATGTCTGTAGGCATTCATTCATACACACACAACAGAGAGGAGAGCAGTTGGCAAAAAGACATCAAAACATCTGAGAAACACTGCAACATAAACATATGACTACACACACACACGCCCACATACACCACATACATATACACATTCATTCAGAGTGACCCTTCCGCTTTATGTTCTTTTTTTCTTATAGGGATGGGAGGCCTACCATCTGTCATATTACCCATTTTCACTTCGTATATAACCCCCTTCACAACATGATAAGACATCACATCAAAGAGAGAGGCTTGACTGGAGAGGGCAGACATACTCATTGGCATACAGACAGGCAGGCATAGTGCATGTTAAAGTGTAGCAACAAATTCAAGATGAAAGCAAAGTCCTATCTTTGGTCTCATCTGCCAACCTGGTATGGAACGGATAAGGAAAGTGATTGGGTCTTCTGTTATAATTTAGTTTTTTCTTCAATCCTGGAATGCTCTTAGGCCAAATCACATGGGCCTATGAACATGTAATACTATGGAACATTAGTCTAAGTCTATTTTATGTCAACACTTTGACCTTTCGATCACTCTTCTCTCTACAGTGGATATACTTTAAAATATGGGTTACCTTTAAGGGAGATTTTCATTTCCTTTTTTTCCTATGGACATTTTCCTCCTTTGTAGTCTACTGAGCCAAGGACATTGACGCTGTAATTTTGCTGCAGTCAAAGAAACCTTTTCATAATGTCCTTTTCAGACTGCGAGAGAGTGAATCTATTGCTGGGGGAGGTAAATTAGAGAGAGGAGTGACATAATGGGATGGTCACATCCCACTTATACCCTCATATCATGGCAAACAGCACATTCACCACAGATGGCAGGGGAAAGAGAAGTTATTTTTGATTTAGTAATTCTGATACATGGTATTTTGGATAAAACTCAATGAGATTTTAGCAAAGATGTACACCAACACTAGTCATACAGGTTAAGACACACAAATTGCACATTAAAATAGCAGGTGTTGTCTGTGTTTTGGTTACTTGATTAACAGGTGGAGCACATACAATGACACAACTAGTTGTTCTCTTGGGAAACAAAAACTGTGATCAAAACCAAGATAACAGCTGTGACATCTTTTGAAGACAATGCAGTGCAGCTAGACAGAATGATGGAGGAAAAAGATCAAATCGTCTTTTTGGACGCAGCTGCTACGCAGGGATCAGCTGGATACATCCAATAATTCACTGAAATGAGGATCTTTTTGGGAGCAGAAGAGAATCTTTTGGCCTCTATACTTTCATAACCATGTCTTTGTTTCTCCACAGAGTTAAGCTGAAAGAAGGAGTGACGTTTCTAGGGGCTCGTCCAAGCAACCCGACTCAATGGATAGTCAGCCAGGATGTGAGGAGTGAAGGCCACCGGGTGGTGACTCTGCACTGCCGCAGGAAGGAGTCCAGCTATGATCAGCAAAGGTAAGCAGATGAATTACTTCACTTTAAAGGAACACATCAAGGTTTTGGGAGACTTCCTACTTAAGTGGGAAACAGATATGAATGTGTCTCCAGGAGACTACCTTCATTACATTACACACATTTTCACACTGTGAAACACATTCTTTTTGTTGTTTATTTTTGACGTGTACCTTATTAGCATACAAAGTTGATGTACCGAACGTACTAGGAAAAAAAAAGAAAGATTAATTATTGCAGCATTAATCAGTAGTTCAGCTCCCACAGGCCACCATCTTCATGTTTAGCTGATACAGCAGAAGTTGTCCTGTCTACTTTGTAAAAATATATTTTAAATTTTTAGTCAACTTTTTTGTATGCAAAAAAAAAACTTGTATCGCAATTAAGAATTGCTATTTTTTATATAACTGCTTCAGATTCTCATTTTCTCACTTTTGTGATAGTCAGCCACTGAGTTAGCAAGATCGCTTAGATTGGGTAATGGTCCAATCTCCTGTAAGATGTTTTTACAGTGCTTTACATTACCATCATTTTAGAAAGTGCTGTTGCTGATCATTTCCAAGAGACACACAGGCACTGACACAAACAGTGTGAATGGTTATCTAAGTGATGTTCCCTTTGCTGAAATGACACACTTGAGTTGACATAAAGGCCATGGGAGATGTCTGCTGAGACCACTGTGGGGAGAGAAAAGTTAATAGACTATTGCAATATCCCCTCTCTTCTATATTTCTCTCTCTCTCTCCATCGTCCCTCCTCCTTCATGCTCTCTTTTTTATTTGCATACTTATTTTCTGTGCTGCCATAGCTGCCATATAGCCTCAAACTTGTTTTGGTCATTTCCTATCTGTATTCACGTCCTTAAACTAATCTGGCAGATAGGGAAGTGATTGCCAGCACTGGGGAAAAAAAGGTTGCTGTGTTAATTAACTGCTGATTGAAGGCCTTTGTGTGTTTTAATGGTTTTCCTTCTCGGATCAGGAAGTAGTTTTAATAAATCTAACTTTCTAGTGACAGGTGTAATTTTATGGATTAGAGGCAGATTTAGAGTAGGAGAAAGCTCCACTTATTTGCTCTTTAGCTTTCGTTCCACTTAGCAAATTCAAAACCACTCCCTTAAGAAAACAGGATACTTGACATTAAAACTGCAACTTTATAATCAAAGTTGTGTAGGGGTTATTTAAGTGTAGAGCAGTCTATGAAACATGTGTAATTTGAATCTGTTGGTCCAGTGATTTGTTTAGACATGCTGCTATTAGTGGATCACTCCGAGGAATGATTATAGTGTAACTACAGTTCCACAGCACATAAAACAAAGATAGCTGTTCCTGCCTTTGAACGGCCGTGGCTGTAAAATCAGAGGGAGCTAATAAAGATTTTCTTTAATTGATGTCTCGTGCTATAATGTGTTGTGTGATACTACAGTGCTATGTACACTGCTGATGGTTAAATCCAGATCTCAGTGGCATGTTTTGACATAGGTTTAATATTTCCACCTCTCAGAACATATGGTACAACTTTACTTTATTAGCAGACAGTTGCAAACATGTACTGAAACTTGTTTTCAGACCTTCTATTCACTCATATAATACTGTAAGTTCTGACATCACAGTCCAATAAATAGAGGTTTACACTGACTGCAAATATACAGGAATGCAAAATGTGCTGTTGAAAATAATCTTTTTATCAACTTAAAGATAATAATCAGAGTATATGTAGTTGTGCTACAACTGTGAGCTAAAAATGATTTCTGTTCTCATATCGATTGTTGTAGCACAGTAAGATTTTTTTTGGCAAGGCAAATGTGTGAGTCCAGTTGTTGTCCAGGTTGAATTCTTGGCCTTTAACAATAATGTTCCCATGGATCTCATGTAAAGTGCCTGTGCATGGCTCTAAGGGAAGCTGCAGGATCTTGAACAACATAAAAAGGAGCTTGCAACAGACTGCAGCAGTGAGCAGCAACACTTGGCAGCTGGCTCCTCCTTCCCTCCGGAGCCGTTCTCTCACCCTTTTATGCAGGTATTATTCTCTCTGCTCTGCCTCATGACCTTACCTTCACTCCCCCCACCCACACACACACTTGCTCTGTTACTGTTGTAAAATCATGTTTTATTGATTTACTAAGTGAAGAAGCCAGAGACAAGAGTGAGCATATTTAGTCTAATCCCTGCTGTTTGGGCCATGTACGATGGACTGCTCCTTAATCCCCACAGCTGTCAAAGTCACTTCACAGAGAAGACCAAAGACGCTGCATGATGGCTATAAAATACACAATGCTCCAATTTTTCTTTCGTCTTGTCCTCCCTGCTCCCAGTCATTTCAATGAAGCTCTTTTAGAAGGGGATTAGACATAGCTATCTCATCTGTTGAGCTGTCATTCAGCCTCCTTTCTTCTCTCTGCTCCTTTCTTGAGGATGGGAGGATGAGGAGGTGTGTGAATGCTGTAGGTCAAAGAAATGTGGATCCAGTTTGCATCTTAATTTTTGTTTTTTAACAAGAGGAAGAACATGATTATCCATTTATCTACATATGTGGTACTGCAGTTAGACATTGCTTCTATTCTCATGAGACCCTCTCCCTAAAAGTACACTATATTGACCAGAGACCATGCAGATTTTTGTGCATGTATCTGTATTGGGTTAAGTTTATACTTAAGTTTATAACATTGTCTCACTAACTGTTCACTCAAAGTCCTGTTTAAAAAGTGCTCAAAAAATTGAAAGTTGCCAGAGAGTCACACACAGTTTATGTGTTATTAAGCACACTCAAAGTTAAGCATTCATATCAAATCACCTGCCCTTGAAATTTCCCATCTTTTTATTGTTATTATTATAACTCTTTTACACATTGCATGGCCACTGACACACAGTTTTATTTGGATGTAATCAAGGAAACTCATTGCTTGGATGGAGGAATGGAAAGGTGAAGGAATTGTGAAAGTAAACAAAAGCATGTTTTTTTTTTTGTTTTGTTTTGTTTTTGTTTGTTTGTTTTTTTGTAAAGAATGAATTATGTACTATGATGAAACAACTTTCATGTTCATAAACCATGGCTGGTAATGGGTGGCACAAAATGTAGACTGCTTATACCTATATAACAAACAGTTTACAACTGTTTATGCTTAGGGACAATACTGGTAACATTTACAGACTGAACTTACTAATTTTTCAGATGCAAATGAAACAAATATTTACTATTAAATGTTTACTAAAAAACACATTTTTTAAAAGTAAATTCCAGCACCAATTCCATGGTGTAGCTATTTAAGATTAATACTCTTTTTCTTTATTCTATCCAGGCTAGGATGGAAGGGTAAGGGTAGCTCAGCCTGTCAGGGTGTGCAGCTGTTAGTGAGTGAGCTAATAACACCGGCAAACATATATGTCATCACTAACTGCTCTCATGATTGCAGCGAGGTTGGATTTTCATCTTGACATAGACACACACACACACACACACACACACACACACAAAAACTGAAAATTGGAAGCAGAGCTCAGACTGTCAGCCGTGGTAGAAATGGATCGTTGCCACTGCCACTGCCACTGGACCTTGGATTGTGGACTGGACTAAAGTGTCATTGAGTAATGTCTGTGGGACTGCTAATTGAAGCCTGTGCGTGTGTGCCATGATGGGACCCTAGCCCCACTGCAGGCATGAGAGCACAGCGTTACTGATGGGTCAGGTGTACTTTATGTGCAGGTTCAGTCAGTCACTTGAAGCTGCTCAGCCTGGCCAGCTGAGCCACTCCTATCTTCTTGTTCACAGCTGATGCTCCAGCCACACCCAGCTCTCTGTGAATACCCATTTAAAAAATAAATAGACATTGCTGTTGTGTAGTTGCCCACATTTCTGCTTTCTGCTATTTCAACTTTCAAACTGACACATCATCTGTTATACAGTGTAATATACATTTTTGACAGTATGCATCAAATAAATATGAATTTCATCATAGAACACATTCTTTTCAAAAGATATGACATATTTAGAATCTCTTTCTCGGCCCTGTAGACACTGGAACATGCACACTTTGCCTTTCCCTGGCTGGTGGTATCCAGTCTAATAAAAGCAATCCTGAGGTGACAGTTTTTCATCAAGGGGTGCTACAGTGTAAAGACAGGTTGGACTTTTGACTGAAAATAACAGAGCTGAACCCACTCTGAAGGAAAGTGCCACCAAACAGCTGATGTCAGTTCTATTGAGCACGCTATAATGAGTTAATAGCTGTCCACGATTTTGTCATGAGATGTTTTAATGAAAAGCCAGATCTGCTTCGGCTGTGCTGCAGGCTAGGTCACACACAGTAAGGCTGCAATGTGTTAAAATAGTTGGGACTCTATTGCAGGTCAACTAAATAACAATGGCTTTCAAACAGAGCACTTGTTCATATGATACCTCCAGTAAGAGCTGGAATCAACTGAAATGACTCCTCTTCATTATATTCATATTGTGGGAGAATGTTGTGCTTGTTATTACTTTAAAGACTAATTAAGTAGAGGAAAGTAAAGAAAGTTTAGCACCCATCACTAGGCACAACAAGCCTATCACGCTTCACATGCTAAAACAGTATGTATGGGGCTCTACTAAGAATGACACCATCTAAAAAGTTTGTACAGTGTAGGATTCTTTAAATCACCATTCTTAATACAACAGTTGAAGTATAAGAATGGATTGAACAGTGTGTTTTTCTAATGTAAGCTGCAACTGATACCATGCCAGGCTAATTATCTTACTACCTATACTGGTGTAAACTAGCTTCATTCCCCAAGTAAAGGGGCTTCATTAGTCAACTATATCTATACTATAATGCCCCATCCCTGGACTCTTTTAAGAAACTCCTCAAAACTCACCTCTTCAACAAGGCCTTCAGCGTCTAGCCTCTTTGTTTTATTTATTTTGTTTTGTATTGTAAAGCGCCCTTGGTTTTCTTGGAAGGTGCTATATAAAGTTATTATCATTATTATTATATTGTTATTTGGGTTTACAGGTTACATTAAAAAGTACCTGTTCAGAATTGAAACATAGTAGCATAGCTCAAATTTCTCCATTAATTTGTATTTTGCTAAATGCTATTTGTTATCTGTCATCCTGTAAATACCTGCAACCTTTCTTTGACAAGTTGAGATTTTCAGCGACAGGGCTACAGTACATCAAAGAAATCAAAATGAGTCCCTATAGAAAGGGACAAAATTGCTATGTAGAGTACGCACATTGGCTGAAGTGCACTCTGGTAGATTGAAAAGTTCACTTTGTCACCATTAAAAGCGAGCGTGTTCAAAACAAAAGCAGTCCTGCTTCCTCAGCATGTCATAAGCCATAAGTGGAAGCCTCAGTAAAAGTGCCATGTCTGGGACTTGGTAGTTCATTAAGACTGTCTGGGTGCAGATGGATCTCCCTTGTGAGCAACCACTTCATTAATCGCCCACACCACACCCAACAGTTGGACAACAGGCAGTCCACTCATTGTAGCCTCTCCACAAGAGGGCTAGTCCAAGCAGGAAAGGGAGGGAGTGGGTGTGTGTCAAATATCTTTTTTTAATTTTGCAAACTTCAATCCTCATTGTAGCCTGTTTTTCATTGTCTGTATAGAGTTCAGATTAATGTAATTAAATTCAGCGTACATTAATTTCACCATAAAGATACATGACTTTTCCTCTGCTGCGGACTTGTAAATCTCATCAATGTGAATGGTTAGGATCCCAGAGAGAAAGAAGTCATACAGCTACGTAATAATGGGTGAGATTTGGCAGCAACCTCGCAATTTATCTCAATTTCAAAGTCTAGAGAACCTTTAAGAACATAATTATTTATAGTTTGTGACATTTACTGCAAAACCAAAATAAAACAAAGGACCCAAGGTAGCTTTTTTTAGTCTTCAATGCCCCTGAAAAAATATTAACCATCTTCACACAGCTGTGCTTGTATTATCCTTTTTCTTTTATCTTCTCAGAAAAATTAGCTTCTCTTTGCTTTGCTTCAGAAAAAGTTAAGTTACAGTAAGAATGACAAGGTGGCTTTTAGGAAAATTTTTTTAACAAAATTATTTTCACAGTCAGCACAGGACATGAACAGATCATTCCTATTTCTGTGATTTCAGAAATTCTAAAGGTGCAGCAGCCCTGAGAATGAGCCATACTCGGTAGATTTTAATGCTATATAATGCTGTATAAATCAAGGCTGAAATGAAATGGCCCAATTACATTAGGGGCAAACAGGAATGTTAACTTGACAGACTTAATGCTAACACCCTTAATAATGAATCAGCCCTATTCTCAGAGGACTCCATTTACCGTAAACACTCTTCCTGGAGCCTCAGTGGCAGTAGTTACCATTACACAGCTGTCTACACTACTCTATTCTCTTGTTCATCTCTTAATAATAGAAATGACATGTGATCAGTGCTCGTGTGTGACAGCCCGGACGTGTCGCAGCTTTTTACTGATGTTCTCTTTTTTCTTTCTTTCTTTTTTTTTTTTTTTTTACCAAGACAGAGTGAACACTAGAAGTGTTATTAGGTGCTATAATGTCACGTTGATGAGAAAGGAACATTCAGATTGCATTTAATGGAATAGATGTGGCTTGGTTTCCTTTATCAGGACCGGAGCGCAGATGTGACATATTCTGTGTCTCCACAGGACAGCCAGCTGATTACAGCAGTCAGCCCAGATAACATCTGACTGTTCAGGCTGCTCCTCTGTTCCACTGCCAAGGAAACAATATGGGGAAATAATGTCCCAGTATGCCTCATTGCACTTTTTCCCAGTTAACCAATCAGACAGTAACACTCAGTGGGGAAGATCTGATCTGTACCGTGTTCATCTACACTAGGTGACCATGAAGTTGCTAGGGTTGTCAAAGTTTAAAACTCATTCATACATCACATTGGCTCATCCTGAAAAGCTGATATAGGGACTGATACAGGGAGATGTGAGTTTGCATGGCAGCTCAGTTTCACTCGTATCATGCCAGGATGGATGCTGTATATCAGAATTTGTTTGTGGCTGGCACCAAGTGGTAGATCGTGTATGTACAGAGGAGAGACAGATTATGGGTTGCATGTGTCCCAGAGAGTTCATGTGTTTCAGATTTATAAAGGTTTATGAGTGAATATCCTGCTCTTAGAGGTTAATCCTCCAGAGGATTAGATTGTTACCATCAGTGTTTGGAGGGCTGCACTACCAGAGTTTTTTTTGTAGTTACTTTCAGCAATACAGGCAAGTATGGTTATGCAGGTCAATACATTTATATTGTTTTTTTTCTTTGTTCTTGTACAGCAGTCTCAGATTTAACTGTATATTTGCACACAAAACTGAGCTGTTCTACTATGAGTTATACCTACAACAAGCTAACTCTTTTTGGTGTTAGCTCGTCTCAGTTTCTAACAGATTGCTGACACCCTATGTTAAATATACCAAACTACTAACCTGGCATATTCATCTGCTGAATTCATTTTGCCTTTAAGATGTATTTAGCGTGGACATATGTGAATGTATGTACATGATTTAAACATCATTCATCCTTACATGCAGCCATGATGTATTGTTTTTAAATCATTTTGTGTTAAAGCTTTAGATTATGGGCTGTAAATTACAGTGTAATCATTCTGGCTATCAGTAAATTCTGTGCCATACTGGGATAAATATTAAGACAGTAGGTCAAGATATTAAGAGTTAACAACTTAATGCTCTAATTCATTTGAAAAAATATGATATCCTTACAACAGTAATTTCTGGAAATAGCATTGTAAAAAGTAAAGAGTATTTATTGACCATATTATTATTACTAGGGAACAAAACATTATGCTAAGACAGGAAGAGGGTTCTGTTGCTGTACCTATGTGATAATAGAAGCAAACAACTTTTATAACCTCATTTATGTCTTCATATCATAAACAAGAAAGCAGCCAACTACATACAATTTACTTTCACTCAAACGTTTACATTTATTGAATGTCTTTAATGGAATTTATAGGACAACATACAGCATAAAGAAGATAGTATTGAGTCATTAATCACTCACAAAGCACATCAATTTTCCCTCCTATTTTTTATTTATTTATTTATTTTTTTTGAAAAGCTGCTGCCTGATTGGTGTCAGTACACTACCATCACAACAGAAAATTTAATGTATGGGAGGAAACGTCTTTATTGCAGTAAGTCCATAAGTTCTCTGTACTTCTTCCTTTACATCCTATCAGTATGTAAACACTAAGGATTTTAGAGATGCACCATATGTTCAAATATTTACACTGTAATATGTGGTAGCCAAAATGTTACCTTTTTTCACTCAAAAAAATAAAATCATTAATTTCTGTAATTACTTAGGCTATTTTATCAAATGTGTCTGTAATTTTATTTAAAAAGTAAAAGCAAAGTACACACTGGAGCACACTAGTTTCTCTCTGTATTTACTGCCTGCCTCTGTGAGACGTCAGGAGCCCTCAGTTTTGTTTTGAAATCCTTTTGAGTGAAACAAAGGCCACAAATAAGCACAGCATGGATTCATTTCCCATGCTTTCCCCAAATAAATAAATGTATGACCATACTCTCTGTAGAAATTTCCCTATGTTTTTAGAGCAGACAAACACAGTTTTGGTGAAATTAGACCTGTGGTTAGATCAAAATTGTTGCTGTGCTCGCTGCAGGTAGCACTCAGTCAGGGAGGCAAACTGTGTGAGATGTAAACACGGAATTGTCTACAAGCACTCTGACAAACATACTGGTTGTTTCCATTCTAATTACATCTTTGTAGTGTCTATTGAATAAGTACTGAGTTTGGTTTCCCTCATTCAGCACTCCACCCCTGATGAACATCAACAGAGCAGAGAGAATAAGCTCCACTTATCTTTAATATTGCCATTCACATTTCACTTAGAAACTCCCTCCCAACAGATTTCTCTAACTGAATAGGCAAAAGGAACCTTGGCCTGCAGATGGCTCCAATTAACCTCAGTTTAACTTGGCCTTCAAGATGATTGGCTTTTATATCGAAGCCTATTCCACTTAAAGAAATACCCAGTAAGGCACCAATGCTGTCTCATTTCTGTAACCTGCACAGGAGAAGTATTTAAATGAGCCTATTAAAAGAGACCCTAGGCGGTTGAGAAAGGTATAGGAGCAGTATTTGGATAAAGAAGGGGGGTTGCGCACACACAGAGGACGGGATGTTGAAGAACTCAGCATACTGAAAACAAATGGGCAGCTCCGCTCTCAGTCACAGGCAGATTCAGTCAACCATAAGACAAAACAGAAAAGGTACAAGTCACATCCTCTCATCTGCACTATGGCACTTGTGCGTGCTAACACTGACAAGCAATCGGTTTGCTGTCCTCCGTCATCATTCCTAGCCTAACAGGTTGAAAGCAGAGCTCCGTCCAGCTGATAACGTGCAGGGAAAAGTAGGATCCCACTGTGGCCAGGACTTACCAGCTCTGACATGTAATCAGGCGATGCATACACTTCAGTGGGCCATGGAGGTATCAGCAGCTGGACCCAGAGCGCCTCAAAAATGCAGGACCAGTGGACACGTTCATGCCTTCAGATGAGATGCCACACTCTGTACATGTCACCTCCCCCACCTTGAGCCTGCACACGTAAACACCTGGCACAGATACATGGGTGTACATGCCTATTTACACACACAAACACAGTCAGAGACAAACACACATGTGTTTGTCAGAGCAATTCCAGTTTCAACCTCAGGTGACAGTGAAGCATAAGAAGCTGTCCTTGGCTTGTGGAGGTCACACTGAAAAGACATGCAGCAGCTCCACAGTTAAGCTATGACTTCACTGCCATTTGTGCCAAGACTATATTCATGATTTACTGTCATTAGAAGACCTTGATGCTTATCTGCATGTATTTCAAAGCTGATGTGTCTGTCAGTGACAACAAGGCCACATTAGAATCTTAGTCATGTCGATTGAGTGGCTCACACTGATGCAGTCAGACACTTTCCGTTAGTCTATCATCGTGTGATGCAGCTCAACTCTTCACAGCCACTGGATCAACCCTCCATCTTTCAGCAGCATTGAATCACTGCGCTGAATATGTAAATGGACACCATTAAAGCTCTCTTTCTTTAATTAGTCTTTAGATTTCATGACTGAGTGCTTCCAATTATGAATCAATGTCTCATTCCTGCACACAGACCCCTGGGTGTGCAGAGGGAGTTTTTCTGTTACAAAACGCTTTATAATTTCTCCCTCTGCCAAGACGGCCGCTCACATCACACTCCCTAAGTGCTGATCAATGAGAAATTCTGCTGCTGTAAGCCTACTGATATGTGTATTATGTGCACTGGTAAGATTTTTTTTAATAAACATGATCAGATTTCAACAAATATACAGTTTGATTTATGGAATGGCCTGTCTGCAATTGTTCTGTTGATGTGCGTATGGTGGATGCGATATGTCAGGGAATATAGGGCTGGTGTGTGCGTAGTTGCTCTGGTTGTAATTTAGCACTGAGCTCATTAAGTGGTGCGTAAGGTGCTTAATACCTAAATGCACTCCTGACTGGGAGCCGCGCGTATACTGGGAGGAGGTGCTGATCCAGCACTTTGAGACTGTATTACACTACTCATGTGTTTTAGAAACGGTCTTTAGGGTCCATGGGTTTAGAGCCAAGAGCTCATGGTAGCTATACAGGGGTTTTATGAATCCAAAATGTTAACTAATCTTACTGGTAATTGGCTTGTGACCGTCAGTGTGTCTGCATGCAGTACTAATGTTCATGTACAGTGGGATTTCAAAGGCATTTACAGAGGAGGAACACTTCCAAGTTTCTGTTGTTTTTTCAACTTTATTTCTCATACAGATTGATTGAACTTCAAAATCTGGAGCATGCAAGGATTAATATACTTTATCTACAGACTGTAATACAGACCATTCATCCACACAATATATGTTTGTGTCTATAAATTTACATTATTGTTTTTAATTGAAGATCAGTTGAATAAGGAATCACAGACCGTGTGGTATAATTACTGTTGCAGGGAATAGGCAGTCAGATTCTCATTACATAATTCAAAGTGGATGCAAATTGACCATTTGTGATTACTGGGCAGCCTTTCGTCAAACTGCTAATGCACTGATCTTTTATTGTTTGATAGCTACAACATAGATAATCAGTGGTTAATTTGCAGTGACATGTAAGAATTGGAAGCCAGTCTTAATACAAAGAGGACAATGTATGCTTAAGGAAAACAGATTTTTAACGTGAAAGTATAGCTAGTGTGTCATTGTCGTGTACATTAATTGTTAGTCTTTGAGCTAAAATTGATCTCTTAAGGACTCCCAGGAAGGTAGGAGTCGTGCCTCTCGTCTCTCTCATCCATGGGACGCTGCATTAAGACAGAGGTACGAGGCAATCATGCCCACACAGCCTCCGCATCTCCGCCTTACCAACACTGTAATTATCACAAACAAAGCAGTTCTGTTTACAAATATGTTTATGGTTGTAGAACAGCAGGAATGTAACTTGTGTATTTGAGCGTACACATGTGAACATATGTCCACGTTTGTGTGTATACGCATTAATTATCATATGACAGTGCGTGTTGTATGTTTCCCTACAGCGTTATTTTCATTGCACCAGATTTTAAAAGGTCTGTGCTGTGGTTGCATGAGGTTTAATACCCCTCATTTAGATCTTTGCACTACTTTTCATATGATGCTGGCATAGATCTCTCTCTGCTGTTACAGCAGATTCAACATCTGGCTCTGCTGTGTCTTTATTTGACACTGACCTGTTTGCAAAACACATGCTGTAATATTGAGCTGATCCTTTCCCTGACTCTTTCACCCTTTTTTGTGTCTCACACAGCCCAGATCTCAACCTTGCACATCTCACAAGCAGGAGGGGAGGGGGGTGAAGCCTAAGTTGCAATAGAGTACCATTGATCTGACAGTCTGGGCCCCTCTGGTCAATGACTCCTGTGTGTTCTCCAGGTTCTGTTGCCATGCCAACGGTGGCAGAGCTGAAAGGGCCCAGGTTTTGTGGGTCTTTAAGGACTTGTCTGAGGAGCACAGGCTCTGCCAGTGTCACAGCACCTGCAGGTGCTAGAGCAGGCCTGGATGGTCACACCCGCAGATCAACCAAGGGGAGCATGTACAGGGGCAGGGGGAGGGGTATGAGTTTATCTGCACAAACATTTGCATCACCGCCCCAGGGCTCAGTGTCTGCTGCCCCCTAGTGTGTGTTTTTTGGATGAGTTATCAGCAGCTTTGCTGGCCGCTCCCAGTGGTTAATGTCTGTTATCCAGTCTTGAGATGAGTGCTCTGATGTGGGGAAAATTGAGTGTAACTGTCAGGACAAGTAGCAATTTATTATACTGCAATTTACTATTTAGATAGCTTTCCTATGAATGAGACAGATATAGAGTGCAACTGACTGGGAAGTGATGTCTGATACAAAAAGGTCTGAGGTCACTGGTGATGATAACTACCGTCATTAGGGATCCATTACACCATGGAGCCTACTTCAGCTGATGGACTCTAATGACGTTGCACAGCAGAAAAGCATTTGGTTTTGATTAGACAGTTGTTGGCATGGTGCATTTCATTAACTCCAAGATGAGATTTTGTTGTCTGGGAATTGATATGCCGCTGTTTGAGCCTGGGCTAACACACTGACTGTGCCCGGTTTCCCTCAAGGCAATCTGGAAGCAAGTTACGAAACAAATGTAATAATGGAATATTCCCCTCCTGACACTCTTCTACCTTTTACATCCAACGTCCTTCTCCTCTTTATACCCCTCAGACAGATTGACTTTTAACTAGCTTGACTGTCTGGAGATATAGTGTCTCCACTTTCTTTCCACACCATAATTCTGCACTGATAAAATGCATGTGTAAAATACTGTCTTTTAGTTTCTGTGTAGAAGCTGACCACCGTGTCAACTAAACATTTTTACTGAGGTGCTTGATGAGTTGAGTGATAAGAAGCAAAGCAAAGCAATAACAAAAACTCTTCTGTGTCCAAATTGGGACCAAATGCTGCAGCTACTCCCTTTTTCCATGTACATTTAATCATGTGTGTGACAGTTTGCATGACTTATAGGGAAGGAGCTGTGGAGAGAGTGTGTGTGTGTGTGGGAGTTGAATATTTTAGCTGATGAATGCTGCAGAACACTGTTAAGCTAATCGGAAATTTGATCCCCTTATTGGGTTTGATGCACACAAGCCAGAAGCCCTCGGTTTGCGCCCATGCTTCATTATAATCATATAATTAATAGTACTCAGCCCTTTTCTCTGTGTGCATGTTAGAAAGGGGTAAAGAATAAATGATTAAATTAAAGAGAATCTGATGCTTATTAAAAGTGGATTTTAATTCAGGCACTGTAGGTTATTTGAAATGTAACAGCCCAATCTTTTTTATGCGCTCCTGGAGAATAAGATAAATGGAAATTACATTTGCAGAATTTATTTCTTGCCAATTTAAAGAACAAAGGGGTGAGATATAGAACACCTTTTTGAAATGTATGGGTCTCTTACTGTATTATAGCATTATTTTTACTATTTCCTTAGGAACTTTATGCCTTTATGTCAAGACAAATTTTATTTATATAGCGCCAATTCACAACAGAAGTTATCTCGAGGCACTTATGGGATTGGAATATTCAACAAGGACCAGATCTGAACATGAACTGTGATCAACGGTGCCCCACTGAACACTTTTTAGGTTAATATGTCCTACTTAATTATTTTATATCATTATAAGAAGGAAACAATAACACATTGGATTTTGCTATGATCAGTAAAGGCAGAAATATTCAAATAGTAAAAATATTCAATTGCAAGTCTAAGTTGTGTATTTGAAGTAAAAATATAGAAATATTGCAGGCACAATATATTTAAAGTGACTGAAATGACCCGCATGAGTGTTATATCATCATATATAATCTCATTGGATTATTATTATTGATTTATTAATATTGTTACTGGTAAATGTAACTACATTGTCTACTGTGAGGTACTTTAATCTATAACAAAGCATGATATTTTATAAATTAATTGTAACTTTTCGTTTGCAAAGAAACCAGTAGCAAAATGTGTAGTTGAGTAGACGTATGAAGAAGATGAAAATGGAAATAAAACCCCCAAAATTGTACAGTACTTGAATAAATAACAACTGAACTGTTAACTGTCAGCAGTTAAGTTGAGCCAGGTTTTGAAAAAGGAGGAATGCATGAAATCAATTTTGATGCTTTTTTTAACTGTGCATCGTGGGTCTAACGGTGTTAATAGGAGTGTAATGCTAAACTGGTGATCTGTTTCATTAGTGAGGAAAGAAGTTGGATGTAACAGTGTATTTACCTCTGGGGTTAATTATACGGTAACCTTCCCAATAACGAACGTCAGAGTACTTACAGTGCAGTAAGTCAACCACTTTACCTTAGAACAACACTGTCTTCTTAAAATACACACAGCCTGTTTTGTATTCTTGTAAAGCTTCAGCAGCTACTGTGCAAAGTGTGCTGGACATGCTCAGGGAATTATATTATTGCAGTGTAGAATGTAGTCAAGAAGACCTAGAGTGCCACAACACAGATGTGGTAAAGGATTTCTGCTTGTCTGTTGTGAATTTTAAACTGTTACCAGAATGTATGCTTTGTCATCACACTCCCACATCTCCAACACTACCTTTAAACAGAGAGCTTCTTTTGACAACCCAGT
Source organism: Lates calcarifer (assembly GCF_001640805.2). Lineage (NCBI taxonomy): Eukaryota > Metazoa > Chordata > Actinopteri > Centropomidae > Lates > Lates calcarifer. Next base: position 16,606,821 of record NC_066845.1, read on the forward strand.
TTAGTATCTCCTCTATTTTTGTTCTGCCAGTTTAGAGGTGTGTAAATGAATGTCATTTGACACACCATAAATCAAAGGTATTGGTTCAGGATCTCCGAGGAAATGATAGCAACATGAGGGATGTTCCTGCACACTTGATTGTATCACTGGTCTTAAGACTTCATGTAGGAAGCACTTTAACATATTTGAAATACAGAAATCCTACACATGCACATTGATCCATATAAACACACACTCTCACGCCCGCACGCTCAACACAAACCCATACATTTAGAGGCAGCTTGGTATTAAAGTTTAATCAAATGTGAAATTGGCGTCGTTTTGAATGTCATATTGACAACTTAATATTGTGCGCTGGTGGCCATGGGGTCCCGTCAGCAGGCACTTTATACAGAAAGATCTTTATAGCTTCTATCTTGGAGAAGATGGAAAGAGCATTCACAGGCTTCAGGAGCATATTGTTGCTGTCAGGTAAAAGGGGGAAAAAGGTGCTTTGAATTAGGTGTTTTTCTTTTCTTACATTGTGTCTAACCTAGAGTGAAGTTTTATGTCGACACTTTTATGACGAAGACACACTTGAAATGAAACCTGGACAGTGGTTTTTGATTTTTGAAAAACTTACTATAGCTTACTTTGTACCCTATGGTGATCACCAGCACATGGTGCACCAACAGAGCACAATAAACATGTTCCTTTCACTCTTATGTGCCACACTGAATTATATGTAGACTTCAAAATGAATACACTGTTTCATGGGGAGTTTACACCTTTTTCTCTTTCTGTCACTACCTCTCTTTCCATTCTGGACAAGGGTTCTTTTCCTCCTACGCTCGTTCCCAACTCCACAAACCCCACTTCCCACCCTTTTCAGAAACATACTGTATTTGACTGAGAAAAAAATCTTTGGAGTGATTGACTTACCATACGTGTTTTCTTCTTAAGTTTCCTTCTGCCTAATTTGCAGAAGTTTAATATTCCTTCAGCACAGCTCTCTATACTTTGAATCCTCCGTGAAATTAGGCTAATATTACATGTTAACCAATAATAAGTATCCATGGAAACTCCAGTCCGTATGCAGTGTTTCTTCTCTTTGTTTTTTTAATTTGATACTGTACAGTTTTCTGTTGTCTGCGTTGACATTTGACTTTCAAATGTATCCATGACTACAGTACATTCAGACTCTGAGTGATTTGCTTTGATTGCAGTCGGCTGTGAAAATGTGACTTAGGAACTGGTTTCTGGTCAGAGATCCCACAGCAGAAGAGATTATGTTTCACGCTGTGACCATTGGGGTCCTTTCTCAGAAAATCAAGCCTAAAAAGAGGCTCTGACCTCTGAGGTGGATGCTTGTTGGAAGCAGCCCCGTGATAATTTACTGCTACTGGGCCCCCCCCCCCCCCCCCCCGGCTGCGAAATGAAATTCTCTCACAGTTTAGAGGAATCTGTCTAGGTTTCAGGAGATATTCATTGTGACTGGTCAACTCCTCTTATTCATGTGCTCTTATTGTTGTCATATTATATGGCATATCTAACCAATTACTTATGTATCTGTCCACGATTACCTCCATCTGTTTTCTTTCCTATTTACCTTCCATATTTTATTTGACCTATTTAATGGACAAAACATCCGTAACGTAGTTTAGTCAGAGTCGTAATGTCTGCTGAGGATACTGAGTTCATATCTTTAGTGAAATCTGGGGGTTTTAAATGACCTGAGGAGGAGTTTAGATTCTACAATTACCATCCAAATTCTTAAATTTGACTGTTTTAGGTCAAAAACATAAACTAAGGGATTTCATATTTCTCCACCAGAATTGTTTTCCTGGCATTATGTGGACAGCTTTGAAATATAAGAAGAGAGATGCTGTTAAATTAAAGTTAAATTAATATACAAAAATGGAAGATGAAAATTTAAAGACTTTTATTTGTACTTCTAAATTCCTGGCTTCAGCCGTGGTAATAGTGTAGGAGTTGGAATAGTTTTGTCAACAGCTGTAAAAAAAATAATAGCACCAGAGGACCCATAATCCATACATCATTAAAAATGCTGCACAGGAACTAAGTGTGTTATTTGGAACATGGATCTTTCAAATACGAGGATTTGCTTTGCTTTCATGATTGCAAAGTGAATATCTTTGAGTTTTGAACTTGTAGGACAAAACAGAATCTTTTAGGACACCACAGTGAAAGGGAGGAAGCTATGATCAACATTTCTACTGTTGACTAAAATAGTCATCAGACTCATAAATAATGAAAAGATGTTAGTTGTGGCCATAAAATCAAGCTTTTTTAATAGTAGAATATGTGACAGTAGTGAAGACATTTTGTTTCACGTTGATGTTTGTATTAGATTCAGAAAACTTCATCTTGCATGAGTGATTGTGTCCACAGTGTTAGTCTGTGTGTGTGTGCAGGCACGGTTCCATGCGTGGATGCTCTAGTGTATGGGATATACTGTGTATGCACATACATGTATGCGTAGATATTTGTTTGTGTGTGTGTCTGCGTGTGTGAGTGTGAGCGTGTGTGTCCTGACTTCATTGTGCTGACTGGTATATTGCTGTTCCAGGTGACAGAGCATGAGAACAGCAGAGTTTCAGGGTGCTGTTTTCAAGCACCACTGAAGCCACAAATTTGATTATTTTTTTTCCCTCCACAAGTAGTTTAGAGTTGAAGCCCCCCTCACGCTCACACACACACACACACTCGCACACAAACACACACACGCAATAACACAGCCGCCTCAGACTGTTCTGGACAGCATCTCCTCTGGTTCCACCAGCCTGCATTATGCATCTTCATCTGCCATTCTGTTTCCATTCAACATCTCTTGTTACAGTGAATCAGCAGCGTTACGTACTGCTCTGCTGAGGTTTGTTATGGCCCTTTGTGGTATGTACTCTACATCTTACCTGAGTATCTTATACATAAACCATACTCAGAAAAAATAGCCTGAGCTTCAAATGTTTTGCCAGACATGGGGCCAAATCACTCTGTTATTCTAATGTTACAATGATACCAAGGGGGTATCCAGAAATACCTGATCTACAAGTAGAGAAATTAAGAAAATGGACCTGAAAATGCTTCCTTATTTATGCCACAAAGACTCTCTGTCTATTTCTCTCTCTTATTCTCTAAACCCCACTGGGTGAGGCAGCAGACACAGGGATCCTATCACATCAGGGGGAGATTAAACAGGGAGTGTCACAGTGACACAGTGAGATTGATAATGGAACAACAGAGGCTCTCTCAGTCATAGCTCTTTCTCTAGAGAAATCTTTTTAAAAGGAAATTCCTTCAGTAACTTTGTCCTGTGCCTGTTTATTTATTTTGGCATTTAAATCTAACTTCCTTTAACCTTCTTGGAGCTAAAATTCAATAGCTCTGTAAAATGCTCCCATCAAGATAAGCTGGAGCTGCAAAGACCCTTTTAGACCGTGTAATTAGTGAAGACAGAAGTAGAACAATAAACGTTTGGATTTGTTGATAGTACGTTTTGGGGACATGTGGAGGATGTTGAGAATGATGTTCTAATAACTCATTTATGAGTCTTTCTATATTTTTTTAAAAGAATAGCTGATGGTCAATTAATCAGTTGGAACGATGGAAAATAATCAGTAACTAGTTGGATCATTCATTAATTGTTTAAAGGATTTTAGGGGATTGGTCATACATGATAGTAAACTGAGTGCTGTACCTAATTTTTTGACCATTTTTAGATTAAGACAATAAACCAAATGTTAGATGACAAGATGGATACCACCCTCATATCTGTCTGCTAAATATAATATAATAGCTAGCAGCTGGCTACCTTAGCTTAGCATCTAGCCAATGAAGAGGTAACAAAGCCCACCTATACACACCCTTAAAGCTCATAAATTAACATGTTATATTTCATTTGTTTAATTCAATGACTATAGACAGGTTTTTGCTTCTTTTTTTTTTTATTAATGGCACAAAGGTACGACTTGAGTCAGTGGTAAAACTTTGATGAGTAACTACAGATGTGGCCTTGTCTTTGTATCAGGAAACATACAAGCTTTATGGTAATGTCTTGGTAATTTCCAGAAAATGTAGCTATACAATACCAGTGCTGTGAGAGAGTACTGTTGCAATCACCTTCATTATTTATATCAACATTTGTCTTTAGATTGTCACTTTGACACATGACGCTACATACAGCATCTTAAACAACTACATTGTGGTGTTAAGCTATTCACTGCGTTTCCTACAGATCTGCTGGTGTCGTTGTGATTTATGAGCATCCTGATTGTGCCTAAACAGCGTCCTCTCAGCCACCTCTGTGCTATTCTCAGTGAGTCAGTTGTCAGCCGTCTCGGGCAGCATCTTGTCAACTCTGATTTCCTCTCCAGTCTGGTCTCTAAAGCCAGAGGGCCAGCTGCTTCCAACTTTAGGGCCTGTTATCTACTGAGCCCCTCTCTGTTGCCTTTGGCTGCCCTCCGGTCGTCTGTCTGGCCTCAGATTCAGTCAAACCACAGCTAGTTTACAGATAATTATCAGGCTGAGGCCAGCTGTGTGGCACGCATCCACAGGCCCTTTGTTGCTAATTGAATTAGGCCGCATGCTGGAAGTGACAGAGAAATGAACAGTTTCCCTCGGCGAGCCATGTGATTAGCAGACATGGAGAGGGGAGGTCGGCTCAGGATGGCATGCTGGTGTATATGGTTTATGTGTCTGACTCAACGCCTGATTCACATTCACCCTGACACCAATGTTTCCATCAGGTTTCATTTTATGACACGTGTCAATGGGGGTCAAGTACAGCGGACAATCAAAAACAGAGTGCCTCCAGGCTTTCTCAGTGAAGAAAAGAACCCAAAATGTCTTTGTTTATTGTTCCCTCTTTTTGCCATCTGCTTTACAGTTTATTGGCTAGCTAGATATACAACCAGTAGCAGCTTTGGTTTTTAAGTGTCACCATAAAAAATGCAATAAAATACACCATTTTCACCATGAACATCATCTCAGCCGTATGTATTGAAAATCACAAAACCTCTACTTAAATCACAGTCAAACACACACCTGCAGACATTTTCAGTCATAGTTTCCAGTCATTCCCCTGCAAAGCTGTCCTCTATTGAAGTCAAAGAATGGCCCAAGTAAAGTGATGGTGGTGTGAATTTCTTTATATGTCTTCACTCTTGTCATTGATCTAATCTTAACACTACCCCAAGATCTCATTCCTTCCCTTCACGTGTCCTCCTTTTTATACCGCTGTCATCTTCTCAGGTCTTCTTTTGAAGTTGGATATTTCTGTCACAGAAATGCTAAATTAGCAGCATGTCTGAATTCTAAAATGAAGCAGGAGGACTATTTTTTACCCTACACTGTACATGCCTATAACCTCAATATTTTGTTGGCATCTTTCTTGTGGGAAGAAATATAAAAATCTCCTAAAATTCATAGAATTCACAACTGCTACTAAATTCTGCCAACTGGATCATGTGAGCAAGGAAATAATTGACAGAGAAGAAAAAAAAAGCTAATAACAGCCAACTTTTCTGTCTCTTCTGGAGGCCCTTTAACTTTGTGAATGTGTTGAGTGTACTTTCTGTACTTGGATAGTGTGTGCATGGCACAATCAAACCTTCTTGCCGCACAGTCACTTCCGTTCTTTTGCCTGCTTGTTTTAAGTGTGTGATGTTTGCCAGAGCAACCTCTCATTTTTACTCTGCAGTAAAAATGTGCCTCTGCTGTAGAAAGTAGGCCATGGGCTGATGGCTGACACAGGTCCTTGTGCGATGCTCAGTGACTTGAGGAGCACTCCGAGCTTTATTTCTGGGCGTTTAGTGCATCATCCGTTAACTTTGTTTGCCGATGAGGCTCGTGGTTTTACCGGTATGCAAGCAGAGATTAGCATCTGTCTTTTCCAATGGCATTGTGGATTAGTTATGTAAGTCGTTGATGTCATAGTACGCCTTCAACAGCTCGGTACGCTGATTGGTACACTGTTATGAAATGTGATACAAGTTATTTGGTTGTCATCTTAATTATTTATACTCACCTCTGTTGGATGTGAAAATTGGGTTGTTGTGCTCTGCTGAGCAACAAATCTGTCATTCTCTCAGAATAAAACTGAATAATAAGAGAATGATGTAGAAATAGTGTCAGACGTATGTGAATATGAGAGCAGTGAATAAAACAGTTTCTATTATTTATCATTTTACTGTTTTTAGTCTCCTATTCATAATTTATTATGTTTTACATTTGCTCTGCTGTCTTTTCAGGATGTACCACATATGTATTATCTCTCTTTATGGCAGTGTTTTATTCGCTCTATACTAAATGAGCTTTAAAAGTTTTTTTTCAGCTGTGTGCTTTATAGTATTTTCCACATGTTACATGCACATGCACCCTCCTCCCTTAACAAAATACCGTGTGGATTTATGCATCTCTCCCCCTTCTCTGTCTCTCTCCTCTTCCCCTTGCTCAAATTACAAGATGCTGTTTTGTGCCGGTGTGCCACAGAGACCATGCATGAAATTTATTGGCCCCGAGTCCTGCCATTTGACACGCAAGACGTGGCTAACAGATCTTGTGCCATTTCCCATCTCTTCCGGCTCCTGTGTAAAGCTGACCTTTCCTGCCTCCAGGCTATATTTAAACCCTGAGCACCAGAGACTTATGGCGCCATGGGAAATTTTATTATCAACACTCTCCATTTGTCTGACTTAATTCAGGCCTGCCGTAGATCGTGCCAAAAGCATGCCGTATATTTACACTCAGCTGCGGCAAACAAGGGCAACGGTGACAAACCCGACCATCAACATCTTAGTGGGGGTGACGCCTGGTGAAGCATTCCTTTGAACTGCTCTGAGGAGCAGCCCCGAGATTATAAGTTCTATTTACAGTGCACGTCACCTGGCAAAACGTGTGAGAGGAATAAAGAAAAAGAGGGTGATATTATTCCATGAAGCAGAGGGTTGACCAGAGAGTCAAACACAAAGGGACTTGACATTTTGAAGAATCTCAGTTGGTAAAATGTCATAGATTTCAACCACAGACACATTCATCAGCCTTTACCGTTTGTCATCATTACAGCAGACAGTAGGTTGAATGAGCTCGCGAACACACATGAGCACCCACATCCACGCACGCACTTATTCTTTTTCAAGCTCTCACCCAGCCATCTGCTCAACCATTCACTGACTCACTCTCTTTTTTTTCTGCACTCTGGCAGGTCTGAGATGGGAGTTCAGAGGGTGCTCCAGGTGGATCTGAAAATGGAAAGCTTCCCAGAGCCGCTGGGCAGCCGCTGGATGGCCTGGCAGGTGGAGTACCCGGCCACTCGTGCTACAACACAAGAGGTTGAGACCGAGATCCGCCTGGCGCAGGAGGACCTAGCAGGCATTGTGCCCCTGGCCATGGTGAGCTCAGTGCAATGCCTAAATAGATGGCTGCACACTCAGCGCTTTGAATGTGAAACATCCTGATATTAAAGAAAACCATATTCTATTCATTTTACACTTTGAACCAACATTTGCAAGTGCACATGAATGCAATACTTTGCATTGGAAATGGCTGAGAATTGCGACACTTTTAGCATGACTGATGGCAGCCTGAGGGAGAGAGATTAATGTATTCATGATCTGGTGTTTAGTAACATAACATGAATAAACATTGGAATAGCAAGCAGGGTCATTTGGAGTAAAGGTGACTTCACTGACACCAAAATACTTCTGATAATAACACATTTATATTAATAAAATGCTAGCATGGCCACACACAATTTCACACAGACAGCGTATCAGTTGCTGCTTAGCAGTGGTGAAAAGTAAATTAATACTTACTTTTATTCAAGTATTTTCAGTTCTGCTTCTACTTCACTAGTTTTCATAGGAAAATATTGCACTTTTTGCTTCATTACATTAGTCTGACATGTGGTTACCCTAGCTTCTTTTTCATATTAAGATTTTACATACAAAATATGTGAAGAGTTTTTAAAACACAGTGTATTATAATACTGTACATGTGCAGTAAACTTCCTGCAGTAGCTGTCAGTCCATAATCAAAATCATAATCAAAAGACCACTGATGGACCATAAGAATGAAATGTATGCAGGCAAATATTTTTGTGTCTTGTAAAAAAAAACAAAAAATAATAAACCTGTGTGTCACAGGCTACCCAGATCTTACAAAAAAAGAGGGAAAAAAAGAACAAGTGAAAGAAAATTCTACAAATATCCAGAGTAAAGAAACCACTCAAAATAAATTATATATTGCTCCTTCACAACTCAACATAGATCCTCCTTGACCAGCTGCAACATGATAATGCTGCATACACACTAATGCATCAATAATAATCCATACATGTAATACATACATAATAACAGACTGAAAGCATTCATTCTGCATAATGAGTACTTTTATCTGTAATGCCTACAGTACATTTTGCTGACGATACTAAAGTGCAAATACTTGATTGATTTTTTTATCTGGGGATCTGAATATTTCTTCCACCACAGGTGCTTAGATAGAGATGGCTGAGCTGTAATCTAGGTCTGCGCCCGCAGAGTGTGTTTAGGGGCAGGGCAGGAGGAGAGCATCTGTAGCTCCCAGCAGGCCTCAGATGGCATCTGGAGGGTGGCTGTGGCCTGAGGGTAAGCCCGGGGCTGTGTGTCTCCCTCAGTGAGGCAGACATACTCTGTGGTGTAGTTTAACCAAAGCTCCCCCTATAGAACTTCACATGGAAAGCCTTACACCCATCTCCACAGCTTTGTTCAGCTACCTGTAGAGCTCCGCTTCTGATTTAGATCAAGAACATTCAGGTGAAAAAATGAGCGACGTCAATCAAAACATCAAAGAGAAAGATGTGCTGTCACATCAGTGCTGATTACTAAAACAAAGATTGCATTCATTTCTATTTCTGTGCTTCTGATCTACATGATACAGACCTGACTGTTGTGTCAATGTTATTCTCTAAGTATTGCCTGTAGCTGTGTAGATGATAGATGCCTGTGGGTGGCTGTTCCTGGATTCACAGGAATGTGGTGCATCCTCACCCACTGATCCATTCTCCGGATAATTGAAGCTGTGTGTTTAATGCTGCAGTATTGTTCGAGTTCCTTCTCTCACATCCTTTTCATGTCGCTGATGTATCAACAGCCGGCTTGCCTTGCTCTAGGAATATATAGTTAGCTCCCACACCTTCCACTGACAAAAACTGCAAAGATGATTTGCATGATTATCTCGCAAAGGCTCTACTCATAAAAGAGATTCAACCAAAGAATTTGCTATTGCCTGCTCATTGAAAAACACATTTTGAATAAAATCTTTACTGATTTAATTTCATTTGGCTTTTGTACATACTGTTTATAAAAGGCAATACTTCCACAATGGTTTTTGTAAAATGAATCTGTGAATGAGCGCACGCCCTCCAAAGTCTAACATGCGCTCATCAATCAATCCTAAAAGTGTCGACTTTTTCACTCTGATTATTCTGCTCATTTTACACAGAAGAGGGGGGCTTTATAGCTCACTATAAATCATGTAACTTTTTCCACAGTGACAAAAATCCATCTCAGTTAACCTGATATTACAATTATTTGCTAAACTTGGCTAAATCAATTAGGGACAGGATAATTTAGGCAGAAGCCTCACAGGAGATAAAGATGAATAGTGTTTTGTGTGTATTTAAACAGATGATACCGTGTGTGTGTGTGTGTGTGTGTGTGTGTGGGCTTGTTTTACTATATTCATTCAAACAGGGAGCCCACTGTACAGAAAACATGTACAGAAAGGCTTAATATTCCTTTTCCCTTACCTTGATTTGCTATTCTATTCAGAGGGCCTGATGGGGAGTCAGTGAAGCAGAAGTTATCATGTCAGAGAGTGTGTTGATGCAGTGTATTGAGGAGGATCGGGCTCCTAAACAGCATATACCTTTGATACTAATATTTCAAATTGTCAGATATATATAGAAAAGGGGTTGATTTTGACAATTTCATTTCATTTTATTTTGCTTTACCATAAGGCTCCACACAAGTGCTTCTCCATCACAGGCAGTTTCCCACAAGGTGCACAGCATCTCCAGCCACCTCATGGTACTTAACACACAACACAAATACTTGTACATGCAGACACATTCAGAACTCATTAACTCTTTCACCCTCTGTCCCCTTTTCTCTCCCCGCTCTCCCTCACACACAAATACACACACACACACACACACACACACACACACACGCATGTGTAAGGCTTTTGCAATCTGCATGCACCAATATGAGAGAAGCACACAAGCGAGAAAGAGGAGGAAGGCTGAATTAGATTACTTGGGATCACTGTGGCATGAAAGGCCCACAGATAAGTTCCTCCCCCTCCCCTCTGCTACACTCCTTGCTGATAGAAAGGAGGAAGTAAGGTAATGTAAGAGCTGTGTTGTCAACCCAACTTAAACACACACGCACAAACCCCCACGTACCCCCCCATACTCCTCAACCAATCTCGCTACCAAAGGGAAAACACACTCAGTGATTCCAATAGAAAACAGGTATATATGATAACCACATGCCCAGTAACAATGAGGTTCATTGATGATAGGATATAATGATTGTGAGTCTAAGGAAGGGTAACATCATGAACCAAATGTTGAATTATGTGGGAATGTCATAAAGAAATCACACAGAGAAGTGGTCAGACCTAAAAACGCCAGGATTTCTGCCCACAGCAGTACAGATTCAACTTCATCTTTTTAACATTTCAGCTACACGCTGTTGGCTGAAAACACTCACTAGCTTCCTGCCAGATGTACTGTAGAAAAAAAAAGAGAAGCTGACTGACCATAATACATTTTCTACTACTCCAAGGTACAGATTTGGAAGCTTTGCACAAGGGAATGTATTTTCACTGTATATGTTTCTCTTGGTTACAGTGTTGTTTCACACACTGAAGTTTAAGCTACAAGGCAGCCCTATTTTTGTTTTTTTATGCTCAGTTCTCTTTTCAGGATAGTATTAACTGTAAATTTAATGCTTTTTCCTACAGTACCTACAGTCTTCTTCTCAAACTCCACAAGTAACCTGGGGCAGACTTAGTGTAGCCCGTGAGGTAAAAACCCTGGGGAAATTAATCCCAAAAATCGCTTGCCGCTGCTCGTTAAGCTTTGTTCTCTTAGTGCACCGTAATAATTGAAGTTTACTCAGATGAGTGTAACCAAGTTTGTCATCTGGATTTTGGCCACTGGACGGTCCAAAGACACAAGAATTTCAGCAAGCAGGACATGGTATAGGATGTCAAGACAGTGATGTTTATATTCTGTAGCAATTTCTAAGACTGGTTGTTAGGCAGTATTCAGCATCTGATTTGTAATATGTCAATTTATTTCTTTTGGCAAGTTTTAAACATTACTTACACGTCTAGCAGAAACAGAACAACACTGACAACCTGTCAGAGTCCTCTCCATTGGTGGAATGCCCATCAAATATTCAATGCTTTTTCCTCTTGTTTCATCTCCAAGCTTCTGAGAAAAAGATTTGGTCTCTGAGAGCCAAAATAATGAGCTGAGAAGGACAAAAAGCTGCCTAAAGCTGCAGACTGTGGTGCTGATCCTCTATGGGATCAAGAATATTAGCAATTACATCACAGGCAGTCAGCATTACTATAAAAAAAATATCACTTAATGCAGCTTTGAAAGAAATATGATTGTAGCTGCATTTGTAGTCAGCTACACCACTGTTTTTCCTCTTGAAGATGAACTGAAAGCATTTTCTCATGTAGTACTATGTGGTACTATTGTTATGGTTACTATATTTTTTGCAATTGTGAAACATTTTTGTGATCAGTGATGTTGACACTAAATCAAGGTTATAGATGAAAGAAAGAGGAAAAATAATTGTGGAGAAGAGAAGGGGAGAAACAAAGAGGAAAAAATGGAGGGTGTTCTCAGAGATAGAGGGAAAGACACATGGGGAAAGTCTCCAATATCTTTTAATCAAGTTGAGAGGGGAGACTTCACAGAGCATGCTGAAGGCATCTGTTGACACAACAGCTCTGTGGTTTTGCTCCAGAAAGTCCTTTCATCTGTAATTAGCACTAATTAGTCTAATAAGTTAGACTGTATTTTGTCACAATGGAAAAGCCGCAGTAATTGTCTTTTGACCAGAAATAATCTCATAAACCGAATGAGGATCCATAACTGACCATGTCTCTAAAGGTTGTAATGTAATAAAGCTAATGACTATTAGTAATGGGAAGCTTATTTTGGGTTTGATCACATTTGTGGCCTATTACTTCTGTGGCTCCTCAGACCTGTTCCCTGCCCATTTATGCCACGTTCGAAATTACTGTGCCCTTGCTGGAATTGATTATTATAAAAAGGTCTTTTTATTGCATTTTCCCAGCCAAGCGATGGGCTCTGCCATGGGTGACACCTCTGGGAAAGCACCGACATCGTTTTGAAAGATGAGTTCTCTTTTTTCCACTCCCTTTGAAGAGGACTCCTCCTGTGTGTTGTCACAGACCCACCTGCATTGCAAGTGCTCAGAGCGCTGCTCACCACTTTGTCACCAATTTCAAACCGTGAAGCCGGAGTTCTGCAAATGCAGCAATTATTTCAAAAGGAGAAAATGAAAAGAGTACTCAAAAGTTTTAGTCAGTTTAGAGAGAGGAAAAGCCTGAGAACGCTTTCTCTTGATTCTAGTACTCCTTGCCTGTCCTGGCTTGTCTTCTCTTCACCTGCTTTTTAAGATCATCTCCTCTTTTTTTTTCCACCTCCTTTCTCTCCCTATATTTCCTCTCCTAGCTCCAGACAAACATACATTAATATATTAACAATGTAGATTAATTGCTTCCCATGTCACCCTCCGCCTCCTGGTGCTGGCATCTTCCATTTCACTTAAAGTGTGAAAGAGCTGTGTGTTTTTTTGGGTCATCTAAAGATGGATCTTAAAGGCAGTAATTGGATGCCTGTGCAGATTCCCCTGCACAGTAGGAGCCTGGTCCATTATCTTTTACCATCGTGAAGTAATACGCTCCTGTCCGGGCTGCCCTCATCATCATTACCCATGCTGTGGATGCCTGGTGATGAAGAGGGAGCAGGAGGACAGGGCATACATCATATCTGGACTCATCAGTCTTCCTGTTCCAGCCGAGACACCAAACTGTGCTCACTCACATGAGCTCAGTAGCCATAGAGATGAGGAGAAATGAAAGCAGCCGTTTGTATTCACGCACTGCTCCAATGTATCGTTAAACAATACATCATCACCCCGGCCTTCTCTGGCCACTTCTGCTCTCCCATGATAAAGTCATCTATCAACATCCTCCAATGAATGTTTCATTTTACTCTCTTCGATTCCATTCCCTCTGTTGCATGGCGCATCTTCTCTGCCAGGCAAGTAAAATCTGGAGAACCATTTGTCAAACACACAGTTAGACATACAGACATAAGCACTTATATGCCAGCTAATCCTGCAGAAAGGCATCATATGCACATAAAATATCATGCAAGCTGTTCATCAGAAGAGCATGTACTATATACCTTACATGAAAGTACCTGATGTCTGCGGTCTAATAACTTCAGCCACTCTGTTCCACTTGAGTCTCTGTTGCATGCCCCTGCTGTTTTCGTGGAACAGCATAACAATAGCATTTTTATTTTCACATTGCATGAGTCATACAGTTTACATTAAGGGGCTGATGGATGGACCCCAAGTGAGCAATCCATTAGCATCTACTACAGCTTAGAGGCTGATGATGAAGTGGTAGCACTAATTGAGGCTGAGGCGGCAGTATGCACATGTGGCATACTACATGTAATGGTAATTAAGATTGTGACAAATGCCCAGCTAATCCAGAACACCAGATCAGAGTCCTCGACAGTGTATTGCTTAACATTTCCATGTTCCTTAATTTCCTTTGTCATGACAGGATGTGAAAGCTATTTGGACGAATTGACACGCATGTTCACTGTGACTGCATGTAATGGAACAAGTAAGGAAGTGAGTGGGTGAACCACTGTACCTTTTCATGACACTGCTGCACTCGGCGAGTTACTTTCAAAAGAAACTTATTTAACAGGTTGAGATTTAATGGCAAATTCTTTCCGTGAAGATTGTATACTCTGAAATCCTTTTGTAATTGAAAGGCTAAAAGTGAGTGGGATGGGTTTGTTACCTTTTAAAATGCACAACCTCTCTTTGTCTTTGTGGTATGTGGTTAGACCTTTCGATGAATACATTTTCTGCAGAGCCTATTTCTGCAGAGCTTGCTCATGACATCAGAAAATTATCTCTCTCCATTAAGAAAGCTAACCTTTCCATAATGCTCCTCCAGCAGTGAGGTCAAATGACTTGTTTCCTGTGCCACTGCAACTTGCAGAGGATGACCCACGGCGCGTTGTATGATTCATGCAAGAAACAGTGCATTTCCGTTAAAGTTTATTTTGCTGTGCCTACAGAAAATGTTTAAGACCTGTACCCTGTGGAACCACTTATATTCTAGTTTCTCTAATCGAATGCTGTGAACCTTCATCCCTGTCTCTGTGGCCCTCTCAGGTCTCCTAACCCTGTCAGAAGTGGTGAAAAAAAGTTTGTACAGCAAGGCAAAAAAATGCAGGGATGAAGTGAAGGGCAGATCCAGATTGACAGATCAATCTGGGAGTGACAGGGTCTGCACGCGTCCGTATCTCACATCTCCCCATAATTGTTAACATCCCACTTCACATTCTGGTTCAGTTCTATGCATTCTGACTTTAATCCTAGCCCACTGAGGTTTAAAAGAAATGTGTGTATTTTTTAGCAGTAATAGACTCTACAGTGGAGCTGACCTTTGTGCCTGCTGAGAGAGGTCTTTGTCCAGAGGGCAGCTAAGCCAAGCTAAGCCAAGCTAAGCTGGCAGTATGGATCTCGATCAGAGACGGGTGAAGAAATCAGACAAAGATCAGGAGGTCATCCCCCTACAGGCATGGTTAGCTGTTGGTGAAGAACTCTTCATCGATCGCCTGAGTGTGATAGATATTGGGCTGAAATTGAGCAGACTGGCGCAGGCAGGGTTGTTTCCCTGCCTTCTGGCCTCCAGGCCCTCGCTCAATGGGCAAACAGCAGGGGCACGAGCAAGTCATTGCTATACCAGTGCCAGCATCAGTCAAAGCGCATGCCAGCTCCCTCCCCTGAGTTCCTGCAGCTCTCTCACCCATGTCCAGGTGAGCAGGGAGCTGGTTCTGTCCCTTCTGTCTGACCTTGGTTCTTCCAGAGTTGAGTCTGACTCTTGTTGAAATTCACCAGGGACACCCGCTCCTCCATCCTGACCCATTGATCTAGATGTATTACAGGGATGGTATTCATGAGAATTGCAGGCGATTCGTCCTATAAACTTAAAATATAGTACTTCCACATCCAGCCATGTTTTATTCACAAGCTCCTTTTCACTGCATGAGGTGCAGCTCATGGCCACTGGGCTCCAGAGGGTGGCTCTGTCCTTCTAGCGCCAATCCTCAATAATTCCTCTTTTGAAGCTGGATTTTGTTAGCACTGGCTTTATTAAGCACTCTCACTCACTCACAGGTTTACAAGAGATGTCCTGAAGATACATAAATATAGCACATAGTATTATATCTGCAGTTCATATACACTATTTCCTCTTACATAGAAAATGTCCCCCTTTACATTCTGTATGTTTCTTTCAAAAATATGACAGTGATGCCTGATAAAATTTCAAATTCAGAGAGACCCTTTGCGTTGTAGAAAATGAATTATATTGTCAAGCCATGTCGATTAAGGGATCAGGCATAGTTCATAATGTAATTAATATTTGTGGAGGGATTTGTGCTGTCAGCAGCATGTCATTGTGACGCTTCCCTGCAGTCAAAGTTTACCCATAAATCATGTGTACTCATAAATAATTTACAGCTGAGAGCAATTCAATGTGACTAAAACATCAATACTGTCCATGAACTGTTGTGTGAATGCTTTTACATATCCAGCCAAGCAGCTCAGATGAAAAAGTATGAGTTCTTGATACGTCATTGGCTGCCCTTCTTTTGAAGTTCGTGAGGGCAACAATACAGTATAAATCTTTCCACCACTGAGTCCATTAAGCTGAGGAGTTTCTGTCCAAGTTTATGCAACACTTTTTACTTAAGGTGCCGTGAGAAGTGTCTGGGAGGCTCAGTGCAAACTGTTTTGTCTTTTGATGTTTTCTTTCCTTGCAGCTTTCACAGTCACAATGGCTTGAACGTCAGAAGTCAAATTCAGGTCAGACATTCAGAGGGAAAATGCTTTATTCTTCCATTTCAGTCAGAGACACCTATGTCAAGGAACTGGCCATTTAAATGGCAATACATTTAGATTTAGCTGGAAAAGGCTCTAATATTTCAGGGACCTTAAAGAATATGTGCAGCAACTGGGATTCTGCTGACAAGCTTACTCCCATAAAGGAAAAAACAGCTAGCCTGGCTGGCAAGTTGTGCTTTTACAGGAGATTATTTTCTGGACTATTTCTTGGACAGTCACAGTGACCTTCTGGTGACTTACTTATTTTCATCACAGTTGTTACATTACATTGTCATACAACCAACAGAGACTCTGAGGACACAGATCCTGGGCAACATTTTTCTTGGCAAGAAAGTGAATAAGCATATTTCTCAAACTGTTGAACTATTCAATTAATAAACACAAACAACAGCAACAACAAACAACATTGGCACGGGTCTCAATCAGTAGAATAACAGTAACATTCAGGTCAGAATGGCTGCATTGTACAACATGAAAGTATGAAAAAAGCAGCTGATGTCAGTCAGCTAATTAAAAAGTTACTTCAGTGTTCTGCCTGAACCAATGCTACGCTCTGTACTTGGTTACTATGAAACAGTCCTAGATAGGTCATATTTGTATCCAATAAAAGGAAGTATGTTTTGCCAAAAGTTCCATTAGGAATGCCTGCAAATGCATACCAATTGCAACACACACACACACAAAACTATATTATACTAGAGTTCTCAGAAATTGTGGATTTTCAGAAGAATATATGCCATAGGCCACCATCTGCACTTGTCTTTAATCAGCCGCCTAACCATTCAGCTCATTCACATATTTCCTCTTTTGTGTGGTTGACTGCTTCTGTGTATTTTCACAGGGGATTAAGTGCCCTTTCTATACTGTCTCTTAATTACTGAATGACATACCTATTAAAGTAGCTCTGGACATCCGAGGCACCAGTTCACTGTGTCAATGTGATCCTCAGCATGATCTCTCATTACCTCTCCTTTTAAAGTGACACTTTCTGGAGCGGATCCACTATCAAAGCAGCCATCGAGTTAATCTTCTCCCTACCAGCCATGGCTAACAGTAATGAGAAGATCAGATATCTGACCGGCATGTACCTCAGACAGGGCACTGCTACTGAAAAGCGGTTAGAGGTGTTTTAGGAGGCAGCGAGGGATGACTGCCGAGGAGAGATGGGCCTTAGTGCTCCACGCACTGCAGCCACCTTCATCCCATCAGCTGGGATAAAACAAGGAAAAGGAGAAGGGGGAAGACAGCAGAGGAACTGGCTGATTCTTGGAGAAGGAAGAGTGGGAAGAGAAGAGAAGGGAGCAAGGGAGAGACCCTCATTAAAAGGCAGTGTGTTGGCTTCACAACCAACCCACCACTTCAATGCGCTGTCATGCAGTGATGTATCGCTCTGCATGGTGCTACCAAGGCCTTTATTCCCACTCTCCTCCATGTTTCTCGATTCTAACCAATTAAACGCCCACTGGAATAGAGGGGAGGAAGTGCCACATTGAGCAACGCACAATGTGGAGAGAGAAGCTGATGAAAGGACATGTCTCTTTTAGTCTGCTTAATAGCTTCAGGACACTGTCTGAGTGGCGTTTAATGTCTACTGCATATAATTCACTATCCCCCTACTATCATTTCAGTTTCCTCACACGTACACATATTTTATCACCAAGGGATGAAAATGTTTATCATAACTATGAATATTTCATTCACTATAGGTTAGTTGACTATTGGTATATTTCATGGCGTTTTTTAATGTTTTTGCTCTTGAAGTGACATGAAAGATCATAAAGGGACTCAATGACAAGTCATCAATCATGGTGGTAAAAGCACCAGATTAGGTGTTTTGACTTATAGAGTTTTTACTACCCTGACTTGTGCTTTTGGGTTTATCTGGACAGCCGGTTGGCTTTAAGACAGCCATAGCAATGGGGAGACTGACAAGAATAGGTGCCCACAGTAAGCATATACACCATGTTTACCACCCTCTCTTCCCTCTGCTGCACTATGAATAATGCAGACCCTAAAATCCCCAACTCAACACTGTGCTTGACCTGTTCATTTGTATCTGTAGCCAGGATGGTGGGGTCAGAATGTGGATGCGTTAGCACTGGGTAGAAGCAGAGGCTAATCGCAACACCAGGACAGGCAGCTTCACTACTTCTCATGCTGCCTGTGTCACTCAGGCTGACACCATAAATCTCACTTATTTTCAGATCCAACCGAGACACAGGCAGAAATTACGGCCCAGAACACATTACCAGCCACAGCAGCATGCTGAATGCTAACAGAGAGATCCTTGATAAAGCAGACAGGCAGTTCTCCCACAGATTATTGAACAAAAAGACTCCTATCTGTGAGACTTGAGGGAGCAGATTGGTTTGTAAGTAAAGCACAAACACTAGCATCAACAGTTGAGAATCAAATGAACTACAACACATGCTGCATGCATAGAAACACCTTTAAAAATATAAGGAGTGCATTTGTGTAGTTGTCTCTCATGTTCTTTGAACATCTCTATGTGAAGTGATATCCAAATATTATTATTGCTATCTTTTTTTTTTCTTATACACCCTGGCGAAGAAAAAGTGTCAAAAAGGAGGATGCTTGTCAATTGGGAGGCACAGAGAGGTGAAGGAAAGAAAGATAATTTTACCTTTACCTTTTTAACCTTGCCTCCAATGGAGGCCCTTAGAGAGTATTCCAAAGTGATTGGATGGGTGTGCATTATTTTCAGATAACTGCACAGCTCTTATGCTGTTACCAACCACATCACCCCTCTAAACCAATGCTTATAGGTGATAGGCTTGTGTCAGGTGTTATTAGGCCACAGCTTCTTTTACATTTACTTGGCTGGATTACCAAGTGAGCATAGCAAGCAACTGGCCTGGCATGGGGCCTGAAATCCTTGGAATCCTTGGGTCCCAAAGGCTCCAGGCACACCGTATGATTTAATTGTAATCTACATTGGTAAAATACTGTATGCACATGCTCCTATAGCCAGTTGGGGCACATACCACATGGTCCCCGGATCGACTCCTGGTCCGGCCAGACTTTACTGCATGTCATTCCCCTACTCTCTCTCCCTCTCTCCCTCTCTCTACTCTCACTCTCTCAGTTTCCTGTCTCCTCTCCACCGTCCTATCCAAATAAAGGCGAAAAGCCCAATATAATAATAATTTAAAAAAATAAAAATACTGTATGCACCAGTAAAAACACAAAACTGGAATGACATGGGCCCTAGTTTGACATCTGTATTATTACATAATCTTGAGGATCTGTCTTATATATGAGTCCTACAAGGGACCCGAAATCGTGCTTTGCAATCTTTTTTATTCTAATTTTAAGGCATATTTGCTCTTGGGAATCCCTACAGCATTAATGTGGCCCTGGTGAAGACTGTCCCTACTGTAAGACTGTCCCTAATGTTTTATTTAAAGAGCATATTGCCCCAAAAAATGAATAAGCAATATAGTTTGCTCTACATTTTGATAATTAGTCAGTGACCACAGTGCTGCATGAGATGATCCATTCTGTTCCGACCCTTGTGTTTATGAAAAATAATGTGCCAGCATGGTGTTTTATTTTCAGATAACTTCAGGCTTTGTCATGGATTATCTCTTCATAAATCATGGCCACATTAATTTTAACATAGAGGATGATAAATGTAAACAAATGAGGACATTACCAGACTCAGTCTATACAGCAATTGACATTATATGTAATTTTGTTACATTTGACAGGAAGCCTATAGGATTATTATTTGATACATAGGGAGATGACAGAAAACAGGCAGCACATCTGCATCCCCTATCTCCTGTTCAGGCTCCATGATTCCAATTTGGTATTTACCTTATCTGAATGTATATTGGGTGTTATCAAGGACTACTATAACCATCTGTTACTGAAATAAATGCACATAGGACAGATGTGAATAAGCATTAGATGTTAGTAAGCATTAGTATGATTTCCCCCTTCAAGATAACTAACATCTTGAATATCAAAGTCCTTCATCTCTGGCCATAATAACAAATTACATCATGTACGGTAATAGACAAATGTTGCCTGTTTCAAAGACCAATATTTCATTGCATCGCCATTCACACTACTGTAAGCTAACTGAGTAACACTGCTGATGTGCACCACTGGTCTCCATTTTGTGTTTAATTGTGCTGTCTGTGTCAGAGTATGTGAACCACTGATGCATCACTGTAGGATCCCGCTGTGGCTTATTACTGCCAGGCCCTGCTCTCTGCTGCTCTCAACCTGCTGGGTCATCTCCAGCTGCTGTAATCTAACATTAGCCTCTGCTTTCATTGGGTCCCAACCATTTACCCCATCATGTATTATAGACGACCCTCTGGAAATGGAGGAATCCCAGAAGACACTGAATTAATTTACAGCCACCCTCGATTTTAAGGGGAATTGAATCAAAGTCAGAGGCACAGGGAGAGGGGGTTTATATTGCTGTATAACACTGTCACAGTCTATAAAATTGTAATGAAAATCCATTTGAAGATTAAGTGTTTTTTGTGATTTATTGGTATCTCTTGGCTCAACTAATAATCATTTCACTCCAAAGCTGAATGGTCTCAGTAATTGATGCTTACAAATGACCAGACTCCTTTCAACCAAATTTAATCCTCCTTTTCTCTTTTTTTGAATGACTCCGATTCTCGAGCTCACAAACACAGGGGAAGTCTTTAGAAAGCAAGTTATCAGAGCAGTGAACAAATCTTGTTTACTTCCCCTGGTGACTGTGGAATGCACATGAATGTGGTGACATTGAGTCAGACACTGTAGATTGATTGTGTCTGCACTTGTCAGGCTTAGTAATATTATTCTAAATGAATGTGACATTTTATTCAACAGGCATCACTCCAGAGTTTGAGTTCTCTGTTAAAAGAAATAACTAATAGTTGTTACCTCAATAGAATAACACATAAATGTCTTTAGTGGTGGCAAAGCTTCAATGCATAGGGAAAAATAGGGTGTCTTGGGCTTCCTGCCCATTGAAATTAAAGAAATCAGTGCCGGGCTTTTGTGTAAGACAATCCCAAGAGCAGAATGAAAACCACTTACAATGGGAGAGTTTTGTCATGCTGTACAATTAGCTAAAGTCATTTCAGTTCCCCAGTAGCAAGAGGGCTATGTTCATCATACAGTAGAAGTATTGAGAGGTACACTTTGACCTCAATGGCAACTATTTACTGTGGTGCCCAGGGTTCCATAGCAATCCGTGTAATTGTGTGTAATTTCTTTAGGCTGAATAGGCAGGAAAGACGGTCCAATGTGTATTGGTGACTAGAGAGCAAAAGTTACCTCAAACTTATCTGAGCTCACCCCAATTATCTTCTGTGACAACAGTGGTGTGTGAATGTGTAATAAAAGGTTAAGATCTCTGTTCAGAGTAATGAAGCTCTGCCATTGAATTCAAAGAACCAGGGCTATCTACTGTAGACCGCTGAAATCTCTCACTAAGGGTACGTCTACTACAGTACAGGGGCAAATTACAGCATTTTTGCTTTTTACATAAAGGCTAGTTAAAAGTGATTGGGCTGTAAGTACTAATCTACACAAGATGGACCTGACAGAGTTCTGGCAGGTCAAATTCCACAATGAATTGCATGAAATTCATTGAATAGCCTATATTATTTGCCCTGCAAAGCCAAAATGTAGCAACCACATATCTGGTGAAAACTGAGATAAGACCTGACTTTCTGATGCTTACTTTAGCCTATGAAAATTATAGCATGTCAGTGAAAAAACAGAGCTCAAAAACCAAGCCAAACCACAGAAATACCTGAACCACCGAGAGTAAAAGATTAAACCAAGAGTATTTTGTGGACAAGAGAGAAAAACACAGTGCGGGCAGCATAGTGGTGCAGTGTCTGTGGTGCCTCACAGCAAGAAGCTTCTGAGTTCGAACTCTGGTTTGGCTGGGGCTTTTCCGTGTGGAGCTTGCAGGTTCTCCCCAAGTCTGCATGGGTTTCCTCCAGGTACTGTCCAAAGACATACAGGTTAGGTTGATAGGTAACTTTAAATTTCCTGTAAGTGTGAATATGAGAGTGAATGTGTTGTCTGTCTCTAAATGTCAGCCCTGTGATAGACTGCTGATCTGTCCAGGGTATACCCCGCCTCTCACCTAATGTCAGCTGGGATTGGCTCCAGCCCCCCATGACCCTCGTAGGATAAGCGGTATAGCTGATGGATGGATGCATTATATCCAAATGGAAAGTTCAGTATTTTGTTAAGAGCTTAAAAACTTTTTTTTTTTTTTTCCAATTTCACTTTGTAGGGCAGTATTTCCCCTGGATTCTTTTCATAGCATTGATCATTGTTTTGTTATTGCTTTACTTTATTCCCATAGTTTTATTTTGTTTGCTGCACTTTGTATGGCTGACAGAAAAGCCCCTTATCAATAAAATCCTCTTTAGCCCATCCAACCTCACTGTAGCCAGGGAGAGGAATTCTTCAAAACATAAGGTTTGAGCATATGACTGAAGGTACAAGTGGCATTCACTATGTATTCCATACAAGGAAGAAAAAGAGTTTGAGACATCTCCTGGCAGTACTCTTACTAGGCAATTACACATGCACAAGAGAGGGGTAATCACAACCACCACAGAGGCTGCAAAGAGAGCCTTCAGTTTGCTGTGGATCCAAGACAACATGCATAAAAGCTGGAACAACCCTGGCAACAGATTATGTTATGTTACTGTTGTGTCTGAGTAGAGAAGGAAATGACTCACTGAAAAAAAAAATACTCATGTAATAGGGCATGAATAATTTTCCCACATGAAATCTAATTCTGTTGGCATTTCATTTGTTTCCTGTCAATGATAATGTCAAATCTTTTCTCTGCCTATCTATAATTTTAGTGACTAACCAACCACAGCGTTATGCTGATGGGGTGGGGTGGGGGTATTCATTCTAATATTTATAGTCACAGTAATTAGAGTAATCCCAAATTATCATGGCTTATTTCATAGCAACTCAGCTAACAAATTCAACAGTTGCTACTCGAAAGTTAATGGAAACAAAACGCTGCATTTGCACCTTTAAAAAAAGAAACAGTTCTGATCAAATACTCGAAAGAGAATTCAAACTAGATTCTATATAGTATAGTGGACCTGGTACAAAAAGAATTTAAATGACAAAAAAATGGATTTTTAGCTGCTATAACATTGTCCTGAGCAATGAGCTAACCAACTGTCATCAGTCATTAGCTGTCTACCCAGCAGTGGTTCCAATTTGTGGAGAGTGGTTTACCAAATAATCACTAATTGAGCAGTGATTGTATAGAGCCACTTTAGGATCATTTTCAATACCATTTGAGACCCTTTAGGCCTTTGACCTTTACTGTGCTCTCTCTCTCTCTCTCTCTCTCTTCCTCCCTCTTCCTGTCTCTAGGACTCTGAGATTTTGAACACAGCAGTGCTGACTGGGAAGACAGTTGCTGTCCCAGTGAAGGTGGTGACCATTGGAATAGACACCTCTGTTACTGATGTCTCCGACGCAGTCAAGTGTCGCTCTACAGATGAAGATGTAGTCAAGGTCAGTACAATGAATGACAAATTAACCACTTTTTTATATTAGGAGCAGGAACATTGTGTAACATGGTGACAATGTGAAGCTATGCATAAATATGATCACATAAATATGGATATACACATTATTACTTTGATATGACAGTACAAAATTGCTCCTTCTTTTAATTGTCTAATATGGAAAGGGATTTTCTCAATGTATCTCAATGCAGTTAAAAGTACGTCAAAGACAAGGACCCACATTGTGCAAACATTTAACTGTATAATATATTTAATTGATTATTATAATGCTAATAAGTACATTATTTTGTTCATTTACACTAAGAGCAACTGAAATACAATACCAAGTAAACACTAGATCACACAGAAAGAGGATTAACTACAAATATGCATTTAATGACTGACACTCTGTGCAGGTATTGTCAAGCATTACAGACATTGCACTAAAGTCCATGTGAAATCAATAATGTAAATATTAAAAATGTGACAGATAAGAGAGTTTTCTATATTTAGCACATCTATATAAATCCTCCAGAAAGGATAAACAAACACCAGCAAACAACATCAAAGTGTGTGTTTGATATGCAGCGAGGGCTGACAGGTTGCTCAAGTTTTCCTTTATTTTATGAGCCCCTTTCAAACCTGGGGCACAGGCACAACAGAATAAAAAAGTCCCTTAACAGTGTTATAAAGTTGAGCACTGGTTTCAATGGCTTTGCTCTCCAAAAAAAAGAAAAGAAAAAAAAAAGAAGTCGCTCTCTGCCAGAATCCCAGTGACTCCTTAATAATCTATAGAGGGACTCAATGAAAAGCCAGTGTCTGTGGTCTCAGATGTTGCTCAGTATCTAGAAACAGCACCCTGCTGTGTCAAGGGCCGCCTCCAATCATGTTTCCTGTTTCCTGTTTGAACCTGTCAAGATCAGAGAGGATAGCAGGATGCAGCAAATCAAATTCAAGTAATGTACACTAAAGACCGATAATGAAATGAAATCAAAAACTAAAGAAGGGGAGGATATTTTGCCACATAGATCTACTTTATCATATCTGATGTGTGAGTTAGGGATGGTTAAGTGAGTTCCAGAGGGAAATTAAGTTGCAGTCAAAGATGTTTTTTTTTTTTTTTTAAGAAAACAAGCCACAGCTCTGCTGCTGAGATCTGGAGTTCAGAGCATTTGTACATTGTGCTCACTGCTGCTCACTCAGGGAAGATTTCCTTCTAATCATAGCCTACGATCATGTATGTAAACATGACTAATTTATCTAATTTCGACCTAGGGAATTAGTGATAAGTAAACACAGAGTGACATTAAACCTGAATTATGAATCACTGTGCACATTAAATGATGCTTCTGCTCACTTGTGGCCCTGTAATTGCAGTGAATTTGCAAGAAATACCTCAGGTCACATGTTTTTTCTTTAAACCTCTTTGGAGATTTGTCTTGCTTAAACAAATTTTGGCTGACATGCGTAGGCAGAAATAAGGCCCTGCCTTCATTATTTTGCATGGACATGTTGCTTTTTCTGGATTTGTATTTTTAGCAGTTGATATGTATATGGCCTGGTTTGCTGTATTGGCTGTGTTTGTTGTGAGTGCACGCCAGTGTGTTATAGTATGTGTGGAAGGACAGTAGAACCTCTTCTTATTGTACAGCTTCACATACAATAGGAACATTTTTAAGGACATATTAACCATGGCTCATATCACTACTTGTATGTATGTGAAAGACTACACTACAATCCTAAGAAGAATTAATACGACTTGGGATACAGTTCCCTTCAGAGTCTTTTAGCATCTTTCAGCTCATTATTTTTGGTTAAATGACCCCAAACTTTACTGTTCTCATAGTATCATCTTGAGCAGCATCAGACAACCGGTTTTCAGCAACACCTAACAGCAAACAGAAAAAGTTAGCTACTAGCTAACAGCTAAAAAGAATGATATTTCTCTCTGGATTTGGCATAAACCAAAATGTTGAATGTTGACTGAATATTTGACTTGGCATTCAGCAGGTAGCCAGGCACAACTCCAAATGAAGAGCCACTGTTCCTGTGTATCTGCTGCAAGTGTAAATTGTGTAAAAGTGTCAATTTTTGGGGTGACCCCCAGGTGGCCATAAAATTGTCTACTGTAGGTTAAAATGATGTGAGTTAAACATGAGTTTTAAATGTATCGTTTTGCTTTGAATTTTGCTTATTTCTGTAATTCAGGCAGTGACAATGAGAACATCCCCTGGGTAATTCATATTTCCATATTCTGGCACTGAACAAATGTTTCAGAATTTATCTTTGTCTCCCATTTATTTATTTATTTATTTAAATTAAATTTACGGAGTGTTTGTATTATGTATTTCATTTACTCACATAGAAAAGAACAATTAAAACACCAACACAAACACAGTCCATTGCTGTGTAATCATGAGTTTTAAAAACGTTTTCTATTTCCATGTTAGCCATCAAGGTCATGCTATGAGTGTGTTCTTATATCCACTGCTATCATGAAACAGGGCCATTAGAATGTACATACCACCTTGTGTTGAAGTGAGTGGTGTAGCTTATGCAGAGGAGTCTGAGCAGCTTAATTGCTTCTGTCAAGCCAACTCTGTATACAAGCCAGAGACAGGCTCACCCCACCTTCATGCTCCCTACTCCCATCGCTCATATCTGCCGTGGATTGTATCTGTCTGGTGAGTTGTTAATTTCCTTGGCTAGATCCAGAGACAGCCTTAATGTCCTCTGTAAGTATTCTCCCGTTAGCTGCCTAATGTGTCTGATTAATGTGGCAGTGGATCCTCCTGGACATTTATGATACTTTGTGAATCAGAATGACGGTGAGTGTGTATTTCTCAGAGATGGTCCCACCTCAGTCACAACACTCGTCTGCTGGGAGGGTGTATGAGGGGGTTAAAGGGGTTGCTGATTAAGTGGGGGTGTCTTTATATGTTAAAATATTGATTTGGAGCCATGTTGGCCAATAATACAGCACAGCTGGAAGGTGTAAGCACATCAGTGTAATGCATTGGGATGGCTGGATGTCAGTTGCCATGTTTTTCGTAATTGTTTCTGCTTAGATTGTTTGGGAATAGATTGAAGAAATGCTAGTAGGCAGTTCATTTCCCTGTCATGGGACATACTGTAGCAGAGCTTTATGTTAATGAATCCCACACTCATTTACACATACTTCTTCTACTACAAATAAAGGTAATACAGTTTTTTAATGAAGGGGAGAAAAATAAGACTGCAAGGATAAACATATTTGTCAGCAGCATCCATTTTATTGATTATTCATATCACACTTACATATGGTCGGTGAGCCTCGCATGGAGCCCAGGTGTCATATAGCCCACAACCCAATGCTTGTGTGGATAGGTTGCCGAGCAATGACTTGTGTGAAAAGTCTGAGGCAAAGAGGTTGTCAAAGGCACTTCAGTCTCACCAGACTGAGTGTAGTGAGAGAGAAAAGAGCCGAACAATGAGGGCTGATAAGGAGCAGGGACTCCGCTGACATCTTTATCAGTTCAAACACACTCTCACACTGGGAGCCCTGACGGAGCCCAATCTGCTCCATGACAGACTGTAGCCAGGGGAGCGCCGCCGCCCTTGTAGAAATGTTCAAAAGCTTCATTAAGCAACTCTGTCAGTCCCTGTTACATTTCAGTGTCGTGCAGCACTAGTGTGTGAGCAAGGTACTACTATGAATGTTCTCTTTATTGGCTAATAACATAGAGCAAATATCCATTGATCCTGTATGTGTCCACTTGAGAATGCAGGGCTTGTGCAGTCCTCTGATGGTTGGCTGTAGCCTTGAAGGATGCCCTGCAGCAGGCTTTTCAGCTTTCTTACAGAGGTTTTTAGAGATTCTTGTCTATGTCTCAGGCTGGTGTATAAAGTCCACTGCTTTTGTTAACTGTTTTTGTGCCTTTTAAAAAATGGCCAACTCCACTCCAAACCGAAAAAAGGAGGGAAAAAAAAAAGAGAATGAGAATTGCCTCAAGGTGGCAGTGTGCATACAGCTGACTACTGCTGAATACATTTTGTGACAATTTTGATTTTCAGCACTACCAATCTGTTTATGCATACTATATTATGGTTAAGGTTACAAACACTGGTGGATTGTAGTGTATTTAAGTGCAGTTTTGAGGTACTTCCATTTTACTTATTCAGTATTTTGTAGCTCTACCTTACATTACTTTTAGCTTCTAATCTACAATTCACACCACTATATTTACTTTACAGCTGTAGTTATTATTTACCTTGCATATTAATATTTTATATTTAGACAACATAGATAAACTTATAAATACACATTACTGTTAAAGATTGGATCATTAGTACCAAATCTTTTTTGGTTTTTGCCCCTCTGTTACTTAAATAAATGATCAGAGTAATTGTTACACCACTACAAAAGAAAAGATTACAGTTAAGGAAAATTAATTATGGTTAAGGTGTAGTTAGGGTTTGGCAACTAAAATACTTGGTTAAGATTAGGGGAGAATTATGGTTACAGTCAGTAATAAGACAAATTATAATTATATATCTTTAGCAGAACGCCAACTCCATGAGATGCAAAATCATCCAATATGGATCTAATTTCCGGGGATATTCGGCTGTTGTCCATTTGGGTGTAAACAGAGGGGATTAACTGGAAGATCTTTCATGACTGTTTTGAGGAAGACTTTGCCAGAAGCTCCTATAGTTCAGCCAGCAAGCTCACACACAGTACTGAGTGTAAAGCCAATTTAGGAAATCTGCAAAAATCTGCTTTTATTTTCATGTCAACCAAATTTATTTTCCACAGAAACTCTCCTGCTGGCTTCACCCTAGAGGTGATGTGAAGTGGAGGGGGCTCACATAAAGCTACAGAATCTGTCACACACAGAGTTTTTTCATAGTCACAGATGATATTCTGCCGCAGCCTCATGATGAATGGCTGTTTATGGTTTTATCTCGCTGTGGAGAAATAACTTGGAAGTAGAAAAAAGATATGTCCCCAGACCATCTAATTCCATCTGTTTCTAGCCATGGCTGTGTGCTGTTGGAATCAACAAGATTCACAAAATGCCCAGAAAAAATTGTGTATCCGTTTGTAAGACATACTGATTAATTACCTCTCTGTGTGTGTGTGAGTGTGCGTCTGCTGGGTATCCCCTCTTGGCTTTCTGTCTGTTTGCATATGTTGTGTATTTGAAGTGTGTGGGGGGGTTCTGGATATTAGTCAAACACTGGTACAAGTATAAAAAAAAAAAAGAAAAAACAAAAAAGAAGAAGAAGCATCGGGGTCTTCAAGGAGAGTGAGTCAAATACAAAATTGGCCCACTCATTCCTTTTCTAAAGCAATTTATGAAACAGATGGCTTTGAGTTTGGTCATTTTTATCAAGAGACAACTGCTCTGCTCTTACTAGTTTCCATCTGTTGGTTCTTCTCTAAGCTGTACGCTGAACTATAATAGAAGAGCAGACCACAACCTGTTTTCCCTCAGGTTCAAAGATGTCCTTGCTGCCCTCCTCCCTCTTTTCCTGAGTGTGGAGCGGATAGAGAAGCTTTCATCTTGTTCACAGTAGTTACAGGAATACTGTATCAGTAGAGAGCTCAGGAGTGTAAAGCCTTATAATCATCTTGGAGGGCCTGGCCTACAGTGTACACTGTAAAGTATATTGCACTGTGTAATTCACTGTGTTGTCATCTAGTGCAACCGGCAGAAGAGCTCAACTTAAATGCTCTCCATCTTAATCCTCCCCTCTCCTCCCACGCAGGTGTCAGACAGGTGTGACTACGTTTTCGTGAATGGCAAGGAGATGAAGGGCAAGGTGAAGATGATGGTGAACTTCACCTACGGATACCTGAGCGCTCAGCTGGAGCTCACCGTGTGGATCCCTCGACTCCCCCTCCAGATTGAGGTGTCAGACACGGAGCTCAGCCAGATCAAAGGATGGAGGGTACCCATCATGGCCCCCAGTCAGAGGTATAGTACCACATGCATCTGGCAGTTACAGGGCTTTGTGACAGTGTCCTCTGCTCTCTTATTTTACAAATGTTTTTAATCTACAAGCAAAAACTGTTTTTTTCTGGGGTTATGTACAATAAAGAAATAAACAGAGAGCTTACTCAGATGGAGCACAATTAAGTATTTTGTGTTATCTGCTGTGCTGCTGTAAGTCAGGCATAGTCAGGCAAAATCAGGCATACGTCATGGTGCAACTTTTAATTTGAGTGAGTCCAAGTTTAATTTATAATTTTTCACTCTCTAACTATAGTGTTGCGCTTCTAGATTTTCCTGTTGGCATCACATGAATGCTCAAGATCAGGGTCCTTTGTCCACCTTTTCTGCATTAGCTTGGTTTAACAAATGGCCTTTATTCCAGGTGATGTATTCGATTTCAGTCAAGGCAGCCTCAGATAAGATAATGATGAGATGTGTGACTGAACACCATTCCACCTGTCTCTTCCTGACTTCAGTCCTGCTGACAGTTCTTGGCTGATAACAAAATGGCTGACCTGTGCAATACAGCTTGTCATTACGACTTGCTTAAGGTGGCCTGCCATTGCGCCTCTTGGTCGTCAGTAGGACAGAACATTATTAGAGCTGTCTAGAGGTCAGACCTCTCCCCTGGGGCCTCATCACTAGCAGCACCTCTGCCAATGCTGCTGTGCAGTGCTACTCTGCAACTGTTGAAATCCATCAATTGATAGAGCAGCTATCAGCCTACCTGCAGTAATTACTTCTGGAAAAACGTTGAGGTTGGACTTGGAGTCATCCCACACACCAGTGTGGCCACTCTAATTATCCCTGCTCCCCTCTTATTTTGAGTGACAGAGGTACAGCATTCAACTAATGCCATGGCTTGTCGAGGATGTTGCTTCCCCAGCTGTGTGCTGGTATGCCTTTATCAACGGGGACAGCCAAGTCATGTTGTCATTGTCGATGCCAGCACCACCACTGATGGGCGGCAGAAAGCTTTGTTTCTCCCTGTCTTCCACCCGTCTTTGTTTATCTGGGGATAACAGGCGTGACCTTGCAAAGTAACAGTATGCCTGTTGGTGAGAATGGACATTGGTCCACTGCCCATAAGCCCACAAGGAACAGTGCCAGTGAGCGACAATAGCATGAGGCTGTTCCTTCCTCTATCAGCCAGGCTGGCAAGTCATGGCCATGCTGGGGGGGGGTAAAGAGACATCAGGCCTGTTAGTGGAATACTTGCAAAAGTACTCCTTATACAGTTTTTGACTGACATTGCCTGTATGGCTCACCTCTTCCTTCGCTAAGCCCTGTCAAAACAGGGACAAGATAAGCCTTCGCAGACGGCAAACCTAAGTGTAGGCGTAGCACTCAGGCATGCACCACTCCTTTAACACTTCTTTCAAGATATGTGTATTAAGATTCTTTTTTCTTGTGTTTTATAGTGCTCTAAAATTCCCTTGCAGTTACCTTTTATTGCTCAATTTTTATTTTCATACAGAGTCGTCTTAATCTATGTGTGCTGAGTGTTCTCTTTCTACTGTAAAACAAACAGTTGTACTTGAATTCTCTACAAGATAGAAACAAGATTCAAACAAACAAAAAACAATCAACTGTCATCAAACTGAGCTGCTTCTGTATATATAGAAGCAGCACTGCCTATTTCTGTCCAAATGACCTTCGTCATGTTATTGTAGCAGAAAATAAAATGCAGCAAAATGCCAAAACAAATACGGCACACGATCCACAGGGCAAAACAAAAATAAGCATGACACACACATTAATATGCAGCATCTCCTCTGAAGTCAGAGCTGAGCTTGAAAGTGAATGCAGCAGAAGGA
Source organism: Lates calcarifer (assembly GCF_001640805.2). Lineage (NCBI taxonomy): Eukaryota > Metazoa > Chordata > Actinopteri > Centropomidae > Lates > Lates calcarifer. Next base: position 16,638,404 of record NC_066845.1, read on the forward strand.
AAAATTGCTTTGTGAAGCAGGTTGTTCTCTGTGCCGAGTGTGATTTGTTTATTAGATTAACCTTAGATTAGATTTTGAGATGGCTGCACAAGCACTGGCATATCAGATTTATACTGGAGCTAAAATGGTTGGACTTCACTATCAGCTTGTTTACTCCTGAATCCATTACACCTGACTAATACCTGTATGTATAAATGTCCTTATAAATATACTGTTTAAACACAGATTCGGTCAGTATGTCAGTACATACTCTTGCAACATTAGTGCCATTTGTCAGTTCATGGAGCGTGAATGTCAAATAACAAGTTCTGTTTACACTCAAAACAATATGATTCAGAAGGGTTTAACTAAAGCAGTCATTGGTGAGAAACTTTTAGTTACTGCCAATGGAATAATTGGAAGGTGGCGACTGAAATCATTGGCAGATGGTCTTCTCTGCATATGTATGTAAATCAGGGGAGAGACACTGTCGAGAGAATAGAGAGCAGGAATTTTCGAAAGAGGAGCAGAAATTTAAAAGAAGAATTAATGTTTGATCACAAATTTGTGAATCACAAACCTTAGTTAGTCTGCTGGAATAAACAATGAATCTGAACAAGTGCTACATTTCATGCAACTGGGAGTTCTTTTGTTTATATGTGAATATCAAGGTTGGCCTTTAATTAACTGTGGTGGACTAAGGTAAGCCAGCGACAAAGCCTCATGTATTTTATAAAACAAAGAATATTATTGACCAAAGGAACTCAAATAACCAAATCATTACCTGCGAATTTGATGCATTGCTCCACTTCTATGTGTGGAAGTAATGAATATGCATTAAAAGTGAAACATTGGGCCTACTCAGGCACAACTGATCTGCTGATCTGTTGTAATTTAGTGTTACAAATTTTTCTAATATAGTGTTAAAACAAAACTTTTAAAATGCCATTCAGAGCTGTGTAAGCAATCTCTCCAACCTGATCAAAAGACAAACATCCAGGCCTCCAAGACTTGGACTGCTCTAGACTGATATCCTTTCATTTTAATTTTTTTTTTTTTTTAAGTGATGTTGCATAGTTCTGTGCACCAATCAGGATTTAGCAACATTTGAACTGAAATCTGACAGCTGGTGGGTTGTGTGGCCGCTGTCAATCAAATCTGAACAAACCACACTCCACACACAGCCCTAATAAAATAGATTATCTGTGTTTTTGAGTGTTTTTTATTTTATTTTATTCATTCATTATTCATTCCTTCTATTTATTTTTATTCAGTCATGAATATTTAATGTTGTAGAGAAATACTTTAAAATGAAGGGTTCAGGGGCTTTGAGATTAGAAGACATATCATGAGAGAAAGTACAATAGTCTTATTAAAACTATAGAAATAGTACTAGTTACTGAATAGTAAAACTTAATTTGTGTTTTGACCCCACAGATCAGTCGAAATATGAACTTGGGATCACTTGAACCTTGTTGAATCCTGAGTTAAGTGATCCTACCATGTCTACAGCAGAATAATTTCCTCTGTGATTGGCTGTCATTCAGTTGGACCTGGAAGGAAAGATGAAATTGGTTTTGCAAGCCAAGGTTTTAAGCCCTTAACTCCAAGTCTGACTGTATTCTGGGCAGCTAACATCTTCATTCCCGCAGCTTTGCGTGCAGTCAGATTTCTCAGGGGATTCAGACAGAAAGAGACAAGTAGAGCAGATAATCGCAAGAAAAACAGTTTAAGAGATTAATTTCATTTCTTCGCCCCTTTATCACGATCACAACCTTTGCTAGTGTGTATTTGTGTGAGAGAGAAAGAGAGACAGAGGAACAAATGACGATGATTAGACGGGGAGGCAGGCGTTAAGTCTACAGTATAGTATATGATTGGTAGTTTTGTTGACAAAGCACTTTCCTGTTTGCAAGTATCCCAACTGTGCCCTAGTGTAAGACTGAAGAGCTGTAACAGCATTTATTTTCCCAGATCAACTGTTCAAACATTGCTTTCTCAACATCTCAGGGTGCTTTATCTGTTGTTTTTATAAAGTTGTTTGTTGAAGCAAAATTAAAAAAAAAAACAGTTATGGGCAAAATCTAATGACATTGCAGCTGTATTGTAACCATTTAAACCTAGTTTGTCATACTCAAAGCAATTTTACTGGTGTGAGAGAGCTGAGCCTCCGTTGGCTGATTTGTTGCCTACAGTAATAAAATTAGATTTGCTAGCAACAGAGCAATCAGGAAGGCTATTAAGTAAAGCAGTAAGGAGGTGTATGCACATTCACAAACCAGACCTGGTGATCCAAAATGGTGAAGGAGAGACACTGAGAAAGAAAAATGATCCTATGTTGGATTGATCCTCTCTTAGTGGTATTAATCCGCAGCATTGCATCATTACTCGATCCTCGTCAGGTAGACATACATACACTGCTGTGTGTGAGTACATTTGATAGGTTTGGAAGGTTTAAGTGAAAACGCTTCTGAAAATATCACAACCCACACATCAATGCAGAGTGCAGTGTCGATGTTTTCTCTTCTCATCCATAAAAATATAGGTAGTTAGCACCAAAATATAGCTGAGACTTATGGGAATGTCATTAGGTTTGCAGGAACTGTAAAAAATAGTTGAACAAATTCAGACTTTAACCTGGTGCTAGATGACAGGGAATGACAGGGAATAACCACAGTTATTACAGTTCACCCTGAAGAAAAAGAATGTGTGTATCAAATTTCATGGAAATCTATCCAGTAGTTATTAAGACATTTCGTTCAAAACCACAAATATCAACCTCATGGTGGTGGCAAAGGAAAAGTCAGGGGAGTTATTAGGATTCATCCTTTGGGGACCATTAATGTCTGTACTAAATTTTATGGCAGTCCATCCAATAATTACTGGTAAGTAGTTGAGATATTTCAGTCTGAAGCAAAGTAGTGCACAAACCAACACTGCCATCCCTAGAGTACATCAGGATTTTTATTTTAATTTTTTTTTAATTATTGGCAGATCCACACGGGACAGCGAGGACGAGGACGATGAGGACAGACGAGGACGAAGCTGCACTCTGCAGTACCAGCACGCCATGGTTAGAGTCCTGACCCATTTTGTAGCCGAGTCAGCTGATCCTCGAGGCCAGACGAGCTTCATGTTGGGCACTGATTGGCAGGTGGACATCACAGAGCTGGTGTGGGACTTCCTGAAGGTAGAAGACCCACAGATTGCACAGTTACTGGACAGGAGGATACTGATGGGACTCGACATGGGGATGACCACTATCCAGGTAGGCCATGTGTCAGTTTAAAGGATTATTAAAGGTTGATTCCAGTTTCATACAACATAGGTCTTATATTTGTATTATTTCTCTTGCACTGTTGAGTGCTAACATTGCACTCAACAAATTAAAGGCTGACATCAGTCAGACAGGGCAAGAGATATGAACAGCTTAACAATCTCAAAGTTTTGGAATAAACTCCCAGGTTTGCCAGACTTACTTGGACTAGAAAAGGAAGATGAGCTGTAAAATAATTACCCCGAAACCCGCTCTCACACATCCATCACAGGTTACAAACTGACCTCCTTGTTCAACTTTGACCTATTGTACTTTCAATATTTGTTCACACACACAGTTCACCTGTGTAATGAGGGGTTTCCATTGACATTCTGTAGTGCTCACTTTAGAATAAACTGGCTGAACCGCTGGCTTCATAACAACCTGTCTTACTTGCCCCATTGGACTTCATTGTAGCAATGAGGTCATTTCCCAGATCTCAGCAGCTACTTTGGTGAGTAAAATATTAATAATTGGTAAAAATGATGGCTAGGACTATAGAAATAACACTGTTGTAATAAACCTGACCTATTCTTTAACTGAGTGGTGAATCCTAAATACACAGACCTAAATAAAAAGGTCACGGTCCATGCCTCTTGCTAGTGGCGTTGTTAGTGATTACAGGAGCTAGGGAGTGCTATTATTTTTAACCTCACACATCTGCCAGTGCTTCCTCAATTAAGTCCATGCTTCCTGTCTCAAAGATGGTCTAGCCACTTGTTCTTCTCCCTCTACCCATTACTGCTGAGTGAAAAGAAAGAGGAGGCTCCGGAAACATCTCTCAATAACAGTGAATATGCACTCGGTCTTTTCACCATCTGCCAGTGCTGGAATCTCTGAAACCTTCAGTGATGTTTGTGTTGGGGGATCAGTGCTTGCTTCTGAGCTCGTGATATCAAATCATTGTTCAGGTTTCTCACAAAATCTGATGACACACTATATAAAATGCAGAGGGCAGTGGAGGCTGCCAGTGACCTTGACAAACTTTTAGTAATTACAGAATATAATGAGGTAATTATTAAGCATCACCAACATTCAAATCATTCAAATTATCATATAAAATAGTGTATGAAACCACCATGAAGTAGTTTTATTATATTTGTATACATTATTAAACTTCCCTGTTGTACACTATTCTGTCAGCACAACTATATGTAAGAATAATGTTCAGCAGAAGCATGACATATTGTTTATTCTGGGAACAATTACAGATGCCACTGTCACTGCTACAGTTTGACTAGTATGTCCTTCTGTCTAGTACAGACAGGTGCTGTGTCACAGCCTGTACTGTGGGCTCTCAGCAGTGAGTAGGTCCTCCTCCCTCAGCCCTTTGGTTTGTCAGACTCTTCAGGCTAACTGGATGAGTATCAGCCTCCTAATGACATCTGTGTGAGTGGAATCTGCTTCCCGGTGTCAAGGACTCATCCGTCTGTCTACGAACAGACGTATCCTCACCTTCGCAAAAAACATCCATGTGCTCACAAAAAAGAAGCACAAGCCGGAGAACGTAACAAGCGCAAAGGTCTGACAGTTGTGACTACTACCCTGTGCCACAAAGCTACGCAGACTTGATGCGTGAGGAGAGGTTTGCATGCAGATAGAGTAACATGTACCTCTCACGGTATTCATCATAAACACAGTTAGACTTCCTGCTTCTGTTTTGGGGTTAAAGTGAGCTTCTCCTCTAGATTACCAGTATTAATCAAAGGGAATGGATTCTTACCTACGGGAGGTATGGGGGTTGGATGGCAGCCAAGTTGAGTTGTTGTTTGATCCACACAGCTTGAGTAAAGAGATAAAATAAAAAAGTAGGTTTTGTGTAACGTTTTGCGTATTGCACAGGGGGCTTGTGAGCCTTTTATGATAGATGAAACACTTGGAAAGACGTTTTCCTAAATCACCTATAACTCTTGGTAATCCGCTTTTTTCATGTCGGTGACATCCTCGCTGCTAAGTGCACATTGATGTGATATTTTTGTGCTCCACTTGCCAGGAATCACTTGTCAATCAAACAGTGTGACCATTGCCTGCTTATTCCTGCTTGGATTTTCTGTTGATGAAGTTTCTATAGGTGGTGTTCTTTTTCTCTGTTCACCTATGCTTGCTGTCACTGCTGATTTCTCCTGGGAAAGACCTCCCTAACCCTGGGTGTTTAGAGCAGGAAATGAAAAATCTTTCGTGAACAGGCTATACAATAGGTTGAGTCACTATTGTAGAGTAGCACAGCAGTAATTGATCAGACCATAATGTCACAGGTTATTGCTCGACATATTTGCCAGGAAATGTTTTGAAAGAAAATCAAATTGAATCTTCAGATTTTCCCCTTAGAATTCCTTTAATGTTGGAATCTGTAATCTCTTTCCCTCTCTTTTTTCCCCCACTGTCTTGCTTTCGCACCTCCTAGGTGTTGTCCCCTTTGTCAGACTCGATCCTGGCAGAGAAGACCGTCACGGTGGTGGATGACAAAGTCACCATCACGGAGCTGGGGGTCCAGCTGGTGACAGGGCTCTCCATGAGCCTGCAGCTCAGTCCAGGAAGCAACAGAGCCATCCTGGCTACCACGACCACACAGGAGGTTCTGCAGAGCCCCAAGCAGGTCAGGACACTGTATACGAGACCTGAAGTTAAGTTTGAAATAAAAATTAAATAAGAATTGAGCTTTGCTTTATAGTTCAGGTCTCTTTTAATTGAATACAAAGCCTCCTTTACAAAACCAGGGCTGATCCTGATCTAATAGATTAAAAACAAAGAACAGTAATTATTTGCAAACACAATTTAAGTCTGATTAAGACAGAGAATGATGTTAATTAGTTTGATACCAGTAATTATTATCTCCCGGCATATTAAATTATTCTTCATTGGGTTGATAGCCATTTGATGAAAGATACAATTTTACATATCTACTGAAGCCAAAAATGTGCATTTTGCAGCCTTGATTACTGCACAAGAACAAAAGACTTTCTTCCAGATTCCATTTCACACTATCAGAGTCCTTGAATGAGCAATTTTACAATCAAAGAGAGCTTTGAGTGTGCATGTGCTCATGTACACGTGTCTATTTGTTTGTTCCACACCATTCCTAACCCTCTTAACTCCAGGGCTTGAAAGCCAGAGTGTGACAGAATGTGTTTCCTTGGGCAGCTAATAGTAACGGGAGCTTAATCTCAGAGCATGCAAAAGCAACACCACAGCCCCTGAACCGAAATATGACTTACAGCACAAACTCGGCCTTTCCATCATATTTTACTTCCCTTTCTCATTCGCCCTGGCTACTCTCATTGTTGCCTCTTTGATCTGTCCATCAAGCTCTCTCACAAGGTCTCTGAACTGCTCCTTTACATTTCTGCTCACCCACTTCTTCCGAGTAAGGAAGGATTGGAAGGCCATTTATCTGCCCTATCTCCATACGCAGTGTGAAGATAATCAGGCAGCACTGCACTAGAAGTCCTCTTGTGGTAGTAATTAGGCAGCATTGACAGACCACTTTGGGGATCTACTTGTGCGCCTTTGGGGATTTGTCCTTCGGCAACATTAAAAGGCAAATTGTGAAACTGCAGCAGGAGAAAGCATTAGGATGCCTACTGTATGGTAAATCCTCATTCCTATGAACAATGTTTAATGTTACTGTTTGATCTTTGCCTCCTATCTTTAATCTGTATGCCCCTTAGCTTAGACGGAACAGCCGCTGAGTTAGCAGAACCACATATGTGGCTTAGTGAGTTTGTATTCAACTTATAACGTCTTCCACCATTAGAAACCTCCATATACAGTGCATTGTAAGTGACATGAAGAACATTGAATGCAAATAATCATTATGTGTGTTTCATTTTTACCAATTCACTACAGTCCTGAGAGAAAAAGCCAGTTGAAACAACCAATGTACCTGAAGAACATCTGGTTGATGCTCTAACTACACAGCAAAGAGCTAATACATTAAACACTATATATATCTCTTCCAGTCTGTTTCCATGAAATGAGGCTAGATGCAGTACTTTTGCACAATAATTTCCATTCCCTAGCTATACCAGAGCACACCATGTTATCTTTGTGTCAGTGACTATTTATTTTCTCTGTCTCCCTCTCTCTCTTATATTGTTATGTTGTGTGTGTGTGTGTGTGTGTGTGTGTGTGTGTATTTCCACAGGAGGCCTTGATCAGCGCCTGGCTACAGTTCAGCGATGGCTCTGTGGCTCCTCTAGACCTGTACAATCCGGACTTTTTTGTCTTGACAGCCACCTCCCTGGATGAGGAAGTAGTGACAGTGCAGCAGGACCCCTCGTGGAAATGGCCTGTCATTGTGACGGAGGCAGAGGGCCAAGGCCTGCTGGTCAGGGTGGAAATGACTGTTTGCGAGCTCTGCCAGAAGTTCAAGCGCCGCAGCATCCTGGCAGCGGGGAATTGTAACATCAGGGTGAAGTTTGGTCATAGTGACACCTCAAGGGGAGGAAGCAGTGACTATGGCCCAGATGGAGACGATATGGAGAACAGAGGCCGGCTCTCACCCTCCCAAGACAGGACTGGACTTAACACCCACTACTATGGCAGCTCCATCTCTGACATGGAGGATGGGGTGTTGAGGAGAGCCACCACCACTAGAAGCGCAATAATGCGCAGACCCAATGGGGATAAACTTTCAGATGATGGTAGCCAAAACATGCCAATTGACTTTGCTGACTTCCCTGCACAAGTGGACCTGCCCCGTGGCCGCAACATGGACGATGACCTCATTCAGACAGCTCGCGGGCTCACAGACCTGGAGATCGGCATGTACGCCCTGCTGGGGGTCTTCTGCCTCGCAATCCTGGTCTTTCTCATCAACTGCATCTCCTATACCCTGAAATACCGCCACAAGGAGCTCTCCATTGAGGGGCAGGAAAACATGAACCATGCCCATGACTGGGTGTGGTTGGGGAACGAGGCAGAGCTGCTGGAGAGCCAAATCAGCCTGTCGCCACAGCAGGAGGAACAAACCTCCATGATGGACTCAAGCAGCGGCCTCGAGGAGGGCAGCCACTTGCTGAACGGAGGCTCAGCCCAGAAGAATGTGCAGGGCCAAGTGCACCGGACGGCAGACACAGGCTGCATAGCCAAGGACAGCAAAGGAGACTCGCCCACCACCAAGAGGAAGCGTGTCAAGTTCACCACATTCACCACCATCCCCTTGGACAATAGCTACCCCACTGTTAACACACTGACTGGAAGCCACAGCCAGGACATTAAGTGGGTGTGCCAAGACGTGGAGCTGGGAGACTCCAAGGAGTTGCGCAATTACATGGAAAGGTTAAATGACAGTGCTTTAAAAGAGGTGGCATAATGTACAGTGTGCACTTGTAACAAACTCACCCTTATGCCTTTCAGAGGAAAGTGGTCTGGACAGAACCTGGACCCCTGAGCAGGTGAAAAAGGAGGAAATTTACTTCGGAATCACCCCAAACTGCCAAAGGGTCATTAAATTTAAGAGGACTGATTCCACAAGGGACTGATGATGAATCACTAATGAAACATATGTCAGTGAACGAGGACGTCAGGTGGTTCTTTTTTTCCCATTTGTTGATCAGATGATTACCTTTTTAGCATCATTTTATTACTACAGGGTTTAGATAGAATTCAAGTTATGATCCCAGGACCGATCGGCAGCAACTATGATCCGTGATATTCAGATGACATGTAGATTTGAAAAAGAACAGTAACATAACTAGATAGATGTCCCGAATGTGTGTGCACATTAAATGGTTTTGGAAGTTTTGTAACACTTTGGATATTAATTTCTTATGCCAGATCCTTATTCTGTGGAAGAGTTTTGGAAAGGCCAAAGCAAGCCAAGAGAAATTTCTGCATGTCGTTGGGAAAAAAAAAAAGAAAAAGGCACAACTGTCTGGTTCATTCTCATCCTCCTTAACACGGCAGAAGACCTGTTATGTATATACTGAACAGTCTCCAAAGCATTGTATTGTTGCTCTGTATATTGTATTTTCATAACATTTAAGGAATACACAACAATGTCAAGAGCGTGTATCATCTTTTATTGACCGCAGCATCATAAAGTTATTCATTTCTCATGTCTTCAGGTCAGCTGAGGAATGTGGGGGGTGGGAGGGGGTGTACAATTATATAGTCACCTTTGTATCAAAAATATTTTCTGAGATGCAATTTATCCACAAGCCACAACGCAGTATATGTTACCCTTTTAATGCTCGCCAGTGGAGGAAGTCAGCGGCCATTATACTCTCATCTCCTCAACACCTAACATGACAGCCAGTGTGTGAAGGGGCTTTTAAACTCAATGGCTGGACAACATGTTAATGTGACATTTCCTACTGCCACCCCCTTAGTTTAAAGTTTTGAGAGCTTTGAAGAAAATGCCAATTAAGGTCTTGTTAACCTCTGTCCCAAAGCCTCCAGGAGAAGTATGCTGATGGCCAAACTGGGATATAATATGCTCTCCATCTCCTGGGATAATGCAGATACAAAAAGGGATAATTACGGGCAAGGTGGGAAATGTTTTCTTTTTAGAAATGGATCATTTATTATTCAGATAATTGCACAAATAATAATCATCTCTGAAAACTTCCTAAACAAAGGCAGTCGGCTGAAAAATTGCATTTTGTTCAGTGAATGTTATTATCATCACAGTGGTGTTGGCTGATTGCGTTTTTTTGTGTGTTATTATTTTCCATCAAGCAGAGAAATGTTCACATTATGTTAACTGTTGCTGCAGTGTGGATCAGATTGTTAATCAGCAACGCTCACAGTATTAGGTTGGAAGAGGGGAGGTGAGATACTTCAGCAAATAGTAGCACTACCTTGAGTGTAATTAGGGATGCCATTTAGATTAGTTCAGTTATGTCAACAGTCAGCACTGAATGGAGCCCCTTAAGACACCTCTATGAAAGTTTTGTGGCTTTTCTACTTTGATTTAATTAGTTCAAGTAGCTTGTTGACGGATTCTCTTTTCTACTTGAGGGGTGCTGCTAGCAGACCACTGCATGCCGAGCCAGAGCACTGACAAAAAAATCAACAAAGAGAGTTCAAATAGAAAGATAATTAGCCAGGTTTTAAGATAATAAGGGATAGCAAGCTTATTTGCTTTATTAGATCCATTAGATTAGGAGACTGACCGCACTCTCATATGTGGCAAAGCTACAGCCAGCAGACTAAATGACTTAGCATAAAGACTGGTGGCAACAAAATCCACCTGTCATCAACTCTAAAGCTCCTTAATTAAACTGCATGAAAAGTGAAGAGCAAAACTGACACAAACATAGCCAGGCAAGGTGTTTCCTTCCAGTCTTTATGCTAAGCGAAGTTAACTGGTTGGTGGCTTCATACATACTATACAGACATGAATCTCATTTTATCTTCTCATCTGTCAAATGAGTATATTTCCTAAATGGTCGAACTAAAACAAAGACCTCAGTTTAGTCATTGCGTGCACACACACACACACAGGGAAAACTCTCCCTCCTCACTCCTTTGTCTCCATTTCTTTTCTGTCTTGAAATGTTTCTCTATTTTTCTTCTGTGGTGCGGTCTTCTGTCTCCTGTGTGATTTTCCTGCCTCTGTGGCTCGATTGGCGACTGCAGGGGATTGAATCGGGGTCTGTGTGCAGCATGTGCTGTGTGCTGGGACTGTTGCTGCTGTGCTCAGCCTGTGGACTGTGAAGGGTGAGGGGAGCCAGTGTAGGTCTGGGAGGGATTTATCTGTCAGCCACAAGGGGCATGATTGATGGGGGTCCCCGTGTAATTAATACACCACTGCGACTCTGTTTCTATGGCCATCGTCGGTGGCTTCAGCCTCTTCAGGTAGGAACAGCAGAGCAGCCCATTAAGGACCCACTGTCTCCAACCCCTTGGGCTCCGGTCTTAGGCGTGTTCATACCTGCTAGGATGTGAAACAGCAGATATAATGATTGTATTCACTTCCATTCTTGGAGCATGGTAACTCAAGACTCATTTTTGTTGGCCTTGAAGTCTTGACTTCCCCTGAAAGGAAAAGAAAAAAAACCTTCCCCAGGCCTCCATCTTAAATGGATTTTTAATTAAATTGATGATGTGAGACCAACAAACTCTCACTAATGGTTGGCTGTGCTCCCTGTGGTCCTAATGTGCCAGGTCTGTATTTGCAATTTCCAAATGATTATTCGCTGCTTGATTTATGTTGCTTCCTCTGAATTCATTTTAAAATCAGTTCACAGTAGTTTTACAGCAGCAAAACACGCACAAACACGCTGCTGCAGAGGAACGAAGGAGCAGCTGACAAGGTCAGCTTGACATTCCGGTCTTACCAATTTCTACAGATGGAGCCACAGGGCACCAAAGACAACGCTGTTCATAAACAAAACCCTCGTGCCAAATCTGTGTCTTGTAAACACAGTCTCCCACCTGACCAGAGCACACACAGACACACACACACACACACACAGTAACTTGCCTCTCTATCCCTGTAAGGACTGTTTCTCAACTACATTCAAGCCTAGCCCCTTACCACAAGCTAAACCTAATTCTTACCTTAAAGTAAAAGACTTAGTTTATTCTATACTTTCTTATTGTCTATACATCCCATGAAAACATAAAAATCTACAAAGTATTAGTCCATCTTGAAATATTTTCTGACTTTATCACCCTGTCAGTGGCAATATTTCTAAGGTGATACTCCTAACAGAAGTAATAGTGTATTCATTGGGGACTATTTTTAGCTGTGGATTAATACACATTGGATCCTCCAGTTAGTACTTACAGCAGTGGGACAGCTTATGTGGCACTGACTCAAAATAAATGACAGTACCCATGTTCATTGTAGTGGAGGAACGTGTCCTGCTGTGCATAGGTGTGGCTCACTGATGTGTTTTCCACAGTTTTTAGACAACAATGGAAATCGACGGCACAGGGGAATAAGCTATACCAGACCTTGGCTGCACAGGCAATTGTTTTTAGGATCAACAGATTGATGTTTTTTGGTCTTATAATTTGTATTTGTTGATGATAAGAAATATATATCTCCAGCCTTATCCTCTTACCTTACACCTAAAATCAAGTCTTAAACACCCAAATAAACTGTTAACTTTGTGTGGACCTGCTATTTGGCCCCTAGAATTGAGGTGTGTCTCTCATAACAGCAGTAGCTAGCGAAGCATGAGTTGAGTACCCAACCTTGCCATTTAGATATATCGGCCCAGAAGGACTAGCGGGACACTGTGCACAGGGGAGCAACATATCAGCCAGTGCTCTGAGACAGGCCAGAGCATTTTTCTACCTGCTGGAAAACAATAGAAGGTCAGAGGGCTACCAAGATACACCTGGCACGGATGGTATTCTTCAGTGTGGCTGAGAATGATTTATCTTGATACCTGTACTGTTTTATGGGAGTCAAGCCCCATTCTGTACAAATAAGATGCTCTAAACCACAGGGCCTGCACATAATAACCAAGGTTGATGCCATAAATCCAGATGGATGTACGTTGTTAAAGCATTTTACGGTTGCTTATTTCACAGATCATCTGTCTGAATGAACATCCTTAACCTGCCATTGTGCTCAGTGCCACAGAAAACAGTCTTTCAAGTGACGAGACTAGCTCATTTTCTGGAACAGGAGATTGTAAAAGGCCCCACATGTTTTGCTTTCCATAGCTCATATCCTCGGCAGGACTTCATTGGTGTAGAAACAACAACCCTGAGTTAAACAACTTGTCTCTTGTCCAACACCGTCTCATTTGGAATCTCCCACAGAAAAGGCTCCAGGATGCCTACCAACAAAGACAGCTCAGATAAGATAATTAGGTCTATGTAAATGCTGATGATTAGTACTCGGAGATGGGCGATTTGTCTGCTTGGCCATTTTCTTAAACATTGTGACTGCATTAGCTTATCTTAATTAACATGTGATGATACCTCCTAATCCTCCAATTACTGGAGGAACATCTTAAGGAGCATCTGCCGGTTGCTCATTACACAGGTGAGACTGTAATACAATTAAAAACAGCTTAACATCCTGTCGATTATGTTAGACTGCCACACGCCTCCAAAAAGTCATTTAGAGTGGACGGGGAGGAGACAAAACTATTTAATGTAGAGCATAGATATTGGCCTTAATCAAGCAATAAATATAATGGACATGGACAAAGACACAGCAACTTCATTTTTTGTTAATGCTAAACAAAAGATACTTGGAGAAAGTAAATGTGACTGACTGAACTCTGCAATCATAGCTTAAGCGTTACTGTTTTTTATTGTTACACTATGTTGGCAATACTGTTAATCTAATACTGTAGAGCAGTTCTGTACAGCAGTGCTTTGAGCTAACTGCATTTCACTCAAAACACAATTGTAAACCTCATGGTGGCGCTAGAGAAGTCAGGGGATCACCAAAATCATCAGGATATGTCCTGTGGAAAGTGCAAATAAGTGTCCAACATTTTGTCCCATGGTCTCATTCCATCAAATAATGTAGAGATATTTCACAGGAAAGTAAATACTTTACTTCTAATGATGCTACAGGAAATTACTTCAGTCATCAGGATTCAGCCTGTGGATACCATGAATGTCTGGTAATCCATCCAGTAGTTTCACTTCAGTCTCGACCAAAGTGATGACTCGACAGACTAGCACTGCCAAACCTAACCCTAACCCATGCCATCAGAATAGCAAGAGAGTGGAATTCTGTTTAAAAATGTATTCTATCAAATTGAGAGCTTTTTAAAGTTCAGAGGCTATGCATTACCTTGGCTGATAAATCATTAGCTCAAATATAAAAAAAACAAGAACACTAGCAGGTATAAATATATGTAGGAGGTGTTCTCTCCAAGGTACTGTTGTTTGCTTAAACCCTGGCCAATAAATCAACTTAAAATATTGGAAGGCCAGTACCAAAACTATATATCTCAGTGTTACTGCCTTGCAATTCTGCCGCCATAACCACTTGGATGTGTCAGAAATTCCTCTCAACATGAGAAACAAGCCGCCACACTAGAATTATGACCCGGAGGCATTGTGTTGGTTTAAAACATCAAGCTGTCTGCTCAGTCACGGTTATGCGAGCTCTCTGACCAAATTAAACAGGAAATGGCCCTCTGTGAGCCTCATGGCTGGGAGGCCTTAACATTAAAAAAAAGATCTGTGATGACGTGTTGATTTCAATCTCCCGCTGATGAAACTAAGGAGAAATACGCTGCCTTCCCCAGTGGGAATGCAAAATGAGGTTTTACACCTGCGTGTTTGCAACAGCCTGCCACAGGGTGTATTTTTTGTAATATAAATAATTTAGGTACTCTACTTTGAGCTTGCCTTAGGAGCAACAAACCATAACCCTAATCATGAAAGCATCATGGCAGGCTTTAGAGGCACAATTCGTGATTCAAATGTAAACAACAAGGTCGACCACTGTCGAGTTATCACACTAACTTATTAATGTTTTCTGGTGTTTAAAATATCATACAATATTTATATCAGTAACGTGTGAATACTGGAGTAAACTTAAAAACTTACACAACAAAAGTAGGCCACTAATATTTCAGTTATACATGTAACTTTAGACCACACAGCCTGTAACAAAGCAGTGCTGGCATGTATGAAAAAAATAACAAATATGCACAACAAAAGTGGAGAATAAAGAGGAAGCTTTTTACAACCACTTTGTTAAGTAACATCTGAACAAGCTTTGCAAGTCATGTTTTATTTAGGCAAAGGTTGAAACCCAATTCTCAATTTAATATACTTTAATGGCCACAAATATAACCACAAAACAATATTCCAGCTATGCAGCATTATGAAAACAGAATATAATTCCAAAATAAACTCAACTGAGATGACAAAGCAAGTAAATATAAAATATGCAATAAAACAAGGAACATCCATTTATCCAACCAATTAAACACAAATTAAAATCAATCTAAAAGCCATCACATACCGTCAGTGAGATAGCCTCTTCTTCTAATGTGCTGTTACAGATGTAACTTTATTTACACCACAGGCTAAACACTCGTCGAGAGCTCTCAAAGGCAGTTTTAAATTTCCTGGAGAGTTATGTCACTTGACACATTCCTCAAGCCCTGAGAGTAAATTCAGTACCTTGTGCTCTACTTATTCTGAGGATTGAAGGAACACACACACACTAGCATTATTCTCAACAGTATAAAGCTAAAAACAAATGCATCACAGTCTAATAAATATGACAAGAAAACAGAAGCTTCTTTTGCAAGATTTTCTGGCAAAGCTGCAAAGCCACGATAACACTATAAAAAGTTTTAACAGCAAATACTGTGAAAGTTGTGATTTATTTTGCTATTAAATTCTAAATATAGAGATGGTGTCAGTGTAAATGGGTTGTGATTTTAATTTTTATGCATTAAGTTCAGAACTGCTTTTATCATACTCCAAGCATTAATGCCACAGATATTTTGAGAACTAAACTCAAGAGTTTAAGGTTAGTTACTAATTAGTTGTTAATCATGCAGATATGTGCGATTTTGCTGCTTAATCAGAAATTTTAAACTGCTGTGAAGCTTCATGAAAGTCAGAGAGTATTTTTAACTTTAGGAGTTATCATTATTTATGCATGGTTCTGTTTGAGGATTTATCTGAGATTTATAGGATGGATTTATGTGGATTTACAGTATGTAATCACAGGCAGTGGAAACAAATATGAGAGACTGCTTTTTCTCTCAATATTAGATTTGAATATTAGATTAGTCAAACAGAAATATAATTGTGCTCATTTGGAATCTTTTCTAACAAAAGCCCTCCTGTGTCTCAACATTAACAGACATCATTTCTGGGAGTCTGCAACAACACTGAAACATAAAACTACCCTCCTGCATTAAAACTAATCTCCCATTTGATGTGTTCACAGCTATGTTGTTGCATAGGTATTTGAGAGTCTCTAAAAGCCAGCGGGCGTAAGTGTCATCAGCAAATAATGCTGACAGTAAGGTACATTTAATGCACGAAAACCCCAATTTCACATTTCAGAATGTATGTTCAGAAACCATTCAAATGACTGGTTTGACTAAATACTGATGCATCGTACCGAAGTTGGTAAAATGGTTAGTAAAAGACTTTAGTCCAAGAATAAGATTAATAAATCTAACCATAAAAACAACTGAGCATCCCATGATTAGAAAGTATCAAGATATCATCTTGTTATGGCACCACTCCTCAAGTCAAGTGCAAATGATCAAAGAAAGGCAACAGGCGTAAACACACAGGAGTAAGGGAATACAGTAGAAACGATTCAAACATGCCTCCTGCATTGATCTCTATACTTTCAGTGGTGCCTCTGCGCTCACCCAGTGATGTAAAACCATTTCTGTTATTAAAAAAAAAGATAAAGGGATTCCTACATAAAAGCTAAAACCAAGATAAATAAGATATATATAGTCATGACAGAATCACATGTGAGGTAACCCAAACTTCTGCAGGATGTGATTAGTAAGTACCCATTCAACAGGGTCTTTGGGCACTGAGTGATATGACAGGAAAAGGCAGGTATGGTGAGTGGGGTTCAAAGGACATGTCGGGGTCAAGAGGAGGCATGTCTCTGCCTTTGGCTTCCCGCCCTGCCCCTCTGCTTGTCGTACTTGACAGAGACAATGAGGAAGACCAGCAAGGTTATGCCCTGTATCCCTGCCAGGAGGAAGAAGTAGTAGTGCAGAGAGCAGTCGTTGATATTGCCTAGAAGAGAAGAAACAAGAACATAATTATAACAGAATATAGAAGCTCCAAACAGCGACACTGGCATTCGGTTGGAGCACAAAGCAGTCAGTCACAGCATATTCAGAGGAGGACAGCAGGAGGGTTCTTTTTATCACAGAGTACTACTTCATGTTAAAAGGATACCAAAGGCAAAGGTAAATGGCCAAAAGCTCGCAACTGTGACAGGTTGCTGTGTTTTTAGCTAGACATGAAAGGCGGGCTTGAAGTGAGCATGGCAGGGAAATGTGACTCTGGCAGGAATTAGGATTCAGTGGTGGGGTTGGGCGCTGGGGGGAGGGGCGAGCTTGTTACTTCTCATCTCAACACAGTGAAACTGACTGAAAGTGAAGACAGTTGACCCTGAGCTCGGCTGTTGAGACAGAAAGGCGGTATTGATGATGTGGGACTGAAGTATCAAAAATAACAGAGCAATATGGGTCCTCAGCTGTGATTCAGCCCAGGGAGTCTTTTATCTGTATTAAAGGACTGTTTGTTTCCTCATGAGAATAGAATACAATAAAAAGGAGGACAAAAATAAAACGTTTCCACTGCAATTTGCTGGGACTGAAATATGACTTGTGCGCTGAATGGAGGGGAAGACAAACGCACACTACTGAGACTAATAGAACTAAGGACATACTGTATTGTAAGTTTCAAACATTAAATAATGGAGTAACGCTATTTGTTGACATTGCCTGCCCATTTTTTCCTACTGGGTCTGGAAAATTCAACCAGCAGCCTTTTAACTCTAATTGTCCCAACATTGAAGTTTGCTGCACAGTTGATTGAAGTGGTTGTCCTCATTCAGCAACAAAGCTCAAGAGGAAAGCTCTAAACAAATCCTGTTTTCGCCCTCCTAGGGTTTTATATGAAGGGCAAAGCTGACGACAATACAATTGTCTCCACTGTTCAAGTATGGAGACAATTGGATTGGCATTAGAGCGGCTTTTGTCCTCTTGACCATGTCAGGCAGACCAATTGACTTTGTAGCCAACAGCATGAAATGCGGCAGTTTACTACTTTTCTGAGCAAGGAAACATTTTTGGGGGAGCTGGTTTTCAAATGGTGCCCTAAACTGAGCAAAAGAGGATTTTTCTTTTTTCTTTTTTCTGCTAGTGCTCATTTAAGAACATGTCTTTGGTTTATGTAACAGGCTCCATGTAAGGCACAGTTTCACCAGTGAACAGTGATACCTATAGCTTACATTCTACATTATCGTCAGATGAATAAATGTGAAGCCTTGGAGCAATCTGCTGTCTTCTCAGAGAGCTCCCATTAGCTTCTCCATGTGGAGCTGTCACACCAAATAAAGAGCCAGAGAAAAAGAAGCAGGCTTGATTTTAATTAGATATGGGGGCAATTCTCAGTTCAAGTTCTGCCTATTCACATGGCAGTGTGAGTGTACAGGAGTACAATCTAATTGCACCTGTCACTTTCAAGTTAACAGGCCCCTGGGTCAAGATGGTGCTTATGGACTAAAACGGTATGTCTGAAGAGTTTTGATTCTCATATTGTCTTATTGAGTCATTTTGGAATGTGCTCATGCGATGCACATATACAGGTAAATTAGATACTCAAAATGTTTCTTGTATTTCCAAAAACATTTTCAGGCTTCACTTTGGATAACTTGATATTAAATTAAATCAGGGTGCACAACCGCACATGCAGTTTTTAGTTCAGTTCTTAAAAGTGATTTATAAAATTAAGCTGCTTTTTAGCACCAACTGATTGGACAACAACCACTAAAGATGGCTTAATTGTCATTAAGTCACTTCCCTGTTCTGTGAAACATGGAAATCAGTGCAGCAAGAATGTGCATAATATCGCCAAAATCCAAGTGTCCAAGTCCAAGTTCAGTTCTCTAGGAGGCAGACAATTAAATTAACAAAATAAAATGACAAAAACTATCCCAGCCAATTCCAGATATTTTTGTCCAATCACCCAACCCTAGTTGAGAAAAGAGGAGGTACGGTGATTAATAAATTCACTCATGGCTGGAAACAACTGTGCCAATCAAAGTGACACATGATGACTACAGTTCAACAAATGGAAAGTTTGTCGTCAGTGCAGAGCGGCATGATGAGAACACAAAGGACCACAGGTCTGCAGCCAGAGGCAGATGGTGTTTTTTTTTTTTTTAAATAGTTAATTAGAAGAGTAATAATATAAATAAAATGTGACACAGCACAGCAGCATTAGCTTTGTAATGAATTTCAAGAATAAAACATGAAGTGCTGATTTTCTTTTTTAAGTTGAAAAGGAGGCTGTGATGTGTGGGATTAATGAGCTCTGGTAATCTGATGTCTCCTGCATAAACAGCAGAATGCTGAGCTATAATTGACCCGTTTGATGTGTGAAGAGGCATGGCAGTTACTTTGTAGCAGCCTGCATGTGATTTAATTGAAATAAACACAGTGGTTGACCATGTGTAATGGCACATGTGCTTTACAAGGCTGCAGATTTGTGGACTGTTTGACGTCAGATGGCTACAGTGAAGGAGAAACTTTTCATACAGTATAAAGTAGATGTGGACAACAGATACTGTAAAAATCAGCTACATCACTTTATAGATCATTGCAGACTGATTTACAGATGTTCCTGCTTTATCAACGTTGTTATTTGTTGTTATTTGTTGTTATTTGTTTTTTTTGATGCTGATTTAAATGTATCTACTAGCTATTGTTCAGTAAAATTGCTCGTTTACATTTGTATTTAGAATGCATTAATTATTTAAATATTACATTAAAAAGAGTCATTAGGATTCATCCTCTGGGGACCAGCAATGTCTGTACAAAATTCCATGGCAATACAACCCTTAGTTGTTGGGTTATTTAAGTCTCAACCAAACTGGTGAAACTATCAATATTGCTATTCCAGGGTTACACTACTGATCCTAATGATCACTACAAATGCAAAAGTCTATGAATCAAACAAGAGATAATGAAGAACAGTGAGGCAAAATATTTGTTCTTCAAAAATACAGTAAAAGTGAAATGGTGCTCTGTAAATATATAAATAAATCTGCCTATATGCTGAAACATAGTCTATAAACTTTTCTAGACTAAACTGTATCATGTCAACAGCCGTGATTAAAACATGCCAGTGTTCCACACCAAAGGCCACCACACTGCATTAGCTGTGTCACAACATATCCTCAGCTAATACAGAAACCTTCATGTTCTTGTACATGATTTAACAGTGCATCCTTTGTTACTAATCAAAGAGCAGCATAGTCTAATTCGAAACAAGTGAGCCTGGTGCTTTGCAGAGCAGATCACACTCTATAATGTCACCATGCATATCGTGCATATAGATAATTCTCCTCCCAGTCTCTCTGTTGTGTGCATGCTTCTGTGAATAATTAGAAATTGAGGGATATAAAGAAACACCGTGATGATAGGATAGATCACACAGGAGAGATTCTTCATCAATGCTCTGTGCGCTGGGCCATCTCTATAGCCTGAAACCTTTGATCTAGGGAACAGAGAGCTGGCTGATGACTGTGAAGTTCTGCCAGAGCATTAATGAAATGAGTGGCGAATGGAAAACCTGACGAACACTTTGACCCCCCCCATCACAGTTTTAACTTATTTTGTTGTCATCTTAATCTGGTCAAAGGTTTAAATTGTGACGGATAACAAACCAAAGCAGTGTTAGAATAATTCATGAAGTGCACAACAATGTGCTTGACAGGCGAGCACAGGAGGAAAAGGGAAGTGCATTTGCAGCGAGGGGGCTTGTATTTTAAATCCATAATTCACTTTAACAGATAAACCAAGAGTCTGCTGCTGCAGTCTTAATTATCAGGGCCGTATCACACACACACACACAAAAGGAATATAGCATACAAATTATGTAGAGGCAAGACATATGTTTACTAGCCAACAACAGCAATATCCAGAGCTTTTAGTAAAATATGATCTGTGAAAGTAGAATATAGACAGTATGAAAATGAGTGCATCAACATATTCAACAGTCTCTGGGTTTGCTCTTGGTCAGGTACTGAGTGTCAACATGAGGCATGTAACAAATCCTGATTTTAGGACATTTGTATCCCTTTGGAGCAAAAAAAAAATGTTCCTGCTCTGGTAAGATTATTCTGACAGATGACTGGATCTCAACCTTTGTACTAGATTTCACAACTTCTCTCTTAACTAAGACCCAAGGAATGCAAAAGGGGCCTGGCAAGACAGCAACATCCAATTTTTAGAAAAGTCCTGAAAATTGTGCAAGGTTTCAGTTTTGTGAGGGTTCTTGCTCTAATTTCATTATACATTAAACTGGGCTCTACCTCCTCCTCTCAGCCTCTGCCCCCCAGGGCCCACTTGGCTGCTAAGCACTTCTGAAAAAATTTGGAAGGCTAATTACGGCAGCAAAAGACTAAACAAAGACTTGCTGTAAAAAACATTAATGAAGCCCATAAATATTTGACAGTTATTTTAATGGCAAATTCTTGGGGGGGGGGGGGGGGGGGGGGTAGTGCAAACCAATCAGAGTGGAACACAAGTTGTCACAGAGATTTCCACATGTATGCACAGAGGTCCTGGTTTACAGCTCTGAGTTAGTAAATGACAAGATTGTAATTACACAGAATGCCCCCAACAGAAGGGGTCAGTCGTCTAATATCTGAATGATATAAACTTGTGGGACAATTTACCTGCGAGTGGGTCTGAGCAGACCATGTGAGTCCAGATGAAACGGGTCAATATCAATTTAATGTCTGAAAATGGATCAATTGATCCAGACCTTCGTTGGAATGACCCTACATCTTAATGCTTCAATGCTTTCAGTGCCATCCTCCACCTCAGAATGAAATCATGGAGGGAATCAATGCATGTTTGTTTCAGCTATAAACATAGTTATTTTCTGCTGCTCTTCTCTGCCTTGTAAAAACTTCACGATTGACGCTGGACATTTGTAAATGGTCACAACATGCTAACCATTTTCATGTGCCATCAGCTGCCTTTGACATGTCTAATACACACACCAAAATTACATTTTCAAATGGAGCCACTTCAGACAGAATAAGAGTTTATGTTAAATTTGCCAGATCTGACATTAAAGGTTTCCATTAAAACACTGACATTTCATTGAGTGTGATCCAACACTCTGTGAGCAGGACGTGCGAATGTCAGCTCACTCTCAGTGTCTGAACACGTCCCAGACATCTGATATGAGATCAGTAAGGACTTGAACAGTGGTCAAAGAAAATGTCATTTCCTGTCACGTGACTGTAGCGGCTCACAAAAAAAAACCATTCAGTTTGAGTGAATGATACTCCCACAAAGGTGGAACAAATTAAATGCAACAAAAGACATTTTCTGGAAACAAAAACCTCCTCCTGTGTAAAAGATAATGCTAGTGAAGAAAGTAAAGGTTGATCTTTGATTGACTTGGCTTATGAGGTCAAAACGGTTCTATCTTTGAAAGGAAAGGATGAGGTGGTGTTAGGCCAGCCCTATAAAAATACCAAATAAAAGAGTGTGATGCATGACTACTCCACCAGATGTAACCAGAAGGGGGGAAAGGATGTGCCCTGGGATTTGAAAGATCAATAATTTCAACACATAAGATTGCTGTTTAAAGTTGGAAAACAGATGTGGATGAAATACTGTATAACCATTTTCAACACAGCTCTGCAGACCGCTGCCATGGGCTTTCAGTCACATATGTCATCACTCACCCCCATATTTTACATGGGAAAGTCATTCACATATGGACACTCAAAATTTCCAAGAACAGGAGGCTGCATTGAGATGACTCTAAAGACATTTTTGGTCATGTTCTCAGTATCTGTGTTTGATACGCGTATATTTACACATGTATTTGTATTTTTTTCTTGTTGTTTTCAAAATATATTTTCTATTTTTGTTAAAAGGCACATTTGAAATCTTGATACTTGTGAAAGTGAAAAACGCTTGTACTTAGCCTGTAACTAACTATTATCTTCATTATAAATTAATCTGTAGATTATTTCTTTATTAATCAATTGTATTAACTGTCCATAAAATTCAAGAAAACAGCAGCAGCAATTTCTCAAAATATCTCAAAGCTCAAGTTTTATCCAGCCAACATCCCAAAACCCAGAGTACTGTGTTTAATAACACAGAAGACTAAAAAGACGGCAAATATTCACATTTGAGAAAGCAGAGTTGAGCAGTTACTGCAAACACTCTGTATTTTAAATGAAGAATTCCTTCAAGTCAATCACTTTTTTAAATAGTGTCTCACTATGTTCAACCTGGTGACACAGAATGGTTGGGCCAGCGCACACATCTTACTAGCAGCCATAGGTGCAGTGTAGGACTCAACATTTTTCTACTTTATTAGCATCACTAGTATCACCTCTGTATTATTTAAACTACAAGGTTCATGGTTGCTTTAATTGTCTCTTGAAAGAGAAGACTGTCTTGGACTAAATTAACTGCTGCATAAAAAAAAACAGACAATGAGAAGGTGGAGGTAGGTAGACTGTTAGAATTTAAAAAATGTCTGATTGCCTCCCTCCTCCACTAGTTGAGAGACAAATGTATGTTTGTAGTGATGTTGCTGACAAATTCAGACCCTAAACCTCTTACCAGAAATCATCATCACATACTCAGAATTCAACACATGAGAATAGACAGATAAAATATTAATTTTCTGCTCAAAAATGACCTGTGTGTGGTGAGTGCACCCCCACGATTTTCCTTGCTGTCTTTAAGAATCTGAGCCTTGAGCTTCACGAGTTTCCAAACCAGCTGTTAACACTGTAAGAAAGGCCAGACTCAACAGACGCTTCATGTCGACACTTTACCTATGCTGACTAACATTACTTTATGCGGAGCAGGGGAAGATGAAGCCACAGTACAACACTGGAGAGCTGAGCATCTACCAGTGTGATGCCAGACTAGCAGTGCCATCTCCATGTAGCGCTCCAGGGACAGCTTTACTTAAGAGGAGCAGGGCTATGTAATCAGACCCCCAGCCTGTGATTAATGCTGCTCATCTGTCTTCAGGCCTGCAAAGCTCAGTACAACTCAGCACAGCTCACCCAAGATGCTGTTTACTGCACACCATTTTGCCCGCAGCCATGGAAATAAGTTGAATCCATTCCACCTAGAGAGCCCTGAGATGTGGAAGAAACTAACATCCAACAAACAGCCACAAAAACAAACTGCATGATTCCTGACTGTACTTAATGCCTACGCTTTGTGCCATGTGTCTTTTATCAGTGGCCAGGAGGATGTTTTGTTCCATTTCAGCAGCTCACCTTTTAAATGACTTGTTTTGGAAAGCAGAAAGAAGCCTTTCAGGCAATCAGGCTCTAGTTTAACTGGGCCTCAAGTGAGGCACAGCTAAACACAGGATGGATTTATGAAGCGTGCCAAGCATCTTCCAGTGCTAACATCATCAAAAGCACCTCCCTACCTGTCGGCACACTGTATTAATGAGCTATTAGGTGTTTGTGGGTAAACAATTTACAGCGTTGGCTTATTTACCGTGTACTCAGGGAAAAGTGCATCTGGGTTGGGAGCCTCCTCTCGCTAGGGAGCCCATCCATCTGCTGCCACCACCATGCTATTCATTCCACCACTTGGACAGATTTACACAAACCTTTTGTCGTTAGTCTGACATGTCTATTTATTACGGGAAACACTCTGAAAACAAGAGAACTGCACAGGGTGTTACCCACCCCCACTGCGTCTAATTTACAAACTCTTTAAGTGGATTTTAAATCAGCAATAGCTATGACCATTCTTAAGGTATGTCCCCGGAAAATAAATTCCTGTGTTCTGAATCAATACCAACAATTCTATTTCGAGTCCATACACACAGTCGATGTGCAAAGCCAATAGTGCTCTCTATGTGCACTGGGCATCCAACAGCAGGCTTGACAACTGTAATGCTCAATTCAGGTGGATTATGGACAGCCCTAAGAAAACTGTATGAGTAATGATCAATCACCTGTGTGCTGGAGAGAGCCTGAAGAGAGCATCTGCGCTTTTTAAATTTAAACCTGGACAAAGTCATTCCATGAGGGACTCCTGGGAGTCTACATACATGTCAAAAGGCTACAGTGTCAATAATACACACATACTAGAATCCTCTTGACATATTGTATGAAGTCTGCACAACTGCACAGCTCTGTTAGTATAGATTCAAAGCTGCTTATGCAGGATAATGTAATATTATTACATTATTATATATAAGTGGTATAGATTGATTATTGGTAAGATAAAAACACAACAGTGTTTCTGGCTTCCTGATGTGTATAGATGCCTGATGCCATTTGGTGCAGTGCAGATAGTGTATTGTGATTTTGTTTTCACTGTTCTTTGCTGTGGTTGAAAACAACTTTATTACACTGGTGAGACTGAACCAATTATGTGAAGCTGGGGGCCGTACAACCAAAACAACGAACTGCAAGAAGCTATTTGTATAAAGCTCTGTCTCCTCAAGGAATCTGCATATTCAGGTGATACTTTTCTGTGGTTCATCACCAAGAGTGACCCATTTCATATTATATACAGTGCCTTAGTCATATCTGTTTGTTTGTCAAGTTTTCCACCTGTTGGTGGTGATACACAGACATTACAGCACACATTGAGTTACTGTATCTCTTACCAAAGTCTCTGTGGGATGACATCCAGCCAATCTCCTTGAGGGAGACAATAGCCAACAGACCATATCCCACGAAGGAGCCAATCCCAGAGAAAAAGAAGAAGAGCCCCATGATGGCACTCTGCATGGACTTGGGGGCTGCAGAATAGGCAAACTCCAGACCTGCAACAAAGAGAGTAAATGAACAGACATTTGTTGAATTGTTATGGAATCTGTAGGATGTTAAAAAAGTGAAAACAGTTTACATGCTGTGACCAGCAGCAAAAATGCCAAGGTTTCACATGCTACGGCCAGTGATAGTGTAATGTAGCTTGCAATTTCATGCTATTTAGTTAGAGGCTTTACCAGAACACTGTCTGTCTGTGATAGTGGAACAAATACGACATGCATGCATGTAACATGATGGGTTTTGTTGACAGTGACTGTTCTTGTTTTATCATATTGTAAGTGAGACCAAAAGGCTTTTCGGTAGCTGCTTAGCAACAAATTTTCCATGGTGGCAGTGGTCTGCAGTGCCATTGTTGGGTATCTACTCTGCTTGGTACTGGTCTCAAAAAAGCCCAATTATTTCTGGAAAACACACCAATCAGTATTTACTGTGCCATAAAAAAACTGAGAAACTGAGAAAATGGGCAAAGGACCTAAGAGAAAGGGAGATGTACAGTGGGAAAAAAACATCAAATCTGTGTCTTTTTTGCCTAGAGATCTGTGTGCCTGCAAGCTGACATTGATAATTTCATGGCACCTCAAACATGTGATTTTTCAAATGAGGCCCTATAGCTACATCTGTCAGGAGAGATTAGGGAGCTATGGTTAAATACGTTTGCCTTTTAAGACCTTTCTTGGAGAGGGACATTGCACAAATTAATGTGACGAATAGTTTCCTTACAGATACCTGCGCTAGTTGTGCAAAAAAAAAAAAAAAACCTTCATAAGAAAAGGGAAGAGATAAAAGCATGGCAAAAATAAGGTTATTACTCAGTGGAAAACACGAATGACCTTTCCAGAAGTTCACAACAATATCTTTGTTTATATCATGAGCTAACCTTTTGATAGCAACAAACACTGGTCAATAGCTATGCATATCACAAGGGGCTTCAAAGGTTGATGATGTTTTTCAGACACAGCCCTGCACATGGCAAAGGGAAGAGCACACACCAACTCTGTAACTATGTGACATCCAGCTCATCTGCCTGTGACAACAATAATTTAACATACAATCACAACGACATCCACAGCTTTTACCACGTACAGAACAAAAAGCTTGACCTTTCTTAACCAAAAGGCAGAATTATTCAAGAAAAAAAAGGGAATTTAAAATGTATATATAATTTCTTCCTCCCATGGGCATAGTTAGAGGGGTGATTTTTCTTTCTTAGAAAATAACATTAGCCTTTAACATTTTCAAAAGCGCAATACATAATTAAAAATACTGTAGGGAATCATTTTACAGAAGTTTTTTGCATATTCTTATAGCCTGAAAGCAGACAAACTTGGGTGGTGTATGTGCAAAGAATTACATATCGTCCTACAAGACTGGGGATTGCAGCAGGGAAGTTTGATGGCACCTGAGGTTTTAAACAGATTTATTCAAACAGAGGAAGACTAAGGGGAAATATTCCTCTTTACCAGACATATGTCACAATTCTGTCAGCCAATTTTCCTTGAAGTAAGCCCAGTGGGATGGTATGCAGGGAGAGAAGAGCGTAAGTTTATTTTAAGGATCCCTATAGCTTTGTTATGTCTGGATTTGACTTTCATAGGGACCCTAATAGCTTTGTGCAAATTCCAGTGTTTTATAGAGGTCTAATGGAATTTTGTTCAAGGGCTTTAAAATACCATTATTACTCAAATCTTAGTATCTATGGATTTTAAACTAAAAGATGACAAATGTTCATTTCCACAGAAACCCAGCAGTGACTGGATCAGCCAGATAATCCCACTGTGGCAAGGAAAAAAAGTCTTAAATATTAATGGCTCAATCTTCACTCTTAATATAGAAATAAATAAAGCGAGGGCTATATGGAAGAACCAACAACAACATGATCTGTGGTAATAGGAGAATGACTCAATAATGGCTAGAGGCCTTAACAAACTCGAGTCACTAAGATAATTGAGGCCTGAAGCCATGATCATGACTGTAGAGGAAAAGAGGTACAGAAAAAGAAAAAAAAATATGTACAGACTCCAAACAGATAGACACAATAGAACACAATACAGGGCAGATTTCTGTTGTGCATTGCAGAGTATACTGTAGGATAAAAATGGTACACAGCTGATTGCAATGTTCTAGATCATATTCAGTGCATTTCTCACAGACACAAACCCCCCTCTTTTAATAAAGGAGAATATTGTTGCTGTTGTTTCTACACTTGTCTCAGATTTTGCAGCCAAGATTTGATATAACATTAGAGCAATTTCTCACTTTGTCACATTATTGTATTACTGGGCCCTTACTTCTCATAGCTTTTAATGAAATGGCATTTCCTCTTTAGGTCAGAGCTCACAAGAAATAGGAGCCAGCTTCTTACGAAGCAGTTTTCAGCTGATATACCCTGAAAGTATCAAAGAGAAGTTTGCAGCTGTCAGTTCCAGCGTGAACTATTCTGACCTGCTTTGATTCAGTGCTTTTCTTTTTAATCATTTCCTGGAAAAGAACAGGGAATCTATTTCTCTGGGGAAAGCAAATTCTGCTAAATTTCCAGTGAAAGATTGTGGGTGGCCTCATATTGATGAGCATATGTCTTAGAATGATATTTAATGGAATGAACAATAGCAAAACTTCAAAATGAAATCAGACCTGAGGCCATATTCAAAAAGCTCCCTACTGAGAAAAGTTGGCTCAAGTCTTACAATTGTAACATCTTCGAAGTATTTCCTCTACCTACTGAGAGAAGATAGAAGATAAAAGATATTCACAAAGGAGCTCAGCCAATAAGACACCTTCTAAGGTGACAAAATAATGAACAGAGAGGTTATTACAAAGCTCAGGACTTTACTGAGGATTAATTTACCCAAGTCTCACTCTTTCCTAGTAGTGTCTAGTCATGCAGATCTAGTTCTGGTTTATTGTGCCAAGGTTTTGAGACATCTGCCTTTGGAACCTTGGCTGCCACCACTATATCCCAATGCAGATGAATCAATTTTGTTTGAGATGTGCCAAAGTGCAGAAAGTTTTTATACCCTTTGTACCATGGAGGCAATATATCTGGTTGTATTAGGCCATTGTGGGCAATGTTGCAAATCAATGAGTCTTTATAGAAACACTGCAGATCACAAGAGTTTAGCCTCAATGTGATGATTTGTAAGGTATTTAATTCAGTAAATTAAGCAAAGGAGACATTCACAACTGGCTACTTTACCAAGTGACTGATTCTATCCATATCACCCAATGCTAGAGGGTAGTGAACAAGCTCATGTGAAAATTTTGACAAGCTGAAGGCTTACATTCAGTGATCAAAGAACAATGTGTGTGTGTGTGTGTGTGTGTGTGTGTGTTTTGTTGTTTTTTATTTTTTGCTATAAACCACCATATTGCCTGTGAGATTATGACAGTTTCAGTTGTAATATACTGTTGGCTTAAGAGTGAGCCCAGGACTGTGCCTTTGTTCTTGCAGTCATTAGAGTCGACAGTATAATGCCTCTAAAAGTGGGAGTTGGTGCGTATTATTCTTATAAGGACATTTAAGGCTCATTCCCTGCCTCTTTGGTCTACATGCAAATGGAACTGTCAGCATCCTCAAAGTGCCGGACTGATAATTAAACTTACTTTCATTTTCTGTGTATTCAAGTGTAATATGTCCCTATGAACACTTTGACAGCTGAGGAAGCATGCTAATCGGATAATTAAGAGTTGAACTTGCAATACAATTCATGTCAGTGCAATTTGTATATTATCTTGTATTATGTCTCTTGAGTGAATGTGTCCAAGCATGTTATATCTGAGCATACATCCCAGCATATTCCATATGCTGGAACATATTTAAGTGTCATGATGCGGCAGCTGGGGCCGCATCGGGGTGGGTTCAGGGATTGTTTTCTGTTTTGTGTTCTTTTCTCGTTTGCTGCAGGCTGGGAGGCGGAGCCGGAGGTTGAGTTCTCTGTGTAGCGACGACCAGGCACACCTGCGCAGCCTTCCACACCTGTCTCCACTTTCCCCTCATCACTCTCCCTATTTAACCTGCCCTCTGTTTTCCCTTCCTCGCCAGTTCTTCATTGCAGTTCACCACTGATCATGCCTTATGCTCCAGGCTGTTCTAACTCCTCCTGCTGCTCCCCCGTTTCTCGTCCCTAGCGTGTTTCCACACCCCTGTGCCTCCCTTGGGTCCCTGGCTGTTTCCTCGCCCTGTCTCTCTTGTGTGCTCTCCCTGTGCTCCAGGTTGCTCACGTGGTCTCTCCTGTGTCGTTCCTCCTGTTCCCCTGGTCCCTGCCTGGTCGTCCTGGCTCTCGAGCTCCAGCCCGTCCTCCCGGCTTCCCTCGTCTGCCTTCTACCTGCGCTATTCCCCGGGCCCCGCTCTGGTCACGGACCCAGACCCTGCCAGACCCACCGCTCTTTTGGCGGCCTCTTTGTGTTCTTCCCCAGCCCTTTTGGTTCCTTGTTTTCTTTGGACAATAAACGCCCTGGTGAATCCGCATCTTTGAGTCCTCCCTTTTTCAGCGCCAAGGCGCTTCATAACATTAAGTGCATAATGTTCAGCTAACATAAGCTGAATGAATAAGGAGATGTATAGTTTATGTTATTGTGTTCAATGTGTTGCAGCTGTGACAATACCCTCAGGGATACATGGCACAGTATAGAGTAAACATCTGTGTATTTATCCATGTTATTATCTACTCTCTCTGTTTGGACAACAAGCAGAGGAGGGCTAATGTGAGGCTAGTCACTGGCTGGAGCAAAGGCACAACTTTCATCACCATTTCAGCTGTAAAACGTTACTTTATTCACACCTTATTCATAAAATGTCCCAGTACTGAACAATGTCTTGCAGTGGTGTGAGAAAATCAGGATAATCAATTATCGATGAACATCTTGGGCTATTTACTCTGGACTACAAACTACAAATACATTAAGGTAGTGTAGTCTGGCAATGAATAAAATTGTTCAAAAAGTTTATGCATTTGTCTTCACTGCATTCTGCTTAGGAAAGTGGGCACTATGGTTTTTTTTTTGCCCACAATTCACTCAGACTGGCTCAGTGTGAAGCTCATCACTGGAGGATATTGTATTTGCTGCAGTGCTAAATGAGAGCTTCTATTGGCTGCAAATTACACAGATGTAAAACAACTGTACCTGCAATGCTGGCAAAGATTTCGCTGATTCCTATCAGCACATATTGAGGCACCTGCCACCATATGGGCAAATCTGCTGCGTGGTAGATAACTTTGCCAAGCACCTGGTCAATGGTACCATTTGATTTGACGATCTCCAGGCGTTTGGTCTCCAAAATACCTGAGGGGATGGACACAGAAAACAATGCACATAAAAACAGTTAGCCATGGGTAGAGAAAAAAATATGGACAGAACTGTCCTAAAAAAAACTACACACGCACAAACACACACACACATACAACATAGACACAAAAGAAAAAATGCAAACAGGGCATTGGGTGGTTCAGTCAGGATGAAGAAACACTTGTTAAAGTATTTATCACTCTGAAGTCAATGATACCAACAAATAGCCAAACACAGCCAGAGTTGGAGGATTCAATGACAATCCATTAAGGATTTAACTAGTTTTAAGGCTACCCTACCACTTCATTAAGATCACATCTGCACGCTTCCATATCATGGCAGTTAGCAATGGAACAGTGTAGACGGTTCAGTAATAAGAGCGAAGCAGTTGTCATCAACTGCTGCCGCCTCCTAAAAGCTTTATTCGATAGCTATTATCATGTAACCAGCGGCTATTTCCAGATAACTCCCAGAGACAGCCTCCTATCATAACTACAGTTAATGCTGTATTTGAGAGGAGTTGTAGCCTTGTAATCCGACTATCCTATAATACCAGCCGTCCATCTCAGGCAGTGTGGCCACTGGGCTGCCCAGAGCAAGTCTCACTCTATAAACACATATCCATGCTTTTCTTCCCTCACTAAACATCACACATCAGACAACACAGTGTGATCCCTGGCAACTCTGCTCCAGCTTTTATTAAAAAAAAAAAAAAAAAGAGCGAGCGAGATGCTTTTGGACACCTAAAAGCCATTGAGCTTTAACCAAAGCAGATTAAACCATAAAGTTGAGAGAATGTGATAAAACATGCTAGTAAAAACATCTCTTCAAAAGCAGTGTCAGCTTTTCAGAGCTGGGCACAGTGTGTGGCTGAAGTCTGGGACACAAATGAAAAGGGGATCAGAATCAGTCCACTGTCCACATGACAGCATATCTTCAGCTGTCCCTTTGCACTACATGGGAGGTCCAGCTGTCCTCGTGCCACGCGTGTCAGTGGGTACAATGAAATCCTGTGAAATATCCCCGCACCAATGTTATCATGAGAGATTTCTGCACATTTATTGCATGTGGTGATGAAAGTGATTCTAACTCTGAAAAGCAATGGTGTGACCAATGTCAGTGCCATGCAGTGGCAGGCTGACAATGCAATGTGATGGACTGGCTATTCTCTGGGCAAAAGATGCCACACTTAGTCATTTGCAGCTATCCAATTTCAGCTAGCAGACAAATTCAGATAAGCACTGAGGACACATGAAAAGCCATCTGAGAAATACAGTTCAAAATATATTAGCAGTGTAAGGCAGCTCCCAGGAGTCAGTGTGTGTAACTGAATGAATGTAAAGCAAGGAATTGCTGGGGATAAACAGCACACAGGCTCAGCAAATTATTATTCTTGGATGAATAATTATCACAATAAGATGCAGATACAATTTCATTAATACTGTATCTCAATAACTCACAGTACATTACAATACAAATTGGATCCAGTTGTCTGATTTGACTAAAATCCAGGTCAGAACTGTGTTGCACACTAGTTGTGTATACCCACACCACTGCACCATCATAAACCCTTTCTCTCCACTCCCAGGACTCAAAATTGCTTTCTGCAATATTCAGAATTTATTTAGCCTAAATTCAAATGCAAAGATTGCACTTTCTTTCAAGGAGCCAAATGGAAAAGTAAATACCTGAATAGCTTTTGAACATCAGAAATGAACATGTTAGAGCACCTTTCCATCTAGGAATGCTCATGTCCTCTGAAAAGAAAATGTTACTTTAAACCGAAAAGTAGACGCATTAGATTTGGTTAATAGACCTTTTACCACATATCAGTGATTGAAAAGGATGTTTTGATGGGCTCTAGTCAGTCAGGCTCTAGTAACTCAGACTAGACCATCCAAAAACTCTCCCACAACAAACTTCCTCTTTTTCACCACATCTATATAAAGTAAAGGACAAGGATGAGAGTTGAGTCCAGTGCCCTTCTCTCTTCATCTTATTCATATAAAAACACACAAAAAGCACACATGCTTACATGGGAATTATTTCCTTTAAGATAGAGATCATATATTTAGTATGTAGAACATGGTCATCACTTACATAAAGCTGCTTCTATCAGGGGCTGATTAAAAAGGCTCTTAATGTTATAAAGTAAGCTTTTGCTATGTATAAACACATTTAAGGAACCTTTTACAGTATAATAATATCTCTGTGTTTCATATGTATTAGCCTGTTGTCCATGTGGTTTTAGACTCTGTCGTAATTTAAATGTGACATAAATGCAATCTTATTTGATTTACCTCTGAACAAACAACAAATAAATTATAGCTGATGTTGTTACGCTCAAATGGCATTTAGCAAAATATCTGTTGGAACTTTTCAGTCTGGACTGTGAAATCATTGGAAACAATGGAAAAGAGCTGCCCAGACCTCAGGGTCAGGGTTTTAAAGGGTTAAGTTCAGTAATTAAATAATAAATCACATTATTTTATTTGCCGTATTTAACTTCCTTCCCAGTTGCTAATTTAAAATTAAATTATCATTTAATTTGTACAACCAAAAAAAAAAAAAATTACAAAAAAAAAAAATTAAAAAGTAATTATCCTGTGCAATTATTGTCAAATTCTATTCGGTGCATGTTTAACAGTCAACTGACAATCTGGTTGAAGCACACCAGCCAATATCTAAAGGGTCACTAATGACAGAACATGTTCATATTCTATGTGGCAGATGCATTGTGCAGAAGAAAGGGCAGTGGCTGTGGAAAATATAATGTGCATTGATTCTAAGGAGTGTTACTGATTTACTTTCTTCCTGCCTCCGGGCTTGTCTCTTTCAAAACACTTTAGCCTGGATGTATCAATGCAGCAGTGCCCACTGACAGGCCTGGCTGAGACTTTATTTCCAAAATAATCCACAGGCTGGAAGTGAACAGGACTGAGCAGCATTGCCGCATGCGGGTGCAGTCATTCAGGACCAAAAAGTGAGATGCCACAGCTCCCCCTGTGCTCTAGAGGGCAAAACTCTGGGGCTGTTTTCCCCTTTGCCAGGTGGAAAGTGATGTTTTGATAAAGGGACAATTAATACATCCATGAAAGACCATCTGCTGAGTCCCACATTTACCACAGAAAACAAGAGCTAACTTTGTTGTTTCCTTGGTGTTTTTCTGGCCTACTTATGTAACAGTGTAGAGGGGATGTTTCTATTAGTGCACTCACCCGCTGCCACAGCCGACCACATCACAAAGAACATCCCCACTGCAATCCTCTTCAGAGAGGAGGGCAGCAGGCCGCGACGTTTCAGGATGGGGTCCACCACTTTGTCCTTAAGGGGAATCAGCATAAGGATGAGCACTGCGTCAAACATGGTGAGCCAGGCAGCTGGGAAGCGGAACGTCATCTGGGGGGATTCAGGGGAAAAAGATGAGGTAAAACTGTGTAAAAAGGCAACAAAGCATGAAGACTACAGCGAATGTTAGTGCATTCCAACACAGTTCAGCAAGTGTTTGTGTGCATGTGAGTGTGCGCGCGTGTGTGTGTGTGTGTGTGTGTGTGTGTGTGTGTGTGTGTGTGTGTACTTTGAGCTTGATATTGCTTTGGCACCCCCATGTGGTCAAAACCAAAATGAGAAATATTTGTTCAACTGACAGCAATAAAATACACCTTCAAATACATTCATCAAATAGCAGAATATGTATAATTATTATAATTATTGTAATTATTATTATTACTATTATTATTAGTAGTAGCAGTAGTAGTAGTAATAGTAGTAGTAGTTGCAGCAGCAATACTAATAGTATGCCTGTTTTTTAAATGCTTATCTATTAAATATTCAAGTGGCTTTTGGGATAAACTGTCAATTCAAAATAAGTTTTAAACACAAATCGAAATCTATAACCATAAAGAGTAATCTATGAAAGGAATAATTACACTTTGCAATCAGATTGGATAAAATAGGGAAAAAAAACCATTGTGAGCATACAAAGTATCTACAAGTTCAGGCAATATCTCATCAAGCAAGCAATGAAAGACTGCAAACTGCTGGAGATGTTTTTTGCAATTCAAATTCCAATAGCCATCCGAGCTCCTGATGTGTCTCTGGTTTAACACTTCTGATAGCATCATTTATTCTCAAATTGAATTTCCATTTCTTCGAGTAACCGCTGGCAGTCTATACGCGGCTCCTTAGACAGTGTTTTCCTTCCTTGTTTGGGCATTATCATATTCAAAATGATAGAAAGAGCTAAGTGAGATTTTTGCTCTTTGCCAAGGGAAAGCCTCTCATGAATGACAGAGGTGTCCCAACAAGCCTATGTCTGTAGTAGGCATGATGTTCTGCTTTTTCTTCTTCACAAAATAGACCACATACATATGCACTGTATACATACATCCTCTATATTATGGGCCCCAGGTTGGGAACTGAAGAAATTATAAACACATGAGGAAGTAAGAAAAGAAAAGGCTTGTTTCTGGTTCCAAAAATGTTCTCTTTTGTGGACAGTTCTCAAATATCAGCTTTTTTTTGTGGAATAATGAGTAGTTTTCCCTCTTCAGGCATCAAAATATATAAAAGCTATACGTGAGAAGATAACAATCTCTCACTGAAAAAAATTGTATGGCTCGTGGTTATTCTTATAAGATATTAAGATATGGTGAATTAACTTTGCTTTGTATATAAAGGCCACAAGCCATAAAGGTTGGGAATCATTGCTCTACAGGTATCACAGGACACCATATGTTAAAAGGTAGTTTTAATTCAAAAAAATCATTTAAAAGTACAGACTGCCTACAAAATGTAATTCAAACAAATATATCAGCAAATACTAATGCTAATTACAATAGAATAGTAATGTCAGGACCTAATCGCAGTTAACATTATTAGTATGGACTTATTTCCTTGAAGAGACAGTATTTATTCATTTTAGACATTGAAATGTGTCAGGTGAGGTGAGAGAATAAATCACAGAAGCATCTAATCTCACTTCCCTTTTGATGTTGAGAAGTGTTGAGGCTGGTAGCAGAAAGGCTTAGTTCCGTTTTTTATACCCGATAAAAAGCATGTGGAAAAAAAAACAGCCAATATAGTTATTAAACACGGCTGAACACAGTAGTGCGAGTAAACAAAACTATGTCAGACCAGTTTAAGAGCGTCACGAGTCCCAGTGAATATTATTGTGAAGTAAAACAATATACATGTGCCAATTATATAACACTAGGTCAAACTGTGTGGTTTACAGTCAAGTGTTTCACTTCACATTTCCATGAAATCAGTATATTCCAGTATCACCTCAAGTGTGCCTGTTCAGAAAACAGAACACCAGAGATATACTGTACAGTACATACTACACTTCCTAGTCTATTCCAATTTTAGCACCTTTAAATCTTTTGAGGAGTTGTGTATTGTGGAATAAGTGAGGGGTTTTCAGTCAGAACTTAACATGCAGTACAATCTGTCAGAGTAAGATACAGGTAAACCAGCAACACTCATCAGGAACAATCAGATGGAGGCGCTGCTGTGGAGAGATACAATCACGGCCAGGTTGCTAATCTGCAAGGTATTAGTCTGTGAAGTTAAATTCTGACTTAATCCCCAAGGTATTACCAACCTTTGCTGCTGCCTCCAGCTGTTGCCTACCATTGTGTCAGTGACCTACTGACTGCTTTAGTTTCAGCAGAGGAAAATCTGGTTCAAACTTACTTACGTGGAGGCAGTTAGAGCTCCACACTGGTACAGTATGTTTAATGCAACAGAATTATA
The DNA here is from genome assembly GCF_001640805.2 of Lates calcarifer. Classification (NCBI taxonomy): domain Eukaryota; kingdom Metazoa; phylum Chordata; class Actinopteri; family Centropomidae; genus Lates; species Lates calcarifer. The sequence goes on from NC_066845.1 coordinate 16,675,198, forward strand.
CAGTAGTTGCTTAATATGTGAATAACAAATCACAGTGTCAAACCACAGACGTAAGCACACTTATACTATTTTTAATCAAACAAGAAATTGGTACTTGGACTGAGAGTGTATCCACTTGAGGTTACCTGGTGGGAGTCAACAGTGCTGTTCGAGGCAGTATCAGGAATCTTCAGATGAAGGCTCTGCAGGACGTACGTTGTCTGCATCTGAAGCACAATAAGGAGATTAGAGTCTCAGCATGAAGTAATTCTCCACTTTATGATCACCAGGGTGTCTGGTGCAAAAAACCATTCTTCTCCAATATTGAAATGGAAAATAATCTTTCCTCATATTAACACAATGTGCAGTGTGTATATCTGCATCCAGAAAGCTTATATTCTCATATAAAGTTCCCCCATATGTCATGTGAAAAATGTCTCACAAATTTTGATTCAACTTAACGTGCTGATCTTACTTGGAAATATACAGTCCAATATGGGATAAGGGCGAAGAAAACTGGGAGGATTTTCACCAGGGCTTTCACTTCCTCTACTTTCTCTTCTGGAAATTTTCCTCCATAGGTCACTTTGGCACTGTCTAGTAGTGTTGGTTTGTGTCTTCATGGAGAAAAAAAAGAAAAAGAAAAAAAAACTTTAAAGTGATTGACAGCATAAAGTAAACACATAAATAAACAACCAACCAAATAAATAATATACTAGAATTATATTAAACTCTTGAAGTGGGCGACTTAATCAGTCTTCTTTGTTAACATCTCACTCTTAAATAACAGCGCTTCTAGAGACAGCAGCAAAACTTTATTCTAAAGCCTATAATCCCCATCTCAAGAGAGAATGCCTTAATAAGAAATTCTTGAAAGGCTACGGTATTGGCCAACTTAAAATATTCAATGTCAAGTTTTTGAGGTGATTGTGCTACTTTGGTTCAAAGTCAAGAAACAGCACTTCAGAATACTTTTTACTACAGGGAATAAAGATGAATGCCTGGACCAACAGAAAAAAAAGAATTATACAGGGGGATCAAAAGAGGCTTTAACATAAAGGTCTATCAGCAATACCTAGCTGTGTTATTCTACTTCATCATCACCATCCCACTAAACTCTACCATGAACAAAAATACCAGCTACACTGCTGGAAAGAGCCTTCTCATTGAGACTGATGAATGCTTTCTACACCACAATCATTGTGAGCATGTTGTTTGTCATTCAGTGCATTTTACCACTTTTTTATGGACAGACAACAGTTTTATGCTAGCTTTCTCCCATCGGTATATAAAATGGCTTCAGTCGACTGATACACAGAGGTAATATGCTGCTCTCACCGGAGCAGGTTGGGTTCCTTTGGTTTTTGGGAGCAGCAGGCGAAGCTCAGGATCTTGGCCATATCTGTGAAGGCGCTGCCATCAGCAGGCTTGGTGATGAAGACGGTTCGGCCCAGGAGAAAGACCAGGAAGGAGACTCCGAGGCACACTGCTGGGATGATGTAGCCAAGCCTAAAGCTGTAATTTTGCTGGATGTAGGCCACACCACCCAGAGACAGGATGGCTCCCAAATTAATGCACCAGTAGAACCAGTTGAAAAATCTGCGTGTGGCCTCTGGTCCTCTGTCTTTGACCTGAGATTACAGACAAAATAAAAGTCATTGTAATTTTGTCACGTACACAAGAAGATCATTTAAAATAAAAATAATTTAGCCATGTCAGAGAAAAGACCTTGAACTATGAGCATTGCGACAGTTGTGTCATTACAGTTTGATTGTCAACTATCTATATGCCTTTGTCAGCTACAGAAGATGTCTGGTCATCAGCACTTTCATAGGAAAGTTGTCAGATGAGGAAATGAACTCCAAAAAGACCAAACATTATGCATTTAAGTGGCAATTGCATTAGTGACCAAAACCATGACGACTCAACAAAAAAGATAAACTGTACTGACAAAGAGGAACCATGATCACAAGCTGAAACTAACACATTTCATTCAGAATAAAATGGTTAAATTACTGTATTTAGTGCAATGATAATGTAAGTAATAGTGAAATCTTTTTGCAGCCCTAGCATTGCATGGAATGACTATAGTCATAAGAAATCCGAAGAAGTATAAGGCGTCAAGAGAGAGGGAATTTGTTTTATTACTTCGGGGAGTGATAAAATATAAACAAAGTAAACAGCAACTTTTTTGTTTATTCGTTATCTGTTTACTGCAACTCTGACATTTCTTACAGAATTTTCTATGATAGCCTACACCGTTAGCTTGCCAAAACCACAATAAATTCAGTTAAATGTCTATGCAAGTACATAATATTATTCTCATAATGGCACTGAGCCATTCCGCATGCAGTTATCCCTGTGGAGGAAAAGATTTTATCAGTGTGTGATGAAGTGGATATGTCCTTTATATATGAGCACAAAAGATGCAGCAGTACAGCTACAATTAACTATTGGGGAGATAATGTCACGGCATTCACAAGCTGATGCTGAGCATAAATCTTTCTGGGGTTTCTCCCTGAAGTTGTGCAGTATCAGTTAGCCAAAATTAGCCACATGATTGTCCTGTGCTGCCAACAACTGAACTGTAACATTTCAAAATAAAACACATACATGGGAATTTTGAGCTTTTGTTGCTGCTACATTTACCTTTGTCACAAGATCAATCATAGTAAATGGTTGTGTTGCCTCCAGCCTTTAGTCATGTCAGGACAAGACAAACATTTAATTTAGCATCTTGCTTCAGTGTTGACCCTTCATCAAACGCAGAATATGATCAGTAAATATTACACTGATCATAGGCTGACAGACATTACATCTGCAGTGGCCGGCTAAAAGACAAAAAAGGGACACTGTTGTAATATGGTTTCCTCTCTTCTGATTTAATTTCATGTCCGAACTTCAAGATCTGTGTATGCCACCCCAGTAAAAATGTTAACATAATGATTATTACGCTCAAGGTGCATATTAATTACAAAAAACTCACAACATTGACCATGGCGAGTTTCACACTGCAAAAGGGTTCAATTATTCCTCAGACACACATCAAGCCCCAAGTAAGATGAAATCTCCACTTTCGCTCAAAGTGAGCAAAGTATTAACAGCTTTAGGAACTTTCAGCTGGAGGAGCATTAGTGGGAGAATTCAGCCTTCGTGTGACAACTTTATTTCAAATTCTGCACTTGGATAAAGTATCATGTTTTGTCAAGTTAATTGAGTGTTTTATAATTATATTTTCCCTAACAATCTCTGGTACTACTAAAACCCAGCTGATGTATTCCAAATACTGCTGTTTTTCTATGCTATATGCGGCTGTAGGATGTATCTGTTTCTGTGTTTGTCTTTTGTTTTGCTCCAATGTATGGATTTTGCTTGATGTTGTACATGTTGCGTGTTGGAACATGATCAAAAGAGGCACTGACAGAAATGTGAGAATCTTATAATGAGCATATTGGGCTCAAGTTCTAGACATATATACCCTGCCACTTCTCTTTGAAAGCTTTTACCCACTCCTGATTAGACTATTGTGAGAAACAATGATCCCATTGATGAACTTTCCCGTTTCTGAAACTGCTTCTTATAGGTCCACTGGGTAACTTGACGTAATTTTGTCATCAAAGTGTCGGATGTGTTATGTTTCACTTCTTATTAACACCAAAGTATCATTCAAAGCATTGTTCTTGGGGTTTTTGTATGAGTGACATAAACAGAGGGTTGTCACTGACTCTACACACCAATGACCATGGTGATCATGAGCACGCATGTGTAAGTGAACTGTCATGGTGCGGCGGAAAACCCATCACATGTCAGACTTTCATATTGTCACACTACATACCCAATCTTACACAGCCCTATGTCAGGGAAAAAATCTTATTCAAAGACTGGCTTATGAGTACAAGTCTCCTTTCAGCATTCTTTATTTAGTATAGACTTTGAGATCTAAAAGTAATATTGTTCATACTCTACCTGATCTGCCCCAAATGGAGTGATGTTGGACTTCACAGTACCCACACCCAATGCAATTAAAAAAAGTCCACTGTAGACTACTGGGCCACAATATGGGGCACGAACAGGGCAGGTTACATTGCTTGGTGGGGTACTGTTTGTGCTCAGACACTCAGCAGGTTGCACAGGAAACGCCAACTCTTCTCCACACAGGTGTGTCCTGGTGCCTTCATTTGAAATGAAAGGGAAAAACAGCAGGCCAGCAAAATATAGGATCAAACTTGAGGCAATGGTCCAGAATTTCCCAAGGTATGCATCCGCCAACCAGCCTCCAAATGGTGAAATCAGGTAAGTAACTCCCATGAATATCAGAGGAGCCTGACTCGCCTGAGTACCCTCCCAATAAAAAGGACTGCTATTGAGAAAAAGAACCAGATTGGATGTGATGCCGTAAAAAGCAATCCTCTCTAATGATTCAGCCAGCAGGATGGCTGCACATGCTAGTCGTCTTCCCTGGAAAACTGATGGTGGTGAAGGTCTGTTCACCGATGAGTCCAAAAGAGGGGTGCTCTCACTGGCATCCCTGCTGTTAGCCATTCTCAACCAACTTGATGACTTATAAGAGTTCCAACCTGAGGAAAAATATAGAGTGAGTTAAACAGGTTAGCCAAACGTTTACATCACTGTTTACATAGAGAAGACAGCTAGCTGTACCTTACTCACAGCATCTGAATAATCCAAGGGGAGCCCCCTTGCTCATCATATGCAACGCAAGCACTAAGCACAAATCATAAGTAATGTTAACCTAGCTTTAGCACAACGATAGCTTAGTAAGAGTTTGGTTTCACATTACCTTTAACTATAGACACACGTTCCAGGAGTCTTCGTTATATCCATTAACCTAGATAGTGTTTACCGCTCAAATGTTTACTCTGTCTAGGTTTAAATCAGCACTTTATCAAAGGAGAACTGGAAGTCAACAAAAAGTCACAGTACTATCGCGTGACACATAGCTCAGTCAACACTCTGTCACACTTGCGTTTCCCTAGAGACGATATATAAATGACATGCACTCGGCGTGCCTCGTTAGAGAGGCGATTAACAGCCTATCCATGTGATCTGGAAGTTTGTTGCTTTCGCGCAGACTTTGCACCACCGAGAGAAGGAAGTGGTGGGGCGGTTTTCTTTTTGTTTTTGTGCTACCGCTGATCCTGTTGCTGACAGACTTGTTGGGCGGCAGGGCCACGTTCTGAGTGTACAGATGTATTTTTTGTGACTCGATGTAAAACGATGGTCTCCAAATAAAATTGTCAACAATGGGTCAATAGTGTCTGTGCTACCGTCGTGTGTTTCCAGGGGATCATATAGGAGACGGACCTGTAAACACTGCAAGCGTGGTGCACTGCCAAGTAACGAGCTAGCCTTGTTGCCTGCTGGCTATGCTCTACGTGTAAGTTACAGGCATGGAATCAGGAAATGTGATAGCGCAGTTTAGCGAGCACATAGAGGCTCTGCTTGCTGCACCTTTCCATCTAGTTTTCATCAATGTTTATGTGTTAAGTAGTTAGCTCGACAGCCCAGCTAGTAGTGAAGATATGAAATTACTCTTTCTTGCCTGTCTCAGCCCTAAAACCGGGAACCACACTACAGCTGAAAGAATAAGGTAATATATATTGTTGCTAAATGTAGCTAGCTACTACAGCTGTTGCTAATTATTATCTAGCTCATGTACAATGGTTATAGTAAATCAGCTGCATCATGATGATTGATGATGAAGCAGTGTCAAGAGAAATAAACCAACAAAAATATTTAATGGCTGTTGATGAGTAGTTAATGTTTGTGACTTTGCTTAACCATCCTGCCTTCCTACCAGCCACTCACAGTCACACGTCCCTTTTATTTTAGGTCCCACATTGAATCAGCAGGACACACCTGTGAGCTCAGGGATGCAGCAGAATTTCAGTCACCTGCTGAGGTGGCAAAGCTAGTATCTCGAAATTCTCCATTTGAGGGTGCACTGGCCATTCATTTGTTCAGAGCAGGCAGACTTCTCTTGGGTAAACATGTTTGCTGTTATATGATGTGTTTACTTATCTACCATACATATTTCCAGACATCTGCATTCTGCAGCCTAATGGCAGACTTACAAGTACACAGCTACTTGTTCCACCAATGTTAGAACCTTTTTGTTTTATGTCTAACCTTTTACACCAGACATCCAAGTACCCTTTGGCGTCATCTTTGGCGGAACAGACATAAATGAAGATGTGAAAGTTGAACAGAAGCGTGTGGTTATGGAGCAGGTGCTACTGAAAGCCAGGTGATGATTCTGAAAGCTGCTATTTTAACCCATTTAATTCCAAACAGCTTCTGACTGTGTAGATGAATTTTACTCATTGATTCAATACATAAGGCGGCTTTTCTGAAATGTTTTTGGAAAAATTTGTGAAAATATGTGTTGTAGTTTTAACCACTCTTGTCATCTGAGGAAGAATGGTGAGGAATATTTTTACTTTCCCATCCTATCTGTTCATTTGTAAGGGCTATGTTATTACGCATGCTCTTTCAATGGCATGACTTTTATTTGACATTTAAATGTAAATAAGCAATCATTATTGTCTATAGTTATACCTGTGCTTATCCAGCTTTGACAAGGTAACATATCTGCAATGAAAGAGGTCTGTTGCATCTATATGAACAATTTATGCCTTGTGCCTGTGGCAGTGTGGTTGTCTTAATATCAATGATAGACACCACTGATTATTAGTACCAAATATATTAGTAATGTATTACAACATGTTTTACTCACTTTCTTTTATAGAGGTTTCATGCAGACATCACCATCCTGAAGTGTGAACAGGAAGTAAATGTGACCATGTACACCTCTTAATTGAAATTGTTCATATGAAATCAAGATATTCTCTAATTCAATTGATTGATTGAAAATGTGATTTTCAGTCTTGGACTTACTAACAAATCTTTTTAACAAAATCATAACCAAATAGATGTTACAGTTGTGACCAGTGGAAATAAATTAGATATTGGCCTTAAAACCCTGCATGTATGGCCTAAATGTAGGGATAGTGTTCATTCCTTTAGTACTGTTGTTTATATTACACAACAATTCAAAATATTCAAGCTATATTTCACCAAATCTTGATATGTTTTTAAAGCATTTGAATCATATTAACAAGTGTGCCTGTTTTTCAATGGGAAAAAAGAGACTGGAGCCTTACAAGTGCCTGGAGTCCTGGCATGAAAGAATGAGGCTGAGCACATGTAGGCTAACCCCAGCTGTGCCGGCTGTGTGTTCTCTCCTCCCCTGGTTTAATGTGAAATGTTAATGTGCACACAGGCTTATCAATATTTTGTCCTGTGCCCTGACATCAGACCCTGGTGTCTCTGTTATCATTATGATGAAAATAAATGGTAGAGCATCTATCTAGTAAATCTAAGGGGATAATAATTTCCCTCTGGGAGAAAGGGGGATATCCAGGTCTCATGACTTCAAACATCTGAGTCCATGAACCTCCTGCTGTTAGTGCCTTTTCACACAAACCTTGATCATGAAATTCAGTCACCACTCTGAGACTATTGGCCCATTGAATAATGCACATGCACATACGCACAAATTAATATCTCCCCACTGTTTTTTGTTCTACATTCCCTTCTTTATACTTTGTTGATTTCTTATTGTATTCTTCCTTAAGTCCTTTGCCTTTAACCACAGTCGTCTTTTCCTCTCTTATGTACTTAATCTTCAGACATTTGTGTTTTATTAGTGTTACCGCTGCTTTTTCCTCTGTTGTTGTCAAAACTGTCAAAAATTGCTTGTAAAAGGCAACTGTCAGCAATGAAAATTCTTGTTTCATTGAAATGGTTTTTACAGGGGTGAAAACAAGTTTGTTTTTTTCATCAGGTTTGCAGTTGCATTCACTGACAAACTAAAAGAAGAGGCAGAGTTGTTTTTGGTATGATTCTACTCTTGTATTTTGATATACCATCTATAGTGATCAGTGCCTCATGTTGCATGTTTTCTATCAGTTCTACTCATTTGATTTTTGCCAGAAAAATTCTATATGTGCCTGACTGCAGGTTCATCAGTATGTTTATGATGGCCTGCTGTGCTACACCGGTCCCCCCAAAATTAGCAAGTAATAAGACTTAAGTCTTAAGTGATATCTTAACATAAACAAAGTATTGACCCTCATAACTAACTAAGATCAAGAGTGAGAGTAAAAGTTTTTTGCTCATTTACAGCACATCAACAGACAGCAGCAACCTGACAACATCATTAAATACAACAGAAGGGCTTTTACTATACAAACACAATATCCTGCCCTGTCCCGTAATAGTTGGGCATTAAAACAATATTACCGTGTTTTATTTTCAGATCAGATTCCTGCCGTAGGCTTCAGATTGAGGCGAGTGGCATGCTTTATCTCTGCCATTTAGTGCTGACAGCAGGCAGACAGGACAGGCACTGAGCAGCATCACCACGCTTTTTATTGTGACAGAAAACACACATAGGGGATGGATCTACTGTGATAACATCCAGTCAGTTTCCTCCCTTTCCCCTCTGATTTATTTTGTAGCACCCCTATTATCTTAGCAACTGCTTTCCACACCCTCTTTTAAAGTTTAGATTTGATTTGAATATGTTAGGAGCACAAAATGTCCATTAATTAGCTGTTTCTATTTTCTTACATAAATAGAAAGAAACACAGCTAGATATAATCAAAATGTATTTTATATAAATATTTACTGATTGATTTAAAGCACTTATGCATTTGTATTTTAGTACTTGTGTTAACCAGACTTTTCTAATGTTTTTCTTTTAGCTGTCCCAGAGCAGTAAAATCTGTGTCCAACCCCAAGGTAAGCCCTACAGGATGAATATCCTCGCCTGATGCTGTGCATCCCTGACTCGCCATTGAAGTGTTACATTAATCAGCTTTGACATTTTTTCCTCCATTATCATACTGTCTGCAGTACAGAGTTGTATTTGCTCTTGCCATTGGCCACCGTGCCATGTAGGACAGCCTAAATCACTCTTCCATGTTGTTTCCCACCAGTAGCCTTGTTTGGCAAATAGTGTCCCTTCATAGATTAGAGGAGAGCCCTGGGCCAGCTGCATGGCTTAGCCCCAACCACTGAAAGCTTATTTTTTCTGCTTGTCACCAGATAGTGATCACACTGAAGTGCTTTTGACATGGACCACACAGAATAATATTTTTAGCTCATTAAATCTTTCTTTGTTTTGCTTTGTTTGTATTAAAGGGCACATAAGTGTTGCCTTTTTATACAAACATCAATGTACATTTCTATCATGAATAAAGGTTATGAAGTATATTGGATGTATTCACTGTTTACGGTTTGAGGTGTGACATTACTAACAAAGGTTATGATCATAAAACAATTCTGGAGTTATTTATTTACCTCTGGAATTAAAAGCCACTTTTATCATTTGTTTAGGGTGTATTTTATTATTGATGGTGCAGCTTTATTGAGAGCATTGTTGCTTCTATTTGTCTGTGTTTCTTTTAAAGGTATCCAGACAGAAGTGAGTGAGAAACTCTGCTGGGCTGAATTCTTGAGGAGCTCAGGTACTGTTATCGATTCAACTGGTTATTACTCCAGCTGTTGTCTAGACAATGTGGGACTTGATAATTCACAGACTTAACTGTAGACAGTTTTTTACTTATTTATGCCTTGGTGTACCTTTAATAGCAAGACTGAATAGGAAATAATCAAAGTACTGTGTTATGTATTTCCCATATTTGGGATATATTGTATTTTAGCTTGATATTTTTTGCTCTTGACTTGGATGACTGTTGTGTCTCATTTAATTACATACATGCATAAAACCCTTCTGCCATATTCTAGATTGCATCCTTCTTTCCTTATCTTCCCTCCATACTCCCCAAACCTGAAAAGTACCAACCAGAGAGCATACATTTACATACATATATACATTAGTTTGGTGATCAGGGAGGCCAGCCTCTTCCCCTGTCTCCTGCAGTTTTCCAATTCCCATTTGAATAGCTCAGTAAATATGCACAGTTACACTGAGCATCCTCTCCATAAACAGCCTGGACTTTCAAGACGGTGTCCATCTCTGATATATTAGTGCTCATAGAGAGCACCAGTGACTACAGAGAGGAACAGCTGATTAATAGCCCTCTGGCCCAGGGCCATTTGTCACTGTGCTTCACAACCGGTGCAGCTAATACTAATTGCCCACAGTCACTTTTCCATTTGTTATAGTGGGAATAGGAGTCACCACTGTTGTGCTTTTCTTCAGATGTGATGAAAGCCCTGTAATCTGACTAGTTGTTTTAGAGCTCTAAACATTGTTACACTTTCTGCATATGTGCTGTCTGAGGTGTTAATTTGTCTGAGTCATTTTCCTAAATGTGGGTTAGATGCATCATTAAGAAAATATCCCATCCGTTTTGTATTTTTCTTGCCACATTGTTATCACCACACAGCATTGGACATTTATTTGTATTTCTATGTAATAGGGACTAGTGAGTGTGACCTCAAGACAGAGAGCTGAGACTTCATTCAAATGAAATGATAACTGATCCTGCAGTCTGTGTTTAACTGTTACAAATGTGCTTTTGTGGCGACAACTGTACTTAAGCTGTCATAAACCTGAAAACGTTTTAAGCATTGTTGTTTAACTGTCATCGGGTGGTCTTGGCTTTCTACTGTCAAAAAGATTAGATGCTCCATGTCCTCCTTTTAAATGTTTATTACCTGCTTTGTCACCTTCAGTAATCAATCTCAACAACTTCACAACAATGCAGTCTGACATAAGTGACTCCTGCAGCAACCTGTATTCTCTCCTGTCAACTCTCATCCTCCTTTTGTCTTCACACACACTCCCAGCGCAGCAGGGGGCACTATCCCATGTGTGTGTACTCTCCCCCCAGATCTCGATGCATGTTTGTTTACTTTTTCATCCCCATCATCTGGTCTGACATAGCTTAACGAAGGTGTGCAGCAGTTTCAGTGTTGGGAATAAATGTACTCCATGTGGCCCAGTGTTGCAGTGGCACACTACAAAATAACACTGACTGGTGAACATAAAAGAGGCAAAGCAGCCCTTGTACCTGATAGAAGATTCATGACCACTGAACATGTGTCTGTGATTATCCTTTGGGTGTACTGATTTCAGCACTGGGAGCTAGTAGCTGTCAGTTTATCAAGGCCACTTGGTGTATGTCGTTTGTGGCTCCTGCTGTGTGCCTTGTGAGGTGAGGTTAAGGGGATACATGAGAAGACCAGCACTGAGTGTGCAGTGATGCTTTGAATTACTGAAGGGTGAGGGGAAACAAGCAGGGGGTCTGTTGTCACCTTGTCCAGTTACTTGGTCCTTGGATGATTGATATTGAATTAACTACACATGAAACGTTCATTGAAGCTGTGTGATTAGATTATTAAAAATTATTAAAAAGCAAAGTAATCAAAAAGTGATGGTTAGGTGCTAAGAGAAATGCCCGTTATTATTGTATTTTGTTATAACAAGATCACAGAACAGTGTTTGTGTCCTAGGGGGCATGTCATTCTTTTAAAATGTCCTCATGTTCCTGTGTCATTATACTAACATGATGAGTTTTCAGACTGTTGAGACAAAATATAGACAAAAAAGTAAAATTTGTGGACATTAAAAATAGATCACTGACATAGCTTCTGCTCATACTTAACTCATCCCAAAGGGTTAAGTCACACACAGACACAGTTACTCACACTCTGTTCCTGTGATCTTCTTGTTTTTCTTTGCTATTTAAAGAAGGTAAGTGTCAAGCCCCATTTTTTAAAAGTCACATCAGTACTTTTCCTGTAGTGGTGATAGCAACAGAATTCAACAAAATGAACAGTTAACAGTGGAACTGCAGAAACAAATGTTATTATTCCTGTTTCCAGTTTAGTATGTGTTGTTCTGACTAGAAATGCTGCTTACCAGCCTGAACCTCTGCCTAATTTTGGTGAATTTCCTCAGTGGTGGTTTCATAGAAGTACACATTATGTACATTTTGATTCACATGTTATAAAATGTAAAATAATTTAAAGTGACTGATGAATTTTAGGGTATTCCCCAGTAATTTGTGCATGAATTATCAAACCTCTTTAAAGTTGAGACATAATACCGATTAGTTTGATATGTCTCATGTGTAATTTACTTAGTTATGTGTGATTTTCTTGGTTGAGTTTTTTTTTTTTTTTTTTTCCTGTGGTGTTCTCATTATTTTGTCTACATGCAGCAGACTCTGTTCTCTGTGTCACCCTGTGCCACTCAACAGATTAATAGGAGCTGTTCAGATAGATATGTGCTCCCACCTCCATGCACGCACATACACACACTCACATGCACACATACTGATTAAAGCATTAGGGGATTGTTCAGAATGCCCTCCTGAAATCAAAGGCAAACGAACAAAAGTGTGTTTTGCATAGAATTCACAGAACTGCAAAGAAAGAGAGTGAAAAGACCGGTGCTGGCACAACAGATGATTTTGTACAATTTGTTTTTCTCCCCTGAGGAAACATGAATTGCATCTTATTTCTTTGAATTTCCTGTTAGTTCTGACAGGTCTGTGCTCTGGTATGATTCCAGCGATCCTCCATTATTTTCTCGCATATTGTTCTGAGGTAGTGACACGGGTGTTTACCTTAGCTGACATGCTCTCTCATCAATGCAAGGAAGTTCAATGCATCCTGCAGATGAAGAGCTTTTTTTGACAATCAGCTCCTAGGATCAGGGTCAATGCCCAGACTCCATGCTGTCATTTTAAGATGCTCTTTAATAGCATTAAAAGAGCTGCCTCCGCCTCCTGATCTGGACTTATCTGGCAGCAGGGGATTTCAGTCGACTGTCACTGCGCTTTAAGCACGTGCTGGTGTCTGTCTGTGGTATTATCTTCGAAATGGTTTGTTTCTCAGTTTGTCACAGGCACTTAAAAAGTACCTATTTTCCAAATGTTTTCACACTTCACTTTGTTTCGTTCAGTACTGTTTTACCAGCATAACCATTAAGAGCAACACTATCTCAGTATTTCTGATTTATTCTTTTAGGTTAGGGATAAAAGCATAAAAGGTCAGGGATCACAAATAAATTTTCTTATTCTTATGTTACAGTATCCTTACACATCTGCTTGAATTGACATACAGTCATTTTTTTGCATTGATTCATCAGACCTGGATGTTAAAGTGCTGCCTTTACAACAACATCACTTAAAAATCACATAAAACCAATCTCGTCCTCTCAGGTGTAAAGAACTGGGTTTAACAGCTTTAAAACTGATATAATGTCTAAATGTTCTCTTCACATAAAATTTATAAACCACTTATTTTGTTTCTTTGCTCCACTTGGTGATGCTGATACAAGCATTTATCTCCAAGCACCATTGTGCCTAAGTACAGCCCTGCATAATTGCTCGCATGACTGTAGACTCTTAGTCCCGTTAATCTCCATTTTGGTGCAGGTTTATACTGGGGTTACCCTTCTTTGCTCAAGGACACATGGTAGTAGTGGGTACTCACTGCCAGAAAGTAGAACCGTATGTCAGGTAGTCTCCGTGATCAACCCACTCTCCATCAGGCAGGTTGTAAATGTCATTTGGTCCCCTTCCTAAATAAACCCTCCAGAGGATGTACAGCGTAAAGCAATTATCTCCTTAAAGTTTGTTCGAGGACTAAGACGGACAGTCCAGTGTGTGTTGCCATCACAATAGCACAGGGTTCCTTTGTTAGGGTCAGAGGTTTTATCCTCTGCCTTTGGAAGGTAAGGTGCTGTACAGTAGCTGTTGGCAGCAAGCATAGTTGCACGCATGCCAGTTTCTGACTAATCTCCGGATTGGTCTTTAAAGTTGGATGATCTGGGAAAAGGAGTTGATTTAGTGGCCCTGCCTCTCAGCTAAATCGAGGTTCTCAAAAACATTTGTTGTTAGCATGATGCTGGGTTAGCTGGTTTTAATCTTGGGCTGTTCAGTGAGCAAATGATCTGGCTCTGGTAGTTATGATGCTGTATTACACACAGATTAGGCTGCAACCTTCCAATGTTTTCACCAGACTATTTCCCTCTTGAGCGTTACAACTGTGATCAGAGAATTGTGCGAGCACATTAGTCACTGCTGTCTTATTTTGCCCATGACCTTGGGTGATGTATTGCTTTCATTATCTGCCGATGTACTTGGGATGTTCATTATGCAGTGTTTTGATATTGTGGTGCTGTCTTTCTTTGTGTCTGGCTTCTCTCCAGGTGTAAGCAGTGAGCATGTGGATGAGCTGCGTGTCTTCCTGTTGGTCTGTGGCCTCAGAAGAGTCAAGGACCCCCTCTATCTGGTGGAGGTATTTTCAGGTATACCATACGATTCCTTATGTTCAATACTGATAACAAAAAACATGAAACACATAGTCAAGTAATAATAATAAGTAGTAGGCCAGCTAAAAGAGGGGATTTCTTGCTGGTATGTTTTCACCCCGTTCAGCCTTTGTGCACAAATTACAAAGCTTCTCTCACTATTTTTCTGTAGTAGCCTGTCGTAGAGGCAATGGCAATGTCTTCATCAATTAGTAATGATGTTAGATCTCTGCGGTTGAGTTTCAGCTAATTGAAAATTTATGTGAAAGTGCAATGAGATTCTTCTGACAGCTCATGTTGGGCCAACGAAGACATTTTACTTTGTTGAGTCTTGTCTTTATGGTGTTTCTTGTTATTATGGCAATCTGATGCCACTGATTAGTAATGTCAGTAGGTTCTTTCTTTAAGTCTACTTTATTTTATGTAACTTTTGTAACACAAAGTTATGGTAATAAGCACTAGAGGGTGTCAAATTATATCCTAATGTCTCATCCACGCAGAAGAACCAGATGTGTGGATTTTCTCATAGCGTTTCTTGGAATTTAATTGTTCTATTCACAGGCTTAAAAATATGAACATATGTGGCACTAAGTAAAAATAGCTCTAAGAATGCTATACAAAAAAAGCTTTGCTGCTTCTTAGAGAGCTGCCGCTGTTCAGTTCATTTTTTGTGATTATATATTCACACCACCATATTTATTTTGTCTTTCAGAGTGGCATTGTGAGAATCCGCTGAATGTGTTGGTCATTATTGGGCCAAAGGTACGTTCACAGTCATTTTACAGTAAGTCAGGCTTTTTTTTTTTAATACTTGTCATGTGTTTCCCTCTACACCATGACTCTCTGCACTGTTACTTTACTGTTTCTGAAATTACCTAGAAACCTCCCCAGGTAATTCAGGCGGTCTCTAATAGGATGTAGCAGAAATACTGGCTTTAGCTGGTTAGCTGGAATTAACAGCCAGTGCTGAGAAGAAGTAGCCATCTTCTACAAACGAGGACGAGGCTCAGCAGCTACAGTAGTGGTCCTGTTTTGACTAACTGGCTGACTGCTTGATATACTAATGCATTTTCTACCCCAGATTAGCACCAACCTTTGACTAGTGACCTGTACAGAGCCAACTCAGTTAACACATGGATGGGCATATATCTGGACATGTGCTGGTATAAGCAAAAGCTGTTAGTTGTGCTGTCAGACACCATCATGCTTCTGTCCTGCGTATCATCCCTGAGGACATTAACTGCACATATACAGGTTATGTGGTTTCATGTCAAATAAGTCAAATAACTGGAAAAAGCATTTGAATTCTTACAACCTGCCATGATTTATGATATTCATAAATCAACCAGTCAGCTAGACTGTCAAACCAGAAGAGGCTGTTGTTATATATTTGCTGTAAAAGTTTGGGGTTTTTTTTCACACTGATTGCACTTTTATGCTGTTCTACAGATAGAAGTCATATCCCAGTCAACAGCAGCAACCTCAGAGCTCTGTTACAACTGTTCTGTTTTTTTTTTCCTCATTTCATTTCCAATCTTTCAATCATTGATTTCTCTGTATGTTTGTCTTCATCTTCTCTTCCCTCTGACTTGCTTTGATATGACTTCAATGTACAATATTTTAGTGTCACTTCAAACAGTGGTGTCAGGCAAAAGGTATGTTCTGCTTTAGTTTTGCTCAAAAACAACTCAATTAGACATGGCCAGGGGCTTGTACACTGTCTTACTGCAGCTTCTTGCTCTGCTATGCTTTGTTGTTGTTTGATGAAATGGTTCAGTGGAAGCAGAGCCATGTGATTCATCTCGACACCCCTGAATCACAGTGGAAGCGTGTTTGTTTGTTTGTCTGAGAAATGAAGAAAGGCATATATTATTGTTATAATAAACATGTAGGCCCTATTTGTATGACGGTCAGAATTCCCATGATAATTTTAGCATTCCACAGTTAATTAAAAATAAACTTTGTTGGTTTTTGTTTAATGTCAGCAATAAAATGTAAAAATACAAATGGAAGTTATAATGAGACATGTTTTGCTCAGGCTGTCATGATGTACCATAAATCCACAGCTACTTCATTCAAGTAATAAGCGCTCTGGCTGCACAGCATCTGTCATTAAGAGGAAAATTCAGGTCAGTTTGTCAGCGATGACACATCTCACTGCTTTAAACTGGGTTTTATCAAACATCACAATGTGCGGCATGTTTTGTTTTATACTGAAATAAAATGAATTTTAAGATTATTGTGAAAAATGTGATGACAGATCTTGACATATTAACAGGCATTTGCACCATATTTGTTGCTTAAAAAACAAGAAAATATGTAGCAAAAGACAACACTGCCATTATCTCAAAACAGGAAAGATACGACAGATTCACTTGGACAAACAAAAACAATGATGTAGCATCTACTTTCCCCTTCTGACTAACTGTGTCCCTCCCCTGCAGTTTCTGTTGATTCACCCTGGGATGGTACAGAATCTGTGCTTAAATCATTTGTTTGTTAATACAGCCTTTATCGTTATATCCCCTGCTGGTTTTACAATGTCTGCTAAATCCCAGATTACACCAGGATACAAAAATGTTCTTAGTTTAGATTCTTTGATTTTAATGCACATGCTTTAAAGCTGGTTCAATTTAGGAATTCAATGAGCTATAAAATGAAAACAGAAAAAAAGTAGGAGCTTGCTTGGCAGCATCTTTGACCTAAATTACTATGCTTTGACTTTTCTGTGGGCAGGCTAATGCACGCAAATCCCACATTGCAATTAATCAGATTGGCCACCCACCCCACCCTGACCCCAATCTCTGAAAATACAGGATTTTCAGAGAATGATTTGCTCATGATAGAAATTATTAATTGTGTCATTGTTTATTTTATGCCTCTGTTTAAGTCATTGCTGCCATCCTTAATGAAAACAGAAAGTGGTTTCATGTCTCTTGGTAATCTTTGTCACTTTCAGCTTGATCCTGTGCTTACTGATGAAGTGGAAGCTGTTGTTAAAAGGTGAGACTTCTGTTTTGTTTTCCTTTCGTTATCACTTACACATCTCATAAAAGCAAACTTGAGATCTGACAGTCTAATTGCCAAGATCTTGCTCCTGTAAGAAATGCAAAGACTGCTTTACCCTCTATTTATCCCATGTGGTATAAGAAAACATCTAAGCAGATGTAGCTTACATTTATCTTAACGTAATGTGAAAAGAATGCACATCTGAGGGGAGCGCCAAGATCCTCTCTTTTTTTTTTCCTGTCCTCCCACTCTCAAGTCTTGGTTGATCTTTCAGTTTTTGCGCCAGGGGCCTTCACCACAACAAAGATCTTTACGGCAGAAAGCTGCCCTCTTCGGTTAGGACTTTTTCTAGACGCTCCATGCATGTCACACATAGTGCAGCCGAGTTCCCTGCCCTTGGCTTGTCACTGCTGTTCAGCATCATTCACACCTCTGTGAGCCCTGAGTCACGCAGAACTGAGCTTTGCCACTGCTTCTGCAGAACAGCGGGGGTCTTCTTGGCCCAGGAGAGGAGCCAACAGGAGCTTCACGCTGCCATGAAAAGGTGCTTCGCTGTGGTCAACAGCTCCGTCTCAGAGGGCATGTCAGCAGCCATCTTGGAGGTAAACATCTTCAGGGCTCATGGGTAATTGGAGGATACTATGTCCCTTCAAAGATTCAGCTGCTAAACACACTTTATCTTTTTGTTGCTCATGCATTGTGGTGCAGAATAATATCAAGGTAATTGGAATTTGATTTATTTAAGTATATACTGAGACTGCCATCCAAAGCCCAGAAGTAAGTACAGAAGTCCTTATCTTGCTGTTTCTTGCACAGTTACAATGTTATCTGACCACTTCAGGGACAATTACCCAAATTAATTGCTTGACTCCAATCTTTCCATTCCTGAGTGAGCAAAACCTGCAAATCCACTTAATATCTTTTAAACATAGTCGATTAAGACAATCCACAGTAGGCTTAAAGTCTGATTAGTATGTTAGCATGTTTCACTCAGCAACCTGCTGAAGGTATTAGCTGATACAGATTGTTAATTCTGAAAGTGAACTCAGGCACTGAAGAGCAGAATCGCCAAGCTGTACAAAATCCAAGTTGCTCAGGTGGGGTTTTTTTCTTAATAATGGTAGAACGAGTGAATAACTTTTGTCTGACTTTATGAGTCTGTGATTTTGGAGTGTTTAATGCTCTCTGCTCCAATAGGCCATGGATCTCGGGATACCTGTGTTGGCTAGGGACATTCCAGGAAATGCAGCCGTGGTGCAGCATGAGCTCACTGGCCTGCTGTACTCATCTCCTCAGGTATGTAGTGACAAGATTGACCAGGTCACACCGTGCATTAGGAACTGTTAAGCTTTAGCACAGACCGTGTTGTTGGACTACAGAGAGGACGTACTGCATAGACATGGTAAACAGCAGTTACTCCTGTCACCTCAACTGACTGGAAAAGTACTTACTGCTATTAAGTAGTATTGAAGCACTGCCTAGACTTATCTTAAAAGAAAGAAAACTCCAACTCAGCTTCATTTTGTAAAACTTCATACTTTAAATTTTCATCATTAGTCCAACCTAAGTAGGTGAAATATAACAAAAGGAGCCTTCGGGGACAGAGCAAAGATACCACATTACCACGTAGTGATGCAACACATAGCGCCAAGCAGGAAAGTGCTCCCATGAGAACTCCTCAGTTTGATATTTAATGAGGTTTGATGCAAAAGGATAATAACATAGGTTAAAGCCAACTGACAGAGGGCTTGAGCATGATGCTATCAAGATACAGTGATCGAGCGTGATTGTTGCTATAACAGCTGAGATAAGTTCTCTCTGGGGGTGGGGTGGGGTGGGGTGGGGAAGTGCGGGGGGGTCACATATGCTCAGCTGAGCTGCCAGAAGGAAGCTCTCACAGATGGTTGCAGCGACATGGGCTGGATAAACCACGACCTCTGCCAGGACTAATGGGAAGCAAGTGCTAGTCTTTCAGCCAGAACTTTCTTTGCAGTGGATCATGCTCAAGACTTTTTTAGCACACTTTAAAATCCTGTCTCATTGACAGTGTTTCTTCTTCTTTAAGTCTTCAGAGTAATTACATGAGCAGTATAGGTATCAAGAAATGTGTCAGAAGAAACAAACACACAACCACTTGAAATAGAGAAAAAGCCTCCCTGTCTGGCTCTATAATTTGCATGAAGAGTGAAGTGATTATAAGCGTGCTGCTCATAAGTTGAGCTTTAATCCTGTTGCTGAGGATTTATTGCTCTCATATGGCTATACAGAAGAGCCGTTTCCTACCAAGAGCCTCTCCAGACATAATCACATCACTTGAGTGAAGTGAAGTAAAGTGAAGTGGCCTGCTGACTGGCAGGGGCCAAAACTTTGTGTGCCCATTGGCTCTCTGCTGCAGTAAATGTTAGCTGCCATGTTGCAGGAACACTTAGAGGCACTTTAGCTTCACTTTGTTGGAGTTTTCTCTTGGTCTGATCAGCCAACAGATAAGCAACTAGGATTCAGGATGCTGTGTTGATAAACCACATCTTAGTTAGTGCTCAGCGAAGGCACCATTATACATCTTTATTTGTATCATCTTTATCCTCATCTTCCTGTGACAGATGGTTCGGTAGCATTGTTTTACTGTAGCAGTCACTTAATTTATTTTTTTCCTTTTTTTCCTTTCCTCCCCATAAGCAAATAAGAGGTGGCAGCTATTAGGATAGACTGAAAAGGTCTATCGGACAGCCAATTTGGATCTGGAGCCACAAATATCTCCATCCTTTGGCAATGTACAGACACTTTTAAAGTATTTACTAATCAGCGCACAGGCTTTTATCTGAGCTCTGTTCTCGTGCTTTGGATTGTCTTTTATGCTTTAAAAAACATATCTTCAGGCAACTTCAATGACAAGCTTCAAGTGGTATTTGGCAGTAAATGAGACTCGTTTTACCTTTATCCCCGCCAGGAATTTGTGGATCAATCTCAGAGGCTGTTGTCAGATCATGAGCTGAGAGAGAGAGTGGTGAGGAATGGAAAACTCTATGTGGAAGAGCATCACAGCCTGAAACAAGAGAGAGAAACCTACCAGCGGCTGGTGGACAGTCTGCACTGAACGGAAGGTCACAACATTCAGCCTTTTTCTGTATGATTTCTCAGGAACATCAGCAACATAACAGGGGAATGCACCAATATATTTACCAGGCATAGGTATAATTATCATAGGTGTCTTTATTCCCAGTCTCTTAAGAAATCAGGCTACAAAGAAGTCTTTATTTGTACATCAGGAATTGGTTCCCCCAGGGATGAATAAAGTTTTTTTTCTTTTTTTTTATTGAAATTGAGGTGAATTGTACAAAGTAATCCTGTTTTATCTGCAATGCCAGATTGAAACTATGCTGCAGAGCACTTTGAACCAAAGACCTAGAGTAGAAATGGTTGCTTGTCTTGTTATAAATATATTTCATGTACTGAATTTGAAATTAATAATGTACTGTTATTTATGGCTGAGTATAAATATTGGAAAAGTGTTGGTTCTCTGTTTATTCATAATACTTAATAAAAGAGGCAAACATCTCCATTGGTTGGTGATCTGGGTCTGAAAATGTGTAATGGTTGTGAAACTATCAGTCAGTCTACTGAGATAAAAATAGCTGGTTGTAATACAAAATTCTGAAAGTGCCATTAAATCTTGATTTTCTCTCAAATGCAGTGCAAGATCAACTAATCTACTCTTGCTAAAAATGGTTCCAATATTGCTTTTCCTTCCAGTCTGTATGCACACACATTCATTTTTAATAAAGTGCAACAGTTGAGTTGCACACATTCAAGAACCCAGCAAAAACTCAATTTGTTGAAAGGGCAAAGGGGCACAAAAGGTTCTTGTAATTTGCCTTTACAAAGGTTGATTTTGGCAACACACTGGGGCACTGGCTGGTTAGAATAACATGACTGTTCTCTCAAAAGTTTTGCACTATGCCACACTTGATGCAACTGTGGCTGACCTGCATACTATTAGCAGAGGTCATATGCCTCTTAAAAAAACTAGTAGGTACCTAACACCAAAAAAATCAAGGGAAAGGCATCATTTAAGATCATAGTGTTTTAATGAAAAAAATCAAATGAAAATTATATCAACTTAGATTTACAAACAAAGGGGTCTTTGATATTTATAATGATAGAACACTGATTTCAGCTAGTGTTATGTTTAATCAAAACCACGTTTTTGGTGAAATCCATATCTGTCAGATGGAGTTCTGTATTATACCTGGTAATTGCATTTGTAATTTGGGAAACTTTTTTGTGTCTATATACCAGCATGTGAGTGCAAAAATTTAGAGAAGTACATATCCACATGCAGAAATAACATTTGGTGGTTTTAAACATTGTGTAAGTAAGAGTCCATCTGGGCAGCCATCTGAAACATTTCCACACACATCCACTCTCAAATATAATAATTTACAGTACATGTACACATAAAAGGCCTTGACAGGTAATGAAATGTTGAGGATGGGAATTCCAAAATCACATGTTCACAGTTGTTGGAGTTAACAAAGGCATTGAGGTGATCAAAGCCACATCTACTGTACATGTGAGGTCGGATCATGTTCTGTATTATAACTGGTCCCCAGGCTCTGTAATGGGCACTTGGGGTTCCTCCTCACAACTGTCCTCCTTCCCGACCCAGTGGATGCCATGGCCGTTCTCCCTGGGCGGGAGATGTGGCGAATGCTGGCGTTCCAGTGTGGAAAAGGTGGTGAACTGGACTCTCTTTCTCCTGCTGGTGGGCGAGTGGAGGGACTCAGTGTGTGTAGGTTTGCTCCTGAGAGACCCCACGCAACTGATTGGAGAATCTGTAACAGAGGCCAAGCAACTGGGCCTCCTGGACAGAGATGCGGTCTTATCAGGCCCAATGTCTATAACAGTTGTAGTGTGAGAGTCTTGCTGGACAGGGCTGCCTGGCACACTCATCACTAGCTCAGCATCTGTGCCAAGCCATACCCAGTCATGCCTGTGCCCTGTAGGCTCCTGGCCATGAGAGGGAGGCTTCTTGTGCCGGAACTTAACAACATAGGAGATACAGTTTACCAGAAACACAAGAATAGCCAGGCAAAACACACCCAAAAGAGCATACATGCCAATCTCCAAGTCTGTGAGAGGCCTGTTAGCCAACATTTCTTCACCACCAATTTCTACTTCTGGTGTCTCCTGCCCAGGTTCCTGCACCTTGGTGGGGAAGTTGTTGTAGTTTACCAGGTTCCCAGGGGCTTTCACAGTGCTGGTAAAACTAACACTGCTCATATCCTCCACTATCATGTTGTCTGAGCCATATCCTTTGCTGTTGTCACTGGGGCTGTTCATCATGCTTACATTTACCACAGTGGTAGGACTGCCAGGGTTTCCTGGATTGCTGATCTTACCCACTCCTCCAAGGCTGCCACTGGTTATGAAGGTTCGCTCTGTAGATTTGATGGTAGTTGTGATCTTCTGCATTGCACTCTCCTCTGTCTCTGAAGTTGAGCTGCGTGGTGAGGATGGCTTCCTCTGTTTCCTCTCATTGTCCACCTCTTCCCCGTCATTCCCATAGTCACTGCCGTTGTCCTTGCTGCTAACAGTGCTACTGTTGAAGCTGCTGGTGTTGCTGTCTGGCTTCCGGATGTTCACCTGAAACTTGATCTTGAGGCTGCCGTTGCCCACAGCTACAGTGCTTTTGCGTTTGGACTTCTGGCAGGCCTCACAGATGGACATCTCTACTCTGACCAGAACTCCCTCGCCTTCTCCCTCTGCCACAACACTTGGAGGCGTGCCCTGCACCGACACAACCCCTTGATCTAGAGATGTCACCATCAGTCTGTAGTAAGTAGGATCATAAATATCAAGAGGTGTCTGGCTGCCATCACTGAACTGTACCCAGGCACTGACCAAAGCTTCCTGAAAGAGCAGAAAATGGCACAACTATCAATTGTGCTTTGAATCTAAAGTTTATCTTTGAGAAAGTTAAATCAATGAAGACTGTTACCTGTTTGGGACACTGTAGAAGCTCTTGTGTGGTTGTGGTAGCCAAGATGGCCCTGTTGCTTCCTGGACTGAGCTGGAGAGTCATTGAGAGGCCTGTAACCAGCTGGACCCCCAACTCTGTGATGGTCACTTTGTCATCCACAACTTTGATAGTTGTCTTAGCCAAGATTGCATCAGAGAGTGGAGAAAACACCTGTCATAGAACAATATCAACAACAATTAACAATAAATTAATTAGACTGTATCTCCTTGTCAGGACCAGTGCGGTTCATCAGGTTCAAAGTAAAACTTGTGTCCTTATAAGACCTAAATCTAACTTTATTTGACTCAAAGAGGAAACTACCCCATCCAATTCTGTCTTACTAGCTGCTCTGGTATTGGTCACAAGCTGTTGGGGCCAAGCTTAATCAAAGTAGTAAGTCAGTTTATTACCTGGATGGTGGTAGTCCCAAGGTCCCGTCCCGACAGCACTCGTCCTGCTTGCAGCCTTGCCACTCGAGGGTCCTCCACCTTCATGAAGTATCGAACCAGCTTCGTGACATCCACCTGCCAATCAGAGCCCAGGAAATAGGCCTTAGGATCCCGAGGGTCTGGCTGCTCCGCTACAAAGTGAGTTAGTACCCGCACCATGGCGTGTTGAAACTGCAGCATACAGCCCTTCCCCTTCCTGTCGTCTTCTTCACTGTTCCAGCCAGGTCTGGGACATGAGCACAAAAACACATGTGTAAGTCACACCTGTCACACTGTAAATGCTTTGACCTGATATGGCCCAATCTCTCAATCCAGTCTTTTTGCTTGATTGGATCACATTGAGATATTACAGTACATTATGTAATGTAATCAAAACCCTAAACCTTTGGAGAGAGATGATTTGTTGCTGAAATTCGCTACTAGAAATCCCATGTAGAAACCAAATCAAGAAACAAATTCTTTGTTTGTTTATTTGCATGTCTCACCTTTTTGAGGTTAGTATGGGTACCCTCCAGCTTTTGATCTGGCTCAGCTCTGTGTCTGACACCTCAATCAGGAGGGGGAGTTGGGGCATCCACACGTTTAATTCCAGCTGAGCGCTCAGGTAGCTGTAGGTAAAGTTCACCATGATCTTCACTTTGCCCTTAGTCTCTTTGCCATTCACAAAAACATAGTCACACCTGTCTGACACCTGGGTAGAAAGAGATAAAAGGAACATGAATATCTTATCATTTTAATTTCCCTGATAGTATCAAAGTTTTTTTGTGAGTACGCTTGTGTAAACAACCTATATCAAACTCAGAACGAGACTGTTGTCAATGAAGGAGATGTTAGTCATCTTACCAATGACAAAGAATAATCAGATATTCTCATAAAAGTCACTATTTTAACAAATAGGCCATTCTTACAACAACAAATGCCCTTGCGGCAGTTTCACACTGCATGTGTTACCATAGTAATGTCAGCTGGCTGTAATAAACTACTGCGATGATCACCGGTCCAAAGCTTTAGGAAGAGGCAGCATTGCAATTTTATGTTAATCAAAATATCATGTGGTGCAGTGCTGAACATCAGTCCTTCACAGCCAAGTGCATTCATTACACCGTAATTTCAAAGGTGACCTTGGCAAGTTTGGGCGACTGCTGAGAGATCTCATGGACATTTTGAGACACGTGTCAGGAGGTTTTCATTGGTCCTCTCAACAGCCACTGCTTTAAACAAATTGGATAATTAATGCGGCATTGAAATTCAGTCACCGGCCTGTGGAAGTGCACGGGGGGGGGCAGTGACTTTGACAGATAGCCTTAAGGAGGAATACAAATAGCAAATAGATTCCCTTCTCTAGTTTGCATGAACCCAACAGTTAGTGAGAGGATGTGCTGTCCCTGAGACAGTTAGGGCTATTTCTGAGAGGATCTTGTGTCATCATTGCATCTGAGCATCAGTCATGCTCAATTAATGACCAGAGCTTACACTTTAGAGTGACCACATCACAATGTGTCATCCTTGCTGCTAACTGAGATGCCCCGACCTCTTCTCTGCAAATAATCCTATGCTTGATTTATATCCAGACAACAGATTTACAATATGTGGCCCTTGAACAGTTGTTGTTATGGAAAAAAAATCTAATGCAAGCATGGAACAATAGACAGAGAGGGGCTGATTTAGTTCCAATGAAGTCATCTGGAGTTTGCATGTTTTAATTCAGTGAGGAGGCAGTCAACCAGTCATCCATGATCCAAGACCCTTTGCTCATTTTTTTTCTTCATCAGGGAAACATCTTCCAAGAGCTCCACTGAACTTAACATGAGGCATGTTCAAATAATATTATGAGGCATCAGTTGAAAGGGAATGCCATTTTAATGTGCCATCCACCTACTCATCCTAGTCGCAATCTTGTTCTGCAGCCAAGAATATCCCTCAGTGTTTTTGGTGTCAAAAAAAGATATTTATTTAAAATTGGATTTGACTTTCATCACTGAGTACAGTATTAAAGACAAACAGAAATTTAAAAATGCTGAAATACATGCTTCACTGGCACAATTGTGGTTGTAGTTTTCTTGTTCAAATAAACAAGTTAGATAAATCAAATAAGCCTTAATGAGCCAAATTGCCATGTCATGCTAGAAAAAGTCCTGATTAATCAACTAAATAAACATCTATGCACAACATGCCCCTGTTTAAAATGTTCAAGTGTCAATCCTGAGCTGACAAAGAGAATGCCTGTGCACATTTTAACTCTGTGTGTCATTCATGCACACGTGAGAAAGCTTTCCATCACAGCAGATTAGCCATTGTTTTGCTTTTGTTTTGTCACATGAGCTGTTCATTTTAGATAAATCCTCCCCCATCTATCATTTGCAGATTTGATACTCTTCAGGCAAACCAGAAGAGAAAAGATATCTGAGTCAAGCTGTTAGACTAAGAAGATTAAAGGGAATATTTGTGACTGAAACTGCTATCTGGTCAGCAAATACACTGAGAGTTACAGTAAGCTTGGAACAACAGCAAATACAGCTACATTACAGGGTTGAAAAGAATGATTTAGCCCTCATCCGGCCTCTTGGCATCCTCACGTAATCCTGCTTTTCTTAAAACTGACACCCATCTGCACTTAATACATGTGCACTTACTGTATATACTGTCCTATGGATGGAGCTACAAAATACAAAATTTATTAGCCAAGACATCTGTCGTTTGCTGAATCTGCTTAGGGACATATTTAACCAGCAAAAAACATATTAGCAAAGTGGAGTCCACTGCATGTCTTTATTTTTTGTTTACAATGCCACTCCACCCTTGAGTAAATACATTCATGGCCTCTGACCTCAGGGGCCAGGGGCCTGACTTTCAATTTCATCAGTAAACAAAGCCAGCTTTTGGCAGTCAGCCGTGCTCAGGTTCACAGGATAAAAGGGACAAGTCGCAGGATGGGAGCACAGTGGCAGACTGTGAGGTCATTTGTGGTGAGCACAGTGTCTGTTCATTGTCGAGGAGATTGATGGGCGTTGTTGTCAGAGCCCAACTAATAGTTTGTTTTACTGTGTGGAAAAGAGACCAGGAGCAGAGGTGACTTTGGTACAACTTATTCATCCGCATCTGTCCTTACCATCACACATGAAACCCAATGTGCCTCTGTGGAGCAGCTTTTTAACATCCACTCCAAATTGCCCTCCCTCTCCTTAGCATCATGAAATGTACTTGTGAAGCCATTACGCTGCAGCAAAACAACTGCACTTGGAATGTGTGAAACCTCAGAAACTAAAAATAAAGAACCATACAGATATTGTTCACTATACAATATCCAGAGGAGGCAGAGGTGGAGGAGGAAGAGGAGGAGGAGGAAATCATACCTTGAGAACATCTTCATCAGTAGAGCTACAGTCTGTGTAGTCAGATACATCTGTGACAACTCCATCTTCCTCCACAGCTACTGTCCTCACAGGCATCACCACTTTCTTTCCTGTCAGTATGGCAGTGTTCAGGATCTCTGTGTCCTGCAGGAAAGAAGACACAGTCATACCATAAAAATAACACATATTATATACTAATTTAATGTTCTTTAATTTTACATTTTATGCAGTGGAACTACTGCACAGCTAAAGGTTTTTGGTATAGGGCTATCAATGGGGTGCAAATAGAGGAGGAAGGTAGGAGAGATGAAGTGTGACTCAGTGACTCAGTAGTCATATGTGACTCAGCAGAGTTAATGTTGGGTGATGACCAGATCACTACATGGAGAGGAGAGCTACTCTTGGACTTTTCTGCACAGGCGTGTTCCTCAGAGGGATGCCATGTCAGTTCAAACACAGCCAAATAACTAGAAACATGGACATGCACTAAGAATAATCTCCACACATATTCAGTACAGCCCATTCTCTAATGTTCATAAATAAGGGCAGTTTAGAGTGAGTTTTTCACTTATTACAGTGTGGCAGTTCAATCCCTGGCTTCCCCTGTTGGCATGTTTTCCTTGAGAAAGGCACTGAACCCCAATTGCTCAGGATGATGAGACCAACATCTTGTGTGGAAGGTGGCTTCTCTCAGCATGTGAGTATGTATGTGAATGGGTGATTGAAGTGGCGAGTTATAAAGTGATTTGGATAAAATTGCTACATAAATGCAGTCCATTTACCAGGACCAGGTATTTGTGTGTGTGTGTATGTATTTGAATGCATGCATGGGTAATCAAAGCATGTAAATGAAGCAGATGGATATGTGTCTCTGCTATAAAAACACACTGTTTTAAATGAAGTTGAAATAATTTAATATCGTGTGTGTAGATTAGTATGAGAGAAGTGGAGCACAGGCCGGTCAAGTTCTGTGAATGATCAGTTAAATCAAATTTAAAGAGACACTTGGCCACTCTGAGTATGGAAATGAAGCAGATGGATATGTGTCCCTAAAATGTAAAACTGGTTTAAATGAAGCTGAAATAACCGAGCATTTTTTTTCCCCAACTGTCATTACAATGTAGTTAAAAAACACTGATCTGAAGGTTGTGCTAGTGAGGCTTTCGCCATTATGTAGAAGTATTGAGCAGCAGCACTAGCAGAAGTTCATGGAGCAAGGCTAAGAGTGATCAGTCAGCGCTAATGTCCCCTCGAGCCAGCCATCAAATCTCCTCATGTTTGGCCCTCAGCCTGAGGTCAGCTTCTAATCCACAAGAGAGATGAACCATGTCAAATTCACAAATCAGGATCCTGTAGCATATCCTCATAACTTCAAGCACTTCAGCACTATTATGATGGAAATGCAGCAGACTGCACTGTGAAATGTGAGTAACCCACTGCCCAAAAGTATATCATAAAGTACAATAATTCTAAACTTTTAATTATTAATTACATATTTTATCAATAATATGTGGTTGAAAAACTGCTAAGAAATGAAAAAAGGCATTCTGGGTGTATTATGTGACAAGTTGTCATTGTCGTGTGTCATTCCCAAAAACAATGATTTACAAAGAAGTCACTGACCCAGGTGACAGACCAATCAGATTTAATATTGTAATTCAAACTGGTGTAAAGTCTTGTGTAATGCTCCATATTTAGCGATTATATCATGGATTAATTATAGCGGTAGCATGATAAAGAGGCCTGTGGCACCAAAATAGAAGCACATGAAGCAGCTGTTAGGAGGAGAAGATGACCACATATTGCACGCCAGAATAGAGCAGAACAACACAGAAGAGAGACATCAGCTAGCTGACAGTCAACAACACAAGGTCACACTCTGCTCAAAATAGAACCCATTTACTAAACAATCCAAAGCATATCCAGCCTTCTGCGTATGCAAACCAGACAAGAATGGATCACAGCAAAGTGCATTTTATGATATTTTCATGCACCAGTGCTCAAAGGATGCAGTCCAAGTGTCGGCATTATCGGAAATGCTGCCTGTCAGTAACATCAATGCAGGTTTTAATAATGATTAGGTGTGACATGGAAGCTGTCAGCTGACTCACCATTACAAGAGGAGCCAAGCCAACAAAGTCCCTCTGAGTGGTATAGATCCTCATGGCTCCTTCAGTCTTGGCTACATTTTTGGATGCAGACGGTAGCTCCAGCTTCCATATGATCACCTGACTATCAAGAGGACTGCTCAGCTCTTCAACTTCAAAATCCATCTGAAGCACTTCCAGCAGACTGCTTTCAAGCCTGGATGGGAGATAAAGAGCTGGGTCAGTTGGAAAGATGCAGTATGCATACAACACATATACACAGAGCCTGCCTACAATTCCAGTACAACAAATTATGTCTAAAAATTAAGATAAACAAAGCATAACAATGAGACAAGACATGATAAAATAAATGTTCCTGCAGCTTTCCAGTGTCAAATCATGTCATCATTTTGTGCAAGCAGTATTGCTTTTTTGTGTGTTTTTACTATTTGGAGACTGTCTAATTCTTTCAGCACCTTCACTTTGCACATTAGCGGCAGAGACAAAATCTTTCCTTCACAGCCACCAATACTTGAATAAATGATTACTCCACCATTGGAGTCTCAAATTCTCTTCCCTAACATTAACTTCCTGTAGAGATAATTATGTCTGAAAAAAGGTGCTTTTTAATGTTCAGATGCAGACACATTTTGCATTATTTGAAAGAATCCCATAAAACTAAAACTCTACAATCCAGCTAGCTGCTCTTTGAGGCTGTTCTTTGGCACAGTGATGCTTTGATCTTAATACTAACATCAGCATGCTAACATGCTGACATATAGCAAGTGTGGTGTTTACCATGGTCGTTATCTTAGTTTGTGCATTAGCATGTGAACATTTGCTAATGAGCATAAAACACTGGTAGTGCAGCTACAGCATTATCAAAGTGATTAAAGTTAATCCCTAGGGGATACATGATTGTGAGTGTGTCAAATTTCATGACAATCCAACCAACAGTTGTTGAGATATTTCAGTCTGTGGTGGGCCAACTAACTCACAATGACATCCATAAAACTATGTCACCTGCATGGAAAGTCAGATGCTCCAATTTATATTGAACTCATCATGTCTTTGCTAAATACAAAATGTATCACTGGCTGAAAATACCCAAATGTATTTACAACAGATAACTGAATGGAGACATTATCACCATCTATGACCAGAGCAGATATTAAACAATACTCATTGTTTAATGTTTTGAGTGTAAAGAAGGATCACTTTAACCACTGACCAGATGTATAGAGATATGATGTGGTGACATTGCTGATGTGACATATTGACAGCTCAGAACGCATCAATAAGACCTCATTTTTTGTGTAATGCAAAGGCATTATCATATAGGTTGCAGTGACCAGTGGACCGTACATCCCTACAGTATGGATTCATTATTTTAATGTCTACCATCAGACTTTAAATCTGGAAATACGTCATATTTAGGAAACTGTCGGGGCTGTTCAAAGAGAAGTAGAAAGTAACCTGATAAAGACTGAAACTGGATTTTGAGAGATATCTAGCTCAAAATTCATAGTGTGATGTTATGAATTTAGCCCTTTGGGTAGAAAGCGTGGCGATTTCTAGGAGAGGGATGTGATCCCAGTAGTTGCGACAAGACCCAATCTCTCCATTTTTTTTTTTTTTTTTTTTTTTTGTATTTTGTAGAGGGCTTTGCATCTCTAGGCATTTTCACAAATCAAACCAAAAATGGAATAGAGCTGAATTTCTCTGTGCTTGCCCCGTGCTGGAATTGCTGGTACTGTTAAGTGCAAGAAGAATAAAAGGTGTTCTGAGGACAGCAGCATCCTGCATGCACAAAAAAAGTATAAACCTTTGTAACTTATAATGGCCTCTCAGTGATGCCAGCTAGAACAGAGTGTCCTAGCCATGGATTCAATTTTCTCCCATGGCCCAACTTAGTATCCTTGGTTTTATTTCTTGGCATTTTATTGAACTGTAGAAAAGATATATTGGTGGACAAAAACACAGTAAGCATGCACATACGCACATAGACATTAATACACCCTCTGCATCAGTGTGTATGTGTTATAAATATCTGTGTCAGAGCTGTGCAGACATACAGTAAGTCCTGTTTACCTCATGAAAATGACCTCTAAAGAGCTACATACCAGCTGCTTTTGTGTAGTAAAGAAACAACTGGAGAAATTGCAAATCATATTTTGTTAATCCTCCATTAAGTTTCAAACTCAACAACAAAGCATACAGAAGTCTTTCTCTATATACCCCCCCTCTCATATCGGCCCTTATTAAAGGCAAGGCAGAGATTTAGTGTAATTGAATAATCTTAGCATATTGCTCAGAGACCTGAGATTAAAAGATATTAATGGAATTCTGGTCAAGTATCAAAACAAGATACGCTTTGACTCACATAAGCAGGACTATATCCCCTTAAGTATGCATTAACACAGATATCCATAAGATAGAGGATGCTGCCATGCTATTTACGCCCTCAGTCATTCTTGTGAGGCTTTCAGGGGAATGATGCTTTAACAATTTGTTTACAGCAGTCTGTCTATGAGTAGCAGTGCTTTAATATGAAGATCCAAACCAAGCCGCCACAACAGAGGATAAAAAGGGCTTTAATGTACAGATACAGCAAATACTTTTAATGCTCACTAAAGAAGACAAGACAAAAAGTCAGAGAAATCCCCACAGTGGTGTGACAGTAGATGCTCTCTGCAGGGGTTCTGTTGGTTTCATGACATTTTAGAGAGGATTAGCCAAAATGACTGAGTGAAAAACTATGTTAACCCATAAAGAAGTTGTGATAAACAATGTCATAATCCACAGCAAATGGGGAAAACAACTTAATGAGGTCAAACCAATAATAACGAGCACAGATAAGGTCAGTGTTCTGTTTCTGGTTAAAGTAAGCTGTGTCTATTGTTGTATGACCTCTTGAGTCTACTAGACAAACCCACATCTTCAGGAAGTTAATTTATCCTTGTACTGAAGTGAGTAGATATTATATTAAAGCAAAGTTCAGCAAATGTTATTCTTTGTCTACTTTTAGGAGGTTATTTTTTGCCATCCTGAGAAAGTTGGCTGCATACACTTGCTCTTTTCCAGCTATGCCAACCATTCACACACAGATTAGCGCTTTAGTTTTACAAGCATTTCTTGGAGCTGCTCTAGAGGCAGAAATAATCTTATTGTTTGAGTTAAATCTCAACGGATCAGTTTTTGGGACCACTGTCAAACTTAAATGGCAAAAAAAAAAAAAGAAAAAAGAATGAACTCAAGTGCACATCACAATTACCATTCTGCTGAATGTAGGCTGCATTCAAGACGTTTAGATGACATTTTGGTCAGCTAGACCAGTTAGCTCACCTAGAGTAGTTAACCATGCTAGCAGCATAACAATGTCTGTTGGTCCACAACCTTAATCCAAACTGAAATATCTATCTATATTCATTCATAGTCTTTGGACTATGGTGTCATAGGACTTTGGTGATCCCCTTACTTTTCCTTTAGTGTCATTCATTGACATTTGTAGTTTAATAATAAAATATCTCCACAATATTGAATGGATTGCCATGAGATTTGGTACAGACATTCATATCTCCCTCAAGATGAATTGTAATAACTTTGGTTATCCAAACCTTCTAAAATCATCATTGCATCAAAATTTTAATTAGCTGTATACTTTTGTTTCTAACCAAAGAAACTAAGGTCATAAACACCTCAGCTACCTTGTGTTTAATTAATTAGCAAATGTTAGCATGCTGTTGAGAACGTAGAGTTTCCACAACACTCAGAGCAATTGGTGCATTACAGAAGAGGTTTGACTCTTTCAACCCTCCTCTGTCATCATTGTCATGCTAGCATGCAAAACTAAAAAGCAAAACACCTGCTAAACATCAACGTGTTAGCACTGTCACTGTGTCTGTGCCTGTTGTCTTGCTGGTGTTTGCATTTAGCTCAAAGTACTGAATGCCTCAGTACTGCCTCACAAAGCTACATGGCTGTAAGTTAGACCTGCTTTGTGTGTCTTATACTTTTCAGTTAACCAGAAGAGGTTTGTAGTCTATGCAACACAAAAGAACTGAAACAAAGGTTCAACTGCAGGATACTGTTGTGGCAGCAAGGTAAGAAGCAATCGTGCAAGACAGAGAAGGATTGAGAGGACATGGCATAAACTTCTTACCCTGTTTTGCTAATGCCCTTTTTTAAAACGTCCTCTAATCTGAAGAAGCATGGGCCAAACTTATATGACCTATCTGTTAAATGAATTGAATGATCTCAGTTCAGTGAAATAAAGCTGCACTCCACTGAACTTGAAAGGACATCTGAGATAAGCTGCTTGTTGGAGAAAGGGTGTAGCCCCATTTTATAAGGTTATGGTGCAAGTTAAGTACTTCTTAGAAGTCCTAAAAGCTGACTTTGCTGAACAAACCTGCAAATGTTTTGTTAAGAGTTTAAGTGTAATATTTGAAAATGGCCCACTATAGTTTTGCCATAACTACTTTCCGGGCTTGTAGCTTTTAAATCACAGGCTAAAATATCCTATACCGCATGCTAGGAATGCATGGACAGGCACAACTGGTAAATGTTTAGAAATGATTAAAGCACAGAGGAGAAGTGGGCAATAAAGGGAAAAAAGCAATAGCTATTTACAAGGGGCAGCTTTACAGGAGCACCTGCAGCCAACCTGTACTTGGAGAGTGTCCTCTCAGGACACAGTACAGTATGCTACTGCAGTAAGCTGTTGTCAGACTTGCACAGTGCAGATGCTCTGTCTTTTACTCCACAGGTGTAGAGACATGCTTTGCAGGATATACATTACTATAGTACCACGTTTAACAGGTAGAGACACTGCAAACCAACAGCAGATGAAAAACTCCCTTTGGACCTTTGGAGTAGCCTATTATTGGTTCATTCAAACAATAACAATTTAATCTACAAATATGTGATAAATTTCACAGCAATAACAAAATAGACAAACAAAGACAAAATGTACTGGCATAAGCCTTTTAGAAACACTTGCCTTTTTCCAGGTATGGGAGCCTTCCTCTGACAAGTAACAGCGATGGCTCCATCTGCACCCATATCCAGAGTGATGTCCCACAGTAAAGAGTTACTGGGTGTTGCTGTTCGAAAGGTCACACCTTTCTTAACTGTCGCTCTGTGAAAAGTCAAAAACGAAAAGGTCAAGAATGTGGTAAATGTGAAATCCCATATTAACAACCAACGGAATTTATGGCAATGAATGGTTATTTTAGTATATAATGTGAACAATTAACTAAATATGTTTTTATTATTGTCTTTATTATTTTCCCCTGATTTTCATTTTTTTTCTTGTGATATTAATAGACTGTGAGCATTGTTAGAAAATCCGATCTGATACAGACTCCCAGGATTTTCCCCACACATAATAAATCTAAAACTCAGACAAACCAAGAGGAAATTGTGAAAGAAAATGTAAACAAACACTGATTTACTACCACCCTTACACCACGCTTCTAACCATACTCAACCCCTTTGTATCTGAAAAAGCAAAGAAGACATTGTTTTCTCTGGTCATCCTTATGTACACTCATTATTTAAACTGTACAAATAGATCATTAGTTTCCCTGGCATCTAATTTGTAAATGGTAAGCATTATGCATCTGAACGAGTAGACCTTCCCACTGGGCTTTCCCAGCATAAGCAGCTTGCAGTAGGTCAAATGTTAATAAGATATTTGTTGTGATCAAGTAAGACCAGGCGACGCATGTAGAAATCCCAAAACAATCCAGTCTTCTGCTGCCACAATACAATAATCCATATGGTCAACTACTCTCACGATGTACTGCGCCCTCTTTCATATACTTAAAGCTCTAATAAGTGTCTCTGAATACTCAGAAACAGCCCAGACATCTTGCCTCAAATAGTTTAGAAGAACAATCTTGTGTGATTCTGTGGTCTTCATCTGCATGCAAAGCTGTGTGGTTTATCTCTGGATATTTGAGATAAAAACAAAGTGCATTATGAGTCTCTGAGGAGGTGTAATCTATGATAGGAGCAACAGCAATCTGATGCTGAGCACTTCTCTGGGCTGCTCTGAGTTGGGGATTGGAGACATTGCTCCCTGGTTAGTATAATGAAACAAAACAATCTACCAATATGCATCAATTGAATATTTAAGATAACCTCAATGGTTTTCTGATGCGTGTTTTGTCCACATTTCGCACATTTTGAACGTCTGTGTAAACCCCTCGTTTGTGACAACATTTTCACATCCAATATGTAGTCTGACAGAGAGTTCTCAAGTGGCCACAGATCTTGGCACGAAAGTTTTGGCCGTAAAGTTACACTGAGACAAGCGGGTGCATTAACCATAGGAATGAAAAATTAGAAAAGAATCTTTTCTTTCACTCTTTCTGTTTCTCAGAATTAATGAATTTGGCTCATGATACTGCTAAGTTCAAACAGACAAAGAACTTTACAGGTTAAATGTTACAATTAAAAAGATATGACTGAGCAGTGTCTTTTTCAATAGTGGTTTTAATTGTGTACCATCATGATCAGGGAGACTGCCGGTTTCCATTCTAGCTGTACACCAGAGAAGCTGGTTTATCTGATTAACACAGGTTCAGCCAGGGAGCACAGGGCTAAAAGGTGAAATCACCTGGCACAGCCGCTGGCCTGAAAATAAAACCCTCCAAGTGACTTTTGGTCATGATTGCACACAGGTGAATGCCACAGTTCAGAGTCCACAGGCACTTTAAAGGCCATATTATTTACCATAAGGTGGATGTATTGAAACATCTAACCCCTCACTCTCTGCCAATTTTACCGCAGAGGTTTCTGTAGTAGACGTGTATCTGGAGACACACATTGAACTTAAAAATTCCAACTCCAACTTATTAAATCACTTCTGGCTCTGAGCAGTTCTCATCAAATAAAGCAGAAAAAGGAGCCAAATACTGTAGCTGTGTTAGTGTGTGTGTTCTGTGTTAATTTAAACTAGCTTCTCTATGTACCGTGCATTAGTGTGAATGACATAAGAGAACAGAAAGTAGCTGGCACAGTGTTTGTCAGAGGGTTCCCAGGATGGAGAGGAGCCAACAACACAGGGGACAAACACTCAGCTTACGCTAAATTAGCAGGGAGAAATGCATGCAGTTTTGATGTAAACAGGCTACAGCTTTCTGGTTAGGATGAAAGGTGAGAAACTCTACCCTCTACCCTGTTTCCGCTTTATATGGCAATACAGTGGAAGGAGTATGCCATGTAATAATGATTTCTGGCTCTGCAACCACAGATCCACTGTTTTAATTCACATGTCAATATCATACAGGCCCCATATGACCAAGTCTCCAAGGGTCGTCTTAACTCTTTTGTATAAATTGCCCAAAAAAGATGTAATGTATTAATTAGTGAGCTGTAGAGGTGCCAATAGGTGGATTTTGTTACCTTTGGCCAGAGCCCGGCTAGCTGCTTCCAGTCTTTATGCTAAGCTAAGCTATGCTTTCAGAAGCTTCATACTTGGCATACATGCATACGTATAGCATCAATTTTCTCATCAAACTTCCAGCAAGAAAGTGAAAATATTCCTTTAAGTGAAAAAAAGTTAAGGATAAAACATGGTTTACGTGTATTGTGAAAAAACTTGCAATATGATTTTTTTTGTTTGGTTCAATGTCAATTACTTCACTTAAAGGTGCTATATGTACATCTTTGCTATTGCTACATAGCCAACATTAGCATTAACCGGTCAAAAGAAACATTGTGAGTTAAGCATCAAACTTCTCTCCTTTTCTTGCCAAGAGAAAAGCACTGAAAAGCCACACCAACCAGCAACCCAATCCAGTCTCCATAGCATCCAGTCTGCCCTCATTTCACATGAGAGGATGAGGAAGTAGCATTGCCCAGAAGAAATATTTTAACCTGTTGTCTTATAAACATAATAATGGCTCTTGGAAAGTTAACAGTTGTTAATGGTGTCATTGGGTATGTAGTGATAGCAAAAACGTACAAATAGCACCTTTAACCCAACATTGCATTTCATATTTTTGTGTTTACTTGTAGCACTGATAGTGAGACTATAGAGAATTGTAAGTGCAGTGTGATCATTTGCTTTCTTTAATCCAGCATAATCAACAAGGTAAGCAGGATGGCATGCTCTATGTATTAATGAGAAAACCTGGGAGGACTGTTAATCTAGTAATGGCCTCTGAATAACATGCCTTGCTGTGATGAAACACCTCTGTGTATTGAGCTGAGAGGAGTAGGGTTTAACTAATAAAAAGTGACAGTAACAAGAAGACTTATCTCCAAAGCCCTTTTTTCTCTCTCTCAGCCCCCCTAGTGTAGAAAAAATAAAAAATCTCCTGTGACTGGAAGAGGCGTTTTTCTTCTGAGTGGCTAGGAACAGGAACCACTGTCCATGGCTTTGGTTAGCAGGCCCTGAGGAGGCAGTGGGCAGGGGGAGGCACCAGGGCAGAGAAGATGGATGGCTGTGGAGACTGAAGCTGACAGTGTGAGAGAAAAGCAGTTCTCAGGTGCTGCACCTGCCATCCATCTCACTTCTGACCAGGCAAGGCATGAGTGGCACTATTGTTTCACCTTTTACATACTCTTCATTCACTCACATACACATGCATGCACGTAAAAATGCCACCACACATATGCACACACGCAAATTGGCACACAAATAGAAACACACTCTGTCAAATACACTCAAAGCAGATCTTGGCTCTTGGCCTCTATCAGTCAGTTCCCTTCCCTTATTTATTTGTGGAATGCTGTTTTCTTTAAACTAATTTGAAAGATCACAGAACCATGGCCAACAAAGGAAAGTAAAACTGCGAGACAATTCAAAAAATGTGAATACATAATACAATAAAACACAGACTGAGTCTGATCAAAGATATACAAGAGAGACCGTATCCTCTGTGTGAGCTAGACAGCGTGGTCCAGATGCATTTCATCACCACAGCTGCTATCAAGATGCTACATAGGGTTTGTAATGACTTCCCTGATACAGTTTGTGTTCCAATCTTTGGCTTTGTGAATGCAGCACTCAGGGCCACTGTACCACCAGTGAACCCCAGCGCAATCGGAAACAGATGCAATCGTTAATTATGCAGTCAAATGTCCACCGTTTAGCCAGTCTGATGGCCAGCCATCGGCAACGTGCTCACCGTACTTATGGAGCAGTTTAGGGAGTTGGGGAGATGCTCATGCCAACACTCCTGCCAGATGGCACTCGCTACCGCACTAAAAATGGATGTAAAAGTCCTATTTGTCACACAGATGAAAGATTAGGTTCCCTGGTTGAAGAGCTCACTGACATGGTGTCCTGCTGATACAGAGGCTCAAGTTTACTTATCACCACAAAATCTTCCTTTGAATAAAACCCATTGAACAATACTATTGTGCCTCCTGGTTGACTTTTAACTGCTTTAAGCAAAACGGAAAAAAAAATGTAAGATCGTACTCACCTGGCATACGCTAAAAGGAATAATCTAACTGCCCTTCACTTGGGTAGTGTAATGATGGTAATACAACACTATCGATGACCTTTATCAAACTGTCACTGAGAATGACAGCTTCATTTTGCTAGAACGGACAGGTGTGGCTTGTCTTTTTCTCAATCGACCTCAAATTTGTATGTCCCTTGACTCCAGCTATAGACATCAATAACAGGTTTATCATGCTGATGAGAGAGTATTAAGCAAAGCTTAATGGGACATTCAGACAGTGATAAAGCACACAGACAGCTGTTGAGGACTGGATGCACAGGGCTTGTTAATGCGCTAATAAGCTGGGGGAGGGTAGTACTGTGTTACTGATTATGTGAGTTAGAGAACAGCAAGGGTGTTATGTCATGTTTATGGGATACAAAAAAAAAGGGGAATTTCCGAGTTTAGTCACCAGCGCACACTGTATAAACACAACTGCCCATCAAATAAGGTTAATTACTACAAAGCTTCCTAATCTTCCAACCAAGAGACAATGGCTGTGAGGAGAGGAGAAGAAAGGAAAGGAAAGCAGATGGGAGGAGAAGAGGGAAAAGGAAGAGGAAAGGAGAAGAGATGAGAGGACAGAAGGGGGAATGGAAAGAAAAGGAAAAGGAAGAAAAGAAAATGAGAGGAGAGGAGACATTACTGCTATCTGCTTTTTGTTCAGAAACATGTGTGACTGAGTAAATGAATTAAAGCAGCAATGATTGAAAGTGACAGAATGAAGAGGGGAAATCACAGTTTATTTTTTGGCTTCACTGCTTCAGCTAAAATCAAGAGACAGAAACAAAATGAAACCAGAAAATTAATTCAAATACATAATCTAAGCCTTTAAAGCACACGAATGCCCAGGTTTCTGATCTATAATGCAACTTAATGATTCTCATTTAAAATGTTGGATGAAAACAGCTTCAGCTTTATGTCTCTCAGAAAAGAAGTAAACACCACTGACTCAACTCTGAACCCTGACGTTGAGGACAAGCTGTCCACTCAATCAAT
Organism: Lates calcarifer; assembly: GCF_001640805.2. NCBI lineage: Eukaryota > Metazoa > Chordata > Actinopteri > Centropomidae > Lates > Lates calcarifer. The sequence continues at coordinate 16,714,871 of NC_066845.1, forward strand.
ATTTAGCTATTCCAGCATTCACGATTGATCTGACTAACTGACTGTCTAAGTGAATGAAAGCAGCACCAGGTGAAAAAGGAATTAATAATCCATGACTGTCTCCTCACCTGCTCACTTTCACTGAAGCATGTGTGAACAAGTCAAGGCGGAAGTGAGTCAGAAATTATTTATTTCCCAGGAAGTATTGATTGTGCTGCACAGTGTTTCTCGGTCCATGAGGGCAGACTGTGACTATTTTTCAGGAATAGTTGGATTAGCTTCCTTCAAGGACACCCTACTTGGTATCCCCCCAAAACACTGCAAACAGCAACACCCCTATCATTTATTACATGCTGTGAAATCATTCCACATATGAAAGATGCATTTATGACATACTTTACTCATGATCCAAATCTACACACAAACCAAAATGAATAGCTGTAAGAAAAACACATTTCATGCTTCCTGACAGTCCATTATTCACTGGCTTGGAATAAAGCAGATAGTGTCTGAAATAATAAAATTTAAAAAAAAAAAGAAAAGAAAAAAAAAAGTCAGTCTCTAATCAAGTTTGCGTAAATCTTGACTTGTCTGCCCTGACAGCCAACATAGACAAATCCAGCTATGCTGCAACGTGGTTCTCTTTGATCTCTGTCTGGATGATGATAACAAAAGGCATTACGCTGCAGATGACCATGAAAGCCATCAGTGAAACGGTGAGAACAAGTTGGAGGCATTTAATCACATCCAGTTTTGACATGCCAGTCTCCCATGTTGCATCACTTCACCTTGAAAAGAGGAGTAACAAACTGACATAATGAGAAGAAGCCATGAGAACAGATTCAGTCTTGTTTTTCTTTCTCCCTTTTGTGCATTTGTATTTTGTCATAAGACAGGCAGTTGAGGCAATAATTCTTGGGAAATATATAAGTATATTTCTTTAAAAACATCAGTGTAAAATTAGTCTCTATTATCAAAAATGTCACAGAGACCTCTACAGAAATAATTATCACTTCAAGACGGTACTATAAATGCTCTCATCTCCATTCAAACAGGAATATTCTGCATTGCAAAAATGCAAACAGAGCTTTAAATTAAATTGAGCTAAGCTGGTAATCCCCGTGATCTTTAGACATTCAATAGCAGTGCATTGCATGTATGAACACAGGTCCTGAGCGTACCCTTTAAAGCAGAGCAATAATGAGTCACAATATACATGTAATTTCATTTGATCCATGCCAACTTCGATGACTACCGCTCTTAAAACAGTCCTTAATGTCATCAGGTTATGCTCATTCAAACATGTATTTCTCTACTTTAACTCAAATAATCTACCCTCACTTCCCAGAAAGACAGTTAACATCCATAATATTTTCCGAGAAAAGCCATAATCCGTCCTAAATCTCATTTCCTTCAACGTTCTTTTATTTTTTGATGGCACAGGATTTGAGCAAGAATTACAGATGAGGACTAGTACTGTTAGTGAACAATTCCCTGTGTTGAATTCTTATTGACCAATTAATTTGGACTTAACTGAAATCACAGCCCACTGAAGTGATGGCAGTATTTTACTTCAGTGAACAGCAATGCATCTTTACAATAGAGTCATTCTGATGGCTGGAAACTGTGAGCCAACAGAAAACACAGTCTTACCTGAGAGTGAAGTTAGTCAGCTGAGCAGAGCTGGCCATGAGTATGTAGAATGTGGCAATGTCAGTCTTCTTCAGCGGTTTGGAGGATGTCCGTATGACAATGGCATTGCCAAGCTTGAGGCGAGAAAGTGTTGCCATTCCTTTAGGCACCTGCAGAAGCCGTACACTGCCAATCCTCTGCATGGGAGTGAGAGGAACATACTCAGCCTGCTGCTGTGAGCCACTCCAACGACTTCCATCCACAGAATTACACTTTCCATTGACTTTAGGCTGAGCCTGGTAGTACAGCTCCACAGGGTTCCCAGCAGACGGGTCCTGCCTCTCCCTGCTGGTGCCCTCTGACCCTGGCGCAAACCAGCCAGGCGGAGGAGCCAGCTCAGCTATGCAGGTTCCCCTCTCGCCTCCCATGGCACAGGAACCCCTCACCTCCTGGGTCTGCCAGAAAGCATACACTGTCACACATGGTAGCTCATCCACAGCTCCTTCCCCCCTGCCCCAATCCCTCCCTGCAACATAGAAGAGCACCCGCACTTTAGGCTTGGAGGAGAAAACCCGAGGCGTCAGCACGAAGGCCTGGATTTTCCAGTTAAAGGTGAAGACCTCTGGAGCATTGAAGAGCTGCACAGACTGGACCAGATCTAGAGGCACAGGCTGCTCTGTGGACATACTGCCATAGCTAGCATTGACAGCTGGCTGGCGGCTGGCTCTCAAGATAACAAAGGGCTGCGTGTGACTCTGCATACTGGAGTTCCTCATGAAGTCCTGGCCAGCCTCCTTAAGGAAGAGGTAGTCGGCATCTCGCACATCGTAGGTAACTGGCAAGAAGACAGGGAAAGGCACTGGGCTCTTACTGTCGGTCAGCTCTTTACTGCTCAGATCTGTAAGGTAAAAACAGAAGATTATACTAAGCTTGTTTAAAGCCACAGACATATAACATGTTACCACATTTTTAAACAACTAGAATTCTCCTTGAAACAAAAACAACGTAATGACGTCATTTCTCTAAAATTAGTAGCAGTGTTCCTGGAACTAATACTTGAGCCCAAAAAGTCAGCCAAGGCCAAATGATCATCTGAGTGGGGTATGAAAGTATTACACTAAACGGCCTCTGAGCTTAACTTTAAAATTCCTATAATGGAGCACATAAGTGAAATGACTCATGATGGGGCAGAAGTTGAACTCTGCGGCTTTGTTAAGGGTCTGTATAAATTATTATATAAGTTAGTGGTACTGTGAGAGGGGCTAAACCTTATGTCAAAATAATATAAAAGTGTTTAATTGGTAAAACCTGTTTAATCATGTACCCCAATCTTAATATTTCAATTGAATTTCTATTGTGCGTCACAGATACACACATTAATGAAACCCTGATAAAGAGGCAGAACTGTATTAATGAAAATATGAAGCTAACTAAAACAGAAATGCATCTGAAAAACTGAAAATGATTCAGTGTCTTTACGCATGCATTTATGCATCAGTCACTTGTGTCATTTGTACAGTGTTTTCAAGGATTACAGGCTGGTTGTTAAATACTGATCACAAGTGCATGGAATGACCTTTTTACATCAGTGAGTAAAAACAAACCAACAGCATAAATATTCCCTGATCTGGTTTAAAAGCAATAGTAGCAAAGTGCACCTTAATGAACAGTCTGTCTTTTTGATGTAACTGTTTATATAACAGTTAACTATATTTGCAAAGGAAGACAAAGACTCTTCTTTGCCTTCCCAGAAAAGTCAAATAATCCTCCCTTTACTCAAATGAGAAATTAGAATACCTTGCCCACTATACATCATCCCTCTGATAATTTTTGTACAGTCTCTAAACAATATCCAAGTAGGATATCATTTCAAAGAAAGATAGTATTCTAAAATTGCTACTTAATTTCTCATAGAATTTACTTTTTAAAAGCTGTTTACTAAAATGTAAGTAAAGTGATTCAAAATGTAATATTTTCTTTAAAAATATTGTCTATCCCTATTCCCTTTCCTCTGCCCCAGTTTCACCTCTCACGTGGATGATCTGCCTCCTCTGTATGGGCAGGAAAGGTGGGATCTGATATATCTGGCACAAGGTTGAAATCAGCCATCTGAAACTGGGATTAAAATGGCTTTTCAGATTGTCAGCAGGCTGTGAATACCCAGCAGAACTGCCATGAAAAAAATGAGAATAGTGCATCATCACGTGAGGAAAAAAAAAAACAACCTAGAGACCAGATTTGAATGAAAATATGAAACTAACTAAAATTAAACGAACTAAATTGAAAATTATTCAGTGTAAATTCATTTATGTATTAGTCGCTTTGTATCATTTGTACAGTGTTTTCAAGGATTACAGGCTGGCTGTTAAATACTGATCACAAGTGCATAGAATGACCTTTTTACATCAGTGAGTAAAAATAAACCAACAGCATAAATATTCCCTGGTCTGGTTTAAAAGCTTGATGGTGAGTGTTTGCCCCAATGGAAAATAGCAGAGGCAGAGGTCACCCAGCCATCGTGTGTCCTCATTAAACATCCATTTTGATAGAATTATGAAGATTATAGCAGCTGACCTTAGTGTGCACTGTTTATCTGGTGGCTAATTGCCCTACTTGGTGAATTAAGGACAAAAAAACACTGGTGTTTACCCTGGAGATTATAGCAAAATGGATGAGGCTGCATTAAGCAAAGTATTGCATAGTGAAAAACAGCTTTAGAAGCAAGACCTAAACAAATCATAATCTCAATATAGAGCTATAGACCTGTGTAAGATGAATTTGTGAAATTATAAAAAAGATGCCACATAAAGTGTTGTTGTTTATTTAATGAGGAGGCTTGAAAATCAGTCATCACATCGCTTATGGCCGCTGGCATTTGAAGAGTCCGTCTATCATGGTCTCTCTGGCTTTTCATCCTCAGCAAAGAGCCTGTCATGATGGTCTGACAGTTCACACAGCAATGACTATACTGTAAGTGTCACAAACATGTCAACCCAGCAGCCCTCGGAGGAAGACAACAGCATCTCCCCCTGCCTCCACACACAGAAAAGAGTGTCAGTCATGTTCACTGAGTGGGCGACACACTGCACGAGGCAGAGACTGGAGCTGGGAACGGGGCTTTCCTGGCTTAGCCTACCAGTGGCCACAGTGACAGATGTGCTGTTTAATACCAGAGCTGGCAGCCGCTCCGGCTGGAGTGAATATAAACTGGCTCACTGTCTCCAGAAGGGAGAATGCAACGCCAGTGTAGAAACAAAGTACTTCACATGCAAGTCCATCCCTTTACAGCTGGGTTTGATGGGTCATCTGTGCTCTGCTTGTTACTTCACATGTGTTTCATTTTGTAAAAACTCTAAGGAGAACATTTAGATTAAGCATACATAGCACGCAATCTATTTGTGAATATGGTGCCAGACTTTGCAGGAACTGTTTGTTTATGATTCATTGCAGTTTAAGGGAGGCATCCTTCTCCTTTGCCAATATTTTGGTAATTTAACAAGTAGCCAATGTAAGCAAATCTCCACTTCTATGGTCCTCTCATCATGATGAGAGTCCTGCCCTCAACTGATAAACATGAGAGCAAATCCGCTGCACCAGCTGTCCAGCCTCTCAAATCACTCATTTTGAAGACCCTGAGCTTCTCTTCCTCCTTGGCTGAGTCAGAAAGCATCAGTGTTGCCATGCAGATGCTACAACTGCCTTTAAAAGCCACCTCTACAAGACTGCTCTCCTGCAGACTGAACATGCCTTGTGCTGTTGCTTTATTTTATTCTTTATCTACAGTGTGTAGGTTAAGTGCTCTGTAAAAGGAAAGGAAAGGAAAAAAAGACTTTCCTTTTATGCAGGGATATAAATCATATGTTGTTAATCAAGTCTTTGTTCACCCCTCTCTGTTTCCAACTGAAAATACTCCTTGTATCAAATTAGGTTTTTGAGTTGTTTGTTTTTTTACACATCATTTGAAACTATCACCAACTTTGACTGACTGACTGATTTTCACGTGTTAGTTATCCCACAGCTATGTTGTGTTTTCAGTTTAGCCACTTGCATCTAACAATTTTTTAATGAAATGACAAAAATGGAAATGAAAAGTATTCATGTTAGTTAAGCTTGAAAAGAATAGTTCTCTTACTGAGATCTGTTCTGTGTAACTAACTACAAAGTTTACTTAGGGCTTAAGTCTTACAGATTCATTTCAAAATAATGTTCCCCATCACCAGTTTTAATAAAAACACTGCTGTATGTAATGAGCAAATTTTGTCCTGCAGTCTGTCTGAGGGCTCCATATTAAATTCTTTTCACTGGCATGTCGGCCAGCTTCTTTTCAGTGTGCTTGTCTTTCAGCATTATTTCTTCAATTGTAATCAATCTTTGTATTATTCTATTAAAATGCACAAAGCATGAGAGACCATTGTGAATTCTAATGTGCAGTAATGACTTTTACCATATGTGCAAAACAGCTTGCAGAAGTGAGTCGGCTCCCAATATCATCACAGACAACAACAATGGATGTCTGCATTTTAATCAGTAATTGAGAGATTAAGAGACATGTTTGTGTCTCAAAGTTTCTCTTTTATGCTGTTTTTTAAAGGTTTTTGATCAAATATATGGCAATATGCTAATTAGAAAGTGTTTGTAATAATCAATATGCTAGTGACATAAATTATGCACCTGTAGCAAACAACATTTTTTTAATCTGATGTTAGCTTTGTGTGTTTCATTTTTGACTGGCTGACCTTTGCAGTGCATCTACCTCTAATAGAGCACCAAAGAGTCTCATTAAGATCTGACAGTTTGCCAATGAATAGGTCCTCAGACACAAAAATCTGTACTGATGTGTGGGACACTAACACATTTAGCTGTCATCTTGGGTGGGAAACAGATGTTCACAACAGAGGAAAGAAACCCTGTTAGTATGCTCAGAAATGTTTAAGTTAAAGTATGTGTCAGCATTGTGGTTAATTATCAAAGGGCATCTATAAATTGGGAGAAACTCTTATTCAAAAAGGTCTAGACGTCTTGTTTGTTAGAAAAAACTGCACTGCTACAATGTAGTGTCTGCTGTAGATGCCTAATTGGAGTATTGTGGTCCCAATTAAATGAGACGCCACACAGACCTGAGTTCACCTACCTATTTGAAAGATATTGTTACATTGAGTACAAAGCATTAAATTTAGATAAAATATAGTATTCAAAACTTTTCACTAGCAGCGTATTTATGTCCTGTGGTCAATACTCTCTTGCTGATTTGTTGTTGTGCCATTTACTATATGTCATGACAGTGAATTATGTGCTGGCAACAGTAGAGCTGCAAACCAGGCCTGGCTATTTGCCCTTTCCAGGACAAAAGTTACCCCCAGCACTTCTTATCAGTAAAAATCTCTATAATCTAATCTCTATAGTCAAACTACACTTAGCAGCATTATATTCTCAACTTACATGCTTAAGGGAGTGTTTTCTACAAACATACAATTATGATATAGTGCTGATCATATAGCATGTAATGCGCTGTGGGGCTGGGTAGTGAGAGGGTGGACAAGATAAGGAGAGAGAGAGAGGGGAAAGAGAGAGATTGAGGGAGGCTTAAGCTTGTGCAGTGATTGGTAGGGATTGCTTAGTCCAATGAGACTCTTAAAGCTGCTTTGAAAAATCTGTTTTATCACAATTTCTCCATTTTTGTCATCTTTTTATCCACATAAATCAGCCTGCCTGCAAATCCTGGAAATAGCCACCTATGATGCATTTATAGGCTTTACAGTAAATGCTTTTGTGATGTGTTTTTTTCTATTATCAAAGTTGAGAATTTGGATTGCCTGTTTGGGAAAATAGGTTCCCCTGGTTTTCCAGCAGACATCCATAAGGGACAGTTGTATATTCCCAGAGAGAAGCAAAGCACGGGGCGTTAAGGCGTGGCTTAAGTTGTAATATAAGCCCGTCAAGTCTTTTACTCCTCACCGATTTCATTCCTAAATGTTTAATATCCCACTCACAGCTGTGTCACTCCTTAGCAGCAAGTAAGACACATATGCTCATGTTAGCCTCACTGGAACGCTGCATCACTGTGGAGTAAGATGTAAGTTGGTGGCATAAATTAGGACATTTATATATTATTTAGACTTGTAGGGAAGGTTGTCTTACTGCTGGCATGGCATTGCTAAAAGGCCCACCTCCTTTTAGTAACATGTGCACAAGATGGACAGTCCATTATAATAGCGCGTTTATTTTCAGCTGTTATCATTAAATGCAATGTGGACACAGTATGAATGCTTAAATAGAGGCTTTAGGTTAACTCACTGCACTTGGTATAAGCTGGTCTTGTTCTCGTCCCTCTCGGGTATTTTAGATTTTGAAAAAGCAACCAAGCAATTACTCCCAGGTCACTTACCTTGTGTGAGAACTGCTGTAATTGTTGCAAAGACTATTTGTAAGATCTTCCAGCTCTGGCAGTAAAGGCTCATTTTGGCACCCGGCGCGGCTCGCTGTTCCCGGCAAGTTCCCAGTGTTCCGTGAGGATTGGTCTTGTTTCAGCAGAGCATGGAGCGGATCGTTTCATCCATTTCTGCAGTTCGCACGCTTAACATAATCACACCTGTGGGAGTATAATTTGTAGCGTAGTCCGTGTTGAAGGTAACATGGACCGCGCATCGAGATCTGTTCATGGGCAGGTCCCGCGGTTGTGCGTAAAAGTTGCGCGTAACGATCCTGGAGATATCTCTCCTGAAGACTTTGTGTCCGGTCAGAAGATGCGGGAATCTCGAGCTGAGACTTCGTGACGGAGGATGTTCAGTTTCGATCAATATTACCCTTCTAAAGCAAGTAATCTCAACATCTGCCGCGGCGGCAGGGACTCTGCGGTGTTAAACGGCTGTTAGAAGATCACTGACTGTCTTGTGCGCAATCCTCAGGGCACTAAACTCATCATCTGTCACTGTTCATCCGCTCATGAAGTCACGTCCAGTGCGCAGCTGGTAGGATTAACCCTGCGCTGGTTTGGATGTAATGTCAGAAGAAATGATCAAACCTGACGTACTAAGTGTCTGCTGACTTCCGATCAGTTAATCTGTTAATGTTGGGGGGCTCATTATGCTGTGACTCTGGGTCAACAGAAAAAGCTAGTCTAGTCATTACGGAGGATGGATGTTCAGATCTGTTGCGGAAATTGGAAGCATAGATGTAGTGAAGATACTTTACCCACCATGTCTTTGTAATACATCAGTGACAGCACACTCAAATGAATGCAGATATCATAAGAATGAAGTCCTTTCAGAGGTGGAAAAAAGAAACTGATACTTCTCTGAAAGTCTAATTAATTTTTGTTTTACCTAATACTTGTCTTATGATGGAGGGAGGCCCCTGGCTGCTGAAATGCACAGCTTCACCAAACCATTATCAAAAAGTGACTTCAGCTTCCCCATAATTTCCATAGTTCTTTACAGCAACAATTTTTGTCTTGCTTAAAGTATGAATTCATTATTCTTCACCCCAAATTATAGATGATTATCTGCACAGAAAGCCAAGATATTGCAAGACTGTCAGACCTTGATTAGTAGAGAGTATGTATTGTGACATTTTATATTAAACCAGGCTGAATCAGGCTAATTAGGATGTGATTACATCACTCTCACCTCATTGTTATGATTCATTCAAAATTTAGAGATTGATTAAAGGAGAAATTTCTTCTCAAATTATAAATATGACCAAATTTGAAAACTTTTACAGTTTTTTACGGTTGCCCTTTGAAAAATTCCTTCAGCTTTAATTCCTCTGATATTTAGGTCTGAGTGGTTGAGAGCATCAGGTGGATTTTTAGTGCCCTCTGATGGTTAAGAGGAGTTTACATGTCAGTAATGCAAAGGTGAGTGACTGTTGCTTGCAGACCAGTTGCATCAGAAATTATTAGGTTTTCAACTCACTTTAGCTCATTTTGTTAACCTGATGAGTAGAAGAGTAAAATTTAAATTCATGCATGTACCCACATAATATTTTTTATGAGCAGGTGCTGTGAGAACATGATGCTAACACTTGCACAACACACTCTGTTTTTGCATGTATTGGGAACAGGGAGCATCTTTCAGGAGGCTGAAATACAACCATCCATCATGCATTAGAAACAGAACACAAACATTAATGTTTGAACTCATTTGTAGAACTTGGTGCACATGCTGACTTCTTTCACTCCAACAAAAGTTGCTTGTTTGCAGACTTGTAGTGGTAAATGTAATGGGGCTTTATTGACTAATAAAGAGGATTAGCCAACATATCAACACACAGTGTGTGACCAAATCTCACAGTATCTGGAGACAGGAGGAAGTTGCCACAAGCTACTGCTGTGAGCTTATTTGTGCTCCTCCCTAACACTGCAGCACTGTGATAAGCAGAAGCAGCAGCGCTGCCGTAGGATAATTTAGATCCTTTCCTCTTTACCTGCTTCTCACACGCTGAGATACAGCAACTACACTTTGTATTACGAAAGGCTGAGGAAGGAGATTTATCCCCCAAAACTGGTGCTGAAGATGTTGTAGCAGTACATATACACCTTCCGTGTTCATGCACATTCATACACACAAACACAAAACCAGAGGATGTAAGAGATGTCATGAATTCTTGTCATATATCCTTACAAGCACAAATATTTCATGAGATTCAGCTGACTTTAATAGCTCAAAGTAAACAGAACCACAATTTTCCCTGCTATGTAAATTAGACAGTTTTGACTTGGGGAACTGGCAGCTGGATGGTTGAGTAATCTCCCAACTGAATCTTCATTAAAATACCAGAGGCATGCTCTTGTAAGGAAACAGCCTTTTTAGTCACCTGATGTAGCACATAATGCGAATCACTTGTCAGAAGTGTCACGCCTTCACCCATCATTTAACATGACATTAAGTAGTGTGAGAAAAACATCTGAATTTTGTGACCTTCCTCTGGTTAATCCCTAGAAGGGGCATCCAGAATAGCTCGCAGATGCAGAGAAAACATATGGCGAGACCTGTCAAGAATATGTTATGAACACTTAAAGGACAGACAAACAACACAGGCCTCGGGATATGCAAGTTAGGAAGTTGACATAGATGGATGTCACAGCAGAGATGTGCTAGAGTGGGGAGAGTGGCCATAAACTGGTGATAGATGTGAGTGCCACAAGGAAGGGAATGTGTTTTCAATGTACATCATCCCTCTGTTTGACAGATAGAGGTAGCTTCTGCTGAGGTGCATTTAGCCACACACAACACTCTAATGTTTCCATTCTCATTTTCATTGCAAACTGAGAAAGAGAGTGCACCAAAATTTACATATCTTCACAATAACATTGTTACTAACTACTATTGAAGGTTAAGTATATGGAGTTGTATGAAGAGTATGTGTGCGTTTGTGTGTGTATGTGTAGTATATACATATTTTGCAGTTTTTGTTGGTCCAACATATCTTATTGTCATAATATTTGCAGTGTTATTCTTATTTATTTTTAGAGATATATAAGCCCTGTGGTTCTATTTGAGAACTGCATCTGTAAAAGTTACTATTGCTAACAATGATGACTGCTCCTACAGTGTGGGAAACATGGTTATTTGCTTTGAGTTAGATGAGGAGATCAACACCACTCTTTCTGTCTGTCTGTTAACTATGAAGTTGCTGCCAACACCTGGTTAGCTTAGCTTAGTATTGAGACTGGAAACAGGAGGAACAGTCCAGTTTTATAAATGTATCATAATCAACCTTCCAGCACCTCCAAAGCTCACCAATTAAATCTGTTTAATGTGAATAAATTTATGAATAATAGTTATATGCATCTTGAAAAACAACAGTTATTTTTCCCACAAGTTTTATCGTAGTACATAAGTACATAACCGATAAAAGGAATTGGCTTAAGCCATCGGCTTCACATTACATTAACGTACATCTATGTTTTACATTAACGCACATCTGGACAATCCCTGCCACCTTCAAACATTTGCACTCTACACATTACACTTTACATTTTAATTTTTTAATTTCCTTTAGCACCAATATACCAAGACAAATTCCTTGTATGTGCAAACATAGTTGGCAACAAAGTCTGATTCTGAAATTAGGCTACCCAATACAATCCCCAAAAAAAACCCCAGAATATTAGATCCACAAGACCACAACCATCCACAAGACAGTTTGCCATTTGACCGGGGTTTATGGGCTAAACTCCATTGGTTGTTTTAAAAGTGCTGGTTGCTGGATTTTGTTACTGTTGGAAAGAGCCAGGGTAGCTGTTTCTCCAGTGCTACGCTAACCAGATTCTGGATGCAGCTTCATTATCACTGCACAGACATGAGAATGATGTCAACTGTCTCATCTAACTCTTGGCAAGACAGCAAATAAACACATTTCCCCACATGTTAAACCACTGTGTTCCAGTGGTTGAGGCTCTGCAGTACTTTTGCAGAAGGTCACACTATGTATGAGAGGTTTTGTCTTGGGAAATAAAAGGGCAAGCTAAAAGGACAAAACATTTTTGTTTTGTTTTTCTTGTTTGTTTGTTTTGTTTTGTTTTGTTTGTTTCACACCCTGGCAGCTCCAAAGGTTGTTGTTATTAATGCATGATTACCTAGAAAGCATCAGCAAGTGGTTTGTAAGCCACTAATAAAATCAAATACAGTGTAAACACTTAGAAATGGGGCCTCATTAGAAAGCTGTACCACTTTTGAATGTTTTTCTGTAATTGAGATACTTTGCACCCGTGAAAAGAAATTTCGCCCATGGAAGACTAACTTCTAAGTGTTAAAAACTAACATTTTGCCAGTGTTTGCTGTTTGGTGCTGAGAGGGTCTGATCTCGAAAATGAATCATAACACTACATTGACCATAACTAGCCTGAAAGTTGTTGATAAGTTTTGACTTATCTGAATAGAAAGTTATTTCAAGTTAACACATTTTGCCATTTGTCACCAGATACATCAACACCTCTGTAAATGTGGCTCAATATCAAATCTGCTGAAGGTGTTTAATTAACTCATAAGAACCCTGGCATCATATTGTTTTTTTTTTTTAACACTCATTATTTCTCTGAATGCAGACTCGGGGTCTGCAGGAAATTATCCAGAATAAACAGGATTTTAGCACAATTTGTAACTGTATGCATTTTGCAGGTGGTGATAGCCGTGACCAAACACAGAAATAAACTGAAGAATAAAATCTGACAAGTCAAACTACGCCCACTAAAGCGTCAGATCAAACAGAGTCTTCTTAAAAACCCGTAAGTCACTACATGCAATTACAGTTAGGGATGCTCCCATCCACAGTAGGCTCTGTCTACACCTTCTCACGCAACAAACCTTCAAAGAGTGTACATTGTTCAAACTGCAGTGAATAACAAGCCCTCTACTTATTGTACTAAAGCACACCATTATATTCTACACTGGATTTAACAGTGAGGCAATTCTTTGATATGCTGGAGGCTTCTTCCTATTAAATGACAGAGAAAATGGCTCCTGTGTCCTTAATAGGAGGGAGGCAACTAGAGGCCTTTTCATATTACATGTCTGCACAGCAACCACTGCACTCCCACGCAAGCTGCTGCTCTCCAACCATTAATAGCAAGTCTGTAAAACTTGAAAGGTACAAAGCAGAGACCTGAGCAAACATAAGCTCAGTTGGCTCAAACACACCTAGAAGCCTTATCTCTCTTTATTCCCCAAGGTCCTAGGGGCATACGGGTTAACTCTGCATGAGCGTCATCGAGAGTTAGCTGCAAGCATGCATTAAGTTTGATGTGCAACTGATACTTCACATTCTCTAAAAGTATTTAATGTGAATTGGAAACATTTCACGCAGTGGTAGCTGCACAAACAGAGATGAAAGTCCTGCCAACGCTCTTGAGTGCACACACTGATGCTTACAACTGCAAACTTATAACATTAATGCACTCTTTGACTAGCATACCAATAGTTGTTTTCTCCAAACTCTTGTGATGAGAAATGCAGCTGCAGCTTCCTAATCCAGCCCAAACTGGGCCATGAGAGACAGCTCTCCATGTTTGGGTTGAATACCCCAAGCAGCCAAAGAAGAGTTTGTTCAGCCTAATCTGTGATGTGTGACTTTTTCCCCTGCTGTCATACTCATGTAATCTGCTGTTTGTGTCGCTTTAAGTCCGGAGTAGTGAGGGGTTGAAGCAGGAGACTACATGATGGGAACTGTCATCTCCGTCCCATCGATGGATGCTGCCAGTATCCTGCTAATCCCCGGAGTAATCCCAGCACCACAACAGAGAAATCAGACACACCAAGGCAGGCAGAACAGGGCTCAGCAGCCCTCTGCACAGCCAATACATACTGTGGTGTCCACACAGGCACATTCACACAGTGTTAACACAACAACACCTACTTTACATGAAAATTGGCTCTCATGCTTGATTGACGATTGAACTGATGTTTACATGTTTCGACAAATAACAAAAATGCATGAGGCAAGTGAGGATAGTTTGCATTTTGAATGAAACTGAGTCACATCTCTGGTAGAAAAAAATGACACAAGCGTCCAAACTGGGGTGTGTGTGATTGAGATTTCTGGCACATGCTATCTAATATAAATCCCACTTATTTGGTTAACACAGACACTCCTCTAAACCACTGAACTGAAGTTTTCATTGTATTGTCCCTCTTGAGACTGACAGTTACGTGAAAGCAGAAGATCTTGAGGATCATTCAGCCGAGGCAAAAAAAATCTGATGTCACCTGAAAAGGTAGAAACCAGATGGAATCTGACTGGGTGAAAACCAGATGTTTAGTTGCGTAAAAGCAGCTTCTCACTATGAGATGTAAACATTTCTCCCTTCTCACATTTTCTTTTATGCCTAACGAGGCTTTGATGTCTCTGTGACTTAAATAATTCTTTCTGGAGGCTGCCAGCTCGATAATTATCCAAGAAATATGTTAACAATAGTGACATAAAACAATAATAAGATCTTGACATCTGAAGATTTGTTTCCTTTTAAAACCAAAAGAAGAATCCATTTCAGGCAATTATCAAACAGTTAGTTTGTCTCCTACAAAGATAATTTGTTATACACTGAATCTTCATGTTTTAATAATCGGCTCATTAATTTCCAGTTTAGTTATCTTAAGGAGGTTGTAGAGGAAAGGAACTCAGTGATGCAGTATTCAGGACACAGTTAAGTGTAGATATCTCATAAAAGACTCATTAGGATCCCCTTGTCTATCTCATTCATCTATCATTTACTGTTTTCCTCAGTTTTTCGCTACGCTGGCAGCATGGATGTATGGATGGAAATGTCAGTCAGTTGGTCAGTCGATCCACACTTGAGTCTGACTGAAATATCTAAACAATTATTGAATGGATTGTCAGGAAATTTTGTACAGACATTCATGGACCCCAGAGGATGAATCCCAATGACTTTGGTAATATTCAGATTCTTCCTGTAGTTCTACAATGAGGTTCACATCTGTGGTTTTATGTGAAATATATTGAGAACTATTAGATGAATTGGCATTTTATTTAGTGCACACATTCATGTCCCCCCTCAGGATGAATTGTGATCACTTTGATGATTCCCTGACTTTTCATCTGGCACCATCATCAGGTCTAAAAATGAATTTATCCAATACTTTGGCGGAATACCTGCAAAACTAATGGCATTCCCATCAGCATCCATCATATGGTAACATAGTAAGTCCCCATATTTAACATTTATAAGAAGTGTACACTTATGAACACTGACAAGAGCAGTAACAGTTGTTAAGAAATACATTAATACATACTTGAAGCTACATTATTGTGTTAAGTGCTAATTAGGAAATGTTAGGACATACATTGAACAAACACTGTAACTATCAACTAACATCAGCAAGTAGCACTAATATTGGGACCATGGCTGGACTATGTTAGCATGCTGACATTACCATTTAGCTCTGTGCCAAAAGTACAGACCAAAAGTACAGACTCTTAATTTTGTATATTATTTAAAAAAATGCCTAAAAGGAAGTTTCCAGTTCTGGGGTTGTAAAGACATAGCCCCAAGAATAATATCCTCCTTTCTCTCTTTTGTAAAAACTGTGTAGAGGTTAAGTGGTAAAATGGATAATAGATGACTGAGTTTGTTTTTTATGGCAGCATCACTGGCTCCATGACAGCTATAGTGGATTAAATCTCTACTACAATACAGTTTGGGTGACAGCTCTAGAGGTCAGACAAGGAGACTAGACAGATTCTTATTTCAGTTGCTGGCAAGCTGAGAGGCCTTGACCCAAATTTAATATGTTTGCCAAAAGGACATGTACATACTCAGTATGAGTAGGTTGTTGGCTGCACACCTTAACAGTGAAAGAGAACCAAGAATAGATGATAAAGCGATGTCTAGCCTTGTCTGTAATCGGACAAGTGAACTAAAGGGTAAAGATGACAGGTTATTTAAGTGCAAGGACAGTTAAGTACAATGCAGGCAGGCAGCAAAGATATTAATCTACTTTGAAAGTGGACCATAAATGCTACCCAACGGACCTATGAGGCTGATGGGGTTGATGGAGGGGTCAGTGAGAGTGAATTGCAACACCCCATTGGATGAACATAAAGGTCATGAGGTGGACCTTGGTAGAATCAGATTGTCAAGGATGAGAGGTGCTGGGGGCAACGTTCAATAAAACATGAGAGTAATCTTCTCACCAGGAATAAAAGTGCTCGGCAGTTCAACTCCAGGCTGCCCAAACAGATTTCCCCTGTGAGCCAAAAGCACTGCAGCTGCTCATTCACCACGGCTGGCAATCCAAGCTGCCATCAAATCGACAGCCGTTGCCAGAAATAGTGCTGGAAATTGGTCAAACTATCACACAGTATCTGACCTCTGACAAAGCTTATCTTGCACAAGAAAACGTATGGAGCTAAAATGATAGTGTCTGTCTGCTCCAGCTCCTCTTTCTGCCTCATTAGTTGCTGATATTGGATAGGTTATCTCAGCTTACAGCACATTTTAAGGTTGTAGCTGGCTCACCTTATCCTGAAAATGCTGCACTGGAAAGGTTACATTTTTAGTGAGAATATCACACCTGAAACTCCTTTTGAATATGATGATTAAATGTGCCCACTGCTTCCCCAATATGTCTCCTGTGTAGCAATGAAGGTGTGTCAATGATGGCTACATCCTGAGTTTGTTCCATCGCTGAAGACTGCCTGCTACAGGGCATGAAATGAGGAGACAGATGATAAGCTTCTCCCTCACGCTCTGGGGAACACAGTCAGCCATGATGGAATGAATCATGACGGGCAGGAATCTCAGAGTCAGATAAGCATGTATACACCAACACTTCTCAATGCATTCACAAACACAATATGGACAGCCCCTGATCTCTATTTGGACATGGCTACTGGATTCTTGGAGCCCTGGATGCAGGAAATTCTTCAAGCCTGATTATGTATGCATGACTATGCCCAACATGGATGCAGGATGTTGTCTGTTGTCATTTACTGGATGCTACTCCTTGATTAAAGTTGAAGTATGCACTCTACAAAATGTATGTGTTTTTGGTTGAAATTGCATTCCTGCACATGAGCAGAAACAGCACTGCAGAGCAGAAGCAGTGAAGAATTAAGTAGCGAAGACTGTAAACATCAAACTTCTAAGTCTTCCCCTTCAGCATTCTTAAAGACACTCTGCAAAACCAGAGGGGCTCCACATCTTAAGCCCAATTTCCCTTTCACTGATAGAGTGCCAAGTTGCAGGAATTACCTGGCGAACTGCGATCAGGTCCAGAGGATTAGCAGGAATATTCCTTTCCAAAAGTCAGACTTTTTTTTTTTCATCTCCAGAGGGTGGTTTAGGAAAAGGCCAATGAGCGGATGTCAGAGCTCAACTTTAATTTATGTATATTTCTTTTCGTGGAAGCTCACAACAGAATGACATGAAGGCTGAGCAGTTAGTCAGCCATGTTATTAGATTTTTTTTTCTTACTGGGAATGATGGTGTGTACATGAGGAGTTTTAGGACAGGCAACATGTCAATCTAACAGCAGGTGAATAGACATATGACATTGTATGTGATCATATTATGTCATACAAATGATAAGGTGAAATGTGTGAAATGTCTAAATATTCAGTTGGGAGGTGATGCAGCAGTGCTGCCATCTAGTGCTTCAGTCCTGTACCTCACTGCCTACAGTGGGATGTAAAATGAATTCAGTTCTGGACTGCATTCATTTTCTTTTCATTTATCTTCTGTGAAGCATGTGCATGTGTGTGTGTCACTGGGGATTGCGCCTTAGCACATACTTTTATTCACAGCATTTTACAGTGCCAGGACTGCACATGTCTCTTGTAAGGGTAATCCCAGAGGGAATCAAAGCCACAGTCTTGGCAGTGTTGTTGCCATGCTCTATCCATTTAACTTCACAGCATGTATCTGTACACATGGTGTTGTAACTATGTGTAGTTTGACATTGATGGTTTGACCCTTGAAGGGTCAGTTCACCTATATATACAAATAAATTAATTGAATTAAAAATTGGGTGTACCTCTAGTGGTATCTGGTCCTGCTGACAGTTTTTTTTTATTTGCCCAGGTTGTGACATTACATTTACAATTACATTTAAAAATTGGAAATTGGAACTACTCAGCTCCTAATCAACAGTGGGGT
Source organism: Lates calcarifer (assembly GCF_001640805.2). Lineage (NCBI taxonomy): Eukaryota > Metazoa > Chordata > Actinopteri > Centropomidae > Lates > Lates calcarifer. Next base: position 16,733,094 of record NC_066845.1, read on the forward strand.
CTGTGAATTATCAATAGCAGGGGAATTCTCTTGATAGACAAATTAGTACTGATGTATTTTTTCTATGCTTTGAGCATCACTTTACCTCCATTGTGTTGGGGTGGTTAAAGAAATCTGAAAACCTGGTAAAAAAAAAAAAAAAAAAAAAAAAAAAAAACCACTATCTGAATGGTTGCATACCACTATAGTGGTAAATGAGAAAACATGATGGTCTCTATTTTGGGTGCATAAGCCCTTTAAGGAGATCCATATTGTATTGATTAGTCAGCAAACATGTAATTCTCCTTCCAACCTCATAGATCTCTTAGTCCATGTTAATATGTTATCAAACCACATATTATCCACAAGCATTGTCTCAAAAGCTGGATATGGTAGCAGCTCTGAGGCAAAATGTTAAGAATATTTCAATAGTATTTTGCAAAGTCTGTCAGTTTTGTGGAATTACAGTGAGAAGCAGCAGTGCACTTGAACCACTAAAGAGTTTGCTGCTGTAGGCTAGACATGGCAGCAGGAGACTGATAGAAATCATAATTAGCACCATACTTTGGCTTAACGGATGACAGTTTCCTAATTCAACAGTGTGGACTCTTCAGTGCTTGACATCCTCAACTTAAATCTCTTAAGATGTCAGCTAAGAAGCAGATGAACAACACTACAAACTAGCTATAGCTCATTAACAGTTATAGTGGCAAAGTAAACTAGCATAAGTAGCCCTTTATTGTACCTATGGTAGAGAATTCTTTTGTCACTTCAGGTGATATAGATGTCACCTCGAGTTTTGTTATTGCTCTGCTGTCCTCCACAGGCTGCTGTTGTACTGTGGCTCTGCCCTGTGATTGACTGTGTATGCAGCAGGATGAGCCACACCAGGACAGAGCCACTTATCACTCCGGGAGCAATGGATGACCCAGGAACAGAGATGCAGCCTGGACCACACACTGTGTCATCTGTCAGCCAGCCGCGTAGGTGAACAGGAGGATGAGAGGAGATGAGCAGAGCTGAGATTTAGAGCCAGCCCTCTTCACATTATCTCCCCTAACACCATTGCTCATGTTGTGAAACTTCCTGGAGCTAAGAGCCACTGGAACAGACTTTACAACGGGGGAATAAAGGGACAGCTGAAGGATGAGGGTAGGCATGCAGCACCATCGGGTGCACACTGTAGTGGTTGTACTTCTAATGAGAATAAGACTCCAAATCACTATGTTCATCAAGTGCAATGAGTGTAAGGGAATTTGTCATGTCAGCAGTGACACAAGGACGTATTGACAACCCTGCACCAATGCCAGCCAGACAAATCTCTGAACATTTATTCTCATTCAAGGAGAGAAGATTATAGTTTGATTTCAAAGTTCCACTTCACATTCACCCTTACCCTCTTCTGTGCTTCTGTATAAACTTATTACAGCTGTGGTTGAGCCAATGGAAGATCATCCCAGGGGATTAAAAAACGCATTGTGCAGTAAAAATAACTCTTTTATCCCAGATCTGCATCAGAATAGACATCCATATGATCAGTGACTCAGCCAAAACCCATTATACATTAAAAACAAGTTCTTTCCATGATTGTCTTCATGTACAGTTCAGTCAACTGTTCAAACTGCTGTGTGTAAGGTAGCGAGCCATGCAGGCAGACACATCTTTCCATCCAGTGAGAGCAGAGGGAGGGATGGTGCATTCAGTGGAGCTGACAGGTACCTACCTCTGATTCAATGTGATTTATTTCCACACAGAGCGTGGATGTGGCCAGTGCATCGGCAGGTCAATTTGGTTTGGGTAGACGAGGAGTCGTCTGATTGATAGAGTGGGGGCCAGCCATGTTCTCTACGCTCGACTCCCCCTCCATCAGGGCCCCTGCTACGGTCGATTAATCCTCTGTACACAGAGCAGAGGCTCTGGCAGGGATTTGTGTGTATGTGTGCATGTGTCTGTGTGTGTTTGTGTGAGCCGCCATCTCTGACCTAAGACTGCCTCCTCCTGGAAGCAAGCTGTTATCTGGTTCATTTTGGCATGGGTGCATCTACATTATGCATCTATACTTCCATAAAATTAAGACAAGTAAATAACCTGGAGTCCTCCATAGCTTCTCTAATTTGAATGACCTACAGAAATTATAATTAAATCAAATACTACTGTCTCCACTAGATGGCAATGTCAGCTAGTAGTTTTTATTGTAGAACAGATGAGCTAAACCACACTCTATCTTTGAGAATTTAATGATCTATGTATATAAATATTTTTGAAGCAAACCTCACTAATATTGAGCCGTACCCTCAGCCATTAAACATATATTTTTTACCTTCTTCCAATCAGTGGTTCCCAACCTTTTTTGTCAGACATACCCCCACAACCCTGTCAGGTGATCTCATGCAGGCTACTCCTTTATTGACACCACCTCTCGACCCAAATGAGGTCATTTACAGACCATTTTACACTGGAAATTGTTCAAAAATTAGGAATATAAAAGTGGACATTTTGTCACACAATCGAACTGTGACTGCTAAGTTGTTTCGGTTGCATTTGTAATCCAACCACTTGGAGTGGATGTTTCAACCAATTATCCAATTCTTATTAGCTTACTATTTTAACAATTTAACCATGGAATTTAGCAATGTATGTTAACCATTTCTTTATCACCCCTATTTTAACCATTCATCCATTACTTTTCACTACCATTTCAAGCATTTATCTGTAACTTTTTATTCATTATGATCACCTATTTTGATCATTCATCCCTTAGATTTAGCAATGTATATTAACCATTTGTTCATTCATAGTTCTTAAAGTTTAAGATTTTCAGCTACTTCTATATTACTTTTATTTATTTAAACCATTTAGCCAATACTTTCAGCTATCTAATTCAACCATTTTTGCGTTTGTCTTTCTCTGCTCATCTGCTCATTTTTCACACACTCCTAGCAACATGATGTTCACATGTTATTGCATATTGTAAACATATTTCTAAATCAAATTGTAATGTCTGTTTTAGTGAAGTACTTGAGCTACTCCACAATCTTTCCACCTAAACCCTGCTAAGTACCCCTGCTCTAAATGTCAGCTTCACTGTGGTTTTCGCATATGCAATCAATAAGACAGTATTACTCCCTTAAGTCCTTGCTTCCACAGGACTACTCCATAATCTTAGAAGCAGGCAAATGAAGGAGAGCAAAGAGCTGCTGACTCGTTCTTTTATCAGTCACAACAGCGTAGCCAGCCTGCTCCCTGATGTTCACTTCAATCCCACTCTCCTGGTGTTTTCTCTCAGTGCTCACCCCGAGCCTGGCTGTGTTGGATGAGACTTAACAGACCCTTGGCCCCTCACATCTTCAAGGCTCGGTATGGTCAAAGTGCTGCCTGATGTCCCACACTGACCCAGCCCACCTCTGAGTATCTGTCCAAGGCCTTGCTTTTTGCCTGAAACCCCCAAAAGGGTTTTTATCCCTTTATCCAGGCATGGCATCAGAATTCCAGATCTGGATTAAGGTCAGTATCTGGATCAGCTGTATCAGATACCTATTGAAGCATATCTCTCCATCTCTCTTTCCTGCTCTCTGGCTTTGCTGGTCCACCAAGAAGACGTTTTATCTTGTGTTCTCCTTCTCCTCTCTCCTGGAGATGAGTGACACATCAGAGATAGCCTTCAACTAATCCTATCCTTTATGCTCTGTGAAAGTAAGTTGCGAGCCTGTAGCCCTTTCACACTTTATTTGTTGTCGTTTGAAATCATGCTTAATGTCATGCTTGACGTCAGATGGGAGCTCAGGAGCTCTTTTTAAATTTCACTCAGTCAATGATGTGCCTTTCAGAAACAGAAGAAACTTAAACATCAAAGCAAGACAAGAATTCTTCCAGTCTAACTGTTGGTTATTGTTGGAGTTGCTCCAGGAAATACTTGATGAATGCACTGGCAGCGTGCCTTTCAAGCCAGCATTGTTTTTGGTCGGGGAGTTTTGAAATCTTCCCACACTGCTGTCACTATAAAAACACTGGACTCCAGACACCAGGGCACAACATAAGCAATGCAGTAATGAATAAGATAAAACTTTCTCTCATTTCTATCTCTGTAATATCATTATGAACCCTATCACAAGCTAATATCAATCATGCAGTATTTTAGTTGTAATGTAAGTTTTTTGTTAACTGATCTGTTTTGCTCTTATCTAAACAACCTGCTGTCACTCACGTTGTGTGTTATCAGCTGTGTGTTCTCACTTCTCCAGCAGGTGGTGCTGGCAAGCTGGTGTTCCAACAGTCAGATGCTCCAATGAAGCTGCAGGCGAGTGTGTATGTGGAGCAGGGACCTATCCCCAGAGCTTTTACCTGACCTCCCATTCCCCTCTGCTGCACACACCTTGTCAGCAGGTTGGGCCTTATCTCTCTGCGACTGAACTGAGCCATTGAGCACACACTTGACCTTGTCATTATCTTGTACCTGGCTTTGTTTCCACTCTCCTGTCTCCCTTTTGTGTGTTTCCTGACTTTCCCTTTCCACGCTGTTTGAACAAAGATAAGAAAAGAGTCTATTTACTGCCCCCCACCACCACCACCACCACCATACTGCTGCCACCTCTCCACTCACACACCCTTCTCTTCTCTCTTTCCCTGTCCTTTGTTTAAGAAAGAAGCCCTGTGTTTATTACAAAGAGAGGCCCTGACCATGACCTTCCATGGCAGTTTGAGTCGTAGTAGTTAACAACGCTAAGTCTCTTTTCTCTCATTTGCAATGTAGAGGAAGGGCACAGGATCATACTTTTTTATCCTGAGTACAAAGCATATTTATTGTTGTATGTGGATGCTCTTCCTGTTAAACAGCATAAACAGATTGCATATAATGAATAAACACAGACTATAAAGGAAGGAAGGAAGAGGAGGAACAATTGGGCCATTAATCTCACCAGTTATGTGCAGCATAAAGCAGGCTACAATGTGACTATACCCACACAGGCATAACTGAAAATAATAATAATAATAATGATACCTAAGTTAAAGGAATAGTAACACATTTAAGGTGTATTTTCCAGGGGGAATTGTACCCTTTCAATATTACAGACAGTTACAGTGCAGGTTAAAATATCACATACCTGTATACATGATAATGCAGCAAAGAACTGATGTATTGTCTCCCAAACTTGTGCTGAAGTGAACTATTTTCATTGTGCACTAGTTCGATGTACTGAGCAGCAGACATTGCTCTAATTTTGTCCTGTTACATTTTTAACAGTAGTTTTCAAAAATGAAATGAATGAAGGAAAACTGCGATGGTGGTTTAGGAGCTCGTTCTCACCATAACCGAGGGATGCAGTCGAGTTTCAAAGTCGCTTTTAGAATTACAATATGCATATGCTACCCATAAAGCACGCCTCAATATATCTGTCCATCAAAAAGTTCACTGACAGCATGAGGAGAGATGGTGCTCGCCTTTGATTCTAATGCTAAGAGCATAATTTATGTAAGATGTTTGAATGGCTTTTTGAGTAAGAATAGATTAAAGGAAGTTTCATGTTTGAGGAGCCAAGAAAGTGCCTGCAAAGCACTGTTTTTAAAAACTCCTGGGGCTGCAGGAGGGTTGATGAACAGGGCGGGTGCAAATGTGATTAGCTCCAGCCATTTATTGCGCTAACAAAACAGTGTGCCAATCACAGCCATCCCTTGAGTTTTCCTCTCTTTTCTGTAAATATGAAAGACCTTGTCCCGACGGTGACTTCAAACGTGGCAGCGGCAGGCCCCATACCAGGCCATGGCGTCTCTATGAGCCCTTCCCCTCCACACATCAAACCCCAGCTGACAAAAGCAGCTCTAGGTGGCATAATGAGGTGCATCACTCCTTTCAACTATGTGTGAAGTGTGACATTCTCTGTCTCTTGTTTCATGTGTCGACACTGCAGCCTGTGTGTGAGGAGTTGACCGGACAGTCGCGACAGCCCCCCTGCTCCTTGGACACTAGCCACTGAGGGCAGCATCAAAGCCCTGAAAGTTCTTTGGGGTCAAAAGTCAGGGATGTGTACACACACACACGACTCACACAAAGGAAGAGGAGAGTAGTTTCGGTGCGGAACCTCCCCCTTGTAGCTTCCTCGAGAAATTCGATTGTTTCATGTAGGTCCAGAGGAAGGCCTGCAGACTAAAACATCAACTGATAACTCAATTTTCTTGACTCTTTCTTGGGATTCAGCGCTGGTTGACTGTAAAGCAGTTTTAGATTTGTATGTTTCACGCACATGTGCACCCTATCAGATAGAAGATACTGAAAGGCATGCTCCTGCCTTGTGACTGACTCTTCGGTATTTATGGGAGGTGATGAAGGCCATTATTAGTGGATTAACAGAAACTGCGATGGTGGGGGCTCACGGTGTTGGAACATACTGGCCTAATTCTCCCCTGCCTGTATCCCATGTATTGCTCCTCTCCACTAGCCAACAGATAAGATCCCTTGAAGAGACAGAAGCTATGCAACCTTGCACTGTGCCTCTCATGTGACCATAATGCCAGAGCAGTAAGCAAGTAAAAGACAAGTGCGGTAAGCTGCAAGAGGCCAAGCCATGCCTCAATCCACAGACAGCTTTTCAGAAAAAAATAGAGGAAACCTGGACTCTGAATCCTCCGGAGGCACAGAAAGTAGCATTCAACATGTCACAACACAGCCAAAAAAACAAAGACTGGTTTCTGCTCCCTGGAAGCACACACACAACAGCTGCATTCGTATTCACCCACCATTCATCCTGATTCATGGCATAATACAATTGGACAGGTGGATTGATAATCTAATATGGCTTAGTTTTTTTATCCTATTCCTCTCACTTTTCAAATAGTTTTTCCTTGGAGCCTGAGGGTGTGAGCCATCCTGTTTTCTATGGCCGCCGAATTACCTCAGAGCGCGCAGTGCCTAGCTCGCTGCCAGGGAGGGAGGCGAGTATTGTTTTCATGACAGAGATCAATGGGTGGGTGAATGTGCTTTAATTCTGCAGGAGCTCCTCTCCCAGGCTAATAAATGCAAGCCTCCCTGCTGACTGGGCTGTCGTGCTGAGCCCAGCGGGGGTCGGCCTTTTTGTGTTCCTGTGCCCAAATTATGGAACCATCAATACACTCCCTGGAACCAGTCAATAGAAACCCGCTTTGTGGCTGAGGGGAGACCAACTTCAAGGCTGATCCAAAAAGAAAAAAAAAAAGCTCTAAGCTCTGACACATTTACCAAATAAGATCAGAATCAGAACGTACAGATATACATGCAGCAATTCAGAACTGCTGCTTGTGCAACAGATATTGGGTGTGTCTCGCCAAAGGGTTGCATCCAGCCAAACCTGTTTGTGAACACTTTGTTAATAATTATTTACATGTTGCAAATTCTTCAGCAGTGTGAGGGAGGTGGTTCACAGTGTCAGTGCACTGTAATTGTGCTTTGAACGTGAAGCTGAAACCACTTGAGAATCATTTTGGTTGTTTTCTGAGGGGATAAAATGGAGATAATAGTTAAGTCAGTTGCAAGAACATTGCAAATATTACAAAAATTATTTAAGCTAGACTTAATTATTTCAAATAATGGAGATGAATAGAATTAGAATTCTCTAAATTTTCTAAGTTCAATTAATAAGGTCTGTTTCGAACATGGGTTTGCTTTTGAGGATCTCCGAAACACTACTTTTCAACAAAATACCACATTTCTGCTGCCTGAACCAGGGGTTGTGACACACTTTCTTTTGACAACACATACACGCTGAAAACTGTTGTCATGCATGAGTGTGTTTCCATACTGCCTTACTGGTGCTTGTAGCATCAAGTGAATTATTAAGTATCCAGCTTCAAAAAGCTTGTAAAACTCTGTCCTCCTCAAAATCTCAAACTTTTTTCTTCCCCTCTCCCCTTTTCTCTCGCTCTTTTATTTTTGTTGGCTTCTCAAACATCAAGTTGTCTCCGGATTTTCAAACAGGTTGAAAAATAAGAGTTTCCCCAGCTTGCAAGCGCATTCAAAGGGCGCGTTCTTCAGATGTGCCACCTTGCAGCGTGGTGGTGGCTGTGCAGGAACAGGATCATTCAGATATGCTAATGGATCAGCGGGGTAGCTCCAAGCGTGGCTTACCCCGCTTTAAAAGACAGCTGCCTTCTCCCTTTCTTTTCATGCCCTACTCCCAGCCTGCCTCTCTCTTTCCCACTCTACATTGATAGCAGGTTGAAATTTAATAACCATTAAATTTCTACTAATTAGACAGATAGAGCAATTAGCCGGGTGCATGTAAATCCAGGTTGTGAAATATGTTGGACAAAGAGAGTTCAGAGGATGAGTTTGGGCAGTCGTTGAACGCAGCTGAGGTTAGAGTCGGCACAGTGTAATGATATCATACTCAATGCAGAGAGCTGCAGATAATAGAGCCAGTGCCCAGTGGCCCTCCCCTTGGTAAAGTGGCCCTCTGTGTCAGTGCTTGTGTATGAGCCGTTGGCTCTGTCACTGAAGTCCCAGTCCCACACTCTCCTGGGCTATCTATTCTCTCCAGCCAGAGTCATGCTGCGCAGGAATCCTGGGTGATTGGGTTTCTTTCAGGGGCCTTATAGTCAGTCATAAATCGGAGGGGATCCTGCCCGGCCCCTCGCTCTCGCCCCTAACCCTAGCTCCAGCTGGCAGGGGACGATTGTTGGAGAGCCGAGGTCATTGCAGGGTCGCTCTCTGTGGCGCTTCTTAACTCCCCTTGCCTATTTTTTTCTACCCCTCCTCTCTGCTATTTCCCCCCCTTTTTTTCTCTGTCTCCTGGCTGAGGTTGCTAGGGCTTGGTATTTGCTTTTTAAGACCATGTTGTAATTACAGAGGAGCTCTACTCCCCTCACTGCCTCTGGCTCCCTCTCCCCTTTTTTATCACTGCTGATTGGTGGTAAGAAGCCATACTGGGGCCATCTCACCCCCCACAACAAGCTTTTGTGCCGTCTCTTCCCTGGGCACACACAGGACTGATTCATTCACATCTCCTAACCTTTACAGAAGCAGGAAAAGACCAGGGTGGCCTCTTCACACCAATCGGACAGCAACCATATGAGTGGAGGTGTGAGTCACCTACACAGAGGAAACGGGTGCAGGATTCCCAGCAACAGTACCTGCAAAACAAACTGTAGAAAAACAGGTATTATCGGTAATGCTATAGCTGTAGCCTAATCGTAGTGGTAGACGCAGGCTCAGGCCATGTTTCTTTCCTGTATAGGCTGATGCCTGCTTGGGGTTTTGGGAGGACGAGTCTGTGTTTGCTGTTTTAGGAGAACTACACCACAGAGAACATCAGACACAGCTCTGAAATGTCTTTTCTGTGGGATTGCACTCCTCTGCCAACATCTGGGACCATAAACCAAGATCAGAAAGTGACAGTGAAAACAATACCGCAATGACAACAAACAGTCTTGCCATTGGACAATAAATGGAGGAGGAGTCGCCCTAAAACCACAGTTTGGCCAGGGGGGTCCTCACAAAGAAGAGAACACTAAACTATGTAGTGTCAGCTCCTTTGTATGTCTTGAATTTGATCTCATTTGTAATATAACAAAAACAAGCTGTAGGTGTAAACTGCAAAAACAATTTTGGGCTAGAGTCACAAACCCCAAAATTTACTGCAGCTGCTGCTCAAACTGTCATTGGCCTTATGGTACAGAGGCCTGAGATTCTAATCATAAATATACTGTAGGTATAACCCATTAAAGCAGAGTCTGGAAATAAATGATTATATCCACATCACAAATCCTTTAGAGTGAGTGAAACACTTGATGCCGTGCAGAGGCTTGTCTTTCCCCTAACACACATCAAAGCCAGCAGAACCAAAATATCACAAAAATGCGTACAGTGTATAGCTATAGAAGCATGCCTTGTCTTTCATGTGTATGGAAAAGTGCCACAAACTAAGCATTGTTCCCTATGAAATAGGATACAGGCTTGGAAGAGCCATTGTTCTATTTCAGTTTGCTTGAATCTCCTCTGTTGCATGCTGGCTCACTGCTTCACCATTCTGACTTCTGACAAACAGCATCTGCACCAGGGACGCCACTTCCTCCCACGAGGCAGATGGGAACAAACCCAGTATAATCACTTCAAATAAACAGGATGCCATTAATTGTTTGCCCCATCAATTGAAGTATGTCCCTTGGTATTCAATGAGAACTTGATTAATCATTTTAGTGGTTTGACTTATTGGATGCCAATGAGAAGAGATGAATTGTCTGGCAAAGAAAGAATCACTGGTTGAAGCCCACATTACTCTGCAGAGGCCAGGCTTATTCATAACTATAGAACGTTAATCCATTTATACTGTAGCTCTACAATAACTGCATGTGACCATAGAGAGCCCAAGTAAAACCAGACTTTCTGGATTCTGTTTGAGAAAACCATTCAAAATCATGTTGGCATTTACAATAACACTCTTTTTTAAAAACTTAAACTGGAACTTAAACTTAACAGTATGTAACATAAACCCTTTTTGTCTAGATGAGGACAGTTCTTTTTTTCTCTAATAAACATCCATCCAATAAGAAGTAGAAGCCTCAGGGATGTTTAAGTCATGTGCTTCATTCCATCATGACTTATCTACTCAGTCTGTTTCCATTGCACTTTGTCACATTTTATTTTTACGGATAAATAAACTTTCCAATTTTTGTATTGCCACACTTTTTTTTCTTTACAAACAAACAGGGGAATATACATGGATAAATATGGATGAGATGTTGAGGCTAGCCAGGAGGCGACATCAGGACCTCAGCTCTCTCTGCTCTGTATGAACATGTCTGCAAAGTAAAATGATAGAATAAAATGCATGTAAGGATGCCAACAAGAAATGTTATCTTCATGTTTTCATTAAGACAACAGTGTCAAACATCTCACAATGGACTGTACTGCACTCAGGAATGAGAGTTGTACAGGGCAGATATTACTAACACATATCAGACGTCAACAGAGAGCCAAATGTCATCAGACGTAAACAAACACCTCCAATCTTTGCTGAACTGAGGACTTCCTCCTGGTGTTGTCAGGTCTGTCTGCTTTGACAGAATCACAGTGGCAGGTTAACAGGCTGGCCGTGGTCAGATCACAAGGGCTGTAACGGCTGGATGAAAGGGCTTCACCAAAAGGTGCTAATGGAAATGTCCTGAACCTGAAACACCAGCCTCTCTGTCAAAACCACAGAGGGAGAGGAGGTGAGAGAGTGAGGAAGAAACACGCACTGAAACCTGGAGAAGCTGCAGTTATTTGTCCAGACTTCAAGAGTCATGGTGGTGACAGCATGCCCTATTCTTTATGGTGACAGCCAGAGTATAGGGGACAACGTCATCAGTCATCACAAGGGAGTGGAGTTGGAGGAGGGAGGACACCAACAAGGTTGTAAGCTCCCAGAGGACAGGAGCCCTTCCGAACTGGTGTTGTCTTTCAGTCCTGCTGACCTGTTTGAACTACAGTGGGCTGTCCGCTGTAGCCATGTTTAGACAGCTAACAGTCTGCTGACTCTGAACCCAGACTGTCAACAGCATTTGACACTCAACACTGCACTTAAGGCAGCAAAGTTTTGTTTACCCAGTCCTTCGTATTCCTCTCAAGTGAATGCAGGCATAGATCTTCTCAACATCTTTACTGAAGATGTAACAGAATAATAATTGGATACAACCACAAAAAAGACAGCTGTCCTTCTCGTGAGGTTCACAAATCCTTCTTGTAGTAACACATGCTAAGTAAAAATTTATAAATTAGTGTTACAGTAAGAACTGTTATAACATGCACAAACAGAGAACTGAGTTGTAAAATATTGTCCATTATGTAACACCATGAGCACTAATTAAAACCTTACAAACTTGTCAAGTTACTAGTTCAGACTAAATACAAAGCAAAATTTAGAGGCTGTACGATTGCACAAACAATAATAAATGGTTGCAGCCAATTATGTCAGATTAACAGGGACAAAAATTTCCACTGTGTTCAGTTTGATCAGCCTTTTAAAGTTTCAGCATGTTTCAAATAAATGCTCACTGGGAGCTTCTTTATTACATTTGAAAGATAAGAGGTTAGACTACACCTTCTGGGCAGTGCAACTTCATCCTCTCACGTTGGATTGAGGGCAGACTGGACACTATAGTGACTCATAGGGCAAGGTGGTATTACAAAATGGGATGGGGCTAGCTGGTTGGCATGCTAACTACAATAGAAGAAAAGAAGTGATAGTGAAAGTGAAATTGAAGCAAAACTAGAGTTAACACTGGTGTTGCTTTTCACTGCTGCAGGCAGCTCTTGGTGAGTAATGCTAATGCTGGCTATGTAGCAATAGTAGCAACTTACATATAGCGCCTTTAAATAAATAGACATTTTGGGAAATATGCTTATTCACTGTCTTGCCAAGAATTAGATGAGAAGATACCACTCTCATGTTTGTATGGTAAATAACAGCTACAGCTAGAAACAGGTTATCTTAGCTTAGGATAAAGACTGGGAACAGGGAGGCACTGATAGCTGGATATTTTTACCTTTTGACAGAACTAGACTAGCTGTTTACAGTTTGCCCTTCAGCTAAGCTAACTACTATTGGCTGTAGACTTATATTTACTGAACAAATATAAGAGTTCTATTAGTCTTCTCTGATAAGAATACAAACTTTTAAACTTTTGCTATATGTACAGTCAATGTTTAGACTATATACTAAAACATTCCAGCTGTCACATTCATACAAACAGCAAAAGGTGAAAATTCACTTCAGTTTGAACACACCTTTTGTTGAAAAACAGAAATTCTTCTTGAATAGGTTACCATGATTGTTTGTAATGAGATTCCTTGTTTTACATGAAATAATAATGACTTTAAAGGGCAAAGAAAGAACTGCTCTAAGCCTTAGGCCATGAATGCTTTTAATGATGAGCTTAAGAGCTCAGATCTGGCCTGGGTCTCTCATACCCAATCTGCACCAGTCTATTGTACATCCTAACTACAGCCATCTTTGAACACTCACTGTGCTCTCTTTTCTTTGCCTAAGTCACTGGCTTCTTATCAGAGCCACCACCAACAAATCTGCAAATTCTTCAGATCCCTCTACTAAAACCTCTCCATCAACATCCTCTCCCATGACAAGAAGCAGCAGTGGTCTTGTCTGTAGGAACTATGAGGCAGAAGGAGTGTATGTTTGCATTTGTGATAGATAGAGATTGATGGGTATTGTTTCATGTGTTGTTTAATCATAAGAAAAACAGCCATTCCCCAAAGATACCATCCTGCATACTTTGGAGATAAAACTGAAGTGTATCAAACAGGATGTAGAAAACTTGCATGTCAAACAGCTCCGAACAAGACGACTTTTGACTGACTGTCGTAAGTGGCTTCTACATTTGACAGTGTTGGATATGTCACAGGTTCTCAGTTCTCAGGAGGCACTGAGGCACTGATGTGGAATGGAATTCACTTGGTATTAGGTTTGATATCAATGTCTGGGACACTTCTTGAACAGCAAACGTGTAAAAGTCAAACAGTCATTGCACTTGCTCAGAGTGAAAAAAGGGGGAAAAAAAGGCCCACAGTGCATTCCCTAACTGGGTTACCAACAGCTGTAATATATAAGATATTTTTTTTACTGGTGATATCATTTATTTTATTTCTGAGGCATTTTACTGCATTCCAGACTGTAGATATAGACCTCGCTTGATAACAACACCTCTTTATTTCGGAGATTGTTACACTACCTTTGCTCTGTCCATAAATTAAAGTACAATGCTATAACCTTTCAACTTTAGAGGTTATACCATTGCAGGGTAATTTTTCCCTTCCAAAATGGACCACAAGCTTGATCATGCAGCAATGTCTGTGTGCTGAGGACGGATGAGGAGGATGACAGGTTATTTAGTGCTGTTTTGATATTTGAGCCTGAGGAATGCCTACAGATACACTGATCCCTCTGTCTGAGAAGGAAGCTTCATAGATGAGGTAAGACTGCTTACAGCTATGAAACAATATCTGAAACAGATTAAAAGACATTTTCCTCAGCTTGATTCATGTTCCTTTCAGCTCACCCAGGTGTTACACCTCACAACAGAAAGGTGAAGAGAGCAGGAAAGATGTGCAAATACATTCTTGCATGTTTGGGAGATGCAGAAAACAAAGAGAATCCTTTTTTTCTTGTCAGTTGTTGAAGCCTCCGTTGTCGACTGACAGACATTTTAGATTTCTTATCAGCTTTCCGACATCTTTGCCACATTGTTCTACTGTAGATAAAGGCTGATGTGCAAGACTGTGTAAAGATCCAGCGTGAGGAGAATTACATCAGAAAGAGAGAAACACTCTTGGTCTGCGGTGTCTGCAGACGCTGATTGTTTCAGCTTGTCTTCATACCTGTTCAGGTTTCACTGTGAGGCTTGTCAATCCCTCCCAGGACTTCAAATGCAGCACTGAATCTTTCACCTGCACCTTCACTCATCCCTTCACACCTTGCCGACAACCTGCAGCACAAGTCAAGCGGTGGTAAATTATCCATAATTACCTAGATTTGAGCTCAACATAACAAAGACATTTTGTTTGCTGTTGTGTTATTACTGGAACATCACCTTCAAGCTAGCTCTCTCATTAAAGCTGACATCTTTCCAATGTGCAGTTATGTGCTATGCAACACTGGGAAAACTTCATCTGTGCCTGTTTTTTTGTGCTAACACTGAACATAAAAGTGAATAAAAAACGGCCAGAGAAACGCCTGTGAAAGACACTCTTCAGTGTTCTTGCAAATCTAAATAAACTTCAGAGAGATAGACTCCACATGTGGTTCCTTAAAAAAAAGAGACCCATGCACCAGATGAGAAGACAATGACAAAAACTTGGCTCTACACGCCTTCTTCTGTCCAGAGAATCACAGCTAATAACAGCACAAGACAATGCCGCTCCCATGCTCGCTCTTCATGTCACTCTCATGCTTGCCATTAGATGTTCTCATTATTCTTCCCTGTGTCTTAATGCAAAGTGAAAACAGATTTGGACGGGAATGAAAAGTTACCCAATCACTTAGATCTCAAGCGCTCTGTGAAATCCGTTTATCCCTGATCATTATGACAGTGTTTTTCTGTCTGTATCGATAGTCATTTCCTTTCTCCCTGCAGCAGCCTCAGAGTCTCCAATGCTGGCGCTGAGCACAGCACAGCCAGCACAGTCCCACGGAGTGCAAGCAAAGGAGGAAATCAATAGAGAAAATATCGCTGCAGGCTCACACATTTTTATCTTGCTTTGAACGAGTCAGCTTTAATTTTGCTTTGATCTCAATTTGCTGCTTTTGGGATAGCTTGGCTGCACATTGAACCAGGAGGAAAAAGCTTCCACCAGGGTTTTCTTACAAAAGACCCTTTCAACTGAGGCCTTTATTTTGCCTATATGCGTCAGTGTCCATTACTGGTTTACAAGGAATAAAGATACAAGGAATCAAAACAACTAATACTACAGGACTCGGACACACTGGTGCACATCTCATGCAGACAGTTCACCAACTGCACTTTATCTATTCTAGTCAGGGAGGATTTACGGCCAAGCAGAGCAAATGTTGGACAATGTTAGCGAGGGGCCACAATAAAGAGATCCTTAGTGGTGCTGTCAGAAACGGCTCAGTGTTGTTGTGGGGTAACAGGTTGACATGATGCACAGCTGGCGTTGTTCTCACTGCTCTGCTAACTGCACCGCCACACCATTCCACCACCACCACCCCCGCCCCACTCCCCCCCACACACACACACATCATTAGAGCTGACACACCAAAAGGATGGCGATATTATAGCATCACCTAAAGTCTGCTAAAGATGTCCCTCATCTTCCCTTATCCTTTTCCAAACCAGTGCTTTCTTAGGAGTGGAGTTGTTTGGGAATTTGTTTCTCTTTTCTAAAGCAGAGACAAAAGGGTAGAATAAATGACGGGGCAGAGAAAAGACCAGCGCCTTGCTGGGGAGAAAGGGAAGGGTCTAATCTAATTTGGTTAGAGGAGGATGTGTGCTGTGTGGGTGCGTGCACATGTGTGTGTGCGTACATGCATGGCTGCGCTGCACAGTGTGAGGGGACTGTGGGAATGGGACAGGAGGGCTGCACAATTGAATGGAGCCTCCAGAGCCAGAAGCAGTGGGGTGTCTCCCCAGACGCGTTGATTCCAGGCCGGCCACTCAAAGAGGGATTAGGCCAGAGAAGGCCTTCCTGATTAGCAATTCACACTCAAGTGCCCCCACAAGGACCTTGGGTAATAATATTGCCATCAGTGTCCTTCACCAACGTGGGCAATAAAAAAATGACCCCCTTTTTGACTTTCTTCCCCCTCCTTCATCTACAACGTTCACTAATCACTCTCATGTTTTTAAGGACTTTGCAGAAAAAACAACCAACTCTACTACTGCAAACGTGTCCACTGGGTCTGATGTGACTTTCAGAAATAAAAATGCGTTTTGGAAGCTGTTGACTGTAACTGTTTTGGTTCATTGCTTCGTCTCAAGCTACTGAACTCCAACTCCAACCACCCCCCTCCCTCCACCATCCCCTCCTTCTCCACCACTTCTTCCTCCCTTCCTCTTCTCTCTCTTTGCTGTTAAACGACCACCACATGAAAGAGTATGATGTAAGAACACCCCACTAAACTAATATTGCTGTTTCAAAGCAGCCTCAACCCAGATGTTATTGGGCTTCATAACAAACAAAATTCATTACAACACTGTTTATTGCAGATTGGCTGACAGCTTCCCCAGCCTTATAAAGGTCCACCATACTTATAATTATACTAATCTACTCTATAAACACTTAAAAGGTTACAATAACGCAGTGACTTCCTCTTATCAACCATAATACACAATGAATGAGGTCAGAGGGTTAACCTTCAACTGATGGGACTCTATTCATAATAGCAGCAGTGAAACAAAGCAGACTTTAATGGAGTAAAGTGAAAAGAAGAGTGAAACAAATTAGTCCTCATTAATAAGTTACTTTATTGAACTATTTAAACCATATGAGCAAAGAATACTGCAGGCTTTGATGTTGACAGGGCTCTTCAATAATTAATTGCTTGATTCATATGCGTTTCCTCAAAACGTCTGACCCTTTACTAAAACTGGTGCTCTTATTAAAGCTCTAGCATTTCAAACAGGACAGAAAAATACCATGTATTATATTAAATGTAATTATCTTTGCTAGCAGTTGTAGAAAAAAATGCTTGGATAGGACAGAGTTTTGCTTTAATATCAAGTGTTCTCCTTTTCTTATTTTCACAATTTTATGACTAGGTTCTTTACTGTCCGTGTACACATGCAATTGCTTTCCCATCATCTTTTTTTTTTTTTTTTTTTTTTTTGGTTTCTGGCACCGACCTCTGTGCAAATTGTTGAGTGGCAATAAGAGAGAAAATAACAGATTATGTTGATAAATAGGATCATCCTGAGCTAAACGCTGAATGCGTGCAATCAGGAGGGAGAACAGGATCCTTGGACAATGTGCAGGGCATGTGGACAAATAGTCTCACCTCCAACTGAGTGTGTTGTTTCTTCTCATTGTGCCCTCTGAAAGAGAAGAGGAGGGCCTTGGTTAAGAAGATTATAGCCCTACCCCACCCGTACGTTTAATCAACATGCCCTTTCAACGCCGGCAACAATGCCAAACATGTCTAAAACGTCCCCCCATCTCTCCTATAGCATACCTCACATGTTGGAACAGCATGCCAGTCATCAAACAGCAGCAATTAAGAGAAATACTGTGATTTGTCTTACTGATACAGTTGGTGTAAGCAGATCATGTTTTCCATCAAAGAACTGATGGCGTCAATTTCAGAAATGTCACCACTGCAGTGGCATGTTTGATACTCATTTAATTTCAGGCGTTGCAAACAAAAATGTATTAGCTTCAATTCATTTTTTCTGATCAAAATTCCCTGAAGAACCCAAGAAGCTTTGTTTCCTCACCCTTCACTTCTTTCATCCATGGTTAAATATGTAAATAAAATGTCTAAAGTCATTCTTCAAAGGGGAACAAAGGAAAAAAGGGGGCTGAGGGAAAAGACAGCCATAAAATTCCTCCGATTCTCCATAACATTAGCCAGAGGGGGGCCAGCTTCCAGCCAGAGCCTAGCAGCAGGGGAGCGAGCTCGCTCCATAGAATCACACATCTCAAATCCCACACACAAAAAATAAAATATCTTTTCAGCTTCAGCCATCAAAGGGCCCCCCCTTTCACTTTATTAGTTACAGAATTATCTCACAGTTGCTGATTTCTCAGAGATGGAGCTGTGGTGCTTTTCTGCATCGCACTGTTGTGGTTGCAAAGATGAGATAAAGTTGTGTGTGTGAGTGTGAGTGAGTGTGTGTGTGTGCATGTTTTTTTTTGTTTGTTTTTTTTTTTTTTTTGCACGTGTGAGTAAGAATGAACTATGGGAGGGGGTTGTATATAAAAAAGAGGGTGGGAGACAAAATAATAAAAGAGACAGTAGTAGCTGCTGAGGCTACAGATGCTAAAGAGTGAACAGGCCTGATTCCTCTCCTTTTCTTCTCATTTTCAAAGAGATATCATCATGACCAGCAAAACAATCATGAAAGAGAGGGAGGCAGGAGGAAAGACAGGAGCAAGAACAGAACAAAGCCGATGAATTACAATAAACCAGTAGACTGTGTCTTCTTATTAGACTGTGTGACAATATTATCTTGTCAGTTTCATTGCACCAAAGGCAGCGATAATAAGGGCAGATATTGGCTTTAAAATATGCCAGGCAGGGTTTCCTGAAAGATGGATGATCAGTAAATGGAGAGCAGAACTGGCCCCGGCCCCGGCAATGCATTGATATTACATTATTCTCCACATTAAAGCTGTCATCTCTTTTTGTTCTACTTCAGCACATCAACTACATAACAGAAGTGTAGTGGAGAGGGAGGGACAGAGCAGGCATGTCAGCTGTTGTCCTTGGCTTTGTGAGGGGTCAGAATATAGAAAATGCATGCTGCTATTGAATCTGGGCTTTTCTTGACAAAGGGAAATGGTTTGCATGCCATTAGGAATTTCTCACCAATGTGATTTTGACAACAACACAAAATACTGCTGATTTAAAAGAATAGTGTCCATTAGGAAACCAAGCTAGCATAGCAGCTAAAGGCTTACAAGTTGAAAACATGACATGATGAGCATCAAGTATTCTATATATATATATATATATATATATATATATATATATATATATATATTTTTTTTTTTTTATGTTATGTTATGTTCCGACCAAATCTCTTCAAACGTTAACAGCTGGAGTGAAAACTGAGGAGCACATATGCTGCATAGGAGGAGGGTATTGTGTTCATAAGTGTATTCATACCCTATATTTATGCTCCCGCTCCACACACTGAGCGCTAACAGCTGAAATGCCCCCACTAAGATATGCTGTGCTTAAACCATTTATGCACGCTGGTGCCAGGTTTCTCATCTTGCCGGGACACTTTTCAGAAATACTTCTAAAAGCACTTTAGTGACTCTTGTAAAAATGCACTAAAAGCGCTGCTGTTTACTTGTGATCAGTATTTCAGCCCTGAAGAAGACCATGACTGGGCTTGGGTATAAATCTTACTGCCACAAACTTTTTACAAGGTAATGCGAGTGAGGTCTGGAGGTCTCTCACACCACACACACGTACACATAAAAAAGTCAGAAGGCCTCATAATCTATTCTTCTCTTACCCTAACATGCCACACTGTTCCTCCATGAACAGGCTGATGGTATAAAACCAAGATGGAGTTCTTACTCACTGTAACAACAATGCATCATCAGGGTTAACCAATGCCATTTATTGCAGCACTCCATGTGTTGACATGTTGTATTTGGGTTATTTTATGACACACCAGGACTTCGGTAGTGCTGTGTTTAGCTTTAACAGGCTGATAAAAGCCCATGTATCCATTCATTTTCTAAACCACTTACCCAGCTCAGGGTCACAGAGGGCTGGAGCCTACACACTCTTCACACAGTTTATCACAGGGCTAACACAAATGTACTGTATAAAGCAAGTTCAACAACCATACTCGTGGGGAGATGATTCACTTCATCTAACCTGCATATCTTTGGAGTGTGAGAGGAAAGCAGAGCACTTGAGGGAAACCCACACAGACATGGTGTGAATGTGTCTGTGGGAGCTCTGCTTCTCTAGTCACCACTGATTCAATGTGCAATCATAACAAACTATTTCAGAAGAAAAAGGTTTACTACCAGGAAAACTCAAGTGAATCAACCTTGTTCAGCCGACAGTAGCGGCTTGTTAGTGCTTTTTCCTCCGCATGACAACAGTTGCCACTGAGTTGGATATAGTGCTTTATGAATGTTGTTGAGTAATATGATTAATCAATTAATATTTAATTAGATATATCTTTCTCTCTGATTTATGACAATGTTTCATCACCTATAATGTGGTAAGTCTTCACACACTAAACTATTTTCTGTAGCAAAGCCCTACAAACATTTGCAAAAATGTTCAAGCTAAAATTGATGCTTATGAAGAAGTTAACGATGAAGCAGCTATTTTTTGTAATGTGTCTATGAGGGCAGTTTGACAGTCACTGTGGAGCAAACTCTTGAGAGTGTCTTCTAACAGTCAGTGGTTTGGATAAACTCTTCATAGAGGACATAGTCGTCCATGATTTAAACTCCTCATTAAACTTTTAAGGGTTCAGTAAATATGTAAACAAGAGTACAACTAAATAAATGGACATCCAAGTTAAATGGTGAAAATGCTGAAACTGTTCAGAGAGAATGATGGGAATTCAGGTGTCACTGTGAGAAAGCCTGAGCAGTATCTGATCATTGTTGCCAGATTGCTCCTGACAATAGAATAATGTCAACACTCATTGAATCCTTCACTGAAAAAGACAGGAAATGGCTGCAAGGTGTTGTTGAATTTGGCATTAGGAATACTGGCCTATACTAATACTGTATTTCCATTACATACTAAAAATACTGAGAAGTTTCATCTAGTCTACAGTCTGACAAATTGACTTGCATATCTGTTTCAGCAGAATGTAGCCATTGTTTTCAATGTTTTGTATCCATTGTTGTTAAGTGTGTGAATATTATTGTGTGTGGTTTGTAAACTTGCCTACTGAAGAATGAATTAACTTTATTCAACTGAACTGAATTAAGTTATAAGATGTGGCAAATCTAATTGCATATTTTACTCACAGTAGGTCTATCCATCTTGTTATCATGCATAAAATATAGCAATAAATATATCATTACTTAAATGGGAACTCCACCCTAAAACATAATTCCGGCATATTATCTTATTCATATGATAGCATATAGCATTAGAGTAAAGGATCAGGTCTATCATATTCATATTTCAGTTTTCTATATCAGAATCTATACCAAAATGTGGCTGATTCCAGTCTACAGGAAGCTGTTGATGACAGTGATGGAAAGTACTGTATTTCAGTACAATTTTGGGCTATTTAAACATACGTATTTTAAGCGTATGTCACTCTGTACTGTCATTCCACTACATACAGATGTTGGGGAAATATATCACCAAATAAAATATGCTGCATTTTTATAGATTAAACCATAAAAACAGCATATGGAACATTCCAAATGAACTCAAGCTGCAACATTAAAATTCTGTTCAGACATTAATACATTAAGAATAAGAATCCCAGTAATAAGATGTATAATAGTATGATTCTGTTAATTCTGTGGGGGCATTCTGCATAATGAACATTTATTTGTGATACTTATTTCACTAATACTTCCACATTCATTTAAAATAAATGCATTTTTTCACTTGTAACCCAATGTTTTTACATTGTGGTATAATTATTATTTTTACTTATGTGGAGGATTAAAGTATTTGCTTCACTACTGGTCAATGAGCTGCTGAATGTCTCTAAAGAACTGCTGTTTTTAGACATATGCATATTCAGTCATGTCTTACAGCACAATGGGGACAAGATAAAATTAGCTGTCATATGGATTCCCTTATTATTTAAGGCATATCCCTTGGTTAAGCCTATATTATTTATGACCATCCATATAAAACCTTTAATGCAAAAATCAAAGGTTGAATCGGTCAAATCATGACAACTACAACCTACAAAAACTTTTAAATGTGTTGTACTTGTCATTGTTTTATTGGTTATTTTGAGGAGATGCATACTATAACTTATTGTACAAGAGAAAGCAATAAAAGATGGGGAGAAGGATAAAAACTTGTTCAGTATTTGTCACATTTATTGACTAAAGGCACCTAAATATCAGTTGGGACTAAATATGTGTTGTCAGTGCGCTTCTGGACCGGTGAGCCTCTGTGACCCATGTTGCGCAACATTTTGAGATTCTCATAAAATGTGTCTCCGTCCTGTTGTAGTCGAAGTTTGTGGCTGAGCACAAACAAACAGAGAGAGGGAAGTTTGCTGTGAGCCTTTGAAACTGCTGTAATGAACAAGCTGTTCCGCACGATTTGAAAATAATCCGCGTGTCAGTGTCATCTTTCTTATGCAAAGTAGCTGTCTTTGAAGGCGGATCTTTTGGCAGGTTAGACCGGGACGGAGGCTCCGACCAGCTCAGACGAGCGCTGCCACCAAACGCATCAACTGCGTGTTTACGGGAAGAACATAATCCTGCGTTTCTGGGACGCATTTCGCAATTATCACCGGGGATATTTATTTGACTTATTTCACAGACTGATTAATTGTTTCGGGTGCCTTGCGAGGAGCCATCCCCGCCACATAAAGGACCGGAGGAAATTTATTTTTGTTGTTTTTCCGAAGTTATCGCACAGGGACTGAAATCGCGCTGCTGCACGGGCAGATAGTCCGGAAAAGTGACAGGAAACGAGAGGACGGTGCAGTTCGTCTTTTGGAAGCAAGTAAGAAACAAATCGGAACACACAGCATTTCTCTTTTACTCAGAACGGACTGGTAATGCACGGTGCAGGAGACTGAACAAGTAGCTCCAGCACTTCAGCCACAAACTGAGCGCTTGAAAGCATGGACCTGAACGCACGCTACTTCCAGCGAGGAAGCATTTTCGGACCATCGCGGGAAATATGTTTTTATTAAACTCCCCCAACGTAAAATGAGAAAACAATGGTCTCGCTACAGTTAGTTGTGTAAGTTTTTTTTCCACATTGATCCTTCACTCACACGCCAGCCTGCTTTCATCGCAGACTTTAATGAAAGAAACTTATGTGTTGTGGTAGTGGTGAACATTTGGCTGATTTTTCTTCATCATATCAAAAAGGGAGAATGTGTTCATCTGCTAAACTTAGCCTCATCTACATGCTGCTGGTCCTGTGCAGCAGTGGGGGTTCAGCTATTAGCTCAATAGACCCGGACTGGTCCGGAGAAGGGAGATGTCAACACATCAACATTCCCCAGTGTAAAGACATTGGCTACAACATGACTCGAATGCCAAATCTCATGGGCCACGATGACCAAAAAGAGGCAGCAATAAAGCTGCAGGAGTTTGCAACACTGATACAGTTTGGATGCCACAGCCATCTCAAATTTTTCCTGTGTTCACTGTATGCTCCCATGTGCACAGAGCAGGTGTCTAACCCCATCCCAGCATGCAGAGTTATGTGTGAGCAGGTCAAGTTAAAATGCTCACCAATCTTGGAGCAGTTTAACTTCCCCTGGCCTGACTCTCTGGACTGCTCCCGGCTGCCGACCAAAAACGACCCAAACAACCTCTGCATGGAGGCACCCAACAACGGCTCAGACGAGCCTCCCAAAGTCTCCCACACCCAGCCCCCAGATTTCAGGCCACAGCGGCCTCTGAGCGGGCAGGACCTGCACCTTAAGGACAGTGGCAGCAAGGAGACGTGCAGCAACCCTGGCAAGTTCCACTTTGTGGAGAAGAGCGAGTCCTGTGCCCCCAAATGCTACCCTAAAGTGGATGTATACTGGAGTCAGGGAGACAAGCAGTTCTCTCTGGTGTGGATGGCCATCTGGTCCATCCTCTGCTTTGTCTCCAGTGCCTTCACTGTGCTCACCTTCCTCATAGACCCTCAGCGATTTAAATACCCAGAGAGGCCGATCATCTTCCTCTCCATGTCCTACTGTGTTTACTCTGTGGGCTACCTCATCAGACTTTTTGTGGGAGCTGACAGAATAGCCTGTGACAGGGACAATGGGGTCCAGTATATTATCCAGGAGGGTCTGGAGAGCACTGGCTGCACTATTGTGTTCCTCATCCTGTATTATTTTGGCATGGCCAGCTCCCTCTGGTGGGTTATCTTGACCCTCACATGGTTCCTGGCTGCAGGGAAGAAGTGGGGTCATGAGGCCATCGAGGCCAACAGCAGCTACTTTCACCTGGCAGCGTGGGCCATCCCGGCCATAAAGACCATCATGATCCTGGTGATGAGGAAGGTGGCAGGGGACGAGCTGACGGGCGTCTGCTACGTGGGCAGCATGGACGTTAAAGCTCTCACTGGCTTTGTGCTCATTCCTCTCTCCTGCTACCTTATTATTGGCACTTCTTTCCTGTTGTCTGGCTTTGTGGCCCTCTTCCACATCCGCAAGATCATGAAAACAGAGGGCGAGAACACAGACAAGCTTGAGAAGCTGATGGTTCGCATCGGGGTCTTCTCTGTGCTGTACACCGTCCCAGCCACCTGCGTCATCGCCTGCTATTTCTACGAGAGGCTCAACATGGACTACTGGCGCATCCTGGCAGGGGAGCAGAGGTGCGTGGACAGCAGTGGGCCGGAGTCAGACGAGTGTGTCATGAAGACTTCCATTCCCGCTGTTGAGATCTTCATGGTGAAGATCTTCATGCTGTTAGTGGTGGGCATCACTAGTGGCATGTGGATCTGGACCTCAAAGACACTGCAGTCATGGCAGAATGTGTTCAGTAGGAAGCTTAAGAAGAGGACGAGGAGAAAGGCCGCCAGTGTGTTCACCAGCAGCAGGCCTTACATCAAACCTCACCCATCTCTCAAAGGGCACAGTACTAAGTATGAGCCTACACGGCCCCCTCCAACATGTGTATGAGCTGGCTCTCTTTGTGTAAACCCAAAAATACTTGTAAAGCTCTTACCTAAATGAGACTTTGTAATCAGAGTGCCATCAAAAGAATCAAGGTTCGTGTTTTATTTATGCAAACTGCATTGAAGATAATGCAATGTCGGGTGTTTTTTTTTTTTTTTTTTTGTATCTTGAGCCATCTCATGCAACAAGAGCTGCCTTTGTTTGAGAAAAAATCTGCTACTCCTGGATTCACTTATCCTATTGAGGAACTTGGTAGAGAGAAAAAAAATCATATTGTTCCCAAGACAAAAAGAGTGGAATAAACCATTTGGATGTGCCATGGGGTTACTTGAATAATGTGCAATAGATGTTTTCCTTACAGGCAAAAAAAAGCCACTTGTACTGTTAGTGACAGATTACATACAATGAAAGGACCCCGCAGACAATGGAGGCAAATGGTCAAGAGAGATGAGTGTTGTGTTTGGAGGCTTTTTAAATAGAAATCATGGCTGTGTTATATATGTTTGAACTGGAGTGAGAGCAGCTGCTGAAAAGCGCTCGAGACCTTACGAACTGCCCATTGTGAGGCAAATTCACGCCATAAATTAATCAAGCACTCGTTATTGAAAAGTTATTTGTACACACAGTTGAGTTTTCCATTCTTTTTTCTTTGCTGTTTTATAGTTCAAGAGAACGTTTGTATATATTTCTAAAAAAACAAAAAAAGCTGAGATTTTATAGAAAAATTAATAAAACGTTCTAGTTTTAAATGTTTGTAAAGCTGTAATGTGTATTGTGTACTGCAGCTGTGTTGTTATTCTCTCTGTTGGAGTGAATCCCCCCCCCTCATATACCGGCATAAAGCTTGTCCTTTTTTTTGTTACAACCTTCGCCATTATATGCTGACAGTGTGCAGCAGTCATTTTGATACAATATAAAAATTGACATCATAAAGCTTAATCTGTGGATGTGATGGTATATTAGAGCTGGATTTTAACACTGTATTTGCCATGCAGAATATCTCAGAATGATTGACAGAGAGAACATTGTTTACATGAAAAATAATCCAGAAAGAGACACTGGATGAACATAAATGTTGTATTTATCTCCTGCTATGGAAAAAATTGCACTTAAACATCTTACAAAAGATGAATGTCTTACCTTGCTGTGCAGAAATTAGGACATGTTGGTACTCCTATTAACAGGAAGCATAAATAGCGGTGTCTCTATTCTTGTTTTTAAATGTTCATAAAAAAAGAATGGGACATTCATGTCTGTCTCTCTGTGGCTGCATCAAAGGCGACTAACAGCAAAGTATGACATAAAAGGATTGTCTATGGTCTTCCATTTGCTTTTTGTATACAGCACTATAAGGCAACTCAGTCATTCTTGCGTGTTTCAACATTTATTCACTGATTTTAATATAAAATTACACATGGTATTTAATTTTAATGTCATTGCTTCACCAAAACAAAAATATAAAATCAATAATCAGCAGTTGATTTTTGGGTTTGGTGTAGTTGCTTTGATTTTTGAGATTAGAATCCATAATGTTTTACTCTAAAATTCAGTTTGAAATGCACATTTCACCCAATACATATATTAACATGAAAAGTTAAAGTGGTGATGTAATTAATAGGGGAAATTAGGTGACTGAATGTCATATATTTTGGCTGTGGTTAACATCAGCGTTTTGATAACTTGTTAATGTATTTTTATATTCCTAACTGTCTTTATGTTGGGTGCTTATATAAGCCTTTGTATAGTTCTTCACCTCAGCTGAAGTGAATATACAACTTTATTTTAGTCCTCTCCCCCGTCTCTCTGTGTCTCTAGCTGTGTTGCATGTGTCGGCGCGTATCAATGAAGGGGTTATACAATAATCCAGCTCTCATTCAGGACAGGATTAGACTGTTTGAAGGGTTTGACTTTGAGAAGAGGATCGCTGCGAACCAAAATACAGAATATCTGTCATCGCTTCTCTTCTTATCAGCAGGGCATGGTGACATTTCTAAAGACACATCTGGCCTGGATTTGAAGTAGTTACATATTGACTGAAGCGGTTTTCTAAAGCATGAGCAAACTGAATACATTGTGTGGTATCCTGAGATGTTTGGTGTTAAACGATCCTTACCCTGTCAACAATTTTAAGGTGCACGCTCTGAGAGCCACAAGTCTAGTCTTGAATCTAAGAAACGGCAACTGACTTTTGTCCTAGCAGTGCTGTCAGAGAAACAGGAAAACATGGATACTTAAAGCCACTGACTACATGGACGAGTATGTGAACTGTTGAAGAGACATAAAGAATATTGAAAGATTGTAATAAGTTAATGCAAACATACCTAGTAAGTATGGGGTTATTTTTTTGGATATGTGAGAAAAGATGCACTTTTGCAGTACAAGACCTTTTCCGCTTTTATCTGCCTCACTTCCAAATATTTGAGCTTAAAACCAATGGTAGAAGGTCCTCTCTGGTCTAATAAAGTTTCAGAAGTGTAGTAATGCTTTACGCCCGAGGGTATTCAAGTTCCAGCGTCAACCCAACCCGTTTTAACAGTCAAAAGCACATGACTCACAACCTCTATGTGGCTGAATCAAAGTCAGCCAGTGTCTATTGATACTCTGAGTTGCGAAAAAGGTGTGAGTGCTTCTGAGAGCTTCAACAGAGGCCACCTGGATAACAGCCCCTAAGGTGTCTGGGAAGGCTGTAAATATAAATGACAGTTACCACCCCCCTCCAGGGCTTCTTCAGCCAAGCAGACTTCACTTCTCTTCTTCTCCCCTCTTCAAAGGGAAAAATCCTGCTCAGAGCAAGGGCAAAGTATTGCTGGCAAGAAAGGTTTTTTTTTTTTTTTTGGAAATCACACTCAACTGTATGTAGGCTATTGCTGGATTTAGGCTTTTAAAAGTATAGATCTTATTTCATCAGACCACAGGTTATCAAACTGGGAGTGTCTCTCGGCAGAGTGAAACATCTTCCGTCTGGTGTTGCTGATCATTACATGTTCCTCGCAGTGACGCATTTTATTTGACCAAGCGGGGAATCCCACCACAACCATGTGAATAAGGCTGATGAATCTCAGACCCACATAGTCTCTTAATTCCACAAGGACAGATTCCATCACCCGCACACTCATCCACTTCCTGCCTCCCATTCCCTCTGCTGTGCCATGCAGGAGATAGCAATGTCTGCATTGGCTTATGATGTGTTGACAAAAAGAGGCCTCTGCTTGTGATCAGTGTTGTTGAAACGGCATCAAACCTTTGATAATTACTTGATTTAATTTAATCTGACTGGTTCGCCAGCGAGCCAGGATTTTTAGCTTTTCACACTCTGTAATTGAGCTGATGTTAAGTGTCTTTGTGGAACCAAGCAGTATTACAAACATAAAGTTGAAATGACAGAACAATTAAGCCTATTCTGCAGATTCGGGTTCAGAGGGAAAGTGGCAAGAAAACATCATCGCCAGTCGAAACCTTAAAGCTGTTCCTCCATATCAGTAAATGACTATGCCTTCCCCTCTATGCCATGTTGTTGTATTCAAAGCCATGGAGGAACCTGTGTACCTTTACTTTGTCTGTTGCTTTTGCAAGCAGTCATAAAGTTCTCTGACACGGTGACATAAATCAAGTTGCCAGGATGACTGGCGGCTGAGGCAGCTTCTCTTTGATCAGGCTTCGTGGAGACGCCCCATGTCCTCATCCTCAGCTGCTCCAGCAGCACCTGTTTACTAGTTCGGGCCTGTCTGTTTGGAAAGCAGTGCTCTCCATGTCATAGACTCATACATGACACACACTCGCGCACACAACATACACACAAAGGAATTTGGCCGGTGCTCAAGGGTGGGTGGGTTGGTTTCTTCCAACATGTATGCTCCTAATGTGCTAGACCCACACTGGTTCTTGGCACTTGTTTGTCTTATTAGACAGCTGCTCTAAATGTAAATCTGTCGCCTTTTGGAGAGTTCTGCCTCCTTCGGCTGCGCCAGGGAAGAAAAATAGCTGTTGCATCATGACAAATGAAACAGCTTTGTTTTCCTGCTGAAGAGGTAACTTGAAGTAAGAGGGTTATTGAAGAAGAAACTTTACATAGAGAGCTGCAAGTTTCATAGACCAAAGCATGATCATAGAATGCAATGAAAGTACCCTCTCATCCCTCAAGTTCTTCTGGTACATAAATCCAGGCTACTGAGGATTATGGTTGAAGGAAGTGTGGGTGGGCTTCATGTTCTGGATTGATCTATACAGCAAAGAATCTAGGGCAATGTAAGAGTACAGTACACATGCCCAATCTGCAGTAACAAGCCACACGAATAGCTCACAGGCACACATATAGTCACACACCTCAGTCTGCTGTGGAAGCAGTTGTTCCCAGCCACTGCTGAAGGTGAGAGTAATTACATAAAAACCTGGCAACAATGAGTTCTCTCCTGGCAAGGCGGGGGCAGGGCACTTTTTTCAAATGCATAATGAACTGCCTCGCAGGCCCTCTGCTGATCAAACAAGTGTTTGATAGTGGCTTTGGTTTGAAAGAGGACTGAATATGTTTATTTGCATGTGGAGAAGTGAGTGACTTTGAGGTGGAGATCAGGCAGATTAGTGTTAACTGACAGAGACCTGTGCAAACAGACACTCCCCCTCCATACAAGCAGGGCAGCGGCGCACTTCCTCAGAGGACTAGTTAGACTGAATACAACAGCAGACAGACCAGAGTATGGCAACTCCTGCTACTTTTCAGACATTGCTCTTTGTATGCCAGCCTCCTCCCTTAAGCCTTTTTTTTTTTTCATAAGTTTTGGCTTGTTTGGGTCGGCGCATGTGAGAGCATGCACAGTGATAACTGGCAAACAATGTAAGAGATGAAAAATCCAATAACTGGCGGCTATTCATCAAAGATATTTTCTTCAAAATTCATTTAGAAAATTCCCTCAGCGCTGCATTCACAACTAGAATTACTTTTGTGTCACGAGAGTGACTCATGGGAAACTCTTATATACTGAAGCGCGGTACGTACTGTGAAACATATGGAAATGGGATAACAGGTGCAAGGGGATTTTCAGCAGATAGTGAACCATATCAGGCCACAAAATCTCATGAAGTTGCCAAGAGTGAGATGAGAGGATCAATACCACTCTTATGTCTGTATGCTAAATATAAAGTCACATCCAACAGCTGGCATGCTTAGCTTAGCATAAAGGTGAGAAAGCTAGCCCGGCTCTGTCCAAAGGTAATAAAATCTGCCTACCAGCACCTCGGATGTTAGGATTTTGTTACTTGCAGTCAGAGCCAGGCTCACTGTTTTGACACAAACACATGTAGGAATACTGCTAAGCCAAACTAAGCAGCTGCTGGTTTTTAATAGGCAGATATGAGAGTAGTATCAGTCTGTCCATTTTACTTTTGACAAGAAAGAGATTAAGCATATTTGCCAAAATGTCAAACTATTAAGTTAACACCAGCAAGCAAGAATGTGAAACACATGTTCTCTACAATCACAATGACAGATGCACAACACAACACTGTCAGATGCAAGGAAGAAGAATTACACATACTGTTGGCACCAATGGGCTGCAACGTGACTGAGAAATCAAGAGATAGTATGGTTAGAGGGATGTGAATAGTCTGGCGTCAGCTGGAAACAAGATTTTCGCCATGGTGACTTAGGAGACGACTCTAATCTGCCACCTCTCTAATCCACACTGCAAAGAGCTCTGATCGTTTTAAGACACAGCAGAATATCAGGAGTGGGAATGGCTTTCCTTTGTCTGTGGACATTCTCTCTCTCTCTCACACACACACACACATATACAGACACAAACAATCTCATTTGTGTTGCTGCTCTTGTCTTACAAATTCAGACGCAGTCATTTTCTTCAGACAGTTCATGACTTACATCACTCAAAGCACACTTTGATGTCTGTATTTAACTGCACATATGTGTGAGTGCAAGTGTACATACAGTATGTCTATGGAGCCATGCAAGTGTTTGTCATATGTAAGTGTTTTTGGGAGATGTAATGACAGTGACAGCGTTGATGGTAGAGTGGAGAGAGCAGGCACAACAGGAGCCTGTCTACATGTGTATGTATTTGTGTGTGTATGTGAGTTTATAGACAGTATAGGAGCTATAGAGGGATAGACAGAGGGAGAGGGATGATGATGGATCTGGCAGGGCTCATGAACACCGCTGAGAGAAAATGCCTGTGGTTCAAAGACACTCTCAGCAAACTTAACAAAGAAAGATGGCACAGAGGGGGAGGACATGAAAGGAAACTACACAATCAACTGTCACATAAACTTGGAGAAAACATCCTGGCCCTGCTGGCAGAAAATACTGTATGCAGACATTTTGCTATTTTTACATAAACTCCATGCAATGGACAGTGACAAAGCAAGATACAAGATACATAATAGCATGTTTGCAGATAAAACTGCATGCTATCTACCATTTAATATTCAGATCCTTTACATGGGTAAAATTAGCAATACCACACTGTAAACGCTGTATTAAAAGTAATGCATTCAAAATCTTAAATACGAGCAAAAAGTATTATCATTAAAATGTTCTTTAAATATAAAATGTAAAGATCCTCATTAGGCAAAAATACCCTTATGATTGGTATATTATATATTATATAATTGCAAAAGTATTGCTAATATGTGTAAGTTGTAGTTTACTGTTGTAACTAACTGAAACTGAGTTTATATCTCAAATACAGATGAGTAGTTTAATCCAGTTTAAAAGAATAATTGGACATTTTGGGAAACATGGTTTTCACTTTCTTGCCAAGAACTGGATTGGAAGATCAATTCCACTCTCATTTCTGATTGGTAAATATGTAGCTGCAGCCTATAGCTGCTTAGCTTAGCATACTGACTGGAAAAGGGGAAACAATTAGTCTGGCTCTGTCCAACAGTTCTTAACTTTACAGGTGCTGGTAGCTGTATTTTGGTATCTTTGGACAGAACCAGACTAATTGTTTCCCTTTGTTCCCCGGCTTTACCAGACTGTGTTTTATCCTACAGACACATTAAGGATACATGTCAAATTATTTCTTAAACAGAAGTATATAGTATAAAACTGAAACACTCAAGTTAAGTACAATCAGGCTTATGTCAAAATTGTACAATACTTGAGTAAATGTACTTGTGACATCACACCACTGAAAGCAGCACACACAGTACACAAAATAAGCTGAATGAGAGATCTTACTTCCAATCTTTGAATAGACGATGACAGCAGGAGGAAGTAAACAAAAATGGTACAATGTCATTTTTTGCATTTGGCTTGCTCAGTTATCTATGGTGTTCATTTACTTAAGTCTTGTTTTAAACAGTACAACTAAATGGAAAAAAAAAGGAAACGCACTTCAACTATTTGTCAGCTTGCTTGTGTTTTTACTGTTCAGGTTTTGGCCATATGCTCCTCGGTCTGGCAAAAATCCTTGCACAGTATTTCTTTTTTTCTTGGGGCATCAAGTTAATATGAATGGGCACGCACAACACATAACATGTGTTGGCTCTACAGCAGTCCAAGACAATGTCCCATTTTGCTTCCAGCTTGCTTTATGCAGTGACAGGACTGGAAGCAATTTGGTTTAAGTACCAAGGAACAGTTGAGGAGATGATAAATGACTTTATTGTTGGGTTTTGTGACTGTATCTGATACCAGTGCATGTGTTCCTTTGAGTAATCAAGCTATAGCATGGCAAAAGAATCTCAGTTTCCTGGACACTGGTGGCAGGCCAGATTGTCTAGTCCTGATAATAGTAATGGGAGTGATGGCAGCAGCCGCTAATCTACACAGAGAAGGGGTCAGGACCCACTTATCTGGCCTGAGTGGAAAATAATGGCCCACTTAAAGGACCAATCTGTGATTGCAGTATGACAACCCAGTAGAAACATTGTTGCCCCACTGCTGTCTTTGTTTATATAGTGACTGACTGGCTTTAAAATATTTTTTCACACTGAAATTTATTTCCTGAGCTTTTGATGTGAGACTTGAGGCTGCTCAAGGTTTGTTTATATTCGTAAACTTGTCAACACTTGAATAAAGGCACTTGTATTTTTAGTTACGATGGGTTAGGAACGTTTCCAAAAACATTTACTTCATTCAACTTGTCAAACTCTTCAAGAACAGATGTGAGCAAAGCCAGGATTTACATGGCCAAATAAAAGAAACTGATTGTAGGCCACAGAACAGCTGTCATAAGTACAAGAAAAGCCCAAACCAAAGGCGTGCCATCGCACTTTGTGGTAAAGGGTGTTCCACAAAAGCATCCAAACTATGTATCGACATATTTACTGCACAACACCTGCACAGTATGCTTATTGATATTTGCTGTACAGTGCACCATGAGCAACAATGGCTGAATGAGGAACTATATTTAGTTCTCTGTTTGATCGCTGCCGCAGGTCACGAACAACTCTTTGAACCAACATGGCTGGATTCACAAAACAACATAAAGACAAACCTCTGTTCTTCTGTTCTTCAAAGGACAGAAAGGAGCAGTGCTGCAGACAACAAAATGCTGTATTAAGCAAGAAACACATGACTCAATGAATTGTCGAGTGGCGCTGCTGTGGGAATGTTGCACTGGTTGTAGCAGAGTTTGCTTATGTGCAAATAATTTGGATTAAGTCAGTTTTTTGGCATTGTTGACATTAGTTTGGTCAACTATAGCTTCTACTGTTTCCACTGGAACTGCAAACCATGTGTCTTTTACTTTTAGCAAACCATGACTGTTTATCCATTACTTAAAGCTAACTATTTCACCACTTTCATTTTAGGTAATTACTTCAGCTGTTCACCCATTACTTTTGGCTAATTATTTTGAGCATTTGCCAGTGCTTTACATTAATTGTAGTCATTTTAAATCAATGTCAATTTCTTTTGTTTAATTAGTTCATCTATGACTTTTATCTAACAATTTCAATTGTTTATCTATTGTATGTTGTATGTATGTTGTCTATATGTTATATAGATAATAGAGATGTTATATTTCAAATCTATTAGTTATTGTTTCAAATGTTTATCCTCTCTTAGATAATTTCTTAAACCATTTTTATCCATTTTAGCTAATTATTTTGACATTTTGTCTCACTTGCTAAGTAGTTTTAATACAGTCTCCATGGTGACACATGGCTTTAGTGTGTTACAGTTGTCTCAGTAGGTTGTCCTGTGAATATTGAAGTTAGCTTAGTAGTTAGTTAGTAGTTATTCTTATAACAATAAATGTACTAAAGGTCAGCATCACACCAGTTTGTAAAAACACAGATGTACAGATGTTTTTGTGAATAAGACAGCTGCAGGATACCTCTGGCAGCTGCAGAGGTATCAGTGTAAGTAGCCCTGGTTTAAAGTCACTGCTCTAGCAGACAACAAATTAACAGAGCTGACTTTAAACTGGAAGCAGGAATGCATGTGCTCAGATTAAGTGTTGTTTAACCCTATGGAATCAGTCTTTCTGGTCGAAATGCAGTGAGAGGCTGGAAGCAGGTCAGGAGGGGTCAGAGAGGACAGCAAGAGCGTCTTATGTGAGTCAGACACTTTTGAGGACCACTGCAAGGGGCTCCGAGTCAGTTCATTGATATTCAAGGATTTGACCCGCTGACAAGAGGGATGTCACTGAGGTTAAGACAGCCATGCCTCTCCGTATTGTGCTGGGTCGAAAAGCCAGGGGGTCCCCCGGCCCCCAGCCCCCCACCCCTGTGTGCACGGTTGTCATGGTGAGCAAATCAGTCCAGCAGCACTATGTCACACTCATGTGGGCACATTCTCTCTTTCTTCCTCTCTTTCTTTTCTTTCTGTGACTTTCTATCATGCTGCTTCACCGAGGGGGCTGCCAAAGAGAGCTTTCTGTCCACCGACAAAGACTGGTGTGTCATGGACATCCCCATATATATATATACAGTGCAAAGAAGAGCAGGCTCTGAAAATCCAAACGCTTCCCTTCCCAGAACACATGGCAACAGATATATTTCCTCTCTGTTGTGAGATCTGAGTGAGTGTTTTGTATCCAAGGACATGTCAGGTCAGGTGGTGAATATGCGCTGCAGGTCACCAAGTCCAAATAACCGCCAGTCGTATTTCAACCCACAGCTGGAGTGAAGGACTGATGCACCAGTTAAGCTGCATGCCAAGTTAGATGGTGTTGTGTGTGTTATTAGTTTGTGCTACTTTTGTACCCTTACACTAGTTTGTCTAATAAAAAAAATACAGCAAATAAAGCTCACTGATATGAGCAAAAATCAGTCAACAGAAATTAATTTGATTCACTCACAGAAGTTACATTCTTCATAACCTCACTGTGTCTTCTAATGGAAAACAATTGACTGATGTTTGGCAGTAGGCTTCTGCGGTGTCTTGTTGTCACACAAATATGTTCCTAGAGCCAATGTCAAGGAGATTAGGCTGAAGGGAAAATTGCAGCTGTATTTAGAACTAGAGCTGGCGAGTCGCTGCTCTCAGGTGATGGGGCATGTCTGTGCCTTACCCCATCTGAACCTGACGGCTGCTGTGGTTGGCACTGTAATTACAGAGGTTAGGCATAAATCACAGAGCTAGAGGTAGGAGAGAGGGAGGGAAAGACAGAGAAAGTAAAGAGAGAGAGACTAGTATAGCCTCAGGGCCAGAGGAGGCCCTGACACTCAGAAACATACTGTTCCCTCCTAAATGCTCTCCCACTCAGTACCTTCTTTTACTTCTGTCTTTCTTTTTTTTCTTCTTCTTCTTCTCAGCGCTCCCACACAGTTAAACACAAACACAGTCAGTCTCTCAGGGTTCACATCCTTCCTGTGGCTGCGGCAGTCAGACTATACTGGGTCCTTTACTGGTCCTGTGGGTTCCTGATTACACCACGCTCCTTCATCCTGAGCACATTAAAGCAGTAAGCACTAGACCACAGGAAATAATGGTTGCAACTGCTGATGTGGACCTACGTCGCTCTCCTTGTTTCCAGCTCTCTCAAAAGGGAAATTTTAGATTCTCTACAAAATGTGCCACAACGAGTGCCTTGATTTATCCATATTTAATTTGGGGAATATACTTATCTCAGAAATATATGATGTGCTCTACACCACTGTGGTGTTATAAGTGGTAACTATCAAACAGTAGTAAGCATGGTAAGTTATTTGTGAAATAAGTTAATTTCAACATTGAATTCTGAATGCCTCTCTTTGTACTGTGCTTTATAATTAGGCATTTTAATACTGCATTTAGCTGCAATACCAGATCAGTAGCTGGACATTCATGGGGTAACAGGAAATGAGGAAAAAGAAAAGAAAGATAGTCATGCATCTTCTTTATATATTTGTTTCTGCATATTTTGTATGTTTGCACTGGAAAGGAGAAGCTCTCCAGTCTCATTGTACTTTTAGTATAATGACAATAAAGGGCATTCTGTTCTATTCTATCAAAGGTCCCAGCCAGACTAAAGTCAAGGACCGAAATCAAATACACAGTCTTAACCAGTAGGTCACCAGGAAACCCTGACACATGACTTATTGAGCTAAAGGGGCAATTATTATTCTTAAAACATTCTAAATCAGTAAATTCCTTATTAATTGTTATTGCACCATGGTAAAGTTGGGGACTTTTGTTGTCCTGGTTACAATAATAAACACTTGGCTACAGTTAGAACGCAGCTGTGGTAAAAAAGAAACTAGCACTGACTATCAGTAGGAAATGGGAAACAAACAGCAACATCACACTACTTCCTCCTTTGATCCCATTGAACAAGAGTCATCATCTCTACAGCCGCTAGAGGAATTTGTCACCAGAACATAAGCATATGTTGTTTTTGGGCATTTGCTGAAACAACAGATGCTCTTGTTTTTCTTGGGAGGACATTCTGCTTTGTAACAAGTAAGCTGAACTTCATATGGAAAAATCTGTGGAGTGCCCCTTTACATAAAACAGAACACAAAAAAGAACTACACAATGAATGAAAGAAACTTCTAATCAATAAATGTTCACACAGTGTAATCTTCATCAAGAAAGAAAATCACTTTTATTCATATATGTGTAGTGGAGACAAGTGGTGTATGATCTTCATTGTATTCACAACGGAAAAAAGTACCTCCTCTGAATACCTCTCATAAAAGCAGCAAAAATGTTTGATCAGTCAAATACAGTGCATTAAAAATAATGGTTAGAGGAGGTCTTTGATCTTGATCTCTTCATGGTTTCCATAGGGGAAAGGGCTTTTCAAGATCTTTAAAAAGATGTCTTGAATGCCCTTTACTGTATTGTACTAAAAGTACAATGAGATAGGAGAGTTTCTCCTTTTTCAGTGCAAACATACAAAATATGCAGAAACAAAATATATAAAAAGATAAAAGACATTGCAATTCTATATACAATGAGGTATATGAGAAAATAGAATAGAAATCTCCTTACAAGCTCTAAATGTGATGGTGCTACAGAGACATATTGCAGGTTACAAACATTTACTGAACTTTGCAAGTGAAGGGGGACTTATTGTTACTGCAGTCCAACCTGGATACACAGCATGGGTTGTTGCATTTAGATATGGCTGAACTTGAGATTGTAATATTTTGATTTAGCAGACATTAGATTTTTCTGTACATTTACATTAAATAATACACAGTCGGCTGTTATTGAAGGACGTTATTTCAACTCCACTGAGAAACCTGAAATATGAGAACCAGTCTTTTCTCATCGTCAGTCAGCTGTACATTTCCTCTGTATCATCATATAATGCATTACACCAAATATCTTATGCTGGGGGGAAAATCTATAGACTATCACTACAAATTTACTGAGTCTGAATTGTTTCATCCTTTCAGCTGTGGAACAGAGTGATTTGGAGGAGTCTGCAGCCAGCAGAATTAGACCATATGGAAATGAACATATCTCTTCTGCAGCTGCAATATGCTTCATCCATATCAGACAAAGACGTCGGCACTCAAGGTCAATGCTCTTCATGTAAAGATAATGTTGCTGAGAAGACAATCGACACTTCTCATTGCGTTTAGAGCCAAAGACCCTAATATGACTTGCACTGATCCATAAAATCATTACCAAGAAGCTTTTAACAGGTTCCAAGGACCACGGCTTACTTTTTAAATAAAATATAAACAAGGGAAAATATCAAACCCATTAATCTTTCATTAAGCTCGCTGGATAAAAAAGAATCGCTTAAAGTATCATTCGTTACCATCACTGCGAGTGCAAAAGCCCCCTGCTAACATCAAAGGCTTCTCAAAGAAACAGAGCGGGAGAGAGTCAGTTAGCTGAATTTGGCTGAGAACCAGCTTGTGGTTGGGTTTTAATTTCGACTGACTCATAATGGCACTGAGGAGGAAATGGGGACCCTGTCTATGATGGTTTTTGTGGCATCAAGGCCCTTTTTGAACAAACACTTACATAAACAATGTGCTCACTATTATTAAATGTTGCTGGATGCTCACAAAGGTTGAGAGCTCATCCTCATCTTGCACAAGTTCTTTGTGCCATTGAAAGATCAGAGGCTTCTCGTGTCCAAAGAAAGGGGAGACTCCATCTCAAATACATATACTGCACACACACACTCACTTGCCACAGGAGGAGTGGTTGGCATGTTTGTGAGGGCGATGTAACAGCACTCTTTAGGAGCAGACTGATCCTGCTTTATATGTTTGGGTGGGGCATTTAGGCGCTCCAACTATTTAGCAACTTTTCAACAGAGGATCATAGAATAACTAGGAAAACTAATATGCAACATTTTGGAATTTCTTTATTAAACTGCATTTGATATATGCTCCCACTGTTTTTGCAGAACTGGCTGTTGTGGCTCATGACACATTCAATATGTAGACTACTTTAAAACTGCCTCTGAATGACAGATAGGCCACTGTTTACCTGCAATAAACACAATAATGCCCCTGCTGACATCTTGTCTTTTACATTAGCTCTCTTGCTGTCATTGAAAGTGCTAAAACAGCCTGGCAGTGATGCCAAGTAGGTTAATAACATGCAGTGGATTAAGGTTTTAGTGTAGCGCTGCTATACTGAAGAACTGATTTACTGTGGGAGTAAAATAAACCTATCCAAACACATTTTCCTGACCTGCATCCCTGTGCTGAGGTACATCACGTCAAAATACAGTGACACATTCATTTCTGTCCACAGTGCACAAAGCGAGCGGAAAAGCCTTCGACTGACTTCAGAGGCCCAGTATATTACATGAGTTAGTCATGGCTCATACTGAATTAAACATGGGAAGAAGAGTTTCTTTTTATCTACAGCCAAAGTGCTAAATCTGACCACTGCAACTGATACTCACCCACTTCAAATCCTCCCTTTGATAGGGAAAGCGTAGGAGCTTCAAATGTATCAGTTTGTCCTCATTTTGTAATGGGTTTCAGTCACAAACACTGGTTGATGTTTGCAACCAAAAAAACAAAATTATACAAAAGCACTCTCTTCTGCCTTGTTCCCTGCAGAGCAAATGAGTCACAGTTACGTTGTGGTTGCTCTCTTTCATATCTGTGTTTATTCTTTGTTTGCTGCACAGGTAGATTTAATCAACCAACAGCAGGGTGACAGTTTCCCTCCAAGTCATCTCTGATAGGTGCAATAATAATTACAGTGGACATGAATAGACAGGCTTGTGTGATCTCCCACTGTTCTTTTGGAGTTGGATGATAGTTAGATATAGCTCTGTTTGGCTCAGAGATGTCATGGATGGGTGTTGTGGTTGTGCGGAACTCATCTTTGCTGGTGTGGAGTTGTGATATTTTTGGACAAGCAGGGATGAAAGCCCAGGGTCCTGTGGCTAATGAGATACTGAGGCAGTGGGAATGATGGTTTTAATTACTGCCCAGAACTGGTCCAAAGGGGGCGATTGCTGAAGAGCATGCTGAGTGTCCTAGGTTGGGAGTTCAGACCAATGCCAGTCATGCTGTGCCTGGCTGCCTTTGATGCTTACTCCCCTCTGCTTTATTCCCACATTGTGCTTATTAGATTCTTTGCTGCTGATGCTTCACTGCACCTTTGTTCAAACCAATTCTTTGGACAAAGAGAGGAATAACCACTGAGATTTCAACTTCAAACCCCCAGAAAGTTTCACTGATGCAGAAGGCAACTTAATCTTTTGTGGAAATTAAAGCTGCAGCGCTCCCGTTGTACAGTGGCTCTCCGGCACAAAGGAGATGGATTGTGAGTTTCGTGGAGCAGACGGCACGATATTTATTGTGAGGGAATCAAAATGCAGCAGTGCAACGATTAGGAAACAACCATGTGTGTAAAATAAAATGAGAGCTTCTGTGATGATAAAAGTGAATTGGGGTGGATTGCGTCGGGGAGAAATCTACAGTAGATTCACAGGCAGGCTGTGAGCCCTCCGTCTCCTCGGCTGCTCCCAGCAGGAGGGTGTTGCTACGTGTCTGCTCTCTGTTCTCCTGCAGCCCAGCTGTGGACCAACCCTTGTTGACTTTTCAGAGATCACATGGCATCCTCACTGTGGCTGGCTCCGAGGGGGCTCTGCCTCTGCAGGACTCTGCTATG
Organism: Lates calcarifer; assembly: GCF_001640805.2. Classification (NCBI taxonomy): domain Eukaryota; kingdom Metazoa; phylum Chordata; class Actinopteri; family Centropomidae; genus Lates; species Lates calcarifer. Next base: position 16,773,529 of record NC_066845.1, read on the forward strand.
GTCAGCACAGGCCTCCTCCTCCTCCTCCCTCTCCTGCTGCCTTTATCCCCCTGAAAAAAGGGGTTGGGCTGGTGTTTGAACACACTAAACATATTCACAAACACAACAACTTCAAAATTACCCTAAATGCTTTCTGGCCATTACTTCATCTCAGCAAACTGACAAATGATTTACAGTGTTTACTTTTCACCTTTACAGTATTCAGTGGACAAATCCATGCCTATTGAATCAAATCTTTTTCTACCTAGATTTGCTTTTGTCTGTACACACAAATAATCTCTAACAAGTCAAGGCTACCAGCCAGAGCTTTCTGTTATCAAATGAACAGGAAACAGTATTTGCCAAATACTGTAAGAACAAAATGGAGCTTGAATGGGATATGTCCTTGGCGCTCATGCTTGCAGGAAGTGTGGATAAGGATAATAAAAAAAAAAGGGGGGGGGGGGGGGGGGGGGGGGGGCCTGTAGTTTGAAAGCTATGATGAACCCAGTAAATATTTTGGCTCTATGTAGCAATCCAGCCATAGTGTGTGTGGATTATTTTTTGATAGATGTGTGGTTTACTAGAAAGTGTTGCCAAAAGACGTGGAGGAGAAAGTAGGGATCATGCAATATGTGACAAAGATCATGAGGCAGACTTTAATCCTTAACTTCACTACTATATACAGCTGTTCTCCGTTCCAGGATTAGCCTTTGTTTAGGGTCACAATGTCCTGACATCTCTTCCCATCTCTACTTTGTTGCTTCGAGTTTTGGTGTCCACATAGAAAACATGGAAAAAATTGTGTTAGTATAGAAAATTTGTTCTTATTAGCAAAAGAACAAATCAACCTGAAATGAGCACCACAAGCTGAGCGGACATTATTTTACCACTTACACACATTAAGTTTCCCTATATGTATAAATATTCCAGAGCCTTAAAATGCAAAGAACATACTGCATGCGTTGTGCGTACAATGTCAATTTGTCAATTTTGTACAGCAAAACAGCTCCATGTATTCAGATTGTGATGAATTAAAATTTCATATAAATAACACTTCCTGCTTACTTTGTAGATAAAGATGGTGAACAATGAGAGTGTGCGCAGCTAAAATCTAGCTCTCTTCTTCCTTATTGGCTTGCTCTGATGTCATCTGCTGTCCACAAAGCTGTCCACCATCCATCATCATCATACGTATTCACATAATACTACATCACTTTTAATAAAATGTTATTGTTTAAATAATATTAGTATTTTATTAAAACAATTAACAATGTATATGAGAGTCACAGTGCTGCAGAAAACTTTTCTCTTAGTTCATTTCCAGTAGAGGGCTGTCATTCCAATATTCTCCTTGTCTTTTTCTCTATCTTTGGCTGTGTTCAGTGTAGATAGAGTACAATTTATGGCTTATTAATCATTTAAGGCAACAAACTTTTTCATCTATAAATGTAGGAGAATCATTAATGTTTCGGGGAAGAAAACCATCCCTTATGGTATTTTTCATTCAGAATCTGCTTGAAAATGATCTCTTTCTGTTGAAGGACTGCTATTGGAACTGAGCCTTAGTGACTTTGACAATACCAACTGTGCACCATCACTAACAAAGCCAGAAACTGTTATGGTTTTTTCTGTCTTCATTATAGATTGGGCACCAGTTTGTTTTAGATTCAACATACTGTTGGTTTGACTACTTATTCTGCTTTGGCTTTAGAAACCCAGGGTGAAATTTTGTGTGTGTATGTGTGTCTCTCTGTGTGTGTGTGTGATGCAGTGCCTTCGTCTTCTTAAGGGGGAACACACTGATACAGAACAGATTAGGTTCCACAGCAGGCAAGAGAATAATCTAATTTTCCTAACCCGCTTACTGATATCATGGCATTGTAGATCCTTATTATTCAGAATCCCCTCTTGTTCTGATTTTGCAATCAGGGTTCAAGCTTAATGGGGCCACTGTGATTTATGTAAAATGGAAGCTTTGATCCTGTTTGTTTTTCATGTTTCAAACAGGAAGTGTGGTTTAATGCTATGAATATCATACAAATACTATGCATCAGCATAGAGATGTGTTCCTGACAACAATAGTGATGATGATGGTGATGATGGTGATGGCATCCCTGGCTGTGATGATAATAATGTAAGACTGAAGGGTGTGTATTTTGAGAAAGTGCAGCCAGTTTGATATACTGACTGCGTTGCGTGCTTCCTTTCATCAGCTTTGGGCCGTAGTATCTCGCAGAGCGTGATTAGCGTAAGCGTGGAATCCACACCGCTGGGGGCTGCAGGGCGAGCTTGAAGCCTGAAGCGCATTCATCAACGTCCCTGGCAGGGTGCACCTTTCCCAGCCTCACACCGCTCAGCTTGTAGCCCTCTCCCCAGCCATGTTTTCTTCTTTTTCTTTCACTTTTAGTCCTTTTCAATGGCCTTTGTTGTTTTTTAAGAGATAGCGTGTTCTCTTGAGGAAAACTTCTCCCTTTTTTCATCAAAGCTTTTACTGTACTGGATGTGTCAGATGTGTCAGATGCACATTGTTCAGCATTTTGACAACATAATATTACTATATGTGTGTAATGTTTAGCTGTATTTGTAACTGTTCACCTGCTCATAGACAAATACGCCCCACTGGATTTCTGTGTCTTAGGGCTCTTGGTGTGACTTCCACTTTTTACCCCACAATCAAGCTTGATGACACTGATGTCCCCACCTTTTTCTTCATCTCCCCACGGTCTCCTTCCAGCAGGTAAACAGTGACTGAAGCAGGTCCTCCCAGACTGGTCCCTCAGGTCTGAATCTGTAATCACTCTTAGATCTCAGACATGAAAGACTTGCATACTTCTTCCTAAAAATGCCCTCTGAGGTGCCAAGCTCTGTTTCAAATGGTAGGATGTGAAGAAGAGAAGAAAAAGCTTGGGAAGAAATAATAGCTCATGATAAGGTACCTTAAAAAGAGTGCATGGGAGGATTTTTCTGACCTTCAATGCATTCTTAACACATTTTCTGAAACATTCACTTTTCATCATAAACTTGATAAGAAAGGGAATGATCAATCCCAGACACAAGGCCTTGCTAGTCTTGCCCCAATGTCTTAATCAATAGTATAGTCTACATCATCATAAAAGGATCTTATCAGTCATTCAGTTTTAGTCTATCAGTCAAAAGTATTACGGTAAAATTACGGTCACACTTTATTTTCAATCATGCCCTCAGTCTGAATCTATTTAGGTCTTATTTAAAGACCTACATCCCCTCTAAAAGCCATTTCTTCAGCAGTTGTACAGTAGGCCAAAAGCTTAAATCCACCTTCACTTAATTAACCCACTATTTAAACCTGACATAAACTTGTATGGAATAAATTTACACAATTTGTTATGAAAATAAGCATTAAGAAATGCCTTTAAATGATTTTTTTGTACAATGCTCACAAACTAGGAGTGACAGTTCAGCCTTTCATTTCACAGCTTGCCTACATTACTGATTACGATTCATGACAATAAGTCAAAGTGACATTTAGGGTACTGTTCTCTCTGTAATTCTGGTTCATAGTGAGCAGTGGGCTGGAAAGCTCAACAGGATATTTGACAGTTTGCTGCTGATTCGTAAAACAAAAACAATGTGTCTATCAGGACTCTGAGTTTGATCAGAGACTCAATAAAGTGGATGCTGGTAACCCAGACAGCCCGAGTCAGTTTATTTACTGTACGAGCTTTGCTGCCATCTAGTGGTCGCCATTAAAAAAGCACTGTAAAAAAAATGGGAACGCACAATAACCGTATCACTGCGCTTTAAAAAAGTAGTTCTTGGGCTTTTCTGATTCATAATTTCAGCAGTCAATAATGTCGTTATTAGATTCACTTATTCTGAACGACTGAACCTCTAATACACAGTGATGTAATATATAAACTGAAGAAGTGTTCAATCAAAGTTTTAAAAATAATGTACACGCGTATTAATTCTCTCAGTGAAGAGGCCTATAACTAAATTGCCGCAATTTTTTTTACTGACCTTCATCGACTTACACCTGTGGTAAATACCTTATCGTTGAAAGCAGAGTTGCAAGAAACTTTTACAAAGGCGAGTATTCCTGTTTAAATACTGCATATATTCCCAATGACGTTATATTTAACGAGTGACCAAGAGTACTAAGTTTAGAGTTAATCGAAATTATATTACTTTCAGACAGTTACGGTCATAGCTAATCGTGTCAACTAACCTTAATTAGCAAGAAAATAAATCCACGATGTTAACCAGAGAGTATTATAACTTAAGTCTAGTTATGGGGGTCAACACGCAAACACACGAAAACAAAAAATAACAGCATTTTAGTGTCCTACCCTGTAAAAGGAAATTGATTTTTACTTGGTGTTCACTTTGACTAGCATACTGTGCTGGGCCACACTCAATGTTAATTAGCAGGCGCCATTTTATCTGCGTGAGGAAAATTGCAGCAGGATTATAGTCTGTACTTGCAGATTTTAGTATAACTCACGTGTAGTAGTATTAGATTTTTTTCTTGACGCTCGCAGTTCTTAAAGTTTCTGATAAGCGCTGCTTGTTAGAAGGTATATATTTTTGAATATGTTTGATTATGCCTTATTGTTATATGTATAAATCCCTCCCCCCATAGCGCTACAATTTGAGACTGCCTTAAAATGACTGGTCGAGCACGAGCAAGATCAAGAGGCAGAGCACGCGGTCAAGAGACTGCGCCACCTGGAGCGGTAAGACCAGTCCATATGGAAATCTCTGGGTATTTGTGTATGACATGAACCTACATGACTTGCTTTATAACACTAGTTCCTTTATTCGTCCTAGTAACTTTAAAAAATTTAGTATTGCTGTTATATTCCCACTAAAACAGTTCCTCACTTGCCTGTAGCTGTATCAGTATAGTTATTGAGCTTTATTTGCTAAGGTTGAGAGATATGTCTCTAAGATTGTTGAAAGTAATTTTAGAGGTTGTGTTCAGCAATGAAAATTGATAGGAAAATATTCCATCCCTGTTACTGTGGATAATCCTCACATGACATTGTTCCCACCTGAAGTACTATTTCCAGGAGAAATGGTCTCTAGTAAAACTGTTGACTGGAGAATGTTTTCTTAACCCTAGAACACGAATGTTCACTTTTGTAACACCATCACTAACGTTGGGTATATTTTACCCAATGTAATATACCTGAAAAAAAAAAAAACTTCTCATCTAAATATATCAAAGTACAACAATACATGGCAAATTGGAATACTTTTCTTTCTTTCATCCATCTATACAATGTCTCATAAAATGAACCCTATAAAAAGGCTAAAATTAGTGAAAAATTAGGGAGTCGTTAACAAAAAATAACAAAAATAAATAAGTAATGGACCTGGGAACGTGGGAACTTGGTCAAACTATTATTGGGACATGTGAACCTTGTCCTGTGAAGTTAGTAGGTTAGTTAGGTTAAAAACACATCCGTGTTGCCTCTGCTCTTCATATGTCAAATGACATTTGTTACCTCTCTTCTATCATGATGATATCAGATCATGTAGCCTCAAAAAAGAAGTATATGGGTCACTTTGGCAGATCCAGGGAAAGAGACATTAATGCATATATGTAGTGGGCTGTAAAATGCAGAGTCAAATAAAGAAGAGAATAAAACCAGTTTTGTGTTGGGTGAGCAATCTTTATCAGAATTAATATAGTTTTTGTCTTTTTGTTGTTTTAACTCGCTTGAGCGAGGCTTGAAACAGAAATCTTATGGCATATTCAACTCAAAATCACATTACAGGTAATGGGTAAGATCCCCAAAATGGGATAACAGAACTGACTTAACTTCCTCAAAGAATGGGCTATTTCCTTAACACTGTGTTTCCAAATTTCTACCTTTTTCTTTCTTGAAGAGTCAGGCTCGAGAGCCTGCACCAGCAGCTCCTCCTCCTGCAGAGGGAGAGCTGGTTGGTAGAGGGAGGCAGAAAGGTGCTCCAGGTCCATATTCTGCAGAAGGTACAGTCAAACATAAAGTCACATGTACACTCTGGACTTGTGGGGTATGTACTCCATCTGCACTGTGGCAGTATGTTAATTTTACGTGTTTAAAGCATTGCCTAAATTTTTGTAGTTTGAATTATTAATTTATTTTATCATAATGTCTTAACTGGTCTTTTTTGTTTTACCTAGCTCTTCTACAGATTTCAGCTGGATTTCAGCAAGTAAAGCTGGGAGAAAGAGGTGGACGCCGTCGGGATTTTCATGATGCAGGGGTTAACACCAGGCAGGCCATGGAGCATGTAAAGGAGTCAAAGTCCGGTCTGTCTCCTGTGAAATTAACTCAGAATCATGTACTTCTTGTAATTGAAGAGGATAATAGATTATTCACTGAAGGTGTGTTGTGTGTGTGTGTTGCGTGTGTGTGTGTGTATGTATGTGTGTGTGTGTGTGTGTGTACTATAACAGGAACAAGTGGGTCTCCCATTCAGTTGACAGCCAACTTCTTTCGCATCCTGTCCCGCCCTCAGTGGGTTTTGTATCAGTATCATGTAGACTTCAAACCACCGATGGAATCTCGTCGTCTGAGATCTGCCCTCCTCTTCCAACATGAGGAAGCACTTGGCTCAGCACGGAGCTTTGATGGAGCTCTGCTTTTTCTGCCTCACAGATTGCACGGCAAGGTACTCCAGTACTCCAAGCTTAGGTTAATCACACACCACAACAGTGGTAAGGTAATGAGAGTTTTCTGCCATGTAAATGTCTAACCTTGTGTTTAGGAGACTGTACTCCACAGCAAAACAAGGAATGGGGAGAAGGTTCAGATAACTGTCACACTGACAAATGAACTGCCACCCACATCACCAGTGTGTATTCAGTTTTACAACATCATATTCAGAAGGCAAGTTTTCCAGTTTTCAGTTCTGACTAAAATTAGTAATGCACAGTAAAGAATGAGAGGAGTAATGTGTCAGCCAAAGAAACACAATTCTGCAATTCATTCATAACCAGTGTACTTATGGTTGTTCAAATAGAAGTGAATCGTAACATCTGATGACAAAATCTCAGATACACATAGTTTGCCACAGCATTTTGGGTTTTTGTAACTTCCAAAAATCACAATAATGGTGTTATTTAATTTTTACAGGATCTTGAGAATTCTCAACATGCAGCAGATTGGACGCAACTATTACAACCCCAGTGACCCACTCAACATCCCACAGCACAGGTAAATTCATATTCTTCACTCTCACACTAAAAATATGTTCTAAGACATTTTTTTCCCCCTCCATTAGTCTCTAAAATAAGCTTTCAATTCTCAAACAAGAAAATTAAATGTAGTGGTATATTTTAACACAAGCAAAAACGACACAGGACACCATTCTTATAAATACACACAAGAATGGGCACACCTGATTTACTCTTTCAATCTGGGCCTGGGCCTTTTTTTGATTAAAAAACCTTACCTTCATCAATAAAATGTCTTTACAAGTATATTTGATTTTCAAGACTTGTAACTCAAGTGCAGTCAGATGTCTGTGTTGATCAAAAAATTTTGTTTTTGTTTTTTAAAGGTGTAATGTATTGAGCTCCTGCTTTTATATACTGTATAAGAAATGCAGCCTATGAAATTGTTGGTTTGCTGCCCTTTTGGTTGTAGAAATAAGATGTCAGTGCACAACAACTTTTTCACTAGATTAGAGATTAAAAACAATGATCCTTTTTCTCAGGCTGACCATCTGGCCAGGTTACACCACCACCATCTTGCAGTATGAGTCATCGATCATGCTGTGTACCGACGTGAGCCACAAAGTGCTGCGTAGTGAGACAGTCCTTGACTTCATGGCTAACCTTAGGCAGCGATCTGGAAATCAGCGCTTCCCTGAGATTTGCACCAAGGAGCTTGTTGGACTCATAGTTCTCACCAAGTAGGACCCACATTACATACACAAATATTTGTATTCATATGAATTTCCCAACAAATACCTCAGTGTAACCTTAACCTCATTACACACATTACTTACATTACATGTAATACCTGTGCTGCTACTCTTTCCTTTTCCATTTTAGGTACAACAATAAAACCTACAGGATTGATGACATTGCGTGGGATCACACTCCCAACAACACATTCAAGAGGGGAGATGCAGATATTTCCTTCAAGAACTACTACAAGACTGTAGGTTTCATATACAGCCCAAGTATTGGTATAACTGGGAAAATTGACACAAAACTTCCTCAGCAGATCCAAAGAGAAGACTGACACACCCAAACACAAGAAATAAAGCAAATACTGTATTTAAAGGACTCAGATTGGGATTGGGCAGAAAGTATCAAACCCTACAAGTTTATATAAAAAAAAGACCCTCGGAGAATACACCTGAGTGTTAAATAACCTCACTCATAGACCACTCCTGTTTCAGTACGCACTCAAATATGGATACGTTTTGTTCTAAGCAATATGGCCTGGACATCACTGATGGGAACCAGGTGCTGCTGGTCAGCCATGTGAAGAGGATGGGTCCCGCTGGAGCTGCTCCTCCTGGCCCGGCCATGTTGATCCCAGAGCTGTGCTACCTTACAGGTTACCAAATTATTCTGTAGTGTTTGACTCAGACTTAACACGTCAACAACATTTATTGCTCTAGCTATAGTGTCTTTACCGTATTAAATGAATATCATTAGGGTTCATTAATTCACAAATCTGTCACCTGAACGATGTGACCAAATTCAGTCTTCTGTTATAAAACATCAGTTAATCTGAAATCCCTGTGTGGTTGTTGGTGACAGTAAAACTTCTTGATTTGTTCAGATGTCATCCATGGTAAATGTAAAATCAGTAAGTGAAATTTGTCATGGGTTTTATCGATGTGTTTGACAGGGCTGACTGATAAGATGCGAGCTGACTTCAACATCATGAAAGACTTGAGCAACCATACTAGACTGACCCCAGAGCAGAGAGAAGGACGCCTCAACAGATTTGTCACTAATATACAGAAGTGGGTGATGATTAGTGTGTCACTGAGTTAACCATGTTTTATCTGGGTAGTCGCTGGCAAAAGTCCCATAGTTAGAATTATTGCAAGCACACATTTACATTAACACAATGCATGCAATATGAGAAATGTTGAAAAGAAGCACTGTCGTCAGAATTCATGGCCAGCCTGATGAATAGATCTAATCAACACATGGTAGCATAGAGGCCTAATTAGTCCTCATTAGTTCTTGTTTGAGTGGAGAAGTTGAACACATCTCAAATGCTATTTGTCAAATATCAACACAGCTCAGTCACAAGTACTTTTTTCCTGTCTATTTAAATACTGTAATTTATCAAAATATTAATATTTATTGTTCAACTGATCGTGAAGGCTCTAAATAATTTTCTCTAAAAATTGTTAACCTCAGCAGTTTGTGTAATTAGTCTGTTCATATGCACAAAAGTTGGAATAGCAATTTTTCCTGTCAACATCTTCAGGCAGTTTAATCCCAGGCTTTGATTTAAATCCTGAAAATGATTTCACAGGAATGCTGATGCACAGTCAGAGTTGGATAAGTGGGGACTCAACTTTGATAAGCAACTCCTAAATCTGACTGGCAGAGTCCTCCCAGGGGAGAGGATTTTCCAGGGATCAAGATCGGTATAATATGCTTGTGGTTACATAAAATTTGTTCTGTTGAATTAATTAAATGGATTTATTTATATGATTGCAATTGAGAGATTAACATAAACATTTGTGTCACCTAGTATGAGTACAACCCTTGGGCAGCTGACTGGTCCAAAGAGATGCGTGGAGTGCCTCTGATCAGCTCTCCTCCACTGAACAATTGGCTCGTGTTTTACACCCGCCGTAATGGCAACGAAGCCCAGTCCCTCCTGCAGACCCTTAGCAAAGTGTCAGGTCCACTTGGGATCCGCATCCAGAGAGCTGTCATGTGAGTTCTAGCATAAGAACAATGGATCATACAAAAAAGTTATAGTGGTCAAGCAGGTGGTTGAAAAGGTAGTTTTTATTCATTTATTTATTATTCAGATGAGGTATTAGAATATATCACTTGAATTTAGATTACATCACTAGATTTAGATTGTTGCCCAACTAGATTAGATCACACTGCCCTGGTTATGTTTTTGTCATTTAATCGTCTAAGTTGTCCTTTTATTCAGGATTGAGTATGAGGATCATCAGGAGTCTCTCCTCAGAGCCCTGCAGCACAATGTTGGACCCCAAACACAAATGGTGAGTGACTAGATATTTAATAGATGAAAACGGAGGAGTGTTAGAGATGACATGCATTAATTTAACTTTTGGTTCTTATTTAGTCAGTGCTGTGCATTCCTTGTGAACCATGGATGAAGATGTTTGCATTGCAGCCATGTTTGCTGTGTGTGTGTCCAGACGTAGAGATGTGCCCTGTTAACAAAGCAGACCTACCGCTGTTTCCCATTTGTTAGGTGGTGGTGGTCCTCCCCAGCAACAGGAAGGACAAGTACGACAGCATCAAGAAGTACCTCTGTGTGGACTGCCCCACTCCCAGTCAGTGTATGGTGTCCCGTACCCTCAGCCGGCCTCAGACACTCATGACTGTGGCCACCAAGATTGCACTGCAGATGGCTTGCAAGATGGGAGGAGAGCTCTGGAGTGTGGAAATCCCTGTAAGTCACTAAGTCATTGATAATTTGTACATAGAACTAAATAAGTCAGGCTGCGTTGTGGGAAAATGAGTCGTTTTTAAGAATAAGATTGGGGTAAAAACATATAAGTCTACAAATGGGAAGTAATGGTGAATGCAGTCATTGTTCGGCTATTCACCTCTCTGCAGCTCAAACAACTGATGATTGTGGGCATTGACTGCTACCATGACGCTACTGCTGGGAAAAGGTCCATTGGGGCTCTAGTGGCCAGCCTCAACCAGGGCATGAGCAGGTTAGTATCTACAGACAGGCAACTGTGTGTCATGAAGGGCTGAGTGCTGGCGCAGTTGATTGTACAGTCTGAACTAGGTCATGTTCAACATGTACACAGGTCTGCATTACAGTAGTTAATTTGCTGACCTTTGGTGAGTCTTTGATTTAGTGCCGTAGTACATCCAATTAGTTGTGATTTTCAATTTCTTTTGTCAAGGTGGTTCTCAAAGTGTGTGCTGCAGCACAAAGGTCAGGAAATCATGGATGGACTGAAGATGGCCTTAAGTGGTAAGTTGCTTTCCTTAATTTTACAATTTTTGAATGTTAATATACACAATAATTCTCTGTCAGCAGTCTCAGAATAACTTTTTTTTCCCAGCTGCACTGAAAGACTATCTGAAGTTCAACAACTGCCTGCCTTCACGCATCATTGTGTATCGAGATGGAGTAGGCGACGGCCAGCTGCACAGCGTGGTTAACTATGAGGTTTCACAGATCATAGACTCCATCAAGTCCATGGGGCATGATTATATGTGAGTTTTTAATGTCCAGAGTTTTCCTCTTAAAAAGTTGCTGCACCAACAAGCTGTTGTGACTGACACTGAGAACAGCAGGTGCTGAAAAATGAGGAAGGTCATCAACTGAAGAACTGATGGATTCAGCCTTTGTTTGGTTTAGTGGGGGAGTTCACACTCCAAAAGAATATAAGCAAAGCTCAGATGACTTTGGAAATGGTTTTTGATGGAGCGTCTCTATCTTGCTCATCATAGGCCCAAGCTGAGTGTGGTGGTGGTAAAGAAGCGCATCAGCAGCAGGTTCTTTGCCCACATCAATGGCAAGGTGTCCAACCCTCCCCCAGGCACCATCGTTGACTCAGAGGTCACTCGTCCAGAGTGGTACATGTCTTAACCTTTCCTGTATCTTTCCATTTATGTATTTAGTCATTAACTGTTGCAGCCTTTGTTTGCCAGGTATGACTTCTACATTGTGAGCCAGTCTGTCCGCTCAGGAAGTGTCTCCCCAACCCACTACAATGTTGTGTACGACACCAGCGGACTGAAGCCTGATCATATGCAGCGGCTCACCTACAAGCTGTGCCACATGTACTACAACTGGCAGGTAGGCTGCCATTGACATTATAATTAAAGTGCAGTTGTACTGAAAAAATGTTCTTCTGTTATTAAATATTGAATTTGTGATATTTAAGATATCATTTAAGACCCTGTACCCTCCCAAAAATGAAGGTCAGATTGATTTTGAAACCATATAGAATGTGCTGTACTGACCTTTCCTCAATATTCGGCCTTAGGGGATCATCAGAGTGCCTGCTCCCTGCCAGTACGCCCACAAGTTGGCTTTCCTTGTGGGTCAGAGCATCCACAGGGAGCCCAATGTGCAACTAGACGACTTCCTGTTCTACCTATAAGGAAAATATGAGTAATTTGTTTGGCTCTGACTCTTGTATATGTAAAATTTTGTTAGAAAAGTTCTCCTCAGTTTATGTTTGTATTACATATTCAAGTCTAATGTAAAGATAAAGTCACAGTTCAGAGGTAAAAAACTGCATGTGCTAAAATGATAGACACCCTGTCTACTGTTGGAAATACACTGAACACTCATAGTTAAATAAATGAAGATGTTCAGAGTGAAATGCCACAAATAAGTTGATCTGTGAGAGTTAGTCTGGGCAGTTTGTGAAAAAAAGAGGCAGGAAAAGTAACCAAGCATATTTTTTTTCATAGGGGGACCTAGAATATTTCTTTAGCTGTTTATTATTATACATGTTAGCCTCAGATGATTTGTATGTTGTTTATAGAGATGGCTGTTTGCTGCTTACACTGGGGAGTAAAGACAAGCTGAAGCTCAAGTTTTTGTTGCTAATAAGACTCATGAGTCAACTTCTAGGTCCTAAGAGCTATTATTGCTGTGTTGCAAATGGTTCTAATAAACATTTCTTTGTGTGGTATGGTATGTTTTTTTATGTCAAATAAGACATGCAAACATTACAAAATATTAAATTTATTTAGATTTTTTTTTAGAAAAGATTGCACATGCACACCCACACAATAATTTGTAACCATCAATATAGGCTGATAATTCTTATCATAAAGCTAGCACACAATTGCAGACTTTTAAACAATATGGTCTTCAAGACACCATGGGGAAAGCTTGCACTGTTTGATTATAAAGTTAAATGTACAAAAAAGGCAGTTTGAAAATCAAGTATAAACATTTAAAAACAATTTTACAAATGGACAAAGTACAAAAAGACCAACAGTCACTCAAAATGAATAGAAGCAATGTCTGAGGACATGGTCCATAAATAGGAAAAGATGTACATCAGGTTACCTTAGGTTAACATGGCTGTTCGGCCGAGAATTGTACAGAAAGTATTACAGAATGTTTTGCATACATTCTTTTTTGGCAGTTTTCAGTTCAACTCTTGTGTGTAGAAAAAATAGGCTAGATATTAAAATACATGAGAGGATGAAATGGAAAACAGAACGGTGTTAGGAGATAAAGGTGGACTGTTTCATTTCACGCACAAAGACGGACATCTGCACAATCCTTTTGGGCAGCTTTGAAAATACATTGGCTTTCAATTCATCATACATTCACTACTCTACATTAAGGTGTAGATATATATATATTGATATACAGTACTTGTATCCTGCACCAACATAACTTGGGACACATTGAACAGGCATCGATGACAGATTGGCTTGAATAAACATTTCAGATCTAATAGATTTGGGGTTAGAGGGGTAGAGGGGCAGCATAGAGGTAGCCTTGTGTCTCACTGTTAACTACTGTGATAGGAGTCAAACTTCTAGTGAAGCCCAAAAGTGTCGCATGTTATGAATCAAATGCAGTACAACAACAGGACATCATTTGCTGATGCTATATCACACAGATTAACTACTATTTGTTCTTTAATCTGTTTATGTATTATTATTTCCTTTGTAGAGTAGTCATTGTTTTATATCAGATGTGCATCAGTGTGGCACCAAAAACAGTGAACTCAAAATAAAAGTCCCTTCATTTCCTCAGTAGCCCCTGAATTTGGTTATACAGGGATTTTTTTTTCTATTTTCTAAGGAATATTTCTAAAATTAAAAATAATATTTTCTTTTTTGGGCTTAACTATGGATGATGGACGTTATAGAAACAGGAGTCTTGGACGGTTACGTGTAATCTGAAATCACGACAGTCACACAATACCCTGCACATCACAAATCAGGATTAACATCTGCAAACAGATCTTGTGTTATGAAGTAACAACATAAATGAATAGTAGGCATGGAACTGCACGCTCTACTGGACAAAGTACTAACCATTGTGCGATTATAAGGCAAATACATGAAGGTTGGATCTACTAGGCATTTCCATTCAGGCTCATTTTACTGCAGAGACCCTGTAGTAGGAGCAGTATGTGCTTGTTCTGAAGGTGTGTTGACATGTTTGTGTGTGTGGTGGGGGGGGGACACTTGCTGCTCTTATAGCTGCTGAGATAGGGCAGAAGAGTAGGAGTTCATTCTGATTTGTCACAGTAAACTGCACAGCACGTGCTGCCACACTGTGTTAAAGTACTGCATGCTCCAGGTTCCATACTGAGCCCATCACATCACATGCGCTCTCACGGGATCAGGAGGGAATGTGCTGAAGTAAAAAGCATGCAAATCTCGTGTACAATTTACGTGACCTGCTGTTTTGAATAAGCTCCTCCAAGTCCATCCTTGTCCTCAGATTCAAAATAGACCCCAAGGTTTAACTGAGCCCACAGTGTTTGAATGATATTCTGATTTTGTATACAGGGACACTGGTCAGACTCATAATGTGGTGTCATCAGACTTGACCAAGTGCAAAATGGAGAATGTCCTGGGCCCTGCCTCTGTCTACAGCAAAACTTCATCAGCCGGAGACTCAGAGGTAAGATATTCAATTCTACATCGGCCGACACCCATGAGGTCTCAGGACCATAATATGAAATGTGTTGTTGAAAATATGTAGTTGATACCGTTAACAAAATACAAATATTCTATTATGCAACAGATGTACAAGAATAAAGCATTTGCTAAGCTCACAAATGCCACCTGTCCACTGTATGATAGTTTGATTTTTTTTTTTTTTTTAAACACTACAAGGAAGTGGATGACACTCTCCAAGTATGTCAAGAAGTTATTTTACAGCGCCAAGTCTTTGCAATAGTTTCTTCCCTTTGGAGAGCAGTCCCTTTTTCTTTTTGGAGGAGTACATGTCCAGTGGGGCCCTGATGGGACTGCCGGGCCCCACGGTGGCAGGGCCAGAGCCAGGGATGTGTGGACGCACTGTGGGAGAGGCTGCTCTTCTGGGCGGACCCGATTTTTCCAATGGAACCTAATGGGAGACCCGTAAGGGACAGTTGAGGGTGTTAAAAAGCCAGCTGTCTCTCACACCTCAGTCACTACTCCCCTCTTTCTCTTAAGTCCTTTCTGTCCTCTCTGCAGGGCCACCATAAGCTCTGAAGTCTACCTCCCTGGATGTAGTCTGGTGCACTCAGGTATAGATACACACTCCCTCCCCCCCTTCCTCCCCACCTCTCCCTCCCCCTCTGTCAGGTAGAAACAGTGTTTTTTTTGATGAAGCTGCTATGAATAAGCTATAACACAGAATTTAAGCATGACATTGACTAACTTCCACATCAGTGTTAAGGTGACAACATATCCCAACAATTACTATCAAAGGCAGGGTAGTTCCTCTCACATAAACAGATACATTTGCATTTTGGGACAAGTAGGACATATTTATACACATTCACTTTCCTTCCTCTTCAATATATAGAGATATTTACTGGTACAACTGGGTTACAGAGAAACTACTAGTCACTATTCCTTTTCTGTAATCATGAGCTAAAAGGCTCCTTTAAATTGCACTTTGGGAAGACAGATGGTTAAAGATTACATTTATGAGGTTATATTTCTGTATATACAGTATGTGCAGATATAACTTACACACCGGAACATGTATCAAAATCACTCTGCTTCATTTAGTAGTTTATTGTGCTGAGTTTAAAGTGAGACTATGTAACTTTTAGGAAAACGAATAAAACATACCCGTAATCAGCTCAGCACACTCAAGGGCCTTGCTGCTACAGCCTTACTTGGGCTGGTGTGACCAGTGACTTAAAGTGGCTCATATTTGCTAATGTTAGCAATCTTTAGATAAATATTTCTATATAGCAGACATTACTGAGTCAGTCTTCTGACTTTATTATTCTTCTCCCCTTGAGCTGCTGTTACAGTAACTTAGCGTTTTAGATAAATGCTAAAAAGAAATCTGACAATTATTATTATTCCATAATTATCATCTGTAACCACAGTGGCTGCTGCTCATCAATAGATGCATAGTCTCACTCTAAATCAATATTATTTTGCAAGTGAATTAATGACTCATCTTGATTCATAAAATTAGATCCAATTTGAAATCTAAAATTCTAGCTGAATTTCAGATTTCATAGCTGAATTATCTTTTACCATTTCACATTAGTCTACATATAAGAATGAGTCCTACATTTGGCTAGAGGCTTACACTACAACTGTGAAGTCGAATAAACACTTTATGCTTTTCTTTGGGTTTTTGCATAGAATTGGTAGATTTTCTAGAATTCTTTACTAGGAAGCAGCACATCAAACTGCACTGATAAAAGTCTAAATGTTAGCGGTAATTTTCATTTGAACTCAAATTTTCAATAATTGTGGCTAACTGTGCAACAATGGCCTTTTAGCTTACCATGAGTTACAGCAGGAGACTTATTGCAGGAGACGGACATTGTCATGTACAACACTCAGAGAAACAACTGAAGATACCACACTTCTTGTCTAATGCACTGGCCAGGGTTACTGTCTCCTACCAACAAACAGCACTGAGTGTTTTGGAGGAACAACACAGATTCCTAAATACTACCTAAAGGCATAGCAGCACTAAAGGAATATCATACAAAGTACACATGTTGCATACCAGAAACTAAGGGTACCCATGTCATCTGCATTAGACGAGGGGAGCGTAATCTTGGTATCCTCAGTTGCTCACTTACGTGACGGAAACAGAGCCTTTAAGGTGTGAAATGAACACTCTTCTTCTGTTTTGCCAAGCGGGTGAGGAAAAGAAATAAAAAAAATATATGGTGATGGCATCTCAATATAGTTTGCACTATGACAATGGTAAATTAGAACACAAGGAAAGAAATATCTGATGACACCTATTAATATTTCAACAATTGCATTATTTGTTAAACACAAAAATAACATCACATATTTACATTTAGTAAATGAATACTTCTGAAATTATTCTCTGATGGCAACATAGGCTAAGTGACCTTTGCGTGCTACTTTACAAGAAAGCAATATACAAAACAAGGCGTTCAGGAGCAGATACAAAAGTTGTACTACACTAGACTTATCTTTATATAAAATGTTCAAGAATTCATGCATCTGGACTATAGAACATGCTGAGCTACAGACTACATAGTTCATCTTTCAGTACAACAAAACTATTTACTCTATTAGAAATTATTTGAGATCAAACACAGAATATATTCATAAAGCATCTGTCAGAATGCTAAATATGCATGTGCAAAAAGTGTTAACTGCTGTTTTCAAGACATGACAGAACAGGTAAAAAGTCACAGGAGTCCCCCCCCCGTCCATTTTACTCTCATTGAGAATGCTTTATGAATACAGTATACCCATGTATTATACAATGCAGAACTTCCCCCCTTTCACAGCAGTAAACATGAAAAATAAAAGTACCTCTGTCAAGTATTAGTCTTAAAGTTTTATTTTTTCTCATAGATTTTAGACATCTATTTATTTACAGTGTAATGCTCCAAAGACAGAAATCCCATTGTACTTTGATCAATGAGACACACACACACGCACAGACACGAAACTAAAGGAGATAGAGGGAACTGAAAAGAGTAAATGGATGACAGAGGGCTAGTACTGCGAAGGAGCATGTACCCTTTTGGTCTTTATCCGTGCTGGAGTGTCCTGGGGGTATCGAGATGGTGAGTCAGTGAGAAAAACCTCTACATCATCAGGCACTTCTTCTAGAAAGTTGGAAGGAACAAGTCCTTTGTGTCCATTGAGCTCGCCCTGTGGAGTACACAACAACACTGAGACTCGCTCTGCTGCATTTAACTGAAAGTGTGATTCACGACAAAATGTTTTTATTATTTGTACAGGTTTCAGTGCATAAGTCATGGTATGGTGGATTAAAGACTATGAGACCCAGCTGTGGTGAAGAATCCAGTCAGGACTGCATTGTGCTCTAAATGGGTAGAAAAAATACTGGTCCAGGTGATGAGCAGACATGGAGTGGTTTAGTACTTACATAGTAAAAGCCATCTTCATCTATTTCACCAAAAACTGTGATGACGTCGCCGGCACAGAAAGTCAGTTCAGCCTGAAGAGAAAGAGAAGAAAGAGCTTTGAGATACATTTGGCCTGTTTACAGCAGTTAAAGTGTGCCAAAAATGATCCAAAACACCAAATCTACTGGGGTTTGATGAGTTTGAAATGCTGTGCTTCCTTCTCCAAATCAGTGTGATGCATCTTAAACACGAGTGTCAAGTCAGTCTTAGCAGATGGACTGTGGCAACTGTAAATGCATCAAATGTTGGAACTGTGAAGACAGGATTGCAACACAGTGGGCACATCCCTCCTACGGGATTCTTGAGAACACACAAACCAAACATAGCATATGTAGAGTATGTAGGAGACAGGTCGACACAAAAGACCAAACCGAGGAGGGGAGATGCTGGCTCAGGCAATGCATGAGGGGCTGTATTCATGACCACCAGGGACAGAGGGCCGTGGCCCGTCATCCGAAGCCCACCTCCTTATTTGCACTCCAACAAATGGGGGAGGAAACACACACAGAGCAGACAGTACCGTACCCTCCTCGCCTTCACTCACCTCCTCATTCAGTCTGTTGCCCTCATACTGTGTCGGTGGCAATACCAATAGAAAGGTGAGAGTAAGTGAAACCGCGGGGAAGGGCCAAAAAAACAGCACGGGAAAGTACTTTCAATCCTCTAGCTAACACAGCGCTAACTATAACTCTTCATTCAGTCTCACCAACTTAAATGAACAGTTTGAAATTGTGTCATGTCAAGAGTTAGATAAGAAGATAGCACTCTCTTATCTACGTGGTAAATATAAATCTAGAGCCGGAGGACAATTAGCTTAGTGCAAAGACTGGAAGGAGGGGGGCACATTAGTTCTTCTAAAGCTGACTTATTCACTCATTATTTACTCATTACTCATTTAGTTTGTTTAAACCATACAAAAAAGAAAAGGTGTAAAAATGACAGTTTGTAGTTTTATACAGTTCATGTGCCAAACTATCTCTTGGCTGGGTTCAGAGACCTCCTGGAACTTTGTCATCACCATGAGGTTGCCAGGTAAAGCCGCATTTACATATTATCATTTAGACTGTAATTATGTGTTGGAAAATCCATTAATGTCAGCCTCTAAGCTGCAATTCCTAGTTGTAGATATTGGGAAATTCACACACCTCCCACATGGTGAATTGTCAACAAACCACTAACAAAAAGCCACCATGGCTGATAATAATAAAATGAAATAAAACTCAATATTATTTTAGTGTTTTTCATTTGCAGTTTTATTTATATATTAAAAAACACAAGCTGTACAGTTTGTTTCTATCTGGTATAACCTGTTAAATGCATTGCTTCTAATTTAGTCTATTTGAATAATTACTATTTCCCCTGTTTCCAGTTTTTATGCTAGGCTAAGCTAACCAGCTGACATGAGAGTAGTGTGGATCATCTCATCAAACTCATGGCAAGAGAATAAATAGACATATAGCTCAAAATGTCAAATTATTAATTTAAATTCTGAACTTCAAAAATGACAAATAGAGTATCCTTATCTCACTGCCTGTGCACCTGAAAATGTTTTGTGCTTTGACAGCTTTTATGCATCTGTAAACATGATGGTGTGGACAGAGAATGGTTAAGACCAAGTGGATAGCTAGAGCTACAGGAGGACAGTACCTCTACATCAACGTTAGGGGAGCTCTCTCTAGGGTCGTAGTCATACAGAGCTACCATTCTCCGTGTTGACATCGGGTGTTGACGACCGCTCCGCCTGTTCCTCTCTGTGAAGAGGAGAGGTAATAAAGACAGTCCCAAAGAGTAATCAGTGGTAAAAATGTGAAAAAACGTCACTGAAGGAATGCGATGACCAGTGACGATATATAACAGCCTTGCAAGTCCAACAATCTCTGCAATGTGTGATCATCGGGATTTCAAAGTGAACTATGTCCATGTTAGTAGCTGGGGAATGTTTGGTGACAGTTAATTTTGGAGGAAATAGTCAAGAGTGCACAAATGAATAAGGATGATGAGAAGTGAAAACAGAAACAGTAAAGATGAAGCAGAGAGCAGAAGAGCATTTCACTGGACACAGACCTCTCTTGGACTTTCTGGACCTGCGATTTATTGAGCGGCCATCTTTGAAACGGTCGCAGTTCACTTCACAGGAAAGCAGAAAAACATATTTAAGTGGGAAGAGTAGAGGAAAAGAGAAATGTGTCAGTAAAAGACAATTTAGTCAAACAAAAAGTTGCCCAGAAAGACATAAAGGGTCAAAGTCAAAGTAAAAAAGAAGTCGAGGAGGTACTGTTGGGGAAATGTCTCACCTAACTTCTCCACAGGAGTGTTGAGTGGCAGGAAGCCCTGTTTGAGGAGCTGGTCCATCATATCATCATCCTCTGTTTGGATCTCAGAGACCATGTTACAGGGGATTAGACCCACACGATCTCTAATCTCTGCTCTATAGAAGCCATCTGTATCTTTATTCCCAAACACCTAAAGGAACAACAAAGTGTCAGAGGAAGACATCATGCTAAAAGAAAGGACAGATTAACTTCCCCTACCATTGAATTCTGTCTTTGCTAATGCCTTTAGACTTACACATAAATAATAGTAATTTTTCCCAATCCTAGTTGAGGTTTTATATTTCTATTTAAGAACTAAAAGACAAGTGAGAAGTCTATGATATATCTATTTCAGTAGAGTAGTGTCTAAGAATCAAGCCAGCACCTTGATGATCTGGCCCTCCTTGAATGGCAGCTCCTCATCAGCAGCATCAGGGTTGGGAGACATGGACAGGGGGTCATAGTCAAACAGAGCCACAAACACACGGGTCAGCTCTTCCGGCTCTGATTCCTCATAGTAATCCGGGGAACGCCGTCCCCGCCCGTGTCTGCGACCGCCATAGCCGTCTGAAACATAGAGGAGGCCTCTGCTGCTACTACCAGCCTTATACAGCCACGCTGGCTGTAGAGGCAATGAGAGCAGAAGATGTCTCTTTGTTAGGGCTGACAGGGGAGAGGGCGATGAGATTCATGTGTGAAAAAAGAGCCAGAGATCGAAGGCAATTAATTATATTTTTAGTTTTAATTTCTCTTAGTTCGAAAATGATGCCTGTGTTGTGTTCACGCACTAAAAGTAAAGGATGGTTTTACAATAAAGGCTCAGTTCAATCAAAGCACAGCAGGGTTCTTTGTTCACACATCTCTGCTTGCTGGCGTGACAATCACTAAACATCATAGAACACAGTACAACACAGCACAGACAGGAAACACATGTCAAGCAGTTTTTGGGGTGCAAGGGAAACTGAATGACTCTGCAAACCAGGAGGACACAAGTAACACTGCACTATTGTTCATTGCTGTTTCACTGCCTTATCTCACAGAGGCTGATTAACATGCATGCTTTGCTGGGACTGAACATGTGGAGGAAAGCATTCCTACATCAAATGCTGGTGTAATGTCATGCTTTTAGGCCACATCTGGAAAACAATGTGCAGCAGAAAAGGGCAAAGGAGGCACGTTCCCAAGGGAGATAACACATCAAATGCCCCAGTAGTTCCTGGCAACACAGATATCAGGGACAGTGAGGGGGAAGGGATGAACCTGATATCAGTTACCCATGCTTCTCATGGATCACCACGTTGAATGTTTCGATGGCAGACTGTAAGTCTGAATAATGGCTCAGAGATATAGCAACCAATACCAACTAAGCAACTGAGATATGCTTTTTGGAAGATGTAAAACGGTGTAAAACATGTTTGATTTTGATGGCAGCAGAGTAAATGAATGTGCAACCGAGTGATACCAACAAGGCAAGAATGCACTAACTCATCCAGTAATGTGTCTTTCCTTCTCACTGTATTGTAAACAGGTCATGCAAAATTAACAAAGCAAACGGGCTGCTGGCTCATAAAGGCAGGAGGAGAAGGAAAAGGAGAGGTGGCAGAAAAGGTAAGGAAGAGGAGGGCAGGCTAAGTTGTGGTGGGGTGGGAGAGGTGGGAGCCAGGATACAGAGGGTGAATGGAAAGAGTGGGTGGTTTGGGGTTTCTTGAAGGTGTAGGAGTACATACAGGGAAAGGATTTTCATTCTCCAGCAACGGGAAAAGTGGCCAGTCTTGTCTTCCCCCGTCAGCTTTATTCAGCTAAGCTAAGCTAAACTAAACAAAGCAGCTAACTGTCCAGCACAGAACACAGACCACCATGATATCACTGCATGTGTTCAAGAACGATTCTTGGCCTTTTCTGGCCTTGTTAAGGTGAATTGTCATCTTGGAGAGAAGCTGCACCACATACCATATTGATCCTCTGAGGACATAGATCGCCATATCCTGCGCCGAGCTACACTGCCATAGTAAACATCCTCCTTGACGGGTGAGAGGTTCCCCTCACTCCCCTCACTGTTACTGTCCATGGTGATCTCTACAGAAGACACCAATCACAACGTTACGGTCAGAGATCCCCCGCACACACACTCTGCTCTACCCCATGGCCCATTCACTCATGCTGAGACAGTAGGATGATGAGGTTGCCCTGAGGTGGGGAGGGTGTACAAGGCAACAGGTTTCACTCTGGAGTCACTGGGTGTAAAACAGCAATGCTTTCACTGTTGCAGGGAGGTCAAATTGGGTGGTCATGTAAACATGTTAACCCACAGTAAACACAGGCATAGGGAGTATATCTGGGATAACTTTCCTGCAAAACTGCATGTGAACATTTGGTGAATCCAGCTCATGAGGATGGACAGCTACAGGGTGTGCAAACACCCCACAAAAAAAGGGTCTACGTGGTTGTTTAAGCTCTATGGGAGAGATGTACAGCTCGGCTCACATGGGTAAGGGAAACACATGGTATAAATAGCACAAACATCAGTGGCCCTGCAGGTGGGGATGAGGCGTCTCCTCATGTGGTGACCTCACTAACCAATGGATGGGATGGGTCGTCGCTGAGGGGGGGTGCCGATGTGAACCGGCCTCCTCCCTGAGTGGTCCAGACGATCTGCGCTTCCATGTGACAGTGAGTTCCCAATGATCTTTAGAGTAAAAGACAACAGATAAGAGGTTAGAACGACAAGCCCCCTGCAACGTGATGACAAGTAAACACTTAAAATCATTTAAAAGAATCCCACAATCCTGTTTAAACAACTGAAAACCATAAGAGCAAATGATGTGGTTTCCATTTGTCCTTAGGGAGGCAAAATAATAGTAAATAAAATCCATACAACAATAACAAAATCCAACAAACCATCAAAACAAGTAAATCAAATCAACCCCCAACACAACATGAACTGGGGGTTAGAAAGGGTCAGATGTTTAGCTAAAGACCATTTGTTTGGGTTGTTTTGTTCTGTGCATGTCAGCCCGTTGATGAGAAAAGGAAGCGAGTGACGGCACTGAAGACACAAATGGTGACTTAGGAAGAGAGTGAAAGAGTGGAGGAGAAGTAGAGGGTGAATGTGATTGAAAATGGTTATAGATGTGGTTAAATGAACAAAGCCATTATATTTTCAGCCCGGGGCTTTGTATTACAACAATCAACACATTTAATATATGAAAGTGATGATGGAACATGATGAGAATGTTTTGCTGAAACAAGTGAAAGAGATGAATAAGAGATGATGTGTATGGGTTGAAGGCTAAATGAGTCACAACAGCCTGCAAACGTCTTGCTCTGGCCTTATTTTGTAATGTCAGGTAATGAGAGGCAGGAGATGCTGAGATAAAGCTCCAAGCACAAGGTGGAGCGCTATGGCTGCAGCTCTAGTGGGTGAGACATGAAGAGCAGCATATGAAGCCAGCAGCTGGCAGAGAGAGGGCGGGGGCAAGGGCGGACAAGACGTGAGCAGCACGTTCCCATGCACTGCACAAAGACTTTCCTTTAAATGGAACCTTTCCCCTCAAAGACATGAGAAGTCAAAACTTAGTTAAATGGCCTTTAGGTAATTAAAAGTTTAACTTTAAAATCCACCTGACATTCTGAGTACAAGCAAAGTAATTCACACAAAACAAAACATCAAATCAGACCAACCATGAACATGTGATAACTTGTCATAAAATGAAAAACAAAATGCCAAATGAAAGGAGGGGGTAATTATAAAGAAAAACAAACAACACTGAGAAAACAGAATGGCTGCAGCTTGCGGATGGAGTACAGCAGAAAGTCTGAATCACACACCAGCGGCTGGTCCCGGTTGAGCCTGGACAAAGACTGGGCCCTAGCCTCCCTGTGGGGGCTGTAATAGACCCTGTCCAGCTCGTTCAGCCTGCCCTCGCTCAGGGCCCCTTCCCTGGAGTAGTTTCGCGGCCCGGCCTCCCGACCAGGCCCAAAGTGCTCCCTGTTCCTAAAGTCACCCGTGTGTACCGACTTGGCTGTAGTCACTGGGACGTCAGAGAACTCCTCCTCCACGCTGCATTGGCGGGTAAGAGTTCTTTTACGGCCCATAGCCAGTGCCCGCCTTTCTACCGGGCCCTCACAGTGAATGATGCGCACAGGTCCCCGCAGTGGGCTTCCATGAGCGTAGTACCCTCTATGACCTCGGCCGAGAGAGCCTTCTTCCTCACTGCCGCAGTCTAAACCACTGTCTGGACTCTTGGTGTTTTGGCGGTTGGGGCGCCCAAGGCTGCGGTCGTCTGCGTTGTAGCAGTAGCGGCTGTCAGTGAAGCGAGGAGAGGAGCGCTGGCGCTGTAGGTGGCGGGAAGTCTTGCTTGGGGTCAGATGATTGTGCATGTGGCTGTCCTGGGGGTACATCCTCCGCTGAGTGTGTGGCGTTCCTGGCCGGCCACCCTCTTCAAAGCACAGGCGTTGGCCCATGCTGTCCACGCTGTCCGACTCCTCCTCGGCCACCTCGGGGATGCTGTGGAGACGTTTGCTGCGCAGCGACTTCTGCTTCACCACCTCCCTCTGGAGGTCCCAGCAGTCTCTTTCCTCTGCCAGGTCCTGACGCTTGTAATATGCCTTCAATCATGACCAGTAGGCAAAGTTCCACAATTTCACAGTTCAGTTAGTTCAATTCAAAAGGTTCAGTTTAGATTTTTGTGAGGGGGGTTGAAAAGTTTTTCGAAGGTTTTAGAACAGGCAGGAAACAACACAGAATGTGAATAGAACAAATGGGGGGGAAAGACAAAATAAAGACAGAATTAGTTATTTGTGGCAATGTAGTAAGACATGCAGTCTCATTCCGTGAGGAGGAAATGGCATGCTCTGAACAGGAATCTGTGAAGGCTCAAATATGGAGTGATAACTGATACACTGAGTATGGGGAGAAGGAAATTTTGCGTGTGGGAAATCAGAAATATTCAAAGAAAAAGTATGTGACAGGCTTAGTTGGTGAGCCACGGGTGAGGGATAAATGAAAACACACGGTGTGGATGAAATGAATAAATAAACCTTAAAAAAGCCATAAAATTAACAACACGTAGCTAAGAGTGTAGAAGAATCAGCAACTAAGGACATACTGTATTAGGACACTTCTTTAGCAACAATTTCAAATAAAGTGAAACATACACAACTTTCAACAATGAAAGAAGCAAACTGGACAATTCATCTTTAACTATTCCCTACACAATATATAATTTAAATCTATCATCACTATACATACTTTAAAATAGTAATATTTGTACAGAAGGGGATGGATAATGTGCAACAGTGATTTACAAATAGATGGCAATGACAAAAAGGAGATGCAGTATTGGTGTACGTAAAGAGTTAATACACCAGTGAATACCCTTCATGAACACCACTACTATACAGGTTTAACTGGACAAAAACAGAATTAAACTAACCAAATCTGCATTGACAATATACTGATTTCTGAGAGCGAGTCTACCATAATACAGAGGACCAATCAGCTACTACAGTACCTCTCACTCTCATAACATAGCAGACTGGCTTTATATCCACACATCCCCAGTGACAGACCAAATGAAGACAGGATCATGTACCGACAATGTTAACGTCTACATCGACAATAGAAAAATTAAACATTAGGACATGACAGACATAAACAAAAGTGAATATTTCCATTTAAGTACTCACTTAAATGAGATTCCCATATGCACTTGATATGCCATGACCCTTTGATACAGTATAGTATATTAATATTTGCACTTCAATATCACATTCTAACATTTGACTGTAACACTTGTGATACTCCTTCAGTGCAGTATAAAGAGCATCAGAATGCAGTGCAAACGATAAAAAACATTATGCTTTTCAATTACAGCCTTCTCCTCTCTCATGCTTTACAGTTATGTATACACAGCCATTCCCATGAGCTCAGCCTTGAATGAATAAAGCAGTGCTGGAGGGTCGAGGTGGAGGAGCAGACTGCGGTGGGAAGGCTGGTTCAGCTAATGCAAGGCGGGGGGAGCTCGGCCAGGCAAAGCCACGACGGGCCTGGTTGTTGAGCCTGTGAGAGAGAGCAGGTACTTTTGCAGATGGCACAACCCTCCCTCCCCTCCTTCCTTAAACCCCTGTCTTCCCCACCCTCCTCTGTCCTCCCCCTGGGGCCATTTCAGGCTGAAGGTGTGTAGTAAGTACCTTAAGAGTGTTGTGGGAGTTGATACTGCGCCTGCGGCCCTCCTCCAGTTGCATCTCAGAGTAAAGATCCTCCTCATCCTCCTCCATTATGTCGGACAGGTCAGAGCCCCGGCTGCTCTCTGTGTGGTACTCCTCACTGTGGCTGTAGTGGTGATGATGGTGCTAAGTGTGAACAAGAGAGAGAAAGCAGCGTATTAGGTAGAGATCAACAAGTTCTGGATTTTATATTCTTTTTATTTTGGTGGCATCTTTGGTAGATTTTGTGGCAATAGTCACCGTTACCACTGCGGTGACTGACTGATGCCACCTAAAGACACCTCTGCACAAGTGCAGAAGCAGCAGTGCTCATAGTGTTGTGTGTGCTGGTGAAAACTCTTGTATAGCTATACAATGTACACTGAAATTAGACAACTATTTTGCCAAAGTAAAAATTTCAGTTAACAAGTGGATCGGTTAACACTTCGTGAGCACTTTTTCTCCCTCCCTTAAGTATATATTTTTAAAAAAATGAAGTCCAAAAGATGATAGAAAATAAAAGTCTATAATACTGTTGCTATACAGATGTAGAAATACACAGTAGGAAGGGCCTTGGTCGTTATGACTTGATGGGATGTGATTTGATCTGATTCAATCTGATGTTGCCTGATGTTCTTCCTAGAAACAAGTGATGTGCACTCACTGATGGGCTAAGCAGAGCTTGTTGTGTTTTCTGTAAAGTACCTGTCTGCCCAGCTCTGAGCCTCTGAGGAATTCATCCACCGAGGCTCCTCTCCTTCTCGCATGAGGAGAGTCGTAGCCATCCTCCTCCTCATCAGAGTTTAGTGGGTGCAGGGCGTTACCTCGTTCACTAAAGATATTCCTTTTCTCAACCTGATAAGAGAGAGGTTAGACTTTAGATTGAAAAATAATCCAAATTAGACTAAGTGAAAAAACTGGCAGGATTTCAATTTTCTACATTTTACAAATAATTTTCACGAGACAAACAATTCTATCTATCGGTTGTATTAATGTTTTTTTTTTGTTTTTTTTTTAAATCAAGCTATTTTTCACAAACAAGTGACAGATATTCCCATTAGCATAATGAAAAATCTGATTTCCGGGCTCAGTGCTAGATTCTGTCACATGCTGAGATGAATTCTGTTTAATAAAGAAATTCCAACGCACCCGGTTACCCTCGGCAAACACTCTCTGGGCAGCTTCTCTGGCCATGGCCTTGGCGATAGTATTGGGGATGGGGACTCCCTGAGGCTGTGGCAGGATCCTCTGAGGAGAGGGCGATCGGCGTGGCTGGAAGTGTGGCGGCTCTAGGTTAGGTCCGCGCATGGGAGGCAGCGGAGAGGGGGAGCGCTCCCAGGGCTGGGTTGGCCGCAGGCCCACCTCATGCTCTTTGGTTTCTGGCTCTCTGGCACTTACTAACGGCTTGGACTTGGGCATGGAGTGGCGCTGGAAATGAGGCTGGGGATGAGGAGGAGGGTGACGGATGGGCTGCGAGTGCGGCTGAGCATGGGGCAGTGTGTGGGGCTGGGCTCGAGGCAGAGGCTGCATCTGGGGCTGAGGGTGATTTGGGGGGTATGTTGATGGGTAAGGAGGATGGGTTTGAGAATGCACTGGATGAGACTGCGGGTGAGGCATAGTGTGGGGAGGTGCGGTGGTTCGGTGGGAGAGGCGTGGAGAGCCCAAGAGATTGTGCGGGATTATGGCCACGGGCGAGTCCTGGGACTCTCCTTGTGTTGACAACGTCCTTACAATGACTTCCCTGGCCTCCAGACACTGAATCCTGTTTAACTCCACGGTCACATAGTCTGCTGTGGGGTACAAGACCTCTGCTATCTGCATTCACAAAGGAACCAGAGAGTCCTTACCAAAGGGCATTTCAGAATGTCAGCATGCAAAAGTACTTACTTTGAAACCATATCATCATACAAACATAACTACATGCAGTAACCCTAACCCTAACCCTCTCATCAGTTGGCTGAAGAGAAATACCTGATTGTTCCATATTATCATAACATACATATATGTGGATGTTGGAGGTCCAGTTAAACTTTAACCTTATCTCTCTATCCAGCATGTTTGTTTATTTTAATTAAACTGGACACAATCGTGGTTGATAGAAACAAACACAACACAATCAATAGCTCCCTGTGGAAAAGGGATGCTATAGTGGAGTAATGCTTGTCCCTGGGGGCTGGATATCACCCTTATATCTTTTCTCCAGGAGATGGCAATAGAGTACTACTCACAGAAGTTACCACTGAGGAAAGCAAACGCTACCTTTATCAAGAGCTGTACTGCCTCAAAGTCTCAAAAAATGATTTGTTCTGACATTTTGTACCTTTTGTCCCTTTGTGCACACAGCATAGCCAATCACACTGGCCCCGTTGGAGGTTCCTGAAGGCGTCAGGGGCGGCGGCTTCCATCTGACCTGCAGGACCCCAGGAGTCTGACCACACTGGACCTGCACCTCCTGGGGAGGGAGAGGGGGCCCTGGGGAGCACAACACACACACTGGATAAGGAGAGAAAAAAAGACAGCTCAACAGCAGCTGAACCATTTCCGCCAATTTGATAAAAAATTTATGTGCTGACCTCAGTACTATGGATTTCTCACATACAGTAACCATTTCACAGTGGTAAGAAATAAGGATATCCTCATTGTAGGAGAAATGTGTCATATGCCTCAATCTGAAGCCCCACACTGTATACAGCCTAACATTGTGCTGTTACCAAAAACTGAATGGAAAGAAAACATGATGTGAACTAAATTCTAAATTATTCTAAAAGCATTTTCAATTCCAGTGAAATGAAGAGCTAGAGACACTGACAGCTGAATGGACTATTCTTGTAATTTTGTAATTTGCAATATGATATTTTAAATATTCATACTCATCTGTGCAGGGTCATAGTTTGTATCTCAAGATTCATTCACATGCATGTTGGGCAGATGTGTTACATTGGTTGAAAAAGCCAAGTTTGCCAACATTCGGCCTTCAGTGAATGTACAGCAATATCCTGTTGCCAGATTCACAATAACAGTATTCTATGGAGCATCAAAAAAAATCTACAATCTGTCAATGCTGCTTGCATACTAAACAACAAACCCATCTGTGCAGTGCTGCTGCTCCCCTGCAGTCACACAGTGAGCGAGAGGGAGCAGATGCAGTCAGCAGTATCTCCAAGCTGCAATGTGCAGCTGTGTGTGTGTGGGTCCGAGAATCGACATTAATGCAATCTTAATCACATTTCTGCACTGACTGTCAGCAGACAACACACACAGTCTTGGAACAGCGGCAGTGGCTGTTTGGGGATTTCATTTCCTCTTGTCATATTCAAACTACACAAGTTAAAAACAACAAGTTCCCCTGAGAACTGAAATGAGTGATTAAATGAATATTTCAGTGGAGCAGCGTTCATTGATACTGGACACAAACAGCAGATACTGATATCCAGGCAGGGAATTGGATGCTGCTCCCTGTGACTCATATTAATAAAAAATGCTGTATCACTAAGAACTAATGAAGTCACTTGTTTGAGGAGCACATGCTGAGTGTGAAAGCCTAATATAGTGCCTCCAGACACTGTCCTCCTTATTGAGTTGTCCGCCACAGATACTGAGACTGTTTCAGAGGCACCTGATTAACATGTTCAATAGATCATTTAATGAACTCTCAGCATGTTAGCTCATCAGCTGCCAACAGAAAATGTCAATTCAAACTTCAGCATCACTCTTTCTTTTTATTGCCCTCTTATGTCCTTCCTTAATTCCCTTCCTTTCACCTTTTTTCTACTCATTACTTGACTTAATAATCTCTCTGTTATGTCCTGAACCATGTTTCATCTGCGCTCACAATTGGCTAAATACACTGTGCATAGACTGTGACGTACACACACAAAACAGTGCCATAAATGTAGCTGGGTCAGGAGAGACTCACTATTATTACATTCTCACTTTAAAAGATCTCCTGTAGCAAGACAGCCAGGCTGTGAGACCTGAGTTAAAGCTGGCAACAGCAAAGCATCAACGAGCCTCATGGGAGAAGAAATCCCAGAGATCTACGCTCACTATTTACACTAATTTGGCTTTGAGAGACTCTTGTTTCCAGTGTTATGTAGTTCTGTTCAGCGAATGCTTCTTCAATGTTTTCTCATTGCACATTTCTTTTTTTTTCTACCATGCATGTGTCTTATCTCAGTAGTACACACACAAATCCTTGAGGGCATTCTAAAAGTGGCTGGGGAAAAATGAAAATGGCAGAGATGTTTGTCAGGTTTGTAAATGTAATGGGCTTGAAGCGTATGGCTGAGTAAATAAACAGATTACTGTATTGGATGTAAATTATCAGATGGCTTTCATTGTGAAATATCAGATGACTTTGACACAGAACAGACTATTAGACTACAAGAATGGCAATCAGATTGGGAGTAATGGGAGAACAAAGTTAACCCTTTTTTATAAATACAGCTTACCCAAAATACATACTGACTGCAGCCACAGAGCTAAAAACTCAGACTGAGTGCTCTCATTAACTGTGTTTCCAGCCAAAGCAGGAAGGACTATGTTACCTATACCTACTCAGCACCACACAGCAGACAAAGTTAGCAACTAGATAGTAATAATAGTGGAGTGTTTTGCTGCTAAAATGGCATTAAAGAGAGCTAAAAGAAGATACAAGGAGTGAATGTTGGTCTTTTACCAGGTGATAAAACTATCTCCAAATGAATACTAATGTTGCTTTGTGTATAGTGTATGAGTTAATAAGAAAATATATTTTATTAATTTTTTAATTCATAAGTTAATCTAAGCAACTTGATACTGCCCCAAGTGGCCAAAAAAATCAGGTAATGCAACTTTAGGTATAATTTTAGCACAACTAGAATTAACTACAGTGGTACAACAAGACTAAAACCACACTAATGCTTTTGTGATGCTGAGATTGAGTCCTGCCTTGAGCTAAATGCTACATCTACATGCTCAAAATGATAATGCTAACATGCTGATGTTAAGTAGGTATAATGTTTACTATGTTTACTATTTTCATTTAATATGAGGACTTGCTAACATTTGCTAAATAGCATTCAAAAAAATGGAGCGTCATCAATCTTTCAGGATTTGATCAAAAGCTAAAGTATGATCGCACTAAATGAAAAGTCACGGGCTCACCAAAGTTATTAGAATTTATCCTGAGGGGGACACTAATCTCTGCACTAAATTTGATGCCAATCCATCCAACAGCTGTTGAGACAGTTCACTCAAAACCTCAAGGTGGCGCTCTGGGCTCAATGGATATGTATACCAAAATTCATGGCAATATTTCAGTCTGGACCAAAGATCAGTATTGCCATCCCTAGAGCCAAGCTAGTGTGACTAAAATGAATGGCTAAAACTCCCTGCATTTTCTGATGAGGACAAGTTCAAATGTGAGTAATGTGAGTAAAGGCTGACCTGCAGGCTGAGTGCAGAACTCCACAGAGATTTCCCTCTTCTCCCTTTGATCCATTGGAAGCTGCCAAGGCACCTGATGTGGCTGTGCCACAACTTTCACCTTGTAAACTGTCATGGGCTTCAGGTTGAAGAACTTGTACTTGTAGCCCCCCGCCTTGACCATGTCGTACTCTGCACCATTGAGGAAGATGGTGTGACTGTAGTTGCTGTTGCTGGGCATCCAAGAGAGCTCAGCAGAGACCTGCGTGATGCTGTCCACCCGAAGGTAGTAAGGTGCCACCACCACATCTTTCCCCACGAGCAGAGTGCACCGGAGCTCATCCGATGGACCCCGGTCGGTGATGCTCTGCACTGAGATACGGTAGGTGTTGGTGGCCAGATTGAGTTTTTCAATAAGAGACTTTGTCCTACCCCCGTAGGGGACACTCATGCGCACCTCCTTATCCACCAAGACATTGTAGCCACTGATGGAACCCCAGCCTGGTGGGACCACAGGAGGATCCCAGCCAATAATCACACTCTTGGCCAGTTGTTTAATCAGGGTGATGCGGCGGGGATAAGGCACAATGTCTTCACCGACTTCGTCAATGCTGACATCCAGGGTTCCTGTTCCATTGCTGGAGGAGCCCAGGAGGTCCATGCCCAAGCTGCTGGTGCTTAGACAGTCTAGTTTACTGTCAGACAGCAGGCTGCTTATGCCTGTTCCTGTTCCTGTGCCGCCCCCCAGTCTCTGAGACCCCAAGCTACTGTGGTTGAGGTAGCCAGGTTCTTTAGCCACTGTGTCCCTGTGTTGGACAGAGGGTGTCTCCTCATCTTGGACAAAATCCACAAAATTGGATGGAACGAGTCCCCGCTGTCCATCCAGCAGCTCTCCTGAGAAACAAACAAGACATAGTTGGTATTGTGGTGATATTAAGGACAAAAAAATAAACAATAACCAATGCATGTCAGACCTTCATAAAAGCCATCCTCATCCATTGTCCCGTAAACGTAGAGGTACTTTCCTGCCACCAGGGGAAGCTCTGCCTCAGGATGCTCATTAGGCCCATCATAAGGATTGTAACTATAGGAAAAAAACATAACCGCCAAAGTGTTGCAATTAATTAAATCTTTTACAACTGTACAATTTCACCACCAGAGGTTTTTCTTTATGTCAAACACCTCAATTCTCTAATATGTATTCCAAGGAAAAACAATTTGCTGAGTGCTGCTTAAGTAAAAAGTATGAAATTTGTTTCTATATTATTTTGTTGTTATTTTTTATCTTTTCTTTTTGTTTTTTGGTTTTTAGTTACAAGTATGACAGAGCTGATGACAGTGTGGGTTGAGAGCTCTGGCCCTGTTTCACATATTTGTGCTTTGAGGATTCCAATTATTTTTCTGCTGACAGGTCATTTTCTTTAGAGACAGAAATACTGAATCATCTTTAAGACCATAGCCTAAAGCTTTGTGAGAAAAAGCAAATAATCTCAGCAAGATTCATCCAGGACTTGTCTACACTGAGCAGCTGGTTCAGTTTACTGTAAAGAGGCATGTAAAGGCCACCTCTCTTAATTAGTACCCTCTTTTAGGACATTTATACTGTGTCACTTTGGTTTGGGAGGTCTTGTAATGTTAGCATAAAGCTCCGGTTGACACTTTGAAAATGCACTGAAATCAGAAAAAAACATTTACAGAGTTAAAGCACTACAAGGACTTTAAATTCTAATCTGCTTTATCAATTATATAGGGTTTTAAAACAAAAATAACAGATTATTTTTGTCTGTGTTCAGTGTTTCAAATGAAACCAGACATACTGTGAATAGTAGGTGGGGTAAGTAATTGTGTGCTGTGTATACATACCTGTACCGGGCAATACATAGACGGACCTTCCCTGTGAATCTTGGTTTGGATCTGGTGGTTGAGCTGAGCTCTTTGTCCATCTAGAGAAGGCAAAAAAGGTACAAATAATCATATTTTCAACTAATTTTCAAATGTTCCTTCTCTGTGGTTTCACCCCTCACCGCATATTCAGAACACAATGGTAGCAAACTTTCTACGATGAAATAATTTATCATTTTACATAGATGAAGGTAATAAACTAATTTGAACATCTTATATACCAAGATTTTAAGAGCCAAAATGTAAAATGATCCTGGTGTGTTTGCTCTCTAATACATCTTCCTTTGGTTTAACCTGACATCTAATCTCTTCATCTCTTCTTTTGTTTCAATTTTTCACCTCCTGTGCACTAAAAATATTATGACCAGTCCCAGTCTGCCTGAATGAGTAAAACCGGGAAGCCTCCTGCATCCCTGCTGTGTGGATTTTCTCTTGTTGAGCCCAAACACATTACTTAGATTAAAATGAGGCAGCATTTTTTTCCAGTATAACAAATGTACAAGAGTGGTAACTTGGTGTTGGTGGAAATTGATATACCTAACAAAAGGAAAACAGGGCAGAATAAAGCATCTAAACTCCTCAAAAAAAGTTTGGAAACGTTATTTCGGTCAATTATTTCTCTCATTTAATAATACCAGTTGGTATTGTATTTGATATCGTTGGAAAGCCTGATTAGTCACCTTTACAATGAGGTACAACTTTTAAGGAATCATGCATTTGTGAAATAAGCAACATGGTCAATGCAGTGAGATATCGGAATGAGATTCTGGAGCCAGTGGCGATCCCATATCTCCAGAATCTGGGACCTAACTACATCTTCCAGGATGACAACGCTCTCCCCCACAGAGCCAGGATCATCACAGAGTACTTCCAAAATTTGGGATTGGAGAGGAATGGCCTGCCACCAGTCCAGACCTCAACCCAATTGAACACATCAGCTTGGGTGTGCTGTACATGCTAGAGTGACCAACACAACCCTCATTCCTCATTCCTTAACACGCTGGTTGAGGAATGAAAATGCCATCCCATAGCAAAATGTGACCAGGATGGTGACCAGCATGAGGAGGAGGTGCCAAGCTGTTGTGGCTGCGTATGGATCTTCCACATGCTACTGAGGTCCCTGACAGTGTAAAATGACTAAAATGTAAAAATGGCCAATATGTGTTGTTTGTTCCTTATTACTGTGGGAGAGTGCAATCATCTAATCCACCAAGCATCTCAAAACAAGAGTGAACACCTACAAAGAGAATATTGCAGGGGATTTTGGCACATTTTTTGGGGGCGCTACCCACACGTTCAGCTGTGTTGCTCATTCCACAGAAGCGCGATCCTTACAAGTTCTACCACAAATCAGGCTTTCCAAGGACATACAATACAACACTAATCGGTATTATCAAAGGGGAGAAATAATTGACCAAAATAACTTTCCAAACTTTTTGAGGAGTTTACATTATTGGGGATTCTTCTCTATTGCAGCCCCACATTGTCACTCAGGAAGTTTAGACAGTCCTGCCTTGTGTAGCTTGAAGAAAGTTGCAATAAAACAGGAGCCATATGGGCTACAAACTGACATTATCAGATACCTCAGAGAGGAAAGCCCGTGCTGGGCTGCTGGCTCGACTGCGAGTGAGGAATGTTGGCTTGACAGAGAGGAGCTCGGGCTTGTCTCCACTGATCTGGAGTGGTCGAATAAACTCAGATATCAAAGATCTGCTTGTTGGAGCCTCATTGCCTGTGGAACAAACAGAACTTCTCTCATCAGATCCTCATATCACAATATAAGTGAAAAAATATCAAACTTGTGACAAAAAAATCAGACTACAAAAGGGTTAACTAAAATACTGTCTGTGCATTTCAGAGACGGATAGGAGAGATAAAGAATGAACAAAGAAATAGAAACATTCAAATATTCATTAGACTAGACTGTATGCTACTAATACCCTCTGCAATTAAAAGCAAAGTATTCTGCCAGTTCACCTGCTTGTTGTCCCTTTAAGGTTCTACCACTTGAAGAGATGTAATTCTCCTAATGTTTGTTGTGCAAGTATCATTTAGGTAGATATCTTACTGTACTATACTGTACAATATATTCTACAGTTTCCAATTACTTATAACCATACGTAATTAATTATAGTTTCATGGCAAGAGTTGCACAATAAATACTACTGTAATTAGTCAAGCATTTGTGTATTCAAGTTAAAAACAAACAGAGAACAGGTTTTGCCAGCTAGAGGCTATTACTCACTATGATTGATTATTTCATTAGCAGTTTGTGTTTACTGCAGATTAAGTCAGAAGCCTGGTCTCTCAGACTTGTAATTCAGCTGCATTTTTTTTTCACATCATTGTGAGGGAGTTGACTCCTCTTCTAATATGCATGGTGTTACTGGCCGCATCTCTCACATGATGGAAAGGATACATTTAATCAGTTGCAAAATTAATTTGGTGGCCTCTTATTTATTAACTTCAGTCGTATATGAGTTATATATATACATACACACACACACATATATGTATGTATATATATTAGCATCAGTAAGATCCTCCACATACCTTTTCCTATGGGGGCAGCCAGTCCATTGAGGAGCTGGGACAGGGATTTGTTGGGCGACCCAGGCGATTCACATACAGTTAAGGGTTCAGTGCTGAGGATATCAAACTTCCCAGCCTGAAGCCGGAACTTCTCCAGCTCTTTTGACAGGAGGTTGAACTGCTCACTCTGAGTCCGACATTTTTCCTCCAGTTCTCGGACTTTGGCCTGATGATGATGAGAGAGTAGAGTCATTGAGAGAGGAGTGAGAGACAGAGAGAGAGATAAAAAGAAGACAGACAGACAAGCAGATGGGGAAAGGAAGAGACAGGATGGAGAAAAGAGAGAAGCAAAAGAAAAAGAAAAATAAGGAAACCACAGGATGCAGAACTGAACATTCTGCACACAGAAATACTAGAGTACATACATATATACAGTAGGTATGTATACAAATATATACTTCTACTGTCTACACACAAATAGAACATGTAATGAAATTTTACTGTAGGACTTAAAACATATAGACCAGTCATTGCAGAGAAATACTTCTTGAAATGACTTTTTAACTACTACTGACAGTACATTATACAAATCACATGCACAACTACAGTAAATGCTAATAATACTGAAAATGAAAAAGCCCCTTGCTTCAAGACAGTATGCATAACCCAAACCACGCAGTGTCTTAGAGGATGAGCCTGATGATACTCTATGTTTTTACTTGCTGTCAAGTAATACCATGAAAAGACCAAAATCAACAGCACAAACACATATTCTCTTTGTGGCCTTAGCCTGGTACAGCTGCCATTTTATTGTGGTCTAAAAACACATTAATGTGCCACACTGTACATTAATGTACTGCTCCTGTAAATACTCACTACAGCACAAGATGTGTATTAATCTGCAGCTGCAAACGGTTACCAGCAATGCACTATTTAAATGTGAGTAATATTTGTTAAAAACTACAGTGTACAGTTGTTTCAGGGAATTACTTTGCATTTTTTAGATTTACCTCTTCAATGAGAAGGCAGAGAACCTCATACAAGGTTGGGCAGTTGAGAAATTCTGTTGGTAATGGCCTTTTCATGAGATTTGTTGACAATAACAAAAATATAAATTAACATCAGCCATACTTTAAGAACAGGAAACTCCACTGCGCAAAATAACACCAACAACTGAACACATTTGTTTGGGCAGGAGTAATGGAAATTCCAGGTGCTACAGCATGATTTCTCAGGTTGAATGATGCAATATGTCAGCAATCACTTCTCAATCTGAAACTGACAACAATCTGAACCAGAGATGCTCCAGAGGGCACTGAAGCCACCATGGAATTTTTTAGCACTGCCCAACACACAGCAACACCTGCTGCGACAGTGCTTTCTGTGCTGTTCTGTTAAAACACTACGTCCATTTCATGCAGACTGGTCGGTGCTGGTTATAACATGCTGTTAGCAAACAGATGACAAAAGAATTCCTGCATTTGTGAAATAGAATTAGTCAATTAGGTATTAGTTTAGTTATTAGCTGTATGGCAACTAGGCAGATTTTAACATGCTGGATAGCATACATGCAATGCTACAACAGAAAAGGATCACATTCATCAATATTTGGCAATGTGATCCTTTAATAACAATACAGTCTTGTACACTCAAAAAGCTGATACCTACTCTATTCATCAATATATAGATACAATGACTAATATTTAATTCTAAAATTAAAATGCACTACACATTTTACCTTACTAATTAAACAGATTTAATGCATTTGTTTATTGTAGTAATATTTTGCTGTTTGTTCACATCTAAACACACACTTAAAAAACATGTCTGGTCTTATAAATTGAAATTTGCATGCCTCAGTGTGTTGATGGGCTTTGATTATGCGGAATTGACGTCCGTCAGTGAGGCCCCAGGCATTCATCTTTAATTGAAGTCGATCCATATTCTGAAATTCTCTGAATCTTTTCATGAATTGTTAAGTGAGTGTAGCTGAATTTTTCTTTATGATCAAGTCAGAAAGACCTCCAGTTTATGCTGTCAGTCATGTTCCAGCCTGTCAAAAAGCCCTCCACTTGTGACTTTGCTTTGATGGGAAATGTGAAATATTGGTGGTAAAGCCCAAGAAAGATCGCTCTGAAGCAGCTCTGAATTGTTCTGAAAACCAAAAAGCAATGACCACACATTAAATCAGTTCATTCATCAACTGATGTATGCTTCATATTACCTCTTACTTTTTGACTACCACTTGTATGTTTATTACAACTCAAGACTGAGCTCATGATGAAAATTTTTTTGCAATGTGATGTTATATCACCACACACGCTGGGCCAAAGTGAACATGTGAGGGCCGTATGCCATATTGACTATACTAGGAAAGCTGTAAAAAAAATTAAAAATCAAGTAAATAAATAAAAGCAATTCTGAAATACCTGCATGCTGTCCAAGTGGTTCTGTATAAGCACAAACACACACCCGTACAGTGAACGGAGATGTAGGAAAGAAATAAAGCACAATTACACATGTGATCACTCATACACATCTTGAAAGCACAAGACTCTTGAAATTCCGGACTGCTCTGACACTCACGCATACATATCACCCTATTACAAGTCTAATAGAAAGATGAAATATATAAATAGATTAATAATGGTAGTCTGAAACATTTTGCTTGTTTTATTCATTTTTCTAAAAAAAAAGATAGAAGAAAAGAAAAGGGTACTTCACAAGTCAATTTAAGAATATTGTGAAAATAAATCTATATACTTTGCCCAGGATTCATATTTTTAAAAAAATGAGAACTAAGAAAAGGAGCACAAGATTAAGGTAGTGAGGACAAGAAGAGCAGGAAATGGCTCTAGGTATACACAGGTCTGCCCCAGGGCTGACTAGTCCCTTATTCTCCAGCAGCAACCACATAAACACACACAGTCAACTCCCCCCCAGAGTCCAGACGCTCACCTCTAACAGATGGACAGCGCCTTCATGTTCCTTTTTAGCCTCAACCTGAGCCTAGGAAACACAGGGTGCAGTGTTTCAGTTCACTTTCATTTATGTTGCAGTTTAGTTTCAGTTTTAAACACCAATGAAAGTCCTTTACAAACAAAATGAAAATGCCTCTTCATTCATTGGTGCGCATGGTGAAAATGGTGGAAAGGAAAGCCACCCTCTCTGTCCACACTGTGTAGGAGCAGTGAAGGATGAAACTTATGGGCAGTTTATTTCTTTTTCTCACATTTGACATTCACCAACCGTGACTTGATCTTAGCAGAAATTAAGTTTTATTTTACCACAACTAGCTAAAGATGTTGTAGCTTTTTTTTTTTACACCATTTTCACCTTCAATATTTTATGTTTTTTAAACCTATTTAATTATCAAAACAGTGTGTTATGCAACATAAAACAAGGCAAGAAAGTTAATATAAAGGAAGAATTTGTTTGTCAGTTTACTACACTTACCTCTCAATACCACGTGCTTGCGAGCATCTACACTAGAGGTCGCAAACTATCAACCTGGCAGCCAGATCCAGTCATGTATGTATGTAATGTATATTTAAATTAAGAAATGTTTTATTTTTTCCCATCTTGTTTTCCCTCAATATAGAAGTCATGTCAACTGGCTTTCAGTTAACATTTAAAGAAATAGTTGACAAATATGCTTGTTTGCTTTCTGGCCAAGAGCTAAAGAGAGCTATTCCTTTACCATTTAGCAAGTCCTCAGCCTCAGAACGTATACACAGTTTTTTCCATTTAGAGTACAAGAGCCCCCCCACCCCCCTTTCCAGGAAAAAACAACCTGGCTTCTGGCCCCCAGGTAATTTCAGTCTGAGACCCCTCATCTATGTAAACTGTCTTGTTATTGAAATCCAAGGCATGTCACACTCCGACTAGAGATTCGTATTTGTAGCTACAGTACAGTCAGATAGAAGTTTATTAGATATGCATAGCTAAAACTAATGTAGTCTAATACAACAGTCCTGCAACAGTACAAAATGACCATATAGT
The DNA here is from genome assembly GCF_001640805.2 of Lates calcarifer. Lineage (NCBI taxonomy): Eukaryota > Metazoa > Chordata > Actinopteri > Centropomidae > Lates > Lates calcarifer. The sequence continues at coordinate 16,814,145 of NC_066845.1, forward strand.
TGAATCAACACCTCTCTGGAACAGTTTCTAAACAAACTTTCCTGGAGGAGGATTTACTGCAGGATGGCTATATTAGACTGCTTTAGTTTTAGTTTGGTGTACCTAATAAACTGCAAGCTGAATATATATTGCAATACAGGCCTGTGACCCAGGAAACTGGTTCTTTTTATAGAATTATTATCTACTGTAAATGGTCATTCAAACAATGGACATGTTTGTTTGCACACAAACATAATTTTGAACAAATGTAAAATCATGTTCCATCAATAATAAATTAAGGAGGACAGTCCATTCAAGAAGAATAAGGTTTGGGTATTATAAAAGCATTGAACTCTATAGATGCGTAGCATAATACATGCCATTTTTCTTATGGAAACTAGAAACATCTGTTGAGAAAAATAAGTGTTCCACATGAGTATGGGAGCATCTGTGGACTTTACAATTTCATAAATCTACTTTGTAGGCAATTAATTTAGGAGAATGCAGAGAGCAGCAAGTGTCAGAGGGAAGATAAGGCAGTAATGAGCTTCTGTTAATGAGAGAAAAAAAGCTGAGGACTCTGCCTGTGAAAGGCTGACTGTGAAGTTAGAGCAACACTGGGGTACATACACTGTTTCTAGAGAAGACATTGGTGACAATTCCTATCACATTCACACTATCAGCAATCTCAGCCTTTGCTAGGCTTGCTTTGACATTACAGTCAGCTCTAGTGCACAGAGGAGGAAGACCAACCATCAAATGGCCTGGGCCAGCATTTTTGTTTAAGCAAGCCTCTAAAAAGTGTCATATCTACTCTTGGTTTTGAATGTTTGATTTGCTCGCTTGTAACAAACAAGAGGAGTGCTCCTGAAATGTTGAGCACTCAGGGCTTAGAGAGTGATAGACAGCTGAAGGATGCATTGGGAGAGCTCCAGTAGTGCCAGTGATGAAAATGTTGAGATGAGCGAGTGCTATAGCCTGTAGAAAGCACTATTCTTTGCTCCGCTCTCTATAATACACATTTTTGAGTTGACTTTCACCTTTGTTGGACTGTATATATCGCACCAGTGCTTGACAAAAAGCTCTTTGACTCATGACACAGGCACAAGCTGGGCAAACAAGAAAGCCCAACCCTCTGGTGCTGTGAGTGTTATGTACCCTGAGTTCCCTTACCTTCTGAAGAAGGTCAATCTCCTGCTGCTTTGCATTGAGTACAGCCAAGGCCTGCTCATGCTCCAACTCTAGCTGCTGCCTCCGCTCCGCAGCCTCACGCATATGCTGTCCGCAGGGGGGTGCAGGGGTGGAGAGCCGAGGGGGAGGATTGTGGGGGGGGAGCATAGAGAGGGCTGCTGTTAGTGGAACTAAAATCCAACGGCACTGAGCCAACACAAAATGCATCTCCAGTCTTCTACTCCACACTCAGAGACAACACAGGTGTTACATGTGCACACACATCACACATACAGAGGCTGGTTAACAGTGTACTGATCTTTAAACCCTTAACAACAAGAAAGACATAAACTATGCCACAGCAAATGCCATGTGAGAACAGTTTATGTCAAATGATCAGCAGGAGAGATCAGATCAAATTTGCACAAAGGTGCTTATGGATGAGGACTAGAGATGCTTTGCTGTGTGAACAAAAAAACTAACATCAATCCACAGTCAGGTTTGCTGCCCCCTTTAGGTAACATAATACCTGTTAGAAGTCTGGTTACTGGGACTGTTTGAAAAGCTGTCCTCAGCGATGTTGTCTTTGCATGATCAATACAGGGTTTTACGTTACATGAAAAGGGTGAGCAAACTCCATAGCGTGCTCACTTGTCTGTGGTCATCCATAACAACAAAAGAAGCCATACAATACAAGAGACTGAATGCTAGGCTCTTCATAATACAATATGGCCGTGTCATCCAGTCACATCACTGCTCCCACTATATGTGAATATTTGCAACACTGTTAGGTGAAAGAAGCAAATGACATTTTCATGCCAGTAAAAATTAAGTTCTAAGATAGGTAATGTCATCAAACTTGTGGGTGACATTATCATCATGAAGGGTGGCCCAGTCTCTCTATCTCCTCTTCCTCCCCCTCCCGTCGTCACAAAGCCAAACTCTTTGTCCTGCCTCATGCAAAGATTACATTCCACAGTGCTGTGGTCATATAGCCAGGTGACCATTCGTATGTCTGGTAAGCAGCCCACGGATAAAGGGAGAGATAAGCACAGCCACTGAGGTGGACAGAAAGCATTCAGAATGGGACTGAATAGGACTGCTCCCTAACAGATGAACATAGCAGTGATACCTTATAAATCTAGCAGGGGGAGAGGGGACAGGGGGAAGGCAGGAAGGGAAAGGTTAGGGAGGCAGGACAACATGAAAGGGTGGAATAGGAAAGGAAAGGGGGGCAGACTGCTCCAAGCTTCTACTCTTTCACAGCTCCTGGTCAGAACTCCCAACACGACACTGGAAGGCAACAGACATGTCAGGGACATTAGACAGTATAGCGGAAGATAACCAGATGGAGGCAGAGTAGCACAGGTAGGAGAAGGGGTACTGGCAAAGGGTTAGGCTCCATAAAAACAAAAACAAAAACCACCTGAATTAGGATCCCAGGATAGACGAGAGTACTAGAACTAGAAAGGCGCACAGCACTGACAGAGAGTATCTGCCCTTGGAGTCAGCTTCCTCACCTTGAGCACCTGCTCTAGGTTCTCCAGTTTGCCTTGGAGCTGGTTCCTCTCCCACAGGGCTAAATCTCTCTCCTGCGTCACAGCACCAAGGGTCTTTTTGAGTTGGGCATACTCAGACTTCACCTGTGCAGACAGGACAAGCAAGGAGCAAAGTGACAGTGTGCAGCTATACTACAGTTTGTTTTCTTTGTGTCAAACCAGGCTATTCAAGTTTTAATCAACCCAAAGCAACGTTTTGAATGCATTTCCTTCCTCATTGGCAAAGTCGATATTTTCTGAAACCTGTATTAGCAACATCCATGTTAGCTGTTGTCATCTGCTTTTTCCCCACATTTTGCTGGTGCATTGCTTATTTTTTCGGTACACTACGGCCACTGGATAATCAATGTAATATTGTGAAGCTGCTAGCAGAAACGCGTATCATGTCACTCAAATATTTCTACACAATCATGAGATACAAACAAAAGGGCCACCCACTCATCAAAACATTGCTACTAGTGGTCAAAAAAGTGTTCTGTGCCATTACCATTATCTAATCAGACCATGTTGTCAATAATAAAACCTATTTCAAGAGCATTAAATTAAATGCATAACTGCAGACTATAATATTATAGTCTATACTTACAAGTGTAATCACTACAGGGTGGAAGTAGGTAAAAGTCAATGTAGCAAAAAGACATGTTCGTTAGATTGCACTGGCAAAAATGTCCTCCAATTCACACAAGGAAACTAAAGATGGAAGGAAAGTGTTAAAAAAGCAGCATCCTACAATTATAACTACTTGTTAGATTGTGGTTTTACAAGTCATATAGCCAGCTGTCTTATATTATTAAATGGTGTTATTTTTAAATTAAATACAGACAGATTAACTCATGACACTTGCAGCAGTGATCCAATTAACAGTTTGCCACTTGTTTTCTTTTTTCTAGGATGGGGAAATGTCAGGAACACCATTTAGTATAATCTAATCCAATAACACCAAAGTCTCCAAGTTGATTACAGAGTTGAATCTCTGATACAATATCAACAAAAGTGTAACATAATATGGCTCATAAAAGTAAAACTGTTGCATTGGATTGAATTCGATTGTACAGGTGTTCATATTTTTCTGGTTAATGCCACCTAAAGCATTCCGAGCATTTAAAACAGACAGACATTGTTACAGGCCAGATGTAGAAGCTGGCTGGTTTTGGTGATAAAAGCATTTACATGTTATTATAATGCAAGAGTAACATAATTCGCTAATTCTAATGGCTATAGACCAAAACATTAATATATTACTCTCACTTCATTGTTAACCAAGCACTACATATTCAATTGAATGAAGCAATTTAAAATTATATTAATATTGTACATCAATTCAACACCAAAGAGGTCTATGCTGCCATTATCAAAAAAATGTGACTATTTCTATTTCTACATATTCCTCATAATCTGTTTCCCACAGACCAGTTGTATTGTTACTTAAGAAGCTGTATTTTTCAATCAGTTTTTTAAAGGCCCCTAATCGGCAGTGAGTTGACTGCTTTCTGCAGCCGTAATATGGTAAAGCCCCTTCCTCAGAGTAGCCATGAATGACTAATGATTCCTCAAGGACGGCGTTTCAGCAAACACAAGCAAAGCAAAACACAAACAGAAGCTAGTGAGCCTGCTTTAAACGCCCCACCACCATACAGTAAAAACTATTCGCATGGATAAGAGTGACTGTCAGACCTAATGTAGACAGATCGAACAGAACTATATTGGATTCAACAGAAGCAGGTCAATAGTCTATTATGGGTAGAAGGAGGTGCCGTTTGTAGCCCCTCCTAGTTCATTCAGAGACGATAGGGATCAGAACACGGGGGTGTAAGCGAGGGCTAATATCCGCACTGCCCTGCAGAGTGCTGCTCTCATATCCGTCAGTGTGATAACAGTTCAGAATAGCTGCTCCAAAAGCCACCCTAGTCCTGATAAGACATCAATAACCAGCATTCCGCCCTTCTTCAACCCCACCAGCAACTACCTGCCAATCAGCTCCTTCAGGAAATTGCCTTCCTGTCTATAGAGAGGGGCCTTGTGCTCTTTGTTTGTTGATCTACTTTGACTTTGTGTTATCAGCTCTGAAGGCCTTTGAGGTCTTGGGCCTAAACGGAAGCTGAGGGTGTTTTAATAGAATTAGAGGCTCATTGCTTGCATTGATATGCTGGAAAGTGGTAAAACAGCTCAGTTTATCCAGCATCCCAGGGCAAATTTGGCCAAGTTACAGTATGACCCAGAAAGGCCCTTGATGGAGTATTAATGTAACACCAGGGAAGCTTTGGTGTATGAAGAAACTACATAGGGGGAATAGGAGAGATTTTACCACACATCCTGGCAATCCATCCAATAGTTGCAGAAATGAGGCATGGCATTCGAGGAACAGTCATAGGATCAACAACATTCAACAATGGGATTCATTCTCTGGTGACAATGAGTGTCTATACAACATTTCATGAGAGTCAATCCGATAATTGCTCAGGTATTTCAGTCTGGACCACAGTGGTTGACAGACCAACTGACCAGCAGACCAATAGACCAACTTTGTCATCCATTAAGAAAGGTCACTAGCATTGTTAAAATGTATTTTAGGTATACTGATATGTCAGATATAAGCTTAAAATCATTATAATCATGGATGAAGTAGCACTGAGATGTATATGGTCAAACAGGACTTTTTGTCTCTTACCTTCTCATACTCAGATGCCTTGTGGCTGTTGTTGAACAATTGGAAGTTCAAGTGCTTGTTCTCCTGGAGGAAATCCTGAAGCTCATTCTCCTAGGCAAAAGACATAAAAAGAAAACAGTGTTTAGAATCCAGTAAGTAACCACGATTAGACCAGAGCACAGAACTCAAACCCAGCATTTTGTTAGCGATAGCCCATGCATTATTCATCTGAGAAGACTGCTCCACATTCTCTCCTATGTTCTAGACAGTATGACTAAAACAAGCTGCCATTTTAGTCACTATAGTGGAACAATAATAATGTCTCACTATTAGCTTCCATATCAGTGTCTTTAACATACTCAAATAGATGTAATGAGAAATTCTTTAATGTTTTGAGGATGAACCAAACATACATTCTGACACCCTCCTAACCATAGATACACATGCACGCACAAAAAGCATCCTTTCCTGCGAAGTGCATCGCAATGGGAAAAAAAAAATCTCTTCATTGCAGAGGAGGAAAACTTAATTACATTCAATCAACAGTCGTGAGGTGCAATTTGCAGTGTCAACTAGAGAGTTCTCTGAGATGTGCAATTCACTGCAGCTACAGCAGCATGTAGGCCAAGTGTTGGTCTTGTTGGGAGCCAAGAAACCTACTGGCTCATGCATGATACATTTACAGTAAATACAGTGCTTCTTAATGGCTCGTGATGGTGTGCTTGTTCCTGTTCCTTTATGTTTTACTTATGAAGGATGTTTCAGAGGGCAAATGGAGACAGGAGTAAACATAAAAAAGTAACATGCATGTGAGGGTACAGATGTTAATAGGCTAGAAAATGTTAAGTAATTTTCTTTGCCACAGAGACGGTCACAAAGCATTTCAAAATCATGATGATTGCTCTTGTAAATGTGCACCTAAAGAAAGAAAAAAAGAAAAGATGCTGGTCATGGCAATAGGCCTTTTTCACAGAGACTATTTTGGCATGTCACAGTAGGAAAATCACCAGTGTAAATAATAAAATTAATGATGGCTGAATTCATTTAGCTGCTTCAGTCCAAGGGTATTGTGCATGCTGGTTGACTGCTACACTGTCAAGGCTTACTGTGACACTTGAATAGAACAGAGCCATTGTTATTGTTATTAGTAACACCTGTACTTTTCCTGCTATTACAAGTCAAAATGTGCAGTGTGTGTTACAGTGAAGAACATGATAACTACATAATACATATGATAATACCTAATACATACATATGTTCTAACATTCATATTAGTTGTATTGTATCTCTCTCCATGACAACTTAGGACAATGAATAGTACTGCAAATTAGAGAAACCTACTGATATTATATCATTTACTCATGCATATACCATACTGTGCTGGCAGGACAGTTACAGGTATTTGATGGTGTTTCACATATCATTATCTACGTCAAATGAACATGAACTGTATGAACAAAGTGCACATATACAGCCCATAGAGGAGAAATACTGTGAAGGACAAAGAGCAATAAGTAAACAACAGCCTGAAGACAGTACCAAAGTCACATCTAAAGCTTTTCCATTAATTTCAATTCCCACACATCCAAAAAATGTATTGACATTTCAACCTGCATCAATTGTGTCTAGTCAATTTTAATGCTTCCCGTACAAGCACTAGATTGCATTGGCATTCCTATTCATATCCATTGATCCTTCAATTCAGAGCTAATGTGGGCTGGCTAAGCCTCCAGGTGTTCATTTTGAAGGACAAACAGCTACTGAGGAAAAAGAAAAAAAAAAACTGAGCACTCATATTTTACAGTATGCACACTGATGAGAACAATGCACGGAAATACTTCTGAAATTTCAAGCTTGTTGTTGATTTAAGCATGACTGCCATCCTCATTTTAAATCCTTTTTGGAATTTGGATGTGACAGCAAACACATAGCGATGCAAACCAAATTGTCTTGAACACAGAGAATCAGCTGTTTCTTTGTCCTGTATTGTCGACGTGTTAACGCTTTAAAAAGATCAGTATACGTCATAATCCCTTGGCAAGACACATTTTTATGGAGAGCCTGTGAGCCCAGTGATGGGAGAGAATTCCAGGCAGAATGCGTTGTGTCCTATATTGAGCTGCTTCCAACATTATTCAGCTGAAAACCTGAGATTTTCTGCTGAGGTGAGATTTGCTAATTCAGCTTTGCTTATGTGTACTTACACCAATGTACATACAAAATGTACACAACATAAATTCATTGATGATTTGAATTGCTTTAGAGACTGGAATATAGTAAAAAATATAACCTATTAAAGCCTCCATAACATAAACAGTATGCTTAATTGATGTAGTGACCAACATGTAAGTTATTTACTGCAATATAATACCTGTAAAATTCAAGATTACAAATATACAATAGTGAGCAAGGAGACAAAACATTAAAAACACGATTGTGTAGTGATAAACAGGAAGTGTTCTTCTCATTCTTGACAAGCCAGGATAGTTTCATGAATAATACACTGTGGAACATTATAATTAGGCCTAGGGCAGAGTACCTGGTTCACTGCTGTGATTGAAAGCAGTGCAGAGGCAGTTGGGTGTTTTGTCCAGACATGGTCTGACTCAGCCTGGTGTGCCAGAGCTGTGAGTTTAATTTGGACAAGCCTGACAGATGAATCAACTCTGCCATTTAACACATGAGCACAGCAAACATTTCACCCACTTACTCCCTGTTCTGTAAAGTCAGTTAGTGTAAGCAGCAAATGTTAGTGTAAGCAGCAACGTTTGCTCTCGGTCAGTATAGACGACAGCAAGCCAATCACTACTGCACTAATGATCATCTAAACCTTTCCAGTTTGCTTCTTATTCTTTACCATGACCATACACTTCCTCTTGACTACTGGTTTCTCTTAACATTGATGACCTTTAAATGTGAATATTAGAATAAGGTAAAAGTAGATTACAGTGTACAGTCTGTATAGTGTATAAATATCTAATGTATTCGCCTTACACATTGCTTGTAATCCTGCACACCACTTAAACACCACAGACCAGAATTCCTCCTCAGCATTGCAAACTGTGGTGTAGATCACAAAGAAAGTACAAAGCCAGGGTGCAAAGCATTTATAGGACCAATACATATCTGAATTAACTGCACTGTGTAAAATGTAGAAAATAAATCCAAACATTAAAAAAAAAAAACATAGAGCGAAATGAGAGTCTATCTTGAAATTGATTTCTGACAGTTTTTGTTTAATGCCACATATAATGTCATGTGTGCTACCAATCACGCCTTTAACAGAAGGTGTTTGTGTTTACAAACAGCTCATGATGAAAGCTGAGTTGACCACAGAGGCAGGCACTTCACACTAGCTATTGAGCTCAATTTGAGAGCACGACTCCACAGTACAGTCCTTGAACTTGTCGAGTCTGCCTGCCGTCTGCCTCAATATTGATGTTCGATTAGCACCGATACATATTTGAGTGACACTGGCACAGCTAATGCCTGTCGCTATGGTAACGGGCCTTAAATGCCAGTGGAGGCATACTCTGCTGATGGTCTGTAGTTATACACCCGATACTCAGGAAGGTGGAGGTGCCAGATGGCTATGCCAGTGTTTACTGTCACTCACACGCTCAGTCAGACTATGTGTTGATATACACGACAGCTGATCACTATGAGGGGACATGGCATTAATACCAGCTGGAATTTCAACATTTGGTAAGAAAAATCTATGTATATTCCTCAAGAGCCTGTATATTCCTGTAAAGTCATTTTTGGTAAATAGAAAAATCCACCAGCAGAGCACCTGAGCACCAGAGTTGCTAATGGCTGCACCTAATTCTGTATGTGCACCCTTTACTTTAACCTGAGAAGGAGAGCACTGAGAAGGAAGAAAACAGAGGAGAGAGAAAGGTAAGCCAGTTTGGACCAAACAGAGAGTGACATTACTGTCAACTTGCCATCCCTTCACAATAGTGTTCATTGGTCTTGTCTGTGTTTGCGTCTCTGTTCTCAGAGCTCAGTGCGGGAGGAGATAAGAGCTGTGCTGCAGTCTGTGGAGACCAGTCTGCCATTTCTGCTTGCAATTTGGGGACAGTTTGTCCTTTGGGTAGCTTCCCTCAGACTCAGCAGGCTGACAATGGGACAAGGAGGGAAGTGCTGCTGTGGGCAGGGAACGTGAGAGGAGGGCAGCAAAGAAAACAGTCCTAATGGAGTGTTTATTTGGGGCAGAGAGCCACACACAAAGACAGCTCATCTAAAGAAGATGGCTTAGGGGCATGAGGGAATGAATTCAAATGGTCTATGACCAAACAGTGCCATTTTAAATTACTGCTGAATCCCTACAGCTTCTGTCTTTCATAGGAAAAATCTTGCTCCAGGCCATCTGCACTACTCTGCGACTACTTCTGCTTCTACAGTTTACAAACATGTATCATTTTTATGTCGTGCTGAACTTCAACTTTCATGAAACAGCTTTTATGTCACTCATACAATACCCTGTGATGTTTTTCCAGCTCCCAAACCACAGACACAGTAGGTCTACAAATGTCTACACTTACAAATTATCTAAAATTCTAGTGAATTCAACTAAAATTAAACTCAACATTTTGCTGCAGATCCCATGGGGACTCCACTGTCAGAATAACTACTGGAACATCACAGCAGTAAAGTGTTATTCTTCCTGAAAATAAACTTTGACAGAAGCTGAACAGAGCTCTCCATGTCAGTATACTGTAATATAAAGTGATTAGTCATTCTGCTTATTGAGGCTCCCAAAACTGTAATGGTGAAACCCTTAAAAGAGAACCATTCACTTAAGCTTTATTTATGCAGTGATTGACAACTATGATGCCTGCCTGCTGTGAGAGACTGATAGAGTCTGATGACTACTCTGATGATGGTTTGTGTACGTTTCCCATCTAAAACAACACGACTGAACAGGGTACTAGCATTTAGCCAACTGCACATTCTTCGCTCCTCTGTACCACTTTGCAATAGAAATTTAATTTCAGGCAAATCACACGTACTCCTCTCAACACAAATGCCAGCACAGGCAAAGAGGCCCAAGTGGGAAATTTGTTTAACCACCAAAACCAATAGAAAACACTTGTCACTGATGGCCATAGGACATCAGTCAACATTTGGTCTTCAGCACTTCACTTTAGTCTACCTTGAGCTCTGTAAATGATGAAATAGATGCATATCAGCAGCTATACATACATCAGCCATGAATCTTTTTTTTCAGTCTTCTTCTCCTCTTTGATGTATTACTATCTTTTATTGGTAACTATAGTCACAATGCCACCTCTGTGTTCATGACAACATACAAACAAACAGTGAACCAACTCATTAAAACACTGCTCAATTTCCAATGGATAAGTGGTCAAAACCTCCAGGGGGTACCTTTAATTTGCCACTGCTGGTTGGTCAGTCTACAGTTCTGATAATTAACAACACCACATCAACATATGAGGTGACACTGCTAACCACTGAGCCATTCCCACCATCAACAGAAACATGTTGCTGAATATAAGAATTGAACTAAGCATTGATTTGGATTATGTTGTCATACCTTGAAAAATTATGAGCAAAGACAAACATGGGACTATACATGGCCTTTATTTAAATAATTCACTGCTTCAATGTCAAGACGAGACATGTAAAAAACATGTTTTTCTTCCTCTCAGCTGGTCCTCTTAACCTCATCTTTTTTTCATTTTCTTTGCCTTTTGTCCTGAGTCAAGGCCACTCCAGCAGGCAGAATGACATTTCTGGGGCGTTGTGAGAAAATGTCCTTCAAGAGGCACCAAACACCATATGAAAATACAAGACTTGTGTAACATATCTCTAACCTTTTAAAGTGATGACCATTACCTGACCGCTGTACCGTATGCTGCCATGTACTGCTGTGTACTTAACACCATGTTGCACTGAGCTCCATGAACTAAGGTGTATACAAAAGAAACAAATACAGCCACCGCCTGAGGATACCACTTGAAGTGTTCACCTTTGTTTATACGTCACAGCACCATACCCTGTATTTCCTCTGTGTTTGATGATAACACACAGAATATAATTATAACCGCAGCACTCATTCTCAAATGTATTCCCAATGCAAACAAAACCTAACTTGCAGTTAACTGCTCCCATTTTTCAATTTCAGTCATCACTGCCTGAGAACCAAGCTATCATTACAGTAGACTGCCACTCATTTTCTCAGGGGACATTTGTGTGTGATGATAGCAGGCAAGGCACTCAGGTACAAATCAATTTTAGCCTCTGTCCTTTCACTCAGAGGCCAAGGTATATTTTTGGAGCACTTACCAAAGTCTGACATGTTTGATTCTTTTTCTTCACCTCTGCATCAAGTGCTTCACACTCCTTCCTTCTGGTGCTGATCTCAGTCTCCTGGGGAGAGAAAAAAAAGCAGAGGATGGCTGCTATGTTTTGTCAGGAACAGAAGCTTCCTGAGAGAACTCAGTGAGACTAGGCAGAGAGAGAGGGAGCTGGAGCATTTCATTATTCAGCAGTATTTAGGTGTGTGAGTGTATGTGTGTGGGTTCATGTGTATATGTGTGTGTGTGTGTGCGCGCAACAGAGAGACTGAGAGAGATTTCCAGAGATTATCTAATAGATATTACAAAATGTTTTTGTTGCCAGAAAATAGACAGGAGGCTGGAATGATTCTAAGGTTCAATTGTTGAGGATGTAGGGTGTGGTCCTCTTAGGAATAATGTAATGAAAAAGATCAAACAAATATCTGTTTAAAAGCCTTCACTCAGTTTGGCCAGTCATAGTCGTAAATTAACTTACAGTGATGTTAGCAGCTCTGTGAGGTCCTACATAAGCACACAGGTGTTTTAATTTGAATGTTAACGTCAGCATTGCAAAACATGCTGATGTTTAGCAGGTATGTTTACTATGTCCACCATTTTAGGCAAGCATTTTAGCATGCTAACTTCTGTTAATCAGGACTAAACACAAAAGCAAACGAAAAGCTGAAGAGAATTAGTATTTAGTTATGACCCAAAGTATTAGATTAATCAAAATTCTCACATCACCAGATAGAAACATTTAACTATTTACTAAAAGATTTGCCTCCCCTTGAATCGCCCTTATTTCTCCAATCTTCACGTATGTTTGCTGGGTTAAAGACTTTTGTCACAGCAGACACATCTACTCGTCATAGCACAAAAAGCACAGGTGTTACTAATGAATTAACGATGGATCAGTTCCTAGTTGGGAAGCATGCACAATAGCAGAGCCTTGGAATGCAGACAGGTCCCTTATGGAGTTTCTGACCTCTAGTAGCGTTATGACGCAGTTTTTTTAACAAGTGGGTCCCTATTTTGTTTGTGTCATGCATGCCAAGAAATGCAGCAATGCACCAGAAAAACCAGGAAAGAAGACGAGTGTAAGCAAGTAAACATGGATGTAAATAATGCAGGATTTAAAATCAGCTTTGCAAATGTTTTATGAAGTAAATACATTCAACTCTTTTGTTGGACCTTGGCTGAGTAACACTAATAACCTTGGTTTGTTTACAAGAAAACTCTGAGGGGCACCTTTGACTATACCTGTGCTTCTTCTGCTGTACCATGTCAAAAATCCTACTCTTAAAAGGTCTATTCTGTCTCCAGTGTTAACTAGATATAAACTCAGTATGTTTGGACATGCACAGTATACTGCTGTATTCACTGGAAGGCTGACACCTAGCTGACACCTGATGTTCTCTTAAGGTTTTTTATGCCCCATATGTTTCCATCAAACAGCCCTTCAGCATTGTGATGAATAATGTAATGATTCAACTCCAAAAATCTGTTTAAAAAACTCACAGCTTTAACCAGTCTTGGCTCTTTTTCCCCACTTCCCCTATTGACCATTTTTACAGCAGAGGATTCCACTAGCAGGAAAAGCACAGGTGTAACTAATAACCTTAACTATGGCTCTGTTCCAATGGTCCCAGTGAGCCAAGATGCACAATCACAGAGCCCTAGCCCAGATACATCTGTATGGAATGCAGCCTTAATCAATGTTACTAATTACATCTTTTCTCTGCTGACATATGTCAAAACATCTAAATGGATAGGATAACTGAGCTGATCAGACTTGAAAATTTAAATATGTTGGCGCATGTACTGTAGATTGCATTCTATGTCCATCTGTAATAATATAAGGTTCCCTCAGTGCTTAACTGACACCTAATATTCACTCCTGAGGTTTCTGAATGCCTGTTATGTTTCCATCAAGCAGCCATTTAACTGAGCTGACAGCTGAATGCTGCGTTAGCTGGAATTACAATGAAAAGAAGTTGAGCTTTCTTCACAATGTGAGATTAGAGCCAAGACATGACTAAAGTCTGCCACAATTTCCACAGAGGATGACTTGTTTAGTCTATCAGTGTTGTTCAGAGAACTCATCAGCGCTAGCTGCTCAGTAGGGGCAGACAGCTAGAAATGGGATACCCCCATCAAAGCAGCCTGTGTGTTCAGTCCTGTGCTGGAGATGCCACATCTCTTTGTGATTTCACTGTAGGGGGGGGGGTAACATTCTCTGCCAAGCTTGGATGCATTCAGGAGTGAAGGGTATACCCATTTAAACTGAGAATACACTCCTTCTTTATGGGCATTCATTTTACACACAGCCACTGTTGCATTGCTTTTGCGTGTTACATCACCAACCAGATCCTCTGTTTATCAGCAGACTGAGCTTTCTATCAGTGTATGAAGAACATCCTTTCTATGGATGGGAGTGAAATTGCAGCTGGATGTTCCAAGATTAGCGTATAGAATTAAACAGGATTTTATTGGTGTCAGTGTGTACCACCAATGCGTACACGCACACACACACACACACACACACACACACACACACACACACACACACGCGCGCGCGCACGTGCGCACACGCACACACGCACACACACACACACACACACACACACACACACACACACACACACACACACACACACACTGGTAGCATGGTGCCACGCGTCCCTGAACAAAACTAAAATAAGCACCAGTAGAGCCACCAGAAGCCCACAGCACACAATGCATGCTGCAGAGAGAGCACACTTCATAGCAGCAAGGCTCAAAGCTCGGCTTGACTTTGAATATATATTGGAAACCATTCAAATGGAAGATATTTTACTTCACTACATCTGCTGGTTCCCCTCTTGACCTGCCAGTGCTGACAATATTTAATAAAACAGTGAGCAATAAGGTCAGAGAACAGGAAGAGCAGAGGGAGGAGGAACAAGCTTTGACCCTTTCATGATCAGTGACCTTGTGGTGTTTCACCCCAGGCAAGTGACAGTTGGCATGATTAAATCTTTGACCCTTTATCTGTTGTAGCTGGTCCACCGATGATCCTGCTCAACTGTATGAACAATGTGTGCATGTGCTCTAGTATTTCTATCCTTTCAAGGACTAAAACCCTCACATGGACAGCGAGATAGGGAAAATAAAAGTCCTATGAAGTGAGAATTTCATTATTAAATACCCAATTAGGATGATGACTTAAGATAAAGGTAAGGCTGGGATTTCTAGCACCTAAATCTCCACCATCCTTATTCACTGTATTGTCAAAACAAATACATAGAAAGAGTAATAAAAAAATATGACATATTTTTAAAGTGTACATATGCACAATATATAGAACACTACCATGTTGACTCTGAATGATTTCCTTTGAGTGAATCACACAGAGCCTCCGCAGACAGCTTGCCATCTCCCATGTGGGCTGGTATCTAATGTGTGCAGTTTTCAGAACCAGACGGCTATGACATTGCGCTAACATGCACGATGAATATTCCACTCACACATTTGCAGACACACACGCGCAAATACTCAGCTCTCAGGCTTGTTCGCAAGCCCATTTGTTTGGAGCACATTTGCCAATGTTCAATTAAAAATCCCTCTGATAAAAGATTCAAATGGCTGCCATTGTGAGTAATGAGCTCCTGTTTAAGTGAAGAGGCGTTTACTGCACAGCAGATGAAGACAGATGAGAGAGACCATCCCCTTAGGCTAGCTAGGATTCGTGCCTCAGTGGCACTAATGCAAATGCAGGCACAAGAGAGGGGCAGCCACAGTGATCTATACTGTGCAGTCAGGGCAGTTTTCATGGTGAACTACCATTAGGTGTTTCTGTCAGTTGGTAGTATATCTTTGAAAACCAATGACATTTCTTTCACACAAGTGTGTGGTGCAAAGTCTCTGAAAAGGTATGATTTGGCTTTAGGTTGTGTCAAGATTCAGAATGAGAAAGAGGAAAAGTTGTTAGGATGTAATGTTGATCTGTTGGAAGGTGTAAATGCTGCCATTTTATTATTTTCACCAGTGCTGAAATGATTGATTCTTTGATTAACTGTTAAACACAGTAAAATCAGCATCTCAAACTAAATAACCATCATTCATCGAGGAAAAATGCCAAACATTCTCTGGTTTCTGCTTTATTCACATAAAGTAAATGTGCGTTTGGGTTTCACATTGGGCTATGGGAACTTGCGTTAATTTCTAACACTTTTTAGATTAAATGGAGAGACAGGCTCTTTCAGAGAGACCTTTTCAGATAGGGTTGTCACAAATTATTTACAAATTACTCAATAATGAAAATAATCATTACTTCGAGCCCAACATATCTCTCTCATCTGACTTAAACCATTTTACTCTTTCATTTACTTTTTGTATAATTTATCAATTGACAGTTTTTGGTATTTTTCTGTTTGCCACTAAACACTGATGGTATGTTAGCCAGACTATCTGAGCTAGCTCAGAAAACAGCAACATATAAGAGATATTCTATCTGCAATTGACTTTCACACTGTTCCTTTAAATGTAAGAAATAATCTCTGAAGTAACATTAATTATAAATAAAATAGAGTCTTGACAACTAACTATCATTTACAATACAAGAATTGAAGCAAGCGTAAGAGGTTAACAAAAGAAAACAAGAAGTGAAAACAGCCGAGCCTCAGCTGTGAGCCCTGAACAGCCGTCTCAGTGTTCAGCACCATGGAGAGTTCCCCTGGGCTCTCACTACAGTAGCATATGGTGTATACGGTTTACTTCAACTATTTTTGTTGCTGCTGACTCTCCTATGTGAATTCAATGCATAGAAACATCTTGATGAAATGAGGTTCACATACTCCAAAATTATTTCTGCAATGACTAATTAACTCAGGAGGCTTTCCCCATCCTATTCTCAGTGTTCAGTCTTCTGATCTTTTGTAGTTGGGAAAGCTCTGTGTATAATCTCTGGCAAGCAGGGGTAACCTCATTACTCTCTCTCTCTCCCTCTCTCTCTCTCTCTCTCTCTCTCTCTCATCCCTTGTTGTGTTGAATATGCATGATGCGTAATGATGGGTAATAATCCTGCCTATGGCTGAGCAAAAAAACTGCAACGTTTTCTACCAGGGGGCGATTCTATGCAAACAATAGATATCTGGTGGAGATATAAAATATAGACAGATATGCACAGGAGTAAGACTTGCTCCGGGATGGGTTTGAAAGCAGCCTCTGTTCTTCTTGCTAAATCTTTTAGGTTAACCTCACATCTAATTATGACACTGAATGCTAATCCTCTGAAAAAATATGCAGGTACACAGTGTGCTACAACTTAGCTCAGCTACATTATAATAAAACTGATGGCCACACAAGAGAAAAAGCACTTGACTTTTTACTGGGAGTAGTTACACTCAGAAACAAACAGTACATCACCTCTAACTGTGGCACATGCTGTAGCTGTACAGCTAATTTGTTGCCTCTCAAAATGTCAATGGAGCTCCCTGAGATATATGTATTGTCCGGATACACTTTTTCCTTGTTATTATGTGCTTGTTTCTTGCAGCCAAGCAGCAGCAGCAAAGGAAAGGCCATTAACAAGGCTGAAGGAAAGGCTACCCAATGCTGAGTGTTAGCAAGCCACTGTGCTGTCAGGCTCTTTAAGAGAGGATTCCCCTCTGTTACTCAGTACCAAAGAACCGGTTCCACTTAGCATGTGCATGTAGTATAAGGTGTAGGATATGACTATACTGCACATACTGCTGGCCCAGACACACGGTAATCTAGTCCAGCACAGCAAGCACTTGTGATTTCAAATCATTTGAAATGGCAGAGTAAGTTACATAACCCCTACAGCTTAAGTCTGTGTGTGCAGGCACAGATGCTTGCACTCCACTAATACTGTACTCGTTTGCCGCCTGCAAGTGTATATCCGTGTGCATGTTTTCGCATGCATGCGTATGTATGCGTAGCTACATGCAGACTGAATGCTGAATCACAGATTTACAGGGAAAACAAGTGTAACTCCCAAAGGTCAACAAGTACATCCCTCAACACAAACACACACACATACACAAACATATACAAAGAGAGAAAGAAAGAGAGAGAGAGGACAAAGAAATACCACACAGAGTAGAGAGGAAAGGGTAAAGAGTGAGGTGAGAGAAACATGAGTGACAGTGAATGAACGTATGATCATGACAGAGATATGTGAAAGCAGGGAGGCCCAGATATGAATGCAAATGAAAAAGAAGGGAGACTGGCAAAATGAAAAATGGGATGGAGGCAGGATTTACCGTCTAAGCTCCTCAGCTCTGCAGCATTTTGTCCCCGGTATAAGACCTCAGCGAGTCGTCCTCTATCAGGCATATTAAACATCATGCAGCAGTGGCAAAAGGAGTAACCTAGTCTGGATTCCACTTGCTCTCCCTCTTTCTCTCTCTCTTTTTTCCTTCACACTCTCTCTATCTCCCCACCAAAAACCATGAGCCTCAGCGTGCTGCAGAATCAGAAATGAAGCTGCCACTATCACCAGGGTCTGACCTCTCTGAGCCACCGAATGCTACACTACCTGCCTGCTGATGTCTTATGAGTGTAACATGCTTCTACTGAAGACCAAGAAGGGAGGAGATGGAGAGAAGAAGGGGTACACTGTTGGCAAGGCAGAGGAGAACAGAATGAATGATAATGAATGAAAAAAAGGAAAAACATCAGACAGAAAAACAGAGAGAACTACTCTGCTACTATCACAGGCTTCTCTAATAAAAGGAGCGATCAAAGGAAAGTGACAGGAGCAGAACGAAAAGGATAAACTAAGATCTAAAATAAAATGTGAGGTTGTTGGAATAGGGAGCTAATTGGAAAGAGCAGGCTCAGTGTGTATGAGAGGCTCCAGAGAGAGGACTGTAAATCTGATAATCCCACTGCATGAACTCCAAGACGTCAGATGAGACTTTTACCTTAACAGAAGCTAAACAATGACTCATCCAGCCACAACAGACTCCCACAGAGGTAAAGGAGGGTATATGTGTTGCTGCACGATCTATTCATTTGCTTGTTTGGTAAATGACAATGTGGGATACAATAATGCAGCATTATATAGAAAAATTACTGTATGATCAGAGAATAAACAGGTTTTTATTTTTTGCATTTTGGCAGCTGAATCCATTTTGCTGACTAAAGGTCCACAGAGAATATCTGATGATTACTGCTGCAACCAAGCAAATGCTGAAAGCCCACTGCTGTTGCCCACTCAGACACAGAGGCTTACTCATCCCCAGCTGGATTTGCTGGCCAAGCTTCTTCAGACTGTCATTCAGTTCACATGGTAACCTTCATCTCTCATGGCAGAGCAGTAACAAAAGACAGTTCTCGTAAATGCGTAACACCTCTGCAGCTTTTATTGTAACTGTTTAGAGAAAACTCATCTGACTGAAAAAAAAAAAAATCAACCACACAAAACAAAGAACAGGGTGATACGTGTGAGGGCAGGAAGTTATTTTCTTCATATAGACTGTAAACTTTGGGGATTGACTCCTTGCATCACAAAAGACGAGGTGGTGTGTTGTTATTCCTGTGTTATTCTATTTTATTGGAGATTGCAGAACAATAGTGCAGGAACTGCAGAGGATCACAGCTGGCTTAGTCACACAGATACACACACCAGCTAAATGCTCTAAAACAAGAAAGAAAACATGCCAATAGGTTATGTATTTATCCCCTGAGACTCTCCATGCAACCATATGTATTTCAGTCTTTCTAAAAAATACTGCTATTAAGTAACCAATGAAAAGAGTCAAAGTCAAACACAATCAGTGTTCAACTACAGCAACCCAACTCTCTTGTTGCCTATTTAGGACTTTCCCTGAAAGTGTTCTTTCATACAGGGTCTACTACCAGGGTGTGTATCACTCCCAAACAAGTGGTACCAAAAACATGCTTCTTTTCTTTGCAATGTCTTCTCAATGAAATAGTAGCAAATTGTGTCCCAATTTTTCTGAGCAGTTCCTGCAAAATCAGTCAATTTTTGCATTCATTCACAATAAGAACTGTGAAATTCTGTTGGGATTAATACTTTCTAAGAATTTGAAATGAATGTGTTGGCCAAATAATATCCAAGACCCTACTTCAAAAGGAGATAGGCAGCATTTATGGACAGAACAATAAAACTAGACTCAGCTTGCAGTCATTAGGTTCTCAGTGTTGCTCCTGCTCAATTCGAGGTCAAAATATTAACTGTCAAAAGATGACAGAATTTCTTGAATAACTCAAAATAAGCAAGCAGAACTAAAGTAATACTGACTAATACTGACTCACTTTGTTGGACCAGCTGAAGTACCCAGATGGTCTGAATTTAAGTACACAACAGACCTGAATACTGGAGCTCAGTCTCATTAGACTGGCCAGTAGCTGTGCAGGTAGATGAGCTGCTGAGATGATGGACTGTTTTCTGAACTCTCTGGTACTCAAGGTACTTGTGGGGCACTGCTAAAGCATCAGCTAAAGTAGAGGCATCAGTTGATTCTTTTTAGCAGCCTGTTACAGTCACAAAGAGCTCAATTTGGCATTAACAGACTGCCATAAGGTTATTCAAAATACAGAATGCCTTTAAATTTGATCTTGGACATCAGCGCACTTCTGTAAATGTTAACCAATGACTCATCTGCAATCATTAAGCTGTTCTTCCTCTCCACTGTCTGTTAAGGTAATAAATAATTTGATTTGTTTATGTCTATAAAATGTGTCCTTAGTATGTGTTGCACACTATCTTTAGCAGCGGTAACAATCTCTACATACCATATATATGGTACTTATGGTACACACACATATATATACACCAATCAGCCATAACATTATGACCACTGCTGGATGAAGTGAATAACATTGATCATCTTGTTATAACGCAATGTTTGGCTGAGGAACCTTTGGTCTTGACTTTCATTTGGATGTAACTTTGTCACATACCACCCACCTAAATATTGTCACAAACCAAGCACACACCTCTCCAGTGGCAACAACACTCCCCAACACTCCTCTCCTAGGAGGATAATGCTCCCACTACACCACAACTGCTCAGAAATGTCTCGAGGAACATGACAAAAAGCCCAAGGTGTTGACCCGGCCTCCAGACTCCTCCAGACTCCCCAGATCCCAATATATATACACACATATACATATACATATACATATACATATATATACACAGTGATCTGGCCACAGGTCTGGATCGCAATGATGTCCTGCAGGCATTTAAGGTCAAATTCATGCTGTCTAATTAGATATACAATATAAACAATGTAATGTTTCATTATAAAAAACACATAGCATTCATTGTAAACAACTAGATGGATCCAAACAGACAGAAGACAAGCTCAACCAGACATATCAGAAAACAGCCAAATAAGTAAAAAGAGCAGTCATTTTTTGCTTCATGCTATCATGACTTTGCCAGAATCACTCACTCCATTTCTGCGGGGAGTTGTGCTCTCACATCTGCGCCCCTCTCAGTCAGAAGCCAACAGAGAAAGAGAATCTCACAAACCTGCATGATCAAATTAATTCACATCGAACCAGGCTGCCTGTTTGTCTGCACACTTGGGCCCCAACCAGATAAGCTGATTATAACACAAAATATTACATGTTGTCCTATTTGTTCTGATCCAGTGTTATCCCGATGTCCCTGGTAATGCAAAATCACTGACCTATGAAAGGTCAAGGTAGACTAAGATGGATAATTACAAGGTATATACACTGATCCTTCAGATCCTAACTGGTGCAACCTTTGGCACAAATAGGGCTACACAAATAGGTCACTATTAATGTCCAATCATTTCACCTACACCTGTAATTTATGAAATCACTGAGGAGTCAAAGGGGCATGGGGACTCTCTTCCGCCCCCTGCATTACTTACTGTGCTTTATTATATCAAACAGCAATAACACTTGTGTGTAGATGCAGTTATGATCCACAGCGTTACAGCAGCAGACTCTGAACTATAGTCTCCACTAACCAGCACAGGCTCTGGTAGTACATCCCCTTTATTTGCCTCAGTTTAAAACTCAATTCAACAAAATGTAATGATAAACTCTTTAACGCTAATTCTACACTGGCTGTTGCTAATTTAACTGTCTTCCTGCCCCACGCAGTGAGAGCTCAGGCGGTTGTAGGCAAAGGGGCTGTCACCAGCTGAGGTGCCTTGTCTCCTGCTTTGATCATGTGCCAGAGTCACAGACATATGCTGCTCCATTCTGCAGGGAGGAGCTGTACTGGATGCGGGGAACATCTCTCCAATACCTCTTCATTCATTAACTACATTTCAACAGCTGGTGACCAATAAGTTTGCTCTCCAGATTGCAAAGCCAATATAATGAGTGCACCTTAACTTTTATCCTTTGTCAAAAGGGAAGTTGATGTTGGCAAAATATAGTTTGTACAATGCCGCTTTTTAAACAGTCAAAAGCTGGCATGGATGTTTTAATGCTCTAGACTGTCCTTGTTTAATTTAGGTAAAGATTAATCTGAACCTCAGCACCGGGCTTTGATGTCCCTCCCTCAGCTCAATCTTCAATGCTTGACAGGAACTGCTGTCAGCCTGGCCCCACAGAGGTGTCCATTAATGTCTCTTTAATGGCAGAGAAAGAGGAACATGGAGAGAAAGGTCATATGTTGCCTGGTGTAGAAGACCATCTACTTGTAAACGAGTTAGAAAGGCTAGCTCTCAGTGAGTTGATTATTATGTGGTGTCAGACTTGGCTTTTGGCCTCAGCAAAACTAGACAGCCTCTGATATGAGGTGTTTTCACATTAGGGTGTGGGTGAGGAGATCCTGTGTCCAGTAATGGGAGACAGGTGGTGCCCAGGAGGAGATAAAGAGTGAGGCTCTCACCCCACAGGAGTCTGGCACAATCGCAGCAGAAACAGACGCCTTTGCCTCCCATCTGGGGGACACTCTCTAACCATCACTGCCAATTTACAGGACACTCAATTACTGGTCATTACCTGAGCAGCGAACAGAGGACCTGCTGCCTACAGTAGCCAAGTGCCAAATCATACAAGTGGTCAGATTGCAAAACGAAATAATGCCAGCAGTGGATACACACTAATTTGATTCAGCTCTATCACTATCTTCGTGTTTGCAATGCAATCTGCACAGGAAGCATGGGGAAAACAGAACAGGCAAGAAGGTAAATAAAATAACCAGAGAAAATAACTGGATCAGACACACAAAGTAACAGTACCAGGGATTGCATATGTGTATGGTGGTATGTGAGAGCCCCATTTGAACATGGAGTTACTTTATTGTGATGTCAAGGAGATTTAAGAATTAACTGATCAATTGAACAATGTTATACATTCACACATTATAGTAGATTTATATTGACTAAACAAGACTAAGAGTTGTACTAAGTGTACTAAGAGTGTTCATATACTAACTTTTGCTTATTAGCCCTAAACACAAACTATAGGTGAGGATGATGGGAATGAAGAAATGATGGATAATGGAAAAAATTATGGGATCACCAAAGTTACTGTAGTTCATCCTGAGGGGGACATGAATATCTGAACCAAAGTTCATTGCAAATCTATCACTCAAAACCTCAGAAGTCAACCTCACGGTGTTGCTAGAGGAAAAGTTAGGTGATTAGGATTCATCCTCTGAGAACCATGAATGTCTATACAAAATTGTATGGCAATCAATCCAGTAGTTGTTGAGATATTTCAGTCTGGACTAAAATGGTGAACTGACTGACCAACAGATCAACGTTGGCTTACATATAATTGTGCTACTGAGCATGGCAAAAAATTGTTTGAATATGATATGCTCTGGGAATTTAGATAATGGAGTAAAACATACATGAAATGTATACCAAAATTTTCCTGTACACTCACAGACACTGTGGTCACACAGACATAGTAACTCAATAAATGAGGAGGTGCCCCTGCTGAGGCTCAATTGAAAAGAAATTACTTATTTTTACAGCAGAGAGCCTTGTAACTCCAGGGTAAATGAGGACTGCAAATCTGAAACTAATTTTGTTTCGGCCTACAGCTCCCCAGAAGCCACAGTGAAGTAAATTTTGTAATCAATGGACCTTTGCTGATAAACTAAATTCAGCAGGTATCATGATCTCATAGATGCCCCAGATACAACATCATCACAGGTGACGAGATGAGGTTTGTGTCAAACTGAATTGGAGTTAAAATTAATATGAAGCCTACTGTGCACAAATAATAGCAAAACAGAAAGTGAGTCGGTTACGTGGGATTGACAGAGTCCAGCATTAGCATATAAACAACAGTCTGGAGTAGATGGCTGCCGCTGCACAAGGCTCAATTGTCAATATGCTCGCTGGTCCTCATCCAGGGATCAGAGAAGGGCTGTCAGGACTTTGATTCCTGCACACAGGGGAGAGGATAAACAGCAGAAAAACAACACTCCAACCTGTCAATCATTGGACTCTCCATTTCTATCACAATAAACTCCAATCTGAGCATTCAGCAGGACAAAAAAGAACTCCAATTTAGCTTTTTGCTTTTGGAAAAATTGACTCAGGGGAGTCCAAAACAGACAAGTGGGTGCGAGACAGAGATAGGCCAGACTCAGTCTTATTGCCATAATAATAGTCGTAACGGGTTTTTCTGTTTTCCCAAGCCTAATTCACTCAACTGCACTAAATTTTTATAAGCAGCAACATTAATTACAAAAGTTATTATTCCTTTCTGTACTCAACAAACAGCAGACAAAAAAACAAATCCCAGGTCAATTTGGAGCAGTGTGAATGGCCACCAAAATGTCATGCTTCCTCCCACAAAAGGTGATAAGATATACCTGGAGACTGCCAGACAGAGTGGCTGACATGACATGACTTGGAGCAGTGTAGAAAATGTGTGTGTGCCAGCTAGCATGTGTGCATGCGTGCGTGTCTGTCTGTGTATTTCTCGGAAAGGACACTACTGTAGCACCATCAATTTCTGCTGCCTCCACTCAGCAGGGGTTGGGCGATGCTGGTTTGGAGGGAACTGAGCCAACATTACTACTGATCCAAGCAGTTTAGACTCACTGGAACTCATTACAGACCTCTTTCATAAGCCCTTATACAGTTAACACTGTTGATGTGTTTTAAAGGTCTGAACATAACAAGCAAGCACATTTTCACAGACATCATATCATCCTTTTGCATAGGTGCTGGCATACAGCAACAAATACGATGTGTAGTGTGTGATGGTTGCCTCATAAAATAAAAGCCATATTCTGCCCTTTGTGTAACACAGGACCACACTGATTATCTTTCCACTAAGAACATTTAAACAAATGTTGCACTGCTCTCAGCAGTTACCATGGCATTTGTGCTGGCAAGGCAAGGCAAAAGTTTTTCATTTGAAAGTGAAGAGATGCTGTTTTGCAAAAGATGCAAAAGAAATAATGTTTTACATCTACAGACAAGTTGATGCAGAACTCGAACATGTTGAAATTCTCATTCTCTTAACAGAATATAAAGCCACAGCAAAAGTGTTTCTGTGCAGTCTTAAATGGCACAGACTGAACTGTTGTCGATGGTTTTATCATGCAGATTGTCCCAATTTTTTCAACGCATTTTTCATGTGTTTAAGCGACAGAAATAATAACATAGACTCTGTGTGTATCTGTGTGTGTGTGTGTGTGTGTGTGTGTATGCATGAGAGTGTGAAAGAGAGCGGGAGAAGGTCAACACAGCGTGTCTGATATCCCAGTTCATTCAATTAAAACTCTGAACTACTTCAAATATCTGTCTGAGGCTCATTTACCACCTTC
This sequence comes from Lates calcarifer, assembly GCF_001640805.2. Lineage (NCBI taxonomy): Eukaryota > Metazoa > Chordata > Actinopteri > Centropomidae > Lates > Lates calcarifer. The sequence continues at coordinate 16,839,567 of NC_066845.1, forward strand.
GTAGAGTCTCAGCGAAATGTTGATATCCAAGGTTCAGCTACTGTGAAATGTCAAAGCGGACATACTCTCATCACACTGAGTGGACTTGAATGGAACATAATGTGCTTTTAATTTGCAGAGCATAATTTGCCTGCAATGTCGCTCTTCAAATCCCACAGCAGAAAATTACACAGAACATGGTTTAGTTAGTACTTATTATTGTAACTAAACCATTATTTGTATAACTTAAAGGAATTGTCTATGAGGAATGAGCTTATTCACTTTCTTGCCAACAGTTAGATGAAAAAGTGGATGCCACTCTCATATCTGTCTATTAAATATGATGCTACAACCAACAATAACTGTGATTAGCACAAAGACTGAAAACAGGGAAGACAGCTGTCTTGACCACTTGTCATTTTTATACTTAAATTACTTAATACTTAAAGATACAATGTATTAATTAATGATGAATGTATCTTTTTTACTTTTGGACAGAGCCAGGCGCTGTTGGTTGTAGCCTACACTGCAGTCTGCACAAATAATAAATATAAAACCAGAGCCATCAGCCAGTTCAAATCATGTTTATGTGGTTCTCTCTGAGAAGGTATTTATCCTTTTCTTTGGTTGTTGTTGGTAGTTACATAATTTTAGTTCTAAGATCTTAAGCTGAGGCTCATCTGTTGCTGTCTTTACCAACAGTTTAATACTGCCTCATTAATTTACTGAAAATAAACACTGGTGTCTGGTTAAACTTTCAAGATCTTTTTAAGCTAAAAGATCATCCACAACTTCCAGTAGCAATGGTATAATGGATCAATAATTTAATATTCTAAAAGTGACTATTCTTCATAAAGGTACTTTTACTCACACATTTTTTATTTGTATAATCTACACCACCTCACTCATGTTACTCTAGTCAACATACAGTGTTTGTATGTGCATAGAGAACAATTTTAATTAGCTACACAGAATGCACTGATTCTTATATGCGTATTTTCTGTTCTCATGATCAATAGGAAAATCATCACATGCAGACACGCAATGAAATCTGCCTTGTTAACAGTGAATTTCAAGTTACAATATATTTTTCATGGGAAAATGATAATAATTTGCATGTCACACTTTATCATTATCGGTAGATGGTATATTATTCAAGGCACATTCAAAGCTCTGTTTAACCTGCCAAAAGCACTGTGCAATATGGTAGATCAAACAATTAGTGAAGTATTGCCGACTATGACCATTCAAAGGTCTGATCCCTCTGAAAATACAACCCTCTACTTTGCATTAAGATGAGGCAGAGGCACACAGGAAGTCCACTGACAACAAAGGACAGATCATCCTCTCTTCTTCCGCTGTCCCCCACTGACCTGCCTTCACACTCCAGTACACAGAGAGAACCACTCTGCATGCCAGCGGCAATCCACAGCTTTTACCAACTCACCAAAACACAGACTGCTGTAATTTGGTATGGGGGGGTAAAACAGAGAGGCACAGAGAGAGATGAAAACAGGAAAGAAAGGGAAGAAAGGGAGAGTGATTGGTAGCTGGCTACCATTCTGGCCCGGTGGCCCCTCGGCTGATGCACAGGGTTATGTAATGGGTCTGCATGCAGTGTGAAGCACAGCAAACAGGGCTTCAGCACATGTAGCTGAAGAGACCATTCAAGCCTTCTGGGGGAGGGAAGTTATTTCAGTGAACACATACATACACAGGATGAGACAGCCGTGTTTTGACACAGTGTGCTAAAAATAGCACATTCTTAGTAGAAAAAAACAGAGTGCCAGTCAAATCCAGACTGGCACAAGGGGGGAGAGATAAAACATTTCTTCCAAAGACAGTCCTGAGAGCTGAACTAGGGGGCATGGTAAATAAGAGGACAGAGACCCGCTGCAGGCCAAACCACTCCGAATCTGAAACCTCTCACATCTCACTGTTGACTGTGATCCCACCTGACACGTGTGAATTGCACAAGGCCACGCAGCCGCAATCACGTACAATAAACGAACTAAAGCAATTAAGAATCAGCACGAGCATCTTTGCAGATGTTATGTAATTCCCAGCCCGTGAGACCGTGTGTTAGGAAATGGCGGCAGACAGGCCTGTTGTGTTTTCTGCTGCACATATATGGCCATTAATCACGCTCGGTCTCTTTGCTCTTTTTCTATTTCCAGAGAAGTGGAATTCCTGAGGGCAGCGGACCTACGGCACTGGAGCACGTGCAGGCTGGACTTCAGCATCACTGCAAATGTCACACAATGTTAGCTTGCTTACTGGAGGGCAGCCCACGGTGAGGGGATCATGAGGACAACCTATAAATGGCACCTTTCCACCTCAACTCTTTATGGATGCAACATTTGCTGATGCTTTGATCTGACACTCACCACCCTCACTTAAAATAATGCCTCAAATTTGTGCTATTTGGGATTCAGGGTTTAACGTCACCTTTTTTTGAGGTATTAACTTTATCTGATGAATTTAAACGCACTCCTGAAGCCCCTTGGTTGCAGATAAGAGAATTGGTTGCCCAAATAAATGCAAAATGCACTCAAGGGTTTAGCAACACAGAAAACACCAGCTGCATTTCCACCCTACAGGGAACCATAGGGAATACTGATGAGTACAGGTATTTCTGTAAACAGACAGAGCAGGTAGAGCAGCACACATGAACAGGTATTGTGTGTATAAGAGCCACATAAAAGAGCACATCTCTCTCTCTCTCTCTCTCTCTCTCTGTCTCTGTCTCTGTCTCTCTCTCTCTCTCTCTCTCTCTCTCTCTCACCCCCCCCCTCGCTCTTGCTCTCTCTCTCTCTCGGGTGCATGAGAGGAGATTTCTGCAGGGTGTGTTGGAGTGTGAGTCATCATCAGTGCAGAGAGAGGAAAAGAGGGGAGAGGCATTCTTTAAGTCGAACACAGTGCTTATGGCAGCAATGCAGCAAGGAAATACCAAACACCCCGTCTCTTTAACAGGATTCAGATCTCCCACAATATCGAACAACAGCAGGTAAAGGACTCCCAGTTGGTAAACGTATATGCAATCTCTGTGTTGTGCAACAGCAGGTCAGCACAGCAGCTCCAGTGTAGTCTATTGAATGATCAGAGCCTCAGACACTGATGGGTTGGGCCAAAGCCTAGGCTAATGTTTGAATAATCGTTTTTCCATTGTGGTCATGTTACTGTAATGAAGATAGGCCTGTATACATCAATGTACGTAACAAGCTATGAAATGGTAGAGAACGTAGGATAAATGTAAAATACTCCTCAAAGCAAATTTAGGAAATAATCAGCAATAATTTTGACAATTGTTTTATTACTTAAGTCAGTTATTTAGTGAATCTCCAAATGCTCACTCTAGCATCTCCAAAATGAGGATTTGCTCATGTTGGAGCAGTTTTATGTTACTGTAAACTGAATATTTTTGGATACTGGACTATTGGCCAGACAAAAAAAGACATCTGAAGATGTCAATAATCAATAAACTTAATTTAAATTAATTTAAAAAAGAATCTTATTAATCAATAGTGAAAATAATTATTGCATCAAATCTGCACAAAATGCAAAACATTTATCATATAACATCAGGGCCAACAAAGTGTCATAATCCTGCTCCTTTACAGTTATGATCTGTCTAAATACAAGGTCTGCTGGAGGTGTGCCTTGTTTTGCCGTCAAGTGATCATGTTTTTTTCTCGAAATTTCCTGAAGGACTGCACTGGATGGAGGTGGAGCTATCTCACACCACTGGCAGAATTTCTCAAAGCCTTTATGTAAAAATTTCAACTGAATATGAGATTAAATGACTTGTTAAAGTCAACATTTCCTACGATATGCAGTTTCTACAAAAACGACTTAATTACCCAAATTACCCAAATTTGAAAGAGGAATCAATTAAATCAATGAAACATTAAATTCTACAAAGAATGATTATTTACGAACAAAATTGGGTCTTTTAAATGCAATAGCAGTAGGATTCCAGCAATCCTTTAGTTTGACTATAATGAATAATAATAATATAATTAATTGCTCTAAAAAGCAGGTAAGAAGACTGGCCCTGAGACAGGCTGGTTACAACATCATGGTTCACAGTTCAACCCACATGACTGAATGTTCCCCCGATCTCCTGAATTTTTTTCAGCCACTTTGCACAAAGGTTACTTTCACTGGCCTGGCCTTACCTTCTCCCACACAGCAACAGTGCAAGCCTTAAAGACTAGTTCCCTCATATCCAGACAGGCAGCAGGTAACAACTGGCAGGTTTTGGTCTCCACAAGTCTGTCCAGACCGTAGCAGAGATAGAGATAGACGAGAGATAGACAGACCTCTCTTCGCAGAATTCTGAAACCACAGCATAAGTCTGCAACCTGATCCTGACGTTCAGCTGAAGTCCATGCTGCTACCCAAGCCTGCTGATTAAATTACTGCATGCTGCCAGAGCTCCAGTTGCACAATAATACACCATCGCAGACTTTAACTGATAAGTCCTGTGTTTGACACAGTAAATTAATATGAACTCAAGGTCAGCTTAACAACTACATGTGATAAAGGACAGTCTGTTTTCAGCAAAGGTAAAAATGCTTCTTTTAACAATGTAAACAAGTATCCCAACCATTTTCTGGACGTTATCTTATTCTCTTAGGCAGTGCAACTTCAATATTCAGTCAAGTGTTAATTGTTGCCATACTTTATAAGAAGAATTTTCTAAGAGGCTCAGAGCAGACTCTACCTGCTGAGGAGACCCAGGTCCTTTGGAGTGCAGGGGGCACTCCTGAGGACTTTTTATGACACTGTTATGGCATCAGCCATCTTCTATGGAGATGACTGGAAGAGACTGGACAAGCTGATCAAGAAGGCCAGCGCTGTCCTGGGGTGCCCCCTAGACCCGGTGGAGGTGGTGGGAGAGAAGAGGATCATCCCTGATGGACAGTGAGTTCCACCCTATGCAGGACAGTCTGACAGCACTGAGCAGCTCCTTCAGCAATAGGCTGCCTCACCCAAAGTGTGTGAAGGAGAGGTATCGCAGGTCCTTCCTTCCTGCCGCTGTCAGACACTACAACCAGCACTGCTCCTAGTACACCACATACTCACATGGACCATTTCACTAGGTTCTGCGCTTTAATCCATCCTAACAAAACAGCTGTTTATCAGTCATTCACCGTGTGCAATACCATTTCAAAATGTGCAATATCTGTATTTTGTTCTGTCTCTATGTATGTAGTCCTGTGTATATTGCTCTTTTGTCCATAATTTTATTACATTGTCCTGTTTATACTGTTCTTATGTTTATATTTTTATATGCTTGCTTATATCTTGTCATACATATCTTGTGCCCTTTTTCAGGCTCTGATGCTGCTGCAACAATGTACATTTCCCCAATGTAGGACTAATAAAGGATTATCTTATCTTATCTTATCTTTTGTTCTGTAAGACCTATGTCAGACACGCTTTTAGTTGCAGAGTACATTCAGATGTAGCTCTGGGAGTGGGAGATTGGCTCCTTGTACCTGTTTTGCATTCGAATAAAATAAAAAAATAAAAAAGTAGAGTAGATGTTTTGGATGAATTTTGCTTTAATCAGCACAATCGCAGGACTTTCCCGAGCTGGTTCTCATTTCACGGGAAAGCTGTGTGATACCTTAGACTTCAACTGAAAAAAACAGAAAAGGAATGAGGAGGAAAGGGAGAGAGGGAGAGAGATGCAATCTAAGCAAATGACCCAGAAAACAACCTTTTTCTGGTGAACTCATTGGACAAAAAGTCATGTCAGCAGTGTGAGTCATCCCAAGTCGGCCTGTCCGGGCCACTTGCCCCACACACTCATCCCAAAGTACGTACTAAGAGCAAAACCTTGCAGAGGACAGCATCTCAAATGCAGCAAGAGGCAGGAGTCTGAATTTAACAGTCAACAACAAGCTCTGAGAAAAAAAAGCCTAACCACTGAACAAAACGCTCAGATGAACAAGCACTCCCAACTGAGACAAAGGGGCAATTCAAGGAAGCAAGAGAGGGTTATAGCAGCATACAGTAACAACACTCCAGACACAGACACAGCTCATCACAACTCTTCTGACACTGTGAGTGGCTGGCTTATCAGTCAGCTCCTCTGTCTGTACCAGAAACGCTGGCAGCCATCGTTGGCCTTTAATTCCACCCAGGCACCAATTTAATTAAGGGGCACTAGACTGAACACAATCACCACCTCCTGACAATTTACAATTTTAAAAAGATTTCAAAACAAAGCAGGTAATGCGCTCAACAAATGTGCATATTTATAAAATAAAAGAACAATTAATTATTAATAGTCATTACCTAAATCTCAGTGTAGATTTAGGTAATGGCTGTAGCACCAAACTTAAATGGATGGATAGGAGCATCATGGTGGTCCAGTGATTAAGACAAATACCATATAACCACAGGGGACCCCTGTCTCTTCCTGTTTTGTAGTCTCAACTGTCAATTGTCTAACACACTGCATGCCATCCACATCCAACTGTGTGGACCAAAGTGGTAGACCAACCAACCAACCAACATTTCCATTCATATAACCACACTGCTAGCATGGCTACAAATTTCACAAAAACAATTAGCACTTCAGGTTCAGGTTAAAGAATAAAATATGTCTTCTTTGTGTTTAGACGTGAACTGCGCCTTTAAACTGCTCTTTTACTTGACTGTGCAGCTTGGGGACTTCAATGACAGGCATTGTAATTAGCCACCACATAATGGGAATGACCTTATTAAGCTGCTGCTGGGTCACAGGCAGATTTAGGTTACCAAAACACATGTGCTACAAATTATTGTTTTATATCCAGCATCTTTCCATATTTTTCATATTCTTTAACTCAAATGGCACATGAGTCCACAAACACAGAGAAGTCAGATCTTTCTCTAGGAGAGCAAGTATCAATATTTATGCACTGGCTGAGTCCATAAATACCAGTGGCCAGTCCAAAAATCAATGCACGCCTGCTACATATTTTAATCTCCCTATGAAGGTGACATTACTCCAACATCGCCTGAGAGACAGAAGCACACACACACTCAGCTAAAGCAGCCAGCAGCTTTTGCATTCACGCCACCCTGACCCTGCCCCAGTTCAACTAATGTCACTGAACCACATACTGTATTAAAGAGCGTAAAAACAGAAAGAGCTCATTAGCAATAAATGGATTATAAAAGCCATCACATGGCAGATGCTGTAGCTGAGTCTGAAAAGGTTGTGTTTTCAGGGTTTAGCCCTGTGTAACTCATATACATTATAGATGAGGCAGAGGAGAAGGGGAGTGTTCAGTGGAGCACTATCAGTTACCAGAAGGCCAATCTAAATCTACCCCATCATGGCTTACCTCTATTTCAGGGCCACAGGGGTGACACAGCAACAAGCTCAGCCCTCCCTGCAGGCTGCTATAAACTTAGGCACAACTCTCTGGCCTCCACAGAGCTGCACTCAAAGAAAAAAATAATGATAAACTGACTGTGTTCTCATTTCTAAAACTGAAGGACTGCCAAAGTGATTCCTGCCATCACATGAATTTGTCACTTTGCTAACAGGGCTTATGAAAGTTAGATGAACATTTTACGATCTTGTTAAAACCAGTTACATTATTAAAAGGGCACATTCATCCTGTGAGGCGAGAAAGAGAGCCTGTAGCAGATTGAAATTTTAATAAGCCCAATGCAGTGGCTAGAGATTAAGAAACTTGGCAGAGATTTAGCTTGAAATCCTGAATATGGGCATGAGATGATTTAGCCTCATTGTATCATGCATGCACTCAAGCGGGTCAAAAGACAGGGGATTCTGCAAACCTGTGATAAACCCATTAACCGGCTTAACTTCAGACACTTCCCCCAGCATTTTAATCAGTTATATGAAGCAATGTTTCTACTGCTATTTTTAATGTTGTCTCTTTTAGTTCAGCATAATATGATGCTATCAGGGCAACATACTGTATATCTTTATTTTACAGATTTTATTTAATATTACTGTACCACCATATTGTTATCTCAAATCTGCAGTAATGGTGACTAGAGGATACCAAACCACTGCTGAATGAATGCAGGAGTGATGAGACTGGAGTGATGCTAATGCTCATGGCTATCATGACAGGCCAGACTGTAGATGAAGGTGGCTGGTGTCAGCAGGCTCAGAAACACCTGACCCTGGAGGAGACTGGAAAGGACTCTCTCCCTCTATGCACTCTCTCTGATATGGCTGTGATAAATGTTATCTCAGCATCATAAGTGTACTCTTATCTGGTGAGGTAAAGGCCCAACCACTGACATCATACACTGTCACTGTCATTGACATTATCACAATTTTCCTATATTACAAAATGCACATTTATGTTTATTACAGAGTTTTTTAATGCTAATTGCTGCACTTTATTTTTTATTTTTTTTACCCTTCTTGCCTTTTTTATATTATATTATATTTTTATCTTTTCTTTTTCTATTTTTGTTACTCTTGTTTCTTGCTGCTCTAACATGTAAATCTCCCACAAGTGGGATAAATAAAGTCTATCTTATCTCATACAGTGCTGTGTACATATGTGTGTTTGTGTGTGTGTGTGTTTGCCCTCGCCGGTGTGCATGCTGGCACCAGACACCCTGTGTGTTAAATCAAGCCATACATCCCGCCAGCTCGTTGCAGACCTGTTACAGCAGAGAGGCGATGGGCCTTGTTCCAATAGCAACACAGTCTTGCAGTTTACATTCAAGACTTGTATCTCAGTCAGGAAATAAGACAGTCAAAGCTTACAAATGATCATTTTTTCTCTGTACATTGATTGATGTTGAAGCAATTATATTCAATTATTAAAATCAAATTTATTAACCACAATTTTAAGTCATTTTATGTCATCTGAAGCTAAAAATACTAAATATTCACTGTTTCACTTTTTCTATTAAATAATGCAAGTTGAATTGGGTACTATTATCTATTTAAACTATTATCTGTTTATATCACAAAATATTTATAATCATATCTGTGTCCAGATTTTTAACTGGACAGGGCCTCCACCAAAAGTTAGAAATCACCTAGAGTGCTTCATTTTTTTTGGTTGTAATTTGTATTTTACTGCAATTTTATTCATTGCTCATTACTCAGTCATACTGCATGATTTAAAAAGTTCCACATAAAGTTAGTTTGAAGCGCTTTAGAGGTGGTCTCTAATGTCAGCTCATCATTTCCATATCCACTGTCAAGTCTACAAGGTGCAAGGCTTCAATATTGGATCATGAGGTAAAAAATAACACCTTTGGAACATCAGTCAAGCTTTATAATGCACTAGCTGATAAATCTCTTAAAAAGTCATTGAGAATAAACCTGACTGAAAGTCTCAATATTGAAATTCACTGCACCTCAGTGTTTTCATACATTTGGGCAAATTGCATTTTTCTGTTTATTATAGCTTATTATAGTTTGGGGGTTTTGACATCCTACAGACAAATAATAAGCAAAGCAAGGAAACACACTAAAAAATAGAAACCAATCTTACTGTAGATTCTCACACATTCTGCACAATGTTAGGCATGTAAACCATTTCCTTTACCTGTATTTGCTATCACAGTAGGGAGACTTGGGGTTGCTACCACAGTCATAAACAAACAAATCTGATTCAAGGAGAAACCTGGTTGATCCTGTGCGTCAGTAAGACAATGACTGATAACTTGTCAGTCCATTGGAGAAGCAGAAAGAGTTGCTGAGTGAATGGTGTGTAGCAAAAGCAGTGTGCGGTCCTGGGTCAGCCAGCAGCATCTGAGCGTTAATAAGGGGGGTAATTGAATTAGAGGAACAGTGGAGGCCTGTAGTGTGGGCGCCACACGGCTCTAATTTCATTACAAGTGATGTAAACATGAGGTTGGCCCCCAGCGCAGGGCCCTCCCCCAAAAATACCATGCTCACTTTTAGAAATAAATTACTTAACCACAAAACTGCATCTACACCTGTTTGTCTTATGTAACAGAAATTTCAACCTGAGTGTGTTAGTAAGAGTTGTAAGGTAACACTAACAAAGTAGTGAAGATTGATCAGGGGAAATTTTTCAGCATTATGTGGCACAAGAAAACCAAGAACACAGTGTTTGGGCAGCGTCAGCAGTTCATGGTGAAGGATTCAAAGTGTCATTAAATCTTGTGCAACATTGTGGTTCAGTGGTTAGCACTGTAGTCTCATAGTAAGAGGGAGACCAATTCAGCCCTTTCTGTGTGATGTTTATGTTTTCTGGGTATGAATAAAAATGAAGAAATGACAAATCTGGTATTGATGGTGGTGTAGGAGAGATTATATGAGACATTAAGTTGCCAACAGAGAATATTTTTAGTTCTAAAGAACATGATGGGACAGTGATTTTTGCAATCTCTGTGATGCATATTTATGAACAACACTCAAATGTGCCTTGGCCTGCTGATTCACTTGACCATCAAACTGAATGCAGCCCGAGTAAACCTGTAGGCCTGACTGTAGGCCTGCTCCCAGTCATGAATAGTTATGAGAGCAGGAGTTAGCCGAGGAGAAAGTGTTCACATCCTTAATAAGTTTTGCCTGTTGCCATCTCAGCTACGACAATGAGACTGATGTAAAGACGGAAACAATCTTTTGCAAAGATACTAAGAGAACTGCACTGCCTTACTCTTTACTAAAACATCACACATCACATTGGGCAGTAAATCGGTAAGTCTTCTCCACTTTAAACAGCACATCTGTTCATGCAACTCACATCTATCGAATGCTCAGTGCTGAAAAATGCTCAAACGCTCACTTCGATCAGTCTTTGATGGATGTGCGTGTTTTCTTCTTTTGACATCCTGGAATGCCTGCCAATTTACCTCAAAAGTTTACCCCTGCAGCACAGCAGGAAGAAAACATGGATGAGGACAGACTTGTCAGGTAGAAAAACATCTCACCTCGTTACAATCAGACTTTCAAGACAATTTAAAGCAAGCACATGAAACTTTTGAAAGAAGACATAACACAATCTCCCTCTTGCAAATAGCAAGTTGAATCCACTGGCAAAATTTGACAGTTTTTTGAATTCATTATCTGCAGGGGTTTTGCTGATACAACCTTGCTTGGTCTGGTATGACCACCAGCTTATACAGTCTAATGCTGGCTGATGTTTGCAAAGAGTGTGCTACTCTGTGTGCTACACACAACCATTATTAGAATAGTGTCACTTTTGCTTTTGCTTTTTAGAAAGAGGATTTGACAGTGAACGTGAGCTGTGTTTATGTTTTGCTGCTTCTGCTTTTGCACTCCTGAGACCAACTGCAAAAAGTCAGAAAACTGGCTCTTTGGATGCACTGATATGACAACAGATCAAATGAGCATATGTTATATCTAAATGTGACTTAAACATAAGACTTTAATTACATTCCTATTCCAAAAGTGTAGATGTATAATTTACAGGCGAGAAAGTGAATGCTTCTTTCATCTGTCACTTTCCTTGATCTCAAAAACTCCTGCGGTCCTAAACTAAAAAGTCCTAAACAGAGAAAAACATTATGTAAATGTCAGCTTCTGCAAAATAACAACTATAACTCAGTATTTGTGAAATTCCCTCTTTAGCACAAGTCTGCATGCCTAAAAGAGGACAAGCAACAAAGGTAAAAAAAAGAGCACAAAATCTCTAGGGCAAAGTTTAAAAAAAAGTGTCACTTCTATCAAGATTGCTCACAGGAAAACACACTCGCTGCGAAAGATGTAACAGCTACAGACAGCTGTATACACAAGGAGGATACCTTTACCAGGGTGCAGTTTGTTGATTGCATCTCCATCATAAGATAACAGAGCTGCAGGTTAATGGAGCTTGCTGAAGACACGCCTCATGCTCTGTCAGTTTTTCATTACCACTTCACTCACTTTTTGCGTAGGACTGTGCAGTATTGGTAATTACAGATGCTACGTCAGTCTTTCAGGATCCATAATCAGCTGTTTTTCCACTTGAGGGAACTAACAACACCACCTTCAACCCACCCACCTCCTCACCAATACCCGTGTTCCTCCCAGTCCATTTCTCTGTTGACTGAGTGGTGCAAAACACCAGCTTAATGACGTGATAGGATGCACATTGACTTCAAAACACTTGTTTCCCAGCAACCACCAAAGGTACGAGGGAAGAGCTTTTGTGCGACCAAACCTCAGTTCAAGGATGTTATAATTATCAGAAGATGCAGCGAATTAAGACTGAAAGAAGGTAACAACTACCAAGTAATACCAAAACTCTGTGTTTCACATTTAGCATTCTGTCCAGTAAATGTCACAAGCATATGCAGGCAAATACATGATTAAATGTCCTTTACACATAATTGTTGCAAGATTTTTAGGTGGTCTGACAAATTCATTTACAATCCAGCTTTTAAGAAACATACTATTATTCACCATAGTTGTGTTGAAAATGCTGCTACACATGACCGAAATGGCAGGCGAGCTCTTACGAAATGTTGACAAGGTAATTATCAAGTAGCCCAGTCACAAGCAGGCGGAGAGTTTAAAAATAGAGTTCACAACATCATCATTATGCAAAAAATTACAGTCAGTAGTGCTAACCTCGCGCCCCTATAGACTACAGCTGGTGGCCTTTAACACAAGGAAGCTACACTCTCAGTGTGTGAGACAAGAAGGGTTGAGGGTTGTGAAAGGTATGTGAGAATATCATGTGTGTTTGTGCAACTGTGTGTATCCAAACTAAAACCAGGAAACATGGAAAAAGAAAACTGATACAGACAACACCTTTGTTAGTGTTGTTAGTGTGTTATGTTACCATTACTGCCAATAAAATTCCTTCCCTCTTTATACCAGTAGGAAATATCAGTTACATTGACTGTTCTTTAACACATAGAAGCTGCTAATAACAAAGCTTCGGTTTATGGTTCAGCCAAAAGATGTCACCCATAACATCGCCCTCTGTGAAAACAACAGTCTGGTAAGTGATGAGGAGACACAGAAGAGAAAGCCAGCAGCCTCCCTCAAAACACACACACACACACACACACACACACACACACACCCTTTGTGCAAGCAACACACTGAGGTCTAATCGATGCAGCTCATTCATATTGAACCACAGACGTCAGGGGAAGCCGAGGGAATTACAAGCAGCCTCTGCTGTGAGATCGCAGCCTTGAGGAAGCCTGAGGAGGACGGAGCCAGCTTCACTCTGGAAACCTATTGTTTACTCTCCATGACATTTTCAACAGCATGGCTACTGGGTTCTTTTACTCCACAGGAAATGACACTGAACAGGTACAACAGTACTTAAACCACATTGTTTAAACAATATGCCATGTTTTGTGAATATTTAAACATAATTTTAACTGAGAAAATTAATCATCTGACCGCTGTAGATGGGTTGCTTAAGTGCTCTGTAGTAGCACCTATATACAAGAACACAGGAAACCAGAATTAGACACCAGCTAATAGCATTAACATATTTTTGAAAATAATAAACTTTTACCTCAAAACAACTGATGTATTATTTCATTTGCAATTGATGAAAATACTGAAACTGCTACATAGTGCCATTGATTTTACTGTATATATAGTTTTATCAAAATCTTCTACACAATCTCCGACATAAAACTAATGCTGCGAACTTAGTATCACTGACATTAAATAAAGTTACATGTCCTCTCAAGCCAATTTTTCATTAGGAAAATATGGATGGTTTAATGTCATTTAAAAGTATGCTAGGAGAGCCAAAGGAGCAGTCTGCCAACAACTTCCTCTGGGCTTGGTCTCCCCGGACATTGATGAAGTGAATGCACAGGCCTAAGTTAAGAGGCGTTGTCTCCTGAGCTTTCTCTGACATGGTCAGTGGTCATGAACTACTGAGAAAACTGCCACTTTGACCCCAATTAATCCCAATGATGATTCTACATGAACACAAGCAGAAGCAAACACAGCTCATTTCAAAATTAAACCAACAACTGGAGGAAAAATAACTCATGGTTCACAAGTTCACAATCCAAAGCAGGGAGAGGAACATGAAAGCCAGACAACTGCTGAAAGCAAATGCCTCCACATCAGTCTTCAGCTGCCCCTAATGGTCCATGCCAAGTCCAACATCCAACAAGCTCTTATCTCCCTCTCACATTCAGAACTCACCAGTAACTTCTGCTTTAGCCTTTGGTGGCTCAGAGTCTCTGGGTTGAGTCTCGGAGCACTGCTGTTGTCTTCTAGAAGACGAAAGCTGTCCAAATGCTGCACACTTGGGAGGTGGTGGGGCAAAACTTCATTTCTTAGCTGCAAGGGAGAAACAGATGAGAACACAAAAGCTCATTTAAAGCGTTTCATTTAAATTATTATAGTAATAATAATACTTTCCCACAGTGGTTAGTTACCACAATGACTGTTTTACAATTTGACTGTGCAGTTTTTGGCATTTTTTTTTCCAAATAAACCTTCACCAACTGCTGCTAAGTTCCACTGGTGATGAAATCTGCTAGCACTCTATCTGTAAGTGTGGGTGAGTGGCTGCTTAGAGCCAGCAGGTGGTCTGAGTGGAAAAACAGCTAACAGCTACACTCATGCAGTGCAAACAGAGTGTGTTTTCCCTTCATTGATCTTCACAGACTCAATTTGACAATAGAAGGAATAAAGTATCTACTGGACTACCTGCCCACCTGCTGCTTTGAGCACATGGTGAACACAGTGTTCAACTCAACTCTGACTGCATGGAAAATAAAGGCACTCCTGTGAAATTCTGTTTTTAAAAAAATCATACACAATAAAAACAGAAAAAAAAATGTTTGTATAATGGATTAGCTGTAAAAATAAATAAAGTGCCAATGGGTTGTGCTTGATAATCTGTGCATGTCACAAGACATCAACTGATTGGTATAATGGTAACTTAATTGTATTAACCCAGTCACCCAGATGTTTCACACAGCTCTGTTTGCTGACATTCCAAAATCTGCAAACAACCAAGCAACATGTTGACCCACTGTTTCAGTGAAAAATAACACTTAAGCACTCATTCACCCAGATACTTACAAACCCACACAAGTATAAGATGCCAACGAGGTAAAATAACATCCTCTCTCCATGTTCAACCACTTAGCCAGCAACGCTGATAGCACTACCTAAACTGCTTGTTATTGCCAAGCTAGTGGAGTTGGCTGGAAATAATAATGCCCCCTATTAAATTATTCATAGCTCCAGTCAGGTGGAACCAGATGCTGCTTTTGTGTCATAGAGGGAGAGCTGTAACTCGACTCGAGCATGGAGGGCCATCGCTACATGGAGGTAAAGACTTCATGGAACAAGTGTGGATGCTGCTGGGCTACAAACAGAACACAAGATGTCATGACACTCGCTTGGCTGTTTCCATGTGACATTTTCCTGCAAGTCTTCAGACAGAGGACGATAGTTCAGTAGGTTGGTCCATATGGGGGCGAAGCCTGAGGTGCTGCTTGCAGTTCACCCGCCCTGTGCTGGTGTCGCTTTGTACCCCACCCTGACATTTGTGGCCGTGGCCAGAAGATGACCTTTTTTGTCCATGCCATGCTTTAGTGCTGAATACTAATGCTATGGTGCTGTGTGCCCGCCACTCATGGGAACAAGCAGTGCTATTTTTAGCCACATGTCCCCAGCTGCACATCTCCAACCCGGGGCCAGTGGGCAATTAGTGTTTGTTTCTCATGGCAGGAGGCAGTGCCATAACCTCCCTAACGCAAACAGACATCTGGACACAGGCTGTCTCTGCCCTGCCCCATACCCCTGCTGCAAGGCACAACTCCTACAGCCATGAAGCCCCTCCATCCACCTCAACCTTCATAGGTGCTCAGAAGCTCTTCCCTCTAACATCTGCTGCCAACAAAGTGACTTATTATCCTCTTCATACAGTAATCCATCCATTAGACCATGACTCTGGTCTAAACACCTACTTGTTTAGAGTTTAGAAAACTACATGTACATGAAATTATTTGTGACTGAAACTGTTGAGAAGTAACATAAACTCTCAAAGTGTTTAGCCTGCTCAAACCGCGCACATAGCATCTGAGTGATCGGCATGTCAGAACAATAAGAGCTCATTATTTGTGATAATTGTCAGGGCCGAGGGTTAGCCTTCTGTTTTCATCCATATTAGAACAAATAGTCATGCAGGCATTTCTAATTAAGGCAAAATTAGATGCTGTTCATTATTCCACCATACAGCCATTTGCACAAACTCATGTTGGGCTGTTACCCTAGATTGTCAGCATCTCTACAATAATACAGTATATTATGATATATTTGGCTGAGCAGGTATAATGAGTTAGTTTGGGAGTCTGTATGTCATGATGGCCTCTTTAATTCATTTTAGTCAGGGCAAAGCTAATTCAATCCACCTTATTACAGTTTCTTCATGCAATTACCCTGTGCCCCTGTTCATTGATGGGCCAGCATGGAAGCAGCAGATTGGACAGCAAGCTTACCAACCCCACAGAGACCTATAACACAGAACAATGTAGTGTGCCCTATCATACAGTTAACAAAGATGAATCACTGCAAAAAAAAGGAATCATCATGCTGCAGCTTTCACTGCACAGCCCAGCCTTTTTTTCTAGTAAACTGCCATGAAATTCCACTTGATCAGGACATTAGAATCAATTACATCCCCACATAAACACAAAGCCTTAACTCTGGGGCACATTAGCATTCCATTAATCATCCTCAACATTAAAAGTGGTGTAGAAACAGCAAGTGTGCCTTGAACTGACTGGCACAGTGTGTCTGTAGTACTGCCTGCCAATAATATGTTATCAAAGAGTGTGCAATTAACCTACAACATGGTGGACAATACACCGAGTACAGTGTGTCCATATAAAGGACATGAACATTGGACATGGTGTTCAACAACCACAGCAGACATCAGCTCTTGTTGTCAGCTGTATCCTGATCAGATGAACCAGGAATGAAAACTGTCTGTATCGCCTTTTTTGGAAAAATACAATTTAGCCAGTCTGGGTTTGATTAATGTATGCAACATGTGACTGAACACAATTTTACTTTCTAAAGAAAATGTATGGTGTGGACAAAGCAGATAACGTAAGCATTAAGGCAGAAACAGAGATAGAGGCCGAGATTGAACCTGTGGAGATAAGCTTTTTTATTACAAAGCAAATCCTGACAAATAATCATCACTGCCTGTGGATTTTGGCAAGATCCACATAATCATCCCCAACCCCGCCCTTAGTCAGGATAGTCCACCTTTCAGAACAGATCCAAACAGCCCTCCACCTCACTGAGCTGCCCACAAACAACGACTTACTGAGAGTTCAGAGTCATTAAGCACAATCTCTTAAAATTATCCTTACTGTATGTTTTGGGTTTTACAAGTTTTATTAGTCAAGTTTGGCTAGTGTGAAGTAAAATTCTATTGATGCACAAGAGAGGTCTTGCCTCAGAGTCCCTTTTAAGCACTGAATTCCTTTAAAGAAAATCAAGGACCTGTCCATAAGCTGTGAAGATGTCACATTGACAAATGAGTATTGTGTCATATTTATTAAACTGGAGTAGAAAAAAATAGCATCATGCTATCAATGAAACACTAGAGCTAACTTCTGGGGGTTCATCTAATCTCATGCTGTTTACACCAGATCAGTGTTGTCCATCTGACTGAGTGGACAGCCCTGATCAACTCCAGGAACAATCAATTATGAATGCAGTCAGATCCCTGAGGTGATTACTGGCTACTCTCCTCTGACCTCCAGCGAAGTCAGCAACCAGTCCCTCCCAAACGTCTGAGCCCGACTACAGCAGTCAGTCAAACTGCAGATATGACAACAGCTGGCACAACATATCTACTTACATTACATTTGAGCTGCAGGAGCTATGGTGTAACATAAACATGTGCTGAATGTAAACATACACGTCCACATATTATGCAAAAATACAAACTGCAACACTCACACACTGATGCAAAGACACATGCAAGTAGATCCACATATGCAGATGAACATGTACACAAACACAATGACCATGTGTGTAGAGTGGATTTAGTCTGGAGGCTTATATAGCACAAAATGTCTACATTAATCTGCCTTCACATGAAGTTACCCTGAGGACATATGAGATACACATGCTTGCTTTGTCATGCACAGGACAGTCCAACAATCAGAGCAAGTGATGCGGCTGCTGACAATGATAATGCACTTTCGCTCTGCTGTCACTGAGTCTCCCGGAGCCATCTTTACAGAGATTTCCCAGTGAAGATGGTGTTATGTAACAGCAGCCGTGGACCCTGCTGTTCATATCACTAATGCCTCACACTGTGGCGGGGTCACGTGCCTTATCCAGGCCACATCCAGGCGCCAGCAGCAGCAGTATTCCAGCTGTTACTACAGCCTAGCCTCAGTCACTCAGGACCATGCTGAGCCATGCACCACTCATGCTGCTCCACTGAGCAGCCATGTTCAGAACCTCAGCAATCCTCCTCTCACTTTTGGTCACACCAGCACAGGAGACGATGCTTCATACTAGCAATGCTATCAATCTTATGCAATAAGAAAATAATTCTGTCACAACTCAAGGTTTCAAACAATACAATCTGTGCGACAGCTACATGACTCTTGAGAGTGTTAACGATTTTTTATATGGACCTAAGCATAGCAGCTGCACCACCACAAACAGATGAGGTTCATTTTTTCTGAACACCATTGGCAACTTACTACATAGCTTCAGAACCATTACAGGTCATCACACTCTTCTGGTGCACTCAGTGCTGTCATCAGCTTCATTTCCAGAAGCAGCTGCAGGTAGCTGATTTCATTGGTAAAAAAGAAAGGGGAGAAGACAATTCCACTGTATTTTACCTGCCCAGCACACTTCAGATAGTGGAGTATTTAGCAGCAAAGAGACAGATATTTCCGTCAGGAGCTGCTGGAGAGCAAAAACAGAGCTAAATTGTTTTAAGTAAATATTGGACTTTTTACAAGTGACATTTTACAAGTGGGCATAAACACAACTCCAAATGAATGCTCGTGTTGCTCCACGTCTGGTGTGTGTGAAAATAAGAAACAGTTTGCTAACAAGCTTGCAATATTAACTTTAAAGGTGATAACATGTCAATGTTGTCCCAAGCAGCCAAAATAAATAAGAATAAATCAGTACTGCAAATTTACTGTCCCACTCAGTAAATACTGGTTACATTTTTAATAGAATTTTTAAATTATTATATTTTATTATTTAATATTATTATTAAATATTTAACTGTCTCAAATATCACACTCCAGTGTGCTCTGGACTTCTTCATATAGCATATGGCTAATACCAGATGGTCAATATGGTATAAAATCAGAGAGCAGACACTTTCTAATTTAAATTCACTATAGTTTTCTGTGACAGAAGCAAAATGTCTGAACTCCCAATGCGGTAAACCCCACCCATTCAGTACAACCAGAGGGAGGAAATAAACACCAAGAATTTAATGCAAATATTATCTGACCTAAGGCTGGATTTAAAAAATGCTAAACAGTGCTCTTCATCCCTCCTTGAACTACCCCAACTACACCACCCTCCCACCACCTCTCTTGCAATCAACTCATTGCAAAGCAAACAAATTTGGGTTACAAATATGTATACCTGTCTCCTGTGCGTAGTGAAGATAAAAGTCACTTGCTGGCAGCTCAGGGATAACCAGCGAAATGATGAATGGCCATGCCTGCTTGTTAAGGTGGACAGGCGGAGCTACAGTATGAATAGGAGTTTGTCGTCAGAGTGCTCTCTCATATCTGAGGTGTGGGTCGAGACTGACAGTCCTAATTATAGAAGCTCTTCAAATGAACGACCTTGGGAGGCAGCAGAGACAGCCATACCTGTGCACAAGTGCACATACATACACACACAACGTATTTTCTCACAGTGAAAATCTCAGTTCAGCCCTCGTTGTCTGTTCCCACTGCTGCCCTCTGCTCTCATGACTGCCACCTATAGGATCTTGTCTCACTGTAAATTGAGCTCTGAGGCTACTGACACAACATACAGAAACACTTATCTCCTTTACACATCTATAAATGCCCCCCTACAATACACATTAATTCATAATGCATACGCACACATTCAAGGACACCTTTTCAGAAAAGGGGAAAAAATACACCAACCATACAGTATCAGTTGTTGTCTTAACACCCTGGTATTGATAATATTCTACTGGTATACACGGTCGGTGGATAATCTACACAAATGTTCAATAAATTCCATGCAAGCAAATTGATGAGTATCAGATGACTGCTCTTCTCCAATTAGCATTTATATCTCCAATTTATTAACCTAACTTCAGTAGCCGCTAATGCTTTTCTCAACTTAAAACACATCTCTGATACATTTAGACTCGACAGAAAGACCCTTCTGACAGACATGGCAGTGACAACCGGAACCAACGTCAACCCCAAAAATCATGTTATATCACCCAAAGACAATAAACACACTGCTTCGGCTTTGCCAACTGAAGTACTCTCTTAACATCCGGCAGCATGTTTTCAGTTAGGACAAGAAATGGAAACAATATAAAAATATGGCAGTGGATCCTTACTGCATGCAAATGATGTGCAATGCCCTCTGGCTCTTCACAGTGCTGTCAAACCTGCACTCATGAGCAGAACAGCCCGAAACAGACTGATCCATCGCTTAAGAAATGCATGGTAGGGTAGAGGGCTATTAGTGAACAGTATAATAAGCAGGAACACATTTCAATTATCTTAGCTGCTAAGAGTCAAAGACACTAAGACATGTTATGATTATCCTTATCCCTCCAGTAGAAGCAGCAGCAGCAGCAGCAGCACAGGGATCCTGCAGCAGAGCCAGTACAACAATCCTTGGTTCAGAAAAACACACGGCTTGACAGCAGACAGTAGACAGTACAGTACCTTAGCAGCAGCAGTTAAAGGACCGATGCAGTGGCAGGCGTTTCCTACTGTGTTGGCAGGACAGAACAGAAGCCAGCAGTGGGACCAGGACGATGGCTATGGCAGCTCTGTAGCATAAAATGGTTCATCAATGCTCGGCAGAAAGAGGCACAGCCAGGCAGCGCAGGGAGAGAGAGAGGGAGACAGCCAGCGAGCATCATTCAGCTCACACTACCGTGGCTGTGCAGCAGAGCACACACATCAACACGCCCCCTTTCCCTCTCTCTCTCTCTCTCTCTCACTTTCTCACACACACACACGCACGCTTAGTCACACAGACACAGACATGCAGGGGTGCAGAGGCAGTGCAATGCGCTGCAGCACTAAGCTGTGCTCCCTCTCCAGGATACCTTTGTTCTTCCTTAATCAGAATAGGTCACTCTCTGTCTTATTCTCAGCAGTCACAGACAATCCTGTCAATAAACCCTTCCAGCAACGTGCTTCGTTGTTCTGCCTGCCCACCTAACCACCACTGATCAGCAGCCATGATTAAAGCTGGCAAGGTCATGTGAGGTTCTCTGGCATCCCCCTTGGTGTTTGCGCCCAGTTTTGTTGCATTACTCCTCAGCTATTTTTTTTGCAAGCTGATACAGGGACTGTGCCTCGCTTTGTCATGGGTCATTATGCCACACAGGCTCTCCGGAGGCTTGTCTTGACAAACCCTCACTCACTGAATGGCGGGCCAGACCAATCAGCTATCACAAACAGCAGCAACACCATTACCATCCAATCACAGATCAGGAAATCAAGTGCAGAAGGGTATTAAAGGGGATTATTTGGGCCATCCTTGGCTTTTTTCACTACAGGGAGATGGGAGGAGAGCAGCAGAGCATGTGCAGTTTGGCTGCCCCCTGTGGCTGACAGTGGTGCTACAGTCTGTTTGGGAAAAGGAGAGAGGAAGAGCAGGGCCCAAAACAGATATGCTTTTCTCAGCATGGATGCCTAGCAACCAGAGTAGCTCCTTACCTCTGTTTAGAGCCTTCCCTCCCCCTCCAGCGGGACCCTCTCTGCAATCCCAATTGAGAGCTTATATTGCACAGTGACTGTTTAGCACTCACAGCACCACGACATCACACACAACTGATGTCAATTGTTCCCGCCCATGTTCTCTACCTGCTGTTTAAACACTAAAGGGGGAGGTGCTGAGCCCTGACAATGAGCTGGAAGCACACCTGATGTTTTCACTATAAGATCAGCTGCTACGGGCAACTGCACTGTAGATTAGATCTCCTCTAGGGTATTAGTAAATTAACTAAAATCATAGCACAGCAGGATTGAAAGTAGAAATGCAAGCACTACACTTCTTTGATCATTTGACAAGGAAACTATTTTCATAAATGTGTCTTTATTTTATTACTTATGAATGCAGATGTATTGAATGACCTTCAAATATTAATGTGTCTCCATGAAGGAGAATAATGTAGTCCTTTATTTCTAGGTCTATTGAATTTTTCCTCCACTGACACATCAAAACTGCATAGATCAAATACTCTAGCTATGTGCTTTTAAAGTTTGGATCAAATGGGAAAGACAAAAGCCTAATGGAACATTTTAGTAAGATCATTAACTGTTAACACCAAGCTGCAAATTATGTCTGGTATTTTCTGACTCTTCACCAGGGAGGACAGAGCTATGTAAGATGCATCAACTGGCTGGTGCTGCCGTTGGTCTTGTGTTATTTGGGTTATTTTATTTTTTAAACAGTGATTCAGAGGACGCCTGCCTACCTTGGAATGTTAAGGGGAGCCAAACCTGTTCAGACAGCTGTCAACGGATGTCAGAAGGCAGAACAGGAGCTCCAGGCCTGCCTTAACTTGGCTGACTGAGACACGTTTGGAGGTGTGAACAGCTGTTTTGACATTCCCTTTTGTGAAGGGTTCTGCAGATTAACAGAAAACTGTGTGAGGTGCAACAACAACAACAAAAACATCCAGAGCTATGGTAACTTATATATATAGAGGCAGCAAAAAAAGGAATAGCAACAGTGATGTTTTAAATATTGATGCAGACAGACAAGATATCCTGAGACAAAAAAATTATTCATAATTTGCATATTATGACCAATTAGATAGAGGCCTAAATTCAAAATGGTCTGACCACAATAACTTCAGATAATATTTAGTCTTAATGATAAAATGATATGCATTTTATATCAGTATATATCAGTATTAAACTTCCTGCAGAATTCATCACATCTTTATTCTTCCCCATTCCAAAGTGGGGCACAAATGCTAGCCTTTGTGCCTACAGACCAGTGGCACTGACTTAATGAAGTCCTGTCCTGCCTCCTGCTGTCTGCCTACAGAGTGAACTACTTTGATGCTGTCCACACCAGCCTCCACTGAGTCCTATCTGAAGACTTCAAAACAAGCATCCAAGAGCAAGGTCTGCTAAAATGATACACAACCATTTCTCAATGCATTATGGATTTTCTCAAATTGGCTAAGGCTATGTGGAAGAACAGTCTCTTTGCAGGTGCCTGAAAGGGCTTCTCACTCTCCACTCTTGTTGTCCCCTATAAGCAGATGACTGCACCTGCGTTGACAATTTAATCAAGCTGTTCAGTTTTGTGGATAGTACCCATACGTCCCACAGAGAGGACAGTGTGCCAATAATAACCTTGATCTAACACTTTTAAGACAGTAGAGACAAGTACTGACTTTCACAAGAACCAATGCCAAAAAGAGGATGCTCTTCCTATGTCAGCTACATCAAATACCTGCAAGGAAACACAGAACCTATGCCCAGGTACTGCACTACTGGAAGATGGTTCCAGTGCATTACTGGACATAACAGTCACACCAGTACAGTTTCCTTCCCACTGCTTTCCCACATCCCCAAGCAGGTTCGCTTAGTCACAAAACCCACAACATCCTGTAATGACAGACTGACAGAATGACTGTTAATCTGCACATGTATACTGATATAAGATACTCACTCTATTTACCATCCACCTTAATTTGGTACATCTGGAAATAACTTCATCCAGCACTACAGATGCTTGAAGAGCAATTCAAGTCAGCTCTGTTCTCTTAGATGTGAGTCTATTGTACACAGGTCAGTGTTTTTTCACTTGACTAGCTTTTCAGCATGGTGGTTTATTATGTTTAGTTTCGATGAATCCCTGTCACTCACATTATTTTAAACTGCACCTATTATGTTGTATTATACAAAGTTACTTAAAACTAACAATATTTCTAAAAAGTAAGCAGGATTTCCTCAAATATAAAAATACATGCTAATAATACATGGTATCTATGGGTATGCTCTAATGCATAACAATTTGTTGTCTTATACAGTAATATGTATATTACATAATGGTTTGTTAGGTAATGTCTTTATAAATTAGTAAACACATTTTACAGAAGATAAAGCATTACAACATATAGTTTGTTTAGTAGCTAAATCATCTCTATAAGAGATGAAAATACAGTCACATATGCCACATATGGTTGCATTTGTTAATGATGAGCCTTGGTGACAGTAAGGAGCCTTGGCTGGGGAGTACAGGGTGAGGTCAGATTATGGCTGCAGGCATCAACAAGTGCTGATCCTGCCAGTATCCAGACACAGATGAATCAAAGCTTATTCATCGAAAGCTTTACAACCAACACGCAGGAAAACAAACACAACACACTCACCTTATCTGTGCCACTCATCTGGCTGTTCTTCTTAGATGTGGTTAACCTTTGTCTCTGGCTCCACACTACATCCCTGTGAGACGGTTTCAGGAATTTCTCCACCTTGCAAGTCTTCTGACAACCCATTGTCCTCTGGCATATAAACATACATATCAAGTTAAGCCATGCATCAATCAGATTACATCTCAGTGATACAGTTCCTGTTTGTTACAAGTCATAGCCTACCATGACAGAACAGTTTGCATGCTTTCCCAAACGCACGTCATGGTCAGCAGCTCCAGATGATGTCATAACTCCAGCATGTTCAGATTATAAATATCTGTATTCAGCAGAGTTACATAATAATGGATGTTGGATTAATTTCAGTACACACAGACAGGAAAGATGGCACAGCTGCTACAGGAAAAACATAAAACTATAAAACCATCTAAAATTACATTTGGTGATTTAAAAACAGGCAAGAACTGCAGGCAAGGAATTTACTTTTTGTTTAAAGGATACATGTATTTCTTCTGAAAACATCTTATATTGTTTTTATCCATGAAATTAGAAGTATTCTATCACATGTATGAGGAAAATTAAACAGTGTCTTTGTAGAAATCATGAAAAATCTATGTTTTATTTATGCGTTTTTCAAATGCATGTTAAAGACCATGGAGTTTAAAAGGCACAACAAAACACTGAGGTTGTCTACATAATTTAACTGGAGCTCACAATTTCAGTTTTCATCAATTAAAAATGGTGATTCACACTAGTTGTGGGCTATAATTCAACTACAGTCTAATACCACTCTACAAAATCCAGTATATTTGTTTAATATTTTATTACCACCCACCTGGGATGCAGGATAAGCCTGGCTCCAGCAGAAATGAAGCTGCAATTAAAATGTACAGAGGTCCAGTCATCAGCTACAGTTGCCACTGGGTCATCCAGGCTAGTGTGCTCCAAAACCACTGCGGGAGAGGCTATTAACTGTTGGAATTTCTTTCCATGTCAGCTCCAATTCCAGTTAGATCAAGCACTCTATTGTATGCAATTCCCTCTTATCGTTTTAAGTGCAGATACATATCTCATACAGTGCACACAGTAACAGAAAAATCTTTCTACAGCCTTCAAATGCAATGAGAGTCATTTCTGCACAGGCCAAGTAATGTGACGCCTCCTGCATCGCTTTGAGAGACTGCAATATGAGGTGCACAGTTTTCTTCTCATTGGCCAGATAAATCTTTGGTGTCTGTTTAGTCATCCCCAACAGTTCACTGTATTTCATTATGTAAGAGTCTGAGGCAGTTTTAAGTACAGTATATGGGGGCCCTGAAGGTTATATTTGTACATTCATGAGAAGTTCAGGCAGCAGTACACACAGTACTCTAATCTGGGATCCAGCAAAAACAGTGAGTGAATCCACTTGCCAAATAATATCCAGTAGTAGAGATAGACAGATAGTATGGACATGAACATGTTAGTGTTGTGACCAGAAGTGAGTAGAGTAGGCAAAAATTGTATTGTATTATAAAATTATCTAGAGAAAGCAAGTAAAAGAAAAAAATAAGTGACAATAAGATTACAGAGGTGGTCAAAATGAAATGTTGAATATTGGACGACTAATTTAAGCTAATTAGTAGATAATGATGTGACGTTTCATTATGAAGTGCCTATTAACTACAGGTGTGTTCACGTGTGTCTGACTAAGGGAGACTATCTGTGGTTTCAACGTTGTGTTAGTCATACTCACATAAAGTAACTGTCAACTTTTCTCTCTCTCTCCAATGGGTTGCATCAATGACCGGCCAGTTAAATGGATGATATATTAGCCAAGACGAACACCGTTAACTCCAAAACTCATTACTGCCTACCTCTACTAGTGACTTACTGAAATGCTAAAATTAAGTATAGCCAGCGAATATAATGCATTTAACCGAGTTCAACTGGTATAATACCGTGATATAGTTCGCTTCGCAAACAAGCTAGCTACCCGTAAAAAAACATGCATGCTAGGTCTGAGACCACCACGACCCAAGTCTGACCACAATTGACTTGTTCCTGCAGAGCACCGGCAGTACTAAAATAGCCAAAGTGCACCCATGAATACTTCCCTCGAAGAGTCAAAGAGTTGCATAAGGTTCTCCTGAAGAGTCTCTGACCCCGAGTTGTTTACAGAGCTGGGGTTTTTTGAGTTGGTCCCAATTTTGTACGTCTCGTGCACATGCGCGTGCACGAAGCAATAAACAGCCGTACCTGTGGCCTCACCTTTTCACTGATTTTAAGGTGGAGGTAATGAACTATATGCAATCACTGCGCCATAAGGCAGGAAAGGAAATGACTGCTAGCAAGTAAAGAGCATGTAAACATATCCGGATTGAATAATACCCAAAAAAGTTGACTTTTGTGGGAAAAGAAATGTACTCAAAACCTACTACCTCAATGATGTAGGCTACACAATTCGTTTAGGCGACACTGAACCTAAACATCACGTTTGTTTACAACAAAACTGGGCAGAGGCATGATGCCTGAGGCCTCAGGACACCTTTAATGAGACTAGTGACTACAATACTGCATTAGTGTGGTGAGTTACCCATGCTGTAGCAGAACTGTGCTACAAAGAACATGTTACACTTGGAGAGTATTAATATTTCTTTGTGGATTCTTATCTTGAACCCTCCTGGTCCATGAACTACACTCAGATTGCGTTAATTTTGACTGAAACTGAAACAGCCTGCTGACTTTCACAGGCAACAGTTTGGAACATAGTGAACAACACAAATAAATGCCATCATAGTATTCAAAACAAAAATACACTAATTAGGATAAGCAACAATATCTCTCCAATTTTATTTCCACACATTTTTTCCCATTTGCCAAAGCTTCAACAGCTACAGATTGTTGTAGAAATTACTCATCCAAAACTTAAGTGTCCAAGTTTAATCACAGTTCATAAGATTACTTGACTTGACACCTTGGATGTCTTGCTCAGTGACCTGAAATCACCCTACCTACCTACAGATTTTAAGGACATTTACTGGCATTTCACTCTAAGTGTACCTCAGAAGTTTCCTTTGATCTAATTCAAAGAGGAAAGAACCTGCCCTCAGGGACCTACTTCCACTTTCTTCACTAATCTTGTTTGGTTGATTACACGGAAGTCAAGCGCTTTGTGCAAAGTGCTCATTAGTCCTGAAGTAAACAGCACCCTCGGTTTCTCTCTGTTTTCCTCCAAACAAACTCAACCTCCAAATATTTGGAGTGTTAAAAGAGCAGAGAAAATAACCTTAATTCTGTCTGACAAATTCAACGGTGTTTGCAGTTTAAAATATCTGGAGTGATCCTGCAGTTTTAACTAATAAGATCAACTTTATCACCTTCAATATGGCAAAATGAAAGGAAACAAACAAGCAAGCATTCTGCAAAGACTTTTTACACTTTATTTTTAATTACCTGACTTAATTATTGTTCTTCAATAAAAATACAAGATATAACTTAAAAACATTAAAAAAAATGAATCAATTGTATCAAAATGAAAACGTGTGCTCTTGAAATGATTTTTTCACAACTAATATTTCAGTCATCACACACAGTGATTGTGATAAATACAATTCAATAAGTTAAGGTTTCATATTAAACATAAAGAAGGCACTTTTGTAAGTTTCTTAAATGAATTGATGAATTCCATTCAATTGACCGAAAATATTTCTTTTGATTGAAACACAATTAACTAGAAAGCTTACAGGGCATATAATGTTGTTTTTGTTTTGTTATTTTTACATTTTTCTATTCCTACGGGACTCCTGAGCTGTAGTAGTTTTACATTCAGTTCAAATGAGTTACAGTAGATATACAAAAGGACAAGAGAACATAAGGATGATACAATAGTTAATATAAGCAATATTTTACATCTTGGGAGAAACACATGAGAAGACTGATTCCACTCTCATGTTTATGCGCTATATATATATATATATATTCATATATATGAAGCTGCAGCCAACAGGTTAGCTTAAGTTCCAAGACAGGATACTAAGGGAAACAGCTAGACTGTTTATGTCCAAAGGCGACAAAATTAGCCCAGCAGCACCTCTAAGGCTCACAGTCCACCACAGTCCACCATATATCTTGTTTGTTTGTTCTGTACACAAACAGAAGTGTAACAATGACACATTGTAGTTTTATGAGGGGGTGTATGGATGTACCGGCAGTAGTGACTTCCTGGAGCCTTCACTCATTGCCCTGCCAACCAGCAAATGATAATGACAATGATAACAAGACTTCAGGAAATTACTGCACCCAGCCATGAAATAGTCTGGGGCATAATCCCTCTGTAAAAATCGTAATGTGTTACATGTTCTTTACCTTTAGACAGAGCAAGGCTAGCTGTTTCTCTGTTTCCTGTCTTTATGTTAAGCTAAGCTGTAAGGCTGCTGGGGGTCGACCCATGCTTACTGTAAAGACGTGAGAATGGTATTAGTCTTCTTATCTAACCCTCTGCATGAAGGCGAATAAGCATATTTCTCAAAATGTCAAACTATTCCTTTAAAGTCTTCAGACCAAGAAATGTCTGAAAGCGATACCCAACATGAAAAAAATGGCAGCAATACAGAGCGTACACCAGTGTATAAATCTGATGTGCTGTCAGTGTTCATTATATCACAGCTAAGGAAAAGAGATATGTGCAGACAGGACGCTTTATTCTAGCCGTAAAGAATTGCTCCAGAACAGTGTATCATGAGGTCTGATGTTACTGGCGCAAAGTGGGTCACACACATTATACTTACTTCACTCTGGTCAAGAGATCATCTCTGTAATGCTGTTGGATAGTGACTGTCAGTCTTATTATGAAGCTGTTCCCTGCCTCATCTCTACAGGAGCAGCTGACTGCTGTGAGGTTGTGAACCATGAAATCCATCATTCAAAGACTCCGACTATTATGATGAGTAAAAGGAGGAAACCTGCAACTCCACACATGGCAAGGCAAAGAAGTTTCTGTCAAAAAGAGAAGAAAGAAAAGAGTGATAAGGGTTGCTTGTGAAGAACTGCATTACAAATCCTTTAACCATTCAAAGGATAAATACATGAATTGATTTGTGGCTGTATAGCTGAACAGATGGACGGATGAACGCTTGATTCAAGGCATGGAAGTTGTGGAAGTTGTACCTCATGCAGTAATCACAGTAGATCTCATACAGGAGGTTTGGTTAGTCCAACAGACAGGCCAACAATTAGTGCAATGACAGCAAGCAGGATCAACAGAGCAAAGGCAAGGATAATGTATTTCTGCCAAGTGAAGAAGAGGTTGTTATTTGAACTTCAACTAAAAGTAGGGTACCATTAAAACAGCTCTAGTAGTCACACATGGCTTAAATTTGTTGAAAATGTGAACATCCTGTATAACTGACATTTACAAATGTTTTTATTCACAACAATTTAGCAACACATAATTAAAAAGGAACACATACCCTCCGTGATTTTTTCTGGTATCTCACTGCTTTTTTGGTCTCTTCCTTTGCACGAAAAATGTATTCGGCTGCGTTGGAGACATTTTTCTCAATGTTGTTGACCATTTCCCCCTGTAAATGTGAGAATCAGAAGGCTTTTATATAATGCATCTAAGAAATGTTTTGGGTCCTGTCTTGGCAGTGCTGGTAAAGAAATATAGTGGCTATGGATAAACTTGCAAGATGTGAGAGAGCATCACAAACTAGACACTATTAGACTAAATGTGATAGACTTCTAATTAATAAAGAGTAGCCTCAACCTATGAAACTTTCTAATGAGAGTTATCTGTTACCTGAGTCTCTACCAGCATTGCCATGTCCATGAACATGTCATGGAGTTCTTTGATGCTTGACTCCAGACGAATGATGTCCTGATGTCGTGACTCTATCTCATTTACGGCCTGACGAGTGATCTGGGAATCAGAAATGATCTGAGGAAGAAAGGAGGACAGACAGACTGAAATAATTCATCCAATAACACACACAAATCTCCCCAAGAATAAATGCATAAATAAATACCTGGCAGTGCATTACCCCACCCCAGATGATTTACTCCTCCACTATCACTAGATGGCAGCAATAGTTTTTCACCCATAGACCACTGTTGTCACGCTACAACAATATACTGCACAGGAAAGCAAGAGAAAACTTACATCAGATGTGAAGATTGATGGATTTCCACTTTCTAACATGTCCTCCAGCTCCTCATTGGTGGTCACTCTTCCAGCTAAAACAATTTTTTTTAAAAAATTACTTGATTGATCACATTTTGGTTCACCTTGCAAGAGTGACTTTTTAAAGTTGTTTGCCTACAAACAACTCCTTGTACTTATATGTAAAATATGTGTTAAAAAAATATAAGCCATGCTATTTTAAATGAATGGGTTGTTTTAACAGCAGACATTCTAACTTGTCATGGTAGGAAAAGCACAAGTGTTACTAATAACATTACTAATGGCTCTGTCTGTTCTGTTCAGGTGGCCCAGTAAGCCATAACAGTGTGACAGTGAGAACTGAACCAGAAACTGAAACTGAAGCAGCTAAATGGAATTCATCCATCATTCATTTTATTACTACAGTACTATATGTCTTCTGTGAAAAACCCTAGGCTGTCTCCAAAATAACTCAATTACAATTCTATAGTGCTCTATAATTGTGTGTGTGTGTGGGGGGGGGGGGGGGGGGTGGAACAAAAAAGTAATGCCAGGGCACGTACACTTCTTTCTACTAGCAATTCCACAGCTCATTACAGAGCAGTTTATAGGCAAACATCACTGCTGTGCAACCCTCCACTTGTCAGTAATGAAGCAAAAATGACAATGATTCTTAAGTATCTGACATCTTGATTTCTACTGAGTAAACTCTTAATTGTCTATTATATTGGGGGTGATTACAGATGCAGATTGTAAAATGCAGTGGGCAACAAATACATGTGCAATCACACAGCCACACACTTTCAGTCACTACACTGTAGATGTAGGCCTTTCTCTGAAATATTAAATGTATTTATATTCTGGGATGAAAATGACAGAGAACATTAAAACCATCAATCAATGTGTATATGATTATGTTATTCAAAATAATGACCTTAAAAGTATAATAATAATAGAATCCCAGATCAGCGCAGTGTAACAGAATATAATTTAGTCCTTTGAGTCCTGAGATTTTTTTTAAAATGACACCACTCCTACTCTTGCTCTTTAATTATCCCTCTGTACCTTTGATTCACAATTTGGCCTTAAAATATGGAAGGCTAGCGGACGGAGCTCTGTCTATGACTAAAAGATTATTTATCTGACGCACCCTGTTGTAATGAGGAACTTGTGTTCTTGTGTTCATCATTTGTGTGACATGCCTTACAAACGACAAAAATATGTATAATTATATACATTTAATATACAAATCTCCTAATGCAGTGAATGTTGCACTAATGTTCTGAATGTAAACAACACATGTCTGTGCTTAGCCCTGGTACAATATACTCTATACTACTGTGTGTTTAATCCCTGGGTAATACATTTGTCTGGCAGTGTTGTGAAGCTGCTGTGTATAAAGCCTGATGTGTGAGGAAATGAGGCCTCATTGTAACTCCTGACAGAAAAATAACATCTCTGTTATCCACCCAGGGGGCACTGCTATAAACACAGTGCTGACTTTCCACCATGTAGTGGGAGATGTGGTTTATCATTTAATGGGACAACAGTCATTGTTAAAGTAAGGCACACTGAGGGTTAGGATGAAGTTAGGACTTGGAGTCAACACAAGACTTTAGTTAACATTTTTTTTACAAACCAAATGATTTTGGGTTTTGAAAAACATGCTGAGGAAAAACTCTAAATCTCTAAAATGCGTTCATCAGAGGACTGTTAATTTAGATAATTTTATGTTTAATTATAGTCAGCTCCTGCTGTGGTGTTCAGTTTATTCATGGATAAGGGTTGCACTTGTAACTAAGATTAGAAGTGTCAGAGGAACAAAGCAGCCCAGCACCCCTAACAGAGAAATAGCTGCTGAAACTCTATAAGCAGAAAGCTTTCTCTTCCAGAGGCCATGCCTCCTGTTGTACAACACCCTCCCTGGAGAGACAGCTCTCTGTGCAGGTGCTTACTGTATGTCACACACCTTTTGCTATGGCTATTCCTCAGAGAGACGCAGTCAACACGGCAAAACACACCACCATTACAGCTCATTGATAGACATCAAGCACAAAAGCCTCTGAAAGATGTAAATTAATGGTGCAAGTCTGTGACAGCACAGGCCGAGGTTCATGTGGCCATGTCAAAGACAGGTGAACTACTGTTACACAGGCTGCCGAGCCCTCTGCCTGTTTCCCGGGCAACACAAACACAGCAAGGTGTCTCCAGTATCAGGCTCTTCCGCCTGCAGTGTGGAGAACTAGAGCCTCTCATTAATGCCGGCCGCAGGGACTGTAGGAGACAGCCCTATTTTCTGCCTTTCACTATTGTCTCGTGTTACTCATACATACATAATACACACACCTGATGCACACTGTCTTTGCTTTTGTTTGTCACTGTAATTTTGATCATACTCCACAGAAAAATGGTGCTGATTTATAGTGTATATTATTGGTGGTAAATCACACACTAAATGTAAATTATGTAGGCTATGCTGCTATTTTACACATCATGTTAATGACATAATCCACATTTTCAGCACATTTATTCATTCTGGCTTGTCAGGACCTAGTATGTATCTTCTGTCTAACTGCTATTGTGTATCTATTCTCTGATCAATCCTCCTACTCCTCATTTAATTTCCATTAAAACTTGCAAAACACTGAAATGTTTGTGTCTGGATGTGATCAACTGTGACTTTGGTATGTGTAAAAGAGAAAAACCCTGACATCTTGAAGAAATCTGAAAAAAATCCCGTCCTGCTGCTGGTGTCTGTTTATCAACAGTTAGGATGGTGTCCAGAGAAGCAGAGAGGAAACCGGTGTGGTCTGTTTCCTGGATCCTGTCCCAACAGCGCCTCAGGGTTTTATTTGTCACTCTTTTATCTCTAGATTTACAAGTCTGGTGCTCACAAGTCTTGTATGTGCAACCAAACTCAAGCCATATTAATGCATGTGAAGCAGTATTTCATGTCAGCATGAGCAATTTACATCATTACTATTTCATTTAAAGGATGATTGCCTAAATATAACTCATGATTTGTGGCCTTATAAGGGGCCAGGGGTTCCATTATTTGTCACTTACTTATCTCCAGCTGTCTTTGGATCCTTCCTTTGCTTCTTTCCCGAAAGGACACTTGCGTCTCATTGTACTGTGTCATGACCTCCACAAACTTCCTGGATAGCACTGTGTGCTGAGGACAAGTGAGAACACAAGGACAAACAGTGAGAATATGGGTATTTCAGACTGCACATTTGTATTACTTCATACCCTACAACCCAAGTCCAAAATATTGTTAGCATTTTTTGAATTAAGAGTGAGTGCCATTTCAGTCTACAAACCAAATCTTCCAAAACAGTGAATGTGGCAGGACCATTTTTGGATTTGATTGTGAAAATTAGCTGTTGGATATAAAGTTGTATACAGCTATACAAAAACATAATCTCCAGTATATATGTACTAAGAAATAGGTAAAGATGGTCATATATGGGTGGGATTTTATATTTGTTTTATGTTACTTATATGTGAGAAGTTAGTTGTCATCAAT
Organism: Lates calcarifer; assembly: GCF_001640805.2. Taxonomy (NCBI): domain Eukaryota; kingdom Metazoa; phylum Chordata; class Actinopteri; family Centropomidae; genus Lates; species Lates calcarifer. Next base: position 16,873,744 of record NC_066845.1, read on the forward strand.
TTGTTTCCTGACCTGTGTTTTCTGGATCCTGAAGTCAACAGAGGCTCTGTTAGCTGCATCATCTTTGGGCATACTTTGCTCCATGGCTTCACAGGGAGAGAGTTATGGCACAACATTACACAATAGCAGATGACCTCAGCTTTTGTACAGTGTAGTTAATAAACATCCAAGTGAAAATCACGTAATGGTTCAACTTACATTTTAGTTTCATCCGCACCACGTTGGCATTCCCTTTGATATCATTGGTCAGTGCATCCAGTTGATCCTTTGTTCCTTCAAACACACACACAAATAGGAATCACGTCAGACTGGGTTTGTTAATGAGAAGAAATAATGCCATCCAGCTAATCACTGTGACTCTCCCTCCTGTAAATATTGAATTTACAGTGATTTCATCTGGTAACTTGGCAACAGCCCTGTGGCAATACTGCAGAGGTCACGCTGCACAAAACATGAGCCTTTTGTTTCTTTCCCTGGCGACCATATCCACGTCATGGATCTCAAAACACTACAATATGTTACATTTAACAGAATCACTAATGATGCCATGGCACTGTTAACTGGGGAGTCTTTGTCTTGCAGGGTCCTCAGGCCTCAGCTCACTCACTGAACAAGGACAGGCACTGATTCTCAGGACTTTTAACACTGCACAAATATGGTCATATTAAACTACTGGTCAAAAGTTTTAAAGGACGTACGTTTTTCCAGTTTTTATTGAAATATAAGCAGTTCTAGTGAATAGCTTTAAATGGTACAAAGGTCAGTATTAAACTGAAGAGGTGAACAGAAAGTGGGCAGAAAGTGAAAGCAAAGCAACCTTCAGATACAAGGCATTTGTGGGAACTTCTGCAACAGTGTTGGGATGCACTTTCCAAACAATGTTTCACTTCCATCATAGGAAGAAAGTCACGAGTGTGTTCAGCTATGATTAAATTAAATTTTTTTTTAAACCTTTATTATTCATTTGTTCTGTACTTTAATTTCAGAGTATTACACTATGACTTTACATTATGTAAATAATTGAGGTGTTAGCTTCAAATAATTTAAAAAAGTTGAAACTTTTTCTGTTCAGTTAAGGAAATTTTACATTACACATTAATGTCCACATACATCTGCAAATGACAGCATGTTAAAATCCCTGAGTGTTCCTATCAGGACAAGTCAGAGCTCACACTACAATGGTCAGTGGGTTTTTGGGAAAAATGGTTGTGTTTCCTTCACAGGTTTCCGGTCAGCCAGCCATTCATTTACAATGAGGAGGAAAATGCCACAAAGGAAGTGAGACATTTGTTGTGTTTTCTACTCTGATCCTCAAAAGCCAAACTCTAGCCAAGCAGTTCTCAAGACAACTGAGTGCACAGATTAACCCATGAAAACTACAGACATGTCAGCATTGAAATTCACACGCTCTCTGTCTCCATCCTACTTTTATTTATAAAGACACACACTTACTGTCATCAGGGTTGGGTGCAGTCAGGATCATACTGTGCATCTTCCTCACCTCTTCCACTTGGTAGGAGATCTTATCAATGAGTCCTCTGACTTCTTCCACCTGAATCAAAACAATAAATAAAAGAGCCAAACTCTCAGTATCTTGGATCACTTCATAATGAAAACCTGTGCACATCCTGGAAGTCACGGTGACACCCACCCTTCTGAAAAAGCTCTCCATGAAGCCATCTCTGTCCACTGTGACTGCAACATCCTCCTCTGCTTGTGTCCTACTCTGTGCAGATGAAAGATGTGTTTTCAGTGACTTTTTCTGCAGTCAGGATCATTTACCTGTCAAGGTGTAGGCATGTTAAAACAAGAACAGACACTTACAGCAGTCAGCTCAGCCAGTCGATCCTTCATCACACCGATCGGCTCGTCTCCCGGCCAGATAACTCTAGTAAAACAGCCGCTGGGTCATCCTTTAAGTCTCCATGTGCAGAGTTAACACTGAGCCACCTTACTGTGGACTGAGACACAGCTGAGATGGTCTAAGAGAGATGAGCTGAGCTGATACACACAATAGGCCTGCATTAATAGCGTTATTGAGACGAAAGAAATAGGAAGAGAGATCTTAAAGTTTGAATTCTATCAAAACTGAGTCCAAAATACAGCTCAAAAAAGTAAGAGCTCTACAAAAACAAACGTCTAAAGTCACCGTTTCTGGTCTATACTGTGTCGATATTTCTCACCGCATGAGCGTGAAAGATCCGTAACAGATCCACAATATCTCCCTCCCTGGGTTACGCCTTTTCTCCCACCTCTCTCTCTCTCTCTCTCCCTCTCTTTCTCTCTCTCTCTCTCTCTGCCTAAGGCGGGAGAAAAAAATAGTCCAACCTCAATTAAATTTGATCAGACCATTATAATAAACTAAAGTAATGCAATCCTATTAAAGTTTCGGAAAGAGACAAAGTAGAAAAGAAGGGAATGTTACATTGCTACCATTAAAAACAAGGCTACGTCTAAATAACACTGTGACAAAGCACAAGGGTCTTCTGTGGTTTATCAAATGAACCACAGTGATGTTTTTTTCATCGGATGTTAAATTTTAGTTTGGTTACAGACGCACCACCAGGCAGTTATATGAGAAGGTTTAATTAATAATAGATGAGCAGGACTGGTTGGTCACTAAACTATGGGCCACTTCACCACACGGTGGCGCTGTTTACCATCATATGTATGTAAGTTGACCTTGGGAGCCTGTGACGGGTCTGGTGGAGTTGATGACTCCCTCACCTGTGGGAATCGTCCTAATCATCACAGTATTGCACTTGAGAAAGTCAAGAAAATTCTGACCCACATGTCAGCAACAATTCCTGTTTAACATTTCTACTTGGGTTTACAGTATTTACAGTGAGTTATCTGTAGTGAATCGTCCTTCTTTTCCGTGTGGGTTAATGTGAATGGTTGAAAAGTATCCCATAAGGAAATACATAGAGAGTTGTGATTACTGTTTCAGATATTGTTTCTGGGTCTGACTGTCAGACTATCGCAGAAACCACCCCATCCTCAGCGCAGCAGCATCCCTGTTGTTCCCAGAGAGTCCGGGGTGTTGTCCTGTAATTTAACCCAGTATCCAAAGTAGTCATGAAACCCCATGTTAATACGCATCTTTTATCTAAACAACATTTGGATCGCACTGAGCAGATCTTGATCTCATTCATTCCCGGCGCAATCTCCAATTACGCACAAACAATGCCATTTACGCACAGCTCGTAACGCCCCACCTCAGAAGATCCAAAAATGACATCACGCTTTGCATTTCCCACGTTCAGTCCAGCAGCCCAGTAAGCCTCCACGGAGCTTCTCTACTCCTTGCAGTTTCCAGATGCAGGCACGGAAACTAAGAGTACCAGTTCAATTTGAGAATAAAGATCACGGATTACACTTTTCTGCGTGGAAGTGGAAGTTGGGCTTCACATTATCATGAAAGGGCAACTTCTTAAGTTTTCCTGCCTCATGCCAGAACACTAAATTGATTGCTTTTTTTTTGTTCAAGTGCTGGTATTGTTATTTATCTTTATTTCTAAGTTTGGACACTTGGACTGATGAGACGTTTTCACATCTTGGAATAATGAGTGACTCCTCCTGGATTCATTTTCATGTGGGGATTTAACAATTGTTTTTAGAAAAGACTGTATATTGTACATTTTTCAGAAGCAATGGAATTTTCTTTGCGAATTCACCTTCTTACAGCTTTTGTTTCATGTATTAAGGTAAGCTTGTAAAAACACATTTTCCTATCCTCTAATATTATAGTCTGACCATCTGCTGTGTAGCAACCTTTATAAATACATTTGATTTCTTTACAGGTTTATGCTCAAGTGGTACAGCCTGTGAAGCATCCAGGTAGTCATGAATTTTTGCATGCGTCGTGTGATATCTTTCATTTTTTCATACTGTTTTAAGCTGCACAGTTTAACCTTATACATCTATATATATCAGAATTAAAGAGTTAACATCTGCTAACTTCCAAACCAGAAGATGTTATTGATTTGTTTACCGCTCCTCTCATTAATCAGAATAGTGTGTTGAATAAACAACTTTTACAGCTGTTGGCTTCATTATTATCAATCTTTTAATCCCCCTAAAATCCAGAAGGGAGTGCCAGGAAAATAAATTTTGAGTAATGAGACAGAGCTTGATTGGGGGAAAAGCCCTTTTCTGGATCCTTGTTTATCCGTGAACTCTCCGTCCAGGCCTGCAGGTGTTGGCCACGGCTTCACATTACTGGCCTCTCGACGCAGTGGACGGAATCTATGAGCTGTGGGACCAGATTGGAAACAGACCAGGTTATGTTAACGGAAGCAACATAAGTATGTGCATACATACATAAGCGGGCTTTATGTGCTCATGGGAATGCAGCACCTAAATGTCTCTCTCTGATTGCTCTCTGCATGGTCTCGAGCTGTTTTTCCACCACCCACCTTCCAGCCACAGCCATCATGCTTTTTAAATGTGTCCCTGTGTTCAGAGCTTTTATATTGTATGTCAGATTTATCACTGAAATAGCAAGGATAAAATATCAAGTGTGTAAAGTAAGAGCAAGTAGTGATTTCAAATGCTGCACTACTTTACATATGGTATCTCATAATCTGAAGGTGGTAAAAGTCTGACAAAAATGTAAGGAACAGATTGTTATTCGGCATCTTAGAGTTCTTTTAATTGGTCTATGACTGAAAGACAGTTACTCTCTTTGTGCAGTGACTTTGTAGTGCAAGTTGTATTTTCTATTTTTTTAAATGAAGAAGTTGAAGAGGGATCAGGTATAGACTTGAGCATGATGTGTGGAGTCACCAGGTCCTCTTCGAATGCTGCCACTGTGCGCTCAACTCAGCATCACTCTGTCTCATACCTGCACACCACGTCCCTCTCATTGTCTCCCTTTCACTGTTCTCTTGTGTCTCGTTATGTGTATCTATATAGGTGTGAATCACTGTTTTTCTCCGTTGTCTTTGTCCAGCTCTCAGAATCCACAACCACACTGTGCTCCCTTCCTCCCATAACTCTTCCTATGTGTATACCAATGACTCTGCCTACACTAACATTTCTGCAACAGTAGGTGAGGATCAATCACTTTCTGCTCACTGAAATTCATTTCTGCGTCACCCACTGCTCTCTATTGTCGTGTTTGTATTCACACAGGGTTGAGCTGAGCATTTCATACTTTCCTCCATGTTCAGTCTCTTGTCTGTTCAGCACAAGCTGAGAAAATTCATGTCTTTTAATTATTTGCCATTGTTGATTAGTTTTTGTTCAAATCTGTAACATATTTATACACTTAAGTTAATGCCTGTGTTGTGGTTTCATGAGATACCAAAAAGCATGTTCATCAGTTACAAACAATTTCTCATTAAGTTTACTAATAAGGATTTCTGTATGATTTGATTTGTTGGATGAACAGATATTTAAACATTATGAATATTTTGGCACTAAAGCAGACCTCATGGTTTCCCATTTTTATGCATATGTCCCTGATTTGTGCTTTGCCACAGACATTGTTGAAGGAATGGTTAACAAGGGCATCTTTCTGAATGGAGATAATGGCGGTACCTTTCTCCACTTTGGAAACTACCAGAACTCTTGCATTAGTGACCCAACTCTGTGTGGGCCTGAGGGTGAGTGCAAAAAATCAGGCAAAAAACAAATTATTTTCAAACCATTTCAGTCTCTTGTATCGACAGCCACATCTGGTTTTTGTTAATTCTCTAGGGATTACCTTCTCCTTTTTTTGGAAAAACCATGAGGCAGAGTCTCGTTTTGCTGTGGCCTCTGGAGGGAAAGTTATCTCCAATGGCTTCTCTGTCTACACCAATCCCTTTGGAGGATATGTGGAGTTTTACACTCGAGGAAACAACCACAGATGGAGGGCCAACATCAGAGTTCCAGGTACAGTGAATGACTCTGCTTTGTAGGCTGTTACACAGCGATCCTTTAGTTGTAGGCACCAATGAGGAATGCATTTTGTTCTTGGAGATATATATCTATATATTTTGTTTTCAACCATAAATTCTTAGTTATGTAACTGCATTTAAGATTTGGTTAAAAGATACCAGATGTAGCCACAGACAGTTTATTTGGTAAGTCAGGGATACACTTCCTGAAAACATACAAATTATCATTGATGTTTAATTAGATGTGGTCATTTCCCTCCTAAATACAATAATGTTTGGTGAGTAAAGGATAAAATGTGAAACATAATAAAGGTCAGAGTGTGACCAATACTTTGAACTTAATTCAGAAAATACAATCTGTATTCTAATGAGATGAAATGATTTGGTAAACTGTTTTGACAAAAGTGAATAAACCATATGAGGCTTAACATTATGTGAAACTTTTACAAGTCAGTATTTTATTCTCAAATGACTTCTGTCATCTTTGTTTTTGTTGCAGTTACTCAAGGTTGTGTTCACGGGGCGTCATAACTCAATTTTGATTTTAGTGTTCAGTTACAGAGGATCAAACGTCATCTGTTTCTCATACAGTGACAGGTCTAACTCTCAGGACATACTGTCACAATCTGTCAGCTCTCTCTCTTGCATTTCACAAGTGTGAAAAAAAAAACTTTTAGGGTGATTGATTAAACCTTGAGGTGTCCTCTGCCCAGTGTAATTGTCAGTGAAGGCTAAGAATGTTACACTATAGATACATGTCTATATAAAGAAGTGAAGCAAGAGCTGAAATGTTTAAAAGGGGGTGGTCTTTATTGGCACATATGGTTTATATTCTAACCACAAATGAGATGTGTTCTGGTTGTTTTGCTCTTCTGGCACAAGTGTTTTCAGACAGTGTATGAGTCTTATGGGATTCCCCTTATTATCAAAATACCTTAGAGAAACTAGTGGTAGAAAGCTATCTGAACTGCAGGCTAAGGCTGACTGAGGAGCTTGCAGGACCAGAACAGACTTTGGCATTGAGTTTTACACAGGTGTTACGTAGCCTTATATCATAAAACAGCAAAGACAAATATAGCATTTATTAAGCTATTAGTCAATCAAAATTCATCAGGAACTATTATGATCTACAATGAAATATTTAAGCCATTGTAAGCCAACTAAGGTTAGTCCAAATTAATTGTAGTCACTTTAGTTATCCTGTTACTTTTTAGCTATCGCCATCATCAGGCCAACATTTAAATTTTGTCCAATACATTGGTTTTTGAAGAAATACCTGCAAAACTAATATTACTATCAGCCTCAGCTGTGACTAATTTGTCTTTATTGCTAATTGTTTAGCAAATGTTAGCATGCTAGCACACTAAACTAAGAGGGTTAACATGTTAGCATGTTACTGATGTTATTGTAGTATGCTCATGTTAGCATTTAGCTCAAAGCACTGTTATGTCTCTCAGTCAGAGGCGTTTGCACAGCAGTACTAGTTGCTGTCATATTTGACAGCAGGCTGATTATATTTGGGTTTTAGGCTGTTGTTTGGACAAAATGAGCAAGCTGAATGCTCTGAGAAACTACAATGGACATTGTAGTTTTATTGAAATGCCAACACTAGCAGTGCTTATTGTGTAAAACTTTTGGTTATAATGCTACACAAACAATTATTATTGTCTTTTCTCTGTCAGGGCCTTACTGGACCCACATTCTCTTCACATGGACTAAAAAGGATGGTCTGAAGGTCTATATTAATGGGACCTACACCACTGGTGACGCAGTTGGCAATGTCTCAGAGAACTATGGTGACCCCTACCCTGACCTTGTCATTGGAACTGGCAACGACAGGGCGTACGGTCACTATGTGACAGGTGCTTTTGATGAGTTTGTGATTTGGGAAAGGGCCCTTCCACCTAACGAGATTCTGCTCTACTACAATGCAGCCATAGGTAGGACATCATGCTGTACTGGAAAGTATTTCCTGTCATTCTAGGACACAGCGTATCTATTATGATGCTTCCTCCCTCTTGACTCTGCACTGAGGAAATAGGGGTTAAAAAGCAATTTCCGCCCTTTTCCTCTCTACATTCCGTCCACAGTGTTCATGCATAACAACAAGATATTAAACTGTACAAATATACTTCTCTGTCAAATAGTTCCTCTTGCAAAGAACATTTTCATGACCTTCCACCATATAAGTGCCATGTCTCACATAGTTCTGCCTTATAAGTATTTATAAGAGTGCAGCGGCAGGTTGGGTTGCAGGGGGCAGATCATTTTGATTTAAAGTGACAGGTTATAACACGCTAAGACAAAACCCCCAGACTCTGTTTTTGTACTCTTGCTATTTACCTCCTATGGTCAGTAGAATGCCATAAATGGACAAAAACATGTTGACATTCACTAGAACTTAGGAATGATATTTTGTGTGATCCCATATAACATAATTATTACCAAATTTCATGGTAGCCTGAGAAATGTTCAAAGCCTGATAAAATGTACCTTTTATCTTAACAAAGGCTTAAGCACTTTTTGTTGTATATGAAACACACTGCTTAGTGAGGAAGCACAATGGAGGATGCTCTATTGTGTGTATGGTGATAGTATATGAAAACTATTACTGTGCACTTAGAGCTTCACACTGCCTTGATTTCTTCTTCGAAGTCGTTACCAAAAGCAATATATTGCACAGACCATTACCAGACGCAAAGAGCCTGACTGTTATGGTTACAGAAAAATATTTTTACTTCTCCAGAGCACTCATATAAAATGTTGCATTGAACCAAAGAAGAGCAGGAATGGTTCACACTGATACCTCTAATGTATGTCCATATATGGCCATTCTCTGGTAGCTAGTTAGTGCCGTTTTTAATAAATGACAGCAATGACATAAAATGTATCTAAGCCTTGTACAGAAGCTAGTGGCAGAGTATTATGAGGTTGATTATCCCAGTTTTGTGGAGGTTATAATCTATCTCCTTTCATGACTGGGCATGGTCCAGCCTCATAAACTGTGAGCTGTGCGGTGATAAAGTCCAGTTACATTAGAGCAGCCCAGCCTGCTCAGGTTCAACAAAGGGCCTAATAACAAAATGACAAAAAGGCAAAGGCTATCTAAACTGGAAAATCTACCAGACATTAAGAGTGAATTACAACCATCTATACAGGTCACTAGTGTGCTTCCTGTTCTATTTTAATAAAGCCCTTTTTATTCTATTTTCTAGGTCAAGCCATGGTCTCTGCCACAACGCCCAGATTCTCAAAAGAAGTCACTTCAGCAGCACCAACAGTCGTAAGTGTGTCAGATCTGACTTAGCAAGGCTCAGATTTGATACCCAAATACAATTTCACACCACATGTGTGAACTATTAAGGTTTTCCTCACAAATACAGAATCTGTCCAATTGCATGACAAATTTGCAGAAATGTTTTGGGGCAAAATAAGCACAAAAGTCATCACAGAGGAGAGAAACACTAACTTCTTATTGAGCTGTTGTTTCCTTTTGAAGATAGAGGAATTGGGCAAAAGGATATTGAGAGCACATGTGAATAGGCTCCTGTTTATTAAAAGGCTTTGGAGGTAGAAAACGGATAAAGAAATAGAAGAAAGTGGAGACAGCTGCTCAATACTACACACAAAATGGCTCCCTGTAGGGCACTGGGCTGAAAAAGAGCAACACTGAATCACTTGTCCAAAGAGTATTCCCTGAACTCTGGCTATCAGTCACTAAACATCCTGTGTATGTTGGAACTCTGTGCTCCTTCGGAAAGTGCCTCCCGATAGTAAACTTTATTTGATGCCTGATGTGTTGTCTCCCCAGAGAGCCACTGAAGTGAGTCCTCCTGTCGTCAGCAGTAAGCATGATGAAGTCCAAAGCTCCCAGGACCCGGACACCATGCCAGTGTTGGGCTTCCTGAAGGCACTGCCCAATAGGACCATTGCTTACAACACTGCCAACAACCTCACACAGGTCTTAGAGCACAGTCCATACACACGTGAACACACACACACACATTACACTTGCAAAACCAGTTCACACGCACACACACACACACACACACACACACACACACACACACACACACACACACACACAGACTCAATGCCCACCCATGTGCACATGATGCAACAGTTCCGTGATGTCCATTTTCTTCCACCCAGGCTTTTCTCAAAAGTGTGGAAGAAGTGCTGTCCTCTCCAGGGTTGCAAGAGGTAAATGAGTTCACACTGTTGTTGTGCAATGTTCAAACATGACATAATGTAACATATGCAATTTGGTGAATACTTTAATCCAAGGCTCTTAAGAGATCTATGAGTTTGAGATTTTAACATCGCATACTTTTGGCACAAGTGGTGCCAGAAGTAATAACAGTATCTGGCAGTGTACCCACGCAGGACTACAGTATGTAGTCAAATACAGTGGTGCAAATTGTATAAGACAGTACTGCTGACTATACAGTGCTCTACAACACAATGCTTTCCATGTAAATTATCAGCCTCCTGTATTGTAGCTCATCCTGGCCAAATCTCTGCGCTCTCATATACAAACACATCAGCGCCAGAAGAAAGACATTCTGAGCAAGTGTGTGGTTTCAGTACATTTGGTGCTCAGAACAAGCATGCTTGTTTTTGTAGGAGCAAGCTGAAACAGATGTTCCTGTACTAGGATGTAAAACTTGGACAGTAGATACAGTGTTCACTAAAGCCCCTTGTGATTACCTCCTCTGATCAGATTCCTGCTGAGCGTCAGAAAATTTCACTCTTTGTGTTGTGTTACAGTTAGTTTGCTGCCTGTATTTTTTGTACTTAATCCAATTCAGTTTAATTACATTCATATTACTTATTATAATTATTATTGCAACAATGGGATGCATATGCTTGTATAGTATGACACATACTATATATTTGTAAGTAGTCTTAAAGGGACACTACATAATTTTTGAGGGAACAAATAACATATTCTCCCAGCTACATTTCCATGTTCCTTCCTGCCTGGTAAATGCCATCTGTAACACATAGTTTCTGTTATAAATCCTTAGTGTCAAAGGCTAAACTGAGATTACCCAGATGACATCATCACGGTTATTTTCTTTGACTACGGAAAGTTCCCCCTATACAGTTCCCTCTATAGCTACAGAACTACATTATGCAACTTTTCACATGCTACACAAAGATTCTTCATGACAAGTATATTGACCCTTACTGACCCTTGCTTAACCTAATTTATATTTGTAAATTGAACCTGGGAAGAAAAATCTAATTTTAAAAATTGTTCCCAAGATGTGACATAATCTAATAGGTGAATGAATCAATGCTGGGCATTGAAAGAATAGACTGTGAATTGATTGTGGACCTTTGTTGAATCATTGTTGAGCAGCAGTCCACCCCTGTGGTCAGCGGTCTGATCGAGACCGTGGACAGAGTGATGGAACACATGGTGACTAACCTGGAGCCAAGCCCAAACTCTCTCATCTCCCTCGGTGGAACGTCTTTTGTTGCAGGTCAGTATGGTGTCAGTGCTCCATAACGTGACTCACTGTTTGTAGTTTGTGTGGACACGATTAGGGTACAAGGACATGGAGCATCAAGCTGACATCATTAGTTTTCTTATTCAGAGGACAAATGCCGGTCAGATAAGCAGCGGTCAGCCCCCTCTGCTTCGCTTCTCACTGGTGTGGGTCGTTTTTCTTCTTCTTTGCATAATATTTTGTTTGCCACTAAGCTTGCTTGTGTCTGTCTCCCAGGGGTCGCTTGACATCTTTGATCCACCCTTGATAAAGCAGATTAGTTGTGTTGCTTGCTTCTAAGTTTGTTTTTCTCAACCATTCTCACTTTTTCTAATATCTGGCCTCGACAGATTACTCTCTGATGAAACTCCCTCAGAACTACAACCTACCGCATTATCGCTTCCCTACACAAGGCAAGAACTACATCTCTGTGCCTGGGGAGGCTTTCACAATGCAGTGTAAGTATAGATATTACAAACTACAGACATTCAATGACATGTCTTAAGTGACGGACAAAACAGACCTTTCCCATCTTAAGGCCTCTCTGTATAGAAATAGTAGCTAGGTTGAATGTGAATACTGCACATTATTTGTGCTCTGATTCAGCCAAGAGAAAATTGTCCAGCTGGGAGACTCTCCTTATTGGCCAGTAATTTATTATGCTAAGATTTAAGACTACTAACACAGCATACAGTGTAGGACAGGAGTGCCATGAGAGCTTTTGTGTGGCTTTATGGTGCACCGTAGAAATCCAGCTATGGCTTTAATGTTGGCAGTTACCCTTTTATTCAAAACAGAAAGAATGAGAGAGAGAGCACTTTCCTCTGTCATTAAAAAGAATGGAGTGAAGGAGAGCAGTAATTACAGTGGGCATTAAAACTCTGTTTGTTTGACTTTGTGTTCAGGTCAGATTCCCTTGGCTCCACCTGGCCGCTGCATTCTCTGTGTTGCTGTACAAACACTAGAATAAACTGTTTTAATAATTCATTAAAGGACTATTATCAGAAATGGAATATATGTTATTGCTTGACACATTAGAGCCAGGACCAAATTAACTCATAGCTCTGAATACCTGGCTGTATGAAATGTTCTAAGGGGAGGTTTTATATGCTAATTAAATAGAGAGAATGCGACACATTGGTGTGTTTGGATGCTTTATTATATTTTTTTCTCAATCCCTCTCCTCCTGGCCAACTCCAGATCTCTCAAAGGACTTCCTGGGGGTCATTCTGTTGAAAACATTTTTTGGAAAGGTTAAAAACCATCTCTGCAGCATATACACCGCACATTTGTTTGACATCAGCAAGCCTTTGTTGTCACAGTCAGTGGAGCCTGGGTAGAAGGCCTTTGAAAGGAGGAACAGGAACAGTAAGGATTTCCTCCAATTTAATTGTTTATCTTGCAGTATTTAGGTGGGACTGAGCTGGATGATGGGTCAGATTAGGGGTGGGGGGATCAGACCCCCTGCTCTGCCGCTGGTGAAGTCATGTCGAAGTTTCGTAAGACTTCCCAGCATCCACGTGGTTTCGTGGCCCTCTCCCCTTTCACTCTTATGCGAGTATACAGTCGTCCTATTAGCCCGCCGGTGCCAGCGTGCGCCGGCAAGGGAGTGTTAATTAACTTCCCTTCTTTGTGAGCATTTTAGCAGCACTGCTTTACATTCCCAGCCCTCTGCCCATGCCTTTCACATTCAACTATGAGTGTTTTTTTCTTCCTCAGCTCAAACCACCATTGTTGGCCTCTTCTACCACAACATGCACAACTACTACAAAGAGATCAACCCTGTTAAGACCAGGTAAGAGGAAGGGACAACACCCAAAGTCCAATCCAATCTAATCGCATTTAAATTTAAAGCCATTTTAAGTCATGCCAATTTGGTTTTGGCAAGGCATTAGTCAAGGAAAATATGTTCTAAACAAAATTACTCAGTGTAAATATGAATTCCAGTCATCTAAAAGAAAACAATTAAGCTTCTCTCTTTGTACTTCCTGTGTGGGGAATCAGGTCCTCTGGCACTAAGGCGCCCCTGTTTCCTGTGCCACAGAACAGCTGATGCCTGGAGCCAGAGCCTTATCTGTCCTCTAGCCTGTCTCTCATCTCACCACTCAACTCCACTGACTGATACACCCTGCTATTAGCTCTACATATCCACCCCTTCCCCTTAAGTTATTGTCCCATCACTGGACCAGCATGTTCCACCCGTGCTTCAGTGTTTATTTTTACCAAACCTGACACAACAGTGATTAAACAACATGTTTTTCCCACGTTATACTTTGTAGAGGTTTAAGTACACAGTGTTAAGATATGTGACAGTACATTTAGTAACGGTTTTGATGGAGGTGATGCTTGTATGGTTCCAATGTCACATATCATAGGATCTTGAAAAACTATTGAGACAATATTGCTGTTGTCAGTGAGATAGATTATATAGACAGATGATCAAAGTCCCACTTAAATGCTATTGCTCCCAGCTCATGTGTAACACTTCTATGTTGATGTGAGTGCCAGATTACAGTGGTGTATTTCTGATTTATCTGACTGTATCTATTTATGTCTCTCCTGACATCTCTTTTTCTCTCTGCCTTTTATATTTGCATCTTTGACTCTTACTTCTGATTCTGTTTCTTCCTGTAACGCTGCCTTTCTTTTCTTATGTTTTCTCTGTTTTTTCCCTCTTTAGGATTAATGAAGCAACTGATTTCAAGGATCACAAGATCCAGGTAGCAAGCTGTCTAATCTCTCTGAAAGTGGAGCCTTCACCAGCCTTGTCAATCAACCTCTCTGGAGCACCACTCATCAAGATTGTCCTCACCCATGTCCTGGTAAGATTAAACCCACACAACGTCCCATTTTCTTCGTATTTGACTCATCCCTTTATCAGGCATTTACTTTCTGTGTGCATTAGTCATACTGGGAAAATGGCATGCTTTTCCAGTTGGCAGGTGCAGTTGTTGGGTGTGGGACACCCACCTTATCAAAGGAAAGATGGCCATGGTCTGCCTGTGGCTACAGTAGCTGGATTCCCCCCCATATGAAATCTATCAGCTCTATTTTTGGTGTTCTCTTATGTAAGTAGACGAGTGTCTATCACTGACTGAGGCTTGTGCAGCTGGGCACTCACCAGCACAAAGAGCGGAGCCTATTTTGGTTTTCATTAGCCTGCCTAAATTTTCCCTCACGGAGCATGTGGCTTTCAGAAAGCAAACTGATTATGGACATTTGAACTGTAGGCTTAGGGTGCTTTGAAAGGAACAATAACTTTATTTTATGAACAACATATTTTTTTTTTTGCACTGCTTTATGGCAGAGGCTGTGCCAGTTTTCCATGGGAAACATAGTTGAAACTCATGATGAAAATTAAGTAAAAAATGTGCATCACATTAGCTCGCTTCCCTGTAAAGTCAGAAATGTGGCAGCGTACTTCACTGCCATGCATACTTTTGTAAATTTTTTGCACATTGATAACATTTTGAGGCTATTCTTTTTTTTTTTTAAATAAATTGTTTTAATAGCCTAAGAGATCACACAATACCACTAGTAATTCAGTTAACAACTAAACCCCCAATAATGTAGCTCTGTTTAATTTACATGACACTTATTCACTTTCTATTGAAGTGAATTAGCAATATATTTTTCTTTCCTCACTCATATGAATACAAATTAAAACCATGTAGCTTCATGAAACTATGGCAATATTGCTTTGTTTGCCTTCATTTTCCCTGGTGAAATAAATGTTTACGCTGCAATTATCTGGCCTGGTTCCTGTGACAGTGATTACTGTGTTTGTTTTAGTGGACACCATGGGAGAGGGCTTATAATCTCCTTTGTTATGGAAGTGCTGGAGATGCTCACCAGCTCTGCTGTCTGTTGAGTCAAGGTGTTTCTGTTTTAGTTGGATTGCCTTTACCTCTGATGTAAGGATAAATCAGGTTTCTTACATTCTTTCCTCTCTAACCCATTACAAATAAGCTGTTATACTTATTACTAATGCATACTGATTGGAACACCAGCACGCCAGCACTTTTCAGCTTTACTTAGGCTGCAGAGTTTGGACGATGATTTATATTTAGGAGCTGCATCGTAATTTGGCACGCAGAGCTTTTGGCTGTGAACGCGTCCAGGAAAAGGGGTGTTTTGCTATGACTGGATTGCAGCACAGACCTGTAGTTGGATTTAGTCAAAAAAAGTGACTATTTTTGGAGGTTTAATGTCTTTGGCAACTGGTGGGTACTTATCACCTCTCTAGCTTGGAGGCAGGGAGGGTGGCTCACACAGTATGTGGCAGACCTTTCCCGTCATTGTTTATGTCGCTCTTTACTGTCTGCACAACTTAAACCTTAAAGATGTCCTCTCATGGCACCAGTTCAGTGGGCTAAAGTATGTGATTTGCAACTGACCTCTCTGTTTATCCCCTGAGAATAGACAAGCACCCAGTGACTTCATTAAAACATAGCAGGGGGGCAGCTGACTGCGTCTAAAGCAGAAATATGTCAGCTTCCTCATTTGTCTTTTCATGCTGTCATGGTTACAACAAATCCTGCGTGCCACCTCTTGTACTGTACAAACAGTCACTTACTGTCATGGCTCAAACCCAAGTGCCATCCATTTTCTTTATCTGACACCCACCTCAATAAAACGTATCATACCATGGATTGATGGAGTCACCACAACCTTGTGTCGTGACAGGTACCAGTCACTGAAAATCAAAGCCATGTGGTGGGTGTCAGAGTGACCTTGCACTCCTGATTGATGCCCTCTGAGCTTACTGAAACAGCCCACTGAGGTCACTTTCCCATTCCCAGCTGACTCAGTCAGAGCAAGCTGAGATGCCGCCATCATGCATTATGTGGCACAGAGTGGCTTTGATACCCAGACAAGGTGTTATCAAGGCTGCTGGAGGCCCACGTGTTTTCTCACGCCATTCAGCAGCGGTGTTGATTGGACGCTGGCTCCATCGGTGATTTATTACCGGCTGTCTGGGTCCAGTTCAGTTTGAGAGAACTGAAAGAGAGAAGAAGAGAAGAAAAAGGAGGGTGGGAGGCATTGGGGTCCGTAGTTAAACATTAATACATACATAAAAAGGCTGACACCTCCTCCCTGTCCTCTTCTTCCATCAAAGCATCACACTGATGGTATGAAGTGAATGAATGGAAAGCTTGATTTCATGAGCAAAGTCGATTTATAGGGTCAAAATTGAGAGGATTTAAAAAACAGATTTTGACAAGGGGACCTGACTTTACAGGCTTATAAAGTGGTGTGTTAGTTTGGCGGCTGAGGTGAAGGGTGGAACGGGGTGGCAGCGCTGGAAGAGCACTGGTGGCCTCTATCTGTCACTGCCCTAAGCAATGCCCCCAGCACGGCCCACCCAAACCCACCATAGAGGAACACCATAGAGGAACTCCAGTGGCTAATTGTCCATAAAGCTCAATTTAGGACTGATTGCTTAACATTTTTCTTAGTGGTGGCTATCACCATTAGCATTAACCAAGCTAGAGTAGGCTATAGTCTTTTACCTGCAGTTGGCCAAGCCACGCATCACTTGGAAAACAGTTCGCCAGTCAGAGTGTCAGAGACAGATAAAACGCCCTAATATTGTTAGAGTTCCAAAGAGAAGTGCAAGAGGAGATGTAAAACTATTTTGAGATGGTTTTTGACACTTAAAACTATGCCTATATCCTCTTATGGATATAAGCATTCAGCTCATTCATTCAGTCATAATTTTACCAGAACTGTCACTTTTGCCTCTTCTTTTCTATACACACTAAAGACAAGTTTAATATATTCAATATGTTTTCTTAGTTTGTAATTTTATAAGTCAAGAAAATGGGAGTATTGAAATGATCAAAATGACTCAGTTGACCTCAGCACTACTATCAGCTCAAGTATTCACAAAGTATTCAAATCTTAAGTTTGATTTAAGGAACCTGAACAAGAGTTTGGTGGGAAGTGAGTAAAGAGCCTCAGGGGCAGAAAGGGAAACTGTGTGGCTTGTGTTTACAAAGATGTCTAGACTTGTTGGAGCTTCCTATACGTGTGGGAAAATTAATGGATTAATTGTTCCGCAACTTTTACAATAGACACGCAAAGGCTAGGCTCAGCACTTTCTGATACCCTCACTCCTAATTGTTTAATCATGTATGCCAGCGCTGGTATCAGTTCTTTCTGCCACAATAATAACTGTTCTTTATTTTGCCAGTCTTTTTATAACTCCCAGCACACGCCCAGCTTAAACCTTGTGGGCAAAGACTCTGCTCCTTCTCTCCTCTCTTTCTCGCTCCCTCTCTCTCTCCCAACCACCCACACCCATCCATACACCAACACACACATACAAACACAGGCTGTGTGAGCCAACACACTGATCAATCACAGATGGCGGTCTGGCTATTGCCGTTGCCTCTCTTGCAAAAAGATTTAGAGTCTCTTTCTACGACTCCTCCCATTAAGTGCCCCCCTTTCTATCACCACTCCAACCCCGCGACCACCACCTCTTGTTACGTGCTGAACAGAGCAGAGCTTAAGCCCAATGGAGAGTTGAAAAGGTCCTGGTGCTGATTCTGTCTATGAGAGTGTTTTTACAGGATCAGACGGAAATAACATTCAGCTGTTTTTATTAGAGTTTAGAGATTTTCTCAGGTTTACAAAGGGTAATCTACAACTACAGGTTTTTAAAATTATCATCAGTTAGAAATGTTATTGTTGACCCTTTGACCTATATTTCCTTTCATTTAAAGTTCTCTGTAAAGGCTCAAAATGTAGCCTTCATCTTGTGAAAGCAAACGTTGTTCCAACAGAAACCAGAGAAACATTACAGTGGGCCCATATGAAAGGCCCACGGGAATTAAAAACATGAATTGAAGCATGGAGAACCTCTTCCATTGTTGTATGAGTTTAGTTCCAAAAGGAAAAAAAAAAAGCTTGTCGTCTTTGTAGTTTTGAAGCAGCCATGGTACAATATTTCTGAACATCCACTGTTCGCCTTATCAAAAACAATTCTGTAACTTTTGGGGTTGTTTAATTGTCCCCAGTTTACCTCACACCCTGCGTGCCTATCAACACGTCTCGTTGTTTTTCGGTGTCGACCTCAGAGACTGAGCTGAGACCACAGCTGCACGTCTTATTACATTTCCCCCGACGGCATGATCTCACTCAAAGCCAGTTGTGTTTTGCTGCATGGATTCAGATTGTTTCTCCACATGCTGTATGTAGATCAGTTTGGCCTCTGATTGAAAAGACCTGTTACAACAACGATGACATCTGTGCTCCATCAGCATGATACTTCAACATACTGACTTTAAGGTGGTTGAGTGGGAGGGTTTTTCTCAAACTCCAGGTCAAGGTTTGAGCTGGTTGTTTTTATTTTTTTTATTTTTTTTAGCCTGCTGGGTTGTGTAATGTTACACCATACCTTTCCCAGACATACTGCAATAAAGTGTTTCCTTTCCTTACTAAATTTAACAGCAGTCAATGTAGCTTTTGGGAAATGAATGTATGGTCTCTCTGTTGTTATACAGAACAATTTAGCCATTGTCAAACCCTGGCCACATCTTAGCCAGCCTTTCTGTTGGCTCATATTTTAACAAACACTTTCACCTACTTCCACAAAAAAAATAAAAAATAAAAAATATATATGGTGGTTGCTTTAAATAATGTTCTGTGGTTGTGTTAAGTGTGACTGATATCTATAGCAAATGCAGAAAGTGCAGTGGAAATTACACTCTCTGTGCGCTCAAATATTTGGAATGTTTGAGGAAAAGGGAGACGATCGCTCACTTATTCACTCACACAGTTGTGTAATGTTTCACTGCTTTTTAAATTTAGCACCACCAAAGCCTTTATTTAGACTTCTTTGCTCCTGAAATATGCCTGACTGCTCTTGTGGCTGCATATTGTTGTACCAGTGCTCGATGGAATGAGTGGGTGTGTGCAGGATTTTTTCATGAATGATTTTTTATATATATATATATATATATATATATATATATATATATATATATATATATATATATATATATATAAGCCATTTCCATAGTATTCAACCACATTGCATGCTCTCAAGTTCATATCAAGCTCTGGAAAAAGAAATTTCTCTCTATATATATTGTTACTGTACACAACAGCCACTTTAAACACTAATTTAAATGTTGCAATTTTCTGTTGAAGTTATGAATGCCTAAATACTGGTGGTGCATACAAAGTTGTGTAACAAACAGTTTTACTTCAATAAACAACTCAATTATTTCAGACAGAAGTACATGTGTGTGTATAGCTCTAGCACTAGCCAGTCTGTGTTGAACAGACTGTCGAAGCAAGGATGATGAGTGGTGTGTAGCTTTCTCCATCTTTTCTTTATTTGCGCCTTGGTTGAGAACCAGCTGTCAACAGCTAAGACTTAAATTGGTCTGGAGTTGCCCATGTCTTGGGATTTTCTGAGGCGTAAATGCTGTCGGCGTTTGCTGAAGCTATGCTCGACCACAGCAAGGCTCTGGCTTCCAGCTCTGCCAGTCATGGGAGGTCTGAAAGACACCACAGAGGACAGAGAAGCATTTATACAAATTGCTGGGTTCTGTATGTCATCTACGACCTAAATGCTTTTGTGATGCATGAGAGTGTTTATTTTAATCCCTCTGCATTTTACCCAACAGGCTCAGCACAGTCATTGAAAGGTAAAAGGATGAGTCGTGATTTGGGTTAGATGGATATACACATCAAATGACAGCCAGTGATTTTCATGCTGATGTTAACGGCCTTTTGTTGCCAATGACAACTGATTGGTGTGTTGGGCTAAATGGCTGATAGGGGTTCATTTCCATTAGCAAGTCATCAGGATACACCATTAAATACCTATCATTTAAAACACTACAGGCATGTTATGATGACATGGCAGCTACAAAGTGTTTGTCCTCTCCAAAGACTTGCATCATGAGTTACAGTACTTTTATCCCCATGCAGCTGTTTCAACTGAAATGCTAGTTAACACCCAATGTTCCAGTGGTGCAAAGTAACTAAGCACATTTACTCATTTAGGATTGTAGTTTATTTAAGTATTTTAACTCAATCGTGTCAGCTAGAAATCACATTTCTATTCAACTAAACTCCAGCAGCCAATGTGTTTTTAATTGTGACCAGATGATCAGTTCATTCAGGTTTAAGGCTTGACCCCTAGGTTGGCAAACCACTGGATTAAAGTGGTTAAAAATATATGAACTACATCACCAGCTATAACAGAAACATTAGGCATCTAATAATGTAGTATAGAAAAATATGTTATAGGAATATGTTACACAGTCGTTGGAAGAATAAGTAATTTTACCTCAATAGATATTTCAGGTAACACCTCTGTACTTTTACCTAAATAGGAGTTTAAATGCAAAACTTTTACTTAAATTATATTTAAGTAAAAAGTTTAAAGTATCATTTAAATATCATTTAAATGATACTTTAAATGATATTTTTACATTTATACACTGGTATTTAAATATAAGTAAAAGATATGAGTGCGTCTTTCACCGCAGCTGGTGAATCTAGAGATGAAAAACCTTTGATATTTTTCAACTCCACTGCTGCAGAGGGGTCAGTGAGCTGTGGTTAAAGTAAGCACTTTAGATGGAGCTGTGGTTGACAGCTGCACCGAGTCAGACATAATAACACAGAAGCACCACAAACGCTGTGACTATCTATGATTTATCAACCTTCTCTCTCTCTTTCTCTCTCTCGCAGACTCTTCTCCTTTATCAGTCTGTCGCTCTGCATCACTCTCCTGTCACTAGCGTTCACCCTCTCTTCGTCTCTCTGCCTGTTCTCCTTACAAGGCTCAAAGTGATTTCCAAGGCGGCGTTTGCTGGACTTCTGTTGCTAATAAAGAGTTGGAGCGCCAGCTGCAGTCTTGGCTGGTATAGATGCTGAGGCCTTGGGGCAACAGGGGTGGGTTGGGGGGGGGGACAACAGCGTGTTCACAAAGCTGGGCCAGATCTCAGAATGCATTTTAACACTCGCCAGTGACTTTCAGGTTCCTGCACCTCTCTTCAGATATTAACTGGAAAACACATGCTGGATATATCACAAACAGACAGTTGCTAGAGAGGAAGTATGGCCAAACAGAGCTCCCATATATACTGTATGTGTGATGGTATGTTAGTTAATGTATATTTTAGCTTGTGTCTGGTACATATCATGGTTTGATGATGATGATGATGGATTTTTTCCCATGAGTCAGGGTTTACATTCTGTACTTAATGTGGATAATTAGTCTTCCTTCATTGCACAAGAACATTAAAGGTTCTGCAAGTGTGGAGAGCAAATACAACACTGTCGAGCAAGACTTAAAATTGTTTGCCAATTACAGTTTGTCTTTCTTCCATTTGCTTTCATTTAAAACCAACAAGAAATGAATTGTGGATTATTAAAGCCCCCAGGGGACCAGTAAATTTACTCACGGGGTGGCTCACAGCTCCTCAAAGCTGGCCGCCGGCTCGTGTTGACGGGGTGCATTTACTGCGCCCTCATGGCTCTTGGACCCATTGTCCTGCCTGCTCTAATGGGCCAAATGAATATCTATCTATTTTATTCATCTTGAGGGTCACAATACATGATGACTAAAGAGTTGCATGTGCGAAACAGACAGAATGAGAGCAGTGATTTGGTTACACAATGAAGTCAACGTATTGTGCTATGCTTTGTAATATGAATCACTGAGCCTATGGGCCAGGAAACAGACAGCCTGACTGTCAGTTTCACTCTCACTCTCACTTTTTCCAGAAGGAAATAGTGCAGACATAGTCCATCTAATCATACACTTACTCAGTCTGAGAGTCAAGGCTCGGGGAATGAGCAGAGGTGTGGAGTCTCTCAGTATACACCCAACCAGCCAATGGAAGTGTTGTTTTCTTCAGATGACAGATTGAGGAGGGTAGTGGTTTGACCTGAAACCAGGGCCAAGCCCCAATTACTGCATTCTTGCACTGTAGCCATTAGCTCACTGTCTCTTAGGACTCCAAATCTCATATTAAGGAATGACATGGAAAAAGTGATTTATAATCAAATAAGATTCTCAAAGACAGTAGGGATTTTCACTCAGTGTAATAATCACCTTCGCTAAGTGTCAAACTACGTCCTCCTTGACTATGATCTCAGATCTCTTTAGTTGAAATCGTTGTTTCCTGGAATTTAAGCACCAGTTAAGCATTTTTTAAAATTTTGTTAAGCAAAAATAATGCAACAGTTTATCTCCCTTTAGGTACAGTACAGTAACTATGCACATTTAAAAAAAAAACTTTTATTCCTTATATGACCCAATGCTGTTGTTGAGCATATGGATGGAAAAAGCCAACGAGGTTTAAGGAAAGACTGCTGCTAATTGCTGTCTGAAATATTCCATGCTGTCTTCTGGATCAAAGTACATTTTCCAAACAATTTGCTATTAGTTTTGGGACAACAAAGCATGTAATTTAATGCGCCAGTATGACCCAAAAGCAAATGTTTTCCTATATCGCATACTTTTCTCTTGCAATTAAAGACTTGAATTTTCTTTTTCAGACTAAAGAACAGCAAGACCAAATCCTAAATCAAAGCAATAAAGTCTTCCTCTACTGTGCCTTCTTGGACTACAGGTGGGTCTGTACTCATGATTTAAATACAGTATGTCTCAATTATTCATTCAGATGTAGAGCCAGAGAGATTTTATCTTGATTGTCGACTCTTTACATATTCTTTGCCCAAGTCTTTCAGGCTTTAAATCATAAGAAATGACCAATGATTTGGAAAAGGTGTATTTTCCTTTTCTCATTCAAATCAAAAACATCCAGTGTTACATGTGTTGCTGTTTCACTTTGGCATATCTTGAGCAACAGCACTCTGTAAAAATATGGTGATCTGATAAATGGAGCCAAAACATTATTTAGAAAGCATAAATCATTTTAAAAGGGAGTGTGTTTTATTTGGATTCAAAGGCTTCCTCTCCTTACTCCTCTTTGCCTTGAAACTCAAGAAAAATGTGAATTATTAGATTGTCCTGTCAGATTGCCCTGGTAAATTCAGCAAAGAAATTTCACTGTGTGCCTCCTACAGTGGATCATGTTGAGTGATCACTGCCAGCTGTGTTCCTATAAAAACCTTGTCTATTTATTTTATATACTGTATTTGTTCTTCATGCTAGCTTTGGTGTGTTAACATATTTCAGAGTGTATTTTTTCAGTGAATATGCCTAATTGTTGTGCCTTTCAGTTCAAATGAGGGAGTATGGTCCAACGAAGGTTGTGTGCGCTCAGATGGGAACATGACGTACTCTGTATGCCTGTGCAACCACCTCACCAACTTTGCCATCCTTATGCAAGTGGTGCCCTTAAAGGTACAACATTTTGGCTACACTTTAAAGCAGCTTTGATTAATATTTTCATATTAATAAATGATAAAATTATTATATGTAACGTGAAATGGGTTGTTCAAATGATGAACTCACAAAGTATCATCACTCAAATCTGCAGTTCCTCTCAGTTAATGTGTTATCTTCTTTCAGCTAATTGTTTAGACTTTAAACCCTACAACTTTAATGTTTTGGTTACTGTATTCATCAACCTCTATATACAGACCCTCTATATGTTAACTGCCCACTGCCAAGTGGCAGACAGACAAAGTTAGCAACTAGCTGATGGGCATATTATAGACAACTGTTATATGCCAACACATTAGCCATATTAGGTGATAATACGTTAGCATTGTGTTTACAGCTTGTTGTACTATCTCAAATATCCAATAGAATTAATTATTATAGGTTTAACATAGGCCTCTTTCACAAGACATTTTGACATGTCAGAGTAGGAAAAATACAAAATGGCTGAATTCAATTTAGCTACTGCAGTTCAGGGTCTTGGTTATTGCTGTATTAAGAGAGCTGGATATGATCTGGCCTCTCAGGTTTGCTATAGCCCAGTGACTTCATTAAAGAGACATCTGTAAGCTGCTGGCAGCATGCCCCGAAATGCAAACAAGGTCAATTATTTCTCAGTGTAATATGAATTTTGTTATCCATGGAGTTTTCATATTTGTAAAACTTTTCCTGGGCCTTAAAAAGCATGATTTATGTGCATAATATCATCCCAATATGAAGGCTATGGCCTGAGTGGGAGTGTATAGGCACGGCCAATGGGAGCAATTTTCAGTTAAGAGGGTGGGCGCCATCTTCAAGTCTAGCATCCAGTTCTTATAATAATCCATGATTTTGGTATTTTGCATGGCTCACAGGGACACTTGAACAGAATGAAGCCATCATTAATGTTATTAGTAACACCTGCGCTTTTCCTGCTGTGGCAAGTTTAAATGTCTGCTGTGAAAAGGGCTTGCTGATGATTTTCACCACAGAAACAGTGAACTTCCAACTACTTCTTAGAAGAAGTTTAGTTCCTCTATGCCAGTGATATTCAAAAGTGCATCCCTCCCTGTGTGTCTTTGTCACAAAATAAATACATTTGTAGTAACGTAATTGGAGAGGAAGCAATGGTTTACCACACAGTAACCCACCATCCAGAGGCCCCCACTGCAGCCTTTGAACAGTTTATCGTTCCTCCCTATAGGTCAGTTGTAAGCAGACCTACACAGTCACAATGTTGGTTTCACTGGTGGTTTTATACAGAAGTACTCTGGACAGCCATGATTAAATGTGGTTCTTTTGGGTCGCTGCACAGGTCAGTGGTCCATTCCTCAAGGTCCACAGTCTCACAAGAGACCAAAAACTGTCCCAGTGAACCATCCTGCAGAAACTGTCCTTTTAAAGTATCTGAGATGACATTCATTCTCTTCTCCTCTCTGAGCACTGTCCTGCACAGTATTTTATATTAATTTATTATTTATCTACATTTAGGGCAATTTTGAATGCCAATCCTGTGCACACAGTCACCACGGTCTAACTCTTTGTTATTTAAGAATATGTGTCCTGGGAGTATGGCCAGCATCCACGATGGCTTCTTTAAATAGAGAACTTCTTATTGCTGCTAAGTGGGCCAGTGCTGTTTTTAAGGAGCAGAAGTCTATTTGATGCTATACTTTCCCTTAGCCACTCTTTAATTAGTGGCCTGCCTTATCCCTCAGCTGCAAGGGAACATCCCACACATCCCTTTTCTGGAAGACTGAGAATCCTCTGCCCTCGTAATGACAAGGCACATGTGAAGACAGTTAATGGAGAATCAAACCCAAACCCTTAAAATAGCCTGAGCTCCAAAACAACATCAATGCACTTGGCCATATGCATTGCCTTATGGACAGTACATATATATATATATATGTGTGTGTGTGTGTGTGTGTTTTTATCCCAAAATCATAAAAAATAAGTATCTGTATGTAAAATGTGAGAATAGTGGGCATATATGAATTCTTACTATTGCAAAGAGTGACTTGTGATTCCAACTTCAGTGTTTAATCTGTAACCCTGGGGGGGGGTTAGCCATTTTGCTAAAGCTTTATGACGGTCACATAGTCTTGCCCAGTCCTCGAGAGAAGCCAGACTGAGAAATACTAATGAGAGTTGGTATTGTGTTCATCATCATAAACTCTACAGGGCCCCTTTGAATTTCTTGGCTAATGATACAGGTGGAATGAAACAGGCTAAACTGGCTTCACATGTGCGTTGGTGGCACGATGTACCAACCCACCATGTAGACAAAATAATAATGTTTTTACATGTTGTCTTGTCTGTTGTTGATGGTGATTTGTCTCTACACACAGCTAACTGCTGGCCACCAGGTGGCACTATCAACCATTGGTTATGTTGGCTGTTCAATTTCCATCTTCTGCCTTGCCATCACTCTTGTTACCTTTGCAGTCCTGTCGTGAGTATCATCAAGATTTACACAAACTTTTTAAAATATATACCACATTTTTTACTTCTACTAATGTGTTCATTAATGTGTACTGTACATCTGTGTTCAAAATATAGTGTGCTCTTATTGCCAAAGTACCATGGTGAGTTAATTTGATGTTGTCCTGCTTTCACTCTGCAGGTCAGTGAGTACCATCCGTAACCAACGCTACCACATACACGCCAACCTGTCCTTTGCCATCCTGGTGGCTGAGATCTTGCTGCTCATCAGCGCTCGCTTTGACCCAGGCACGGTAGGTACACAATACAGACTATTCTGTCGATACAAATAATCTGATGATTGTTGGAATAAATACTAAGAAAAAAGTAGTTTATGTAAGATGATGTAAGAGGCAAACTATGGTCTAAAACTGTAAAATATAGAACTACAACTAAATGATAAAAATCATGAATGATCGAAAATAAACATAGCGAATGGCAAAATGCTTTTTAACAACATAGCATACACAAATAACTATGAGAAAGAGAATGCCTTG
Source organism: Lates calcarifer (assembly GCF_001640805.2). Classification (NCBI taxonomy): domain Eukaryota; kingdom Metazoa; phylum Chordata; class Actinopteri; family Centropomidae; genus Lates; species Lates calcarifer. The sequence goes on from NC_066845.1 coordinate 16,900,469, forward strand.
ATGGTTAAAGCCTGATTCTGTCCCCTGTTCCAGCTGCCTTGTAAGGTAATGGCTGTCCTGCTACACTTCTTCTTTCTGAGTGCCTTTGCCTGGATGCTGGTAGAGGGCCTCCACCTCTACAGTATGGTGGTCAAGGTGTTTGGCTCTGAGGGAAGCAAACACTTCTACTACTATGGCATTGGCTGGGGTAGGTCTGCTCAGTAGTCTTTGATTACAATAGTCAGATGAAAACCATAACACAGATACTAGTCTTACGTCAGTAATGCATTCCTTGTGTGATTTTCTTGTTTGTTATTTAAGGACTAAAGTATGTCATTGTGTTTTATTGTCCCAAACTTGACCCAGTGTTGTGCCTCGCCCGTATACCAGGCTGTTACTGTGAATATGATTCTGGTATTTTTTTGATTCACCTTACTGGTCAAGTATTATTTGTGGCAAGTAAATAACTATGACCCTGCTTTTGGGGCCTGAATCTGCTTTCAGTTACATTCCAGCATAACAATTGCCTCTCCTGATGTCAGTGAACCAGAGTTGATGGACAGATAAAAAGAACCTGGGACATACGTTTACTGTCTTTGGCTGCTGGGGAATGCATAGTCTCTACTTCACATGCTGAACCCATTAGTGGAAAAACGATCCCCTTTTTATTACTTCCTTTCTTCTGGCCAGAGTAATTTTTCATTTTGTGTGGCCAACTGCAAATTATGTGCTGGAGACTTGTCTGACACTCAGAAGTATAGCTGTTATACATAAAAAAGTAAATACTCATTTTATAATGAATTGCTTCTGCTATTAGCTGTGATAAAGGCTGTTGACTACTTTATCTTTCATTTCCTCCCACAAAAGTAAAAGTTTCCTTGTAGTATAGTATGGTAGAAAACTTTGGGCTTGGCAAGCCAAAAGAATGAGGCAGAAGAATAAAAAGGAAATGAGCAATTAGCAGCACAGCAGATGAATAAAACCACCACTGGGTTTAAAAGTGTACGCAAAGGCAGGTGTCACTGTGGGTGGAGTTTACTATGTTGGACAATATAACAAGTGTCACACGCCACAAGCCTGTCTGTTAAAATTAGCAGAGGCTTATGTTTGGATGACACTGTGGAAGTCAAAATACCATATGTTTTTTTTGTTATCGGTATTTGGGATACATCTGTCATAACCTGCATGTCTGTGGTCTTGGTCAAAGCCCTTTAGGCCTCCTAGGTTGTTTTGAGATTATTAATAAATCACCCTTCTGAGCCCTGCCCTGGTGATAGAAGAACATAAGAGTGTTGGTAACTTGTATTTATTGCCAGCCCTGTGGTCTCGGCTACAGCCCCAGACCTAGGTCCATGTGAAGACCTAAAGTCCTCAGGTTTAGTGTGTGACTTGATTTGATTAAATGTAATCTGTGTGCAAGAGCATGTGGACAATGTAATTCACATTCCAGCCACTGGTTTTATGCTGTTCTGCTGATCAACAGTTGGCGAAGGTAATGCATTAAAAAAGTTAGCAATGTGCCAACAAAGGCAAGGAAGAGGAGGAGAGTTACCAAGCAACTATTGATTTAAAACAATGCAGGATTTTTTTTTTAAAGAGTTTTGTACATGTTTTATGAGGAGGGAAATGCATTCAGCATGTTTGTCAGTCCTCAAGCATACACATCATGCCTTTGGCTGAGGAACAGTAAATGTAAACATAATTTTATTTCCCTTTTTAAATATTAATTTACATGAAAACTCCATGGGGCATCTGTAACTGCCTGTTTGGCTGTTTGGGCGACTCCACCACTAAAGCACAATCTTAATGTTATATTGTGTTCTTACCTAATCATGAGGCCTTGACTTGTGTATGGGCCCTGTGTCAAAATCTAGTATTGACTCCCTTCTTTTTTCAGTTCAAAGTATGTTTGTAGTATTTATTGGAAAGTATACAGTTAAGGGTTGACAGGAAAAGAGAGGAGACAGAGAGGGAAGATAATGTCCAATTAAGGGCCCTGGCCAGAATCAAATCAGTCACATTGCACTCAAAGTATATAGTATCATAAACTAAAAGTCACAGTAAATATAATTCAGATGCCACAATATTCTCTGTAGGCACTGTATTTGAACACAAGAGGGTATATAGTGTAAGGATAGTAGGGGAGAATTAAGGAGTGAACAGGGCTCTGCATCGTATTTTTGCCCCAGGGCCCCTCGGTAGGTAAATCCAGTTATGGATACTATGTGACATTAGTGAATGTATAACATGTGTTTTTGTTTTCTTTATGTTTTGTCAGGCTCTCCACTGGTCATATGTATAGTGTCCATGACATCAGCTCTGGACAGTTATGGCGAGGTTGACAAGTAAGTATGACTTGTCCTGCACTTAAAGAAAAAAAAAAATCATAGGCTTATACTTAATTCATTTTATTCCATTAAAGCTTGATGGCATTGTGTGAGAATGACATCGCTTGTGGAAATAAATTGGAAACCACTGTGTTGTTAATGTTATTCAAATGCTTTCAGGTTAACATTTATGACATGTGTCATTCCATATTTACATTACAGCATTATTGCATTTTTGCTGGGAAGGGAACAAAGTGTGATTTGTTTTTTTCTTTTTCTTTTTTACTCTTGCACCTGTCCTTGCTTTTTCAGCTGTTGGCTGTCATTGAAGAATGGAGCCATCTGGGCGTTTGTGGCACCTGCTCTGTTTGTCATTGTGGTGAGGAATTTACAAAAATTAGCATTTGTCATTTTTTTACAGTTCCCCATTTGTTGCTTAATTTGATTGACAGATGAATCTGTATTCACTGTAAGCTTTTGTTCTATTCAAGGAGGAGACCCATACAACCATTTCTCCTGTGCCACTGTGTGTTAGATGTTTTTAATCTCCTTTCTGATTTCCAGGTGAACATAGGCATTCTGATATCTGTGACCAGGATCATATCTCGAATCAGTGGAGAGAATTACAAGGTTCATGGAGATGCCAATGCAGTCAAGTGAGTTTATTTGTTTTCATGATCAGACCAATACTCTTTCAGTTATTAATTTTTGTTCTTTTAGTAAAGGCTAATATAAACTTGCTTTGTTTCAAGGCTGACTGTAAAGGCAGTAGCTGTGCTCCTGCCTATACTCGGCATTTCCTGGATCTTTGGTGTTCTTGCTGTCAACACACAATCCTTGGCATTCCTATATATCTTTGCTGTCTTCAACTCATTACAAGTAAGTTCCTCACTACAGGATCATTTCTTTTCTAAATTGCTAGCAGTCATTTTGTGAATTTCCTCTTACAACATTTTTCCTTTTCTCTAGGGGTTCTTTGTTTTCTTATTTCACTGTCTTCTCAACTCTGAGGTATGGCACTAAACATGTTGATTATGTGTTTTAATGAATTCATTTTTGATTTGTCATGTCCTGTGGGAGAATTATTCACACACCCACCACCAGAATTTAATTTGACTGTAGAATCTAGAGTAGGATGTTGTTCTCTGTTGCGATCCCATTTTCTGGTTTAGAGTGATACTGTAAAAATAGTGTATTTGCGCATTCCTTGTGTGGTTCAAAGGTGAGGTGGCATTTGTCACCATTGAATGTTATGGTTTTACTTCTTTCTATAGGTCAGAGCTGCTTTCAAACACAAAACCAAGGTGTGGTCTCTCACCAGCAGCTCCATCCGAAACATCAATGTGAAGCCCTTCAACTCTGACATTGTGAGTGCTGCTGTTAAAGGTTAACTTAAAAAAATAAAAAAGCAGTTCTCCTCTTGACCACCTGAGTCTAACTCTGCCCTTCCCATCTTCTAACCTAGATGAATGGAAACAAGGAGGGAGTGACTCCCACCAAGATGAACACATGGGACAAAAGCACCAACTCAGCCAATCGTATCGACCTCTCTGCCGTATAGAACCACAGACGGCCATTTCTGTGTGTGGCAGGACAGCAATCTCAAGCTCGCTAGTGTACAGTGACAAACACTGTCAGACACACAGAGTATTCTCCCTCTATGTTATGTAATGAATTGGATATTCATCCACTCCAGAGAAAGTGGTCCCAAATGAGGTGTTGTGTAGCTGAATAATGGCTTCACATTTAAAGACAAACAGACTCTAAGGACTGTGCCCAATCCTTGCTTCATAAAAACATATTATGTTTCCAAAATCAAGAGCAGGGATTTTTTGAGGAGAAGGTCAGTGAAGTGACATAAAGTCTTAAGATCCATGAGTGTAGTTCAGGGTCTGGCAATGACACTCTGTGTAGTGGAGAGTATTGATTTTCCTGTTGCCTGGTCCATCTTTATCTTGCAGTTGATTTACTAGTTGGCCAGAGTTTATTTAAGGGAGTAGTTCAATTGGGAAATTCACTTATTCGCTCTCTTGCAAAGAGTTACATGTGAAGATTGATACCACTTGTCATATATGGAGGGTAAATATGAAACTACTGCCATCAGCTGGTTCATTAAAGGAGCTATTTCTAAGTTTTGCTATCATTACATAGCTGACATTAACAACTGTTACTAATGTACTAACTAGTCCAGGAGAAACTTTGCGACTTTAGCATCAAACTTCATTCCTTTACTTTCCAAGAGCTGTCTCCAGCAGTGGAAAGCAACACCAGTGTTGTGCTTCTAGCTCCACCACTTCTTTTCTTACACTGAAGTTAACATGCTAACCAGCTAGCCTTGGCCCAACTGGCCCATTTCATCACTTTCCAATTCCAACTCACTGTAGTGTCCAGTCTACCCTGAAGAGGTAACACTGCTCAGCGGGCATATTATAAACTCTTGTATTGTAAATGCAACAATGGATGAAGCCACATTCAGCAGAAGAGAAAATTTACAAGCTTAAGCTTTGGAAATAGCTAGTATGGCACTGTCCATAGGCAACAAATTCTGCCTACCAACCGTCTTAAGCTCAGTAATTAACATGTAATATCGCCTTTAATCAATCTGTACAAAATACAAAGTGTAAAAATAACATTTTGGTTGTTGGTGGCTTTACAGTTATGTGCCAGACTAGCTTCACCGTTTCCAGGATTTGTTTACAAGGCTAAGCTAACATCAGCAGTAGTGTCATATTTAGCACAAAGACATGAGAATTTGTGTTTTCATCTAACTCTCGGCAGGAAAGCTAATAAGCTTATTTTCTAAAGCGTCAAACTTATCCCTTAAATCACAGTGATACCATATGACACGCAATTTGTCTAACACAGTAAAGTAGTGCAATTACTTGCAGAAAATGTAACAATTTGAGATAAAAATAAGTATTTTCAGGGTATGGTTGGGTACAACTGCATAACCTTGGATAGAAAAAGAACAAGGGAAGAAGCATTCCTTAAATATAGTGTTAGATATTTTTCTTAAAAACAATGACATAATGGCTTCACCAGCTGTTAACAGTATTAATCATCACAAAGGGCAAATTTCAAATTTTACCTGAATGAATTTCTTCAAGATTCACCTGATTCATACAGCTTTACTCTAGTTTTGGGGAAAGTGCAACCCAATAACTGCATAATAACAATGGATGAAGTAGCAGTGAATTAGACCATATGCAATTCTGATGTAACGTATTTATTTATTTTGTGATTCGGAGTTCTTTATCATGTCTCACAGCTCAAGTGTCAAGTGTCACAGCTCAACAATCAGTATGTTCTCATGTTAAATTCTGTGTTTAAGTGTTTTCTCTCCTGAAATGAACTGACTGGTATATTTGCAGTACCTCACATCTTAGTAAGCTGCGGTGTGTTATGCTTTTCAAGGAATGGTGAATACTGGTTGTGTTTTGGACACAATTCTGTGAAGTTTCATGGTGTCTTTATCTATTTCTGTTCCAAATTTCTTTTACGTTTTCATACATTTTTGTACAACATATGAAATGAAATACATTCTACAACAGAGGGACTTGATAGGGTTGTTGCTTTTTTTTTTCTTAACATACTGTGAGAATGGAGGGAGATGGCACGTTTTAAAATGTCATTGATCTTACACTGTAGCAACATTAAGTTTCCAAAAACAGGATTTACTGTAAGTCACTCTGTGCTCACTTTTCATGTCAGATTTAAAGTTAAATAATTCAGTATTTCTAAGCTTGTATATGGCCTTCAATGATTGTTGTCTAATGGTACTATGGTTTGTGCTTCCAATTATCTTTATTAAAAAATGTTTATGACAAGAAATCAGTGTCATCTTTATTACATGATTCTCAGCATCATGGTCACATTTGTACTGGCTGGCATTTATACTATTTAGTGTAAATGTGTGTGTGTGTGTGTGTGTGTGTGTGTGTGTGTGTGTACATGTGGATTACAGTATTACTAATCCATGTTTGGTAAGAATGACTGTGCAGAATACCAAAACCTGAAACTCACCATCAAGGAGACTGAAATGGAAACATCCTGCATTATGTAAACAACAAAACTGGATTGAACAACACTAGTTTATTCTTTAAACAAACAACGAATTGGCAGGTGTCTTTAATACTGTTGTTTCTGTTACGTTTAGGTGGTTTGATGGATTATGAGACTCTACGCCCCTGTCATAAATGCTTAAATTAATTGTGTGCAGACACAACATACAGAGCACAATGTCTAAACAGCCTACAGAACACAAACACTTCCTTTGAAGGTGTCCTGATGGCCTCCTTCATTTGAATGAAGGCTTTTTCCTGTTTTTCGGGAGGAACTTTAACTAGGCCTCGGGGCAGGTAATACTCATGAATACATACATAAACATGTTAAGGTAGTGGAGCAGAGATGGGAAAAAAAAAAAAAGCAAAAAATGCATTGTGAGGCGAGACTCCAAATAAATAACACTAGCCACCGTAACGCTACTTTTAGAAATTAAAAATAAGCCTTGGCCAAATTAAGACATTGAATTATGAGTTCACGAGGTGTCCCTGAAGGCGCCATCATCAAACAGCTGCCAGTCTGTTTGCGCATGCTCGCCGTGAGATATGAATAACTCCAGCAGATGGGTAGAAAGGTGAAGAAGACAACAATATCCGAGCTCAGTTTCTGGATACTAACAGCGTTTAACAGCACTACTGTAACTTTTTAACCTCTACCACTTATAGAAAGGCGACAGGAGCTCATTGGAATCGTTAAACACAGCGGGTCGCTAATATTTTGTTTACACACGTTTTTTTAAATTCCTGCGCACGTTGCTTTAACTATTTCTGTTGACAGAAACTTTGTAAAGTTGTCCTCGACGTTTCCTTCGATTATAAATATTGTCATGTGTGAAGACTATAGTTGTTAATGAATGAAATGGGATTTACCGGCACGAGGGACGCGTCGTGGGACTGTACGTCTGTTTCAGTTGGAAAATCAGCCTCCTGAGTCTGCTCGGATACTATAACGCGTTTGTTTTTTATTATCCATGGAGTCTGTTGGGAAGTTTGAGTTCAACAGGAAAGACCTGATTGGCCACGGTGCATTTGCAGTCGTGTTTAAAGGCAGACACAAAGAGGTAACTTTAATATCTGAGACAAATTTGGATTTGTCTGGTCGTTGTAAGGCTCTGATTTTAAAACAAACTCCTTTTTTTTTTTTTTTAGAGACGTGACTGGGAGGTAGCTGTAAAGTGTATCAACAAGAAAAACTTGGCCAAATCCCAGTCTCTGCTTGGTAAAGAAATCAAAATATTAAAGGTAATATCACTTTTTATTGCAATACATTCTGTTTCAGTCTCTGTGTACCTTAAACTAAATAGTTTTTCTCGCCTCCTCCAGGAACTCAAACATGAGCACATTGTTAGACTTCTTGACTATCAGGTAAGAGAGGCTGGTATTTTCTTTTCACCTCTAATACACACGCAATATTGTAGACTTTGCAACCACATGTTACAAATGTTGACATGTTACCGAAACATGGGACGTCATTTGCTCATGTGGTACAAATATGGCCGTCGGATATTGTAGTTTTTTAGGAGCTAACAGGCCTCGGTAGCCTGAACTGGAGCTGTAGTTTATGTTAAATAGAAGCTTTTTTAAAATAAGTCCAGTAAATAAATAATTCTAAAAGAGTGAAATTGGGTATACACCTGACTTTTGAGCAGTTGGTACTGTGTCCTTAATATATGATATTGATTTGTCTGTAGGGTGTGTCACCGTAAGCTATAGAGTACATAAATACTCATAAAAACAAGTCACACATCACTCAGGACATTAACTGTTTGCTTGGATGTAAGTTAGCATGAGTGTGTGTGCTTTCCTCTTCTCACCTTCCTGACACCTGCCAGACATGGGATCACCATTTCTGACAGATGGCAGGGTGTAACCGGTTAAACAATGGCTTTTAAGACAGAGTATCATCACCCAGGAGGCACGCAACAACATGCAAGGATAATGACTTTAGACAGAAATGTGTTCATTTACCTGGTACCTGAACAACCTGTGCTCTCTGTTATCTGCTTCAGTGATATTTATTACATCATAATAGCCACAGTGGGTTTTTATACACTTCCTAAGTATCACTCCGATACACACCAGCTTTAACTTAGTGATGTAAAAGACAAACAAGATGCAACCCGCTCCCACACTTTTCATTCCAGTCACGTGAGACTGACACCCTTAACTTCTCACCTTTCTACCCCACCCCATCTCACCTCACTGCTCTGTGACTTCTTCCAGTGGTGACACATAAGGCACCAAGTTCAGGAGGACCTTGGGTGATTTCTGGGAGGTGGGGGGGTGGGGTGGACAGGCATCATGACAGGGTATAGTTTCAGGACCCTGATAAGCCCCCTGTAGTTTTAGGGCCAAGAATTTCTAGAAGGGCTACTGGTGATGGGCCAAAACAGAGTCAACTCAGTCTAAGAAATGAGCTGGTGTCACTTGTTGTGTAACCTGGGGCACAGCTGCTGAGATACATTGATTTATTGTTGGTATAAGTCTTAAATCCTAAACTCTCTACATGAAATATATGTGATGTATTTATTAGCAATCATCAAATCAGTGTAAAAGTCACTTTAAATGTGATTCTTAGCATTGGTGTATTTCAGTTACTATTCTGCTGATAATTTTTATAAATTTTTATTTATCATTTTATCTTATCAACAGGAAATGGGAGGATGTGTGTATCTTGTCATGGAGGTGAGCTGTGTTAGAATTGGTAATGGTTGGTCTGTTTTCATGTGGAGATGCAAATCACATTTACCAATAAGGTGGCATTGTCAAAGCCTCCATTAAGACTTGTCTTTCATGTCTTTTCAGTACTGCAATGGAGGTGACCTGGCAGAGTACCTTCACTGTAAGTAGAGCTTAATATAGCTCACATCTCACTGCTGTAAAGTTTTCCATTTCACTTGTGGTCAAAGCATAAAGGGGGACATTGACACCAGTCCTCACTGTTGCAAGAGAGTGTCAGTCTCACACTTGTAAACATGTTTGGAGCAGCTTGCCTCTGTACTGGCAGGTCAGTGTGGCTTTTAAGAGGCTTGGCTAAGCTTTTTCAGTGTTTTGAAGGAATAATAGGATTTTGAAAGAACAACGATAGAATTCAGGTTTAAAGTTCCAACAGGTCAGTGGGTAAATTATCGCTAATACTCACAAGTACTTAACCCAGATAAAATGAAACCCCTTACGTAGAGACTAGTACAAACAAAAAGGCCAGAATAACTCCCAGCTGTTATTTTTCATGTCTCTGGCTTTCAGTGTGCCTTGATTCTTTTTTCACTGGACTGTCACAGTGAAAAGTTACCCTGCTTCAGGTTTCAAGACCTGTTTCAAAATATGGTGACACGGTTGAGGGTATGGAGTTGATTATTCCAAGCTAAATATATCTCATTGGTGTCAGTGTGTCTATTTAAATGCTGATGTAGAGCGATGGGCTAATTCTGCCATCATGCCAGCGTCTCTTATTTTGAAGACTGGCCCATCCAGCTATTTGCAGCACAACACTCAGTCACACTTGGCAAGGTTCACGGAGCACCCACATGACCTCACCCATCTGTCACTCACTTATCCCCTGTGCTCCGGTGGAAAAACACAGCAGCTAGAAATACTGGATGCACCAGGAAGGAGGGGGTCGCAAGCGTGTCAAGACGGCGTTGACATTCATTTCCAAATGAAGCCTCATCATAAACAAAATTCTCTTCCATGAATTATAACAGCAGTGACGCTGATGTGATTAGACATGTCCATCTCCATCTTACATCATATTGCAGTTTCAGAGTGTGAGAACAAACAATGAAATCTAGTTTTTAAGTAAGATCAAGGGCTGCAACTAACACATTTTTTAGCTGGTATTAATCTGTTGATTATTCTACAAATTAATCATTTAGTCCACAAAATGTCAGGAAGTACTGAAAATTTGCTGTTACAGTTTTCCAAAGCCAGAGGTGACATACTCATATTTTTTACCTTGTCTGATCAACAGTCCAAAAAGGCCAAAGAAGCTGAAGCCTGTAAAACTTGTGTTTAATCTATTAACTAATCTGTGTGTCTTTCATTGCTAGTAAGATCTTTGATGTGAAGTGGACATAAACTGGTCATTTACATGCTGATAGACTACAATAACCTTGTAACCAGCTTTTCTCAAATGTTGAAAGAGGGTTGTTTGTTGTATATTTCATTTTATATTGAATAATGATTTGAAATGATAGTAAGTTGCATTATCACAGTCCCACAGAAAGATACTTAGACAAGGATAATATGTAGGGAATAAATGCAGACAATGTGTTTTTCACACGTTTCTCCACCTCTATATGCATACATACCATACCATCTACATACCATTCAGTATGATAAACTCTCTGTATACTGCCATGCTGTCTTCCTCCTCCTGTATCATCCCATATCATATTTCATCCCTCTGATCCACAGCTAAGGGCACGTTAAGTGAAGACACCATCCGTGTTTTCCTGCAGCAGATTGCTCAGGCCATGAAGGTCCTGCAGAGCAAAGGCATCCTCCACAGAGACCTCAAACCACAGAACATCTTGCTCTGCCACCCAGAGGGCCGCAGGTCCAGTTCCATTAATACCTGCATTAAGATAGGTAATGATTTGGCAGACTAAGCAGCTGAAGTACTAGAAGACCTGAATGTATAGTATGTCTGTGAGGATGCATAATGCATACACAAATACTACTGAACACCCCTGACCTTACTTCTCTCACCCTCCAGCTGACTTTGGGTTTGCACGTCATCTCCAGACAAACACTATGGCAGCCACACTGTGTGGCTCTCCCATGTACATGGTGAGAATTAAACTCTCTTACTCTGGTCTCCTGTGCCAACAGTGTCACCATTTCTCTAATCTGTAAGCTGTGTTTGTCTGCACACAGGCTCCCGAGGTCATCATGTCCCAGAACTATGATGCTAAGGCTGATCTGTGGAGCATAGGCACTATTGTATACCAGTGTCTGACTGGAAAGGCACCATTTCACGTGAGTGGCACTTAAGAGCACAAACACATGCAGATACAAAAAAATGTAGCATTGCTCCTTTTTAGGTGTTCAGATAAAAAGAACAAATGTTTGCCTGCGGTCTCTTACATAATCACAAATACTCATGAAATTGTTTTGCTTTAGTTCCAAGAGAGGGCAGACTCATGACTGTCAGCACAAAACTGGACATGACGCATCCCTTTCACAACACAGAGAGACAACATGAGACACATCTATTAAAAACCACCTGCCTGCTGGGTGACACTGTCCCTAATATCCAGTGTTGTTAGTTGGAAAATGCTGGAACAGCTTGACCACTTGTTAGGAAAGAGTCTTGTTTACGGATTGGTGGGCTGTGGGAGGGGGGCATGCGGAAATTGCCGCGAACCATCTCACTGAACCCAGAGTAAATATTGTTTCATAACACTGGGTATTACTTACTCACGTGGCTGCTCAGATAAAACTGTCAAATTGTTGCTTGCAGATTGCCTCAGCTGTGATTTATGTACAGACATGTGCTTATGTTTTTTTCCTCATCTTTGGTCCCATCATTTACTCTGAAATCCCTTTTTATTTCCACGTATTAGCAGTTAGGGAAGAACAAACATTGTGTTGTTTTGACCTTTTGTACCTTTTGAGGTTATTTATGTTTCCAGTTTCCTTGAATACATTTTCCCTGAGAATGAGAGGGAAGATTGACTTCTATTTCTGCCAGGCAGGTCAGTGAGTTGAGATAAGTCCAAGGGTCAGTGTGAAGTTAGCAGATGATGATGCTTATGATGGTGTTTATTTAGCTGGCTTAGCTGGCATCTCCAAACATTCCACGTTGTTCTGGGTGGGATCATCAAACACTGACATATTGTTTCTGTTTGGATTATGCGCACTTTGACACAACAATTTTTTTCTATTTATAATGATGTAGACAAGCAACTTGTCAAACATTTCATTACCATTTATCCAAATGGTTGTTTGTACGGGTGCAGGTGCTTTCATTTACATATGTTTATGTGTGCATGTGAATGGTCAAGTTTAACTCATGTTGTGTGTGTGTCTGTAGGCCAGCACACCGCAGGAGCTCCGTCTCTTTTATGAAAGCAACAGGACCCTGTTACCCAGGTTAGTACACCTATGAATGACCTCCCACTAAGACACATATATATTGTATATACACAACATGTGCCTGTGTATGATCGGAGGGGAGTGTAAACAGACATCACAGGGAGATCTGTCTTCTCTGTTTGCTGACGAATGACTGACATTAATCTGCCCTGTGCTCGCACATATGATTGTGTATATGTGAATGACATTCAATGTGCATGTGGATAGTTTACAAAGCAAATGCCACCGCACACAGGCACATGCACATGCACATTCACATTAGCACTTAATAAATCCACAAGTTTCATACCACTACTAAAGATAGTTCAGATGGGGAAAGAAACTGATCCAGACACCTGACAGGACTGATCATCTAGAACATTCTCAATCAGCCACTTGCATACAGTTGATATTAGAAATCCAATAAATGTGTAAGGCTAAATGAAGTGCCCTGTCTATGATAGCCGTTGTCCATTTGTAATGTGAGACTCTATGTCATTGCCTTGATATTAGTAAAAAAAACTCTTGGCTGTTTACAGTCATTTTGAGCACTGAATCCAGAAGTTGGACATGGAAAGTATTCAAAGGCATTTATGGATTGTTTGCCCACTGTTTTCATGGTGTACTTTGCCAGCCTGTGTATGGCTCGTGGCCATGCTTATCTTTTTCAGTGATAAAGCCGGGCGATAAGTCAGGCCCTGTTTGTGTATGAGGAGGCATGGGTTGTTGTTTTCTTGTCATTCTATATATAACCTGCTCCGAGCTGCCAGTTTGTGGCCTGCACGGCTATCATTTTCCACATGACCCACAAAGCTCAACACAGACATAAACACAAGCAATACCAGTCTATACTGACTCTGAGGTTTTGTACTGAAACCATAAATTGGACTAAAAATTCACATATTTTACAGCTCACTCTGAGCTTATGCAACACAAGTGACCTAAATATTATTTCTTTTAAGACTACATATATCAGCAACAGAATGCAAACACAGTGACCACACTACAGCAGCAAGTTAAAAATATTGTGTAGGCTACACATACATCACACTGTATACAGTAAAGCTGCATGCAGAAAACCCACTGAATGCTTTATCCCTCTTCCTGGATGTTATTCCTCTTGTATATTTGTTCTTCTGTGTTTTGATTTTTCCATTTATATTAATAACAGTGTTATTAATCAAAGATAATCTAAATAGGAAACATTTATGTTTTCCCAGCATCCCAAAGGAGACTTCTAGTAACCTAAGACACCTGCTGTTGGGGCTGCTGCAGAGAAACCACAAAGAGCGGATCAGTTTTGGTAAGCCCCTGCCTTTTAATATTCACTACCCTTTCTCATAATTTGATTTTGGTAAGTTTCTCTGACATCTAAATCTTTACATATGCAGATGAGTTTTTCCACCATCCTTTCCTGGAGACAAGCTCATCCACAAAGAAATGTATGTACTGTTTCTTATTTGTGTCAGTATCTATGTATGTATCAGTATAGGTGCTATTGCCAGAGTCTTAACACAAACACATTTATTTGACAGGCTCTCCAGCTCCCATGCTCTCCTACCCCAGTTCAGGCTCAGGCAGTTCCTCTGGCAGCTCCTCCACATCTCATCTGGCCTCACCTCAAGTATGTACCATTTTGTGGATTAATGGAACAAAAAACACTTGGTAGAAAATGTGAAATGTAAATGTCTTGTAAAAGAAATACTAATAGTGTGTTTGTTTCTCTGTAATTTGGTCAAACCATCCTTTATCTTACACTTACTTAGCATTCCGATGGAGAGATTCACCGAATCCAGCTCAAAGCTCAGTACTCTCCTACACAAAATACTGCTGGCTTCCTGCTGAAAGAAATAGCCAATCAAGACAGTAGGAACACCTCATCTTACGCAGAGGACTATGTCATGGTGCCTGCCCAGTTTCCCAGTAAGACCTCTGAGCCTCACTCTCACTCTATAAATATCAGAATTTTTTTTGTTTTTTTCACACTAGCCCATTACACGCTTATTTATTTGTTGTCTGATTATTTACTTACTTACTGCTTTGTAGGTGAATATACATGTGAAGTGGATGTTGAGTCACCAATTGAGAGTTGCCTTATATACAGTGGGTGAGTTGCGCACAAACAAAAGAATAGACTTGTCACGTACATGAAAACATTCTTTTTTTTAATGACAAAGATCCTAAGTTCCATTCATGTCATTTGTCACTGTTACAGGTTCAATAATATCTATATCTTAGTATCAGGCGATTTTACTGGAGCTAACAAATTAGACTTAGACGGACTTTATTGATCCCTTTGGGATGACTCCCTCGGGGAAATTACATTTCCAGCAGCAAATACAGGCAGAAGATGTAAATAAAATAGGAAAGAATATAAATATAAATAGAATTGGATTGAGATAAATAGAATTGGATTGAGTGGTGATTTAAGATAAATATGCAGAGTATACTGGACTGTGTGTGGCATTAACATAAATAATAAATATAGATATGTGCTTTTCTTTACGCTCTATCCAGGAACTCACTGCTTACTGAAAGAGGTCCTGGGCCTGCAAGAAAGACACCTCCACCTTCTCCCCTGGTACACTCTCCCTCCAAGCCTGTTAGGTAAGAGAAAGCCAAGCAGGTTTAGATTTTGGTGGGTTGAAGATGGATAGAGGATTGGGATTTATCTATCTCATGTACTACTACATGTGAATTAATTTTATTAAATTGACCTACTGTTTTCTTCTGATTCACAAAATCATCAAAAACGCTCCTAACTACTCATTCCTTTGTGTCTAATTTCTTGGCTTCCTCTTTCATCCGCGCAGCAATCCTGTTGAATTTGTTGGCTGTAACTGCAGCCACTCTGTGCCCATTCCTGTCCCAACACAGATCCAAAACTACCAGCGTATGGAACAGAACCTGCAACCTGTCGGCGTGCATGGTTCCACCAGGCATGTACAACCTCTCAGCTTGCCTGTGAATATTCTCATTTATCCAGGTCATAGTTATCTCATAGAAGTTGGTCAGTTGGACCAGTCCCAGCCTGGTCAGATGCGAACACGAACTGATGAAGCCTCTTGGATGAGAGGTGAAACATCTTCTTAGACTACAACTAAGTCCAGTTGCTTTCGATTAAACTTCCTTGAGATAACCTCTCAGCTTTCTTACCCCTGCACCCACTCCACCTCAGTGTATTGTTATTTTCTTCTGCCTTTGTCTAACTATATCTCATGTTATTTAGGGTGACACTGTGCTGTGCAGGCAGCAGTGGTGAAAGCTCCCCACAATGTGAAGGCTGTGGGGCTCCAGGTCCAGGATTTGTCCTCAATTCCCCAAGGCTGGTGACTGGAGGAGCTCAGCCACAGCAGAGCTCCCCACTAGGTTGGTATCTTAAGCGGCTTTTGCTTTACTTATCTAGGGAATGTTTTCTTCTTTTGCAGTCACTCTCTTGGTCACATTCATACACTTGTTGCAGACTTTTAGGGCCATTTGGGTGTCAACAACCATCTGAAATATGTCATGTTCAGTACATTGCTGGAGTTGTTTTGTGGTGATGTGTTTGTGTGTAATTGATTTTCTCTGTACCCACCTTCCCTCTGTTTGACTCACCTACTTGTATTTAGGCTTTTTGACAACACCCATAGAGCATAGAGCATGCCTCAGCTCGTTTCATTCAGTCTTAGCAGTGTTGTTATTAAGAGCAAAAATGTTCTAGTGAATACTAATTTTATAAATGTGCCTAATTCACTAGTTTTGCTAATGATTTAATGTCTGTAATCCTCTATAATCTAGTGGGATCTACCCCAAAGTCCTCAGAGCAGACTCTCCCATTCAGCACAAGAACTGGACTTCTCACTGGCTCTCCTGACATGCAGGACATCTCTAGCCCCAAGGTCAGCTTCTGAAACATCTATATTATTATCATTATTATTATTATTATTGACATTTTTGTTTCATAATGCACGTAGCACATTTTGCTTCACCTCCCTTCAGAACAGCAAAAGTGACTGGTGACTAATTCTTTACACTTTCTGCAAGGGCAATGATTTATAATAGAGCAGCTAGAAACTCATACAGTTAAATCCAGTTGCTCTGAAATCAAACAGTACCTAACTGTACGGTGTTCATGGTATCAATTAAATTAGGTTTCAACTTACATTTGCTTTTCAGCAGGTTCAGTCAAGAATGCCAAACCGGATCAGGACAGTCCCAGACCTGCAATCTCTAGACACAGCTCCCACTTCCCAGACCAACCACAACAGGAAATGTGCCATTAAAAAGGGTCCTTTTAAAAGGTGAGAACATTGTAATATTATTATGATTTTAACAATAATTGGTAAAATATGCTAACATCCTGCAAAATCATAAGGCATTGAATGGAATCTGAATTTTTATGTGTTTATGTCAGTAGGCCACATATAATTGAGCCTGTCATTCATGTGAAAACCTCCCATTTAGCACCTAGAGATGTCACACAGTACTGAAGATATGCCATCTGATAAATTATTAAATACTCAGGATGGTGTCTGTGGCTGTATTGAATATCCAGATCGCTGAGCACAGGCAGGCTATCTGACATGCTACTGAAGGCGGCCTTTGGAGCTCACCTTTTTGAAGAGGGAAATGATGAGAGCCTCAACTGTGAGAAAGGCATGGACATAACAGGTACCAGTACAAAGTAGTACAAATAGGAGCACTCCTATTTCTACTGATAGTGTTTTTTGTTCACCAGTATTAAAGACTATGAAGCTGTTGTTATAGTGACAGATTGGTAAAGATGGGTACATATTTCATAGCTAAATGTAGTTCGGTTTCTACAATCTAAAGTCATACAAAAGGAATAAATATATACTACTGTTTGCAGTAGTTACAAAGTGCCCATTTTGAGTTACCTACTGCAATGACTGTAGCTATGGCATTTACAGGGCTGCAATTCAGCTGGACTACATTTTCCAAGGATGTCCTATCCCTTTGACTTTAACTCTTCTTATTTATTCCTACAGCTCCCCCTACTGGTAACAATAGAGGCTTTCAGTTCTCAGACAGCCCACCCCCTCCAGTCTTCACTATGGGTTCTCCTTCCAAAGGAAGTTCTCCTCCTGATACCATGGTATCAAGGATGCTCGCAGGTAGGTG
The DNA here is from genome assembly GCF_001640805.2 of Lates calcarifer. Classification (NCBI taxonomy): domain Eukaryota; kingdom Metazoa; phylum Chordata; class Actinopteri; family Centropomidae; genus Lates; species Lates calcarifer. Next base: position 16,918,038 of record NC_066845.1, read on the forward strand.
TTCTGACTACTCAGAATATTGACTTCATGATGATGGCTTTCATTTTTAGCCATGATTTTAGCTTGTAGGAGGTTTTGAAGAAGTCCCTCAAATAAGAACTATTTATGAGTGATCCAATAAGGCAGCATTTTTATTATGTACTATTTTCTTTAGTTTGAGTTCATTTAAACCAATTCAGAAAATTAATAAGGTGTAATTATCCAATAAGAGTCTCTCAAGCATAACACAAATACTGAGTGCTTTTCTTAACCAGGAAAACCATTTGGAGACTGGTTAGATAAAAGAACAAACTCTGATTGTTGACATTTAAGTTATAGTGGGCTGTTGTACCAGTTCATTACATTGTTTTTAAATCTAAATAATTATAAAACACATGATAAGTAGCCACCTGGCTATTGTAGTTCTAAAATGTGTTATCTGTTCTGCTCTTTTGATTACTTAGATTTCAGCTGTTCAGAGTTATCCTATATTTGTCCTAAATGCAGGCTCCCCCAGCTACATTAACTCAGCCTGGCTACTTAGCAGTCGCCTTCTCCAGAGAGGAAGCCGCAGAAACAGTGAGACTGAAGCCATGGATGCTACTCCACACAGCGGTCTGGTCTTTCACCCTCCAGAGCTCGCTGAAGATACACTGATGGAGGTAGACAAAAATACTATGATGATGCTGTGAGGTGAATCCTCCAGGTTGTCATAGGCATGATGTGCATTTGCAGACTAACATAAAATAGACAAATTCAGATTAACAGTATTTTATTGTTTCTTTTCACAGCAGGCTCATACAGATGCCCTGAGTGACCTGCGTTTCACCTTTGCTTTTGTCCACTGTGTCATGGAACTGGCTTCTTCTAAAGACCCAGGGCTGGATGCCATCAGCAGTCCTGATGTTTCCTTTCTGGAGCAGAGCTTGGTGACAGATCAGATTAGCCTTCTGAGTAGAGAATGGAGGTGAGAGGCGTGGAGCTTTTTACTTTTCCTCAATATGCACAGTAGCTCTCTTTAAGTGTTTGTGGAAATGACTTCTGTTTCTTATGTGCATATTCAAGCTATGCAGAGCAGTTAGTGCTGTACATGAAAGCTGAAGAGTTTCTATCATCTGCACTGCACACTGCTAAAGAGGATATCAAACAAGGCAGACTCCTTCCCTCTGCTACAGTCAAACAAGGTGAGTCCAATGACTTCTGGTTTTGATTATTAAGCAATCACCTTTTGTAGGTTGAAGCTTGATGGTAAGGGTGAGTTCATATATCAGAATAATAATACTGTACTTCCTTTGTGCAGTGATCAGGAAGCTGAATGAACTGTACAAGAACTGTGTAACATACTGTCGCTCCCTCAACGACCGGCTGCAGACCTTCTTGCTTGATAAACAGAAGCTAATGGACCGCTTCAATGGACTCACAGCAGAGAAACTCATCTACAGCCACACTGTGCACATGGTGAGCTCACCTCACAGCAAGAGATGATGATATTCACTCTACATCAAATTCCATCCCATATGTGTCCAGTATGCACCTTTAGCTTAGCCATAATGTATGTGCTTTTATTGCATTCAGGTACAGTCTGCTGCTTTAGATGAGATGTTCCACTATGGCACAGCATCAGTCCAGCGCTACCACAGAGCCCTTCTGCTGATGGAGGGTCTATCCCGTGTCATCACAGAGCAAAAGGACATTGACAGCATAGATAAATGTATGTAGCAGCACCATGACACACAAACCACAAAACAGTAGCTTGAAATGTTGGAATCAGTTTTTAGTCTAATCTGAATTTTCCAATCTCTTTGTTGTTCTCAGGTAAGCAGTGTATTGAGCGACGCCTTTCTGCTCTGCAAACTTAACAGTATCCATGAGCTCTACAACTGCACTCAGAGCCACTGGATTATCTTGCCTCATCCATTTCACCTCAGTGTAGATGGATCCTCCTAGACTGTCAGTACACACAAGCACTTTGATCTTTCTTAAGGGAATTGACCACTGGAGCACCTGCTCTTATCCCACCACCCAGTCTGTAATCTTTACATAAATGCACAGAAAAGACTGGAAGTCCTATTTTGTACATGTTTTTGAAGAAAGATTATATTATGATTGTTTGAATACTTTGATCAGGTAAATTGTTGTCAGTATTTGTTTTGTTTTGTTACATACTGTATATGTTAGTGTTAAATGTATGTTTTATGTTTTGCACATAGAATTATCAGATGAAATAATAACTGATTTTAAATGTGTTTTACTTGAAACAAGGATTATTGGCTTTTTTTCTTTCTCTCTTTGAAGCATTTGTGTTATATGTACAGTGAAAGCCACCAGCCATAATATTCTGGATGAGATGACCAAATATTACCAGTGTGTAGCAATACTAGTTAAACTGTGCCTGGTGTTTGTTGTACATTTTTTGTCACAGGATAGCTGTGGCTGTAAAGGTAGTGACAGTATGTTTTAACCTCATACTGAATAATTGTCTTACAGTCATGGGATTGCAGTAAGTATATTTTATATTTGAATGAGATTTTTGTTGAACAACAAATTGATTGGGGCAATGATGTGCTCAGTCATGAGGTACTTTAAGTGACATTAACTGCATGCCACATTTCTTATGTTTATCTGCTGTTTGTGTGTATGTGTGCCAATTAGTTTTATTCTTCAGCTGTGCATATTTTGATTAATGTAAAAAGTAAATTTGGGAATGAATTTGTATAATATTTTTTTGTGTGATAGTACAGTAGTTTATTACAATTACATATTCACTATTTTGTGAAAATGTTAGTGTTTAAACAGAAGTTTGTTAGAATTTATCAAATTGCCTTTTCTACTTTTATGACTGCAAGTCAGATTTGCAGAAAATGAATTGTTACACACTGTGTGATGACAATAAATCATATTTATTGTTAAAACTTTGGGTTCTCTTCTGTTTCAGCTTGCTTGCTAAATCAGTATGTCTTTAGTTTGCTTTATTACCTGCAGGTTTAAACATTGTCATTATAATTATACCTGACACTGAATTTCAGTTTCAAAATAATTTATCAGTGCTTTAATAAGAACTAAATAAAAATAATAATCTTTTAGATTAGAAATTAGGCTGTTTTGTTAATATTAACAGACGGTAATCGACTTAATATGTCACATTACTATTGAAAATTCATTGGATTATCCACTTCAGGCATTATATTAGTTAACGTCATCGTTCCATGGTGTTACCGCTTCCTGGAGACAGAACGATATCCGGGTTACACAAAAGGTTGCCGCGGTCGCCATGTTGCTGAATGAAATTAGCTCCAAAACATAGACTAGCCGCTAGCAATATCGATATTTTATTTTTTCGCGTAATAACATTTGTTACAGCATGTGATTTACTGTAAATATGACTTAGGGTTTATGAAACTACTACAGAAGTCCCATTCCCTGTAAGTAACACTGTTGAGGTGATAAAATTTGTTTGTTGATTGGCAGCTGGCCTGTTAGCACTAACAAGCTAACATTATTAGCATTAGCTATCACGCGTCCCGTAGCAAGAGTCGTTGTAATTGATTAGATGGCCTAGATAACATTATCGCAGATGTGTATAGTTTAATATTTGCAACCTGTTTTCAATATATTTATTACCCAGCGCTTACCCTACTCAAGTATTCTCACTGTAGCAAGGGGTTTTATCACATTGTAACGCTCTTACCTAGCTAGCTAACGGTAGCTTAAGCTACGCCCCGGAGCGATACTGACAGTGGGAGCTAACGTCGTAACAAACAATGAAAAATTAAGCGAGTGTCCAGAAAATACCGTTTTGTATAGGTTATTTTGGTTGTTAATATAATGTCAGTGCTCTATATTAAACTCTAGAATTTTGTAACACTGCATTTTACTGTAATAGACCGATAACAGTAACTGTGCAGTTCACCATTATCAGTACAAGTAACGATATAACACCTTTGTTTGAAATGCATGTTGGCTTTGGCTGATTGTCAGCAGTAAACTAGGTCAGCCCTGTCATATCCATTACAGAACAGTGTATAACAACAGTATCATTAATTGTCATCAATTTTGTGCTCGTTTAAAATTGCACTCAGTTGTTTGGATGGATTCTAGTGCTTTTACGTTAAAAATGTACTTGTAAAACTTCAGAATATATGACTGCTTGCATGCACGAAAGGCAACAGCCCTTGCCTTTTTGCCATTAACACACCATCTGTGTAGCTGATAATCACATTTTAATATGTGAATGTACCAGCCTTCGCGCATGTGTTTGTGTTCGTCCAAGCAGGTTATCTCTATATTTTAAATAATATAGTGTAACAAAATTTTGCCCTCTGTGCATGTTTATGTATTTGAAATTGGTCATGTATACTAAATGGGTTGTATGGAAAAAAAAGTGTCCAGTCACAATGTGTGTAGTGTAATGTAATATAATTTATACAGTGATTTATACATTATGATGTAGTTAATTTTCAGTGAAATCAGTTTAGAAATTGTTTATAGATAAAATAACCAGACAGGAGTGTCAGTAAAATGAATACCTGACAAATCTGGGAACAATACAATTATCATTTACATCATCACAATGATTTAAAAACCTGAAGACAGGAAAATAAACATTGCAAAAAAGCACCACTTCAGTAATGTAAGCTGTACTACAGACAAGTGGTAGATGTCAATATTTTTTCTGTTTATACTGTCTAATTGAGAACCTTATTAAATACAACTTATTAAGATATTTGAAATCTGTGGCCAGGATTGATCTACTTTTGATATGTAACATGTGTTGCTAGTGTTTTCAGTATGGGTGACCTACTAGAAACAGCCCTCTGACCATTTCCATTTTTGGGTCATATTCAATAGTTCAAAATCAATTACCACTTTGTTTTGCTTTGCCCTTTTCACAGATTATTGTGTTTAGACATAGTAACAGTGTCACGCAATGCACCATGGAAGTGGATCACAGAATATGCAACGACAGCTCCAGAGATCCAAGTCTGTCAGTGGGTCTGAAGCAGAGGAGCAGCAGCAGCCTAACATGGCAGCTATGCAACAGCAAGCTACAGTTAACCACCCTCAATCTCCTGTGACAACATTTTCATCTGCTGCCAGCCCTTCAGCCCCTCAGTCGCCCAATTATCAGATAATCATGAGTCGTAGCCCAGTCACTGGCCAGAACATGAACATCACATTACAAAATGTGGGACAGATGGTGACTGGTAACCAGCAGATCACCCTAACCCCACTCCCAATCCAGAACCCAGCATCCCCTGGCTTCCAGCATACTACCCCTCAGTGGAGGTTTGAGCATGCTCCATCCTCCTACATCCAGGTCACCTCTCCTGTGCCACAGCCCATGCAGCCCCAGAGTCCCACCCAGCACAGCCCAGTCTCTCTGCAAGGTGTTACAAGGGCAGGAGCACCTGCAGCAGCACTGGGTGTGTGTGGACAGAGTCCAACTCGATTTGTTGAAGCTGGTATGTTAGTACGACAAATCAGTTTAGGCAGCCCATCAGGAAGTGGTCACTTTGTTTACCAGGAGGGGACAGCACTGGCCCAGATTGCCCCAGCCACACCTGGCCAGGTACAGCTGGCCTCTGCAGGAGCACCAGGTTCTGTGAGGGAACGCCGACTCTCTCAGCCCCACTCACAGACTGGAGGCACTATCCACCACCTTGGACCTCAAAGTCCTGTGGCCACTGGTGCCGCTCACCCCAATCTGGGTAGCCCTGGTCACATCACCACTTCCAACCTACCTCCACAGATCAGCAGTATCATTCAAGGACAGCTGGCACGCCCTATGATATTTGAGAAGACTCCACAGGGTGTGGTTGCTGGAGTAGGAACCACCGCCACAGCAACTTTCAGTATACCCACCTCCATTCCACCATCTAGCCCATCCCTCACTAGTCCACCCCAGGGGATCCCTAACAATCCACTTGCCCCCACCAGCATGGCTGTGGGCACAATGAAGAAGCAAGTTCCCAAGAAGTTGGAGGAAATTGCTCCTTCTACCCCAGAGATTGCCCAGCTGCGAAAACAGTGCTTGGAGCATCACAACAAGAAAATGGAAAATCTGAAGGAAGTGTTCAAAGAGTACCTGATTGAGCTTTTCTTTCTACAGCACCTCCAAGGGAACATGATGGACTACTTAGCTTTTAAGAAAAAGCCCTGTGTTCCCTTATATACTTACTTGAGACAGAATGACTTGGACCTTGAAGATGAAGAGGAAGAAGAAGAACAGTCTGAGGTCATTAATGATGAGGTATTACATTGGCTGGCTGTTAATGTGAGATCCACTAAGAATTTTATGGTTAGAGAACTGTACATTCATTTCATCAGATGAATATTGTGCCTCCTTTACATCTGTGTCTTTTTCAGGTAAAGGTTGTTACTGGAAAGGATGGCCAAGCAGTTACTCCAGTTGCTATAGCAACACAGCTTCCTCCCAATGTTTCTGCAGCATTCTCTGCCCAGCAGCAGTTTCAGGTGATAGAGGCAACACTTGTCTTAAGCACTTTTTACAATTATAAATAAATTATCTATATCCTTTTTTTTTAGATTCTGTTGAAAATGTGTAAGAGGTGATCCCTTAATAATTCTTTGAGAGTTTGTTTTTACAGGGACATCAAGGGGCTGTTGCTGGCACTATTACAAATCCTGGAGACATGGATGCCTTTAAGAGGCAACAGGCTATGGTGCAAGCAGGTAGGACAAGGATCCTAGACTCTTGTCTCTCTTATGTTGCTTTGTTTCCTCCCCGTTTGCTTTGTTTTCTGTTTGTTTTCTTTTCTCCCTCTAATTGCTTCTGCTTTTAGATATTTGGCATCCTCTACTAGCGCTCTGTGTTGAAGTCTTAACCCGAGGAAGGAGAGGTGACCTGTAAGGTCTTCCGAAGGTCATTGCTCTGTGCCGAGTGCTTTTTTTGCGTTATGAGGGTATTGTGTGTTTTAAATCCCAGATCAGGCTAAGAGGTCCCGGATTGACGTTGGTCGCCATGGGCTGATTTTCCAGCATCCTGGTGTAGCTCCTTTAGGATCACCTGGCGTTCCACTTCAGCAGCTTATGCCAACTGCGCAAGGTAGGAGTGCTACTACCAGGCCGTTCTGTGTTCTGTTCGATGCTGCTGGACGTATCCCCTTCCTCAATCTAAGGAGATTTTAAAAAGCGAATCACAACATTCATCTTCTATTAAAAAAAACTCCAAGCAGCATCAACAAACAGATCTTCATCCATCTGCTGGATTTCTCAGCAGTCCACAGGAAGTTCAGGCTTAGCTGTACCAGCACCAGCTCTCTCTGTCAGGATAAATGGGGAAGAAGACAATCCAAGTCTGAAGAAGAGTAGCCACTCAATGGGAAGATGCCATGTCTTATGATTTTCCTTTTTTGTTTTAACTATTGATCACCCGTCGTTATCCATCTCTTCTTTTCTGAAGTTTGTTCCTGTTAGTCTTCTTTATTTGGACAGACCTTCCCGTGCTGATGGATTTTCATCTAATTTGGAGGTGGATCACAGAAAGTGGGAACCCTGTGTGAATAAATTCACTTTCTAATGGGTTTTGCTTGTTTTCCCATTTTATGAATCCACGTGTCATGCTTCCTTTTGGTTTCCCATCATCATTCCTTCACAAGTCTTTCCCTGTCTGATTGTCCGTCCTTGCATCATCAACAGGGATTCAGAATCATCAATCTTCATACGTTACACCTTCAAGAGTATCTTTATTTACCTCATGTTCACATTTAGTTGATTTTCTTCCATGTTATTTCATGGCATTTTGTTCTGACTTGGCTTCTTTCCCTCAGTCTAAGTAGGAGGGGATTCATGTGGAGGAGTTGTGTTCACGGCACAGGTTTTTGCGATTGTGGTGGTGTGGGTGTGTCAGGGCCAGGTGTTGATGGCGTCTAGGCAAGGTGGTGTGACGTGCAGGGAGGTAAGGCAGGCGCTGCTTTAGTGTGCACAGCTCCGCTCAGGCCTGCTGTCTGCAAGACCCCATGTGTGTCCTTTTTGCTCATCTCTGTGCTTTGTCGCTATGTGAGGCATCCAGATGCCTTGGTTACCGCTAGAATGACATCGCTTCATGCATGCCAAACATATGGTGTTTTTGTAAGTGTCCGCTCTGCATTTTTATTTCCCCTTTTCTCTCCCTTTCTCTTTACTGTCAGAAGTTATTTTTTTCATTTTCCTCTGTAACATTTCTATTTTTCCTCTCTAAAACCTTTCTTATTGCATGTATAATTTTCAGTGTTTTTAACCACATTCTCTCAACATTTGAAATGCAATGTTTTGGTTTTGCATTAATCAAAGTAGTATTTTATTTGAGAGACATGTAGATTCTCACATTGATTTCATTTCTTCTGTAATCATTTTGCTGTATGAGTTTCATTAGTTTCGCTCTGATCATCAGGAAGTAGTATATACTACTGTTGATTCATACAGTACATCTAGTTCATTAAGGCAAGGTTCTGAGGAGCTCTAATATCTGAAGCTCAGTCATGTAAAATTTAAAAGTACTATTTTATTATCTTTTTAGCTTGAAAAGATGTAACATTTAAAGGGGTCTCTCAAATATGTATTAAGGGAAAGCTACTAAAACACTAAATGACATTTAAAACCTTTTAATTCTGTCAAGAGCACTAAGGACTTTTAAAAAACACTTCAGATGACAAGATTGGCAACTTGATTTTTAGCATCTTTCTTTGTGTTGCTTTCTGTATCACCCCTTTGTGTGTCCTATAATTTGGTTACTATGTGTACAGGCGGGATGCCGCCTACTCCTCAAGCGGTCCAGATTGCAGGACAGAAGCAGAACCAGCAGCAATACGACCCGTCCAAAGGTCCTCCAGTGCAGAATGCAGCCAGCCTGCACACTCCTCCTCCCCAGCTGCCTGGCAGGTTGCCCCAAGGTGCCCTCCCTATGGCAGGCCTGCCCATGACACTCTCTCAGCAGGCTCAGTTGGTGGAGAATACAGCTCAGCCTGGTGGTCAGCTTCAAGCACAGGTGAAGGTACAGACGGGTGCGCCTGTCCTGACTACAGTAAACCCCCACACACAGCTTCAGGCCCAGCTGCAGCAGCAGATGCAGCCAGGTCTTCATCTTCAGTTGCAGCCTCCACCACAACAGTCCCAGGCCATACTACAGTCAGGACAAGCGGTCAGTTTATGTGAAACCATATCAGTGCAGTTTTCATCTATATTTGTGACTAAATGGTGATGTTGCTTTTTGTCCAATTAAGGATTTTTTTTTTCTCATTTCTCTACAGACGGTGGCACTCGCTCGCCCAGGTACAGATTCAAACCAGCCAGTTCAGAGGATTATGACCAACTCAATATCCATGACATCCATGTCTCCTGCTCCCCTCTCTACTTCCTCCTCTGTTACAACCCCCCATACTGCAAGTCCTCTCCGTGCTCTTGGTTCTAACATCAACCCAAGCACCCAGTCCAAACTGACTGGAACAAATGGCATATCCACAGTCAAAATTGGTGGTTTTGGTCAAACTGCCACCATGCAGTCCTCACAGGAGGGTTCTCAGGATAAGCAAGTGGAGCAAGCCAAACTGGTGAGTTCCCTAAGTACACTTAGTTTTCAAGCAGGTGTCTGCAAATGAATGAAAACTTTTTGCTTGAATAGATTCTCTCCTTTTAAATGTACTAAATATGCTTTTTTGATACTGGTTCGATGCTGTATTTTTTCAGCTTTTTTAAAATAAAAAAAATAAAAACAAAGATGTTTACTTTTAACTTCCTCATAGTTACTTATCATGAAATATGACAAATAGGAATAATGGGAATAATTCCCAGTGATGTCTATTTTTTTATATGTCCTGTTTTTGTGTATTGTCTTGTATTTTGACTATGCTCACTGAGCTAGGTATAGTGGGGTTCTAATATACCTAGCTGAGCACCTGAAACAAGGATTAATATTTGTGATTAATATTTTGATGTCATATACGGTTTCTGTTTCTCAGGAGAGTCAAGTGCATCAACGCATCTCTGAGCTAAGAAAGGAGGGCCAGTGGTCAGCCAGTAGACTCCCCAAGCTTGTGGAAGCTTCACGTCCAAAGTCCCACTGGGACTACCTCTTGGAGGAGATGCAGTGGATGGCAGCTGACTTTGCTCAGGAGAGAAGATGGAAAGAGGCTGCTGCTAAGAAGGTACAGCTGGATGAATGGAATAAATCAGAGAGAAATGTGAAATTACACAGCCGCACAACAAAAGAACATGTCACAACTGATGTCTTGTTCAAAGCCAACTGTCTCATGTGTCTCTGCTACAGCTTGTTCGCACATGTGCCCGTTACCATCAAGAGCAGAAAAAAAGTGAAGAGAGGTCAAAGAAAGAAAGGGAAATTCATCTTCGTCACATTGCCAGCACAATTGCTCGAGAGGTTGAATTCTTCTGGTCAAACATTGAACAGGTATGTTTACATTTATTTCTTCTTGATTATGAAATGTTGTAATGACTTATAGATAATAGGTGTTTTATCAGTGTGAATGAGGTATTTTCTTCTGCCAGGTTGTGGAAATTAAACTCCAGTTTGAAATTTATGAGAAGAGACTCAAAGCACTCAGCTTACAAAAAGCTTTAGCAAAAGGTATGTCCCACTAAGCAACTACACGTAAAATAAAACAATGTATATCATGAGTTTTCACTTTCCATTTGTTCTGGTTCAAAGCTCACCTGTGTGAGTCTACCTTACTTTAACATTTTTAAAATAACCCAAATTTTATGTTGTACTGAACTTCAGTTAATTGTGTTACAGTACCTGGTCAGTCAACAGGAGAGAATGCTGATAAAGAGGTAAGTGCAGTAGTGATACACTAATAAATTACTATGCAAACACACACACTGTGTCTTACAAAGATATTTTGAAATATGTTTTTTCTTTTTTAGGAGGCGGCCACTGCAACAAGGAAAAGAAAATCAAGTTTGTCCTTGGTTGATGAAGATGGTATGTGTCAATGTATAACATGGATGTTTAAAGAGTCTTCACAATTGTTGTTGTAGAGTGACTTTTACTGCAAAAATACTTGCAACTGTTCATTGATTATCTTTTCTTTCAGTCCCAGATGAAGAGAGCACCATAGAGGAACAGGAGGCCATGGAAGGCGAAGCAGACCACAAAACAGAGTTGGTCAACCTTGCCAAAGATGGTATTTATTTACTTATTTTACTATGCTATGCAAATGTGGAACAGCAGAATTAATGAGGAGAAATGGATTTATTCCCAATCCTCATATATATGATATACCCTTGTGCACAACATATATATTCAGATTATCAGTAAACTAGGCTTTCATTGTATCCTTGTTTTCATAACCTGTCATTGTACTGCAGTACACAGTTTGTACTGATGCTCCATATGGCTGTGAATAGTTTGCAACACTGAAGTTTTGCCCATAATAACCTTGTCTGAAGTGAAAATTGCTATACACAGACAAAAACTGAGTTAACATGTTTATTATGTTAACACATAATGCTAGACAAACTTGTTAACAAAGTTGATGTACCCTACTACTTATGATGGTGAATTATTAATGAGCCCAGGTATTTGTGGGCGATCTATCATTTCATTTATTCTACAAGTTACATATAGATATAAATGATCAAAGCTTTTTACTTTTTGTTGCTCAGTTTAATACACAATACAAGTACCAGATTTGCTTGTCTTTGTGTCTGTATTGCTTACTCAAATGCTTTTGTATTTGGCTTTTAGCTGAGATGCCTCTGGATGCTTTGATGAAACAGTATGCTGGTGCCTATGTCGATGGCTTTGATTGGCCTCAGCCCAGTCCTCACAGTGATGAGGATGACATGGAAGAAACTGAAGGTGCATTTGTAATCAAACAATTAAATTGTTGTGTTCATCCTCATACCCGTTTTGGGTAATGGTTGTGATTGATAGGACTCTAAAATAGTTGATATTTTTTATTTTTCAGAAATGGAGAATCCTGTGAGGAGTCCACCTGAAGCAGTGTTGATTGACTCCCTGCTTAGTGTCGACCAGTACCGTGGCGCTGACAAAGCCACTTCCTGTGACAGTGATGGGAAGCCTGCCAGAGACATAGCTGAAGTGGCTGCTGCCACAGAGCTCATCCTGCCCAAGGGCAGCTTAAGGACCACCTCCACAGTAAGACACATACACACACAAATCCACAGACACATAAAAGAAAAAAATGCTCTTTATTAATTTTTAACTGACCTTTTATTTACTAGACCCGCAACCCGGCTCCTTTTCTTCTGCATGGGTCACTACGAGAGTATCAGCAAATTGGTGTAGACTGGCTGGTTAACCTTCACAAGAAACACCTTAATGGTATTCTGGCCGATGAGACGGGTCTTGGCAAGACCGTACAGACAGTGGCTTACATGGCCCACTTAGCTGGCCAAGAGGGTATGTGTTTAAAGATATGCGTGATTTCTTTAAATTTGTGAATATTTTTGTTGTTTTTTTTAAATACTGAATATTTTTGTCCACAGGTATCTGGGGACCTCACCTTATCGTAGTAAGGACATGCAAGTTGCTAAGTTGGGAGGTGGAGTTCAAGCGCTGGTGTCCTGGCCTTAAGATCCTCCTGTACCTTGGCAACAGAAGAGAGCGGAGATCTAAGAGAATGGTAGTTTTTGCTGTGTTTAAACAATACATATTGATGACATTATCAATATAGGAGGCCTCCTTTTTTAAATACATATATCATCTGATAACTCATTTACAGTGGTGGGGGGAAGCCAACAGCTTCCATGTATGTGTGACATCCTACAAGCTGCTGATGAAAGACCAGAGCCATTTTCTAAGGAGGAGGTGGAGACATCTGGTCCTGGATGAAGTTCAACTCATAAAAAACATGACTGAGAAACACTGGGAAACAGTATTTGCTCTCAGAAGGTGAGCTGGGTGATAAATATTGTATTTATTCCAGTTTCCTAAGAATCTAGGTTATAATTTTCACATTTTTTTACTTATTTGTAATCTTTAAATTGGAGCATGGTTAACATTTTTTATGTTCCTGATGATCACAGCAGCAAGAGTTGGGAGTGACAGATTTGCATTTACATGTGTGATTAGTTTTGGGCAAATTATTTATTTGATGAGATCATTTCCATGTCAGGGATTTTTGTCTTTCTCTATAAAATCACTTTTAATATTCTGACAAGATGCTTATAACAAAACTCAGCTGGCGGAGTAACTGAGATATTTCTGTGCATCTTCCAGTGAGCAGAGGATTCTTCTCATCAACACTCCTCTTCAGAATACTCTAAAGGAGCTGTGGACCATGATCCACTTCCTTTTGCCAGGAATCACCAGGCCCTACTCTGACTTCCCTGTTAAGGCAGGCACAGACCAGAACCAGGACTACTGCCACAAACTGGTCATCCGCCTACACAGGGTGGGTACAGCACCATCATTTGCTTATTAAACTGTAAACATGACAACACATTAAAATTCAGAATGATTAATTCACTTCACTTGCAATCCTTAAATGCACATTACATATGAAATTGTCTCACTCTTAACTGTAGATGATCCAGCCTTTCATCCTGAGACGCTCCAAAAGGGACGTAGAGAAACAGCTACCCAAGAAGTATGAGCACATCCTTAAGTGTCGTCTCTCCAGCAGACAGAAGAGCCTTTACGAGGATATACTCACTCAGCCAGGGTGAGACATTTGCATTGTTAAACTGTGTTATCAAAGTAAGGTTGCTCTTACTTACTGGCACTGAGTAATATTTGATAGTCATCTCAAATGATTCACACCTTATTTAGCGACTGGAATTTGAAGACATGCTAAAAGTAGAATGTGCACATTGTACTGTAAATCAATATATATATATAATATCATAATGTGTCAAGATACACATGTTTTACTAATATTGGTTGCTTCTTTCTTTTGTTGTGAACCTTTTTTCATAATCATGGCTTCTGTCTCGTGTGCTGCCTTAGAGCTCAGGAAGCGCTGAAGACAGGCCATTTTGTCAGCGTGCTTCAGGTCCTGATACAGTTACAGCGAGTATGTAATCACCCTGAGCTGGTGGTGCCCAGAGAGAACAGCAGCTCCTACTTCTGCTCCTCTCTGCAATACAGTGTCCCATCACTGGTGCTGGAAGCTCTTCAGAATGACTCAGCCAAGGTATGTGCTTGTGCTTTGCATTGCTGTTGTGCACCAAGGTGTACATAAGCCAGTCAACCCTGTTTAATTGTCTAAACTTAAAAATGATGTGTTTACAACTTTTGTTATTGGCCAATGCCCTGAATGTCAGAGCTAAAAAGATTGTCTTGCCTTTCTGTTTAATTGAGATAAAAACAATAGGTTGTTAGTGTCATTGGACAGACAAAATAGACAGCATCAAGACATCACTTTGGGCTCTCAACTTGTGATTTGCAATTGTCATTTTTATTTATTTTTTAAGAGTTGATTGAATTAAAAAAGCTTGATCCACTAATTGATCAATTAGTCCATATTTGATAAACCAAATTTTGGTTTCTTTGAAGTTCAATATGCTATCCACTCTTTTAGTATTTGTCTATGTCTATGTTCTTCTATTTGGTTGTATGTTACTTGTTTGAGACCTTGCTGTCTATTATTTCCTTCTTTTTGGTGATATATATATATATATGGAGAGAGAGAGATGTTGTTAAATGTGATTAGTGATGAAAAAGAAAATGTGTTTATCAATCAGTATTAATGCATTGTTGCTGCTATTGTTTTTCATCTTATCCTCCTAGATTGCGAACATGTCCATATTTGACCTGATCAATAATGAGAACACACTGACTCGGTATCAAACTGAAGAGGTGGTACCCAAACTGAAGGTCTCTCAGCAGCTCATAGAGGAGATCTACACCGGTCCAGATCCTCCACCACGACCTAAACAATGCCCAATAAAACCCATGAGGTTAGCAATATAATACAACAATAAAATTTCAAAATATCCAAGTAACATGACATGATGTGGAGATCCGCAGATGTTTTGCTCTAAAATGTATACATGATATTGTAATATTGATATTTTAACAAAACGTGATGATTTACTTTTTCCCCTGATTAGATTGTTCCAGCCAGTGCAGTATGGGACAAAGCCAGAGGGTCGTCTGGCTGCCATCACAAGTGCACCAGGCCAGCATCCTCCAAGCTCCCCTGCTACTAGCACCTCTGCCTCTAGCACCAGCCAGTCAGCCCAGAGCAGAGGCAAGTCCCCTGTCACTACTGCAAATACTACAGCCACTTCTCATGGTAAGACCATTTCAGTGGCAATACTTAGTAAAGGACAGGAAATTTAGTTTTTACAGTGGCTAAAGGATTACAGATGGTGTGATCATCAACATAAAAAATTAAAAGACAAATGTAACCACCCATAGACATTTTGTTGGTGCCTTTACCTCATGTCATTATGCTAGTTTTAACCTTGTGCTATGTACATTACACGATCATATTCTGCATGATTGTGACACGGTTTTGGATATAAAACCAGATTTATTGTGTCATGCTTAAAGGATTCATTCATGCTGTGCCAGTCCGGTCATGTGTTGTTTTCATGTGTATTTGCAGCACATTTCTGTACAGTGTATACATATTTATGCACAGAACTGCAAATTTAAAGGTTCTCCTCCTACAACTTAATGGAGAGGTTTTGTACACCTTTACTGACAAGTTTCATGGGTCAGAGAGGTTTCATATGTTTACATTTGTACTTCATGCAGTAGTGGTGGGCTGAACACATTGTTATCCCCTCATGGCAGCACTGCCATTAGGGCAGGTCTAAATGTAAGGCTTTTATTGCAAGGCAGCTGATGGAAAAATTATTATATAAGGGTGATGTAATGAAAAGGGCAAAAGTCATAGTAAATTTGGTATAAATTACTTATTTGCAAGTGATACACAGTCACTGTTGCACCAACTTTTTTTATTGTCAGATAATTATGTTTTCATCAGTCAAATTGTTAGAAGCGATTGATCGGTCAATTATTAATCAATAACTTTTCAGACCCTGCTTGGCCCACCACTGCTGAATATACAGAGGAAACTGTTTGATCGTACTGATATTGGGTTACCCCTAACATGTAGTCCCATACCCCATTGCCTTGTACTTCACAGCAGTTGGAACAGCTACTCAGAGAGCCCAGACTACCCCTCCTGTCAGCAGCAGCAGCAGCAACACTGCCGCCTCCACTGTAGCCTCCTCTGGGAACAGTGGCATTGGGCAGCATGTGCTGGGAGCTGCCCCTGTGGCCTTGGGCCAGACCTTAGCTGGCACAGTTGTGGGATCTATAACTCCCATCAGCCAGCCTGGATTAGCACAGGTCCCCAGGCCAGCTCTAGCCCCCGGCCATGCCATCCAGCCCAGCTTACTGTCCCAGAGGCTGGTTCTTACATCACAGGCCCAGGCACGGTTGCCTAGTAAGTGGCCTCCCCTCCCCTCCCTCTCAGCATTTCCCCTCCACCTATGGCACAACAGTATGGGCTGCTCTACACTGAGGCCTTTACTTGGGGCACTGCTGATATGTGTTCTACTTCAGAAACATGCAATGGCAGTAGCACTGTAGTGCAGCAATTTTGGCTATGGCAGAGATGCCATGTATCAGTAGTTATTACACTCTTAGCAGGGCTGCACGATTAATTGTATTAAAATCACGATCTTGATTCAGAGCAGCAGAACCTCAAATAAACCCGGCAAGAGCGAGTGAGTGACAGCAGCTAATGACAGTCTGAGGCCAGATGTTGTGTTAGGAAACCGCAAAATCAATCCAGAAGAAAACACCACTGATGGCACTGTGCTCGTGCTGAAAAAAGATTAGCAAGTTAATTCTACCATTTTCTCTTTTTCAATTTGTTCTCTTTCTCCCTCTTGGCGCAACCAGGTATTCTGCAACTTTATAAAATTTCAGCAGCGGCAGTAATATTCCCATGGCGGGCCGCTGCTACAAAATGTATAGAGCAAAAACACTGCAGACAGACACTGTCAGCCGGTCTTAACTCGTCTTATCACCACACATCCACTTTAGATGTGCGGATTCTCGCAGCAGGCATGCAGCTGTCAGCAGGCAGGTGGAACTCACTTGACACTGGAGCGGAGAGAATCAGAGCGAGTCACACTGCCTGCATCGTCATTCTGCCCTCCATTTTCATTAAGTATCTAACTCTAAAGTTAGTTTTGTGGTTTGGTCATTTTAAGACAAGTTTTGGTTGTAAAGTTTACAGCCTGTCACACTGTTTCTCCTGCAGTGCTGTGTGTGTGAACTGTGAGGCAGCTAAAAAAAAAAAGTGTTAACTCATCCACTGACATTCTGTGAGTCATTTCAGGGTATTCCAGCATATGGTCTAGACCATACTCATTAAGATATGGCCTGTCCTATATCAGGCACCATTATGTTTTCTGTTCCACTTCCTTGTGTATCGGGTAAATGAGTGCAAAAAACATGTTGAAAAAAAAATCGTGAGAAAGAATTGTGATCTCAGTTCTAAGCAAAAAAATTATTGATTCTCATTTTTTCCAGAATCGTGCAGCCCTAACTCTAACAATAATTGTATCTGTAGCCATATCAGCAGCATCTCCACAGCCTCAGCATTCCCCAGTTTCTCTCTCAAAACCTGCATGTACACTATGAACGACCCACTTATGTTACACTACACATCACTACACTATTTAACTTAATTATTATGTCCCCCCTTCTTTTAATCATTTTTTCTCCCAGTTTACTAATATTCTTTTGTCTCTTGCATCAGCCCAGCTGCAGGACGAAATCCCAAAGCTTTGGTTGTTTCATTTTTTTCTTTGCTAATGTTATGGTTTCACTCTGATGTTGAGCATCACTGTAAAGCATGTGGAAATGGTCCCACAAATTGCCAACCCTTTCTGCCTCAAATGTGAACAGAGAAACCTTTTCAGGAACAACACACAGTATTTGAATATATAGAGGGGGAAAACATATTTAAAAATTATCAATTTTTTTAATTTCAAAAGTTCCAATTCTGCAGTTTGATAGATTCCAGGTTTATGGTATGGTAAGCAAGTTTGCTGGAGCAATTTGAATGTGAATCTTGGAGTAAACATGTTTAAATTATAATTTTATTCCAGCAGGTGTCAGGTAAAATTTCTCAGAATTTGTGTGCATAATTCAATGTCATGTAAACCTGACCTCGGTGCACACTAATATCTTGATGAACTTGATTTTGGTGGCTTAAAATGGTTCGTGTGTCCCGAAATTGGCATTGTACTCAGAGGGTTACTGTCTAAAAGAGGTTTATGAACATCCCTCATAGTAGGCACTTGTAATAGATTACATACTTTTGTCTGGTAGCTCTGTTAATGTATTTTTAGCAAACATGATCCTCCTGTTTTCTGAAATTTGCTTTGTGGTCTGAGAAATCCAAGCTTCATTATGTCATTTCCAAGGTACTTGTAGTTTACTTTGAAAATTGCATGAAAGGACAATATGCATAAATTTTCAGTTTCTCTTCTACGCCTATTTTCTGCATATATTTTCTAATCTAACATTGATCAGAATGACAACATTGCTTGATCAGTAATGGCTATAAAGGGTAAAAACCAGTGTTTCATATAAATAAAAAATGGAAAAAATACAAAGTTATGATTGATACTAATTACAGAATATAATTGACAGAATATAATTTATTTACACCAATACGTCTGGGTGACCAGTGTGTTGGTTTGAAAAGGCAGTCAAGTGCACCGCTTCATGTTTGTGTATGTTTCAGGCTCTCTGTCTCACCTGAGGACCGCCCTTATATTCATTTTCTTTCCCCTTCAGGGTTTATAAAAGTAGGAGCTGCTATGGTTCTGTTGTGGACGGCGGCTGTGCTCGTTCCACTGATTAATCCACCCTGGTTCTGCATGTCTTATCTTTTTTTTCACCCTATAACTAACTGATACAATGTATATTGTTTTAACTGTCAAAATGTGACTCATTTCAGTGCTGTCTGTGATTAAGTATGTTTTTCCTTTCCATTAAAGGTGGAGATGTGGTGAAGATTGCCCAGCTGGCCAACATTGCAGGCAGTCAGAATCGTATCTCCCAACCAGAGACGCCTGTCACTCTGCAGTTTCAGGGGAACAAGTTCACTTTGTCCCCCAGCCAGCTCCGGCAGCTTACCACAGGACAGCCCTTGCAGCTCCAAGGTACACTCGGTAATGTACATCCCATTGTCACACTTCTTCCTCAACATAATTCTCTTCATTCTGTCCTTTATGTTCTTTTGATATTTCTTTGTAACTCACCTGGTTTTATAATTAACTTATAGATTGAGTCAGTTTTTAGACATGTATATCAAATTCTGGACCCTTATTCTACTTCATGTTTTCAAGACATCAGAAGCCATAACCGTATAACTACAACATATGTGGTTTGATTCTAGCCAGAGGAGTCTTTAAAGGTGTAATATGCAGGATTTATCATTGGTCAAACAGTGGTCAAGCAAGCTAGCAGTGAAAAAGAGCACTGAAAGAACAAATAAACACACCCAAACTGCCACACACATTTTATCTTCATTTTTTTGTCTATAGTTTTATTGTTGCAGTTTCCTTGACGTACTGTTGTTTTTGACTTTTTATGTGATGCTTAATCCCGATAGCATGATAAGTTGTTTTTATTTTACATTTTTGTATTTGCTTTTGTTTTTTATTAAATACCACTCTTACTGAAGTTATGTTTTGAGAGGGCACCTCTTACATTGGTTACTTATTATGTGTGATGGGTTTAGGAAACATCCTGCAGATTGTGTCAGCTCCTGGGCAGCAGATCATCAGGCCCCAGGGATCTATGGTAATGCAAACAATGCCACAAGCTGTTCCTGCCTCCAACGCGTCATCTACACCTGGTACACCTCATCCTGCCCTGACAACAGCCCAACAAGGTGACTCACTGACAGTGCAGATATTGCATTGTTATCTTTGATAAATTCTCTAAATCAGTATCAGTTTATTATTGTAATGCTGAAAGTTAATACATTTGTGTTGGACATAAAATGCTACCTTGTCCTACTCATTATACCTCTTTCCCTGTACAATATTTTCAATGTTGGCATCGTCAATAACACTGCTCTTTTCTTTTTAAGGCTTGGGTATGACTACAAATGCCACAACAGCCCCCGCAAAGCCCACTGGTCCAGCTCATGCTGGTTCTCAAGTAAGTACATTACTCAAACAAAATTATTTATAATGCCCAGGTTTGCTTTTTCATCTGGAGTCAAAACATTTTACAGCATACAAACTATGGTTGTGTGAACAATCTCTCACTTGAATGTTCAGGAGTCTTCAGAAGAAAAGACTCAGCAGTTGAAGGAGCGTTTGAGCCGCCTGTTTGAAGCAAATGAGCGACGCTGCAGCCGCAGAGTGTTGTATGGGTCAGACCTCGTGCAGGCATGCACTTTGACCTCAGAGCCTGGTCTCTCTGCTCTGACAGCTGGAGGCTGGAGGTGGGTGGGCAGAGAGAGCTGCCTCCGGGCTCAGAGGACCTGTGTGGCTACCACCTCTGCACTGCAGTCCACTCTGCTGTCTGTGGAGGACCGTCTGGAGGCTGCCAACAGCCTTATCAAGAGGTATTTCAGCTCTGTGCTAAAGTCCCCTCTATTCTATGCTGCACGTTATTTGAAACCATCATAAAATACCTTATAAATGAATGCACTGTGGTTATTGTGGTAAAAGAAAATAACAACTTACCTATGAGGGTTTTATCACAATGCTACTCTGTAGGTTTTATTTCTTTATCCATTTAAAAACTATCTGATATGCATGTATTTATCCATCAGTGTTGACTACTATTGTCATCTTTTAGGCTGGTATGTGTGGTGCCTCGAGCTGTAGCACCACCTCCTCACCTGTATGCAGCCAATCCCCCAGTTCCCTATAGCCTTGAGCAGAAGTCTCTTCGCTGTCGGCTGCAAGAGGCCTGTGCTCCCCACAGTGCGGACATCCACCGCTTGGCGTCCAGGCGTCTCTTCCATTTCCCTGACCTGCAGCTAATGCAGATGGACTCAGGTCAGGCCAAGGCTTTTTTGGACTTTTTTTTTTCAATAAAGCAAGCCGGGACTGCAAAATGAATTATTACAACGTAATAAAGTAACAACAATTATGTACTACATGAAAGACAAGCTCCACTTTAATCCTCCTGCCTACATGGACTGAATGACTCATCCCACATTTTGTAATATTCCTTCCTTTCTTAAGATAGACAGTTCTTGTCTGTCTGAAGAAATATACAATATTTAATGATAATTTAAAAGAAACAATGCTGATATCACTTTTTTCCATACTCAGATCAAGTATTCTTGATCAATGTAAATACTGTAAAACTGCTCAGGTCACAGAGGAAAATGCAGAAACATAGTTACTGTTACCAAATGTTACTGTTACTGCTAAAATAAACCACTGCAGCTGAGGTAAACCTTGCTGAAACACCACAAACTGGAAAATCTAACTATGCCAGATAATAAATTCTGATGTTTTTATTTTCCAAAGGTAAACTGGAAGCTCTTGCCATTCTGCTGCAGAAGCTTAGGTCAGAGAGCCGCCGTGTCCTCATCTTTACTCAGATGGTGAAGATGCTAGACATTCTGGAGGCCTTCCTAGATTACAGACAGCTCACTTATGTGCGGCTTGATGAAAGCTTCACTCCTGACGAACGACAGGTAAAATGATCACCATTTAAACTGGTTCTGGCAAGCCACACTTATAATACTTTATAATACTTGGCTTCAATTAAGTCATCATTACCTACATCAAAAAGTGCCATGGTGACAATGGAAATGATACATAGAATTAGAGCAGTAACTCTTGTCATAGAGCGTTGGAGCTCGGTATCATTGTAGTGATCAATTGATCAGTTGTGGGCAGGCATGTGCAGTGAAGGGCAAGAGTGTATTTTGGTCCACAGTTGTCAAGCATGGACTGGTACAGTCATCCAGTGACCTTAGATTGTGGTTTTCATAGACATCTAAACCTTTGTGTGCCTCCCTGTCTAACACTGGGACCTCCTAGTGTAAGTGCAGAGTTGTGGCTCAACAACAGGACAGACTTGACATCTTGATCTCTCCCCTTCCTGCTGCACTGTGTTCCTGCCAGGGCCTAAGTTTTACATTAGTTACTCTGGGTTGCTGGGTTTAAGTCTTTTCTATTTGCTGTGTACTTTTTCCAAGTCTAAGTGTTTCTACTCTGTCTGAACTGTCAAGTTCAGTATTGAAACATATTCCTGTCCTTACTTTGTGTCATCTATTGTCTGTTATTAAATCCTCTTGTTCCTGGGTCAGTTAATTAGACCTGGTTTTGCTCTAAGAAAATAAAGATGCAGACAACTAATTGGCCACAGCAGTTGCATCAAAATGTATAATAAAGAGGGGATGAAACTTTAATGAGCCTTTGGGGAATTTACTGTTGCATATAAATTAGGATAAAGATAATACAAGGGGATAAGTTTTTAAAAAAAACAGTTTGCTACAAACTGCTGAGATAAGCAAAGAAAATAGATGAAAAACATATCTTGGCCTTTGTCCCATCTGTTCATGCACTTGGTTTTGTGTCCCTGCAGGAGAATATGAAGAAGTTTAACAGGAACAGGCAGGTGTTCTGCAGCATCCTGACCAACCGCTGCTGCTCTGCAGTTGGGACTGTTTTTGATGCAGACACCATCATTTTTTATGACACAGACCTCAATCCCAGCATGGACGCCCACACCCAGGAGTGGTGTGACAAAATTGGACGTTCCAAGGATATACACATATACAGGTGATATTATTAATACATAATAATATAATCTGATTTTGTGTTTTACTAGTACTAATAAACTACTTTAAGTACTTTGTTTTTGCATTCCTTAACATGTAACTTGTAAAATATGAGAGGCAAATTTTATCTCCCTAACACTGGTACCTCCCTAACACTGACCAGATGCTACTTTTGTTTACTTTTTTTGGGTTGCCCAGGTTGGAGAGTGGGAACTCCATTGAAGAGAAGTTACTGAAGAATGGCACCAAGGACCTGATTAGAGAGGTGGCTGCCCAGGGCACTGACTACACCCTGGCTTTCCTCACACAAGTAAGATCAACTCACAATGGTCATCAGAAACTCTCCATTCTTTGTAATTGCTTAAAGCTACACTTATGCAAACTCTGAAAGCTAAACAGTATCAGTAAAGTTACCATTTCTTCACCTGTGGAATCAAGACCTGTTACTATAGCTTTATTTAACCTGGGACATAAAGTAACTGACCCGATAATGTGCATTTCCAGCGGACAATCCAGGATCTGTTTGAGGTTGAGGCAGGGTCTGGAGAGAAGGTGGAGGAATTTGTGGTTCTTCATCAGGAGCCATCAGCATCTGAAGCCATTTCTCCCAGAGTGGCCAGACCCTACATCCAGGCTCTCCACAGCATAGACCTGGATTCCCTGCCAGAGCAGGAGGAGGAGCAGCAGCAGCAGCAGCAGCAGCAGCAGCTGCAGCTGCTGGACGAGGAGGAGGGATTAGCAAGCAAAGAATCAGCAGAAGACAACCAGGAGTTAGAGAGCCAAGCAAAAGAAGAACCTGCTCAGATAGAGGAGCTAAATGCAGTCATGGAACAGGTAGCTTTACTTTTTTTTCTACACTGTTTGGATCTGGTTGAAGCAGAAAATAACAAATACAAGCAATAAATTAGAATAAAAATATATATATTTTTTTTGCCTTACTGGTTTGCATTTACATTTACTTATCCCTTACAGCTCACACCAATCGAAAGGTATGCTCTGCATTACCTTGAGTACCTCCACATCAGTGATGATGAGACTGCTCTCAAGGTAACTTAAACTCTAATGTAATCATTTATTTACAAGCTTGCCAGAATATAGATGAGCAAATCATTCCATTAACTTAACTACTCATTTCAGATTTATGTTGGCATTTCAGCGCAGTGTTTGTTCTTTGGTAAATTTCACTGATGCATGTTTGTGTTTATTTTCCTCAGGAGCGGTTGGAGTGCTCTAAGAGAGGCTGGGAGCTGCAGCAGCTGCAGAAACTGAAGGAGGAGGAGGAGGAGCGGCAGATGATGGAGGGCGATGAAGATCTCTTTACCTACACCAGAGAGGATGCCTATAACATGGTGGATGGCCATTGTTATCTCTGCCAGTCAACTGTGTGTATAGACTTTGTTGCACTGTTGTTTACATAAACGTTTTCTCTGCATTTCAACAGGAGTATGTATTTGATGCAGAGGATGGCCATACTGAAATCATGCCGGTAAGCCACCAAATTTCAAATTTGGGATCTTCCCTGATCTGTTCCTAATTAATTTATATTAATGCCCATAATCAAGTCCTCCTCTCATCTGGCTGTTTTCTACTTATGATTTTCCAACACAGCTTTGGACTCCACCCACACCACCACAGGATGACAATGACATTTACATAGACTCTGTAATGATGCTGATGTATGACACCACACCCATGCCAGAGTCCAAGCTACCTCCTATCTACATCCGCAAGGAGCACAAGAGACTCAAGATGGACCCCTCAGGTGAGAGGAGATTTGTCATTAAGGGTTTCATTAACTCTGTTGTACGACAATATGTCAGCCCTGCACTGGCTGTGATTGCTTAATTACGTGTACATCTTCTGTAATGAGGCTATTACGTTTTGCTCTAAAAAGTATTTTTTGTGCTTTCAGACAATGAGTTGTTATATATTTTGTAGTCAATGTGTGTTTTAAGTGAAAGAGTTTGAAAAGACTTTCTAAGAATGGATTGATTTTGTTTGTTTGGCATTTGTGTCCTTACTTGAGTTTGTTTGTCCAGCAGCAGCCAGAAAGAAGAAGAAGGGCCATGGAGAGACAGTCATTCCTCCACGCTCCCTGTTCGAAAAGGCCAGTATGCTCAAAGTTCGCCGCGAGGGCAAGGACCAGAAAAAGAACTTCTCCCTCAAGCAGCAGGCACCTTTTGCCAAGCCCTTACCATCGCTGGTTAAACCTGCCATGGAGGCTGGCCAGGACAACCCAGAGTGGCTCATCAGTGAGGACTGGGCTCTGCTTCAGGTAGTTAACAGTGCCCTTCCTTAATGAATTGATGGAAATGAATAAATCTGTTGAACTGCATGTCACTTGGTGAAAAAAAGTTACACTATATTCAATGTCTAAATAACATACTCATATCTCTGACAGGCTGTAAAGCAGCTGCTGGAGTTGCCGCTTAACCTGACAATTGTGTCTCCTGCCCACACTCCAAACTGGGATCTGGTAAGCGATGTGGTGAACTCCTGCAGCCGTATCTACCGCTCACCCAAACAGTGTCGCAACCGCTATGAGAATGTCATCATTCCCAGAGAGGAGGGCAAGGTAATGAGCACAGAGTCATTCTATGTTGCTGTAAAACTGACTTACTCACCTTGTACATGTTTGTCTAAACCAGTTTCTAACTTTTTTCAGTTGGTGTATGAGGCAAACCCCAAGAAAAAAACCAAGAGCATATACAAGGTACCTTATCCTGGTCTTTGTCTTTGATAAATGTTTCTTCGCTTTGAATTTCTGGCCTCACTTTTGTTCTGTATGTGTTTATATCCTGTGTGTTTGTACAGTCTAAGAACAGTCGTCCTTTGAGGACCTGTCAGATCTACACACAGGATGACAACGCCACTCACATTCAGCTCTACAACAGCCGCTTTGAACTCATGAAGATCATTGCCAGCAAGAGGAGTCCACCAATCAAACCACTGTAAGCACTGATGTTTGTTTATAGTAAATGCTTGCTCTTACCAAAGAGCCAAAACTAAAAAAAAAGCTGTGTCAACAGTCTTGCATAACAACAGTAGAGCGGTTGAGTATTATGTCATCTTTGGTTGATCTTGAAAATGTGCATGAATGTTTGTGTTATTTCAAGGCAATAACGTGCCAATGCACAACTGATTAAAACCAAGAAAAAAGAGGAATTAAGTTCAGATGCATTGATTGAATTTACTATGTTTACAGGCTCGGCATGAATCCATTCCAGAAGAATCCCAAACATGCATCAGTCTTGGCAGAAAGGTGTGATTAATGTTATCATTTTGTTCCATTACCATTTGAATGTTATTTAAATCTAGGAACAAAGAAAAACATAACACCTGTTTTCCATGTCTTCAGTGGAATCAGCTACGACAAGCCCCTACCTCCCATTCAGGTGGCATCTCAACGTGCAGAAAGGATTGCCAAGGAGAAAAAGGTGATTGTCAGCAATGTACCAACAACTGCTTTTAAATGTGTATATTGAACCATGTGCTATGCCATGCTTGGAGTATGTGGGTCTTATTTCCATAAACAAAGATAGCATGTGGTTTGACTGTTGACACAGCTAATCAGAGAAATCTGCTGTTGCAGTCTTCACTTAGAGTGACAGCCTGCATACTTGTGTTACGCCTAGGTAGACATAGTTGCCTATCTCTCTCATGTTGCAGCTGTTCCATTCAAGTACGCTGGTATGTCCCACTATATGTGCTGAAATGTACTGTCCACAATAAAAGGAATGGAGCTCCTAAAAATTTCCATGCTCATTGCTTTTTGAAGTACAAAAGTAAAAAAAAAAAAACCTAACTAAACGATTAAAAACAAAACCAACGCATGTCAACTTTACGCTGTTCTTCCTCAGGGTCAGTAGAAACCGAAATCAGGAGCACCTGCTTTGTGTTTTAGTACTGTCAGATTTAAAAAGTTCTTTTATTTCTTTTTTATAACTGACATGTTGTGTGTGTTTGCAGGCCCTTGCAGAGCAGCAGAAGGCTCAGCAGCTGGCCCAGCAGCAGCAGGCTGGAGCTCCCCAGACCCAGGCTGCGCCTGGCCAGGCCCAGGCTCCTGCCGCGGGTCAGGCTCAGGCACAGGTCCCTCAGGCTGCCCCAGTGGCCGGAGCTGCTGCTGTGCCTAATGCAGCTGTTCTGGTGAGAATGCAAACATCCTCCACCAATATGATTCAACATATAGTGAGATTCAAAAGAAGCCATGTTGTCCTGTGAAGGATTTTAAACATACATTTCATGTTTTTCAGGCTGGAGCTATAAAGAATGCCACTGTGGGCACAACCATCCAGGCTGGTACGTTGACACTCATATGGTTCACATTACAGAGCTGTTAGTGTTCCAGCGGTTAATTCATTTCTTTGTTTCTTCCAGCCACTGTAGGGGGGAATGTGATTGTGAACACAGTAGCTGGAGTTCCTCCAACGTCCTTCCCGGCCAACAAACGCCTGGCATCTCCAGTCATAGCAGGCACCCTGTCTGTGAGTCATGTTCATTTATCACTGCTGCTCTGGCTGAACTCAGCCACCTACTCACTAACAGGAATTCATGACGCAAATAGCCTTTGAAATGGCATGAAACAGAATGTGCACCCATTACACCCTGTAGACAGAATGACCATTACAAGTATTGGAGCCTTTGCTCATTGTGTGACTGTTTCTGTTGTTGTTGGTCCAGCCTGCTGGTGCAGCTGGAGCCCAGGTGGTCCACACACAACAGAGGCCCGTTACGGCTGCTGCTACCCCTGCTGAAGTGGTCGCCATAGCTACGGGGCAGGGTGTCCGAGCTGTTACCCAAGTGACAGCATCCGCTGTAGTTTCTACCACTCTGAGCCCGGTGCAGTCACAGGCTCGTCCACTGGTCACACAGGTCACATCAGGTACTGAACTGAACACAGGCTTTTCTCTAATGCAACATCACTTAAATAATTTACTGTTTCTTAGATCTGACTTACCTCCTCTTCTCTGTCCAGCCACAGGTATGCAATTGCCACAAAAGCCTCTCACCCCGGCCCATCTACAAATGCTCCGACAGCAACAGCTGCAGCAGCACCAACAACAGCAACAGCAACAACAACAACAGCAGGCTGCAGTAGCCAAACCTGTAGCCAAATCCCAGGTACACCACCAGCAGCATATTTACATTGCTACACAAAATTTCATGTTTCTGTTGGATAAATCTGACATATTAGAAGCTGTAACTGAGATGTTCTTTGTTTCTAGTATGATCACATTGATGGCAGTTTCTCAGAACTACTCAGTAAATAGTACACTGAAACCATGTAACAGTTACATTAACAACGTGTATAGTTAAACTGGTAATCTGTGTGTTTATAGGACCTGTTGAAGATGCACAAACAACGACAGCAGCAGCAGGTAGCTGCAGCAGTTGCAGCAGCAGCCCAGGGCCAACAGGCTGCAGGAGCCCAACAGGCCGCCCAGGTGCAGCCTGCACAGGTTGGCCAAGCCAATTCTCAGCTGGCAGCTGTGGCAGCACCAAGACCTGGAGCTGTGCTGGCTAGCACCACTGTGACCAACCTGCGACTGGTAAGACTGTAAAAAGGATCATTCTCTTACACATGAGTACAGAACTTGCAATGCTAGAAGTTGTGGAAGTAATTTATATGTCTTGCATAATAGATTCTCACCATATGAATCAAAAAACGAGATTGTTTTAATGAAAAAATTACCTAGAGACATAAATCTTAAATTATTATTGATGCACAACATTATCAGAGAAAATAAAGAAGTGGGCATGTTATCACTGTGCTCAGTGGTCCCACAAAAACATGGTCCTCTGTACATCCTTGTCCTCTCCTCTGTTTATGTCCCTTCACAGACTCGAGTGCCCACTCAGGCCCAGGCAGGTCAGACAGCCCAGGTGACCCTTACCAAGCCTCCTGTGGTCTCTGTGCCTGCTGTGGTCTCATCAGCTGGTGTCACTACACTGCCAGTCACTGTAGCAGGCATTAGTGTGGCTATTGCTGGCACCCAGAAAACAGGTGTGTTTAAAGTCTGGATTTTGGTCTTTTTTTCTGACTATGATTGTTGCTCCTCATGTCCATGTGGACAGTTTATGAACTGATTTTTAAATTATATTATGGATCAGCTGCTGTTGTTTTAATTATATGCTTGTTTTTGCTCAATACAAATACAGATCAAAACAGGCATTTTTTGTTGAATGCACTCGTTTCATCTGTGTTGGACATACCTTTTTATGACATCCTATTAAAATATGCTGTTAGCACAAACCTTTGATGTGTTCTAAAGTTCCAATATGTCTTTTTTTTCCTCCTCTCTGTCAGGTGGGCCTATGCTGACGCCGTCCTTCTCCCAGATGCAGGTCCAGCAGGTCCAGCAGGTCCAGCAGCTGCTTCAGATGAAGAAGCAGCAGCAGCAACAGGCAGCAGCCGCAGCCCAGCAGAAAGCAGGGCAGCCACAGCAAGGGCAGGCCACTGTACAGCAGAAGGTAAACATGCCACACCAAGATACTGGATTTTATGTTAACTGATCATTTGTTAGGACCATGCAGTCAGTCAGCATGTATACTATCATGGTGTATTTTTGCTGCCCAAATATATTAGTTTTTGAGAAATAATGATCATATTAGGAAGATAAAGTGAGTCAGTTAATTGTGTGAGCTTTACTTTTGTTACTTCCCTTAGATTGGCACCCAGCAAGTGACAGTGCAGGCCCAGACAGCCCAGCAGCCACCGCAGAAGGTGACCTACGCCACCACTACCCAACTCCAACCAGGGATCAAGACCCAGTTCTTTACTACATCCATCCCGAAATCTGGAGCCCCACAGATCCAGGTACATCATCAGTGGAAGTCTTAATTGTAGAATAAATATTTGCAGATAAACAATGGATTCACGTGTTGATATGAGATTTTCTTGTTTATTTCTCTTATCAGGTGGCTAAGGTCCCACAATTAGTGTCACAGGCCAATATTCAACACATTGTGTCATCTTCTCAGCAGGTAAGGTTTTAGGCTGAGCTGTGAACTGTCCCTAAGCTGTTTCTGCTGTAGACTCTTCACCTCCTCCTAAGCCTCATATCCTCAGGCACCATACCATTATGCTCCAGGCTTGAAATTAAATATCGCTGCTTTTGGCCTTTTGGAACTACCTGCCTGCTAAAGGATTAAAAGGATAAAAGTTTTTTTGTGATTAATTTAGAGCTTTGCTTGCTCTTTGCGAGAGCACAATAGTGCTTTTAAATGCAGTGAAATATTTCACATTAAACCTCTAGTGTTTTGTTTGTGTTGTTTCTCTTTAGATCCCCGCCCAGCCTCTGACCCAGGCACCCACATCAGCTCCTGCTCAGGTGCAAATGATTTCTGCCGGGACGACACCAGCCCAGGTGGTCCAGCAGAAGGTCATCCAGCAGCAGGTGGTGACTGCAACCGCCTCACCCCAGATCCAGACGCCTCCTCCCCACAGCCCTGCCCAGCAGCCAGCGGCACCCTCTGCTGCTGAGTCTCCAGTGCAGCAGCCCACTCAGCCCCAACAGCCCACCAAGGGTCAAGCTCGCCAGGGGGGCATCAGGGCCAAAACTCCTGCCAAGCCCAGTGGGGGGAGCAGCTAGGAGAGCAAAACAAATGAAACACAGTTTATCAAGTGTGCTCCCGCATTACAGATTATAACAGTACACTTGTGCTGAGGCACTCACTCTGGTGAGATCCAAAATTTTGTATTACTGAATCAAAAATGTTACTTCAATTCTTTATTTGATTTATGAAATGTGGAATGTTTCTTGAAATTACCACAACTTAAAAAAGAAATTCCCCACAGCTCCCCAGCCCATCAAATGACAGACAACATGCCTTCAAAGTGATGATTAAAATATTACTCAACAGAACTGAGGGGGAGGCTTATTGGTAATTCTGCATTGGGGAATAAGCTGTCCATTAAAATAAGTGTATTCATAAATAGTCCCTTTTATGTCTAATTCCCTTGTTGTCTATAGATACTGAATGGAGAATAATGCACGTTCCTTTAGTCATTTGTTTTTTATTGCAGCAAATACACTGTAAACATGTACTTTAGTATTTTGTGTTTTCTCATAAATTGTCTTTTTTTATTGATGTCAAAGAAAAAAATCTGTATATATCAACAAAAACATTTGTACTTGTAAAGTAGTTGTGTTTTCATTGGGTTTTTTCAGCCTAATTGTAATAAAGTGTTTTGTTTTTATACACAAATTCATCTTTTTTCCTTAGATTTTTTTTTCCATTAAATCTGTTGTAAGTACTTGAACATCTTGTGAATTCTTATAACAAACTCCCTGTTATAGCACACGCAGAACTATTCTTAGCACCCTAATACACCAGTGTCTTTTGATGAGTGGTGCTGTATCAGTAGCTATTCCTTTTTTTTGTCAGACATTTATTTAAAAAAAAAGTCCTGAAGGGAGGCTGGACCTGCACCAGTTAGTTTCAGTTGTACAGAAACACCTGGCAAAACAGAAACTGGTGTCAAAGGCTGCTGTAGATCTTCAGCAAAAGTTTGGGTTTGGCAGGCAGTTGATTTTGCATTTCAAGCATCTTGCCTTTGGACAGTCTGAGGAGGCCCTCTCAGCACTGTCTGCTTGGCCTGGCCAGCTGCTGGCTCTGGCAGATATGTCAGCTGAGAAAGTCAGACAAGGGCAGAGGAGCTGAGGATTAACCCAGCCACCCAAAACATTAAAAACATTTATCGTTTAGTCCTCACCCTTTGCAAATTCACTTTCTAAACCAGGAAAATGCACCCAATTGAAAATACTTTCACTTGCCGTCTAAAAGGAGGGGATGCAGATTTGTATTAGTCCACAGGGGGGCACTGTTGTATCAGTGTCACCCTGTACCCTCTCAGAGGAAGGCCCACCACTACTCTGGATTTTCCAGCTCATTGAAATTTCCCATCTGCTCCTCAGTGCACACCCTGTGTCTCTCCTCTCTGCTGGCACTCGGTGGCCAGTCCACATTGACCGCTAAACGAGTGAGACAAGGGAGGTGAGGTGGAAGAGAGGGCTGAGAGAAGAACAGATGGGCAAAGTTGGTTCCATTGGCCTGGACATCCCTCCATCTCTGTGCTCAACTTCTCTTAGTTATACTTTTAAAAAATTGGAAATGGTAGTCATGGATGGAGGATATTTTTTACTGAGTGACATGAAGGTCAGAAACATGAAGAGCCATAATGGTCCTGTACATTACTGAGGGGAGGAACAGCCGGTGGACTTTAGAGCATACAGGCTGTCATGGTCTGGTTGAAGGGAGTAAATGAATCATACCACTTCAGTTCATACATCTCATCATAAGCTTCACACCTCCTCTCTCTGAGTGTGTGCATTTGTTGGAGGGTGCAGCAGAGAAAAGGGAAGTGAATCTCCATGTCTCTGCTATCCACCTTTTATTTGAATGTCATTTTGCAGTAATTCGGGGGGGGGGCTACACCTTTCATGCACAAGTGTAAACATGTAGACACACACTGTTTCTGCTTTGATTTAAACCTGAGAAATAACGCAAGCTCTGTGATTAAGGAACTGAGAGTGAGGCATTTACAGCTGGAAGTTCAGCGTTTAGAAAGCCCCCATGGCAGTACTTTGGAGTGCAGGCTTGTATTTTGATATCTTTATTTCCACTGGAAAAGTTAGGCATTAGGAGGGGTGCAGGGTAAGGGCTGCTCAGGCTGTCAGAGCTGGTTTCATCTTTGTGCTCAGGCACCCGCCTTCTCACCATGTGAGTGTTTACCTCAGGAGGGTCTTTAAAGCCTCTGAAGAGTGTCAAATGTGTGAGGCAGGGATGAGGGCTGCTGTTCCACTGTTGTATGTTTTCATCCATTTGCACAGAGCCGTGAATAAAAGCCTCCTAAGCATGTTGGAGAGCAAAGGAGCCATGTGAATGACAGCCTGGAAACCTGGAAATAGGAATGATACAATCATTACGTGTGTTGACACAACAGCAGTGAAGAGATCAACGCGGAGAGGGTTCTGTTGTCAACCTCAGTACTGGGGGGGGGGGGGGGCACCCAGGTACAAAGGAGCCTATGGAGGTTTGGCTTCACCCTGCAGATGATGAAGGCCAAATCCTCTGCCTGTCATTCTCTCCACACTCTCTAATGTCCTGGCCAGGCGCTGATCACACAGCCCCGGGGGCTCCCTGCTAATGATGCGCCTCCAATGATGATGATGATCACCGCTATTGGAAAAGAAACAGGCCATCTATACTGAAAGGTTGCCATGACAACCCACTGCGACCCCTTTAGTGCAAATCACAGGGCTGGTGAAACAATGGTTTATGTAGCACACACTGGCAATACAGCCTTTCAGACATGCCTCAGTTCCATTTCTCTTTAAATAATTTAATCACATCAAATAAACAGTTATTTAGCATTCAGAGCTAAAAGCGAATTTCAGCCTTTGCTGTCCAAAGGCTGTTTATCTTCCCTTAAGCAAGGTGTGCCACTCCTGCAGAGCTGCTCTGTGCCAAACATCTTCCAGGAGAGGAAAAGCCCACAACAGCTTTTGAATAATGTTAAAATGCTGCCTTTCTAATCCATACTAATAAGGATAAAAGGTGAGATGATTTTTATGATGCCCCCCCCCCCCCGTAATGAGACGACTTTGTTCTGTTTCGTCATTTCCCTGTCCTCCTTAAGCATCCTACAAGTGCTGAGACTCCTGAGGCCAGTACACAATTGGCCTATTACTCTAAATGATGAGTCACAGGTCTGCTGGCTGATTTCACTGAATTGCAGAGGGATGATGATGGTGGTTGGGGGTGTGTGGGGGGCTGTATGTGCCAGTGGTAATTGCTCCACATGCAAGATGGGGTGAGAGAGCACCGGAGCTGACACGCTCCACTTCCCTCGACATAGTGATAGGAAGTGTCATTCGGCACTTTGAAGACGCACCACTGAGATCTACAGTATAAGTCTGTCACTCTCTGCTCCCACCTCCCACTCATTTTCTCTGAATTTCTCTCTCTCTCTCTTTCTGTCTCCCTCGGCTTCTCTTTCTTCCCTGCTTGCCTCCTCCTCCTCCTCCTCCTCCTCCTCTCTCTTCCTCTCTGCCCAATTCTGTCAGCTCACTACGCTCGGCTGCTCTCATCTTCCACGCAAACGTCTTGTGGTATGACAGTCATGTAAGCGAGTGGCTGTGAACTACAAAGGGGATCTCTGTCTTCACTCTGAGTCTTGGCAAAAACCTTGGCTGAGGTGTGGCCCCGCTCCCCACCTGCCAGCGCTGGCCCTCAACACACACGCGCACACACACACCCCTCAATCTTCAACCTGACCTGCGTGCCTGTCATCTGCCTGTCCTGTATGTGCTTTGTGAAATATTTAGATACTCTATACTGAAGCGAGGGAAGAAAGCCAACCTTAGTTACGCAGTAGTTTCTCCTTTCCAGGTGCATGCCAAATGCAGTCATCCACTGTAATTAAAATGTATCCACTATCCTGGGTTAGAGCATAAATCATAATCTCTCTGTTACAGTCTTAGCCTGTCAGTTATTGTATATTGTGATGTGGCTTTAGATTTTTTATGAACAGTGATTTGAATTTGGCTAACAGCCACTACTACTGAGAAACATTAGTCATATTCCCCCCTTTTCTTTTATATACATAATAAAAGGTACTCCAGCTGTTTAGAATTACATCTTTTCTAAAATGGGGACAGTTCTGAGAGAAAGGTTAAAAATGGATGATCAAAGCAGCAGAGGCAGAGATATCCTGTATTTTTAAGTTTTAAAAACACTGGTCCCTTTAAATTTATGTTACAAATATTAGTTTAGCTTTAATTTGAGTAAAATCAAAAATAAAATCCTGGTTGTGATGCCAAAAGTAAAATTGGTTTTAAGGTGTCAAACAGCAGAACTGTTGGTGCTGCATGGCAGCCAGGCTGAAAAGAAGACAAGCTCTTTCTCTTCAGCCTGACTGCTATGGAGCAAAAGCCAAAGTGGCTAATGTTTAAACCACCCAACTTACTCAGTGAAACCACAGTGCAGAGCTTAGTGGTCTAAAGGGGGGGACGACAGAATACAGAGTGGTGTTTGGGTGGGGGGGGGGGATTGGGCATGTGTTGGGGGGGGGGCAATGTAAAAAACATAGTAGACTCCCCAGTCCACCACACACACAGACCTCCACCCCCTTCCATCTCTCCATCCCCATATCCCCAGCAGTCCCTTCCAGCCCCTCATCCACCAAGCCCCCACCCCCTAAACAAACTCACACACATGCTGAAAGATGAATGTCCAACAAATGGAGGCAAGAGGTGAGTGAGGGCCCCATATGAGAGGTGTACTGTGCAGCCGGGGCCTCCAACCACCCCCACCCATACACACACACACACACACACACACTTACACACACCCACCTCAGAGGCCAGTAATCAAGGGGGCCCAGTCAGCGGGGTCCAGGGGGGCCAGGGGGTGGGACGGGCAATGGCGGCTGAGGGGGAGGCAGTCGCTGTCTCACTAGGATGTTATTTATTGGCCTACTTTGAATCTCCTGCTGCCTCCTGCACTCCCTGTCACTCCCATTGATCTTGTCCTGATCCGCCCCCACGGATGGCTCTGCAGACTCTCCTCCTCCTCCTCCTCTTCCTCTCTTCCTCACATGATGTACACTGTGTAAATGTCTTCTGCTCCTGGCATGATGTCCGGAGGGAACTGAGAAAGTGCTTTAGCATCACTTAAGCCCATTTGACTATAGGCAATGTGTATGTCTAGTGTTATTAAAGGTAGGTCATTGTTTACATTGCCTGTGGCTGTGTCATGGGACAAGCTGCATTTGCTCTGCATAATAGTGTATGTTACACATATATATATATGTGGGCGTGGGCTCATAAGTCATAATTTATTATTGCTTGCTGTTGCTTGTTGTTTGCAACCTTATTATACGTCAGATTATGGTGGGCTGCAGCAGTGGTATCTAATATTGTGACCAAAAAATGGAAATATGGATTGACAGAGGGGTCCTCAGCTCTCTCTCTTACTCTTTCTCCTCCCTCCTTTCCTATAATATACCCTCTGTGAAATCTCTAATTAATGCAGAAAATGCATTAAGAAAAGTTTTTCATTTTTAACAACAAGCCTCTTGTTGACTGACTTTTTTTTTTCAAAACAGTATTAATTCATGCAGCTTAAATTTATATTATTAAACACAAGTCTATTTTTAACTCTAGGAATTAATTTAATCTTCAATAACCAACCATCTAGCAAACAAATTACACAAAATCAACATTCCCACGTAAGGCTTGTTGCTATGGACACATCAATGTTCAATGTTTGCAAAATTTGTGCAAAAAAAAAAAAAAGTGACAACAATACCAGTCTTCTCCTCCATAGACATATTCCCAAAGCAGGTAAAAACTATTGTTAGCTTGCAAGGGTTGTTGACTCACGGCAGCACGTGATAGAGGTGATATCACATAGTCTGTAGGATATATCCTCTGGGAATACTGAGCATCTGTGCATTTTGTACCAATCTTCTCAATCTATCAATTGTATGTTGGATTATTTTGCAGGATAAGTGAAGACTGTGACTGACTAATGGCTCTAGATGAAAAGTCAGGGAATCACCTAAGTTAGTAGGATACATCCTCTCTGGACCATGAAGGCCTGTGCAAAATTTCACTTCAATGAACAGTTTCAGAAACTCATGATGATGTTTGCACAAAGTGGAAGCACCATTTTTACACCTCGCTACTTCCCACCAGTTTAGTTCTATCCATTTATTTTTTAATATACTTGAACAAATGAAATTATAATTTACTTTACAATAATTTACTTTAATTGTCAATTCTCAACATTCCTATTATGTGCATTTTTTTTAGAAAACAGTAAAACTCAGGTGGGCTGTATTGTTTTTCTAGGAACTTTCCCACCTCTAGTATGACAGAGTGCACAAGGTTTAAATTGGCTTCCACAGGAATTAGGTGTTCAGTACAGATTTGCTAACAAGTGCACTTAATGCCATTACCTTGCTCATACTATAGTCTGTGCACACACATCGAAATCCAAATAGGTTTCCTCAGTGTGGTTTATCATTGTTTTATCTGGACGTGCTTAGTACATGATAGATCTTTTTGAGGAATGCCGGACAACGCCTGGAATGTCCTAACCATGATAGAAAACATGTGCGTCAGACGAGGAGGTTGGTTGGTGGGAGATAATGGAATGTCACATGTATGCCTGAGGGGGCTGCTCCAGTCAGATATCTCAGGTACCACACGTGGATCATACAAGTCAGCTGCTTTTACTCCATAAACCACCCAAGCCTCCTCTGTAGTGTGCACTCCTCTCTGTAAATGTCACAGGGTGTGCGAGGGGGCTTCACTTATTCAGTACAACCACCCCAATATACAGTATACACATCCTCTGAATACACACACAAATACAACATTGAGGCTGTGCAGTTGAGCAAGAGTCATAAATCTGAGCATTTTTATTCTGGTCTAACTACATCCACAAATCCCACCTGACCCCCTTGGACAGCTACTGGCCTGAGGATTCAGACATGCAGACTAACTATCTAATAATGCATGCACGCAGTTGAAATGCTTCAGGCTAGGTGTGGTGTGGCTTTAGCTGCAACAGATTAAGAACAAGCAATGTTTTTTTTTTTAGCCACGATAACACCGTGGGCTCTAGGGATGACAGTGTCACTCAGCCTTTTAGTCAGTTCACCACTCCACACCAAAATACCTCGACAATTCATTCTCATGTAACTTCTACTGTAAATTTCTGTGTGCTATATTGGAATCAATACACATTCACTTCACTACAGAGGTACTTTTGGCTTCAGCTGTGTTTCTGTGCATGGTATTATATTATCGATCACCCATGGCTGCTGTGCGGCGGAGGCAAAGGCTGCATTGCTCTGTGCAGGAGCTGCTGGGGTGCCCACAACTTCCAGCCTGCGAGCACGTCGATAACGAGCAGCCGCCTCTCTGACAGAATCGTTTACTGGCTGGAGGGCTTGGAGACGAAAGTGGAGTGTGCATGCCTGCCTCTAACCTACTTAAGCCTCACGCTGCACAAATGGAAGTGTTGATATGCAACATGAGATGTCCTGGTGGATTCCTGCCTGCAAGTAGACTAACCAGAATAAATGTGTGAGATTAATGCCAGAGGAAGTACTGATGGTATTACTGTGTGTGTGTGTATATATGTGTGGGTGGGTGTGTTTGATTTATTCATTGCTTATGTCAGCATGGGAGTTTAGAGCCATATTACTTAACAAGTGTATCTTATTGCAAATCATACATTTTCCAGGGTAAAATAATCATCTACATCCAAACCTTTCAGTTTCCACAGCCGCATAGTGTCAAAATGTGCACGTATGAAAAAGAAAAACATGCGAGTTTCTTGGAGAGGGAATACTCACTGACTTGGGTGTGTGCTCTTGCTGTCAGCTAAGGAGCTATAGCATAGTTTCAGTGACTCCAGTTGGCTCCTTAATTCTATTTGCCTCTCAGGGGGACCTCCCCCAAACCTCTCACACACATTTTTAGAGAGCTTTGTTGGGCAAGTGGGGGAGGGGGGTCTCTACTCCCTGCTCCCACTGAGTCTGGACAAGACACATAAATCACACACACAGACACACACGTACCAGTACTGCTATGTCATGAGGCGACGGGGTCTAGTATCTGAACCAGTGGGCCTCCTCTCTTGCCTTAAATGTTGGAAGGGGCTGGAAGTAAAGAAGGAAGAGGTAGAGAAACAGAAGAAGGAAGGCAGGGGGAAGGGTGATTTATTAGTGTGCTCACTTTCAGAGATGTACACTGTAAAACTCGTATTTCTATCTTTATTATTATTGGAAGTGTGAAGTTTGCATACAGACAGTTTGTCGTTTGTCACCATGTATGTGTGGATTTTCAGTGCTCTGGTTTCCTCTCACAGCCCAAAGACATGCAGGTTAACATTCATATATTCAAGGACGTATTACTGACTTAGTAATTAGTCACTTAATTTATTTGTTGATCAACAGAAAATGAATCTGCAACAGTATTGTTAACTGAGTAATCATTCTGGTTTATATCAGTATAAAATGTATATTCTCAGATTTTGGACTGTTGGTCAGACAAAACCAGCTATTTAAAGACAACATATTGGTCACAATTTTCTGTTATTTTATACATAAAATAAACAATTAATTAAAATAGAATAGTCAATAATAAAAATGATCAAATACATACATGTAGATGCATGTAAAAGAATCTTCACCATCTGTGTTGGTGGGTTATTATCATTATAATTGATCAGGGTTAATAAAATCACATAGTTTCTCTGTGAAATAGATAAATACACTTTTTTACTATCATACTGTCATACTGCAGCTGTACACTGCATCATAAAAATAATGCTGTTGCTCTTTCCATGTCTTCTACATGGATCATCAAGTGCACATTTAAAGTCCCTTCTACCGGGTTCTTGTTTTAAAACAAGTCAGCTGGAAACACTGGAGAAGTCGGCCAATCAACTCATAAAGCTCACCTTGATGTTAATTAGCTAGCTAGCTGCAGCTGATAAATGATGCCTGGAACAGTTGTCATTTCAGCAGGCAATGATTTGATTATCATTTAGACAGGACATAAATGTTCTTTGTGTACCCCTGTTTAAAATCTGAATGATCTGCTGTTTCTAAATTGACTAAAATGTGTTGCTTCCATGTGGTTATATTTCAGGAATTATTCCAACATCTTATAAGTGCCACTTTTTTTTTCCAGAACACAGGATTATATTTTTAGCATCTTTTTTCCCTTACTCATTTTACAATCAAAAGTGTATCTAATAAGCATAACATGGGGCAATACAATATTTCCACAAAAATGCTCGCTGTTATAGTAAACATGTGCCTGTGTGTCTCTGCTCAACTGCTAGTAGACTCTGCTGGCCTCAACCACAGACCCAGACACTAGCTGGGAACCGGGCCTGGGCTCAGAGGAGAGCAGCTTCCTGGTCAGGAAGTTACCGAGGCAGGCTGTGGCCAATGGAGCTGCCAGCTAATAGACCAGCTCCTCCAAAACCACTGAGTGAATACAGGAAGATATGGAGCCACTGTGGGGGAGGAGAAGTGAGGAGGCTCTGAAGAAGGAGATGAAAACCATATTTTGTCTTAGCTGCAGTGGTCAACCTTGCACCTGGATGGTTACTAATCCTACGCTACCACATTACCTAAGTGTTTCATATGTGAAATGTTTATACTCACAAATTAAATTTCTTTCAGAATGATTTAATTTATTATGATTTAATCCAAGTCTTTACATGGGGCATTTATTCTGATTGGGCTGCTATTCCGTTATAAAAATGCTCTATGTAAAGAAGCCAGTCTGTGTGTGGCAATGTCAGTCAGCAGGTCAGTCGACGACCACTTGATCCAGACTGAAATATCTCAACAGCTATTGGATGGATTGCTATTACATTTGGTACAAACATTTATGTTCCTGTCAGGATGAATTGTAATCACTTGATCCTTTTCATAACCATCAGGTCTGCTAATTTGATGTAATGCTGTGGTTCAAAACGAAATAGTTACAAACCTCATGACATTTGATCCATTAGCCTGTGTTTGGCACTTATCAGCATATGAGTTAGGGTTAGTATGCTAACATGCTAACACTAACTAGAATGGTGAATGTAGCAAACATTATACCTCCTCAGCATCAGCATAAAGGACACTGCAAAATCAATCTCAACCAAGTTCAGAGTGCAGTGTACAGTATGCTTTCGGTTTATACTTGAAAAAAAAATCCAAAATTCACACAAATTTACATCGTCAATCAAAGCAAAGACTAACTAAATTAAATCTTACCTTCTT
Organism: Lates calcarifer; assembly: GCF_001640805.2. NCBI lineage: Eukaryota > Metazoa > Chordata > Actinopteri > Centropomidae > Lates > Lates calcarifer. The sequence goes on from NC_066845.1 coordinate 16,958,546, forward strand.
TTCTAGGTGTTTGAGACAAAGTTGGTTAAGTTAAAATTAACATTAAAATTGGCAGTTTAGGCAGTATTGCTGATAAATGGTCACTGCAGTAAAGACACTGGAGTGTACAGGAAGAGTAGGGTGGAGGATGGGCAATGCCTAGGAGTCTGCTCCCACCACCCCACAACCCCACCAACCCACTCACATCACAGACAATTACACACACAGACTCACACACTATTCTGCAGCTTCCACTCGGAGGCAAAGAGATCCATAAATCGTGTCACAGCCCCCAGACAGGGACAAGCCTGGCCTTTGCCTCTCTTCCATATCACCCTGACTCATCCAATGTACACAAAACTCAGACTCAGCCTGGCCTTAGCCTGTTGTCTCTTCTTCTAACATCAATGGGGAATAGAGAACAAGAGAATGTAAATATTTGATTAAATATGTATAAGCAGGGACTGTGAGAGTCCTTTGGGTGGATCATGCATGTGTGTTTGTGAATGCATTTGAGTGAGCCGCTTTATCAGAGAGATATGAGGAGACAGGAGGAAAGAGTGGGTTGACATTTTGCCCGCTAAAGCATGCATTCATGGCTGTGCTGGTATGTTTAAGACAATGTCTAAATCTTAGAATATTTTTACAGCTGATGAGACTCACTCACAAAACAGTGTGATGCAACAATGAAACATTTAATCATGTGCCCATTGACTGCCATTGAAGAAGACATTTGCATTAGGTTAAACAGGTCCTGGGAAGAAATCTTACATATCATGTGGCTGTCACATGGTGAGCTTTGAGTGTCCATCTCTGTATTTGATATTCAGGGTGGGGGGGCTTCAGTGTTTGAGAACATGTGCGAGGTGTTAACCAGCTCTTGGAGCTTCCAGTGCCGGCTGACGCCACCTCAAAAGAGCATCATTAATTACCATGCCATTATCAGAGTTGAATGCTGGCTGGGGGAGATTAATGCTGCGAGGAGCTGCTAGTGGATTAAAGGTCACATCCTGTGTGTTAATCACCCAGCACCCCTGACCCCTGGAAGGAAACACAGTAGAATGGGCACATTATTGCCACCTGGCTGGGCACCAATCATTACCAGGATCAAAATGAAGACTGGTCCTCTGAGCAGACAGTAAATGGATAGGAGAGAGAAAAACATAAAGAAAAAGGATGTACGTTTTTAGAAAACTGCAGGAAAGCAATAAAGCTGCAAGAGGGATATAGAGACAAATATAATAAGTAAGACATGGAACTTGCAGTGGTGGTGTTAATACTCTTAATAGTTTAAAATGATTGCAAAGGTCACTGAGTGTAAAGCTGCTCCAAGGCTGCAACTATAGCCACTGTTGTCAAGTTACACTTCAGCACAGAGACAGGAGCAGAAGCAAAGGATATCACTGTCATTGAGATATTTCAAACAAAACATCCAATGTGTGTCTTACACAAGCCTTTCAGCATATACTGTATGGTGTATTGTTTGGCTCTTTCACAGTCTCCTCTCTGTCTCTTACGGACATAAACACACAAAGACCCTATACAACTCTGTTTCTAACACATTCTACACTTAGTGTGAAAAGCCTTGAGGACTTTCCAAGGTGTATGGATTAATTTCTGGGTGTTGAAGAGAAAACGCTCGCAGGCTGGATCGGCGATTCTATATCACATTTCTGCAGCCCACACACACCTCCCACTCTCCGACATCTGACAAGAATCTCTTAGATCGGATGTGACTCACTAGCTTTGGCAGTCGAAGGCTAAATTCTTCTTCTGTTACTCTCTTACGATGACCACTGAGCTCTTTCCACTGGCTGTATTTTTTTTTTCTCTCGTAGTCAGCCACAATGGACTCTAGCCTCTGATGTGTGTTGTCATACTGAAGAGCACACTGTTTTACAGGGATTTACATTCTGTCAAAATGAGGTTTAGATTATACTCACATGAACGCCATCTGTCAGCTGCGGTGGTGTATTTCATATAAATCTGTGGCACATGTAGAGTTAGTGTGGTGTTATATCATCTATTAATAGGTATTTTTCTGAGTATTCACGAGAGCATGACAAAAGACTTTTCTGAAAGCAAACTTCAAGTGTTGTTGCCTCTGTGCTAGAGAACAGAAGGCCAGATCAGGTGGAAAAAGGAACACACAGTGTGAATGCTCAGGGAGCATTGTGGATGCTTACAGAGCAAGCTCTATTCTCAGAGGACCCCACATTCCTGCATCAACACTTTCCAGGATGCAGGGGCTTGGTTCACTGCTCGTTTGATGGACTATTTTCCCTCCTTCCCGAGCAGGGCTGTGTACATTTTGACCTTGGTGTCAGCAGAGTCAGACAGAAGCTGCTGAATAGGATATCTCCCTCTTCCTCAAGGACGTATATGGCAGCTATCTCTTTTGTGTTTGTTCTGATGACTGTGGAGAGTGATACTGAAATGAATTTCTGTGTGTTAAATTTATGTGACATGTGTACTCTATTTGGTCCAATGGGAGCACCATCCTGTTTTTTTATTCTTGGACCATGTGTCAGTATGTCAGTAATGTGAAACATGAAACACGCACATCTATGCCTTCTATCATTAAAGAAGCTATTAATATTTGAGCTGAGCTAGCAATGTGGCTGTATGGATGGCAGTGTTGGTCTGTTGGTCTTTTTTTGTATATACATGCTTGGTCTCCAGTGGATGTAGATAGATAGATAGACAGACAGATAAATAGATAGATAGATAGATAGATAGATAGATAGATAGATAGATAGATAGATAGATAGATAGATAGATAGATAGATAGATTGACTGACTGACTGACTGGTTGATTGATTGACTGATTGACTGATTGATTGATTCCCAGCAGCCTAATTGGTAGTACTAAATAAAACCTGTTACATATTGCTATGTTAGGATTGTCACTGTGAACATGTTAGCATGCTGATTAGCACACAAAGCTAGCATGGCTACAGACTCCTGTTATGATAAAAACTGATAGAACTGCTTAGCTGTAATGTGAAAGGGGGCAGTTGTGGTGAATTCAATAGCATCTTGCAGTCAATTGTTTTGTTTTTTTGTTGCCTACAACTTCACTGTTTTGATTCACTCGCACTGCTCACAGCAGGTTTTCGGTCACATACTGCAGTTGTTTTCAGAAAAAAAACAAAAACACTTCAAAACCCACTGTACACTATCTGCCCAGCACCAAATAGCAGACTGACAAAGCTAGCAACTAGGTAGTGAATGTAATGGAGCATTTCAACAGTCTAAGAGGCAGATCCCTCAGGAGCTGGTGGGGAACAAAAATAGAGCTAAAAGAAAGCAGGCTAAATATTGGACTTATTTGCCAGGTGGCCAGAAACATAACTCCAAATGAATGTTAATGTTGTCCAGTAACTGCAAGGTTGCATAAATAGGCAATTTGCTGTTAACATCAGGTTACCTATATCAACTTTGAAGGTTACTCTAGGTCAGCGTTGTGTGTTTACAGCTTATTTCTGCTGCTCTGAAGCCAAAGAATCATTAACTGCAGGTTTGATTGCCAAGATATGTTTCTGTATCTTTATTACAATCATATTTCCATTACTGGCATTCTGTTTCATTGCCTCGGAGACAAGTGATAAAACTTAAAGGATCGCTTTTTTTTAGAGCGGTCTGATAACAATACAACATTTGACAGTCCTGCAACATTTCAGTGTTGCTTAAACCACAAGAGGTGTATGTACTGAATTTTTGTTTCTTTGTCCCTTGTGTTTCATGTGGCCGAACACATTACAAATGACTAATCTGAAGGAATCAGCAACACTGTAGAAGCACCTACAGCTGGGAGTGGAACTATTAAGTCTGTGTGGAACAGTGGAACAGCTTAAAAATAGCTCAGTCTTCCATTGTCCTGTCAGGGTCTGAGTCTTGGGCTGCTGCAGTTCACAGGAATATGCATGCCTGGAGACTCCTTCTGCTTTTTTGACAGTGAGAGTGAGATGTAATCAGGTTGTCTGTCTGTTAAAAAGGCTTGGCTGAGTACTGAGTAGGGAAACAAACTCTGAATGCCCCCGCAAAGGCTTACTATTGTTGCCTCACAACACAGAGAGGATAGCTGTCTATGACATACTGCAGTGTAAAGGCTTAGCTTTGAGGAGAGACATTCATTTGATTTCATTTCAGTTTCAAGAAAGCTTGTGTAACTGCGCTTTCCCCATCCAAACACCTCAAACCAGTAGGTTATATTGTTGGAGGATCTCTCCATGGGCAAATCTGGATTCTTGACTCAAGATACAAGCAGTGAAATCCTCCACTGTGTGATCAAAGTCTAACATTTACTCAGCTGACACCGGAGCTGTTGGGGGAAAAAAATGGAGACTCAAAGATGGGGAGCGACTGATAGGGATTTTACACTGTCTTTCCGTGGCATGCTTGAGTGTCGAGCTTCCTCCTCTCAGCCGTGCTGCTGAAAAGCCCTTCCCTCAGGGTGTCTTACTCAGCCTTAACACAGACACTGCCACTACCTTGTGATCTCGCTGCAAAAAGCACATAAAAGATCATTCTCAAACACACACACACACACACATGCACAGAGACAGGGAGTGTGTGACAGAGATTACTTCAGTCACCGTAACTGTCAGTGCACTCTATTCTTATCTCTGTACTGTTATCAACTCCCTGTAGACTATAAGCTCTGTTGACATTTCACCTCATTTCTGGTGTAAAATACTTCCAAGGCCTTATTATCATCATCACATGCCTTGTTCCATAGTAAAGAACTATTTCCAGCACCTTCCTTGCATATTCAGTTTGCCCTCAAGGTTCATTTAAAATGATTGCTCTGTTTATAGTACATCATAATCTTTGCCATGCATACACCTTCACTGTTCCAGTTTATCAACAGCATTGCTTATGAATTAGGTGAACCTTATCAATCATTTACCAGTTTGTGTGTTGACATTCTCTTAGATGATAGCACTCTGAGTCATATGACACAGAGAATGTATGCTTATCTTTTCACCATCCACCCACAGAAAAAGAATAAAGACACTGTGTCCATGTGAAAAATGGCTAATGCATCAATTTCTGTGCTCTGTAAGATGCATGTGCATGTGATCGTTAGATGCTGCAATGTGCTGACTGTGTTCTGTTGTGTACGCTGAACTACCCCCTGCGCAGCTCCCCTAAAGTAACCCATCCCCCCAGCCGAGACATTTTTCCTCTCTATGTGTGACTACATTACGCTGGCTTCCCCTCCCCCCACCGAGTGAGCCTTCTGAGCTGGTCCCTGGGGTGGGTGTCGGTGTGGAAGGTAGGCCTTTTTCCCTGTCCATGGGATTGTTATTGATGAGGTGAGGTAATGGATCTCCCCGCTGTGCTCACAGGGACACTGAGGATAAATCAGACAGTGGGTAAGACCCAACCAGCCATTCCACCTTTCTCCAGACTCAACTGCCATTTCATTAGTTTTATTTATGGGGGTTCTGCACTCTTCTGAACCCCTCCCCTTTCTGTCCTCCCACTGAAAATACTGCTATTCTTCTTCTTCCTCCCTTATATAGTGCTATGGCAACCCATATACACCACAGTCTCTCTATCCTCCCCTTTTTTCCCTGGAAATCCTAGTATTTTCCCTCCCACACATCTTCCCGGGAACTCTTCCCTGCCTAAGTCTGGTTTATGTGGAAGTGGAGGGGTGGGCAGCCTGTGAGCCTCTAGCTTGTTATCATGCAAGGACAAAAGGCTGTGCAGATAGTGATGTGCTCTGAAGTGGTGAAGGACTCAGCCCTGGCTGAGCTTTTAACATTAGATGCAACATTGCAAGTCCATCCAGCTCTGCAGGAAGTGCTGAGCTGTATTTGAGTTGGCTGAGCAGCAGCTATTCACCTCTGGGCTTACAGCTCAGCCACTTAGCAAGAAAACTACAGCCAAAACTGGCTTTGTCCTTGAGGGAAGAGAAAGGAATTCCTTATGTGTCCTTGCTGGAAATTACTAATTGAACTCTTATCATCACCATAGGATCAAATGTCAATTTTCCTGTCAGAGATGGCGTCCATTATTGGTAGGCAGGCTTTCCCTGTTCTGCTTGAAAAAGGTGAACAAGCTATCATCTCACTTCTATATCCATGTTAGCAGAGTACCACTTTGATTCTCTTCAGCTCTTTCATCACCATGTGCATCTCAGCTGCCAAGATTTACCACAACTCAGCATCATGTACTGAAGAGAGTCCGCAGCACCTGATTTCACCTGTAAAAAGGCATCAAGGTTATCACTGCTAGTGCTTTCTGTAGATGTTGTGGCATACGATCAGGGGGCAAACATCTAAGCTGACTAGCTACTGTATTTAAAATTACCATTGCCAAAATCTGATCCGTGTGTGAATGCAGATATACATGCATAATATATGCTGTATCATGTCTCTGTATCTAATTTATTTAAAGCACTGGAACCTGGATTAGACATGAAAAGCAGTGAATCATACTCTTCCTCGCATGCTTCTTCCATTAGAAGGAGATGGGAATGAGGTTTTTTTTGTGTGTGTTTGTTTCATGGTGAATATTGATGTCATGACGGTCATGCTGGAACATGTCCATACAAGGTCCACTCTAGTTTACTCCACATGAATCCATGCAAGCTAACAGATGGTTGACTGAGCTAAGCTCCTGCACTGCTGTGCTACTGCCAGTTTCATTACAGGGGGTTCGCTTGGACATGTGACAAGTGTGAATATGTCTGTCACGCCCATGCAGCCAGTACCACCGAAGAAATGTGAGCACGATTTGCCACATGAAAACAGAGAACACATGACATCATGACATGGCTCTTATTATCTATTCAGATTCATTACTGAAACACATGCAGCAGTGTGGTATATATTAATTGATTATTTTGTTGCAATTTAAAATACATTTGTCTAATACCAACTACCAATCAACACAAATACAAATGGTGTGTTCATTACTGTGGTTATTTAAACAGTCGGTTAGGTTAAATCACAAACGTGAACAATAAATTTCACAGGATTTCTGCCCAGCACAGATTTAAACTCAATTCAAACCACTATCAGGGATAAAAATGCTGTTAAAATACATGAATATATGATGTAACAAAGACACAGAACATAATCCAACTTTGTACTACATGTGGGCGAGGTTGGAAAGACTCATATTATGTCTCAACAGTAAAATTTAGTCTACATATGATCTTGATAAAAGGAAGGAAAGGAAAAAATGAGAGAAAAGTGTGTGTGCTGGCAGTCGGCCAGTGTGGACAGACTCAGGAAGTTAAGCCGGAATTCCAACAATGCAGGCAGTCGTTAGACTCTTCAGTGAGATGCTGCCATTTCTGCTCTCAGTGCTGTCTTTGTTGTGGCGAGGAGGAGGCAGTTAGGTGAAATCCTGTGGCTGTGAATAAATTTCAGCCCTGTCTTTGCACTGTAAACTGAGACTGATTTGTTAATGATACCAGTAAAATAGTATTATGATGAAGCAGATAGAAAAACAGTCTCCTCTCCTGCTTTCCATCTCTGTCTCTGATATGTACAGAGAGAGATAATTTTCCCATGCTGCTTGACTTGAGCCCGGTTGTGACAATAATAAATGCCAGCGATGGCAGAATGAAATATGTCCCGGCTAAAAATGTACATCATAGCCAAAGGAAGAACCTGGCATGTAATTATACCAGTGTTATAAATAGCAACACATGCCTTGTAATATCCATCATCCTTGTCTGAGGATCACATTACACACGCAACATGTGATTTCAATTAGAGATATTTCATGTTTTTAGAATATGCATAGATTTTATGTCTCAGATTTAATTGTGCTTGAATCCAATTAGTCCAAGTCTAACTGAAGAGCTACCCCTGAAGACAATAGAAAACTAAGAATGGCAAAGTGTAATAATGTGTTTCTAATCAGCTGCAGTTTTGGAAGATGGCACCAGCAAACGACTATTTGAATTTGTAATCAAAGCTGATCATTCACAAAGGGGAGCTCCATTAATCTGGTAGACTCCTGATGGCAGTTCATCTTTTAAGAGTGTGGTTTTGATGAGGATTTTCCCTCCAGCCTCCTCTCTTGTTCTGAAGGATTGTCTGTTGTTCGTCTATTATTTCAGAACTGTAATGACTGTCTGCAGTGCATCTATCAACTGACAGCCTTTGAAATCTCTAAAGTCTGCTTAGCTGATGCAGTCACTCTCAGTGGTGTCTTTCATGTGGGCTCTGGATCTATTGAAACAATCCTCTCTAGTTCTTTTTTAATAACTTGTAGAAGAAATACCTCCAGTATTTCCCCCTGAAGTGGACTGCAAATTTATTTTTGCAATCACTGAAAGTGTCCCTTGTTCAGATGTGAAGTATTTACTGGTTGAGAGATTTTAGGATCTCAGGAAAGTTCATCTGTCCATTTGGGCTTTGTCTGAAGCTCCATTTAACTCTACAGGGGATCTGGCTGCAGATGAAACACAGCTGTTGACATCAAAACTGGCAAGTGAGAAACATTTGTGCTTTATCAGTGAGCTGACAAATTGGGCATTGCAGAGATAGGGGATAGATTAAACCGACAGATGTCTGGGCCCAGAAAGCCCAGCTGAAATAAGCAGCCCTCTTTCCTGCTCTGTGAAGGCCGGATGAAGAGATGGTGGTTATACTGATGGTTAGAGGGGGTCTCCCAAACCACAGAGCAGAAAGAAAAACATGGGGAAGAAAAACAATCCCATCTGACATCATAGGAAAAGCTGCCGCTGAAATTTAGGTCAAGATATAGCCTGCCTGAAGTGTGCCAGATAGTTATATGGTCAAGTATAAGTCAGGTTGCCAACGCCTTGTCCAGGCTGAATGACTTAATGTGTAATCAAAATTATACAATATAAAATGAGCTGAAACTAATTGCCCTCGCCTGTCAGAACCAGGATTATGTGGCAGCAGGTTTCTTACTTTAATGAGCACCACTGACTGACTTTAATACTTTTAAACAAAATCTGTTCTGTGAGTGAAACAGCTGCAGCATGGGTGGTGGTTTTTAGAAGCCAGTGTAGCTGTGTGAAGCAGACAGAGAGGTTTCAGACCATTTAGAGGGCACTGGCCTCAGCAGAGTCATCAACTATGTACACAGCATGGGATGTTGTGATCTTCCCAAATACTATCCTTCAGTGTTAAGTCACTGTATTCACAGCTTGTACTTCTCCGTGGGCATCAAGCAGCACAGATGTAGACTTCCTGGAGTGTCAACGCTTCAACTGACCCCTTCTGGAACCTCTGAATTCAAACTGGAGCAGGGAGGGAGGGAGGGAGAAAGAGAGAATACAGAAGGTTTGTCCTCATAGCTGTGGTGTGAGGGACAATATATGTTGTTGATATTATGACAATGTGTGCCAACAATATGTTTAAACAGCAGGGATGGTGATTCAGGTGATGGTAATGCTAAATCCTAAGTTTACTTGCGAATGTATTTTAGATAGATAGATAGATAGATAGATAGATAGATAGATAGATAGATAGATAGATAGATAGATAGATAGATAGAACTATTGTATCTGTTGCATCTGCCTATTTGTAATTGTAGAATTTGTGTGTTGCAAGACATAGATGGAGATGGAAGCAACATATAGCCTATATAGCCTATTTGTGAAGAAATGCAATGTATGCTGATCAGCAATTGTGCAGTATGTGAGCGTTTTACCTCATCATATCATAGGCATAGCACACACACGTACATAAATCCACAAATATGAACATGTTTGAATAGATGATATGAACAGAAATAGGCTGTGTAGCCTACAGCCCATGTGCAGGAAGGGAGGCACAGGCAGATCCTAAGAACAAAATGTTTTGTTTTGATGCCTTATGGTAATCTCTGGCTTTAAGACTACATCAGTATATCACTGAATTTGTTGTGAGTATGGGAAATGTGCAGTCCTTGAGTAAAGAGGAGGGGCGAGAGAGCATGCGGACCTATTGAAAGAGAAAGAGAGAGAGAGAGCGAGAGAGAGAGAGAGAGAGAGGCGGTTCATCCCCGCTATGGTCTCGGCAGCAGCGGCTCAGGGAGTAGTACCAGACCACTGTGTTGTGCAGGAACAGGCACGACATAGCTGAAAACTGCCAGCGGAACAAATGAAAACGAACACTACGCTTTCGTGTGGATTAATTCAGGGGCGAGACACTCAATCGAAGCGAGAAGCTCTTTAAGCGAAATTGGATCGACTGACGAGGACTGGGACATTCGCTACTGTACGATAACACCGCCGAATGGTTTCTCTTGCCCCGCCGCTAAGGTTAGTTAGCTTCCATGGCTGGCTGTCCGTTGGTTTGGGAGGTGGGGGTTGGGGGGGTCTGTCTGTTCTGTTGTTGGACGACGGGGTCCGGCTATTCTTTGGAGGAGAAACATACATAGCAGTATTGACCTTTTCGAGGCTATACGTTGCGTTTAGCTATACGGGCAGTGGAACATTTGGGAAATGTAATATTAGAGAACAGAACAACTAGCTGGTTGCTCACTCCACTACAGTACTCATAGTTGGCTGGCTATCATCAGCTAGTTAATTATTTTATAAATCAGGAACACGTGCTACATGGCTAGGCTAAGCTAGCTAACAGCTAACGACGCTAGCTACCTAAGCTAGCTGTCAGAACTGCGGAGAAGCTAACGCCGATTTTATTGAACAGAATTAATCCTACTCTAGTCTCCTCCATTTTTTCTATGTAAACACACAGTTCCATTTATGACACCACCAGTATTCACTATTAATAAATCATGTCAACTGTCTACTATGTGTCAGTATGTTGTGGTGTCTGGCTAACTTAGTTAGCCTGCTAACTTAGCTATGCACAAAAGCGCCGGGTTTACGTTTATAAACAGTAGTTTTATGTGTTGATTTAATGCGCTGTGTCGATAGCTAAAGTAACGTTAGCCGATAATGCATTGCTTTGTTGTCAGAAGAGTGATAAGCCGTGATTTGTTTATTATAGTTGTCTAATCAGCTTGATGCCAAGTCACTGACCCAAGTAAATCGGACTGATCGGTGAGGTAGCGTTAGTGGCTGGTTGTCTTGGATCGATAAGTTGATGTTGTGACAGTATACGTGCTTTTGAGTTGAACTGTGGTTTTTAATCTCAGATTATGTCTAACATTTGAACACAATTTGTGGGCAGGCTGCTTTAGGCGTCACTACGATTGAAGATAGATATCCATCCGTATAAGCAAACGTTATTGTTTCAGGCTGTCTCACTTGCCAACTGAGCGTAATGTTGTCAAACTTTTAGTGCAGGCTCATCTTTATAGACACGTTGTTAACATCTTAATAGAACAGCCAGACCCTTATTGTGTAATGCTCAAACATTACCCAAAGTTAGATCATTAACATAAACAAAGTAAACATGCGTTGTTGTGGAAAATAGTTTATGTCTGTTTTTGTCAGCTGCCCTATCTCTGCAGCCCTTTCCACGAGAAGCAGTCAGATTCATTGTACTTTTTGGCTGTGATTTAACAATTAACAACAACATTACTGTGCACCATCATCACTGCCTCTGGACATGAAGATAACTGAATTTAAATTGTGACACAGCCAAATATGCCTTTAAATAAATGTTCCAGCAAATTTGTTCTAAGCTATATATAACCTTACACAGTTTAACTGAATATGAAAACACCATACTCCAAAATACTTTGAACAATACATATTCACATTTTTATGTTGTGCCATATACAGCGAATGTGCTCTTATTTCTACGTAGCTTTGACCCTCTATTGCATTAAAGTCACAAATGCTGGGCAATAAGTTACAGATTTCATTCAGAGAATGTTTATATAGTCCCTAATGTTTAGACTGACATTTGGTGTGATGTGGTAATTTAATTCATTTTGTACAGGGAGTTTTTGGACTATTTTTGGGCTGAGACACTTAAGCTCATTCTGCTACTCACGTTAACCAATCGCCTGTTGAGCTTTGTCAGTAGACAAACATGGCACACTCTTTCTTAGAACTGCTGTTATTTAATTTTTTATTGAAAAGTTTGTTCACCCAAAACACAAAAACATATTTTGTCACATACTACCGGTGGTTTCCAGCCATACTGATGGATTCAGTTTTGTGTGCTTTTGAGATGTCTGTCTCTGAAACTTCTGCTACTAGCCCTAAACAGAGCACATAAATGGACTTGCTAGATACTTAGTGCTAAGTGATACCTTTTTTTTGGTGAACTGTTCTATTTGATTATGTAACCCAGGGATTCCCCTAGGAAATTGTTTAGCAGAGGTGGTAGGCCATGATCTCGATGCATCATATCTGGTGATCCACTTACAAGCTGATGATCTTTAAGCAACACTCACTAAATGTATAAAATGTGCTGTTTGTTGCACATCTGCTAGAAAATTACACACATCACCATCAAGAGTTATTTTAGGGCTTAATACTGGTATTGATTTGATTGATGTTTTGATACCATAGTCTGTTGAGTGTTGAGTGCATTATTCTGCAGGCATCTTTTTTAGCTGTTACCTTTCCATCTGTATTAATAGGGCTCTAAATGTGTGTGTGTGTGTGTGTGTGTGTGTGTTTTAATTTAATCTGTAAAGTACATCCCCTAAATAAATTGCACGAGAAGATATAATTGAAGTGATGATTCAAATGTCTGATCAAAGAATAAGAACAACAGACTTTGAACAGACATTTGGTTCAGTAAGTTAGTATAGTTAGTAGTTAAACAAGCAGTTTCCAGGTATTATACAAAGATGGTGTGTCAGTCTAAAGAGCACAAAGTCTGCTAATAATCTGTAACAGTGTGACATTGCTGACTTGAGTTCTGTGTGTTCATAGTACAGTGTCCGCTTGTTCGGGTTGTAAAGGGTTAAATGAGAGTAAGGAGATATCTCCCCCTTATCCAAATGGTAATGGGGGCAAAGATAATCCTGTGCTCAGTGTGGTGCCTCAGGGAGACCATTTCACTGCTAGTTCAATTTCTACTCGTATTATGAAACACAACATAGTTATGAAACTAGAAAGGGCAGAGTTCTTGCTCATTTTATTGTCTGTAAAGGATAAATCCTCACAGTGCATTCTTGTGAGGAGAACAAGCATGTTGCATCATCATAAATCATGAAAGATTTTCATAAAATTTCAATAAATTGTCACTTTTCAGTAGGGCTGTACCACTCTGTTCTTTTAAGAAAGAAGCACTCTACCACTGTCAGAGATGCTCCACTATCATTCTAATCATTAATCCAGCAGTCAGATCAGAGTAATTTTTAGGACAATTGTTTTAAATTGTAGAAAAGATATGATAACATAATGACGTAATGAAAATGCTGTAAAGGCACGCCATGAAAACACAACCTACAGGAATGCTGCTCAAGCTGCTTTGCTGCAATGTTTGTTTCACTGGAATATACCACTGCCGTTAGATCACCAGCATATACAGGTGCTTTTCTACTAGTGTAACATTGTGTCACTTATAAATGGCATGACACTGTTTTTACTGTCAGATACTAAGTTTCTGGTACAGATCATTAGGAAACTGGTTTGTGTACTCATGTAAAACATTGTGTAAATCATATTTTTTACAAGCTTTGTCTGTTATTTTATAAGGTAAATGTAACCTGTTCATTTGCATTCTTGATTGTAACCTCTAGCCTGTGCAGACAGCTAGCTAGAAAGTTGAATGTGCTTCCGTTGTTGATAGTTGATAGGTGCTGCACACCAAACCATACTGTGCTGACAGCAAGCTTCAAGAAACAAATGGCTACCTTTGGATATAAGAAATGGTTCAGGTTTTATAACTTTAAGGGCTATTAATTGGCCAGGCCTATAAGGAGACATAGCAGGCAAGGGCCCTCTGGGAAGTAGGGCTGGGTATCGTTCAAACATTTTTCATACTGTTTCCGTACAGTTTTCTAACATAAAAAATATACAACAAATACAACAAAAAATAATTGTTGCAAACAAGTGACAAGTCAGTGGAAGGACCTCTAAATCTTTGTGCAGTTGAATACGGAGCAACTTTCTGCTCCTAAATTGATTCAGTGCACGTTCAAATGCTTCATCAGATTGGTCGTGTTGCCTTAGCAACAATGTCCTTTTTGCAAATATTGCATCGTTCACTATTGGCATCAGTCTTGCTAAAATGGAGCCACACTTTTGACCTCGGTCACATTTTTTAACCGCTTCAACACACACACACTCACACACTGTAGTGCACAACCAGATACACGTGAACCACACCTGTGGGTGTAACCTCGTAAGTATTTTTCCTGTATGCCTCTATCGTGTGTAACATTACAGCCAATCGTCAGCAGCATTTTCAGATCTCAGTCATGTGATTAACTCATTGGTATTGAAATGTGGCACCGAAAAACAAAGCATCTTTCGATACCAGGTAGTATCGAAGCATTTCGGTCGATGCCATAAAAGAACCGAAGTTTGGTACCCAGTCCTACTGGGAAGACAAGTTCTTTTGAAAGAAAGTTTTCACTGTCCTTACCTTAATTGATGTGCTTACTCAATTTTTAACCAGAGCATGGTCAGCCAACATGCATGTATTGACGTCCTAATTCAACATGCTGAACTGGCTTAACAACAGGAGCTGACCAGAGCTAGAGACGTTTGGCAGCCCAACACAACCTGTCTGCTTGGTGTTTCAGGGCTTTGAGATGTTATTTTTTATCTGATGTAGCCTTTTGAACCTGAATTTCAGATGTTTATTTTGTTAGAGTTGACATTAAATCGCAAGTCAACATCTTCCTTAGCTAAGTGTAATTTCCACAGACAGATTTAATCAGTACTCAAAGGTGAGCGTCTTTAATTTAGGCAAATCCAGTCATTGTTCTATTCAGATTTTTTCAGATGCTTTACCAATGAGCACTTCATGCTGCATATTGAACTGAAATTTTATATTTACTGTAATTACAGCACACAAAACAATGATTATAGGGAAATTACACAATTTTGGTATGTTGTGGTGCACTTTATGAACCCTTAAGTTAACATGCAGAAACCAACAAGGGAAATATGAGGCAGTCACCGTGAAACTGCCTTCCAGGCGCATTCCCTCCTCCCACCCAGTTTCCCTCTCACTGAATGAGTAACAGCAGCTGTCTAGCATTTCTTGCTCACTAGTTGACTGCACCTGGTAGGTTTCGTGTGTGGAGAATGTTATGCTTGACTCAGTGTGGTAGAATATTATGATCAAGCACAGCTGGTCTGTTGCACTGCCTCAAATTACTCACAATCAAAGTGCCATTGAACTGGACATAGTGCCACCTCAGTTAAAGTGGCTGCATTGGGGCTGAGGTTGAGCAGTTTTCTGGGATTGCCAAATGGAGAAACCATGATTGTCACATGTTTTAGGAAGTGCCTTTCTTGTATTGGCTCCTGCAGAACCATGCAAATACTTCAAGTAGCCATTAGCCTATAGCCGTGTGATTTTTTTCCTCATCTTTAATGGCCTCCCACTTTCATACTCAGGATGCAGTTGTAAAGATGTAGTCATCAAAGGGAGGGGGCAGGGTGTGGGGTTATTGCTGGCCTTGGGGTTAATGGGGTCTGGAGGTCAGACTGATTCTGCGTCTGTCACTCTGTAGAGCTCAAAAGCCATAGGATTTATCTGTTGCTACCAGAAATTCAGTGAATTCTTGTAATATTTGCGAGAGCTAGCAGTTTTGACTCTGCAGTGTTTCTGCGTAACAAAGTCAAATCAGAGTCAGATTTCTCATTTTTACCAGTTGCCACACTCTCCTACATAAAATAATCAAATTCAGAGCCACTGCTGCTAGCTTAGTGGAAATAACAATCAACCCTCAACCTTAGCAAACCAACATGTTTACCACTGATGTGTGTTTTCCCCCCTGAAGTTGTCCTCTCAGGTAGCAGAGCTTACTCCTGAGGTGAGCATTGCTCCTACTGTGTCTAGCATCATGAGTTAAAATTTCAAACCAATATAATAGCCATTCCTCAGGTAATTATGATGTTGAATGAAACATGTTTTAATTTTGGGTTAACTGTAGATTACATGCCCCTTTTATCAGTCTTGTTACTAGCATTGCCTTTCTACACACATGATGTTGAAATGGGAGAGAGCGTATGGATTTTCTTTCCTCATTCATTTCATTTTTGTTTTTCTGAAAGTTTGTTGCATGTTATGACAGTCTGACTTCTCTAAACAGTCACATTTTCTATTGTGGCACTGTGGTTTGGAACAGTATTTAGACTGTTCCGCTTTCTGTGTGGAAGACTTGCCAGCTCTGTTACAGTATACAGTACGTAGTTCTCTGATAGAGAGACTGCACTGATACCAGATGCTGTGTCAGTTGCTGTGGCAGTCAGTGTGTGTGAATCTGCTACCTATTACATAAAGTTCAAGTTTAGGTACTTATTTGTTCTTTATCTGCCTGATTTGAAAGTGTTACAATAACTTTTGTTATGAAAGGGACTATATAACATATCCAGATACTGACAGTTAACTTATCCCATTTTGCTTTTTAAGTGTGTGAGTGAGTTTCTCAGTCAGAGATCCTCTCTAACTGCTCCTTACAGACGTGGTAACACAATCTAACTTGGATTTTTAAGCTGCTTAATTTACTATTTTTGGTTCATTGATAAAACCAAGGAAATAATAAAACTTCATCAGACTAATGAAGCATCAAAATAATTACTTGTATCCATTTGTTGTGTTAAATTGGAATTTCTATTTCTGTAAAAGCCTCATATAACATCCTTTTGATTGTGTGTTGTTTTTTGCATGTTATTAGAACATTTTTCAGGCTATGAAATGGAGTTGCTATTAAAATCAGTCACCCATATTTAAACATACTAAAAGAGAGGCAGACAGCGGATTAGCAGAGATTAGAAATGGCTCTGTGGTAAGTGATTCACTTGACTCCGTTACGCAACACAGATGACAGCATGTTATAGGACATTACTCTTGTTTGTGTGTAGGCCACAGCTGTGGGTAGCCTTACATTTATCTCTCTTATTAGCCTCACTTTTCTGCTAGGAACGTGTGTTACAGCATTGTTTGTTTTTCACATTCTGGAAAGCATGTTAGTTGAGGCAGCTAAGGGTACACACCTCAGGGTTGATGATCTTACAGTGAAAATACGAGTGTCATGCAATGGTGACAGGTATGAAGGCCTAAGTGGAGTGTAATTACAGGTTATGGTGTGCTTGTGTGGAAGGATTGAACTCGTGCCCTGACATGTGCACTGGATCCATGACAGTGCAGTTTGGAACAAATTAGTCGTCTGAATACATCAAAACATCAAGTCGCTGTCTCAAGTGACGTTTGCTCTGTGTTTTGAAATGTTTAGGTTTTTTTCTCCACTGAACCTTTCTTTCTTCTCCGTCCATAATTCAAAACCTTATGTATCAATTCAAGGTGGGATGTTTTGTTTGTCATGTTGTCTGTGTAAATAACACAGGCATGTATAGCCATTAGTGTTTGGCAGCGGACTCACACACGCGCACTCTGACACTGTACACACACACTTGAACCCTCTCATGCATAAATGGAAGCTCTGTGAGGCTGCCATCATGAGGGGCAAACAGAGGCACTCGGGTTGCATGCTGCCATACAGAAGAACATTTCAAAGCTCTTGAATAATTAAGTAGCAGTGAGGAGGAAGTAGGTCAGCCCCAGCAGACAAGTGTACTCCTCAGTTTTATTTCCTGCTCCTTTAGGATGGAGAGCTGAATGTCAGGTGGGCTTTAAGAGCAGAGCCAGCAGAGAATAAAGAGGGATTCGTAAGTTGAGACTTCATACATCATAGTGATGCTGGCACATTGTGTCCTCAGCTGAGGAGTGTTTGGTTTAGTGCCATCCAAGGGGATCTGCTGAGAGTAAATTTGTGCATCAGCAATTAACAGGGAATCATTTGTCGCAATCGTTCACTCTTGATCAGTCATCGATTATTCGTCAATCGTGTAAATCTTCTGTCATTTTGAGGGGGTAATTCATTCAGGCTATTATCAGGAGTCCCACTGGTACAAGAAATTGTTTGATTCAAGCTGGTAACTAGGCAGAGCTGTTAAAGTGTGAATAAATGTTATTAGATTTTTTTCAATTCAGTGTCTCAAGTTGAATTGAGTTTTTACTGTGACACCATGGTAATGCTTTTTGACACTTTGTTGAGTCTCCATGGATTTTTCTACAAAAGCATTCTAACAAACTATGCCAAGCATCTCTAATGCATAAGTCTGTAGTGTCTGAATAGTATTTATTTTAATGATCCAATATTGTTATTGATTTTTGCAATTGCACCCTTTCTCAGTAAACATCTGCACTAAATGTTTTGTGTAGGCAGTGGTAACTTGTAAGTGGTTTAGCTGGGTGAAATGTCAAAACTAGAGATTGAATCTACAACTGATGGACTGAAAAAAGACTGAGCTGTCTGTTGAGGCGATGTCTCTAGCTGTGAGGTGTGAGGCCACGGATGTCGACTGAACAGTGTGTCGATTCTACTTGACTCGCAAACAGCTGTCTGCAGATATCAGGCTGATGTGTTGCCACCACAAACAGTGCAGGTGAATTAGTGAGCAGACTGCAGGTTTCTGTCCTGTCTGTGCTCAGTAATCATTTAAGTGGAAGTCAGTACATAGTTGAAGCATCTGCCACTGATTGTCCATGTGTAGCTGTATGGAACAACATTTAAGGTGGTGCAGAGTTTTCTGCACATGTATGCTTACTGATGTGTCATGTTTTAGTTCTTTAGCAATTTCCAAATAAAACAAGTATTTTTCATAACTAGGAAATGCGTTTACAATTTGACCTTTAATATGGGCTTTACACAATTTCAGTTCTGGGAAATGGCAGTGTTGCTCACTTGTTGAATATATGAAAACTTTAAGTTACCAGGCAGGATAAATTCTCAGTAACTCATTAAGCAACACTCTGAATCACTGTATCACCATGTATCGAATCAAATTGAATCTCCAGGCCCACTGAAATAGCAACAGCCATAAAATAACTATAGTGTAAATAAGTGCACTTTCATGAGACACAATTTCTTGCTTTGTGAATCATATTAAACTCACCAGACAAGACACAACATGCAAACAGCGACATGACATAATTTGAAGGTACCATATGTACCATATTTTTTCTATCACTTCATAGCCAGCGTTAGCATTAACAGCTGTTTACTTACCAGTCTAAAGAAAAGTAACAAATGCAGCATTCACCTTCGTTCCTTTACTCACCAAGAGCTGTCTTTATTTGTGGGAAGTAACAGCAATGTTAACTCTTGTTTTCACTTCTTTACAACCAAAATTAGCATGCTAACCAGTTAGCCTCGATTCTATCCTGCCTTCTAATATGACTTTGTGATAATGAGTCACCGTAGCATCCCGTATGCTCTCACTTCACCATGAGAGAATGAAGAAGTAGCATTGTCCTGAGCATAGCTGTTAATGCAACCGTTGGCCATGTAGTGATACCAAAAACTTACAAATAGCACCTAGTTTGTAAAATATCTATTTGAGTTTGTAGTGCGCAGTTGGGTTGGCTAGTTCTGTTTATCTGTCTGTATTGTCTGGTCGACAGTCTTTTTTGGGTCAACTGACCGTTGCCCATTATCTTTGTGGTCTGTTCGAGAAATTGTAACAGAAGATGTAGGGCAGCACAAAGCATTTGATCCGTTGGCTTATGTCAGTGTGGTGTTACAGGGCCTTAAGAAGGGTTCATGTCAGAGTAGGTATTAGAGATCATGCCTCTCTTTTGTCATAACACACACAATCTACTCTGTAATATTGGGCTACACATGTAGAGAATATATAGAGAATATAGGTCAACGATAACAAACTACTTATGTTGTTGAAACACACAGAACGAAGATGTAAAGTTGTTTGGTCAGTGTTGGTTTCAACTTTTCATCAAATATTTACTCAGCCGTCTAAACCACTACACAAAAACTACTGTTCTGTGCTCTCGCTTTGTGGTTCAGTGTGTTTTGTCTGTGGGTGTATCCCAGAGGAATCGTTCTTAGGTAGAAACCTGTTCTTGAAGTCAGGAGTGAACATTACCTCTGTGATTGCTTGTCTTTATATCGGTGAACTGTAATTGAATTTACCCAAACAACTATTGATAGATTGTTATAATGATTCAGTCAGTTTCTATGCAAAACCCATGGTGTTGGTGTGTGTTTGTGAACAGAGGGAGTAGCTCTCAGATCCTTCAGTGTGTTCTGGTGGAGTGCCTGTGCCTCCATGGTTACAGGGAGTCGTAGTTGGCTGAGGCAGTGTGTGAAGGCCCCAGTTCTATGCCGGCCAGCAGGGAGGGGGAGGGTAGAGCCTTATGTAATTTCACACAGTGTCGCTGAGGCGGCCGGCAGCAGGGGAACAGACAGGAAATCCAATAGCTGCTCTACTGTCCAGCGTTGATACAGCTGGACAACCACATCTGGAGGCACAGGCCAGCCAATCACTGACCCTACTTATCTCTCTCCTCCTCCTCCTCTGTCTCGTCTCACCCATGTCAGACACGCACTTATGGTCTATGTGTTGAGATACTGCTAATGATAGATATAATCTGTTTTAAAACTGAAATGTGCCATTTGACTGTGTACGCCCAACATTTGCAGAGCAGCTGCCCCACACTATATAGCAGCTTACGTGTCCAGTCTCATCTTTTCCTTTCAGACTTATGCTTTGAAGCCATTGTCTATCATCTGTGATGTGAAAACATCACATTTATGCAAATAAAAAGAAGTTTGATCAAACAACTTATTAAATACAAGTTATAGAATAACAAGTATTTAACCTAACTGATCACATTGTTCACATTTTGTAGATTCACACAAAGGCTTTGAGAACAGTGTCTCAGTGTTGAACTGAACCTGATTTCTTTTCAGTGCTTGTGTGCTTTTGAAGCTAAATTGGCAAACCAGCATTTCAGTTATTTGCAGTAATTTTTATATTTACAACCATGACATTCAAAAATGGCTTTGGACAGATTTATTGATGACAGTTACATTTGCTGTCCTGTTAATGGTAAAGTTGTGTCTGTCAATCTTAAACATAATCTGTATGAAAGTTTTCTGTGAAGCATTTTAACAGTGTTTACATTTCATTACTACTTCCATTTTCAGTTTCATAATCCCTTATTGTTTTTACTGTCGTCCACATGACAGGAAGTGTTGTTCAGTCAAGTTCAAAATAAAAGGTGTGACAGGCTGTGGTTATGGGACAGGATTGTACCTCTTTCAGTCAGACAAATTATAGTTGTGTCAAAGTTGACTGGGTGTTCACACTTTTCTCACAGCGTCTTCAGTTGCTGACTTTGTGTTGTGACCGCAGAGTTCCTGTCTGAAAGTTGAGTGGAGGTAAAAGGCAAGATCAGCTTGGGGTGTTTGGATGTTCTTTCACTGTTTGATACTTACAGCAACGCCGCAGCCACCTGCCTGCCAGGAGCTGCACTACATATCAAGCTGGCATTCATAGCCTCTCTCTGTCACCTAACATTTGATGTTACTTCCCTGTTAAGTAACTCATTCTCCTGCTTGGCTATTTTCCCAGCAGTGGTTATTAACTAGTTTAAATTCAAAGATTTTGGGGATTCTTTGATAGTATTAAATTATTTTTTACTGGCAAACATAAGTAAGATGTGGTTTGTTACATTTCAGGGTATTTTTAGCATACTTGCAAAAAATACAACCATGTTTTCATCTTGTCTGCTGATTTTGAAGTTAAGCATGTAGCCACAGTGGAATATCTTACATCATGGTCTCTGCACTATGTTGATCTGTTGTCCTCGCCTTTTTAATGTCAGTGTGACAGTGTCTATGAGGGAAAAAGGCATTCTTCTTTGTCAGCATTGTCTTGGATATTACTGTTTAGCAGTGTAAAGGGCGTTGCACTTGGGTTTGGCAGATCTGTGAGTGTTTTTCCTGCTGTTGTCACAACGGCTATTTTAAAGGTGCCTGCAGTCACCTTCCCATCTTTATTGGTTGTTGTACTATGACTTCCGCCTCTTACTTTATTATGTTTAGTGTAGTTTAGCTCTTACCGCGCTGTTGTCAACACATAGGACACATGTACAATGCAGCATTGTGCCATTTAAGGAACAAGAGTTTAAAGACTGATTTTCTATTGCACAGAAAGCAGTCAAATAAAACATTACTCAGCCTCTTAAAAAAATGCAAATCAGAAACAGGCTTTGCATGGTACCCTGGCTGAAGGCAACTCCACAGATAGTTTTGATAAAACGAAAAATGTCTTGACAAGCTGTGCTTACTACATAGACTGACCTTGTTTCTGCACCCTGACCTTAAAAAACCTCTTGGGGCTCCAATACTGGAGCGTCAGAGGATTAATTGTGAGAGCTTTGTTTCCATGTTAAATTTGGGTGGATGGGGAGGGAGGCGAAGGGTGGGAGTAGAGCAATCAGCAACTGCAGATGACTGTTAGAGCCAACGCAGAAGTTTCTCAATTTTGTTGTAATGACTGGTAAGTGTTGGCTTTAAAAAAGGCTGAACAAATGTTGGTGGAAAAGACCACTGCTTCCTCTCTGAAATTATAAAGTCAGTACATTATTTCCACAAGATGTTAGGGTAAGGGCAGAAAGTGACTTTTTGTGTGCACTTTAAAACATGAGCAGGGCCACCCATGCTCTAGTTAAAGATTTGAAAATCATTTGGAAAACTAGTGTTTGCATTCATCTTAGTGTTTGTGAGCAGTTAAGTATTGAAGTTGAGGGTGAGTGAGTGAAAGGGTAAGCGAGTGAGAGCCTCCTTGTCCGGGGCCCTTCGGTAATGAGGCTCCAGGGAGATAAATCCTTATGAGACCTGACAGGGTGCCACATTCCTAGGCTGAGAGTCCTAGCAGCCCCCCTCCCCTGAGCAGTCTCTAGAAGTCTCTAAGGTAGTGCTTTATAGACTTCTGATGTTGTTCCCAGATCAAGCCTTATGCCCATTACAGTACACTTGTCTGCCTTTTCACAACAGCCCCACGCCTTTGAACGGAGCCATCATCTCTTTTGGCTGTGATAATAATTGCAGAAGTCCTTGCTTGTCAGCTCAATACTCTTAATATGTTTTCGTTTTCCTGTGTAAAAATACTGGCAAAATATTTTTATGGGCATATAATTAACAGTACGTTATTGCTGCGGGAGCAATGGGTCGATCACACTCTCGAGTCTGTCAAGGTCCAAACCACGCCATCAAGGCTCTTATCAAAAAATATGTTACAAGCTGTTGAATCTCTAGTACTCTTTTTTTGAGCTGGACTGTCAAGCTACCAAGTCGTACTAGACAGAGATTTGATTAACTGTTTATGTCAGTAGAATTAAACTGTTGTTTGAAGTCAGCCTCCTGCTCTCCTTGGCAGGCTGGAAGCCGTCTGTGTGCTCTGTGCTAGTATTTCCACAGCCATTCCTAAAATGGAGAGGGAGGGTGGGGGGTAAGAGGATGAAATGTTGGCTTGCACCGCTGAAGGCTGAGGCCCACTCTACTCTGTGGAGGAGACGAAAGCAAAAAAGAGGGGGAGAAGGAAAGCACGCTAGAGTGAGAGAGTGAGGTGACTGAGTTCATTCGCAGTGTTGGCAGCAAGCCATCGACTTGCCTGTGGGTGTCTGTAGCAATGCCAGTGCATGTGTTTAGCCTCTCGTCTGGAAGGCCCCATTCGCCTCAGAGTTTATGTCAAAGCTCTCTCATTGTGTTGGCCCTCTCATCTTGATTCAGGTTTTTTTGTCCTGTGCAGATCTTGTGACTGCCTTCAGACTTGTTTTTCTCCTTCTCAGGGGAATCTCTCTGGACTGGACAGTCATCAAAGAGAGGCGTCTGAGGAGGATGGCTTATCTCACCCCCTCTTTGTCTTGCTGGCCTCTTTTGTTGAGCATATTTGTATTTTGTGTCAATATAGTGAGTTTTTCCACATTTAGTATTTCACCAACATTGAGAATCACTCAAGGACTTCAGCCCTTCCTTTTGTGTGGTGTGTTGACCAAAAAGAAACTAGCACACACTCATCTTTTTAACTGAGTTTATATCTAAATATTTTTTCATACAGCTGTGATAAATCTGTGTAAACACATTTGGGCTGACAGATATCCCCCTCCCCCACCCATCATAACGTTCAGAGGTTATACAACTTAAACTATGCAAGGAAATGTAAATATACAAATAATGCAAAAATAATCAAAATTATTAAAATATGGAAAAATAAAAATAAATGTTGAAAAATATTAACTCTTAGACACATCAGGGATCTTTCCAGTGCTTCATTTCTGACACTCAATCAGAGCCTAAAGCATCAGAATGGAACAGTTGCCATATCAATGTAAAATTGTCAGCTGACCCCCTTACAGTGTAACTAATCTTCACCAACTTAATAAAATACTATATATCCCTGATCCATTGTGCAAATGTTGGAGGATTACAATCTAATCATCTAATCAAAACTTGGCACCTGGCCACCAGTGTGACAAAAGACAAAAGACTTGCTGTTTTTTTGCTGTTAAATAAGCAATTTTTTATATATTTTTGTATATTTTTGTTATATAAGCAATATGTGTCAGCACACCAAGTAAAGCAAGGCAGGCTGATAGTTCTAAGGATGTCTCAGGTGCACCAGTTTCTTAAAGATATTTGAAGCTGCAGTTTAGACGTCCTTGACTTAAAGGCAGAGCATCTAGTTGGTGTTATACTTTCAGCAGCGTTTTCCTATCTTGTGGCCTCTTTGAGCCCATGTTTACAGAGCTCTTCTGTTCCTTAACACCAGAACCATGTTCAGCCTTTCGTAACAGAGCCCTTTGCGTAACTGAAATCAAGTGACACTCTGTGTTTGTGACAGTTGTGCAGGAAGGAAGGGTAGATAGTGCCCTTCTTTGTGCAGCAAAAAAGAGTCAAAACTAGAGTCAGACAATGGAGACTGGCACACTGACACGCTACCATGAGTGCACCATGTGCACTGAATGGTGTGATCTGGTCTCAAATTCATAGTGCTGTATAAAGTATTCTGGTTGCAGAGGTCCTTACTCAGAACCTTGTCTAGACTCTAAAAGGACTACAAAGAGGAAGTATAGCAACCAATGGAGATAGCTGACCTGGCTAGTGAGCTAATGTTACGCAGTTTATAGGTCACCATGAGTTTGTTGTGAGTTTGACCTAGTGTTATTTTTTATTTTTTGTTTTTACTTTTAGGTGTAAATTTATTATTGAAAACATAATTATATTTTCCCATCAGTAGCACTGTTAGTTATGTCTCCCAATATAAGTTGTTGTCTCATAGTAAGGTTATTACTAATGGACAATGTGCATGTGACAGCACTGGCATTATGTTAATGCAGCTACAGTTTTCTAGAGATAATGCATTTTACTAAACAAAAAGTAATATTGTGCTACCTAATGTGAATACTCTCTAGACAGCTGTAACCCTGAAGGCCAGTTCTTGGTTTCCATTTGCCCTCAGATGTACACGGACTGTGCATGCGGCCGTGCTTCTATTTATGCTTCAACTGGAGCTTTGCATATGCGGACACGTTCCACACTTGCCTTAGAAAACATGATGGCAACCTCCTGGCAGCTTGAAGAGGCACTCCTTTGCCTGTTGTATGACTGAAAAACATGAAAAGGCCAAAAAAGATAAGCATAACAAGAATATGACCAAGAATAGGAAATAAATAGTTCTTGCATCAATGAAACAAGTGTCCAGGTTACTTGGCTGGGGCATGTGTGGTCAGC
Source organism: Lates calcarifer (assembly GCF_001640805.2). Classification (NCBI taxonomy): domain Eukaryota; kingdom Metazoa; phylum Chordata; class Actinopteri; family Centropomidae; genus Lates; species Lates calcarifer. The sequence goes on from NC_066845.1 coordinate 16,984,160, forward strand.
ACAGTTGCAGGGTGGACAGGGCGTGGGCTCAAATTTTGGAATACATTAGGAAGACTGCACAGGGCCCATGAGGACCCTCGAGAACTTATAATAATGAAACTTGTATCATGGGAATCCACATGGACCCTTGATGACATGGAAACCATGAATTGGCCTTGACAGGTCCAAGCTGTTACAAAGTCACGCTGTAATGTGGACAGAGAGGTGATCTCATGAATCAAAGGCCATGAAGCATGGACAGTTAATTTAGTGCAGTATATAATTAAGTCTTACATAACCTCTGGGACAAATCTTTTGTGTTATCACCCAAATAAGATTAATTCAATTTAAGTGCTTCATTTTCAAGCTCCTTCATGGTAACATGGTTTTGATGGTAACAGGATCAAAATAGAAAACATGCTTAAAGGGGATATCCAATTAATGATTCATTTATTAAATCTAATGTAATTCTTTAAGATACAGGTTGAATATCTCTGTTAACATTTCTTGTATGCTTATTAACTACTGATGTTTATTATTTTCAACTTGATATCCTTTATTTTGAAAAAGCACAGATTGAAGTGCACAGTTAAATTAAGTGTTAAATCTAATTCATTGTCATCTAGAAAGAAACTGTTTAGCTCTATGGTGCTGGCTTTCAGTTAACAAAGCTGCAGTGCACCCCAAGCACTGCTGTCGTGTCAAGATTTCTATCAGTGCCATGGTGAGAGCCTGTATTTCTGCCACCATGCCTCTTGTTGTGTGCCACACACACTGGTGAAACATGAGCTATGAGAGAGGCGTCATTAGTCAGTGGCTCATACAAATGGCAGCAGTCCTAATTTCTCTGTTGGCAGGAGTCACAGGGACACATATTACGAGTATTAGTCCAGCTACTACTACTACTACTACCACCACAGGCTTTTTTGGAGTGCCTGAGAATAGTAGAGCAACAGGCTGGACAGAGCCACAAATTAATTCCCATTGAGGATTTGAAACTATTTTCACAAGTTTCACTGTGTTTTTCAGCATTTTCTCAAATTTTAACAGTTCAGTCATGCAGGGCCACACAATATGGCTGGAACTGCCGCAATATTTTTTTTTTTCATATCGATTGATATTGATAATTAATACAAGATGGATTTAATGAGGAAGAAACACATTTTTCAGATCTCAAGGGTACATATAGTGTGTTTTGGTGTGTAAACAAAAGATAATTTGTTTGTTTACAGGAAGACTTCTCAAACAGCCACTGGTCTAGTTCCAATTAAAGATTCAAGGCCAACAGGAGTGACTGCTGCTGGGGATTGAACTAATGTTACCACGAGGCTTGGTTGCAAGCTTGAGTGTAAGCCCTAGTGCTGTCAGTTGTGACTGCAGACTTTCTGTATACTTGAAATTTTGGAAAAGAGTTGCTGTGTTTCGCTGGCACAGGGCACCTGTATGTTTTTGCAATGGATATCTCTCTGCTGTTTATTGACCTTTAGTAAACCCAACCATTTCTAAATCACTGATGTGTGACGTCTCTTCACCACAGTTTCCTCGTCTTGTGCGGACGCCTTGCGGGCTCTCATTTGTACTTCATTTTCCCCTTGTTTTAGCCCTACATGTGTCAGCTGTGTAACCATATTGCTGCTGTTGTGTAGATGAGGTTTGACCCAAATGCAGAACAGATAAATTTATTGTAAATTACTCATCAGTTTATTATTGCTACTCTGGGATCTGATCATCAGATCATTTTATTGCCCTGCCCTACAGTTGTGTTTTGTCAGTGTGTGCTGTGTAGTCACTGTAGCACCTTTCTTCTTCTCTACTTCTGTGCAGAATAAACATCCCCTCCCCTAGTTTTTGCAGAGAGGGTTTGTGGGGGTGTGCTACAGCTTAGTGTGTGTCTGTTTTTACTTTTATCATTATTCTTGGTCAATATATGACACACTCCTTGTAGATGGTTTGCATAACGTCATCTGGAATTAAAATCTAGTGCCTGACTCTCAAGGCCTACATCTCTATCTGTCACTGAGTTATTTATGTTGCCTCTAAAGCCCCATTAAACTCAGAGTATTTTTGGTTTACCGGCTAGCTGCTTGACTTGGCTGGTCTCTGTCTGTGAGTCCTCAGTGTGAGGACAGTGGGCCATTCAGTAAGCAGTGAAGGAGGGGTTCAGTCTAGCAGGTGCAGGGACTCTCACTTCTTTACTAGGAGCAATGGAGGGGGCAGCAGCTGTGGTAGGGAGGTGATGACATTCTGATATCCGTTGCAGACAGACACACACTTTCATCTCTAACTACTCTGGAAGTGCTGGCCAGAAAACATCAAATTGTTTCCGAGCAACAGTTATGCATATTGCACAATGTTTTATGCACTGTTCTATGCAGGCATGAGGGTGTCCAAAGTAAGGTTGTACAACTACAAAGAAAAGTCTCGCAGCTCATGGTTTTTTTTTTCTCCACAGGTTTCTGGCTAAGAGAAAAAGCCGATAATGCGCGGCACCTGCTCTGCAGCCACACCCACTTCCTGCCTGTAGAGGAAGCGGCTGTGCCAGCATGTCCTCTCATCCTCAGTCTGTGCCGCCGGGCCGGAGGACTGGACTGGACACACGGCACCTGCCAAACCCTGCTACTCTACCCCTGCAGCTGCAACGGGCACACACGGTAAGGGGCCTGGCACATAATGTGTTTAATGGCCCTGTAGTGCCTCTAGGTTTTACTCTAGTTGTAGCTCAGGCTTCGCATGCTTGGTGGATATTTGGTAAACAGGGTATTACTCAGAACCATTGGAGAGGGTCTGACCCTAGGGCCCCCTAACCAACTATTTCCAATAGAAACACTCCCAGGTTATAGTGTTTTGCACACAGAACCCTCATTAGTTGTTTGAGTTGAAAGTTCATGTTGTCATTATGGAGTCACATTAAGACTTCACCATTATTTCCACCCACATCTCCTAATTATCAAGATTATGTTCTTCTACATATTGCAGACAAAGCTATCTGTGCTTCAAAGAGGGGGCCTCTAGGTGATCCAGAGGTTCATTCCGAGACCACCAGTGTTTGCAAGCTTTTTTTGTTCATGTATGGTGGGAGAATTCAAGGCTTACCCCCCAGGAACCCCACAGCTGCACATGTAGTTAATCCCACTACTCCCTTTTGTCATCACATTCACGAGGAAATGAGGGTTGATGGGCTGTGTCCCACAATCCCTGGTTGGCAGAGGCAAACATTTACAGTAGTTTTATGGCTTACCCCATTTGTGTGAGAAACAAATGAGAGAAATGAAACCAGGAGAGAAAATGACTGGAAATTACAGAGGACAAAGGCAGGAAATTGGGGGAGAGGATATTAAAATAAATTTAAAAAATATTTTTCAGGGACCTTTGCATCATTTCTCAAATAGAAGAGATCAGTGCTGAAAATTTTGTTGTTTGTATTCCAGGAAGTGGGACTGGTCGACTACCACTCACATGCCCGGGACTACAGCTCCCACCTGGCCCAGCCCCATCGCCGTCGGCCTTCCTTGCTTTCAGAGTTTCAGCCTGGGAATGAGAGGTAGGTTCACCATGGTCATGCAGTATATTGTCTGTTCTCTCATGAACAACATATTCCTATGGATTACACCATGTTTAGATTCCTTTTGCATCTCATTACATTGTCAAGTCAAGTCAAGTCAAATTTTATTTATATAGCGCCAATTCACAACAGAAGTTATCTCGAGACGCTGTCACTTTTTACATTACCCATTGTTCTGGGTGTAGTTGTTGTGTTCTTTTGTGCTGTATTTACAGTGCAAATATAGCATGAGGGTTTGTAAATGAAATTGCACCATTATTTTATGTTAAATCTAATTAACATCCTCCTGCTGGGATCTGTAGATGACATGATATTTTTAGTTTTGTACATTTTTTCAAATGTATGACGTAGATTCATATTACGGTCAGTTAACATAGAAGTTATATACCACTCACATGAAAATGTTTGTATTGCCCCTTTAATTTATTGAGTCTTGAGATGACTGCAGGACAAAGCATGCTCAATGGAAGTTTCATGCAGGCTGCATTTTATGCAGTATTATTCTGCTAGAGCTTCTGCCTGTTAACTCTCCCCTAGTGTAATCCTTACGTAATTGGCATCCACAAGCCGTTCCCCTGTAATTTTGTGTTAAACGGCTCTGCGGGGCAATGGAGCTTGCAGAGTTTTGCCATCATCAATAGACCAACAATAAGTCAGCCAAAGTATTGTGTGAACAGTACTTTCTCTCTGGAGATTCAGGTCTTGTACCTACCAAAGTTCATTATTTATATACCCATACTTTTTTGAGGATGAGTCTTGATGAGTACTCATGAATAATTTATGTACTTGCCATGAATTTTGCATGGTGCACAGAGGATAAGTCACAAGAATATTTTTTTCTCTTCATTTGATTGTCATGGCAGGTTTTCTTGCATATGTTAAAACATGCAAGGAGTACAGAATTTAACTTTCAAGAAGTTGATTTTACTAGAAATCACCCAGCAGATATTTGTTACACGAACAGTATGTCAAGCGTGGGGTGCGGGCTGACTTTCAAGATATATGTCAAATAATTTGTGCGTCTCTAACGCTGTGTAGTTACAGCAGCAGACACCAGTGTCGTCGTTGCGTGTTGTGTCGTATCAATCAGATGGATTACGGCCGTCAGTGTAAAGCGCAGTGTGTGTGCGTGTGCCGGTCCTGTTTAATGGTTAGTATAGCTTAGCCCACAATGTGGGAACACTGGGTCATGGGTTGATACAGAAATAAACACCACACTGTTCAACTGCTACCCACCAGCTCCTGATTTGCTGACACCTTTCATTCACTCACTGGTGCTTTGGCAGTCACACTCAGGACATGGCGACCAACCCAGATTCCATGCGCAACTTCTACAGTAGAACAGTGAAGTTATTTTTTACCAGATAAGAAAATAACCATCATATCAAAAGGGGAGACTAGCAGTTAGCCCACGTTTCTTTGTGGAGACTGAAATAAACCGCTAGTCTTGCTGGCAGGCGTCTGTGGGTGGGGAGGCTTTCAGTTGAATATATCAGGCCTTCGGCATTCCTTTAGAGGGCTTAGAATCCAGTCTGAAGCCCTCATTCTATGTTCTCATTCAGAGTCTGAATAGTGTAATTCTGGCCTTGGCAATCCTTCAATCTATTCTCCTCTCAGATGTGTGCCTGTCTTTTCATAAGTCTCAGTAATTCTGCACACCACGTCTCCGTTTGTAGCAAGCTCGGGGTTATTCACATTCTGACAGAAAATGTGAGCACTAATATGGCCTTTGAGACTGCTGTTCTCCATAAGAGATGGCATTATCTCTTTCTCAGTATGATAGAACGATCTATCCTTCATCTGTTCTTTCCTTGTCTTGGACTGAAAGCAAGGTGAAAATGTGCTATTTAGTTAATGCTCCAAATTTACCCTAATTACAGGTCAGAAAACCACAACAGTATAATCATTGGTGAGCCACTGTGCTAGTTGTTTGTTTCATCCCCCTCTTTACTCCAGGCAATATCTCAGTCACTCCGCCTCTTCCCATCTGTCTGAGATCACCCAGGCTACTTGAGAAAGGGAGAGAATAAATTTTAGAATGAGCATAACAAGACAAAGAAACCACTTCACAGGTTTTCCTTTCTGGTGAGAACAGAGTATAGAGCAAACATATCTGGTGCAATAATGAAAAAGGTTTGTTCACTAGGTTGATTATTCTTGTCATTCATCTGTGAACTTTGATTAACGTAGTGAATAAGTATGAAAGTAGTATTCTGTGGCTTTTGACCAGACTGTAAGAAATATACCAATGGTTTCAAGACAGTTGCAAAAATTGTCCTAAATAGGAGTCCCCTATACCTAATTCCTACATCATGTTACTATAAATGTTTGGTGATTGGAGTAACCATTCTCAAATGACTCAGTTAATTTAATGGTGTTATTTACAAGGTTCTATTTCTTTGCATATTAACCCACATATTTATATTATTTTGGTGTTTTTATACAATGTCCATAAGTGCCATTTTCATTTTATGCATTATTTCAAAAGGAATACTGATGTGTATAGTGTGAATATACCTTATGAACCCAGAACTTGAGCACATTTTGTGTGAAGTTTTTTTTTTTGACTCCACCCATTGTCCCACCTCTTCAGTTTCATTCATCCCAGCTGTGGTGCAGTTAGCCTGGCTTCTCTCTCTGATAGCCATCCCTGTGCCGCACACAGCTGTGGAGCTGCTCCTCTGGGGAGCAACGAAGAGATTGGCAGCCGCACAAACGCTGTAGTGCTTTCACAGTAACAGGCTGCTATCAGCACACATGATCTCTGTTCTTCCTCATTGTAATGGGGCCCAAGCCAGTAAGAAAGTGATGAAACTGTTGTGGGCCATTGTGTTGCATTTTGTTGCCCCCTTCTCTCCCCTCCCCTCTCCACACACCCCACCCCCCACCCTCTCTACACACATCTCTTTCTCTCATCCTCCAGACAAATCCTCCCCAGGGATCAGCTTATTCTGCACGCTCACAAGAGGGAGAGGGAGAAAGAAAGCAGGAGAGAGGGAGAGAGAGAAAGAAAGTGGGAGAGAGAGAGAGAGAGAGAGAGAGAGAGAGAGAGAGAGAGAGAGAGGGAGAGGGAGAGGGAGAAAAGGGGGAAAGGGGGGTGGGTGAGCTAGAGCTTGATGATGTGATTATGTAAGTGCCAGCCCTCTATGGAGATGAGGAAGTGTGCGACTGAATGAGTGAGAAAAATGTGTTCGGGGGGAACAGTCACACACCAGCTGGGTATTAATTTTGGCCCCCTTTTTTTGAGATATTATTTAGGCAATCACACAGATAAACATTCACCATCCATTTCTTTCCTTGACACCATATGACACCTTTAAACATGCAGAATTAGCCCTGCACATTACATAAGTGACATGACGTATCTCTCCTGTGTAAACCTCTGGTCTAGTCAGAGGATGGTCTCGAATGTTACAGCACCCCACCAGCACCCTACTAAACAGAGACAGGCTCCATGCTCTTTGGCACATAGAGAAACCACACACTAGGCCATTGTGGGCCTGGACCAGCAATTATGGTTGTGTTTTCCCTCTTCTCTTCAGAAGCCACTTCCATTTTGACACTGGCAGCAAAGTCACTGACATTCTGGCATCTGCCTCCAGGGCAGACTTGAGAAAACCATTCCCTCAGAAAGAACAGAGAGCCATTTACAAGTGGGCTAATAAAATTTCCCAGATCTAAGTAGCCAGTGCTGTTAACATTCGGAAGCTGTCATTTGACTACACACCAAGAGTCTGCTTTACTGGTGCACTCTAGCTTGTTGTTGGCTATTTTTCCCACAATGTGCTAATGAGTTTAATGAATGTGACCAAAATTTGCTGAAAGTTTTTTTTATACTAGCACCACACATGGAGCAGACATGACCAGATCACATTACGGTATGGTACTTTCCCCTCCTCCAGTGGCTGTTAGTGTAATTGTTCACATTCCCAGCCATCCAGATCAGTTCTAGTTCTGGGGTACAGTATGGGGAGTGCCATAGCTCTTACTCCAAGTCTAAACAAAGCAAGTTTTTGCTTTGTGTGTGTGGCCATTGACTGCCTAATGTTGTCTGCAAAGCCTCACACAAAGAGCCGCTCCACCATATGCTGTTATATTTAAAACCATTAGATGTTAGTGTAACGGTGAGTCACCATTTCCAATTTTCTTGCTTCCCTTTCTTTTCCACTTTCCACTACTGAGTGACCCATTACATGTTCCCAATTTTGCAGAAAAATGGTCTTCAGTGATTACTTTATGATGATTCTGTTTGAACCAAAGCAAGCCAACTGGCATTTGTGTGGGCCTTGAACACAACAGTAAAGATTTAGGTCAGCGTGATCTCAAGCTGTAACTGTCATTTTGTGCTTTTGTACAAATGTGTCTTTGTGTGGTTGTATAAATGGGATTTGATTAGACCACTGTGTTCAACAAAACCAGCACCAAGGCTTGTCTTTTACTCAGGAGATCAATATTGTCTCAATGTTATTGATGTCTCCACATCTGAGATTATTAACCTGGGGTGTTAGTTTGACATAACACATGGATTTTAATTGATTAATTTTTGTTTTTCCACCACTGATTAGATTGATTGTCTCTTTCTGTTTGCTCCAGTTTTCACTTGAGCATGCTTTGGAAGAGGTTTGGTCTTTTATTTCAGGGAAAAGATCACAACAGTTAAATTGTCAAACTTCACACACAGTCTTTATCTTCCATTAGTTTTTCCTTTGGACTAGTGTCTCCCCCCTGCAGTATCAGTTTTGGCTTAACTTTCATCAGTTTCAGCTGCAATTCATCTTCCTCAGCCTCAGCTGTACCCTAGCTTAACTGTACTTGGAGCTGAGTGCCAGTATACACAGTATGTCATTGCTAACTTTTGTATGTTAACATGCTGATATTTACCATGCTACCATTAGCTATCTTGCTATATTAGCATAAATTTTAAAATACAGCTGGGGCAAATTTGTCAGTAGTTTTAGAGATGTCCTGACATGAATGAAATATTGGGGAAAAAGCATATGAAGGAAAATACTATTCTTAAAATCAGTATTTCTATCTTGTGAATTTCTTTCATCTTTCACATTAGAAACATTCATAACTAAACAAAGCTTTTATCATAAGCCCTATATTAATAACTGCTGCCTGTGGCTTACTGTGCAGGAAGTTTTTCAGACACTTTCTCTACTTTTCTCTAATCTGCTACATTTGCGTGTGTTTTTTTCTGTTACAGAGGACAAGAGCAGCATATCCGCTATGAACACATATACCTGCCAGAGCCCAGCAGCCAGTCAGAGGTGGAGTATGCGGAGATCAAACGGCCTCGTTTAGAGATGGGACCAGAGTCTCTGATGAGGCCCTCATCTCACCGGCCTCCGTTGCCTCTGGGAGGGGCTGAGGACATAGCAAAGGTCAGTAGTCACTATAACATACAGTTTGGAATATATTACTTCAACCTGGTCAATGAGCAAATCAGAAATAATCAGTACTCTCCTTGGGCAGGAATAACAATAAACAATAAAACAACAAAATTATAAGTGAAATATTGATTTGTTCAGAACTTACATAAGACAATTTTGAGAAATTATGATTCATAATGTGGATGCTTCTTCTCAAAAAATGTGAGGACTGTATTCTTGAGATCCTGTGTTTTTTTTTTTTTTTTTGGATTAATCCCGCTGGGCCTCCTTCAGAGCCACAAAGGATATTATTAGACATGCTGCACCAGAAGTCATAGAAGGAGATTCTGTGTTGTAGGAGCTGGAGCCCTGTGAGCAGCAGTGGGAAGACTAAGGGAGTTGTGAAACTGCAATTAATAAATAATAGAGCTGACCTAGATTTCAGAAGACTGAAGAAGAAACTGTGTGAACTGCACATCAAAACGACTTGCTTGCAGTGTAGAACTGCTAATGGGGAGGTGTTCCTGACATTACACAGAGTGCTTCAAACTGCCAGGGGAGGCAGACAGCCAAGGAATGGTAAATAGATACACCAATAACAGAGGGTACAGGAAAAAAAGCACTGACTCCTAAGCTAGCAGGCAAATATTCAGGAATGCCAGTAATTCCCTTCAGAGCAGCGAGGGCTGTGGACCCATTATATAAGTCATGTCAGATGCAATCACTGCATGGAACAAGTGCTCCAAATGATAGTGGGATAGAGGGGGAGATGCAACTGAAAATGATTCAAAGGGCAAGTGTAGAGAGGCACAGATAAAGGGGGGGAAAGGGAAAGGGAGGAGAAAGAGACAAAGACCAACAGGAAAAGAGGGAGTAGGCCAGTAGTAGCAGACAAAGCTGAAGCTTGCATCATGGACAGTGAATCAGAGAAGGACAAAAGCAACATTTTGTTACTGTACACCATTGTGAAGTCATCCTGAATTTGTGGTTTTAATAAAAGAGAATAAGATAATAGATTAGAATGAGAGTCTGTGTTCTCCTTTATAAGGAGGCTCTCACAAAATTTCCATACATGTCATACTTACCATATATGGCTTGAAGAAGGAGCAGTGCTGTTGGTGTTACTGGGATATTTATGCCAGTGAGGAAATTAGGAAAAGAAATTAGGTTGTCGCGGATGTATTGGTATCCGCATGTATGCTGGCAATGAATAACACAACTTTGCAGCACAGAAATGGTGAGTTATTTTTGAGCTAGTTTCACAGCAATGTTGCCATTACATTGTTTGACCACCACAGAGGAGAGGGAGAGAGGGAGAGAGGGAGGGGGAGAGGGAGAGGGAGAGAGAGAGAGAGGGAGGGAGGGAGAGAGGGAGGGGGAGAGGAAGAGGGAGAGGGAGAGAGAGAGAGAGGGAGGGAGAGAGGGAGGGGGAGAGGGAGAGAGAGAGGGAGGGAGAGAGGGAGGGGGAGAGGGAGAGGGAGAGGGAGAGAGAGAGAGAGAGAGAGAGAGAGAGAGAGAGAGAGAGAGAGAGAGAGAGAGAGAGAACACTTATGTGGCAGAGTGAGAAAAAGCCAGCATGTGCGTGAAAGCTGAAAGTCTCGACCTTGGGAACATACAGTATATCTGTGATTAAATATTTCAAAGTTGAGGCTCGCTTTTTAGATTTCTCCCGAACTGTACACACATGCTTATTCACCTTAGAAACAGAACTTTTCTTGGCTCTCAAATAACAGAATTCACAAGTGTAGATTGGAGTATCTGCCAACACTGACTGCCAGACATCATTTGTGTAATATTGATGTGGAGTACCTTGAACCTTCAGTTCCATGCATGCCTATAGTTGCATTTCTATACATTATCTCCCGAACATCTCCCACCAGGCCTTTGCCTTTTCACTCGGGCAAACAAATGTTTGCTTTAGATTTGTAGTCATAATAGCAGCAGCTCTGTATCTGTACTGGTGACCTTATTGGCACAGGATGTTGAGTGATCAGGGACAACACATACCAGTAGATATTATTTGAATTATTGTCACAATAATTATTACAAATTTATGAAAATATTTGATAGTTGCACGTCTACATCATAAGTAACAACCATGGAGCAGCAGTAGACTGGATTTGGGAACTTTCTAAGATGCTGACATAGAATTGTTTTGTCTACTATCTTTGACTGAAAGAACAAAGCAAACAAAAAAATAAAGCAGAAGCAACATAAGTCTGCAAAAGTTGTTGATGGCATTTCAAGTTCACAGCAAGACCGCCCACACAGCTTACACCTCTAAGTTTCTTGCATTTTAAAGATTTTCATTTAGCTTTAAATCTCACCCTTGTTTAGATGTTAGAGGCTCATTGAGACCAGGTTTACTCCATATTGCATTTTTATTTGCTCTTATTTTCCCTTTTTATAATGAGATTCAGCTTTGAGATCTAAGGAAGTCTTACTTTTGTCACCTCAGTTTCAGTAGCTTTGTGTACCTCCTGATGTGTTCTTTACATAAGAGTAAGCTTGATGTCCAAACCAGTGGGACTATTATGAACAGGATGTTGAAAATGGGATGTCTACAGCTTTATTCAAATGTTGTCCGGAACATTTAAGACTACGTGACTCAGTCGCACATGCTGGAGCTCACTGAACAGAACACATTTACACAGACACGTGACAACACCCAGAGGTAATTTAAATAAAACCTGATGCATGCACAGCCTGAGACATCATGCAGTGGAATGTTCTAAATGTGACCAGGGTTGTTGAGGCCATATAAGCTGTAAGCTGTGCTGGGCCAAGGGCTTAGCTATGGGCCTATGACCTTTTCACACTATGTCACAGGTGTAGTAGCTGTTGATGTGTCGCTGCACTGTTGACCTGAACAGAGGACAGTGTAGGGCACAAGACCAGAGGAGAAACTTAAGTCTTGTGAAGTGTAGACTGCTTTTGACTCAATAATTTTGTCATACCATGAAATCCCTCCTGGTTAAACACACACTCTAAACATCTTGTACACACTTTAATGTCCTTGAGTTTGCAGCAGAACAAAGTGGTGATGTTAAAAAAAAGGTCCAGTAATGTCATTACCAACAGGCAGCTGCAGCAACAAAGGCTAAATGAAAGGAATTAAAGGTTTAAAGATTCCTGTGCTGTTGAACGTTTGATGCCCTCATAAAAAACACTGCACACAGTGCAGTGACATTTTTCTTTTTTTTTTTTTTTCAAGACTATGCTCTGAATCTCTCTGAATCTCTCTCTTGTGACTGTGATGACCACGCACGCATGTTGTGTAATGATATCTGGTTTTACATCACCATAAATTTGTCCCCTGAGAGAGATTTGTGGCACGCTGAGCTGTAACACAGATCAGGAAGGATGTTGTTTTAGACAAAGACAAGCAATCCAAGGATCTCTTTTCCTTTTTTCCTTTTTATATTTATGTGTGTTGATTTTTTTTGTTTTGTTTTATGACTAAATTGCTTTGGCAACAGTGGGCTTCTTCATCTAGGACAGCCCCTCAACATCCTCTGGCACTGACATTTTCAATAACAGCGGGGCTACAGGGCTGTAATGCAGCCTGCCTCGTCCAGATTAGCCCATTTACATAACCTTCATTTCAGACGTTTAAAAATAACGCAGAACAAAATGCAAGCTGGATCACACATGTAGTCTTTGACGGAGGATATAACTGTAGAACGCTTACACACGTACACTCAGCGATCACAAAAAGATAGATGCTGCCCCTGCAGAGCAAGTGGGCCTTCTCTGACCATTTGTGTGTGTTGTTGTTACATAAACTGGTGCATGTAACAGCAACACAGTTTCCACTCCTTTGCTTTTGCATGTTAACGGATTACTGAGAACTGGCTTCAAGCGTGAGGGCGTTTTATGTGTTGAGCTTTGAAAGGCAGCAGATTTGAATGTGCATGTGGATCAGAACATGAGCTGTCTCACCAACTGTGTGGGAGACATCAGGTGGCTTGATAGTCTGACAAATGTGCCTCACCCTTGCCTTGTATGGGTTATGATAAAAGATGATCATGCAGCTTACCTTGCCTCACCATGGTCCACCACTGAAGGTTATCTGTTCTGATGAATCTCAATGGCGTCTGTGATCTAAACAACATGAGGTGTCGAACGTGTCATTCACTGTTACAGATGTATCAGTGCAATATTTGGGGAGCTTTTAACACAGGCATTAACAATGTAGTTTAATGGCTGTCTCCAAGAAGAAGCGGACTACGTTCAATCACATAATGCTCACATAAGGTTCGACTCCCGATCTGGCTGGACCTTTGCTGCATGTCATTCCCCTCTCTCCCTGTCACTGTACTCTAAATAAAGGCATAAAAGCCTGAAAAAAAAAAAAAAAACAGAACAAAACAAAAAAATTTTTTAGGAACATTCAGGTGAAATTAAATGAATAACCTGGTCATCTCAGTTAGAGTCCAATTATGATAATAGTTGTTAAGTAATTCTCTGCTTCTAAGTTCACAAAATGCTCATTTTTGCTGGTTGTCTCTTTGAGTGTGCCACTTATTAATGCACATTTTCAATTTGCACATAAAAAATCACAGTGGAAACATAGAAGATGCAAAAAAAAGAAATTGAATGTCATAACTTTTTTGTTATGCTTGGCTGAAGTAAATAAGTTGGTTAAGCAAATAAATTGCGACATATATGTGGCAGGTGACTTAAACATCCACTCAAGCCTCTGCTCTAATGAAGAGACCAAACACAGATAATTAACATCAGATCTGTGTGGACCAATGAGGAAACTGTAACTTTCCTTAGGTTAATACATAAAACAGATATCATATTTGCATCACATTTTCTACATTGTTTTTGTTTGTTTGAGGTTTGACTGGGCTCTTTAATTTATGTCATCTCGTTGAGCCTTCTTCTTCTGCAGTGATTTAGTGGCACAGAACTGGAACTAAAATTTGAGTACTGTACTGTACTTGGAAGATCAGTGGTTTAATGAATCCCCTCTCTCTTCTCTCTCATCAGTACTGCTGCTCATTTGATGAGCTGTGCTGTGTATTGTTTGACTGACAGACACGCATCATTTCCATTTTTCTGCCAGAAGACATGGCTAATAAGTGCCTCCTGAATTTGATCTACACACACGTGTTACCACCCTTCAGATTTCCTCCCTGCACCTTAACACAGAGTATTTCATATTTCAAACAAAGTCCTCTTAAGCAGAGCCAGCTGCTAGCACTCTGGTGCATAATCCAAGTGAGGGAGGCTGTGACCTCATATTCATTAGTGTGGTCTAGTGACACTGAGACACTGCACTGGCTTTCATTACCCAGAGGACTTAATTACTGGTGTGTGTTACCTTCCCAAAGGATACACAGACTATGTTTGGATGGTTTCTTACGGGGTAACCTTCAGACCTTGCAATCAGAGGAAGATAGGGATGCTTTGAACAGGAAAGAGGAGAAATGGAAACGTACAAGTCCATTTGTCTGAGATGGTCAAGAGATATCAAGCGGGTCTTTATGTTCTGTTGTATATCAGATACCTTACACTCACTTGCCATCTACAATCAGTTTTATCCAAACATTGTGTAGACTTGTCTTACTACATGATATTCCTTTTAGAAATATTCCTCTGTCCTCATTTTTCCCTCTCTTGTCAGATTTGAATTAAATTAATTTATTGTGTTTGATTTTTGCTGGAGTGTAAAACTGAAAATACAGAGGACCATATTATTATTTTCTTCTTTAACATGTCACTTTTCTGTGTTGCACATCTGTAGGAGCGTGGAAGTGGCATGGGGAAGCTGGAACCCATCTCCCCTGTGAGCCCAGTCCACATGGACCCTGACTTGGATCTTGTGCCAGCTCGCTTCTCCAAGGAGGAGCTGATCCAGAACATGGACCGCGTGGACAGGGAGATCACCATGGTGGAGCAGCAGATCAGCAAGCTTCGCAAGAAACAGGTATACACCTCTGAATCTTTGAACTTTGAGATTGCTGACTAATGTCATCTCAAGTTTTTCTCTTAAGCTCTTTGATTTTTGTTGAGGAATCCAGACAGGCCTGCCATGGAATTGATTTCTGTTTCTGCCCAAGATTTGATTGTTATAGCACTAAGTGGCACAAAATTTTGTTGGGAACATATGCACTGGAAATAACTTCTCAGACTGGATTACAAAATACTATCTAGCTACTGAGAAGAGGACAAATCATGTGTGGTGAATGCAATTGTATTTACATTGTTTCATTCACTTTGTGATAGAAAAGTGTTTGCAGTGGATGTGGCCTTACTAGAAAAGACACATTTTGAGATCTAGGAAAGTAAGTACAGCTTGGCATGCAGCTGAATGTGACCCACCTTTTTGAAGTGTTTTAGGAAGTTATTTTTCATAGTGTTATTTTGTACACAACCTCTAAGAAGAGATGATATGTGACAGTGGAGAAAGTTGAGCACAGTGTGATGTCATTTGTGTGCATTCTGCACATAGTTTGAGCAGGCAGGCAGGTAGCACTTAGACAGTGCTTTTAGGCATGCCTAAGTGTTTATTCGTCATGCTTGTAGATGTCCTTGCCAGTGCTGGAAACCTTGTCAAATTTTCTTAGTGGCAGTGTTTAGCTTGTTTGAAATGTTCATGTGCAGTGTTCCAATGTGACTTTCCCTGCCAGGCTGTAGTTGGCGTTGGTGCAATAAAGTCTTAAACAGACTTTGCTATGTTGTAATCACTGCATTCAGGCTTTTAGCTGTTTCTTGCTCAGTGTACAACGATTCTGTACACACACTCCTCCAGGCAGCTGCAGTCCCTCTTTTCTTCTCTTCTCTTTAGCTTTTTATTTAGGAGAAAAGTAGGTTAAAAATATATAAGGCTATAAATAACAGCTTCCCTGGGGGAGGAGGAGGATTATGGTGGAGTTTTTTTTGACTGCTAAACCACTCATATCCCGGCCACGCTGTCTCCCTTTTGGCCGCCTGCCATGTTCACTGGAGAAACTGTATGGCCAAGCTCATTCTTTTCCACCCAAGTCCCTCCTCCACCATGCATGCCATTATATTGTTCATTACACTGAATTACTTAACAAAGTAATCGTCATTCAGAAGTAGTGTTAGGTTAATTTATTGAAAATGGATATGTGTGTCAGTCTCATCTGTCAGTATCTGACAGTGTGAAAGCTAATGATGTGACTCCTGAACATTTGCATTTCTCCACTGTAGCAGCTTGTGCTAACACTGGTTTCACAGACTGACGAGATACATCACAGCTTAGAATCCCGGGGGTTCATAGCTATTGATTTGATAAGCTTAAAGTTCCTGAGTATAACCTTAAACACTGCAGTAGGAGATTTTAACTGAAAGTAATGTGAAGGAATAACTTTTACAAGTCCAAGTTACCATGAATTAGCTACAGCTGATAAAACCTGCTGATAGCTATAGTAACACCTGCTGAAATCGATGGTTGCTGGATAAAAATAAGAAGCCTGCTACCTGAATATTTTGTACATTGCTCTTTGTTGGTAGAAAATATTTAGTCTTTTTTGAATCTGGGTATTTTACCAAATTGCAACAGGAACCAAAATAAAACAAGCTATCGGATTCCAGACTAGGGGTTGAAACTTGAGAATGATTGAGATTGAGAGGCAAAGCTCTGCTGCTTACAAGCATAAATCCAGCAGTTTATGGATATTTTTTTTATAGTCCGACTCTCTTCAAGCGTTAAAACATCTGGACTAATTAAGTGGCATGGTAAAACTTTATTTAAAGAGTTCTGGCAGAGTTAGTGGATGGGCGGGGGTTAGGGCTTAGATTACTGCCAGCCTGTGTCATGTCAGCCAAGCTCAGGATGGCTGGTTTATTTTATTTTACTCTGTGGTGGGTATGGAAAAGGAAAAGGGGTGGGTGGGGGGGCTCTCTTCTGGGAATGTCTGTGTTTCCCTCACCAGATGCTTATCCAGGCCTATCATGGCACATGATGATCCATCTTGCTGGAGGCCTTCTTTCACCCTTCTGAAGCCTCTGACTGAAGATGAGAACGAGGAGCGGGAGCGGATGGGTGGCAGACTTTAACTGATTTGCTATATGCACACCAGTGACACTGGGCCTTGGCCTCCAGACAGTTACAGCTGAATATACTCTACCTCAGTCTCCAGCTTACAGCCTGCACAACACAGGGACTATATTCAAACATTTTTAGGCAAATTATGATGTCAGGGTTTTACTTTTATTTACTTATTTTTTCAGTGTCACAAGGTTTTTATGGCAGCTTGAGTAAGGAACTATTTTTGCGGATAGTATTGTGATTATTGTCAAAGTTATGGATTACGTAGTCACTGAAATGCATTGGATTAAATTGACGAAAAATGTGTTTTTGATGTTCTTCCCTTAAACAGAAGACAGGCTCAGCCCTTTATTGTCTTTAAATGTGGAATACAAAATTTAAATGATTTTGATATTGACATGAAGTTAAATTGTAGACAGATTTAGGTATGGATGCTTTTGAGGTTTTTCAGTTACATTCTGGCAAGCTGTTACTCAAAATGATGACCTTTGGGTCTGGCTCTTCATAAAATAATTGAGTAAAGGCAGCAAAATAAATGGTCCTTCTAATAAAAGGTTTTGGACCAAAGTGATAAATTGCCTCAATTTCAAATTCCCCATTTCCTTTTTTATGTGTATTTATAGTTAGATGAAATTCAGATATGAAATAATTAAAATCAGTGTTGTTATTACTGCACAAAGGCTGAAGACAACCAAAGATTAACTGGATAACTAAACTAAAACAGTTTAGCCAGCTTGTTGACAAGTAACTTACAAACACAACGAGTTGCAGTGCTAGATAATAGGCAAGATGCACGTTTTGTACATGTAATACATGCTACATGCTACATACAGCACCTTTTGACTTCTTTATGATTGCATGTGTTGAAAGTGCTTTTTTTCCTGTGCCACATCGGAAAACTCGATGTGTAAATAATTTAAATGTGTAAATACATTTTGTCTCATTTTCATCTACCATTAACACAGACAGACATACGTTGGTACTTCCACCTGCTGCTTATTGACATAGTAAAGTGTGGAAGCATTAATGATGCTGATAGGTCTATTTATGTCTTTTCAGCGTCTGGATAGACTGTGCAGTCGGGTAGCCATTCCTCTCTCATGCTTCTTGCTTCTTTCTGATAGCTATCCAGTCTGCCAAAGATGCAAAAAGTGTCTGAATGTAAATGGGCTATTGGAGCCAAATCTGCTTTCCTCTCTATATGCTATTCAGCTTCTCTCTGAATGTCAGAGCAGGCTTCCCCTCCTCTATTTCTGTACACTGTCAAGTGACGATTGATGGACAAAGAAGCACCGACTGAACTGTACTTGATTGGCAGTGAAACATAAAGGTTCATGGGCCTCAGCCCTGCCAGGTTTTCTCTTTCAGTTCCAAACAGCTCTCTTTGATACCCCCCCACCCCCCACCTCCAAAATTCTTATTTGATGTCTGTTTCTGTGTTTTGCTCAGCTTTCACAGTAGACAGTGCCTCTAAGATTTACTGTTTCTGGAGCATAGTCCTCAAGTAATGGTTGGTTACAAGCCAGGGTAACTAGTAATTTAGAGGAACTCAGCTGTTTTCCAGTATTTGTCTGGTGTTAATTTCCCATATTTCCCTTTCTTAATTTTGCTTTTGTCATCTCCCTTTCTCTTTCTCTCTCTCTTTTAATTTTCTCTCTCTCATTGGATGTTCTAGCCACACAGCAGGCATTGGCTTTGTTTACAGGCTGTTGTGGTAACTCTTTGATTAACTAGGCCCTTGGGAATTAATAGCTATTATAGCTAATAGGACAGTTAGTCTTGTCCCTGCTGGAGAGCAGGGGGAGGGACGGTTGCTCTAAAGCACACTCTTGGAACCTTGCAACAGGAACTGGTGAGCCACTGGTTCCTGGTAGATCGGGGCCCTTTTAAGTGTTAACCGTCATCTATGTTTTTGTGTGTTACAGCAACAGCTGGAGGAGGAGGCTGCAAAGCCTCATGAGCCTGAACGGCCCATCTCACCACCACCCAGTGAGGCCAAGCACCGCAGCCTGGTGCAGATCATCTACGATGAGAACAGGGTCAGTAAAACACACACACACACACACACACACAAAAAAAACACTTACACCAGACCCTCAGTCAGTGGTCCCTCACTCAAGTAAAAATTTTGTTTCACTTGATCAGATAGGTAGTGTATTCATTATCACAAGAGAACGTAAGAGAGAGAGGGCTGGATGCTTTTCCGCCGTGGTTCAGTGCTGTTTCACTGGGCTGATACAAGATAACTACTTCAACTAAGTCAGGCTCTGAATATTCTCTGGTGCTTGGTATGGTTATTTGGTTCTTGTGTCAAGGACAGGGCATTTATCCAGTGTTGGAGATTACCTTACAGTGCTTGTAAGGTAAACTAGATTCCTCAGCAGGTAGACCTTTTGAACAAACAACAAAGTCCCTGATTTGGGATGAGTAGAGTTGCATTTTGTGTACTTCTTTCATTACATTTCATAGACAACATAGACACTCTTGAACTGTGTATAATAGTGAGCAAAATGCCAGGGCTCCGATGTCTGTCTGCAGAACATGTTTTTTTTCTTATTTGTCATTTTCATTGACCAGCAAAAGCAGATTATATCACAAAGTATTCACCTCCTACGTCAGCCTCCCACTCTTTACTTTCAGGCATGGCAGAACTCTTGCCTAACAGAATAAGCTACTAAAGGTCAGGATAACAGGCATGATGAGTCACAGGCATACACATACACACTCTATAAGACGTCACAGACGCACACTGTAACAAATCTCTGACTTTTATCACATATAGAGGAATAGCAACATAATCATTTTTCAGGAGAAGAAACGGATGACAGCTGGGAGGTCACGTAAAGCTAAAATGTTCAAAGTGTTAAGTTAGTTCTGGTCACAGCAATCAGTACATGCAGCCGTGCTGTGTGATTCTCAGTGCTCTCAGTCCCCCTAGTGGTGAAATGTATAAGTCTCCTTTTTATTGGAGTTGGCATTTAAAACAGGGAACTCCTCTCACACTGTATCACACCCCAGATTTAACCTCTTTGAACAAACCCCCTATGGGTAAATAGGAGTAAAGTTAAAACTTCACAGTTCTGAGGAAAAGAACTCTTGAACAGTTTTGAACAGCTTCTCTGACACATTCAAGGCAAATATTTTTTATAGAATGACAAAGCGGTGTACACTCCAAATGGAGAATCTAGTTTAAAACCCATGTGTTGGCAAGCAAGCGTTCACCCTGCTTAAGTGTCATTGGGCAAGAGACTAAATCCCTCACAGTTCAAGGAACTGTGTTGCGACATTGTGCTCTAACCTGCATAGATGCCCCCAGATAACCACCACACTGCCCTGAGAAGCCCTTTTAAATGGAACACCACAGCAAAGGGAGTGTCCTTCATGACTTACTCCCTTACTGTCATAAAGCACAGCTAAATCACAGCACTTCTGTACAACAGCAGGACTTGCAGATTGCTCAAGACTAATCTGAATGGCTGGAAGTTTAAGAATGACTCATGGCTTACTCCACAATGTAGCCTGACCTCTGTAACACTTTCCACTTTCCACTTCCCTCTGACTGGCAGGATGCACTCTGGCCTACTGCCTGGCCCCCTAACCTCGCTATCTCTCTTTCTTTCTCTCTCTCTCTTAAGCAGTAACCAGCTTTCTAGCTGTTTTCTACTTTTACCCACACTAAACAGTGTAACAGCAACACCACAACATTTACTCATCCACTCATATGATTATTAATCCTTTTAGTAGCTTTACATGTATTACTTATTAATTCCTGTATAATCATTATTGTGTAAGTCCCATTTACACTTGGCTTACACAACAACAGTTCAGCTTGCACTCTAACAAACACATGCATGACTTGTATAGATGGTCTGTGAACCACACACAAGTTTTGCTCATCTTCACTCCTGTCACTCCGTCACCCATACAAATCATTGCTAGGTCACCCACACAGGTAATTCAGTGGCTGTACTGATCATGACTCTGGTAAAAGCTCTGACTCCCTGTTACGTGTCTGTATGACTGTTTCAGATTAAATTGCTATAGTCATTCTGCTAAATTCAGTGTCACTTTAGTTGCCATGATCACAAGGACAGACCAAAGGGCTCAAGGAGAAGTAAAGACTAGGAGAGACAGATGCGTTTCTCCTAGTCTTTACTAGGAGAGACAGATGCCATTTACACCTTTTCGGCATCTGTCTTGAGCATTTGGTGAATATATTTAAGCTTGGCTGCTTGTATGTCAGAGTTATCCAGTCTGCTCAAAGCACGTGAAGTGGCTATGTGTAAACAGGGCAATAATTTAAAATTAAAGCTTAATGTTACACATGAAGCCTGTGGTGTGTCTATATTTGTGCACATATATGTACAGTACAAACTGTGTGTATGTGTTTTTAAGCACCTCACTATAATTACTCCAGCTTCAGAATGCCTTTTTGAGCTGGTGTCACTACGGTGTCATCTGTCCCCTCTGGGCTCAGTGTCACCAGCTCTCTCATACAGGGTTACAGCAGCATTTCTACCGACAGCCCATTGTCAAACCCTGGGGATGGCTCAACTCAAGTTCACTCCGCTCATATTTGGGACATAGCAGTCATGGGCATGAACACAAGAAAAGACAGCTCCACTGAGACTGCATTATCATAAGTCTGTTGAGCTATGCTAAATCCTCATGTCTGTGCTGTACTAAGATGGCCTTGTAGTGCTTTCTCTCTCTCTTTCTCTTTTTCTTTCTTTTGTTTGCCTCTCACTGTTTTCCCCTGTTATTCTTTCTTGTGTTCCCTTGATGCTAGTTAGGAAAGGTTTGTAATGCAGTGATGTTGGTCACATAAGCATGTTATTTTCACAGGCTTGTCCCCAGTTTCCTCACGTTCAACGTTTTATTTAAGGGATCATGTGATCCGCTGGGGAAAATGTCTTGTTGACAGCAGGCAGTGTGTACAACAGCACAGCTGCTAAGCTTTACAGCTTATAATGCCACTGCCAGAGTAGCAGTCTTGTGTGCTACCACAGGGAGGGGGCATGAGTAATTGAGCCAGCCTCTGTGCATGGGTCTTGTGATGAGGTTGTATGTGTGTGTGTGGATTGAGAGGGCAGTTCTCTCTGTAATTAACCACACTTAAAGAGAAAAGGTAATATTGCATCTCATCCATCCCTCTCTCTTGATTGCTAAATTTGTCATTTCTAGTATTTAATGTGAAGCCAAATTGCAAGAGTTTCGAGGTCAGTATCAGTCTTATTTTCAGATTTACCGAAAGACTCACGGCCAGGAAATGAAGAGAGATCCGTGAGCCTCCCTACTCCCTGAGGATGAAAGGCTGCTTTTAATAATTGCTGCTCATTAACTGCTCCTGTAGTGAGCAAGCTCTCTGAGGCAATACTCTGCAGCCTGTTACACCTACTCACTGGTGAGGAAGCAACAGGAATGAGGAAGAAAGCAGATCAGTGCAAATTTAACAAGAACAATAGCATCATGTTACTATATTTGCATTTGAGTGATTCGTGTACTATGTGCAAATGTAAATCATCAGTGCTTCCTTTTGCCTAATGATTTGGAGGAAATGCACAGGGCACTTTTAAAACTAGAGTCATGTCATTTGGCTTCCCTCACAGGTGACCCAGTTAGAAGCCTGTGTTGAGTCAAGTTAAGCTGTGTGCGTGAGCTCCTCTGGGGTCTTACATCCAAGTCTGTTAGCGTGAGTCTTATATAAACTTAGGAGTAGATCCCAAACACCTCCTGTGTTACCTCTACAGTGAAGACAGAGTGAAAGAGACAAGGAAGCAGCATGACAATGGTGGGTGGTGAAAAATAAAGGTTGACACACACACACACACACACACACACACACTCACTGGCAGGTTTGGTCTCTGTTATCGCCTCTGAAATTTCTCCCACATCCTCCTCTCCATCCACCCCTCTCCTCCCTTTACTTCCATCTTTTCTGCGAACGCGTCAGTCCTGCCAGTCTTGCTGCGTGGTCACTGGAGGAAATGAAGTGAGATGGAAAGCAACAGAGCATGTGGTGTGTCACCAAGCGGGGTCTGTTTGATCGATGAAGCGGAGAGAGTGTACAGAGTGGAAAGAGGAAAAGAGTGGAGCGAACATTGAGAAGGGTAGTCTGGGACACTGCTCATACATTTGTCTGCCAGAGCTAAATATAAATGTATGGAGGAGAGGAGCTGCAGAGAGGTCACCCAGAGACATAGATGGGAGTTTTTCGCTGCCCATCTTCATGCCCCAGCACCTCTTTCTTTCTTGCTTTATGGTCGCTGCCAGGAATTTTTGTTTTAAGAGGTTCATTGTTGTAGGTACTGTGCTGGAGGTGAGATCGTTCTCTGTCTTTCATCAGATGTCTCTTATGAGATAACCACCAAAGCCCTTTAGCCCCCCCCCCCAACACCCCTACCCCTCTCCTTTTTTTTTTTGCTCTTTCTCTCCCACTCACTTTCTATTCCACTCCCACTTGCTTTCCTGCCTGCCTGCTCTTTCTCTCTACCTCTCTCTGCTCAGGGGAGGTGAGTAATCTTTTTTGCTCTGGGAGAGGAGAAAGGGAGCTGTGGCCCAGCTTGAGTTAAAAGCTCTAATAATAGTCAGTGCATCCAGCTCTCCATCTATCCATCCATCCATACATCCAGCAGTCTGTCTGTCCATCCAGCGAGCAGTGGTGTAGCCTGTGTGATCAAGTGAGCGTGCTCCCTGCGTTGCCGTGGTGATGGCAGAGGTGCAGGTAGCCGGCTAATGTACTACTTCTGTTTGTGTTCCCTTACCAGAAAAAGGCAGAAGAGGCTCACAGGATACTGGAGGGACTGGGACCCAGGGTAGAACTGGTGAGTGGAGACTTTGATTTTATGTTCTCTTTCTGTGTTGTTGTTCTTCCCACTCTTACGTACTTTCATTATTGACGTGTGGGAACATTTTATGATTTCTGTACTCACAGCTCCATTAAGCACTATTGAAGATATTGATATTGAACACAGAATAAGATGACTCATGTCAGAGTCTAATATTAAAGGCTTCTTTGTACTCAAACGCATTGAGAAGCACAACCACACAGAACACTTACTTCACTGCATTTTCAGATTTGTGACTTTTGCATTGCGATAATTTTTTTTCACCTCTTTGCTTTTGCCATAGGTTTTCTCACACATACTGTATTTATCTGTCATTCCAGCTGTCCATCTATCTTACTCTCTCACACACAGATACTCAGCCAGTGAATTTGATCACTTGATTTTGTTGAATGAATGACCTAAAGAGCCCATGCAAGATGCTACACAAAGCAGGGTCTGCTCTGTCCTAGAGGGCATTCATTTTGAGAAAACTCTCTGAATTGGGTTATTTGACTTCTACCAGTCAGAGCTTTTAGTCACTCTTGTTATTTGATGACCATTTTTGCAAACACTGAAATCCTGCATTTATCTGGGGGCAAGGTCAGAAGCATGTTAAAGACATGTTGGAGTGGATTCTGTCATTTGTATTTCAGCTATTTTCAATCTGTTGCACAACTGAAAATATAACTGATTCTTTGAAATGTTTGTTTCTTCTCCTGTTCTAGCCTCTGTACAATCAGCCTTCTGATACCAAGCAGTACCATGAGAACATCAAAATGTGAGTGTGTTACTAATATATGCCTAAACACTTTTATATAAGAAATGTTTTATATATGCCCACCGAAGTATACAAACTGCTGAAGTATCGATAGACCGGCTCACCCCTGATTTCTGAAACATTTATTTGATATATTTTAAATACAAAATAATTAGAAAATATAGAATAATTTTCAATCAATGCGTTTGAACCCATAGTGATGTCCTTGACAATCTAATACTAGAATAAACCAAACTCAAATTCACCCAACAACTCTGATTGCTGGGGTCATGGGAATTTTAAAACCTAGCAAGCTGTAACAGGCCAGAAAATGTTGATCAACTGTCATTGATTGTATTTATGGGAGATATTTGTTTGTTTAAGACAATCTTTAGGACCATCAAGTGATATAAATTGTGCATATGCAGTTATGACAATTCTTGTTGTATTAGATCCCTCTATTTTTTTTTTTTTTTAATTCTCTGTAAACTTACAACTCCTACCACTAGGAAGTAAAACTTGGTGACCTCAGCTGCTATCAATTCCTGTAGTGGTTGTATATTGCCTCAGTGAGAGAGACACGCCACTTTTCTCCTTCCTCCTGCACTTACTGGAATAAATATGTGTAACAAGGGCAGCTACAGACGGTAAAAAAACAAAACAAAACAAAAAAAACATAATGCAAATGCCTTATGGTAAAAGACTTGCACTGTCAGTCAAACTGTGTTCAATTTGGTTATGAAGTCAGCTGGCAGATGTCTACAGGCCAGTGCCAAGAAAGAAAAAGCTATTTACTTACATTCAGATCCTGTCAGTTCTGCTTGAATGCAGTTCTATAATTTCTAGTATTATGTAAGTGTAGTGTTAATTGTTTGCTTTCATTCATTCTGAATTTGATACTTGATATACCCAAATACACCTGCGTTTTCCTATTTAATGTTAGGTATATATAAAAAAATATATTGTTTTGATCAAAACTCCTGAAGCGTACAAAGACTGGCTGGTTTTTTGTTATGAGGACCATGAATATGTAATTAAAGGCTATAGTAATCATCACTGAAGTTATTTTTATGCTACATAATATGACCACCAGCTGCCGTCTGTTAGTTACTACTACTACTGAAGTAATAAGATGGTAGAATTGTTTAAAGTCATATTAGTATTGCGATCACATAAGAAATAGGATGTAGTTAAAAAATCAGAAACATTTGCATAGACCAATGCAAAGGTACAGTAAGTCATATTTGAATATTTGAACTGTGCTCCAGATCAAACAAAACAAAGATAAAATGGACTCAAGTGGCCATTGATTCAATTTTTTACCCCTGATATTATGACATGAAATATTAACAGCAGGATTCCTTTCTCAGCATCCAAGGTTGCATTAGGTGAATGGTTAATAAATCATGTCAGTTTCATATGTTAGTGGATATCTGCAGTGAGGGGAGCAGAGAATACACAACTTTGCGTGGCCCTTCCATGTCTATCAGTAAGGCTTATGTGCATCTGTAATCTTATAAGGACCATAATTCACTAAGGCACATCAAAGGGCTGTAGGAGGGTTATAATAGCCCGTCTCCACCGTTGGCACTATGGTTTGGGCACAGTGGCATACCACAAGATGTGTCTGACCTCTTAGCCGCACACTGCTCTGTCTTCACTCCTTTTGATCCTTGCACCGTTTGATCAGTATTATTGCCTCAAAGCAATTAACTGAAAACTCTCTTCTCTCCCTCCGTGTGTGTGTGTGTGTGTGTGTGTGTGTGTGTGTGTGTGTTATTAAATACCACTATGTCGCTTTGAGCCAGCACAATTGACTTCTTTGTTTTGCTAACCAGTTACCCCTGGCACTCATCCCTGCTGGGATAGATGAGTACCAGTATCTGAGTATCTGAGTCCTCATGCCAGTTCATCTCTTGCACGCACAGTGCTATTACCACTCAGCTGATGATAAATGCAGACCACTATGAGAATTAAATCGAATTTTGAAATCTGAAAAGTTCTTGCTCAGTGTGGTTGTACCACTGGAGAACATCTGTCACAAGTGCACGTATAATGAATCTTTCAGCCATCATGTTTTGGAGGTATTATGCCAAATTACGGTGTTCTCCGATATCTCAGAAATGGCACAGGCTTTGGGCAGGACAAAGGAAACCTTTCGTAGGGGTTCAAGCCCACTAATCTTTCCCCTTGCCATCTGGTGTCCAGAGGACAATACCATCTCTGTCTTAAAAGGGCTTAATCTATCAGATCTGTTTTTGCCATACTGAGTTAGTTCTCACCCATTATATGCCACAGTATGTGTGGATATCCACAGTATCTAGCTGTATTTGGCAGTATTTATCTTTCCTGCTGCAATGGCTTGGCTCAATATGTGTCTGTTTGTATGTGTGGGTGTGTGGGAGTGTTTATGTAGGTTGGGGGTTATGGCTGTTTAGATTTAACTTGGGTTTGTTATTGCAGATAACATGTTTGGGAAATGAAGAATGGGTCATCCTGTGTGTTTATCATTCCAGATCCTAAATGTTATCACGCTATCTTCCAATTTTCACCAAACTTGTACACCATGAGTAGTAGTTCTGTCCTTGCCTGCGACCTGAGGGTCCCTGCGGCTCAGCTGAAGTGACTAATGTAGAATAAGATTACATTAATCAGTGGAGAACGTGACCTTACAACTGACAGATTAAGTGTCAGGAATAAAACTCTGTCTTGCAGCAAAGAAAGAGACAAACGGAGTGGCTGCCTAAGGAGATTACTGGCCCTGACCTTTATTTGAAGCACTGTGGCTGGCTGTTCCCAGCCCAGACAAGTTTTATAAGTTTGGCTCCCCTTGCTGTCCTTTCCACCCAGAAGCAAGTTTGAGTTCATCGAGCAGCGGCATACAAGGACAAGCATTGTTTGTGTTTGTGTGAGTGTGTGTCTATGAGTGCATTTTTTTGTTTGTTTACTGGGTAAAGAAGTGAGGCAGAAAAAGTGCAGTGGGAAGAACATGTGTACCTAAGGCTCTGGAGATGCTATATACTTAGATTTATGATGTGACAAATGTGATGAAAGCCAAAGCATTGTATGCATTGACTGTTTTCTTGAAAGCCCTCACCATATCCCTTTCTCTGTGTCTCTCTTCCCCCACTGTTTTTCTCTGTCTTCCTCCCTCTCAGAAACCAGGCGATGAGGAAGAAGCTCATCTTATACTTTAAGAGGAGAAATCATGCTCGTAAGCAGTGGGTAAGTAGAGAATTCAACATTTTTTGACTCTCTGCTGGGACTCAGCCCATGACCGATTACTAGAGTGAAACTGGGCTAGCTGTTTCTTGAACCAAGTGGCCATTTTAGGCAGACCAACGAGAAATAGAGCTCTGGGCATGATCTGTTGTCAGTGGAGTTACTGTGCCCTTGGGAAAGCATTTGCCTCTGAAAAACAGAAAAAAAATTCTCGTATACTGTCACTTGAGAGAAAAACCTTTTCTTATACATCTGTTGAATTCCCTGTCAGCCAAGCACTATAATGAGCATTGTACAGGGTTAGTAACTGCTCTTGGCTGCCAGTGATTGAGCGAGACTGAGCCAAAGAGCATGACTATAAATAAAGCAGAGATCAATGGGGTGAGCTCTGATGCTAGAGCCAGGCGGACATCTTAAAATCAACTGGCTTGACAGAAAATCGTTATTACAAATCAGGTCCACAGTTTTACTATGAAATTTGCATCTATCTACAAGTAGAGAATAAGAATGGCTTTTTTTAACTGATTCCAACCTTAGAGATAGTGCCAGTAACAACTGTCCCATAGCTCTGAACTGAATTGCAAGTTTATGTGAGGTCAGAAAGAACAGTTTTCAGATGCAACACCTTCATCAAAAGCATGTGAGTCACGGACGAGTGTCCAGACTTCTCTCATGTTGTGTCTAAGTGGGGGAGGTAGCTCCTCGTGGGCAGAGTGTGGGGAGACATCACCGTGTGGTTTATGAGCCCACTGAGGGTCATGTCTGCAGCAGGGTTAATGGTCTGCTTTACAGCCTGCCTGTGAGGAAGGCTGGGAAAACAGTGGGCCGTCGTCTGCTAGGAGACACCAGAGAGACTGAGACTCATGGAAGATTACTGAATATAATTATCAAATGTTAGTGCAGTCTGAAACATCACTCTGCTTTTTGGGAGATGTATTGTTTTAGCGGTTACCTGTTAAATGTTCACTAATGGTACCTCCTTAGTGGTGCATTAGTTTTGTGTCTTGAAATCAAAAGACATTGAACGAGATATTGTTGAGAGTCAAGTGGGCCTACAGTGGACTGAGATGTTTCCCGTCTCTGCTGTGCTTCAGGAACAGAAATTTTGCCAGCGCTATGACCAGCTGATGGAGGCTTGGGAGAAGAAGGTGGAGCGCATTGAAAACAACCCGCGGCGCCGAGCCAAGGAGAGCAAAGTGCGGGAGTACTACGAGAAGCAGTTCCCAGAGATCCGTAAGCAAAGAGAGCTGCAGGAGCGCATGCAGAGGTGAGATCACAGGATTTTTTTTCCATTTCTCAACAGGTCGAAGACAAAGTTAATTTCTGGAACTGGCTTAATCACTTTGATTTGTTGCCTAGTTACTGCGGTTACTGTAAAGAATGAAATTGGATTTATTTCATTGTATTATGTAAGTGGCTCTGTTACAGTAATGAGTGGGTAATTTTGAGTGATGGCTCTTCTGTATTTTTCCTTTTGTAGCCGTGTTGGGCAGCGAGGAGGTGGGCTGACCTCGTCTGCAGCTCGCAGTGAACATGAGGTCTCTGAGATCATTGATGGAATATCAGAGCATGAGGTAAGATATGAATTACTGTTATTATCAGACATCCTAGCACCTGATTGTACGGAGTGGCACTGCTGTCAGGAATGAAACCTGGGGTGTTTGTAGTTGGTGCCACTATTTTTATACGCCATATAGATATATGCGTGTTTATTTTCTTATTTTCTAACTATTTATTATCTTAATTGTTGGGTGTTCTATTGATTATTTTGATGATAAGAGTACGTAAAGAGCTGGAGAAAAGCGAGAAGCGAAATTAAGTAGGTCAGGTCTTTATAAAATGAGCCATTATTGGCCTCCTCATACAAAAACATATCTTAATAATATTTATAAATGTTATGTAGTTTAGCAATAGTGAAGATAATAAAACAACATCATAAAAACATAGACTGCAAATGTCAAGTCCAATTTTATTTATATACCCCAATATCACAAATCTTACTCTACGGACTTTATACAATCTATACAGCAGATGACACCCTCTGTCCAAAGAGCCTTGAATCAGATAATGAAAAAAACTCCTCAAAAAACAAACAAAAAAAACAATAGAAGAAAACCTCAGGAAGAGTAACAGAGGAGAGATCCCTCTTGTAGGATGGACAGATGTGCAATAGATGTTGTGTCTACAGAATAGAACAACATAATAGATTTATAGTATGGGTACTCAGGAAATCAGTTTTATAAGTGGTGAACATATATAAAGAAAGTAACCTGGGAAGACATGGTGGAGCAACTTCTGCACTGTGAAATGTGGCACAAGCCTTTGTAAATCACTGCAACATAGTTATGTTTTAATGGCATAAGCCAGTAAATATTGTCACATACTGCAGCTGTTCTGCTGGGTTAGCCTTATGCCACTGTGTGATCTGGTATCTGTGAAAGAAACACAGAAGGCTTGTTCTCAACTGGTATTCCATTGGAATATTTGTGGTCGCTAAGTTAGCAGGGCTAGCCAAAGCTAAATACTAGCCCTTAAAGGCCACCACAGCCCAGCGGCAAACACAGCGGCACAGCTGCTTCCAATTGAAATACTCCCAAAACTTTGATAGTTTCTGGCTGTTTCTCCTGCCTGTCTCTTTTTTTTTTACAGCCTCCTTTCGTTTCTTTTCCCTCCATTTATAATGTGTGCAGTCGACACATAGCGTCAGCTGCTGGTCCAACAGTAATTACTGTCCGTGTACTCATCCACATGATAATGGTTCCACGATGAATAAACTTCGAGGGAGTAAATGTCAGCATGGGCTTCAAAATCACAACCATGTAACAGCCTTTGAATTTTGCTGCTGTCGGTAAGGTTTCAACATCAGAAGTCTGGTCTAAGACAGGGTTTTTTGCAATTGTTGAAGCCCTCTAAGGCAGATTATATAAATAAAATTGGCTTGACTTGACTTAAAGCATACCAGCCAAATGCATACTATTTGGGCTGACAAGGTTTCCAGAGTTACATTTACATTTCAAAAATTCAGAAGCTTATAGTTCATAGTACATTTAGTCCAGGAAAAATAAAATGATTGTTGCTCATTATAGATGTTAAAACCAACACAGGCAAGAGATATGCCAGACTTGTGGTGTCTGAGTCCTTAACAATTAAAAGCACTGCTCTCACTGTTGAGGATAATGGTGGAGGACCATGCTATGAGTGACTTTTCTGTGATATCCACTAGTCATACAGGCCTGTTCCACTCATGTCAGCCTGGTCCCATTAAATTGAGCAGTGTGTCCAGTTGGGTAATCTTGTCTCATCTCAAGAAATGCTTTCTACCCTCTCAAGCTAGCATCTGTGCCCTTTACTCCCCTCCCCTCTCTCAACCTCAGACACCTTATTTTTTAGATTGTTTCTTGTTTCTGTTATGCTGTAGGTCAAAGAGTGACAGGAAAGACTCTGTTTTACCGAAGTTTACATTTGACACCCAAAACTTCCTCCTGTCGTCTGAACTCCTCCACACTTCAAAACAGGGTGTAATACCACATCAGGTTTCATATAGTGCATGTCAGTATAAGCTCCATGTTGTAGTTTCCTGCTCACGACCAGCCCACTCACTCCAGGATGTTGGTTTGTGTGTGTGGCAGAACACGGAGAAGCAGATGCGACAGCTTGCGGTCATCCCTCCTATGCTGTTTGACGCTGAGCAGCAACGCATCAAGTTCATCAACATGAATGGATTGATGGATGACCCCATGAAGGTGTACAAGGACCGGCAGGTTATGAACATGTGGAGTGAGCAGGAAAAGGACACTTTCAGAGAGAAGTAAGCAGAGCACTTCAGTGAAGTCATGATGGCAAATATAATATATCTCTATTTCCTAGCAGCCAAATTGAGCTTTGTTTGGCAAACCACACTCAAAAATAGCTTTTGACAGTTACATTTTGGTGTTTTTCCCCCAGGCTTTTTACATTAAATTCTGAACATTTTCTGTTTGAATCCAGATTCATTAAATGCAACATAAGCTCTTAGCTCTACTCTGTTGTTTATTAGACAAAGCAAAGTGCTTGAGAACCTCTTTTTAAGCAATAAGATGAAGTTTGTCTTGTGAAGTATGTGTGACCGATAAAGGGTCAGTAAGTTGTAAGGAAGTGAATCTTCCCCTTTCGTGAGAAGCGAGAGGAGGCGTTTCAAGCTGCCAAATCGAATTAAACCCACACAGTAAAATCACTGACTTTAAAGTCTACCCACATACAAAAGAGGAGCTTCAGCTTTCTGTTTCGTAACAAATCTGATCCAAAACATAGAGTAAGATATTTGATCACTAAAGACCGTGTGGTGTGATATTTATTAACTTATTGCATGCCTAATTTACAAATTTAGGATTAATGCAGTGGTTCTGTACCTATTTGATCTTTTTCTTTTTTGAAGCAGGATACAGTAAGTCTTTTGAATTTTCTTTTCTGCGTCAGCACAGACGTCACCTCCTCCATCATTCTCTCTGTGTTATTCTGTGATCTTCTTTTGGAGTATTTAAGCAAATGTCAATGATTTTGAATCATTGCTTTAGCAGATTTCAAGAGTTTGTTTGTTCTGTTCCCACAGGTTCATCCAGCACCCCAAAAACTTTGGTCTGATTGCGTCTTTTCTGGAGAGAAAGGTATTGATTCAGTTTTTTGTACTGTTTTTTTGTAGTTGCTGTTCAGTATGATTTCGTTTTCTCAGGAAATGTTTGTTCAAAAATGACCTTTCTTTCACTTCTCAGACGGTGGCGGAGTGTGTGCTCTTTTACTACCTGACCAAAAAGAATGAAAACTATAAGAATATAGTGCGGAGGAACATCAGACGCCGTGGGAGAAGCCAGGTATTCTCACCTAAGAAGCTTGCAGTTCAGAAAGGCACTCCTCTTTACACCAAAGCCAAATTGTGCAGCAAGCTTCATAAGCTTGAAAACGTGAGGTTGCACCACTCTGTCTTTTAAAGAGGCAGATGCACTGGAATTCTCCTTTTGCAACTGCTGGGTAACAAAGAAGTCAACTGGTGTCAGTCACCTAACCAACTTATCTAATGACAGTGACTTATACCATTTTCTAGATGAAGAAAAATGTGTTTTCTGTTTTAGTCAGTACAGTGCAGGCCCTGATGCCATTTTCTGCTGTCAAACAAGTTTGGCAAGATCAACCACTAGCTTTACCCCTATTTTTGTTGTGTACAGTGGATGCAGCTTAGGAAACACTTGACTCTGATTTTATCCAGTTGGACAGCAGAAAAAAAAAGTTGGATTGAGATTTTTTTTCTATGTGGAGTTGGACATACACAAGGCATTCAATATAGATTAATGTTTTGTATCTGGTGTGCTAATACACCAGGCAAAGTGATTTCAGCTCTACTAAAAATGAGACTTTGTGTTGGTTAAAGTGTGTCGCGTATGGACAGGGCCATAATCTCACAACCAGCACTGGAGCTATAGTGATGTCTTTGCAGAACAGTCAGGTAGTTTAAGCCATAAAATGCCAAAGGTCACTCAGTAGTGCTGATCAAGTGCCACAATTTGCTCAACCCCACATGTCAGCACTATTTCCATACTGACAGGTTTTTTTTGAACACAGGTCATTTCTATTGCTAATGAGCTCCCAGTTATTACTCAGCCTCACATCAGGTGCTAGCTGTTAAACGTAATGGTTGCAGGCGCTAATGAAATGGCACATTAATTTACTGGCGACCTTTTCCTGTGGATGTGATGATGCTTGTCTCCTCATCTTTCCTGAAGAAACCTCCGCTCATTACCTGGCGGGTTGCTCCACATCTCCTGAGTAGCAGCTAGCACAAATAGCTCACAGTCACAGAGGGAGGTAGCTACAGAAGAGGAACAGAAAGTGCAGTGCTATATGTCAGAACGACTGCAAATGCTAATAGAGTTTATGTTTGGATAGTGGAGAGATGGTGATGATGAGTAACAGCTTAATTCAAATGTTAATGTGTTTTTAGTCTTACTGAGTGTAGTGGCAGTAAATTGGCTGCTCTGTTGTCTCCTTTAACTACACATTCTGTATGTCTGCCCCTGGATCAGCTTAGGGCATTTTTAAATGCAGTGCTAACAGATCTCTATGGTAAGGGTGAATAGAGATTATTGGCTGATGATGCATCTGGGGACAGGAAAAAGCATCAGAGCTGCACATGAGACTGGGAGACCATTAAGTCCTATCCAGTTATAGCTTTTATTTGTTTTCAGTCTGAGTTCATGGCAGGGAGAGGACATTAGTGGTATAGTGCAAACAGAGAAAAAGGGTATGTGAGAAAAATGTGCATTTTGATGTTGCTCCTCTCCCTGCTCTACTCCTTTTTATGTTCCCTTTCCAGGAGCCACAGGCAATGTGTCTTTTTTAAGAGTGGATATGTAGTAAAGAGATCAACAAAGGTTTACATTATCCCAGAACTACAAATGCATCAAACAGAGCAGTAGTTCTTATCAGTTTAAGTATATCTGCTTTGTCAGTATTAAGCAGTGTTTAAGGTTTTTGGTCAGACTGTGCATCTGTACTCATCTGAACTCTAACCCTAAAAGCCCAGACAGGCAGGAAACTGGTAAGGAAGTGGTTCTGGGTGCTTAAAGAGCAAAAGTTATACGGCAGAAATGTGCTGCTGTAATTTCGGAACTTTCGTATCCTGTTTTTTTTTGCCTGTGCTGAAAATGAGTCTTTTTTTATGTTAGCAAGCACTGTATACTTTAAATAAGTGCAACCAAATCTTTTTAAGTGAAGAGAGAATAATTATTGTATGTTTCACATTTCAATGTTTTTGCAAAAACCACTGTACGGTTGTTGTGTTATCTCATCAGAAAGCAAGGCAGACACCATTTTGTCTGCAGATGTATGCCAGAAGTACATTTATATCTGATTAATGTCTAATTAGATAAGACATCTGTCACAAGTGCTACCTCATTCACTGTTTGCTAACACACAGAAAATGCATGTGGTGAAGAGAAGAGATGAATTACAGAGAAATATTGGAGGAATCTACTAAAATGACAGAAAATCTGATCATAATAATTTTCCTTACACAAACACAGATGCACACTTAAGTCTTAATTGCATCAGTTCTACATGTTTGTCATCCACACATCTAAGTGTGTGTATCTAAGGTATATGGGTTACAGGAGAGGTTGTGGTGTTTGTTTGTAAGTCTGTGTATCCAGTTACCTGGGATTATCTTTGTAATAGAGCGCCTTGTTGTTGCTTTGTCTCTCATCGCAGCACGGCCAGCAACAGCAGCAGCAGCAGCAACAAGTGAACCGCAGCAGCCAGGAAGACAAGGAGAAGGAAGAGAAAGAGAAGGAGGGAGAGAGGGATGAAGAAAAAAATGAAGCCGAAGACAAGGAAGATGGAATGAAGTAAGTCAATTTTAATACTGATTAAACCTTCCATGCCAGAGTCATATCTTTTGTATCAAACCCAATTATGAATTTAAGAATAAGCACTGTGTGCTGCAAAGATGATTTTACTTAGTGATCCATTAGAAAAGCAGACTGACAGGTTGAGAGGAAAAGATGGAGGCGAGTGAAAACATTTCCGCCACATTGCATGAGCCTGAACCTGTGCAGCTGCAGCGATCTACTCGCTCCTTTTCTCCAGCACACAATTTTTAGAATTGTTCCAGGTCAGGCTGCAGCAAATGGAGTAGGAGTAATTTTTGGCTAGGGGGAGCGGATCTGGAAATCCAATCATTCTCTAACCCTTGAGCTCTTACTCCCTTCACCTCCAGCAAGACTTTCCACCTACGGCAAATTCAAGGGTCCCTTCGTCCTCCCTATTAAAACAGCTGTTTTCCTGTTTATACTTCTCCCCTTCCCAAAAGAATGCCAAGTGTCATTTTTAAAATTCTGTGCTTATTTTGTTAGTCTGGGTTTTTTTTTTTTTGGTGGGGGGAAAAAAGCAGTACGATCATCCTAGCTGTCAAATTGAATTGTTAGTGAGTAAGGAGGAGTGTGTGTGTGTGTGGGCAAGTGGGAAGGTGCAGTGGTGGTGGAGGGGGTGTTTACAGGCACAGTGCCAGTAAAGGATGCAAAACAACAGATGGAATATCACTGCTTTCTGTTGCCTGAAAATGAATTGATGAAGTCTATCTCTGTATTCATGTACTGTATTATGATATCAGCTGAGGTTGTACACTACAGCAGTTTCAAGTAATGGCAGGTCATTTTTATGAGCAGTTGTGCAAAGTAGAAGATGATGATGAAGCATTGCCTACCGCCTCCCCGCTCTGAGGCAAGGCCAGGGGACTCCGTGACTCCCAGCACACCCTGCTGCCTGCCTGTCACCCC
This sequence comes from Lates calcarifer, assembly GCF_001640805.2. NCBI lineage: Eukaryota > Metazoa > Chordata > Actinopteri > Centropomidae > Lates > Lates calcarifer. The sequence continues at coordinate 17,020,211 of NC_066845.1, forward strand.
TGGCACAGCTGGCTAGCCTATATTTAGTGTGCCACCAGTTCCTCTCAGCAAGATTAATGTAGCTGGGGGAAGATGAATGGAGGAGCAGTGGATTCAAACTCAGTGGCTATCTCCTGGCATGGCATTGTGCTGACACTCGATAAATTATCTTAGAAAAAAAAAGAAAGAAAGAAAAAACAGCATCTGCATACACATGGCTAGGTTTGTCTCACTAAAGCTAATGCAGTGTAGAGGCAAAGAGCATTAGGAACATGATGGTGATGGACCCAAATTTGAATTTAGGTTTTTGGGACTTAATGAATAGATTGTACTGGTATTATTTCACTGGTGAGATCCCCCTACATTCTCTTTTTACAATTGCTGCTTTTTACAATAGGATATATCTTAATAATTTTGAATGATACCCCACATTGTATACTGCGGGGGTTCGGCACATTTTTCAAGATTTAGGTGTCATCTTTCTGATGGTGTGTACATTTGCACATAACAGTAGTTCAGGAATTATAGCTCTTTTTATACATTAAAACAGACCTAAATTCACCATAGTTAATGTTGGAGTTTGGCAAAGTTTTGCAGTCACTGACAGTCAATATAGGTGACCTATAGTCATCAGCAGACACTTAGCATCTCCTGAGGTGATGCTGGACCTTGCCTGGACCTGCCAGTTAGAATGGGAGCATTTGGTTGTAAGACAATAAAAACACTGTCTAAATCATTATTATCAGTGTCCTACAATACTGCCCTAGAATTAGGGGATTGTGTATAGGGATCAGTGATCCATCATATGTACACCTTCAAACACCCTTTGTGTATCTCTTGCTGACTTTGTTGACATTTCTCAAATGCAGGGATGACACCTCTGGAGAGGATGCAGAGGACAAAGAGCCCACTGTGGCTTTCAAGGGTCGACGCACAGCCAACAGCCAGGGGCGCCGCAAGGGCCGCATCACCCGCTCTATGACCAGTGAAGTGGAGGAGACCACCACACCGCCCCTGAACAATGAGCTCGGTCAGTCTCAGCTGCTGTGCAACAAATTAGTGCCAGTTTGCTCCTCCGTCTGGTGTTATTTTAACATCTGAATAAATTTAGCATGCAGCACACTGCACACTGTTATTTGAGAGAGTGATGTGGGTAAACATTATGAAATGAAGTGTTGGTCAAATTACAATTAAACTATAAGGAAACAAAAAAATGTTATCATAAGGAAATGTATGTTATTGCAAACTGGATGGAAAACATTAAGATTTTAAAATGGCTAAAATGCAGACTGAATACTGTGCACCTGCATTGACTTTTTCACCTTTTATCTACTTGTGGCCTTCTGACCCACACCACAAGAGTGCACTATTGTTCCTTTTGTCTTCATCCACGTATAAGTCTTGCACTCCTTACTTTGTGCCAAAGTGACACTTATAAATGGTGTACTAAGAAATCAAAACCGTAAAGAATTGTGACTGCATTAGATACGCAGTTTAAATCGCATCTGTTGGCAAAAGTATTATTTAAGGACAGAATACTGAGTGTGTCAGCAGTGTCTCCCCACTTAGGTCTTTGTTTCCTCGCAGGTGGTAAGTCAGCCGTGCACAATCTAACACTCTTGCTGCAGGCTATGAGAAATTCTTGATGTTTCAGCAGTTGTGTGCACATGCTGCAGTTGCTCCTGCAGCACAGGTTTTAGTCACAGGGAATCCCCAGGTGACTCAGGCTGTAGGGACTCTTAACAGCAGCCCCCCTCTGCCACTGTTTGTTCCCGTCCTGGCAGCACTGCTAGCTGGCCCACTGTGCCCTTCACGGGTCCATATAGAGGACACATAAGCACAAACTCCTGCTTTGCTGTCTGCCACGCAGGGCCAGGGTCGGCCTGGCTTACGGCCTGTGCAGGGAAAGAAGCCAGTTGTTATGTCTATAATCATTAACTGACTTCTCTCCTTGGATTTCCTGCTTCCTCCATCTAAAACAAACAGTCCCCAGCGACCCGTGCTGCAGTGCCGCACTGGCAAGCAACACAAGCTACCCTGCCCCCCACCCTCTCATTCTTTTTTCTTCTCTAATTTCTCTCTCTCCTTCCCTTCCTCTTGTCAGTCACTCCCTAACTGACTTTGTGACAACTGCCCACTCCCCCCTCCTCCCGCCCTCTCTGACTTGGTGGTTCTCTATTTTTTTTTAAACAGCCAATCTGGAGATGAATGAGAGCTCTCGCTGGACTGAAGAAGAGATGGAAACAGCCAAAAAAGGTAATAAAGAATAAACCTTTCTTCTCCCTGTGAAGCGCAACTTCATCGCAGTTACTTTGTATTATAATTGAGGTACCAAAGGAAAGAACATTAGCAGCAGATCAGGCACTGTTTTTTCGAAAGCATAGACAAGTGATGCGGCTGTGACTTCCTGTTAGTGAGGCAGCAACCGCCACGTGCTGCTAGGTTGTGTCTATGCATGTATGTGTCAGTCTGCCTGGACTGGGTCTGCTGCTCTTTGGAGCTGTTTCCCTGTCTCTCTGGGTCAAGGCAGCCTGCCTTTTTATCAAACAGGCTGTAAAGTCTGCCTCTTATCAGCAGGCCCCTGCAGATGCAGCAGTCATTAACTCAGCCTGTTTATTGTCTCTGACTGAAGATTACCCAGAAGCCTATGGCTGATTCACAGAGGTCGCTGACATTCTGCCCATTTTCCTTGCACCAGCGCTTTTTGTGAATGTGTTTGACAGCGTTTGTTGGTTGCAGTGCATGAGTCTCAGTTACTGATTGAATGAGCTCCTCAACATCAGTAGTTTCTAGTGTGTACTGCTCTTTAGATAGGGATTCCCCACTGATCTGTTAAACCATACTGATGGTCTGGTTCTCATCTGTTGTTAAAAAAGATTTATTTTATTTCAAGAAAAGGTGATGGCTGCTGCAGGCAGTTATGTTAATATTTTGACTCTTTGCATTACTAAAAGTCAGCCTGAGCTGGGTCTTTAAATGCATCTTTTTATAGATGTTTTTAAAAATCTTGGTCTAAGGTGGCAGAGTACTTTTGTAATGTCAAGTCTTGCTTTCTGCACATGACTCAACGCAATTTCACTTCAGCGCGGCTGCTTTGTGGCCATTTGTAGATGATGTGTCATTGTGCTTTGTGTGACTCTCAGTTCTGCTTCTGACTAATTTAACCTGTCCTTCCTTGTAATCACCAGGAGATGAAGTGCCACTGCTTGCAAACAGCTATCAGCAGCTAGAATGTGATATTGAAACCACATTTGGTCTAGAGGAGTTATTGCATCTGTCCCATGCTGTATGTCTCTGTGTGTGTGTGTGTGTGTGTGTGTGTGTGTGTGTGTGGCTTCTCCTGCAATTTGGGGTTTGTGTTTGCGGCCAGGTTTGTGTGTTAAGGGTTATTTTGTGATAACTGGCGCTGGCCTGGCTCGTACACGGTCCTGTGTAGTAATCCTGGTTAATGTCTTCAGTTCCATTCTCCTGCAGTGGGATTAGTGGGGCGCTCCATCCCAGAGGATTAGCCTGGCAGCTCGGTGGGAGCAGGGCTTCTATGGAGGGCTTATGTAACCACAACCACACAACCCCAGCTACAGTACCAGGGGCTGAAGAGGAGGAGCTGCTCTTGCCGTTTTTCATCATTTCTAACAACCACCCCCACACCTGCCAAAACACGCGCTTGGAGATCATAACCCCACCCACCCATTTCCTTAAAGAACTGAATACGCTTGTCAAGGTGCTTTCCTTTGCAGGTGCTTGACAATGTATATGCTTTAAAGAGGCTTAGGTGTCCTGATGCTAATGTGTTTATCCACTTGAGCTAAACAGATCTGAATAATGGCATTTATAGTGCCTGGCAGGACAACGGCATTCCAGCATGGCAGCGCCAGCGAGGGCTGCCTTCGAAGATGGCATGGCCACACTCAGAGATAGATCACTCTTGTCTTCACTGCTTATAAAAACTGGTACCTCAAACAAGGGATGGCCAATCTTTGTAAAGTCTGTCTCTTAAACCCACCAGCTCTGCCTGCCTCTGTGTGTGTGTGCGCGCGTGCACATGTATGCAAGATATGTGTAGCGAAGGTAGTGTCTGTGTGCACTTGGTCCAAGCTGTGTGTGTTTGCATGTGCACCCTTCTTGGCAGGCGTTTATGTAAGTGCACTAATCTGGCAGGCTTTGCTTGGGTGCAGGCAGGCAGCTGGATAATGGCCCTTGCTCTGCTTGCTGGAAGAACCCATTTAAAGGAGCAGCAAGTAGAGAATGCCATATTATCTTTTCTCTCTTTCTTCTCCACTGTTGCTCTATCTCTGCCTCTCGTTCTGTCTGTCTCTCTCGAACGGGAGATGGCAAGGGCCCAGATTGGCAAGAGCTGTGGAAGATTTGGCAAGCGCCTCTTTCCCTCACTCACTTTCCCTCTCTCCCCTCACTCTGTGTTGTTATAGACTGGTGAGAGGTCACATTCAAGATGAAAAGCAGGTCAGTCAGGAAAAATGTGAAAGCCTTTATGCTTTCTCATGGTATCAACATCAACTCCCTCTCTCTCCCCACCCCTCCTGTCTTTCCCCTCTTCTCTCTTTGCTTACTCCCTACTTCTGTATCCTTTCCCTTTCTCTATTGTCTCTTTAGCTCAGTGGCTCTGCTCTCTCTCTCTCTCTCTCTCTCTCTTTCCTCTCTCTCTCCCTGGGCTGCTCTCTCTCTGCTCTCTGTTTACTCTTGGACTGCCTGAGTGTGTGTTTGCGCCTGTGTGCTAGAGTATTAACAAGAGAGACAGGGAGAGAGAGAGAGAGAGAGAGAGAAAGAGAGTGAGAGAGAGAGAGAGGGTTCGAGTGAGTGTGTACTCACTCATGCGTTTGTGTGTGTGTGTGCGTGCTGCTGTGCCTGCTGGCAGAGTGAGGTAAGGGGAGGGACAGACCGACGGAGAGAGGGAGGGAGGGAAAAAAAGAGAGATAGAGGAGAGATCAGATGAGGGGAGAGAAAGGCTGAGCACATAGCACCGCCCCACAGTCCCACTTTCCTGTGGAAGTCTTCCCAGACGACCGCCATTGGGGAGAGACACGGCAGAGAAGAACAGACCAGCACTCACCGAAGGACAGGGAGGACAGAGTGAGAGGAAAAGGAGGGGAGAGGCCAGGAGCATGTGCTGTTTTGGAACACGTCAACCTGACACCGGCTCAAGTATCAAGCCAGCTGGCAGGAAGAGCGTCGAGACTGAGCTGTTTTCATCTCCTCTGCTCTGGATCGGAAGGCCCAGCCCCGAAGAGCTTCCCGGCTGGCCCTCCAGAGATCAAACTGTCTGATAGTGTTATCCACAGCACGGCCATGAGACGACGGCTAAAGTGACAGGCATGTGACAGACAGGAACAACCACTTTCTGGCTGCACCAGGTGTTGTTCGGACTTTCTCTGGGAGGAGCTAATGGGAATAGCATGTCCTGATTGGGTGTGAGGCCACCACCTGCTTCAGCATTGCTGCTGCTGATTGGATGTTTGTTCCATGTGTGTTGCTCCAGCAACTAAGGCCCTGAGTCAACCAGAGCTGCTTGGGATTGTGCTTTGAGTATGTGCTTACAGTGGAATAAACTGGATGTAGCTAGAGGTCATAACAAAGTGACCTTTGACTTTCAGTAAATGGATTGCATTGTTATTGGTTCAAGTTCAGCAGGTGCAGCCTTAGTTGGTTGAACGTGTGTGATATTCTGCCACTGTTTGTGTCTATGTTTGTCTGAGCACGTGTATGTTTGTGTGTACTCATGCAGGTTGGAGGGTGTCTAACTGCCCCCTCCCACGCTTCTTGTGAGACGACTGTAAAAGGTTAATAGGTGTCGGTCACGAGTCTCAGTCCTCTTGGAATGAGTCAGGCCAACTGCTCTTCTTTTCTTTCTCTTTCCTGGAGGAGCTTTCCCAGCAATGCCTTTAGTGGCAGCGATGAATATTTCAGCTGAAAAACCTCTTCCACTTTAACACTTGACAGGTTGTAGGTATGCAGGAGCTTTTAGACACCAGCAGCTCAGACTTGAAGATCACCCGTGCTGGTTATTGTAGCTCCTTTTATACTGGCATTAATAAATTCTCAGCATGACTGTGATTATTATACATCTTCTCACGTTTGCTGGATATTGCACAACTTTTCTACTTGCAAAAGTGTTTTTTACATCAGTAGGTATTTGTGACAGTGGTAGTATTTTACTTATGTCAGTGCAGAGATAAATATTATAATTTTCTTTTGCAAAGAAAGAATTGAACCAAAATCTTACTGTTCAGACAGTTTTCTGGATACGTCATCATATTTGGGATGATGTGTTATCTTCACATCTTGTTTATCCCTAAGCATCATGGTACACATATAAATAAATACAGTTCTTTGAATAATATCCTAGAGATTAAACTTGTAAACAACTAACAGACCAGCTTTTATTGCAGCTATTACTTATCACTAGCATTAGTCAGTAAAGTGTCGGTATCACAGTCAATCTCTCTGATTAATATGACAGTTGAAATGACAGGGCTGTAAACAGCTGTCCTTTCCTCTCCTTTGGTTCGGAGTTGTGCTTGCTGTCCTACTGCCTCCATTAAGCGATGAGATGCAGAGACCTCTGAACCCATGTCCAAGGTTATCCCAGGAGGTTTTGGCTCTGTGCCTGTTAATAACCCCCGCCCCGTGTCCACAACCCTTTGAGAGGCTGTCCTGTTGCCAGGACCTGTCAGGCTGGCACAGGAAACAAGTGGGTGGTGCAAGCTTAAGCCTCTTACAACACACACTGTTAATGAGCTGCCTTTAGCTAACAGCAGACTTGCGGTGGGGGGGGAACTCTACGCTATCTGTCTTTCTCACTTACACACTGACTGCTCTCTACATCTCTTCTTTTAGCACACATACACTAAGCGATTGTGTGTGTATGTGTGTTTCATGACAGGTTGATCTATCACAGCTCTGGCCCAGTGGGTGCCTGTAGACTCTTGTGTAAGGCACAGTCATGTGGTTGACTGGGTAAAGGACCAGGGTTTCTTGGAACTGGGTCACATCAAAGTCAGTTAGAATATGACACAGAGTGACCCCAGTGGGGGGAGTTAGTGATGTCATTGGTATGACTGACTGGTCAGCCACCACATCACAACTCCCCTCACCATTACTCTCTCTCTGCATCTCCTCTGTCTCTGTTTAGGAAGTGTAACACATAAAGCCGTGCTGCTTTGAAAGTGGGACTTTGTCTGTTTTGCACTGTGAACCAAACACTCGGTTTGTGTTATAGTTTTACACTGTATTGACATAACATGTGTTTGGCTATTGGTTTACTATAGAGAGACATCCATACTGTGCACTCAAAGAGATTGTGGTTGGAGATATTCTTTATTGAATAGAAACCTAAATGACAATTAATTTTACAGTCCTGCACTTTGCACAGCTTGCATCACTTTTTTACAACTTCACAGAGAATATCATTTGATAGAGATGGAGTAGGGACGTCGTGCAAGGCTACGTGTCATCTTTTACCTGTCTGTCTTTGTTCCTATTCTATCCTAATCCTTCTGCCCATCCCATCTGTTAATTCCAGGCCTTCTCCAGTATGGTAGGAATTGGTCCGCCATCGCCAAGATGGTGGGATCAAAAACCGTGTCACAGTGCAAGAACTTCTACTTCAACTACAAGAAGAGGCAGAAACTGGATGAGATTCTGCAGCAGCATAAAATGAAATCGGTAAGCACAGGGAAAAGTTTCTGAGCCGTATTTGCACTACTGACAGTGTGACAGGGAGAAGTGCACCACCAAGCCATAAGATTGTTTCTGGTTTTCTCCTGATGATCTGTGGGCTGTTTTTATTTAGTGTGTGTTTGTTTTGACCTAGGAGAAGGAACGAAAGGCCCGTCGTAGGGGCAAAGCCCTGCAGAATGAGGAGGCCAGTGCCCCGTATCCAGCAGAGGAGGAGGAGATGGAGGGTTCTGGAGCTAGTGGCAATGAAGAGGAGGTCCCTGAAGATGGAGAGGGTACACATCAAACAATATACCTAACGCTAATTACAAAACAATGTATAAATCAAAGGTTCTATTTTACCTGTATTTATCTTATTGGGCTTTATGAATATTTAAAATAGGATGCTGTTTCATTATATAGTGTTTTTGCAGTAGAAAAGTGTAAATTGGTCACAAAATATTTACGTGCATCAACATTTAATTATGCTGATGCACATAAGCAATTAGATGATTAATATCATGCTTGTTGCTAGGCTTCTGTTTCTGTTTAGAAGGCTAGCAACACTAGGTAGACTGATACAACAGATCTCCACAAATTCTACCTTTACAGAGCTTGTAATGGCCAGTTTTTGTTAAACTTTCAAAGAAGTATTAATTCAACAGCGTGTTTATTATTGAGGTCGTAGTTAGTTGTATTATTGTTCTGGACTGTATTATATCCAGTCAAGTTCAACATTATTATCATATAATGGCAGAATTTATGGCTGAGTTGTTGTATTGGATTACATTGGATTGTATAGGGATACCAAATACAGTGGTCACTGAGTGTAGATAATGTCATGTAACAGCAAAACTCTTTGACTTAGCTTGAAGAATCGTGTTCTGCAGTGACGATTATAAAAATCTTCAGATAATCCTGCTGTAGTCTGCTGATAGTGTACTGTGTGTGTAGACTGTACTTCCACAATAGAGTGCTGAAGCCCCAGGAGATTTCATCCATCATCCCAATGGTTTTGTGTTCCTCCTTATTGTACAGTGAAACTTGATTAGGCAGAAGACTGGCACTGTGAAGAATCTGGTTTAACAGAAAGAGATGGGGAAAAGATGGAAGAAAAAAAGGACAAGAAGATATAACATGATTTACAGTGTAAGCCCGGTCTCGTCTTCTGATCTATGTTTCCCTTTGTCCTCTTCCCCTGCCAGGTGGAGCCAACAACAGCTCTGACACCGAAAGCCTGCCCTCGCCACACTCATCTGAGGACAGCAAGGTTAAGGAGGAGGGCTCGAGCCGGTCGAAGGCCGGGGACAAGGAGGCGGCCGGGTCTGATATGGGCCAGGCAGGGGATGAGAAACCTCCAGTCAAAGAAGATGCAGACTCAGCCATCAAGCAGGAGATAAAGACAGAGACAGGGGAGCCCCACAAAGAGCAGCCTGCACCACCCAGCGATACCACAGATAAAAAACCTCCTACAGCGGAGACCGAGGAAGTCAAAAGCTCCACCAAGAGCTCTAAGAAGGACCATGGAGCCAAAACAGGCTCCCATAGGGACAGTGACTCTAGTGCCACTTGCAGCGCTGATGAAGTGGAGGAGACAGACAACACAGACAAGAACAGGTAAGAACTCTTAGCAAGAGGTAAAGTGAGAATCAAAAATTGAAATGAATAATGTCATGCACTTTCCTGTTTGGTTTGATCGATGACATCATCAGGCCTGGTTGAGATTATTAATGTCAAAGGCCCTCTGGCTTGTGAGCAGTGGTTTTCTAGGTGTCCTACTTCTCTGGTCTACCACAGCAGACATCAGAAAATAACGCAGCAAGGGTTTTGAAGTGTTATTAGTTGCCTAGCTACACTGTGTGGCAGTGAAGCCATATTTGGCAAGCCACTTGTGTGTACACCACAGGTTGCTCTTTTCTATCAACCAGATATTTTATTTGCACTTTGTATGAATGAGAATATATATTTACCCTATATATCTGCGTGTGTGTCTGTGAATGAGGCCACAAGAAATGGGTGTCAAAGTGCGTGGGAGGAGTGATTAGTTTTGTTTGCACAGTATTTGTTCAATTTTTTCCATGACAGCAGACTACATGTACTGGCAGAGCCGAGGGAAACGCTGCCCTCTCTGCCAAAGCAAACAAAGGGAGTGAGTGTGTGTGTGTGTGTGTATGTGCGTGCGTGCATGTGTGCGTCTACACACTTTTGTGTTGTTGTGCATCAAAGTGTGTGTCTGTCTGTGATTCAGAGAATGTTGTGTGCTTTCGACAGATGTGCGAGACATGGATATGGATTTTTACTTGTAATTCTTTTCCACAATGTCTGACTGTTCAGCACACATCCTATGTCCATCTCTCTCACACACATGCACGCTCACATCCTATATATTTCTGCTTTCCCTTATCATTTGAATACTTAAATACGTTGTTTAGTGAGTGAGGATTAGTTGTTTGTGTCTCCTGTGGGGAATGGGTAGGCAGGCGTGTGGGATGGAAACACAGTCAGAACCTCTGCTCTTTTTGTGGTGAATGTTTTATTTATTTATCTGTAAATGTTTTTAAAATTAATTGTTGGATTTAGGTTCAAGTGGGCAAAATAGATGACAGACGGCAGTTTGAGGCTCTGTTATGTGTCTATTATCATAATAGAAAATGGTGTACGCTCTACCCTCAGCCTCCTCTTCACTCCCACTAACTTACTTGTGTTTGTGTGTGTGTGTGTGTGTGTGTGTGTGTGTAGAATGACTTCTCCACGGCCAAGTTTACTGAACTACGCTCATGATGGCGTCATATCTTCTCCGCTGCAGAAGCCCATGGACCTGAAACAGCTCAAACAGAGGGCTGCTGCAATACCACCTATTGTGAGTCACTAGTTAAACTTTGTGTGTCTCATTGTGTGTGTCTTTTGTTTTTTTTCCCCCCACACATCACACAATAGTAAGGTGAAAAGCATCTCTGCTTTTTCAGCCTTGGAAAGCGTCTTTGATCCAGGTGGTGTTTTGTAACAGAAACCTGATTTGCCCAGCTCACAAACACTCACAAACACACACACACACTCTACCATTGAGATAAGAGATAACAGTATTGCAGGTGAAATTGTTGAGTCATATTTGTATATGATAGGCTATCCTCCAGATGGAGGATAGATTGGGATAGATGGATGGGATAGATTGCTTTGTGTAGAAGAAATGAGATGCCAGACATCAGGGACTCTTAAGCTTACCAAGAAATAAGAGATGTTTTTTAGCTATCATGTTTGCGGGATACTGTATGTGGCTAACCATATGTCAAATGCCAGGTAGGACTGGGTTTGTGTTATGTGTGTGATGTGTACATAACCTTTATTTTTTCTCTCTGTCTTTTCTTTATGTCTCTTCCTGTGTGCAGATGCCAGAGGCCTCCATGGAGGGCAGTCAGCGGAGTGGGAGTGGCAAGGCAGTGCTGCCCCCCCACGCCCTGGCACTGTACCAGCAACAGATCACCATGGCTCACGGGGAGTCCTCCCAGGAGGTCAAACAGCATAAACAGCAGCAGCAGCAGCAGCTTTCAGGCCAGCCAGGCAAACAGCAGCCTTACACCCCACAGGCAGACAGAGACAGGGAGGCTCTTCGTAGCAGTAGCCCACGTGTTCGCCCGCGCAGCCCCTCTGCCGGTGACAAGGATGGTACGTACACCTCCGTCATTCAAGAACACTATTTTTTTAATTTCCAAAAAACTTATTTATCTGCTAAAGTTACCCCTCTCAGAATTCCCAGCATTTGTTTCATATCAATCTCCCTGTCTGTTTTCCCATCCCATTATTTTGTCCTTGTCTGATCCCTAGTGTCACTCTGCTGCAGGATGTTTGTGTAACATGGCACATTGCAGAAATTATCCATTTTATAATATGTGGGATAAATGGAAACCAGATTATCACTATAAATGAGGAATGAGGAAATAATGTGATCTAGTTTTACTTAGTTGGTCCTTGCCACATGCTCTAACCTTGAGTCTGTGTTCTCTAGTGTTTAGGGTATTCAAGTGTTTCTGGGACACTCGTGGAGAGGGAACTGATAAATGATCTGGTATTGCTACTGACCCAGAAGGGAATATAGTCTAGTTCAGTGCACTTACTGTGAGCTTGTGGAATGTGAATCTCTGGGAGCACAGTGTAAGACTTTTAGCAACAGTCCAGACAAAGACAGGTCTTTTATAACCAACTGGGCACACCAGCTGTGAACTCTGAAGTACAGCAACCACTTTTTCAAGACTTAAAAAGATCTTTATACCTGCCGCAGAGGCAGGTGTGGACATGTTTTCAAGCTATATTCAGTCTACTGTTTAATAGCATTTCTCTGCTTGTGAATAGTAAATTCACATCATGAGGTAACCGTAGTATAAGTTAATGTGGTTAGTGCATGTTTATAGGGAAGAGAGAGATAAATTCTGTGAGGATGCGATGATCTGTGGTGTGTTTGTGTCCCTTCAGAGCTGGAAGGCAACGAGAGGTGGTTACTGACCCTCCTGCAGGGATTAAGTACGTTTACCCCTTGCCTTCTCCCCATATTCCTTTCTAATTACACTCTTAGCACCCTACAGTGCAGTCACCTCCTCTGTTGGATTTTACTGTGTGTCCTTTAAACTAAAAATTAGTATTGGGTTGTGTATGTTAGTGTATTAATTCAGTGGTGTGTCACCCTGGCTGTGAGGTAGAGTGAGGTTTTTACGTGCTCATAACGATGGCCGTGACAACGGTGCTGACACCAGTGAGCTAGCAATCCCTAAAGGACAGCCTCTTGGATTAGTGGGGGTCTAGTTGAATTGCTGTATTTTGGTTCTGACATTGTTTGTGTGTTGTTGTTGTTTCAGAAAAGTCCCGGGCTTTCTCTCCACATGGCGAAGCCAAGAAGCAGGCGCTGGGCCCTGATGACCTAAGGACCTCTAACTTGGGTCGCCCAGTACTCTCCCCGTACCCCATGTCCCCGCGAGACATGGCCAAGATCACTCACGACCAGCACTTGCTCCACTTCAACTGTGAGTCCTCCTCTCTGTCCTGTCCTGTCTTTTTATTCTTATCAAGCCTAAATTTTAATATGTGTTGTATATTGTGTTGAAACAAAATCTCTCCTCAAGAAAGCCTTAGTCAACAATCAGAGAGTCGGATCACAAGTTCATAATGTCTCTTCCCGTACAGCGTTCCAGCAAGCAGGCCACCCTTCACTCCCTAGTCTGCCTCAGGACAGTGGTAGGCTAGCAGCAGTCAGACCCCTCATGCCAGAGCCACCACCTCTCATTTCCTCCACCAAGCCAGGGGGCTCTATCACACAGGTATAGCACCACACAAATGAAAACTAACCTTTTTGGCTTTTTTTGACTGTTATTAGCACACTTAAATATCCCCTACATTAAATATGCCATAAAGAAATGGCCAAAAAAAGTATCTGACATCACTATTAAGATCAAATACTTGTTTCTCCAGGGCACCCCAGTGCAGTTGCACAGCCCAGCTCATGGGTTGGAGCATGGGAAGATGCCAGCCACACAAATGGGGTTGCCTTGGATGGATCACAGGAAGGGAGGTAAGTACAACTGTCTACAGGGTCTAGTGTAACTGCTCTAAGTTGCCATCCACATCTAAAACATCCATCACAACTGACATTGAGGCCACAAATATGTCTGTCTCATTATCTTTTCTCTGTTCACTCCTTTCTTCTTCCAATCTGTTGTGCACTATGCTGCAGGTCCTTTTCCCGTGGTAAAGCAGGAACAGCTGTCCCCTCGCAGCTCGTCCTCCCAAGCTGACAACCTGTCAACACAGGGGACGCCCCATGATAATGTTGCTGGACGTGGTGGGTTGCTCAACTTTTCTTTTATTTCCATGTACAATAAACTAGTATTGGTGCTTTGCTTCTGCATTTTTCCTCGTAGTTATGTGGGTGAAGAATGATTCCAGTGCAAATATTCAGAGTCACTTTTTCCAGGTTTTGTTGCCTCACAGATTTTTTTGAAAGCAGTTCAGTTTTTGTCATCAATCAAGATGCCACACACTCCCTTGAATAACAAAGCTATTCCACATGTTTTATTGAGCACTGTCATGCTGAAAAGATTTACCTCCTCGGCATGACAGTGACCTGAGGCACACAGCAAGGACCACACTGGAGTGATTTCAGGACAAGTCTCTGAATGTGTACATGAGTGACCCGGGCTAGACTTAAATCTCAATTGAAAGTTGGTGGGGAGTTGAGTTCACTGAAGCTCATCTAATCTGACAGAGCTTGAGAGGATGTGAAAAAATGGGAGAAACTGCTCAAATCCATGTGTGCAAAGCTAGTGCACATACAGTCAAGAGGACTCAGAGCTGTAATTACCACCAGTGGTGCCTCAACACTTCAGTTTTCCCTTTTAAAATAAATGTTTTGACTTTGATATCATTAGGTACACTAAACTTAAAATTAGACTTGCAGATATCACATCATAGTGATTAGAAACAACCTGTAGTATTTGCTTTGGTTACAGCTATGCTCGCAGCCTTTTTGCAAAACTTACTTCCCAGTGATTGTTTACATTGTGTTCCACTTTCAGCTATTCTTAATACTGCTTTACATGTTGGCTTATGGTGACAGAAATGCCCTTCTTACTGTCTTTACAGCTTCTATTCCAGCTGTTCAGGGGGGCAGTATCACTAAGGGCATCCCAGGGACCAGAATGCATCCAGATTCCCCAGTCTCCTACCGAGGGGGCTCCATTACTCAGGTGAGCTCAGACCAGAGGAATGTGAACCTAGATTTTTTCTACGTAACAAAGTTGATGATAGGAAACTGGCGTAATCTACAGATAATCCCCTGGCACTGTGTTTTTGGTCTCACTGCAATAGAATCTCCCATATGGGTGATTTGTTATCGCTGCGTTTGGGTGCGGCAACCCTGATGTGAAAATATTCTGCTGACAGTGTTCAAGTTTGAAAAGTGCGTTACGACAGATAACTGGCAAACAGTTCTCTTCCCCTTTATTTGGAGAACCTGTGAACAACATCTGAAGTTCATTAAATAAGTCAGTTTAAAAATGAAACAATGTAAATGAGCCATTATGTAGGTTTAGGAGAGACTTCTTGTGATATATATTAGATGAAATTTGGCTCAGTGTTTCCTGTCAGGTCACTGTGTAGGAGCGGTGCACTCAGGCTAATGAGTTGCTTTGTCCAGAGAATGATGGTGAGGTGAAACTGGCACCATGTTAAGCTGTTTTAAGGTTCATGATAGTAGCAGCTTATGTGGCTGGTACACAGACAGCCCACCCTCATTATTTATAATTACTTCACCCTAGTTTTGCCCATATTGCTGCTACTGTCATTTGGCACCTGCACATTCAGTTTAAAGTTAAAGCCCTTGTGTTACTGGGCTTTGATTTGTGTACTTGTGATGAAAGAGAGAGCAGCAGAGCTGTCGAGAGGTCATGAGGCAGGCCAAGTGCTGTGGCTGCTGGACTTCCCTGTTGTTGTGACATAACCACAGCTCTGTCACCCTAGCAACAAGTACACACTGTACCGCGTCTGTTACCTCTCTTATTTATCTATTTACTCTAGACACTGGCTAAACCCAGTCATTGATATGCCCACTGTAATGTCACATCCCAGTGGCATACAGAAGAAATCAGGGTTGAGGGGGCTATTATCCACCATGATAGATTAGTAAAGAAAAGGTTAAAGCAATAAAGTATGATCAGTGCTGTCGTAGAGGGACAGCTCATTTATTTGTTCAGCTTGCAGCTAGATGGATTGATAGATGTGTGTGTAAGCACCCAGATATGGCAATGGTGCACTTTCTTAAGGAGCAGGTGAGGACTGCTTTGGTCAGTGCCATCTGATCCTGCAGACAGAAACCCCAACACAGCAAACCCCACTTGTCTGGCCCCCAACATTCAGCAGCGTCTTCTTCGAAAAGCTCGATCAACAGACAAGAAATGTGATCTCAGGCACTACTGTGTCTCCTACTCAACCACCCCCACTCTCATCTTTTCACCAAGCGGTGTAGAAATATGACTCACACTCAGGGTACGAGTGATGTGACTCAAGGTTTTAACAAAGCTGCCTTTTGTCATCTGCTGTTGCCAAGTGGTCGCACCTCTACTTCTTCGGGGAGTACTATTCTGTTTTTCAAAGCTGTGTTTGTTTTGTGTGAGATTGTTAATTTTTTTTATTTTGTTTATTTATTTAGATCCCCATTATCTGACAGCATCGTAACAAACGCTCTTTCTGGAGCAATTCAAGAAACAGAAAACACACTCTGTATGTAACGCAGTCTACAAAATGCATTACAGTCAAATCAGCACCTCACTGTCGCTCTAATTACATCCAATTCAACAATCCTGAAAAGCAAAGAAAAAGCAAAGCACTGTGACTCATTAAGAGCTCTTCAAAACTGTTAAACTAATTTTATTAGGTGCCTTTGTAAGAGAGGATAGTTAATTATTCTATTGAGTAATAGCTGCATAACACTGTCTGTTATACAGTCGTATAACAGATTGTGTTACATAGTTATATAACACAGCTACATAACACAGGCTGTTATCATAGCATTAGTTGTGAGTTTTGAAATGTCTCTTATCCACTGTTGGGTTTCATGATAGTGATTATACCAAATAAAGGCTATTTAGGTGCTGCCTAAGGAGACAAGTTTTCTATTTCTTTCTTTTTTTTAATTAATTTTTAAAATGTGACTTTGGCATGTAAACGTGGTTGTAAAAACTGTCCAGGTTGACTAGGTTGTTTTTTAAATGGCGCCTGCTAGTTATTAAGACTCTCGTGTTGGCCCATGGTACAATTTGTCTTATAAAAGTTATGATCGGATTTTTCTTAGGATCAGCTCCTGCTGTACACTGATAAACTGATAAAGGGCAGGTCTCATGTCTCCTCTCTTCACGACAGGGGACACCGGCTGATGTGCTGTATAAGGGAACCATAACCCGCCTGATCACAGAGGACAGTACCAGCCGAGCTGAGAGGGAGCGGGATGAGGCACTGTCTAAAGGCCATGTGGTCTATGAGGGCATCAGTGGGCACATTCTCACATATGACCGTGAGTATTTGAGTTACAATATACTTGATGTTGTAGGCAACTGTTCATTGTTTCATTTTGAATCAGAAATTGGTTTCCACCGAGTGAACCTTGCAAATGAGTCAGTCATACAGATTATTAGATGTCATTGAGTCATTACATCCCTTAATGTAAGATATATTGTGTATGTAATTATAGTAACATCTTTTTCATTTGTAGGCGCTGCTTCTCAGACCCCTAAAGATGAGGGCAGAGGCCCTGGACAGCCAGGGGAAATTCTAGGCCTGAAGCGTCCATATGATGCTATGGAGGGAGGCATCTCTAGAGGATTACCTATGAGGGAATCACTATCTGCTGCCAACTGTGAAGGTAAGCGATGACTCCACTTAACTCTCTCATAAAAGGTTACTGGATGCAATCACGTTTGACCCTTATTTAATTACATCCACATCTAGTTATTCATTAAATCAGTTAGCGGAGTCTTGAATCTCACTATTTCTTCCTCTCTACCTCAGGTCTGATTGGTCGAGCCATGCCTCATGACAGGGACAGTCCGCACCACACACCTTACAAGGACGCTCATCACATCCGTGGTTCCATCTCACAAGGTAGGAGAACGTAGCACAGCAGATCAAAGTGACACCATAGGACTGAGAAAAGTATTTAAGATTTTTCAGCAGATAACATTTTTGAACTGAATGTAAATATACCTGCTTGCAAGAGAATGCTGTTAAATTGTTGGCTGTTGTCTCTGTTTGCATTCTCTGTATTTTTTTCTGAAGGTACTCACTCTCACTTCATCAGCCTGTTGTCTCAGTGCTCACTCAGCAGAGCTGCAGAGAAAGATTGCTTTTTCTTTTGGGCTTTTTACTTTCAACACACAGATTGTGCCAGCTTACCAGAGCTCGTCCACTGGCATGACTACGTTTGATGTTGGTATTCGTATTTATCTATCTGATGGCAGTAAAGATTACTATCTCGTCTCATCTTGCCCAGAGACAGTTGTGGATAAAGCTGCTCAGAACCCTTTTTTTCTGTGTCTATCTTGTCTGGTTCTCCATTTCTGAGTTCCCTTCTGCCTAAATTATGAAAAAAATGTGAAATATGCTGCCCACTGTAGTTTCAAAAAAGATGAGATTGACATATCCTTATGATTTCAGGTATACCTCGTCATCTGGACCCTCAGGATGGATACCTCAGGAGGGAGGCTAAGCAGATGAAGAGAGAGGGCTCTCCACCCCGTGGACCCAGTTCCCTCTCTGACCCAATGAAGGGCAGAGAGTCCCTGGTTCCCACTGTGAAGGAGGCTGGGCGCTCCATCCACCTCATTCCTAGGGAGGAGCTCAGACAGCCTGCCAAGGAAGGCATCATAGCACAGGTATACACACACTAACAACATGTGCAGGCGCTATCCAACCCTAATGTTTGGCCCTCTTCTCACTTAACTGATGACTTTCTGTTGTGCTTCTCTCCAGGGAACACCCATGAAGCAGGAGGCCTCTGTTTCAGGGAAACGTCATGATGTCCGCTCCATCATAGCCAGTTCACCACGTTCCTACCACAATACACCCTCCCACCTGGAGATGCGTTCTGAGAGGGGCCGCTATGAAGAGGCACCAAAAGGGCGTCCCAGTGCAGTGGTCAGTACAGCTAGCCCTATAGCCCGCTCCTCTCCCCTTACGCTGGGATCAGATCAGGGAGGCAAGGCTCATCATAGTCCAGTGGGCTACGATGACAAAGGCACCTTAAGGACCCCTTACCCTGGACCCTCCCATCATGGCTCCCCTCTATCCAGAGAGTCAGGTCAAAGGCAGCATGATGGTGGGTATATATTCAAGTCAAGTCAAGACAATTGTTTTTGTTTGCTTTTCTGAAAAAAGGTCTTGCTATAGCCATACCAGTTGAAATATCCTAGAACAAGACCATACATAGACCTTACATGTTTTTTTTTGTTTTGTTTTGTTGTTTTCCCTCCAGGTTCCAGTAAGAATCCGCCTCAGGAACGTAAAGCTACACCAACCCCCAGGGAAATGAGTGCCACCAAATCACCGCTACCTGGTGTTCCCGATCAGCAGGCTTATGAGCGTCTGCTGCAGGGTCTCGGAGCTGCAGACGTGTACCGTCAAATCCCTTTAGCCTTCGATCCTGCGGCGCTGCCCCGTGGTATCCCTATTGACCCAGGTACAGCAACATTGATAATGAGAAAAACAAAACATAGAACATGTGAGATGTGAGATCAACAAGATCCATGTTCTGTAATGATTATATGGCCAGAAGTTGTCCCTCAGAGTTCAGACCAACAACAGACTTGCATCAAAAAAAGTACATCCTGCAATGAGACTTTTGTACTGGTGCTAAATTAGTTCAACACAGGGTATCAGTATCCAATAAGGCACTACATTGACCTCTCAGATACATAAAAGTACACAGAGTAGGTAGACTACCAGTGTCTCTTTGGTAATCCTTCAGCACCACAATCACACCACTGAAGTACTGCAGTGTTTTGCTGGAGAACCTGTTGACAGTTGCATAGGGAAAACAAAATCATAAAGGGAGAAAGATGTCAATCCCACAGCTCTGAGAAGATATTTAATCAAAGAAAATAAGGGAAAACATCTCTGTGGCCTTTAATAATTTGTTATTGGCCTTGATTTGTTATTTAGTCCAATCTTAATGACAGACATTTCCACCTCTTCATCCACAGCATACTACTTGCCTCGCCATCTGGCCCCCAACCCAGCATACCCTCATCCCTACCCCTACCTCATCCGTGGCTTTCCTGACACCGCAGCCCTGGAGAACCGCCAGACGCTGCTCAATGACTACATCACCTCCCAGCAGATGCACCAGTGGCCTGCAGCCGCCGCCATGGCCGCCCAGCGCTCAGACCTGTTGAGGGGCCTGGCCCCTCGAGATCAGCCCCTTCCTCTGCCCTACTCTGCATCCCCACGCGGTAAGGCTAACTGACTCCACAACACTTCGATTGAGTCATACATGTTGTAGGTTGTTAAAGATTTTTAGCAAACTGAAAATCTGCCACCAGCCAGGCATTAAGTGGGCTACACCTACAGATGGAACTTGCTAAGAGCTCTTAACGTCACTGAACAGCAGCAGGGTTCATGTGGCCTGGATTTCATTCAGTAACAGATTCGTTTGTCAGAAGCATTAAGAACTGCTGCGCTGCTTGAGGCCCACCAAGCCTTGTACCTCACTCTGCAACTCAGGTGTTAAATGCATTCATAATGATGTCTGTATTACATTGTCATATTCTATAAAAGGCTGTAAACTTGAATTCAGATTTAGATATATTTTGAATACATTTTTCTGTTAAAATCTCTTACTTGTAAGATAAAATGCATCTAAGTTGCTCAAAGATTGCTGTCACTTGGAGTCAATGAGGGAGCAGAGAGTGAGTTTGGTGGAATGAATTAGGAAATGCTAACAAACCAGAAGTGCAAGCATTTACATCTTGTGTCATCCATCGTCATCATGATTTTATCTTGAAATTCTCACCAGTTGATTTATAATTCCTTTCTTCAGAAGGTAATTTTATTAGTATTTATTTCAAAGATACCAAGTTTTCCTCACATTGTTATACTGCCTATCAAAACCTCAAACTGTATCATTCCTGGATGATATTCTACAGTATAGACCAATATGAATCAGCACTATATTTATCCGTTATCCTCCACACCAGAACACATCTGGACCAGCTTTTAGAATTTCCTTTACCCTTCTTTTCTTTCTGTCCCCTAGGGATCATCGATCTTTCTCAGGTGCCACACTTACCTGTCCTGGTCCCTCCCTCTGCAGGGACAACTGGCTCCCCAATGGATCGCATCACCTACATCCCAGGGGGAAGTACCACCTTCCCTGGCAGGCCTTACACCACCTCCCCCATCTCACCAGGTACAATTCCATTAACATAAGCAAACTCACTTAGAGATAAAATATGTTACACTTCATGTTTTAAAAAATGCCCCCCCTGCTTATTCTGTACAGTCGGCTCCTCGCACATAAACAAGATGCAAGGCACATCCTCATCTTCAGAGCGTGAGCGAGACCGTGAACGTGAACGTGACAGAGAGAGAGAGAGGGACCGGGAGAGAGACAGAGAGCGGGAGAGAGAGAGGGAGCGTGAGCGGGACAGGGAGAGAGATCGGGAAAGAGAACGGGAGAGAGACCGGGAAAGAGAAAGGGACCGGGACAGAGAGAGAGACCGAGACCGTGACAGAGACCGAGAGCGTGACAGAGAGAAGGGCGGATCTCTTGGAAATGTGGAGCACGCCCCCATCTGGCGACCAGGTGTGGAGCATTTTGTGTTTTTTGATCTTTGTCTGCATGTTAAAAGTGAAGTCCTAAACAAGCAGCACAAATGCATTTGGAGGAAATTAAATGAGTTTTGTGTATCTCAGGTACAGAGCACAGCTTGGCAAGCAGTAGCAGCAGCAGACCTGCATCCCAGCCATACAGCCACCAGCACTCCCCAGTGTCACCGCGCACCCAGGAGAATGTGCAGCAGAGGCCAAGCGTCCTGCACAACACTGGAGGCAAAAGTTTGTCTGTCAGCGAACACTCCAGCCCATCAGTGTTACGGTAAACTGCATTTTAGTTCTGTTTTCAAAAGGACAACACTGAGATATTTCCCAAAGCTAACTTCTCATTGTAGCAAAGATCAACATTCTGATCGCCATGTTTGCTAAGTTTCGTTTGCCCCATCAGGTCTATGCCCTCAGGGCCAACCCGCTACCAAGGTTACCCTGGCCACCTCCAAAGGACAGGTGTGCCCCCTGAGGCCTACCCATCTGTCATGGACTCAAGTGTAGCCAAAGAGCAGAGTCGCGATGGAGGCAAAATCAGGGGAGGTCTACCCAAGCATGTGCAGGACCAGCACGGATCCTCCAGTAAATCAGACCCCAAGCTGTCCAACCCCAGCCCAGGAGGAATTTACCCGGGTTCCTATGCCTCGGCATCAAGCCGGCCCCAACATCTGCTGCCTCTCCAGTCGGATAACCCTCCTGGCCGTGGAGAAAGCGGTACACCTAGTAGGGAAAAGACTCAAAACAAACCGATGTCCATTCAGGAACAAGAGCTCCGCGCACTCGGTAAGACCACCATGACTGCGGCCAACTTCATAAACGCGATTATTATGCGTCAAATTTCTTGTGAAACGGGGATGCCAGAGACGGGCTCGCTTGTTGCCAGCAGCGCCACTGATGGTAAGACGCTCTGGATCCCAGGGTCCCCCTCATCACCCAGATCCTCCCCCGTCAGTCTGTGGCCTATTGCACGCTGTGGTGGTTGGCATTATCAAATCAGCCCAATTCATTTACATTTTTTTTCTTTCAATGCTATAATTTTTTGCTTTTTTCCCAGTTTTATTACTAGTTTTTCTTTAAAGACTTAAAGACCACCAAGGGTGCCCTCTGGAAAAACAAACTCGTAGCCTGTCCAAATTGGACAGAGTGGCTGAAATTAAATATGAAGAGGCAGTTAATAAGCTTGGTAGAGCATTGATAAAATGTTAATAACAAACAACTTGACACATTTAATTTTCCATGAAGAAGATCCTAGGTGTCCTTTAAGGTGTCATTTAAAAAGCTTAAAGCTAAAGCTTGTGGGACATTAAAGCAGAACCATCCTTTGCTGCTTATTTTTAATTTTCTTTTTGTAGGCAATGTGACTTGAATTTAACGTGGCACCCCTCCTCCCTCACATTCGGCTGCTTACTTTAAACAGAATATTTCACCACGTACAAGTGGGCATGAAAAGAATATTTTAGACACATGAAAGGGCATTGCACTGCAGGAGGCTTTTATAGCCCATGTTAAATGAGACTGCTTGTAATTCAAGCACTTTGACTTTCTACATGCAGTGCCTACTCCATGTCTTATGAGGCGTTCCTTCATGTAGACACTACTCACAGACCTGCAGACGGGTGACAAATTAAAGGAAAAACCTGAATCAATGAGTGGAGAAGCATAATAAATGCAGATGTGTCCACACAGGTACACTGCATGATACAATTTAGCAATTAGCATCCAGGCATGCTCTGTGGCTTGTATAAAAATTCTGAGCAGTCCCAGTTGATTCTGATTTTTTTATTTTATCAAAAATGCAAGAAGTAAAGATCTAAGTGACTTTGAGAGAGGGTTCATTTGTGGGGCATGGATAGCAGAAGCCTCAGTTAAAAGGACTGCTCAACCTGCTTCAATAGGAACAATAAAGTGACATCTGCATCTAGAGCTATGGGAAAGACACCAGTAAATAGGGTCAGACATTGTGGTTCACTGCACATTTGATGACCATGGTGCGTGTATATGTGTGTGATATGTGAGCAAAAACAGGATCAAATCTTCCTCAGGTGACTGAAAATGTCAGTAAAGGACGTAATCAGACTGTCTGAGAGCAAGAGTCATCAAAAGTTAATATTAGAGTAGGGTTGCAGTGGATAAACCCCTCATTACAAAGAGATAAGTGTGAGTGCATGTGTTGCATACACCAAGAAAGAGGGGATCTGGCGGCTGAACTATGCTGTGGAAATTTTGGCATTTTGCTGACGTGGTTTGCGTCCAGAAGGGTACTACAAATCAGTACAAAGTTGTTCTGAGTGATCACCTATATCCTGTGATGAAACATTTCTGTCCTGATGGACATGGTCTCCTCCAAGGATGACAGTGCCCCAGTCCATAAGTGATTTGATGACAGTGAAAATGGTGTGAATCCTCTGCTACCAACACCAAATGAGGGAATATCTTTTGGAAGAATAGTTTTCCTTCCCTCCAGCAGAGTTCCAGAGACTTAAAGATTTTGTGTCAAGGAGCATTGAAGCCATCCAGGCAGCTTGTGATGGCTCAACACCTGAATAAGACGCTTAATGTTGGTTTTCCTTTAATTTGTTGCCCATCTTTAAAGCCCTGATGACTTAAGGGGATCTGAGAGTAGGTGTAAGAATCCCTTTCTTAAAATGTCACTGAAAACCTTACTAACCACCAAACTGACCCCTGGGGTCCCAGAGAGCACTGGTGTTACACAGAAGGATGGTGCTGAAGGGGAAGCACATGGCAAAGACTGGGGAGACTTTCAGCCATCCAGGGGGAGGGGGGTACTACAGGTTCTGGCCCTCCAAATCTCTGCATGTTCCTATTTATGGCTCACTGTAATTTATGCTGATTTTTTTTTTTCCTTTTTAATTTAATTTTTTTTCCACACACACTCAACACTCAACACATCGCTCTCAATCAAGCCTCTGGGAGTTTGTCCGTCATTTGGAATGTGAATTTGTTTTGTTGTTTTCTCCTTGTCGAACAATGTGTCACATCTGTATTTATACAAGACTGCAGGGCAAGTAACAACTGCATGCTGAGCTCAAATCTGTGTCAATATAGGCTTGTATATACAGTAGTTAACAGGAAGCATGCTTCTCAAAACAGATGAGACTTTTAGACAGACATACTAATAGGACATCACCTTGCTGTTGGCACACAGACAGACATGATCACAGAGAGAAATGCAGGCTATTGTGAGCTGTTGTTGTAATGAACCCAGAGTCTCTCCTGTTATTGCTAGTTGACAACAAAAACCACTGCGTCCTGTCCCTCTGGGGAACTCGTCCTCCCTGGGAGTCTGTACAGTCAGTCCTGCCCTCCCATGTTGAAGTTACATCATCCTCTCCTGAGATAAATACTGTAGTGCAAGAGTTGTGTAAGAAAACACATAGTGAGACATGACGCACAAGGGAAAAAGTGTCTGGAAATAGGCTCATAGTCCACTGTAGATCATGCAAGCGGAAAGCTTTAGTCCCACAATGGTTCAACAATAATGTCATAAATTTATGGCTGACCATGAATGGGTCTGTCTTGAGTTAAGTTTCATACTATTAGTATTCACAACCTACTTGTATTCATACATCATAAAGAACATAGCATCAAATGCATTTGTACTCTCTTTGTCTCTGAGGCAGTACTTTATGACTTTTTTTTTTTATCTCATCTGTAACGGAAAAATGGTCTTCGGTTAAAAAATGACTTTGTGACTTCTTCATTTATGAGTCACTGATGCAAAACCAGTCAATTTTAGTACCATTTCTGGTAAGGCTTGCTAGGTCCGTATGCAAAGAGTACTCTATAAATAATTAAGAGATCTAAGGTAGCTTGTCACACACACTATCATAGTGTTTTTGTGGGAAACATTTCCCTTTGAGCTTTCATGCGTGCATCAGGTGCTACATGAAATGTTTAAATTGCACATCCACCATAAGTCCTGATGGATGGATGGACATTTCTGAATTATGCATGTTTTCATTAGCACATTTTAGAGAGCTTGAGTTGTGTTACCATCAACTCAAAAACAAAAATAACTTTTATCTATGTGTGGATGTGATTTTTGCTTCTGTGTGTGTATGCGTGGGTGTGCATGTGTGTCTGTTCTTTGGATTTGACTCTCAGCTCAACAGAAGATGGAGCCTCACGGTCTGTACCGTCCTCCGTCTGAGGAGAGACTGTCTCCAGGCCAACAGCCCCCGTCCCCCTGTGTTAAAGGCAGCCAGAGGGTGGTCACCCTGGCACAGCACATCAGTGTAAGACTGCTGCATTACAACTTACAAAAACAGCACAATTACATAACAAACAATCATATCTATCAATCATATCGTACTATGCATGTAGCATGTTTGCTAAATGCTTTAAGTGCTGAAAGGAGCAGGTATTTTTATGTATACCAGGCAATGTCTCATGATGTGGATATGTCTTCATGTAAACAGGAGGTGATAACTAAAGACTACACCAGGCAGAGCCAGCAGCAGCAAAGCTACCACGGCTCTCCTGTCCTGGACTTGACCCGTCCACCCAGTGCCTCCCAGCCCCCACCCACCTCACAGGAGTCAGCCCAAGGGCCCCGCTATCTGGAGGGCCTTGGTGGAGAACGCAGCAGAGACCGGTAGGAATTACTGTAACTCTGGAACAAGAGAAATATCTGAATGCACACTCAAGTGCTCACTCTCTACTGTATGTACCTTATCATTTAAACGTGGATTCCTGGATTTGGACTGATGGTAACCACGCTGTAAATGTATCTGTCTTTGTATTCTCCCCAGGTCTTCTCCTCAGCCTAAGACATCACCTGTCAGTGTTTCAAATGATGGCATTGAACCAGTGTCTCCTGCTGGAGCCAGCTCTGAGCCTGAAGTCCAGGGAGGGGCCTCCTACCCCAACGAGCAGGGAGAGCAAGGGTAAAAGCTCATATTGTTATAGATTTCCACAGAACGAGCTCGCTGCAAATATGTTCTGTTGCTTGTGTTAACTTAAGTGGATGCAGTCACATGAAAGTCAAGTCAAGCCAGAAATAATCTAATCGTGTGGTATATGTTTCGTTCATTAACACAACTCGTACAATATTTAGATTAGCATGACTGCAGTGAAGGATCTTTTTCTAAGTGGAGTGCTAATTCTAGTATTTGAACAAAGTGAGCACAGTCTGGTCTTTAAGTTGTCATACAACATGCAGCACCTCTGCAGCTGCAGGGTGCTTGGTGTTTTGTTTGTATGAACAACATTATTATTTAAATTAATGAAACCAGACATTATAACCAGGGGAGTTGAGCTTTGGAGATGGAAAAAGCACTTCCAGAGTGTTGATTAGTGTGTGTGTGTGTGTGTGTTAACATGGCTCTTTCCCTCCTACAGAATGGGCTCTCGTTCCCCTCCCAACGCCTCCCAGCCTCCAGCTTTCTTCAGCAAGCTGACGGAGAACACCTCAGCAATTGTGAAGTCAAAGAAACAGGAGATGATCAAGAAGATGACTGTGGTGGGAAACGACAGTGATTTTAGTAAGTCTGACCTCAGAACAGCCATGAGTGCACCATCACAGACTGTTTTCAGAAGAAAACCTTATGTGTGATTCGATAAAGAGAATGGGCTTTTAAAAAGAAACCTTGTTCACACTCTCAGATGCTGGTCAGCCAGGAACAGAGATCTTCAATATGCCGGCATCTACAACTGCAGGTAATCTATTCCCACCTCATCCATTGTGGCATTGGTTAAATATGGCCACAGTATGCGTAATTCAGCATTGGTGTGTTTAGTTAATAATGACCATGCAAGGTGGAGTAGCTTACAGGAGTTTGATTCATATTTTAGCATGTTAATGTACAAGGCCATAGCAATCTTTGGTCTGTTGTAGAGCACATGGATCAGCCACTCACCAGAGAGAACAGTGTTTGCAGCGTGTTGTCAGAGTAGAGCTGTGGTGAAAGGTGCAGTACGCAGAAATCGTACAAGATTCTAAGGTGGCGTTAACACAGGAAATGAACTTGACCTGTGTTTCCACATGACACAGAGAGTAAAAATGCTAGGGCGTTAATGAAATAAGACGCTTGCAAGACTTTTGACCTACATTATGTAATTTCCACATAAGAATGCAGCACAAATGCAGTAAACCTCCCTGACTGAAGTTATTCTGCTCTTCTCTTTTCACACCTCTCATGCTGGCTCACCACTCCTGTGACAGCTCTCAATCACCACATATTCATCTCTGTCTTTTGGCCTGTGTTTTAGCTCTTCATCGCTTACTTTCTTTTTCATACTTTTTTGTTTTGTGGCTCTGTGGATCAGTACTTTCTTCCTCTTCCTCTTTTGCTATATCTCTTGCTTCATGCTCTTATTTCCTTCTTATGATAGCACTGTCTGTACTTGCCATCCCTCCCTCCCTCTAACTTGTTTAACACTCCTTCCTTTCACAGGACCTGTGAGTGTCCGCAGCCACCCAGCTCCAGAGGCCCCTGGTAACTCAATAGGCCTGGAGGCCATAATAAGAAAGGCCTTAATGGGCAAATACGATGATCAGTCTGAGGAGCGCTCTCCATCCAATGCAACTAACCCATTGGGTTCTGGTATGCCTGTGGCTGATGGACGTGCTGAGGACTGTTTCTCACAAGGTGCGACATCCTATTTTCCCTCTGCTTCCAGTCTTTACACTAAGATTATCTAATGGGCCTGCAGGCTGCAGCTTAATGTAGACAGATATGAGAGTGGTATTGATCCTCTCATCTCTCACTGCTCGCTTTTTTTTTCTTCCCCTCTTAAAGTTAATTCTGTAGTAGAGTCCTCTATAAAGCTTTTTAATGGTATATTTTTTACTTGTGCTGAATTATGTGTTCATTTGTTTTCATTTCCTGTATTCATGTAACACATTGTAACAACACTTCAATTAGTTTTTCACTTTTACTGTATGTGGAGTAGGATACATGTTTTTCATAAGAATGTGTTACACTGTAGGTTAAAACCAGACTCCTGTCTCTTCTGTTTGCAGGTGGGGGAAAGTCCTCAAAGGGCAGCGGGCGCTCTAATGGACGCAAAGCCAAGTCCCCAGGACCAGGTCTGTCAGGCGGGGAGAGACCGTCCTCTGTGTCCTCAGTCCACTCTGAGGGAGACTGCAACAGGCGAACTCCCCTCACCAGTCGTGTGTGGGAGGACCGGCCTTCATCCACAGGTATACAACTCTTTTAAAAAATAAAAAAATAAAAAAATGTATTTACTGTTGACTGATTTGGTTCAGTTATCCACTGGAGAAAAAGTCTTAAACACATCATATCAATGCTGTTGCTCTTCTTTTTGCAGGTTCAGCTCCAACTCCTTTCCCGTGCAACCCATTGATAATGCGTTTCCCCAGCGGGACAGTATCCGCTCCCTCCCCCTCCTCCGGCCAGCCGGGGGGCCAGGGCCCAGGGTCAGGACCTGGACAGGGCCGCTCCTGGGAGGAGGAGCCCAAACCCCTGCTCATGTCTCAGTACGAAACCCTGTCTGACAGCGAGTGACGACCTCCCACCGGGAACGCCGCCGTACAACAGGACAAACCCTTCTAACAAGTTAACCACCTCTGTGCTGCTGCAGCCACACACACACATACACACACAAACACACACACACACACACACACACACACACACACACACACATACACCCACCTGCTGAGGCATCTGCTATCCTACCCACACCATTCCACTCTGCATTTCCTCCATCAGTCCTCAAGCAAGGATCGTGTCATCTTTTCACACACCTGAGACACCAAGCACCGACGAGCTGGAACACTGCTGCTCAGTGAGTGTGCGTGTGTGTATGTTTGCGCTTAGGTGTTATGCATTCACTCCAGGACTACTCTAAAGGACAAATCACTTTTTTTTTTAACTTTACTACTTTTCCTCACTGGCCTTATCAATATAGACACATTGACCTGCACCTTTTGGGTGTACCGCTCTAATGTGCTGACACTTGTGTGGAAGGGACTAAAAGGTCGTGTTGTTGGTCTGGTCAGGAGCCTCATAACGGCTGGTTCTAGAGACAGATTTTGACCGCAGATCTGACCTGAGAGCAGCAGCCCCACACAGCGAGGACCCTCTCACGTTTCTTCACGGTAAACTCCAGGTGCAGGCGGCCTGTGCACTGCTACCACTACAAGAATACGTGCGAGAGGACGGGAGGAGAATCGACATCCTGTTTTTTTTTTTGTTGTTGTTGTTTTTTGTTTTTTTCCTTGTTTTGGGTATTTTCTTTTTTTCTCCTTTTAAATTCAGTCCAGTCCTGTGTTTGGAACGTGAGCTGAGACCTTTAGTACATTTTGATGGTGAACTTTTGATGGTGTCATTTGTTGTCTCTTATCAATGATGTATCTTTTGGGGAAGGGGGTGGGAGGGGAGGGGGGTAGTCAGAGGTTGTTATGTGGGAGGGTCATATCATTGGTTTACAGGGTTAACATGCTGTTCATTGCTGATGTCATCATATATTTGGGAGGGTCCTGGAGAACAGCGAAAGGCCTGCTGACTTCAGGCATCCACGTGGGGAGAGATGATTTGCCAGATGGATGGCGCTGAGACAAGTGACACTTTCTCACTGTTTTTATATTAACCATGTCTGTGTTTGTTGAAACCGTTTTTTGGATATTAAGCACTTAGTTGTCAGTCTGTTCACAATGGCATTTTTAAGAATCTGTGTTTCCTGGGGCTGGTGAAAAAAAAATGGACTCAAGAACAGCATAGAAATCCTGCTGTGGAGGCATCCTTTAACCACCTACCTGTTTATTTTTGGTCTTGCCACCGATATTCTTTAGCGCTCCCACACTCAAAGCGACAATCACATTTTAGTGAATGATGAACAAGCCGCTTCGAGCAGGTGCAGACCGACCTTAAAGCTGCTTAAAGGCAAACTCTTTCAGCATCAGTTGGAGTTTGCTCGCATTAAAGAGGTGACAAAAAAAGCCATCTTTCTATGACCACCCCCCCACCCCCCTTGGTCCATGGCAGCGACAGCTTCAGCTAGCCTGCTAGAATCCCGTCTAGGAGCTGTTGTGACGGTCTGACCTCTGACCTTTTACTGCCTAGTGGTGGACCCAAGAGTCAACTCCTCATCCAGGCAGTTTGTACAGTTATGAGATATTCCTAGTGTTAAGTGCCATTTATTTTACATATACAGTACTGAAGTTACCAAGTTACGCACAATTTTTCTTTTAGGCCCCCCCAATGCCAGGGTTATTACTGTCCATGCAGGTAAATCTGAAAACAAAGCAAATGAAACGTCCTTTTTTTAATTTTTGGTTTTTTGTGTGCTTCATTTTTTTTTCTTCCAAATCCATCACAGCCTTAGCTTTTAACTGTTTCACTCATTGGATTTATCATCTAAACATGACAATGCTGTCTCACAGGAAGGCTTACCCAGGCCTGCATCAGGTGTTTTCTCCACTATGAGACCTATGACATACTTCAAGTGTACTTCATTGCACCTCCTGTGTTTGTACGGGTTAGAGGACGTCGAGGGGAAAGGCATTCGAAAGCATTCTGGTATTTTTTTGCAACATTAGTTGACATGTTTTCACATTTTACTTGCAGTATTTTTTTAAAGATCACCCTCTCTGTAAATGATGCAAAATGTTTCCGGCTTGTGACTTTTGTGCAACCAGGGACTGTTCCTGTCCCCCCTGACTGAACACTCTGAAGCGACGGCAGAGAGCCCATTTAGTAGTTTAGAGAATCTCACCTCTATCTTTAGTTCTTTTTGTCACAATGGATTGTCACAACACAAACATGATGACTGTTATAGGACTACCTCCTCTCCCTCCTTCATCCTACTTATCTGCAGAAAGCTCATCTCAGCCATGTTTTAGCTCTGATTTATTTTTTTCTATCCAGGCTGATGGAGGGTTTGTAATTTCATCAGGCAAAGCAAAAATACAGCCAGGCTTTGTACTTTGGTCTCTGTGTGTTTATCATTTATCCACTGATGAAATTTAAGAATGTGACAGTAAACAGACTAAGCCATATCCAGCTGTTCCCTAAACCGATGACAGACTTACAGGTTGTTTTTAAAAGTATATACTTAAATCAGTTTTAACATGGCATCCATTTTTGTTTTTGTCAATACTGTTTCTGTGTTCATATACACCTGTTTCATTATGAATCAAATAATCATCCAAACCTAAAATGATAAAGTTGATTGCTGATGTGTTCCCTGGACTGTCCAAGGGTGGGTGGGGAGATTGACATAAACATTGTTCAACAATTTTTGTGCATAATGATTTTTTTTTTTATTATTATAACCCACTGTATAATAGCAAGGATTGTATATAAAACTGAAGAGATGTAAATATTTATGTGGCTTGCTTCAAGGTTGGTATTACAAAAAAAATATTCACATGGTTAAATTCTACATGCCCACCAGCAAGCTTTGTGGATAGCAGTGTAAAAATGAAAAACAAAAAAGACACTGCCTTAATGTTTAAATAAAAAGCTTATTGCCATTCATGGTCTCAGAGTCACATTATTTGTTGGTGTCTGTCTGTGTTCACGTGTGTGTGTGTGTGTGTTGGATAAATGTTCTCTCACTTTATATAATTCATTTTACCCTTTAGGGAAATTTGATAGGTCCAAAGTAATGAAGTTAAAGTATCACCAGGGGGCAGTATAAGCACGTTTTCTAACAGTTATACATTGAATTTGTTTGACAAAAAGAATTCTGAAGGAGATACTCAGTCAATGCATGTAATCAATTTGTATAAATTGAACAAAGTAAGATGATAAAATACAGGCCTGACCCATGTTACTGCTGCAGCTATGCTCATCATCTGATCATGATAAAGAGCATAGCTGTCAGCTGTGGCTGTACAAATGTGCTGTTCAGCTGCCACTGATCTGGTCTCCTGTGATCTGCTGTACTATCATTCAGCCCGTATGAAGGTCACACTGCATCTCTGTTATGAGCTCCTCCTTACATAACTCCCATGAGCTCTGCAAGGTTACAGCCTTATGAAATTAAGCTCTTAAATGTATTAAGAGTGGAATTTAACTAATAAGTAACTAATAGTTACTTAAGACTATAAGACTTATATATATGCACATGACGTTTCCTTTTTTCACATTGTGCGCTTCTTTCACTTGAATAAAGAATCTGAAGACTTGTTACGCCACTTCTCCTGACTTTCATGTGAATTTAAAAGTGTAAATATTTCTGTTGTGTGTTGTTTTAATCCATGTGTGCTTGCTAGCTGTCTTCTTCCTCTCTACCTTTGTTGGCACATTGCTACATTTAGTCATCACATGGAAAGTGTGAAACCACAGGCAGAAATGTGTGTTTCTTCCGGCATGCATGTGAGAACGCATGAGCACAAACAAAACAGGGACCTGCTGATAAAAAAATTGCTCCATAGCACCACTAGTGGCCAAAAAAATCTACAGACTACCCTTAAATTTGTGATTAGGTATTTCAATTGTATAGTAATTGCTGTTTACATAGACTGGAGTATATAGACTGCTGAGAGATAAAGAACAAATTTAGGCGAGGAAACTATCCCTGAGGACATCAGATATAATGTTATTTATGTTGCAGGGACTTTTCTGTGTTGGATTGAAACAGC
Organism: Lates calcarifer; assembly: GCF_001640805.2. Classification (NCBI taxonomy): domain Eukaryota; kingdom Metazoa; phylum Chordata; class Actinopteri; family Centropomidae; genus Lates; species Lates calcarifer. Next base: position 17,052,789 of record NC_066845.1, read on the forward strand.
TTTCAGAATTCTTTCAGTGTCCCTCGCTGAGCACAGCTTTATATCTCTTGATTTAGCGCTAAGAAAGTCGCTGAGTTGATGTTCAGTTCTCTAATTTCATTAACCACATTGAACATTTTTAAAAGAATCCTCTGTGAGCTGATATATCAAGTTGAAGCTTATATAACTTCAGCACGATATATCATATAATCTGGAAAAGAGCAATATTATCCACTGATTTTCGCACCTAGTCTGTTGTTTCATAAATACCAACTTTCACCAGGATTTCATTACAGGGACCAGAACAGCTCTGACAAATGAGGCCTTAGTAATTGTAGTTTACTGCGTCACCTTGTGTCTTATCCAACATTGGAGAGAGACAGATAAGGCACTGAGGGATGTGAGCTGCTGTAGAGACCCTATGGCACTGAAGCATATTAGTTTATTTCAAATTGAATGTGCTGGAGAACACAGCCAAAGAGGAATAAGTGTAGAACTGTCTAAATATTTGTTGCATGGACTGGAGCAAAAAAGTCTGTTGTGGGTTCTCAACTGAAATCATATTATATGTTATTCCAGATTGATGTAATTGTTGTATTTTGCTCTGTTTAAGGAACATGCCTTAATTCTATTTTTACCTAGAATATTATTTGCTGAGATAAAAGGATTTTCAGCAGGACACTGCACCGCATTAAATGTGTGACCCATCCCACTCTTTGTCTGGAGAACTTCCTCTTTCTTTGAGAGGGACAAAATTAAACCTGTGGTAAACAGGGCAATACGTCAATATCCTGTGATCAAACCTGAGAAACAAATGTACTCAAAACAACAGAATTAGGGTTTGGGAAATTCTTTTTTTTTTTTTTTTATTCAATTAGGATATACATCTTTTTAAATTATTTTCCTTGATCAGAGCAGGAACAATGATTGACGTACAAAAATATAAAGAGAATTATGAAGTGCCTCGATGCCACATATACAACAGGAAAATATTTTACAGTAACAAAATCAAGTGTTAGGAAACACAAAAGTATCTCACATAAACCCACCAACGTGTTTAACTTGACACCCACCAACTTTCTCTCATCATTCTCTGACATTTCACAGACCATCAACACATAGCAAAACTCTCCACTATCTTGCCAGGAACTTAACTGTTGTATTAAAAAAAATCATCTCTGGAACAATTTCCTCATCTCATCTTTTTCTTTTGAAAGAGCAGATCTGACTTTTCTCCCATTGTCTTGCTCTTTGTATTGCTACTTACTGTTCCCTCGTTAAAACTCAGTACCAACAGCACTGATGCAACTCCTCCACTTTGTGCCCTCTATGTCCTTTCTACTCCACACATACCTGGAGGGTATTTCAAACTACAAAATAAAACAAGATCACACGCTCAAGACCTCAAATGAAAACTGGGAATACACATTTGCAATGAAATAAAACTGATACCTAAGAAAATTTGAGGTAAAGTCTGAAGTTTCAATATTTGCCATGTTCAGTTATATATATATATGTAAAAGACAGACACATAAAGAAGTCATGAAAATGATCAATACAATCTATCTTACATCTTCAACAGGGAAATCTAATTTGGTTTCACTGCCCGACTTTTCACATATATATATTTTTTGATATCTGATAACTTGAAACATTGGGTTGCACCAGCTATTCGTAAATTCAGGCCTAGTTATGTTGCAAGTGGGGATTTACACATCACTACAGCAAAAGGAGTTGCATCAAGCAAACTAATTCTTATGTAGAGACTGGTTGGTGTTACATTTGTATGCCAGGTTTAATGGAACCAAGTGACAAAGCCAACGTTAGCTTGGCCCATTAACAACGAAGACTGAAATAGGTAATATATAATATGGTTGAAATATCTCACCTGACAGATGGGGAATATTTGAATATAAATTTCATCTTAAATCATACCTAAAATTACTTATTAAACCTTACACTGACAAACATTTCAAACTAAATAATGTTAGATAGTAACTGGATAATGCATGAATACATTGGGGAAAAAAACATATTTCTCCATGTATGCACTTATAAACAAAACAATTATTACCTACATAAAAAAAAAGTAGTCAAGTTGAATATGATGTTTACTCCCATAAAACTGTAATTTTTTTGGAAGTTATTGTTGTGAAGTTATTGTTAAGTTATTGTTGTGAAGTTAACTTTACTAGCTAAGAGATTTCAATTGTGCACTATGAGTAAATCATTACTTCGACGTTACTTTATCTGCAAACTTTGTGATACATTTATGAATAGCTGGTGCAATCCAGATCAGTGTTAGCCTTATTTAGAGAGGCAGCTGAAACAGCGATATGTCGACTTCTCACAGCTCTAAACCATCCAGACAAAACTGGAAACAGTTCTTGTTTTTGTGTTTGACTAATGACTCTCTTGGAGAAGTAAACAGGTGAGTGCCACTGCATCTGTACAGCTTGTTCCGTACCAAGAGTTGTGACAGAGAAGTGTCAGTACTTCCCTTGATTGTCTAATTTTTTGGCATTTTATTGTGCGACTCCACCATCTGACACCAGGTAAAAAAAAACAAACTGTTCTATTAACTGAAAAAAAATAAACCATACGATGACTGTCACCTTTCTCAAAGGCCAAACTATGTTATCAGTCATCTTGTAACTACAGATGATGTGGTCCTACACCCACATAGTCCTGATGAAGCAGATCAACTTTTTAAGCATTAAACTCTTAATAAATAACCTGCTAGCATAAGGATGTTTCCTCCCCAAACTTAAACCTTTCAGCACCTCCTAGAGACCAAACAAGAACCTCTTTTACAAAAACACCTTCAACTCCAACATTATCCTAACCAAAGTATTCAAATTAAGTTTAACAGGCGTTAAAACCTAAACTGCAATGATCCAGCATGAATCTATACTTTAATGAGATTTGAAACCAGGTTTTCAGAAGCTTTAAATATCTCCCTTTTTAAATTCTCCCTAGGCAATCTCTTGTTATTGTGCTCTCATCCTTCTTTTGATTAGACTTCAGTCCAAACTCTACAGACCGCTGTGGTTCTGGTGAAGAAACAGAACACCTAGCAATATGCAGTATAGTTTAACTGAACACTTGATCAAAATAGACAAGCTGTTGTTTGAATGCGTGTTAATTAAAACTGTGAAACAAAAGCAAGTGTGCTGTCTCACTGTGTGGAGTTAAGAGATAAACTGTCTTTGGTCCAATTTTTCATATGCAGCACTGAACTTCTCCCCCTGCAATGCCAAGTCCACTGGGAGGACTGTGATATATAGAAAACAAGTGCAATAAAGCCATACTAGAAAGCTTTGCATTGGTGTGACTGGGTTTTGCGCGAGCTCCCATGACACGTGTCATCTTGATTTTTCTCTACATGCACAGACATCTACAATCTGATCGTTACCTTCACTGAGGTTACAATCCAACCTGAAGGAGAGCAAAGACCACCAATTTGTCAGCTCTTGTATTAAATAAGACATTAGCCATTGAAGTACAGCTTTAAACTGACAGAGGACCAACTCCCTTTTTAAAGACTGCATCAGTAGAAAGTCTAAATACACTCAGGTGAAATGTCACTAAAGGGTTCCCAGAGTTTCCTCCATAGCGAGTAAAGATGAACAGAGCAGGGTTTTAGGGGCTCCAGGTATAACTTGAAGTATTTCCCTTTTAATTTGGGCCTTCCCAAGTTCCTCGTCCTCCAAAAAAAAAAAAACACACAACATGATCCCCAGGGTAGCCCTGGGCTGGCCCGGTCTGGACTCTACAGGTCTTCTGTGTAGATGATACAGGGACTAGTATCCTCACTTGACTCCAGCTGCACCGTGGAGACAAACCAGCGGCGGGAGCCTGTGGCATTGTAGTTGAGCGTGGTGCGGTAAGTGTTCTTGGCGTGTTTCGGGTAGATGATGGTGGTGCTCTGGTAGCTGATGGGCCTCTGCCGCGGCTCTAAGTACACCTGGGACTTGTAGCTCCTCCAAGTGCAGTTCTGCACTGCCACCACTGTCTCGCTGAAGGAGGTGGCTGTGGGAACAGGTGCGCAATAAACCCGGTCCCGGTAATGTTTGTCAGAGTCATACTTGACCTCAGAGTTGCACCTGGAAAGAAAAAAGTGACAACTCTTTAAAAACACATCTAGAACTGATCACTAGGTGGCAGTGTTGAAAAGACAATATTGATCAAAATAAATGAACTACACTCCATATTGCATCCACTCCTATGTCTTTGTGTTCCCCTTACTTGATTTCCTGCTCTGGCTTGGGGTTGACTTCGATGCTTTCTCCAAAGAACACGGGGTACATGCGAGTCTTTGGGTCTGTTCCTGTGGAGTTCAGCAGCAGGTAGGGCAGCTGTGCAGAGGGAACACACACAGTCACAATCTCACAAAAACATCCATGAACTGCTGAACTGTTTGTAAGCAGCCTGCCAACGTGTCCATTCAAGGAATTCCAGTAAAAAAAATCTCAGCATGGTTGGGGGTTTCAGCAGAGCCAGAAACCCAAATTAAAAACACACTCCTCAATCCTCCTTCTCGAGAACTCGCCTTGTCGATGGCACGATTATTACTACACCAACAATTAGACAAGAAACGCAGCAGTCAGGGGAAACGCTTCCATTTTAATTCAGATAATTATACTATGTGGGTCCAGGCAAATGAAGTGTTGGAGGTAAATCTCTTTCTCACAAGCTTTCACTGCAGTGCAGCCCGCTAGAGAAGTGTGACCCAGACACAGACTCACAGCCTGTGTGAGTGTGTGAACTGAAAATAGACTTACAGATGTTGGGGCCTACAGTAGTTGATGAAAAGGGAAATTCACTTACAAGAAATAAGTCTCTAGTGCAGCTGGAAGTCAGGCTAAGATGCTGTTTGAAAATGATGACCAGGTGATGCTCAAAGCTTCTCTTTTTGTTTCAGGGAGGTCAGAGGTCTTGTGGGAATTGAACCATCTAACTGAAGGACAGCCTCTAATCACAGATACATGTGATGCCACTGTCATGTATGCTCTTGATTCTTGTAAATTAGGATTTTTATGGGTTAAAATGATCAAGCATTCATGTGTGATGGCCTCTCTCTATGTCTACCTCACTACTATGCCTCCTTAAGTTGACTCATTTAAATTACTTATTTTATATGATGATGAGTTACAAAGATTTTTAATTTAGAGTAGAGAAGCTTCTTTCAATTCAATATTTAAATAATCAATTTATTTTCTCAGCTCTAATATGCTCCTGTATGAATAATCTAGTGAGCAATATGGTCCTGTTCCAATAAACTAATAAATGAGAACCCCACATGCTTAAGTTCCTATAGGAATCATAGGAATTTTATTCAATTCATTTTCAATGGATTAATTCATGTCTGTTTTATGATAAAATATTGACATTATGTCTGTTTGTGTATTGACCCTTGACCTCTCAGTCTGTCTCCTCCAGAGCCAATCAGAGACAGATACTGGCATACATCGTGGGGAGAAGTTGCATTTTCTTTCTCCACACACTGTCCAATCTGAAACAAACCACAACTCAGACAGCTCTCACATTACACAGGGGAGGCTGTTTGGCCGCCGTTAAGCGCGCATGCCACTACAGGGGACGAGCGAGAACGGACCAAGGGCACAGCAGGATCGCTGTGTGAGGCTCATCTTACCTACAGCCTATGATCATCGACACACACTATCTGAATGGTGGGACTGGACTTGCACAGCTGCTGTTCTTGCCACGCACTACTGAGAAAAAGTTAATATGCAGGCTGCTCATTTTCTGCTGCTGGTACTTCATGAGCTGGAAATGCTGTGCGAGAATGTGATTGTCTGCTGCTGCTCTGGCATGGAGAGCATCCCAGGTATTTCTCCACGGTGTGTTCTGGCAACTTCTGCAAAGCAAACACTCGTGAATGGAGGGGAGGTCACCTTCAGTGGATCCCCCAGTATGCACACAAAGCATAAACCCCACTGGAAGCACTTTTCTGCCCAGGAAAAATAGTCTGCAGCTGAGCAACCCACACAATGTACAATGCACAATGCAGAGCTGCAGAGTGAAACGCCAACTCAAACACACTTCTCCTACTTCTGGCTGTTTGGTGAAGTGAAGCCCCTGACTTTACATCCTGTGTTTGCAAGGGCATTAATGTGAGAGCATCAGATTCACAGAGTGAGGCAGATTTAGAAAAAGTCATGAGATCTGTCTCCTGTCTGTCGTCCTGGTTAATCCTTCGACAGTTGAGCCACCTCCTTGAACTGAACGTGTACATAACCTTACCCAGCTCTGAAATATTCCAGATTACATAACCACAGTCATATTTTTCATGCATCTAATCCCTCTTGTAAATCTGTTCACATGTTAAAAGATGCAAGTATAAAATTACTTATCCTGCATCTGCATAAATTTGAACCAAGTTTGAAGACAGACAGGCCGTCTGAGTGTTTATCCACGTTTAATTTAGAAGTGAGAGGTCATCAAACACTTATGCAATGGCCTGCAACCACTCTAACAAGCCCCTGCACCTCAAAATAGAACTTGAGGATTGTTCTTAGGTGGCACACGAAAACAACACAAAAATAGATTTGGAAAGAGAAAAAAATGGGCTCAAGTGTGTCTCCCCTCGTCCTGCTACCAGACATACTCAAACAGCTCAAAAAAACTTTTTTCCTTGATGGAAAGGTTCGATTTTTTCCATACACAAAAGCCCATAGATGGGATTAGAAACACAAGCAGAGGCAGCCCCTATCAGGACTGATCTTTAAAAGGGAAACCACAAAGCAGAGGAGTCCTACTAATCTGAACCTCCAGAGGATTAGAGGATCTCTCTCTTTTTCTGTTTCAGACCTCAGCAAACCAATGTCATGCAACTCCCAGGATGCAGCGCTGCATTTCTGAGGCCTCCTTCAGACACCTTAAAAGCCACCCTGACTTGCACAGACATGTTCTTAAGACTTTTGAAACTGGGAGTGACCTGGAAATGATTTTCAATCAAATCAGTGTTATGTGTGACACACAAGTCACTGCAGGATGTGTCATTAAAATGCATTTGCCCCTCAGAGGAGTAGAAAATGCATTAATTGCCACAAATCTTAGTTTACATGGAATCATTTCTAAAGAAGAAGATGTTTTTGTCAGACTGTGCTAAGTTAAACAAGTACTAATATTGGCTTAGGGTGCACTGGCTATTTGGGTTGTTTGTTTAATGTACAATTGTTGCACATATTGCTGGAAATTTTCTGAGAAGTAAAACAAGAAAAAAAATTTTAAGATTGAACTTAAACATACTATTGACTGGGCTGATATCTAATAGTATTATTATAGAGAGGGACGCTGGCGAATGATCACTGATGAATACTGAGGCCACATAAACAGAACCAAATGAATAGGATCTGTTTTTCTTACTGTTTTTATTGCTACCACATCCACACACATGGTGAACTGAACATTAATAAATCAAGCAAGACACTGGCCTCCAGATGCTCTTGTATTTTTAGCTTTGAGCAATTATTAATTTTTCATTTATTTCACTCCCATTAATAAACTTTATAGCGTTCTCTCTGGTACCCTTCAAACTGTATTTGATGCTTCTCAATTTCCAGTTTTTCATTTTGAGCCTGTTAATGTTCAAACACTGAGCAGGGTAAACAGGTGAGACAAACTGTAAGGAAATACTGACAAAAGTTAATCATTACATTACTTTCAAACTTCAGTACTCAAGTTAATATTACAGAAGTGGGACCTGAGTCATAATTATGAAATGAAATGCAGTGACTACCTGATACAGTAGTTAAGTTGTAGATCGACAAACCCTTGGAGTGTCCTGATCCCCAAGGGTTTGTTGATCAACCACAGGGCTCACAAGATGATTAACAAGAGTTTTACTGAAGAAGGACTCTAAAACTATTCAAAGCAAACACTCTGAGAACTGGTGAAATTGCTTGCTACTCAAAACCATGTGCAACCCATGGACATGTGTAGCAAGTGGACACTGTTTCACTTTAAAGGGTCACAAGCGGCAAGGTACGGTAAAGAGTTCTAGTCATTTAGAGTGGTTTAAACAGACAGCACAGACCTGCTGGATGACTTATTTAAAGGTTTATAAGAGCCTGACTTATCATCTTGATTGTAACTTCTTCAGCCCTACGATGTCAGTTATGGCAGACCTAGAAGAAGAAGCATTATCCAAACTTTTTCACATCAATCCACCATTGACAGACCACCAATACAAGCGTTACACCTGAGAGTATGTTTGAATCCTGGCAAGGACCCCTGGGAGTCCCTGGACCCCAGTTTGGAAACTCAGCTGCACCTAATCAACTCACTGACCCTAATGACACCATGTAGCTAAAGCCCAGCTGATGCATCAGGGTGAAAAAGAAGACATTTTACTGGATTATTGAGGGCCAGTGGCATCCTCAGCATGAGTGCAACATCAGAGGTTTGCAACTAAGGAATTCCGGACAGAGAGAGAGAGAGCTTCCAGATGTTGGGTGAAATCTGTTTCTGGCCAAACACTAAAATGCTCTCAGATTTTCAGTGTCTCTCACAGCAGCGTCATTATTTGGTCATTAGGTCTTTTATCCTTTATTCAGTGTGTCAATGAGCTGACTGACAGCAAAACAGACATAAAACAGACCCGAGCCTATTTGTCTGAATCAAAACTGTTTCAATCCATATTGTAAATACAGCGACATGTTTCTTACCAGTTTGCCTTCTCTGCTTTCCTTTTTACAATAACCATGATGGCTTTCGACGGGCGTCGTGCAGCTGCTGGAGCGCGACTCGATCAGACCCGGAGAGAGTGAGCAGAAGGGCGGACTGGGACTGGGGGGCAATCCCGAATCCGGACTGTCGAGCAGTCCTTCTCGGTTCTTTCCTTTGAGACTATCATCCATCGCTTGTAAGTGTAGGTGCCCCACCATTTCTGGGACGGCTCAATTCAAAAAAGCACCCCAGATGAAGTCGCACTGACAAGTTTTTTTTTTCTCGAAGCGCTCTGGGCTGCTGCGCGCTCCTGCGTCGGAAAGAAACAATCCTGGTCGAACTTCTTCACGATGACTTCTGCAAGCAGAGAGGAGAAGTGGCATTTAACCATTGCAACGACACCGACTGTGAACAGAACCCCAGAGAGTGATATCAATTCAGCGTTTATTTCTCTTCAAACTTTACTGTACCTGCGCGTCGTGAAGTATCCACCTTAAATCACGAAATATATTCCAAAGATGCGTAAAGAATCACAAACAAACTTAAAAAGCTTCAAACTTGATATAAAAGTGAAGTATTAACTGTTCTCAATTTTAAAAAATTCAACAAAAACGTAGTAAAATTCGTGCAAAAACAAAAAGTCGACCGTGCGTCTGGCACCGATCTGGATGAGAGCTCCTCTGCTCTGCTCTGCTCTGCTCTGCCTGTGTGTGAGTGTGTGTATGTGTGTGTGCACTCTCCAGTGGAGAGCTCCCTCTTAATGATCCTGCCAGGCTTTTTTTCCCCCCCTTGCACCTGGATCCAGTCCAGCCCCCATGATCTGGATCACTTCCATGTATAACCGACAGGGGTGAGCACGTCCTCCTCGCTCCTGCTGCACTGTACAGTTTGGCTGAGGGTGATTATGATCAGCAACCCAGCTGAAATGCCCTTGAACAAGTTATTCAAATCTCTATCTGCTGGAGCTGATTATTTGATCATATAAACGATCATAATTACTAGTTTTCAAATTAGCAATTAATAATATACCACTATTCAGAGCAGCAAGTTATTACACATACACTATAGTAGTGATGAATCTAATCTGTCTGCAACAATTAATTAATTAGTAAGTTGGCATTCATTCAGTCAGAAATTTTCATAACTTACAGTTATTAATTATATCTAAATTAGTAACTAGCTGTTGTAATTATTGTTAAAATTTGCAGATGTGTTGTTCCGTCTAATATTTTGGTATACTGTGAGTATATATTTTTTAAATTACACTTTTATACAAGAGTGGGAATCTCTCTTGCAAGGCAAACTTGGTCTACACTACAGCACAGAAAAAAATGCAAACAAAACAAGGCAAAGTCAGAAAATAACTAAAACAAGACTAAAAACCAATAACAATCATCCAGATCATACTGAAATAAGGCCTAAAGTGAGATAGGAACAGACAGTTAATGAAGGAGTCATTTACCATAAATTTACAGCCAAATACATGCAGAGACATTGTACTGTCGTATTCACGTAAAACAAATCACCAAACTCTCAAGACAGTGAAAAGGTAACAACAACCTTCTGATTGTAGCTTCAAAGAGAGAAGTCTTGTATTGAAAATAAGAATCTAACTTCAGTCTCAGTTTCTTCAAACGGTTTCCAATATGTCACCAAAAAGAGAGACATTCATCAAACCAAATATCAACTTGTCTTCCCCTGAATTGAAACAACATCTGCAAAGTCTGTGCTCCCTCCTAGCATTATAAAATAACACCAGTTAAGTTTTGTCTGTAGTCAACACACACTTGAGTGAGCTGAAACTGCAAAATATTATAGTCGGACTGTTTATGACACACATCTAAGAGAGAATCACAGCTATATAAAACAGTATCATCTGCATAAGGACATATATTTATTCCATGTGCAACATCTGAATTATTTGGTTATTTTTTCCTCTTCTCATGACAACAAAATCATTACAAACAGGCAGGGTGACTGCACTGAGTAAAACCCAAAACTTTTTATAATCTGGAAAGCAATCCAGACAAAGTTATCCAGATAAAGTTATCCAGAAATTATCCAAAAGATATTATTCAGATGTAATTCTGAGTGGGAAAACGCCCTGCTTTCAGTCCTTGTTTAGTTTAAGAAACCATTGGCCAGCTGCCTTTGTGGAGCAGTTTGTTTTGGTTTAGAAAATATTTAGTCACTGAAAGGATTATTAAAGGATTACTACAGTTATTTTTCATAAGGCCTGTGTGTATGTGTCTATGTATGTGTGTCTGTAACCATCCTGCCTGGTGTATTTCAGGACTGGGTGGAGACGGGTGGGAACGCTGTGCATCCACCATTTACTAAATGAGTGTATGTTGCACACACACACACACACACACACACACACACGCACACACACATAGAACAGACAAAGCAGACCTGAGTGAACAAGCGAGCAGACAGCAGTCTTCACAGCAGACTGAGGAGAAAGAATTGAATCCTTGTTGATGGGTCTCTCCACATAATGTCTGTCCTCTCTGTTCATACACTTACTCTTACCAACAGCGGCTCTGCCAAAAGGGAAATCAGAGCATAAATAAGAGCCAGTGCAGAGCTGCACAGAGCTGACTGTGTGTGTCTTAAGTGGTTGATTGTATCTTTGATGGTCCACCAGCTCTCTGTGGTGATTACCACAGATTGCCAGGAAATCATGCGAGATGTTTTCTCTTTTTTTCAGCTCTCATAAAAAAAACTAAGATAAGTCTGCGTTTGCCTTTGTTGTCTGGAGGATGTACTTAATGGCATGCCTGTTAAGCTTGTGCAGCTGTAATCTTGTTTGCTGAGAATTGTTTTCCCTCCTCTGTGTTATTGTTTGGAAGCCGCAGCAGGAAGCCATGGAGCGGCGCTGGGAGTTTTACTGGCGTTCTCCGCGTCAGGTGTGTTTTTGTGTCATCATGTCCATCTTAAAGAGCCCATCATGTTGATCCTCAGGCATTTGAGGGATTAGTGTGGAGATCTGGTACAGATTAGCCATAAGATACTGGGACACAGATGATGACTGTGTTTGTGGGTGTAGGCATGTTTGTGAGCATATGCTGATGGGAAGAGTTGCTCAATTGCAGCCTCACCGAGGGAGAACCCAGAGAGGCCTGACAATGACCTGAGTGACCATGTTGGACTCCTCTGACATTTTACCCACAATGAAACACAGGTGTTGTTTCTCTCATATATTCTCTAATGTACACATCAAAAAAATTAAAAACAAAACAAAAAAACTGAAACAACTTATCATGTCTGGTACTATCTAATCATCTATATACTCTATGGAGATATCCCATTTGATTTGGTTAATATAGAGACCATACCTCAAACGGTTTGAAGTGGAAGTACTGTAAATGATAACATTTTATTTTACTGGTCCACTGTTTCTAAACAATTTCCCACTGGACATGTTAAAGATGGACAAAAAAAACACCCCAAATTCTCAGTGTGGATTGATAACCTGAGCAGTCAGTTTTTGTGATTTTGTTGCACTCACCTTTTAATTGCCTAGATGTTAAATATGCTGTTGAGGAGCAGTGTTGGACTGACAGACAGGCTGGTCTGTCGTTACTATGGGAATGCTACTGTTACTGATCTGCTGACAACAAAAACATTACATTGAGATTATATTATAACCTCGATGTTTATTTAAAGTGTAGTGTCTTCCATGAGTTCACTGTTGTAACAAATGACATTTGGCTCTCATGTGACAATGTTGTATGCAAAGAGACAACTTATAAAAGAAATTCACATGGGAAACTATGTCTGCTGTTTGGTTTTTATTGTGCATGTGTCAGCATGCATCACCTTGGGTTTCACTCAGTTAGCAATGTCATCACAAGTGACTCAGTTTAGTACTAAACTAGTCACATTTTCTTACAAACACATAAACAAACAAATGAAAAAACAAACAAACAAAAAAACATCATATTGCAACCAGGCTCAGTTAATGTTTTCTCCGTGTGCTCTCATCCATCACTGCCTCAGGAAGATTAATTATTATTTGAAAAACTGAAATCGTTCATATTGGGAATGGCAGCCTGCATACCTGCTTTATCCTTCTCATTCATTCTGTAAAGTTACTTTGACACTGTATATCAAACCTATGACCTTTCTATTATGGATAGTAGATCTGGGACATTATGGAACAGACACCTTTACCATTTGGCCAAACGGCCATCTCCATTATGTGGGAGTTGATTGAAGAGTTCTGCAATCAGGACTCTGTTCCTGAGAGCTTTGAGATCCCAGGAGGCTTAGAGACAGACACAGAGGGGGGAGGACAGCCAAGCCGTCTGCTGATGATTCATTTTTTAGTGCTCCATCATCCTTCCCCCTCACAGGGCAATCACTCACATCCTGCAATGCGCACACACACGCACAGAGTCAAAAACATGAGGACACAAATGTGTTTGTATGCATAGATACAAAAATTCACTCACACACATACACACAGAGACATGAAGAAAGTCAGACACACACACACACATTCTTGATTTGCAGAATTCTTTGGCTCGGTCTCTCCGCATTCACATAATGTTGCCAAGCCAGCTGTGCGAACTGGGTCCGGAAAAGGGGGCTAATACAGGTGTGTGTGTGTGTGTGTGTTTGTGTGTGTGTGTGTTTGTTTGCATGCAAGAGAGTGGGAGAGACAGACAGAAGTACACTCATTTCGCCCCCATGACCGATTTTTCAAGTCTGTGTTTGCAGTGTGAGGTACACATATTTTCTTGAGGTGTGCAGTGTACCGTGCACGTCGGTGTGTGCACGTGCTGTCTGGAATAGCTCTCAATGTAAACAAACCACAGAGAGGCCGGTCCTGGCAAGGAGGCTGTTTTGAGCCGACAGGGACGTCACTGTGGTTTCTACACACAACGCTCTTCTTCAGACTCCCAGCCATGAATCTTCTCCATCTCGCAGATAGGTGATCATTCTCCAGTTTGCTTTTCACACAATGTACACATAAACACTAGCCACTTGTTTGGCGTACTCACGTGACACACTAACCTCTGCTCTGTTCCCTTTGGCCTGCTTGAGAAGGAGTAATGAACATGCTTTGACCTGATGATGGATGAGCTTGGCAGATTCTAAATATGCCATCCAGACCACAAAGTTCAATCCATAATGCACCTCACTTCTCTGGAGCCTGGCTGCATCTGGTTTTAATGTGTGGGGACCCCTGTCAGGATAAAGAAGACAGTCCTCACCTAGCAACTCCCTCTGTATCACCACCAAGCATCTTCTCCTCCATTCCTTTCTAATCTCTTTCTCTATAGAGATCGATGGTCCAAAGCTGCCACCAACCACAACATCAGCAGACCATGTTAACTGAAAAACAGTCCTTAAAGGCTACCAGCAAAATGGCTTACTGGGTTAGAATATCTCAAATATTAGTCTTACTACTCTATATTGAGACACCTTTAAATAAACATATGGTGTTATCTCCTTACTCATGTCACACCAAACATTGCTTTAAAAATGACGTGTATAAAAATTTTTAAAAAATTTTTTCAGTCTAGTTATTCTACTCACTCAAGGATCTAGTGGGCTTCTATGGAAATATACAGGTTGCAACTTAAGGGAAAACCCTACATTAAGTTGAGTTATAAGGACTCAATATGAGGAAACTATTTGGCAATGGTAGCCAACTAACTAGAGGAATCGACCAAAACATTCACAGACTCATGAGTATTGTCACTGCCCAGTCCGTACTGGAAACCTGATTTGTTCTACACACGTGCAACAGTTAAAGTTAGGGCTAAGGTAGCGGTGTCAGGAAGATAGAATATAATATGGTTTCTGGCAATGACGAGCATGTTAGCACGCTGACATGAGCATTTAACTCAAAACTAGGTTTAAGCACAGCTTCACAGAAGTGGTATCATGGCTGCAGACTCTTTGCCTTGTTTATCTGTCTGTGGGACGCAATGCTACATTGGAGAAATGGACTTAGAGAATATGAATGTCTGGATGGTCAAAGAAAAGAGTCTTTTCTTTCCTTGATTGCAATCAAGGCTTTAAACTTCACGGAAAACTGGATTATGTTTTTTCCTCTGTCTGTTTGGCAGCACCATATTTCAAAATTTTATGGTGAAAATCTGGCTAAGATTTGGCAGACAGAAAGGCACTATGATAATTGAATTCGATTTTTGTGGTTATCCAGACTGAATTATGAAAATTAGATGATTTTTATTTTTTATTTTATAAATTTGAGACATCTTAACTCTTAACTGTGTTTTATTATCAAATGTATTCTGCTACACTAGAGAGAATACATGTAAACCAGCTCTATTTAATTGAAAACTTGTTCACCATTAGCAGAAAGTTTTCATTGTGTTCCAGTTTAATCCATACCAGTTTCAATCCTCTGTCAAGCATTTTTGTACGCTGCACGACTGTGTTTAAATAGGCATGAGCCCCTTGGGGTGACAAAGTTGTTGCTCACATGCTCTCTTTAATTTCAGCAGTTACAAATCACTGTCCTGAGCTGATCAGTTTGCCGTGTTCCTTGCTCTGCACAATCTGTGACCTCCTTACTGAGACTTCCCTGAGGCTCCACAGCTGTTGGCCTCGCATGTTAGCAGCTCATCCACTCTCAGCTGTAATCAGTGATTCACCTGCACGCCGCTTCCTCTGACATTTTCGCTTCCTCACAGCTTTGTGTGAACAGTCAATAGGTAAACACGAGAATGGCTTTTGTTTAATGTGTAACAGTCAGATATGTGGCTGACTGTATTTTCCAGAGTGCTCGGTGATGCAGAGTCAGTGTATGGATCTTTATCTATACATACGTGGATCTATATTCTGCTAGGGTAAATATGCAGAAATAATTTGAACACATGAAATGTCATCAAAAAATCGACTCTGTGTGCAGACAGTCAATATTCAGTCGCTGGTTGAGATATGGCTGGTGCACATCGGTCACAGATCTGTCAGGCAAATACCAGGGAGCAGGAGTGTCAACAGTATCCACCCTGAGAAAAATGAGATGTGGACAGAGGTACAATCTGTGCTTTGTGTCAGTGTGTTGATTCTCTGTGTTACATATTGACTAAACAAGGTGTACAGTGGTCACGGGGAGAGCCGGGCTCAGCAGGGAAGCAAACTGCCATGTGAGCAAGCCAAAGAAGACAAGAAAAGGTCACTGCAGGGGTAGAGGACGGAGAGATAAGAGCTGTTTATGTTTCTTGTCCCATTCATCTCCATTCAGACGCATTCATCTCTACACTTAGAGAGAAAAGGCCCTGCCCTTTGCCCCATTCTCTGTGCTTTTGAAGCATAAACAAGCCCCACTCTCAGGTCCTGACAGCAGCCCTGCCTGTTTGCTCAGTGTGTTTGCTCAGGCCTGTGGTTTGGGTTTGAGTGTGAGCCGTGCATAGGTAGCTCAAGGCACCAATCAAATCAACAATTTGAGATTGATGTTAATGCCACAGCAGCTTGCCACAGTAACATAATATTTATTACTCTATTTTACTTTATTAGAATGATTCAGTCCAGGTAGTGACAGAGGGATTTATTCTCCACAATATATTTTTACCATAGAGCTTCCTCGCTGTTAAAGTTGCCTCTGCCCTGGGGATAGTTTAATCTCTGGCTGGTTGATGCACCAAACTTACATCTCCAAGTGATTTGTGCTTCACTCTGAGTTCATGACTTGTCTCCTGCCAGATTGACAGCACCTCTATTGCACTGCCATCAGCAAAGGTTGTGTTTCCCATGGTACTTTGTGTTTGCCTTCTAGCCTGCGGGGATGTAATGACAAGCATGGACCACCCATGTCTGCTTTGGCCTGAGTGTTATTGAAGGAATTCCCCCAGCTTCACTGTGTGTGTGTGTGTGTGTGTGTGTGTGTGTGTGTGTGTGTATGTGTGTGTATGTGTGTGTGTATGTCTATAAAACCATAAGCTTAAGTTTATGTTTGCATGCTTGTGCTTAAGCCAATGTGATGAACCTTTATTTTGAAAGGTTGTCAGAGAGACTTAAAGTGATTACACTATGACTGATAATTATATAAAAATCTTCTCGGTCATTGCACAAAACAAACATCTATTCATAAGTTGATGTGAATATTTGGTGGTAGTGGAGGTGTTCATGGCAAACAGCCTTTAAGCATTTATTTAGCATTTATAAGGACGTTGTAGTGTGTCAGTACTTATGTGTGTTTACAATTACCTTATAGTGTTGGAAATAATGTAAAATAGTTTTGTTTTTTCAAAACTTCTCAATAATCAAATTTAAAGGATTTATATACTGTTTTTAATCATTTGAAAGCACAGTATAAAGCATTCATTCACTTATAATACACACATACAAATCATTCACATCAAATTTTAACTTGTTTATAAATGTGTTTGGTACCATATTTTTGGTATTGCTACATAGCCAGTGTTAGGATTAACAGCTGTTTACTTCCTAGCCTAGAAGAAACAGCATCAAACTTCTTTCCTTTACCCACCAGGAGCTGTCTCTATTGGTGGGAACCAATGTTAACTCTTGTTTTGCCTCTATTTCTACCTCTTTTATTATACTAAAGTCAGCACGTTAACCAGTTAGCCACGGCCCGTCCTGTCTCATAATACCACTTCACAATAGTGAGTCTCTGAAGTGTCCAGTCTGCCCTCAGTCCAACGATGAGATTATGAATATACTTGCAGTCTTAAACATATAGTCTTAAGTGTTTTACTGAAATTAAACATTTATGACTAAATAAGCTAGTTAGTGTTTAAAAGGCAACACCCACCAACTACCATCCAGTCTTGATTAACTGAGCCTTCTCCACCTCACACCAGTGACCAAAAACAAAAATACAGAAGTTTCTAATGTGAAATAAAACTGTTCTAACATGCTCTTGACCCTATTGCTCAAAGTAAGACACTTATTAAACATTTTGTGATACATACAATTATGTCAAGAATAATCTATTTTGCCTCATGGATGGAGTCATGGGTATGAACAAGTACATTAATAAATACTTTAAATGTGCCTCTATCTGCTTACAAGGACTGTAAAATGTATTACAGCCTTTTTTACTTACTTTTTTCCTTTAAAGAAACCACTGTTAACCTGGAGAGGAAAAACTACAGTGACTCTCGCTCAACTGGTACAATGTTATATGCAGTATTGTAGATCTATAGTGACTCTCAAAAGTCAAAAGCAATCACTCTCTCTGTAGTGTCTTATTGGAAGACAACCTAATCACAAGTCACAGGAGTTATAACAGGAGGCTGGGGAGTTCAGGTGGAGAGCCCGCTCCCCAGAGGTCAGAGGATCTGCTGTGCAGGACAGTTTGCCATACCTCAGTGACAAACCACATCCTGACTTGACTGGTGTCCAGGCGTACAAACTGCTGTCCATGTGTTTCTCTCTGCAGCATCAACACCTTACATGTGTTTACAACTTGTTGAGCATCCTGGGTGAGACAGACAGGAAGCCATTTGTCTGGGGAGCCTCACTCTTGGGCTTGTGAAGGAACCCACCAAAAGTACAAATATAAAAAAAATACAAATATATATAATACAACAAAAATATATTGTTCCTGTATTCTTGGCTTTTGAAAGTCACCACCCTTTTGGTCAGTCTTTTATGTTTGGGAGGGTAATTAAAATGTTACTATTGATTTTAATGATTCACAAACAACAGAATTCTTGGAAATTCTTGATTGTTTCATTGAAGGTGCTGGGTGTAGCATATTAATGTCAAGAATTTGCCAAATTAACTGAGAGAAGACTTAAGCCTCCTCCAGTCAATACAGTGTTTCACATCGCATGATAAAACACTGCATCACTCCACAGGAAATCAGCTTGACTGCACAAAGCCAGAGGTAGAATAAGAAGGTGACAATGTCTTGAATTTGCAGTTGGCAGAAAAAGAAAGTGCAGGAAAAAACTTTCAACAGGAAGCAGCTGGGTTTATGAGGAACACATATTAACACATTATCAGACAAAATATGCATATCATGGATATTTCTTGGCGAGGAGAATTTAAACTGAAGTCTATCTTTAAGTTGGGTGTAGTCGTAAAAATGCCAACTCAGTCTCTTCATCACCCCCACATCTTCATTTTTCCATCTTCAGTCTGACATTACCTCTTCAATGAAGTGCTGACCTTTGAACTCTTGTCGATGGACCACTTTTCACTGATTGACGCTTCCTTCCTCGCTCTCTTCCTTCCTGGCACAGTCTTGTCATGTGAAGTGGGTGGACACATCAGGAGAAAGACTCGTGATCTTACATCTGTTTGTCCATCTGTGGTTCCCAGCATATGTCAATCTCCATACACAAAACTTGTGGAAGACTGTAGGTGGTAGGAAAGAGAGAGGTAGCTTTAGTCCCAGCGTTACAGTTGCATGTAGGACGGGAGGTGTCTGGAAAAGCCCTGCCAAGTAACAACATGAAAGGAAAGCAAATTCCTCACATTTTTCCCGTTACATTTTCAGCTCAAGGATCCAAAGTGAAAACCACTTGAACCTTTGGAAGAATTCACCCTGCTGGAGAGCCAGACGGTCATCTTACCATCCCCATCCAGAATCACTTAGTGTCTTTCATGGAAATCTTTTGAAAGGACAGAGACAGACTGTAAAATAATCAGAAAATTGATCAGTGCTGAGAGTGCCTTAAGGTTTGCATAAATGGCAGACCTGTGAATCAGCTTCGTCTGCAGTGACACACACTGACAGAGGTTCTTGTTTTCTGCAGTCGCTGTCTGGCCTCAGGTGTTAGGGAGGATACTCTCTGCAACACGCTCATTTATGCACACACACATCTCTGAGCTGTTGCTCAACACAGCTGTCGGTAAATAGGCTGTGTTTAGATGCCCATGTCTCAACCTGTACACACACACACACACACACACACACACACACACATTAACACAAACACATACATAACAAATCAAGACACACAGAGTGGGTGTATTTGCAGTGCCCCACCAAACACTCCTGCCACAACTTGTTAGACTGAATGAAATTGCTCTCTTGCACACGTATACAACATAACAACATGCATGCACTTTTTAACTGCCGAGCTCAGAGACGCACATTAGTGTGTAAGCATGGTAAATAATTGGTGCATTTGCTGCTTTGCATGAATGAAATCTGATCTAGACAACAGATGTTAGCTGGCAAGGAAAAAATAATCTGCACAAACACTAAGCTGCTAAGAAATTCTTTGCTTGATTTCAATTAGTGATAGTGCAGGATGATTCACAGGCAGTGCACCCAAAAGTAAACAGAGTCATTTGGTCTTAAATTGTGTTGACTATAGAAGGAGCTACAAGCAGTTAGTGCAAACATCCAAATAATAATAAACATAAGGAAACCTGTATTTAACAAATGTTTAAAATGTTATTTAACCTTATGGCTTATTCCTGTTAATAGTAAGTTCTAATACATTGGACCCAATTCAATTACAGTTCTGCAAAGGTACATCTCTGCAAATCTTCACAGCAATAGGTGTAATAGGTAACAATACAGTGCCCCGCAGAATATGTCAGCTAACTGGTTGATCAGACGTTCTGGTGGGTTTGAGATCGAAAAGATGTTCACATTCCTTACTTGTTAAAAAGACTGACACCCATGCATGGTTGCTTTTAGTCCAGCCTTATGATGGTGAAACTGCAGAAGACGATAAGATTTGTTTTCCTTGTTAATAGTGTTCTGGAGAAAGGCAGGAAGAAAAGCATACAACACAAAACAGAGAGTGTGATACAGTAAATGTCATGTGCAACAAAACATGTCATTCAGTTGCAATACAAACACGTACATTATATCATACTATCTAATAGAAGATGGTAGTTAAAGATGAAGACATGCTGAATCAAATTTCAGAAATAAGAAAAGACAAATTAATATGCCATGTTAATATACCACAGAACAACTTTTTGCAGAACTAAACTAGAACTAAACCTTTTAAATCTTGATATTCCCAGAAAAAAGTACAGAGGACATGACCTGTTTGTCTTCTATGGTAACATCTCCTCACAGTTACTGAACGCGGAGGTGGTGTGCTCTGTGTAAAGGACATCTTTGGTGGTTAAAAGTGCCTGAACTTTGTTGCAGGAGGAAGGACTGTGATCTAGTGAAAAAAGCAGGTCAGCCTGTGTGACCTGTCTGAGTTGGGCTAAGTACAGCCCATGTAGTGTGACTCACTGGGGAAACAGCATCTTCGTTATCTTTGATTTAATCTGTTGCTGATACCAGACAGGTGGACAAAACGTGAGTCACTGACAAGTTTTCTAAATTGGTTTTCAAGTACTTTCATGTGATCGTGTGCCCTTTCTGGCACTTAATACAGTAGCAAACCATCTGGTACACCAACCAAAGCCTTAAATATTCTGGAAATATTATTTAACCTGGTTGGAACTCGATCCTCTGGTGTCCCGTCTAGACAAACCGCTGCAATTTGGTTTCCTTCAATTCATCCTGGAGTGATTAAGGGAGTAGGAGATGGTACTGTGGCCCATTTTTACACAGGATGTGAGGGTTCAAACTTGAGCTTCAGCCTGGTTTTGGCAGCAAGTCTTTTCAGCTGTGTGGGGCTGGACTGAGGTCACATTCTAACCACTGTCCCACCAGTTCACGTTGACCCTGACTGACCTGTGGGCGGCTTTAGCCAGCAGCCAACAGAAGCAGAACTTCCACCCGCCGCCTGCCTTGGCCTCCTTACGACAAAACCGGCAGACGGGCACAGTGGGTCACAAAAATGAGAATGCTGTTTCCTAGTTGGCCCTTCACAGGTCATTTCCCTCCACAATGGTTGTATTTTCACATCGACTTTATCCATTAGCCCCTGAGCATCCAAAGATGGAAGTCATAATAAGATTTGTGCATATGTAAGCTATAAAGAGCCTCAAATGTTGTGGCAAGTGCAACTCTGCCGTTAAACCGGGGGCCCTATTTGAGTTGGAGAGGAGGGATTTGGAACGATGTGTTTCTATTTGCTGCTCTGAGCTGCGAGCCAACTGGTCCATTTTCCCCGATCCACTTTCACAGGCCGCTTTTATCCCTCACAAAGCCCAAATACCGCAAAGAAAATGGGACGGGGCGGAGTTCAAACGACAGCTCAAGTTTTATGTTCAATGGAATTAGAAATGACTTTTTAAATGCCACTCTGTATGCGCTGCTCTACTGTAAGAACTCGGTTAATGAATTTAATGTGCAGTCTTTGGCATGGGACGTTCATATTTCGTCCTTGACTGATTAAAAAGTTGAAGTGATTTATAGCTGCAGTGGGAGTCTGGGTTGTTTTGTCATGTGGGCGTCTTATTTTGATTTTAGTTCCTCTCTTCTGCGTCATCACAAACTGTGTTTACCATGTTGTTGAATGTATTGTGCTGCGGGTGAAATATTGCATCGAAGATACACAAACTCCAGCACTTCAGGCAGCTGACTGACCGACTGAGAGTTATCATGGCACATGAGGTTTGAGATGAGGGGTTCATGCAGTCAGCACATTCCCTGCTTCATTCTCATGTGACCACACAGCATTTTTCTTTTAGAGAAATATTCTTTTTGATAATAAAAAAGATCTCTTTCAGTGCACTGTACACCTCTGGGAGTTAAATAAAGACAGAAAATAGAGAAAGAGGTGAGATAACATACTAGGGTCCAGATTCTGACACACAGTCTTGCTAATATGGACCAGTGAATCAACTCTTGGAAATTCTCAACCTGCCTGCTGCATGTAATCACACTAAATCAGCAGTTTACTTAAGAGGCAGCTGTGTAATATGCCTTGACAGTTATATTGGAGCATATTCCACAGTGTTTAGACTCCCTGGTGTTTGTACATAAGAATTTTGGTGCACATTCATTTGCATCCTCTGTGTAATGTGAAGTCCTCATGAACATTTTTCTGGACAGGAGTGAGGGAAGTGGTGGCACTTATCTCCAAAGGTGGTCTCACCTCAACCCTAGAACCTCATGAGCTGAAAGGATTTAAACAACTTTAAATGTGTTGCATTAGAAAACCAAAATGCTGCAATATACTAATAATGATCCTGCAATAATGAATTTGCAATGATGATAATAATGATGTTATTGCAATCTGAGATTTTGCATTTTAGGAGGAACTAAAAAAGGCACAGCAGGAAAATGGTGAGTCAAGGGATTTTTGAGGGACAAGTTCTCACCCCTCTGCTCTCTCAGCACCAGGAGGTCATAAACATGATAGAAGATTTACTACTAATGCTGCTGAGAGATATATTTAAAGCCATCACTCTTTCATTGCCAAGTCACTGAAATCTCCTCCTGAGGGTACAGTTGAGTGAGGAGATGTCTGTATGTTGTACAGTGATTTATCTGAAGTGAGCTGACAGTGTGATAATTGACATGGTCGATAGCATACAGCTGAGAGATCGTCCTGTTCCCTCAGAGATTTTTCTTACTGCTTCACACTCTGTGCACAACCTGTCTGACCTCAGTCTTCTGTAGCTACCAGTATGCCTTCATGTTACTAAAATAGATCAGAGTCATTTATGAATATTGTTGATCTTTTTTGCATAAACAATAGTTTTACCACATTTGATTTTATTATAATTAGAAGAAATACAATCTCATTCACATTCTGCTTAATAAATGGTGGTCAGTGTAGTGAAAAGAACATTGAGACCTCTGGTCAGCATGTGGTTCCTGGTGTTCTCTGCATCTTTGCGCTTTTTGCCCTGAGTCATCAGTGTTCTGTGCCTTGGTTTTTTAAACATAACAATCCAGATGAAACTTACTGAGCCTCAACGAACGTTATTCCCATTAATGGAAAGACTATCATGTTAACAAGTTAACAAGTGCACTTAATGGCAAAAACAAAAACGAAAATCTTAACCATGTCATAATCTGACATTTTTAGATTGTCGGGCTGTTTTTCTGTTGCTCCAATTTTTGAGTTGGGATAAATCACCCTCTGTAAAACCACAACAGGTTGTCAGACAAAATTTGTTCATTAGTGAACTTTAGAGATGCTGATTTTATTACATTTAGTCAGAGCTTGGCTAGCTGTTTCCCTCCTGTTTCCAAGTTATCTCTTGTCAATGAAGCAGATTATCGTGTTTCCCAAAATGTCAAACTATTCCCTCAAGACAACAAGCTATAATATTTACCAAAATGTTGCTCTATTCATTTAACCTTATCATTTGCAGTTAGTCAAGTATGACAGATTCGTTTTATGTGAAAAACGTGAACAGTTATCTGCACCAGTTCAAAACACATTCAGATTCACTGTTGTGTTCAGAAGGAAAACAATTACTGTTAAATACACCCACATTTTAGTGTTATTTTTTGATTGGCATGTGTTTTCTTTTGCCCTGACAAAAATGTTGCATCTTATGTAATCTTGGGAGAGTCATCCTCAAGCAGTTGGATTGCTGCTCCCTGCTACTCACACATTTGATGGCGTGTGTATGAATGTGTGCTCTTAAACGTGCTAGTACAGGCATGTAGGCAGTGTGGTGACAGAGCAGGCCCAATGCTCTTGGTGGGTGCTTCACACACGCCTGTGAGCTGCTGGGTTTGGGTGGCTGCATGTGTGCGAGGACGCAGACTGTGATTCACGCCACAAACGTGACACCTGCGCCGTCCAGGTCGTCACATGTCACTGAGGCACACCCAGCTTGCGCAAAAATGCTGCTTCTGACGTAAGTTCTCCAAATGAATCCTGCCTGTCAACCCCTCAAGGCAAAGAAAGGCCTTTTAGGCTAACAGGGTTTTTTTTAGGAGCATTTAATGGCTGCAGTAGTGAGGCCTACATTTCCATTGATTCATTTATCGATTTCCCAAGTCATATGTTGAACTTAATGGGCCCAGCGTTTTCAAGGCCAAATATTTCCTCCACATGTGTAGAAGTCTATTGATAGCATGTGGCTCTATTTAATGTAGACACATAAAACAACAAGCAGGAAGCATTAAAACCATGTGAGGCTGGCTTCACCGCTCTGCAAGGGACCCACTTCTCAATTCAACCTGTGTACTCACAGCCCAAGACTGGGACACAAACACACACACACACATATATACCTGTTCAAGCAATTAGACATGCCTGTTCTCCATATTGGAATAATAAATACAGACTGAGGGGTGCTGCAGCACTGTACCCAGTTAATGCTTCTCTTTCAGCCCTCTGCGCCTTATTAGAATAAACAGACATGGTTTGCAGGTTTGGGAAAGTTGACGAGTGGCCAACAGAGCAGCAAGTTCAAACTGTATTCACATATATTTATTGTGGTTTGTTTAAGCATACCACAGCAGCAGTTTATATAAGTTTGCTATACAGAGCAGCACAATCAGTGTGAGAGAGGTTAGAGAGAAGTTAATGTGCTGTGCTCTTCTATGATTAACCAGACTCTATTTTAAATGTGCTGATACAATAAACTCCTACTCATGTGGTTCTCAGAGGAGGGGAAAACAAATGCTTATTTGAACTACTGTTTGACCCAGCTCTAGCAGTGGATATCATTTATTTGTGACACCCAATAGTGCGGAGGGCTCTTAGCGAGACTCCCTCCATGGTAAACAGTCATAAAAAGCCCAGGATTCAGTTGCACAAACACAAATAGCAGACTATTCATAGGACTAATGAGAGCTGCCAGGGACACCAGCAGGCCTTGAAATGCACTGTCGCCACTCATAGAGTTATGGCATGGCTCAGGCTAGAAGGCACGGCCTGGGTGAGGGGCTGAAGGTGTGAAGGCATTCCCATTTAACTTCCCCTTTCCCTTGTATTTTCTTGTTTTTGTCTCCTCTTTTCTTCTAGCTCTTTTCCTTTACAAAAGAGGAGCTCTTCTTTCTGTTCTCTCTCCACCCTGTAACCCCGCCTCCACCCCAAACAAACCTTTGCTCTGTCCATGTGTGCTGCAAACTCATAATGGAGACATTCTCACCATGACAAAGATGTTTTTCAGACGCACAATTTTATGCCACATCATTTCAGCTTGTGCTTTTTTGTACGTACAGTGGTATGTCCTCGCATAACCTTGTCTCGTGAACCGTGCTACAAATTGGATTATGAAAGTGTCAAATCTCTCCCTGATGGTCAAAAGCTATTTTCTGAGTGAGACATTAACTCGACATCAGCCCCTGCAAACCACATCGTAGGGGTGTGTAATTTAGCAGCACACTGATTGATTGGTCTGTTTATTTTTTCGTTTGGCCTGACCGGAATTTCAAACTTCAACTTTCAAATTCTTTGCAGATGGCCAGCCAGCTCTTTGAAGCCCCACTGTAATTAACCTTTGGAGGAGAATAACAAACCAGTACACAGGGGCACCGTGGCCTGGCTCAGAGGCTTTGATGTGGTTCCTGTGTTTGCTCTGCCGTACGCTGAATGGGAGGTGAACTTTGCTGACATGTCCGGGGTTGCTGTGGGGCACGTCATGCCCAGGGGGTCTGCCTCCACCCGTCACACTACCACCAGCATGGAAAGAACTGTTATCGCCTTTCTGAAACATTGCCAACATTTACTTACACAGAGGAGCTTGGCCATTGGCCATAGTCTTAGTAGCACATATCAGATCCTGCAGTCGACTCTCCCTGTTGCCTCAGATGAACCAGTGAACATAATGATCCTGTTGAGCTCAGATGACCTGACTACTGACTGAGTGATGTACCTAAGAAAAAAAATCCTTATTTGATGTTACTTGTGTCTGTGGTAGAAGATAAAATCACAATTTCATAAAAAATCTATTTAGTCAAAATGTTCCTGAAGTACATGCATAATTTTGTACTTAAATCTACATCCATTGACTTTTTTTAGCCACTTGGAAGCAGCAGGACAATATGTAAACACAATACTGAGATATCACCTCCTTACAAAGTTAATGTGGTGAACATATCAGCAAACATCTTCTTATTTATACATCCAGCAGACATGCAGCAATAAAACTTACTTAGAGTCATGTCTCTGGCCACCTGATGAATGAATGTCCAGTTTTGGTCTCTACCATCTCCCATATGAAAATATTTGACTCTTTAGCTGCTAAATACTCCACTATGTTCACCAGCCAGTTCTTAACTTTTATATGTCTGACAGAACAATGAGCTGAAAGATGCTAAACATCTCTGGGTGATTATTTTCTGAGGGTTCATTTCTACAGCCATGACTTTTCACATTATATGTTGCCTTTTTATTAATTGTTTATATAAAAAGTGCAGCTTTGATTTAAAGGATAGGTCTTATTTCTTAAGTACCATAAGTAAAATTACCCATTACATAAAATGGCCTATTTAAAAGGGTATAGATGTATATTTACTTTTTGATTTATTAGTATATATATATATATCCACATAAATTTTGTATTTTAATTGTTTTAACTCTACTATTTAGTCAGGTAGTTCAAGCCATGTATTAATGTATCATATTTTGTTTTTCACTCTCAGTTTTCTCAAAATGTCAGTATCCTGAAAGAAATTGTTTAAAAAGTTGATCTCAGCACAAAAAAATGAAATTAATTGTCTACTGACAAAAAATAATTTCGTAACTGAGACACTCAGCATTTGTCAGTGACCTCTTCATGTGCTTTATTCATACTGCTACTGAGGGAAAAACATCCTCTTCTTTTTGCTAAACATAACCACATCTCTGTACTTGACTGAAAAGAAGGCAGCCATGTTCGACTCCATCAAAGAGCTTGGTCTGGAGGCTATTTTGACTCTGTGCTGCAACAGTGTGGTGGCTTTTAATTAGCTGGGGCTTTGGTGGGAGCTCCATCATCAACAGAGTGTTTTGAACACATAACTGTTTATCTGCTTACTAGACCTACATAGCAGCTTTCTACTTGGCAGGCTGGATGGTGTAGCACTGCAGGCACCTTATATGATCTTTCATAATTCATACTGTAGAGTACCATTCACTCGCTATATTGACAGATTGCAGCTGTAACATGAGACCAGTCAGTTGTCTCTGTTCCCCCATAAAATATGTTACAACTCATGGGACCACTGACCACTGATATCGCTCTTTGGATTCTTTCCGCTGGGCTATTTTGCTTTTTGCACAAATTGTGTGTGTTGAGTAATATGTCAGTGTGTTCTTTTTGCTCTTATATTTTCAAGTACATTTCCTCTTGAATCACCACCTCAGTGCCTCTGTGGTCATGTGTTTCACACCAATATCAAAACTCACAAAAAATAGGGGAGATTTTTACTGACCACTTCTAAAGATTTTATGTACCAGCAATTCGAATTCTGACCCACAGCGCTACAGTAGGTTTTTTTTTCCTTCAACAAAGTCTCCGTGTGCATTTAACAGGCCCGGGGAACAATGTTGGCCTTGTGAAGGCTTTCCATGAGTTTTCTGTTAAGGACGTGGCATTTCAGGGAAACAGATTCCTTTCAATGCCTCACAATGGCAATGGATTTTTGTGTGTCAAAGTGTGGGCAAAATGGGCTTGGATTCATTTTCAGAGTTGTGATAAAAAAACACAACTAAAATGTGCGCTGGTATTGTTTACATGCATATAAGTATGTACTTGGCTGCTTCCTTCCTTTAGTGAAGTGTTGTGTTTGCATTGTGTGAGTGCGGTGGGAAGGTTTCCACTGGCCCTGAAGTGTCAGTGGGTGGGAGGTGGTGGAGAGCAGAGCAGTGGCTGTAAGCTGTGGACAGATCGGTGCTCCGTCCTATCTGATCTTGTATAGCAGACATTCTGGCTCAATGGGCCATTTCAACACCTCAAATGTCTATCCACATGGGACTGCAGAAAGTGCTGCAGAGCTCTCTCTCTCTCTCTCTGTGTCATCCCATCTCTCTCTACCTGTTTTTCTCTGTCTAGACAGACAAATGTGCTTCTTGTTTCCTTTTCTACACATTCTTTCATACAGTAATTTGAAATACAGCTGGTTTATCTTTGATCCTAATTGGTAACCCCTGGTCAGGAAATTGAGTGACTCAAGTCAAATATGTACAGTGCATTTGATATTCATATCAAGTGGCTTAATTTTGTGTGAAACACGGAAGCATTAAGTGTATGAATGGGTGTTTTTTAAAGATGTGTTTTTAAAGAAAATCTAGTTTCAAGACAAAGGAAATATAATATTCTAACATATTTTATATGAATTTAGACTACAGTCATAGCACATATAGAAAGCAATTTAAAATCTTTTGTAAGTTCTGCAAGCACATAACAACAGTTTCACTGGCCAAAAATTTGTTATCCTCACTAAATAAAGCAAACACATGATCTTAGCAGTTCATTTACAACAAAAACACAAATAATAATGCTAATAATAATAATGTTAACCTTATATTCTAAAATGATAATATATAAGCATTGAGTTTATAGCTTCATACATTCCCCAGAGTGGTTAAAGCAGATTTACTTAATTCATGTCCATGATCTCATTGACAGATTCAACAAAACTAAGCAGCACCACATTCATAAATACACAGGAAGCAACAGTTAGAAATGCAAAGGAAGGTGTTACAGTATAATAATGAAAAACTGGAGAAGAGGGCATTAACTCAGTTCCATTTTCATTTTAAATTTCATAGCTATGTGCTGAATATATAGCCTAAAGGAAAGTCAGCTGCAGCTGTCAATCAGAATTCCTCCTCGCTACTTGTTTTATTCTAGATGAATGCCACATTGGAGGGGTTTTCCATAATGCTAATCGAGACAATAAAACAATGCACTGAGAACCAAGCAGCTTAGACAACTAATTACAAAATTGGTTGTACATTTAATCATATGTTTCTATTAATTGTAACTTACTTAACTATATGGCGTTCCCTAAATTAGTTAAACCAATGTATGATATCATAAAACACATAACAATTATTAGAGGTTATTTCTCATTATTCACACCAGGAGCCAGGAAAGAGACAGAGGCAAAGAGAGGGAGTGCTCTTTTGCTTGCACTCCACTCTTTTTATAACTCTCCACGGGTTCATGTAGGCTGGCTCCTGCATGGCTGCCCACAGCGTTTGGTTACCAAGAAGAATTTAATGTGTGCAAGCTTACATCAGGGGCCACTGGCTGCAAGTATATGACTGAGTGCAATCTGATGTTGTGACAGCGTGTGTCACCTTTACTGGCAGGGTCAGAGAGGGCACAGTTTTGGAGAAATGCATAGAAGCATTTATGTAGGCTACTGAAATGAGGATTGAATTACTGTCAGCTCTGTGGATGTATTTGTTCTTGATTATCAGTTGCTTATGTATGATTGGACTGTGAACAGAGAAAGGTTTATGGTGTGCTGTACAGCTGGATACAGCTGACACAGCTTGTCAACAGTGTGCCTGTCCTCTAATGAGCAGCACAGCAAGCTGTAAACACAATAAACTGATATATATATATAAAGTTGATGTGTTAGCAAACAGCTAACCATTTACATATCTAGCGCACATGGCGCAGCATTACATTTCATTTGAAGTCATATTGGCCATACTGGCCATTTAATGAATGTACATCCAATATTCATTCAATTTTAGCTCTGTTTTGGTCTCCACAAACTGCTGGAAAAAACATCTGGTTCTTTAGCTGTTAAATATTTCACTATCTTTACCATGGTGGCTAACTTTGCCTGTCTTTCATCTGGTGTTTCGAAGGTGTGTGTGTGCCATTTTTTCACTGGAAACAGCTGCCCCACTGCTGATAGAAACAACGTAGATGAGAGAAATGAGAGTGAATTTCATAGCAGAGTTGTGGGCTATAAAACCTGACAATGGGCTAAAAGATGCTAACATGCTCAATATGGCTGAGGGGAACTATTGATCCAAGATTCCAGTTTTATGTTCTTTTTGGTAATAATCACATTGTACTCACCAAGTTAACTGCTGCAATCTGCAA
Organism: Lates calcarifer; assembly: GCF_001640805.2. Lineage (NCBI taxonomy): Eukaryota > Metazoa > Chordata > Actinopteri > Centropomidae > Lates > Lates calcarifer. The sequence continues at coordinate 17,083,248 of NC_066845.1, forward strand.
TCTGTGACAATATTGCTAAAAAAGTGCGACAGGCTAAGAGATGATCAGCACAATGTCGGTTTTACCTCCAAATGAAGAGGTTTCAGTAATTGTACCAAGCTGTTGGCTTGTTTGCAAAAATATAACTCATGTTTCTTGCAAACAAAAACTCCGAAAATAACACCCAACTTGTAATGAGCTGGATCATTCCTTGAGGGGTACAAGGTTATGTGCAAGACCTGCATCGATGGAGGAGCAGCTCATGTGACCATTTGTGGCTGTATGACTCTGTTAGGGGGCCACCATTTTGAACTCAGTACGGGTGGTCTGAGCAGGGCTCAGGTTCTGTACTGCTAATGTCCTCTAGCAAAGTCAGCAAACACCCTCTGCCCACACACACACAAACACCACTTTACCTACACACCTCTTCACTGACCATCAACCTCCTCATCTGAGGCACTGACAACCAGGAAGAGCACCAAAGAGTCCACTTGTGTGCTGTGTTCACTGCCACCTCATCCCTCCTATCCTATGCCTCTTTAACTTTTCTTTTCCAGACTCACTCCTTCATTGCAACCATTCCTTTTCTCTCACTCACTGCTTCTCTAATTTGTCCCTGTGTGTATAATGGGAATCCACTGCATGGCTGCACTGAAACTGAATCCTTAGAATGGGAGCAGGAGAGCAAGATGACTGCTAAAGGGGAAGTCACACAGGTTTATGGAAGGTCACACTGGCCCCAGCACTGATCAAAGAGATGGAGATGTGCTTTGATCGTGTGCCTCGAGCTGCTGCCCCATCCAATGCCCTCCAGCAAGTATCTGAAGTTACGTAAGCATCACAAGAGGGGGATCCACCTACAGGCCCGATGCAACAGCTTTACCTTCGATCCTGACCTCCTGTCCCACCTTAGTCTTGTGACTACAGGCCATACGGATGGTGGTGGGCATTTGAGCCATGCCTGGAAGGTGACTCCTGGTGCCAGTGTTGGGTTTCAAACTCGACCTACAAAGTGAGAAGCAGAGGCCATGTACTGCTGCTGTCAGGACATAGAGTGAGAAATAGGGGAGAAAAGGAGAGAGAGGGAGACAGTAAATGAGAGTGACAGAGAGAGATCAGAAAGAGAAGAGAGAAAGAAAGAAAAGTGGCAGCTTCATAAACACCCTCCCTGCTGCTATGCATGCTGGGCATGAATGTGTTTCACCAGAGAGCTTGAGTCCTCACCACTACTGACAGCCCACAAACCCAAACACTGAGGGAATGCTTCATTTTGGGACCATAATGGTTTCTGGCACTAAATCCTGAAATTTTATTTATTTCAACTTGGTACATAACTTATTATTAAATATTGGCTCTGAGTAAACATTTCACCACATAAGCATGAGTTAGGCTGTTACGGGGATAAAGTCTTAATGATTTGCACTTGGTTATACAACTGGCAACTTTATCACCAGCTACTACACTCTGCCACTTATGTGGAATAAAGTTATTTCATGCTTTCAATACAAAACTCTTGATGGACCATCCCATAATCAGTGGGACACTGATGAAAACTGATACTTTTCTGTCATTCTAGATTTATTGTCTACTTTACTGCAAAGCTGCCAGATCTGCTCTGTATCATAAGACATAACAGAGATAATAGATCTGAGTCCCAACAGGTTGATTCAAACACTTGAGGTGAATCCACTCCCACCTGCCAAGCAGGAATGATAGGAATGAATTTCTCAACCACATTCTCCATTGTCATCCTGGGAATCTGGCGAAGGAGTGATTTATTTGAAAAGGATGAAAACATGTAGTGACTGACTGTTCCGCAAATAAGTCTTGCCTTATTAGAATTCAGTTTAAAACCCTGTGTTGCTGTGTGAGGTGTGCTGAATTTACAGTGTTATGTTGAGTGTTATCTGTTTATTTTAGAAGGTCACTAACCAGAAATCAGTTGAGGAAAATGCTGTACAACGAGACTAAGGGTCTACAGCTATGCTAGCAGGTCTGCACTTAGGCACAGCAGTGCTTTAAGTCAAATTTTAAAATTAGCATTCTAACATGCTAACAGTTAGCCCTGTAATGTTTGCCATGTTCACCATCTTAGCATGATAACATTTGCTAATCAGCACTAAATACAAAGTTTAGTTTTTGCAGATATTTGGTCATAAACCCAAGTGCTGGACACATTAAAACCAGGAGAGGGATAAAAGACAGGGAAGATGTGAAAGTATCTATCCAATAGTTGTTGAAACATCCCACTCAAAACCTAATATTAATATAAATATTAGCTTTTGAGTTATTATAATTATTATAGTTAGTTAATAATTTATTATTATTATTAACATTAATAATTGTCTAGATATTGTAGATATCTGCTCCAAATGTCATGGCAATTTTTGTCAAAACTTTTCACTATCCTCTGGGGACAATGAATATCTTAACAAAGTTTTATAGCAATCCATCGGTCAATAGTTGTTGAGATATTCAGTCTGATCCAAAGTGATGGATTGACAAACTGACTGACACTGCCATCCCTGAAGCTACGTATGTACTGTATGTGACTGAACCATCTTTCATATGCTGTACACCCATTTGCACATAATGTGTATACCATTTGTGTTTGCACTGAAAAGAAATTAATCACAGCTTTGGTGTTCACTTGCAGACACAGAACATTCTGCTCCAATGTGTCTAGACAGTGGACAGCGATAGATGTATTAGTCACATGTACCATTTATAAACAGCGAAGAGAAAGAGATGGAGACATGATAGCGTGATACAGCACTGTTGGGTTGTTGATGACAGATTAAATGACAACACTATGTCTCTGTCTCTCACACACTGGTATTTTCTGGCTCACCCTATCACACTCCTCCCTTCGTTCTCCTCTATATGTTTGTTGCTGGGCCTCCCCGGTAGTTGCCAGCTCAAGTGGGCTAAACTTAACTCCCAGCCTACCATGAATTTTGGACATTTATTACCACACCCTTCCTTGTCAGTGCTGCTGCCTCCTTCTCAAACACATGTGTTTTTGTGTCTACAGCCAAAGCAAAGCAGCAGCCAACAGAGAGGCTGGAACTGACTGCTGGTGAAGCATGAGAAGTACAGAAAATAGGATTGGAAACACGCCTGTTAAATATACAACACAAGCAAAATGCTAAAAGAGAGTCCACCTAAAAATATCCTGGAGCTGTACCAACTATAGGACCAGTGGCTCTGTCCAAAAATACATGGTATTGTTGAGGAAGGAGACAGCAGGCTGCTGTGTGTGTGTGTGTGTGGCTGAGTGTTTGGGCGGGATACAGTCCATGGTTTCGTCTAATCTATGAAAACAAGTTCAGTAGAGCCTCCTGACTACCAAACCGTTTGCCCCAAGAAAACATGGAAATCTGCCGCTTACAGAGCAGATAAATCACCCATGATAAAATTTCCACAGCTCCCTGAAATATGAAAACAGATTAATTATACTTGCCTGTCTTTGGCGGTGTGGTACTGTGTGCATTTCTGTGTGTGAAAGACAAAGGCGGGAGTGGGAGTGAGAGAGTGTTTACATATCCCAGAGTTCTTATCAACAGTGTCGACTAAGGGGGAAATTTAATCTCACCTTGACCTTGAACCTGCGTGGGACAGCCCTGTTAAAAAGAGCTCCCACCCAACACATTCACACACACGCACCCTCAAAGCAGACTTGAAACATTTCATGTCAACATTTTTTTTATCTTTGGCATTAACATCCCACCCCACTCTGGCATTAAACATGTTTTGAAGTTTTTAAGGGTCTGTTTGCTCCCCAAACTTTTCAAATCATTCCTAATGGTTGCTGATGGCTCCCATTCATCTCCAGTGTGCTTTTCATGACACTATGGTATTTCACCTGCTCTTTAACCTCTATCTTGATTTCTGTACTGAGGAATATTGTATCAGATGCACAAATGGGGGTGGGTCTGATTCAACTCAAGATTTAGATGATAGATATTTTTTTTAATTATTTTTATTATATTTTTATTATTATTTATTTATTTATTTATTTTTTTGATGCACTTTGCATCAAAAATATTCACATTCACATTCCTTTACATGTTAACATGCTAAGACCTTTATTGTCACTGTATTAAAATACAACAAAATTTTGAGAGTTACTCCTGTATGGTGCCACAAAATTAATGTCACACGGCGGTGAGGTTTGTCTTGTCTTGGGATTTTGGTCTTGTCATTTCCTGTTTTATTTTGAAGGATTCACTCTCCTCTCGTTTCAGAGCACTTGCCCTTCCTCATGTGTCACCTGTGTGTCCTGATTACTCATTGTCTCCACCTGTTTCCCATTACCTCTGCGTGTTTAAATAGTCTGTGTCTCCTTTGTCTTTTGCCAGAGTGTCTTTGTCCGTTCACCCGACTCACCGCCAGCCTTGTATCCACAGCCACAGTGTTGCCTCCAGTAAGCCTTTGTTCCTCTGTAAGAGTGATTTTTTTTTTTTGTTTGTAAATTTTGATATCTTAGTTTCTCGCCTTAGCCTTTGAGTACTTTCCTAGTTGTTTGTTTTCCTCCTTTTGGAGCGTTTTTTGTTAAATCTTTTCATAGCCTTTTGTTTGCCTCCTCTGTGAGTGATTTTGATTTGTTCTAACTTTATTAGCCTCCGTTCATTTGTTTTTTTCCTCCTCTTGAGAGTGACTTTTTGTTTTTGTTTTCTTATCTGCCCTAGGATAATTTTATAGCCTCTGTTTCTTTGTCACTCAGTGAGAGAACCTTAGTTGTTAATAAAGTCTGTCTTATTTACGTCATCTCTGCGTCTGAGTCCTGCCTTTTAGTCTCGGCCTGACAACTATTCAGTCATTCATTACATAATAATTTATTGTTTGTTTGTTTGTTATTATATTATTCATGAATATTATATTATTAATTTATCCTGTGGGAGAATGGAATGAGTGTATACCAAATTTCATGACAATCCAACAGTTGTGGAGATAAACCATTTCACTCAGACCATTAGACGTCCAGGCATTCTGAGTGTCTGTACCAAATTTTGTGCCAGTCTGTCAAGCAGATGTCGAGATATTCCAGTGGAAAAGAAAGGAAAACTCATCCTCAGGGGACTTTGAATATCGGAAGCACATTTAGCAAAAATTCATAAAATCATTTTTGAGATATTTCACTCAAAACCAAAACTGTCAATCTTGTGCTGGCGCAAGAGGAAAATGAGGATAAGCAATGATTAGGACTCATCCTCTGGTGAACCATGAATTTCCATATGAGATTTCATGGCCTTGCATCCAATACTTTAAAACTTAAGTCTGGACCAAAGTGGTGGAGTGATTGAGAAATCCCTGGAACTACAAGTGTGGGTAGAATCAAATCCATCCAAGACATCACAGAGGGATTCTCAGTGCAGACAAAATCACCGCAAGCATCAAATTAAACTCTCAGAATAAAATTTTAATTACTGCCCTACTGTTATTGCCAGACCTTTCTTAATAACCCTTTAAACACACTGTCCACAATGGAAGCTCAAGCCTAGACAGAGAGAGAGCTAATATTATTTTAAATTGCTTTAAATATATTTGCTGAGGGCAGTCAAGAACAAGAGCAACACATTTACCGCTCAACACTGTGGTGCATAAAAACAGCTGCATTAGTGTCAGAACAGTTTGTCAGCAGAGTTTTACTTCGACTGATGTAAAGATATATTGCCTGAGCTGGTGGATGGTAAGAAATCAAGTGCTGCTGACAGTCATGTAGTCAACCAAGACTTAGTGCTTTTCTGGGAATCTTTATTAGATTCAGAAAAAAAAGAAAAGTGACTGTGCTTCCAGTGAAGACGTCCTCATATTTCTCTGTCAACACCGGCATATCCAGTCCAACTGTGAGAGCGGACGTCCGGTGGGCCACTCAGGCCTTGGTCATCCTGGGGTTTGGTTACTCGTCTTCCACCGCAGAGCAGAAGCTGTGGTACCTGGGGGCTTCTGTGATGTTATTTTCTTGCAGTGGGAGTGTAAGAAATGGTTTGCAATACGGAGAAAGACTGAGAAAGCAGCAGCTGTGCAAACATGTCAGGTCTGCAGCAGATGGGGTGTGAGCATTCTAAGATTTGGTGGGAGAGATGTGGAGCAGGGAAAGAGGCTTTCTCTTTGCTACCAGAGGCTCTCTGGTCTGCTGATCCTGTTTTCCCCCAGACTGCAGATGCTGATTTAATCTAGACTGTCTGATATGGAGAAAAGAAGACTTCCTTTTGCCATGGTCTGAAAACTGGCTGATGGTTGTCTTTATAGGAAATCTCCAGGTACTGCATGTCTTTCCACGTAGCTGAAATCTACTGCAGTTCCTGTGCAAGACTGTCTCATTCCACACAAAGAAAACTTGGTCATATCCACTGACCCCATTTGGATCTGATTATTGAAATATGAAGAACAGGTGAGGAGAGAAGAAGAAGTCTCTATTACATTTTGTTCTATGAAAATGATCTCTGATGTTTCTATATTGATCAGGGATGAGTCCAGGTGCAGGAAAAATGTCTAGAAAAAAAATCCAAGGCTTTCTCCGGCATCTTTTTCCTCTTGTTGATTGCCAGAAAAACTGTGACCACCACGGTGCACATTTTTCCCTTAATCACTCCCATGCATCTCGCAGGGATTGAGAAAATTGCTGTCATAAGTAGTATACAAGCATATGCTGTTCCCTCCATGTTAAAGTAAACACAGAGGAAACTCACCCTCTTTTTTGTTTACCCTGCTTTTCTAGTCGCCAAACAAATACAGCAAATTGGTCTTAATCAAAACATTGTGAAAGTGCAAATGATTTTTGAACGCAGCCTTCTTGTCTAACTTGAGCTGTAATCCCATTTGAAACATGGGACAGTAAGTAATGTATAGCATCTCTGTGTCCTCTAATTCCCCAGCCCACACAAACGTTTCTCTTTCTCAATTTCCCTCTTTCCTCTCTCTCTCTGCCTCTCATCTAGGCAGCCTCTCATTTCCCCACGGCCATGGCCATTAATTAGCACTCGCTTATAGGAAGCAGATGACTTTTAATGAATTAGGGTCATGTTTTGAATTGCTTTAATACTTCCATTCCAGTCCCTAAGAAGCAACATGAAAGCATTCCTCTGCTGGTTCAACCCAACAGCCAAAATTCACAGAGATTTGAAAGTGGCAGGACAGCTGGGGTAAGAGCTGCGGACATACTTAGTGAGTCCTGAGTTATCCTTTGGGCCACCACAGCTCACCATCTTTTTCCTTTTCCCAGGCGTGGGACCTTGTCTTGATAGCCAGGCCGGCTGATTCATCAGAGCCTACATTTAAAATAATCAGTGCCTCTATCTAGGGCAGGTCCTCATAACCGTTTCAGTGCTCAAGATTAAGGTCAGGCCCGGCTGTCGTATCTTACCTTACCCCAGCTTTCCCCCTAGAGTCAACTCCTTCCAGACATTTTGCGGTTTCATCTCAAGTTCTGCTCTTCAGGGAGATTTTCCTGATTAGAGTCACAGAGCTCAGTGGATGAAATGGCAGAGATTTCCCCCTTCTTCATAGTGCCAGACCTTCAGCCCCTGTACAGCTAAATCCTCACGGTCTTCCATCATTTACATCTATAGGATTTGTCATGCATGGCTTGCCCAGCTCTGGTCCTAACCAGGAGCAAAACAACTGCAACTCTAATCCTCCTTAAGTTAGTCTCTCCCGATGTCACACTGTGTGTCCGTTCACTTTCTTAAAGTTTCATTACACTGGAGTTGTGCGGCCTCCCTTGATTTTTTTTCCCCCTCTCTTGGCAAATTCAGAGGCACAAGCGTGAAACTCTGTGTAACATCTGAGCTGGACCACAGCCCAATCACTACTGAAGGATTTATGTGCATAGATGTTTCCTTCACTGCTAAACAAAGGCAAACAAACACAAAGTAGTTCCCGTAAGTGGCTGACCTCCAAACCATCTCATAAATCCATGTATTCCCACCTTATTCTGGATACTAGTGACAAATCTATTACTGCAACAACTGAGTCATTACCCCATTTACTTTATTTGTAATCCACTTAATTTTAGCAGGTAAAATTGCTGTACTAATGGCCAACTTTCTTTTTGGCTGCTCATAATGTAACTAATATGGGCATGGCTGGTGCTCTGCTTCTGCACTCTGTCGCTTTCTCTCCTTTTGCATTTTTTCAAGAAGAAAAATGACTTTCATTTCAGAGGAGAGAAGCAGAGCACCAGGAGAGCTCGGCCCTCTGAGTTTTCTCTGCAAGTTTTTACTGTACTTGGTCACTAACAACACCAAGTGAAACGCTTTTCTTCTCCTAATGAGACAGATAATTTCTTGGCTCATGCTGAATGTGGGTACTCTGTCTTACTGGCCACCTTTGGCTTCATGCTTTTTGGCATTTCAAAATACCACAAACCATGGGAATTAGCTTTAACTGCTTAAGCCATTGACATTTGACTTGGTTTACAAAGCATTATAGAAGTTTCTCTGTTTCTTTACTTCTCTGTACTGTGGGAGTCGACCATCTCTCCGCTAAAAAGGGCCCTCCACATGTTTCTGATTGAAGTAATTGAAGGGAAAGCAGTGTATTTAACACTAATTATAGGTTTATATGAATTATCCCACCTCCTCTACAGTGCAATCACACCATCCAGAGGATATGGTTGTTGCATGTGGCTTCTTGCCTACTTTTGGTAGTGTTTGTTGCAGTTACAGTTAGTGCCTTCTTGACCATAGAGCGACTGACCTTTTGCTCAAAGAAATTCCAATTTAATCTAAAGCTGCAAAGAAAACCATTTAATCCTGCACATTATCAGTCACTTGAACTGACTTTCATCAGGAAAAATTCATACATACTAAATTTTCAAACTGCACTAATCAATATTTTTTTTTATAATATATTAACATTAGATCAATCAACTATATGTTCTATGAAAGTGTTGCTCAGAGAGATTTTTAGCATCTTTCAGCACATTGTTTTGGTTTCACAGCCCACAATTTTATTGTTTTGGGTCACTGTAACTGCTCACATTGGTGTCATGTTTTAATAAAAACAAAAAAGCTATGATAAACCCACTGTGCACTACTTGCCAAGTTAGCATAGCTGGTGAACATAGGAACATAGGAAGGATTAAGTTGTGAAAGAACCAGATATTTCTCTCAGGAGTCAGAGCCAGAAACACAACTCCAACTGAATGCTAATGTTTCTCCCTGTCTGCAGGGTGTGTATGTTGGCAACTGTTTGCTAACATGTTCCTATCTTAACATTTTAAGGTTATTAAACAGTTATTATACAGTATATCACTGTTGTGTTTACAGCCTATTGTACCTCCCAAGAGGCAAAAGTATCAATTAATGCAGGATTAAGAAATAACTGTAATAAATTGGTTTATTTCTTTGTGACATGTTGCGGTGATATAGTTTAAATATAGTGTCTGGGGAATGAGACATATTCACTTTCCTCCTTATATAATATACACACTACAATACAGTGTATTGTGCAAATACTTGTACAAAATCACTACTGTACAAAAGTAGTGCAGTAGCTATGTGAATTACATAAATGTTCTCTTATGCTCTTAAATGTTTGGCCCCTTGTAGATCTTATACTATATGGTATTGTTATGTGATATATGTATGTATGTAATAACAAGATACAAGAAATATGATGTAAATGTAAAAATATAAAGCAAAATCTGTTAGATATGTTCCTACTTATTATACTAGTACCCCCATGGTAACAATGATACTGGTGATATGTAACTGAAGACAAATCACTGTCTGGTTGAAGTGGGGGCAGTGGTGCAGTGGTTAGTACTGTCGCCTCACAGCAAGAAGGGTCCAGGTCTGTATTCTGGTTGGGGCTTTTCTGTGTGGAGTTTGCATGTTCCCCCTGTGTCTGTGTGGGTTTCCTCCAGGTTTTCTGGCTTCCCAACCTCCCAACTTTAACCTAACCTGCATATCTTTGGATTGTGAGAGGAAACCAGAACACCTCCCGCAGTCCACAAAGATGCAGATTAGGTTAATAGGTGACTCTAAATTGCCCATAGGTGTGAGTGTGAGAGTGAATGGTTGTTGTGTCTCTTTAGGTCAGCTCAGGGTGCACCCCACCTCCCACAGCTCTAAAGGATAAGTGGTCATAATGCATATGCAAGAAATGAGGATTTGCATAGACAGCATCATAAGTTTAAAAAAAATGTGCCACTGGTTTAGATCATATTCTCCTTATTCATTTGACTGTAACACAGGTTAATGTTATGATGTTTAACCTTGACTTTAAGGGTGGACAAACAATTTTCCTAATGAGAAGGCATGTAAATTAAGCTTAGGCATGTTTACTCTACCCTGCACGTTGGTGGGAACAGGAACCTCTGCATTGTTTTCTCCACAGCTCTGTTTCTTAGTATTTCTTGCTTCCACATTCCTGCAACCTCCTGTTCCCTGCTGCTGTGGAGGAGAAGAACTTTTAACTGCTCTGCATGGCATTTTACAAAGAAGGAACACACACTTTCAGTCGTTAACCTCCCTTTTTATTGCCCTAATCTAGCTGGGAGAGAAAGGTGCCATGTGCAGGCTTTTTCATTGTCTGTGTCCACTGACTGTTTTACACATATGGTAAAGTGCTTTAGAGATTCATAACTATTTGAGCTGAGAAAATTTTGTATCATGAGTTGGGGAGACGGAGGAATGTAGGCATGAAATCCTACCTGATCAGACAGTTTCTAAATTAATGTTGTGAGTGAGTGATGGAAGAACAAGATGAGGTGAACAGGGCACAATTGGAGGAATGGGTGCAGTTGTAACTGCAACAATCACGCGACCCCAATTCACATTCTCCTCACCCTCCCGATCATCTCACCGCTGTTGGCAGCCCCACACCCCACACTAAACAAATATACAACCCAGTCTGGTCCTGTTTTGCTTCCTCTCCCTCCCTTGCAATCTCCACCCGCTCTGATGCCCTTGACTTTGTGCTCTTGTGTCTTCGATGCTAATTCTCTGAGGTTAGGACAATAAACACTGCACTGATGGGCCCAAACCCAGAGGAGGCCACACTTCCTGTCTGCACAAGCTGGTCTCTGGGAGAAAGACCAGAGAATTGACAGGAAAGAGGGTCAGGGAGACAGAAAGAGAGGGTAGATGGAGGCAGAAAAAAGAAAAAATGTGGAGAGAAAAATGGGAGTGGAAAAGCTAAAAAAAAATGGGGATAAGACAGTTGCAGGGTAGAGGAATGTGTTGAATGACTCATCAACCAGGTTAGAGAAGAGGAAAGGTTTAGGATAAATTTGTTGTTGGATTTATCTTTCGTCTTTCAGAGCACAAAAAAACATGAATTCACAAGTCTAGCACTTCTTTTATGCTTCACGACAACTTTTTAATAGTTAAGATTAAAACGTGCACTCAGGCTCAGGATTATTTCTGGATGGATGCAGATCGCTGACGATCAGAAAGCATGCTTTTCAGGCTTTGCAAGCCTGAGGAGAGCTCAAGCGTGTTGCAGCCTCTGTGAGGGGCTGCAAGATGCCTCTGTTTCTCTGCCTGTCTTTCTCTCTGTCTTTGAGACATCTGGCTGCAAGCATCTTTAGGATTCCATCAATACCACAGCAAGGGGGAAAACCCCACAGCTGAAAAAAGCAGCCTCAGCAGTCTGTGAGCGCAGGCCAGCTCATATCAACTCCAACAACCGCTCAGTCATCTTGCAGAGCTCTCTGAGCTATAGATCTGGCCCTGCCAAGAGCAGGGGAGCCAGAGGAATGAGGGGTGAGGTGCAAAGAGGGAGCTCATTTCTGTCCTAGTAAAAACCAGGGGGGTCATTGTTGTGCAGGAGGGGTTGTGTCCGTGTGTGTGTGTGTGTGTCTTTGGTGTCTTTGAATGGCAGCTAGGCAGTTCCAGCTGTTGTACTTCATCTAGGCAATTAGCTGTAATCAGCTCTCAGAGCTCTCTGGGTGTTCTAAGACACTTTCACACGCTGGCACTCCACCGGATATCCCTCATCACCACATCCCAATAATACACATTTGCACACACTCAAGCACACACACTGAGTTCTACCTGGAAACTAGAGTAATACTGTGAAGCCTATCCCCTGTAAAAGTGGAGAATGAACAAGAACATGGGTATTTGTGCACATGTGTGTGTGTGTGTGTGTGTGTGTGTGGGTGATGTGCGGTGGTTGTTTGCAGCCAGGTCTCTATGGGCCTCTCCAGCCTGTGGCTCTCACTCTGTGCAAGCTTTACCATGTGTTGCACACATGTTCCCATCAGCCCTGTGAATCAGTCTTTGTGCAGAGCAGCATCCTTCACAGCAGTTACTGTATTTCCCCTTGTTACAAACACTGAGCTTGTCTGCCAGTTCACCTGAGTGAAAGCACCTTGACCTCAATATGCTGGACAAAACGGGTGCACATACCCACAGGGATGTGGGTATATGCATGGATGTGTGACCCTAATGTATGTGCATACACATTGTGGAGAAATTCCCACGTGCATATGTGAGAAAATAAAAACAATAAACAAGTTTGAGCACTGACACAGGCACACACACAGAGAGAGCAGAGGTTATCCCCTACCTTTTTAGATCTACTGTGACTGATCCCTGTTACCAGGGGGGATTACGGGATAGTCCAGTGAGTTCTCCATGCCACTTCTCATCCCCGCAGTGTGTGGGCTGAATTGGCCTGCAGAGGCACCGCAGGCAGGCAGGGATGACTGCTGCTCTGGGCAACAGCTGCTGAACAAAATGGATCTTAAAAATTCCACTCCCAGTTCCCATAAACAGGACTGAGATATAATTTACATATTGTGAGACAAGAAGAAAATTATGCACCTTGCTGCAGGGCAATTGTGCCACAGATCTGTGTACATACTCGCAGAATTCTTCAACTATTTAACTACAGTGAGCCCATTATACATGCCTCAACAATGCATGAGGGTGCAACTGATGGGTCAAAACTCCCAGATTAGAAATTATGACATTCTTCAGTATTCAGCTGAGTTTCCATTTGCCCCTCCCACATGCACAGGTCAGAGGTCAGGGTCAGATACAGAGCTGGGAGAGATTTTGTATTTTTCTCAGGGACACTTTAGCAGTGTGGGTGTCTGCAGACGCGGCATGAAACACTCCTCAGTACTCACACTGTAATGTAGTGACAGCTGCTACAATGTATTAAAGGTAAGTGACTGTATTGGATACTGTTGGTCAGTGTTTGTCCACGTCCAGCACTAAACTGCCTCCCTAACCTGAGCTCTTCATATCACGTCTCCACCCACTCTTCGCACACACATGCAGGTCCAGCTGACTCATGCAGGTCCAGCTGACTCATCTTAAACCCTTTTAACACACACCTACACACAGATAGTGAATCCCACCTATAGAAACATATCCGCACTCATGCACGCAAATCCTGCACACACGTGGACACACACACATACACTCGACTGACCCTTGGCTAGAGTGGAGCTCAGCACATTCTTGCGGGGCATGTTGACACCCTGGCAGGATCTGTGAGGAGGTTCTGGCATCAGGAGCATTTTGTTATTCCAACATTTCTGCTCCTGTGAATACAAACTCCCCAGTCTCAGAGCCACGGACCAAATAATAATTCAGCCAAGTATTTCAGTCGCACCACATGCAGCATTTGGAACTTTAAGTGAATGGACATATATTATTACTTTTCTGGCTTAATCAAGTTTATTGCCTGATGCATTTTTATATATTTCTGCCTACAGTTTTGACTGTGGTACAGATCTCTGCAGTGTGCTGACTATTGAGGAAGTGGAATTCATTGCTTGAATTGGGCAAATGACAAGATACCCCTGAACAGTCACGAAACCAAGCACATTCACACCTGTTTAGTTCATTTTTAAAATCAAATATCATCAAATGGTAACTTATGAAGCCAGAGAGTTTTAATCCTCTGACTGTTAAAACCTCATATCCCCCTTTTCATTCTGAGCTAAACTAAACTAAACTAAACTAAACTAAACTGCAGACCATCTCAAAATGATGCATTCCAAACTGTATATTATACATTAACAACTACATATTATAGCATATGGCATTCACACAGTGAAGCTATCCAGACATTAGATACATATAGTAGCTATATAGTCATTTACACTGACAAAATATGACAGGATAATCTGAAAGATGTCCTCATTCAGATGTTGCTGTGCCATGAATTACAAACTACAGGGTGAATGTGACCAAGCAACTATAATCAATAATTTCATATCAACAATGGATCACATGACTACTTTGGGTTTGTTGGTGGTGATAAACCACAAATAATTGTCTGATATTGCAGCTCCCCTCAACTCTTCAGATCATTGTTTTGACCTTTCCATCTGTAACTTCACTGTCAACACCCTAATTAGTGTAGTTTTCGGCTGCAGCAGGCAGCTGTGTGTGGAGCATTTAGCAGCTAAACAGCCAGCTATTCCCCTCAGGAGACCAACAATGGAGCTAAAAGAAGAGCCGATATTGGACCACATCAGGTGGCCAGAGACTCAATGCCAGATGTATTCTAATTTTATTCTAGCTTTATATATCTGTCAGAACTGGACACTTCTATTTCTTGATAGATTTCAAAATACAAACTTGCGCTATACCTGCATCTTTTGGTCCTGATGAGCCTTATCACATAATGATGTCTATGTTCACTATTTTGAACTACCAAAGCAGTTAAATACATAACAGTATTTCATTGCTAATAATAGTTGTATAATAGTAGTAAATAAATAGATTAAATAAATGACAGATTCAGGTTAGAAGCAGATTTTCAGTTGCACAATCTCTGAAAAATGTCTCAGCTTTTTTGTCCATATTTCCAACAACTTAGTTGGCCTCCTTTAGAGTCAGTGTTTTTCTTTTCCTATGTTTCACGACATTTCCCGCTCTGTGATGAACCTGACTAATTAGCAGCAGCTTGTTGTAACCCAGGTCTATAAATAGGCTTCCTTGTGCCTCTGGCCTCTTAGTGGTCTTAGAATGTCTTTAGCAATGTGGGGCACATGACAGCTAATGTCAAACACATGTGGAGAGGAAAAGGGTTTACAGCGAAGGCAAGTAAAGATGTTTCATCTTTTAAGTGATAATTACTTGATTCCCTCTCTGCTCCTCTCAGTGTTAGCCTTTGATCTCCTGCAAGTCAGCCTGCAAGACAGGCATAAAATTACAGAAGAGTATGAGTTTAAAAGGCCCATACTTTACCGTTACATATGTAATTGAGGAATCTCTCTCCCTCCCTTGTTCCCTGCTGTATTCCTCCTCCTCTCTCTCTCTATCATCTGTTCTTTGACACTTGGTGTTTCTTTCCAGTTTGTTTGCTGTGTGTGTGTGTGTGTGTGTGTTTGTCTGTGCAGCATACATGCCTCTTGACACATTCGCTGCTGACTATGGCATGACTCAGATGCCAGTGGAACAGGGTGCGTCTCCCATTGCCAGCTGCACATATTTCTGAAGTCAAGATTTGCAAGTGTCTTTCAGAGAGCCCCCTCACTAGAAAATAGAAGAAGGGTCTGTAGGAAGGAAACTGAACTCCACTTATGAGCATTGTAGAGCTATTAACAACACTGAATAGAGTATTGTACTTCATGTGTATCCTCTTTAATAATTATATGAAATGTTAGTGCCGTTCAAATGGTGTAATAAAGGATATCACCCCTGTCCTAAATTATAAATTCATCTCTTATTTGTACCAGCTTTAAACAAGTTAATACTGTACATTTTTGAGTGCATATTGAAATTCAGGAAGGAGAGCATAAGAGGCCACTCACCACCGAAGGGCTCAGTCTCTGGCCTTGTGTGCCTCCTCCCCTTGTCGTGCCTACCTCTCTCCATCCCTTGACCACTTCCTCCTGCCTTTGAAGCCAAGCGCCCTTCTCTGCTGCTGCCAGACAGGATACCCCACATCCTGTGAGAGACAGGAAGGAACTCTGCTCCTAGCCTCAGACACAAAATCTGTGCTCCAGCAGCCTCTAGCAACCCCTTTACTCTGCTGAGACTTAACAAAAATGTAACTCTCAAAATAGAAACAATGGTGAACACTTTCTTATCAGTCTCTAGCAGAACTACTCCTAAGAAACAGAAAAAAAGAGATCAAAATCAGTTCTCTGAGGTGCACCTAAAATCTGTGAGGATGTCAACAGCTGACACCAATTTGCCCAAGCCTCTTTTGGACGGGCTCACCCATGCTTCAGTGAACACAGGCCAGACCTCCATCTGATGCAGAGCTAGTAGTGGTTTTGGTTTCTGCACAAATAAACCACATGCAGATCAGGAATTCCGTTACCAGTATTTTCAGAGCTTTCTTCCACTCATACAAATGCACGGTCAGGGTCTGTCAAAAGATCAGCTGAGAGAGAGAGACAGAGTGTATCTGGCTGTCAGAATGTACTAATGGCTGGTGACAGTGCTCCATCCCATCTGTTTGACAAGTTCTGTGAAGTGAAACTCTGCATGTAAGAAAAATGCATTATACTGTATTTAGTACTCCTCAACAGTAGCTGTTAAAAGAGAGAAGGGTGTCACTCACTCATTTCCCCCTCCATACTGACCTCCTAGTCTGCTGACTCATGTTCCCTAAAATGCAACATCTGCTGTGAATCAGAAAAAGGAGATGGGTTGTTTCAAGCTCAAACTTTATTTAAAGGAGACTTTATTTTTGATGTTGACATGTATTTAGATTTTACTGCTAAATTTGATATACTGCAGTCTCACTCTTAGCCACCGCCCAGTGTCGCAGCCACTTGTTTAAGATGTCCATTTAGTCCATAATGTGGAACTGTGCCTGCTTTCCCATCCGCCTGCAGTTTGAGGTCAAACTCCAAAGAGCCCCACTAAACCTTCCCTGACGCTCAACTGTCACTTGTTTTAGGACAGGCGTGTCAGGCTTGTCAGAATATTGCTTTTCAGTGCCATGAAAACAGGCGCACACCCGAAATGCTTGGCTTACTTCCAGAAAGTAGAGAGGGGGCGACAGCAGCGGTTGTGGCCGTGAACAGAATAGTTTCCCTGTCCAGCGGCGTCAGTCAAAATTTTGGCCAGGAGCAGTCGGCCCTCGCTGCCCTGTCAGTTTTCAGGTGTGGGAACTCCCTCTCTGCCAGGCAGCCATCAAATGCAGTGCTGTAATTTAGACCATTAAGATGCAGTAGAGAAGTCTGAAAGCTGCTGCGCAGGAAGCTGGCAGGGGGACAGATTCACACACCACTCCCAGCATTAAACAGCCAAGCTGGGGAGAGAGGAGATGGCAGGGAGGTGGACTGATGGGCCGGACTGGCAAACTGAACTTGATTCACTTAGCTAGTACCTCAGTGGATCAGATCACAAGCACTGAATGTTTTTGTTTGCAATATATACATCTCTTTATATATTTTTGTTTGCTTTTTACTTATCATTTGGCCATGTCAGCCAATATCAGCCATCAGTCTGCATCTTTCTGCTGCCAGAGGTTGCTCTGTGTGACTGCATTTGTCCTGAAAATGGAGAGGTCAGACAGTCAGATAAATATTGTACCATTTTATATTGAGCCAAACCATACCAAAGTCTCTCAGTTTGAAAGTTTAAAATGTGTGTTGAGTGACAAGGATGCAGAGATTCCTCACAGAGGGATTTATGTGATTTATTTATTTGAATAGTGGTTTGAATAATATGTTGTTTCTTGTTCTATTGAACCTGCTTCCATGTGTACCACTTATGGTTGGTCTTAATGTATTGATTGTATTAAATACATTGTTTCTTAGCTCAGTGGTCATGCAGGCTCCACTATCCTTTTGCAGCACATGTTAGTTTGTTCTGGCAGTGTGTGATTCATTTGTTGTCTGCTGTGATCTGTATAATTTGTGTCTCTTTTGTTATTAGTCATGGTGCATGGGTAACCAAACTAGTCTCCCCTCTAAGCAGTCATATACCCACAGTACCTACCTTCCTGCTCACCACAGTGGAGCTCACCATGCATTTCTGTGTAAATGCAAAGCTAGAGGCTGCAGCTGAGTGTGTTAGCAGTAACAGGAGACACCTAGTGGCCTGTTTGGATTTTGATACAGAGAAATTAACCAATTTGAATAATATTGGACTATAATTGTTCTTTATGTTACATTTAAGCAAATATATTAAAGCCACAAAAACACTGGTAGCTCTTTCACATCAGCCTGCCCTCTGCCCCTCTTCTCTCATCTTTTCTCTTGTATATTTGAAACCTCCTGCCTATTGATCCAGCAGGGAGGAGATTTAGTATCTCTTCTTTTAAAGCAGGAGGTCTGCCCTCTGCCATATGACACACTGTTTGCCAATCAAAATCAAAACTTCTGCCATACTTGCCCTGTTGACATTATACTATATGAATGATAATGTTATTGTTTCAAAATTTTTGAAATGTATCAATGTCCTCAGCTTCCTCAGTGTTGGTTAACTCCTACTGCAACAGTCAAGCGTGAAACGAGAAAGAGACATGGCAGGGGAGCACCGCTCTGAGGAATGGGAGTCAGAGTGGGGACCACATGGGGACATGCTCGCCTGTTGACGCTTCAGCTTTTAATATGCTTGAATTGGCACAGGAGTTAATGTAAGCTAACCCCAAAGTTCAGGTTTAATTATGCTCCTGTCAGACTATATGCACCCCACTTTACTTGTCCCATCAGGCCCCCTCACCCTGATGGTTGCCATGCCGATTGTTTCTGCCACCCATTACTCTGGCTATGTTTTGACAAACTCCTTGCTGTTAAACGGTTGGTTAAAGGTGGCTGCAGGTCAGCAGCAGAGCTGAGGTAAGAATTATAGCAGCATCAGGAGTGCATGCCACACAATAATGACTTAGGACACTTACAGTAAATGCTACAAGTATAATTGACTGAGTGCAGATGTCCAATGGTGCTAGATACCTATATCTAGATACATTCAATCTAGTATATATGGGCATACATGTTGATACTGTAACAAAATGAATAGTTATTGAAATGGCCAAGCTGAGTCGAAGGCCATTAAAACAAAGTATGGCTTCTTCCCAGTGACAGAGAGCTGTTTGTTGCTCGGCCTCATGGTCTCTTTGCTCAGGACAGACGCAGCAGTGCCAGTGTGCCAAATGGTGGAAGTGGGTCAGTGCTCTGTCACACAGTGGCTTAAACACATACATCACGCGTGCACCTGTACAAACATACAGAGGGAGGGAAAGCAGAGGAGAGCTGGAGTGGCGTCACCCTCCAAACCTGACTTTAAACTTGAATAATAGGGCATTTTTTAATGCACAAATAATGCTCTGTAACCAGGGTTTTCTGTCTTTTGTGCCTTAGCCATGCAAGACTGATGCCATATGCTATAAGTTTAGATACTGTAGGCTGACTGATGTACTTACTATATACATGACACAGTATGACTACTATATGAGCAAAGCATGTACAGTACATTTAGCAATTTGTTGGTGTCGAGTTTGATGCAGTCTGCGGTAACTGCTGTCCTGTTTGTCTGACTCAGAACAAGGACTCTCGTCTGTACCAAAGCCAAGACCGCAGAGGCAATTTATTTTACAGCCTTATTTGCATCCAGCAGTTTATGTTCTCAGCTATAGCTCTTTATAGTTCAGAGCCTATAGCTTTTTGCAACTCAGCAATCTGACACAGATGAATGCAGACAAGCCGATGCCAAAGCCTGTGTGGCTTTGTGAGTGTATGTTCAGGCATGTCTGGAAAGAGCAGGGTGTTATTTTATGTCAAAGGTCTCTGCATTCACGGACGCAGAACATTTCTCAGAGCTGGAGGCTTCTATTACAGCTAATAAGAGATGGAAAACATAGGTACTACTGATTCACTTCTAGCCAGATTTTATTCCAGCCAGAGAAAGAGTGGAGGAAAATTAATGATGACAATGAAATATAAGTTTACTAAAAAGCAATAAGCACTACTAACTTGCTTTGAAGAAAAGCCCACATTTGAGAAGCTTTTGTCAAACTGCGGTAACAAGAGCTGCAACTCTGTGAGGCTGTATTTCGGCACAACAGTACTTTAAGCTACATGCACCAGCAACACCAGCAAACTAACATAATCATAATGACAATGTTAACATTTTGATGCTATGTAGGTATAATGTTTACCATGTTCACAAGTTAGCACTAACATTAACTAATTAGCATTGAACACACGGTGCAGCTGATGCTGATGAAGCCATTAAAACTCAAAACTACAAAAGTCAACCTCATGGTGGCATGAGAGAACAAACCAGTGGAGCACCAAAGTCATTAAGATACATCATCTGGGAACCATGAACGTCTGTTCCAAATATTATGCCAAGCTACTGTATAGATGTGAGAATGTTTCACTGGATGAATTCAAACTTTGACCTGCTGGTGGCGCTAGATGAATGCTTGTTTATATAATGAAAAATGTCTTGAGGACAATGATGAATTCCAGACCTGCAAGAGGAATTCATCACAAGTGATGAGAACCAATGAGTGTCACTGTCAAGTCTGTCAGCCTGGAGAGTCTCAAGCCAGAGGGAAGGTCACGTTCATATCTGGGGTCAGTGAACAGCTCATCTCTCAACATGGACCCTGGTGTAGTAAAACAGATGTAAACAGCCTGTGTGCAGCACAGACAAGTTTTAAATTCAGATTATTTCAATGTGAACTTTATTTTTTCTTGGCAAATAGGCACATGTCTATGAAACAGGGGCAAAAGTCTTCGCCTGTATCCTGTATTTAAAGAGCCAGCATGGGAGGAAACCTAAGTCACTCCTTGGTAAGTCTGAGACTGCATGCCAGTGTCTTGATTGGCACTAGTTTGTTGGGAATTTAACAACTTTACCTCAGTGTATAAATGTTTTTACAAGTTTACTCACATTGTCTGAATGTTTGTGATCTCAAATATGAAAAGGTGGCTGCCCCACTGTCTCTCCCCCATGTCTGTCTTATTCTCACAGCATGGGCTGTCATGTATGACCTCAAGTAAACAGCCTCTTCAAAGTTTTGCTCTTTTTATGTATGAATAAATTGCTGCAGGCCTGTAAACTTTAACAGCTGTTTTGTTGCTCATTTGCACTTTCCTGCGTTGCTCATGTTTAGAGTGGAAAATGTCCCTGACAGCTTGCCTGTTATGAATCTACTTGTTCCCATAAAACGTTTCTTTATTTCTGCAGGATTTTTTTCCAGTACTTGTATGCATGTGCCAGTCTCGACATTTCTTCTCATTGAGGGAAACTTGTAAAGAGAAACTCCTGTAAAGTGGTTCATTAAAAGAGTTTACAACTTCTAGTTGATTAAGGAGCTTTTATTTCAAAAATACAGATCATTATGTTGCATCAACAAAGCTGTGGTTAGGGTAGATAGAGTGCACTTATTAATGCAAGATCACCAACCTACTTTGCAAGCCTATTATGGGTCAAATAGACTGAGAGCCAGAGCATTTAAATATTTCCTAAAACTACAGCACATGGTGAGCGTGACTTTCTTTGTATGAGCTGAATCACAGCTTTTAAAGGCTGATAGTTCTATAAAGTTACCTACAATCCTCAGAATAAGCAGAAAAAGCCTCAATTAGAGCTTGTTCACCTGACCAAACAGCTGCTGAACAAACAGGTTTCTGTTGGAATTTGGCTTCCCCTTCCCCAGTTTTTAAGTGAAAGGCAAATATCCCACTTCAGGATACTGGCTGTACCTGAAACAGTCCAGAGCAGGCACTCTTCAATCCCAGAGCTGCTCACTGCAATGAGAACTTTGCCACATATAGATATAAATATACTGACAGTGCCAGCTGTGCACACAAATCACATTACCCACGAATTCACAGTTTATATACTTCCACAGATCTTCAGTATGCTGCCCCGTTGATGCATTTATGGCTTGTTTATCAAAAATGTTTAAATAAGTGTGTAGTGTGCACACTGGTGAAATATTGTTGTCCCTGTTGGCAGCCGGAGCCCTTCATTTTCAGTGCAGTAATAAGCAAGTTTACCTGCAGTAATCATCAGCTATGCGTCTGCACGGCTGCAGCAGATGTGTCCTCTCCACCCCTGGTGGTTCAGAGGAGACAGACTTACTGTGGGAAAGAGGAAAACTTGTCTGAGGAGTCTGAGTCTTTTGAACAACACAGTATTACTTGCAAGTTGAAAAGTTAGGGCTTTAGTGGATAATTATTAAATGTATTGCTTATTAGATTTTAGCATGTATTCATCTATGTTTTTGACATACTGAAAACATCTCTGAGGTCTTATACATAAGGTAACATATGGAATTAAGGTCCTTATTTTGTCTTGACTCTTTTCACATAATTAAATCATGATTTTCTCATAGGCCACTATCAACCTCAATGACAAGGAAGAGTCAGAAAGTAATATATACAGCCCTATGCCTATTCTAAGAGCAATTTTGTTTTCAAAACAAGTTTTCTGTGTTCACAGTTATGCTTTGATACATTATTAAATATACATTATGGATGAGCCACATGAGAAAATTCATACCACTCTGTCTGAGTGTGAAGTATGAAACTAGAGCCAGCAGGAAAGTAGCTTATCCTAGCATAAGCTTGCTAGCCACCTCATTTGGAGTACAGAAATACACCAACAACTCTAAAGTTCACAAATCAACATGTTATTTTCTCATATGTTTAATCATACACACAAAGATATATAAATATTAAGTGGAGGTTTTACCTGGAGTTATGTGCTGTATTTCTTGGACAACAACAGCAGTCTTTATACTAATCTAACATAATTGCCACTAGCTTCATACTTGACTCACAGGTATGAGATTGGAATCAATATTTTCATTGAAGCCTCAGCAAGAAAATGTATCATTTTAATATCAGTATTTTAATAATTAGTATTTCTGAAAATGTCCAACTATTCCTTCAACGGTTATTTTGCACTGTTGGCTGTATTGGCTGGTAAGTGTTCACCAAACTTAAATAGCAAACCAGAGTTAAGCCTTACATTGCGGTTGCGTAGTTTTCACCTTCCCTGTCATGTCGTGGCAAAACTGTGTGGTTTCTATTTATTTATGTATGAAAAATGCAGGAGTATATGTGGGATGAATTAGAGGAGCAGAAGCCCTGCAGACCCACTCTGAGCCCACCGGCAAGAGAACCAACAGAGCCACA
Organism: Lates calcarifer; assembly: GCF_001640805.2. NCBI lineage: Eukaryota > Metazoa > Chordata > Actinopteri > Centropomidae > Lates > Lates calcarifer. The sequence continues at coordinate 17,106,265 of NC_066845.1, forward strand.
GAAACCCTCCATTACACCACAGCTTTATTTTTAGCCAACATTCTTCAACTCAACAAAGAAGTCATTCAATTTAATCCAGAAGCAAGTATTTCTTTGTGAGTTACAGAAATAAACTATCTTGTTTATTGAAGTTTATGTTACTGTAAAATCTTACATTTGTCATGTGTAAATGTGTGTGTCATATAAAGGCAAAGATAATGAATCCTCACATGAGGGATTGGTAATTATCAATGGGAATAAGAGTAGAGGGAGGTTTGGGTGAGCCTCTACAGCCTCTTCTTCATAAAGTATCAGCTGAAAGAAAAAAAACAACAATAATCCTGCTCACTGGATATGACTGCTTCACTATTTCAACAACATTAGAACATTCTTCGGTGGCATTAGAAAATATTTGAAGAGGGAAGGAGAAAGAAAGAAACCCAAGACATAAACACAAGGAGCTGGGAGAGCTAACAGGGGCAGGAGGACAACCTGCCAACAGGAGCTGTGGCTTTTAGGAATGTGCACAAACACACTACCTCTCTGTTGCCCTCAGTGCCAGGTATCATCAGCTCCCATTTTCTTTCTCTGTCTGTCTCACCTGCTTGCAGATGTTAGAAAGCTAAAACTGAATATTTTTAAGCTGGAAACGGATGATTACTAATATTTTGTTCCAAAATTCGCCACATTTATTTTTGATGATTTTTTTCAAAAATTATGTCTTAAAGGAAGAGTTTGACATTATATGCTTATTTTTGCTGTGAATTTGATGCCACTTTCATGTTTGTATGCTTAATTATGAAGCCCCAATAAGCAGCCAGCTTAGCTTAGCTGTCTGAAGGTAACATATCTGTCTACCAGTACTACAAATGCTTCTAAAGCTTGCCAATACAGTATCTTGTTTGTTTATTCCATGCAAAAAAAAAAAAAAAAAAAAAGAAATAATAAAGATGACAACTTGCCATTTTTATGGAGGGCTGTGTGCCAGACAGCCAGTGGAGGATGGTTCAAGCCAAATAGTCTGATACATATGTTTTTATAAAACAACAAATTTCCCTTTCACTTTGGTTTGTCTATGGATCAAACATACAAGATAAAATGTGTGTGTTAGTGAGCTTTAAAGGTGCTGGTAGATTCTGTTAGCTTTTGACAGAGCCAGGCCAGCTGTTTCCCCCTATTTTCAGTCTTTGTACTAAGCTTAGCTAACCAACTGTGCTATTGCTTGTGTGTGTGGTATCATTCATTTCATCTAGGCAGAAAAGTGCATTTCCATAAGTGTTGGACTACTCAGTTAAAAAAGATAGCATTCACTTCCTCTAAAATTACATAGAGGAATTTTTGACATAGTATGTGTATATGGATCAATAGGAGGTAATGCATAACACCCAAATAAATACCATAAAGTCAAATTTTGTCAAGTTCCACCATGTTCACAACACTTCTCTTGTTATATATATATTGTTATATATTGCCATCTGAAATAAGTATAATTTAAAAAAAAAAACTAAAATAAAAAGTATATCATAAATGCACAAAATCAAAATGAAGTCTAACCTTACTCCCCTTATCCCTTTTAGTATGATGTGTTTTACTTAGTAATTACCATATCTGGGGCAGAAGCTGTGATGGCAGTATGTTGTTGTTCCTGCCGTGTTCACTTCACCCTGATGGCTCACCAGCTGCTTGCTCGGTGGTGAGCTGACAGCACAGACAGCAGCTTAGTTTACACGACCCCCAATTTCAATTTTTCCCTCCATCAAGTCTGTGTAATTTATTTCATGCATGTCACCCTCATTAGTATAATTTCCTTCATTATACACGGCACCAGTGAACCTCTGCTCAAAGATGATCACAGTGCTAGACCTTTGTGAAGTGATACTGTGCAGTCAAGTTTGTCTCATGCTGCTACCTCACACAATATGGTGCGTCCTGCTGTCCTTCTGACAGTGTCTGCCTGACCTTTTTGAACTGAACTGCTTTCCAATATGATTCTGAACCAATGTCACTTGTGTAAATTGTTGTGTTGCATTCATTACATTACTGTAGGGTATTTAGAGGTGCAAGTCAGAACACTGTGTCATCTGATGTTGCTGCTATTGAAGCCAGGAGGCTGTGAACGCTGCCCAGCACTTGATTCGTTAAGAGTGCCCTTCCTCCAGGAGTTAAAACAAAACAGTCAAAGGAGTGATTTATACCAAGGTGTGTTTATCAGTGATATTTCTCCAGAAAAATAAAATCATAGTCTATGGAACTATTGGATGTGTCATTAGATTTAAAATCACAGTGATTTAATTATTACAAATGCACAGAAACTCAGAATAAAATGCAAATCCAGCAGGTAGATACACATGCTTTTGCAATTGCATTAAAATTGTTGATTGTAATATAAATTACAAATATAAATTCTAAGGGTTTCTGGCAAGGTGTCATTCATAGTAATGACTTTGAGTGAGTAGCAGATAAAGACTCTTTTCATTGCACACTCTGGGGCACTCAAGTAGGCCTGTCATGGAGTTTCAAGTCAGAGCTGTGCCCCTGCCTGAATGAAAATACAGCATGGAAAGAATTTCCTGAAATGAAACTCAATCGCATTTGCCACTAAACAGCAGAATATGCACTGGAGGAACCATCAGCAAAGTCTTGGGTTTGAGTAGCTTGTTAAAGCAGTTCTTGAAAATTATATAGAATAGTCGCCCAACAATCAAAATTAGACAAGAAAAAAAAAAAAAAAACATGCTGCAGCTCCATGAAAGGGAAAGTTCTGAGGCTGGAACAATAACAAAATTAGTGTATATGTAATTCAAAAATGCACTGAATATTGGTTTTCCTCTTTGCAGTAATCCAGTTTTTTTCCATCTGACACACTGAAATGTTCTGACTTTTGTTGTGGACAAGCCTTTCCTCAGAGTAGAGGTGGACCAACAGCCAAGGACAACAGTGGCGTTACTGAAGATGGTGTGGCAGTGGAGGCCGTAATCCGTGGCTTTCCTGTGTTGACTGGTCACACAGAGCCCAGCTGGTGTTGGGTTTCCATCCAAGCAGCTGGGCTAAGGTTTTTTGTAGTCCTCTCCAGTGCTCTTTGAAAGAGGATAGTCAAATCGAGTCCCTCCATGAGGCCCTGAGGACCCTGCCACTGCAGCCACACTGAGGAGAGGCGTCCCCGTTGCAGATGTCTAAAAAGACAACAGGCCTGCAGAGAGCAGCTGGAAGACTCTGTGAAACATTGGCAACAGGTGAACACAGCACCAGTGTGAAGGAGAGTATCTGGCAAGTGACTTGGAATGTCTTGAACCGATGTGGGAAGTCAGGATGTTGTCAATATGGCTGAAATGTGTCTGACTCAAATGATGGGAAGAAATAAAAGACACTGGTTGAAAAGCACATGTTTTCAGTTCAGGAAGGTTTCTCAGACAGGGTGGGGCGCGTGGAGCTTGTGAAGCAGCTCTCCTGCTGGGAGAGGCGTAAGGTTAGGTGAAGCTTTTCACTTACCCCCACAGAGGAAGTGGACAACTTTAGGAAGGGCCTTGACAGTGTGTTGATTGGGCCTTTTCGTCAATCTGACTGATCTAGTGTTTCTCGATGTGGGAAGGCCTCGGGGTTGAAATGGTTTCCTTGTATTTTGCCTGGCCACACAGATGGTGGAAAATAGCTCTGTAGTGGGTTTTGCTTGGCTAGGCAGCTCTGTTTTATTTGGAGTCCTGCACTAAAGGATGAGTAGCCCAGCTTGACTGGAGCAGGCCCAAGGCCTTTGGAGATCACACAGGCACTAAAATCCATATGTGAGATGTATAAACAGCAGGCAGTGTTTATTAACAGCATTCAATCCTTCAGCATGTACCCCATGCTTGCTAGCTCCACACTGTGGAAAGAGGAGCTGAAGTTTGACATACCTGGGCTGAGTGAGAGCAAAAAGCACATAGAATAAACCACAAACTGAAACAGGTTTTTACAAACATCAGTACAATGTGATTTTAGTATCCTGGACAAGAAATATAATTAAAATCATCATCTTATGTTGCTGCAGATTTGGAGATTATAGCTATTAAGGAACTCAAGAGGGCTCATCCTGACTTCTATTAGTGTGTCCATGTAGATTAAAAGTTTAGTTTGACATTTTGGGAAATATAGAATACCACTCTCATATCTGTCCATTGAATATGACGCTATCACCAGCAGCCAGTTAACTTGGCATTAAGACTGGAGGGAAACAGCTAGCCTGGCTCTGTTGTTTTTATTCTGAAGTCTTTCTGGTTGCTGATTTTATTATCTAGGCAGGCTAGCTGTTTCCCCCTGTTTCCAGTCTTTCTTGCTAGGCTAAGGAATCCCAGCCCTTCTTCCTCTAGTTTCATATTTACCAGACAGATATGAGAGTGGTATCAATCTTGTCATCTAAATCTTGGCAAAAAAGAGAACAAGTGTCATTCCCAAAATATCAAAGTACTCTGTTTGATGTTGGGGATGTGTTTACTGGGTACTCAGTATAAATTTAGTTTTTTCCACCTTGTCCAGTGCAGTAATAGTAATAGTAGTAATAGTGATTAGGTTAGGTTTCAAATTCCAGTACTCTCAGTGCGATTCTAAAGACACAGGATTATGTAGCACACTCACAGCAGGGTTATGTCATTATTCTGCAAAAGCAACAGCATTGATTTTTACAGGAGTCACTGCCATATAACACAGATCTCATGTATATGTATGGATTTCTTCTCTGCCAGGGCAGTAATGGCCACAAGGACATTTCAAGCACCCATCAAGCGCTAACAAGTGTTCTGACAGTCTGTATCCTTTTCACAAAGTGCTTTAACATGAAAGTTAGGCGGTGTACACGTACATAATTTGGCACCGCTGCTGACTAAAGCTCTGTGCATTACATTTCAGAGACATGCTCTCTCTGCTTTTGAACATCCAGTGTTCAAAAATTCCTTTTCTGCATACTCTAGCAGTGGTTTGAGGACGGATAAATGTGGGGGCATGAAATGAAGAAGTCAGCAAAATTCTCATCCTTATTGTGACTAAACACTAGGATGAAATATTTCTATTGAAAACAGGGAAAACCTACAACCAGTCTCTTATGTCTCTGGAAAAACAGAGAATCTTTGAGCTGTATCTCGGCGCAATGATTATAGTGGTGCAGAGTGGATGGCTGAGGTGGTCGAAATAGGAGCCTGGAGGATTTTATGACTTCTCTGAGTACAGGAAAGGCATGTCTGCCTCTGCTTCTCTCCTGGTTGTCGACCAAACTGTGATAATCTGAGAGGAGTGTGTCCACCACAAACAAAGGGCTTGCACATAACCTTACCACACAAGTTAGCCTCAGGTGAATTTGGTACTTGAGGCTATACTTATATTCTATGCACCTGAACATCCACCAAAACAGCCCAAACCTGACAGAGCAAGTAAAATCTGAGCTTGAAAAAGCAGTAGTTTGTGTTGTATTTTCAGATTTGCATATAACACCAGGTACAGACAATCATAGAGTTCTAAACTCTCTATGTTTAAACTTTCATCTAATGCACATGCATGGATGTCTTCACATGTCTCTTATGATATGAACTGTGCAATGGGTGTACCTCAACAACATTAGGCCCTCCATTATTTAGCTAATATAGTGATGATCTCCCACAACTGTGCCACAAGATAGAATTGCAAATGTATGCTGATGACACTATTTTATACAAACATGAAAAAACAACAATTGTTTCAGTTGCAATAAAAAAGATCACTTTGTGGCTCGATTAATCATATCTTTGTTCAAAGATCTTAATTTTAAGGAATGTTAACTTTAATTTTGTACTGTTTTTTCATTACATATCATTGTGTAATCATGACCTGCCACGTGACTGCTAATGAAAATTAACTCCAAGCTAACCTTGGCACATAACATGTATATTTATGTTAAATATTTTGCATGTTCCCTTACAAAAAACAACCAAACAATAAATCACATTTCTTGATGTTATTTATTGATTCATATTTCCATTATGTGGTATACATAAAGTCACAGTGAACAATGTTTTCACAAACACCTTTTACATTATGTCTGACATATACTTTAAATTCTCCTGTATTCACTAAACTTATTTACTATTGTTATTTTAATTGACAAAAAGCAAGTCTCAGGCAGAATACTCAAGGCTTATTCCTATAACTGCTTTCCTTTCGTTTGTTCTGTGAGCTCTCATGTTATCTATTGCATTAGTTCATTTGAACTGAACTGTGTGTCTTATCACAGTGTGTCTTGTACAAGTATGTGTGGAGGGATTATACCATGGCACACATTTTCCTGCTGAGGCTGGCTGTGCGGGCACCTTGAGTTACAGCCACTTCAAAGTCTGGTGTCAGTGGTCCATTAACCACTAGTAATTAAAGTGTCACTTTAAATGGCATTGAGTGCACTGCTCTCCCTAGACTGTTAAAAAAAAACACTGTAAAAGAAAAAAAATGTTGCATAGAAAGCATGGTTTCCTGCAGTCCACCCTCATTACCAGAATAAAGGCACAGACATTTTGGCAGTGGTGGTGTAATGATTCAATAGCAGGGCTTTCCATGTGGGCCCTATGTTACATGTTGGCTATAATTTCCTCTCTGTGTTCACCTATGTTTTGTCAGCTAGTAAATTTGTCATGAATTAATTGGAAGGTGCAAAATTGTGTCAGAGAGGCTGATTGGTGTTGAAATAACCTTTACTTTAAGTGCTCATTTCACATATTCTGGCCTTTATTTTCAAAAGGCTTCATATAAAGTCCAGATGCTACTGGCATTCACACTGTAGATTCTGTGTAAGGAAAGGACATATACTTTCCATACCACACAAGCACAGAGCAAATGAAAATAGAAAAATTTCAGAGTCCATTGAGAGAAGATTCACATGTCTGTTATAGATTCAACATCTGGCTAAAACATGATGAGCAGCCCTTTGAGAAGGGCTGAACCCTTGTGTTTGTATGTGGGGTATGGGCAAGCACAAGCAGACAGTGTACTAGAGCTTTTAAGGTATATTATGGTGGCAAATTATTTCCAAAAAAGGTTCAAATGTTGCTCAATTGCATTCACATTATGATAGTGTATATCCAGTATTAAATATACAGTTATAAAGTTTAAATAAGTTACTGCCATCGCACTGTCAGTGGTTTACTTTGAAGTTTTCACATAAATGACACATTCAGTTCAACAGTCGAGTGATTATGACTTTCTTTGGACAGACAAATAAAAAAAAGGTCTTGGAAAATTTAATTAGGTTTTCAGAGTTTTAAAGGCATTTTGCCTTGCCAACCTCAATATAATAACTGTAAAACTATTACAACCTGAGAAGTGTTGGTATTGGCCACTGGTCAGAGCAGGGGCAGTAAAACAGTGCCATTCGAGACAGACTGCCATGTGCTTTACATTTCATTTGTAATTCCATGAATTTGACAAGAACCTCTGATATTTGTTTGTAGTCCAGCAACTATACCGATGAGACACATTCAAATACAAAATGGTATTAATTCAATTTTTGACACTCCTTGATGTTTGACTGATGCCCAGAAGTTGTAACAAAAGCTTAATAGTTCCCTCTTATTACTTTTCCAGCAGTATAACATATGACGTTTTAGGCCCATGTCCAATACCCTTCCCACTGTCTGTACGGCATCACTTGAAATATTTCTGGGTGCATTGGTGTATTTGAAAAAAATTATTTTCTCACCTTCTTCATAAAAAACTGAATTTGAATCTACAGACACACTCAGTAAACAGTAAATCACAGACACATTGACGAGGCCTGCCAAACAGTTAAAGGAAATCCCAGAGAGCACACCTCAGGTAGGAGAGAAGGTTTGGTTAGCTTATGTGAGGGATATTTCCCAGCTGGATTCTACCCAGCACTAGATCACCCCCAGGCAAAGGCCAAAAAAGCAACAGCTGTAAACTGGTTAGAGTCACAGGAGGAGTCCAGAATCAATCTTGCTTGTTTTATTTGGTTGATGTCTCTCATTGAGCTGCTTTACTACCTGTTATGAAATATGGAGAGCTCTAGTAGTGTGTAAGTAAAACAAATCACAGGTAAGGGTCTCCGTTGGGGAATTATTTTTCACCTCATTTCTGCTGGGGTGAGGATAACTTACCTTCTCCTCAACTGGTTGCTTTCTGCAGGCAGCTGGGAAGTGTGCCAGAAACCCTAAAAATAAAGAAATGAGAAAAATTTAATCCCTATCACAAACATGCCAAAGCCAGGGGGAGATTAAAGGCTGCTTCCGAAAAATAACATTTCTGGAGCTGGACAATAATTCCATTTATTCCACAAGATATTTTCTTTTTACATGTGAGACTCTTTCTTAGGTTGGGAATAAAAATTGATGCTTTTGTTTTTGGTTGATATCATTTTACGCAGTAGCTGGGTCACTGAGGATTTTTTTTTGCCAGAAATAATTGAAGGTGATATTTTGGGTCAGTATAAAAAGGCTTCTGTGTCCCAAGTTTCTATTCATCAGACCATGAACTCAGAGCTAAGAGTGCTGATATCGCTTAAGATTAAACAAGTTCATTCAACAGTTTTATCATTCCTGTGGCAAACTGCATAGGTGAGCAGTAAATAGTACAATTTATTATAACTACATTTGAACAACACAAATGAAATAAACATAGATAACACAGACCATTTAATACTTGAATAAATTTAGTGTAGAGAAGTGTAATAAAATTATAAAAATTGATATGTCACTCAGTGTCTGAGCCATATAATAGAAAAAAATTATTGTGATTACACACATGCACATACAAAAAAAAAATTTCTTATTACAAAAACATATAAACGTCTTTCAACTGGGGTATAGCTCCCTGTTTTTAAGCATGATTCTATCACTAAGGAAATAACACCACACCTAAAAACACACTTATGCTGGCCATATGGTTCTGTTTGATAAGGTTCTTAATTTATTACCTTCTGGTTTATTCAGTAACTGAAGCCACTTTTGTTCCTCACAGACAAACAGTGAGGAACAAGAAGTATTCACTGTCTGATATGATTTGAGTAGTCTTAACAGAGACTCTTTGAGAAGTCTTAACAGAGACTTCTCAAAGAGAAAATGAAAATGATAAACATTTTTCATTCATAGCTGATAAATCCACACAAACACACTTGTTTGTAATCTGCAAACATATCTACGTCAATAGGGTGTACATATTACACATACATCTATTTGCATGTTTTGCTGAACATCTAATCTGTAGATCAGACCTGTTTGACATTCCTTAATAATCTGTACTGACAACAGACCACTAGAAAATCTAAAATTTGATCCTACCATAGATGTTATTCTAAAATACATGGGAAATATGAAAAATTAAACAAACAAACACTGTGAGAGCTGTTTTAAAATTGCTTAAAAAAACATTAAAAAACGAAGAAGAAGAAGAAGAAATACTTCAACAACTACAACAAATTATGCAGCATGAGAAGAAATAACCCCAGTACTGCCACTGAAGAACAACACTCCCCTCTGCTGTCCACCAGCTGCACTCTGTCCAACGGTTTTCATCTATTTTCATTAACTTGCTTCACCTGGCAGCTTGGCACATGATGGACATTAATCCTAACACCTGCATTAAGTGTAGTAAGCGTTAAAAAAATTACCCGGTATCTCACTTTTTGCAGCAACGCCATATTCCGAAACTTTCACTAGATGGCGTGAATACATCACTACTAAACAGGTGACACATTCTGTTGCTATGGTGATGACGCCGGTCACTGAGAATTGTAATATATCCCTGACAACCGGTACTTCTACATTTCATGTCATATATGGTTAGTAAAACTTGTTTTGCCACTTATGTTGTACTTTTTTAAATTCCAGCTGTGACTGCAGTTGCTAATGTTGGTAGATAGAAGTATTCGTTTTTGAATGTCTTAAGGCAAGAAATGATTTCCCTTGATTTCCCATGATGCATCGCTTTATTTTGTCTAGTAGCTCAGGGAGATGAGAGGAAACTGACACAGCCACCCTCCTCTCTTACCCGACCAAGGCGAGCCCTTGACAGCATCACCAACATGCCCCGCAAGGCGGAACGCACTTAGCCGGTGTGGCTAGTCTGGTCAACGACAATTTACAATCTTTTAGAAGATATTCGACGGCCGCTTATATTTAGCCATAAGGTAAGCCTTCCACAAGATAATGTGCTGTTGTAGCCTCGTTAGCTGTTGAGCGAGGCTAGCACAATTAAAGCCTCATACGTACATAGCTTGTATAAGGAGACTGCTTCATTCAGAAACATTTTAGGATTTTACCGTTTAATACAATTTTGCATATTTCTGGATTACATTTTAACGGGTGTTTTTCATTTCGGCAGTCTTCCAAGCAGGTTGACTTCAATGACATTTTAACTGTAATAATGGGTTTGCCTGTTATTCCTGTTGTTTCTTCGTCAGAAAATCTTAAACCGCTGAATACTTCGATGGCACCTGCTAATATGCAACCTATCCAAATCTTATAAACCAAACACTCTTATTGGGAGAAAAAAACCTGCTCGGTGGATTCAGTGTATGCCGAATTTACCAGGACACCTCCAAAATGTAAAAATACCTTGTTCGTATTCTGCCATTTCCTTTTGTGCATAACTGGTTGTTGTTTGGGTGTCGGATTGTAAAGGGACTTTGGTGTGACGTTTCCCCATTCAGCAGAGAATAGCACGTATCGGAGCTAGCTTGTTTGCGGTTCCTGTAACTGGACAGCTCCTCCCTGGACAGCAGCACTACATACCATTAGCTGCAAGGACAACCTTTGTGATAACCGCAGAAAACGTAGTGATGGCATCTTACGGTACATTAGGTCATAAAACAACGGGAAGTAACATGTTTTGAAGTCGTTCACAGTCACCGCTCGCCAGGCCCCGGTTTACGACCACTAACGTTTTGTTTGATAATGATAAAGAAGGTCATGTCCTGAATGATCTCGATGGTTGAGGGGCTTGACAGTAACGTTTGTGTAAAGTAATGAACCTTTGGCAGCTACTGCCAGCAGCGGTTTAATGTGGGTTTGGGGTGCTGTCCGCAATGCAGGTGCTGAAATTGAGAGTGCCGTCAACCGTCCCTGCCGGCTAACACGTAGCTTTATTTCCTGGTATAACTGTGACCAGTGTTTGTAATAGTTACACTGGTTTAGCTTTATTAATTTATCTGTTTACCAGAAATAATTAATGTTGACGTGGTAGATGATAGATGTTGAAGCTTCCTAAAACATGAACTTGAATATTACAGTGTTTTAAACGCATTTCCTAGCAACAAATTTAGATTTAGAGAAGACACGCGAAAAAAAAACCCATAGTCAAAATCCAAAGATGAAGTATGGACAGTAATTTTGTGTCCAAAGCTAACTGAGATAGCTGAACAGTGACTGCTAAGCTCTTGTTGTAGCTGAGGATATTAGCTACTAGCTAATGTTTCATGCTGCTGCAGTTCATTGATTATTTATGTTCTCTGTGTGGGGAAATAATGGTTTGTGTATTAGGGAAAGAAATACATGTCAAGTCAAAGAACATGTCATGCTGGTTTGACTTTAATCTTTGTCTTTTAAAACAGATGGATAGTGACTGATAGTTACTGATAGTTACTGTTAGATTTAGCCTCTACTTTGTCTCTGAACAAAGAGAGATAAACTTTATTGTCTCTTTAATTCCCTGAAGTTCTGTACTGTTTGTACCACTGACCCCTCCATTCTATGGCACGAGCCATGTTGTGAAGTTGGCTGAGGTAATGTCTTTGCAAATGGAAAGTTATTGAAGCTATTCTAGGAAAGGGATGGGATGAGAGATATGCTTGCAGTGCAGGGTTTACCGGAAGGACACCACATTACTCATCAATAATAGATTATCTCTTCATCCTTGATGACACACCATTGGCTCTATTTGTGATTACCAGACAGTGTTTTAGTCATCACGTGCTTTCCTTTTTCTGTGTAAGCAATGAAAAAAAAACAGACAAGTTCTTAAACTTGGGAGTGTGTCCAGCGAAGTGCCATGGGATATATTATTCATGCGAGTGAGTTGATGATGTAAGAGTGAGAAGCTCTGGGATGTTTTATTGAAGCACACTGTATGCAGGCAGAGGCTTTCTCTGCACTCAGGAGGGGTGTTTTTCGCAGGGATCAATGTGCTCTCAACTCTCAGCCCAGCACAGTTGTCTGGCAGAGGGTGGAGATGTTGGGACTGAGTTATCGTTTCTCTCTCTCTCTCTCTCTGGCTTGCCTCTGGAGACAAAGGCATCCAGTCGGTGGGGGGGGCAAAGCAAGGAAGGAAGAGGCCTGCTCAAGACTGGCAACCTCCATGCCACACCCAGTATCAATGTGATGTCTTATCAGTGTGTCCAGCTCTGATTTTTAAAAAAAAGTTTTTGCTCTTACTGAGCAGAATGAGTCACTCCTGCCATCTGTTGTGTTTATTAACATACGAAGCATAGAGAAGCTGTACTGTAGGACATGGACCTGATACAGTATTTCATTTTTAGACTTTTCAAATTTGCCACTTTAATTTTAGTGCAAGAATTGAAGTTATTTTGTTATCTTTCCTCTCTGCTGAGGAAGAGTATTTCCACTGGATGTTCTAATAAAATTACAATACAGTGTAGATTAGATCAGCCTATATTGGATTAGTGTTACCTTTCAGATGTATGTTTTTGAAGGCCCTCACTGCTCATTCTCAGGTTCTAAATCAATAGCTTCATTTCAGTAATTGGTCACTAATTACAGCAATCAAAAGCAGAGTGTTGTTACTTATGTCTACCACATGTCTTTCTCTGCTATGTGAATGTTAGTTTTACTCTAGCATCAAGTCTGACTAGACAACATTTATTCTGTATATTAACAAATGTGCATCTTCACTTTTTCTTTTTTTTCTTCAGCATGTTTGCTGTTCTTTTTTTTTAAATCAATAATTAAGTTTTTTTTTAGTGTCACTGTCACATGGCCTCTATTGTAGATGAATTATCTAATATTGATTAGTTTGAGCAGATTAAGGTGTTCAGATTGCAGAACGTCCCAAAACCCAGATGTTTATGGGCGAAAGGGTGAGAATGAACGGCCTGTTTGCCAGATGGGTTGACTTTTGTTTATCGTCTTCTCTCTCTCTCTCTCTCTCACTGTCTTCTTTCTCTGTCGCTCCTGTTTTCTGGCTTCTCTTTCTGAAGGTTGCAAGGCTGGTTTGTGTCCAAACATTATCAGCAATGGCATCAGCAAATGTTACCCTGGAAAATCAGCTGCACAGCGCACAGAAAAATCTGCTTTTCCTCCAGCAGGACCACGCCAACACATTGAAGGGGCTACACGCAGAGATCCGCAGATTACAACAGCAATGCACAGGTGAGACAAGTACACAAGTACTGACATTCTTCTCTTCATGCTGCTGTGGAATACCAGCACATTTCTGAACTTTTAAGACATCTGGAAACAGCAGAGCTAATAATAACTGTCAGTAATGATCATGATTTCCTCAAACTCATGTGGGATAGATGTACAACCTAAATGGTTATTTGGTACCAGAAGTCAACAAGCTGCTGTGGCGCTACTATTAAAGCTTTTAAGAATATGATGATTTATGGGAAACACACTAAAGCATTAGTGAACACACCCTCCACTGTAGTGATGCAACACAGACAAACGTGTATCGATCACACCACCAGTAATAGGCATACTCTGCACTAAAGGAAAGTGAGATGGCCATCCAGTTCAAAGAAAAACAGGACACTATATGCTTTAGCCCTGATGTCTCGTATCCCTGGCTAACCTCATCACCAAGGCTGATGTGGAACTCTCACTAATCTTGTTAAATGAGTACTCCACCATATGGAAAGGAGTGACTTGTTTTCCCCAAACATCCATCTCTGCTAGTCTGAGGAGCATGTTGTTTGATAGCTGCCCTGTTGCAGTGTCATGTGATGCAGACATGTGAGTAACCCTGTCCTTTTTTCACAGACCTGACATATGAGCTCACTGTGAGAAGCTCTGATCCATCAGGTAAGCCTCCATCATAGTGTACAGCACACACGCACATCAGTTTTACTGGTGACACTCAATGTCCTGTGTCTTTAGCAACAATCAATATTAATGTGTTGCAGAAGTGTTATTACAGTTAAGCTCGTCAGATGTGGTATTGTCAGTCTGTGATCTATCTAGAATTACTGTTGTGTGACTTGAGTTAAAATACTATTCTTACAAGGGAAGTAAAATAACAATTCATATAACGATACTTTATAAAGCCTGTTTCACTGTGTAAAATTAGAAATATTTAACTGATCTTTATTTTTTCCACCTGGTTAGATAATAGTATTCATACTAGTAATATCTCAGGGGACAAATGTATTTTTACACAAGTGGTTCAAATGCAGGTCTGTGTCAGTGGACAGGCCTGAGAGCAGAGGGCTCTGTTTGTTTCCTGGTAACAAAGTCCCACCCAGGAACCATTGCATTGTGGGACTCCCCACTGTTCATTAGCGCTCCCACTGCTCATTGCCAACTGCCCCTCCCCCCACGTTACCATGGCCATGAAATGGAGTCACAACACTGATCTGATTCAAACCCAGCTCCACTGTCTTTATTCTGGCTTGACAGTGCAGTTACAGTTAGAGAGGCCCCTAACAGGCTGCATGCAGTTTAATTTATTTACTGATGACTCCATTGATGTGTGTAGCTGAACAGGAAGCATGTCACATCTCACCAGGGTCACAGCATGTTATAAGCTTTCTAACATGGCTGGCCCAGATCTGAGTGATGTGATCAGGGCCTCCAGTTAGAAGCACTATCATGTTAGTGTGGGACATCGCAGAGAATCGGAGTGCAGGAAATGAGATTATCTGTCACAGTGCTAATGCACGGCCTGCAACCTGCTTAGTGCAGCAGGGCTCAGCTCCTCCATCTGGTGTGAAAATATACCACCCCCTTTTAAAAAATTAAGGGAAAGCAAACCTTGTGCTTAATAGAAGACTGAGTTTAGTTTTTTAAACCAGAGCACTTTGGGATATACAGTACACACATTTATGTGCATAGAACACAAGTGTATTGTATTTATGCACATATGCAGACGTGGGTGTATCAGCTGTAACTGGGTGGGGCACGGCAGGGTGGGGGAAGCAGAATGAAGGTCAGATGATAGCAGTGCCTTTGCTGTCTACACAGCTGTAATGTGAGACTGGAGCTCTCTGCCTACTGCAGATGAGTCTCCATGGGATCATACTGTCTCTGTCAACTGAAAGACTGTCCATACTCAGTGTCTGCGCTTAATGTACTAAAGATTGGTCTACTCTAGGGAAATGTGTGTCTCTGGGTGTGTATTTCTTGTGCACACTCATTCATGTGTACTTATGTTTACTACAAGTATGAATCTGTGTGTATACGTCAGAGCTGCTAATTTAACTGCCTGTTATTGTGTGTGCAGACAGCAGTGAGGTTCGTTGCAGGGAGCTACAGAGGAGGTGTGAGGAGCTTGAAGCCCAGCTGAAGAAGAAGGAGGAGGAGAACACAGAGCTGCTCCGAGACCTGGAGCAGAAGAACGCTATGATCTCTGTCCTGGAAAACACCATCAAGGAGAGGGAGAAGAAGTATCTGGAGGAGCTTAAGATGAAGAGCCACAAGCTAGCTGTTTTGTCCGGGGAGCTTGAGCAGAGAGCAAGCACCATTGCTTACCTTACCTCACAGCTTCACGCCACTAAGAAGAAGCTGTTGGCTGGCAGCTCCTCTGAGGCCAGCCCCAATGTCAGTCCAGTCACCTCATACAAGCCCACGCCTCCTCCAGCCAAGGACAGACAGCCTGAGACCCCACGTCGGCGCATGAAAAAGAGCCTCTCCCAACCTCTTCACCCAGAGTTGACAGAGGTGTATCGGCTCGGCCCAGATGGGAAGCGGCTGGTTTTGCGGGAGACGGTTGACGCCATGCCAGACCCCACACCCTTTCTGCAGGCTGGGAGAGACTCTCCTGAGCCACAGGTGGTGCGTGAACGACCTGCCGTCATCCCTCCCATTGCGTCTGAGCGATCCCCTGTCCCTCCCCTGGGAGCTACCGCCAGCCCTCGTCACAGTCCTGCTCGAGACCGTCAGTACAGGGCTCACGTGGGCGTGGCACACCGCATCCCGCACGGCACCCCTCCCCTGGCCCCGCCGCAAGCAGAGCTGGAGACACTGGCAGTGGACCAGGTCAATGAGGAGAAGGTTGTGCGGAAGCGCTCAGGAGCGGACAGGACAGTTTAACACTGTAATGCTAACATGCACATAAACGCACACAGACATCTACTGTATACACACTACACTGCAAGAGCAGGAAGGAGCCTGGCCCACTGTGTAGCCTGCTTTTTACGCAACACTGCAATATAAAGAAAGAAATTACAATATTCTCACTTTGTTTATGGTATTCCATGAAGACTTTTTCTTTAATATAGTAGAAAAGGACTACTATCAAGCATGCCAAATGTTTCTTAATTACAACCCACTGAGATCTTGTATTACACATGTTGATTTTTTGCTCAGACCTTCACTTCACTCCGTCTTATGTGGTGCGTACAACAAACTCTCAGCCAAATATCTGCATCAGTGCCTGCTCGACCGGTTCTACCATACACAAGCTGTGCAGTGTAGTCATGGCTAATAGTTAACTCTACATATCTCTGTCCGCTCCATCTTCTCAGCAACAGTTTGGGCATATCAACAAACTATATAACAAGATGTCTGCAGCTGCATAGGATAGAATTGAAATTATTAAACTTAATACTACCCAAATGTCTTTCATCTTCTTGTGATATCAGTATAATAACGTTACTGTAGGTACGATCTGCATAATGTGCAATTGAAATATGTTGGCTGTCAAGGTGAAGGAGCTGTAATTTCACCTTGCTTTTGTTGACTGGTGCAGCAGCGGTGTACATGTTTAGATGCAGTATGAAATGGTGAACACGGCGAATATGTGTGTGTGTGTGTGTGTGTGTGTGTGTGTGTGTGTGTGTGTGTGTGTGTGTGTGTGTGTTTGTGGGGTGGAGAGAGAGAGAGAGCGTGTGTTTCAGAGAGCAATGAAGGCCATTGAGAGAATTAATTAAATTCTTGCTTAAACAATATCCATTGATATTATTTGTGATACAAGGGCATTTTTGAAAACACTGCTGTAATAGGATTTTGTGATATTATTAACTGTACTTTATAAAGGCTGTACATTTGTAATGAATTCTTTTTTTAATTTATTGTTTAAAAGAGACCACAAAAGCACCTCAGCTGTAGATGGTAGTTACTGTTCCACCAACCTGATGATAATTATAATCACTTAATAACCTGCTTTTCACATTAACGCCACTCTTCCTTGAAGTATAGAAATCAATACAATAAAGCAATGCTTTTTTTTGGTTTGGTGATGTGGTTTCTGTATATACTGAAGGGAGAAAAAGTCTCTGGGAAGAAATCTTCTTCCAAAAGATATTCTCTCATTTTACGTTTCGATGATGACTCTGGAGAGCACCAGAGTCTAGCCCGAGAATCTCCAGTAGGTGTTCAGTTTGGTTGAGACCTGGTGATTGTAAAGGCTGTAGCATATGATTCACATGACCATACACATCAACTCATTCAGTGCCCCTTTGTGCCCTGTAACAGATGCTGCAGTTAGTTATTGATAGCAGGGTGTGATAAGAGCAGTAATGACATTATATGTGAAAGTCAAATCTTGCTGACCACAGAACTGCTCCACTGGATGAGGTGGAGGTGAAGTGTTTTGTTAATGTGCACTTCAGAACTGCTCATCAAGAAAGGAAATAGTGACCATTATGCACCAACAACTATTCAGTATCATCTTAATCAGATTACAGTGTCTCTCAGAAAAGGCAAGTAAATCTCTTGGGGAAAGCATTGTGCCTGTGTTAATATCAATATGTGTGTAGTTCAACCAGCTGGCCACTTGGTGTCCTCCTTGAATCACAGTAAAGGTTCAGTGATGGAAGTACTTGGAAGGACTTAATACTACCATGCACTCAAAAACGCTTTGTGTTAGAGTGATACTGTGGATTTCTTTTCCTGAATTGAAATAAACTGCTCAAGTGCCCACCAATAATAAATTGTTTAGCTCATATCTGTCACATATGCCTGGCCTACCTGAACAAACACTGGTCATCTAGTTATAAAAATAACTTAACTAAAACACAGTTGTCATGAAAATATATCAAAATAATTGGCTTAAAGAAAAAGGGTGTTTGATTGTAATACTCTGTAAATCTTGAAATAATATTCATTCATACAATTTTATCCCTGGTGTGGATTTGGCAGGCATAAATAAAGCACATTTTGATTCCAGTATTGAGTAATCTCTAACAGATTGCATTTTAATGGTCTCTGTCTCTCAACCATCCAACATATTCATTATCTGAAAACATGAACCTGGCCTGTGTGTTTCAACTCTCTGTTCTGCCATTGTTACAAATATGTATCCTAATGTATATATACATTTATGATACTTCAAATAACTAAATTAACTAAATTTTAAGTCCGATTTTAAGAGCAAATGTCAAGTATTTATGTGTGATATTTGAACTACTTATATTTTGTATTCATTTCGGTCAAGTCAAAGATATTGTGATACAATTACATAGCAACGCCTTTCCTTTTACTTTGAGATTTTAAAAGCACAGAGGCTGGGCTTTAAACTATCAATAAAGCTTTGCTATGGTCATTGGAGTTCATTTTGTTTCTGTCAAAAATGTCTGTATGACTGACAATGACCCCTGGTGGCGAATGTACTGCATATTCTTAGCTCAAAAAAACAAAACCATTCACACCTACGGCCAATTTAGAGTCACCAATTAACCTGACTGGCATGTCTGGACTGTGGGAGAAAGCAGGAGTACTCAGAGAAAACCCACACAGGCACAGGGAGAACAGGCAAATTAGGGTTCAAACCCGCAACTCTCTTGCTGTGAGGTGACAGTGCTAACCATGTTACCGAGATAAAATGTATGTTAAAATTTTGTTAAATTGGGGCACCCCCATAGCCAAAAAGTTGGGGTACATACCACATTGGTGCGTGCCCTGAGCAGCTGGTCCCCGGATTGACTCCCAATATTTCAAACTTTCCTCTCTAAAGGTTCAGAACACCAGGAAACTCCAAAGATTAAAACAGGATCAGATTTACATGTTGCAGGCTGTCTGTTACGACTACAGCCATGTTTGCCATTGTTTTTATACCATACACTAACTGCCTATGGTGTCTGCTGCTGGTGACTCCCTATGCCAGTTGAAAGTTACACTGGCCCACAAAGATTGTAAAGAATAACGAAAGAGTGTAATTCCTCCTGAGCTCTGTATTTGCTTCTAACACTCTGATATACAAATATCACAATGAAAAAGTGATTAAAATAAATTTTATTTTGAGAAACATATTTGGTTAAACTCACTTCAGGTAGGCTTTTCAGTTCTCACAGATATGTTGCAGTGAGGCTAAATATACGTATGGTTGTCATAAATCATTTGGCATAATTTTCTGTTTCCTTTTTTATATTTACAGTTAAGAAGGCCACTTAATACACTTTACAGGACTGCCAATGGGAGACGTTTACAAACATCAATAAACACACAATAAACCACAAATACAGTTGTTCTCTTATTCTTGTCAAAAAATACCACAAAATTAAATGCATTCCTGATGGTGGTGGCGGCACAGCAAAGAATATTTCAAACTGTTAAAATATTCTTTTTTGACTTGAGAGCCTTCAGATACTCATGGCAGATCAGATCTGAAAGCTTTCAAGTCTAAGAAAGACACATTTAAAAATTCTTTGTGGCTTGTCTCCACAGTAAAGGCATTCTTACTTTCATTACATGAAGGAAAGTGCCTTGTTTTCATCCTGATACTTATTTTACAACGTCTCTGATAATGATTTAGCAGTTGCTAAACTACTACTTAAGTGCATTGTTTTAAAACTTCTATGAACTCTGGCTCGCAGAAAATGTTTAAGAGATACACTTTTTGTTGATATGTTAATGCTGAAACTTGCCATGTGTTACTGATGCCATCACTGTGCCGGCTCTAGTCTCTTGGCAGGTGATGTCATTCTTTTCTGTTGAAAGCCTGGACAGAGAGAGGACATGTGTTACTTAAAAACATTTATATGACAGCCCAGTAGAGAAAAAAATGAAGAGAAATCTCAAGGTACAAACCTGAATCTGTAAGGGTTAACTGATTCAATTCCTCCTCCAGCTGCTCAGTGGTAATATTCAAGTGGCTGTGAGGTACAGCGGGTAGACAACTAAGCAGGTCTCTACCTGGGAGGCACGGCTCCCCAGAGGGCCGCAGACCGTTTGCTGGAACTTCAGGCAAACCTGAGATGGAATCTGGCTTTGACTCGTCTAACAGAGATTTCAGTTCTTCCTCCAACTCATCCATGTCTTCATCTACCCAAAAAAGATTAAAAAACTTAGCTCTCATTGATAGTCATATTGACAATATACTGAATACAATACATGGCAGTAATGAAATGACATACCTGTGCTGGTCACACCACTGGATATAGTTTGATTCACCTCATCTTGGGTGTCACATAGCTGGTGAAATGAAAGATAAGTTAAAGATACTTGAGAGATATGCTGAAAATAATAATACACACAAGTCCTTGTTAAAATAAAGAGCTACCTCCTGGATTTGGTCCACAAGGCTCTCAGCACGCTCCACAGTCACATCCTTCAGAGACAGTCTCAGGGCAGACACTCCAGCCTGGTACGCTTGCATAACCTACAGATGTGTTCAGCACACACTTTAAGCACTGACAACAAACTTGGGTACACACAACCTTCACCGAATAGAGGGAGGTTTATTACCATCTTATCAGTCTGTGATTGGGCTATTCTGTCCAGGATTCCTCTGATGGACTCCAGCTTGGCAAACAAGTTGTCTGCTCTCTTTTCCACCCTCTTGCGGCCTCTCAAACACCTCAGTGCCTGTGGAATAGATGGTGAATACAACCAACTGAACTGATTGCTATGGGATACTTGGTATAAAACAGGTTTTTTACAGCTAAACATGAGCAGTAACCTGTGACCTCTTCCCTTCCGTCAGCAGAAGTTTTGCCTCCTCTCTGCACCTGCACGAAGATAATGTACAGCAAGTTTTGCAATAGTCACAGAGTCTGAACTGTTTGAATGCAGTGCAATCAGTCTGGCCTGACTAATACTCCAGTGCCTGGAAATGGATGGCTCAGGAATCAGGTTGCACACAAAGCACTATATTTCTGAACAGAAGCAATGTAATGCTGGCTATAATAATCCTAATCCTATAAAATAATAATATGATAAGACAAATCCACACTTGATTTGACCATTTTCAACACAGCACCATGGACTTTACTCAAAATGACTGACTTTTTCCTTGTTTATGACTATTGATATTTATATAGACAAGGTATCACTATAAGCCATTATAGACTTCCTGTTTTTTCTACACATGTGCAAATAAACAAATACAAATTAGTAACACATTCCTACCAGTTTATCATCAATCAATCCTAAAAATTCTACTTGTAGTTCATATTTGAGTTGATGTACTTGTCTGCCTCCAGGCCCAGTTTCTCCACCCGCTCTCCAAGCAGCTTCTCACTGCGCTGCAGCTGGTAGATGCCTATATCCACATCACTGACTGCAGAGACGCGGTCCTGCCCCGGCTGACAAAACTTTACAATCTGTAAAGAAGACGCAGAAAGGCATAACAATTGCTTCCATAAGATGCCTCTAAAGACTATGACTGAAAAGTTTCTGGACGTGTAGGTTACTTTACCTTCTCGCCTTCATACAGTGAAACTGTCACTTGTTTGTCCCTCTGCAGCTGCAGGAGGGCCATGCACAGGGTGCTCTCATCAGCACAGACGTCAGAGGAGAGAGCACAGAGCTCTTGAAACGAAAGGATGGAGCGGCTTGCAAATTCACTGCTCCTGTAGACCCTGAGTAATTCTGTTGCTTTCTCCTGGAAAACATAAGAGAATAACAGCTGCCACCACAACCTTTACGATCCAATTAAAACATCATAGATAAGGAAATCGAAACCGTGGCTACAAGTTTAACCATGTCCAGATTACCTGTGGTGGTACAGTGGTTCACCCGCCAGTTTGCAGATGATGCACATAATCTTTCAGTTTTTGTTCAGATGCACAAAAAAAATAGTTTAGTTCAATAATTAGTATGTGCTGCTGCAATAGAAATCTCAGGGGACATTAAGGACAACATTAATGTAATATATGGCACCTCCCTGTAATAACTGAAAGCAAAACTATGAAGCAAAAAATATCAAGTATCAAGTATCATGGTGAGTTTGACAAACCTTCACCAGTTCAATGATAACAAAGGACTCCTCCAAAGGGACGCGGCTGCTTCCCAGCAGGGTGGAGAAGGTCCATTTCAGAGGCTTCACCAGCAGCAGGCCGACACCCCAGGACAGCCAGCCACAGTCTACATTGGCAGCAAACTCTGACTCCCTCTGGATCTTCCCACATCTGACAGAAGTTAAATACAGGAAATTCAACCAAACTAAACCCAGACAGAAAGGAACAGTCAGCAGTGGCAAAGCAGACAGAGATAGTCACCTGGCCATGGACTGGAGGACAGTCGACAAACCCAGCGGTGATTTCTCTTTCCTCTTAAAGGTCTTGTTCAGCTCCTGCAGATTGACACATACGGTGCCGCGATCTCTGCAGCTCTTAATGATCAGAGCCGTCCAGAAGTCCATCTTACTGTCCCAGTCCGTCGTGTTGACATCTCGATTCTCCTTGAAGTCGGAGAACATGAAATTCATCCGCTCGTCGTCGTCCCAGTCCGGTGGAAGGCTCATTTCGGTGGAGTTAGACATTTGCAATAACCGAAGCTAAACTTAGGCTAAACCCGTGTGTGCCAAGCAGGAAGGACTGGCAACTAACGTTAGCTAGTTTAGAGCCCCGTTAACGTTTTGTTAGCTAGCAACGTCCACTACCAGCCCTCACTAAATATAACGACTTAACGCCAAACAACATGTATGTTCAGATACCGTCTGTTGAGGCAGAATTCAGAGCAGTAGATCATGTCACCGCCAGCTTTCACGGAAAACCCTTACTTCACCATGATGCACTGAAATTTGGCTAACACATGAGCTAACGCAACAACATCAACAACAACACACGGTTGTACGAGTTTTATAATTCAGGACCGTACGGGAAAGCGGTGTCGTCTGCCCTTAAGTGCAAACACGTCAATTCCACCCACGCAGACGCATCGAAAAACAAAGCAAGTGCACCTAGAAATCTGCTCAAGAATATCACTTATGCGCCTCACATGCGCATATACGACGTTCACAGTATTTTAAATGTGTTTTCTGCACAGTTTTCGTCCTTTCTCCGTTATTTTGTTATTTGGTGTATAGTCCACAACTCAAACTGCAACATTTCACAGCATTACATTTCGATGATGTAGTCCTCTTTGTTGATATGCAACACAAGAGAAACAAGTAGTTGCTGCAGGTGTTGTGTTTTGGGGCTACCATGTTATAATCACATAAGGCATGGGACACAGGATGTTTTTTAAGGGCCATAAACAGCATTTAATTACACCCCCCTCTTGCCCACCCTTACATGTGCAAATGTACCCAGCAACAATACAGTTTGTGACTGTCCATTTAAAAAAAAATGGCATTAGAACTTTTTATTACTTTGATATACATTCTCTAATCTTGATATACCTCCAATAAATCCCCAAATCTTCTATGACATCTTCCAGTTATCAAAGTTGCCAAAATTGCTAAATGCTCCAAAATGCACTTTAGTAAAATCAACACAAATGTCCTAACAAACTTAAATTACAAAAGAAAAGAAAATAAACAGATAAATACTTGAGTAGGTTCACATTTTCGATTAATTTTTGGCCCTCTTGTTTAGTTTGCTCATGCCTCAGGCCAGCGCTGATCCCATGTTTTTATTGCAGAACAAACATTAAATCCAAAACAGATTCAAGAATATCTCATATATAAAGATAAACATAATCAAGGATTTAAAGTATTGCAATGGTAAGTATTGCTTGTTTTACATAGTTATTTCATTTGTACAGTGTCATGCAAAATGCTACACAGATAAACTACATCATGTCACTTACAAAATTCTCGTAGTTTTATGATCAGTTATAATTTCCAGTCTCATCCAGTGAATAAGTCAGAAGATGCACATGCACTTCATTTCCACATTAGTAAAGTACAATATACAACATAATATTTTGAAAAAATAATTGGATGGCAAAACAGAAACAGTGATGCAACAGTGACATAACACTTATGTTGGCATCCTACCAATGTTGTGTCTGATCACATCATTTCATTCAGATGTTGAGGGATAGTACATAAAAAGAGATTAATAATTTAATTAGTTGCCTCACTTAAAACATCAGGTGAAACAGCAGACCTTTAGTACATGGCTTAAACATTTTTGCAGTCTTTCATTTATTTGGCACATGTTGCTATATGCTCAGAGAAAGCTCCTTTCTCTCTGGCTGTAACATGTCTACTTGGCACTGAGATCTACCACCAGGTGCTGGTAGGCCAGGGTGTTGCCTTTGAAGCTGGCAGCCAGCAGAATGTCCTTGTTGTCGACAGATACCAGGCTGAACGCCCGCGGGGCTCTCATGTTGAGCTCCTGGAAGGGCTGAAAGCGCTGAGTGAGGTCATCCCACAGGTACACTCTGGAGAAGGAGAAATCACTTCCAAGAATAAGGTACTGGCGTAGGCCCACTGTAAAAGGATACACTGCCATTGAGCCCCGGGACGGGAGAGTCTGGATCTCTATGAAACGCTGCCCTTCCCAGCGGAGGATCTTGGAGTCGCCAATGAAGCGCGTGAGGCAAAGGTAAAGAACTTTCCTCACCCAAAAGTGCTTAACCATCTGCACGTCGGCCAGCTCTGTGATTTGGGAGTAGAAAGCAAACTGCCTCTGGCCTCGGCTCCACTGGTAAACTACTGGTGGTTGAGAGGCGCTTGAGAGGATGAGGTGAGGCTTTCCCCCAACATCCAGGAACTCCACATGGGTGTCCCGATGCCAGGGATGGAGCGATTGGTGGGAGTAGAAACCATTGCTGTTCCAGCGATAAATGCTGGTGGAGCCTGCCTTGGAGCTGTCTGCTACTACAAAGTACCACTCTCCATCCAGCTGGAAGGTCTCCACAAAGTTGGGCTTCCTCACTCGAGTGGTGTCTATGTCTTGGATCTTTACAAAGCGCTGCGGGTCCTCTTCCCACCTGTGATAACATCAAAGTTGTCATAGTAGGTGTTCAGAAAGTTTATACAATTAAAGGAATAGTTTGACATTTTGGGAAATATGCTTGTCTGCTTCCTTGCTGAGAGTAGATGAGAGGATTGATACCGCTGAACCAGCAGCCAGTTAGCTTAGCTTAAAGTGAAAAAAAGGGGGTAACTGCACCAAGAAATAGTCCAGCACATAACACACTGTAAAAAGGGAAATTTTAATTCGTACACTTCACTGTTTGTGTAGATTGAACAAATAAGATGTAACATGTTAATTAGTGAGCTTTAGAGATGCTGGTAGGTGGCTACAGCTACAGCTGAGGGTGGTATCAATCTTCTTACCAAACTCTCAGCAAGAGAGCAAATAATGTTTTTATGTTTTTATGAAAGTGTTTAATTATTCCTTTAAGGTCATGTTGACAACAAAACACTAGCTAGCTGTAGGAAAGATTAAGTCTCACTTGTAGATATGAGATCCACCAAAAAGTTGAGCCACAACCATGTACAGTGTGTTGTTTATCACCACTGGTTTGCAGTACACAGCAGAGCGAGCTGCAACACAGACACACACAAAAACATCAGAATTCTTTTTTTTTTTTTTGGACACTCAGTTGTTCACTTTTTATGGTTTCAGAGCCTGCAACTTACAGGTGATGTTGTGAAACCTCCTGAAGACCATCTCCACATGATCCCATACATACACGGTGCAGAACCCTGAGTCAGGCTGAGCAAAAGCCACAAACTGATCTCCATTGAACTCATAGGACTCCACTGACACAGAGTGGAAAGGGAAGGTTTCATAAACAGCAAAATCTATTGGAAGAAAAAACAGTATGACAGAACTTAGAGACCAAAACATGATGCCATGACATCACCTGTCGCAAAAAGTTCAGAGGAGGCAGAGACAGAGTAAAACCTGCGCTGATGCAGCTGAAGTCTCGTGGTACGAGATCATGGATTCTGCGTCCCTGGAATTCAAAGGGGCTGGCACAGTAGATGGCAGGAACAGAAGTGTTGGTCTTCTCCATCCAGTCTACCAGCCATTTGATTTTACAGTCACAGCGGAAGGAGTTCCCCCGCAGGTCTCTGAGAAACAGATAGAGAAAAGAGAATTTAAATCCAAAATGATCAAACATAAATCTTTCAAACCTAACAGGAAGGAACACCAGATAATAAGTGCATCAACATAGTTTGAATTAGAAATAAACCACACTCTCGAGCCACACAGTTTTGCAGACAAGTGTGGTAGTCTGCTAAACCCTCAGGGAAACCCTATGTTTTGTTGTGACAGATTGTAGGGTCAAAGCTTGGGATGTGGAGCCACTGTTTTGATTTCAGCATGGGCACACTTACAAATCTGTGAGGATGTCTAGATGTTTGAAGAGATCTCTAGGTAGCTGTTGCAGGTTGTTGTTTGAGAGAGATCTGGAAAAAAAGAAGAGGTACTTATCATAATGCCTGGCAGCTTGTGTGGTCTGTAATTGCTAAATTAGCTGTGTCTCCATCATCTTAGCTCAACAGAATACTCACAGATGAGTCAGGGATTTGAGTCCTCTAAAAGTGTACTTTGAGAGAGACTGGATGTCATTATTCTCAATGAACCTGAGAAGAGAGGAAAGCGCTCATGTGTCATACAGTGACAACAAACTCTGAAATTCAACCAGTATTATGTAATGTTATTCTTGTTTGGAGAGGAGGTTTTTTTTCTTTGTGGAGGGTACAATAGAAGTGTGACTGTAAGTAAGTAATAGCAGATCTCTGATAAATTTACAATGAAAAGGTAATAACCAAACTAGGACGAATAAGGAACATGCCTAAACTCACAACAAATGAGGATGTGACAGTACAAATGAATATAAATAATAATAATATTTTACAAATTTTCACTGAATTTGATAGATCCTATCTACTAATAAAATAAGAGTATTAACTGCAAAAAGGTAATACATTAAATGACTCTTAATGGTAAATATTCATTTCTTGCCTTTGATTAATGTTGTAAAAATGAGACAGAGTACAGCGCAGTATTACAAAGGTCTATGTGTCAGCACCATTTGATCCCGTCCTGTCTTTGTATTGTCTATTGATAGTCGAGGACATACAGCATGTGCAGACTTTCTGGAGGTGGCTGGATGTGAAAATATGACTTGATTAGCATTCACAGCAGGCAGAGGCAGTAGTGGCAGTGATGCAGAGAGGCCTGATGGCTGGGACACAGCCAGAGCCACACACACACACACACACAGTGTACAAGCCTGGGGCATGGCCACCACAGAGAGCACACTCCAAGTCATCAGCTAACTACTTTCTAAAGCCCATCAATTCACAGAAAGGCATATGCAGCTTTATCACAGATGCAGTGTGCTCCATGCTGCCGTAGGAGGATTTATTTTCAGTTTTACTTTTGGCATTCTCTGCCACACTGCAGTCCAATCCTAAAATCTTCCAGCACAGCCTCAAGTCGGGTTAATTTTATCCACTTTACAGAGAAATAAAGCTACTTATACTTACAGTAAACTCATCATCCACAAAAGTAAAAATCACAGGACAGGTAACTGAATAAAAATAGCTAAAAACTGTCTTTTAATACAAGTCTGTCTAACTTACTTGAGTACCATTATCGTATAATGGTAAATGCTAAAACATAAAGTAGCAGTAGCACAGGGAGAGAAGAGTTACAAACAGCAAACTGACTCAGAAACAGCATTTTCTATTTCCAATATTAGCTACTGGTCACACCAGACCAGGCTAGGCTGTAGCAACAAAACCCCTCTGTGTATTGACCTCAGTAAAGGTGCATTGATGCTAATGAGTCTCACTTTCAATGTGTCAGAGAAAGAATGTTTTATTTCTTTTTTTAAAGAAGTTACATAGACTCACTTTAAAGCTATTTCTTGAATAAAAGGTGAGCATATACACAGTGGTACATCTTATTTAGATATTTTTGAAAATCGGGTACACCACAACACAGTAAAAAAATCATTTTAAAGTAGTACTATTTTCCATTTAGTGGTATAAAGTGAGACACTCACAGGTACTGCAGATGAGACAGACCAGCAAAGGCATCATCAGCTATTGCAGTGAATGTGTTGGAGTTCAAGAGCCTGCAGAAGGAAGGAAACAGTGATCAAATCATATTGATGATGTTGTATGTGTCTAGCTAAAGTTAGAGGGAAACATCTAAACAACTGATTGCCATTTCAAGTATTTAAAAAAATCATTAGTTTCTGTTTTTATAAATGTTTTATAAAGTGAATAACCTGCAATCATAAAAATATTTGCAGTCTCAACAACATAAAACATTCACAGTATATGAAATAACTATAACGCTAAAGTTCTGAACAATAAGATAAATACATTTTGAATTTAAACAAACACACACGCAGACCTACACATGAACACACTCTCCTGATTGCATCTGAGGAGATAAACAGCCCTTTGTCTTGCAGAGCACAACTGAAGGGAGTCAGTCATTGGCAATGGCACTGATACAGAGCCACTTTACACTTTTATTACTGCTATGTCACCACTGTTTTCAATAACCATTCATTTCTAGTAGCTCAAGTCCTCTCATTGTCACTGCAAAACAAAAGATGTCTGAGTGTGCTACAATATCAGCTGTGTGAAAACTGAATACCTGCGATATAAACTGTTGTGGCTATATTTTTAAATAGGGACGATGTAAATGGTTTTGTAAGAGATACTGAATGAAAAGTGTAGGATATTTTGCGATTGTGGTAATGTTCTGTTGGGTGGGTTGGAGCACTCACAGGAACTGCAGTAGGTGAAGGTGTGAGAACGCTCCCTCTGGGATTGTGGTGAATGCTGCGTTCACC
Organism: Lates calcarifer; assembly: GCF_001640805.2. Classification (NCBI taxonomy): domain Eukaryota; kingdom Metazoa; phylum Chordata; class Actinopteri; family Centropomidae; genus Lates; species Lates calcarifer. The sequence goes on from NC_066845.1 coordinate 17,135,307, forward strand.
ATGGTCCTGTTCAGACAAACAACATCGGTTACCATCATCAGATGTTTCCTCTTAGCTTAGGTGTGACGTCATCAGGTGTTTGATGGTTTAAAACATCTTATTCCCAACATGAACCATGTCATATTTACTCCCTCTAACCCCCCCCTGTCTCAGGACATGTCTGTCCTTGCAGTTTAAAAACCAAGGAGTGCTAAATCTTTTAAAAACTAGGACACATAACTTCTGTCTTCACTTCTTGACTTCTTCTCTATTGTGAAATGAGGACACCTCCACCAGCCTGCACTCTTCAATTCCCTCCGGCTGTTTAAACTCAATATTTACTCCACAGGAGATTGGGGGTCAATATGAGATGAAAGGGAGTACAACCTTCCCCCCATCAAGTGTTAAGCTTTCCACTTCATTATATGTATTCCATTTATTGAGCGTATCTCTGTATTCTTCTCAAGATTAAATCTGTCAGAGGAGAAGCAGGTCTCCTGCAGCGAGATAGGGAATCTATTGTTAGTAATCCTCCCTGGAGCTCGACAGGATTTCACTGCTGTGCTCCCTCAACTAAGTTCAGCATATAGCAGTGGGACATTATTATTTTTATATTATGTAATGCTGGCTGGTTTACAGCTCTCTGCCAATGCAGGAACACATTGCACCAAGAAAGCTTCAACAGGGAACATATACTGTGAACCTATATTCACTTTTAAGTACGACAAGTAGGGATTTTATGCATCATTACATAATGGAGGGTGACATCAGTGATGTAGCCATCTGTACCAGCCTGCATACTGCTGAGACTTCATACAGCCAGGTTATGAAAAGATGCTTTTGATGAGTGAAAGGCACACACATGATTTTTTTGGACTCACAGAGAGATGATTCCAGGAGGGAAGCTCTTGGGGATAGCCTTGGTGTCCACACAGAAGGCACTGTCTTTGGTGCAGGAGCAGGTCGCAGGACAACGGGGTATCTTGGGGGCTCTCCTGGCGTTTGATTCCCTGGGCAGGCAGAGACACAGACACAGAACACACAAGCAGATCAGCCTCAGCCATCTCGGTCCGAGCTCCAACATCCTTAGGCGGGAGGGAAGGGGGAAAGCCGCGTGAGTGGGCTTCTTGAAGTTTCTCCTCAGTGGCAAGTGGCTTGTTGAGAGGCGATGGTCAGCCTGACTACAACCCCAGCAGCTCTGATAATGCTGAGCGCAGAGTTGAGAGAGACAGCATGAAAGAGAGACAGAGATAGGGGATGGGTGAGAGAGAAAGGAAGGGAGGGAGGAGGAGGGAGGTAAGGGTAGTCCTGTGTGTATCCTCTGTGGGTGTGGGTGCTCTGCAGCTTCCCTCGATCTCTCTCTCTGTCTCTGTCAGGGGCTGCTGCCAGAGTGCACACTGCAGGAATGACGAGCACGGCTGCTTTCTCCGCACTAGAACCTGTAGGCAGCGTCGCTGACAATGAATTATTTACTGTTGCACACGCAGAAAACCTTAAAAGAACTGCAGCAGGGAGGTGGGAGATGAGGTCGGGGTGGAGGGTGTGTGTGTGTGTGTGTGTGTGTGTGTGTGTGTGTGTGTGTGTGTGTATGTAGAAGGTATTTATATTCTGGCAGTTTCTGAACAGCAACCAGTGCTGAGATTTCTTTGAGGGTATGGAGGTACAGTACAGTACTTAGAAGAGGAAGAATAAGAACCTATGATGAAACCAATATGAAGGCCTAAAGTACAATATACATGAGTATAAACATAAAATCTGGTAGTTTAAAGCATCTGTCCTTCATTGAACATTACATCTAGGATTGCAACTAACAGTTATCTTCATTATCAATAAATAAATAATTTCTCAGTTAAATATTTAAATGTTTGGTCATTCCTGTCAGCAAATGTCAGTGAAAATGCCCATCATAAGTTCTCAGAGCCAAAGGAGACAGCTTTAAATATCTTGTCCTTTCAAAGGACAAAAGTAAAAGATATTCAGTTTGTCATATAAGCCAAAAGATGTTCACATTTTATTATCATGATCATCATAAATTATGTGAAATTAGATTTGGGAAAAGAGGCTTCAGGTAAAGATTCATATAAATATTAAATGTATTACCTTTTAGTGTTTGTCATCATGATAGTACTGATTATTGTAGTAATACAGATTTTTATTTCAGTTTTTCTTCTTGTGTTGTATCTGATGTGATTTGTTATATTTTAATGTAAGTATATTATGAGAATTTTGTGTCTGTCTCTTAAAGTTAATGTCTGTGAGTGTAGGTGTATCGTGTTGTGTTGTTATTGTCAGAATATAACTGTTAAATGTGTGTAAGTGTCATTGGTTTGTGTTGTCACTACATATATTTATGTATGGAGCCCAGAAAGAACAGGGATCCAACTTAACAAACAAACAATGTGAGAACCTGGAACCAGTGAATCTCTTGCTTCAAATATTATTCCAATCATTTATCAGATATCACATCTTTTGCTGATTGATCTCTGTCAACTTTGCTGCTCCATGCAATGATGTTGCTCATGTGTTTTCAATCCAATATGGATTTTCTAAAAAAAGTTTAACTAAACTTATCTGAAAGTGTAAATGCGTAGTTTTGAGAGCAGCAACAAGTGTTGACATTTTTCTTTTCAAACAACAGATGAGCAGCAGATACATGATCACACATTTGAAAAGTAATCTGCCCAGTAACTCTCAGTACTGACTTCTTACAGGAGAGGGCGCTGTTGGTCATAAAATGAAGTCAGTTCAGGGCAGGCGACTGTGCAGTGAGTGGCTGAGTGTCTACTGGCAGGGCTGCAGCCTCAGTGCCAGGCATTACCAGCCTTCCTGCACAACGACTCTGTTGTCACAGGCAGAGAGCCCCTGCAACGTACTGTCTGTCCAGGTCTCAGCACATTGTTCCCGACTCAGACTGGCAGCAGGGATACAGCGTGTGGTTTTTTACATCATCTGATCCAAAGCAGCTGTTGTACTAATTGTACTAATTTTAAAGCAGCATTTAAAGATGAAAATTTTGTTTTTCCTTCAGTGTTCTCTCTCTCTCTCTCTCTCTCTCTCTCTTTATTTCTCTCTTAGTCCCCTGTTCTCTGATGTACGCCCACTGTAATCTATGAAATGAAATAAAAAGCATTATCTTGATGGATGAAAGAGGAAAAGGCCCAGAAAGTCTTCAGGGGCTTTGTTTGAAATCTGTTAGATGTTTTCTTTGCCTTAAGACAGTTTGATGTTTATCAGTGAAAAGGTTCCAAAGAATCTAAAATGTTTTTGGACAGAAATCTAACCGAGACTCAAATCTCTGAAGCCTCTATAAGAGTGAATTCAAATGTGTATCAGATACAAAATTATGGGTGGTGTCTCTTTGTGCCTTATCTTGTTAAGAAATGCCATTTCCTGTGCAGCAGATATTTTTATGGTTTATTTTCTTTTGTGCTTTGGTGCAGTGTGTTTGCGTGCGTCTTAGCTTTTTTCCTTGCTTTCTTTCTTTTCTTTCTTTCTTTTTTTTGTGTTCTAACTGTATTTGTGGTTTTCGTGTAAGTCATGCTCAGTGAGGAGCAGTTAATGCCTGAGCTTATTCCTTGCAGAGCTCCACCCAATCCAAACCTCCGGTGGGAACCGGCATAATTGCATGGCATAGAGAACGGAGCATGAAACAGCAGCTGGAAACTCTAACATGCCCCATGTGAGGCAGAGGAATCTGAAATGCTGCAGAGATTAATCCTCTAAATTCTCTTTATCCAAGTGTACTTACTCAATCACAGGTTTCAGTCTTAGATACTGTTTTGGAAAAGGTGTTTTGTGAAATAAATCAGTTCTCACATCAAAACATGCTTGAGTTTGTCCTCAGAAAAAAACACTTAGCATATTGAATGAGTGAACATTAAGAAAGCTTCTACGTTAATAACTGCTTGCTGACTATGATAAAACAGGCATTACTGTGTGGAAAAATTGGAGGAGGACACTGGAGTTGAAGGAACTTGTGGCAGGAGAGCCAACAGGCTGGAGCTTGTTCGCTGCTTGTGTGGCAAAAATAAATTCGACGGAAGTGCAAGATGATTACAACCAACTTAAACTTTTCAGTGCATAAAATCAATTAGTTTTCTCTCTCTTTGGTTTTCTTCATAGAAAATCAATAATTAGAGTTAGATTTTCTTGACCAAAATTGATCAAAATGTAATTAGTTAAGAAAATATGTTGATTCAACTTTAATGATAACTCCAATATCTTTGAATCTGGGCCTCATTTTCACATGGTTTTGGATGTAAATGATCAATGAGGACAAAAATCTTTGGAATCGGTGCAGTATTGCATTAGAGCGATGGTGTATCCAGCCACCGCAAACAGCTGCTACAATGTAATCCAATGGGGAGTTGTCCATATTTAAGTGCATCTACTAAAGTGCTTGTTTTTGCGAGTAACAGGCTCAGATTATTATTTTAAGTGTCTGACAGCATTATGGACAGGATTCCTACAGAGATAGACTTTTCTGTTAAAGAGGAAGATCCCTTTTGTTTAAGCAGAAACATTACTTTAAATCACTGCCACGCTCATTTGACAAAAACAGTAATTTCACCGATTGAAACATGGGAGTTGTTGGGATATCGCTGCCTCGAGCAGTTAGTTTGTCACACAACACTAACAGGTTACAAATACCTAAGTTATCAATTAAAATAATTTGAAACTACTTACAGCCATTTTATTGAGTAAATGTTGCTATAATTTATTCATTTAATATTAATTCATCCAATCTCAGTTTTTACAGTGTATATGTATATATTTTTTGATAGGATATGAATTGTATTAACAAGTATGTCAGCAATAGTCAATGGCCTCTCCAGTGAAACACACCAGGTTGCGACCTGCAACAGGGACAAATGTAGAGAATTACCTCTATGAACAGTGCAGCCTCAGCACATCTCTCAGTCAGGTACTGTATAGCATTAACAGCTGTGCCTCTTGAGCTGCCTTGTTTCATATCAACTTTTCAAGTAATAAAGGAAAGTTCAGCCAAGTTACCACTCACTCCAAGAGCTCCACATTAGAGGGAGCACTTGGCCACGCTGGGTTTGGCAAAAATTAGTCATCAAACATCACAAAGTGTTCCTGTCTTTCATGCCAGACTCTCACTGTCTCATTATATCCTCCACTGTCTGCTGGCACATACGTATTCTAAAACCAGAGCTGTTCATCTCTTCATCAGCCAGTCCTGCCTCTGCGCTGTTTGGACAGCTTTAACTCTACGTCACAGCCACGTTTAACACGGGCTTTGTTCATTTCAGTCTCAAACCCACATCCCATTCTGATTATGGGCCAGGGAGCCTGAAAAGACCTCTCTGTCTGTCTGTTTCCATTTCTGTTTGGTTTTCACGGTTTGGCCTCCTGGCTGCACAGGAAGCAGGAAAAACAAAATAGGAAGAAAGACTAAATTTGTTTCACCTCAGTTCTTTTCAGGGAAAATCCCAACTGCTCCAGGCAACATACTTCACACAGGACTCACAAAGGTGTTGAGACTTCAGTCGGACATGTATGCACACGTTATGGTGTTTCTATACTGTAGATACTGTACTGTTGGAGATGTGAAAGCAACATGTCTGCACCTCCTTTGCAATTCTTTACATAAAGTGATTAACAGAGGTGGACAGGGGCACGAATAAACAAGTGATTTTGAGGCATTAAATCTTTAACTAATCTTCATGTGCCTTCATGAGGCCACTTGCTGATAGATGCCAGCAATTCTAAGGATAGAGAGTCTGGGGACAAGTTGACGTCAGATGTCCTCGCTGGTGAGTCAGGAGCAAATAACGCATTCACACGTGACCAAGAAATTCAATAAGGTAAGTGTTTGTCACCAACAAGCTTTGCTGAGCGCAAATCTGTCATGCTTGATGAGTCTGTCTTTAATACGCGATCATAGGGTTGCAAACATGCCAATAAAACACAGTTATTTCATATTAGATAATAAACATAAAGGCTTTGGGCAAGTCAAAGGGAGAAGACAGGCTGGAGGATACCTTCAGGACTTTATGCCACACTGTGCCAAGAAAACAACCATCCCAAATTGCTCTTATTCCTTGCCTCGCTCTCTAAGTGCGGTTCAGTCACTAGAAGGTATGTCAGCCAATCTCATCCCGGGCTCAATTCAATTAAAGAGAGTACAAAGACATATGGCTCAGTGGCGAGTGATATGATTAGAGTCCTGTGCGACGCCGCTGCTTTGATTCATACCCTCTCTTCTCCGGTCACTCACGGCGACGGGCCTTCGAGCTAAAACAACTGAGCCAAGCAGGGCTCCCTCAGGTGTGCTGCACTATCCTCAAGGGGCTATAAAAAGCCTCCTGAACTAATCTCTCACAATCAACAGGTCATGCTTTCATTATCTTTCCAGTGAAAACAGACGGCAGTCACAAAATAAGCAGGAAAACAGACAGACAGGGATTTTCTGTTGATCAGCATTCTGGCATTTTGAGACTCAGGGGATCAGGAAGATCCTCCAAACCGAAGGCAATGCTGCTATCTTAGTTTTCAATCAGGACAATGCAGAGGAGCAACTGTACCCCCAGCCCTCCATCCACCCTCAAGCCGAGCTGCCATAAAAGACAGGTGATACGCCTCTTGGGACAGGGACGTGTCCAAGGAATGCGTGTGCAGGTATCCAGCTGCCTGTGGGGACTGTGGAGAAAGGCCCAGTGCACCAGTTGATCCTGTTTGATAAAGGCCCTGACAGGCCCAGATTATATGTCTGAGCCTGGAGGAGGTGTCTGTGTCTCATTCCTGCGCTGAAGAAAGTCGATCTGGTGGGAAAGAGGCGGGGCCATGCCTGCAGGCGTCAGTTTTTGTATGAACGCCAGCACACACACCTTGTCAGGCAGACACCACTACCACTACCCCCCCACCCCCCACCCCCACCCCACTAGCTCAACACCAAACAAACACCCTCACCCATCTCATTTACCTGACCACACCCGTGCTTCCAGACACCATAAATACCCTTTCCACAAATCATGCCAGATATAGATTTTGCTATGAGAGTGCAGAAACATTTGACTCAAAATTTCTTATTATAAGTCTTGTCTGTTGCATTTCTGCAGAGTTCACGTGGCAAATTGCACAATTGATATTTTGCACATATGGGGTCAATGAAATACTTTCCTATTGTAGTGGAGGGGTGACAAACTGGCCTTTGGGGGGATCTAGAAATAAGACACTGTAAGTACTTTTTATATTACCCAGTAATTAAAAAATAATTTCACACAATGTACAGGAGACCAACACACTGAGCATATATGTCCTTAAACAACAGCTGTGTGTTTCACTTTTCCATGCCTTTAGCTATGCTGCCAGCATGGCTCCAGGAACGGCAGTGTCATCTGGTCCATGCACAACTTCGGTAAAACATCTCAACAACTATTTGATGAATTGGCATGAAATTTGCTATACACATTAAAGCCCTCCTTGGGATAACTTGTAATGACTTTAGTGGTCCTCAGACATTTCATCTAGTATCACCATCTGGTCATATGTTTTTTATGACAAAATACCTACAGACATGACCAAATGACAAGTGTTAGTAAGGTAATGCTAAACTAGGATGGTGAACATAGCATAAACATTGTATCTGCTTAACATCAGCATGTTAGCATTGTAATTTTGAGCATCTTAGCATGCTTATGTTAACATTTAAGCACAGCCTTAGTGCTGTTAGAATAGCTGTAGACTGGTCTTGTTGATCTGTAATGCTACGTATCACAGCCTGGCTGCATACCACACTTACTTTGTAATTATCTTGATCTATCAATAATCTATTATCTTGATTTATCTATAATTAATGTGAAAGAGGAGTGAACAGTAGACAACTTTATTTTACATACTCTGATTGTTTGTGTTAAATGTTGGGCTGAACCTGCATCTGTTTGTTTTTTGGTGAATGTTTAGACAAGTTTATTATGAGTAGGTAGCTTTATGACAGAATAAAACCAGACCATACCATAGTTACAATGGACCACTTTGTTTTACAACCTGCACACCCCAGAGTTACACTATGGTAAGAGCTCTTTTTAATAGATTCTCAATACTTTGCCTTGATCATTTTTTATTGTCATAAAAAGTAACATACATTACCTCAGCAGAAATTCCTCATGCATGCTTTTTAAAGCAAGTTAGTAGAAATATGTCATTTGTTAAATTTCATGAATACCTTGTCACAGTATGCTTTATGCTGTATGTCGTACAATAAACTTTAAAGCCTGGAACAAGAGTAATAAGTACTCCATATTTAGACTTTTTAAGAATCAGTTTCATTGTAATTCTTGTAATCTAAAGCATTATCTATTTACATCTAACTGATCTTAAAATAATTCTTATAGAGAAAAGACACTTCCCCGCAAACTTATTTGCTTATGTTTTTTGTGATGTGGAGAAAAGAAGGAAAGGGGCAGTGATTCAAAGACAATAGTGAGACATGCTGTGAGTGACAGGCCATGCCCCAGGCTCACCCCTTCTGTCATATCTGTCCCACAGTGCAGCCAGGGCACCAGGGACCTGTCATATAGACAGCCATCTCACAAACAGGGGCCCGGGTCCTCTGTGGAGACAGAGACATCAACAACCAAAGAGCGCAGACAAGGAGAAGACACAGAGTGCCTCCGTCTGTCATTTCTACTTCAGGAAGCCAGCAGAGGGTTCAGCACCCAGACGTCGACATCCGCTGACAAAATATTTACATCATTAAAAGTATTACATATTTTGTTCTGCTGCAAAATATGTCCTCATGAGCTGAACTACACCCAAAACCACAGTGGCCACATTTAGACACAAAACAGCTGTTCATCATGTTAACTATTGTTGATGAGGGTGTGGAATCTGTCACAGTGAGCGAACAGAAAATTAAAATTCCTCCTCTGTTTTGAAATCAGCAATCTATGGTGCACCGGAGCTAAGCCTGTCTGCGGCGGTTACCAACACATTTCGTGTCTGAACTGTCTGTGGTCTCTTTTTTTATGTACTCAGCACAGGGAGGAATGCCAGGACAAGAGACATGTCTCCTTCACCTTGCACATGGATGCTGGCCAGAAATATATTCATGAGTTCCAGTATTGTATATTGCTGTAACCCTTTTCTCTCTGTCCCTTCATGTGCAGTGACAGCTCCCCTCCTCTAAACTCTCCTCCCTCTTTCCCATAAATAATCAGTTCATTTGTGAGGAGACAGAGGTGCACAACAACAGGCTGATGTCACTGATCCTGTTCCTAGATCCTAGAACAAGCAGAAACACACACACACACACACACACACACACCATCACCAATGCCATCATCACCACCAGCAGCATCACCCTCCCTGGATCCTCTGTCCTAACTGCATGAAGCTGAGAAATGAACCTGATTGACGATGTGTCTCCTCCACAGGGTGGCAGAGAGTTGAAGGGCAGGTCATCTGTCACTGCTGACAGGAAACACACAGGGTAGAGATTAATGGAGAGGCTCAGGCTTTTCTCTGGACCTGGAGATGATAATCCTGGAGTTGGAATAAATCAAACCATCTCTGGTAAACAAGAACACAAAGCAATTCATCTAACAGGCCACCAAGGAAAGACGCATGAGACTCATCTTGCTCATATTACCGACTTTCAGAAAAGTTAAACAGTTTGCAGATGATATGTTCATTTTTAGTCATTTATATTTCCAAGATGTGAAGATGCAAATGAGAGATAAAGTGTGACAGTTGCTCCAGCCATTTTGCATCACAAAGCTGGGGAAGTCAGAAGGGATAGATTTAAACCAGTCTACAGTCATTTGATGGGTGGTCACAGCGTGTTCGACAGCATTAACTCAGTCAGGTCTGACTAAAACATTTACACCAACATATCAGTGTTTGTCATTATTTCTTTTGTCTGGGAAAACCAATCATGTGGCATGTTCCAGTCCCTCACCCATTTCATTTTAACCTACATTAACAACTCTATGTTAGAAATTTACTGTCATTGCAGTATTAATGACAACTCTAACAATATGAAATACATCCTTCAAGATATATTGATGAAGATGTTCTACGTGGCACAATATTTCTGAAACCTGCTGCTGCTTTATTTTGGTTAATTGAAAAGAAAAGTCCAAATTTTGGACAATTGCTTTTTTCATTTTAGACAACTTTTTGTGAGGTTGAACAGAAAAGATGTTGCATTTTTCCAGACATTAGCCCACAGTATTGCTCCTACTTTCACATGAAAGTCTCTTGGCCATTTCAGAATGAAGCTTTTGTTCATCAGTGTTTCCAACCAGTGCTGGAATGTGCACCATGAATCCTGCAATTCAGGACAATGGACATTTTTTTTTAAAAAATATCATATGCAGTAAAATATCTTAAAAATAAGTTGTTGGTGTACTGGGACACAGCTGACCACAGCTGAGCGAGGGTGTTGCTGGTGCTCTGACATACTGGTTACAGCTGGGTAATGCTTGGATGGCTGAAATTCCAGTATTCCCAAATCAATTTACATGCCCCCCATCAGTCATCAGATAGTAATTTCACTGAGCAGACAAAAACAGGACATAGCAGTCCCTCCTTCTTTCATCTCAGTGGTTAGAAACCATTAATTAGATACTGTCACATTCCCCAATCATAACTGCCAACAGTTAATGCCTTCCTCTGTTGTGTCCCCACCACAGCAACAATAAAGACACACACTGGCAACGTAGCTCTTGCTATATCAGATGATAGCTGATGAACTTTGCTCCACCAAACTCTTCCTGTGCCATCTGTCAGAAGTGATAACACCCTCCACCTAATGGCACCTCCGCTCCTCGCTCTGCACCATTAGCAGGTTATAAAGTAAGGCCTCTCCTGTCCTTTCTATTCTTAAATAGAGCTCTTCATCATCACCTCAACCACAGCGCACACACAGTACTTTTTATTGCTCCTGGTTTCCAGGAGTAGATGATATTTCTTCCCAAAAACAGTAAGGTCATATGTTTGTTTGAATCCTGGCAGTGTGTGTGGAAAACTGGAGGCGACTGTTCACAGTGTGACCTTGTATCCTTTAAGACCACGACACGTATTATAGAGCAGACAGTTGGTGTTCATTCTGTTGGTGGTTTGTTGGTGTTAGATCCAACATGCCAGCAGCATGATTCTTACAACTGTTGAGATAAAAGTGACATGGATCTGTTCTCCATTACTAATAAACTGTTCACCCGCTCTGCTGTAATACAGTACACACAGAAGGCTAACTGCATTGACCCGAGTGTGTAAGAGCTGGCTTTTAAAAAGGGTCGAGAGCCAGTAGCACTGTGCGGCTGAATTTACCCTGTTGCATGGAGACTGCAATCCAGGTGATGCATCAGCCAATGGCAGGAAGCCAGAGCCAGACACAGTGCATCAAGGTTGGTGCAGCTGATGGAAGTGTAGCACCAGCACTTGCCAAGCCATTCACACAGCCATAAATTACATGTTTACTGCCGGCTGTGGCTCCCTGTGCTCGCCAACATTTCTTCTGATGTCAGCAGCACATTATCATATCTAATCAGCCCCCAGCAACCTGTGTTAAATGGGTGGGGGATTGAAGTGGCCATCGTTCCATCTCTGTAAACATAATTTACATCACAAACATGAAAATCTTGATATTTATAGACGCATTTATGGAGTTGCGGTTCACACTCTGAAAGCTTTGATGGTTTGTTTTTCAATAGCATTTTATTTAATGTAATCCTTTTACGATGACATACGTGTTCCGCAACCCTTCATCGGAAGTTATATGGCAGCAAATGAAACTCCTGTAAAAGCATTTACAGTAGAAGATAAGTTCATCACATGGAAGGCATGCACAGTGGAAGTGCATAATGTTGACTGAAGCAAAATTACTCTGGGTTTTAACAAGCATGGCGTACAACCAGGAATATTTACAGTTGTGACCATCCTTGAAGTAAATGAACATCTTGAATGAGACAAAATAAAAAATTTTGCCACACACACCCGGCATACACACAGACACAGCCGCACACACATACACACATTCACACACAACAACAATTTTCAGAAATCTATCTTTTTTTCATGTAGATAATCCCAAAACACTGAGTTACACTGTATTGCAGGTTGTGTCATGAAAGCACTTACAGTTAAAAAATAGAAAACCCAATATATATTTTTTCCATTGATGATTATGCAGTAAATTTTAGGGGAATCAAAGCTGTGGTACAGCAAAGAAAAAAAAAAAAACTGGCCATGTAATCCTCAGCAATTTTAAGATATTCTCATGTAACAACTGCCCCTACTGACTATATTCAAAAATGGATCAAACAAAAGCATCCTTGTACAAAAGAAAATAAATCAATTATGGTAATAAAAATAAGAGTACAGTGTAAATATATATTCATATTTATAATTTTCTAACTGTATTTACAAGAAGAGAGTGAATGATGCAGCGGACCATGGTGCTGTATGTCCCTTGGTAGTATTTTCTCTGGATTTGGTCTGAAAAGCAGAATGCTGTCCTTCACTACTGATGAAACGACCAAAGAGGGAAGAAAACAACAGAAACCTGACATAATCGCAGTCAGTCCTTTCCATTCTCCTGACCTGTGGAATGCCCAAAGTGGAGAGAAGTGTGGGAGTCTGCTCTTTTTTTTTCTGACGCTGTGATAAACTGCCACTCCCATTAATTCAAAGTGCCCCATAAACATCGTCATCACCGAGAACCGGGAAAACCGCTGCACTCTTCAGTCCATGTGATCCAACGAGTTCTACAAGGTGTCTCCAAGCTCCTTTCTCACAGAGCACCAGTGTTTCATTTTGTTTTGTTTTTTTTTTTTAGCTTCATCTCTGGGAATGTGGGGAAGAGTCCAACCCCATGAGGCAGGGAGCGGAGGAAATGTCAATGTTTGTCTGAATGGAGAGATGAGGTATCAGCGTTTCTTAATGGCTGCCCCGTTGGAGTGGGGCGGGAACTTTGGCAGACAGGGCTCCTCGGCTCCAGCATCGTGGGAGAAGACCGAGTCCTCACCAGAGGAGCAGGTGGAGCTGCGGGTGTCGGGGTAGTTGGGGGAATATTGGTCCAGAGGCACTGAAAGCTCCAAATACTCCTGTAGGCACCAGGGGAGGAAAAAAAAAGTATATCAATATTTCACTTCCAAAACAGATTTTTCTGCCTCATCTCTGCATGGTGAGGAGAAGAGTGCTGACCTGGTTGGATGTCATGGCCAGGCAGCGATCGAGATCCTCAACCAGCTGTTTGAATGTGGGTCTCTGAGAGGGCACAGCATGCCAGCAGTCCCTCATCATCATATACCTGCAGAGATCAAGAGATGTGTTATGTTAAAGAATGAAAAATACTTGACAGGAAACCGCCCATCTAGCTGTAGCTGGAAGGTGACAAAAAAACAAAGCTGAACAATATGTTCCACTCACAGCGCCCTCAACCTTGGAGCAGTTCATTTTATTGGTCTCCACACAAACAATGGTAGGGATCATCATTATGTTGCTAAGCACCTGGAATTTTTCTGATATACACGAACAAGGGTAATGTAAATATTAATGCCAACTGTTTGGGGCAAGCATGAGACACAGCAGTGACTAAGACTTGGTGTCTGTTACTTTCAAAACAACTGTTTAAAGTGCCATTTATCTTTTCAGGTTTTGTGTGCACAGACTAAATAAACTTAAGGTGTGTAGTGCTTCCTTACAGCTCGTGCGTGCACGTTGAGGGCTTGTCCATGCGGTGACCTTCCTTCAGCAGCTTGAACAGCTCTTCCACTGGGACGCCGGGATACGGAGAGCCTCCCAGGGTGAAGATCTCCCAGAGCAGCACCCCAAAGGACCAGCTGCAGACATAAGCAGATAGGAGGGTCTCCATTTTCTGCACGACTTAACGTTTTCCTCGCATTCCATCAAGACAGAATTGGAAAAGTAACAACATGAGATACTTACACATCACTTTGGTGTGTGTATATCCGGTCGAACAGAGCCTCGGGGGCCATCCACTTGACTGGTAGACGACCCTGTGGAAAAGGTATGCGTGTTACAGCTATCTACAGTAAGTTTTCACATCTATGAATAACATTAACTAAAGACAGGAATACTCACGTTGGTGGTCTTCTTATAGTAATCAATGTGGTGGATATCTCTTGCCAGGCCAAAGTCAGCTATTTTCATCACGTTGTCCTCTGTTACCAAAACATTGCGAGCGGCAAGATCTCTGTGAATGCACTGCACAAATAAAAACAGACATTACTACAACTGGTCCAACATCCTAGGAATCAGTGCCTTAAATAAAAAACCTAATCTGTCAAGAATGGGCCCAAAGTCAGACATTTTTCATAAGAGGTTCTGCTCTAATTGATTCTGTACATCAGACAATTACCTTTTTGGAAGCCAAATACTCCATGCCTCGGGCCACTTGGTAAGCACAGGACACCAGGTCTTTAATGGACATGTTCTCCACAGGAACCTGGTCTGGGTTGTAGCAGTACTCCATGCCCGGGGGGCGCCGAGCTCTCAAGTACTCCCGCAAGTTTCCCTTGGATGCATACTCTACTATCACATACAGAGGACCTGGAAACAAATGAAAAGAATATTGGAATAAATCATTTCATTACTATAAAATGTAGCCATTTAATTTTCTAAATCTGAATTATTTCATACAGCAGTAATGATGGCAGCTCTAAGGAAAGGGTACAGGTACCAAAATCTGTATGTTTCTTTGTGCTGAGGCCCTAATTAGGTTAGACCTCTTAGACTTCTACCAGCACATCAACAAACACTGATTTAAAAACTGAAAAAAAATGCCTGATGGTGGTGCAAAGGTAAAGGTCACAAGGTCATCGAAATGAACGGGAAACCTTCATTTTGTGAGAAAGAATGTGCACAAGTTTGGTTCCAGCCAATATTTTCGGTCAATCCTAGGGGTCTTATAGCTAAGCAAGAGGACATAACCTGTACTTGCTGGCAGAGGCAAAAAAATACTTTGAGCTCAATGGATAACTGCAAACTAAACTAAATATACATATTAAAGTTATAACAGTTGGTAAATAAAGTGGAGAGAGCAATGTGCTTTGCGTCTCAGTGTGAAGGCAACAGAGCAATGTGCACCACAGGGTTATGAGAGGTTAGTTTTCCTTTAGTTTTTCATCAAGGATGATTGGAGAGAAATGGCGACTGCAGCTGTGGTCGATTCAAACTGTGAGCTCGGAAGCTGGTGTCAGAATCATTTATTCATGCTGTTCTACACATCTTTCAAAGCAAACTTCACTGCAGCACTGTTGTTTGAGGGACAAAAGTGTGTGTGTTGGCCTGAACAGGCCACGGCAGGTCAGTGGCAGGCCCCTGTCTGTCTGCTCCTACCATCCTGTGTACAGGCTCCCAGCAGATTAATGATGTTCTTGTGCTTCCCAATGATCTTCATCATCTCCATCTCTGAAATCAGGTCTGACAGGTCTTTCTCTGTGGCATCAGCTGGAGGAAGAGGGAAATAAATCATATTAGGGTAATTAGTTGACGTTCTGTTGGTGAAAAGGCCCAGAAAGGCCTCACAATAATCACCTTGCAAAGAATATACACAAACACTGCAGCTCCTGCAGCATTAGGCAGCAGTTTGTCTTGGAGAATGCTCCCTGGGGAAAGGCACTTAAAGCACGAGACAATAAATGCTACTTTCCCTACATCCTCACTCCTCTGCACAGTTTAATGAACACTGTTTTATATGGGATGTCAAGGGTTCTCATAAATTTTTACTCTGCTCTCCCATTTGCATGGTGGCTGGGATCCAATGGCAGATGTCTCATAGTATCTGTTCATCGCAGTTTTGGTGTGAGAAGTTTTCTCATCCCTGGAGCTTTAACTTGAGGCTTCTGCTAAATCTATTACTATACACTGAGGAGCTTTTCTCTCTGTAGATCCATAATTTATTACTGCAGATCTCATTATTTTCAGTACCCATCAATCTAAACCTACAGTATACCCACATGACTGAGAACTTTTCAAAAGTACAGCTAACTTACATTTCAACATTTTAACTGCAACCTTGGTCACACGGTTTGGCTTCTCTTTGTCGAGACCCAGTGCCTCTCCCATCACCACCTGACCAAAACAGCCTTCACCCAGCGGCTTCCCAAGGACAAGTCTGTGAGGGGGAGAAAACATATGAGCTGGTCATTAACAATCAGCAGGGTTCAACTCCAAATCTGTATGTGAGTACATCAAAGTTTGGCCTTTCATTTCAATCAAAGATGATTTCAAATTGAAGTTAAATTTTATACACTGCTTTAAATTTATACTGCATTAATTCACTGTTCTAACAGTTTCAGTGCCTTGTGTAAGGGTCCCACCACTATCCACACCACTATCTTTCCTTTCAGTTGGCCACTTTTCTAGCCTCTAGGCTATTTCTGAAGGGTACCTCTCCCGGGAAAGCTCCCAGCGGGGATCTTGTGGCAGTTCATACTCAGACACCCCTGACAGCATTGGAGATCCACTAGAGGAGAGGCGGGAGGGGCGAACCAGCATCACTCCAGAGTGGATGGAGGAGCTTGAGTCCACAGATACCTGAGGTAAAGAAGACTGACATTACTCCCCTCATAATGAAATGGACACCTTTAGCAGGAGCTTATTTATTTATTACATATTTGAAAACTAAATTCCTAAGACCATGTAAAAACCACCCAATGTACCATGTTCATGGAATCTACTCATTCCTTGAATACTCTTACTTACCTGATGTAAAAGACCTCAAGGATCTACATTGAACCTGAAAGCTCTATGAATGCATGCTTTTAGTTTTATGACAGCATCAAAATTAGCAGCTGTGAAAATGTCCAGATGAGTCAAACAAGTAAAATATAATGGAAACGTCTGAATTCATCTGAACGAGTGGAAAAAAAGAATACATCAAAGGGAATAAATATTCCAAACCCCCTATCTACTTTCTGTTACCTGTCTGCGCAGTGGGATGCTTTTAGCCAGCTTGTGGACAGCCAGCTGACTGTTGAAGTCACTCTTCTTTGAGGAAGTGCGAATCTTGACAATAACTGCGATGGCGATCATGACGGCGATGAAAAAGAAGCCAACACAGTAGATGACCACCTCCAGGTAGGTGTGGCTGGCTGGTGGGTAGTGCGTGACAGCTAGGTGGAGGGAGCGCAGGGCGAAAAGGGGGTAGGGAGGGGTGGGGGTCAGCTGTAATGAATGAACTGACTGTACATACCCAAGGACACCAAGCATACCTATGGTTTCAGGCACACAGCAACACAAATAATAACAACTGGCCCACACGAACAACAACACACACACACACACACACACACACACACACACACACACACACACACACACACACACACACACACACACACACACACACACACACACACACACACAAACACAAACACACACACAGCTGCCATGTCTAAAAACCAGAGCCTTTGACACAGACACATGTGGGATACAAACTCCCTGAGCACAAGATTTCACTCTACATCTTTTGTCAGAGTGAGAAGTCGTTATAGACTTGAATCACAGCTAAGACCAAATAACAGTGGTTGATTCAGATATTCAAATGTTTTAAACGCAAACACAAATACTACTTATTTTCTGGCTGTACTAAGTAATGGGTGTCTTTTAGAGTGTAACAGTGTGCAAAGGAGCTGGCTTTTATACAGACTATCAACACTTCACTCACACTGTTTCCAAACTGCAAATCATTTCTACTTCATCATATAATGTAATTCACACTTCATGTCTACATATAGGTCTAAACAGCATATCACAAAGCATGAGCTCAGTACAGTAGACATGTCAAGTTCTTACTCCCTTTGTAATGTATTCTTAAGAGTTGTGTGTTGGTGCTGGTAATATAAACAATGTTTTTTTTATGAAAACAACACATTTATGTGCAAAATTGAAAAAAGCTAACATTTAAAAAGAAACAGCCAAATTCAGATCTTGTTTTTTTCCTCCCATTTAGTGAAAACACCAACATTTATTCATACCAACACTGGGGTGTAATGGATTCCATATCTTAGTTTGGGGCATACCTTGGTGTGGGATGTGGCTTTGTGTACAGGTGCTACTTATCACAAATACCAGATCTGAAAACGTTTCTTGTTTGTACATAGGTCTAACTATGGCATTAAATCCTGCTAAGGTAATTTATGATGCAGTTAGCTGTATTAGGTATTTTCTTTATTCTTGAAAACTCAAATGTAGTACACTGTTGAAAGGTACAGTACATACATTCATTCAACTACTATCTTTCCAGTTCGGTGTATTGCTAAAATCACTTCTGAATTCTGACTTATGAACCCCTTAACTTACATAATTGTGTTTTTGCACAACAATTTTATCTATTTAATAAGAGATATTTGTTCAGTATTAAATGTAAATTCTACAAAATGTAAATGCTTGGTTTTGTATTTTTACATTTTGGATGCTCATAATAAATCTCCAATCACAGCAAGTATTACCACTTATTAACACATTTTGTTGCCATATGTTAGTGGGAGATTATCACATACACTTGATCTGTGCCAGAAGCACTAAGTGTTGAACAAAACATCCCAAACCAAGGGTCCCATACTGACTGAAGTGTGCCGTTACACCCCAAACCAACACCAGCAACACAAGTGAGCTGCACTTGTGTGAAGAGGCTGACTGACAAGCAGCATGATAATTGGACAAATGCCCATTCCAAACCTCAGGAATGAGACACATCCACTACAACAAGCCAATTATCAAAGCCAGCCACTGTGCTCACAGCAGGAAATGACATCAGGAATACATGTCATTTGTAGCACTTGTCAAAGAAAATCCGCTTTACACCAAATCAAATGCAAACACCAATTACAGAGCAGAATGGTAGAGACAGTTCAAAGTGAAATCTGATCAGAGCTGCCAAACAACCCCCCTATAAATGTGAGGTTCTACCTGGCTCACACCATTAAGTATACATCTGTATGCTCTTTTTTTCTTGTTTTAATAACACAGGCCTGTTTTTATATGTTGATTTCTTTGTCATGGTAGACGAGATAGGAGACAGCTTATGAGTTGTTTGGTATTCTGTGATTTCATTTCAGAAACAGCAGAGCATGGCCCATGTTCTTCCATCTAGAGAGTTTAGATGGAGCAGGAGCCATGCTGAGTACAGGGAGAGGGAGAAGTTTAGTAAATGTAACTTGCCCTGGCTTCCTCTCACATTTTTAACAGAGTTTAGGTCAGAAAAGACCTCATTCTGGCAAATGTGAAGGTGGACAGCCAGGCTGGAGTTGGAAAGGGGAAAGGATGGAAATATAGGAAAGAGACACAACTACTGATACCTTCAAAAACGGTCAACCATGCAGAGTGATGAGAGAACCCGATAGAATTGCCCGCCAAGCAGGTATACTCCCCAGCGTCATCAAAAGACACATTTCTCAGTTGGAGGACTTCCATTTCCTTGTCCGTGGTGTTAAGGCCAGCGGTCTAGAAAATAACAAAGGAAGCAGACCCAACAAGAGGCCCAAGAGGAAAATGGAACCATGAGTAAAGGATTCTGAAGGAGAAAAGGGGATGGAGGAGCGTTCTCCTCCTCGATCCAACACCATCTGCCCAAAGGTTACCACAGAGAAGAGCCCTCCAGTATCTGTTAGTGGAGGAGCTGGTTAGGTTAAGTCTGCACTGCTGAACCCCACACTGGTCCACCCCATCACCACATCAAATACCTCAGTCTCATCTCTACATGCAAGAGATGGGCAACATGGAAAACTCCACAGCAGAACAGGGCACACTCAAACTCACACTCATACTTTTGGCAACTATGCAAGCTTTAGACAAACAACAGGAGGTCTGTGAAACATAGGTAGGCAGAGGAGGACAGCTGGAAAAAAACAAAGGAGAGAGAGAGTCCATGTGCCGCGCACAGAGGACTTTGAAGGGCAAGGGAGCGAGAGTAATAGAAGAAGATGGCAAGAGAGAGAGGCCCTTATTAGGAGGGCACAGCACAGGCATGGGGCAGGAATGAGAATGGTCCAACATAAACCTAGGACTGAACACTTTCAACTGTTCTGCTGGGAATTTTCCATAGCGTCATTTACAGTCAGGAGCGCTGAGGCAGGAGAGAGGGAGGGAGAAACGAAGGGAGGGAGGAGAGAAACAGCTGAGGTTGTCTCGAGTTATACGGCCCTAATTTTTCCCGGTGGTCCCAGAAGCACCTCCACTGTGTCGTCCCTGTACTGCTGCGTGGTGGTTACCTGAGGGCTCATATCTGGTGACAGTCAGCCAGGCCGACTGATTGGCCTCTCCTATATAATTGGACACTTTACATATATACTCTCCGCTCTCCTCCTCAGTCACATTGTAGAGGGTCAGCACCTGAGCATCCGAGCTATTGACCCCAGAATGCTGGAAATAAAAACAAGTCATGTGCAGCACAGAAAAAAGTAGCAGACACAGGATCTTTGATTGGTTTGTGTAGGTTATTTCAGGGCACAATTATTGAAAATTCCGTTCATATTATTTACAGGATGGATTTGGACTACTTTCACAGGACAGTAGTGATAAAGAAGTGATGTAGCAACGAGAGAAAACAAACTAATATATATCACATCAAACTAAAATATTCGGTTTCCCTGTCAAATTATAAAAAACACAAACTATTGTAACAACATGTGCAGGGCAGGGTTTGTTGAGACAGGATTGATCAGAGTGAGCTCCTACCTTGAGGACACGGACATATGGTAAACCATCAGGACCAACGCGGCTCCCGTTGACCTCGATATGCTTCAGCCACTGGATGTGGGGCTGAGGGTCGCTGAACACCTTGCACTCAAACTCCACGTCGCTGCCCACTGCCACGGTGCGATTAGCTGGCAGGCCAGCCTGCAGGATTGGCCTGTGGGGAGAGCGCTCTGCAACACAACCAAAAGACACACAAATGTTAGCTTTGAAGTTTGGTGAGCAGTGAAGCAAACATGTAATGTCAAAGACAAACACATGTGCAATAATTAAAAAGTACACACGGCTGACTGATTTTTAAACACAAACCAAATAAAACCTCTGTCATGTCAGGGCTTTGTTACTGGAAATGGCCTGAACTGGTGGAAAACAAGGTCGCCTGTATAATTTGATCTGATATTGTGTAAAATACAGATTAGAATTTCTCATTTGGAGACTTAAACTGGGCTATTTCCCCAGCTGTATGCTGCTTGTGTAATTACTGAGGGCTGGCCACAATAGATAGGCAAGCAAGTTAAGTGTCTCATCTGGAGCCGTTAGTGTGAAATGAAATAATCTTGCAGCTCCATTCTGATGACTGATAACTCTCCAAAGTAAACTTATGAGGCAAGAATCTGGCTGAGGTTCAACCAAGACGCCCCATGGGGACTTGGTAAGCACTTGCGACAAAACTCTCTCCTCACCAAAGCGATCCGACTGTTCATCAGGCTCTCTCTGAGGTCAGGCACAGCTCAGTAGATAACAGTGACAGAGGAAGTGGGATTGTGATTTATAAGACCAATGGTGTAAGAGCAAGTCAAAGGGCAGGTCCTAGAGCAGCAATCATCTCTTTCCTCAACATGGATCCATTACTACAGCCACAAGTAAATAGGCTTAATATACCAAACAGCTGAAAAAAGACGCAGTTCAGCTTGCTCCAGGGCTACAAGACTGTATCCCTGTGCTTTTGGGATAACAATCATATTAGATCAGTTGCTATGATGTCCAGCTGTGAGAAATTTTCCATGAATATTCCACAGATGAATGAAGCATAATCGATTTCCTGGCAACTCAGAAACCTGTGACATAATTACAGTTACTTACCGACTACATCTAGCTGATAGGTGTGATTGATGCTCCCATACTGGTTTTCCACCACACAGGTATAGTTACCCTTGTCTGAGGGAACTACAGATTCCATGATGATGGTCCACACATGGTCACGGACCTAAAGGTTTGAGAAAAGGCAAGTTTACAGTGGCTGGCATATAGAACAACACAACAACAATAAACAAAAAGGAAATTATTATACAATGCAGACAGAACTTCAGCTCAGAGTGAAATGTGGTGTATTTGTTTTTCCAAGCATACAGTTTATTGTATGTGACAGAACAGGTTTGTCTATGTGCAGAGATGCTATCATTTGTACGTGGCTATGAATTTCTTTACGGATTATAAAAATCTCTCAGTTCATGTCATTTTAGTTCCTGTCCACCATAGACATGTTAAGAATAAGCCATGCAACTCTGACTGGCTGCTGTAATTTGTACTTTCACTTCTTGAGTTCAAAGCAAAAAATGTTTTCAATCAAATTTAATTAACATAAACAACATAAAACTTTCTCTATCTGCCTTCTCCCAATATAAACTGTCATAATTCACATTTTGTTCATTTTAAAGCAACAGCTAATAAGGTCAATGATGTGTAATGTGATGATAAGAAAATAACACACTACTCCCTCTTCCTGTGACACCACCCAATGTTTTAAACAGCGGATCTTTGTCCTACCTAACAAAGACCGCAGGAAAATGGGTACATGTTTTATATACATCTGCCCAACCTGTCTTATTAGCACCAACTGATGTCTGGCTCTTTTTTCCAAGACATGTTATAATTTTTCTTCCATAAATCTGCCAAGACCGGCAGTGTGTGATTAACCAAGGAACCTCTAAGGCAATGGCAACATCAAACATGCATATACACAGACTGAGCCATACGGTTTCCCTCATTTAACTAAAAACGTGATGAGGGAGTCCAGCTGCCTGCTGCCAGATGTGTTGTGCTTGGCTTCATATACATGTGGTCCACATTATTCCCTCCCTCCTGCACGTCTCCATGCAGACGATATGAACAATAGAAGCCTGGCCATAAAAGCAAGGAGTGTGGGAGGGATGACAGACGTCCCCGGCCGCTGATGCAGACCTTTGCACCTTGACTGAAAAAACAGCAGCCAGATGGTTAAGTGTGCTGCCTGGCTGGGTGGGGGGGCTTGCGGAGAGAGAGGGGAGCAGGCAGCTGAGAGGAAACTCCTAAATGTGTCCCAGCTGGGGAGGGAGATGGGCTGGGGAAGCACAAGACAAGGCTGGACTAGCATACACCTTGATGGGAAGAGCAGATGTGGGGAAGTAGGACGCTTGTTTCCTAGTCTCTGTGAACATGCACATACATCCCACACCTGTGAGACAATTGCCACTGAATACAACCATTCACAGACAAGTCAATATCAAGGTACATAAAGAATCGACAGCCTCCTAATTCATAATGACTATAATATGCGTTGGTTGATAAGGTTGTAGATGAATACAATGGCTGTCTCTCATAACTTCCTTGTGGCCAATAGGAAATTATCTTAAAATGGATTAATTATGTTGACCTCTCAGGGCTCATGATACCATTCACAGTGAATGATGGTGATAAAACAGATCTAGAGACAAGTGTAAACTGCCTTATCATTGATTACAACCCCACAGTTTATCAGCAGCTAGCGTCACATTTAAATATAACCTGTCTGGAAACGGGAAGATGATGAAAAAAAAGAGGAAAGATACCACATGTCGTGTATCACATATACACTTGGTACCATGGTAGATTTACTGCTGCATGGATGTAATTACAGAAAACACGATGCACCGATACCCAGAATGAGGACAACCAATGTTATCCTTCATATAATCGGATGGCTAGGATTGCCCACCTGAAGGTATTATTCCTTTCTGGGGCATAGGGTTTCATCTTGCATTGTTTCTCAGGTCAAATATGAAACTGTCCGTTTCACTTGCAGAAAATGTTTCTTACTCCAGGGGAGTGGGTGGTGATCTAATGAGGAGATGAGATCACTGACACGTCTCCACTCGTAGTGAATGTGTTCAGAGTGATTCAATAATAAATGCTAAGGAGGGTGTAGCATCACTAAGAAGAAACAAAACAAATTTGCGAAATATTATTATTAACCTTGAAGCCTCCAATACGATGGTCTCTCTTGAACTCCTTGCCATTCTTGTACCATTTTAGAGTGGGAGTTGGGTTGCCGCTGGCCTGACATCGAAACTTCACAGTCTTACTGGCTGGGACAGCATGAAGCTTTTTCTCCATTTTTTCTGGATGAGCCCATTGTGGGGCCATTGCTAAATAACAAGACAGACAAAAGCAGTTAGCAGATGAGTGACAAATACAAGTAGGTAAACCTCAACCTCAAGCTCTTTTTCTAGAGGACATTACATAATACATGTTGACTGAAAAAAAGGATTTCTAAATTATAGTCACAGGGCTTGGCAGCACTGGAAGAGTACGGACCTTAAGTTTCTCAAAATACAAAGAAAATCCCTTTTTTTTTAGACACTGCGGCTTCAAAATTGCCTCAGTTAAGTAAAGTCATGTTGTGCAAATTTCAGGGGGAGATAAAGCTCTGAGAGTCAGAGCACAAACTCAAGGTCGGCATGCTTGACAGCTGCCAGATTCTTTGTGGGCAGAGCGGGCAGCAGCAGCCAGATGATGAAGCCTGAGTGTCTTAATTGCTCTATAGACAAATTGGAAGGCATCTAAGGTTAACCACGGTAAGTCACCGCAGCGACATTCCTCATGTAAAAGCTGTCACTGAGGTAGTGAAAACCCTATGATTCAGAGTGAAATCATTCAACCCTAACGTGACCCATACGCACATGGCAGACCCATAATTGAATCATAACCCTCTCAATTCACTGACCATTCAGGACAGTTACTCATAAGCCTGTGATTTGCGATGAACGAGTAATGACCATTTGTTGCAGTAGCATTAGTAACATGAAGAGATCAGCAGACTTACGCAGCAGCTTTTGACTGCCCAACAGCTTGGCTTCCTCTGATGAAGACTCTTCATCTTCATCATCATCCTCAGATGAGGCCTGGGTATCAACTAGTGAAAAAAAAGGAACTGTGAGGCCATAAATTCAATTTATACTGATCCACACAGTACTCTGTGAGTAATATATCATTTTAAAGACATGTTTAAAAAAAGAAAAGAAAACCAACATTTGAAGCCAAGCAACAGCATTTCAGTATCATTTTTTCCTACAATTATTATATGCACAGACTACTAGTACTACTGGGTGTGATACATTCCCTTTACAAATCAAGTCTATGGGATTTTTTAAATGATTCAATACTAACTTGAAACTGAGTCTTATAAAAGGTGATGCTGATTCAAGTGTGTTAATATTCTGTATTAAATGACTATACTCCTAAGTATTCATACAGTAGTACAAAAAGAACATGACTATTCAGTGACAAAATTAACTTTAAAGAAAATCTATAAAGGCTGCAGAGAATTGTCCATTTCCATATAGACTTTGCTGTTTCCATAACTTTACCTGTGACATTGAAGTAGAGGCTGTGGTTGCCGAAGGTGGTGCATGCATACAGGCCAGAGTCGGTCAGCTCCACAGCCTCAATCTCCAGCTGGCCATTGCGGATGCGTGTGTGTTCTCCATCCACTACAGCCACATGGTCTTTGGTCCAGTTGACAGCATGGGAGTCCTTGGCAGAGCAAGCCAGATCCAGACGATCCCCAAGACAGAGCGTGAACAGCTCTGCTTGTGTTTCCACAGAGACTACAAAGGAAACATAGCACATGGCTCTACCTCATCAGCTCAGAAGGCTTTTAACACCCTGTAACTTTAAGCAATTAGAAACACAATAATACGACACCATCAACACAAAAAACCTGATATCTTTGGTATAAACTATGATATGTACTGCAAGTCATTCGCAATTGGATAACCACCAGGATTATTCCAAAATAATCAAATGAACTGCATCATATCTCAGACTGAATAAATAGTAGCTGACGGGGTACAGTGTGTCTACAATGTTCAGAGTGCTCTCACACAAAACAGGCCTGTATCTCTACTGTAAATACATCTAAAACGACTTCAATCATGAAATGGCGTCCGAAAGACAGCAGAAAAGAGCTTCCCTGATTTCCTCCCGGCACAACGCCTGCCTAACCTCTCCCAAAAATTAAATCGCATCCCAAATTAGTCAAGGCCCTATCGTCAGGCAGGCAAGGAGCTACTTGGGAAGGGAAGGTAAAATTCAATTAGAGGAATGAAAAGAGGGGAGGCGTCATGGAGCGGGACACCTGAGCCCCCCTGTTCTAAATGACTGCATAGTTTGCGAGGGGGAGGGGGTAACCCAATTATGCTGACACGTTGTCCATCACAATGGTGTTGTTTGTCTAGTTACAAAAGGTAAAGATCGCCACTGGTCAAACTGCTTGACATTCTTGCTCTGGGATCACACTTCCATGCCAAAAAGCCACACAAGTTACGCTGTTCTAAATAAGTAAACTAACATCCTGATTTTGGGGACAGCAGAAAATAGTGAAAAAAAATCAAAATTTCCTGAAGCTCTTGTTTTCTCCAACCATCAGTCCAGAGCCTAAAAATTTTCAGTAAACAATACTGAACAAGCAGAGACAAACAGCAAATCCTCTCATTTGAAAAGCTGGACTCACAGAATGTTTTGTTTGTTTGCTTGAAAAATTACAATCAATTATCAAAATATAACTGCTGATTAATTAACTAATCATTTCAGCTTTGACATAATTCTGTTGTTTTAGCCAAGTGGTGTCAACAAAGTAATCCTGTATAACTGCACTATGATATAAAATCTGTTGTTTCACTCATCCTCCTTTCCCATTTCCTACATAGTCCCTTCTGCATTGTAAAAGAAAAAAGAAAAACTGATCTAGATATTGCAAAAGAAAAACTGATCTAGATATTTAAATGCCATAGTGGTGAGCGATTCCTCAAAAGGAGATTATTCTGAACTGTTCTCACTGTGTTTGTAAAAGCACTTCCTTACAATAGGAAGCACTTCTATATAGCATAACCTCAGGACACCATCAGCAAACCTGACTAATCCCTCCCACCATCACAACAAAGGCCTCCAAACAATGAAGGGGAAGAGGGAACACGGAGAGCAAGCCAGTGAGCATGTGCACAGGAGCAAGCGAGAGAGGGCCTGCAGCGGCAGGTTCTAGTGCCAGTTGCTATGGTGACCCCACTTGGGCCTAGTAAAGGTATTTCCTGGATCACATATGTCTGACAGGCCCTTAATCCCAGAAGGAAAAGGGGCCAGGGGGTAGGATCAACTTTCTCCTCAAAAACAAAACCGGGGGGGGGGGGGGGGCAGCAGAGGCATTTAGTGATGGGCTACAGCTATCCAACCTGGACACAGCCTTAAACACATGGTCTCTGCACTGTGTGTGGGAACCAGCCAGTATGTTTCAGTCCCTGCCCTCTAAATGGAGATGCCACTGATAAGGCTATGTCAACATCCCAGCTGTTAATCTGGGTGCAGACATCATAAAACGCCCATAAAAGCTGTAAAATTTGCTTGTTGCTTTATTGTAGACCAGTCAGGACCATTTGTGCTTCTGTGACAACTTACTTAAAAGTGGAGTAAAATATCACACAACGTATTCAAATTAACCCCAACCACTGTCTGAAAAACAGGCTGAGCTAACATTTTCTGACTCAGTGTAGAAAACAAATAGCAACACACTTTATTCACTCACAGTAAATATGTTTTCTACTCTTCACATTGAGCTAAAGGCCAAGTTTCCAACATTTCCTTTGAATTTGAGGATGTTTCATCTCAGTTAATCCTCCTGCTGCTATGATTGGATTAAAATGGATTAAGGACCATATTTTCAGAAAGCAACCCATCTGGAATGGTCTCTCATGTGTTCTTCCAGCCACTTGGAAAAATTGATTGACATCATTTAAAATCAGCCTAATTACATAAAATCATGAAAGGAATTTTGGTCATGACAAA
Source organism: Lates calcarifer (assembly GCF_001640805.2). Taxonomy (NCBI): domain Eukaryota; kingdom Metazoa; phylum Chordata; class Actinopteri; family Centropomidae; genus Lates; species Lates calcarifer. Next base: position 17,163,051 of record NC_066845.1, read on the forward strand.
AACATTGGGAGGTTTTAAACTAGTGGGGGGAAAAGCTCACTAGTCTGTGAATTCAAAACCAACTAAAAGGAAGAGTTGGCGCCAGTCTATGGAACTTTCTCTGGCTACAAGATAGGAAGCAATATGCCGCGTGAATGACTTCTGGGATTTCCTGCTCTCACTGGAGTGATGGTTGAATGCAGTAAAGCTGGTTGAGGCTCTGCTATGGCACATAGAGAAAAACTGCTGTGGCAAGTTTCCTCTACTGATTTGACCACACCAGAGTGAAAGGATGGGTGATGTGTAGAGGGGATTGATAAGAGACAAAAGGCAGGACTGGCAGGAAGCAAAAGAATAGGACAATGCCTATTAACAAGCCCACCACCCACCCCACCCCAAAAAAAAAAAAAAAAAAAAAAAAAAAAAAATCACAGAGTGAGTGTCCCTCCTGAAAGCACTCCAGTGGAGGACCCTTTCATTCCTAAATGAGCCACTGGCAATCAGCATGGATTAACACATGGGAACTACAAGGATAACTATGCAGTGCAAAGCTGTTCCACTGTCATTCAAATGAGTCCAACTACATTTAGACTTACATTATGTCTTTAATGGACAAACGCAGTAAACCAACCTTCAATGACTAAAACTATGTTTATCTAGTTCTATTACTTCCATTTGCTCTACTGCAGTTTTGCCTCAGCAACCAGAAAATCACAGGCTCACAGTTTGAAAAAGAAAAAACTGCCATGTTGTAATGCAAACTACAGTCATCCATTACACTTTAAAGAATATATGGATTGTAGTCCTTCCTTACCTGACTTCTAACATAACTATGCTCTGAAGTATTGCCAAAAGATGGTAAATGTTCTGCTGTTTAAAGCATCAAACTGCATCAGAATGCCTGCTTTCAGGAAAATTTTAAATCCATTACTTGGGGTTAATTAACATACCTAACAATTTGTTTGTCTGTGGAAGACAGACAACTTGCTAAAGGTTCATCAACAAGTACTAGTTATTGTTCCTTTATATTCAGGTGGAAACATGTTATGTGGTAACAGCTTTAACTGTCTATTGTTTTTTTTCTCTTGTCATTTTCAAATTGTAGCTACAATTTGCGCATAGTGTATAAAAGTTGTATTCATAAAGCACTATTGAAATTCTGGTGAGTTTTGTGAATGAAAAACATGATTCAATGTCCCAATAACATTACACCATCACAATATTATGTCACTGACAGATGATAGTAGTTATCCTTGAGTGGTAATTACTGCTGACAGAGAAAATGTTACATTAATCTGGTGTTAATCCTGAAATTCACTTGTTTCATCTGCTCCCAGAGTCAGCAAAGCTGTGCTCCACTGGGCCCCCGATTCTGTCTGAAAAGAGTTTTTCTCAGGACTGTGGCAGCTCTAAATCTGAAGAGCTCTCCACTGAAGGGTCAGTGGCTCCTCTGCGTTGACTGACAGCAGAGCATCGAGTCAAAGAAATCCTCCGGGAAAAACACATAAATAACTTCCTGACATTTCTCTGTCTCAACTAAAAAATATACAAAGGCATTAAAATGATTTGCAGACAAAAACACACTCAAGTTTCTCTGACTGATCACACTGAGAAAAGGTTTAAGGGGCTGTAATCATTTGAATGGCAGTCCATGTGGCCCCTGAAGTAATTCAATGAACTGAATTTGTTCAGGGAATATTCTTTTCTTATGTGAGCAACACACAACAAAAAAAAACCCAAGACAAACAATGAAGCACGCATACAACATGGTCATTTCCATATAACTATTTTGTTTCCTCACTCAAGACAAAAAGGAATGCAACCAAATGCTTCTGCTGTGATTGTTTGTCGACAGCTGAAGCCATCCGTCACCCAGCAGGGAAGCGGGGGAAAGTGAAGCATTCCCATGCTAAAGTCAGTGGGGGAGCAGGAGGAAAAGCACAGAGGCGCATAGATAGTACCTGGCCATTTGGTGATTAAGAACTGGGTGGAGTGTAAATGCATCAGACTTCCCCCACCCCAGTGGAAATTTATGGCTCACCTTAGAAGACAAACATCTCCTCAGAAACCCTATCCTTGAGGATAAGGGAGGGCTCAAAGTAGCATCTTCTTTCCTTTTTTCAAAAAACAGGCTAATTTATAGTTTCCCTGGCAGTTAACTCCTCTCTCAGTGACAACAAATACCTTTTCATTACAAAGGAGGAGAGGAGCAGGGACTGCTAGGTAGTGGAGCTGCCCTTGGGCTACAGATGGGAGTCATTTTCTCCTCCCTGTCCCACTGTTGGCTTAAACACAGCCGCACCAAGTTTATTTTAGGGCTTACAGCCCAAGAGAGACCCTCTTGCTTAATTACTCTAATTATAATGCTGAGCTTTATCATATTCTTTTGCTGCTTTCCACTTCCGACTGCAGAGTGTAAACATCCAAACCCATCTACCCACAAGTCCAGGGAGCTATTACACTGCTGGACCATATCCAAGAGACACATTTTTAAGGATTCGATTTCAGTGCCTCTTTCCCCTTTTTCAGAACTGAACTTGTGTAGCAGCCAAACCAGGCTAAATTCTTCACGAAGACTCCTGAAGTCGTTCCGTCCAGTTTAAGAACGTAATAAAATAGCCAAACAAACAGTTCTGTGAGTAAGACGTCTTGGGAAGCCATTTCTAATAAGCTAAGGGGTATGAGTTGGTTCAGTTAGGCAGGAAGAACAGAGAAGGTGTTACTAATAGTCACAGAGTTCTGCTACATCTGACGCACATAAGTACACTCAAACAACATCAGACTCAGGCAAATGGGGGTGGTGGGGGAACAGTGACGCTACAAAGGACAGACTTCACCAAAGCCTGGAGTGTGTTAGGATTACATTCCTGCACGAACAACAAAGCTTTGATTATCACTGGGCTGTTTTTCAAGGCAAGAGTCAAGATAAGCCAGACTTTTCAAGTTTATTAGTTCAAACCAGTTACATGATATTTAATACAACTGCAACCAGAATTAGGAATAAAGCAGTGTACAAATAAGTGAGTAGCTTGAGTAGCTTTAAGTTATCAGATCATCTTACCTTCATCAGCGATGGCTGGTCGGCACTGGGTCTTTAAAACTTGGGCAAATAAAGCCAGGAACAGAAGTATACTTTGCCTCATCAGCATCCTGCTGAGGGAGCTACAACTGTTGGCTTGTCTGCGACTGGAACTCCATTCAGACCTTTGGGGCATCAGCAGCGGGTCATTCACAGTGCTCAACTAAAAACAAACAAAAAATAATGAAAACAAATCAGTGCATGACCACGTGAGCAAGCCTCATATCTTCATATGTCTGTTTGCAGTAAGAAAAGCAATACGTCAAAATCTATTAAGGGTAAAAGTCAGAGAAAGAAAAAAATTCTAGAACTATGCTAAAGGAAAACAACACACATGACAGAAACTAGGCCAATTAAAATCTTAAAATGGCTGCTCCGTGGCCCTTCAAAACTGAAAGAAAGCCAATGAAATAAATTTGGTGAGGTAATTTGTTACTAATGACAATCTATGTCTTACGTGCAAGAAAATTCCTTGCTTGACAAAAAAGGAGAAGAGAATCTTCTGTATGTCTACAGGGTTCAAGGTGTGTACTCCAGCATTTAGAGCTGCTTGTACAAAAACACTGATAAGAAACTACAGAGCACCAGCCTCACTGATAGCTCAAGCAAACAAAGAGCAGATATGTCTTGCTCAGTTCTTAGGAATGAAATGTTCTGTTTACAAAACTTCAAAGTAACTATTAATGTCTGAACTCATTAAGGTTGCCATCACACTGAGATGATCATTAGACTTAGACTTAGACTTAGACAATAAAGTCCGTCTAAGTCTAAGTCTAAGTCTAATGATGCCATATCAAGTGTTTGTTTTTGCTGCTATGCCACTGTTGGGTGTTAAAGGATGTACAGTGTCCTCCAAAATGTGGCACAGTGCATTGGGTGACCCTTACATGTACATCTGCTCACATCATCATTATAGCCCCCATAGCCCTCCTTGAGGAATTTGTTTAAGGCCAAAAAACTACAGCCTGTTACATGACACCCTTGTAGAGAAAGACCGCCAGGCCATCATTTCCAAGCCGAGAGATCTATCACCTAACAGTTGGTTTTGGTCCCCGAGCCTAAAATGACCCCCCTCTACAACCATTTGCTCCCACGAGTTGTCAAGAGATGTTAAACAAATGCTGTTTTTAGGGTTTCTTTACTCTTCTTAATTCAAGCTTGAGAACAGAGGCCTCATCAACAAACACGTTGAAAATCAGTGGAGTCATGAATGAATCCAAAATATCCATTCTGTAAAACAACACAAGCATCACATCTGGGTCAGAGAAACCCCAACTTGGTTTACATTTTCACACAAAGTCATGTTCAGATGCAGCTGTGGTTTCCTCTGAGAGGTAATCGCTTGTGTGAGTGTTCATCACTGAAACAATCATTGTGTTCTCCTCAAAACCAATTCAATTTCACTTTCCAAGAATGGTCTAGTGTTCCAGCAGCTGAGCTGGGTCAGGGGGGTCCGAGGGGGATAAAGAAGCTTGGTCATCGCAGCTTTGTATGCAGTGAGTCAGTGTTTGGGAGGGCTCCAAGAAAGTGCTTCTGCTGCCAGACAGAAGGAACCGCAAAGAGCAGCCGACCACGTTCCCCGGGCCCTCGTCACTACGACAACCGTCAGTAATTGAAAGAGGAGGAAGTAGGTTCTTCAAAGTATGACACAACACTTTGTCATACTCCGCTCCCATGGGAGCACGAGTTAAACATACAGTATGTCTTACTATCCACACACGCAGAGCATGCTCATCTTGAAATCACGAGTAATCTGAACAGAAACTGACCAACACATTTGAGGCTGATATTAATTGAAAATATAATTTTTATCAAAAGTAGATGCAGTGCATTTAAAAAATATACGGTCTGCACCTTTGTGTCTATTTCATCCATATGTTCCCAGATATTTTAATTGTCATTTTTATTGATTTTTACCATTTAAGCTGAACTGATAAATCAGCTGGGCTGATATATTGGCTGATATTATCTTATTGCAGCTACATACATATCAGTATGGAGGTCAATAAATAAGTTGTGGTAATTAACAGTATAACCATTTTCATTTTTCCACTGTATAATCCAGACAATATATCACCATCCAATTCTTATATTGATATTTGTGTTGGCCTCAAAAATCCAATAGCTGTCAGGCTTTGTAAATTCCATTGACATCTACTGATCACAATTTACTGTTACTTTAAACTGATTAACAGTAATGACACAAGGGACACAAACACCTCTCACACCTGTGAGCTCTCCCAGTACTACAGTCATCTACTGTCGCCACTGTGCAGCTACAACTCATTCACTGGTTCAGGTGTATAAAATGATTCAACATAATTTGACTTATGTAAAGATAAAGTAGCAAATCTAAACCCTCCAGCAATAGGAGATGCAAACAAAAATACCAAGACCAACAACTGTCCATAAATTTGATGTTACATTACTCCTTCAGTGTACTACCTTCTTATTTCCCCTCTTTCGGTACCTTTTCTAGCATTATGTGATGTTTCTTATGAACATGTTGATGGGGCAGGAAAATGCAGTCTTGGTTTTGTTGCTCAGGAAGCAATCTTGCTATAAATGTATAAAACATATTGGATCCAAAAAAAGTAAAAAAAATAAAAAAAATGAAGAAATAATCCAGAATATTCCTTAGCTAATAACAGTGTCAGCTTTTCTAGCCAGAATTTTGATTAGAAAATCTGTACAAAATCATGTTTGATAGAATCCCTCTTGGTTTTTTATGCCGTTAAGAGAAGAGAACTTTTCCCCTGAAAACCTGGCAAATAAATGGGGTTAAATTAAGCAGATTAGAAGATGCAAGATACATTTAGCTTCTCTCATTATAAACAGACAAAGGTTACAGGCCTAACCCATAACATGGCCTTCACCATAATTACTGTTCACTGCCATCCATGCATAAAATTCCTCTGCTCCCAAATTCTGTAGCCCCCTTCCCAGCTAAAAGTCTGCACTCCCAGCCAGCAACAGGCCAGTCTGCACACGGCTGCAGTTCAGCGGACATAAGAGCATCGGACCATTTCCCTAAGGCTACTATTTTGACAAAAACAGACACTTCTGTTTTTTCTCTTTTGCAGCCTTGCTATCTGAATCGGTGTTTCACCACTGGTGTGTCATGAAGGGAGATCAGGTGTCATGAGATTACACTCAAATGCAAAGACAATTAATGTCAAGCCATCTGACACTATGCCATTTGGTTGACACTCAAGTGCTTTTCAGTGAATTCAGTTCTATTCAGTTCATATGAGTGTGTATGTTTTCCCGAGGGAGGTTAAATCGAGAAACGAAACTCTACCCCTGGAGATGCACAGAATATGTTGTATCTGAATTAAATTAGATTATTATCACACGCTGAATCAAACTAAATCCTTCATCCCAGAGAAAACAACTGCAATATCAATCTGAGACATGAGTGTTTACAGTCTACTTACTAGTAAAATTTACACTCACAAAAACACATTTTTGGATGGATTTAGTTATAGTGTAATCATGCAGCTCAAGTGACAATAACTCTGTGCCAGGGGAGCAGTCTAGTAAATTAAAGGGCAGGACTGTTCCTCACTTCCCATTATATGGTTCAAGAGAAAACTTTTTTTCTCCATGGTGAACTCCCTGCAGACATGCTTCTTTTCTAAACCATCCATCTTCTCCCTCTCCCTGTATAACAGAACATTTTGGGCTTTACATAACATCAGGCTTGCCCCTCTGGACCCAGACTTCACTACAGATGTAGTAATGATGGCAGTCCTCTAAGAATTTAAAGATGTAACTTACTTCACTGCATTTCTGAAAAGGCAACTTGTCCAAGAATTTTAGAGGAAGGACTTGCTACATACTTATATCACAAGATAGTAAAGAAGTTCAGAAAAATGCTCTGGATCCATCAAGCCAAACTCCAATCTTTACAAAGAAATAACGCCATCATGTGCAGTTTAAAACAACTGCTTTCTTGGTTTTGCACTTGGTGGTATAAGTTTTATTTACTCAAGCAAATTATCTAATCTGAATAAAGGCGCCTGCTGTAACCTTAGTTAGAAAACCAAAGCAGTTTTAAGCAGGACTACAGACAATATTTTGGGCCTTGCGCTTTAACGTTACCGTTACAGCGCATGAAACATACTGTAAAGAAAACAAAATATGTAGATAAACAAACAGTTTTCCAATTTTATTCATCTCCAGAGCACAAAATGTTTTCTAAAGAAAAACAGGTGTTTGATTGTGGGCAGTGAAATAGCTGCTAGTGAATTTAAGAGCCACCATTTTTAATGAGCTCCTTCTTAGGACGAGAGGTTCGTCAATAAAATCAAATCATTACAATGAGAACATGAGCTAACCGCTTGAGCACGTAAACAAACAGTAAAGGGAAGCTAAATCAAAGAGAGAAGGAATAATAAGACACCAACTTACCTTACTGGCGGGGGACTGTGAAACAGCCAGTGTTGGTCAGATAAAGAGGAAGACTGCTGAGCTCAAACTGGATGCAGAAAAACTTCCCGAGAAACAGTATATCCAGATGTAAACGTGTGAAGCTCACTTGCTCCGAGCTATCAATGTTTAGCTAACAAGTTTGCGCATATTTTTTGCCAAACTTGAGCGACGGAAGAAAAGAATGTGCGTCCCCGCGAGTCCGAAACCTCAAAAATAATCAACGAAGTGGAAAAAATCCTAAGTGTTCTTAAGTTTATCAATGTTTTAATTTCAACGTTGTGGTCTAGTTTCCTTTGCGACGCGCTTCTTCTGTCCTACCTAGCTAACCTACCCAGATCCGAGGAAACTATGCGAGTGCAGCCTGTGGTTTTGGTAGTCCCTTTATCCCAAAACGTTCCGCTCGCGATGAAATCAAGTCTCCTCACCTCCGAAAACTGTGTCCTAAAGTTGTTCAACTCACTTTAACAAAATATCCGGAATCAAACTGTCGTTTAATGTTATATTCTTACAAAAAAAGAAGCTCTTAAGTGAATCCTAGAAAGTATTTTGACCATTCCCGGCGGAGAAATGCTGTTAAACAACGACAGTCCAGGCTGCTCCAAACCTCCCCCCTTAAATCTGAGAATATGCGCATCCTCCGGACCATTGTCAACACAGAGACAGTGACACAGACAACATCCGGTCTTTACTTTTAAAATAAAAGCCAACATAAAAAAAAATACCTGGCAAACTAATACTTCACACAACTAGCCTCGAGAAGCAGCAGTTGGTTGGATAACTTTACTGGACTTAAATAAAGTTATTTGAATACAATACTCAGCTGACTAGTTGCTTCTGTTTTATGAGATATTAAGCTCTCATTCTGCACTTAACTGCACTGCCTTTAAAGGTATAACGTGACCAAATGTTGATGTGGAGAGCATTTTCACATTGATTGCATTAATTCATGGTTGTTGAAATAGAATTCAATCAAAAGGGAGATGCTATTTATATTTAATTATCTCTTACTTTTACCTGAGTTTAATTTGAAAATCATCTGTGGCTCCTCAGAGTTGTTCTGTTTCCATTAAATTCATTTGACCAAACAACTTTATTTCTTAAACTCACCTCTAAAAGAAAAGCAATTTATCTGGAAATATTGTGTACCATGTTGCAAAGTGAATAGTAATTTTACACAATGTGTTTATTCTATGCACACTGCATTGTGCTAAGTCTAAATGCAATATTGTTTGTTGTTTTGCGCCACACAAATGCAGATTTTTCTGGAGCTTTTATTTTGAATGTCAAATAGCCGGAATTCCGCCATTATTCGGGCTTTTACTTTCCAATTTGACGTAGGTCTGCTAGAGCTGGTAGAAACCTGGCTCCCCCTGCCATCCACTGCACCTCTCCAGCAGAGCCCCACCAACTCCAGGACCATGTAGACATAAAAGAATGTTTTTAGTTGCATTATCTTGATAATAATTGAAGCTGATGTGAGAAGACAAAGGTTTATCAGAGTTAATGGATGTGCACAGAGATGTTTACTAACTGAATCAGCGAGCAATGATATGAGATATGAGAGAAACTTGTTTTTTGCAGCATTTCAGATAACCAACATGAATACTAATTCACTGACAGAAAACAAGCATTTTCATTAACTTCTCATTCAAGTCGACTATAAAATAACTTTATTGTGCTGGCGTAAAGATCATATGCTTTGGCAGCATTTCAAAGAGCAACAGAATTCCAAATGTATCTGCCAACTCAGCACAAACACAAGTTTGCTCAGCCTGATCAAACACATAGTTCATATCTGAAGAGCTCATATGGTCTTTGATTTCACATCACGATTTGACAAATGATTGACGACTGAAGCTGCAGGGACACATGAAGCCCAGCTTGGTAGTTAGATTAAAGAATGGGAAACAAAGAAACAGATTTGTGTTTCAACATGTGTTGGCCTTTCATCTTCCATGCAATGTTAACCTTGTGTGATGTTGGAGCCACTCACAAAATGAGGTGACTCTCTTATTTACTTTACTGGATATATACATTTTGTATTCTGAAGGCCAGTACTAGAGTCACATACAAAAACAACTGAGCCTCATCCAAAGATACTTCTGCTCTGCATTTGTAGACGCTGCACCATTCTATTCTATTCCTCTACTGAGAAAGCAAACATTATCTTACTGCTGTTATGTTGGTTGTAACACAAGCTCCAAGCTGAGCTCCTATCAGCAAACACAGGAGGCTCCTGGCATGAGATTACACAATGTATGGCTTCTTTGACTCATCCAGATTAGATGAAGTGTTGACACTGTAATCAATCCACCTAAAATTCTAATTTTAGATTAGAAATAGAAATTGCAAGAGGTGATCACAACTGAACAATGTGCTGTATGAACAAAAGTCCAGTATACAGTAAAGTGGCAAGATAGGTTTACTAAAAGCTGAACTGTGAGTTTATCAACCATTTCTTAAGCTGTAGCTCTAGCTCTAGGCATCTAGGTGCTAAATTTGTTACTATTGTTATAATTAGTTTAAAATCCCATGTCATTTTAGAGAATGTTTCTTAAAGGAGAACACAACACAGGATTTACACATTGGAGCCTGTTCACAGGTGTTGGAGGGTCCTACTGCAATAGTTGACAATAGTTTATAAAGTCTTTTGTGACTCCAGGTGGAGCTGGGTGAAGTCTGATAAATTACCTCAAGGGCATCACATGATGTAATTCATCAGACTTCAATGTCAGTTGGGTTCTGTGGTTTAGGGGCAAAATAGGCGTAGAGAAAATCTTGTCCCTACATTTGAAAATGTGATGCTCTTTGAAATGTTACAGGAGTGAAATGCTAAGTCAGTGAATAGTCTTTTAAATAGTTTTAATATTTTGGGAAATAATGTTTATTCGTTTTCTTGCTGCGAGTTAGGTGAAAGGATCGATGCCACTCTCACATGCCAACTATGAGGCTGCTGCCAGCAGCCAGTTAGCTTAGTACAAAGACTGGAAACGGGTTGTGTGGTTTTATGTGAAACTATCTGCTGAACTATGTTTTGATCATGTGTAGTGACTTCCTCATGTGATGGCCAAGAAGTAGTCCACCACCCGATAATGTTTTGTTTTTACAATTTGTTTTTTTTTTTTGTGTGTGTGTGTGTGGATTAAAAAAACAGGATATAAAATGTTACATAGTGAGCTTTAGAGGTGCTGACAGACAGACAGATTTTGCTGCCTTTGCACAGAGCCAGGCGTAATGTTCTTGTCTTTATGCTAAGCTAAGCTAACCAGCTGTTGACTGTAGCATCATGTTTGATGTACAGGCATTAGAGTAGCATTGATTTTCCCATTGAACTCTTGGTAAGGAAACTTATAAATATATTACCCAAAATGCTGACTATTGACTGACTGTAATGCAAATACTATCTTTATGTTACACTTTACAATCAGCGTATTTTGGTCAGACATTCCTACTTTTAACATTTCTAAACTGCTGTTTTGGTCAAACGCTCTTTGCGCTCAAATTAACTTGCAGCTTCAAAGAGAACTGTTAACTATGAGGCAGATGAAGTGTGAATCTGACGACCACATACATACCAGACAAAAACCAAGCATGTTTATTGGGGTATCTAATAGTGAGAGTTAAACGTGCATCAGCCACATCTTACAGTTTCAGAGCAGCAACCACGACTTAGAAGCTCTTTGATGCAACACGCAGTTATTTTATAGACATTTCTTTTTCTTTTTGTGCCACTGCTAAAGAGCTCCCTTGAGATGAGCATCAGGCTGTTAATAATAAAAAAGAAAAATTCTACATAGCACATGAAAGCTCTGGCAGAATCCATTACATGTGGTGATTGTTTATTCATTTGGTTGCTAATTGTTTTCCTCTGATGATAGGAGGTGAGTGATGTATCTGAAAGTCAGGAAATCTCCACCCCAGTCTGAACAGTCAGCTTCATGCAAGAAACATAAGACAAAACTCAAAAAAGCAATTATAGATCAATGAGACACTCTGCCTCTGTTTCTATACTAGTTTACCAGCACACAAAGCTTGTATTATCTGGGGCTAATTTGAAAGTGAGTTTAAATCACTAATTAACACACATTAACCTGTCCCTGTGATGTGTACATGCCATGGTAGGAATTATATATGTGAGGTTATGGACCAGACTTAACTGAGAGGCTATAAAATGAAGGCATAAAGTTTATGATTTTTATTATCAATTGCACAGTGCAGTTATTTTTCACCTGTAAGGAAATGCTAATAATATTCACAGGTTGTCTACAAGGTTCAGACAATGTAAACGAGTCATTTACATTATCTGAGACAGGAACAGGACTGTGTAGGCTTTAAAGTCAGTTGAAACCTTTGCTGCTGACAAAAGCTCAGACCAGACACAGTCTGTTTTAAGATGAGGTGGGGCATTTCTGATCACTCCGCACTTCCTTTCAGCGTAAGGAAATGTGCCGGACACTGTTAAAGCCAGGAATACCTTATGCAAAAGTAAACTGAAGGTAGGCTAAGCCACACATCAGCATGAGAACAAACCCAGAGTCATGCAATCCTCAGAGTGAACAATATCTGCCCCAGGGATGCTTTGCATGATGATTTCCCTAGCAGCTTCTTCATCGCCCCTAAGTGGTGTGTTATTATCCTTGCTTTTCGTGTTTGCATTCCATTATTAGTGGCACGTACAAATATTCTCCTTTATGCACAAAAACCTCAGACAGGCCTTCCACTATACGTCGCATGAGCCCAGCCCTCATCCATCCATCAGCGGTGCCCCTGTTCCACACAGGGCCCCCCAAGCTCTGCTCACCACCACCCCCAGTTCACTCTTTGACATAACGCTGTTGTGGCTTTCCGGGCCTTTATGCTGGCTGTTGTCTTAGGCAGATTGAAGACCCTTTGTGTGTGTCAGCCCCTGTCCTGAGTGGCCGGGAGGAACCTGCTGGGCTGTGAGTGGAGAGACAGGAATGCGCATATGAATGGGCCAGTGTGTGCTGGGCACCTACTGACAGAGGGACAGCGAGCCTCTATGAGTCTCTAGTTCATCAGCGTAACCATCTTGTTCAATTACACGTGCAGCCCAGTGTTGCGTTCCCTGGACGTTCACACTGAATGAGGGTATTATATTTTGCTGTTTGGTATTGTAGAACAAATAAGGTGCTAGCTCCATTGTCTTAGCTGTGAATGATTGCCACCAAATCTCTGTTTTTTTTCTCTTGTGCTCTAACCATGTTCTTCTTGATATGTGATTTATCTGATTCACATAAGAAGAGAGAATCCTGTCTTTGTGTTCACTCAGCCTCTTATGCTTCAGTCCTAACAATGCATGAATAAACCTGACACATCAAAGGTTTTGAATGTAAATCACATCCAGTTGCCTTTGAGTGATTGTCTGACCACATCAGTGAAAATTGGAAGCCGAAAAATATTTCTTCCTGTGCTTATGTTATTTAAAAACTTTATGATCTTTTTTAGTATTTTTCGTGATCCTTTCTTTTACTTCACAAATGGTGGAGGAATCATTCAGATCAATAGCAATACCACGATAACAATACTCCATTACATTGCATTTCAAAGTGTACAAAGTACAGTGTTATCAGCAAAATGTATTTAAAGCATTAAAAAATAAATAAAACTACCAGTAATGCAGAAAGTGGCCCCTGTGTGAGCATCATACTGTTAGATATCATTATATTGGATTACTATTACTAGCACATTGATGTGTAGGCATCATTTTAATGTTTAATTGGATAAAGTGGAGTTATTCTCTTTACATATACTTTGATAATTTAATCTATATCATTTCATCACAGTGTATATGTTGGGTGTAAAAACATAATCTGTAAAATAACTGGTAATGTAGTAAAGTAAAAAGCAACATATTTTCCCCTGAAATGTTGTTAAGTAGAGGTATAAAATAGGAAAATGTGCAAACACTGTCAGTTTAAGTACACTCAGTTTGTACTTGAGGAAATATACTTTCCACTGCTGTACTTCGCACTGAGCACTCACCTCAACATTAAATTATGTATTGATGATGTAGTGTAAAGAAAAGTGGCTAGAAAAGTGCTATATAGATGTAGTTTATTTACCATTTACAACGATGTCAGCTGTTTAAATACCAAATACTAGAACTATTTTATCTAGTGCTGTAAGAATGACACTGGGTAACTGCTCTGGTTTACGCTCTCTCAAAAAGTTTTCAAAACCTCCATCCTTGTGAACCACAGTTGCTAAATAGGTGAGTAAAAACATGGAAAATAGACTCAACTCAATAAGGTGGACAATATGTGCATGTGAACAATATACTGGAAAAGCTCAAGTGCACTGAACAACCAACATATGTACAGTATACAGTATATCTGAAGGGATCCTTTGCAGATTTGGCAGATGATACATAATAAGCTGATATCCATCAACATTCTGGTATGATGGGACCTAGATACATGATCCATAAAGCTTCATTAATTGTCCTCTGACTCATATGGTACAGCTTATGGGTCGTTTTGCTGGACATGCTTTTGAGAAGATTACATCTCCATAATCAATAAAAAGAAACTTAACCATCCACCACAGCATATCAAAGAAAAAAAAACATCTGGGAAAATAAACTTTCTGCCTTTAATATACCCACAGTAACACAAAAACTACTGAATGTTTACCAAGCACAACTTCCTGAGGAAACTCATGATTCATGATTATAGACGCAGGTAGGGACATTTTGGCATTGTCCAGATGTGCGTTTTAGTCCAAGTATGGCTACTGGAGCCCAAATCCACATGACTTCCATATCCAATATTAAAATGACGGGTATAATGTTCATTACTTGTATCACATGGCCCTATTTGTGTTTGGCTGAATCACCTGATAGGCCTACAGCCACAGGCCATAGCACTGATTGCCTAGAAGAGGTGAGCTACAGCTCTCTGGCCTCATGGCTCTCATCACCCGATGACCTGGAAAACGAAAGCGTAAGATCTGCAACATCACTTCAACCAGCAGACGACATGCTGCTTTGAAGTAGGAGTGGACCTAAATTGGATTATGCAGCATCTCTGAGGAGCAGCTCCCGTAGATTTGATTACACACACACCACCTCAACCAACAGCCACACTCCTGCTTCCCCAAAGCAGATGAGACGACGCTGGGCGGTCCTCCATGTCAGAGCCTGGTGCTGCGCTTTTTAATGTGTGCCCATCTGCCAGCCATTTATGTGATTACTATGGGATAACTCAGACAGGTCTGGCTCTGCCAGGGCAGCTTTGGGGGCCAGAGAACAGCAGTGGTTTTGTACAAGCGGACACAGGAAAGATAAGGTCCAGATGATGCTTTTACCAGTGAAAACAATCACCCAGATATCACCTAAATGGAGTAAACTGACATTTGGCACAAAGGAATACAACGGTGAACTACATGTTTTTTAGTGTTGAACTATACCTTTTTTAGTAGTCACAAAAACAACTAATGTTACAGCTTAAAATTCACAAAGGAAAAGAAATACACACAGAGGACAAGCTGTTCTCATCATCCCCTCTCAGGCTGAAGTGCTGTTTAAAATAAGCGCTGTCTGCAAATCCTCCATGCAAGCATGGCATACAGACCACCTTCTATTACTGAGGAAAATAACATCCAGTCCTGGTTTAACTTGGGCTCATTATGGTGGAAGTGGGTTCCAGGGCCAGGAAGTTTCATTGCTTTCCAAATAAATCTCACAAAGCAGAGCTGTAATCCAAATTCCTCATCTTATGGAG
Source organism: Lates calcarifer (assembly GCF_001640805.2). Taxonomy (NCBI): domain Eukaryota; kingdom Metazoa; phylum Chordata; class Actinopteri; family Centropomidae; genus Lates; species Lates calcarifer. Next base: position 17,178,285 of record NC_066845.1, read on the forward strand.
TCCTCCCCAAGTCCTCACACTACGTGAAAGCACTGAAAAGCTGGGCATAAAAATCACACTTTATCACACATTAGCCTTCTAGATGTCACTGGTTACAGCATTTTCACTGACAAAAATAAGTAGCACAGTTCCTTGAAAGTAACTTTAAAATGGGTGGAAAATGTCTTTTTTTCCCCCTGACATAGCTGCTCATTTTCACCCAACACAGGCCCATTTCTGATTGTTTCCACATAAAGGGGCAAAGCAGCTCTCAAATTCAAACCAGCTCATGAAAAATTATCAAAAAAGAATGAGGCCCTTTAACATTCCTCCGGTTTTAGCGAGTGACACAGAGGGTTTTCATTACCTCGCTCACTGCTAGCAAATCTAAGACATCACCTTTGATTATGTTACATAGAACCTGGCAAGGGAACAATCAGAGGGTGCTGTGGGCGGGTGTGATAGTCTGTGTGCCGGTCAAAATTACTGGTTTAATTCAAATAGCATAATGTGCTTTTGTTTGTTGTGCCATATAGATAACAAACAAGGATATCTTATAACCAATCCTTTCAGTGACCAATGAAAAAAAAAGGCTGAGCCACTGCTATTACTTAACACTGCCATTACTGACATGTGGCACTCATGTTGGGTGACCCTGGTAACGGCTCCTCAGCTCTGTGGAAGGGGGAACTTGTCAGCTCTCTTGGCTTAGTTCTCCAAGCTAAAATACCCCCAACCCAAACCCCCACCCCACCCCACTCCAACACCCCATCTCCTTGTGCTGTGTGGCGTCAGCTGCAATGAGCTCCAGATGTGGCCTGGCACCCCTCCAGTCACGGCGCTGGATGTGGTTTGAAGGTAGTTTGGAAACACCACCCACCGGCGGACCCAATGAAAGTTCCTCAGACTGCAGCGAGAGGTTTCTGTCGTGGGTTTGTTTAGTGCAGGCTGTAGGAGCGCCGGAGAAGTGCAGTACTCGTTCTGCACATCTGTGGGAGGCTGAGAGGAGAAGGTATCTGCCTCTTGTATGTGCATGTGTTACTTATTGAACATGCTTTGAATAAGTAAGTATATGAGACAATAGTTGAAAGTATTTCCATCTGTTTCAGTAGATATGGAAATATCAACATCCTTTCTTCACCCCCAGGCTTCCATCCTTTGTTCCCTTTGCATATAAAGTGTGTCTGCCTTTGATAACCTGAGAAAAGATGAATGATCTAAGTGAACTTTTAAAAAATCATCAAAAAAGTTTTTTTTTTTTTTTTTAAAGACCTACTGTACAAAACTATTATTTAATTTAACTTAATCTTCCATTATGGGTCACAATGATACACAAAGAGGTATGAAAAACCACAGGTATGACAAAATAGGAGCCAGAGGTTCCAGGTTAGTGAACAGTTGTGTGGTTTCAGGTCATTACCTCACCACAAATACAAAGACTATCAACCATCAGCATCTGCTCTCAGTGTAGAAAGGTGTAAATGCTTTACACTAGAAGCAGTAGGTCTCAAGTCTTTGCAAACATACTGACAGAGACATAAAACAAGTAGCATAGAAGCAGCTGAGACATGTTGCTTGCAACAGGTCACTGGTAAAATATGTAGGTTGAGCATGAGTGCTGTTAAGGACCTTGTCAAACTTAGGATTATGTCTAAATAACCGGCAAAAATCTGTTGCAGTGCATATCTGATTGATAACTTCATTAATACACAGTAAATATCTCCCAGTCCGGTGGCATAAACATAACTTAGCTGAACTGTGGTTTCCATCCATGATGCTTAACCATCAGCTGCAAAAGCTACACTGATGCTTTTCTCTCTTTTTAACAGTTACTCAGTTTAGTGTTCCAGCAGTGTGCTGAGAGGATCGAATGAGGTCACTGTGTTTAAACTGCCAGCTAATTCACATGGTGTACTGGAAAAAACCCACACATGCCTCTCATAGGACAATAGCTCCCCCTGCTGCCAGAGAAATGAAAAAGCCGAGAGGACTTAGACGGACTTTATTGATCCCTTTGGGATGACTCCCTCGGGGAAATTACGTATGGAAGTCATGTGGATCACACCACATAAATTTGCCAGACAAAGTTTTAACAAATAACCCTGACACAGGGAAGATTTTGACCTCCAGTTTTAATGCAAACTGCCGTGTCAAAGTATAGAGTCATTAATGCTGCAGCGAGGGAGAATGCTGGTGTTTGCAGTGCACTGCAACAACAACCAAGTGGCTCTAAACCATCATCCCTGAGCCGTTTACTAGAAGACTAGAGACTTTTCAAATGTTTTTACTCTTTTAAATTATTCTGATGATATTAGTATTTATACAGTGCTTTCTGCCTTTTTAAAATCAGACAATTTCAAATCGCAGGGTGGGTTTAAGCAGAGGAAGACCTTGTGTCTTTTAAAGTGGACTGCTGTTCCTGTCTGTCAGCAGCTAACTTGTATACCTGCTTTGATTCTTTATTGAACTTAAAAATCCCTATGTCAGGCTAATTCCACTGTGAAATCATCAACAAACGCACATTAAAGTTAAGTGTATACACACTGATACCAGCATTGTCTGCAGATTCAGCCATTCACACATCACACAGTCAGGTGGGAGTATTCACTAGGGTTTTCCCAATGATCAGATCACATCTGTTTGTTTCCTCGTCACTTATTGGCTCCCAAACCCCAACTAAATACGTCAGTTACAACTTGCTCATTAGAACACAAAATCTGATGTAGTTTCCTCTGCTAAATGGTCATAGTCAATAATTAAAATAATCTGGAAATGGCTGCCATTATTTGTTAATTAAACAGAATTATTTATTGGACAACTGCCTGAAAAGAGTGCAGCAATAGCAGACAGTGGAAATTGGTGTTAGCTGGCAGGTGTTGTGGATTCCTACTTCTTAGGATTTGTAATTATTACACAAGCAGTAAACTAGAAATCAAAAACAGGATGATGTTTATGGTATGACACTAGAAAATGCAATGTTGTGTTCACCCTGTTTCATTTAGTGGCTCTTTGCTGATGTTAACGTGCGTAGCCCAGTCTAGGTCAAAATGATGTGGACTTAAGTGCACCTCACCTAGTATGTTTTGAGGTCACATCATTGTCTGATCTTAGCAACTCAGCATGTCCCAGATGCAGTGTGTCCGTTGTCATCGAGGTGGCTTTAAGAGCTCCTGCAGATCCCCCCGCTGCGCCAGCTGGTAGGGTAGCTGAAGCCTCTTGTTAACCTGGCTGCGGAGTGCTGGACAGTGCTCAAGAAGTAGCTGACACACCTCTTCATGACCCTGTTCTGCAGCCTGCTCAAGCATTTAACAAAAAAACAAAACAAATGCAGGGACTGGTTACACGATCATCAAAGTCTGTCTCTGAAAAGATTTTATTATGTTATTGCTTGCATTGCTGTACCTTATGTAAAGGGGATGAACCATCGTCATCACAGACCATTGGATCTGCCCTGTGGTGCAGAAGGAGTCTAACCACATCCAGGTGTCCGCAGTAAGCTGATCGATGCAGTGGGGTGGCACTACCTGGTGTCTGGGGAGATGCACAGGCACCCTCCTCAAGAAGAAACTTGCATACAGCAAGATGACCACTTCGACTTGCATAATGCTGAGACAGAACACACAAAAATAGAGCAGTTATTTAGATACACGAGAACAGTGGACACTACAGCAACTATCCCCAAAACATCTTCCAAGCAAACTCACCAGAGCTGTGTATCCAGATGAGTCTCTCAGGTTAGGGTCTGTGCCCTTCTGGACCAAGGACTCGACCCTCTCCAAGTTCCCATCCATTGCAGCAGACCAGATACCTGCAGAGAAAAATGACACACAGCATAACACTGTACCACACCAGTCTAATCTAATTTATATATTCTATCAATGCCGTGGTTTAACTTAGCCAACACATGTATGACACGTGAATGCAAACCTCGTTCAAAATCCATTTCATTCAGCGTCTGGTAAACACTAGGAGAAGAGACTGGGTGGGAGCAGCACGAGCAGTGCTGTCTGTCAGACGCCATTGTGTTAATCAGCAGAAACAGGATTAGAATTGCTCCAGACTGATTCAGACCTGAAGCTGAACAAAACTAATTTCTGAGATGAATTAACATGCTGTTTGACAGTTCCGTGTTTCTTCTTCTACCTTTAGTGGTCGGCAACTTTGTGGTGCATTACCACCACCAAGAGGTCTGACTCCTAAACACACGGACGGAAAAATAATGTTAAGAAGCTAGTGAATCTTTAAACGAATAATAAAAAAACACTGCTCTCTCAGAATTCAGACACATTTCTCCATTCCGTTTGTTGTACAAATCAATAACAAAAACTTTGTGTTTGTACCAGACCACCCGTCGCACGAGCTTAGCGTGGGAGTGATCTGACCAATTGCAGAGCTGGGATCAGAAGGCACCTTTAGGTGCTCTCTGATTTGGTCGGTTTGTCGGTTTGTCTCAGATTTGTTTAGAAAAATAAACGACGGTATATAATTTTGTACAGTGGCGGAATAGCGATTATGAAAGCAATTCTACATGTGTGCAGCTAATCACTCATATATTTATCTCATCACATGTATTGATACATCTTAACAGATTTACACATCAATTTTGTTAGTAATGGCTGATAAGAGTGACATTTTTCGATTTCTTCAATTCTCTACAATGGAACAAATAAAATGTATGTATATAATTCACTGATAATAAATATAACAATACGACTGTATAATACTCGTAAGCTCAGGAATGACTATAAATTTAACTTATCCGACTCTCAGCCGCATTTACATTGAAAAATTATATTCTCAGTTTTCCTGCAGGCTCTGAAGGCATCTTTTGTCTCGTGTTGTTGTCTGATGCAGCTAGCTAGGCAGCTTCAATCGGCAAACAAGTAGCTGCCAAAAGCTACATTATCGTCGAAATTATAGCAAAGTACTTATAAACCAAAGCGTATAAAGAATGAGAAGAGTTACGTTATTTATTAACGGGACAAATAAAAATGGCAAGGTGAGTAATAGTCTCAGGCTATTCAGTATGGGAGCTTGGGCCGCAGAATGATTGGCTTTTTCCACTGATCATACGTGTTTCATTAGAAGAGCCAACTGACTAATCCAACCTTGTAACTACTACATATTAACCATAATAGTCATATGTAGTCATGGCTCATTTCAGCCTTTATGCCATTTTTTCTATATTTACGATAAACGTAGCTGTTAGCTCACTGCAATCTGCGACTCATTAATCTTGTATTAGACAGGAGTGACCCATTTTGTTTCAGACTTAAATCCCTAACATGTTCATTGTTCTTTTTCAGGTTGTAGCAGTGTACGGGACCTTGTCCGACTTACTATCTGTAGCAAGCAATAAGTTAGGAATCAAAGCCTCTAGTTTATACAATGGAAAGGGTGGTCTTATAGATGACATTGCCCTTATAAGGTAAGCTTAGCTAACATGGTAGTAATAAATACGTTGCAAAAACATAATGGACGTCTCCTCATTGTTGTTTTGTCTGTGTTATCTGTGTTTTTTTGCTTCTTACAGAGATGACGACGTGCTGTATGTGTCAGAAGGAGATCCATTTATCGGTGAGTGCTGTCATGTCTGCTGCAGAGGTCTCATCCATTGTCAGTGAGATTATGCACACGGTTTCAGCAGGTCTTTCTGTTTCTTTTTTTATATCACAGATCCTCAAAATGAAGGCAAGATCAGATCTGATCCGCATGGAGCACATACTGATTGGCTGACCCTCAATATTGGTGGGCGTCTCTTCACCACCACCAGGTAGCTGTGGTTTCACTTCTGTGTTCACCAGTAATAAATTATCACATAAGACTTGAGCTTTCAATATCACAGTGTAGTTTATGTTTAACATTTCACTGTCTTTGCTGACTGAGTCTGTTTTGTGATCAGGAGCACCTTGGTCAGCAAGGAGCCAGAGAGTATGCTTGCTCACATGTTCCGAGAGAAAGGTAAATTATGGCTACAGAGCAGACTAGCCAATCAGTAAGCATTTCGTTATGAGTGATTTATTTATGTGAGCCATCTTTATGAATGGGTTACGTCAACCTCTGTGTTTGCTCCAGATGTGTGGGGGAACAAGCGGGATGAGCATGGGGCTTACCTAATCGACCGCAGCCCAGAATACTTTGAGCCTATTCTCAACTACCTGAGACATGGTCAGCTCATTATTAATGAAGGCATAAATATACGAGGTAAGCTTATGACAAATCCTAAATGGTGAAGTCTACCTGAGTCACTCTGAAGAGGGTTACATTAAATTCTCACAACAATTTCCCGATTAAAATTGCAAGAAAGCATGGACTGGTAGCATTGTCCTAAATGTCTTCCAGGTGTCCTCGAGGAGGCTCGGTTCTTTGGAATTGAGCAGCTTGCTGAACAGCTGGAAGTAGCAATCAAGGTAATATGAAGTATGAAAAACAAACATCTTACATTTAATAATGTGATCTGTCCCATCAATGCATCATGACTTACCACATGGTTACTTTCAAAACAGAACTCACAGCCACCTGAGGACCACTCTCCCATTTCCCGCAAGGAGTTTGTTCGTTTTCTTCTTGCAACACCCACCAAGTCAGAGCTCCGCTGTCAGGTACAGCTTCATACAAGTGTTTTCATTTATCCCATCAATTGACCATGTGGAGTTAACATTTGGTCCTACGTTTATGGTTTTTAGGGTCTTAATTTCAGTGGTGCTGATCTGTCCCGACTTGATCTGCGCTACATTAATTTTAAAATGGCTAATCTGAGCCGCTGCAATCTGACACATGCCAACCTGTGCTGTTCCAATCTGGAGCGGGCTGACCTTTCTGGAGCAAACCTGGATGTAAGTCTGAAAATGATTTTCTTGTCAGCACTAAATGATTTATGTGCATATTCAGTGTCAGGTGATATAAAGAAAGTACAGAATACACTCAAGAAGTTTTTTTTACTGTGTTACAATGAACACTCTCAGTGGTGTGTATCTTTTTGTGTTATTTTTAATTGTTGGCCTTCCTGTTGGTGAACACTTCACACCTGCTGCCCCCTCACTCTATTCTCAAACATGTTTGTCAGTTGCATACACCTTCTCTCAGTCACCCCATTGGGAAAAAACAACAACAAACAGATTTCTCCTGTCTGGTAATGTAACATGAATTCTCTGTAGGATGTGACTGAATATTTGCATATGCAACAATGATGATGTTTGCTTTGTCGCTTTAAGGGTGCTAACTTACAAGGGGTGAAGATGCTCTGTTCCAATGCTGAGGGAGCTTCCCTCAAAGGATGCAATTTTGAAGATCCATCTGGACTGAAGGCCAACCTGGAAGGTAATCTATTACAATTCATAATCAAAGAAGACCTGGTCCCACATTTGTAGTCATGTTTTAACCAAATGTGTTTGTAACTAGGTGCTAACCTAAAAGGAGTTGACATGGAAGGAAGCCAAATGACCGGTATCAACCTGCGTGTGGCCACTCTGAAAAATGCCAAGCTGAAGAACTGTAATCTTCGGGGCGCCACTTTAGCAGGGACTGATCTCGAGGTGAGTTAAGGCTATCAGAAGGGATTAACTCTAAAAACGCTCATGTTGACTCAGCTGGCAGTGTTAGTTACAGCAATATTTTAGAGCCAAAAAGGATGAAATGGTACAAATCTAAATAAATGTTTTCATAGATCATTTTAATATAATATACATTTGTGGCAAATCCCAGATCTTTTGGCAAAATAGTTTTTTATTTCTGATAGCTCAGCAGCAGGATCCCTGAATTGTACAGTAATACAAGGTTGAACCCTCCTATCAATGAAGAAGTAGCTAATACAGTGGATACAATGAATTCAGTCTTTCTTTCTTAATTGGAATTTTAATGGTTGGAAGATATTATTTTAATCAGAATTTTTTAGGTTTTACATGAGCCATTGGAAGCTTACAATGGGTAGAAAAAATGAAATAAGCAATATTTTTGATTGTTGATTTAAGTCATGTTTTTAAGTAAACATGTAAACAAGTGGTTCTGATTTCTTAGTGTTGTATGATTGTGAACTCAATATACAGTAATTTGACACTGTTTGTTAGACAAAATAAACAATCTAACCATGTCAGCTTAGACTGTGGAAGATTGCTTTGTATATTTCTCACTATTTGCACATTAACATTACATAAGATAAAATTACAGATAAAAAAAAATGTTGATAATAAAAGATCATTGGTTACAACACTTCATAGCACTTTGGCTGGAATGAACTTGCCAGCAAAATGTGATTCTTTTTTCAACCTGCTTCTGTATAGTTCTCTTACATTACCAAACCTGTAATTTCCTTGTCTTACTGTTTGGTCTCTGCTTTCTTTGCAGAACTGTGACCTTTCTGGATGTGATCTACAAGAAGCCAACCTAAGAGGGTCCAATGTGAAAGGAGCCATTTTTGAAGAGATGCTGACCCCTCTGCACATGTCACAGAGTGTCAGATAACTCCACACACATGTGGGCCACAGCTGGCTCCTTTAATGCTCTTTTCCTCTAGCCGGCCTCCTCCACATACTCCCCTACTATCAAGCTCTCTTTACCTGTCTGCAGTACAGGTACTTGTATGCACATCCCTGGCATTCCACCAATATTACGTTAGCTTTAAATATCTTGCACTAGAATTTATCCAGGGTTGTTCATGTGTGTTTGTATGGTAGGGTGTTTTTAAATGTTGAGCTGCATATATCACCAAAACAAAGTCATGTTCCTAGTGTATGTAGATGTGTCTGGATGCAATCCAATGACTATACTCATTTAATGTTTCACATAATTTATATTCATTTCATGTTACTTGACATGTTAATGGGAGTCACAATCAGATTACCTATGCGCAGTGAGGTTCAGAGCACTGAGCTTCACTGCCTGCTGCTGTAGCAGAAATTGAAGGGGTTACTTACCAATAACTGTGTTGTTATATATTCCTCTTTAACTATGTAACTTAATTTTGCTGGATTCAACATATTCTAAAGGAAGCAATGCAAGCCAAAGCCATACACTAGCACAGTCTAAAAGGCTAGAAATGAAGATAGTGCACCGTAAAACTATGCGGCAGGCTAGTTATAAACACAGCTTGGGTATGCAATACATAATATACAGCTGTGAGGTTTCTCTTTCCTACTTTTAAATATTGTGTTCTTAAACTTTCCCTGTTTTGCGCTCTGTGAATCTACCTCTTTTTATTTTTATCTGGTGTGTGAGCAATCCACAGTTGCATGCATTTGACTGTGGCACTACTTATTGTAATGTTTATGTATGTCATTCATTATACTTTCCACTAAGAGAAAAATAATTGTGCTTTAACAGAAAGCCATTTTTAATTTGTTTTTTGTTGTCAAAGTGGGTTTGCCTGGAAACATGTTCCATGTATCAATGTATATCACTTAATCATGCTTTGAACTTATTTGCACAAGTATATGTTAACTTGTAACATGTTATACTTTTCACCAAAAATGTTTGGTGCTTGTAATCCTATGTAAATCAAATCCAGTGCTTCCAAGTCCCCCCCCCCCAAAAAAAACCAAACAATTGTTAGAGTGGTTTTGTCATCTGTTTTGTCTAAGATCTTACTGGACAGTGTCCTGTTTGCATGTCTGAAGAGCTATACTCGTCTTTGGCTGGTGAACTTTCTCTAGCTGTAGCTCAAAGCTGCTCTGATGCAATACTACTCACTCTGTTCAATAGTAGGTACCAAGCCTGTGAGAATGAATGATGAAGGCAATCATATTGTGTATTTCACCTTGAGCGTGAAAATCAACTGAAGAGCTATGGTTATTTATTTTAATACAACTCACTGAATGCATTACGGGGCAAAGATTGGTTTGTGTTAAAGAGGGGGAGTGGTGTAAGTCTCCCTATCTATGATTATTGCACTCGACCATGGAAATATATTTCCATAAATGACTGTTATAAATAAACTATGATGATGAAGAAGAAAAAGTCCTCATTTATTGTGTCATCAGTTGGGAATGGATGAGTGTGTTGTACGTTGAAAGCACATCATAAAATTGCCAGAAAATGGAAATAGTTGATGATGCTAGATAGTATGTAGCCAACACATGTGTCATGTAACTTGGAGGGGCAGAAGTCCAGGCTTTTAAGCTGCTCTGCAGGTCGCCTGTAAGTGCTGCTTAATTCCACTTTGTGACCCCCTCCCCAGTGCTGGGCTAAGAGAAACGGAAGCAACACAGGCTTATATATAAACCATGGACAACAGTGTGCAGGAGCATTAACAAAGGACTGCAGACAAGAGCAAATCAGAGAAGTTGCCTGTTTCATGCATAGAAGGTAAGTAAATCAGTAATGTGCTGAGATCCAACCGTTTTTGGGGAAAATAATGATAAAAATAATATACTGGCATGTGTATATGTGCAAAATAATATTTTTTCCTCAGAATGGCTGTGAAAACCTTGGCACTGTGGATCCTGCTCGTGGCGACATTAGTGCCACAGCACTGCTGTCAGCACTGGTCATATGGGCTGAGCCCAGGAGGGAAGAGGGAACTGGACAGCCTTCCAGACACACTGGGCAATGTATGCATATCAGTCTCATGGCTCTTTTAACACTGGGTGCTCCTCTTCTCTATATATTCATTGTGATGTTTTTTTCAACAGGTAGTTGAGGGGTTCCCACACGAGGACACACAGTGCAGTGTTTTGGGTTATGCAGAGGAATCACCTTTTGCCAGAGTTTACAGAATGAAAGGAGTCTTTGTAAGTTTTGCTCAATTGTCATCCTGTGTTTAGTTTTTCTCTTGATGCATCTGTCAGTGCTATCACAGCTGCCAGAGGTTTAACCTCATGGTTCTGATTTTGAGTTTTAATTTATTCTCACAGATCTAATCTCTTGTTGTCTCTTGCCCTCTTTCAGGGCAGTGTCACTGACAGGGAAAATGGACACAGAACGTACAAAAAATGATGATGACTTGATTCCACAATATATAAGGTTTACTGGCATATCACAGTTTTTGTGGTTATTGCTTGTCATGATTTATATCCACATCAGAAATACAAGCTGCAGACTGTTTTACTCTATTAAAAGGTTCAGCTCTACCTCCAGATGTCTCTGTGCTGTTTAATACAACAACACCTCACTCAGTGTCGTGATTTTGACTCATGTCCTGGCAGTTCCAAACTTCCTGGTGGCATACAGCAGATTTGCATGCAATGTGTTTTCACTGAGCAAGAAAATATACACACCGCCTTCGAAGATCCCTTTCATAGTCTTTGATGCAGATTGGAAAACTGAATTTGTTTTCAATTCAGTTTGATGGAAATTTCAGAGATAGTGTCTTTCAAGAGATGATGTATGCAAAAACAAAACAACTTGGCTGTATGAGTGCACAAAGATGAACTGCAGAAGAAACAACCGAAGTATTTAATTCAGGATATTTGATACTCTCATGACCAGCATAAGCAGTATTTTTGTTAATTTTCTCAAATGACAAGATTGTTATGTAAACTTTACCCCACAGGTAAAGTGTGACCGCCAGACACAGGACAAATGAGTCAGAAGTCCCTTACTGCGCCCATCAGTTGCACATTTCCATCATGGACGAAGGCAGCCACCTGCACAGATAAACCCTAAGAGTGGCTTAAGCCTTTGTCCTTTGTCCTCAGACTGGACAATTACCTGCTCTGGTTTCTGCATTTCTTCTTTCCAGTAGGTGGCACTAATACTATGACTGAAACTGGTTTGCAGATGTGTTCAGGTCATGATACTTATCAGTTATTTTAAGTTTGAGGCAGATTGGACAGTGCATGTGGGAGTTCCTGCCAACAACTTCCTGTTTGACGGTGAAGCATCGAAGCTCACCACGGCTCCACAGCAAGGGCGTCCCATGAAGACTCACAGTCTTCACAATTAAGCACCATTATGATCGTAATGCTTGTCTGACTACATTTGAGGCGAATCAGATCAACCCACTTGGATGAAACACATAATTTCCTGTTGCCAATAGGTGGCACTATGACTTTCTGTGAAAACTGACATGTGGGTGTGTTCATGCCGGGACCCTTATCAACACTGTGAAATCTGGGGCAGATTGATCAAAATATGGCTGAGTTACACCAAATTAAACGTAACTTCCTGTTTCATGGCAGCATGGAAATTTGAGGTGCTGCCACAGCCACACCCTTAGACGTTAGCAAAATCTTTTTAAAAACTTTTGATCACAAAGGCCTTAAGAGTATCCTGACCAAGTTTGAGGTCAAAATGATAAAATCTGTAGGAGTTTAATCAAATACAATGTCCACAATTGCCAAAAAAATGGCCAAAAATGATAAAAATCGTGAAATTAAAATGAAAATGGATGACTTCCTGTAGGTTTGAGGCCATGATGTCAAGATACTTTTTGTGCATCTCGGCATGTTACATAATGCTTCCAAATTTTGTTCACCTCTAACAAACTAAGGCCAATGACAAGGGGGTTTTGAAAATGTCCAGGGGGCGCTGTGGAGCCATCTTACAGCATCAATAAACGAGACCCCTATCAGATGTTAATTTTCGCCAGGTCTGGTGTGTGTGCAACGTTTTGTGAGTTTTTGAGCATGTTTAGGCCCTCAAAAAGGCAATTTTAGTGTAACAAGAATTAATAATTCCTACGATTACAATAGGGCCTTTGCACGCTAGTGCTTGGGCCCTAATTAATACTCTAAGTTGTGGTAACAGTGTATTATACAACATACAATCTTGGATCTTAAAATGTCCTGCTGCACATTTTATCTTTTCTAACATTTCTGGGTAATGTTACCGCTAGCTAGCTAACATTTCATATAACCTGTGATGTAATGTTGTGAAGGTAAGGGGGCATGGCATTACTGTATAAGTTAAGATATGTATTAAAGGTATGACAAAAGTGACGGTGCATGGCAGCAAATAAGGCAGGGATATAACCTGTGAAACAGATACAATCAAGAAGTATCAGCCATTTACATAGATACACATTTTGAGTGTTTTAAACTTAGATCATAAACATTTGGAAAATTCCTTCATATTATTGTAACAAAAAAAAAAAAAAGAAAATTGGGGTGATGTAGAGAAAAGTTTTTAATTTTCTTTGCCAGAGACATAGATAGCATTTTAACTAGAAAAAACTAACACAATGGATAACACAGACAACATTTTTTAAATGTATGGGAGTTATTACCAGTGCCTAACTCATGAAGAAAGAGTCCTCTCCTCTGAAGCTTTCCATGCTGCCAACCTGTGTTTGATACCATGTAGATCACAAAAGCATCATATGCTAAACATCCTGCACATTCTAAAAGCAGCGTGTTTTACTCTGTTGTAACAATCCAATATGATTGTCAGCTTTTCTTTGAAGTATTTAAATAGATAAAATTCAGCTCCACTTCAACCAGATCACCATCTGACAATTTAGTGATGTGATTAGTCACAGGGGCCCAAATATTTCCTTTACCAATAATGATGTCCAACACCACCCAATATGTGTGAGTATAAGTTACTTACAGACTTACAGGAAGCAGTGAAAGAATAAAACATAAAAAAATAAAAAAATTGAACCTGGCCTTCTTGGGCCAACAGATAAAGGACCTTAGTTCATAGTGGGATGTGATGTTCATGGACATTTATAAAACCATAAAAAGTTTTGAATTCTTTTTCCTTTAGCAAAACTTAAAAAAATAGACTTGAACATCACACACTGTAATTGATCAGGAGCTCAGTGTCCAGCCACCAGAGGGCACTAGAAACCAACATGAAACTGTATCCTTGAGGTTTCTGCTCTCTCATTATTGTGGTATTTTAGTGCCTATCTAATTCATAATCTAATATGTTATAAAATCCAAACCAAAACAATCTAGACTATCGCTCTGACTGCTGCTGAGATTTTATCCTCACTATTTTTCATAGGCCTGGATCAGATCCTGCCAACACTGTAATTTATTGTAATTTACTGTACTTTATTGTGTTTGTTCACCATGAGAACATGTGTCTGAAGCCGATTTATTGTGTTGTAATAGGTCGTTGTTTGCTTGGCTTGATTCACACACACTTCACAATCTCCTTTGGATTATAAAAGTGCTTATTCGTGGATGGATGGAGCAGGCCACACATTTGTGTGTTTGCCAATTGAGTATGGAATTTAAACAAGTGAAAAGCAAATCGAAGTGTATTCATCATGGAGATTTGACAGTGATACAACAACCTGTAATATCCTGCTGACCGGCATATAGGGTGGCCACTCTCTTATCTTCAATGGAAAGTGTGTTTTTCAAAGAAGTTCAATCTGTCTGTCAGTCCTCTGTTGTTCAGCAAACACACAGAAGATCACTTCCGTGGGTTTCATCTTGTTGATGAGATTGTAGCTACTTTCAATGAACATAGATGTGATACCATATGGGTCAAGTATTGTCCTTTATTGGAAGTGATTTGATAAGGGATAAATATATGAAAGGTAGAACAGCAGGACATAAAATATTTACTCAAGATCAACACTGCCATGAACAATAACTCTCAGTGCCCATCTACCTGCCATTTTAAAGTCAGAGACATCATATCAGACACATCACTTGCAGGAAGAAATATTATTTAATTTTTTTAAAAAGAAGCAAAACTTGTATTATCAAATAATACAATTTGACAAGATGATTTCAAACAGCACTTCGTTTGTTGTGTCTGAACAATGAAGCCACCGGTAACAGCTAATTAGCTTCGCTTCAGGAAAAGCTTGCTCTTTCCAAAGTTAACAGGTAATCTTTAGACAGAGGCAGACAATGTAAGTATAACTACAAGGTGAATATGTTTACTTCTGAAAAGCTACATATTTGAGATTCAGGGAAGTCTAGGTAGGAAAGCAATTAAGTGCATTTTGAGAATGAACTATTCCTTTAATAACCTCTTTGGCTGCTTACAATTTTACCGCCTTGATAAGGCCATGCAAGTCAAAAAGAAAGTTACTTTATGGGTCATAATCATATATCCCAACAATAAATTTGTTCTCACTCTCTTTTTTGTCCCTTTTTTCACGTAAAATAACGACTGGAATTAGCTGGTTCCACTAAAACTGTTTCAGCCTGCTGTAGCTCCTCTGTCAGTGTTTAATACAGTGCCTTTAATAGCTTGGTGCTCTGTGTCAGTTTGAAGGAAACCCATTGAAACCCCTGAGAAAGCTGTAACCAGGCAACTAAAGCATGCTGTGGTCAACCTCTTTTCTTCCGATCAAAGAAAATGGAAGGTCAGATGCAAAGGCCAGGCCCAAAATTGTCAGGGCAAGATTATAGGGATGAAAGAACTTCTGTCTATCTATCTATCTATTTATCTATCTATCTATCTATCTATCTATCTATCTATCTATCTATCTATCTATCCATCCATCCATCCATCCATCCAGTCATATTTTCTTTTTGAACACTGCACATGCATGCAACGACAAAACCAATCCTGAGGAAAAACTGGCTGACACCAATCTGGGGGTTGCTATTCCCGGTTGTCAAGTCTGCTTGTGTTATGCAAGACAAAACTGTATGTGTGTTTCTGTGTGTGTGCGTGTATGTGTGTGTGTGTGTGTGTGTGTGTGTGTGTTATTAATACTACAGAAGAGACAGAGGAAATTGAGGCCCAGAAATATCTTCCAGTATATATACAACTGTGTCTCTAGATTTTAAAAGCAGAGACATGCAGGGACATAAACAGGCTAATGCAACATTCATGCTGTTATGATATCCAAACTAATAAATAGGTAAAACCAGGAAATACTCCTTGAAATAAACAATCCCTGACAGATCTGATGAATCAGGAAGCGCCTGATGCAAGGCGGAACCATTAGGGCGATTCAGTAGAAAGATAAGAGAGCAAGGAAAACAGACAGACAGAACTGATCTATGTGCTTAAACCTAACATGAGCTACCTGCCTGTTTCAGTGTGTCCTAAAGATGTTAGTATGTATAACGTGACGAGGATCCTGGAGTCAGTCTCGCTTTGACCTTTCTATATGCCAGAACAAAAAGATTAGTTCCCTCTCACAAGGGATCAAAGCTGTACAAGGTCAATGACTTTATTCGACATCACCACATAAAAGATTTGTTCCTGAGAAATCATTTTTCTATAGCAGATCTGTATTGTGACACGTTATATAACTTCTCACAATTCCTAAGGCTCAGTATGGACCCTACAGATTGACATTATAATGTGCATCCTGTTTGTGGTGAATACTGTATATGTCTTCTGTAGCCTTCCGATGTTTGCGTTGTTAGCGTCGGCTAGGGAGAAGGATCCACACATCAGGGGAAGAACTTTCTTCTACAAAGCAACAGAAAGCATTAAGAGCTGTTAGCATTGCTCTTAAAATGTGAGCTAGGCAATTCAGGATGAATTATGCCACACTCTTAAAGGCAAAATATGTGACTGAAGAGAATTTAAAACACTCAAAACAACAGCTTGAGGAAATCTCTGGCCAACTATGTAGTTCATGTTGTTCCTGTGATCTGCAAAGATTGCTTATATGAGTGTCTCTCTAAATTAAAATGTGGCGAGCCAAGATGCTAATCTTTCTGGAACTGCTCCACTGACAAGGAGAGTCTGGCCCCGTGGAGTCATTAAGTGTTCGTCTCCAGCTGAGCTCCATTTCATAGCACATTAATGTGCCCATAGCCCCTTAACAGTTACTTGGGTAACACTGTACAACGGCATCATTTAAGTTCCACTCATTGTCAAGTGTCGCTGGAGTCCATCAGCACCTCCGGCATTTCGGGTCCTTTATTCCAAACAAAATGAGGACTGTGATTTAATTCAGTGGTTTTTTCAAAGGAAAGACAGGTGAGAGGAAGGAGGTGCAGGAGGAGAGGGGGTTGAAGCACACGGTCAATTATGCTGACAAGGACCTCTGAGAGTTCTCTTGCCCTTAGAAAACAGTTTGGCAGGTTATGTGAGACACTGTCAGTCGTAAAGAGGTTTGGCTTCCTGTAAGGTGTAAAAACATCTTACACTTGACCTTCTGTCATATCATCAAAACGAAAAGGCTCCTGACATCAAAAACCTTACCTTCTCTTTCTCGATTAGGTGATATGCTCATTTCAGACAGATTCCTTCAGCATGAATATTTAGCACAGCTCCCATTGATCTCTCTGACAATTTTTTTCCTCCCCATGCTGCTTAACATCTAAGGCCCCACACACAACACTGATTTATTCAACACTACAAGCACATCTAAAATGTGTTATGATCTCAGACTTCCCCCTGAATAATGCACACACAGGCAGCACACTGAATTTGACCTCAGACAGAAACAAACATTTTTTTAAATTTTGGATGTATACAGCCCATACTAAAACAGCAGCATGTCGTGCAAGCATTGTCGTGTGTAGCAGTGCTATAATCAAAAGGGGATCACACCACACTCCTCACTGTTTCCTATTTTGGACAAGGTGCAGTCTGGTCTCAGTGGACCATTTTACCTTTTAATGGGAGACCTTAGGACCAATCAATTATCAGGTAAAGCTGAGAATGATGGGGATGAACTGACCTACAAAGTGACCACAAAAAAAATCTATTCTGGTTTCACACTCAGAAAGCAAGGTAGACATGACAACAACAAACAAACAGAAAAAAGGCAGAACAAAAATCAAAGAATAAATAGTCAAGGTTGTGACTCATCAAAACCAAATATTACAACATAGACATTATTATTAAAGGTAATATTAAATGTTTTAATTCAGTTCAATACCACAAAAAGAAGTGACTGACAACAGGTTTCCTAGGAGATATCCGCTATGCTACACAGTGCTCTTTATTGCAGACCACACCATAAACTATAACTGTGTCACATCTTTTACAGGCAACACATGTATTTAGTAATGTTATTTACAGCAGAAGAACCCTGCTTTGACAAAGTCCTTTACTGCCATTTTTTATTCTGTTTTATGGCACTTGATATATGGCTGTTGTATGGAATATTTTATGAGAAAAATCATCCCACACACAGTATAGGAGGAACTCAGACCTCGGCAGACATCAGAAATATATATAGCTCGTGCCAAGGTTCTCTGTAAAGGATCATTACATCGTTTGTGGTAATTTTAGGTAATAAGAAAAGCATTAAGACAATGCTAGTAAACCAGCTGAATGAGCGCCTGGAGACAGATTTAATGCACTAATGTTCTCTCCAGTTTTGTGTAATACGCTACACTGTTGATAATCACTAACACATCACAGTTCACAATCCCTTAATATCTTCATCAATACTATTAACATAAAACAGCAAAAGTGAAAAGAACAGCCCAAACCCTGTTGTCCTTTCAATCCTCCCCAGTGATTCTATTGTTCACATGTACAGCAGGTAAAAGTGAGAAAAGCAAATCCAAAACAACTGATATTCATTTAAACATGACTTCTGAATACATCCCAGTAATAGATAGAGAAAATATGACATTTGTATACCAGATTAAATGCTTTCTCTTCATTCAGATCTACCCACAGTACATGGGGTATGGATAATACAGACTACAGTTGCAAAAGTGCTCATGTAAAGTGTCTTCAGTCGCCCAACAATACTTAAACTTGTCCAACCTTTGCACCATCATTTTGTTATCTACTCCCTCTTACATGTGAACTTGTTCTGAATCCAGGGCGCCGCGCCATGCTGGTTAAGTGTCTTCAGTCTGCTCCCTCTGGACTGCTATTGTGAGGTTTGTAACTTTGTAAATGTCAACCTTGCTTTTGCACGCAATGAAGCAAGAAAAGCTCTTAAGGATGACACAATGAGGGCCATGAGGCCCCAGTCGTTTCTTTGTCTTTTACTGAAAGGGCTTGGATCTAAGTATTGATGCTGATAGATCCATTGCTCAAGATTGACCCCTTTGTGACCTCTGTGCTGACAGTGGAGAGCGGGACACTCTCGTACCTCTCTGCCACCCCCCAGCAGCGACAGCGCAACAGGGTGGACTTGAGCTGTTTCTGGAAATTGCTGTTGAGGAAACCGTAGATGATGGGGTTGATGCAGGTGGAGGCCATGGCCGTGAGGTGGCAGAATGAGAAGATGATGTCATGGCTGCAGGACGGGATGGCCTCGTGGTTCCAGTCGAACACAGCGTTGAATACGTTGAGGGGGAGCCAGGACAGGGTGAATGCCACCACTATGGTGATTAACATGGCATTGATCCTTGTGGATCCCTTGTTTTTCTTTTGAGTGGTGTTCCTGCCTCGCTCCACCATGTCCTTCCTCTTTCTTAGACGCAGGTAGATGTGCAGGTAGCAGACCATGATGAGGATGAGAGGAAGGAAGTACTGGAAGACGAGCAGGGAGGTGGTGTAAGCTCGCCGTTCTTCGAGCGTTGGCCACCGCTCCATGCAAACGAGGTGATCGCTCACTGGGAGGGGGATGCTCAGGTTCTGGAAAGGCAAGGCAAGTACGCTGTATGACAGGAAAGGCACTGAGATTAGGCAGGCTACGATCCAGGTGACAGCCACGGCCAGGTAGGACTGGCCCACCATGGGCTTCCACCCAGTCGGGTGGACAATGAGCTGGTAGCGCTCCATGGCGATAAGGACGAGGGAAAAGATGGAAACAGTGACTGATATACACTGAATGAAGGGCGTGAGCTTACAGAGTGTGTCTCCTAGTATCCAGTGGTCCATCAGAGTGTAGATAATGGTGACGGGCAGGCAGACAATGCACATGAGAATGTCGGAGCAAGACAGGTTGACAATGAAGATGTTGGTGACGTTGCGCATCTCCTTATGCCGAGTGATGACAAACACCAGGCACGAGTTCCCGATGAGACCCACTGCCATAACTGTACTGTAAGCAACAATGAGGAAAGTGGTGCCACTCACGGAGAGTGAGCAGTCCTCTGTGAAATCCCATGGTATCTCTTTCCACGAGGCCTGGTTGTGATTGGTGTTGTGCTGCAGCTCCATGATGGTTTTCCCCGGTTCACGTCAAAGGCTCGGAACTAATTAAATTAATTTGTTGTGTCACACCTGCTGTAATTACTTCATGAATAATATTTGCATTTTTTACAGCCTTCCCTCCTCCTTAATCTTCGGCAGTCCTCATTTTATGCCTGTAGAAAAACAGGAAAAGAAATTATAAACCTTGAACAAATTTCCAATCACAAAAAGTTTCATTTTTAAGTTACTCGTGAGATATTTAAGGGGTTTGTTTATCACTCAAATTAAAGTGTAGCTCCCATGAAAGCTGCAACATGAAAAAAAACTGACCCTCACTTGCTGAAAAAGCTCATTTCATCATTAGACTGTAACTTCTTTTAAATGGCAGAAACTTATTCTCTTGCTGCAGGATAGGATTTTAAATTCACAGCTCTCCTGGATGTAATTCGGCAAGTGTCTTTTTTGGTGCTGAGATGTAATTAGAGGTCCAATTTCACCTTTTGTACACACTAGCAGTGGTTTCAATATTACAAAAACACAGATTCATGAAAGGAATAATTAATGTGGCTATGTGAATATCATGAGGCTGTAGGCAGAACACAGATTCTCTATCTCCTCAAGTGGAAGCTATAAGAATAAATGACGCACTGATGGCATATCATCAAGAAAACAGCACAGATCCAGACTTTGTAGCATCACTATAATGGCATGCTGATTTAAATTTCCATCACAATAATGGTGATAATGACTGCTCCTTCAGAGACAATCATTCCCTGGTAATGTTTTCTCCCCTTTTTGACAGCAGGAATTTATTTTGTTTCTGTCTATAAAGGAACAGACACCTCTCATTGTTGCTGAGCATTCGCCGTAACTTCCCCAGATACTAAATCACATGTGGTCCTCACAATTTCTAACAAACTAATTTACTGGAAAACAGGAACACTATTTCATTACACCAACACCAAAAACGTCTGGACAGTGTGTGTGTGGATGTGTGCATGCATGAATATTTGTGTGTGTGTGTCTGTGTGTGAACGCGCAGCAGTGAAAACAGTACTGATTAACTGAGATGTTTTGCCCACGGCTCAATTGCCCAGAAATTAGTTTTGCAACACAGCTATGCTAACAGAATGAAATTTGCAGGATTTAGAGAATTTATCATTTTTAATTGACGACTTCTTAACAACGATAAATGCTGACAGGCAGGACGTTAATTGCTCGTGGCTGTCTCCATTATGAGCAGTAATATCATTAAAATGTGCTGTTTCATCTGAGGTAATTATAAACAAAGCCAGAGTATTCATAACACAAGTGAACACTTGTGGATGGAGCTAAGTATGGTAATACCACTTGAATTCCTTTGTGGTACACAGTCTTCTCTGTTTAGACGTCTGGATAATTAATCCCCTCCTGGGTGTCAACTTCACTAAAACTGGCTGAATTTCTGGATATGTGGCCCTGCATATCATGCCCATGCTGCAGCCTTGATGCTGATTATTTATGGCAGAAAGTGGACACTCAGAGTGATGCATTGCTTTGTGTTGTGTCTGCTGGTAGACAAGGATAGCCCAAGCAATGCAATGAGGAAATTTAACAAGGACATTATTAATACTTAATATGTGACTGCTTATAAATTACACTGATCATCTGCAGATTACATATAAAGTAACAGCCTTGAGAAACATTAAAAATACACCATGTGAGAGGAACTGTGAAGTCCCTGCAGAAAAACCAGACAAAGAAATTATACCTCATGGGGATATGCCTGAAGTCCGGATTCGCTCATGCAAAAAATAGTTATAGACATCACGCACCGACGGATGAAAAACACATGAAGGGATGCAAAGTGGTGAGAGTGGCTAGTGTAAGCGTGTGGGTCTGTGCAGCTATCCTGGATTCACTCTGTGTCTGCAGCTGTGTGTGTGTGTGTGTGTGTGTGTCTGCTCTGCTCTGCTCGCATTGAGGTAGGTGGTGGACTTTCTCAGCTCCGGACAGGTGGAGGAGGAGGAGAAGGGACTCCAGTGTGTTTTCCCTGCTGTCCTGTCCGGAGGGGAGACCATCCCACCTTAAAACACTTTTAGCATCTCATATGGAGGGTGGCAAGTGAGAAGGAGACTCTAAATCCCATCGCAATCGCGAATTCAAAATACCAGCGCGCGCAGTGATATTATTAAAACTCACTATACGCACCTTGAAAACCTATAAAGAAATCTTAGACTGAAATATTAGAGTCATTAGAGCTTGGGTAGTGAAAAAAACACTTACCCACCATTTAAGAAAATCTCATTTCTTACTTTCAGGTAACCCACCACCCCTATACAAAGAGTTACAATATAAAATGCCATATTTTAATCAGCAAATTAGCCATCGTCTCTTACCGGAATGGTCCTTCCCCTGAGACTTGGAGCTCCGCTCTGCATCAGGTGAGACACAACAGAGTTTGTGGTGGAGGAGAAGGTAGGTGGTGTCCTGCCACGATCACTGATAGGAGCTATCTCTTAAAGCGACCTTACGCCTCAGACTCTGGTAGGGATGTGACTGGGAACATGTTACATAATAAATTCTCCGTGGCTCGCACGCACGGGCGCCACGTGCATGCGCGCGAAGGCACGCGCACAGAAGGGGGTCGATGGGGGAACGGCTTTATTTGAAATGTGCACACATGGTCTGTTTCACCCACCTGAAGCCTAGATATGTGTGAGGCAGCGACATATACTTGATTTAGTCGCTTGCAGAGGGACGTGCTGAGCGATGAGGCAAGCTTCACACAACCCATATGTGGAATATCCATAACATCACTGTAATATAACCTAAATAATGATATAACTGTAGTGCAATGCTGAAAATTCCTATAGGACTTTCTGCGTCCGTTGTAGCTACAGTGTCAAGCCTGTGAGATATTGTATAGCCTACTGTGTTCTTCTGTCCACACAGAGAACATTTTAAGTCAATACTACAGAGAACACTGTGGATGTAATTAGCTGTGGATAAACAGAGACAGTGCTGCTCAGTGAAATTCAGACACAGATTTTTCTTTTTTTTAAAGTTTCCACATCCTGTGAGAGTCTGTGAAGAATCTGTGAAGCTCTTATGAATACTGTGTTTGTTGATGAAGACAGAATGTCAGTTATAGAGGACTTCATCTTGTGTTCCTATTTCACTGAAATCTATTTTCTCACCCAAAACACAATGATGCATAAATCATAAAAAAAAACAAAATCATTTTTTGCTACCAGCATTTAATAATAATAATAATAATAATAATAATAATAATGTTTACTCATTGATATTCTATTCTATCTGTTATAAAGATGATTAACATTGTCTCAAATGTCTCAGATCTCCTGCAGTTCGTACACCAAAACTAACCACCCAGGTCCCATGTTCTCTGCATTCGCTGTATATCTGCACCTTTGCATAATTTTCCATCATGTCCAAATCGACTGGAACATCATCACGATTAAAATCTCCATCCTGATCCCTCCGCAGATAACACCTCGAACTATTTTAAACCTATTTTTTGCACCTCTCTTGCTTGTGCAACAGATTGTTAACTGCTTCTTCACACTGTCCCCACACACTCTTGCTTTGAGTGGAGGCTGTTTGAGAGAACAGTAATAGCTGTTTGTCTGAGAGGCAGAAACGGTGAAATGACTTGCCACCAACAACAACAGCTCTGTGGGTGTTTACTTGACACAGAGACACGGGTGTCAAGTCACTCAAGACAATTAATCTATGCACACATTTCTCAGAGAAAAGCAGGAATGCAAACATTGGATAAACTGTACCATGGGTCCTTGAATTTTGTTGTCCCTCATGTGCAACTATTCAATATATTGTGACTTGGAATGACTGTTGTACCTCTCCCCTTGTACAGTCTCCACTGCTGTCACTCACACTGTGATTTCTCTTTGGTGCTGTTTTGACAGAAGGAGAGAGAGGAAAAACATTTCTGAACGTAAATCTTAAATGTCTGGACAACTGAGCACCGTGT
Organism: Lates calcarifer; assembly: GCF_001640805.2. Lineage (NCBI taxonomy): Eukaryota > Metazoa > Chordata > Actinopteri > Centropomidae > Lates > Lates calcarifer. The sequence continues at coordinate 17,202,118 of NC_066845.1, forward strand.
GGTGACATGAAATCGTTTTCTTGACACTGTGTCCACCACTTTAATGTGACTGATAAGTGACAGGTTGATGGGCTTGAGGAAGTTCAGCACAATGAAGTGTGGCCAGAAAAGCTGGTGCAATCTGGAAAGGAAGAATACCTCTCATGGAAAAAGGGAACATTGACATTTCTGTCAAAGACCACAAACATGAACTAACAGAAGACAGATTCATTTTGTTCCGTCTTAGGTGATAAGGTAGAACAGGAACAGATAACATGTTCCAAACATTTTTGAAACATTATCTTGCTGTGACATGAAATATTTGGTTACTCTTTGATGATTTATTTTATTCAGTGCACTCTATCAACTGTTTAGACTCCCATTCTGTGTCCATTTACACAATACATAATGTAACCTGATTCAAATATGGCCATATTTGGATTCAGAAAGAGATTCATGTTACATAAGGCATTTGTACAACTGGTTCTTGTGGGAACAATGTTAATAGTTTTATGTGTCACTGCCAGTGTAAATCAATAAAGTATTCTGCCCCATTAACAATGAATTGTTCCCTTGCTGTAGCTCCCCATATCCATGTTTAATAGTATTTGGGAAACACACACAGCGCTCGTGTGTATTTTTAAGTGCAAAGCCTGTTTTTTTTTTTCTCTCTCTTTTTGTGATTTATTTGTCTTGACAAAAACTCTCACTTTAACAGACCTTTAATATCCTCTGCGGTGCAGTGGGGCTTCAAAATTGATTTTAACACCAGCCAGCCAAAAGAAAGAAATGATGGCTCTCTGTTACTTCACAGTTCAGTAGTGTTTCAGAGGACGTTAAAGAAAGACAGATAGAAAGATGTACAGTAAAATGTAAAACTCCACCATAACCACCGTATGTTGTGCATATGAACATAGTGTGAAGTGTGGTATCTTATGATGGCAACACGATCTTTATTAATGTAAAAAGAAACTAGACATTACAACACTTCATGCTGCTGTTAGAGGGGACTTTCTTCTTTCTTTCTGTGTATTCAGGCCAGAAAAGTTAGTCATAGGTCCTTGTTTGAGCTTAAGAAACATTAAGCCCAGAATTAAATATAGTCTTCATTACAAGACACAAAAATACTATGAGGGATGATTTGATACAGTTTTCATATTTATATTAAATAATGGAAAAAAGTCATAACTTTGAATAAAACGTCTTTAACATCTAACACTGATGGTGAGCAGGTTTTTTGTTCATTAAGGGGATCATGTAGTGAGTTATAATGGGAAATGTCTGAACCTGTAACAAGGTTAAATGAAAAAAAGAATAAAAACAACAACAACAACAAATATGTCTTACAATAATAGCATTGATAAATATGGCATATAAGACCAAAGACACTTAAGTAGGATAGAAAGTTCTCCTGAGTTCATATAGTCAAATATTATGCAAGCTCAAATATCATCCAGATAAAGTAATGGATAATAGAGATACCTTAAATATAGATAATGATGATATACAGTATATATTGATAGAGACAGTGTTATAAATGATAACAGAGGGTATCACAGTTGTATGTGTTTGTACTTGTTAGTGTAACATGAGGTCAAGGTGTGTCTATATCCTCCTGTTTCCAGCTAGCAGATGGTGTAGGTGTAAAAAGATCAGTATGAAAAGATTAACAGCTGTAAACCATAATGCCATGAGGATGTTATTCTGTGCCAACACTTTATAGTGCTGGTCATATATTAGTTAGCATGAATATACCCATATGTCAGGCAATGATAAGGAACCTTATGCATACATGTATCTGCAGATTGTGTAAGGCAGTGAACAACATAATTAATGCACTAATCAATCAAAAGCTGCTCACTTTGTCCTTCTGTTGCAGCTTCACCCATTTTGGGAACAGGTGATGCTGACCATCTTTAAAATTGCAGTGTTGTATCAGCATGTGTGTACATATACATTTTGATTTATGATTTTGTATTTGTGTTGTCTGTGATATGTATTCTGTTTGATATTAACAATGTTGTGATGATGTTTGATGATTCTTTCATGTTACAAAGAATGAAAGAGGGAAAAGAAACAAGAAACAAGCAAAAAGAAAGAAATGCAGGAAATAATGCATTAAAGGAACATCAAAAATATATCATATCATTACTCTTCATTTAAGTAGAAGTTTGATCTGTCAGTTTTCACCCATGATCACCTCACACACGTGATAAAATTACTCCAGGAATCTGATGGCTGGAAAAGCTGATAGCAAACAATACAGTATCTGAATATGGCTGAAGTCTAATCCATCTTTTCAACTTTTTGTGTCAATGAAAATCAAACACTGACACGTGGAAACCATATTGATCACGTGGCTCAATTTTTCTTTCAACTCCTCTCTCATTACAGCCCTAAATCCATACACGTTGTGGTCACAAAGCAACTCATTGAGCAAAGGATGCTCCTCGCTCCCCTACAGTATTACAGCCCCTTGAATGAACCAAGTTGAACATGAACCAAGTTGAAGTGATCCTTGACACCATCACTGCAACACAGCCCTATAAATCCCCGAGGCTTTAAATAACCCTGGCTAAGAACAAATGCCACAATGCCCCAGGTAAATGTAGATGACAAACAACCCCCATCAGTTACACAGATCGCATCTGACACTGAAGCTCACCCTGATGCTCCTCTGTTATAATGTGACTTTTGGGAATAGCACATACTGATGAGGATTAAAGCAAAGATGCATCTCATATACAGTATACAGTGGATCACTGAAGATGCCACAAGTATTAATCAGCTCTATAGAGCTTTTTAGTGTCTTTCAGCTCATTGTTTTGCTCTTACAGCCCACCTCTCAGCTGATTAATAAAGTTAGCAATTACTGAGTGAGCATAGTGGAGCTAAAGAGCTAAATATTTCCTCCAATAATTTGGGGGGCTAATAGAAGACTAACTGTACATTCATCAGATGGTAAACACAACTCCAAACGAGTGCTGATGTTACTCCATATCTGCTCGATGCATAGCTAGGTGACTGTCAGAGTTGTGTGGCTTGCTCGAGCCTGCTGCCCCCAAGTGGCCAAAACACAATTATTGCAGATTTAAATGATATATTTTATGACTGTAGTGTAAGGAATAGTTAAACATTTTGGAAATATCCTTATTTGCTTTGGAGTTTGATGAGACTTTTTCACACTCTCATGTCTACAAGGCAAATATGAAGTTACTGCCAAAAGTCAGTTAGCTTAGCTTAGCCAAAAGGCTGGCAATGGGGAAAACCGTAATGTAACTAGCACAGTTTTTGTACTAAGCAAACAAGATAAAAATGTGTTAATTGATTTAAAAAGCTTTAGAGATGCTAGAAGGCCAATTTTGTTACCTTTGGCTAGAGCCAGGCTTATTTCCCCATGTTTTCAATGTTTGGACTTAGCTGAGCTAAACATCTCAGAGTTGTAGCTTTATTTACATAGAGATGAACATGGTATCAACATTCTCACCTGACTATCAGGTTATGCTTCCAAAATGTCACAGTACTCCATTAAACTCAGCATCAACACCAATTTCCACAGTCATGGCCAAAATGAAAACTCAGTGTTGTAGGTTTGGACCATAAAGTCTGCCAAGCATGAAATGAAACAAAGCTAAAAAATAAACTGATTTAAATTTGAGTGCGTGCTCCTTCAAGAAATACATTTAGTATGGAGGAATAAACTGATTTGAAGTAGGGAAAAGAGAAAGAGTGGGAGAGAGAGAAAAAGACCAGAGAGGAGCCTGAGATTGGGGTTTATTAAAACACAATTGCATTAGCAGACCAAAAGGTAGAATCAATCCAGTGTGCATTAGACCTGCTGACCCTCCTTTGATTCATATAAATGTTCAGCATGTCCTTCCTGCTTTCTAAAACCACGTAAGCATTCTGCTCAGCTCCAGTCACATCTGTGTGCAGCACAGACAATTCTTTCTCCTGTCTTACTTACTGTCTTACTGTTAGCACGGCGAATAAGCCAATGGATGTCACACGCCTCATCTTCATACCAAGAAGTGAAAACTAAATTCACAGGGAGGACAGCAAATTGCTATTGATACTCAGAAGCTCTGTTCAAAATGAATCCAGATCCACTGACACATGGCAGATATGACCAACCACCCACTCAGGTTCTTGGCCACCGTAGCTTTATCCCAATTAAAATTTGATCCACCATCAGTGCCATTCTACTTGGCCTCATTGCAAGGACTGCAGTTACCAGGGTTACTGTACATGGCTATGTTCCTAGAACACTAATGAAATCTCACAGATCATGCATAGACAAGCATAATGTAAATTAATCATTTCATGTCAATGCAAAAATATAGACATAAAGCTATCTCTATCACCTCTGATATTTCATTAGCAGTGTGGGCAAACTGTGCATGTCGCAGACCAACCCTTTCCTTTGAGGCCAGCTGTCAAAGCACTGTCCAGCTGAGCTATTTGGTGCTATCAAGTCTCTGCTTGCTGCCTTGTGTAATACTTTCCACTGGGAAATGCCAATTTCCTGCCATGAGTGGGCCATGTGAGAAAAAGATGATGATCCACCCTCCATCTTTCTCTGCAGGAAGCTTTAAGGTTTTGTCCAGCCTTTTACAATCTTCAAATCAACAGTAACAAACAAGCATAACGAACAACAGGACAAAACTTGTGACCTTGGGTGATTTTACTTCACATTTTCCTCTTTAATACTGACTGATCATCCTTGCTATCTTGTAGGGCAGCACATACTGTTGTGAGGCTTAAATATTTCAGCAACATTGGTTTATTTTCTCTAAGTCCCCAGTGAGGTGAGCTCTGAGCCTTTTCCAAGGATCACACTGACCTCTGAGAAAGGGAGAAAGACACACCACTTCAGCTGAGTTGTCATTATAGTCAAACAATAAAAGTCACTATTTTACCATGTAATTTCAATTATCCTGATTACTGAACTACATTGTTTCAAATGATCGCACTGTGGAGTGCCTTTGCAATTTCTCACAAAATGATTCATAATCACAACAAAATACACCACGGCAGAGCTGCCCAAATCCTGTGGCAGTGTAAATGACCCCCCACTGTTTATCATTTCAGGAGAATTATGTATCACCCAGTGGCTGCCATCTTAAGACGGTTGGCAGGCTTTAACAAACAGCAGCACTGGAAGTTGTTGTGTTACAGGATTTTGGTGCAGGGGAAAAATTGATTGCTCACTTCACAATCACTGAACAGCTACAGCAAAATTGCACCTGCCAGGACTGCGCCTCAGTCACTTTACAACCATCAATTCAACTTATGGATCACAGAGCAGGGGGTGTGTATAACATCATTTCACACTGCTCCCATTCCTTCATGAACTTGCCAGTTTTGAATTTTGACACTCATTCTATACTCTTCAGATTCTTCTTCACTCCTGTAAAATTTACAGATCTCTGTACATAGAATGGCTGCTCTTATATGTCAAACACAATCAAGTCAAGTGTGCAGTTACAGTTACAGCTGTTTTTTTGCCATACTTTGCCAGTCAAATCTCCTGCACCATGTTAAAGTTGGCAGGAGGTTGGCATGGAAACAATCTTAGATGGGGTGTAAGCAGGATGAATGGCACCACTGGAGCTCTGCTGTCCCAAACTAATCAGTTGTATTGTCCTCTGGTCTGCCAGTTTCCCCTCTTATCAGGTGTAACGCACAAGCCATGCTGGTATTGGCTGGTACATTCGCTTTTTTCCAGCAACCTGCTGCACTACACTATTCCCAGTTAGAGCCCTTTGTATCTGCAGCACACACTGTACTCCTTATTACTCACAAACTCCTCATCATAAGATGGCCAGTAATGGCACCGTAAGATGGTCTCCTTCTGCAATTATTTGAAAGAAGGTTAAGTGTCTTGGCAATTGCAGGATTTATGTAACACGAATGCTTGTAAAAGCTCAAGGTCATGGACTATTTCATGTCTTGGTAATTGCTGCAGCCAGTATCCTTTATTGAAGTCTGTTTGTAGCTTAGATTGACAGTTAATTCTGTAAATGAAGCTCACTTTGTTTTCGTTTGTCATTTCTTCCTCTGGCCTGTGGCCCTCCTGCTGCACAGCTTTCTCCTTATGAGAGGAGACGGCACACTGCTAATGTACTGGAATCTCTCGGCAATAGCAAAACCAAGCTGTCTGTGACCTCCAGGAAGGTTTCAGTCTTTCACACTGACTGATGTCACAAGAGCACTAACACAGTCCTACAAACAATATCACTTATTGTGTGCCTGTGATCATGTCGCTCTAATTAGCAAGTACTGTGTGAAAGTTATTTTTAATTCATGTTGAATAGTTAAAAAGTGAAGTGTGCATCTGTGTGTGACATTCACTGCTTAGAAGCTTTGACACTGAATGCCAGAAAATAAAAACACACTGGGCAAATAATTAGAAAATTAAGAGTCAGTAGTCAGTAATCAAGATTTATATACCATCAGCAACAAATAAAATAGGTAATATACATAATAAAAAAGGTAATATCACTTTCAGCATTGCCTTTATTGACTGTGACTGATGAGTGATATAGTCTTCTGTGTTGCGATTATATTCCTGTCAGTGTAGTGTGTGGTTGTGACTATGGCTGCAACTAGCATAATTTTTATCATTAATTAATCTGCATTTGAATTTCTCAACTAGCCAATTAATCGTTTGGTCTGTACAATGTCAGACCATGGTGAAAAATCCCTCACAATTTCCTAAAGCCTAAAGGTGATCATACAGTTGCTTGATTTGTACAACCAACTCTGCAAAACGTAAATATAACCTGATTACACTGGAACAAAATGAAAATTAGTAATGTTTGTAATTTTTGCTTAAAAAATGACTCAAGCAGTTCATTAAAATAGATTCCTGCTGATCAACTAATTGAGTGTCAGGTCGAGCAGTCAAAAACTTGAACTAACTGAGGTGGAATAATGGCATGTATGCAGTGTATCAAGAGTGTGTGTGTACGTGTTTGCTATTCAGCTGCACTAGGCTCTGTCACTGGCATTATGGAATTATGGTAGGCCATTTCTTCAGCCAGATGACAAATACAGACAATGTGTTGGGGCAAAAAAAAAAAAAGTTATGATTTTCTATTTGAAAAGGGCATTTCTGAAACCCAAACCAAAAAGCCAGGGAAGCCTTCCCCCGTCAAATCTCCCTGCGCGCTCCACTGCAACATATATTAGACTGCAAAATAAATCAAGTGATGGATTATTCCAACAGTGTTTTTGCGAGTGGAAAAATCTCTACTCTTGGTGTCAGGAAATGATATATGCAAATTGAAACCTCAGCACAAGATGAATGAGATTGTAAAACCTGAGCAATATGGAAGCCTCAATTTTATAAAAAGAGCATCATGACTGGCTGCCTGAGGAAATCTATCTGGCAGCTCATGCAGTTATAAACAGTGGTAAAATCAATCTGGAAAACATTTGATCAGATGGAGACCAAATATTGGAAGGACAAAAATAATACAACAACAGTCAACTGTTGACAAGATGACCAAAAAAAAAATAGAAAAATAGACTCTGTACATTAAAGTTTTTCGTAATTATCATATATGATTTTATTGTGTTACATAAAAATTTATTATTTAAATACAAATATCTATTATTTATTTCTTGTTTAAATAAATAGTTGATAAGATTGTTTTCACTGCCATTTTCTGTTTTGATAGGTGCCAGTAAGTGGAGGAAGAAAATAGCAATACCATATTGTACCCCATTACAAGTAAATGTAAAAATATTATTTATCATTTGTATTTAAGTATCTAAAGTAAAAGTATTAAGGACAAATAAATGCCCCCTTTAAAATGCTGAATTATTTATGCATTAACATGATTTATTATACTGTAGATGGTTCAGGTGGTCCTTGGCTTAACTTCTCTTGTGTAGTTAATTTGTCTGTGCAGTCTGGAGCCACTGAAAAACTGAATGTGGAATGGAAAGTAAAAGTACATTTTTCCAGCATATAGGAATAGAGGTGTAAAGTGCAAATGCAAATAGCCCTCTTAGTTAGTGATCCTTAGTACTTAATTATAGTACGGAGTAAATGTACTCGGTAAAACTTTCAACCTCTGTTGTTAGTATGGATGTATGACATGCAGAGAGACAGCAGACTGCAGGAGAACCTTTAGAAATGACCTTACAGGTATTGAACAGGAAACAGCATCCTCTTGTGTTTAACAGAAAGAGTCACAGCATCTAAACATTTGTTACACTGACTAGCTTACTTCATTAGTGTAAATGATCAGGAACATTAAATAAGGGAGTGGAATAATCATTTGGTCGACTATACACACTAGAAACACGTTATTATATTGAAAGGTAAAGTAAAGCTGTCATGTTACTCCGTGCAATGTGACACACGACTCTGATTCGCTCGTTCTTGGAGACTAGGCGGGACAATGCGGCCGCAACGACCAATGGTGTTAGAGCTCACCGCCTGACACCAAAAAGTAAACAGACTTGTTTTGATCTGTCAAAAAATCAGGCGACTGTGCTGCTGATTCCCATCAACCGATCCGGTGACATTGTGATCATACAGTTCATGTAGAACGGTTAGTTTTGGGCGAACACAAGGAAATTTTCATGCGGTTATTTTATTACAGTTATTAAGAGTCTAGCTTTCTTGTTTTTACAATGCGTTACATCACCTAGCAGGCTATCAGCTGATTAGCTTGCTAGCTGTTGTTGTCCAACGTTTAACTTTAACATTAGCCGAGGGCATAGCAACCTACTGGCAGCTAGCAGTAGATCGACTGCTGGGCTTATATATGTAACTATATAATGCTACGTCTTTCTAATAGCTCCATTTATCAAGCTGTGGCGTTAAGAGTGTACTTAACTTGTTACCGCTTAGCTCTGTAACTGACTGCAGTAACATTCAAACAACCGTAACCACCCGTTTTTATTAGCCGCTAGCTGCCCAACCTCTCCCTGTGTATTCTTCTACATGCCGACAGCAGTATGTAAAGAAAACTTAGAGTGATGGTAGCACTATACAGATAATAGTGATGATGCCTGAACATCAGTATCTCGCTATGACTGAGAATGGAGAGCTGAGTCCAATGGGAGGACGCGCTGGCTCATCAGGCCGTCTGGGCCGACAGACCTACAAAAGTTCAGCCCATTTCCGCAGCCTGCTGGATGGTCTGCTGGCTCTCAGGCAAAGTGGCATCCTGTTTGATGTGGTGCTGCTGGTGGAGGGTCGACCCATTCAAGCCCACCGCATACTTCTGGCAGCCTCATGCGATTATTTTAGGTAAAGCAAACAAACTCACAGGCCTCAATGCTTCTTTACTTTCATTTTCTTTATTCACTTCCACTTTTCGTTTGTGTCGTAGCACTGGCAAGACTCTCCGCAACCCACACTATTTGATACCAGTTAAAACTAACTTTAAAAACAATATACAGGCGGAGCAGTGTTCAGTGTACAGGCAGTATTCACATGCATACCATTGGTCATGACCAGTTGGCCACCAAAGTATTGAATGTGTCCCCAGTCGAGCTGTTGCACACAGTTTGTGTTGTTTTATTCCCGTCTCCCATTTCCATGCACACAGCACAGTCTAATCAGTGAGTGCAGGTGTTTTCAGTCCCATGTCACAAGACACAGCTGAGGATTTGTGAAGAATCCAGTCAAAACTAAGTTTGTCCTCTGGTACACCATCCCCTGCAGCTTATCGACTGCATCAGCAGCCATCTTAGGTTTACTTTGAAGATAGTGTTTACTCTTTTTTGTGTTTACTTGTCTGCTTACAGCATGACTTATACTAACCTTCAGCTTTTGTACACAACATGATGTTGGTCAAAGATACAATCACTGATGTCCACACACAGCTGTACAGATAGGTGTATTGACTGTGAAGTCAATATGTCACTTTGTACTGTGCAGGGGTGGAAGAAGGTGCTTCTCTGGGGTTTGCATTTTGCTGGTAAACCAAATCCTTATCTTTGGTAGATAGCCCTGCAATCCCATTATGATGCTAAAAGTAGGTGAAGACAAGACACTTGCATCCCTTAACACAAATGCTTTTACTGTATGCTGTCGGCTGTGTTTTTCACCAGCAAGTGAAGGGAATGGCAACTGAAGCTCAATACATTCAACACACATTTGATTGAAAGCATATGAAGGTTTTGTGATGGGCACAGAAATCTCATCATCAAGAGCTTTTTAATTGCATCTCTTTTAAAGTGATTTCTCTGCTTAACACAAGCCTTTACTTTTAATATTGTGTTTTTATCATTTCACTGCAGAAAATGACGGGAAACCCGCAGAGAAAGAGTGGTGGTTATTATGCAGCAAAAAATACCTGGCAGAATTTAAAATGGGATCATTTTGGCCCCATGTTATTGTCCATGCTCCATGCACGGTCACTGAGCCACCAGGCTGACAGAACATAACAACATGTCCCTCTTCTCTATCAGGGGAATGTTTGCTGGAGGCCTTCGGGAGACACAGCAAAAGGAGATTCCAATTCATGGAGTATCCTACATGGCCATGAAAAAAATACTTGACTACATTTACACCTCAGAAATTGAGTTAGACCTGGAGTGTGTTCAGGAAGTCCTGATAGCTGCCACACTGGTGCAGGTAGGGCATTTGTTGTTCTTTTTGCTGAATTGGTAGCAAAAAGAGTCAGTGTTTTATTTTTTTCAGCTGACCTTTGTCCTTTTGTGTTTTAAAGCTCGAGAATGTCATCGGCTTCTGCTGTGATTTCCTCTTCTCCTGGCTGGATGACAGCAACATTTTAGATGTACATCATCTGGCTGATCTCTATGGACTGCAGCAACTTAATGCCAGGGTCCACTCCTACATCCTCAGGAACATTCAGACTCTGTCTCGAACTGACGCGTACCGACAGCTCCCACAAAATGAAGTGTTCAGAGCACTGAGCAGCAACGAGCTTCAGGTAAACAGTGAGAACGAGGTGTACGAGGCTGCACTTCACTACCACTACAGTCCCGAGCAGGTGGAAACTGACCAGGTGCACTTGCAGGTCAGTCCTAAGGTGTGTCTGCATTTTTGTACTCATCTCTCCATCTCTATCAGATACACAGCATTTACTGAGCAATGTTATTGATCAGACTCAGTAACATTGACTTTATTTGTTATCTCTCTGACCTCAAGGATAATCTCAAGATGCTTGATGCTGTGCGTTTCTGCTTGATTGAGAAACAAGTGTTGCAGAGACTTCATGGCAGACTCAACCATTGTCCACTGAAGGATTCGGTTTCAGCTGCCTTGCATTACCACGAGCAAGAGATCTGGCAGCCCATCCTGCAGAGTCCTCTCACCCAGCCGCGGTCCACCTTCCACTGTATACTGGGCTTTGGGGGGATGTTCACCTCCAGCTCCCTCACAGAGAGCGAGCACTTGTTTCAGGTATTCCACCCGAGCTGGCGGGAGTGGAGGACTCTTAGTGCAGCATTTGCACCCCGGATGTCCAACCAGGGCATCGCTGTGCTCAACAACTTTGTTTATCTTATTGGGGGAGACAAGAACACCAGTGGATTTCGAGCAGAGACCCGCTGCTGGAGGTGAGATCCCATCAGAATATTTGTTTAGTTCAAAAGAACACAGACCTGACGTCTTGATTGGTTCATATTTTGATCTATTCAAGGCCATAACTACCTGTTCTTTTCATTATTATTATTAATCTGTTATTATTTTAGATTAATGAAGTAATTTATTCTAGAAGATATCAGAAAATAGTGAAAAAGCATCCCAGAGCCCACAGTGACATCCTCAGATACATGACCGAGATCATTTGCCAAAATTTGGTCTTGGTCAAGTATTTGAATGATTGTCCAATTGTTTACGCACAAATTCTGCTCCCTTTTAAATGTTTGTTTTACCAGTTTAAATTAAGGTTGAGAAAAAAATATTTCATGATTGTCACCAACAGATGGAGTATTCATGGGGATGAAGATGTTGAAGTTTCCATTTTTTCTGAGCACTTTAAAAGAAATGTCCAGTTCATTACTGACCTTGCAAACATTTCAGGGTCCATTTGGTAGCTGTTCTGGAGCTTTTGATTATGGCGCTTGATCTTCACCAGCAGATGAAAGAGTTCTCAGAGAAAAATGAAACTTTGAACATCTGCAATTCCATGACAACTGGGCAAACTCCATCTGCAGATGAAAGTCATGTAACAGCTATTAAATAGACATTTTGGTGTTTGATTCCCTCCTGAAAATTACTCATCTGTCTGATTCCAATAGAATTCTCTCTGTTTCTTCCACTGACTGAGCTCATAGTTCAGTTGATTTGGTTTCTACTTTGTGCACTGATTTGTTCCCTGTTGATTGAATTTCTGGAGTCATATTTCTTCTTCAGTGATTTGAGAATTGTTTGTTCTTCCTCAGATATGACCCACGTCACAACAGCTGGTGCTCCATCCAGCCTCTGCAGCAGCAGCATGCTGACCACTGTGTTTGTGTAGTTGGGGGCCATATTTATGCCATCGGAGGGCGAGACTACAGTAATGAGCTGGACTCAGTGGAGCGCTATGACCCACATACCAACACCTGGGAGTTTGTGTCACCTCTTAAGAGAGAGGTAAAAAAGAAATGCATGTAATACTTGTATTCTCCACATGATGGTGCTACATACTCAGCTAGGTATTGTTAATGGGACTTTTCCGCTGTATATCAGGCATTCACTATTTCTTGAAAATTCTTTTAACGCTGGTCTAACCTTCCCCTCAGGTGTACGCCCACGCTGGAGCAGTGTTGGATGGTAAAATTTATATAAGCTGTGGTCGCAGGGGAGTGGCATACCTCAGGGAGACCTACTGTTTTGACCCTGCGGCCAATCACTGGACAGCATGTGCAGAGGGGCCAGTAGAGCGGGCGTGGCACGGCATGGCCGCCATTAACGGGCGCATCTATGTCATTGGGGGAAGCAATGACGAACGTGGGTATCGGCGTGATGTCCTGAAGGTATGATGTCACAAGTCATCAGTGGTCTTTATGCTGCACAATGGAGGCAGTGTTTATGCTGGTAAACAGCTGTGTCACAGGATTTCATACAGTTTGAGATGTTGCCTGATATACTCGTGTTTTCTCAGGTTTTTCATTTTCATTTTTATGTTTTCCTTTTTTTAATCTCAAGTGTCCTGACTTTTTGATCTCTCCTAATTCTTATTTTGCTTATAGATTTAAATTACAAAATATCTTACAGTCTGTTGGGTCCAACCTTATTTTACATTCTTATTTTACACCTTTAGACAGAGGTATTTCCAATTTAAACAGCACTTTATAAAGTAATGTACCCTGTCCTTTTTTCCTCAGGTGGCTTGCTTGGACCCCACAGCCAACTCTTGGTCTTTAATGACCCCTCTCCCCGCTGGACATGGAGAACCTGGTGTAGCTGTGCTGGATACGCGCATCTACATCCTCGGTGGACGCTCTCATGACAAAGGCAACAGGATGAAATACGTTCACGTCTACAACACCGACACAGATGAGTGGGAGAACGAGACAGAGTTTAAGGAGCGTGTCTCCGGCCTGGCAGCCTGTGTGGTGCTTATGCCTCCCGCTGTTATCACCCAGGCCAGGAGCTGGGAGCAGCGCACCAAAGCTTCATGGGAAGACGTGGAGATGGACAACTCGGAGGACTCTAGTGAGGACTGAAGCAGCTGTGCTCAGCTGAATCTATGTGCACTGGAGACTTGTCATTGCACTTTTTACCAGCATGTCCTATTTTAAATACTTTAAGGAGATTCTTTTGTGGCAGTGGTTACTGCCAGCATTGTGTCCTTGTTGCATGTTGACCACTTTGAGTGCCTCTGAACCAAAGTGTCATTCAGGACCTTTGCACACTTTTTGTTACTTCTCAGATATGATCTTAGATAATCACACTCCGGCCATGAATCCCTGCCTGCTCATATGCTAATGGGTCTGTTTGTCGCTCATCCCTGATTATTTCCTGTCACTGTAGCTGCTTCTGTGTAGTTAATCAGAGAGAAATCATTTTCTATCTTCAAGTGAAGTAACCAGTGACTAGACTACTGTCTATGCAATAACATGGTAGTATGGAGTACTCTCGGCTGCCTGTGTTTATTCTTTCAAGACTTTGACATAGAGTCCTCTAAACTTGGGCTTAGACTTCAGAGTCTTACAGGCAGCTGTTATCCTTTGTAACGTCATCCCTTAGTTAGTCAGCTGTCATTTATAAGTAAAGATCTTTATGCGATTTAGTTCACGTCTCCTCCCTGGAGGTTATTTCCTGTGGTTATTTCTAACTATTTTCTAACTGCTATTGAGTTGTCATCACACCCAAACTACTGACTAATCATTTAAATTTTAACATTGTGCCTTTGTTGTGGTTACACCTGAATCTGTGTTGTGAAGTGTACTTTCATGTTTATCAGTGTATGTTTAGATGGAGATGAGCCTTAGGTATCGTGCCTCCAATATCACAGTTTGTTGTTAAAAAAAAAACAAAAAAACAATTGTTTGTGTTTGTTTGTACCTGAATGATGAAGCACTGGTGCTACAGGTTGTAGACCTCAATTTATGTTGCCATGTCTTTAATAATTATGTGCATCAAGTCTTGATATCTGTGTAATGAAAACCAAATTACCAGTTATGGTAATATTTTTTGTATCCTTTCATTGATCTTTCGTACAGTATGTTATTCCATGGCAGAATCCAAAGAGCCCAATGAAGAGTAGTTGTGGAATATTTCTTTTTGCTAAGTTGAGCTTTGCTCCATTCTTCTGTTTGTTGCCTCAGTTTACTGTAATGCTGTTTAATGTAGTCAGATATTATGTTAATGGCACCTCCATCACTATGTATCCTTTATTTCTGTCAGTGAAAAACTCCAAGAACAAATCTGTTTTAAAACATAGTTTTCTCTTTCATAGAACGAGACTTAAGGAGGAATGCAATGTATTGGAACACACTGTCACACAAGATATGCAAAATTAGTATGCTGTTACTGAGATAAGTTTTCAAATGTAATTAAAGTATCTAATAGTGTGTTGCTTTTGTCACGCATGCACATTAGTTGGGGTCAGGGCTGTAGCTATTATTAAGGCTGGATTTATTAAGGCTGATTTTATTATTGTAAAAAAAATTGTAACAAAATAAATGACTTGGTATTTCTCCCTCAGAATTTTACACCATTTAGACTTAGTTTGGTAATGACATAGCAATCCTTCATTTTCTGGGTCTGTAATTCCTAAATTATTCCCTGAAGCATTTCTGGGAAAGGAGTATGTAATTGACTACTAATTACCGGGAAAATAGGAGTGTGCTTTGTTGTGTTCAGTTTATAAGCAGTTGTTGATTTCCTTTAAGAATGGCTTTATTTAAATTAAATCTGTAGACAATATAATTCAATCATACCAAATAAATGAAATCTTTTTTTAAGTCACTAGGGGTTGTGGCTTTGACTCATGACCTCAGTATTCCTCAGTAATCCTTGCTATGGCCTCAGTTGGGGTTTAGAACTGATGTCTTCACTCTTTACGAAAGTTCATGTTGCTGCTTTGTTAACATAGTTTCATAAATGTAATGTAAAATCTCCACAGGTGATTGTCTTCCTTGTTTGAACTACTCACTACCTCTTGCTCTTTATTCCACCCAGTCTCTACTAGTTCCTCTCCATTTGGCCTTACACTCCATCAGCTTTATGAAGGCTGACTGCTCCTTTCCTCTCTGAGGCTGTTTCATCTACATCTGTTACCCCCCGCCAGCCCTAAGTGAGTGCCCCTCCACCCCTCTCTGTTTCACACTATTGTGCCAGCCCCCACCAAGCTGTCTGGCTGGATCTGCTGACACCAGCACTGGACACACAGGATCAACAATCTGCTGTGTTTATGCATCAGTCTTTTCATTCCAAAGCTGTAGTACCACCTGGGGGACACTTAAGACATATGTCATGCACTTAACCACGTCAGTGGCCTTCACAAACATCTGAGAGCAGGTCGATCTGGTGCTCTTTGCCAGACCATTATCAGAGCAATTAAAAGCCCCACATTACCCACTGATGTAGAGCTATGCAGATTAAACCCAGTGGAGTTGTGGATGTGTGTATCGAGGGAATTTTACTAAGTGCTCGCTTTCACTCTAATTTCCCCTGCTGGATAGGAGAGGAGGAGGTCCAAAGTCAGCCAATAAGTCAACAGAGAACAAAGAAAGTCACCTGTAGATGGAGAGCTGGATACAAAAAGTCTATTGTCTGTCAGTGTGTGACAGACAATACTCCTCCTGAAACTTCTGTCTGACCTTTAAACAACTGTTAAGAACACAGAGGCATTATGAAATACTCTCAGTTATCCCACTATACTGTGTTCAAAAGACAGACACATAATTTACCTGACATAACATGCCACAGGTCTCTCATCATGTGTCGTGTCCATAGAGTATAGGTCTTCCTTAAATTGTTCAGCAGCCATATAACAATTTATTATATATCACATCGTTTACATCTAGATACAATTTAGCTAGATGGTGCAAATGCTCACCACAGGCCAAACACAATACAGAGCAAATGCAGCATGGTGCTCTCAGCGTCCTTCTTAGGATCAAATATACCAAACAAAATCTGTAAAGGAAAAAAATAATTTGCAAAATGTAACAATTCAGTCACAAGTATCAACCAAAACTTCCCATGGGGATACAGGACTAAAACGGAAACAGAATCATTTCACACTTGGATTCAGAAACAGTTGATATTTCTATACTTTTGAATTTAAGAATAAAGGATTTCGCTGGATAGTATTTATCAGGTAGTCTGAGCATGACATTTCACATCTTATTTGTTAAAAAGTATTTAAGAGGCAGGATCTCAACTTTTTTCTATGATACATTTTCAGCTTCCCATGATGACATCACATTATGTACAGCGACAATCATTTTTCAACAAATTATTGTCTCAGACTTCTCCAGCGATTTTACCAAAAGCTTTATATTCCTGTGACATCACCTGAGCTATGTTTTCTATTGTGCACAGGCACATATTTTAACTTGTTTGTGTATGTCTTTAAATACAGATTATATGTATAAAGGAAGTGGGGATAAAAAAAGTATGATCCCAAATAATATCCTGTGGCAAATGAATATAATGTCTTAACCAGGATTAAATTTCCCCAGTTCCTTATGATGTGATGATATCTTTAGTATTGTTACTAGGTTTAATTGGGAGGTATAATTTCATAATTTCTAAGAATTTAAACCTCATCATCCTGACCCTCTCACCCAGCAGTACAGATTCATATACAGATATCTCTGCTGTTATCCTCATTAAAATGAGTAAATGAATTGTGTGTATTATAATACAGCTGGAGAAGTCTGAGGTTGGACATAACTGGTTCAAGAAACCTCTGAGATAATGAATCACAGTGAACAGAATCCACACCACACCAAAATTGTTCCTGAAGGATGACCTCCTCCTCCTGTCCCTTCCTCCCCCCTGGACTTTACAACAGTCATTAGCAGCTCATATCCACCTAGGGTGGAGGCGATGGGCCCAGTCTGTGTTTTTCAGTTGTTAAAAGGAGCCAACAGCCCCCCATTTTCATGCTTTTTAAGGCTCATTGAGATGGAGAACGATAGTCGTACCATGCTTTATGATGTCAGTGGGTAAACCTCAGCAGGTGAGCCGGAGTCACAGTAATACAATGTCTTAAATGCATGCTGGGCCTGTCGAAACTACAGAGTGGTCCTCATTAGATCAACAAAGAGGAAATACAAACACACACCACCAAAGGATGTGCTGCTTATCAGAGATGGCCAGGTGCAAAGCATGCAGATCACAGACAGACACTTTTACACTTTTACTCAGCAAACTTGCTGTATGCAGAGTATAGATTGGATAAAAATCTATCTAACAGACCAAGATCAGTAGAGGATATGAAGGCCTGGGAAGAAATCAATCTTTATAGGGAGACTAGTGTCACATTTTGTCTGTATGCAAGGATCATGAGTAACAGGGAAAACTACTCGCCACTGTAAACCATCCATCTATGTTTGAATTAATTTTGCCATTACAGATGAATATTATGTGTGAACTAGGTGACTTCAGAAAGAATGTTTTACTTTGTTTAAGTCATTTATCTTGTATGTCATTCCTCCCTCACACCATTTTGGCACTGATACAATTGTATTGCATATTTTGATTGCACTCTATGAAGCAAGCTGTTAATCAATCTTATTTTAAATATGAAAAAAGTATATTTACACATGCAAGACAGAATTGTGTTACTTTTAGGCTTTTATTTTCAGATCACAATCACAATTTGAAGACAGACATAAATTGCACACTTATGTTTTATTCTTTCTTTCTTTCTTTTTTACAAAAATAATATTTACACTTGAACATGAGATGAAATACAAAATAAATAGACAATTAATAAAACAATCCATCAGTGTGGTGCAGCACAATTTAGTTGCACTCAGAATAACTGGAGCCTGAATACTGCCAGTCTGAACAGAAGACGGCATCAGGGGGGCTCCTTATTCTTCTTTTCAACTTTTAGTTTTTCTATTCTTGTCGCAGGCCTCCAGCCCTCAGCCATGTCTGGGCATGCATTCTCATAGCTGTGAGCACTGGATCAGCATTCTGGCGAGATGGCACAGCAGCATCAGTTAAAGTCACCATCAGTTAGTTTACACTGAAGATCCCCTCACCAGCAGGAATAGGAGAACAGTGGATATTGGCTCCACTCAGCCACGTTGCCATGGTGATAGCCGTGGTGAACAGCTTGCGTGGTGTAGTCAGCGGTCAGGTGGTGAGGGGGTGGGTACTGGGCAGGACCGGGGCCGCTCCACTGACCCAGAGGCTGCTCGGAGCTGTAGGGGCTGTAGATGTGGTGGCCGATGACCCCTGGTTTGCCAGCCTGGGCCATTGTCATGTTGAGGACACCGGTGTAGTCCTGCGGGCCGGGGAGGTGCTGAGGGCCACAGGGGGACGGGCCGATCTCATGCGTACGAGGCTTTGAAGAGTCGTGATCAGGGACAGTGGCAATATCAGGGACTCTGGACTCAAAGCTGCTGCGTCCTGAGCCGCTGTTGCTGCTTCCGATGCTGGAGGAGGGAGAGGGAGACTTTCCATACTCGTGGAATCTGAAAAAGTAAAAGGAAGTTCATCAGTGCTTTGTTCATCGGGATGAGATAATATTATTAAATGGTACATAACTACATCAGTATTCACCTGTATGGCTGGTAGGAAGCTGGAGCAGGAACAAGCTGCTCTGCGTTGTACATATCTCTTGCATCTGGCCCGGCAGGAGATTCAGTCCTCACTCTGTGCTCTCTGTCGGTAGCCCACGGAGAGTAACGCTCCTCCTTGACGGGATCAACCTCTTTCCTTTTGGGCAGCTCTCCTTCCTCTCCGTCGTAGCCCTCATACGATGACTGGCAGAAATCTGAAAAGAAAAAAATAATTAGATCAACTTGAAGTACAGGACAAGAAGGTAAAAACCTCAAGAGGAGGAAGAGAGCAATGATTCAGTACCTTGTGGACTGTCCTCCTCAGAGTCCCTGTTCAAAATGTCTGACATCTTTGGTCGCTTCTCAAGGCAGGCAGGGTTCTTGTTTGCACGCCTGCAGAGGAACATCAAGTTCGTCAAAATACTACATACATTACTTTCACTGCAATCTACTGCAGAGGCATAGCTGGGAAATGACTTTTGTGTCATACCTACCTCTTTTTATTGGTGCCTTCATCCCGGAAACCTTTTGCGAATGGGTTGTGATCAATCTTCAGTTTTGTAATCTGCAAGGGGGCATTGGTTCAGTTAAAATCTTAGTAATGTGTGATGTCCTGCCAGCGGTTTGTGGTGTTTGAAAGTGCTGGGAACTGACCTTGGTGTTCTGGTAGGCGGTGACCGCTGTGAATGAAGTCTCAGGGAAGGTAAAGGTCTGGAAAACACTCCAGCGGACACTGAACAGATCATCTGCCTGGACGATGTGGAAGCGCGGGTGGTACCGATGCATTGAGTGCAAAATGATCTACAGATAGGAAGAGAGTTATTAATTCTGAGTACCTTTTTGTTTTCAAGCACTTCCAGCTGCAGCGCCCACTTGACAAGTATTTACTTTATTACAACCAAAGAATTCAGTCTGAAAGTGTCACCAGTTTGTCAACCAAGGACTTTAATTATCCAACATCCTTCAAAAAAAGTTGTGTGATATCATTTGGAAATACAGCCTTGCTGTCAAGCACCACCAAGTGCCCTTACTTACATGGCCGTGCTGGTCGAGAGTATTGTTGGTGAGCTTAAGCTTGAGGAAGGAGACGGACTGCTTCATCCAGTGGCTCCCCGGGGCTGGGGAATCAGGGTGAAGGTAGGTCCTGCAGGGAGGCTGGGGCTCCGCTTTTCCTGCTACCTCCCATTTCTCTTTATTCCACTGTAGGGAAGAAGACAAGATAGTCAGTCAGTCTGTCATATAGAAAAAGGTGATTCTTGAGTGTGTGAAAGGAGGATGATAGAGTGGAGAGTGATGGCTGGCAGGTACCACCCACAGAGATAGGGGGTAGTACAGTGGGCTCCCAGCAGGGGATAGAAAAACAGGAAGAGATAGCACCCTTTGATGTCAGGAGAGGGGGGTGATAACAGGGGATGTCTTGTCTGCAGACAGTGGTAACCACTCTGGGATATCTGCGGCCAAAGCCATGATTGCTGTAAGTCAAGGCTACTTTTGCGTTGGAAATTCTTCTCAACAACTAAGATTGAGTTTAGACTCAAGGAAAAACCCCTGTCTTACCTTATACCTGAATCCGTCCTCTGGGACCATGTCAACCAGTAAGATGTATTTTGCACATGGAATAAGGCCAGAGAGATTCACTTTACAGTGTGGAAACATCCTCCTGGAAAACATAGAGGGGTACACATGAGTATGCAAGAAGGACAAGCAAGCACAGCAACGGAGGGCACTACCTTCCCAACATTTTGCATCATTTCTTTGTCATCTTACCTTCCTGGTTTAGTGATGATCATCTCTGTCCCTATTTCATGAAAGGTCTTCCAGAGTTCAGGGTCCTCCAGAGTCATCCTGATGTTACCCTGGAGATAAGCATCAGGGGGAGCAGCCATGGAGGAGGGAGGAGGGCCATTGAAATTGGGCTTCAAGTCTAGAGGATAAAACGATTCATTATGGCAATGCTTCACCAAAACAAATTCCTGATTGAGAAAGGCATGATCTGATAAAGACAAACAGACACAACTGGTTTGGAAATTGGAGCTATTGATTGAAAAGCCCAGTGTAAAGTCAGCCAGCACTCACCTCTGATAGACTGCATTCTTCAGGTTCAGTAGCACAGGAAATGTTTGAAAAGGTTCATGCACTGAGGGTCAGTAAGCAATCCAAGTGTCAGTGATATCCAAAGTGTTTCCTCAGCTCCTTCATGTGTAAAGAAAAAACAACAAAACAGAAATCCAGCAACTCAGGAAGTCAGAAGGTTAGCCAGTCTTGTTGCACCAGATATTTCAGAGATCTTGAGTCCTGCAGGACTGGGTGACCATGACTTTTAAGGGGAGCCCTGGAGTGGGTGGGGTCAGGGGAACCATTCCCAGGCTTTGAAGTGGCACAATGATGAGTCAGTGTCCCACTGTGATTGGAGGATGCTGGAAATCAAAGAGACTTAACAGAGCATTGATACCGTACCCACAGGAAGGACTATGGAGGAAATGCATCTTTATTAACTGCTAAGAGACTTTAAAACAAATATGGACGGACTTCTCTGCTGCAGGTCAGGACTCGCAGCGGCACCAAAGTCTGTGTAAATATCATTCACACAGACATAACCACATGTAAAAATGCCATTTAGTGTGTTTGTGCAATGTGGTAAATACCCAGTGTAATTCATTTGACACAGCTGAGCGAAATGCAGTGGAAGGTACATTTCAATGAGGTTTGGGTGTGTACCTGAGCAGTGGCAGTATTTTCAAGTAATATTCTCATACTTACCATTTTATTCAAGATTCAAGATTCAAGAAGCTTTATTTATCCCGAGGGAAATTGCATACAAGGTGGAAAAGTAATACAGTATTACAATATATTACCTGAGAATGCATAAAATAATTGAAATTTCTAATTTTCATATGATTACCTCAGCCCTTTTCCAAATTCTCAGCTTTCTCCATCAGAGAAATTCTGCAGTGGGTGGGAAACTCTGTGTAAACCCATAATGGTGTGATGATAACATGCACTTTTTCTGCAGGTAACTTTTACCTGGGGGCATCCTCTGAAACCTGTGGGACTGCAGGCAGTGGTGGGGTGGGGTGGGGTTGTGTATTGGGGTGTCTAGACAGGCCCCTGCTCTGATAGATAATCTCATTAAGCTAGTTTCCCTTGAAGGAGCTACTTTCTGCATGTGGAGAAAGCCCTGTGTATAGGCAGGCAATTAACAGCCAGTTAGCACCACAAGCCCAAGTCAGCCTTGAATGGGACAGGAGGGGTCGGAGAATAAAGACCTGCCACAACAACCCGGCTGTCCTCTCACCATCCACATCCAGGCAAAATCCACGGGTGTCACTATTCAAAGGCCTGCCTCCGCCTGTACTGTGCCGAGTTAATGCAGGCAAAACAAATGCTACATGCTGAAAGCGTTAGCATAGAGGAAAAAATAACCAAACCACAGTTCCCCCATTGTCTCAGCTGACATGAAAATTTGAATTGAGGTGACTTTCACATCTCATTCAGCCTCTTTCCATGCACAGACACACTACTTCCACTTACATTTCTCATTGTATTCTCATTTTAAACTGCATTCTCTCTGCATACAATGCCTTCTGTAAGCTCAGCTCTCTGACACCCATGCACACAGGTAACTTGATTTTGTGTAACTGTATGGATAACAAACCACTAACCAAAACCATGTGTAATGCACAATGTAGAATTTTAACAGCACAGAAATGGTGCCACAGTTGTTAAGGTAACATGGCACTCTGTAGAATCAGCAGTTAAGTGTACATAAAGAGATGTTTACTGCAGGAAAGTCTTTCCTGTGAAAATATTGACTCACTTCTTCAAGGCTCTTGTGTTGGGTCGATATAGAATTAAAAGGATAATAACACTGTGGCTGCATTGATGCACTTAAAGATGCAAAGAGCTCTGTACTATCATTTTAGTAGGTAAGGCCCCTACCTCCTTTTGTGGAACATGGTGGCACAACATTGGCCTTGTGTTTTTATCCTCCTTATGTGAAACCAATTGTTGTGGAGGAGTTATTAATCACAGGTTCAGTGTGGCTGTGCTCACTTAGCCAGCTACTCGGGGGCCTGCGAGGGGGGAATCCCCTTAAACTATTTCACCAGGCAGAGAGGTCACACTGCTTTTTGTGTCTGTGTGTGTGTGTGTCTGTGTCTGTGTGTGTTGGGGGGGGGGGGCAAGATGCCACAAGAAATGAAGAGAATATGACGATAAAACTCTCTGCATATCCCTTCAGCTCCAGCGGCAGCAGAGTGTGTCAGTGTCAGAGCCGAGGTGTACATTTCAGCAGCAGCAGTGTCAATCCCATTACACGCAGGGTCTGGAGGTGACAGGTGTGACTGGTAAAAGGCCTTGGTACATGGCCTGGGGACAAAGACCGGGGACATAGAGGGATGACAGGGAGCGCTGCCTTATGTAACAGCCAGCCTGGGGGAGAGTTGGACTGGATGACACATCAGGGAGGTCGTCTGGAGAGGACTGATAGGGACTGCTGGATTTTATTTAAGGCCCAAATAGACTGTATGAATGTAGCTACTTATTAGTATTTACCTGGAGTGAATGCTTGAGGGTGACTGCAGGAATCTTATAATACAAAACAAGTGGTCAGAAATATCATGAGATATATTATACTGCTGATACCTGCTGGTCATTTCCCTCCTTATTTTTCCTGCCTGATTCCTCTGTGGCTTTCTTCCCCGCATCTACTCCCAGACCACCTTCGGCAGCGCTGTTCCACCTCCCAGGTGTCAGTCTTTGGCCATTTGCTTTAACTGCACAGATCCCCTTGTGCTCAACAGTTAACAGCTGCCAATATACAGCCAGGGCCCAGGGATCAGACGGCTTTCTGGCAGCCCAATAAAGAGCCCCTGGAGTGGACTGACGAGAAATTTCACACCTTTCGCTCACATTAGCCATGCAGCATGCCCTTTTGATGCTTAATTGGCCACTTTGAGGGGTTTGTAGAGATAGCAGCCCCATGGCTGGAAACAACATGATGTCACAGGAGACTGAACAATCTCACACTGCAGGAGAAATGCCTTTACCTGACAACAGGTCGATTATAATTTTACTTTTTATGCTGTGAGATGCTTTGTTCTCACTGAATTTGTCTCTGAGGGTATACATACAAATACCGTAGGACCCAAACATTTCTGTTTTTCTGTTATTTATCTGTTTTCCCAACTAATGAGTCCAGTTTTATTAGATATGACCCATTGCATCGTTTCCTTTGGGAAGTTATGAAAAATGAATACTAAGAATAAAACAAAAAAGAGAGTTACAATATCTTCTCTGGCATCCTCTTTCTAAGTGACCAGAGTGACCGTGATCTCACATGCACCGACTAGGGGCCGGGTGAGCTCACATTTGGTCCACCACATAAGAAAACAAACCTCAAATCTAGCTTGCCTGGCAAAGGGGGCAAATGACAACTTCACAGCACTTCATAAGAAACTCCTGGAAGTTGCTAATGAAGACTAATGACTTCCCTCGTGTCGGAGACTTCACACCAGAGTGTACAAGCCCTTTGACCACAAAGTCAATGTGGTCAGCGGGGTGGTCTGCCAGCTACAGGAACCAGAGGCTCCACAGCTCCACTGGAAGCACAGTGACTGGAACCAGAGGCTTTCCTGACATTATGTCAAGAACTCAAAATAACTGAAAAAGGAGATGGATTACGCTCATTCCAGCACAGTGATAAAACATTTCTGAGTTGATAATTAATAAAACATTGACAATTTTAATCAGAGTTGTTTCATTTTGACAGTAAATGTGTTATTTTAATGCGTGTATTATTAGCAGCCTAAAGACTTTCATTATTAGGATCAAATATGAGCCTTTGACTGAGGTGTGGGATTGATAAATTTAAATAACACGGTTTCTGTCTCATCAGCCACACAGGAACATAAACTTGAAATGTTGTTCTGTCATCATCTTTCCGCTGTATATTTTACAATCACCTTCTATGATGCAGAGGACTAGCTGCATGTCCTCTAAGTGTGTGCCAGATCTGGAAAGATATAGATGCACTGTAATTAAGTTTTTCAGTTTAAATTTCTTTTTTCTTGCCCAGGTCTCATTTGAAAAACAGACTTTCACCTCAGATAATTATTGTAGACTTCCAGCATCAGTATGAATTATAATAAACCACAGTTCTAACAGTAACAATCAAACCTTACTCTTTTTCTGAGAAAGCTCAGGAGGCCTGAGCAGACTATATACAAAGCCAATGTCTTATCTGATGCGAGGACCCCTGTGGGTTAATATTTTAAGTAGCACACAGAACAAATATGTGTTTCGCAAATATATTTTTGGTTTGACATCTATAATGCATTCAGTCCAGACATAGAGAACAGTTCCCGTCCAGCAGTCTGAGGCAGAGGAGCCGAGCCGAGCCGAGCTGAGGCCTTTGACCCAGTCTCCTCGTTTGCCATGGTACATTCCCAGAAGCTCAGCACAACAATAGAAAACTATCTTACACCAAAAAAAACAACAAAACAAAATAAACAAAAATAAGGAAATAAAATACAAAACTGCTTGTTTAATCAAGGGTGATAGTTTACAATTATTCATTTGTCTTTTTAAAAATTAGTTTCTGACAGCTTTCAAGAAACATAATCAGTAAATATCTTTCTATTTATAGAAAACAATCTGTAAAAAACATTCTATTGTCTTCCTCTGAGTTAAGCTAGAATTGTGACAAATTTACCAAAATGGTTTGAATGGAAAGGCATCTGTTATTAGAAAGTCTCCCCTGGCCTGCACTTCAATTCCACTGAAGTCAGGAAAGATCACATGAAGTGTCTGTTAACGGTGAGTCGTTTCCTGAGTTGATTGGAATCAAAGTGGCCCTCGCCTTAATGTTTCCACTCTCACACGTGCACACACTCCTCCAGCCTTAAATACTCAACCCATTAAAGCCAAGCACATTGGAAAGATATTTGGATCATGATATGTACAAAAGCTAATTTCTAATAACCGAAACCCCCCATTTTATGTAATCATTCAGATCAGTGCTGGTGACAGGATGTCTTCCTGGTAAGAACTGTTCCTCTTAGCTACAAATGCACACAAAACAAAAGAAAAAATATATAGGACAGTTATTACAAGAAATACAGTGAGTACAAAAATAGCACAGAGTTAAGTGCTAACTGAAAAACATCCCAAATGTTAAGTGTAAACATTTCCAATCTGCTACAGGTTGTGAGGCTGTGTGGACTGTTCGCACCACAGATGAACCTCGAATGCAGCTGACTGTCCTTATTTCACCTCTGTGTTCATTGAAATATATCATGTATCAACAAATATAATGTGTCTTGCAGATGAAAATCTCATGCCAAAGGAAATGATCGAAGTAGAGGAGAGCAGGTACATGCTGCTGAGCTTCAGTCCAGACTGAGGCACCTCAGGTTGGTGAGTTCTTGAGGATTTAGCTGCAGCTTTGAGTGTTACAGTTAGCACATGACATGGGAAAAAAAATGCATAAACATGGGACTGTTTGGCTTTAAAGGCTGCTGACAGTCTTTCTCGCCAGATCCAGTGTACGGTTGGGTGCACGCGCGCTCAATAAGCTGATGTGTGATATGCATAAATGGCACATTACAGACATGCTGCGAGACTAAAGCCATCGTCGTCTGTCATGCATACCATCACTGCTGACAAGCACAGCGACACAGTGAAATGACAGGCAACATGACAATACTGCCTTTTTTCAGTTTGGGAGAGCTGTTTTTTGTAATGCACATAAGGAAACAATAGCATCAACAAATAGAGCTGCAGTGACATGTACCATTCCTTTTTTTTTTTTTTTTTTTAAATACAGGGGCACAGGGTTTGGCAGAGTTAGAAAGTTCGGTATCAGCATGAGCACGAGGCCTTCAGAGGCTCAGATGTCCATGTAATCGTCCTCCTCGTCCGACTCGCTCTCTAGAGACGACTCCTGGCTGGACGTCTCCTGCACTTCCAGCGCCGGCTGGCTCAGAGTGTCCTTTTTGACTGTAGCTGCAGACTGAGACGACAGGATGACGTTCTGTACAGGAGCAGACAGCAGGGGTCACTGTTGACAGTGCTGGACTAAACTACAGTTCAAACAGATGTACTATGTGTATGGTTATTTATGCAGACACGCTCACAGGTGCACGTTATTTAGAGGCAGACCGCATACCTTAAGTCTCTGTTTGGTTTCCTCTGAGATGCTGCCTTTGGGGGAGAGGAGCGTGGGTGTCGGAGGTGTTACTGTGATTTCTGGTGGGAACTTGGTAACTGTGGAAGGGATGAAAAGCTTTGGCATGTTGGGTGGGACACGGGAGCGGATTCGGCTGGGGTCTGGAAGCTTTGACTGCTCATTGCTGGCATACTGCTGCTGGTCTGAGAGAGGAAAAGAAAAGGACATTTCTAAATATTTAAACAGTTTCAAGGCACATGAATTCTTCTTTTATTTTGGGTCAGAATTTTAATTCAAAGGTTTTGACCTGGGCAAGGTTGTGCGGTGCTACATGTGGCAGTTTCCTCTGGGAACCAGCCTGCTGCTGCTGATTCTTGCCCTTGAGATACAGTGGCGAGTTTCATCTGCTGACAAAGGTGTGACTCCTGCTGTCGGTACAAAAGTCCCTCTGAGGGCTCCTCCCGCTCCTCTGTGGGCAAAAACAATACACCAACAAAATACATGTTAAAACTGCTAATACCATCAGCACTGAGCCCTGCAGGTATTTGTCAGTTTCAATTACAGATTTTACAGAAAATAAAGATAACATTGCTATTTGAGTTCAATGTTAGTTTCTGTGTTATCAGCAATGGAAAAACACAAAGAATAACAAAGAAACCTCAGCATTAACGTTGTGGCTATTGGAGCTAATTAACAAGAGGACCTCAAGCCACGATTCCCAGTACAGTTGCCCCATCTAAAGCAATATTTACACAACATCTGACTTTAATATGATGGTTTTTCTGCTGAATCGATCCAAACTGTGTTAATGGACATGATACCACATGAGTAAAAATATGCTGCTTTATCTGATGAACAACAAAAAACAGCACTAACTGGACTTTACATGTACAGTAAGTCACTGTGACAAAAGACATAACCACTAAGGACAGACTGTTTCCAGGACATAAAGAGTGAAAGTATTTTAATTAAAAAGTATATAATACAAAATACACCCTGTACATTTTTTTGGTATTTGCCAATTAGCTGACTTTTACTTTTAAGTTTCCATCAAATGTGGTCTTTCAAGTTCCCTTCATTAGACAATTATCTATAATGACTGTATGTGATCTAACTGTAAAAATCCCCCCTGCAGCTCAGATCGCCACAAATAAAAACAAAAATGATCTAATACTCTTCCAGGCTTCTCCATTAATGTTGCCTAGGAAACCATTACATAACACACATTGGTGCAGTGTTGCTTGATGCTAACCTGTGTGTGTGAATGCAAATGTATGTGTATACAAACTTCCTTCTGTTTCTGCATAGATCCACACAAACTAATAACATCCAGCTGGTGGCTACAGACAGTCCAGCTGAATTTATCACAGTGAAAATGTAAAAGGTGACAAAACTTTCCACAAAGCTGAAATTGAGCTCTGTTCTGTTGTGGGTGTCCAATTAAGGACAAAACCAAGATTCTGTGTCTTCGCCATGTTGCAGAGAGCTCTGACAGCTCATTAATTACAGGTTTGCACATTGGTGTTAGAGGGAGATTTTTCACTCACATCTTAATATAAATTTTGCTCAAGAGGAAACTGAACCAAGGATAAAGAATGTGAAATTAAAGAGTGTGTTAATAGAGTAGATTCCACATTTGTATATTGAGTTCTGTTTGTAGACAGCAGCTTTACAGTCACCGATTTTGTCAAAAGCAAAATCTGATTACACCCATGTCTCAGAAAATTTCAGGTTGGGTTTTACTTTGCATGGAAATAAATGTCATGTAGTTAGATGGTTCTGCTTGATTTAAATAGTCTGAGCAAAGTTCATGTGAAATGGCAGTCCTCTGAGTTGTACACAGAGTTTGTAACACACAAGACAGAAACTGCAGTAAAACATCCATTAGATGAAAAGGGAGAAAAACAGACGCGACATCTGGATAAAAGCCAATTAAACAGATCCACTTCCTGACTTCAGTGTCTGTAAAATACTGTGTGCTGCCCTCCAATGGCTCTACTGGCCTCATACAGATAATCAAATGATTACATTACACTGTAAATACAAATTAAATCTAATAACAATAACATAACAAAGGGTTCAAATATTAAAAGGAATAGACCACCAAAATCTACAGAGTGGAGATTCAGACTCACAGGTGGACCTAGTGGTTTTTTTCCCCATATCAAGCCACATAGAGTATCAGAGACACTCAGGCTGAAGATACTTGGTTTAAGAATTGTATCTTTGGATATTAAACATGACAATAACAGCATATTAATTAAGGAGAATATTCATTACAAGGATCAGCAATGATTATGCCACACCCCTCCAGAAGATCATGCAGGCAGAAAAAGAGTCACAATCAGGAGGACACTGATTTCTAAAACTTTTGTTGGGGGACTGACAAAACCAAAAAGGCAAAATATAACCAGGCAAGAGTCTGCTGTTATGTAACAGCTCTGTGGAAGGCCACAGGCGCCCCCTGCTGGTCACTTGGACTATTAGAATCTCTACAAACTGAAGTGCCAACTGCAACACTCCACCTCAGCGGCAGTACAATTTCTACCAAAAGAGCATTTCATTTCTGAAATCACTCCAGCATTAGAGAGTGCAGTAACTTTTCCTAAGATGCGTGAACATGTCATTGTGGCAGAAACATGAAACAACCATGCGGTGGTAAAGGCCACTGTACCTGTGTGTGGTAGGAAGGCCATGGCTGCGGCAGGGTGGCTAGCTGCTCTCCTGTGCTGTGGCTGATCGTGGAAGCTTGAGGCTTGAGGTCTGGACAGCTTGCTCAGGGGCTCATACACCACTTTGGCTTGGCTGTCCTGGGAGGACAACGGGTGGCAGGTGGAGTGGCTGAGCAGGACGGGTGTTGGCAGGGAAGCAGGGAAGAAGATGTCTCGGTGCTCCTTGGTGTACTTAGGTGTGGTCGGGGCATCGCCTGCAGACTGTTGGAGACAGAAGAAGAGCAGTGGTCGTGAAGAGGTGGGACTGACCTTGGGGATCCATTTGCAACGCTAACCATCCTCTGCTCAGGTAGATTTCTGTGACGCTCACATCCTCTGGTTCAAGACTCTGGTTCAAGTGCCGGAAAAACAGAGTGAGCCACAGTCGATACCACAGCACTTGTCAAAACAACATGCATCAGCAATATTAGTCTCAGTATGCTATCCTTTACGGGCTTGCGATGTCGTTCCCCAGGGGTTCAGAAGATTACTTGGGTGCAGGACTGTGTGTTGGGTGCTGGCGAGGAGCACAGCTCTACACCACACTACATCCCTCTGAGCCACTTTCCTGGGTGTCCTTTTGAGGACCACTTATAAACACAAGAGCTGCACAAACAACCTGTGACAACAGCCGCCCTGCTCCCACGGCCGCTGTCATGGCAACACAGAGGAGCACAGTTAAAAGAAGTGAATACACCTTCTCTAGTTTTCAATTTGAAAGGGATGAAAAGTTGGATAAAAACTAGCCTTTCTAAGCCTTAAAATCCAGCTCTTCAGTCAGTATCAACCGTGGCAAAATTTGACAAGCCAAAGAAATGACAATGAGTTTTATTTCCAGTGGCAGGCTGCACAGATTTGCACTGCTGTGATTATATAGAACGTTAAAAAGTAAATATGAATTCATATTGGCCATACAATGTGCTTAAATAAATTTGATTATCAAATGTGCTACAGTTTTGTCAAGATTTCAAAAGCTTAAGTCAACGTTCAGGGCCACATTACACTACTGTTACAACAAGCAACCTTTGACAGATACAGTATGTTAGCAAGATAATTTGGCAGTAACAGAGCTCTCATACCATTTTTCTCAGGCTCTCTGCTGGGAGTCGAAGTCAAATTGTGCTCTGAATCAGAGCTGTGTATGATGAAGCTCCCCACGGGACTCACACAGCAGAGCACAGACAAATCAAACAAACAAGAGTAGCCTTCCAAAACCTCAGACTCCAACAAATCATTCAGCCCAACACAGAGCAGCACAGCAGCTTCAAGCATGCACTAGCTCCAAAGCCAGCTTTGATGATTCATATCTCATGAATTAAACATCACTAACAAAGACACCAACAAGTCAGCTGGACTGTGCATTAGAAAAACACTGTACCTGAGAAAATTGCAGCACATAGCATACAGCCAGTCTGTAGGTTCCTCGAGCGGCGTGAGTGGGCTGCTGGCAGCCAAACTGAAGTCCCACAATTGAAAGATGGTTCTTTGCAATTATCGAGATTGAGCTTTAAATCAGATTAGAGCAGCTGTAGATGTTGTGTACCGGTTGGGTCATCTTTCCAACACAATTGGAGGACCGGCCAACTGAACATTTTAATTAAATTGCCTGCGCAAGGGGGACTGACACTGGTGCTGTTTTGTGAAGCACACATTTATATTCTTTGGTGAGTAAAACCTTAATAATTTTCTTCCAGTTCTGCTGATAAACAGAGGGTGAGATTGGAGTATTGTAATGAAGTACCACCTTCAAGTCTCTCCGAAAATCTAACCCCATCCCTAACCCTAACCCTCTTCAAGAAAAGGAGAGTAACAACCAAAAAGATTATTAAAACTTATCAGAAATTCACTGTTTGACAGTAACAAAGAGCACAGGTCACGTAGCCTTAACATTCCTCCCTCTTGATGAGGTATCAAACTGGGTGAGAAAACAATACACAGAGCACACCACAGCTGATCACGCTGTGCACTTGTGGGGGCTTAAAGGAATGTGTGAATCTGTAAGAAGCAGGCAAGAATTGCCTACTCACATTTCCTACTACATACATACATACAAGTGCAACCAAATGCAAACCACAAGATGAGCTGGTGGCATAGTAATTACACACAAAGAGCAGTTGGATTAGACTGCAGAGCGAGCTTGTATGCAGTAGTGCCCTGTCTTATTAGTATCATGGGTATACAAGAACACAAACCACGACATGGAGGCTAATTATCATAATATCCAACAAGTGAACAACCATGCCATGTACACTTGACATTAATAACAGCAATCATATTCACAGTAACAGAGGCCTAGACTATATATATATATATATATATATATATATATATATATATATATATATATATATATATATATATATAAATATATATATATATATATATGAGCTTTTAACTAATAGTCACAAATTAAACTACAAATGAGCACAACCAACCACAATCCTGTCC
This sequence comes from Lates calcarifer, assembly GCF_001640805.2. Classification (NCBI taxonomy): domain Eukaryota; kingdom Metazoa; phylum Chordata; class Actinopteri; family Centropomidae; genus Lates; species Lates calcarifer. Next base: position 17,234,596 of record NC_066845.1, read on the forward strand.
TCTGCCTGTATTTTCTTATTTTGTTGAGCTCAGGATGTTTCTGAGCTACAACCTGGACAGCGGGTGTGTAGCCCCCAGCCAATGACAGTGTGAGGGAAAATATTAACAACCAGGTTACATTGTTGCCTCCATCTGCCCCCCTCTGTCTGTGTCATGGATGTATAAAGAGCTGCAGGTCCGTGTCTGTTTGACTGAAAGCAGGGCTAAGCTTAGGCGGTATTCATTCAAAATCCAGCAGCACAACACCTTCCTGCAGGGTTGTGCAGAGGTGTGGGCGTGTTTATTTGTGTCAGAGAACGTAACCACTGCAGGAATAGTAAGAAAGTAACACCACTCCTTCTCTTAATTCACTATTTAACTCTCTTGACCACCACTGCTCTCTTTCTCCTGCTCGTTGAGCCAGGGAAGAGGGGCCAACTTTGAATGGGGTGTTTACAAATAGCAACCAATCATATCATAACTTTAATTTCCTTTTCTGACATTTAAACTGTGAAGACATTCTTTCATCACTTTGTGATTTCACTGATTGCCACGTCTTCAATTTTTAGGTGACTCTGCAGAAAGTAGTAAGTTCTAAATAATTTCAAATCAAGTCATTTTAAGGTAAAGTGAAATCACATGTGTTAAATGCAATTTAATTTGAAATAAATGAATACACACCAATTAAACGTGCATTAAGATATCATGGAGAGGTATACATGTAAACAAACAGCTGTTTCAACAAAAAAAGGTTCTAGGTTTTTACACATTGAGAAATGAGGCTTGTAGCTGCTCTGTGCCTCATCTGTACCATTATCTCCATGTCATGTGTTGCTGCATGAAAATTAGACAAACAAATGAAAAGACAAAACGAACAAAGACAACAAAAAGAATCATGCAGAAAATGAGATGATACAATAAGTGAACAAGGAAAACATAGATTTATTTTGCCCACAGCTACTTCTTAAGAGACTGAGGTTTTGGGGAGCATCACCGTGACAACAGAATGTGGGCAGAGAGACCCTTGATGACTGCGTGGGCAGGAGGAGGGATGTGAGGAAGGGGGAGTCACCGACACAGGATGAGGCAGAGCAATTAATGATTCGATGAGGAATATGAGCACTGAAGAAAAAGCTCTAGCTGAACCTTTTGTAGTATGTCATTATGTATGTAGTATGCCTTGTAGTTTGTCATTTTGCCTCGTTAATCATATGGACATTGCCAGTGCAAATAAGCAACATGCATACCTATGCTTAGTTGAAATTGATGACAAGTTTGGCAACTAGCAAGCAAGGCTGAAGGGACAACAGGGAGCATTCACACCATGCTTTGGGTTATATTTAGTACTGGCAGGCTGGAGTAGGATAGACTTGAATAAGTCTGGGAATTACTTGGGAGTTACTCATCAGTTTGGCACATTTTACTACAGATGCTGCATGTTACTTCCACATATAACACAATGACAGGAACATCTATCCTTTAGCAGACAAGTAAAATTAGCATTTAACCTACTTGGATTGGCAGATAGGTGGGTTTACAACATCAGGACAACTCAGATATATAATTTTAGCTTGGTCGATAAAGCACAGTTTTGCCATGCTGGAGACCAGACTTTAATTAATCCTGAGTGTGTCAGTTCAGTGCCAAGGTGGTTGCAGCTCAAAAATGATCTGCTTGGTTTAAACATTTACCTGCTGCAATTAAAATGTTTTCTATGATAATTTGATGAGGACTTCTTTTCTTTCTTTTCCAAGGTTTAAAGTCTACGTAAAACAATGGTCATCAAAACACCCAAATACTGCTGCTGTATCATAAACTTTTGAGTAAAGCCTTAAATCACTTAAGCTTTACTACGCAAATCCGATCCCTTTACATGAAGGAAAAAAAACAAGTATTTGGCATCAGCTTGGATAAAACAGGCATACACAGAGCGTACATTCAACTCTATATAAACAACAAATGCATAGGAGGGAGATAATTTGTAGAGGTAGGAGAAAGATGGCAGATGAGCATGCAGAGTTACATTGTTTTACCTGTCTTTGGGCAGAAGTGGCCAACTGTATCTGGCAGAACTTCACAGCTTGGTCCAGAGCTACATCCTCATCAACCTGACAGGAGAACATGCAGAATAAGGACATTAGTACGGAGCAATATATCTTCATATGCTGGTGTTATATTCAGCAGTGTCAAATCTGTTCACACATCTTTTTCTATTCAGTCAAACTTCCTTATCAATACAGAAGCAGTGAGTACACAGCTGCAAATTCATCATATATTTCTGAAGTGACCTGTCCTATGTACATAACATGTTATGTCTCCACACTAATGCCAAACAATTCTTCTGACTCTGTATGAGAGTCAGTAGGATTTTCTTCTGAGCCTCTCCCTCTGATCATAGCACCAGTAAAGAAAGACTCACATTAAGGCCCAGTTTAGTGAGTGGGTGTGTGGGAGTTGGCAAGCTTAGCTACAGCACAACATCGTACACTTAGCAATAATCTTGTTCACACAGCTGTTATGTTCCCTCCAGCAGCCTGTTGTATGCAGCGGTTGAGGGACCCCCAAAGGGAGGGATTTTACAGCAGCCTCATTCCAGTTTTCAAATTATGCCAATTGTTAAATGGAGTGAGTCAGGCTTCAGTGCATCACAGGGGACAGCCCTCTGCTTTCAATTCATTCTAGCTCGCTGCTAACTTTCCCTTTCAAACCACACACACTTGCCAGTAACTACTTCTCAATGTCACATAATGATTACTATTAGAATGAGGCAAATTTCAAAAAGACATCTCTATCACATTTCTCTAAAATAAAACCATTCACTTAATGTGACAGGACCTACTGTATTTAACAGTTTTAGATGTGTATCACTCTCTAATATGGTTTGACTTTATTATTATTCTGATTAAAAAGAGAATTTGTATCTGACTGACTGCATCAGACTGTAGATAAAGAAGCCTTAGGGAGGGTTTGGAGGACCAACATAGAGGAACTGTTATGTTGTCATTAACAGACAGTGTTTGATAACACCCGAGAGCTGTCATTTGAACACATTCTGAGGCAATGCTCTGGGCTGTAAAATGCAGAAGGGCTGCTGGCATGATGATTTGTGGCTGAGCCTCTTTATGGGCAAAACTGAGCAGCATTTATGCTTTACTTGTCAAGTTGAAAATACTTTGATGGTAGGAAATGCTCTGTCTTCTAGGACACATGATTTAGTAGCGGTTTTAATTTTACAAGCTTAATATTGAGCTTCAGGAAAGAAAATATCTGACTGAAGTAAGCAGAAGTACTGACATAACAAACTAAAATGAAAATGATGCGAGGTACAGGTTTTAAGTACGACTATGTGCAGCTGTGCAATGCAGCAGACCATAAAACCACAATGCATCTGCAGTTTGTGCAAGTAGGTGCACACTCACAAGATGCCTCTGGAAAATGTCCAAGCATATTAATTGCAAAACTCATTTGGTTATAGAAAACATGTCACGGCTGGTTCTGGTTACTCTCACCGGGTGTGTCTGAGAAAATATTCTCTTTGCTCTCTCTGTAAGAGCACAGAAAAAAAAAAAATCATAGCTGTAACCCAAACACCTATAAAACAAACGAAAAAAACAACAACAACCAAAAGCTGCTAAGGCTGGGTGATCTCCTCAGATTTCTTCTTTCTCCTTCTCTACTGTCCCTCGCCTACTGCCCTCCCACTCAAGCTACAGCTCTTGTTGGCATTACACAGCCAATGACATGGCAACTTCTGTAGGGTCAGCATTGATCTTCAGCTCAATATGGCTATATAAGCTGATGTGGGCTGCTGTGCAGCTACATCATCAGTGCCATAGAAAGCACTGGAGTTGGACTCACTTTCAACAACTAAGGAACATTTGCTCTGGAGAGATAGAAACAAACTTGACACTTCTTCTTTGACACTTCGTATGCAGGAGAAGGTTAACATAACGATTTACAAAGTTCATATAATAAGCACACTTGTACAGAAAGCAGCCCTTTCCCTGCCTCTACTATGAATATGTCATAAATTACTATCAATTTTAACAATACATGTAAAGTCCTATTATATACTATTATACCACCACATTGTAATAATCTTATAATACAGACAGCTTTTGTGATGGCACAGTACATTTTTACTTCTGGCACCAGCTCTACTGCCATTACATTAACAAGTCTTTTACCAATTCAGTAGTCTTTGAATGGGAGCAAAAACTGGTGGACGCTGACACTAGAAAATGATTCAGCATTTGCTTTTAAATTCAATCTCAGGGGCAATCACTGCAATTTATATACTGTCCAATACAGTGATTGGAAGCATCAATCTGACAAGTTTAACTGAGAGCAATAAATCATCAATGACTGATGCACTGCAGCTCAACACCTAAATGTGACATCATTAAAAACAGAAAACCCGATTCATCTTAAAAATACCCAACAAGGCTACATGTAGAATCAGCTACTTGTTTCTCGAGTAACAGCAGAAAGACCAAAGACACAGAGGTTGAATTTGGGTTACTGAGAGTCAATGCACAACCGCACCTTATGTGTTGGATTCATCGCAGTGTTTGAAAAATGAAAGAGGGAAAGTCCCTTTTTTTTACAGTGGGTGTTATGTTACTAATTCAGTTGGAGGAGGGGTTTCCCAAGCCCAATATATACTTATACTGTGATCTGTGTGTGTGCAGCACAGGGATCTTGTGTGGTACATCTTGAAGAGGTATACCTGTTTTATGAGCATATAAGTCTCTGACATGATCTTCTCAATGCGTCCCAGGTCATAGGTCATGACTTTCTGGCCTTGCTGCCATACCCTGTAGGCGTCAAGCAGTAGGGTTTTTCCGGACTCCACGTCTTCTAGAAGTTTCCTTTTCCTGTTTGGCCTTCGTAGTAACCCCTGATCAGTCGTACTGGCTGCCACAGTCACCTTGGGTGCTGAGGCTTGGGGTTGCTGCTGCCTGGAACTGATACTTAGCTCCTCCAGAGACAGCTCTGGTGTCCGGCTGCTGTCAGTCACTTTCTGCTGGTGCTCCACAACACTCAGGGAGGTCTCAGCCTCCGTTTGGTTGCCCTGAGAATCCGTGGTGGTAGAGGGCTTCCTCCAGTGGCCAGTGTCCAACTCCATGGGTTCCTCTGGCCCTGCTTTGTGCTCCTCACTCCCAGCAGTCTCCACCTTCCCAGTGTAGCTCTCCTGAAACTTATTCCCTTTATCTGTGGTTGGCGGTGGTGGGATGAGTTGTGCCTGCGATGCTCCCTTGGGCCCTGTGTCAGTGACACAGGGTCCCTCTGTGAGCCCAGGCTTCTTCGGCAGTGCATGCTTGCTGTCCTCTGAACTGGGCCTGCTGGATGTATCCGTTGTGGTCATCTCCCCCATGGAGGGCGCAGGCGCTTTGAGAAGCTGCTCAGACACCTGAAAGAGAACAGAACCTGTCAAAACATGAAGTGGGTGCATGCCAGACAGCTCAGCTCTTACTGTGTGTGTGTGTGTGTGTGTGTATGTGTACAGTTAAGTTGTGCTTTCTTACCCCAGTGAGACTGTTCAGATTGTCCTCCAGGACTTTTACAGTTAGGAAAAATGCTCTCTTGGCCAAAACCTGGCGATCAACATCCCGTAAATACTTCCTTCATGCAAGAGAGGGAAGCGAGGAGATGTGTCATGGAACAAATACATAACACATAACAGAAACAGCAGTATCATACAAAGCTGGTCCTTACTTTCCCTGGTCCGGGGTTCTCTGCAGCATGAAAGAGACTTTCAGGAGAGTATCGTGATCCTTAAGCTGAGACAGCACCTCCAGCAAAAGGACAATGGATCGGTTCATATGAGATGCAAAACTTCCTGGGCGATCAATCTCATCTACTGGAATACGCCAGATGCCCTGAAGAGGACGAGAAAAACAGTGCAACAGAGTCAGGAGTTGAGTTAGACTGTGAAAGGAACAAAAACACACACTTTCTGGTGTGGCTTCGACTCTGAGTTTTAACTGGAACTTGAGTTCAAAACATGTTTCAGTTACAAAACATTGTTCTAGGAGGAGCTGTCTACATGTAACTGGTTTCTCATATGACTGGACATCAACGAACCCACAGGCTACTTTGTGAATTTCTGAAAGTTTATATTTCTACGGCTGCTCTCTGCTGCTCCACCACCAGGTTTTCAAAAGCCTGTGGAGCGTATGACACACAGAAACAATTAACAGGGAGACATGGAAAAACTGAGAGGAAAGAAAATAGAGGAGAAATCAAGGGGAATTAATGCGAGTTAAAAACATGGCATTCAAAGAAGAAAGTCCTAATGAGGAGATGGAGAAGCTGCAGGAGAAATCTTGCAGACTCCTGGCCATGTAGGAGGTGGTGGGGGGTGGGGCTTTCTCTCTGGGCATCCAGGATAGGCAGCCTCATTAGTGTTGAGCTCTGTCCAAGCAATGCAACAGACCAGCAGACTGACTGCCAACAAACACAGTCCTCCTTTGCACAAAACGTGATGAGGTGTTTTTTGATGGACAAGTCCACCTTTTCAGCAAGCACACGTTCTCTCAGCAGGTGAAGCCAGGCGAGGTTCTGCACTCTGACGCTACTGATGTGAGTGCAGATGGTGGCCTAGGCTGTGAACAGTCATAAAGCACATGGCACAGAGTACAGCTACCGCCTCAGAAAATGTGTGTGTGTCTGAGACAAAACAAAGATGACCATCAGGATGGAGCAAAGCAAATGAGATGGTTCTATCAGCTGCTGAAGGCACTGGGGAGGCTGATGCTTCTCCTAACAGACAGCTCCAGTTTATCAGATGACATTTTCAAAGCCACTGGAGAGGGAAAAAAGCAGGAAAGAAAGGCAGAATACACCAAAACAAAACACATTCCTGAGAATGGATTTGTAGCCTGCTCGCAGATAACGTGTCAAATCTAAAATGGCCCCAGAAAACCTCTGTAATTCTCTAAATTTGTGTGTAATTCCAAACCACCCTTGAAAAATCCTAAATCAAGGATGGAGTTTTTACATTCTTAGTTCATGAGGACTACATTTTTTTGCCTGGGCATTTCTTAAGAATAATTTATGAATAAATATGGTCTGATTGCTCATTAATTATTGATATTATCATGTTACAGGATCCAATTCAAGCTCATGGAATAATTCCAATTCACAGCCAGTGTTTCTGAAGAACGAGCATATAGCTCCAGTGCCTATGTGAAAACTAGATTTATTGTAATATGATGTAATCAGGAAGGGCTTGTGAAGGTTTTAACCTTTCAATGCACAGATTACCAAAAGCCTGCAACAGGAGCTGGGACATATATGATGAGGGGTTGGGCTCCGCTCACTTAGAAAGACATTTCTAATGGAGGAGAGTTGTTCTTCATCAGACAACCATCCAACCACAGCAAATCTGTTTAGGGAAAGCAGAGCCATGGCTTTACACAGATTATGCTGTAGCACAACAGCTAAAGCAGATTTGTAAGACTTTAACTGCAGTGATTTTAAGCATCTTTTTTTCCTTTTTTATGAGAGAAAATATGATCACTGCTTGATATCTGGAGCAACAGCTTTGGCACAGACGTGTCCAATACATCACGCAAGAATGAGACAGAGATTAAGATGCATAGCAAACAAGGGATGAACAATGGATAAATACATGACAAAGAATCTGTTGGTACAAAAGGAACCTGATCTTTCGTCAAACTATTTTCAATTCCAAAAGGATTTCTCCCGTTTGTAAAATTAGGCAGTGGAGATGCCACATCCTAATCAGTCACTTATTCAGGTATTACAAACAGGAACATAGAGGGATAACTGTTGCAGCTTGACAAAAGGGACTACGTATTGTTTGTCCCTCTAATTACTTGTGTTCCAAAACAACATGCTGGCTGTTGTTTGCACCTTAGCAGGAAAACCTGTGTTGTCTTATCTGCTTCATCTATTCACGTCTCAACATGCCAACAGTGACAGGAAACGCAGAGGCCACAAATACTCACTCCAGGAAAGTTGCACAAACTGTTAATACTTCTTGTGGCAACCAGCAGTCACTACTGGATTTCCAGTTCACTATCTTACCAGTCAGCTACAACTTTAGATCACCCATCCAAGATGGCTGGTTACCTGCTAATGCTACCAGCATCTGGAAAGTGGGTGCTGTAATTTTACATCTTTCTACATTCTTCTCTACATTAGTGTACCTGACATGCAGACATCAGAACTAAAATTCAGAATGACTATTCAAGGGCATTTTCTCTAGCAGTTCTGTACCATTCTACAAGAGTAGCACTGATTAAAAATGACCCAACACTAAGTGTAACTCTGACAAAATGAACACAGTGACACACTTGTGTACGATTTTGTAAAAGTCAGAAGGAAAGACAGAAAGCGACTCACCATCACCAAAGAAAGCTACTCCACGGCGCCTGTGTTAGTATTCTTTTGGACAGTTTCCTGCTGGCGGTAGCAGCACCAGCAGCCCTAGCAGCGCCTCCACCCTGAAAGAGGCTCACGCTCTGAGAGCAAGGGGTGGGCTGCATTTGGGTGCTAGGGCAGCGAGAGCAGCAGCAGAGGAGAAGAGGGAAGCACAGCTGCACACGGCAGGACAGGAATAGAAGAAGAAGGGGAGAATGGCAGGACAAACAGCACTGGAGTCAGGGCCTATAAGCTCAGTATGCCACTGACAGACAGGCTGACTCGTTCCTCTCCCGCTTTCAAACACTGCCATCTCAAAACAAAAACACCCACGCACTCTATCTCCGCTCTCCCCTGACCCCAGCTTGCTGGAGTTCTTTCCCCCCCTCCACCCGTGCTTTCTCTCGCACTATACACAGCATACAGCCAATCCTCGTAAGCTTCTGCCAGCCAATCGGAGGCAAGCAGAGAAACTCCCGCCCATTAGTGCACACCCACACAATACACACACAAACAGAGGAGTGAGAGAGAGAGTAATGAGGAAACAGAATGAGAGCAACAGAGAGAGGAGATGAGCAGAGCGAATAAAAGCCAGGGGGAGGGGTAGAGCGTGATCACCCTGAAGACTGAGCAACAGGAAAAGAACAAGACATTAACTGGCTGAAAAATGAACTCAGCACAACAGCATCAACATAGTGGGATGCATCAAGAGGATGGCAAGCCAATAGTGGAAAAGAACAGAAAAAACTTGAGGCTAAAATGACAGGTTTGTTTAAATGAAGCACCCATTAACAACAGAGAACACAGGCTGAAAAACAGTACTGCCAAAACAGATAAGATTGTGCTGCATGCACACACAGTATATCCTCAGTCGGCAGTATAATGACAACAGCCCTCACCTTCTTCTATTCCTCTCTTTCAACTCGTGGTCGTGTTTCTCCAGCTAGTCACCATAAACATACTAAGCACACTAAGCAAACACACCTTGTTTTTCCTGCTTCCTGTTGTGTGAATGAGGAAAAAACCTGCTCAAAAATGTGAAGCTCAGCCAAACACAGAGCAGAAGAAGGCAATGGAAAACACACTGGCAGCCAGGGTTAACCCTCCAACATGCAAATCAAAATATCAACTTCTACAAAATGTATTCATTGGGCCAATACTCCTCCCCTAAGAAGAAGAAAAAAAGGTTCTCCTGAGTGGAGCTCCACCTACAGCAAACTGCACAGCTGAACACACAAATGTTTGAGTCATACATCAAACCAAGGCAAGTAATGCAAGTGTAACAGCTCCCCAGAAGACTATCCAAACTTAACATAACAAGACGCTGAGGCCTACCTATAAGCAAAGTTGCATTCAAGCAGTCAAATCAAACATGAAAGCTTGTTCTGAATAGACAGTATCGGTTCAAAACGTGTTCCCTGAAAAGTTACAAGAGCAGGATGGATTTACATTTGTCTGAAATGTAGCAATAAGGACATCCATTTTCTCTGGAGCTTCGCAGAGAGTGAACACGTGAGTGGGTGGAAGAATATGTAAGCGAGAATATGTGTGTGCGGTGTGTCAGGGTGGGCACGGAAAGGGAGGAGGTGACGTCGTGCCTGAGTGAACACAGGGGGACTCCTCACGATCACTCAACAGTACTGTTGAACAGCTAGAGGCTCTGGAATTATAACAGAAATATAACTAACAACATTAGATTCAGCTTTGATATCCTGTTACAGTGGAATTATTGCAAAAATTGGCTCACAATGATGACTGTATTACAACACAAGGTGATTTTGCAATTTACTTTAGTTTGCAAGGGCTATGTTATATCATCGATCTAATTTAAGAGGAAGATATACCCCTAAAATAGCAAAGTAATTGCTAAAAAAGCAGATATATGCAGAATTTATTTAATGCATAATAGAGGGCTTTATTGCAAGAACAATAAGAAGAATAGTGAGAGTGTGAGAATTTTTAAGATGCACACTGGATTATAAACATATATGCCATAATTTAAGATGTCAAATAGCCACAGTGGCAATGCAATCCAAACATCTCCAGTAAAAGGAGGAAACACAGCAGAGATATCAATGCATCAATCAATGTACTGCATATTAGTCTCATATTTGTCCCATGTCTGTGACTGGAAATATCAATCTCACTCAATCTACATCACCATGAGTCTACTTTAATAACACTGCATAACTATTATTAGTTTATTATTGGTGTAAAATGGAGCTGGCCATCCTAGAAAGTACTTGTGCTGACAACCTCATCAATAAATTATGCAACACACCCTCATCTGGATCATTTCTAAACAGCAGTATATAGGTTACTTAACGCAGGTCCCAGCTAATGTAACCCCGCCAAAGCAAGAAGGAAAAGTAGGGCATCATGACCTACATTAGGGAACTCAGTATTCACCAACAGGCTCAGTGAGGTGCGTACTCAGCTGACACACATCAAGGTGCTGTGCGCTGTGTGCTGTGTCAATTTGTGGCAGCTCTCATGCACTCGTGGTCATTCTGTCACTGAAGGAATGATTCAAACACATACAATATATATATCAAATACTAACAGTGAGTGATAAGTCAGCTTCAAGGCAGCTGTTGGCTGTTGCCTGAAGTAGACAGTTGGCTTGATAGGTTCTGTTCATAATCCAATTCTAACTGGCAAAAACTGTGTGCTGAGCAATATCTTTTTATCCAGCTAGGTTTGAAAAAAACTTGAGGTAAGACTCTTACCTGTTGTTGCTCTCATCAGGCTAACAACATGAAGAGTTAAAATAATAATATAAGGCAATAACTGCCCTGAAATCATAGACTCTAGGAAAACAGGCATGTTTGATTAAGGTTTATACTGTCCTATGGTAGAGAAAGAGGGTTTGGTTTGCAGTGAACAGTAAATCTCCAACAGTTGGTACGCCAGAGTGGCAGGTTTGCTTCCAGAAGGGGCTCTGTGAGAACCCAGTGGGAGCCAGAGCGCTGCAGAGTTCTCCTCCAGCTCAGACCTGGCCCACATCGCTCCTACAGTCTGTTACCAGAAGCCTTCTGGAGTCAGTGTTTGACTCAACAGCCTACATGTCCAAAATAATGTGCACCACTGAAATATGCCCTGACAGTTGACTGATATGAGGTGCTGTCTTGATGTGACATTCTGCTTGTATTATCTGCCCTCTAACAAAAGTAAGAGCATTTAGGTTTTGACATGATGACATGATTTCTGCACGTATTGAAAAGACATAATATCTGCTTCAAGTGGCAAGAGGTAAATAAACTGACATGCAAAACAGATGACAGATTCAGACAGTAATCTCCTCCACTGGAACCCAACAGAGGCCTTGTAATTCTGAGAGGCAGATAATTCAACAATCTCACACAGTGTGATTCCATTTATAGCAGCGCTTGCATCTGGGTGATCCATATTTACAACTGATTTTTGTGCATCCCATTGAATGATGTGAATAATACGTGAGGAGAGCGTAAACCTAACTGTAGTATATCAAGCGTTCACACACAGAAAGCATACAGACAGATCATTAGTCACCAACATGAGGACACACTTCATTGCCTCACAGGTTCTTCCACTGGGAGTTGGCATTAGCTGCTCCCATGCGGTATATACAAAGCTAAACTTTATCATTTTAAGACCACACATACATCAGTATGTTAAAGACATATACATTATTGATGTAATGTGTAATGTGTGCTGACAGTGCACAGAATGTGTGCTGACAGTGCACAGAAAACCAACTGTATTATGCAGGCTATTGGCTGATGTACAATAATCACAATGTTTTCTTCTCTGTTAAATACAAGAATATTTATGGTAACATCTATATTGTAATTTATTTATAGCTATAGAGTTTTTCTAGTTATTTGCCCTTACCCTTAAAGGTACTGTGCTGACATTACAATTTGGTGTGTGGTTAAAAATGATTAACTATTTAATCTAATCTAATTCTTCTTACACAGGACAACTGTGTTTATGTCACAAGTCAGTCAAGTGAGACATTTTCCTGATATTTCTGGCTTATGTAAAAATGTTAATGAGTTCCTATCAATTTTAAGTGTTACTATAATGGAATGTCAGTAAATCCATGAATGTTGATATAAAAATGTATTAAGCAGTAAGTGGTGACATAATGATACATGGAGAGCAGGAAAAAAAACACGCAGACATGAACTCTGACTTACGTTGAACAGGTTTGTCTTGTTTCTTTCACAGAAAAGTCCTTGTGCTGGCATGTGCTTCAGCTGTTGCCATGGGACACTGCTTCCTAGCAACACATCTCGGGCCCACTGTAGGTTCTGTCAAGAAATAAATAAATAAATGGAAAAACCCACATACATTTGTATGTACATTTTTATATACACACCACAACAGAATTCCTAATGAGAAAATCAAGGGGATATCCCTCCATCATCAAAATAGATTGACAGAGATGATAAACAAACAGATGTATCTTAGCATGCAGTATTTAATTTCTGCTAAAAAGAGAACATTATGCTCATTTGCAATCAGGAAAATGCAGACATCTTTTCACAGCATGATGACTCACAAATCTGTGTCTCCACCAGTGCCCTGTCTTGAAAGATAGCAAGCTAACGCCACTTCATGTTATCTTTCACAATCCCACTATACTATAGCATGAAATTACAAGCTCCCTCTCCTTCCATCTTTGGAGTGGTGATAAAGATGGCCAGTCAGTGTTAGTGGAGCAGTTGTCCTGAGAACAAAAGGGATGCAGGGGCTTTTAACATTGGCTGTGACAGGTTGTGAGGAAGCAACCAGAGTCAACAGGATCACATCAAGTAACTGCCTTGGTGCATTTGCTTTCATCCAGGCTGCTGAAAACTCCACTGGAGGCTAAAACTGAGAGAAACCTTACCAACTGTTTAAGCCAAAATCAAAAGTTATTCCAATTTAATTGAGCCTCAAGGAAATTATCTTTCTTGAACTTACTAATTTTAGTGCTTGTGACTGCTAATAGAATATAGAATAAAGACAAAAATTAAAGATTTAATTCAAATTAAGAAGACTCTACTGCTGGGAGCCATAAAACCCATACTGCTGTACAGGCAGTGCTCTGAGGTCAAATGAACATATTACAAAACATAAAATATTAAAAGAGCTAAGACCTTTTCCATGACACACACAATTCACCCTTGTTAAGTTAAGACAACGGCTGAATTTAAAAGGTTCTACAACAAACAGAGAGCTGACAGAAGGATGCCACCACAGTAAAGCTCAACACAACCTCCCTGTGCCAAACTGGCTGAGAGAGCACTGCGCCACCACCCACACACACCTCTGCCCACAGAGCTTTATAGCCAACACAGGCTGTTTCAGCAACTTGTGTATCACTGCAGAGCTCACAAGAAAATCCAAGAAAGAAATACAAAATGGCCATCAGAGCTCTGATACACTTGTCAATGAAATAGTCAAAGCAAAAGGTCCACCTGACTTCTGAGGAAATTATAGGGAATTTTCAGTAAGACTCATCTCTGATTATAGGTGTATGTCTTAGGTTTAATGGATGACTTGGCCTTTGAAATGCAACGAGAATAGACTAGCGCCATCGGTTAACAGGGGTGGACTGACCTGATGCGTCTTGCTGTTGGTGTAGAAAAAGGCCAGGCGATAGAGACTTTTGTAGTGCTGAGGGAAGCGGCTGAGGCAGAGGAAGAGCGCACGGACACACATTTCCACTAGCATCCGCCTCTGGTCGGCATGTTCTGCAGGCAGAGCCTTGGGCACCTCGATCACCTCAGTGGGGGGCTCTGGCTTCCTCTTTCCCTCGCTGGCCGGGGTCTGAGGAGCGGCCTGTTGAGAGGAGGCTTGCTTTGGAGGGGTGGCTGGGACAGGGACAGGATGAGGACCAGGATCTGCAGAGACTTTGGGGGCCGAGGCCTCAGGGAGTATCACCACCGCAGCTTCGACCACTTCCTGGATAACTTTCTCTTCTGTCTGGATGACAGGAGGCTCTCCACGTGATGCTGAAGTAAGATTTAAATTTAAGACTTTAGAATTTGAAAAAGACAAAGACGGATTTAAATATCACTTATCAAAGTTACTGCAGCTACACCTCACACAAGATGTCAAATCATGTGTGAGAATAACAATGGAAGCAGTGTATTTAGCCATTTTTTAAAATAAAAAGATAAGTGAGCATACAGATGGGGTGGACAGTCTTTTGGGAAGTCTTTATGAACATTTGGATACTTCTTTTTTCTGCAGTGAAACTGGGTTACTGATGGAACCCATTGAAATCTTTGTGAATGCAAGCAGTCTACCTTTAAAACAAAATGCCTGTCATGGAGATTTGGACTCAGTATTCATGTTAGATTAGTATTTCAGATTGCTTTTGTGGAGCATGTAAACAAGACAACACTTCTGATTATTTTTAAGTGGTTTTATGCACCCTGTTGTGTAAATCAATTAAACTCACCACACCCAATGCAAAGGTGCAGGTAAGAAAAGCCAGAATACGTTCCATTACTTGAATCTCTATGTACCTGTGTCCTCAGTAACATGCTGCCCATCCTTCACAGGGGTTGTACTCTCTGATGATAATGAACTGACTTTCCCAGAGGCAGGCTTGTGGCTGCTGTCTTGTGAACTGGTGGGATCTGTGAAGGCATCCTGAGTGGAGTTGGAGTCAGAGAGCATCACCACCTCACTGTCCTGACTGCGCTCTGCCAAAACAAAAAACAACATGGGTCATGCTGCCAATTGCATGGCTGCAAATACAGACAAATAACTGTAGTCTTTAGGATATTATGGATAAAAAAAACACATAAGTTTCTTGCCAAAAAGTGGGTCTTACATGCCTCTTTTTAAAGATTAATAAAACTGTAATTTTAGGTTGGATAATCTTTCATTGGTCAATAATATACCAGTTGTGTTACTGGGTACATTTTAACCAATTACCCAGAATGTGTAACTGCACGCTTTAACAGCATGCTGTGTAGGCCTTTTTCAAGCTGTCGGTTAGTGACTTGTTTTTAAATGCCAAGTATTCCCTAAATAGGTCATGAGCCACAAATCCTTATTAGTGCATTACTAATGACTCATTGTTATAAAGGAAAGATGGTTTGTTTTTGTAGGTGGTCCAAAACCAAAATGCCAGCATTCCTCTTAACTGCCATGTTGTGCAGCCTCAGCAAAAATAAATAGTCCTTGGCAGGGAACTGTAGATGACAGAATCAAGAGGGCAACAAGCTTTTGCTATTTCAGAGAATAAAGCACACATTGGACTTTTCAAAAGATTCACAGTCATGAGTTAATAGGAAAGTAACTATGGTACTGTAAGATTTGTGTAAACTGACGACTGTGTATTCAGTGCTTCCTAATAGAATACACTTCATTTTGGATTAAAAACATAGCCTCTTAAAGAGTTTGGTGGGTTTGAAGATCAGTACCATTCAGGGAAGCCAGCCACATTGAAGACCTGGGCAGGCAGTAATCATGGTCAAACTCGGGTGAGGCTGTTGGAGATATGGGGAGCTGGTTTTAAAATATAATCAAGCAAAACTACACCTCCAAACTTATTAAAAAAATATTTGCAATTGCCTTCAAAAATCACTTACTTTTACAAAGGAGTAGAGAATCAATGTCACTCCCTTGAAACTGTAGAACCTGATTCAGACACACATTCCTTTCTGTGAGACCACACAAAATGTGCAGTGCAAGTGTTTTGATATCATTTTTGATGGTCTTACATAATTCAGTTTTTCTCACAATCAACATTTCCCTCTGAGGCCTGAAAGTTAAGACCATACCCTGTGATATGATCAGTGAATAAAACATAAAGCTGCTTCTTCAGCAGTGTGGAAGAGATGTGTTTATATCCCTGAAAAAAAAAATCAGCTTGGATGCTGTTCTTTTTCCCAATAACTGATTTCCTACTTCACTGTCAACAGAGCAGCAACATAAAGAAATTCCACTGTAAAAATCCAGAAAGAATACTAAGTCGTCGATGATGAACAGGGATGATTTGATAAATGTGTGTCTGAATCCGGCCCTAAAGTCTTACCACCTTGATGCGCTTAAAGCAGGACTCAAGCCAGAGAGATTGGACACCTACAAGCAAACATGTGTATGGTGGGGTATTTTCTGACTTCAGCATCAGAGTTTTTTTTGCCAATAATAGGCCAGCCACATTCTTCCCAGCCTTGACATTTTCTCACTAACTGGCCATAATTGGAAATTATATCCAATTAGTGGAAAATAGCAAACACATGATTTGGGCGAGATTTCAAAATATCTCCAGGGAGTTTGACTTTTTGTCAAATTAAGCCCACACCAAACTCAAAGAAAATGCGACCACATGATACACCAGACAATTTAGTGGATTGTGGTAAAGGACTGACTTTGTCTAGTCGTGAAGACATTCACCCCATTAGAACTACATGCATATAAATGGCAAAGCAGGTGGTAAAAGCAAGCAGGCAAAGAGGTAGCAGGCAGGTAGGTAGGTAGGAAGGAATCTGGAAAGGGTGACAAAACTGGCAACATGGGCAATATGGCTGCGTTATTTGCACATTCAAGCTAAACATGACACATGGGGTGGGTGAACAGATGTCACTGTTTTTGTCATATGGAAAGAATGGCCACAACTAATCCAAACAGCATTATGACTTCTGTTTCACAATACCCCGAACAGAGTTGCAGTTAATGAAAATGCTTAAATTTAAATCCAGACTCCTTTATCTCTGCTTATACTCAGTGTATTACAATGTGAAAGTAACTATGCGGCAACCGTTTTTGGTTAATTCTAACATCTTGGTGACCCAATAAAACACAATTAAAACGATCCCAGGCATTCTTAAAAGTGTCTTCTCTGAAATCCAAACAAAGACAATTATGACTGCAAGACTGCAAGTACAAGGGCTTACATAAAAGTAAGTTTATATGAATGAATCAAAAAGGTCAGCTATAATGTAATCAGTATCACTGAAAGCAGTAATGTACATCCAGCACATTATTAGATGTATCAAGTCTGTTTTTCAAAAAGACTTTTTATATTTTCATATCCAGTGTCAAGAAAATATACAATTTGGGTTGTATAACACTGAAAACATTCCTGTTTATCAGGACTGTCAAGTAGAGTACCCCAACTGTTCTGAACACATCAAACTTGTATTATTATCTGTACAATAAAATTGACAAACCTAATAAGATCTCCTGAGTCTTTAACTGACACCCTACAGGTAAACCCTGAACTGCTCTCAGTAACTTTTCACCATGTAAATGGACTGAATTACTTTAAAACTTTAACATCTCATCCAACTGGAAGAATTCCAACTTTTAATTTTAAATCTTTTCAGAGATTTCTAGGATTGTTTCTGATGCTGCTTGCGTGAGGCTGGCTTGTTGGTTTGTTCTGTGTCTTATCTCTGTTCTCTTTTATAATGCTGTACTCAGGGATCTCTTGCAAGAGATCTTGATCTAAATAAATTACCTGCTGTTATAATAATAATACTAATAAGGAAGATGCCTGCTGATAAAGGTGTAACCAGTATAACCAAGACTACCCATTAGCACCTGGGATCTCTGGCAATGCAAACCACTCTGTTTGACCAACTGAGCTGAACACAGTGAGGTAACAATAGGATCATTCAGAATTTGCAGCTTTTTTTGGTGTGGTACTAAGCAACAGCAGCTGATTAAGGCTAAAAAACACACAAGCCCACAATACCGCACAGATATCCCCATGAGGTTACAAGCTTAAGGAAGTTACAACAAAGCAACAACTGTAACATATTAGGGGAGGCAAGATGATTGGTAAGGAAAGAAAACAAGACCAGCAACAAAGCAGCGACTAGAAATGGATGTTATTCCAGCACACATATGCACAAACATACACACAGGCCATAATGTACTCTGCAAAACTCAATCTTCAAATCTGTTTGTTTCAACACTGCTGTTTGTCAGACATAGTAAGTCAAATAATCAGTAGCCATATTGCCCATTTCACCACATCCCAATCACCCAGTGCATGGGGATCATTGTAACTGAAACCAAAGCCATTAAGCATGGTGATTAGCAATCTGAGCACTCCCCAGTGGGCTTCCTGTCCCAGTGCAGAAAGGTCAAAGAGCCCAACCCCAGAGACAGTGTCTAGGACTGGGACTGTACCATCAGCCTGCTGCTCCTCATGCCGCTGCTGCTGCCACTGCTGCCGTCGAAGTGTTTTGCGTTTGGCGTAATCGTGGTCAAACGGCGTGGCCACGTAAGGAGGGGATGTCAGACCTGGGGTAGCAGCTGATGGAAGGGAGGAGCTGAGGACGTTCCCTATGCAAACTGACGAGCAGTTAAAGTCTTCATCCATCATGGAGGGGGGTTTCTCCCTGCAATGAATCAAGAACAATGTTTTGAATTAATGTTCAGCCGTAAAATCAATTGCTTGCCAGGTTATATTTATGAAGCTTACTTTTCATGGGACCTTGGCATGCTTGGCATACTCTTCTCCTCCCCCCTTGCAAATGGCCCTGTAGCTGCCTCAACCAGCAAATTGAACAAGAGCTCATGTTCCAGATCAGGCTCTGCACCCTCTAGCAGTTTTAGGATGGTGGCACTCAAACGAAAATGCAACTAGAAGATGGAAGTTAGAAAAAGAGGTTTAATGGTTCACAGGTACGTGGACAATGTCTTTAAGTAGGAATGCTTTCAGACAGTTATCTTACATAACAGTGCATCAATGTGACTGGACTAGACAAACAACTAGATAGTATCTGCGCTGCCAGCCACAGGTAGTTTACCTCCAGGGCCTCCATGGCCAGGTCAGGAGGATTATGGTAATGGATTTTCCGGGGGTACCTGGCAGCTTCTTCATGCAGATAGTGCGCTGCCTATAAATACAAAGAGGCGGGAGTAGACAACTCAACACAATCATGTGGCAATATAAATGAAATCCTAAACTATTAAAATGGAGAAGAGAGCATGATAAGGTGTAGAAGACAGCTATGTACATTGTCATCAGGGTTCACTGCATTCATACTGCCCCCTCATCCTCTGCTGACTTACATGACACAGGTTCATCTGCCTCCACTGATCTAATCAGAACAACAGAGCTATGACTAACTCCATACATTGTTCTTGCTGGGAAAAAACAACTTGTGAGGGTGGAAGTGCAGTGATCTTTGTGTCTGTAGGCGGATTACGAAACAACTCCAGGGAGAGCAAGAAAAATGTCTGCAATCAACTTAAGGATTATTCCAATTATTTTCAACTAAAGTTTCCCTGGTTTTCTTCATGACAAAGATATTCAGATTTTCCTTTTTGCTGGTCATTAACTGCCATGACTTTTTGTCCATCATATTAAAGTTTATTTGGGAAAACTTTCAGATCATTAAAACCTATGTTGTGCAGAAAGCATATGAAATTGCATTATGTGAACACTGTATTTCCATATTTGCCCTGGGAGAAAGCAGTACTTCTACAACAAATGTAACTATCAATTATCAGGATGGTGGAAATAAAATTAAAGCCCAGGTTGAAATAACTTGAGACCTCCTTTAATACTGGTTCCAATCAAAATTATTTAGGTTTTTGATCTGTTATTAAAAACTGACACGTTTTCCCTCCTGCCAGACACACCTCAACCACCAAAGTTCATTATTAAATATAAATAACTGACTGAATTCATTCCTTGGATAAATGTGTATCCTGAAGTCTCCACAGCTATTTACCTTTTTGTAAAGCTGCAGATATTCCACTGGAGACTGTTTGCGTTTCTCTGCTATTTTCCCCAGCATGTAGTGAATGAGCCACTCTTCCTCATCACTGTCACCCTCACAACGGGAAGCACCCTGGAAACACTGAAACGCTGTCTCCAACATGGAGTCTCTCCTTTCTTCCATCTGAAACAACACACACACAGTGGAGCCATCATGAGCAATTTAGCTTGAGGCGACAAATCAATTTCCCCTACGACAAATTCACATGCGTAACAAGCAAAAGTGACAGGATGTGCCATCTGTTTAGATCACATATGGGAAATCTGACATAAAAGTGAAGTTAACAGAAACTGACAGGGAATACAGACAGGCAACAAGATATCTCTGCTAATGTTAACATGTGCCTCACCTGTTTAACCACCTCTGGGGGGAGCTCATTGCGCCACTGCTTGAGCTGCCGCGAAGCAAACGAATGCAGGGCATATGATATGGTGCCATACTCGATCCACAGAGACAGATTGGAGCTGTCGATCTCCAGGGCCCTCTTAAAGCAGTTAAGCACCGCCTGGGAGTGTTTCCATATGGGAACGTCACTTTTCAGCTCATTGGAGTTGAGCTTGTCCTGGATACGGCTGGCCCGAGCTAGAGCCATACCTGCCCAGGAGTCGAACCTGAGGAGAGATACATGCTTCTAGTAAATTCATTGAACTTATTATTGGGAAATACAAGAAAATGAGCCCTAAACATGCACATCTATCTGCTAATATTAATGTAATGTGCACAAGCATTGACACTGAAGTAGAGAAATTAGCTACCTGTTGGGACACACACAGATGTCATGCATATAGAATTTGATAGCTTTGGACTGTTCCTTGTTCTTGAAGTGGTAATCAGCCAGCAGGTAGTAGATCTCATTAATGATTAGAGGTGCAGGAGCACTACCCTCAGGAAGACATGGTGCCTTAAAGAAAGAAAAATTCAAAATTTCTTAAATAATTATGATTCTCAGTTCAAACTTGCAAATGAAAGTAAGTGACGATAAGGCAAAGCAAGACTTTAAGAACACCATGGAAATGAGGATACTGTTTAGCATGTCTGACTCACTGGTGCTCCTCACATACAGTGCAGGACCACTGACTGACCTTTTCTGTCATGCCCTCAATATAGGCTGCCACTTCTTCCATGGTGAGGATGGGAGTGTCACTTGAGGGGGCAATGCCAACAAACCTCCTCAGCAGATTAGCCAACTCTGCAGATACTGTGCTTGTCTTATAGCTGTCAAACTCAGGCAAAGACTTTGGTTTGAAATACTGGAACATGAAGAGAGCATCACTCCACAGCAGCTCAACCTGCAAAACACAGATTAATTCCACAGCAAACATGAGTGTCATAGTGCATTGTGTTAGAATGTAACACATAACGCCAGAGCAAATTAGTGGTAACAAGGGCTCCTAAGGACTCTTCTCTTGCACTGTGGTATTGCATAATTAGTCAGAGTGCCAGTCATCTAAATGCATTGACACACAACAGTGGGAATGACACCCACCTGGTGGCTGGACACATGCATTACAAAAATATCAGAGACCACAGCCTGTAGCCACAAAGTTTCCTGGTGTTATGATTCACTCTAGTGGTTAAATACTTGCGCTATTAACAGGATTAGGACACTATCTATGGTTTTTATTTTATTTTATTTTATTTATTTATATCAAATCCAGCTATTCACAAACAATCCTTGCTGTCCAGATAGGTCCTAAAGTGTACAAATGCTAGATTTACAAAAAACAACTTTTAATTTTTTTGGTAGGTTTCTTAGAATAAGAGAAATGGCTCCAAAAGGTGGAGACAGAGGGGTGCTCCAAATACTAAATCAAGAGAGAGAGTTAAGTACTGTAGAGCAGAATTTTGTGGGAATGTTGTTAGTACTTTATATAAATGTGTTCACATTTCTCACTCAGCAAATTAATGCCATTATGCCATTAACGCTATTTCACGGCCTCAATTTATTTAAATGACACCAGACTTGTGTACCTCACAAGCCGACAAAACAACATTAATGGATAAAGCAGACATCCTCTGTGTTGTGAAGGTCAATGAGGGCACATGTTTGCGTCATCGACAGTCTGCTCCCGTTCAAACCACTCTATTTATATAGGTTTTCCACTACATGTGAGAAATCATACTAATTATTTGAAAGACTTGAGCCATTTTCACCACCTCTTCACTGTTTCACCGCCTCTTCACCACCATTTAGCTATCATATAAATACCAGCTCTGTCACATTTGGAGTTTTTGTTTTGTATTTCCAATTATATAAAATATTGCTTAAAAATAGGTCATGCAAGTTTAGGTGAGATTGACCTTTGTATGAATTAACAAAATTGATTAACTTCTGATCAGCAGAGTCACTTCAAGTTTATACAACAAATTATAATAAACTAAATTAACAGCATGATAAGAAAGAGTTTTAGAGACACACTGAATGTTTGACCTGTGGAGATGAGTGCTCCTCAAGGTAGCGGGCCTTGCTCTTTTTACTGGGGTAGGCATATAGGCAGAAGAAGCATTGTTCCAATGCCATCTCCAGCTCCTCTTTGTAGGGATGAGAGTCATTGCTGGAGGAGGCTGTGAACTCTTTTTCCAAAACTTGAACCTACAGCAAAACATAAGAATGAAGCTCTGTCAAACTGTTGAAATGGTCATTACAAATTTATTTTGTCAACAATTTCCTTTCAAATAAGAAGGCTTTTATGTAAGATGTACATTCACATATCACCTTGTCAGTGTCTACAAACATACTTACAAAGAACTTGAGGAGTGCACCATCTGAGCTGCAGCACAAGGAGCGACGGCCAAGATACTCATGGGCTGTGTTCAGAAGCATCAGGGAGGAGGGCAGCATGGGAGTGTCTGAGTCATCTGAAAATGAGACTTGTGAGGGTCGCTCACTGTAACAACTACCATGGCATAAACACCAAGGGAAAAACTGAAGGCATGAAAACAAGAAGTCAACAAACCTTCATCATCCCCTACAGACATATGCTGTCGAAGCATACAGTCAAAAGCAGCCTCTTCGTGTTTGATAACACGATACAGTATAATCCAAGGCAGAACCGAGAAGAAATAAGGCTCCTTGGGATCGTCGGAAATGGTCATGCTGAGATCAATCAGCTGAAACACAACAGCAGCCACACAATTAATTAAAATTCCACAAAGGATTATCAGTTTCTCATTACAGTATCACTGTTTCTTTGGGATGGCCGGTGTTGCCTTTAGCTGTCTCCTAACCTGAATTAGGTTGTTTGCAAGTCGAGCCATACTAGAGAAGTGGGGGACATTGCTTAGAAGCTCTGGGTCTTTGGTGAAGCAGACCTCAATGCCATCCAACAACATTCCAATGGTGCTGACCCACTCCTCCTTACTAGGGGGAGAGCTTGAAGCAGAGTTGAGCTGCTGCAGGGCTTCATTCAGAGCCAGCTCACTGCACTCCAAACACTGCTGGAAGTCCTGCAGTTTCAACAGCGAGTTCTAGGCCAGAGAATGAGAAGTGTTGACGATCAAACATTTCAAAAGATATAGAGCTTCAATCAATATTGTTGTAGCGTATCTAACCTGTAGTAGCATTAGCTGAGCAGGCCGCTCTGGTGCTGAGCTCACAAACTCCAGAGGTTTACTCCTGCTGCCATAATTAAGAGTGGGCTGTAGCAGACGCACAACAGACTCAAAGTCTGCAGACTCAAAGAGTCGCTGGATCTCCTCCAGAGACTGACAACGCTCCAGAGACTTCAGCCTCTTGTCGATCTGTCAGTGGGAATAGAGAAAACCCAAAATGAAACCCACAGTCAAAACCCTATGCAATGCTAGAAAAAAAAGGTAGAGTAAAAAAAGTAATCAAGAAAACAACTGTGTTGTACTATTTTGTCTTGGTGTATCACACATTCTTGAATGATGTAGTATGTTCTGGAAACTTTCTCTTTCCAGAAGTCATGAATATATTAATATAAAATGAATTATTCTAATATATTGGAAAAGAGGGTTACACTGACCTCCTCCACAGAGATTGCTGCATCTACATGTAGGTTAGGCAGGTTGATGGTGTAGTGTTTGCCTTCGGGCGACTTTGGTTTGCTCTGCAACAGGCCTATACAGACATCATAGCTTTCCAGAGCCAACTCCATCTCTCCCTGACAAAGGATAAAAAAAAACTGATTTACAAGCCACATCTGACTGAGCGGAGTGGTACAGACTCAGTCAACCAAAAAGAAACAAAAAAAAGGAAAGAGACTACCTGTAGGGCCAAGAATCGTGCCTTGAGCCAGTAGACGCGTACCATGACATCCAGCCAATCTTCCTCAAACAGGTCTCTTTGGGATGAACCTAAGGCCAGGAGTAATAAATCACCCTGGAAGTGCTGCCCAGGGAACTCTGAGTCAGCTGTGTCACTGCCTGGACCAGTGCTGCTTCTCCTTGGAAACGCTAGACAAGGAAAAAATTATTATAACAAGCAAAGTGTAAACATGCGGTTCCCCACATGCGATCATCCAAGATTTAACAAATCCTGTACATCATCAAGTTTAGAAGTGTAATTACAGGGCTCCCTTTGAGCCAAACAGTTCATTTTTTAAATACAAAGAGGCAATGATGACATTTAACATATTTGGATCATGTTAAAATGTTGTCACTAGTACTTGGGACATGGTATATGACACATGAACAAACATTGCATGGTGGGTTCCATAATGTTGCTTCAAAATACTACGGCACAGTTCCATAATGCATCACTCAACCAAGTTTATTCAAAGGACTGGTGTGGGTTAGCTCATTAGTACTTACCAGTCTTCCCTTTTTTGTGTAACCATTGCTCCAACTGCAACTCCATACATGCCAAGCTCATTGCCAACATTTCCTGTACATGTAGCAGATATAAACACTGATCAGAGGTCACATACAACAAAGATTTGACATCTGATATCATACTAAAATGAACCTATTAAAATTATGATGGTTAAAGTTTTTTTCTTTATCAATAATTATAATAATTACAATATGTTTATACAGCATTTTTAAAATGTTATAAAGTGTTTAATATTGACTGCACAGTGTTAAAACACAGTGATACCCACAGGAATAAGGTGAGAGAAAAGAAAATCAATAAGGAAAATTCAAAAACATGCTGAAAAATAAAAGACAACATAACATAAAAGCCAACCTACAAAAATAAGTTTTTAAAAGTCTGTTTAAAACCTGTGAGCCTCAGATCCTCTGGCAAGTTACACTATAATTTTGGGGTCCTGACTCAAAATGCCCAGTCCCCCTTTCACTCATTAGTACATACTGCAGTCAGATATTAGCTATATTAGCATCTACAGAGTTTCTGGATTACAGGAAATCAATCTAAAACATCTGATCAACAAATCAAGAAATTAACTAGTTTTCTTGTCATTTACCCTGATGTGTTGGTTGCTGCAGTCCCGAAGCAAAGGGTTGGGAAGACCGCTGCTGTGCTTCCTCCAGGTCTGATACACTTCCAGTACCACTGCAGTCAGCCCCCGAGGCCATTCCTTCATGAACTTGTGACCCACTGCTTTCAGATAGCGCATCATCAGGTCCAGGATACCACCATTGGTCATATTATTGAGCAGGAAGTTGTGGACATCCTGTTGCTCTACAGAACAGAATACACACTTTGTTGATATGACAGAAAAAGCAACATAGTGTATTGTAAATACACATCCACAACACACTACACACCAGATTCCATGTATTCAATGGCGTCAACAGGTAAGCAACTCCCATGCAGAGGCTGTATGTCCTCCTTCCCATCACACTGCGTCTCAAGATTACTCAGACTCTCATCATCATTATCAGGATCAAACTTCTTTAACCTAAGACAAAAAAGAAAAATAGCATCAAATCTATAGCAAACTAGAAATTTATGGATTATATCTTAGGTCTAATGTAAGCTACCTGGAAGGTAGATATTTAAAAAGCAGCTCCTGAAAATCAATCTTCTCTTCCTTCTTGCATTTTGTGTTCCGAACACGTGCTGAGCGTCGCTTGGCTGTCTCCCCGCTATCTTCTATAACGCGTTTCCTTT
The DNA here is from genome assembly GCF_001640805.2 of Lates calcarifer. NCBI lineage: Eukaryota > Metazoa > Chordata > Actinopteri > Centropomidae > Lates > Lates calcarifer. The sequence goes on from NC_066845.1 coordinate 17,260,732, forward strand.
TTGGCGCTTTCTTCACTTTATCTGTCAGCGCAACATCCATCGTTGTGGCTGTGAACGTACAGTATGAAAAAAAAACATTCAAACAACACACATCAGATCTAGCAAATAATTGGTTATACAGTTTCATTTAATACTGCTAAAAAAAGCAAATAATTACTTATCATACAGTATGTATGCAGTAAAAATCTTCTTATAAACAACTAACCAATAGGGAGAGCAGAGGTGGTGATCTCCACAGTGGTCTGACTAGGGGTAATCTGAGGCTGTGTGCCAGGCTGGGGCAGCACTATTGGTTCAGAGAGAGCCACTGGGGGCAGGGATGAGCTGGGGCTGCTACTCAGCACAGTGGTCTGGCCCATACTGACAGGGCTACTGGGTTGGGGAAGGTTCTGTAGGAAGTTTGAGTCAGAGTACTCTGACAAGTCAATCCTGCGGCCAAGACTCGGACGTGGTGGCTCACATGTGGTCTGATGTCTGTACATTGCAAGAAAGCTTTCACCCACATGTTTCCATCTGAGATTTCAAAAAAAAGACAACAATTCATTAATTAGCTGTTAATTAGCTGCCAAAAACCTATGGGCAAAACCAGATATTACAACCCGTAGCTGAAAAGGTTAAACAAAGTTTGCAAAATTGAGCTCAGGAAAAAATTATTTCAGTGTCTGTGGCGCTTAACCAATTTCAGCACAGTATATGCTGTTTCTGCATTTTCTAGCATCGCAACAAAGCTTTACATGAGTTTTAATTGATCTATCCACGGAATCTTGACAATGAAAGTAAGCCAGCTAGTCATGGAAAAACTAAACAATTCACAGAGACCTAACAGCAAAGCACTCACGAGAGGCAGCGGATGGGCTGAATCAGGACAAGGTCGGGTTTTGGTTCACAGTGAGAGAGCGCCTGTCTGCGTCTCCTTATTTCCAGGGCCTCTTCCACAATGGATTTGCGCTCCTCTTCCTCCACTTCCACATAATGAATAGACATATCGCTGCAAATAATCAGCACATCAGCACAGATGTCCATCAGTGATGTGAAAGTATGGAGCTACAGCTAGAACACACTCTGAACAGGTGGAGAAATAAAAAGTGAGCTGGTTTCACCATTTCATGAACATCTGCATTGTGTCCCTCTTCAAACATGGCTGCTCCTCAAAGATTCTCTCCTTCAGCACCAGACCTTTAGTGTAACAATGATCCTTCTCTAGGGCTTTGGCGATGAAGTACAAACAGCCTGGAAAAATGTATGCAGATGACAGTTATTTCTCTTTCTGTAATTGAGCTCAAGAAATGACAGTGGATACAGAGCAAAGAGCTTATGATGTATTACATACAAGTGTAGTCACTGAGTGTGTAAAGAATAGTTATGAGGTTGTCCAGGCATGGCCAGTGATCTGCGTTACAGTGCAATCCCTCCTCAAAAGCATGTCGAGCCAGAGGAATGCGCACCAGTCGCACAGCCACCTGACCAATTTTATACCACATGTTCACATCAGTGGAATCCAACATAACAGCCTGACAAAAGAACAGAGCAGAAAATATGGTGTGAATATTCATCGCGGTGTTCATTCATGTGCATTAAAAAGACACACTTAGTTCAAAGCAGTTCAATGACAAGAATGATAACTAAGTATTAAACCAGCACTGTTGTTAGTGTTTTGTTGTTTTACCTCCAAATAGAACTCCATAGCAGTCTCCAAGTCATCCCGAAATGCAGCCATACTGGCCAAGTTTTTAAAAGTAGAATATTTCAACATCAGTCCGGGATGCTTGAGACCCACTCTCTGATCATCTGAGGGCATGGCCTAAAATATTAGATGATATGTCAATTTTGGCACCAGTGAAACTAAATTTTGGCACATTAATCTGAATTTTTAGTTAAAGAGCACTGGGGAGAAAACAGAGAAATAATTCACATATTAACACATTTTCAGAACCCATTCTTTAAATTAATATGTATGTTCAGAAGAGTGCTACAATGTATGAAATATCTAAGTTATAATTGCTCTAATTCAGTTGCCTGATATTGTATTATAATGTTAAAAAGATGAATTATGTTATTGTGAAGGTAAATTAGATTATTTCAGATCAGAAATCCTCCTCCTCACTGACCAAAATGGGTGTATAATTATGCAATTACATGTGAGTATTACAATGCTCTCATTACATCCCAGATACACAGTATTTTGGGTGTTAGGCACTCAAAACGATTTTTGGACAACCTCAATGGTACCATATACTGCATGATATTTTACCTCTTTGAGCAGTGGAGTTTTGAGAAGCTCGTGATAGGCCTTGCTGGACTCCTCAAACTTGTCATGTTTTTGAAGATCTAAAGCTTTGTGATATAAAGCAAAAGCCTCGGCCTCCTGTTAACAAAAATTACAAAAAATGTTTTATAAATTTTACTGGGGAAAATTCCTGCATCAGTGAAGCTGCCACATATTGATGATTCATTATTATATGTTCTGTACCTGAGCCTCTTTCGTCTGACTCTTGTTACTTTTCAAGGGGTCTTGAGACTCATCTGCAAGTGTCGCAGCAGCATTCAGTGCTGCTATGCGAATCTGTAAAGAACAAGAAGAGGCAAAACCTTTTGGCAAGCATCTATAAGTCATGACGGGGAGCTAGTCAGAGCAGAATTTTCTGCACAATGACAAGATGTGCTGATACAAAACAAAGAGCTGCTGCACCGAAGATGGACGCCTTACCATTTTAGTATCAGGACAGCAGAGCTTCAACTCTCACGGTTTGCAGACTTTGATTGGATCTATAGGGATGTATGGAAGCCAAGCAAAGAAAGATAGATAAAAGCGATTAAAAATCACAGAGAAAAAAACGAAAGTCATGCTTTTTGTCCCACTACAACAAAGACTTGGTCGAGGCTGGTGCCGATTCTCTTTTTTTACCAAAGCCATCGACGGCTTCGTCTTTACAACCTCTCTAGTATTCACAGTTTGTAAGTGAGCCTCTCGGGCTACATAAACCCAGAGTGCAATGCAACGTAGTGTAGTAAATTATCCGGAAGACCTTGGGAAATCTCACTCAAAACTTAGTTAGCCTGGTTAGCTTAGCTCTGCAATGGGACATTGCTGCAGATTGCCAGGAGCTAGTGTTTAAGTTCACCGGTCGATAATTCAACCACAGCCCCTGACAGCAGGTGGTAAATAGATTTTCATGATGGGCTAGCAGATTCAACTAGCCTTACATTACTGCCTCAGCTAGCTGATATTAGCTGACCCATCACATGAGCTAACGTTAGCCCCTGTTTCACCGGGTGACCATCACTTACAAAGCTGGGAGACTTACCGTTCATTCCTGTATTTACTGCAATTGTAACGTTGATACCACTATGCATGGAAAAATATTCCCCAAACACTGCAGTCATTACTGGACATAAGGCACAAACCGAGTTTGAAACTTCATTTATTTATCATCCTTTGTTGTTGTTAACGTTAGGAGCGTTTGCGTCACAGCATGTCATTTGCTACCCGCCAAGTAGTAAGGTCGTCACTCATTGGTCAACACGCTGTGGTGTATTCATGTGACCAATTATATGTTATGGTATTGGGTAAAAAAGCACACGCACGCACCACTTAAATGTAATTTACCACAAAGGTAAATTAATGAAAATGCTACAGTGAATTAAGAAAAAAAAACTAAACTAATTATAAAAATTGGACGAACAAAATTAACATTTTAACTTATGTTTTTCACATGTGTATTTGGCAATTCTAAAAACAAGTTTTTAAACTTGTCAAAATTATGTTAAATATTGTTAAAAACATGCTAACATAGTAATGCTATGTTAAAAACCAGCAACCTGTATGGCTAATATAGGAAAAAGGACAGCTTTCAGTGTTTTAGAGAGGTAGGGCGTTCCCTTCTGATGAACTAACTGTGAAAACTGTATTTCTTTCTTCTTCTCCTTCGTTTTTATTTTCAATTATGCAACAGCATCTTCTATAGCAACGCCATTTCTTCTTCAGCATGCAAAGCACAGGCTCACTATAGACTCTAAGACATTAGGTTAAATATGCAGTTTATGTAGGTTAAATCAGGGAATAATGCAAGTGGGTACAAGTCAATACCAGTACACCATACTGTATAGTCAGCATCTATTATGTGTAACTTGCATGGTAAACAAATGACCACTAGATGGCAAACTTTTATTATAATAGCATAAAAATGTTGTGTCTGAGACTGAGGCGTTTTTTAATTTACAGGATCCTCCAAACTGTTTCATCTTTAGTTGATTTGCTTTCCATTTACTCCCCGTGGCACTGTATTCAGATACTTAGATTATTATAATGTTGCTATTAATATTCTTTCCCACAGCACAGTCGATGCAAAATGGTGCAAAGCGGTGTCATCTTTTGTAAAAGGTGGTTTTCCTCCCACTTTTCCATCATGCAGTGTTTCAAGAATTTGAATATATTATGCCTTTGTCAGGATTTATGTGACAAATTATAACAACTTCTGCAGTTTTAGGAGTAACATTATACTGTTTTTGTCCTCAGTGACCCTGTCTGTTGCAGTCCCTTGTTGCTCTCTAATCCCCGCCTCCTCCTCCTCTACCCCCCACCACCCCCAAACACTCATTCTCACCCCACCCCATCTCTCCCTTGACTGGCTGGCACCATTATCAATTCCTTCTGTCAGCATGCCTGCAAAAAATAGCTTACGTCACAGTCATTACTGGCTCTATAAAAGCCAGAGTAATGCAGATTCACTGTGCAGTCATCTTGGCTACATTCTTAGACACAGAGCAGCCCGTCTCTGAAGCCATGACTTCCATCGGCTTTGACCCTTACTTCCCATCTTCTTACAAGAGGAGAGTGGTGGTGCGCAGTGCAGGATATGGAGCTGGTGGAGGAATAGGAGCTAGGTCTGCCTACACCAGCCACTCTGCCCCATTAACTTCCTATGCACCCTCACGCAGAAGTTATCCATCTCACACCCGAGTAACCTCCAGCTACTCCTCCGTGCTCTCTGCTCCAGTGTCTGCAGCTGCCACTGAGTTACGCCTTGACCAAGCTGCCCAAGTCAGCTCCGAGTTCAAAACAATCAGGACCCAGGAGAAGGCAGAGCTACAAGACCTGAATGACCGTTTTGCAAGCTTCATTGAGCGGGTCCATGAACTGGAGCAGCAGAACAAGTTGCTGGAGACTGAACTCCTGCTGCTGAGGCAGAGGCAGACAGAGCCATCCAACCTTCGGGCCCTGTATGAGCATGAGATCCGCCAGCTCCGTGCTGCTGTGGAGGAAGCCCGCCATGAGAAGCAAGCAGCACAGGATCACAAAGATGACATGGAAGATGTGCTGAAGAACCTGCAACAACGCTTTGAGGATGAAGTGCTCTGCAGAGCAGAGGCAGAGGGCAGGCTCATGGATGCCAGGAAGGGAGCAGATGAAGCTGCACTGGTCCGGGCTGAGCTTGAGAAAAGAGTGGGGACCCTGCTGGATGAGCTGGCCTTCCTGAAGCGCCTCTGTGAGAGTGAGATTGCAGAGCTGCAGGCCCAAATACAATACAGCGCAGAGGTGTCAGTGGAGATGGAGATTGCCAAGCCTGACCTATCTGCTGCTCTCCGTGACATCCGAGTGCAGTATGAGAAGCTGGCACAACGCAACCTTCAGTCAGCCGAAGAGTGGTTCTGCAACAAGATGAATGTGATGACAGTAGGCACTGCCCGCGACACTGAGAGCGCAAGAACTGCCAAAGACGAGGCTGGAGAATACCGCCGGCTCCTCAAATCCAAGATGCTGGAGATTGATGCCTGCCGTGAGATGAACCAAGCTCTGGAAAACCAACTACAAGAAGTGGAGGAAAAACAGAGCGCCGAGATCTCTGCACTGCAGGTGAGCAACAGAAAAACACTGACATATAGGAAGAGGTCTGCAAATACCACTATAGCACCTCTATGATAATAGACAAGTGTAAATTACCAAAAATGATTTAAGTGAATTAAATAAAGGACTGTCAATGTGACTAACTGGAATTTGCATCCAGCCCAATATGTTCCTCTAACATATCATTTATTTTTTCTATACAGGATACAATAAGTCAATTGGAGGAAGAGTTGAGGGCAAACAAGAATGACATGGCTCGTTACTTGAAAGATTATCAGGACCTCTTGAATGTGAAGATGGCGTTGGATATTGAAATTGCAGCCTACAGGTCAATAGTATAATCAACAAAGCTTGCATTCTTTCCTGTGTTTTGCCTGTTGTATTATAATTTAGATTTTTAAATGAATGCCAATACACATGAAAAGTTCACTATTTTCTGTCATATGTGTCTCGTTCTGTTTAGGAAGCTCCTTGAGGGAGAGGAGAACCGTTTGAGTGTGGCAGGACCAGGATCTGTCGCCACTTACTCCCAAACCATGTACGCTGCTCCAACCTATGGAAGAACACATATCTCCATGCAGTCTCAGCTGAGCTCTGCAGCTCCGTACCTGCTGAGTTCCCGCTTGTTTACTTCATCACTCTCCACAGAGGAGACAATATCTGCAAGACAAGCACAGCAGGCAGAGGCTAGCCCTCCTCAAGAGGAAGAGGAGGAGGAGGAAGAGCAGGTGGAAGAGGAAGAGAAGGAGGAAGAGAAGGAGGAAGAGAAGGAGGAAGAGGAAGAGGAGCAGGGAGAGGAGAAGGAGGGTGAGGCAGAGGCAGAGGAAGAGCAGGGAGAAGAGGGGGAGGAAGCTGTGGAGGAGGCGGAAGAAAAGGAGGACAAACAAGAAGAGGGAGAGAAGGAAGCAGATGGACAAGGTTAGTGTGGTAATTTTGTTCAACAAATGTGCATGTGTGTGGTGGTAAACTAATTCTAACTTTTATTCCTCCTCACATGATTTTGCAGATGAAGAGGGTGAGGCTGGGGATGAAGCAAAAGAGGATGAGGAGCAAGGAGGAGAAGAAAGCCAACCTCAAGAGGAGGACGACACTGAGCAGAAAGAGGAAGCTGGTGATGATGAGGGTGAAAAGGGGGAGGAGGAAGAAGCTGAAAAAGAAGGGGAGGTGGAAGAGAAAAATGGAAAACCAACAGATAAAAAAGTTTAAACTTACTGCTTTAAGAATACCTGCTAGCCTGTAGCTAAAGGATCTCCGGTGCTCTACATACAGAGATCCAAAGAGAACCAAATGAAAATCTGTCAAAATCCAAAGTGTTACTGAACCTAACCTGTGTATGATCAATTTGAGTGAGTCATAGCATGTATGCACACATGCACACACAATGCACACTGTGCCAGCAGAGAAATGAAACAACGTAGAAGCTAATCAATTAATTGACAAAGACAGGACGTGTCTGGGGTAGAAACTATGCTTTGTGGATATTTGTTTGCAAACACCTGTGTGCTTTACTGCCACTACAACATGCCTGTACGACTGTCTGTATGTGCAATATCCAGTTTGAAATGCCTTACTTCACTGAGTGCTTTAAGTCCATGATGTGCTGCATTGAACTCCAATAAAACCTTGAAGCCTTGTCAACCCAGAGCTGGCTCCAGGCTTTTTATTTGTACTTATAAACAGCAACACTTGCAATGCAGTGTCAAATCAAGTAATATTTAGCACAAATAACCACATGAGCAGAAGATGATATTCAAAGTCCAAGCTCAGTGACTCACTTTCATAAGCAAGATTTTTACTTGCTAATTAGCACAGGGCTCCTTTTTCATTCAGGGTTTACAACAAATGGTCCTTCCTCAACTGAATGTTAATGGGGGTTAATGGAGAAAGCACATAGATGGCAGCCAAAGAGCCCTTGGTTCTATCCATATTGATAAAGCTGGAAGGGAGGGGTGCAGCAAACCACCAAAGTCAGCAAGTCTGGATTGTTTTAGGCTTTTTCAGCAAATGATACCAAGCCAATAAAAAAACATGGAAAAAAACAAGTAATGAAAGAAATCACTCTGTGTATCAGACAGTATTAAGCTTCACATCGCCAACATGATCTGCCAATAAAGCTTCATTACATTTCTCTTAACTTGGCTGAACCACGGTCTAGTCTGAAATAGATGAATTACAGCAGCGTTTCTGTCTTTATCTCAAGTCAGCAGGTCGTCTCCATCCTGATGTGCCTACAGTCTCTGTGTGATCAGTGAGCTGACACCGGTGTTTTTCCTGCTGCCTCACCCCTAAACCCTCCACCCCCCATCCACATCACTGTCCATAAATCAGGGCACACTGAAACCTTTATGACTCAGCTAGTCTGCTGCACCAAAGAATCTGGCCAAGTGTCAACTCACACAGGACAGCAAGAGAGAGAGAGAGAGAGAGAGAGAGAGAGAGAGCAATTTCATTATTTCATTAAGGAGAGAAAGAGATAGATTGAGGACAAATCAGGGAGAGAGAGAGAGAGGGGTATCTCACTGCACTAAACCTTGACAGAGGACAAACTGTTTTTTACCCAGCAAAGAGATGGAGAGACCGGGGGCTTCCTTTAGGCATCTGCAGAGATGCAATCCCCATCACACAAATGAACGGCAAACACACACGCTCTTTCTTGTTTTCTCCTCTGACACACACAGATTTAGACAAACACTCACGTTAATAACTGCACTTTCTGCATGTGTGGCACATGTTCTAGCTGATCTTGCATGTGTCGAGGCAATGCCCTCAACTATATGCAATCTCCATCTCCTATCCCTCTCCATCCTCCCTGTCCTCAGTTTACCCCGCCTGGAGCTAGACTACATTATCCTCCTTCAGTTTCTCTCAGTTGCTACAGTAAGACTAGAGCCAGTCCAGCAGAGCACTCAGTTTAATCATTAGGAATTCTACTTTGCAATGAATTTGGCTTCACTTACACACACCTCTCCCCACCCAAAGAGATAGCAATGCTGTAAATGTTTTCTTACTGATTAAAAGTGCACTAATGATAAACTGTTGGCTGGATTTTTATACGCAAACTGCCTGCAGAGGGTATGCTGAAGCAGTGATAGAGCTCTTTACAATAAATACAATAAATCACCAGCAGGATATATAGATCCTCCCTCAGGTGCTCATATGTATAACTTCTGTTGCAGGGCTGTGTGTGTGTGTGTGTGTGTGTGTGTGTTTGTCTTTGTATGTGTTGGTGCGTCTCAGGGCACAGTGGGACATGGATCCCCTGTAAATGTAGCATATCAAAGCAAAGCTGTATTATTTTTATCACTTTTCATCTTTCAGATATTGAGTTTCACCCCCTGTTTCATCTGTCACATTTGGGTTATGAACAGAGCGGTATATAAATCTTATAGCTCTCTGCCTCTCTTGGGTATACACTATGTCAGAGGGGAGGAGGCCCATCACCGAGGCCCACTGAGACCTCCCACATGTACCTACACTTTGATGAAAAACAAAGAGCTGAGGGTGCAGCAGGAGAGAGAAGCAGCAGCTGAGCTTCCTGTAAAAAAGTACAACAAACAAGTGTCAGTATTGTACAGTTACTCTAAAATAGATATGATTGTTTTCAGTATAAAAGTTTCTGTGCTCAACTCCTACATTCAGGATGATTATAACAAGTCAACAACACATTTTACTTCATGGTTTCAGAGATTAAATCAAGACTCATAAATATGACACTATGACAAAATATCACTCTTCCAACTGTTTTTAACATCACTGTCAGATATGGAAAAAAAAACCTCATCTCTGACGTTCATCTGTTCCTGGAATCTAACAGCACATCTGCTTGGTCCCAGAATCAGGAAACATTGTCTACATAAGTAAAAGAATATCAACTTTCCATTATAACAAATGCGTATTACATTTCAGGAGGATACAGATTACAGCAATACACTGCTTTGTATTCAGTGTCAGAACAAGCAACACTGATTATTTGTTTTGTACTCAGGTCCACACGATAACCTTTCTGTTATCAGTCTATTATCTGTCAAAGTTGATGCTGAGGTGGAATGTTGCACTTGATTGTTCCCAGATGTAGGCACTTGCACACTAAAACATATATCTACATTCATGATTCAGATGATACCCTCGCCTTGAGGGAGGCACTTGTCATCCTGATTATATTTTTTAAATCGTAGGTGGGGGCGCGTGGACACCTCTCTCCTCTGCTCACGCTGTGGTTCAGACTGCAGACTGGGTGGTCACGCTGCAGTCCACCTTTCTGGCTGTCGCACAGCCACACATTTTGTCTCCACAAAGAAAAAGAAGTCTCAGATAAGAGTTGTGGCTCCCTCTGCTGATCTCAGAGAACCACCTAATTAAAAAGCCTCTGCCAAGCAAGCCTTTGCATTGGCCTGAAAGACAGCAGAGTATTTCATTTAAAGATGTGGCACTCTCACTCTGAAAATAGATACTTGCTTCTCCTGGTGTACATACCCACTACAGTGGTACAAAGGATGCTTCACTGAGTCAGATGGAGACAAATGGGGGAGCCTCAGGGCACATCCTTTCTCATGCATCACAGCCTCGAAATGAGATGTTAGACTTGTAGATATAAATGTGCTAGACCTAACTTAACTGCAGAGGACTGATTCTGTGATCACACACATTAATGCTATATATGTCCTGCTGTCTGTATTTCTTCAGGCTGGGCTGCAGGTGTAAATGTGGCCAACAAAGATATATCATACTTCTGAGTAAATGTACAGGAATTTGTGTAGGTGTCAATATAAGTACAGAATAATATTGACATCTTGACTCATTACTCAGTGACCATGGTGACACACATACCAGATTTGACTCCTCACAGCAAGAGTTAGATAAACACATCTTTTATATAACATTCTATAAAAGTGAAGAAGTTTCAATATGACTTCCTGCACCAAAAGTCAACTACAAATCAACTTCTGCCCCAGGACGTTGAGTCCTTGTGTACAGATAGTGCATTGACCTATCCGCATGACATTACAGGACCAGGCTATTACCTGATTCTGCTGCCAGACAGCCAGGTGGATGCTGAGGCCCAATTTGCCTCTGGCGTCATGCAGTCCTGGCAGTGGACCCATAAATCCATTAGGCCTTTTGTCTGCTTTTATCTCAGGAACTGAACACCTCAGTGGGGGCTACGGCCAACGTTTAGAGCCCCACCACTCAGAAGCCTCTAAAGCATTGTGGTTCCGCACATCATCATCACAGTTCATTCAGTTTAGTAATGTCAGCCCCTGAATAACAGTGGAGTCAAGTCAGGCCAAGCTTTATTCATACGGTACATTTCATACATATGGATGCTCAATGTGCTTCATCTTTGTGCATCCCATAAAAATAAAGCACACACACACACACACACACACACACACACACACACAGACAGACACGTGCATTCAAGCATGTGTGCACACAAACACTAATCAAATACTCCAGAGTGTAGGAAGGTGGATGGGGGGGCATATTTATCATTATTTCAACTGTCTGTCATGCTAAATGTTCATTCATGGCGTGTGTGTTTGGCGACGCACTGAGAAGCCCTCCAGCAAAGTAAACAGACAGCATACTCTTGTTTCAGGACAAACACAGTTGCTTCATCTTGTTTTTTTCCTTTTTAAAATCTACAATAACTACAGCCCACTCTCACCACAGCACTTCTTCACTTTCATGCTGAAAGTGAGAAAAAACAGTTTTTACATTCTGGCTGTTTTGGCTTTGTATCCACATGTGCACCTGTTTCCATTTATCCCACACATCTGCACAAAGGTGATGGATTTTTCTTTTCTTTTTTACCACTATTACTAAAATGCTGCACCTTGTCAACAAGTTTTAATAGAAGGGTGAATGAAGGTAAATTAGAGGTTGAGGGGAGTGGGAATTTCCTGTAAAGACTCAGCCTGTCTACTCCTATTGCTTATGGAGCATTCAACTCTGGATGAACCCAAGTTCAACTCTGCCTGTCAAGCTGTCTCACACACTAATGCAAGGCATGCATGCACACACACGCCAAGACCAGCACACTGCCATCTGAATCTAATGATTTCTCTTTAAAGATTCTGTGGGGGGAAGAGGTTAAGAGTTAAGTTATAGAAGCAGACATAAAAAAACTACGCCACAACAGAATGTAACACAACAGGCTACTGTATGCAATAGCACAAAGCAGTCAGGTGATGGCAATATTGTATTCCTTTTTGCAGATTTGAATGTTTTAAACTTTTGATGGCTCAAAAGCAACTTTCTACATTTGATACAAAGTGTGAGAGATTTTGCCAAAGGGATGAGGAGAATCAGAGGTGAAAAGGGCCCAAGCTGAATGAGACCTGAAGCCCCCATACAATAAAGTCAAACGCTCAGAAGGCAACTACAGCTCGGCCAGAAATAGGTCACAATAATCATGTGTAACAGCTCAAGTCATTCTACACAGAAATTCTACATATAGCTGCAAAATACATCTATAGTCGCTGATTTTCAGGATGAGCTCAGTGTGTTTCAAGCCTTTCTCTATGTAAGATTTGTCAAATATACTGCAGAGAGAAAAGACACTATTGAGTCTGACAAATAGGAGAAAATATCACAGATTTATGTCTCTGTGTAACCTTTTGCATTTTGTGGCAAAGAAAGGGGAAAATCTCTTTTTAATTTCTGTTTTCTTGATTTTGGTGAGTAAAAGGCATCTCACAGTGGTGCTTTGCAGTTGCCATATGTTCAATAACTCTGTCCTTTGTAAAATAATAAGATTCAATAATAGCTTTCAATCAGACTGTGTTGTGTTAGTGCTAATTCACAGCAAGCTGTGTTTTAAAGTAGCCACATCACAATAGATTGGAATAGAAAAATAGACATCACTCTGTCAAAGAGAGCAACAAAAGCATTGGCTGAACGTTATTGACAGCAGCATTTGGCTGACCAGTTGCAGTGGGGAAAAAAACACACTCACAGGATGGGCAAACAAAAGGCTAAGTGGGCTACCAGGTCTCAGCCAGCAGCTGTAAATTACTTCACTGGGCAGGGAAGGAGGCTGGTGAGCTTTATTTGTGATATACTGGCCATGATGAAATGACATTTAAATTAAAGCCATCAGCCTCATTGATGGACCACAACACAATTGTTTTGGCTATACTTAGCCATCATATGCTTTCCTAAGCAATTATTTGCGTTGCTTGAATGAATTGCTCTGCACAGTAAATTCAAATACAGTCTTATTTGGGTACATAAATATGTCCTATGTCCTAGGACCCATTTATGCTCACTCACAATATACCAGGTCTCCTTTAAATCAGTCAGTATGTGCAGCAGCATGGAGTTTGTAATTCAATCTCATTTTAAATTAAAAACAATAACCTGGTGATAATTTATTTATGACACATCAGTGATTTATAACTCAGGTTTCGATTAATTATTCCCCTCTCGACTGTCAAATGTGTGTGTCAGTAGTTCTATCAAACTGAAGTGAACACCATCAGGAGTCCTTGAAGCAAATCGAGGGATAGTTCAGTCGGTCTCACTGTAATTTCCCTGAATTCAGTTTGAACTCATTTGAGGATTTTTGAGGAATTGTTACAGGTATCGACTGACTGAGTGTCTAGGGCAGAATAACGTCTCGGACAAGGTTCCCGGAGACAAACCCCTAAATGAAATGAGTGCCTGCGCTGTAATGTGTGGATGTGTAGTGTTGTTGTTGTTGTGGGGGTAGTTTGGGAAGCTCATGGTGGTTCACGCCTATCTCCTTCTCTCCTCTCCCAGCAGCCGTGTTTGCCCTCCTCTCCCCTCCCCGTTTACAAGTCATGATGGCGGAACTGTAGACTTTGGTGCGAGCAGGAGTGCACCCGCCCGTCCTCGTTTAGCAATTGTACATAGTTATTTATTTATTAAGACAACTTTTCGTCTTTCCCCGCAATGACCCGTTGGATTCCTACCAAGAAAGAGAAGTACGGAGTCGGTAAGTTCTCAAATTCAGCGATGTGCGTGTTTTGCTAGTGGGAAGCTCGCCGAGTGAACTCCCAGCAACTACACCAACTTCAAGGGAAAGGGGACTCGGCGGAGTTGGGAAGCACAAGTTATTGGCGACTTTGTTTGTTGTTGGTACTTGGCGGGTGTGAACACCGTTACGCAGTTGCATTTCACTTCTCTTTATACCAAGAACTTGGTATTTACCCTCCTCCGCGCTGTCCCAGGGATTCTAGATATTTGGTTGTAGTAAGAATTTACTTGTATAGCTGTCCACAATAGGTGGTGAGGAAAAATGGAAAGGAGCCAAGAGTTCAATGAGCATACCAGTCATTGTTGCACTTAATCTCACTGAGCTGACTCGTTGAAGCTACAGTGAGCTTAAATGAATCCTCTCTTTGCTGGAAGGTCCCCTAAAGCCCCCTCAAGGACTCCTGTAGGGCCCCACATGGGAGCCACTGCTGTGACTGTACTGTGTTTGAGATAAGAGAATATAATTTGCATAGGCACTGTGTAGGCAGAGGATTTCCCTCTATCAGTACAGTGAACTATGACTATTAAGCACATATATTTCTGTGTTCCTTACAACTTTATAGTTTAGCCTTTATTCTTTAAATCTGGACAGCAGTGGCTTGTAGTAAGGTGTGGCCCTGTTAACTGTGTGTGTTGTGGGCTTGTAACTGTGCCTGCATGTTAATACTATCAGGCAGACATCCACACCCTCAAGGTAAAGCAGCACAACTGTTGGCTCAATCCCTGTCTGGTTTTACTGTAATGACTTTATAGCCAGTGCAGGTCGGTTGGTCATTGGTTACCACTCTGACTCACCACTAAATCTATAGACACTTGTTCAGACAGTGTTTCCTGGTGTGCAGCAGATGTGTTACACATGAAGAAATCCCATGTGTGGATAGAGAATACACCTTAATGTATTGTTTTTCTGGGGTAGGAGTGAATCAGAGCCCAGGACTGAAAATATCTGGGCTATGTGTTTTAACCTTGTTTTCTAGAGCGTGTTGTGTCCTTTGTTACTGTTGTGACTAAAAACATTTTTAACCCATAAATCCAGGTAGATATGCAGAGCTCTGCTACACAGACACTGTCCCTCATGGTCATACCTGACCTTGTTTTAGCAGCTGATGTTGAGGATTTTTTTTGTGTTAATCCTTTGAGATCCCTGCGTGGCATTCAAAAGTGTTGCTCTGCTTGATTCTGCAGACAGTGCTATTCTCCTGCCATTCGCCTCAGAAACGGGGCAGGAGTCAGTAGCACTGTACTTAATCCTTAAAATGCCATCGGACCCTGTACAAGGTCTTACATTTTTAATCCGATTAGTCAACCGAGGCTGTGCTCAAATACAGGCAACTACATTTTGGGATGAAAGAAGAGATCACAAGGTTTCAGATAATATCAGCCATATCATGCTAGCTAACAGGGAAATGTGGATAACATGAGGCTTAAGATATCAAAATCTTTTATGGTGAATTTGTGACACCATTATAATAGGATAGCTTCCTAATTTTCTCATTCTGAAGAGCTGCGCTGTTCTGGCAGCTAAAATGAAGCACTGAAGTCAGCAGGTGAAGAACATGTGCACTCCCTGGTTAGTTTAATTAATTGCATCTCTGTTTTTACATGATTTGCATCCATGATTGAAATCTGTGGCATTATTAGATTTCACTGCAAGGTCTCAGTAATGAGTGGTCATGTAAATGCTTAGTAATTTTACCAAAACCAAGATAAAGCTGTCCGTTTATACTGACAGCTTGAACAACATTACACAATTGTGGCCCACAGATGCCCTCACTGAATGATAATAATCCAGGAAGTTAACCAATTTTACCCATCAAGTGCATTTAGGGGTGCTGGAGAGTGCTGCTGTATATGTGAAAAAGTTATATAAAGCCTTTTGGGGGTCCAGGGGCTCAAGCGATGTCACCTGAGTCAGTGTTGGTTGGGGTTGAAGACTTCAACTTTGAAAATGTAAAACAACACATCTGGAGGTGTAGAGTTAGAAAGTGAGTTTACCAGACATCTGTAGCTCATGTCTCATCCCTGCTTTAGACTACAGGCTCCAGGCTTCACAAGCCACTACTAGCATTATGGGTAATGAAGGCATCAGGTTTTGAAAAATGTGTGTACAGTATTCTCTGTATGAGAGCACATCTGCTTCCTTTCCCCCCAATGAAAATCTCAAATTTTTGAATATGCAAGTATTTATATTTCAAAAGTGAAACCAACAAGTCTCCTTATTTCCTTGTACATTGTCACATGTGTGCTGGTAGCATCAGGTTGCCACATCACACTTGTTTCAGTTGCATATTGGTTTGTGATTGGTTTCCAAGCAAGTTGTGATGCCATAAATCCTCCTTGTGTGTAAACATTGTAAACTCAGATTTGAGTTGAATGCAGAGTGACCTTCCCCATTCAGCACATGAATGTGAAAACATACTTCTGTTGTCAACCTCTGCACGTACATCATTCTGCACGATGAACCTTGAAACATTCAAGTGAAGTAACAATAAGCAAAACACATGTTTGAGTGGAACAGGACTTTAATATGTAATTATTAAAATGATTACATTTGATTCACAGCGGCAAACCCCTGGGGTTTACTTGTTGTACATATTGTACAATAATGTACTTAATAATAGCAATGATTACAATTCCTTATAATTGCTTACAAGCAGCACTACTGCTTCCTTTAATAACCATAAGTTTTCTTCAGAGAGCTGCCATTCAAGGCATTCAAGTCTTGAACTGACTGTTTTATGCCTGTACTTTGATCGTGTGAACTGGGTTTCAAATGCTCAGCCGCAACTTCCACTTGGTGGTATTATGCAACAAATGGCAAATGAGTTTGCTAAGAATGAGGAGCAGCTTAAAGTTGTTTTCTGTGCAGGTGTTACATGCTGCATGGGCATCTTATTAGCAAAACAAATCTAAAGCTGTGGAAATTTGCAGCCTCCATCGATCGCAATCATTACATCCCTGATTGTTCATCTTGCAATGTCAAACCTGATTGCAGCCGGTGATCCAGAGATTGGAAGTGCTGACCTTGCTCTCTGTTTTGATGGACTGACCAGATGGTTGGTCAGTCATTGACTTTTAAAACTTAATTTCAGAATTCCTTCTTTAAGAACCTGGAGAAAGACATTTGTGCTCTTTGTCTCTTTTAGATAACGCAGTTGTAATTTTCTTTCTGTTAAATGTTGCAGCAGGGTTTTAACCAGAATTAAAAAGATGAGCCCACTCTGGTCTAATTTTATCCCATTTTGCACTACGAGCTTGGAACGTGAGAATTAACTCTCTGATTTATGGATAACCTATAAGGACTTATCAGCTGGAGCACAGTTTTAAGAGCTACAGATCATTCTGGCTGTCTAGACAGTAGACAAGAGGCGAAGGGCTTTTCTACCAAGGTCTTTATGTTTTGAAATTTCCTGCCTGAGGAGAATTGGCTCAAAAACAAACTTTAATAGACTTGCTTTTACCTAATGACTTTTTGTAGAGATACTGTATGTCTCCCTGCTCTGGTAGCACTTGAAATTAGTCTGCTCGAATTCAAGTTTTATTTGAAAGATACTGAATTGTAGTTTACCAAGGACCTTTACGAATACATAACATCAATCAGTTTTTATGTAATACCTGTCTCTATTAGTTTTGAAGCACCCTTTTCCAAAATGATTTGCTTTCAAGCTGTTCTGTACAAATATAAATGAAGGTTATTATTTTTGTTACAGCTGAGTCTGTTTGTGCAGCATGGCATATGTCTGCCCCATTACAGGCTTTATTATTTCATTTCTTTCATGTGTTATTATTATGTCTTTTCATGTGACAATCAGAATGAATTCAATGTACCTATCTTTCTGTACAATCGTATATTCAAGCATTTATTCTTGTGACGTGCATTGTTTTTTTTGTGTGTTTTTTCCACACTTGTTTTATCATTATTTGTGGGTTCTATCATGGTCATAAGTTGGAATATTTGTTTAGGTTTTGCTTTTCACACTCAGTCAGCAATGTATTGTGTTAACGTTCATGAGCTGCCAGCAGCTGCTCAAACTGTTCAGCCGTGGCGTTCTTTAATTGTTGGCTAATCCACTTCTATGATAAATCATTTAGAATGAATCAGGCTGACTTTGATTTAACATTAGTATGCACATTAGCTTGAACCTGAGCAGATAGAGGCTTTTTTGGGATTTACAACAGCAGCTACAGCCTCAGTATCTCAAGTTTAAGAGGAAGATGGTGTGTCTCAGACTTGTACAGATGAGCTGTGCTGCCAAGGCCCGGACTGTTGACTCTAGTTGAGACAGTGTGGCATCACAACACGCTCAACTGGGTTCCTGCCATTGGCATTTTGCCATGCTGTTGCCAGGCTTGGACACTGTGTCAAGTTGGTGAATGGACCATTGTCACTCTCGGCATGACCAGAGGCAGATGTCATTTCTTCAGTGCACGTTTTATTCGAAATTATTCTGGCTGCACAAATAATTTCCTGGTGAAAACAAATACTCTTTTCAAGAAAAGTCACAGTATGTCATTGACTTCTTTTTAAATAAAACAACACAGTGTGTTAGTATTGTAGGGCGGAACTTTCTGTTCATAATATTGTGGTTTGGGTTTTCAGAAGAGATGCCACCAAGTGAGGAAATACATGTTTGTGTTTGTATTGCAGAGGTTTTGGTGTTTGTTTTCCTTTTTGATGACAGGATGAGGGATAAGGTCACTCACAGGAACCTGTGCAGGTGATCCTAATAACATAGCAAGCATGGACCAAACCTAAAATTTAAAGAGCCCATGGGCTGACTTCATAAACACAGTCGTAGACTTAAAACTGATTCCCTATGGTGATGACTGTCTGTGCAAATTTGTTTCATAGAAAGTTAGAGAAATCTATCAGTGGAAAGAGGAAGTCACAGAGAGAGAAAGGTAGGCACATTCAGTGTTTTGTTAAGTTTCGGTATTCAGACTGAGGTGTGATAAGCCGAGCCAGTTGAAGCGTGCTGTGAAATCTGGCCTCCAGCAACAGGCATTATCACCATGCAAGTCAGGGCAGAGCTCTGCTCATAGTTCCTCCATCTCGCTATGAGAATGAGTGGTTGCGCGCTGTTGCAGTTCCCTCAAGTCATGACAAAGACCTTTGCTACAGTATTGTTTGGCTAGGTTTCCCTTTTGCAGTGTCTGTCTGGTTTTGCGCATGTGTGTACGTGTGACCCACCCCATAAGTGTCCTGCTTCGAGAGTTCAAAAGGAAGAGACAGGAGTTGCCTCCAGGAAAGCTGTTAAGTGAATAAACTGAGTGTGGGGAAGGGCAGGGCTCACAGGTAAACCTTTTGGAAGAAACAAAACTTGCAGAGTGTGACCAAAGGCCACAGTGGTATGATGATGTCAAAAATACAAGGAGTATGATACCATCGCCTTTTCAAACTCTGCCCCTCACTGTTGACTCTGAAGAAACCTGCTCCAGAACAGTCCATTTATTGGAACGTTAAACACAGCCTTGAGGCATCTGTTTCAATTAAGAATCATCAAAATGCTGTAGAGGTTTGAGTCACACAGGCCTCTTGCACAAACACACAGTCTGCTGTTAGAAAGAGCAACAAGATGAGGAATAAATCAAAGATCAAGATCCTCTACGCTTGTGAGTCCAAGTTCTGCGACAAGGAGAGTGAATTGGTTTCCTTTTCCAGAGAGAGACTGCAAACCTCTGATCCAAAACTTTTTAAAAACACACTTTCTCCTCTGTGCTATGAGTGATTGAAAAGGGATTTGGGATTTTTTTTAATCCACTGGACCTTGAGGAGGAACAAAACCCGTCAGTCAAACTGTCGACTGAAACCCTTTCTTTGTTAACAGTAGTTACTGAATGTTATGTGTGTTTCTCATAATGAGACAGTCCTGCTTTGTCCTTCAGCAATCTACAATTATGATCCCAGCAGTAAGCAGGAGCTGTGTCTACAGGTGGGGGACTCTGTGCACATACTTGAGAAATTGGAAGGTGAGTGAAACTGAACACACAACACGCCCCGACACATCCCTTTTTTTCATTTTCTGCACAGACTGACTCAGGAACTTATATGGAATGTTGAACTAGCAGGCTGTAAATGAGTTTACCACATTGTCTTCCTGACAGGTTTGACTGTCATCACTCCTGTGTTGTTCTCATATGTCTATTTTTATCTCCTCAGGCTGGTATAGGGGCTACACGTTGCGCAATAAATCACAGAGGGTGAGGGCTTGATTAGTGCTCAGTTATGTTAAAACCAATGCTGTTACTTATACATGTGTACATACTGTATACTCACTGTACCTCATTGTTTCCTCAGGGCATTTTCCCAGCCTCCTACATCCACTTAAAGGAGGCTACAGTTGAGGGAATAGGGTAAGACCATGTATCAGTAAACATATCATCTTGATGATAATCCAATTTGCTTTTGATTTTCTGCCCTGCCTTGTCATTTGCCAATAACATAGCAGTCCACTTGTAATTATAATAAGTGAGGATTCAGTAATGCTTTACTTGGCTGTGTAGGGAAACCATCCAACTATTTATCATGTATAGAAATACACTCGAGTCTGTCCAAATTATATGACATGATTCATGAGTGATGAGCCACTTTTTCAATATCTTATTATTCTCTTCTTGTGGCTGGTAGCCAGCAGGAAATAATTATTCCAGCAGATTTACCCCTGGTGCAGGAGCTCGGGGCTACTCTGAGGGAATGGGCGCAGATATGGCACAAGCTCTTCGTGGTATGTGTAGATTGGCTCTTTCTTATCAGCCTCTCTGTTACACACAGTCCTGTACTCCTCTCTGATTCTTCACCACTTTTCCTCATTTTACTTTTGTTTCATTCCTCTGATAGTTATATTGCTAAAAGTATATTCCTATTTATATGACAGGCAAACAAGACAACCCTGTTCAGGAGTGTTCAGCAGATGGCCTACAGCCTCATCGAGTATCGATCTCAGATAGTGTCAGGAACACTGCCCAAGGATGACCTTGTAGAGCTGAAAAAGAAAGTCACAGCAAAGATTGATTATGGAAACCGGTATGAGTCTCGCTACCTTATTGTACCGCAATGAAATGCCTTGTGACATAAACACCATTGTAAACTTTTATACACTTGAGTCATGCCTCTGAGATTGTCTCTGCCAACAAATGTGATGCTGTCTGATCTTCTGTGCTGCTCAGGATCCTGGGGTTGGACCTGGTGGTGCGAGATGAAGCAGGAAACACACTGGATCCTGACCAGACCAGTACAGTCAGTCTTTTCCGGGCACACGAGACCGCATCCCGCAGTGTCGATGACAGGATACAAGAAGAGAAGGTATGATTCTGATTTGTTGATACTATCAGTTGCTTTACTTCACCTATCAATTTGAATTAATATCTACTTCCACTCACTGCCTGAGGGTTTGTTTTCATACAGACACGGCTACAAAACCTGGAAATGAGGCGTCAGACCCTGTTCAGTACAGTGCACACCTACAGTCTACTCATGAACCTCAAGAACTTTGTATGCAACATTGGAGAAGATGCTGAGCTGCTCATGTCTCTGTATGACCCTGACCAGTCTGAGTTCATCAGGTTAGCTCCTCATCTTTTCTCTTAATTCCAAAATCAAGCTGAGATTATTTGTCAGTTTTTTGTTGATGAATGATTTTTAGTTGCAGCTAGTAACTCATATAAGTCACTATTATTGTAGGTTTTGTTGGATTGGTCCGTTAGTCCAAAAAAATGTCAAACTCCCCAAAGAGTTGCAAGGCACAGAATTCCATTTTTGAACCCAGAGAGCGGAAAATGTTTAGACTATGTTATTTGACATGGAGAAGCAGTGTTTCTTCTAGCGTGAAAAGCATAACTCCTCACAACAAAATTGAATTTAATATGACTCTACCTGATGTTGACGTCCTTCACTTGCCAATCTTAATCACATAATTGCAAAAAAAGGTTCAAACTGTATTTTAAAAAAATCTACTACCACTACTTCTAGCACTACCACAACTACTACTACTCCCACTTAATCACTTATTATAGCAAAAGTGAAGAATTAATAATTATAATTAGTTATACTTTGGCAATGAGGAATAATAATAATGGCTGGAGGATGTGCATTATTGTCACGTAGCGCTGCACAACTCAGTTGTAGGAGCTTCAGCACTGTTTTAAATTAATACTTGAAGCTGGAAGGTGACTCGTTTCAGGCGTTATTAAGCTGCTGCCTCTTCTGTTCGCTGGAGTAGAAAAGTAACATCTCTATTCTGAGCTTGGTTAAAAATGGTGCCAGCATAAATAATGGAAGTGATTAAAAGAACCTATAAAACATAAAGAAAAAAGTAAGTTTTATGAATATTTATGGTCCCCTCTAGCTCCTAAGGTGCTGTTCTGCAGCTGACCTCTGACCTCGCTGGAGGGGGTAAGGGTAAAGGCAGTAGCTATCACAACAGACAGTTTGAATTTTCATAGCAGAAACATTACAGTTAAGTAAGAATTAACTAATACTGCTAATGATGGTTGTGTTGCTTTTAGTTGTGCCAGTAAATCAGGCCTCATATCAAAATATGAGCTATGAAAAATGTCTATAGGGATCAATACACTCTTACATTACTGCTATTCAAAAAGTTTTTTTCCAAGAGTCTTAACATAAGTTATTTCTCTATTTTTATATTTCTCCTGATGCCTTAGATAATGTGATCTCTAACTGTGATTCTTATTTAAATTCATGTAGTGAGAACTTCCTGGTGCGCTGGGACAGTATGGGGATGCCTAAAGAAATTGAAAAACTCAACAACCTGCCAGCACTATTCACGGTAACTGAATCCCAACCCACTGACTGTATTCCCTCTGCTTTGGATTTTAAACAATCCAAGCGCTGCCTGAAATCTGTGACAAAGAGGACAATTTGCTTCTGGATTGCTCCTAATTTACTAAAAGTTTGGGTGAATGGCTCATATTCACGGCACATCTTTTGAAAATTTGAATACATTTGCCTCCATTATATTGCTGCAGTTTATGTTAATGACAGAAGCAGCAGTCCCCCCCCTCCCCCCGCAAACAAGTCATTGTGTTAACGTGCATGTGTGCCACCAGGAATTAGCGGTTCAGCATGTGATAAGACCTCATTAATTGAGGCAGAGAGCTGAAATTTTATAGTTATATTTGCTTCCTCAGAGCACACTAGACTCCTCTGACTTGAAAAAGCACCCAGAAAAATAAACACATAAAGATGTTGGAAAGGTGATATGTTTGAGGGTTTTACTGCATGCTTTAATCCTGTAATATTTTCCATCTGGTCTGCAGCTCCAGCCCTGTGAATACACATAATGACAGGCCAGTGATACCTACAGTCCACTGCCTTTTGTATCAACCTTATCACTCAATATCCCATAATAAATCATCTTTGTGTGTCCTTGCATTCAGGACTTGAGCAGCAGCGACTTAATGAGGCAGCGACTCTTCCTGGTGTGTCAGATCATAAGAGTGGGCAGCATGGAGCTCAAAGAGGGAAAGAAACACACCGGTGGACTGAGGAGGCCGTTTGGTGTGGCTGGTGAGCACCTAATATTTGTTTAAGCAATGCAAAAGCCAATTCAGCAAAAAAATGGCACTCCTTTCTTGTGGTGCAGTTGCTTGAATAGTTCTGTCGAGGTGTAAAAATGAGGGATCCATGTGCTGAAAGAAATGGGAACACCTGCTTTCTGACCTAGAAAATGCTTCCACTCTGCCTTGGCAAAGGAGTCGGTGGAAATTGGTTTAGCAACGGTCTTTTTGTTTTTGGCCAGATGATTAGTGGATTTGATGAGAAATGGTTTCCTCTGGTGTTCAAGCAAATGGACTGAAACCAGAGTCAGAAAGAACATTTAACTCAGAAGTAAAATTATTCTTAGCCAGGAAAAAAAAACACTTTAGGAAAATAGCTGGGTGGAATGAACAATTCAGAGGCATTTGCAAGCTGGAGATCAAGAACCCTCAATCTGTCTTACTATGCTGGCTGGCTGTCTGCCGTGCCCGGCAACAGGTGAGTGAGATCCAACACCTGGCTCACCTTCTGTTTCAAAAGTAGAACACACAGTTTCCAGAGTTCTAATGAGTAAATTAACTTTCGTTCAAACTGGGAAATTCCTATTTTGCTGTTGTTTTGGCAGAAAGCGGACAAATGTATTACATCTGGTAAATTAGTTTATCCCAGAGTCTGCGGCCTTGCTATGATGCTCCTGTCTTTGTCATTTCAGTGATGGACATTACAGATATTGCCCATGGCAAAACAGACGATGAGGACAAACAGCATTTCATCCCCTTTCAGCAGTGAGTCTTTTGATGCTGTCACACTTCTTCTACTGTTAACAGGCTCAGCCTTGTTTTGTATCTTGACACAATTGAGCACGAATAATGGAAAAGAATTGGGATGGGACTCGAGTTATATTCGCTCACTGCTTTCCATCACCTCTTTTTCAAGGATGCAATTCAGCTTTTTCTATGTTGCATTTCAAGGGCAAATATAAAAAACTTTTTACAATACTGAGTGTTAGCTCTTCGCAAAGACAGGCTTCAAGGCCATGTTTTCATTGCACCTGCACTGTGTGGGGGGGTGAAGACGATAATATGTTCACAGAGATTCTAGATAGAAGAGCCCAAAAATATCTTGACTGATTCCTGACATCTAAACCAAATTTTACCAAGGTTTATCCTCTATTTGTCTCTTCTCACCATGTCACAGTTCACTGTGTCTGCTTGAGGAGGTACAGACAAAAAACGTTTTTGTAGGATAGAATATTTATGATGTCTGGATTATTGTTTTAAATGTGGATTTTTGTGACATTTTTCTAACCTGAAATACAAAAATCTTTTTGCATTTTTCTTATCTAGAGGGCTATATGCCAATCCAGACGTCAGTGCACTTATAGTATGTGATGATCCTGATGTAAAAGTAACTAAATGTTTCCTGGACATGCCATATTCTGATCTTCAATGAATACCAGTGGTCTAAATGTGTCCCTTATAAAAGACAAATTGTGCCACAGAAGAATGTGTCAAGCTTTCCAGCCTTGACAAATGAGTTTGGAACACTGAGTGACTAAGTTGCCACTGGTAAATCGTGAACTGGATAATTATAAATTAGTAGCAAAAAGGTCAAGCTAAATGAATTTTCCAATGAACAATAGACAGAATACACTTATAAAATTGAAAGGTAGTTAAGTGTATATTTTCCTGACACATTATTGCAGTCCTCAAAATATTAAGTGCAATTATCACATCTGCCCACACAGTACAGTACAACACTTAAGTCATACTTCAAAAGGTTATTACTCATTCAAAACTTTTAAGTCATGACTCAGTGGTAAATAATAAGATCAGCAGGTTCATCACTGCCTCCGAAATGTCATGTCCCTTTATAGTTAACTTATAGAGTCAAATATCTGAGAAACTGTATCTTTGAAGTCAAATGACATTCACTATCTGTATTTTATTTCTCATTTAGATTTACAAACAGCCAATAGTGCAGTCAACTCCACCACAGCCAGCTGAATGGTATTCATCAAAACTCAAATTGTTTCTACAGAAACCTTACAGTAACAATAGTGTAAAATGTAAAACACAAAAGCTAACATTTTAACTCTCGTTAAAATGCCCCTCCCTGGCCACAGCATTTCATCTGCCTCACATCTGATATTTGCTCTTGCAAAACACAGATGCCTGTTTGGGACAATGAAACTTTCCTGTACATGTTTCTGCTGTTACGTCCACACAGACAACACATAGACTCTGTCCTCCCTCTGCCTCTGCCTCTGCCTCTGCCTCTGCGTCAACCTCTCCCTCTTACCAAACCACTACAGTACACTTATTCCCTTTTGTCTGAGTGACTTGTGGTCCCTTTCTGATGTCCATACAGTAAACTCAGTTTCAACCCATTTAATGTAAAATTGAGTTGTCTGAGCTGCACCTGTAAGCAACATTTGAAAATGTGATAAGTTGCACAGAAAATGGTGAATATGGTAAACATTATACCTTTGTACATCAGCTTGTTAGCATGCTCAAAGTACAGACTAGCAGAGCCATTAGCATGCCTGTAGACTTATTGCTATGACAATACTAAATTACTGAGATTGAAATTTTGCAACAATTGGCCAAAACATTTATCATTATTTCCAACATGATCATCTCAATGAACATGACACACCTTACACACACAACAATTGTGTTATCCATGTGTTCCCCAAGATATATTGATGCACCGTTGGATCAGTTCAATATATTTTATATATTAGAATTTTGAATTTAGTATGAAAGCAACAAGAGATGCATCAACTGCTGTGAGTACAAGAACTGTGGATGAAAGAACTGCACAGTATTTTGAGAATCACGATTTTCTTTTGACAGTTGTGTCAAAGCAACTTATAAAAACTCTATAACATGACTCTTTGATTAATTTTAATTTCTAATTAATCTGTACTTTATAAAGTTCAGAATAGTTGTCACTTTAGGTAAGTCAGGTGTGGGGAGGGATAATGGTACAGCTCCTTCATCCATTTGTTTGTCGAGATGCTTGCAGCTGATTGTTCTTGCTCTCTTCCCGATGCTTCTCACTCAGGATAGCTATGGAAACCTACATCCGCCAGAGGCAGCTCATCATGTCTCCACTCATGCCATCTCGAGTCATTGGAGAGAATGAGCCGCTCACTGCTGTCTTCAACAAAGTCATTGCCACGCGGGAGGTCAATCACAAAGGCCAGGGTAAAATGAAGTGCTCACAGACAGTGTGTCCCCCTGTGATTTCAGAGGGTCACTCTAAATTGACCTTTATGTTTTGAGGGAAGTAAATGATGTGCAAGAGGTCTATAGGGTGCATGCTTTCAGTGTCTGCCTCATTGAATTTCTTTACATGTTTGCTGGCAGGGCTGTTTGTGACCCTGAAACTCCTCCCAGGAGATCTTGCCCAAGTCAGGAAGGACTACCCCCACTTTGTGGACCGCAGCACAGCTATCGTTAGGAAAATGGGCTTCCCAGAAATCATCCTCCCAGGTGGATTAAAGTCTTTGTTGCTGGGCACTGCTCTGCATATACCGTGGTCATGTTAATTTAACTTGCTTACAAAGCTGTGAGCAGGGCTCATAAATTGTCAGCACATCTCCCTGATCATCTGTTGTCCCTTCTCCAGGAAACGTGAGGAATGATATCTATGTAACCCTGGTGCAGGGAGAGTTTGACCGTGGTAAAAAGAAGACCCCAAAAAATGTAGAGGTTATACTGACTGTGCACGATGATGAAGGCAATCCCATGGAGGTAAAACAGACCAGGAAATGCAACAAATGCTCCTTTTTTAATTATTTCTGATTAAGCTTTATGTGATTAACTGTGCTAGCATCATCATCAACAGTTTTAGCCTTGTTTGCAACATGGCTTCATGAATAGCAATATTACTACTTTGTAGACTCCCATGAAATTTTCCACTACATTCATGGTCTCCAGAGGATCAATCGTCCAGACTTTAGTGATTTGTATTAAGTGCTAATTAGCAAATGTTAGCATTGTAACATGCACCAAGTTTGATCATGGTAAACATTATGCATGGTAAATTAAACATGGTAAACATAAGTGTGTTAACATTTCCATTATAAGCATATTAGCATACTAATTTTATCATTTATCTCTGTACATCCTCACTGTGCTGCTTGCATGGCTGTAGACTGTATTCATAGTTATTCTTAAAGGTTATGTGACTAACTATCTGAGCATTGTCTTGTATTGCTGTGACTGTGGTACTGTTTTGATTGTAAATGCATCAAAGAGCATATGGATATTGTTCCTATCATATAAACTAATCTCTTGTCTTCGATTTCTGTAGAAAGCCATATTTCCTGGGGCTGGTTATGATGGCATTACAGAGTACAAGTCTGTCATCTACTACCAGGTGAAGCAGCCTTGCTGGAATGAAACAGTCAAGGTAAGCTCATGTCAAGGACTCACATGTACAGCTCTGCACTTTGAACATAATATCCTATGTTCTCTAGTTAGTTCTTCGAATGGATTTACTATGGCTAAATATAATGAAATAATCTTATTGAAGAGATATCGGTACAGAATGTGCTACTCATATAAATCACTTACCAGATAACGTGTCCTACATGTATAATCCTGTAGTCACATTCCTCTGACTTTCCCCCCTCCCTGCAAGGTGACAATTCCCATTGAAGACGTGTGCCGCTGTCACCTCAGGGTGATGTTTCGGCACAGATCCTCCCAAGACTGTGAGTGACTGTGCCTTATTTGTATGACAAACACCCACATGTAATCCTGCCACCATGTTAAATACAGCTTGAGTGACTGTTGGTGGATCTGTTCCCGTCTTATGCTCCTGTGCATCCTTCAGCCAGGGACAAATCGGAGAAGCCCTTTGGTATGGCCTTCGTCCGGCTCATGAGAGGAGATGGGACCACACTAAAAGATGGCAAGCATGAACTTATCGTCTATAAGGTGCTGTTGCAAAATAATATTTTTGTATTTTTATTTTGCATGAAATTTAATTAATTGCACTTATCTTTAAAATAAGCAGGAGATTGTTTATTGCTTTTATCTAATTACACAAAAATCTGTGTCTTGAATAGCTGACAGTCGGTAGATGGATTATGCATGAATCTCTCCCCAGTCAATAAATATGACATTAGATCTCCATCGATCGATATGCTTCATGATTCATTCCATATTTTATGAATTTCCTAGGTTGACGTGAAAAAGGCTGAGGATGCAAAGGTTTATCTCACCCTGCCAGCGACCTGGGATGAGGTGGAGGAAAAGGAGAAGCAAACGGGGAAGCAGTTCCACCATTCAGGAGTGATTCCTGTGACTAAAGACAGCTTCCAGATTGCGATGCTCACCTGCTCCACTAAACTCACTCAGAACGGTACTGCAGGGCACATTTCTACTTTTCCCAATCTTCGAATCTTGTAACTCTGATAATTAAAAGATGTCCTGTCACATGTCATCTTTAAGAAATGAAACAACAGATAGAGGTGCAGTGCCACTATTGTTTCCTCCCCTCAGATTGCCATGAAATTAATTAAGCTCATCTGTGTTGCTAATATTTTGCTGATGTGTTGATGTTGATTGATGTAGATCTAATTAGGTTTATATTGAAATTTCAGGCTTTTAACACAATTAAACTAACAGATGTTGTAACCGAGGGGGGTGCTGCTACTACTACTGTATTTATTCTGATGTGTTGCTGTTTTATTCCAGTGGATCTGCTCGGCCTGTTAAACTGGAGGTCTAACCCTGAAGATCTGGACCAGATTCTGCAGAGACTGATGGAGGTCGAGGGAGGGGAGATTGTGAAAGTGAGTTCTCACTGAGTCACGAATGCTGTGCTAAATATGTAATATTCTGCTAGCTTTTTATACATGTTGTATAATGTTTTTTTTTAATGGCACTTTTGAAATAGATTTCTGTTTTATGTACAGTTTCTCCAGGACACTCTTGATGCCCTGTTCAACATCATGATGGAGACCTCAGAGAAGGACACCTATGATACCCTGGTCTTCAATGCCTTGGTTAGTTTTTGGTGAAGCCATAGTAATAGTGGGTGGTCATCTTTATCATGCAGTGCAGAAGTACCCATGACAAGATGACATAACACTATACATACCAATGGCTCACAACCTTGGGGAACCTGAGGGGTCATGAGATGAATCTCAGGGTCATGGGGGTGTGAAACTGAGTTCTGCTTCACCAAAATATGTGTATTTTCCTGACTTGTCTTGTATACTTATATACTGCTTTTCTAGTCTTATCGACCACTCAAAGCGCTTCACACTACAGGTCACATTCACACACACATTCATACAGCACTTGTTCTAAAGAAAGTACTTTATAACACATAAATACACATTCACACACCGATGACACACATCAGAGGCAAATCAGGGTTCAATATCTTGCCCAAGGATACTTTGGCATGCGTACTGGAGGAGCCGGGGATTGAACCACCGACCGTCCAGTTGGTGGGCGACTGCTCTACCTCCTGAGCCACTGCCGCTCAGTTTCAGCTCAGCAGCTGAAATTGAGTACTTCAGGATTGAGTACGTCATCATGACGCATTTTTAATAAACTATTGCAATCAGTGCTAGCCTCAGTAACAAATACACTGAACTTCCTATTTTCTTGCTGCAACCCTGTCGTTTGTCCATTGAATGCTTTTAAGGCACCAGTATACTCAGAACTGCTTGTCAGATGATTGAACAGTTTCAGTAACCCCCTGCCCTGCCTTGGATTTTGGTCATTAGAAACAACAATAACCACTTTTGCCTCCGCACATGGTTGGACTCATTTTTTTTCTGGAATAACCCAGTCCATAATGTGAAGTAGCAGCAGTATGATGATTCATTTTGAATTAGCAGTAACTTAATGCAGCTCTGATACTGTGTAAACAGAGTGAAAAATAAATAATTCGGCTGATATCAGTTTCATAAAATTCTAAACAGTAAATTGTTAAATTACATGAATGCATGGTTTCTTGTGAATCCCTCTTGTGTGTGAAGATAATTTGACCATGACCATGAAGAATATCAAAAATGCTTTTTTTGGAGAATGTTTAGGATTATAGCTTTAAAGAGTCACAAGTAAAATTGTCTGGGTATACAGTACTGTGTATGTATAATGTTTCAACTTAAACAAGGCTGTGATTTTGTATCCTTCTGTTGTTTATAACCAGGTGTTTATAATCACACTTATTGGGGACATAAAATTCCAACACTTCAACCCAGTCCTGGAAACCTACATCAACAAGCATTTCAGTGCCACTCTGGCTTACATGTGAGTCTCTGTTCTGTATTTTCCACCTTTGACGGCTTACACCCCTTCACTCTGTTTATTTTTAGGGCTTCTTTTGCTCTTCTTCTCCACCCACACCCAAATTACCAGCAGACCTTGATGCCTGACTCATTCACTTTTTCAGGAAGCTAACTGGGGTGCTTAACTACTATGTGGGCCACGCCGAGGAACCCATCCTGACTGAGAGACTCTACGCAGCACTCAAAGCTCTAAAATACCTGTTCAGGTTTATTGTACAGTCCCGGGTCCTTTATCTCAGGTATCAGAGGCGCTGCCACACACACAAGAATCTATTTTGCACTCTTCGTATTTTAAGGATGACTTCCTTGTGATGCTTTTCCTGGCCTTCATTCTCAGATTTTATGGGAACAGTGAAGATGGGGACGCTTTCTTCAACTCCATTCGCACCCTCTTCTTGTCTTTCAACACCCTCATGGACAGACCACTTGATGAGGGAGTGAAGATAAAGGTAAACTGAAGAATTACTGTACAGTTGATGTTTCCAGGAGCTGTTTTCTGTTTTTTTTTATTTGGTATTTGTATTACATTGCATTTTTAAACTCAAAAATAAAACTCAATTGCAGCCAGTCACTATGAAGAGGTTGCTTTAATTTTCAGTTTTAGCTTTTTTTCAGTGCTGTATGTAAATGACTGCAGAAGTCTAGCTGTGAAAATGTGCTTCACTGTTTTATGGACAAGTTATTGAAAAGTTTTACAAATTAACTGTGAAATAAGTGTGGGCTCCCTGTTGGCAGCCCCAGCAAGGTGAAGGAAAAAAAATCTGGTAAAAATCTTGTTTTACTAGAGAATAAAAAACATTCCCATGCCTCAGCCTGACGAGACCTGATTCTTTGCTTTTTCAGGGGGCAATATTGAAATACCTCCCCAGCATCATTAATGACATCCAGACTGTGTTTGATCCCGTGGAGCTCAGGTAACTCTCCAGAGGGTTTGCACAGCAGGAAATGATAATTGCCTGTCTCAGTGCAAATTATCATATTTACTTCAGAGTAAAGGAGGTGTTATTCTCAATTCTTGCTGCTGTAAAATTAACCCATCATGTGTGCCGCTTATTAGTCCTCCGTGACAGTAATTACTAGATGTGAAATGTGAGTAGCATTAAAATTGTCACAGCTGCTCTTTTGGTTCTTTTCTTTCATTCTCCTTTCAGTGTTCTCCTAACGAAGTTCATTGAGAGCATTCCCGACTCTCAGCTTGTGCGTCAGAAGCTGGGCTGCATGTGTAAAATGGTGGAGAGTGACCTTTTCAGGCAGCCAGGTAGGAGTCCTCGAGGCTCAAAAACCACATAATGACATTTCACACAAGATGAAGGGAAAATAAAACTCTGCTCCGTATTACACCTACATACAAGATTGTCAGGTCGGCTACATTAAGAGAGAATGTGATGTTTGATCCAATGAGCTCTCTGTTTTTCTTTGCTCTGTCACTGCAGATTGTCGAGATGTGCTTCTGCCACTTGTTACTGACCAGCTGAGTGGGCAGCTGGACGACCACTCCAGCAAACCTGACTATGAGGCCTGTGTCCAACTGCTCAGCACAGTCTTGGACAACCTGGACCGCAAGGATGTGGTGAGGAGTCCAAAGGGTCATTACGCTCAAATTACAGAAACAAAAACATTTAGTCAGAATGAGCTTGTGGATATAATCAGCCAAATGACTTTCCTGTGCAAGGTGGCATTTTTAGAGATAGAGCTCAGACATCCACGGGGACCTTGTGGCAAAACTGCTGCTGTTTGCGTCGAAAGGAGCCAGTTGAGTTGATTGGGGCTTGCCTTTAGAGGTTTTCCAGGCACGTCCAACTGGAAGGAAGCCCCAGGGCAGACCTAGAGCGCTCTGAAGGGATTTCATATCCCATCTGGCCTGTTAGTGTTTTGGGGTCTCCCTGGAGGAGCTGGAGTACGTAGCTAAGGAGAGGAACATCTGGGCTACCGTGCATAGCCTGTTGCCACTGTGACCTATACCCAGATTAGTGGTTTAAAACTGACGGACTGTCTATTCATTTAGATAGTTTTAGTTTTATTTACCCAGATTTTGAGATATCTGCGTCTGAGATTTCTGCCACCACCTAGATACAATGGACGAAAAGAAATTTCTGCATCATTCAACATCATTTCACAGACAAACCACAGACATGAGTAAAATTGATTTAACTGCTGATTAATTTTGTCCTGTCCTGTTCTTAAAAACATCAGAAAATAGTGAAAAATGTCTGTCACAATTTCCTAAAACCTGAGGTGACAGGTGACATCAATTTTTTTTGTCTGACCAACAGTGCAAAGACCAAAGATATCTAGTTACTCATAATTTAGGACAAGGAAAAACATAAAATCCTACCAAATTAGAAAATTATTAAAATTATTAAAGCTGCTGCTTTTTTCACTACTGTGAGCAATTCCAAAGAAATTACCTTCATTTACATAGTAGTGGAGTAGTGGAGAAAATGTTAGCAAATACAGCCAGCACTAAAAATAACTGAGGGAAATAGGTTTTTTGTAATTTGGGTGAATCAGCCCTTTAATGCTGACAGCACTGTGTAGCATGTCTGTGCGGCTACATCTGAGTTGGTGATTGTACCTGAGGCTATTCTGTCTTTGCAGGGTCCAACCAGAGGACACGTGCAGCTGATAATGGAGCGGCTTCTTCGCAGGGTTAATCGCACTGTCATCAGCATGGACAGATCCTCCCCTCTTATTGTAAGACACAGTGCAATGTACAGCTGAAATACGTCCTTGACGACTACATCCTCAGCACCTATTTTAATTTTAATAATACTGACATCAACAACAGCTAAATATAGTAATATGCCAGTAACACAAATATAAAAAATGTGCTGGGAAAGCAGGTTTTTTAAGGATATTTTACTGTGAAATAAGTAATAGTGGACTTCTCTGCGGCAGGGCCACTATCTTGCCTGCATGACGGCCATCCTGAAGCAAATGGATGACATGCATTACGCCCACTACATCAGCACCTTCAAGACAAGACAGGATATCATTGTAAGTGTCCCTGTTCCTCCCCTGTTGGCTACATCTTGTCCTGAAACATCTCATCAATAACAGGCATTAAACCACCCAGGCCACTTACTGCTGCTTAAGGGAATATTGATTATAGACATTTCATGCAATGGATTGGACTGACATGATGAGGATGTCACTGGGCCTCCATTAAGCTGTGGGGAGCATCACGCGTGCCTGACATGTAGCAGCACTGCTGTGGATTTGCTTAGTTAGTTTTAAGTACAGGTCTTTCAGATATTACTTACTGCATTTCCTTAAAGCAACAGTGTGCGTGCTCTTGCAGTAAAGCTTCTACTCTGCCCTCAGGACTTCCTCATGGAGACATTCATCATGTTTAAGGACCTCATGGGAAACGTCTTCCCCGCTGACTGGATGATCATGAATCTGGTGCAGATGCAGGTCTTCCTGAGGGCCATCAACCAGTACTCGGACGTCCTAAACATGTATTTCCTGGACCAGGCGCATTTCGAACTACAGGTGTGTCTCGCCCTCCTCCTTCTTGGTAGAGGTTACATTTTTTATTAAACACAGAATCAAAAGCTAGTGTTATGAGAAGGTAATTATGGCATTAATATTTGAAAACCCTTCTCCCCTCGCAGCTGTGGAATAACTACTTTCATTTGACCGTGGCGTTCCTTACCCACAAGACACTGCAGCTGGAATCTTTCTCCCAAGAAAAACGAAATAAGATTCTGAACAAGTAAGATCATTTACAATTCATCAAAAAGATTATTTAAATGGTGAAAACTTAATTTGAGAGTTCTTTGATTTTTAATTTGTCACAGATACGGAGACATGAGGAAGACTATAGGATTTAAGATGAGAGATATGTGGTACAATCTCGGTGAGTTTCTGTGCACCATCTGATAATGCTGCTATTATCATAGAGTTTGTGGAGCTGTTTATTCAGAACCTGCCAGTAATGCAGGGGGAATAACAAGACAATATTTTTTATTGTCCAGTTTCACAGTGTGTTGTTGTTTTGTTTACTACATTATTAGATTTGGCCTCTGTTTGTTGAGAGATGAAGATGCAGCTTATTGCCTTCTCAAATCATACTATGATATTTCTGTGTGATAATGTTTTGTTGTCCCTCAGGCCCCCACAAAATGAAGTTCATCCCAGCCATGGTCGGGCCCATTCTGCAGGTCACACTGGTGCCTCAGCCAGAACTGAGAAAAGCTACCATCCCCATCTTCTTCGACATGATGCAGTGCGAGCACAACTTCAGCCCCGGACGAACATTTGAAACGGTAAAAAGCTATCTCAGAAGTTCAGGACTTTGGTGTTTTCTGTTTGAATTTGACTGAAGCCGCTCCTGGCTAAATATGACATTTGTGATGTGTACAGTGGTGTGTTTTTTTAATTCCCCTCTTATCTTTGCAGTTTGAGAACGAACTGATAACAAAATTGGATCAAGAGGTAGAAGGAGGCCAAGGGGATGAGCAGTACAAAGTCCTGCTGGAGAAAACGTAAGGCAGAGGAGCAGATCAAACAGAAAAATATTTCTTTTATTGAGAGTTGTTTAAGTAGTACAACACACCTATCAAAAATCCTTCAACTCTGTGTAATGGGGAATTCGCATAGGATTGCTTCTAAAATACAACAAAGGGTTCTTTGATTGTGTTTTTGAAAAGTCCTTAAGGAGCCAGAAGGACAAGATGGTCTGTTAGAATAGTAAGAAACCTCTAATCAATAGAAAGCTCTTGAGGACAGAATGTATGATCCCAGACGAGAAACAGATTTTAATGTGCGTGTCAGGGAGAAAGGCAGGCTTTGGCAAACTGATAAACTGGAAATAGCCATTTACAGCTTAAGACTAGTCTGTGAAGGACATTTGTTTGTATGTGCAGGTTGCTGGAGCACTGCAGACGCCACAGATACCTGTCACAGTCAGGAGAGGAGCTGGCTCTGCTGCTGAGCAGCCTGCTGGAGAATCTCCTGGCGTACCGCACCATCACACATGATGAAAGCCCGGAGCACCGCATGAGCTGCACTGTCAATGTGCTGGTATGGTCTGTGCATGTATTAGCCAAAGGGTTAACACTGTTTGTACATGTATATAAAGTAATTACCTGTGCAAACTGCTTGAGAGAAAATGTTTTCAGAAATGTGCAGTTTTTATGTTTTTTTTTTTTCTTGCAGAATTTCTACAAAGAGAAGAAGAGGGAGGACATTTACATCCGGTGAGTGACAGAAATTTTGATCGCGTGGTTCTTGGACCAAATTGCGAACTGTATCTAACTGATGTGCTCGTGTAACCAGGTACTTGTACAAGCTGCGAGATTTGCACCTGGACTGCGAGAACTACACAGAGGCAGCCTACACTCTGATACTACATGCTGAGTTACTGGAGGTCTCTGACACATCCAAGTCTTCTTTTTTTCAGCCTAAACAAGATCAATTTTTTATGTTTGAGCTGTTTAACCTTTGCTGATATCACCATGCTAAATGTTCACCTGAGTGTTGATTTATTGACTCATTCATTTGCTTCCACAGTGGTCTGACAAACCCTGTGCACCACATCTGATACCTCGAGATGGGGAGCATGTGTGGACCCAACAGGAGCTTAAAGAGAGGCTTTTCCAGGAGATCATATGTTACTTGGACAAGGGCAAGGTGAGTATTCACTGCTCTGCCTGTGAGCTGGTGTCAAAAGTGCAGATGATGTTCTTTTACACAAAGAATTTACACAAAATGTGCCCTCTGTGTTAACATTGTGACACAGGAACTTACTAAAGCTCACACACTAACCTCAGGTTTCTCGGTTGTGCAAGTATTTAGATACCTCAGCTGGCTGCGACATACCAACAGTTTTCCCTTGAAACCGTGAGGTGGGGGGGGTTCGCAGAGGACAGCCATGGGAGCCAGATGGCAAAGTTTAGCCTGTGCTCCTGTGTATTTTATGTTCATGTTTAATGTCCCCTTTTAACTGAGCGATGTACATGTCTTCTCAGATGTGGGAGAAGGCCATTGAGCTTGGCAAACAGTTGGCCAAGATGCACGAGATCCACATGTTTGACTTCATGGAGCTCAGCCAGCTGCTGGTAAGAGGATGTGTGCTTTGCAATTCAGCAGCACAAACAAAACACTGTCACTCTAAAACATTAAAATACCTGCATCTTCATAAACGGATATGAAAACAACTTCAGTGCAGATGGTTTTATTGTAAATGCCTCGTTAATACTATTGAAATTAGTCGGATGAGTAACAGTGGATAGGAATTGTTAGTGCAATTATTTGACAGAACAACACAAGGAAGGGGAGAGGACAGGAGTGTGTGTTAGCCTGTTTACCCAACTCATTTCTACCCTGATAGTGCCTGCTGATGCTGGGGAGTTTGAATGTATTATGAAGAACCTATTTATAAAGTCTCTCTCTGTTAGTCATTTGGTATGTGTGCTCCAATAATCTTCTCTGAAAATTACACAAAAGAAAATGAGAGTAACCATGGTTTCCTTTTTTTCTTTTGATGTTACTGGAATTAATTTATATAGAAAATTTCATTTTGTAACCACTAACAGACTAATTACAACAAACTGTATATGTGCTGCAACCTTACCAATTTTTTGTCCTCTGTCACAGAAAAAACAAGCCCAGTTCTATGAAAACATAATGCATGCGATGCGGCCACAGCCAGAGTATTTTGCTGTAGGATATTATGGCCTTGGATTCCCTTCTTTCCTCAGGGTAAGAAAATGATTACCTATTTCAATAGATAGAGACTTAGAGAAACCCTCATGTGCCTGTGCTTATGCAATGAGTTGGCTTTTTGAAACATTTCTCACGTCAATGCGCCATAATTCTGATAAAGGTTATTGGCTTTTTGATGACACCATAGAATGTTAGAATGAATACAATCCTGCCAAGGCGTTGCACAAGCACACCTCTCATATATTATGGAAAATAAGGTCAGTCATAATTCAGGCTTTTGACTCAGTTTCATTTGTTGTGTTACACACTGAAATGTTGTGCTGCAGAACAAGATGTTCATCTATCGAGGAAAGGAGTACGAGTGGCTTGAGGACTTCAGCTTAAAGCTGCTCTCTCAGTTCCCAAACGCGGTCCGGATGACTAGCACAGCGCCCCCTGGAGACAACATCAGCACTTCCCCCGGACAGCGTATCCTTAAACCAAAAGTCACACCAAAGCTATTCAGTCATGTTAGAGGCATGGCTGTAGGGATGGTAATGTTTAATTCATCCGGTACTTTGGTTTATGACCTAATGGCATTCCCATCAGCCATAGCTGCATTTTGTGTTTATTGCTAGTTATCAAATATTAGCATGCCAACACAGTACATCTGCTTAACATTAGCAGGTTAGCATTGACATTGTGAGCATGCTGATAATAACTTTTAGCTCAAAGCATCACTGTGCCTAAGTACAGCCTCACCAAGCTGCTAACATGACTGTAGACTATTAGCCCCGTTTGACAGTTACAGATAAAAAAAAAACGTCTGATTCAGTACAACTGGTCTTTATCTGCTCCTCCACATTATTCCTGGTCTTATCCTTAGCTGAACTTCACAGACATCCAGTGCTTTACTGTCAAACCTGTTCTCACTGTGCCGCACCAGTTTAAA
Source organism: Lates calcarifer (assembly GCF_001640805.2). NCBI lineage: Eukaryota > Metazoa > Chordata > Actinopteri > Centropomidae > Lates > Lates calcarifer. Next base: position 17,299,001 of record NC_066845.1, read on the forward strand.
GACAAGGGGGTTCCAGAGCAGATATTAAAGTGCGTAACAGAACACTTAAAGGCTGATTTATTTTCTCGTGAATACCTTGGGATTTATAGTTCTCTGGTCAAACCACTAAGTCATGGCTGTCCTTCCCTGTTCTCTTGCAGCTATTACAGAACCAATGAAGTGGACCAGTTCCAGTATTCCAGGCCCTTCAGGAAAGGTGAAAAGGACCCAGACAATGAATTTGCAGTGAGCACTTTTTAAATTTACTTTGAAGCGCTCGGCTCATATGTGTAAGCACCCAACCATAAATTAAAAAAAAAAGCATAAACAACCCTGTGTTTGCACATACCTCACTCTGAAGATTAATAAAGACATTAAAATGTCAGCCTTTATTATTCTATTGATATTTATTCTGCCCCACAGACCATGTGGATTGAGAGAACAACTTATATTACCGCCTATCGCTTCCCAGGGATTCTGAAATGGTTTGAAGTTAAATCTGTCTCAGTGGTAAGAAGCAGCCTTGATGCTCCGACTGTATAGTTCTTGTTTTTCCTTTCACTTTAAACATTCCTCTAATTCACATGTAATTCTGCTGATGGGCAGGAGGAGATCAGTCCTTTGGAGAACGCCATAGAAACAATGGAGATGGCCAATGAGAAGCTGAGTAACCTTGTGCAGCAGCAAGCCTGTGATCGCTCACTGTCCATCAACCCACTGTCTATGATGCTCAGCGGCATTGTTGACCCAGCTGTCATGGGCGGCTTTTCCAACTATGAGAAGGTCTGACTTATTCCTTTAATATGACTGACTTATTTGTCTATTTGTGCATTCTGCTGAAAAATGGTCAGCATTATTTAATCAGGTCATGTTATTGAGTCTGCTTTGAGCAAACAAATGCAAAAAAGACAGACAACAACAACTCTGTCCCACCTTACGTGTCACATTCAGAGACACATCATGGTCATCAATCACAAAAACTGCATCACTGTCCCACTGTCTGCAGACTTCACTGTATTAGTTTTTTTTATTATTTTAGCTATTTGCTAAACCAGATTCAGGTTGTGTGCACAGTTGGTTCTAAAGTAATTGATTTGGAAAAGAATCTACTGCTATCAAACATTGTCAGACGACACTAATAACAGATAAATCATACAACTGCAGACATTAATATGAATTTGTAAATCCTTTTTTCATCAACAGGACTTCTAGCTGGCCTCAGGCCTGTTATGAGCTACAAAGTTTTATTCATAAGGGAACCACTGTGGCCTCTTTGTCATGCTGTGAAAGCCTGCTCATTGTTGGCTTGCGACCATATTTTAACCGAGTGTGTTTAAAAAGCTGGCCAGCTTTCATCCTGTTTTCATCCTCTGTAGGCATTCTTCACAGACACCTACATCCAAGAGCACCCAGAGGACCACGAGCGCATCGAAGTCCTTAAACACCTCATCGCCCTGCAGGTAAATCCTTCGACCGTCATTGTCATTGACACTGACCTCAAAGCAGAAGACATTTTGTAACACTTAAGTGCCCGTCCTCCCCTCCAGATCCCACTCTTGGCAGATGGGATTCGCATCCATGGGGAAAAGACAACGGAGCAGCTGAAGCCCTTACACAACCGTCTGGTGACTTGCTTCCAAGACCTTCGGGAAAAAGTGGAGAAGCATTATGGCGTCATAACCTTGGTGCGTTGCCAACTGCAAACTCAATTTAATGTAAGAGGGTGCCAACTTAAGCTATTGGCCCTCTTGCCTTCCTATCAAACGCTTCTCATTCAAGGCAGAGTGTACATTATATTAGCGCTGGACCATAAATCTTCCTTTAGCCAGCCCAGTGTGACCCGTGTTTTGCCTGTCATTGTGCTCCTCCCCTGCCAAGATTCCCCGATGATACTTAATCCCATTTGTGTGTCCCAGCCCTGCTCTCTCGCTGAGAAGAAGAAGACTCGCGTGGGCTCGGTGGTGATGCCCTACATCCTGTCCTCCACCCTGCGTCGCATGTCCACTGTCTCAACCCTCTCCAACGCCTCCTCAGGCCTCTCCAGTGGCTCGGCATCCTCAGACGGACCCTCCTGCATTTCCTCCCAAGAGTCAGTCCCTGCACCCGCTCCCTGCTTCCTCTTTTTACCTTTTCCCCTCCTGTCTGCTTTTGAATTTGTGTTCCCGTGTTGCCTCCACTGTAGAGACTGCTCATTTCAAACAATGATTTTGTCTTTGCTCAAATCACTGTTTGTCTTTCTGATTTGTACATCTCTCTACTTCTCTGTCTCCACCTCTGATGATTCACAAGCAGTTCCTTGTTGTCCCGTCCCAGCGATCGCAGGGCCTCCATTCTGTCCCGCTCAGAGGAGGACAACAGGATTGCTAGGAAGAACAGGAAGGAGTGGAGCGTGAGCAAGTCGCAGGTCTTGCTAGAGAGGCAGTCAGACACAGATGAGGTAAAACCTTATGTGCAGGAGCTATTTTTATATGTATGTTCATCTATTCTCATTTCTATATAAAACATTCATTGTTTCACACAGGTGATTACATAAGCTGTTTACAAGTCTTGGAGAGCATTTCTTCCTAGTACTAAGTTTCTGTTATTCAGTTGTGAAGTGGGGATAGCTCCATTATGCTGGACTGTTTTACATGGAAGCCTATATTTTTTTGTTTTGCACTTTTATTCCAGACGCCTCCAGAGAAGCAGCAGAGGCCCAAGAGTTTACAATTAGGAGACAGACGGCTTACCCTCTCCCTGTTTCAGGGTGTTTCATCCCAGCTCAGCCTGTCTAACCCTCTCAGCCCACTACCTGCTTCTCCACACACGCCGCATACACCACGCAGTTCCAGTATGTAGCAAAAAAAACAAAACATCTACCTTTGTGACAAACACTGCACTGCATGCCATCATTTTATTTTCTTTTAAAAATATGCCTTGCACACAGAAAAGGAGGAATATCATGCCTGCTTACTTTGTGTAAGCACATTCTGGTCTGTAGCCCTAATCAGGTCACACACACACACACACACAGATGCATGCGGTCTGAAAAGCTTTTATTTCCTCTCTCCTCTGGTAGGTTATTCGTCGCTTCTCAGTGACAATGATGCCAATACCATTGACACCCCAGGGACTCCTCCACCCATGCCTCCGAAGAAACACCCGCACGAGATTGACAACCCCAGGTTCTCTTCAGAGGTACATCTGCTTGCAGAAAATAGCAGCCCCACACTAATGCATATTTAATGGCATGTAAACGTTAAAATATTCTGTTTTTTATTTTTATTTGAAGCCCTAACTCAAACTCTCTTTTCTCTTTTCCTCACAGTTCACTCCTCCGCTGCCAGTGAAAATTGAGAGCAAGCCTCCTCCGCCGCCTCCGAAAACGCGGAAGTCGATGTTTCCCTCGTACGAGCACACCCCCCAGTAAGGCTACACCTACGCACGGGCCTTAAAAGTTTCACTAATTCTCTGATTCGGCTGTGATGAAAGCGCAGTTTCATTTGTGGCATTGGGGAAATTTCGCAGTAGGGTACAGATGCAGGACCATCTACGTGGGATGTATGCAAGATTTTCAGCCAGAGAAAAGTTCTTTCTGATGCAAGTCGGTAATAATCCCAAGCACTCCTTTGTTCTGCTTGAGTTTTAGCAGGTTTGTTTTTAAGCCGCAAGGAAGGATATGTGTGGGGTTATTGTCATAATAGTGTACTACTGTGCAAAACGCAACAATGATTTTGGGTGCACAAGTTCACTACAGCCTTGTATTCTGTGTGCTTTTTAAGAGGTAATTAAACAGTGATGCTTTTATTTTTGAAGAAAACATAATGGTATATTTTTTATCTCTCGCAGGGAAAAGGAATGACCAATGTTGCAATGTAATACTTTTGTTTTTATGTGTTGGAGTGACACTGGATGATTTATTTTCCCCCCTTGCTGTTTACCGGCATTCCATATTTGAACAGGAAAAAAGCTGCATTAGACACATGACTTGATCAAGAGCAGGGAATACAATGTACAGAATGTAACTGATTTTTGGAAATGTAGTTATTTTATGTTTGATGGTGGTGTTGATTAATGTTATGATCAAACCCAATTTGTCTATACCACAATGTTTCAGAAACACTGGATGACGTTATTTAATGTGGTACAGATTATACTTTTCTTTGGATGTTTATGATGAACTGAATACTGTAACTGGTGCTTCCAAACTGCATCACATTGACCTTGATGTTCTGTGGAAGTAGATTTCTTGTTAAAGGAATAGTTAGACATTTTGAGAAATACCCTGATTTGCTTTCTTGCCGAGGGTTGGGTATGTAAATAGATACCACTCTCATGTCTGAATGATAAATACATAGCTGGAGCCAGCAGCAGGCTAGCTTAGCTTAAAAACTGAAAACAGCTAGCATGGCTAGAAATAGTTCTCAGTGTGTCCCCCTAAAGCCACAACTTAGAGTTTTTACACCTTGGTTTTTGTACTCATTAAACGAACAAAATGTGACATGTTAATTAGTGAGCTTTATTAGTACTGGGAGGTGGGTTTTGTCTACAGACACAGGTTAACTGTTTCCCCATTTCCAGTCTTTATGCTAGTCTTTATGTCACCTTCAGATACATATTTACTATACAGACATTAGGTAGGCATCAGTCTACACAACTCTGGGCAAGGAAGTAGAGAGGCACATCTCCTAAAATTTCCAAACTGGTCCTTTAAAGAACGCTAATCGCTGTATGGTACAAGTATAAATGCATTTGAAGTTCACTTTAGTTTTATATTTCAGGTGTCGGTACATTTTCTTTTTTAACAGTTCATTATTGAAATTTAAATTATTGTTCCTTGAATTTTTATGTTTCTATTGTTTTTGCACACCCAGTGTGTACAGAGATGGTTTATTTGTATGCAGAGTAATTTGGGTCTAATTTCAGCACACTGCTCTAATGTGCACTGTTTAAATGAGTTTATGTACCTTCAGAGTGCTATATCTATGCATGTAAGCTGTTATGAAAATGATCAAATTGAATACATAATTAAGTTGTCAGTATTTTAGTTTTATTTTTAGATTTTAAATTGCAAGGGATCAACTTTTTTGTACAGCACACAATTCCTAACAAGGATCAAAGAAACTTTATACAAACAATGCCTCAAGAGATTTATAATGATGATTTTTTATGAACAAACTGTTGATGACTGAACAAAAATAAAGATGAGTAAAAAGTCCAGTCCTAACTCCTGTGGTTTTTGTGTGTGTGTGTGTCATTGATTATTTTAGAAAGGCATCTTCTCCATCTCCTAAGTGTGTTTCTGTCAGCATGAAAACAGACTACTCTCTGTGCCTTCACTGGAAACTCGCCGCTCACACAGAGAGTCATTTGGAAGCTGCTGATAGTGTGAAAAATGACCCTTTCAAGCTTAAAACATCTAACAAACTGGCATGAAAGTGGTGATTTATGTATTTCAAATACAATTAGTGTAGGTGTGGGAAAATGATGCCCCTTTAGCTCATGCTGATGCACCAGCTAAAGAGACATTATCTGGGGAGGCTGTCTGCAGGGAGGAGTTTATGAGATGTTTATAGGAGTTGTGTGATGGGTGCTGGTCTTGCTAATCTGGATTGTTAATGGCCTGTTCCTTCCTGTCAGATAGCGAGGTTCGGGATATCGCTCTCCCTGCAAGTCTCAGGAGCAATGACTATTTGAAGTGATGTTCACCCATGCAAGGAGAGCAGTACTGCAACTGCCAGCTTCAGCTGGATGCTCAGTAACATCTCCATGGAAACAATCTCCATATTGTAGACATGTTTATAACTTCATGCTGTATAGAATCTGAAATCAATCACAACAGCTTCCCTCCTTTCATTTATATTACAGGTTTTTCCAGCCTCCTCACAGCTGACAATAAACCAAGGAGATCTCAGTTTCTTAGGTTTGAATTGCTTCTAAGGTCCAACACAGTTTCCTTTGCCCTTAGACAGCACTCAGTAGAAAAGAGTGTGGTACATTTAGTTCTCTACCTACATGCATTTAAAATATACACATGCTACCACACTACAACAGGAAACAGTGTACTTATCTGACAGCTACGTTTCAGGTTAAGATTTTACATAAGATGCAATACAATACATTGTTAAAGATTTCAAACCTTTTTGGCTTGTGACCCCTTCCAAGCTTTATCTAGTTGGGGCTCCTTACTGCATCATTTCACCAATGAGATATTTACTCTCAACTTTGCAGATGATTTCATTTAAGTAGCTGTTTTCAAGACCAAAGAAGTAAAATTATCGAATATTTCTCTTGAAATCTTAATACAAAATACAAAGCAGTTGAAACTAGCTCAATCTCCACCAGCTACAAGTAAAATGCTGGCTACATATGAATGTAAAAGCTTTAACAATCTAAAATTGTTAGAGGGGCCATTTATTTGCTGAAATAGTACTTTCATTTTTGATGCTTGAAGTACATTTTGCCATTAATACTTTTGTACTTTGGCTTAAATGAATTTTTCGATGCAGGACTTTTACTTGTGATAGAGCATTTTTATACTGTGGATGATCTAAAAACTTCTCCAACTGCTGTCATTTCCAGAACAAAATGTCTAAAGAAATCATGAATATTGCAACATGTTGGTCAGTATTTTGTCATATTGAGCTGGAGGGATCCTGAGCCTCTATGTGGAGTGGGATTAGTTGCACTATTGTATCTCTGCTTTGAACCTCACTAGGTGGTGCCAGAGGGTGTGAACTAATGGAGCATTGCAAAGAAGTCTGCTGCATTTTTTTTTAAAAACCTCTATTTACTCAGGGTAGGTTTGCTGGGCATGAGTGCACTTTTCAGGAACGCCCAGCTTCACACCCCCACCCCCCGCCGCCCCCCCACACACAGTTATAGTTACACACCTGGGACCTGTCAAGTGCAGGCACACACACTTCTGTTGAGGACCAGTGAACAGGTACACAAGAGAAGGCGGTGATTATAAGTGCTTTTCCCAATCAAGTTTATTTTTTTCTCTCCTGACTGGTGCAGGAGTTTGGGCCAGTGGCAAACCTCCAGTTACAAACGCACTCCCAGTGTCCCAGCTTAAACCATCTGCAACATGACTGAGGAAAAACTCTTAAAACCTCTGTGATGAAAAAAAAAAAAGAACTCAGGTTATGCGTATACTTTCTTGTTTTATTAATATGCTCTGTACTCTCACCACAGTCACATGTATTTTTTAACATTTTTAGATGGGTACGAAGTTACATCATGTCCAGGCAACCATGCCTGCAGATCTATTTTACAGGCCTGACTATTATTTGTGCTAATGAAATATTAATATTGATAGGTACAGTCTGATGAGTGTGTGATTTGGATGGTAAGGAAGGTGGTTACCTGGCTGCTGTGATCTGTGCACCACTTGAACAGCTCTCTCTTCCCTGGTCTTACCAGCTAACACAGCTAAAATACCTTACTGATGTGAGGAATTGTAATATATGGTGATACAGCAGGACAGTAGTCATTACTGAAATTGCTAGCACAAAAGATAAAAGAATAAGTTACTTCAAAGTTTTTAATAAGTTCAGACAATGACCAATTGATTTCAGCACAAAGACCTTCAGTGCGAAACAAATTGGCTTTTCACTTTTTAACTTTTTCAAGAGTGCTGGGTTTAGCTTTTTGTTCTGGCACCTTCAGACAAGACAAACATGGATATTCATCCAGGCAGACATTAAAGTCATGTATCAAGGCTTTCCAGAGGGTCTTTTTCCCATAGATCAGCACCATGGCGGCGACAGTCGTGTAGATGGACGTGAAGAAGAACGTGAGCATGATGATGTTCTCGTGCATCACAGCTATCTTGTAGTTCACGTACAGGTCGACCACGAGGAAGACAGCGAAGACTGCCACCAGAGACAAAGCCATCTGGATCACCCTCATCTGAGAGCCCAGCTTTGGGGCGTGAGCTCCGTTGGTGCTGGCTTTCATGTTGCGGAGATGGATGGCCAGGTGGATGGAGAGGGAGATGCAGCATTTCGTCATGAGCACCCCCGGCAGCACATCAGCGAGGAGCAGATAAATGACTTCATAAATCTTGCCGGTGCTGGTGTCGGGCATCAAAACCCCACAATCTTTGTTGTCCTGGGTGCTGTTGTTGGCGTGGAACACCACGAGCATCGGCATGCAGGTGCACAGGCCGCACAGGGGGATGAGAAAAACCCCCAAGGTCACATGCTTGAGGATGATATTCTGGATCTGTGTGTAGCAGTGATTAGGTGTGTTCACCAGCTTGGTGCTGTAGTAGAATGTGAGGAAGCTGGTGTCCCACATGATGGTGAACTTGAGGCTGAGGATGAGCAGAAACATGATGGTGTAGGGCATCTGAGCGATGTGACACTTACTGTCCACCTCGGCCATGGTCATCCAGAAGTAACAGACCAGCTGGTGAAACATGTCAGCCACTGACAGAGCCATGATGATGGTTTCACTGGGACTCCATTTCTTATTCTGCCTATAGTTTAATAGACTCATAAAGGAGATATAAGCATTGAAGAAGACAGTTGTGACAGCAAACAGACCTGTCAATGCCCAGAGCAACACTTTACTTGCCCCATACATAATGATAATCTTTACCCCAAACACATCTGCAGTGTAAACTTTTATGAGAATAACTTAATCTTTAAACCTCTGTGTGCCACTCAGCAGTCTGTGTGGGGTTCTGAAGTGTTTTGTTTTGCTGTGTTCAAAGAGATGACAAGAAGGCAGAAAATTATGCACACACACTCCAAACCAGACGATTCTTCATTTCTGCCACAGAATGGAATCAGTCACAGTTTGTCACTGGGGCCTGGGGAAAAAGATTCACACATTTAGCTTTTGAAATACATAAAACGAATCCAAATAGGCTCAATTAAAATCTATTATGGTTAAAGATATATGTGAAATCTGCATTTTAGGTGGTCATATGCAAAAGAGCAGCTGGGGTAAGAAGGTTAGAGCAATTACGGTAAGAAAAATCTTCCATTTTTACCTCAGACAAGGCTCCCTTGAGTCAGATAAGGCTTTTTATCACTCTGAATCCTACTCAAGGTTTCTCTTTGCCTGCTCGTCGTCACAATACGTTGTCTGACTCAATACCTTTGGCTGCAGCTTAAGAATCCTTTGTTTTGTTTTGTTTATCCAAGCATTAAGCCTAGCCTGGAGTTGTCTGCAGGATGCACACAGCAAGGTGAAGTCCTTGGATTTAAGTGTTCCTTGACTGGGATTTATATAGGAGTGTTAGATATGATTTACATTGGTTAAGACCGCAGGTGGTGGTGGTGGAGGTGTATTTGCATTGACATAAGGATGGGCAGGATCTGCGCTCATTATGGATATCCGGTTTACTGTATGTTGATCAGTACAGCATGACACATGCAAATGGTTATTCCTGCAGCTTGGTCGCATATTTACAAACACCAAACCGCACATGCACACACACACACACACACACACACACACCAATTTACCTGATAAGAACAGCAAATCACCTTTGAATCACCTTCAGGAGACTTGCAAATGGAACACCTTATCACTGAAGTTTGTGCCGTAGAGGACACTGACTTTGTGGACATACATTTAACATGATGTCGACTCAAATTATATTTCACTTCTTAAAATATTTCCTCTTTGTTTGACTAACATACACAGCTATCTAATAAGATCCTAATTATATAAGCATTCAACATGGCTTTCTAAGGTCTGTATCCACAGTTTTCTCCACAAATAACACCTTATTGTAATGAATAGCTAATATACCAAACAATCCAAAGCCAGATTTCAAGGCAAAATTTTGTCTTTTTGCACAATAGCATAAAAAATCTCTTTTTCATACTCAAGCTCTTTGAATCTAGATGTGAAAACACACTCTGCCTTTGCTTTTTTTTTTCAAATAATTACTATGCTAACCCTGTTAAAAGTTCTGTCTTCTAAGAAAGTTATTATTAAAGGAAGAGATTATGTGGTTTCCGACTGAGGTTGGCAGACAAGTATTTGTAATTAATTACTGTGTCCCCAGTTCATGCATGGATCAAAGGACAGACTTGTACATGCACATAAAAAGGGGGCCTTTGTTCACAGAGAACTGGTCCTGCTGATGGATGCACACTTCTTAAAAAGTTTGGAATTGAGCAAACAGAGAGATACAGACGTGGATATGATACAGAGTGCAAAGTGCTGCCGGGTTTTAAGAAAAGCTAATTTAAAAGCGAGAGAAGCGTGTCTGAAATTTAAAGTCTAATAATGATGCTTTTTATTTCTACACTGTTTTCAGTCAAATGCCCAGGCTCAACTTGATTAGTGCAGGATGCTCCCTTCCCTTAATGGGAGCCCTGGGCAGAATGTATTACTGAGGGCCCACCAACCTTCACCACTTCTAGTGGGTCTTATTAATTCAACATACACCCTCTAAAGATGGGATCAGGCCAATACAGGCTCTTTTGAAGAGAGGTGGGGCTGCAGGCACAGTGCTGACTCTGCCTGCTGACAGTGGCATCTGCAGGTTAGTGCCTCAGCTACAAACTGTTACTCTAATAACTACTTTACTGGCTGATTTGCAAGAATTGGAGAAACAAACACAAACAAGGTAATTTTGTGGCGCTTTGTTCTGCAACAAGTTTCCAAAAAGCAAATTCATATAAGAGGATCAGATGCAAAATTGACTTCACTGTCTCCCAATATTCTGACTCACAAGCAGCTTAAAGTTCGAATTCATATTGATCCATTTACAACCCTAAAAATATCCAGTCTCCTAACTGTAAGATATGAAATTTGTACATGTTTATGCACAAGGATCGGGATCGGAACACCTCATTTTGCACAATGTTTATTTTTAATGATCTCTCCAAACTCTCCAATGTAACGACCCTCTCTAGCTAAGTTGTAATTGAACCTCTGGACATATAATTTAACTGTTTTTATACCTAATTTTGCATGTTAAAACACAATGTCTGATTTCATTATGATGCTAAAAAATACAACTCACTCAATTAACTTTAGTAAATGATTCCTCCCCTTGTTAAAAATTTTTTATTGTACATATTCAAAAAAAAAAAAAAAAAACAGTTATAGACTGATTGAGTTACATATGCGTCATAGAAAAAATAAAATAAAAATACACCATTTTTACTCTGTACATGTACCTACAGTTTTAGCTTAATCAGTATATAATAATGAGTTAGATTATGAGAACCTATTCTTGTTTTCAACAACAGTGATGTGGTACAGCGCATCATGAAAGTCAGCTAGTCGCACATTTATGTTTATCCCACAGCTGAGGTAAGAATTTGTGAGTCCCCAGTAGTTGTTTACCAGCACTCCCATTGTTCTCCACTTAATATTGCACCATTTGTCACAAACATACTATACAGAGAGAATTTTTTACAAGATGCTTTATCTTAAAAGTAAAAAGTCTTTTCCTCATAGGCTGTAGTTTTATATTAAAGATAGAGAGTCCTTGATGCATGTGGATTGTGGTTACACAGGGTATCCGTATTTATGGTCATATTGGAGATGAGCAAGTTTGCCCCCTGGAGAAGTTGGCGGTGACATCCCATTACTCCCGTCTGTGTAGATGACACCGTTTCCAGATTCATTGATACTGGGCAGGTGGTTCCCAGCAGAGCTGTAGTGCACCCCGGGGTGGGTGCGGTACCCCAACACTGAGCGGAAGCTGGAGTTTCTGCTGGAGGGTCGGCTCTCTGGGGCCGGGGCGTCCTCCCTGAGGAGACAAGTCACACAAGGTCTCAATCAGATGATCCAGTGATTTTTCTATTTTTTCATGCATGCTTTGAAATCTTTTCCAGCCCTGATATAATACCTTATTTCATTTGCGACCTCTTTCTCATAGCGACGCTTATGGCAGCAGCAGATCAGGAGCCAGATGAGAAGCAGGAGGAGGAGAAACAGCAAGAGAGCACCAATCACCGCTCCAACTATGACACCCACCTTGTTGGTTGCTGGAAGAAAGGACATGGTGCTTTAGGGTCCAACAAGTGCTGCTCTCATTCTTTAAATTCCATCTTTAGCAAGAGGTTTACAAGTGATTTTGCTGCAACATTCAAAACACGCAGAAGTAGAATAAAAAGGTACCTTTAGGATATAAGAGTTTTAAGTACCTAGGAGGATAAAATTAAATGATGATATCATAGACTTACGGTTATATGCACGCAGTGCATATTTGCACTGTGCACTGCCAACAGCATTTTTCACCTCACACACATAACTCCCAGTGTTGCTGTCTGTATGGTTCCTTATCAAAAGCTCCCCAGACTGTGGGTCTTAATGAAAGAAGACAGCATTCAGTACAAGTACATTATATAAATACAGCATCATGACTGTGTGTATCTGCTTTTAGAAAATCCTTTTTGTCTGTTAGGTTCCCTCCTCACCCTGGGTTGCAGTGGGTGGCATCGGACCTCCGCTCTCTCTCCTCCACACATAAGTGAGAGGAGTGGATCCCTGAGAGGATTTGCAGCGGAGGGAGACTGTGCCACCTTTCTCCTCGCCATCTTCAACCCAACACTTTGGCACCGATGGCGGAACTAGTGAGAGAAAATAAACACATGGCACAAAAACTTTTATTTATTTCTTTTTTTAGATTTATTCATCAATGCTTTGGCTCATTGAAGGACAGTTAAAGGTGTGAAAGAGCAGGTCTAGGTATGGCTACAGGGAAAGGTGTGATTCCCCGACTGACAGAGGGAGAGAAACTAGAAACAGCCTAAGCATTCTTCATGAATAAGAGCTTTGAGAAAATGAACAGGTAAAACCGGTAAAAAGGAATTCCTCCTCACCCATCACCACCAGAGTGACTTTCCGTGTGTCGACGCCCGGCGTCTTCTTGACCTTGCACTGGTAAGTGGCTGTGTCTGAGGGCCTCACATTTGAGACAGCGATGGAAGCGTCTCCCTGCTTGGGGTCCCCGATGAAGCTGACCCTCCGGGTGAAGCTGGGGTCGCCATAGTGGTGTGTCTGGCCTCCTGAATATGATAAGATCTGAGATGCAAAGACTGCATTGAGTGATCTTCAAAGCAGGTTTTTCCACTAACACTAACCACCACTATAGCTTGCTTAATGCATTCTCAACCATCCCAGACAGCTTTTTCTATGACATGTCTCTGTGTTCTCAAACATACACGCACCAGTTTGTCTTTCTGCGTCATGTCTGGACTGACGTTGGACCACTCAATGTCCAGCTCTCCTGTGTCTTGGGGGCCAGGGGTGAAGGTGCATCCCAGGTTGACTGTGTCATACTGGGGTTTTTGAATGGTCTGTGGCCCCGAGGATGTTATCTCCATCGCCTGTGTCACATCTGATGGGCCAGAAAAATGTTGGTCAGTTTTGTTCATCTCGTAACATACAGTTCTTCCTCCCCCTGATTTTCAAAACCATCTACACAGGCTAAAAGACCAACAGAAAAAAACTAATTTCTCTCTCTAGACGCATTAATATTTTTTCCCAGTTAATGACATTCAAGCTCTGGGCCTGTGCTCGTAAACAGTCTCAGAGTGGAGAAGGAGTGCTGATCTGAGTCTAATTGGCCTCTTAAGTCAAACTGAGGATTTGAGGGTTTAGATCTGGAATAGGAGTAAAAGTGTTTTTTTTTTCTTTTCGCAAAAACGAGTTACGTATTAATTTAAAACTCTCAAAGCTCATTAATTGGCAGAAGTATATTAGTAAATGATGATGAAAACTGAATAGATGAGCAAATATGAAAAATACACTCTACAAGAGGCAGTTAAAAGCTGTCTCGGTGTTGACACACACCCTTCTGACTCATTGTTTACAGACGTGGACTTTAATTACTCATGATAGCTTGACTTTTATAGAAAGAACTCGGTGCTGATTATTATCATTATGCGACAACACATTTCAACAGATTCAAGTCATTTATCTTGATAATACTGTCGTTCAGCTTCTCAGAAAATGTCTTCTCTTCTGTTTAACCTTCGCTAAATATCTAAATGGAGCATGCTGATAAATCAAATCAGCCTCTCCTTTTGACACTGCTCGTCATTAAATCCACTATAACTGTGTGAAAGCACTTTAATGCAGCTGCAGCAAAACAAAGTATGTCAGAGGTGCTTATGAAAGCCTGTAAATGGCAGATGTGATGAAGGGAGACTGAAAAAAGCTCAAATTAGTCAGTCAAATGTTTATAATGTGAAAACCCCCCTTGGGCAAAACACTGTGATCTCAGGAAGACATGTTTCCCGTGTGGAGAGGCAGCTAAACTAACTTTGCCAAGTGAGCACAGTCACTAAGCTTAATACAAAGAGCTGCAAATATTCAAATCCTGTGCACCTCCTCATTGGCCCAGACAATAGGCTCGGATAACACTTTCCTCTCGGTTCACTACTGGAACTGCACTGCAACTTAAAGAATTAATCAAGGGACCAAACACTAAACACTTCATCTAATGAGGTGGTGCAAAATGAAGATTTAGAAGGTTTTTGTTTTGCATGTACTCCGTATTTACAGTTTTTATTTTCACTCTGCTGCATACATTTGATTTAATTGTACTTCTGTTTTTTTTATGTGCTTTGTATATTAAACTCGGTAGCTTGGATGGAGGCCCGAGACTAATTTCCCCGCTGGGGACAGTAAAGTCTCTTAAGGTCTCACTTTACATATCCACACAGCAGCTTGACCCTCAGCAAAACAGCAAAAGAGGTATGAATGCTATGTGGGGGTACATGTCAGCCACCCGCATTATATATACATGGTTCAGTGAGTGTGTGCAATGCAGTTCACTCAGTAACATTACTGTCACATCATTGGCTGAGAGCAGAGAACTGGCCAGTGTATTGTGTGAATCACAGACTGGTATCACCCAGAGAAATACACCTGTTATGTTAGTGATCATACATTCTCCGCTCTCCATGTTCAGAATAGTGAAGTCTTACTGATACACGAGCAGGCAACAGGGGAAAAAGGCAGATGTGATATTTGCTACTTGTCAGAAAGCTAGGACACACTGAGGAATAACATTAGACTCACCTGTCTGCAGCTGAATTGTTACCAGAATCAGCACGACCACCTTTAGCCTCACACTTGTGAATACAAACTCCATCACAACCCTGAGAGCAAATGCAACATGACGAAAGAGTGTCATTTGATTTACTGTCTTCTGTCTTTGAATGTTTATATTTGAATCATAATTTCATAGGAATGAAAACATCTCTTCTGTAAAGTCCACCTCTCTAACACAGTTGCTTATCTTAAACCTAACATGCACATTGGAATGAAAGGATTACTCCTCTCTCTCTTTGTTCCCCCATTTGTTAGCGAAGGTCTAGGTTGAATGTGAAACAAGTAGAGGTTGGACAAACTGTTTATCTCTTAAGTACACTCTACTAAGAAAATCAAATGAGAGTTCTCTGGAACAATAAAGGCATAAGGGGAAAATAATTTTTGACATACCTTAAAGTGGAAAAATAATTGATAGTAAAAATATGTCCTTCGAGGCCCGTCTGTGCTTCAGTACTGGTGAAGCTTGCTTATTTTGTTCTCAGGTGAAACTCAGCAGCACTAACTATGGCCACACCCTCTCTGTCCATAGTGCATCTGTTGGCCACTCCTCAAGTTGGGAACATGTCCAAACTCTCACAGCACCAAATAACAGGTTTGTGTTTGTGAGTTGGAAACATGTTCAATGTCTTACATACTAAAATATAAGAATCAGAAAAGCACAAATAAATAAATAATAATAATAATAAAAACAAAAACAAAAAGTAAAAACCAACTTGTTAGTCTCCCTGTGGGTATTTATTATCTAACCACACAGTAGCTAAAGCCAGGGATTAATGATTACCTGCCTGTGTGGAGTAGTTCAGCAGCTATGTTGCTGCACTGCTTTTTTTTTACAGGCTGGTCAAGATATCTGTCATCTGTCATTCCATAATAGTGTGTATCAAAGCCTCTTGTGTGCCGTTGTGCCTCAGTACAGGATGTGATGGAGTTGATTTCTCAAAATTATTACATTTTTTTGTATGGCAGTTCTGCTTTAGGGTAGTTGAACAGTAATGCCACTTCTTTATGTGTGAATGGGCCTACAAATTGTTGCCACATTTCCCCCGACACACCCTCCTGACACACCCATGAAAACATACTCATTGTTGCAGTTGTTGCTCACAGACAGAGTGTGGACAATGAGATGTATGCAGATTTGTACTGTCAACACAGTGACAGATTTGCAAAGTGCAGAGTAACTATACTGCAACTGCTGCAGTGCTCAGGCTGTAAATAAAGCATTTTATTACACGATTAAGCTTATCACGGGAATCACAACTAGCCTGAGTTATTTGAAGCATCTCACATCCTCTTATCAGCTGAGAATGATTTACCAACATGGTAGTTAAACAGCTCCAGTGGACCTGAGTGGTTGTTGTGGTTTATTATATCATCTGTTCTAATGTATAAAATCTCACTGTGGCTGATGATCCTAAAAAGAAAAGAAAGAAATGTTTGAATTAAGTTAGATGGGCTGGTGAAATTGTTCAGTATTGACTGTGTGAGAGTGTACAGTATGGGATGTGAGCATGGAGCATGACGTTAGCCATTAGGAAACTTAAGTGCTGGGTTAATGCGATCCTGCCAATAATGTTCATTAAGGAGATGAACAAATTAGTTACGCTGAGGATGAAACATGATCAGGAAGCAAATTTGAACTCAGCACCACCACCCCCTGCTCTTTTGTTGCACTGTGTGTTTGCAAGTTACACCTCCGGCTTCATGCAGCGCGCATGAGTGACGCCATATCTATAAATCTGTGCATGAGTTTCTTCATGAACGATTCTGCTAATGTTAGGGCGTGTATGCGGTATGGCTGCTTTACCAGCAGGTGGTTAATTGCCTAACTCCTTCCCTCTGGTGTAAGAGGGGGTTCTGGCACCGGAGCGTTGCGCTGAACAGACTGCGTGACAGGACAAGGCGGGACTGAACAGACAGTACTGGGACACTGCACACGACCACCATTAAGACTTGAAGGAGAGAGAGTGTGAACAAGCATGATGAATACGTTTGTGATCACTGACCTGAATCTGCTGAACTTGTTGCGTCTCTTTCACAGCACCCTTTTTTCTTACCCAGTGCTTTCTTAATTACCCTACCAAACTTGGTAGATGAGGAGTAGCCAAACTGCAGCTTTGTCTTTACAGCCAAGGCTGGCTATAACCTCATCTATCTTCCCAGATTTGGCAAAGGAAGCCTAATCACACCACAGGGTAGAAGCAAACAAACCACCTTGACAGATGTCCAAATTACAAGTAAACAACCTAGCAGAAGAGGCAAACAAATGACCAAAACAGGGGAGGGGAGAGGCTACAGAAAGGCTGGGCTTGCCAGCAGCCATACTGAAATAGCACAGCAGCGTGAGTCACGGTGTGTCAATGTCAGGGAGCCAGTTAGGCACATATATTCGTCTTTTTAAGGTGGAACGCCACTGGGACAAGGATGGCGCTTCTGGCAGAGGGAGGCAGTCATTCAGCCCCTCAAAGAGCTACGTGAGAGGAATACAGCCAGCACACTGTGGGCCACACACCATATTCATGACCCCCCTGAATCCCAGCAATTAAATGTCCACTCTGACTGTGAAATTGATTTTTTTTTTTCTTCTTTTTTTCATTTTTTTCTCCTTTACAAGACAAGACATCGTTTTTCACAGATGTCCAGCCCATCATAAGTATATACTCTGCAGCCTGGGCTGTGTTAGTTAGACCATGCAATAATGAGTACAGAGGTAGCATCATTATAAGTGTTGTCAGTTATCATCCAGTTCTAGCTTCTGTCTTGTTATACAGTGAAACTGGTATGATTACTCCCCCTCTCCAAGCAGAGTGTGTTTTCAGCTGCTCCTGCCCTGCATGCTTTCTATGTGCCATGCTGCAGAATAAATAATAAAGCGGCAAATGAAGGGATTCCTCCCAGCCTCTGTAATTCTTTATCACAGTAAGTAACCTACTAAGAAAAGGGCACATCTCTTATCAAAGCATGCTTGAATGATGCTGGACACAGCTGGACAAAATCCCATTGGCTGCCTACAATGCCTCCATTCTGTAGAATTAATGATACTGAAACTAGTGCAACCAGAGACAGCATTATCATGATTTTATTTCTACATCTATAGCATTGAAAGGGGATATAAAAGAAAAAGAGGATGAGAGCAAAAGAGAAAAAGAGAGAGAAAGATTAACCTCAGTTCGAAAACACAACATCCCACACTACCTGGGCTGAAATCTGTGAAGGGTGAGCAGGGTTACTAAACTGAATAGGCACCAAGGACACAAATAGAGAGTGTTTTTGTGCCAGTAAATCACTTCCACACTGAATCTCTGTCCGCATGTGGACAATTATGGAGAGTTATATCACCAGCAGAGAGTCCATCTAACCAAGAACGTGTGCCAAAACCTTATCCTGTCCGTGCAGACAAAACACTTCCTGAGGATTGAAATTAAACAGGTGCAGTTAAATCCACGTGAAACAAGCAAAGGCTTGCCGGTCCTGCCTCATTTACAGCACGCTGCTCCTCGGGCCTGCCTAAACTTCTAACCTCTGAACATGAAAAGGAAGGGGCTCAATGAGAAATTCTGTATATGAAATAGAAAAGTAAATGGGAATTTATCGTGTATTTACTACTCCATCCCTCCCTCAGTTCACAAGCTGCCCACCCACATATTCCCCCGCACGTACACACACACACAGCAGCCTCCAGCAATATGAGCATAGATGGTGGACCCCATAATCCAATAAGTTGTGCTTCTTGTGCTAAACCCAGTGAAGTCTGGCACACAGAGAGAGTCCATGGAGAGTACAGTCCCCTAAGCCTTGCTTGCAGGAGTGGGATGGAAACTGTGTTCTCTGATAAAAAACTTCAGATCTCTCTCCCCCTCTCTGCTACTACGATAGCTCATATTTCCCACACACATTGGGGAATTATGATATAATGATGTAATTTAATGCTGACTTCTATCTTAACAAAAAAAAAAAAAAGAAATTAAAAGGAACATTCCTGGAATAACAGCCTGGTCCACCGACTGTGTTATGGCAAAAGACTGGTGATGAAAATGAGCATGATGTTATGCTTTATTGTCTGTTGAATCCTCATTCAATAAAAAAAGCAAATATTCATTTGGAAAGGAAATTATTTCGGCAGAATTGAAACTCAGCTGAATGGATTCGCAGACATGCTTGGCAGTGCTTGAAAGCAGTATTATAATTCGTAGAGTAACGGCAATTTTCATCAAAACACTAACAATAGTTTGTGGAGTAGCATTTGCATTCTTTTGATGCTCCTTGTCCTTGTTCTCTGTCACAGCAACAAATTAGTGAACTCAACTTTGGTACAGTCAGACACTTAGGGTCAATGCCAGGCAGGAATAAAAGCAAACACAAGACACTCACACAGCAATTACATACATGCTCATGCTTGTGATACACATTTTGAGAAGACAGTCCTTTCACTGTTTTTGCCATTTACAAACAGCTGCTCTCCAACTAAAGCTTAACCTAAAACTAATCCCAGTTCTACACTTAGATGTAAGCCATACCTTAAATATGTAGTTCATTTGGGGAAACCTGTTTACTTGTTTTCAGAGTATAAAAATAACAGGTTAGCTCAGCTAACCAGCTGCTGGTTCTAGCTGCTAATAGCGCTGAGCTTTGATCTCAGTATACAGTCCATGTGGCAAACATGTTTGTTTGTGTGTACTTGACATCTCTCCAATATTTACTCTTTAGCTAAATGCACCACTATGTTCACAAACTTTGTCTATCTGCGGTGTTGGTCCTGGTCAGGTAATGTAGAATCTGTTTTAGATCCTTTTCAGTGAAAACAGGTAGATAGGTGCTGTAAGACTGAACCAAAACAGTCAAGTTGTGGCTCCTGAAATCAAAACTATGAGCTAAAAGATCCTAAAACACTGGGAACTGCAGAGTCAGATGATAATCCTCTGTGGGTCTGTCAGTATGAACGATCTTACACATTACACATTTGATTCATTGTTAAAAATAAAGATATTGATTAGAACAGTTTGAACATATTATTAATCTTAGCACAATCCTGACTTTAACCTTAAATCAAACTGCAAACCATAAAGTAGCCTGTTAAGAAGCAAGACGGGGCCGGAAGACATTACACAATGACCTCACTTAATACTCTGAAGGTCTCTCTCACTCACACACAGACGTACACACCCACACCATCTATCCAGATGAATGAGTGGTGTGGGTGGTTTGCCTGCACTGAACTGAGCTGCCAATTTGAAAAGGAGAGAAAAAAAAAGAGTTTTGACAGAAGTCTGGTGTGATAAAAAGGAATAAATCAGACAGAAATACTCGATTTGTGATTTTACTGAACTGTGAACTCCAACCACAGAAACTCATACTGTATTCCACATCGGACACACAGATGCAGAATATCTCACGGTTCAAGAAGGATTAGGTGGGCACGACCACCCAATCTGTGCAGTTTCTCTCCATTGTTCAGATGAGGAGTTGGAAACAATAGTGCAGGTTCTGGTGATGCAAACAACATAACACTGCTTTAGTTTGCAAAATCTTGCAAATTTATACCTAGTTGTTATTTGAAGAAAATATTAATAGTAGACATAATTTAAACAGTCTGCTCTTCAGATTTTTTTTACTGCTTCATATCTTTTTTTGTCATTTACATCAGGCTATAGATTCTCATCCACATCAGAGCTGATATTCCACCACACGCTGGCTGAACACCAAAGTTCTGTGTGTCTTGGATTTCTTCATGAGTCAAAATAAACACACCAGGCTTTGGAAAGAACATGTTGTCTTATTTGCTATAGAGCAGTTGAAACATTGTTGTAGAGGAATTCAATATCTGGACTGTGTATGTGTGATAAGGTACTGTATGCTTGAGCAGTTGCTTGGGTCATTCCTCATCAAGATGTTTAATGAGTGTTTTAATGACTCACTGTGCAAATTAGCTGAGAGACTTTGATGAGGTTATAGACTTTCAGAGATGTCCACTTGCTTCAGTCTGCATCTTATTGATAAAACCTTGCCTCTGCATTGTAAGTTTTATTAATATAGATTTGATATTTTATCTTTGGTGAGAGGTTACATATTGTGCTTTGACTATAACTGTGGTGCTGTCTGTCATGCACTATTTCATAATTTGTGCAAATAACATGTTCCACCCGCCATATTTAAATTGTTTTACTTGCAAATTAAATTGGATGGGTTTACTTAATTTAATTATAAATGCATTGTAGGGAGCCATGGTTTTTAATCAGGACTTTGTAAACAGAAGAGTTCTCAACCTTGCAGGCTAAATACTTGCAGCCCTGTCTACTAGATTCAAAGTTTCAATATAAGTCTTTTATTCTGTATTTATCTTATCAACAAACCCTGTGAAAAGACCATACCAACAAAGAGATCCTTCTAACAAGTATTGCCTGTTTAGCCAAAGCTTGATGAAGCTTATTTTTCTGTACTATTGTTATCTAAGAACACATTAATGAGCCACATGGTTGTGCTGGGTGACATATACCTTCACTATAATAAAAATGGGCACTTTTTGGGGACAATTTCAAATACACCGTCCATAGAGCTCCAAATCCGCTGTAGAAAATCACTCCCAACAAATGGACTTTTTACTCTTGTTTAATGTCAATAAAAAAAACACAGTGCTCATCTGTTTTAGGTAATTAACCTGTTTAGCCTTTTTAGCCATGTTAGCAGCATTGCAGTAAGGATGACAACATCAGTCTGCTACAGGATGAATCTTAATGAGTTTGGTGATCCCCTTACTTTTCCTTGAGCAGCACCACAAGGTTGACATTTGTGGTCTTGAGTGAAATGACCATCAACCATTAGATGGATGCCATAAATAGTATGTCACTCTCAGGATGAACTGAAATACTGTGACTTTATTAAAATACAGTATTTCAGTGGCTTTGCATTTACCTGGGTTTATTGCTAAACTAACATGGTAAATGCTCTACATGATAAATACCAGCATGTTAGCATGCTGACATTAGCAATTAGCTCAAAACAATGCTGTGCCTATAAATACAGCCTCAAAGAGCCGCTAGCTTGGCTGTAAACTTTTAGTCCTGTTTAAAAATTAAAGATTTATATCTTCTGTAGGAACACATGGGCTTGGGGCTGACAGCCACAGAAATGCTGGGAAGTCACAAAATAACACACTGATGGTTTTATTTTTTTGTGAGAGACAGCGTCTCGAGATAACTTCTGTTGTGAATTGGCGCTATATAAATAAATTTGACTTGACTTGTGAGATTTACTGACAATAGCAAAAGTGATAGAGTATCACCAGCCTTATCCTTTAACAGTAAGAAACAACTGACAGGAACTTTACACTGCTGTAAATATGCAGATCAGTGCAGCGACTAATTTATGAATTTATTACATGACCATGTTTTATTTATTTGTATGCTGCTTCTGCAATTCAAATGCACATTGTAGATGCCATGTACAGACGACAGCATGTTAAAAAGTTATGGTAATATTTCTTACAACTCCCAGAAACTCCCAGACTCCACAGTTGTCCTTCAGAGTTTTGTTCCAAAGACATGTCAAACACACACATTTCAACAAAGACCAAATGAAAACCCTCCTGTCTCTTGGTAATGTCAGCTCACTTGTTCCTGCATGCATACATGCATTTTTCCATGCGTGCCTGGATTCAAATAAATGAATGAATCTCTTTAAAATGTTAAAATATCTCTCCACTGTAACCAGGCAAAGCAATTTGCTATGACAACACTCTCTGCACATCACTACACAAATTATCATAACATTATAGAGATGACTGCATTAAGGACAGAATGCATGAATATTACAGCAATGTTTTAATAAAAATATTTACATGTTGCATAAGATATTAAAATGGAAGTCATGCTAATTGTATCCAAATAAAATAATTCAACAGATACCCAGCTGTGATTAATGGTATTATTTGGAGAGCAATCAGGGTGCTCAAGTCAACAAAAAGAAATTCTCATCAGCTAGCCGCTACTTAATTAATTCACTATTTGTCGCTGAAGTAATCACAACACTCATAATGATTTACAGAAGCTCACTTGTGTCTTTGAGAAGCACAATGCCAAATGTATCTCATAGTAAAGCCCTCATTCATAAATATCATGAGTTATAGATCAGACTGTGGAAACACAGAGCAATCATTACTTCAGCTGATTAGTGTGGCATCTGACTGTGGAGAGGTCTTATATTGTATTCTATAGATGACACATGGTAAAAAGCATTTCTCATTCTGGTGTGAGATTTTGAAACATTCAGAAAAATAATCACTGTTGTCAAACCATAGCAATTCTCACTAAAAGATACCTCTTCAACAAATGATCAATATTTGATGCATGTTTTGTTTTTACAGAGAAAACCTAAAAACAACAAGAGCTAGCAATTTAAATCAACTGCGAGGAGGAGTGTTTGCGACAACACTAGCTGTGATGAATGATGGTCGTGAGTCTTTTGACTGTCACCCCTAGGACTGCAATTATATAAATACATATAAAGACTGTCCTGTTTGTCTACTGAAATTATTTGTGAACAAGTGGCAGCTTTACTGTCAACTGTCCCGTTGGCCAAAATGAGCAATACACTGCAGATGGATTCATGGAGGACGGAGCTATGACCAGGAGATCTGTTTCTCAAGCCAAAAAATGTCAAATGACAAAACATTGTTGTTATGACACTACTTTCCATTATAATATTCATCCACTTCTGCTGATGGATCTTTGCTCTAATTAGCAAACAAGCTCTGCTGAAAATGTGCTTTTATTATTTATGCCATGGCATTGGTCGTGCCAGACTGATGCTGATGATGTCACAGTTCTTTGGTTGCCAACAGAAGTTGATAGATGCCACAGATTACTCAGTGCCACTTCATAAACAACTAAAGAGGAATCCACTGCAGTGGGATCATTCAGGGCCCTGTTGGGGAAATCCCAGCTGCCATAAGGTGCGAAGGCAGTTAAAGGCAGTCAAACCTCAGTGATCCAACAGCAATCCACCACCCATTCCTTCCTGTGTAACTTGTTTTTTTCTGCCCTTTAACAACCTTTGCAGTGGAGTCTCAGTGGTAATAAAGATGGGTTTGGTACTTTTTATCTTTATTAGGGAGTTTCAGAGCACTATGGCACTGTATGCCTCTGCTGCACTAATGCTGCCATCATTCATGCGGTAGCAGACAAGCCCACAGCATTGAGCCTGAGGGACTTCCGTCAAATGGAGGCCCTAAGCAGAAAAAATTTAATAAGAGCAATATTTTACAGCCGTTTATAATGGCAGTGTTTGTGGTTCTGCTCTTACATGCATTATGTTGGAATCACAACAGTAAGAGGTGTAAAGACTGCCTGTTTTACCACAATTGAGTGTGGTAAAACATGTTTTTCCAGAGTCAAGTTTAATACCTGATCCACTTCCAAATGACCAATCATATTGCATTTTATTTCAGCCTGATTTAAAATACCAACACTGGAAATAGAAAGAATCTGAACAGGATGTGGAGATTTTACATATTTTATTTATTATTGTTATTTTTTGTTCCAGTTTTGTCAAGTCAGCATGACTGTCAATCACATAGGCAGCTGTCAAATCACAAGACTGTCTTTGAAAGGTTTGAGTCCTATGATGTGTGTGTGTGTGTGTGTGTATTGGTGTGCGAGGCTACCAGACAGTGAGGATTTCTTTTGCAGAACTGAGCGACTTTCCTTTTTTTTTTTTTTTCTTACCCCTGAAGTGGATCCTCAGTGGACACTGCCACAATGTCTTTATTATAGGTACTGTAGTGATGTTTTATTACTCAGGAAACAAAAATGTGACTAGGTGTGCTGCTTATAAATCTTATACATTTAATTGTTGTTGGCTTTTGGTTGATTTCCCTGGTGTGGAAAGCAGAGTTGTTGAGGAAACAGGGGAAATAAATCAAAGAAACAATGAAACAATGAGGTATCTCAAAAGAAAGCACTATATTACTGTTACATCATACAGTCTGCATGTACAGTGTATGTTAGACACAAGATGACTTAATCCAAGCTCTAAATCTGTGGCTACAAGTTATATAAATACTACTTAAGGCTCTAAATGTAGCAGACATCTTGTCAAAAGGAAGTAAAACTGCAGCTTTAAAGGTCAAGCTGTTAACTGGGTTTATGCTTCAAATGATTTCCCGATGTTAAGTAAACCAAAGCTGCTCTGGGATCACTTACCATGGATGAGAAAGTGACTCATAAAATGTAATAAATTATAACAGATATTTAGAATAACCCCACCATTTCAGGCTCTTACAGTGTCACACAACATTGCCAAAAGGATTTTACAGTAATAAAAAAGCTATTTTATTGTGAAAACCCTTGTGAATACTGGAATCATTACAGAAACACAAATCACGAAAATGATACAGATATTGACCAGACAAGACCACACAGTGAATATAGCTTTTGACTGATGTAAGTGTCAACCTCCGACTGCTTTAAGACAAAATGTAGAGCAATCTAAATTCTTGCTTTCTCATTAAGCATCCTGTGTATGTTCAAGTTTCAAGTGAGTAATGAATTGGAAAGATGAAAGGGAGAGAATATATTATGATACAAAATCATTTTCTCTGAAGCTATTTCAAAAATTCTTTCTGGTGACACTCTAACTGCTGCTGTCCTCTTGTTGGAACAGTGATGTTACTCAGAAAACAGCTTGATTTGACAGCACTCAGAGGTGTTTCTGACCACCACCACTTTGACATGAACAAAAAAGCTCTCTCTCTCTCCCTCTCTCTCTCTTCTCTGAGGGCTTAACTGGGACACATAACAAAGGCTGTAAAGCATTAGTATTCAAATGAATTTTACAGGTGACATACAGTGCACAAAAGGTGGAATAACAGAGAAATACTGTTTTGGAGCACAGGAGACAGGACAACTTTTTTCCCCCCTAAACTCTGACAACTGTCTTTGAATGCC
The DNA here is from genome assembly GCF_001640805.2 of Lates calcarifer. Lineage (NCBI taxonomy): Eukaryota > Metazoa > Chordata > Actinopteri > Centropomidae > Lates > Lates calcarifer. The sequence continues at coordinate 17,324,941 of NC_066845.1, forward strand.
TTCATCCTTCACTGACTCAATTTTTAGATGACGCTAATCATTTGAATTTAACAGCCTGGAACTCATTATTTTGACTGGCCAGCTTAAAGGTACTACATGTTCCTTAAATTCACATAAGAGTGGATGTGATGTCACTAAGTGTTACCAAAGAAAGAAAGAAAAAAAGAAAGAAAGAAAGACTCATCTGTCTAGCGAGCTCATTTTGTCCAATTTTAAGACCTCTCTGGCTCGACCATCCTTGAAGAAATCCCTTCCAGTGGATGGAGGGCGGGTAAGTACAAAAGCAACAGAGAGTGCAATAATGAAATGTGCTCATGGAAAGGAGAGAACTTGGGGAACATTAGCATAACTGATTTGCTTGTAGTTATTTCAAAGGAAATCGTTGCTTAAAGGAATTGTTCAACATTTTTGGGGAATTCATTTTTCTTTGCCAAGAGTCAGATGAAAAGCTCAATATCACCCTTGTATCTGTATGCAAAAGCTACAGCCAGCAGCCAGCTACAAAGACAGGAGGGAGGGGGGAAGCTAGCTTTACTCTCTGCAAAGGTAATAAACTCCACCTACCAGTAACTCTAGAGCTCACTAATTAACGTGATATATGTAGTTAGGGTTAGGAATGTCCATGGAACGTCAAGAGGTACCAGTCTTTTGATCTAACTCAGCAAGAAAGCAAATAGCGCATTTCCCAAAATGTTGAATTATTGCTTTAAATTACTTATCTAATAAAATAAAATCAGACCAGCAGATAAGAGGAAAGTATGTATTTGAGGTATTGACAGTAAAACTCAAAGTAGCAGTGATGAAATATCATCACTGCTTTAAGTATGCCTACCTTTTATATCGCCAGCATAACCTTTGGCAGAGATGAACAGAGAGTTGCACACGTTACCCCAGAAAAGATCCCCAGTGAGAGATGTAAATCAAAATTTCATGCCTACCAGTGAGGGCTGAGCGAGTTACCCCACACAGAGAGTGTTTACAGGAAGCACAGAGAAAACAAACTGTACATCTGGGTGTTTCCAGACATGATTTTACCAATTCTGCTTTTCTCATCTGCTTAGAGTTCCTCAAGGTATACAGTATAAGGCTACCTCAATTAGCTCAAAAACACATTTTTCATTTCTTGGAGAATGTAGCCTGCATTTTTTTTCTTTTTTTTTCTGGAATTTGCCAGTGGAGTTTGCTTCTATTTGTGCATTGTTGTTCTGAGTCAATAATGTGCACTCCCACAATTTTTCATCCAAACAAATATCCTCAATAATGATCTGCAAGATGCAGACCACAGCTCTCTAATCAGCATTCTTTACTCTGCTATGCAACACCAAAGGATTTCAAAACATGGGAAATTGCTTTTCATCAGTCACAATATGACAAATCAAACACTAATTACAATATCTGACAAAATTAGATCAACAAATCATTTGTCGTGTTCATATTACATTCTTTCGTATGGCCTTGCAGATTTTCCCATTGGCCCTGAAAAGAAATTCATCATATATGCGAGCGCTGGAAACTAAATATATGGATATAAATTCTGTTGGCAGCATGCCTCCATGCCTGCAGGGAGGATAAAGAAAGCCTGAGTCATGTTGAGAAAGTGAATTGTGGGAGATCATAAATCCTTATCTGAACAACCTTTGACCAGCCAGAAACTTTATACATAACATGCATGAAATGTGCAAACATGCTAATGGTCGATAACAAGGGGAATGAAACGTCTCTTTGCACCGCTAACAGCTGTGGTATAAACGTGTGGTGGGCGAAAGACTGTAGTAAGCAGTGGATTATTGTTTTCAACAAGTCTCACAAAGGGAAAAAACACCTTTTTGACTGCTCTTATGTGCTAGCACCAGCACTGCCTAATCCTGCCTGGCTTAACACATGCACATATGTCCCCTGGCGCAGGTTAATTTTCTCTCCTCACAGCGGGCAAGCCGAAAAAAGGAAGAAAGAGAGGAGAGAAAAAGAGGGGGGGCGGGGGTGGGTGGGGAAGACAGACCAAGGTGGGTGATATCTCCTTAATAGCATATCTGCCTTGACCCGTAACACCCACTATCCCTCAGTAGCCTGCTTCTATTCTCTCTTTCCTTTCACTGCACAAAAGCAATATTTCCAAACTGACAGAGAATACATGGTGATATAAAAGCAGAGATTCTTAATCTGTTTTTGGTTTCAGGGACTGGATTGTCTTTTTGTCTCATGGATAAGCAAAGAATGGTGTTGCCTACTTGGGCTCCACTTGGACTAAAAGCAGACATTTTTATGAAAAGACTGAGAGTACACAATAGTTACATTTTTCTACACCGGCTCAGTTATGTCCAAAGGACTGACATGGCGTCCCTGCTACCCTGAGTTTGAGGTGTGTAACACAGATACAATCAATACTGTTGTCGATACTGGAGTGCCAGGAGACGACAGAAGTGAGAAGAGCCAGAAAACAAGACACATAATGAAAAATATGTCAGCTCCTCTTGCATGCAGCTGCAAATCCAATGAAATGTATAACATCAAGAGCACAATGCATGGATATAGAACCATTTCTTCTTCTCTGTGTGATGCAGCAGTCATTGATTTTGTCATCACCCACACAATTTGTCATCAATTGTCAGTGTTTCTTTTAATAATACAGTCATTATCACATAGAATGCCTAGTACCCATATTATGTCTTTACACAAACAATGCATAATCAGAAGAATAGGAATAATCAATACAAAATTCATTATGAAAACCAACATCATTACTTTTGACACATCAAGGCCTTCGTTGAACCTGATGGATTTGTACAACTTGGAAAATATCAGTCCTGAGATCAGACTCATAAGTTTTTGTTTTTTTTTTTTTAAATATAGTCAGTTTGTGTGGTGTGTACCACAGTAAACCCAAATACTATATTTTTGTCAATTAAAACTGCTCATTTTTTAGGGGAGAGAATCTTGAGTAAATATCATGCAAAATATCTCAGGACAAGATCCTCTCTCTCTGTCATTGTTCCCCTATTTTTGTGTGGTAGTGCTACTTCTAATTGCTGCACTACAGTGGATGCAAAACAGGTTAACTGGACAAATATTATCTGTAACTCTTCCAACCAGAGGTCAGTAAACCAGGAGATTAACGGAGCATCCCGATGATGCACCCAAACACACACATACACTCACAGATGCACACATACAATACATCCTAAAAGCTTTACAAGCTACATAATTAAAAAAAACAAACAAACTAGCAAGTAAAAAGTGGCTTTGTTGGTTCGTATTTTATGGCGATACAGGTTGACTAAGAATAATGTCAGTCTCTCTACAGAGCTGACTTCTACTGTAGCAGAGGTCCGGCTGAAACGTGAAATTGCACAGAGCTAACCTGGCTGACCCTGCCACAGTCCTTGTGTCAGTCAGGGTGATAATTAGCTCTCTCCAAATATATCTCTCAGTTTCAGTCTTCTTTTCTGTGCACATAATTATATTGTACTATGCCCCCAAGTATTTCCTTCAGTGCTGCAGAATCTATCATCTCACATTAGAGATAAAACCACTTAATCTTGCGGAAAAACCATTTACCTCTGCTCAACAATTGCACTTTTAGTCTCTTAAAGTGGAGCGGGTAGCTCAGACCTCACATTCTATGGATCCTGATATTGTGCACGTGCACGGCCTTGTCTCATTCACCAAAGAGTCCATGGTCTCTGAGTTTGAATGGTAGCTCAGATAATACTCTTGCAGCTGAGTGTTAAGATCCTGCTCCTGCTTGCGGGCCTTTTTCCTGCGCTTATGGTTGACTGAGTGCTGCTGCAGCTGCCTCATGGTGTTGGGGTAGCGCCTCCACGAGACATAAATAACCAGGAGGATCAATGACACTGACAGGAACAGGGCTACGCTGCCTGCAATGATTTTATGGAAAGCCATATGTTCAAACTGTAGCTCTGGGATAAATGAAGTTGGGGGTTCAGGGGAGATGGGTGAGGTAGAGCTCATGGTTGTGGACTCTGTTGTCTTTCTGTCTGGCCCACTAGGACGGACCGATGAAGGGGTTAATCTTTGTGCAGGTGACTCACTACGAGTCAGGTCTGTAACACTGGAGGGAGAAGGGTGAGTTGTGATGTTCACAACTTGGGCTGAAGTCAGAACGATGAGAGCTGTGGTCGTGAACACATTTGACACTTCCACACATGTCGAGTGGTTTCTCACTACGTCCACGACTCTTTCTCCCTGCACTGACTTGGGACTGCTGCATATCATGCTAATGTCTTTGGGGTCTCTGAAGGTTCTGAGCCAACCCATGAGAGGGCAGATGCTGGGGCTGCAGTCCCAGGCATTACCAGCCAGGCTGATGGTGGTCAGGGAGGTCCACGCTGCCACAGCTTCCACGGGCACGCTGCTCAGCTTGTTTGATTCAAGGTTGAGTGTCTGTAAGTTTGGCATACACTGGAAAACAGCTGGGTCCAAGATTTGGATTTCATTCCCTGACAGGTCCAATTTCTGTAGCTTGTGCCAGGTCCAAGGCACACCTTGATTGATGGATCGTATGCGGTTCCATTGCAAGTAAAGCGCTTGGAGATTGGTAAGGCGTGGGAAAATAAAGAAATTAATCCTGGAAAATTGATTGTGCTCTAAATGAAGCTCTTTCAGTTTGAACAGGCCTAGGAACGTTGTACGGGTGAGGCTCCGTAAGCGATTATAACCCAAATCTAGAAACTCCAGGCTGCGGCACTCCAGAAACGTGCGAATGAAGATTTGTTTCAGTCCATTAGATCGAAGGTGGAGATTCTGTAGCTTGCGCAGTCCATAAAAATGTCCTGGTTGCAGATACTGCAGCTGATTGTAAGATAAGTCCATATTTCGCAGGTTTGGTATGGCACTGAATGTGTTATTGTGCAGATGGGATATTTTGTTGGAGCTGAGGATCAGTTCCTTGAGCCTGCGCACACCGTGGAAGGCTAGAGCATCTATTGCATTGATGGAGTTGTGGTCCAAGTAAAGCCAGATAAGCTGATTGAGATGAGCGAACTGATACGGCAGCAGAACCAGCAGGTTGTTATAGCGCAGAGACAGACCCTGGCATCCCGTGGTGATGTTTTCCGGGATGTCTTGGAAGATGCCAGACTCGCAATAAACAATCTTTCCTTCGCAGCGACAACTCACAGGGCACATCCTCTCCCCCTTGCTGAGCAGCAGCAAAGCAGCTGCCTGCAGAAGAAGACATGATAACCTCCAGTCCAACATCACTGAACCTGTTGGGGGTAGAGTGGGGCACAGGCAATCAAAGGGATGACTTTGGTTTTAGAAAATGTGTGTTCAAAGATGTTTAAATAAGTAAAGGCTAGACATTCATTCATCAAACAGGAGATCATGTAGTGAGGAGCAGCTTGAGGTCTGATGTCTGAGACACCAGACATGCTTCATCAAGAATTGATGACAGAGTCTGACGTTTGCCACTCTTAAGGTATAGATGCATGAGCATATTCAGATACAGAGAAACATGTGGAGGAAAACAGGAATAAGATTTAAATTTGTGCTTAAATAAACAGCAGACCTTATTCTTTGGATGTTAGAAATTCAATCTAGGAACTATTAAATCTGTCAGTGAGAAACTGATCATAGCTGTCGTCTCTTCTACAAAGAGCCTCAAGAGGAAGAAACTGTGTCACTAAATTGTGAAGAACATAATGACTTACCCATCGTTACTGAGGGAAGGAGTAATCCTCTGAAAGAAGCGGATAAAGAGCACATTAAACTGCTCTTAGAGAAAAATCGCAGTTCATGCAGCCTCAGAGTCGGTCCGCATACTGAGCATCACTTGTGTCTTCAATTTTGAGGAGAAAATCATATAAAGGTAAGTTTTCCGCAGCGGTCCAAACAACCCCCCCTCCCGAGCTCCCGTCTGACGCTCAGAAATAGGACGCCTTCACACTTACGGTCGTAGTTGGAGTCGCCGCTACAGTTGAGCCCGCTGTGTGCGCAATAACCCATTTGAGCGCCAACAGACTGATGCACAACCCTCCACTCCATACAGTCTCTCTCTCTCTCTCTCTCTCTCTCTCTCTCTCTATCTATCTATCTCTCCTCTCTTTCTCTGTGTATCTCATATCTCTCTTCCCCCTCCTCTCTCTCTGACTCTTTCTGCTTTCTCAGAGGCGTAGGCGTCTTTAATCACACATATAGACTATAAGCTTGTAAATATGTTAACCTATATATACACCAACCATGTAAGTACAGTTATTATCAATTTTATTCATTACTTGTTTATGATTTTCGGTTGTGTTGTGTTGTATGTGAATTAAATCTATAGGAAACATGAATACAAAAACTGTACCTTGCTCTATAGGGGACTCTGAATTCTATAACTGGCAAAAGTTGGTATGAAATTTGGTGTGTATATATAGTCACACATTTTTTATTTCATTCTATTTTATGATTTCATATTTCAACTTATTTGCTTATAAACCAAAGCCTCAGGTCTCCCCTATTGTCAGAAAACATGTGAAGAGACCTGAGGAGGTTCAGTATAAAGATGTTATCGAACACAGTGTAATGATGCTGCTGCTGACCGTGATGATGATAATGATGAACATTTCCTTAGACAAAATAAGGGGGTGGCAAATCCACCACTCATTCAGTAATATTTTCAATCATTCATTCAAAACACAACAGAAGTAGGGTAATCAGGATTTTTGGTCCCTGTCTCAGTGCCTTGTTTAAATGATAATTATGGTAACAGCTTAAGTGAGATGTTGACACACAGCATCCATCCACACTCTCAGGCAGCAGGGGGGAGTTTATGTAGATAAACAGTTAACACCTCTTGGTGCCTAGAGATGCTGCTGAAGAGGTGGCAACAGTAGGATTATTGGTATTCAAATGATTGGCTCTCTTACGAAGTGGGCAGTCGACAGACGGCAGAGGAGGGACGGGCGAAACATGCTTAAAGCAGGTGGAGATAGGGAAACATGTAATTCTGTGGTTATTTCATACTCATTTTTCATACTTGGCTCATCCTGCTTTGAACAGACATTCATCACTTTGAACACAACAGTGTGGAAAACACCATATTTGAACACACAGCACTAGAGAGTCTGAGTTGTAATGTGTGGTAACAGCAGCCCCTTGTGCACGCAGAGAGAAATGTCTTGGTTGAAGAGCTGCTGACATTGATCATGAATTCAGCAAAGATAAGACAGAAATCAGCATCCACATCAATTTTGGTTATAGAGAAATGAGCTAATGTAGTCATATCAATGTTTGGCCAGGAGTGTGGTAATATTCTTGGTCAAACAGGATTTCCTCTGATGCCTGTGAATTGTAGTGAGAAGAAATGTATCTATGAAATCTGCTCCATGAGCATCCCAGCAGGGGTGAATCTGAGAGGTGTGAAAATGAGCTATTCTGTTAAGATAATACCTCTTGGACTTATAGTAGCACATTTTTCAACTGAATGTCAAACAAAATCTGCTCTTCAAAGGATGCGCTGCCTCACACATGTCTTGGGAGATCACATGCTATTCAAGAAGTGTGCACCCAAAGTGAGGGAAGAACGTGCTGCTCAACAATGACGCTGTCAGGAGAGGCCGCTTTGCAACAGTTAGGCAGAAGAACAACGTGTGGTGGTTTCAGAAAGGGAGGATGTGGTGTACTGACTGCCAGTGATCATGTGTCAGCTCCACAATCACTTTATCGCCTGGATCTTATCTTCTATGTATGAAAATGTAGAAAAGGTGTACGTGTGCACATCCACATCTTGAACTGAAAACTGACAATAACAATGTAATCAACCTTAGATAGGTGTCAGCTACTGTCTTCTAACTGCCAATGACACAAGTAGCATCGAGCAGTGAAAGTTGATAATACATTAGAATTTTATTGGTTGCAGAAATTACCTGTTCCATTGAGACAAAAATTTAAATGTGAGTCTTACTTTACTAAATTCTGTTAATCTAGATACATTTACAAACATGAATCCATACATGTAAACCAGCTAGTTTAAGGCCTGCTATGCTGCACATATGCACTACACACTCTACTATAGCTGCAATTCTTGTCATTGGTATCAAATGGGTGGACAGATGGAGAGATAGATTTATTTATCCACACAGTCATCTTTCATAGACCCTTTACTCTTCTCACAGAGCCCCTATTTTCCAAAAATTGACTGTCAGAGCAAAAAGTGGAGGCATGTCAGCAAACAGCAGATTATCATCCATGCTCATATTTTCAAAATGGCCTTTCAATATGTTTGAAATGTCTAAGCTGGGAGGTAATCTCTTGCTAAAAATCAGTGGCCTCTGTCTTGAGATAGGTGGATAACACGACAGTGATCCACAAAAACCTTTTCCATATTATGTGTATCTTACGTGATGGCTGTAATCTTTTAAATGTTTCCTTTAAGTGTTATTTTGTGATACTACCAGACGAGTTACATTGATTTGAACAGAGTGCCCATACTACCCACTGTAAGACTGCCAATGTGTGTGGGATTTTTAGAACATCACATCACTCATGCAAATACATGACTCTCACACACTCAATCAGGTGCTTCATTAAAATTTTATTTGCACATAAAGAACAAACAGCATAGGACCAACCAGCCAGCATCCTGGATGAAACGAAACAGTATAACAGAAAAATAAACACCCGGGAGGCTGAATGAATAACACAAAAAATAAATTCATTACATGGAGTTATTTAGTAGATGTGTTGCTGTGTTGTACATAATTTTTTTTTTTTTTTTTTTTAAAGAGACGCTGTGGTTGCTAATCACAAAATTAAAATTGATGTTTTATAATATGATATTTGCACATAAGAATGTTAATGCCACACTAACAGATATGCCATTTGGAAGATTATTAATCTAAATCCAAATCTGTAATGATTCAAAGAAGGATAGATATTCGATTTTAGGTTACAGCCATCTCTGGATGCTCTGCTAAACATGATGAACTTGATCATTGTTGGGTTTTCTAGGTCACCAACAGACTTAGATTTGATAACCCCACCGAGATAATTAACACACTTTTTTCTTTATCTAGATAGAGTTCCTTTGTTAACTAAAAGGAATTGTGTTCAGGAACCAAAATATTCATAAAGGTTGAATTAATCAATGTGGAATGGCCTTGCATGGCCTCAGATATTATGAGAAATACATTCATCGAAGCTTTAATGAGTCTCTGTAGCAGTATTAGTATGAGGTTGCACCAAGTTTTATATAACTGCACAGTGTGATATTTTTCAGACGTGCACAGACAGTAATACATAACCTGCAGCACATGAACATGCACCTCAGTACCTAAGTTAAGTGTGTGTTACAGTACACACTGTACCTCCAGGTCTCTCCTGCCCAGGTAACAGAGAGGATATGACCAACAGAATCAGAACAGAATCACATCTCCTCATTGGCTGGATTTGCTTTCTCGCAATTCCCATTTAAATCCAAATAGTATAGGAAATGCTGTATGTTATTTATTTGCTATGTTGCTACCTGACCTTGTCTTTAGTTTCTCCCTGTTGCAGTAGAACCATACAGGCACAAGGCTGAATCCTTTTTTTAAAAAAAAATTATTATTATTTAAAGAAACCTCTTTGCCCAGCTGACTCATGTGTATAGTGCTAGGCCATCACAATACATTATATATGAGAAAATAAACAGAGTTGCAAAAGAAGAACCTTTACATTTGAGATGCTGGAAACTGCTAATTTTGCAGGAAACTGTCAAGTGTTATGGTTGTTAGACCCTGGATTTAAATGCAGGAGCCCATTATCATCATTTCTATAATGCACTACTGATCCTCATAGACTTCCTTGAAGAAGTGTTTTTTCTTATGTATGAGAGCAATGTTTGAAAAGGTAGACGCATATAGAGGCTTGGTATCATCATTTTCAAGAATGTTGCTGTGAGAAAAGTCTGGTTTAAAATTTGAAACAATAGTGTTTTAATGGTGGCTTAATGGTGTTTTCGACCACCTTTCTTTCATTAACGTCATGAATGTTGTAGCACCTCTGCTGCTGGTGCATCAGAATATGAATTGGTGTAAAGAGAAAGAGATGCTCATAATACATCTTAGGAAAATAGTAGACTAAAATAAAACAGAATATGACTCATCATTTCAATCATTCCAGATTTCAAGAATCCCTCCTCGGTGCTCTGACTTAAGTCCAGCTTAGTTCCTAAGCAGAGGCACAACTTTGAGAAGTTTTATTTAAATAAGAATATTGTGGTGAGTTGAGGGTAAATTTTAAGGAAATAACTTCATATGTATAAACAAAGTTAAGTCAATATACAGCCATTCATATATCAAAAGACAAAGAAAAGTATATGCAGCATTTTCCTTTTTCTGAGTCACAGTAGCAATAGCAAATAAAGAGCCAGATGTTTTGGGACTAGCCCTCTGTCTCAGAAATATTTACCTGCTTTGATTCACAGGGTAATTAAAGTTACACATTTAGAAGTCAGGGTCAGAGTAAATAGCACCTGCTTCAGTGCTGTTTTAAGTCTCTCTTTGTCCTAATTATTTTACTATTTATACATTTCTACACCCTGTTTCAGTGGGATTCATTATGCTGCAAAAAAGCAGGTCCTTCCCTTGCTCTATTATTCAGGGCTCAGTCAGTCACAGACAGTCATTAAAGTTTCATAGGAAGCAATTTGGTGGCTGAGTTATTTGCAAAGTGAGGTGAGTGCATACGGTTGTACTATACCTTTCTTGTTTATGGCCTGGGTTTCTATGCTTTTCATGACAATAGAGTGCCATTTTGTTCTCTTGTGGGGCTCATTTATACTTGATGACACCTGAGGGAACATTATCAAGCACTTCAGTCAATCATCAATGAGTCAGCAGGTCATGAAATCAAGTCATTTTATTTGAAGAATGTTTTGACATGCAGCCGAATTTCAGCTGCGAGTAAGAAAAAGAAAAGCGAGAGAACATTCAAGTTGGGAGAGTTAAAAGAAGTTGAGGCAGTGGTATTCTTTCCAGTGTTGAGAGTTGACTATAAATATAGTGTGAAACTCAATTATTGATCCATGGCAGTTCTGCATTGCTCGCATATGCCAGTTATAGCAAATACCCTAAAGAAAGCTGAATGAGATGTGAAAGTGGGTCATGTCAGATTTGTTCGACAACATAAATAAGAATTGATGCGCAGACCACAGGGAGTTTACAAGAACTCAGCATGGGATGATTGCACAGCAGCTACGTGCTGTGATTTTTAACAGTGGGATTACATCTGGAGATAACTTTTTTTCTGTATAAATCTATTGCTATTTATTTCCACTATCATTCATAAATTTAAATATATGCTAAACAAAATGGCCAGTGATTTGGTTTGAGGACAGTAGCCATTTTCTTACATTTTCTTAGCCAGTTCACTGTCATCAACACTAAGGTGAGACTTTGCAGGATTATATACCATCTCTTTGTTCACCTGTAAGTAAATGACTTTTTCGAAAATAAAAAATAAAAGGAAAAAAAAAAGAAAAAAAAACTTGAATTTGAAGAAAAAAGTATTGTCTGATTACGTTACCATTTGCCATTTTATGCATGCATGCATAATATTATTAGTAACAGACTTTGTGTGTGTTGGAGACTTAATAGATGACAGGGATACAGTGTTATATACTCATTTATGCACTTTAAAGTTCATTAAATGCAGCTACTCTTCTTATAGTTGATATTACAGAACAGTCTGATATTATTCACACACTTAAAAATAATACATATATAATTCATGGTTTCTTCATTTCTCAAAAGATTTCAACGTAGTTAACCTTGACATATTGTTAAATGAATTATCTATTAGGTAAAATCAAGTGTTTTGACACAGTTCTCTCAGGTGTACCTCAAGGCTCCATCTTTAGGCCACTGCTCTTTCTAATTTACCCTCTAATGATCAAATACTTTTGACAAAGTAAAACACTTTATGCACATAACACAAGTCTCATGTTAGACAACAATATATGGATACTTACTGTATATCTAAACCCTTCGAGAAGCTGTATCAACAGACTGTACTTTCACATCAAAGATCCCTCTGTGGTCTGTGAAGATTTTTTAAGCTATTGTATTTTACTCTTATGTACCACATGGAATTCACTAATAAAAGATTAGAGAATTAATGAAACTCTGCTGATGTTCAACCATGCTTTGTTTGGAATTATCACTAGACATTTCAAAGGCATACGAGTGTGAAGCACACTGAAGGATATGCTACATTCAAAGCTGTAGTATTTGTCATTCTTTCAGTCACCTTGTGTGTGTGTGTGTGTGTGTGTGTGTGCGCGTGTGTGCATGCATGTGTGTGTGTGTGTGTGTGTGAGAGAGAGAGAGAGACAGTAGGTTCCTGGCCTGTCCTTCAACTCCAGTTAGCTGATTGATCTAACAATGGAAATTAAATGAGTGACTGCCACTGAAGTGTAAGATGCATCAGTTTTATTTTTGTTTCCACCAATTTCTTTGTCACAAACTATCTGCAATTTGAGCTCAAATGTTCATTAACGTCCATTACTGGTAATTACGCTACTCATTAAGAACAGAGGCAGAGGGACCCATTAGAAGTGATGATTTTGACCCTGACTCAAAGTCCCATTAAGAGGCCTTGAGAGCACCCTTTGTTTACGCATGACACATTTCTGTGTCAATATCCAACAATGAATAGACAACAGGAAGAAAAAAGCACTGCACTTTCTCAACTTTTCTCGGCATAAGTTAAAATATGACACTTAAAACCAAATGAATAAAAATATACACACGCTTTTCTTCCCATCTGTTGTTTTCCACTGTATGTTGAATTCACACTGCCTGTCAAAAGTTTCTGAATACTGAATACTCAAAAATGAATTTCAAACAGTGTGCTCATTGTTAATACCACAAGTCAGAAAATACAAGAAAACAACATATGGATGCAGAAACAATTGTCTGTTTTATTAGAAATGGCCAATGGACCCTATAGACACCTGTAGAAGACAATGTAAATAGTTTTTCTTGCTTGTTACTGTACTTGATGATAATGCAAACCTAGGCTTAATAAGCTGACCTTTTCATTATAGTCCCACTTGCCTGTGAAGCACTAATTAAGAATCATAACATCTGAGATTTTGCCAACCGTTCCTTAAAGGCCCCAGATCCAGTGTACAACCGCTGGGGCTCTTCTGAAGTGAGTGGAGGGTATTAGTAGTTACAGTTCAGACTTTGCACACAGGCAATGGCAATTAGGTATACTGCTGATACAGCATCATATTAATTTATGTTATGTTAGCATGTTAGCAATAAATGCAGTAAACTATAGACACACTATAGACAAAATAATAAAATATACACATAATCAGACTTGATCACCAGTGAAGGTAATAACTTAGCACATTTACTTCAGTAATAGAATTAAGATTGTTTTTTTAGGTATTTGTACTTTAGAACTTCCACTTTACTCTGCAATGTTGTAGTCCTATCTACATGTATTTGACATAGTAGTTACTTGCAGATTACGATTTCACATAGAAAACATATGGTGAACTTATGAATATGATCTATATATAAAACTACTGGATAGTATGGGGCATAAATTGAAGAAATGTTCCTATATTAGTAACAATATTCCAACAATATATTAAATATAAAACATTAAAAGGAGCCATGCTTCTAATTACTATTACTTAAGTAGTCACGTGTGCCTTTAATCAAAAATGTGATAATTATAGTGACAAACATTTCTCAGTTCCCTGTAGTAAATTTAGATTTTGTGATATTCAATCCTGCAATTAGCGCTTTGCTTGAGTTTAATCTGAAAATGTTCAGTCACTGGCAGTGCATCTTCACAAATATTTAAATGCAGAGCAAACAGTCTTCCCATTCCTCTGCTTTAATTGATATGCAGGCTCTGTCTGTACCTGAGGACAATGAAGTCTATACTTCAGTGTAGGCTGCGGAGAGTCACTCCACGACCAGGAGAGGGCATCTCAAGTCCTGAAACGAGCACCACTGAGCTCAGTATAATCCTACACCAACATCATTCCTGTTGCTATACAACTGATTTATTCTTGATGCCACGGTCAACGGGTCTAATCCACAGCAGACTGCGCCGTTTCCTCCTACCGTGCACATCTGAATTAGGATTCATCCAACTTGCCGGGTTTGGACCTCAGTTTATTCCTTTCAAATTTCTTCACTTGCTCGGTTTCCAGTCTCTTTTCTGTCACTTAACCTAGATTCAACAATTGGCGACTCGGTGTTTGAAATGTAGGCTTTTACAGCCTTCCAAAAAAAAAAAAAAAAAACGCGCTCAACAATGTAATTCTCCTGAGGATACGAGCTTGAGCGCGTTCATCCGACGGTTTTTGTAAGGTGGCAGTCAGAAATATGCGTTATCAAGCTCATGTTGTGCGGTAACGTGGGAAACTACAGGCAGAGGTTGATACACACCTTCTGGAGCTACTCTCATCTCCGACAGGTGTGCGGCTGTGCGCAAAGCGGATACGGCTGCGGCTCAAAGTGCGTATATTTTCCTTGCAGACGGGCGTCCTGGGTGCGTGTCCAACTATCTGGACAAAACGCCGAGTGCGTCTAACATGTGGACGTGGAACGCATGCAACAGAGAGCCCTAAACATGAGGAGGAGCCGACACCGCGCAAATATGGGTATGTAGACTGCTCTGCAAGGTACTTAAAGCCTTCCCTTATGCGCAAAGTCTTTAGTCGTTTTCCAATGACAATTCACTTAAAAGCTAATGCTCCTGGTGTCTTTGCCCCCCTGCGGTTTATGAATGATGACTGCAGGCTGTGGGATCTGAGGGAGGCTTTCCTCTCAACAACTATTTGACAGATTATGCCAGATGCATGCGTTTCTCAATCACCTTTTCCATGTCTCAGGAACATGACTTTGACTGTGATAATGGCTGTAAGTGTGTGTGTAGATTTGCCATGAGCACAGGGATGCAAATGAAGTAGGCTGGAAATATCCTCCTCTGTTATCAAATGCCTCAGAACACAGTATGGGTGATAATGTTTGGTGCCTTAATTCAATTCAATTTTATGCAGTTGTACCCTGTTCCAGCTCTGTGCACATGGGTCCATGTTTTCTGCTCTTAAATCTATCACTTTTCTGTGTGTCTGCAGGACTTCCAGTGCTTTTCAGATGGCTTGTATTCACAGTGGTGGTGCCCGCCTGGCTGCTTGCTGCTGCTCCAAGCAGCATCCGTGAGCGTCCCTGCCCCCAGAGCTGTAGATGTGATGGGAAAATAATATACTGTGAATCCAATGCCTTCCGTGACGTGCCAAGCAATGTGTCTGTGGGCACACAGGGCCTGTCCCTGCGTTACAACAGCCTGGTGAACCTCAGAGCCCACCAGTTTGCAGGGCTGAGTCAACTAGTTTGGCTCTACCTCGACCATAATTACATCAATGCTGTGGATGGCCAGGCTTTCCATGGGATACGAAGGCTCAAAGAACTGATCCTCAGCTCAAATAAGATCACACAGCTGAAAAACAACACTTTCCATGACGTTCCTAATTTACGTAATCTTGATCTTTCCTACAATAAACTGCAGGTTCTGCAGCCTAATCAGTTCCTGGGTTTACGGAAACTGCTGAGTTTACACTTGAGGTCAAATTCCTTAAAAACTGTGCCAATGCGAGTGTTCCTCGACTGTCGCAACCTGGAGTTTCTTGATATTGGCTACAACAGGCTACGGAGCCTGACCCGTAATGCCTTTGCAGGACTCCTTAAACTCATCGAGCTTCATCTGGAGCACAACCAGTTCTCAAAGATAAATTTTGCTCATTTCCCCCGTCTGACTAACCTGAGGGCACTCTATTTACAGTGGAACCGTATCAAACTACTAACCCAGGGCCTGCCATGGATGTGGACTTCCTTGCAAAAGCTGGATCTTTCAGGAAATGAACTCCAAGTGCTGGACCCGAGTACGTTCCAATGCCTCCCTAATCTCCAGACACTTAATCTGGACTCCAACAAACTCAGCAATGTGTCTCAACAGACGGTGGAGGCTTGGATCTCCCTCACCACCATCAGTCTGGCTGGTAATTTGTGGTACTGTAACCCCAACATATGTCCCCTGGTGGCCTGGCTCAAGGCCTTTAAGGGCAACAAGGAGTCCACTATGATTTGTGCTGGCCCAAAAGAGGCACAAGGAGAGAAAGTGACAGACGTGGTGGAGACTTACAACATCTGTACAGCAACACCGACTCCTATACCTACAACGACATCGCCCCTCACTTCTGCATTTCACCCTGAGCTGCTGCCTCTTCCCACACAGTCCGTGGTCGATAAGAAGCCAAACTGGAACAGGACAGCCTCCCCGACTCCTTCCGAGGCCTCCCCCACCATCCCCTTGCCAGACACTGAGTATGTGTCCTTCCACAAGATCATAGCTGGTAGCGTGGCCCTCCTCTTATCTGTGGCTATAATTCTCCTGGTTATCTATGTCTCATGGAAGCGCTACCCTAGCAGTATCAAACAGCTTCAGCAGCGCTCTGCGGTTAAAAAGCGCCAGAAAAAGGCTCGGGAGACAGAGCGCTCCCTTAATTCTCCACTGCAAGAGTACTATGTGGACTACAAGCCTTCACACTCAGAGACTATGGATGTGCTGGTTAATGGGACAGGACCTTACACATACACCATCTCAGGCTCCAGGGAATGCGAGGTATGACCGTTGCCCTCCAAAAATCCATTTCCACTGCGAGGCATGAGAGGTAAATTTTCTAACAATCTGCGGAGAAAAATACTTTTCTTTTTCTCCTCTGCTCTTGTCTGTTTTTTGGGGGGGATAAGGAAGTAAAGGTCAGTGCATGGTGACTTGTTTTGCAATATGCTGGGTTTGTTCAGTTCCGTATGATTACCCAGCTGTTGTTCTGAATCATGCAGTTTTATTGCTAAAATATGATTCCCATTAGCTGAAACTGCAGTGGCAGCTCCTCTCCCTGCATAACTTACATACAGTGAGATGCATTATGCACAAAGTAGGTTCATCTTTCACTCCTGACACAAAAGAGCTCATTGATGAATCTATGTATTATAAGCCAGCCTGTTATTTATTCACAAATGGCTTGCTGTCCTAAACAGGATGATAAAAATTTATTAGATCAAGTCACTGTGCAGGTGGTCCTCTCTTATCCTGTGTGTTTGCTACAACAGCTGTAGTAGCAAATACACAAGCCATGTGAGTTTTGATATTTGTTTTTTGCTGTATTATGTGTGTAAATATTTACAATCACACCAGCTGATCATATATCCCATTCTCTGTTTCTGCCTCCAGCAATCATGTATTTAAGATTTTACTCATTAGTTTAATTTAAAAAGTTCAAACAGGCACTGCAGGCTGGAGAATACTCTAAAGGCCCGAAGCCAAAAAGAAGATAAATTATGCATTTGGGCTCGATTTTCTGTCTGGCTTTTGTGTACTACTGCAGTAACAAACTGCATTTTACTACTTTTGTTTCATCTCAGAAAGATAAAGAAACTATTTGGCCACACAAGTGAAACTTCTGTCTGAAAAGTTCAAATTGAAATTCTCATCCTAACGCCGGACTCCTCCACATGACTGACTCTGAACCACTGTACTGCACAGAGGGATTGAGAGAGAAAGCCTTGACAGAAAGACTAATCAATTTGCTCATGCTTAATTAGGCACTTTTTTGCCTGTGTATCCTTTTTTTCCCCCTAATGCCATGCATCTGTCTTCTTTTGTCCAGCAGCTTTTTTTTTTCATTTGGCAGTATGGTTAAGTGTGATTAACAGGACATGTTGTGTTGGGAAAGATGTAGTGTCACTTGAATCTTAGCTGCACCTTTTGTCAGGCTAACCAGACACGCTGTGGAGTACAGGCGACATCTTTCTTCTCCATTGTGTCCGTCAGCGCAGCTCAGAGACGAAGTTTTATCTCACACTGCCACGCAGCTCATTTCCTATATTCCACATGGACCCTATAAATCATTTTCAAATATGTTTTAAGTCAGTGGATTGTATTGGAGCACCACTTACAGTCTTGTTTTGTCCTTTCCTGAAGTCACTGGAGAGTCTGGCACAAAAATGTTGTGTTGTTCTCAGTAATGTCACATACTACAGGGGTACACAGGTAGCTAAATCAGCTCTTTGTCAGATTATCTGTGGCAGAGCATTTCTCAAACACAAGGGAAGCTTGAGGTGAGATGGTCGGCTTATCAATCTTGTAGCTTTCATGTGAGAATGTGGCGTGGGAGCATTAAATGGCAGACCTAATGGGGCTTCTGCTAGCTAGAATAACTAATAGCCCATCAGAGGTAAGGAGCCGAGACTTCCCTCAGCTTTGTTATTCCTTGCCCTCTACAGCTCAAGGGAGCAGCCTGAGTTGTTAAAAATGTAATGGGATTTTTTTTTTCCTCCGCATGTGTTACATTTTGTGCCAAACACTGCAATGCAAGGTAAGAATGTACAAGTACAGCAGGGAACTTTTAACTTCTAGGTTTTTATGCATATTTAGTGTAGAGTGATGCATTTACACTTTCAGTTTCAAATGACTGCATTATTCAATCCAATACAGTGTCATATTTATTAGCCATGTGACTTGCACCACAATTTAGTACAGGTTGCAGTACAAGCAGTCCATGATGTGCAGTGATAGTGTCCAGGGCTATTTGCATCACAATAAAGGCAATGCAGCACAATCTCTTCTGATACATGAGAAGCTTTTTTTTCCATTTTACTGAATGGCACAGAGTGGAGAGTGTCAAGAAAGATGAAAGTAGGAGAGATGGTGTATGTGAAAAAGGCTCCTCCAGGGTTCAAACTCACAGTAAGAGGCATATTGTAAATGCCTAAACCCAGTGAGCCCCTTGCACATTATTTTAGCTATCCCAGATAGCAAGCACTTAAGCTATTAGCTGCATTTTCAATTAGGAGAAAGAGCTTTGTAATTGAAGCCTGTTATCTTCTGCACATGCCCAGACCAACAGACTTGGAGTTAATTTGTTTCTATAGATTTCCCCCAGCACAGCTCAGCAGGTTGGCTTCCACGCTGCACACCGAGCATGCCGAGTGTGAATTTTGATGAACACTTTGAACTGTGTGGCTATATGGCCTTCCTGTGGCACGTTATTATTATTTTTTTTTTTTTAAAAACCCTCTCTCTGCCTCATATGCCATCCACTTCTGTGCTCTCTGGGCAGCTGCAGTGGTTGCTGTCCACCCACAGATCATCCCCTGCGAAGTTAGTTCAGAAAATATTAAGGTGAAAATCCCACTGTCTCAGCCAAAGGCAATTCTTGTACTAGGGCAGAATTTGCAAGCATTAACAAGGTGAGGAGATCCTCACAGATAATTAAAGTGGGTTGTGAGAGGGCACATAAAGAGAGGAAAAAGGAAGATTTGCCAGTGCTAGTGCATCTAACCAACTGGTACAAATGTCTGAGAGACTAGACTAATAATAATTACAAATTTTAACTTGATTAATTTTCAAAGCTGACAGGTCAGTCATTCCAATGTTAACACTGGTGAGCAGCTCAGTGTTGAAAGTAACAGTTTAGGCCAACACAAGCCTTAATCATGCATTACATTGTTTTCGTTTTTTCCCTGCCTTTGCACTCAGAAATGTGGCACCCAGTGCCCCCCTTCCGGTTATATTAAAACCTAATGGATCCTATGGATCTAATCAGTGTTTGCCTAGAACAAACCCTGCAGCTGTGGGTCCAATTTATTCAGCAAACATTTGTTTTAACTTTTAGTCACTAGAATATGAGCCCTGTCTTTAAAATGTCAGGAATAAGAAACAAAGATGATGAGCGATCAAAAAACACTGGCTCTGCTTGCCAAGATGGCAGCTTGTACTTCATCTGTGCGTAAATGCACAGAAGGCAGGCTTCCATGATGTGAAGGGAGTTTGACAGCTTTCAATATTTGTCATTCACTTGCCAAATAAAGGGTAGCCACAAGAGTGTCTAATAGTGTCTTAAAAGGAAGTGTCATTTTTGAATGTGTGCTATGGGACAGCACACACTGGTGTAACATATTTTAAATGACAAGAAACACGCATACTGTATAACAAATGACACATCATTTTTGTTTTTGGTTATTCCATAGAAAAGCTATATCTTTTGCCATTAATTCTCATTATGCTTGGCCGTCCTCTTGTTTGGTGGAATTGAAAATGGCTGTAACTGCAAGACTGGATGGCAATGATCCATGGGTCCACAGTGGAGTACTTAGCTTTTATCATACCTGATGATTTTGTGAAAAATGGGCTTTGGTCATCTTGATTCAAACTCAACTGCAGCAAAATGCAGGAAGAAACAGCCTTTTAAGTGAATTGGCTGAAATATCTGTTACACAACGTGTTTTTTTTTAGTGTTCACACTATCACTTCTCATTTTGTAAGCGGTGATATTCCCTGTAATAGATTTCTGTGTTTGATCGAGCACGTCAGACAAGTCAAGGTGCTCTGTGCTGGGGATATGAATATAATTATGGAAGTTTGACTTTTGTCAGTTCATATATAGACAAGCAGAATAAATTGCTCTTGAAACCAACAGGCACCATTTTATAATTCATATTTCCATGTTATATTTCATATTTAAAGTAATTATGTGACATTTTGTGAACTACACCTATTTGTTCTCTTGCCAAGGTTGATGCCACTTCCATGTGTATGATACATATGTTGCTATGTTGTTAGCTAAGCTTAGAAGCAAGACTGGAAACAGGGGAAAACAGCTAGCATGGCTCTTTCAGACAGCAGCGACCTGCCTACCAACACCTCTTAATGCTAAAATGTTGTATATCACTTTAATCTGTGCAAAAGCGACACGTCATCATGTTATTTGGTGTTACAATACAATATGTAATATGTAATACAGTATTTTACAATATGAAGCACAGATGCTAATGCAGCGCTGCTATTTATAACGGTCACAGTGTTAGGGGTGGGGTTATGATGAGTGGTGGCTCCAGTGCATTATCGAGCCATGGTTTCAGACCCGCCCATAAAATCCAGAATGAAACTGATGGAAAACTGTGAAACAGTCTAACTCCACAAGGCTGTAATAGAGTTTACAGTCTTCCCACATGTTTTAAGGAACTATTTTCTAATATAAATAATGTGTTTAGAAACAGATCTCTGAATTTGCTTTATATTGACTTTAACAAATGTCATCCATTCTGACAAGTCAACCATATACCAGTATTCATATGTACATACATTCATGTACCATTAGTAAAAACATATTGCATGCCTCAAAAACAACAATGTACAACTTTATGACAACGTATTGCACAACCTGTCTATCCTAACAGAGTCCCTTTGGGAATTATGGCCTTCATGGCTCAAACTATGTCCTTACTGTTTAAGATGTTAATAGAAGAAGGCACAAATGAGTTTTTTCAATGATTGAGTTGCCACTTGGGTACTCTCTATCGTCTGCCAGAGGGTAAAAACTCGTACTCAGAGTGGAGGACATGAGATGGATCAGAGCCAGTGTTCTCTGTGTTCCTCTGAGCACAGACTGCTTGTTCCTAGATTGAAGGGACTAGTATTCATTCTTCCCCATGACCTTCATGGTGGTCTGAACAAGACAGGCAAACCTAGATTATAAGTGTACTGAGAGGTTATCATACTATGCCTGTAGCAGATACATACATTTCCCCAAACCCCAAACGCTATCTCCTCAGTTTTCTTTACATTCAAAATGAGGTGTTTAGCATCAAACCAATGCACAAACGTCTCCAAATCAAAGTAGTTGTGTGATCTATCATTCTCTCTGTACAGTAAACTGAGGATAGCAGTGTTGTGAAGAGAATTTAAATATGTAGTTATCCAAGTGAACGCTCACAAACTCATTTCTAAACAGTGTGAAAAGCACTGGAGAGCTTGCACAACCCTGGGGGCACCTGTACTGATTGATTTGGGGTCGGAGAGGCGTTGATGACTTTTACATGCTGGATACAATCTGTCAGAAAGTAGAGGTATGCTACCATTTAATAAAAAAAGGGTTCACTCATCACTTTCATTTTCTGAATCGATAGGTAAGGCTGAAGGATGTTAAAAGCTGAACTAAAATTTTTTAAAAAAGCAGGTGTACATAAGCTTTTGTGTCTTCCAAATGCTTGAATGAACAAGATGGGTGATGCTGTTTGCAGCATCATCAGTGCCCTTCCTCTGTCTATAAGCATAGAATAGAAAGGATCTAACAATGGATTTACAGAATATCTGCTCTGAGCAAGTACAACATGTATTTTTTGAAGCATGTCATCACAATTTAAGTTAAAGCTATCGGTATATGGACAGGGTTTCTTAGGAACTGGTGTAATGGCAGTTTTTTTTTTTTTTTTTTCCCAGTGACTGTTGGAAAATACTGTTGGAAATCCTGAGTCTCTAACCTGGAGTAAAATGAATCCAATTTGTTGGCTTTTTGAAGATCATCTGTGGTGATGAAGTGCCTTTGCTTGGTTCCATGTTAGTTGCGGCTTTTATAGACTTTATGTTGCTCTATCATGTCCTTTTGGGGTTCCCTTAACAACTGATTCAGTTCTTCTTGTACTGTTTTCAGCTGGAACTGGTCATGATTCCCAGAGTCTGCCCCCCCCCCCCAAATTGATTGGATCCTTCACCTTTATTATGTGTGTTTTTTGTTCGGGCACACAATAATGTCCTTTTTGATGACCAAAAAAGTTTACATAACCAGTTACTGACTCAGCAGCCTCATCTACATTTGTGTATTCCAGTCAGTGCACATGAATCTATCTTCTGACCACACAGTCACTTTTTTAACCTGTGATTTGGTATGGTTTGCTATGCAGCGGGTGATCAGCACAGTCTGCTATGTAAGATGCAGTTCTAGCCGCATTCCTACTGGGTGGAATATAGACAGCACAGATAACAAAAAAGCATATTTCCCAAAATGTCAAACCATTCTGTGAGTTGAACAATTGATAGCTTGCTATGAGCTGTTACATCAACTCATTCAGAATGTACTTAGTAGAGACTCTGTACTAACCATATCCTCTAAAACAGACCATCATGTGATGGGATCACACCAGCCCCAACACCTATCAACATGCTGATATTCTGACCCATAAGTACTCAGTAGTCATTACTACATTATATGGGTATTATGTGTTCCACCATTCTCATCTTTAAAGTCTGCTTTCATTTTGATATCACCTAAACACCTGTAAAGATTTGTGACTGTATCTTACTGTATATAAGCATCTGCCAAAGTTGTCATAACCATTGTTGTTCTTGCTACAATAAGTGTGTCCAGGATACAGTGACACACACACACACACACACACATACACACACATATATAGACTCACAAGGTGACAAAAACATAGGCTTTCTATTCTTGATAAATTCGAGCCACTTGCAGATCACTTCAAACTCTGAAATGTCTAGGCCGTCTTGCACACAGCTGTTTTCTGCAGTAGTTGCATTGCTTCTTTTCACTTCAGACAACCACAGCATATGGAATTTGCCAAGAATTGCCTTAACCTTTCCACACAACTGTAGCTGAATTTATGCTGAATACTGTCCCTTCATTCTAGTCAAGGCTGTGATTTCATGCTGAGTTAAAACGTTGCAGTGGGATTCATTAGCACAAATGCACATAATCAGACCTCAGACCTATCTTTGGTGTTAAGCACCTCTCAGGCTGCTGCATGCGTGGGGTGAGATCTCCCCCAAATAAACATACTCTGTGATATGTATGATTCAGACTTTTAACAGATGTTCCTCTCAGAGGTGTGATGTCTGCTCTGGTGAGGAGGTGGAATACATTTAATATACTCAGCAGTGAGGAGAAGCAACACAAGATCTGTGCAATAATAGCCTGTAATCTAAAACGGCTTATTCAAATGAATATGACAATTCTGTTGTTTCATAATAATTAATCTTAGCACGTCTTCTTTCATCCAATTGATGTTTTCACGATTTTATTGTTCATGTTATGACATACTAATAGCACATGTCCCAGCCTGCTAATAGCTTAATCTGGCGCAGGCGGAAAATACAATGTTCTTCCTCCACGCTTCAACACAGACAATATTGAATTTCACTTTGGGTTAGATGTACTTATTTACAGAACATATACAGTGAAGTGCTGTTTGTGTCTCTGAATGATCATTAGACTCTCGCAGAAGCCTAAAGCCAGGCGAGTGATAGTCGAAGGCAACTCTCTCTGAAAACATTCTGCTGCTGAGAATAAAAGAAATGAAAGTCATGGCTTTGTTGACCTCCAAACCTCCGTTTTAAATTGAGGTCAGCATTGATTGACAACATCATTAACTCTGATATGCACTTGATATTAAACGATAACCTAGTCCTTCACTTAAGCCCAAGATCAAATTAACTTGTCTTTCATAAACAAATCAGGTGAGTCAGTACATGTTATGACTGTACTGTCCAAACTGTAATGGACTGTAATGTACAAACAAAGAACTGGAAATTGCGAATTTATCCAAAGGCCTATTTTTACCCAGACTAATTTGGATATAAATGAAAAACACCACAGAGATAAATCAAGCTAATTCATCCTTTCCCATCACACAATCTCCAGTGGCACTCCCCTCCTGCAGCCACGCACAAACCATGATGAATATTTCATGTGATATTAAACTTCTCTTCTCAGTTGTGTTCAAGTCTATTTTGTTCAAGAAATAAAGAATCAGCTGAAAACCAATTTTGTGCTAAGTACAGGTATGTTATATCATGGTGAAAATCTCACATTTCAGTACAGTGATGCGCTTTATCAGCTGAATGTGGACGTGTTGAACCAAAAAAATAAATAAAAAAGAAAGCCTGCAGCCACACCAATACTAAATGCTAACCTGCAACTAACATTTGCTCATTAGCACTAAATGCAAGTGCTGATCCTGATGGGAAAGCCAAGTATCTAGTCATTAACTCAGTAACTGGATAAACTGATGAACTAGATGAAAGTTAAGGGGTCACCAAAGTGATTCGAATTCATCCTTCAGGCACAATGTACCCAGTGTTATGGCAATCAATCCAATAACTGCTGAGATATTTCATTAAAAAGCACAAATGTCAACCTCAGGTGGTGCTACAGGAAAAGTCAAAGGAACACCAGAATTATTAGGATTCATTGTATGGGAATGAATGTTTGCATGCATCCATGCAGCAGATATTGAGATATTTCACAGGACAAATAAAAACTTTGACCTGTTGGTGATCTAGATTTAAAATGGATCAAAATGCTGAACTGTTTGGCCAAAAGATTCACAGTTCCATCCATAGTGTCAGGTTGCTAGCATGACCGAAAAACCCAAGTCCTCCAAATCAAATGGCAAAATGTATCAGTTGAAACTGTAGTGTTTTCTAATCTGATGCCCCTTTAGACAGGATAACATAATTTGTCAATAGCCTCTAAAACCTTTAAATATTATTGCAAAAATGCTAAAATGAGACTATAGGGGGCGCCCTCATAGCCAAATGGTTAGGGCGTGTACCATGTGGGCCCTAGTGGTCTGAGGAGGTGGACCCCGGTTCGACCAGTCTCTCCCTGTTTCCTGTCTCTCTCTCACTGTCCTATAAATAAAGGAAAAAAACCCCCCAAAAAATACTTTTAAAAAAAATCAGAACGTAGACCCAGCTAATCTCTTCAGTGTCCTCCCTGACTCTTTTGCACTATAACAGTGTCACACTATTTCCACCTTTGCTCCCAACAGACAACAGTCGTAATTTGCACAGCCACTACAGGACTCTGCCATTTGCATGACGTGTCATTTTGGGGCATTTGCTGAAATGATTAATGCTGTTGTTTTTCTTGGGTGGACAGTCTAAAAAAACCTTAAGTCTAAGATTTTAAATAGTCAAATTTCAGTCTTATCAGAGCAATTAATACAAATGCCTCACAGGAATCACTTCATCAAGCGGTTTTAACGTTGTGCTACTGGGGTATATACTTTGCTTCTCTGCACTGATTTTGCTGTTCGAAGATGTAATGTCTCATCTGCTGCAACGTTTCTAGTTGGCTATAACTTCAGGGGTGAACATCTAGTTTTGGTGTCAGACACTCTCAAAGATTGGCTCACAATTTTACACTGGCATTCAACAATCCATCATAAAAATGAAATGCATTATAGAAGAGGCACAGAAACCAATTTCTCCACTGACAGCAGCCTCAATAGACCACAATGCAATGCAGCCTCATGATATGCTGTGGTCTGAGTGAGGGGTGTGACTGTTTCGACTCTGATACTCTTGCTATATGTTATCACTGCTGCTATTATCTGTCTGCCAAAACATATAACTGAATGCAACAAGATCACCCTCACTATCTGGCAGTTGTCAAAAGGCATTTAGGGAAATGCAGGAAATCAGTAACTGAAGTTGAAGCAGAAGTTGCAAGTTGAGGGAAGTTGGGTACCCAAAAAATAATTTATGTCACCCCATTGCTAAATTACTCCTGGCATCACAGTTTGATAATACATAACAGTGTAAGTGTATCCAAGGGTGGATTTTCCCATTAAGTCTTCAGTCTGAGTTAAAGCAGAGGAACAAAAGAACAATTTCAATTCTCAGGGAGCCTGGACGAATTTCTCCCCTGAACAAAGTATTTGCAGAAATCTGTAAATTTCTAATAACCCCTCAAAAAATCTGAAAATCTGAATCTGAATCCCATATCGAGTGTCCTATTATTATGGCATATCTATCAATCAGTAATCACATGCCCTGGATTCTCTCAGTTTAAGCTTCTGTTCACTCAATCAGTGGCATTTTGCTTTAATGGGATTTGACAGCTTATCTAGCACTTTATGAAAAGTCGGGCACTGCAGACAGCATGAATAATATAACATGAAAATATTAGACATAACATTTTATGCTGTTTTATGATCACAGCGGCCATGTAAATTTTTCAAGTCGGCTTTGAGCAGTTACTGCCTATTTAGCCCCTCATTTTATTATGATTCATTTAATAAGGGTAATTAAGTTAATTTGACTGAGATGCTTTAGTTCTGCCTACTGTATCACTTTCATTCACTGCAAAAGAACTTGAAAGTGATACTTAAAAGAGAATGAAATGTTGGTATATTACTACATGTCCTAGTAGGTTTGTGGATTGCAATTTGTATCTCCACCCTCCTCTGTAAGAAGACAGTACTGTTTCTTTTATCTTCCTTTCCAGTGCGAAGGATTTTGATGTAATGTTGAAGTCCTCAAGAATAGTATTGTGATTTCCCCAGAAACTAAAACCCCTTCATCATGTTGCTACAACATCTCAGTCTGTCTGATGGGACAAAATGGTGAGTCAGTCAGCACAAACTCAAAATGATGCAGCATCTCTGCCAGTTTCTCCTTGGGTTATTGTGAAATGCCTGTCAGGCAGCTGTATGTGTGTGGGGGAAGATTTCCCCCAAAAAAGAATAAGCTGAGACTTTTCAAGTACTGACTATAATGACAGTGTTCTTCCTTTCATATGAACTATACCTGTAGGTACCTCTAAAATTCCAACAAATATTTGCCATACGACAGATTTAAATAAGACAAAGTATCTACAGCCATGCTGGCTGCAGCATGAGGCTGCAGTTTAACAAAGTGGTGCTTTGAGCTCATTGCAAACATCAGCATGCTAACGTGATGTTAGCAATTACCTTTGAGACAAAGTGGTGTTCTGAGCTAAATGTTTAAGTCAGTACAATAATATGCTCAAAGTGACAATGCTAACATGCTGATGTTTAGCAGATATAATTTTCACGGTGTTCACAATCTTGGTCACATTAAACATTAGCTAACATAAGGAGAAGAATAATATTAGCTGAGGCTGATGCCCTTTTTTGTCACTATACAAAACTAAACTAAATAATAAGAAATATTAAAATTCTTTCCTGAGGATGGGGTTAGATTAAAAGTCAGTTTTACAAAATATATGTGTGTGTGTGTGTGTGTGTGTGTGTGTGTGTATGCAGTAGCTATATATACACTGGGCCACCCTGCAAGTTTGGGTTTAGCTATAATGAGCAGAGGTGGGAAGAACCAGCCTCATTCCCTAAATCCATCAAACTTTTCATCTCAGTTTTATTGTTAAATTCTGAACAATTCCACAGGCCTCTCAACAATCTGAACATATTGACTCAAGCAATGAAATGTTGCCAGTGACACACATTATTTCTGTGTGCAAATGCTGTAGAGATGTTTGAATATTTGCTGCCGTATAATTTGTTGTGACATGTATTGTGCACAGGTGGAGGGATAAGAGGGATTCATCTTTTCGTTTTCACTCTGGGTGCCAATGCATCCTTTTCAAACAAAACAAATGGGTCAGCCCTTTGTTCCAGCAGAATATTTTTACTTGCCCTATCTAAAAAGGTATAATAGCCCACACTCTGATCAGCGGGGTGTTTCAGCGCTCCAAATTTAAAATGCTTTTTGGATTTTAGCTAGCAGACATCAAGCAAATATTAACCTAAAATTTTGTCTCATGCTGGGCAACATAATAGTAAATTTGGTCATTCACAGAAAAGAAAAACAAGACTATCTAGACAATACAGTATGTGGGGCAGATCATCCTGTTAGGATTATGTGTGCTCTGGCTGAGCAGAATTTAAACAGACCTCAGCTGATTTCAGGCTTTCCTTCTCCTCAATTCTCCATTCCCCAGGTACCCTACTCCATGTTGTAGTGCCATGTTTTTTTTTCACCAACATCCTCTTCCAACCTTGTTTCCACACAGTGAAAAAATAAACAGGCCAACAAACCAGGTAACCTGCAGTAGGTAAACAGAGAGAAGGAGAAGACAGAGTGTAGAATTTGTATGCTTTTCTCAACAGTATTTTATAGAACTTATGTAGGGAACAGTATATTTTGTACTATGTGGTTTGGTCAGAAAGTCTAAATCTGTCGGACTGTACATTCAGGAATGTTTTTCACAAAATCACAGAAAAGGACTCATGAAATAAACACACAAGAGAGCAGCAGAATTAGCCAATTTTCTTGGAGACCAGCTCATTTTTCTGCCATTATACTCTGCAATCAGATAAACTTGTGAATGACAAATTAAGATAAAAATTCTATTTTGGTTTTAATGCTGCTGGATTGGATTATATTCTGAATATTGAGAGGCAGTGTAAAGGGAATTTGGTTGGTGAAGTCATCATTAATGCATGTCATCCATTTTTTCCCCATCAAAGATGCAATGGATAGAACCATATCACGAAAACCATATCAGTTTTCGTGAGCTCCTCCTAAAATAGAGATGCTGACAGATGTTATCACTTATGTAAATTTTGAAAATGTCAAATTTCTTAAACCCAGACAGTTGATGTCATACGACCTGTCAACAGATTTAGGGTGCTGTTTGGATAGAAATGTACCAGATTTCTATTGAACTCTGGCACTTTGGTGATCAAACTGTTGTTGCCAGGTGGACTTTATGAACTATGGTGACACATATGTGCAATGGCATGTGAGTGTGGGGATTTTCCCCGATCAATCAAAGTCATTTCTGATGTGTTGAACTTTTATCCTACTCTGTGTACTTCATGAGCTTGATTAAAAAGTGTGGGTGACATAGCCATCCAGCAGTAATCCCCATGTAATATTGCTGAACTTGACGCCTCATCCTGCGTCTACCTGTCATTATTAATAACGTGGTCGATTTGCAGTCTAATTATACTAATAACACTCATAATGAGTTATTTCTTTGTGAGCTGTGTGTTACACCAGACAGCATAAATACACACATTAAAAGGATTAAAGTGCAGCTGTCAGTCACTAGAATTTGATTTCCCTACTTGGATCCATGCAGCACTGATGTTGCAGGATGACAGTCGCCTCAACTGTCCAGTGAGTTACTTGTCAGTCTGTATAAGGCAATCTTTAATTAAAATCAATGTACAATTTTCTTTTACTGCATCTGGTCCATATGCATAGCATTGTCTGTTATTTGTCTGGGTCCCTGAAAGCATCACAAATCACAGTAACTGTTATAATATTAGCATGACTAGAAACCACCCTGTTAAGATGTGTCTGTATAGACAGCATGAAAATATTGTTACTGGGCTCCCTGCTCTGGTGGGGTCGCTGCTTAAAATGGGTGAGTGGGAGGCCACTCTGAACACCAGGTGGCTGCACCTGAACTAGCTCTCATGTGTGTTTACCATAACATATTCTTTTGATTCTTCATCCTGTAACAGTTGCTGGTAGGCATGGCTCTTGTCCAACTTTGCAGATGTCCTCTAGTTATTGAAAGATCGTGGTTTGGGTTAAAATAACTGCTGTCTTAAGGTTGGGGAACCTTCACTTCACACAACTTGACAAGGTCCTTGCCAGGGAAACACACACATCATTTATTTTAACAAACGACTGATCAAACGTGGGCTGTAAGTGATTTTTGTGTTTGATTTTATCTCATTCTGATGTACCACATGGATTTAAACACAGGAGAACAAAGTGCAGGGATACTGCATGTTCTGCAGAGCATTGCTACCACAGATAAATCAGTGGGTGAGATTATCCCTGGAGCCAGGCAGAGAGGCATTTCATCAATTGGAGATCAGGACTTTGTATTGATCTCACAGCCCATGCATGTTTGACATTACTGAAACCTCCCTGTTTTTGGTGACTCTTGGATCTCAGTCAATCCCCATTTCCATAGAGCACAGAGGTGTGAGCCCACTGCAGTGGCACAACTCATGTGCTCCAAAGCTAGTTTTTTCCTCCTTTTTTCCACCCACCTGTCAAGTTGTTTTTCTTTTTTGTAATAGTCTAACTGTATTGCACAGACACTGTCCTCAAATGCAATGGGTTTTCAGGCTGTTTGTCTTAGGCTTTCTGTTCTTATTTTTGGCTCAAACCTGATTTTGTTGTCTACTGTCAAGACTAATCAAACAAAATTGACCACTTTTAAATAGCAAATGTAGTCGTCCGTATTACAGCAGCTTGATTCAGACTGTAATGTCTTGCTAAAGATATTATCAATGATGGAAGCTATTTTCCCTGCAGAGCATTACTGTATATTGCCCACAATGCATTTTTAGTGGTAATGTTTTTCCAACCGCATTTGGTCTCTTACAGGGATACAGCACTTTGTAAAATATCTCTTTTTGCTCTAACTTGACATTTCGGTGCCACAACAAACTTGAAGTAGTCATGAAAGGGGCTTCATGCATATAGATGTCTCCAGTGAGCAGAAAACAAGGCTGCTGATATGAATCGTTAAGAGCAGCAGCATTTAGTTCAATCTGCATCACGTCAAGGCACAAGTCACAGAGATTCACATTCCCACATACTGCTGGAGCCATGGCATGCTTTGACTTCTCCCTACAGCTTAGTCACACACACACCCCACACACATCACACACAGTCACACTGTAACATTCATTACTAAAGCGCTGTGTGAAGCGGACATGGTGGCACTTACGTAGGACTGCAAAGTGTTTTTTTTTTCTTTCAATGTGGAAATTATGAATAAATCCTTCATCGTGTTCTGTTTGTCAGCAATTTCTGAGTCAGGCAGCGTGTGGTTTTCCAATTCAGTGACAATTACCACAACAGATACTGGAAACCCATGACAGGGGCCCTAAAGCAGCCCCTAAAGCTTGTGTGTTGGCAAAAGGGCTAGCTGACACCCCATCATGTTCCTGTTAATGTACTTGAAAGATGCTGAATGGAGAGATTTTTCTGTGAATTCCTCTCTTGGTTAACTGTTCATTTATATTACCACTGGTTATACTCACAGAAAAGCTTTTCCCAGTCAGTTATGAAGGCTCCAGTAAGATTAAAATAAGTGGAGTCAGGGCCACTGCACTATAAAAATTCTTTTTTTTCCCTTACCAATTATTTTTCAGCCATTATGTTGTTTTAGTAACTGTCATTAGCATGCATTTTGTGGCAATAATTCTAATTTTGCATAATTTACAGGATTTAATTACGTCTTGAGCATCCATAGAAAGAATACAACTATGCAAGACTGAGAAACTGGAGAAAAGAAAATCTTAAAGTTGAACTTCCTGACATCTCAAAATTACTTCCATTAATCATTGCTTATGTGGAGGCCAACAACCATGGGCTCTATTTACAGGAATCAGTGGTGCAGGTTATCAAGTTCCTAAAAAAGCTCAGCTGGTCCTCTCAACAAGACGCGCAGCAGCAGCAGGACACTGAGTACCACTCAGACCATTGAACTTCTCACCCTTTTATGCAATTTGAACCCAGCCACTCTGTGAAGGAATCTCATTTTGCTGCTTGTGTTAGTAATGACGACATTTTGGGCTCTCATAGCTGAGGGCTGGAACAGAGATCAACCTGTGGACCTGGAGATTTGCATTGTAGCTCAGTTATTTCTTTAAGTCAATGTCAACTGAACATTTAGAACCACAATTTCAAACTTAACCAAGTGCCTCAAGTTGCCTAAACACAATTCTTTACTTCTCAGCAATAGAGCTGATTTAACACGACTATGACAGAAACAAATCTTTTAAAAAACATTTTTTATTTTAAGCCCCACACATTTTGGTATCCATGTTATACAATTCACGGATTATTCATACAGATGTAAGTGTATCAGCAACAAATATGGATTTCAGGTCTTTTGCTAAGACTGTGTTTTGTGTATTTATATTCTGATACTGACCTCAAAGCTGCATCAAAAACTTTTTTTTACCACTAGTAGGTAGAAAACTTAATATATTACAATGATCCCCTGTTGACTCCTCTTTTATTAATTGTTATGCTGCACCTCTCCTTTTCAGGGATATGTTATATATTTTTTGATCTATTTTGTGGGACAGCACTGCCAATGTATTTTATCTTGATTAAAAATTAGGCCCTGTAATAAATTGTACATATAATGACGTCAGCATGATATAATCAATTTGGTGTCCATATAAACCTTGCTCTTGGTCATGCTGGCCATTTGTCCCATGAGGACCTGATGGGGTTATAACTTTGCCTTTTCAGTCTAATAAAACTTTTTAGGGAGCTATAATCCAGTGTGCAGACACTCTGCTTTTCTCCTTCATTAAATCTGTTGTCCTGCACATTGCCTAAGCAGTGAAAGGGAAGTGGACACAGCTATCTCTCTTGTCAGTTCTCTCATTAATTATTCACTGTAATAGACACTCAGTAGTTTAGTCTGAAGTGAGCAGATTTTGTACACTTATATGACTGTTCGTTTTGCATCATCGCTGACAGATGTTGTGTTGCAAAAATGTACATTTTGTCCTGTAATTTTCTAAATCCAGTTAAAACAGTGTCATTTTACCAACACATATTTCTATTTTAATATTTGATTGTTAATTAAGATAGGGGCATCAGGAACTTATTTTCCTTGCAGTGTTATACTCATCAACTGAGGTGTTAATAGGCTTTGCGTTTGAGCATGTTACTGCATTTGTACTTGTGTTTGAGTTGGTGTCCGCTCTGTCCAAATAAGAACAGTGTAGTGAAACAAACAACGGAGCTACATGCACATCACTGGCCCTTTACTTTCTTTTCTCTTTTCTCTCTAAACTTTAACATGAAGCTGTATAACAGTTCAGTACAAGCGGTGTTTCTCATTATTTAAAAGGCTGTCATCATGAATAATAACAAATAGTGCTGCTTGTTTTCAATGATGAATTTATCAGAACAAAGGTGCCTACTCACACAGGTGATATTATTATATGCTGCCTACCTACACTACATGCAGTATACATGAATCTCATCATAGGTGCACAACACACCCACACAAACACTGAAATGGAGCCAGGTGCATTGATGACTCCAAATTGCTCATACTGTAGGTGTGACTAAGAGTGTTACTGTGTGTGTGTGTGTGTGCGCGTGCAATGGACTAGAGGCCAATCCACAGTGTTACAGTGTTTTCCTCCATTCCGCCCTGTACACACTGGGACTGGCTCCAACCATTGGACATGGATAGGACTTACAATGCAGTACAATGAAAACAGATGTTTACTGTCATTGTAGAAAGGTAATACTGTCCTAGCCAAGCACATTTGCATCTTGAGAAGTAAAGCACAGAAAGGTGAGAGTAGTATGGCTGCTGATATCGCATATTTGACAACAAATATAAATGTACTGTGAGGAAATTTCACCAGAAAATAATCTTTTTTGTTGTTGCATTATTGAGACAAATGGCTCTATATACAGATGAAATGAATTATTTTATGAGGATCATTAGAATATAAAAAATGCTGAGAAGTATATTCATGTACACCACTGTATATTTTTGCAACCTTTGTACTAGAAATTGGCATTCTAATGTCACTTGTGTTGATGCTTGTGAAGATAAGGAGCAACAGAAATGGAAGCCAAATATCTGGTCTGTCAACAAGGCTTAAATGAAAGCAGCTGCGCACTGACTGTGTCCATCACCTCCTGTTGTTCCCACAGTTCGGTCATGAAAGTGAAGTAGCACACATGCAGAGGACAGTATTCTCTAAAATAAAATAGAGTTAAAAAATGTGAAAAAACACTTGTCTTTCCTAGCTGGGTTACCCTTCTGACATAGCTGGTGGTGTTTTCTTGCTGTAAGCAAGCAAGAGGTCGTGTCCTTGTTGATATAGTGACTCCTATTGGTTGGTCTGTGCAGAATAGGGGGATCTAAGAATATAGCCTGAACCCCTGCATGTTTATATTCTCCTGCTTAGATGAAACACAAAAAACAAGACAAAAAAGAAAGCTGAAAAGAGGCACAAACAACTCAAAGAGACACATGGCTGTCTACTCTTACTTCCTCCCAGGGATAATTAATTGGCTATTTATGCGAATTTGTAAATATGACCTTGTACAGGGCAAGCTCATCTTTTACATGATAAAGGCTATTTGGAAGTGAAATGATGACTTCTATGTTTGACACAAGTTTGAAAGGTGAAATAAAGTAGTAAAGGATGATGATGAAGAGGCCAATGGCAATGTCATTAGTTTTGCAGGTATTTGGTCTTGAAACAAAGTTTTGGACAAATTAAAATTTTGACCTAATGATCTAGCTAGATGAAATGTAAGGGAATCAAGACTCCATCCTCTGGGGATTATGAGAGTCTGTTCAAGTGGCAAGGCAAAGAAATGTCAAATTAGTATCTAAACTGCTTTATTGTTTCTGAGATAACAAGCCCCACCTTGTGTCCTCATGTCTGCACTGCTTTCAGAAAATATACTGCTGACACCAAGATGTTTCATTATCGACCCAAACAGAGATAATTAGCTTGGTTTGACAAATGCAGCAACAAATAGAATTAGCTGCAACTCTGCACAGCTCTACTGATGTGATCCTATTATGACTTAACTTGACTGAACAAGTGATTTCATGTAGACATGAGACAAGCCTTAGACTTGGATCCAGTGACTTGAGAAAAGATGACTCAGTTCACATCTTTTGTACTTTTCACCTTTGCTGATTATACTGTAGCTCAGTGAGAGCCAAGACCACAGGGCTAATTAGTCTTTGTGAAGTGATTGATATCAAGGATGTAGAGACATGCCAAATGAGTAAAGACTGTGATGAGTCATGCCTGAGCCAGAATTGAGCCTTGAAGTCTTTAGGTGTTGTTGGAGTACAAAGATGTCACATACTCTATAAGAAAAACGTTTGATTTCTCAGAGTCCTTGATGACAGACAGGGCTCCATTAGGATGGTGCATGGTGAGAATAACAACATGTAGAAATTTGTATCATTAATGTGATAACTGATGGAGAGAGAGCTGAAGGTGTTTGAGGTTACTTAATTATTTGTCCATTTTTTGTAAAAGAAGCGTTCTCAGCGTTGTCAAAGCAAGTTAACACAGTTGTATAACCTTCTGTTATTTATTAAATTACTTACACATACCAATGTTAAGAATTTGATTCAGTGAATCTAACATTACAGTGCATTTTTTCTTTGTGACTGGTATTTTAAAGGTGGCACTGACTACAACAGTTTTTGCAATACTGCCTCCTAAAACCCACATAGACATTTCTTATTCACAGCTGCACATGCTCACAACAGGAGGATACCAATTGATTTTGGTGACCCCATGACCTTTCCCCTAGAGCCACCATCAGTCTTTGGTTTGAAAAATGAAAAAGTCAAACTCTGGTTAATTTTATATATTTTTCCCACACAACATAGCAACATCTATGGAAGAAATAGTTAACTGGGGAAATTATTGGACCTTGTCAGAGATCTACTCTCTGAGCACTTGGTGGATACCTGATTACTTGTTAGCTTAAAGGGAGGATGCATCTCATCACTGATGATGCATCCTAAAGCGATGTACATGATTCATTCTCTCATATATGTGCTAATAGCATCACTGATCCAAACCTTGGGGAAAATATACAAATTACAGCGCAAAAGAAGAAAATTGTCACACTTCTTTGGAGAAAGAAATTCCATTGCACAGTTATTTGTATTTGTATGTATTTCCCTTCTCATCTAAAATGTAACAATCTGAGCATGAGAAAAAGCTCAGTTAGTCCTAAGTTACTGAATGTATATCTCTGGGTTTTTTCAGAAGCAAATGTACCTCCTTCACTTGTCATCGTTTCATGGCTGTATGTAGTTACTCCAGCACTTGCTCTCTGGACTCTGAATTGAGCCCAGTTGCATCCTTTTTCCACCACTGTATGAACAGTTTTAATTACTTAAACACAAAACATTCTGCGTCTTCCGCATTGCCACATTTTTTCCATTCTGATCAAGTATGAAGGAGGCTCTGTGTCTCTAAATGTTTGCTCATGTGTCTTTCAAGTGGTAAAAAAAAATGTATTTATGCTTTTATGCAATTGTTCCCACTCAACCCAAGTTACACAGTACAAGAACAGGGGTTTGGGGTGTGGTGTGGGAATTCTCTCCTTTACAAGTTAGTGTACCATCAAAATGATTTTGAAGCTGTTATTTTAAGATAAAATAGTTGCATAATGTTGTGTTAATATTTTTGCTTTAACTGCTCTCATTAAACTCATTTCCAGTCACAGTTTTCAGTGACACTCACTGTACTCTATATATTCAACACCAAATGATAAAGTTAACACCTTGTTTAGATAGCTTAAATAAGTTATGGAAAAACTCTCAGTTTTCCACCACACTGTGTACTAATGTTTCAGACCCTACTTATTTAAGATTATCTAAGTTTTGGATCCTGGATAGCAATGTCACATGACATTATGCCTTGGAGGGAGGTTTGATTATCATGTATGGCTCTAAGACATGAATTTGTTTGACACTTGTACACCATAACATCTGGCTAGACTGTGTCTCAAACCACCTCCTGCAGTAATTTATTCAATTGGATTTCAGTCCTTAATACGTCTTGAGTGTTTCTTCATCTGCTTTTTTCAGTGCTAATCCCTATCCAGATATAATTTGATTGCTTAAGATGCATGACAATGTAAATGGAGTCAAAAGTGAAGTAGGTAGATAGCAGAACAAGTTAAACAATAACAGTGTAGTTAATATATATCACTTTCACAGTCAACAGTGTGTGCAATATGACAGAATAATTAAGGGTATGCACAGTTTGCCTTAGTGATAGCTCTGCAACAAAGGTCAGGGGTCACCAAAATCAAATTCTTTTTGCTTTTGCATCACTTTTCATGCCAGCTAGTATTTTTTCAGAACAGTCTGTTGGTCAGAAATAAAGACACAAAAACAAATAGATGAACCAAGGTGGTCAATTCTTCACAGAAGCAACACAAATAGTAAATCAGCAGATCAAAGATTAATCTTTAATCGTTTATATCTTAATCTGATACACACTCACTTTCATTTCCTGGTGGATGATGTTTGAGATAAACATGCATATGATCCCCAGTCTGTAGCCACATAATTAGTTTGCGTCCTAAGTGTCTGTGATAGGATTTCCTGAAATAATTTATTTTGACAATACATTTTATGAAAAAGCATCACAATGTCTCTTTTCATCTCTTGTCATTGCTCCTTCATTTTCATAGCTATTTATACTCCCCAGTTTCCTCTTTCTATCTGATGTCTAGTAAGCCTTTTCTGGGGTTCTGAGGCATGCAATAAACATCTCAGAGGCCCTTGTGGTCTGGGTACATACTAACCATCTCATTGCCCCATAAAATTAGATCCGTCCTGTAGCTCCATCTCTCCCACAATGAGAGAAAATGGCCACAAGGCCGGCATTTCTCGTCCATGGGCAAGAGGTTCAATTACCTCAGTTGTCATGGAGCAATAAATGCCAAATTAAGTGGCTGGCACCGAACACTGCTTGAAGGAGGCTTTATCAGAATACTAATGTCAGCTGTGTCCGACAGTGGGTAAAGAGAGAGAAAGCAAGAAAGCCCCAAGTTTGGCAGTGGAAAAACAGACACCTTGTTTTTAAGCAGCACATAGTCTCTGCTCCTTCCTCACCCTAGATTCAGAATGATTAGGCTTGTTGGTTCTTTTGTTTCTTGAAAGATAGTGCAGTGACGTTTTAATTGGTATTTAAAAGAACACCTTATTGTTATTTATAGATACAATAAACAGCTAGTTGTATTGTTCAGTTGTATTCATTTAGGTTAAGGCCTCTCTTCTTTTCAGCACTCCATGATCCTTGCTACGACAGACTGGAACAAGCATTGTAATCCTGTATTAATAGAGTATGCACACAGAATTTAGCCACTGGCTAATGAAAGTGCTCTGTTGTGCCAGTTTTCATCACATTTAAAAGCTAAAGGTCTATAGCCATACTAGGAGTCCTGTGAGGTTTTAGTGCTCATTACGCACCAGGAAACAAAATCGATGGATGAAAAATGGAAACATTTTGCTACTATCCTTACCACTAGGGGGACAAAATATATAAAGTTTGCATTGTCCCACTTAAAATCACCATGAAACAGAGGTTAAAATGTCTTTATCTTTTGTAATGTGGCACATTACTGAGTGAAACAGAGTAAATAGGCAGGTGGCTGTAGAGGCTACCCCCTCACCCACCTCATTAGATCAGGAGGGAGAGATGATGAATAAATTAGGGCTCAGCCACAGTCTCAGGAAATATAAACAAAGTTTTTGACAACCAAGATCCAAACACACACCCTCCACAATGATATCCCACTGCTAACTATGACCCATGAGCTGAATGGATAAATGTATGAATACACCCCCAAGTTTCAACATGAGTCATTATAAATTTTGTATGGTTTCACAGGAAGAGAAACGACAGGCATTTTAACATAAAAATATTCAAACATTTTTTTACATATAGCAGCAAGAGATGGATGATAAACAAAAACAGATTTTTTTAGCCACTTGGGGCCAGCGGAACAAGCTGTAAACATGACTGACATATTATCACCTTATACATTTGTTGTGATTAGCAACATGTTACACGTAAAACTGACACAGACCAGCATTCGTTTGGAGTTGTGTGTCTGACTACTTCACAAATGTAAGTCTAATACTCCCTTTCCTTTTACTTCTGTTTTGGTGTCAAACCAACATACAATCTGTTGCTATCTCTTTAGATACTAAATGCTAAAGAGTTAGCTAGTCACTAACTTTTATCTGTCTTCCATTTGGTTTGGTACAAAGGTAGAGTACAGTGGCTTTAACCCAAAACAGTTGAGTTTGCAGAATGTAGAACCACAACAGTGGGTTGAAAGATATTAAATGCTCTGTAGAGCTGAGGGGAACTACAGAATTGGATTATATTTCTCAGTGGATTCATCCCTACAAGAGATTCTTTTCAATTTAGATAGTCTGTTAATATAAAAATATTGATCAGCACAGCTTTAACTCAGCATTTTAGGCTTAAGGTCAGGCCGACAAATCAGCCAAACAGTTCTGCCGTCTCCCTGTCACGCTAGCATGACTAAAAATAAAGATTTCAAACCAAAGCAGTGCTGTATGTTTCTGAGTTAAAGTGATTGCTGAGCAGATTAATAGTCGACCCTTAATCTGCTTGTTGTTTTTTCCCCATTGTGAGCACTACTAAATAATCAAACTGAGACCAAACTGAACCACTAGATCTTGTAATCAATTACACTTACTGTCTCCATTCCTGCAGGGCTTAAAGAACAGATGCAGGGATGTGCTTTTGCCCAAAAACCAGAGACTCGTCTTATATCTCTGCAGGATATGGACAGGCCCCACTTACATCTTTTATATTTCCCTATCCTTCCCCATATCAGTGAATTTAAATCTATGTTGTTCAGAAGATACTGAGGTTGCTGACCTCCACTCCCCTGTTCCCTTCATTCTCTCTACTTGTTTTTCTTACATGATTTATTACTGTACATTCTGCTGGGCACATTGCACCATGTTCAGCAGACAGACAGTGTAACTGAGTCATGCTGCAGCAGTTTTGTCAGGGCAACAAAATGTTTGCACTGGCACTGTGAACTTACATCCCCAAGGTGACCTCCAGGGAGATCCTGTCAGGCTACCCAA
Organism: Lates calcarifer; assembly: GCF_001640805.2. Taxonomy (NCBI): domain Eukaryota; kingdom Metazoa; phylum Chordata; class Actinopteri; family Centropomidae; genus Lates; species Lates calcarifer. The sequence goes on from NC_066845.1 coordinate 17,365,232, forward strand.
GGTGACAGCTGAGCACCTGAAGTACGCCGCGCACATGGGGAATGTTCTGCAGCAAAATGAAGGAAGGCGTCACATGGATGAGATTCATTCATCTTAATAAAGTGGACCATCAAACTGATGTGGCTGCAGAGGTGCTAGTTAGACACAGGAAGAAATGCAGGGAGACAGAGAGCAGAGAGGAGTGAAGCAGACAGGGCTACGGGAAAGGCTTCTCAGCTGTGAACAAAATGTTGTTTTCCCAGCTTCAGTTCTCTGAATAGAACAGTACCTGTCTACCTGTTGGCAACATCCTGGCAGAAAAGCTTGTTTTGTAGAACTGCACATTTTAATTTGACTCCCAAATGCTTGGCAGCACAATTATTCTTTTAAGTAAAAATCTGTCACACTTTCATATAAATAAACGTATTTTGCTATTCCACATCATTGGCTGACATATTGTAGCGCAGCAGTAATTCAAAGTGTTGTCACTGCAGGAAGGCAGTTATATTCCTGTTTTACACACCCACTGTCTGTGAGGTCCTTCCCATAAGATATCTTCTGGCATACAGCGAATGACGCATTTTATGATGCCAGCAGTTTGTTTGTAATAAATACACGGTAGTTAGCACAAGCGATGAACAAACAAGGAAAATACCACCCACAGAAGCTACAAGCTCCATCAACTTTAACAGAAAATAGAAGGAAAAAAAATGTCTGCGTTTGATTGACAAGTAATCACCTGAACCCTAATCGAGTGGAAGACCTGTTTTTAACAGTGGTCCCTAAGGACAAAAGCACACACAAGAAAGAAAACACAAACATTAAGGGAAACAGGCTCCAAATCCAGTAATACAATAAATAAAAAACACATACAAAAAGAGAAAAAACGTATGCAGCAGGAATTTGCTACACAGGGCTCCATATATATTTTTAATCGAATGTGATGTACCTGTTATATACAAGACCCTCAGAGTTTACAGAGGCAGCACTGTTGTTAAACTGTCAATAAAACATGTATTTATTATGTATTCAGCTTTACCTTCAGACAAAGAAGCATCAAGAAATATTACATTTCAACTCTGAGACTGAATTTTATCTTCCAAAAGGAATTATATTTCAAAATGCTAGAGCCAGCAGTAAATTACCAAAGGGCTTGCTGAGGTAACACTGTTCTCTCTGCGACGACAGCGCACACTGACCAGCCAGTCATCTCCAGAGTCGGACTGAGAGCTACTGAGGTGACCTCCAGTCTCAACTGGCAGGCGGGTCCCGCTATCTCTGAAATCATCAGAGCAAATTTCTAAACAGGTGTTATTTGGATAAACTGACCAGGTATCTGAAATCTAAATGGTTACTTTTTCACCTTAAAAAAACATAATCTTTCTTAAATCTAAAGCGTTAAGGACCTAAAGACTGATGGGCAGGCAGAAGTATCTGAAATGTTGCTGCTTATCCAAATCAAGCCCATCACTCCCTCTAGTAACCTGCAGCACTTCTGGTGTAGCAATGCTTGTTGCATGTGCTTGCATATTTGTTGTATTTCTGGATTTAGAGCATGTTTCCCTTAATGCTTGCGCTTTCTATATGTGCATTGTCCTCAGGAGCCACTGTAGTTTTTCCTTGAAACAGTGATGTATGGGATAGAGACTGCAACCAAATGCTTCCCCAACTGCATTTTTTTTTAAGACCGATCTGCTGACCAAAGTAAAAAAAACACCAAATATATCTCTATTTTGATGTAGACTGATTTTTGTGGAAGAAGTCGTAAGCAGTTAGTCATCCGTGACTACTACAGCTACTTCACAGTAAAAGCCTCTTTGGTGTTTGCTTTTAAGGCATAGAGAGCAGCAGCACAAAGTGTTCAGGTGGCATTAACAGTGGCAGAAATATAGGTAGTTTAGCCAGTTCAGCTGCACAAAGGCTCATGGTCTGACAAAGTCCATCCGCAGGCTAAGTCAAAATCATGCAGTAAGGAGAATTATGGCTCTTAAACAGTCCAGTCTTCCTAAAATGCAAGCTTGACCTAAGTAGCGTATATAGTATATGTTCAACTAACTCATGTCTGTAATTTGTACTGTATATTTCCAATCTGTGTGTGAGGACATACTGTAGGTGAGTAGGCGATTTTTGGAGGGGGTTGAGGGTGTTTTCAGGTACATGGCACAACATGATAAATAATATTATACTAAAGCATGAGACAGCATGAGAAATAATATCATACATATGTATTTTGTCAGTGATTTTATCCTCTAGCCCTCTAGGAGATTATTATGTTTATGATTATTATGTCCCTCAAATTTTAACATTTTGTGTCCTTCACAATATTTCTGAACCAATTAAGAATGGAATTAATTTTGGTAATAATCATCTTTGTATTTTCATTTACCACATTAAAACTCTACATTAAACTCTGGCCTGACCCTTGATCACAGCTAAATGGTCTAAAATACTGTAACCTCAGAAACATTAATTTAGAGCATAATAGTAGCTTATTTGATTTGATTTGTCCTTGTGCATAAGAAATGTTATTGTAAAAGCCTGACCTCTAAAATCCTGCAAGCATGCGAGGGCCCATAAACAATCTTGCACTGGGACCCATCATTACCAGCTGTCAACACTAGTAATGTAACAGCAGCAGATTTGACATTTTCTATAGCACAGATAAAGGTAAATAGTTCTGAAACCAGTGGAACCACCAGCTTTACCATAAAAGCAAGACCAGAAATGCAGAGGATGAAGAAAATAGCATAGATCATGTGTCACTGGTGCTGTAGAGCAACTCTAAGATCATCAAACCCATTAAAAAAAATGTTTTTGTCTGTTAAGCTCATAGCATGACCTCACATGTTGAGCAGGGGAAAATGTGATGATCCTGCTCCCAATACAATGGTGAAGCAAAGTTAGTCACTGCTGTAGAGGTGCAACTACATGGAAGGACAGTGAGGCGTAAGTGTCCTTCTGTTTACCAGGCCTGCAGGGAAGTGGCACGAGCACCACCAGTGACACCAAATTAAAACAAAAACTATTAATCTTGCAGATCATTTCCATGGAGATGACAGTTTGAGACTACTAAAAGTGGGGCAACACAGTTTCATCAACATCAGCCCCTTTGTTTGACAGGGAGAAGAATGACAAGATAATGTAAGGTTCCATGCAGCAGCTATTGTCTCACAGCACTGGCCTCATGCCATTTCACTGGAGTTGTATATTACCCTTCTGCAATATTCACATCTCATCACCACAGATGAAGCTTTGCCGGGCCTCGGCCCTTAATATCAACCTGATCCTCCTAGTGCACATCGTTCCTCTGTGGAAATATCACGGGAGGCCAACAGCTGGCTGCAGTTCATCTCTTGTCGCCTCACATTTTCAGCCACATCAATATTGGACAAGTCTGTTCAAGTTCAGAGGCTGTTTCAGACTGTAGCACTTAAACAGATGGCTGTCCTCTAGGCCTCTTTTGAAGGAAACAGACAAACAGAACAAGTATAAACCAAATCTCATCATTTTTTCCTGTAGGTCATTGTCATGAATATTCTGTGCAATTACTTCTTTGCAAGTAGATATGCTGGTTCTTCAACCAATCATGAGGAGAGATGAAATTTAGAGCAGGAAATTTATATGTGATCTGTGTGTGTCTGCGCCTTGTGCCTTTTTCTATATGCTTTCTGGTCAGTACCCTTAAAGATTTAATATCAGAGTAGAAATGAAGGGGAATATTCACATAATGACAGAGCACATAAAATATCATATAGCATACACAGATGCGCACACACGCAATCTTCCACAGCGTCAAGAGTTAGACATACAGCCCATTCTTTAGAGTTATCACCATGGAAACTGGACAGGAGTGAAAAGCCTGTACTGTGGTGGATGGAGCACTGGCACGACAACATCCATGGTCCTATACTCTGTGACATTTGTATGAGATGGTTTAGCATAGTGTATAATCTTAATCTGTCAACTCTTCTGAAATGCGAAACGTGTAGATTCTTTAACGCTTTTACCACTGACTGAATGCTGTTCGACCTGAGTTGTCAGAGGAGGCCTTTTCTCTATCAAAAAGCAAATGTGACAGTGACAACTGTAATGAAAATTCCTAAGCATCACTGTTCAGTTATACATCAGTAGCCAAACTGGTTCTCACATTTCATCCATTCAGAGCTCTCAGATGGTTGCCTGGCTGGATTAAGGCATTACCTAAGTTCTTTCATGCTTCAGAAAGTCAGCTTTTGCAGTACATCCAGTGTATCCCTATTGGTAACACTTTACTGGCTCCTACTGAAGTAACCATAAACTGACAGAAAGTAGTCTAATCTCTAGTCTCTAAACTCTAATCATGCTTCTTCCCTATAGTGATACTTTGCAGACAATGAAGGCCTAATTTCACATTACAAGAGCTACTTTACCTGTGCAGTACTTTTGTACTCTGTATACAGATATATATGCTATAGTTAATATTTTTATATTAACAATGGATGAAATAACTACTTGTGATGGAGTAGTTAGAGGCTAAAGAGACAGATATTTCCTACATTCCTCTATATCTGCTTGATGAGTAAAAACAAGAGTTTTCTAACAAGTTTGCCACACCATCAAGGTGACAATTTGTTAGTGTTCTGTTAACAGCTTGTTTCCATTGCCATCCCCAAAAAGCAGTAGATGCATGTTTCTCTTAATTAAGATTATAGGTGTTATATTTAAGTTTTGGCAATCACTACATACCCAGTGTTAGCGTTACCAAATTTATTTATCAAGAGCCTCAGCCATTGTTGATTTTACAAGAGGTTACAATATGCCCCGTGTGCAGCACTACTTCTTCACCCTCTCATGTTGGACTGAGAGCAGTCGGATAGCTGATTAGCATGCTAACTTCAATAGAAGAAAAGAAGTGACAGAAATAGAAGAAAAACAAGAGTTATTATCAGTGTTTCTTTCCACTGCTGTAGACAACTCTTGGAGTAAAGGAACTCACAACATTTCTTCTAGACTGGTAAATAAACAGCTGTTAATGCTAAAGTTGGTTATGTAGTGATAGCAAAAGCTTACATATAGCACCTTTAAATAGTTTGGGAGCATCTATTGTTGACAGTTTTAGCATATCTCACTCAGTCATAGTTGCTGCTACTTCCTTGTCCCTCCTCCTTCAAACCCCTGTTCTCCCAAATTTGGATTTTGAGGTTCCAGTAACTGATAATGTAGGCAATAAGTGGTAAACCCAAATCTCAGCTTGTAGGCTCCTCAATTATAGACTGAGCCAACTGATTTCTGGCATATGTAAAAATGTCCTGAGTTTGAATTTCTGAAAACAATCAGAATCTTCAAAACTTTCTGCATAGTTCTTATTCTCTAAATATAGCACTGGAAGGGAAATGTAACTGAGGTACAGTTTGCACATGACTAATTACCTGCCTTATGCACAATTCAGGTATTTGTCAGAGTTTTCTTTAATTAGCAGATAGCTTGTTAGCTTGACTGCTTCATGTTGTTGTGTCTCACTGACAGTGGCAAGAGAGACTGGAAAAAAGAGTGGAGGGAAGCAGAATGTAATAGTGAAAAAGCCAACAGGAGGATTATAGCAGTGTCTCTTGAGTCAGACTGATGTGACCCCCCAAAGCTGTGTTTAGGTTTATCCCAACCCCATTTTTAATCCTAAACCCCAACCCTTAACTTCTCCCTATTTTGAAATGTAACTGTAATCCCTAAATTAACCCTTTGGCCCAAACTTTCACTTATCCTTCTCACATAATTTTTAGTCATGACTGAACTCTGCTGACTTGTTACTTACAAATACAATCACTTAATTGAACTATCCACATAAGCTGTGAGCAAATTAGCATATCTCCGATGGAGTAGGTGCTTTTTTAGTATATTCACACAGATTTAAGATGTTTTAAGTAAGGGAAAAATCTGTAAAATATTCCTATCACACATAATATTGCCCCTTTTCCAAAGCAGTCATCCACACAATCAATGCGATTTCAATATGAACCAAGGTGATTGTATTATTACCATATCCATTAAACACACGTCTGTCAGTCTAGTCTTTCATATCTTTTTTGAACTTACTAAATTATGTGTGATTTGCAACATTAGCTTGGTATCTCATCTGGACAAAGCAAGGCTGATAAACTCCAGACATCCATTAGAGAATGAAATAGCTTGGCTTTGGTGCACTGAATTCCTTCAAGTCTTTCTTTTAGTGTAGCAGACTGTGTCTCTCTAGACAATCCTCTTTTCTTTTGAAAATATCTTACATATAAACTGACTATGATTAGAGATCTGTCTTCCTTTTTTTAAATAACTTAATATTATTTTTCTATTATTATTTCTCTAAAATATGCTTCTATTGTGATGGACTGTTTACTTGTCCAGGCCTTCCATCCAAGCTGGATAGGCTCTATCCCTCTGTGACCCTTAAGAGAGAGCTGAGGAGAACTGCAGAGTCAGGTAATAATTATCTATGGGTTCATCACTAAGTGAGTGAGTAGCAAGTACTTTTGTGATCCATTGTTAAGATAAAAATATTTATTATAGCAGTCTAAAACTCATTGCTGTCTGTTGAGTCCACAGTCAGGGGTTTGTTCAGCCTGACTAGCTCTGATATTTTCTGAGAGTTAACCATGAACATCACTAAAATATTATGGTACTATCCTCTGCAAAGTTTTGGTTGCTCTGGATTCTTCCTGTGGAAGAGAGCTGTTCAAAACATTTTCTTGGATTGTCCAAGGCTATAATATGAAATTATTACATTTTCCCCCAATAAATCTCATAAAACCAGAGTTATTTTATGAAATAATACATTATATTATTAAATAATGCCAACACTGTTAAAATTCCTCAAAGTTAAAATTTCAAGTTACATGTTGTACTGTGTGGACATGTTAGTACAATGTCCAGCGTATGATCAAATAGGATTTTAGTTCTCTGTCTGATGAGCAAATCTATACTGTAGATTTATGAAGATTAGTTGAATTGCATCAAGGACAGTAATGTTCAGTCCTCGGTGCAAGTTACAGAATAAGAGAAGTGCAATGTTTGTGACATAAATTACCCATGAAGCTTTAAACTAAAATGAAAGAACATTACACTACTATGTGATACCATCACCATTCCATGTAAACAACTGTGACCTCAGAAGCAACATATTTTTGTTTTTTAGGATTGAGGCATTTAATGGTTGTTTTGACAAGCAGCATCAGCAAATGCAGTGTGTGTGTGTGTGTGTGTGTGTGTGTGTGTACTCAGGAATGTGTGTGGGAGTGTAAAGAGAGAGAAAAACAGTCAGCGAGGGAGAATGAACCAAACACTGTAGCACACATATCTTCTTATGCCTCGTGTTCGGTATGGATTAATCTATGCATCTATATTTCTTGGCTGCTATATTTAGGTTACTTATATCAACATACATCAGGGAAGACTGTAGTGACTCATAAATTGTCCATCCAGTAAATAACAGTAAATCTCAGCATGCGTTGCCAACATTGATGAGCAGAAAATGGGATGAGCAGCATTAGGAGAAGATAAATCCCCACATCTGAAGGATTATGGTTATTTTGACAAATGCAAAATGCTTTTTCAAATAGAAATGTAATTACATGGTGAATATTAAAGTCAGCAAAAGATGATCTTTCTGGAATTCTAGCACATGCAATATTACAATGTAAAACTTTCAGTTGCCTTTCAGTTGAATGTCAGATCTCTCTCTCCTGATTACTTATTGAACCTTCCTGCAAAGGTGCTAATGGTCTGCAGTATTTGTTGTATGATTTATTAAATATTATGTTTTATTGTGCAAGCAAAAATTCATCCTAGCTTTCATGCACATTCATAACATGAATAATAATGAACATGTACAATGCACATTCTTAAGTATGACAGCCATGGTACAGTATGTGCTGCTTAATTAACTGACCACTTGTTATCAGCTACATCTCTGTGTCACTCACCCTGAAATCATTTTTCAATTTATCCATGGTGAACAACAATCAGGGTAGGGGGCTTGTGGCCATTAGCATGCCATTCAGTATCCATGGGTGTGTAGCCTAATAGACAGTGATGATAATAGAGGTTTGTTTGTGCTCTCCCGCCACAGTGTTGACCACTGAGTGAATTATCCAGCTGACAGAGAGCAGCAGCACAGCTCGGGCGGAGGATGTTGTTAATATGCCAATGAGAGCTCATGCCTCCCGTGCCAGTCTGAGGCATGCTGGCATGATGCAGCTGCCTATCACCTAATTGGGAATCATTTAGCTGCAGCTTGACTTACATTCAGAGCAGTGCAAAGGGGGACCACCTTTGTGAATGTTTTTATTAGCAATCCAAAGCTAATAGCTCAGGAATTAGAATTAATTGCTGTGTTCTGTGTCACAGGAGTTTATATCATTGTCCTCTTCTACATCTGCAGTAAAGTGCTGTAGAGTGGGGCAGTAGAGTGCTTTATTGAAGAACTATGCCTTTTGTTATAAAGTGCTAAATTTGCCAGAGAGTTTTATGTAACATTGAACATTTCTGGTATTTGGGCCTCCTCCTCTAAACATTTTTCTTTAAAGAAGTAGGTTGATTTAATTCTCTCACCTCTACTGCAAATATGGATAACCAGCCACTTAGCTTAGCTTAGCACAGGAAACAGCTGGCCTGACTCTGTCTGACAAAATAAGAACATGGTAACTCTAAAACTCACTCATACAGGTTATATTTTGTTTGTTTTATTTATACTAAAGTGGACAGTAAAAATAGGTCATTCAGATTTCCACTACAATTTCCAGCCTTTGTGGAAAGCTAAGTATGAAGTTAGCGTGCCAGTATCTCATGATTCAGCTTCATATTTAATGGAGAATTTACCATACAGACACAAGAGTGGTTTAAGAAAGAGAGTATGTGTATTCCCAAAATGTTTTTTTCACATTAGTATGGAACTATATATATCACCTTTCATATATCACACACCAACAACTTGGTGTGTGATATATGAAAAGTTTATACCACAGACTGCAGTCTTGAACAGAAATGATCACTAGAACTGCTAGTGAATAATTTGTCATATAGCCTGAGGCCAAGGGTTTTAGTGTCTATGTTTTGCTTAGGGCAAGTGAATGAAAACCACACGACCCCTGTGATTTCTGCCTCTGCATCAGGTCTAAATTTTTTTTGCAAGCTTGTATTTTTGTCTTATCAACACACAAACGACTCAAATGAAATGAAATATAATAACTTAAGATTTTTTTTTTTTTTAAATGTTATTGTTTATACTGACAGCTGTAGCCACTTTAAGCATAAATAATTCCTGGACCAACTGAGGAGATAATTTCTTAACACTTTAAATTCCAGAGATTTTCAGTGATAAACAACGAGTCGCTGTAGCTTAGAGCATACCATAAAATTGAAATGTATGAATCTCAGGTATAAATATATTCTACAATATAAACATAAAAGGGAGCTGCTGGAATAGTGATGTAGTTTCCACAGGTAAGAGCCTTTGTGTAGGGCACTCAGTGTATTCTCCTCTCTTTAAATTCACCTCAGGGTAAATAGGTTGAGCTATAGTTTAAACAGTTAACATAAAGTGAAGACAAGATCGGGCTGATGCCAGATGCTCGCTTTATTACCTTGGCCAGTGGCCAGTGACTCACTGAATAATGACTTACACTTGTCAAGAGGAAACAAGGCTATTCTTAGATAGCTATTGTAATCAAGAGATTTGAATTCATTCTACCTTTATCTTGTTGTGTAGTGCACAACTAGATTGGAAAGGGCTTTCTGAGCCATTTAAGTTGAAGAAAGATGGTGATCATGCTTCAGGCAAAATCCGACTGTATGCAGCCTTTAGCCTTAAGCAGCTCTGTTGGCGGCTGTCCAAGCTATGCTAGCCAATGACTCACCTCTCTAAGAGCTCCAACCATAACAGCCTGCATTCCCCCAATATTCCTGATTAAACCTGAATGCTCACTCTGCTCGGTTGGCCAAAAGGGCTTTTATTCTTTTCTTCTATGCTAAGACATGAAACTGATCCCGTTGAAGTTTACTGCTTCACAAATGCAGATTTTTAAATTCTGTCTTGCCCATGAGAAACAGTGAAAAGACTGTATCTGCTCAGTGTGGAGTGAGCATGTTTAAACTGCAACACAGTGTTTTGTTGACCTGTGATGTACTGGCAAAACATTTACAACAACATTTATCCCAATATAATGACTCTCAACAGCATGAGGACTTCATCACACTTATTAAGAGAGCTGACGTTAAGTTAATTTACTTTTACATTTTGTATTTTAGTCATTAGTGGATGCTTTCATCTAGAGAGACTGACAATGAGCGAGAAAAGCTGTTTGATATCTTGCACAAAAACAGGAGAGGCCATAATAATGGGTTGGCTAATTGAAAGACATTAGGACGTTGTAGGAATTGAAAATGTGACCTTTTGGTTACAGGACAGCTCCTTTTATGATAAGTGCACCAGACGAGACTGCTAATATGTATGGCTGAATTTTGGACGTAATTATTTCATCTAAGCAGTCACATTCATTGATATTAGTCAGTCATACCTGCACTGCCTCACTTTTCAGCCATGCAAGCTGTGACTCAGTGGTAGTCATGTCAGTCCACCACTTTGTTTCTGGCTGAAGCCTCAGCTGCACTTTGTATTTAATGCCAACTAGCGAAGGCTAACATGCTAAATTAAGATGGTGAACATGGCAAACATTATACCTACTAAACTCTGTCACTGCAAGCAGGTTGCCATGCCAGTATTAGCATATAGCTCAAAGCACCATTGTACAGACTCCTTGGCTGTGCTGAGACCGATTTTAACTCTGCATGAAAAAGTTGAACCTAATTCAGTTTTTGCTGTAATGTAGCAAGACTGGCTGTTGTCACCTATGAAATACATACTTTCCACTTAGATTATATTGTAACAAGAACACTCTGTTGTTCATCATGACAAAATATAAAATATTGGGCATCATGGTAACTTTAAACAGTGTGTATGAGAGCTTGCCAAAATAGACAATAGAGCAGAGGACATTCAAGAAAGGTTCTGCTGTCTGCTGTTTCACATCCTACCATATTGCACACATTTCACTGAAACCAATTCTCAATGACAAGTGCTAAAGAGTTACAAATTCAGCGGTGTTTCTGTCTCTGTTTAACTCTCTTGTGTCTGTCTAACACCCACTCCCATGAATTCATATAATGAATTGTATAGTATTTGTGAAGTGTGGCTGTAGAGAGCTGATCTGGAGCAAGTCATCTGGGCTCAAGTGTTTCAGTTTCAGTTTTACTTTTTAACAGTTAACAGTTGCAGATATAGCACTCTTGGCTGTGAGTGAATAAAATACCAGCAAGAGCTTTACTAAAAATTAAACCATGAAATAGGAATTATAGTTTATTTCATGGTAAGCGGCACCATGTGAATAAAAAATGTGAGTATAACTTAGTGAACTGCAGGCTGAGAGTGCACTTAATATAAGCTACAGTAGGTGACAGTTCAAACAAAATGCTGGAAAAGGCTGCAACTGACTAAAATGTTTGAGGAGGAGGCAATAAAAAACAGAAAAAGGTTGTGATACAGTGTGGTTGTTTTTTTGTTTTTTTTAACAGATTTCAAAATCAAACTTGCTGGGGGGCAATAGTATATGCATATTTGTGTAAATCTCCATAAGGGTATGTGCTTTTTCTTGATGGCAGCTGACAAATCTATGTCAAACGGACCAAAAAATTTGCATGCATGCTATTTTGGAAATGAGTTTTCAGTACATCCACTTCTTGGTTGGATATGCCACAACGTTACAGCACTGACTCCAAGCTGAGACATTACCACACATGTTGCATCACACTGTACCTCTTGGGCAAGCAGAAAAATGAGTTTGATATTGGCACAATTTGGAACCTGTGCCATGTCACAGGTAAATGTTACGGCTAATGTGTATCACACACATAAAGTCTCTTTTACTCCTTTGAGTCTAGAGGGAGCCAATTCCAAACAGTAAATTGCAAACAGAGACAAAAAACCTTGACGTTGATGTATTTGACGTAGGCTGAACATAATGATAAAAAATGAGGAGCTGCATTTGTCAGGTTCTTTGAGAAGGTTTAATCAATCTGCACAGTGATGGTAAACAGGATACAGCATATGCTTGAAGCACAGCAGATATAACCTGACACAACAAACAAGCAGTCGCTCTCAAAGCTTTGAATTGGAATTTGAACTATTTCCTCTTGACTGTTGTGAGAAACAGAAATCCTTCAAAAACCAAAAGTGCTATTTTAGTCCTGAACAAAGATTATGATAACTGATTCCTGATAACTGTTTAAGAGATCATAAGCAGTTTTCTATTTTAAGTCTTTAAAGACATCTGAACTATTTACACTGTTTATAGTGAGAAGACCTATATAATAATAGCACTATACCTCTCTAAAGGTGTATTTATTTATGCATTTACAGATCTGTCCCCAGAACTCAACAGTGATGGGCAAAAAAGCCTTTTATTTCTCAGTAACTGCAGCTCAGTTTATTTTATGGCACCTTTGGATTTCAGCCGGAATAAACTGGCAGTGTGGAAGTTAAATGGAGGAGGTAAGAAATGTTGAAGAGACAAAGGTTGTAAGTGCTCTGCCAACTACTGCTGTACACAGAGAGAGAGAGGGAGAGAGGGCTTGGTTCAACCAGCCAACCAGCCAAAATTTATATTGACTTCACCACTTACATGTTTGACTTTTTCTATTGCAATAATTGGAGAAAACAAGTCTACAATGTAGCCTTTCCCCCTGATACTTTGCACAGAGAACTCCCAGATCTAGATCCCAACCCCCCCTTCTTAACTCATTCTGCATTCGGAGCATTGTTTTTCATGAATTTTTTATTAAGTCCTCTGAAGTAGTGTGCAAAGTTCAGCTGTTGAATTAGACAATAGAGTGTTTTCAACTAATCTTCCTATTAAAGCGGAGAACAAACGGAGCCGGATCGTTTCCGGAAAGAAAAACATAACCTTTCAAAAGCTGTGATTTTACATTTAAGGGTCTGGATGGTGGCAGCGCTGAGAAGCTTGACCCCACCAGATAAAGGGAAAACCTATCTGAAAGCCATTTCTGCATCAAATCAGCTTTAAGTAAATCCTTTTGTGATCTAATAAAATAATCCAAAACAGCGTATTTTACAATAGATGTTGGGTCCACAACTACAGCACTCTGTATTTCTATATGGATGAGTATCAAAGCTGAGAGAAATCCATTTTCATTCACTGCATTCAGGTGCTGCACGTGTCCTGTATTATGTTCTGATCTACATGAATGTTTCTATACAGTGTATCATGTTGCTTCCTGCATTTCAAGACACATGAGTGCATCCATATTTTGTGTGAAAGCATTAATAGACATTAGGATATTAATATCAATATCACACAGGCTGAGATGCAGCTTTATGCCATTTAATTGACATAATTCAGACCACACTAGCACGTAAAACTAAGAGGGGTCTTTGAATCAGGAAAGTGCTTGTAATGTAATAAGCACTCTCTTCTAAATGGAGCCTTGACTCCATTTAAAAGAGGGCAGAAAATATGTGTGCACTCTTGCTTAAGGCTTTCATCTTGCATATAAATCACTCCAGCAGAAAGTGGGTGTTTGAGCACCACAGATTTCAGGTCTTGGGGCGCGCACTGTATCACCGGCCAAGGCTGCATTAATGACAGCACCGTGCCACGACTGCATGAAGTAAATTAAGCCAATTTCAAATATTCTGAGAGCGGATAAAATGTTGAAACAGAGATTTTTTCTTTTGGCAGACTCAGAAGGCTTATGTGTGGTTCTCTTTTTCTCTCTTCTTCCCTTTTCTGCTTTTCTGTTTCTGTCTAGATACCACGGCAGCTGAGTGCTTTGACGTTGTACAGGTGTGAGCAGTCGGTTCTGGATTACTGCCATGCCCACCTGCCGCTGCACCTCAATGTGGGCATGGAGCCCCAAACTCAGGCGCTGGGAGGTCCAAGGTACCACTCAGGCCTAATGGCTGCCCTCCCCTCCGAGCCTGTGCTGCCTTGCCCCCAGACCCACTCCCTCCACCAGTGAGCTGTGCACACTGTGAGGCTCTGTGTCCAAAATACTGTATGTCTGCTGCACAGGATCGGTGGACCATTCAAATGAAACACAAAGCTGTGTGGGAGGGAACTGGGACTGGTAAAGAAGCAAAGGAGACAATTAATCTACTGCAGAGCATCCTGGAACCAGGGTAATGAAAATATTTCTCAGTGGAAATAAAGGGGTGCAGCAGTATTGATTAGTGAGCTTCTGATCTACCTGACCCTCACTGTCCTCAATTAGGAAGGAGGCTGAACAGCAGCATGACTTTCCACATTCTGCTATGCCTCTTGAGAAGTATTAAGGATAATAATTTAATGATTTGTTAATCTTATTAAACATATTTCCTCAACTTCTCCTAATCTGGGCGCCTCTCAGCTGCGTCAGGTAAAGTAATCAAACGCAAAATGCTATAAACAGAGCAGGGAAACAGCATGATAAGCGAATGAGTAGCAGAACAAATGAAAGATCAGCCAAGCTAAAACGTTCTCTGCTGCTTTTCCTGATCACACTGTCAGTCAGAGGTCTCTCCCTAACTCAAGTCCCTGTAGCGTTTTTCATCTCCAGAAATGAGCCACTCAAATGAAATTACCCAAGACGAGAGAAACGAGTCAGAAAATAACGGACAATAATTGTCAAATAAAATGTACAGCCTACACATCTTGCCGGCAGTAAGTATAATTTACATGGTGACTTCTGATTTCTTTAATTAATTTGTGATGTGGATCACATTATAATTTATTTAGTCAAGCTGAAAAATAAACACCAAGTACAGATCTTGCTGCACTGGGACATTCAGATATTTACTTTTCAACAACAATTTAAATCACTCTTGTAGTTAGTGGTTTTTGTTTGCTTTTGTTAAAATGTGTTATTCAACCAATTATCTGATTGTGCACTCATAATATCTACATGTGTGTGCTTTTTACAAGATGTTACATTATAATATATGATAAATTAACTGTGGTAAATGACCAGTAACAGTACCATTCATCAAGATCAGTGGTATCAACCCAAACAACTGTCTGCTGTATTTAGACAGCTGTGTAGGTGGCTGAAGAGACTCAAGAGCACACCGCTGAAGGCAAGACTGTATAATAATGATATGTGTCTGGTTTTTGCCTCAGTGATCACGACCCTGATGGTAACTTTCACTTGCTTTTTCCTCCTCCTGTGACTGTGTGTGTGACCGTTATCTGACGTAATACAGTGTACTTGGCTCATGGCCTTTTATGTTGCTTCCAGGAAAGCAAACTTGTGTTCAAAACAGTACCCAATTAAGGTCCTGGATATTAATAGACAGCAGCTCCATGTTCTTCACAAGCAAATAGTGTACCATGACAATGGTGAAAGCTAAGCTAAATGAGATAAAATTGGAACATTTGTCAGCTGGGAATTGACCGCTAGCTAAACCAGTCCCCTGAACAATAATTTTCCAATCATAGTTTGGCAACCATAAATAGGCTGGCCTGTCAAGCTTTGGATGTCACATGTTGAAATATTGTGCATTCAGCTGTAAGGGTGATACTCGATATTTAAAGAGTTATGGGGGTTGTGTCTTTTTATTTAGTCTTTCCAAAATCATAAACACAAAAATTAATTGAACTGAATGTTTATCTGCTCTAATATAAGATGCAAAACGTAGCATGAACTGAACTGCTAACTAACTTAATAGTAAGTATAGTTACCCAGTCTTACCTCTGAGGCCAAGAAGTATTTTATTAGTTGACTGCATTTTGTGGACTTGCGTTAGACAAATCTCCTCTCTAGCACATTCACTGTGTAGTATTTCCCCACTGAACAGAATCCTGGATACTATCAGCATAGGGTAACATTAGCAGTTTTGTCCTGCCCCTGTTCTGCTGTTGGATTTGGGGGCATTTACACTACAGCAACCACTACCAAACTTCTTACCATGGGGAGCATTATGTTCAGTAAATACACTAGTTATACTATATCTGAAAACTCATATCTCTTGTAGGGTTAAAGTGAAACATATTGTTAAAAAATACAAACAACAAAGCATGGGTCTAACATCTGACTTGCTTCTCCAGGTGTAAGATAAGCAGCCAAATAAGGCTGTGTAAGAATTGTTAAAAAAAAAAAAGAAGAAGAAGAAGAAGAAGAAGAAAAAAAAAAGTACCAAATATAAGACAAGGACGAGGACTAAGACGAGGACTAACTAGCTACGCTGCTCAACAAGAACAATTCTTTTACTTTGTTTCAATGCACTGATTATCAGCTGGTGAGGATGCTGATGTTTTGCCTGGGACATGTAGCTTTAGCTTCAGTCTTTTAGCACAATATTGTGTAGCCTAAATTGATAGAAATTCATATAAGATATTTCTCATTTTCAAAAAAGTCAACTGAAAAGGTTAAAAAGTCCACCAGAGACAACGTTTTCAACCAAGTCATGGAGTTAACATTTCATTTTGCCAGCGTAATCAGCTAGCTAGCTACAGGTGATAAACTCAAGGACCCACTGATTTAAACTTTAGCCTACAGCATTTTGAGTAAATCTGCCCTGTTATCATTGTGAACTGCATAGTGGTAGAAAACTTGGCAGGTGTAGCAACAGTAACCAAGGGGTGCAGGGCTTAGCAAGTGGTCAATTACATGTTGCTGAATGGCTTTTTACAAAATTAATTTGATAAGCAAACAAAATGTTTTTGAACATGTGAAATAACAGATTAAATTGTCTTTAAAAAATGATGTATTTATTATATATTTGCTTTTTATCGTTTTATAGAGGTGTTATTTTCCTTGTATTTCCATGGGGAGCAGGGCATAATATGTTGAGGGATGTACAATATTCTGTCATATTTCAAGAACATTATCAAAACTGTGTCCATATCCAGTCATGCATAAGCTGTAATCTGAATATTTGAAAGCTGATTGTATAAAATCAGTCATCTGACATCATAATCTCAAATGAATGACGCATTGATTGTGTACAACTGCATACTTGTATGACAGATTTTCAATGAATCCTCAATAACAAACATTTTTTAAATGCTCCGCCTGGTGTTCCATTTTAAAAGGAAAAATAGGCAGTGCAGAAGATATATCTGCGTTTGACAACACGTTCTGACACATGACAGATTCACACTGCCTGCAGATTTACTGCACTGTCGCCACACACAAGTAACAGTTTAACGACACTGACAGATTGCATATACGGCACTCACCACAAGTGTTCAGAGGAGTGTTGGGTGAGAGAATCAGGACAGGGAGGAGTGGCAGATGCAACAGAATAGACTTATCGGTTCACATGCATTTATACTAACAGGCTGATGACTTCTGATACTTCAATCGATAACCACCTCTGGAGAAGTTTCAGCTCTATAACTTTACCCAGAAACTAGAAAAATAATTATCACCCTCAGCACGTCCTAAATCAACTGTATGACTCCCAGAAACACAGAGAAGAACAAGATTTTTTCATTCTGGAGTTTACCTAAACAAAATGATTTTGGGATGTGGAAAATTTTTCAAATCAAAAAATGCTGTTATCTGAATCCTTGCAATGATTCAACCTTTAATAAAGTATCAAGTGAAATAGCTTGCAAAACAAAAGCCTATAACTGTTCACAATTTCGTGCATGCACATTTATGCCATAGGTCACAAGGGAAAATCATTTTTTAAAGGCTGTGTCCAAGCCTGCACAGTGCAGGAACAACAGACGTTATGCTCCTTTCAGAGACTAACTGACATTATATCTGATTCTATCACAGGCTTAATTTTCAGAAATGAAAAGTGTCAAGGTAATGGCAAGAGAAGTTTTCTTGGTTTGTTATTCACTTGACATTTTATCTATTTGGACAACATATCGGTCCTTCTGACAATCTGTTGGCACTTTCTTGGAAAGAAGACACAAGCTATTTTCTCCCCCTCAGAGCTGTCAAAGTAAGCCAGACAATGTAACACTTTATATTATGTGGGCTTAAAATCCTCTCATCCCTCATTCTGTTCCATTGATTTCATCCAGTGATCTTATTTCTGTGGGATTCATCCAGAGAGCTCTCTACATTTACAAGACTCATAAAAGCACAATGAAGTAAAGGGTAGAGGAAGTGTAAAAAGTCATGATAGCATCTTCATTTTATGTAGTTTTTGCACTTCTTTCCAAACCCCTGTGTGACACTAATAACTCAGTTTACACTTGTTTACTCAAATTATCTAAAATCCAATAAAACCGGGCCAGATGTTTTTGCTCACGGCATAGTCTAACCTATATTCCCCTCATGGATGCAGCGTGGTTCGCATAACACAAAACGAGTGGGAATATTTATTTTTCAAAACTCAGACAGATGTAAGGTTCATCTCAGACTTGCAGAGTAAAATGTATACACACTTTCATGTTCGGCTGCACCTCAGGCAGCAGTGTATTTATCTGGAAACATGCAGCTTTGTCTCACCCACGAGTTTATGGTGTATTTGAAGTATTTCGATTTAAGGTCGAGCTTCAAGTTTCAGTCTGTCTTTGTCCGCTTGCACGTTGCCCCATCATTTTAGAGTTGTGTTGCAACTGCTGGCAGGCAGGGCAGCTGTGAAAGCTCTTGATTTCCCTGGGGAGTTACACTGCTGCTATGCCCACACGTTGAGATTACCTTTCCCATCTCACAGGCCCACTATGACACTGGTGCTGCTAGTTTATTTTTAAACTGTCTCTCAAATCTCAAGGCAATCGACTACTTTCTTGATACATTTCAGGGTCAAAGGTGTAGCTACTTTTTAATACTCCCAATGACTCATAACTCTGTCTCATTTAAAGTTAATCTAATTTTCATATTCAGCTACACCAGCCTCCATTTTATAAATTAAAACTATCTTAGAGTTGGCCATTATGATGGGAAGCGACACCTATCCCCATATAACCCACTAATCTTCTCTGTAGTGTCATTGTTTGGGGACTGCACAAAAATTACTGGTGTGGTGAGGGGGCTAAACCTTATGCTTCACTTTGTATAAAAGGGAAGCCCTCCAGAAAAACAGAAAAGAACCTTCCCTGCCCTCAAAAAAGGCAGACCACGCAAGTTCCAACCAAAAGAAAAATTACAATACCTCCCCTTTGTCTGACCTCTTTTCTCCCCCTGATCATTTTTGTACAGTCCCTTACACATTGTCATCTTGTCTTACAGACACAAAATCCTTATAACAAATACATAATAATCACTTGAAATAATAATAAGTAGTTCACATGAGGATGTCAGCATTATTGGATGAATATTTAATACCAAAATTCAGTATGCAACATAGGCTTTTCCTTGATTCCACAGATTTCCTGTACAGAACAAGGCTTCAGCAAAACACAGTTGGGAAAAGACACGTTGATGCACCAAAAACAGGGTTAACGCTGGATGATTCTTGAGTCAAAACATACTCGGTAGCAGTGGCAAAAAGGAATGTGTGGCTTCTTTTCAAAAAATAAAAGTTTTTTGTTTTTTTTTTTATAATTTAAAATAAAGTCAGTAAACAATGAAAATTAAGTTTAAAAATCTCAGGCTGTAGCCACAGCTGCTTCAGCCTCTGTCTCTGCTCTCGTAGCTGAGACTTGAAAGCCAAGATAATGCATAGTCAATTGCTGCTATTTAAATAGTTGTAGAATCCATCTCCCTCAATGCCACATTCAGTGTAGAAAATACAAATCAATTATGGTAAATAGAGGCATAGTTAAGCCGGTATTGTGCCTGTGTGGTTTGTACTGAAGGCTGAATGCCACTCACGTTAAAAGGTACACAGTCACTTCAGGATTATAGCTGCAGTAGGCGCTACATAATGTGAAAATTCTCCTTCAGTCTTCATCCCATAAATGTAGTTAATCTAGTTTCACATTTAGCTGCGGTTCAGAATTGGGTCAGCTTGTTTCAAGGATTTCCTTACAATGGCTTCTATACCAGCTCACAGATGCAGGTTAAAAGCAAGCGTTGACTGACTTACCAGTTTAACAAACATTTTAGGAACTCAAGATATCATTGTTATTCCTAGCCCCATGACATTTTATCTGAATACTACTAATAATTACATTATCCTTGTTTAATGCATATATCCTCGTATTAATGTATATTATTATTTACTTATGCCTTCTACTATGCAGGGACAAGAGAGATGGCCTTGGACAATGTGCTGTAGTCTATTTTGCTACTTTCAGGCTGTGAAATGATGAACAAACTAAAAAGCTCTAAGGAGCATCAGTACCTCCATAGAGACAAGATTGGACATGTTTTTTTCCAACGATAAGTCCTGAAAGGCGACCTTCTCTATCTACAGACATAAAGCCAAGTTAGTTTTAGTTTAGCTTGTTAGTGGAGCAATGAACAGCTCAACTTGTCCCTTAACTCTGAAACAAACTCCTGCATCATTTATTTCGGCATTAACCTGTAAGAAAAGGGAGGACACCTGTCGCATTCCACTAACTCTTACTGGTTTAGTGAAAGGAATAACTGGAAATCAATCCCGTAATTCACGCAAGGAATCATGAGACTAGGAATTATGTAGCTAAACATTACACTGCCATAAGTGGAAATATAATTGCATCAGCCATTAATGTTTCTACTGAATGTTTAATTAGTGCTTTCTATGTCTTCAGGGATTTCTGACTATGTTGTTTCTTAAGGTGTTACATTTCTGGTTAGTCCCCTCTCATGATAATTATACTGGTCACCAAGCACTGCGCAGTGCACAGATTGGTATTTGTACTGAGGAAAAAGGTTGCTAGGCAATCCATTGAGATCTAAGAAAAGGTCTGTATGAGATGTAGCAAAGACAGAGAGCTGGCAGTTGCTGGGTAAATTGCAAGTAGACAATCAAAGTCATATCACACTGAGCTGGGAAGCAGAATGAGAGGAGCAAGCTGCTGAATGAAGCTGTTTACCTCCTGTCCTCACACGCTGCAGCAAGTGGTTGATATCAACAGGTGACATGAACAATCAAGTAGACTCCATAAATTGGTCAGTGATTGATTATGTTATTTTTTTAAAAAGGGAAAAGCATAACATTCATCACACTTTATTCAGGATATTACATGCTTATATCCATGACTGACATGGTTAGGAAAGCCTAGGATGTTGCTCTTGATTTTGAGTGGGACAAGTGAAGGAGGTGGCATAATTGGGTTCACACTCTGTGAAGACTGAGTGACTCCCTGAAAAAAAAAAGACACCCAGAATAAATAACGGGCTGTTGATGAAACAGCACAAACGTCTTACAGCTGACCAAGTTCACCCACTGACATGGCATGACAGGGCAGATTGAATTTAGCTGTCTTTCAGCTTAATACACAGGTGTGGCTGCGTGCCCTGCAGAGTGTGGGGGGATTTATGGCTGGGAAGACTGTAGCTGTCATGTCCCTGCAGCAGCAGCACCACCACTGCTCAGCATCTCTGCCAAGGCGCAGTTTACTCTGCCAGCACTGCCCTTGCATCCCAATGAGCTGCATGCAGGAAACAGCTAATGTTACAGCCTCTCATCATGTATCCTGGGATATGAGCTCAATTAACTCAACATAAGCACTGTCAATAGGGATCAAAACAGATACAGGCCTCGTATTCAGCTGTGTCCATAATTACAGTTTATGTAACAAACCAAGAGCCACAAAAAGCAGTATCGGATCAATGTGATTGATAGCTTTGATGTTGAAATTCTTTGTTTCACACCTCTTATTTTTGCCTGTAATCCATCTTTTAGTGTCTGCATGCACCGACTGGGGCATTCGGGGTGATCTCGGGAGCCAAGAATAAAACCAGAGGATGCTCCATCAATTTTAGCTTGCTACACTGATTTACATCTCCCTGGCAGAAGGCAGTTCATGACTTGCGGAAATCCAGCATTTTTCCCCTATTTTTCCACATGACTGGGAATCTATCATGGCAGATCTAATCAAGAACATCAAGAAAGCCTATGGAAGGATCTCTTCTGATCATATTTAATCACTGAGCTTACACATTTAATCAGAAAAGAGTTACAATACTAAACCCAGTTAAGATCTGTTGCTATTAGAGTTAGTAGTGATGAATGAGGGTCAGAGGACCTTCAGCACGAAAAGGCTCTTTGTAACTGGCAGGGGTTCACTCATGAGTTATCTCTGTAGGTTACACACAAACACCTGGCAGGAGGGAAATCCATTAGAGAGATTTGGACTGGGTGCACACCACTCATGTACCTGAGATCAGTATCGTTTTAAGCCAGTCAGTGTAATGCTTCTGTCCCTTTGAAACCAGATCCATTTTTAAGTTCTTTGTATATTCATAATAGGTTGATGACAGATTTCATTTTACAGCCATTGCTTTTGTTGCATTTTCTGTCACATGTTAACATTATCTAGGCTGCACATCGAAGTTCAGAGTAAACGCATTTGGAACTAAAGTAATTAATGTACTAATGTATTCAGAAGCCAAAATGTATTGCATTTACATTACTACTCCTGTAATGCAAAAGTGTAATGAATCTGTTACATACAACTATTGTTCTTTTGTAAATGTGTCATTAGCCTGCAATGAATATGTTAAACTCTGTATGCGCATGTGTAGCCAGAATACAAAAAAAAATATTTTTGCATTTCAGGATATGAGGCTGTTTTTCACCTCATTCTCCTGTTCTTATTACATTTACTCACTAAATTAATGTACTGCTAATCTCCTGTTTCTCTATTATGTTGATGAGAGCTGCACAATTAATTTAGAATCATTTGAATATATAACAAAGATTGTAAACCCGCAAATGTGGCTGGAAATTATTGTTATAATTGCTGTTAAGTCTACACATTACAGCTACTGGTCCACATTTCTTCAGCACCATCCCAGGAATACAAATGTCGCGATGTACTGTGGAGTAGACATTAGCCTTTCTTAAAGAGACTGTTTAATAGTTGTTTTCTCATCTGTCTTTTGGAGTCTTTAGATGCTGGAGCATGTTGTTTGTGTGTAAAGCCCAGGGGCATCGTGTGTACTGCAATGAACTGATTTATTAAATTGTTTGCCTCACAGCAGCCACAAATATCCCCCATATTACAGGGGAGCTGGAGACTGTTGACTGGTGCATCCCTGCCACAAAATGATAAATTACATCAAGAGCAGCCAAGTCTGACAGTGTGCATGACTATAGACACTTGAATTCGTGCACACACCTTTACATACTTTAGTATTTCTTGTCAGTTAAAAGGGAAATGAATGATAAAAGGATGTGTAAGTTGGAAGTGAATGCTGATTCTTTATTCCTCACATCCAACATCTTTGGTGTCAGATGTACTTATTGTAGCCTCTGATATTTTTTCTGTTTTTCTTCTCAGGATGTAAATTGACACCCTCCAAATGTCTACCAGAACTTACATCAGTGCCTTCTCACACATTTCACGCATTATTTCACTGCTGCACGTACAGTTTCTCGCTCTAAATTCTTCATGTTGCTGTTAAGTGACGGCTTCAGATATTATTATACTTCTACTCCAATAAAATACAGAGGGAAATGTTGCACTTGGTATTCATTTTACAGCTTCAGTTACTTGTTACTTATTGGTCAGGATTAAGATTTTACATAAATAATGAGATGAGTCTTATAAAAAAAAATATGATTACACTGCATATACACCCTGCAGTATATAAAATAGTTCAAATTAGAAAAGAGATACACATCTGTTTTAATTCATTCTTCTTTAACAGGTTTCTGTGCTGCCGTATGTAAAATCCAGAAATATGTAGACACTATCATTGTGTCCCAGTGCCATACTACATACCATATCTACATATACATTGTGTACAGAATTGTGCCAGTATATTGTTTTTGCAGTTAGTATACAAATAGTATATCAACATGCAGCTTTCTGATACTTAGGAAAGGATACAATATGTGAGCAGATGCATGTCAGTCAAACTGCAAGGCAGCCACCACAAATCAAACTTTATTTCCAATATGCATCCTGACTGTTTTAAGTAAACTTAATTTTGTCTCTTATTGCAGTGTGAACTCACTATACACCAAAAGCCTGCTTAGATTTCCTCTGTGGTCTGGATTCAAGACGCAGCCTGTGACTGGGTTTTAAGTTTTCACACCTGGGACCAATTTATACTAACGAGGGATTAAGTCAGACAGAGCGTCCATGTTTAAACTTGGATTTGGCTTTGCACTTGTTTTCCCATGTTACTGAAGATTATCATATATAATTATCAGTGACATTTGGATACCAAATCTAAATTTCATCTCATATATAGTTGATTTTTCATTGCTAAAGCTCAAACATATCATTCAATAATTGTGTGTAATGTAACAAAGTGAATTTACTCAACAACAGTACAATTTTGAGGCGTTTGAGTATTTCCATTTTCTATGACGTAGCACTTCTATCTCAGTACATTTCAGCAGAAAATATTATTCTTTTTACTCAGCCTAATTTATTTTTACAGATATGTCAGCAGCAGTTACTTTGCAGATTGAGATTTTACATTTAAAACATCGTATCACTTTAATAAATATGGTCATAGCTACAAATTAAACTGTCCTACAGTTTATTAGCTAAAAATAAAACAGCTCCACTTTGAGCAGCTACGACATTAGAATTCTTCTTACGTGCTTAAGCATTGATAATATGTAACTCAGTGACGGTGATGATTTAACATGTATTCACTACATGAAACTGTTCACATTTTCATTTCCTGATGAAGACCTGGGTCATTAACATGGGAAGCAGTCATCACCTTGGCTGAGGAGACAAATTAAAGAGCGCCATCTGCAGAAACCCAAGCCTGACACGAGATCTGTGGATGTGCAGTGCATAAACACCACAGAAATCAGCATCAAAGATGTCGCTAAATCTCAAGGATTACCACTGTGTGTCCACACCAAACCCAATAACTGTGAAATGCTTTGATGTTTGCTCAGGTGGCTGTTAAAACAACGCACTCCTCTCCCTAAAAAGTTGGCTGTTTAATTGAACTTTTGCTCTAAACTTCGGAAACATTTTTAAAAACATGAATAGGGAATCAAATATTTTAAGTGCATGCATGAGGATATTAAGTGAGAGGGGATGCTTTTTACAAACAAATTTTCATAATACGAGCTGTTCACTCAAAAAAATGTAGCCATTTCCTCTAAGACACCCTGCACAGATTGAACATTAAAGAAAATCACATCTGTTAAGTGCATGTCCACGTTTGGTGAGAGGCATGAATGAAGAAAAATGCATTCTTCTCTTTCAGAGGAAGAAAATCTAAATTGTCTGTCCTCTTTGAGTGCTGTTACATTGTAATATCGATTAAAAATGTTCCCACAACTAGCTGCACAAAACCTCTCACACCTGTCAGCTCCAGAGATCACCCACACAATCTCTGCGTTTGTCTGTCTACCCTAAGTAACAGCTCATCAGCTAGCAGGCTCTGTGGACAACCACAACGCCTCACACACACACACACACACACATACACACATACTCACATACTCACACACAGATTCACCGCCTCCGCTGCCACCCAGACCTATGCACATCCATCATAATTATGCACAGCAGGAATTCAAATAGCTCCTCATACTTCAGAGCAGAGGAACATTGCACCAATTTTCCTCCACATTATACAGCACAAACAAAACAAAGAACATAAAAAATCTATTTTGGTTATTTTTGTTTACTGACTATGACATTGGAAATGCTTCAGTTAATTCAGCGGAAATCTGAAAAAAAAAATCCATTTGTGCTCTCTGGTGTTCCTTTATTCGCCTTATAAGCATCACATGAAAAAGTTGCTGCACAGAAAATTTTGAATACCTGGAGGCTATATTGAGTTACTATGCAAACCCATCTCCACCATGTTTCCATGATAACCTGTGTGGGATATGTCACCTTTTCTGTGACATTTTTCACTCATCTAAAGAACGGCTTCAAGCTGTGCCTCCCTGCCAGCGTCATAACCACTTTCTCAATTGCATCTGAGACTGAGTTGACCTATGGGCAGCATACATAAATCTCCACCGTTGCCACACAGGTCTGTGTGGCCTCTCTCAGGGTGCATGTTATACGGGTAAAAGTTCAAGATAGAGGAGACACAGATAAAGAAAAAAAGAGAGAAAAACCAGAAGAAGGAATGGTGGATCAGCATTGCTGTGCAGGAAAACAGACTGCGCTCTCTGTGCTGAAGCCAGCAAGTCTGTTTTTGTAGAACAATTTCATTTCTTTTAGAATCCATTTACTTAATTATATACCCTTGACGTAATATCATTTGGGATGAAAATTAACAAATGATTTGATTTACAGGCTCCACATATCACCATCTCTAGTTGTAGGAAGGACCCCTCAGGTTTGAGGGTGGTTGTGTGTGTGTGTGTGTGTGTGTGTGTGTGTGTGTGTGTTTATATTTTATGTGTGTTGTACATGGCCTTGAATATACAGCAGTGTTTAATGCAGGGGATAACAGGATCATTCTAGTGTGGACTAAATGCAGCTCTATAAAATTAAATCAGCTTGGATTGTCCTGTTTATGTGTGGAGTTTGGCTACTGTGGCTGCAATTCTGTCTTCAAGTCTTAGGGTGACATATCCGGTCATGGGGCATCATACAAAACACCCAGTGATGAAAAAAAATGGGATTATTTTTCTTGAAGATGGGATTATTCTCAATCTAATTTACAGTTTATCCATTTTGATATTTCTTTCAGCAAAGACCCCAAATGTTGCACGAGACGCAAAATTCAGTGTTTCATGCCGGGTCATTTGCTTCTATGTTGCAGTAGGTCTATATATAATAAAGGAAAATGCTCACTTGATGTCACCTTAGGGACAGGGAAGGAAAAGGGAAGGATAGAAAGATGAGAATCGTAAACGCGAATCACATATCATAAAGTTTTAACTCCTTGAAAGTGGAAGGTTGGATGAAACTCGGGGGAGATTAAGTGAGATTAAAAATGCTTAATACCTGGCAGCTCATCATTGGGCAGCTTTCCATGAAGCAGTGACACGAAAGGTGACTTTGACACAAAGAGTTGAACTGTGGATGGCACTCTGTCATGTGGGAGTAGGGCTTTTTTTTTTTCAATTTCAGTGCAACAACTGTGGTCCGTGGGCTGTTTTTGTATAATCTTGGCTGATGTGTTATTTGTTTTTTGTGAAAACTGCTGTGTACAAACCCTGTGATCTGATTTTAAAGGATACTATATGACCACTACATCATATTGTCCTTTTGTGCTCCTATATTATTAGCACCACTGGAGTTTTCACACTTAAAATAAAATTTATTAAAGCAGCAATTACACTGCGTGAACCATGTCGTCCTCTATTTTTGGTTCTTTTATAAATGTCCATTGAAACCTATAATACCAGCTATACATTAAAAGTGTCACTGATCACAGTGGGTTGCACAGTGCCTCCACACACTGGAAATGTTGGCTCTATATCTTAAGGGTTTCATTGACTTGGGCACAGCCAGCTCATGTTCAATTTCCCCCCACAGTAATGTTCCCCTGAATTAAATGGGTTTTTGAAATTGGGAATATAGGAAACAATTTTGGAGAGATAAAATTATTTTGGTACAGTGAGAGCAAAGTGTATATCCTCTTCTAAGTGATTTCAGGGGTGCAAAAATCAATAGCTCTCTAGTTGCATTTCTGCCAAGTTGATGGAGGTGGTTGAGTACAGGTGCAAAGATAGATCAAGTTGGAAATCAATCAAATCCGAAACATTCAATTTGAAAGGCGAGAAATGTAGGGCACTGAAGTGAAGCAGGAGTCAATTTTAGAACTGTAGAGATTCAGTCATGTTGGAAAAGCATACGCCACCCTGTCTAGGAGGATCAGGAGGTTACTTTTAAAATATTACTTAAAACTGTAATCAGTCATGTAAACCAGCTGATTCCTTAAACTCAGCGAAATGCTCTCTGTTTTCTCATCTTGGGATTACTTGCTCCCAGAAAATGGGAAATTAAAGCATTTTTAAGACAATAATACATTTAATCTACCTTAATCTACTTAACTGGTGGGCTAGGTATTACAGCGCTTCAGGAGTATGTAATTCAACATGCCTGGCACTTAAACTGTCTCAAGTGGAAATGGAAGTGCTTCAGTTTTTTTTTTCTCCCTCAGCCTCAAGTGACAAGACAGGTTTTCTCTCAAGTTATTTTTCCCCCTTTGTTTTGATGTATTTCAGCCACGAATATTGCCTTACACTGTGCTGATTTCCTTTATCACTGGATGTGACCTTTTGGTGGGTTCAGAAAAAGACACAAAACACTTACCTGTGAAATGTCACAATACTATCTTGGATATCTTTGTAATTGTATTTTGAGGAAAAAGCAAACAAACAAACTGAATAGAAGTGCAGCAAGCACAGAGGCACTATCCTGAAGGGTCACAGGAAGGTAGTGAGTTTTCATGTGCAAACACTGACTTACACCATATTTTGTCAACATCTGAAATACACAATAACTGATAAATCACCCTAAAGTTACATTAAAATTTGAACAATTTATATTTTGTTAACATGGGTTCTGTGGAAATTAAACTCCTTCAATCAGATCTGACTGCATCATGCTAGTTTGAAATTTGTGTCTCCTTCATGTAATCCTAATACGTAATATACTAAATATAATAATACTAAAAATATTTGTGGATGTCTCTTTGTTTTACAAGACACTGTAAACACCAGCAACAAAAGACCCTCAGTTGTCTGTTGGCTTTTAACAAAACAATGCAGTTCAATGACAGGAGATTCTTTCAAGATAAATTATAGGATTTTCAAATGTGACCTGTGTCTACCTACCAGTCAGTTTGGCTTAAGTCCTTTCCCAAGTGTGACATAAACACACACACCATAAGAGGACCAAAACTGTGAACAAGTAAACATTTGACAGCAGTAATGAACTACTGCTCTGTGTTGTGGGTATACTGTATAGCAATAAAACTGAGCAGTTAACAACAATATAGTAAACTGACATCTGTCATGTAAATAGCTGCCGAACTTCAAACACATCTTCAAACACTAACATTATTACATTATCAATCACCTTCAATTACAATATCCACTGTTGGTTATCATTGGTGAACAGGAAGAAAGGAGGATGAATCATCATTTTAAAAGATTTTTAAAATGATGATTTAAATGAACATGAATGACACAATGACTCATTACTTACCACATTTATTATGGCAAAGACAACGACTGCAGGTGGAGAAAATATTGACACCACTAAAAATATCAGATAGGTAATAATAGAGCTAGAGCTACTGTTTAAATGTGTGTTTAAATGAATGACTTCAAATGAAATAATTCAAGATGTGTGAAAGGTTTTCTTCAACTTTAGAAAATACTGGAGGAACTCTGACAGTTTTTTGTGACTATACCCCCAGGTCTGTGCCAGATGTCAAGCACCACCACTTAGCTCCCGAGGTCAGAGAAATTGAGTAGGTATGTACATGACAAGTACGAATAGCTGTTTGTGTGAGTAGCCATAATTGCGCCGATAGGAACCATTACCTGTCCTTCCCAGGTGAGATTATCAAGTCAATGGTCTTGAACTAATGACCAGAACATTGAGCTCAGACCTCTGCGAGCTGCTCAGTGCCTGAGTGGCAGAGAGGAAATCTGTCTGAGATGAAGCACCAGTCAGCCTTTTCTACAGCTTCTGGTTGGAAACTTATGGACAAATTAATGGTACTTATAATAGCAGGCAGTGAAGAGCCAGTCCCTAGTCAGAAGAATAATGATTCACTGTTCCACTTTAAATCGTTTGATTAAATATTGCTATTGAAAGAATATCTCTAATAATCTTCTAATGAGATCCCACTGCTGAAATGTTTCCCAAAAGTTTAACCAAGGACATTTAAGAAATCAAATGTTGGTAGAAATAGATGATTGAAAATATCTATTTAGTCAAATCAGTATTTTTTTATTGTCACTGGTTACAATCACTGTGTGAAGCCTTAGTGACAACAGTGAATTATTATCCAACTTTGCAGTTCTCCATATCTTTATGAAACATTGTTTTGGTTCTACAACCCACACCTTTATTGTTTTTGTTCAGTCTCACACCTCTCATTAGTGTTTTTCCTTATGTAACAGGCAGCTGTTCTCAGCAGAAAATCTAAAAAAAATAAAAAAAAAATAAAAAAAAATTGAACACTACCTGCCCTGTACCAAACGATACACAGACTAAGTTAATGGCTTCTAACTGTAGTGAAGTATTTAAGCTAAAGAACCAATTATTTCCCTCAAGAGCTGTTTGAGACCAGAACAGAGGTAGACAGAGAGTGATTAGTGGACTCAAATTCAATATTAATTGAATGCTAATATTGCACCACGTTTGCTGAATGTGTAAATTGGCAACTGTCTGCTAATATGCTAACACTAACACCATAACAACTTCATGTCAAATGACAGCAGCTTAAGTGGCCAAAACTTACCATATCTATTATATTTTAAACCTTAAATTTTATTATGAAGCCATACTTGTTAACATGTCTACATGTGTACTTACACTATGTGGATGGTAGAAAATGGTAGGAAATTAACTGTACAACTAAGCTGCTAATATGTCCAAAGTGCACTCCTGTTTAGAATAATAATAGTGATTCTCCATTGAAGCCTATTGGTTGGTTGGACTTTTTATCCAAATCTTCCCCAAACATGATTTCTCTTAAAGACAGCAATGTCAACCTGAATCAAAAATGAAATTGTATTAGCAAAAAAACAGGCATGTAGTCTTCCACATTAATGGCTGTCAACCAGTGACCTAAGTCATAAGCACTTTTTAGCATATTTGCAGCTTTTCACAGAAACACAGAGGACTGCATAGTGTTAAGGCTGCTAATGGATTGTTAGTCAAATTGTTATTATGTAGAAATGATAAAGAAAATAATGAGTGTTTTCCTTTTTCAAAAATACTCAGGAGTCGTCTTCCCTTGTACCCTTCATAAGAATCCTCCTCAAATGCCAACTTACACCCCAGTAATAACTTTTTAAGATCCATCTCAACAAAGCCGGCATCCCAGCTGCCTGGTTTCACAGTGGAGTCCTAGACGTGATTAGATGGATGATAAGAGTGATACAAAAGAGCAGCTTGTGTATCTGGTAAGGCTTTAATAGGACCACATCTGCTCACCTCAAAATAAGAACAAACCATAATCTCACACCTGCTGCTGGCTTTCACTCAACTGCACAGGCAGATAAATCTCATGGACTGGCACACCCATGCACGAGTACAGACACACTAACACACACCCAAACTGTCAGTGTGAATCCGAACGTCTGAGGCCAAACATCTGGAACTAATGCTCAAAGAGAGTCTCTCTGATTTTATTGAGTTATTCTCCTTCTGAGAAGAACTCTATTTGATAGACCCTTTAGAGGGGTGGGGGGCTGGGGGGGTCAAATTGACATCTGCAGTACATCACCCTGAAGCAGCAGAACATGAGGTGTAGCTGTCCTGTTTTTGAGGACTAAAATTAATATTATGTTTCCAAGGCAATCCTGTTAGCCCCGTCTAATCCGACTCAGATTGGCAGACTTGAAGACTGGTCTCAGAAGCAGTTTGGGGATTACCCAGCTTGAGTTTTATAGACACCACACTTGCTGGTTGCTATGTTTTGGCCAGGGCTGAGGATTGCAGATTCAGGGAGGGAAAACACGTCAATCTGTATGAGAAGCAAAACAACAACTGTGGTCAGTGACACTCTCAAGCTAAAATCTTTGCTGCTCTCACCGCACACATTAAGGGCTGATATGATGAAAGAATGAAGAAGAATAACAGCAACTCAGTACTCAACACAGCACTAGCAGCATGCGCCATCCAATTGTAGTCAACACTCTGGGGGCTCGCAGTCTCACATGGCTTCTGAAGGCTGTCAGTGTTTGATATTTACCAGTATGTTTACATCTGTTCCTCTTGTCTGTGCGGGTATTAGAAGTTTTCATGCAGCAGCTTGAGTTTCACTTTTCATTTACTCGGCTTTGCCAACATGTCTTTCTGTCTAGCTTTCTGTTGTCCATTCCACCGCCCTGAGCAGGAACAGCAAGTCTCTCAGACAACAGTTTATATTATGTCAGAGGTTTAGGTTGACAGTAAATGGAAAAGAACACAATAAAAGTTGGTCTTCTAGCACTGCTGAACATTGCAACTTTAGGTTAAGCCATTACAGGTAAAATGCAGCAGATAAATTACGTTTCTCTCATCCACTTACACAGCATTCATCAGAGGGTAGAATACATTAAAGCTAATTGAGCATTTTTGCCATTTGAGCTGTATTAATTGAAAAGCCATCACTGCCAGCCATGCACCAAATGACCACATTAACTGTCAACATTATGTTTGACATCCTCCTAGATGAAGTAGTGCTTGGGGAGCTCTCTGTGGGCTCTTAGAAACACCAGACAAGAGAGAGGAGAGCCACACTAAGCTTGTGTGTAGGTGGTCAGGCCTAAAGTCAAAGAACAAATTGTCGTCTCTTTGCGTCACCAGTGCTAATCACTGATGGATGGATTTGCCATGTCATCCAAGATTTGTGTCTGCTGGGATGAAACAGCACAAACTTTCATGGCATGTTGCAGGTTCAGACGGCAATGAAACAGAAAATAGAAAATGATCCCCTTAGTCTATTTAGAGACAAGCGCTTACAAGCTGTTTTTCTCTATTTGCACCTCATTTCTTTTTGCAGCGCATCTATCATGTCATGTCTTCCACCTGCAAGATATTTTCACCCTCGTTGCTCCCCGGGTCTCACCCTGTTTGAGTATCTGGGCTTGTGTTTCAGAGAAGGTAGCCTAGGGAATAAAATGCAGATTCCTGTCTCCTTTGGTACTCTGTGCACTCACTCATGCGCAGCTCTGTGCAGCGTGCTGCTTGTAAGATGACAGCAGTGCTTAATTTTAACATAAAGGTATATGCCAGATCCCTCAAGATATTCTTTGAGTTGTGTATTTGCTCAAGGATTATGTGGCATTGTGCTACACAGCCTGTACTGGAGGCAAAAATAGCTGAAACATTATATTTAAAATTGCTTACTTTTTTTGAAACGTAAAAAAGAAAATCAACACAAATAAGCACACAAAAAAGATTTTACTGACACATAGACAGACAAGCAAACAGAGCTTTCAGAATAAAATGCAAATTATTAGCAATCACTCATGCTACATACAATAACACCCCCAGTCATGTGATGATAATTTTGGAAAAATCACAAATTATAAATGAATAAGCCAACCATGTCAGAAAATAGAGAGAAATACAGCAGAGTGAGGGTTATAATGAAACTGAAAGACAAAAAGCCTTTCATTTGTTACTTTTTTATGCTGTCACCAATATACTGCAATAAAGTATCTGAAACAGTTAAATGAACTGAAGATGATATATTAAATGACAGATTAGACTTAGTCTTATATTCACACTGTAGCATGTGGTGCCCTCTGTGGATGTGTCCCTGGAGTGGGAAAAAAAAGTTTTACTTAATTCCACCTCGAAGACATTCCTGAAGCTGCCAGATGTCTCCGGGGAGCCCTTCGTCTGAATATGCCGTGGAGACTTGAGTTCGTGCCTCTGATGAGACTTTCTCTACTAAACCTCATTTCCATGTTGGCTTCACTGGTAATGCTGGATAGTAGCAGGGAAAGAGACAGATGGTGCTAATATGGAGAAGCAAGGTGCAGGGCACGCAGGGTGCGCAGTCCGCTGTGCGCTGTGGCAATGCATTTTTTGGTCATTTTGTGGGTGGACCATGTGAAAACAGGTTAAAATTAGGAAGAATTCATTATCAAAAATTGTTAGTGGGTAAGTGAAGGGTTGGGGAAAAAATCACAGCCAGTCATCAAGAGCAGCAAATTATCCACCATGACACAGTTTTGTAACAGGGTGGAGTCCAGAGGAATGTTACACATGAGGAAAATGGTTGCAGGCTTACTTTTTTTTTTTTAAAGCTGCGCTATTCAATATTTTTTATATCTTCAATGGATCAAATGACTACATGTTATCTGAAGGGGGTTGCATGTAATAATGAACCTATAGAGAATCATGCCTCGACTCTGGAGTTCCTCAGCTCCTAAGCCCATTTTAGAGTTTTTCAGCTCTGTTTTTGTTTTCTGGCCCACAGCTTTAATGTTTTCCCCAGGGCTCACCAGCCTCATTAGTCTAATCTCCAGATGCAGGAGGCAGCTATTTCCAAAAAAAAAAAAAAAAAGAAAGAAAGAAAAGAAAAGAAAAAGAAAATCTCTAAAAAAAACAAAAAAACAATACTAACTCCCCAGAAGCAAACAACAGACAGACAAAGTTTAACAAAACTGGCAAAAATAGCAAAGCATTCATTTGAGTGAATCTTACCAATCAATAAGTTATGATTAATTACTTTACTGATCAGGATCATCCCTACACACATGCTAAATGGTCAACTTACATGATATAATGTGTACTTAAATGCCAGATGAAACAATAGAATGAAAAACATAAAGATGCCATCATGGGCTAATAGACCTGCTCAAGCCTTCAGAAACACAGAGGTCCACAGACAATTTTCCAACAGCCATATTGTAATCCTATTATATCAGGCACTCTGCTCAGACAAATGAAATCATCTGCTGCAACTGGAGGGAGGCCAAGTTTACATAAATAAATTAAGAAACAGATTCACTTCCACCCCCTTCAGTGATTGCACCTGGATTCCCTAAACAGAAAAACAGCATAATTTAACTGATAAGGGCTTCTAAATAAATTGCACTCAAACTGTATTTGATTCAGATGGGTCTTCATGTTAAGGCCCTTTGAAATTTATGGCATATTGGCCATTGTATGTAGACTCTTTATTCTTCCTTGTGTGTAAATACAGTGAAAAGTAGTGGGGAATGCTTTTTAATTGTGAGCTCAAATTACTCCCAGTAGGCTCATTGTTTAGATTTAAGGCCTTCGCTGCAACATCACCTTCACACACAGCAGATATTGACAGACTAGAATGAGGCCCTTCTCATTACTTAAATCAGTGATTCTCAGGTAACCAGTGCCTCAGGGAGTACATGTATGTGTATCTAGTTCTCCCAGATGCTTGGAACGACCTACCTGCCAAGTGCCCTGTAAAACTATAAGCATAAGTTTATAGAGGAGGGCTGCTGCTGTTTAAGAGGCAAAGGGTGGTCACACCAAATACTGATTTGATTTGGGGTTTGCAATTGATAGATAGATCACCTATAGCACCTGAGAACTGTGTGTTGTGACTCAGTGTATCAAATCTAGTTAGCAAGCAAGAAAAGGAAGTCTAAATGTCTTAGAGGAAATAGCTTAAATAGACAGAATGAATATGAATACACAGTAGCTAAAAGCAACGAATACACAGTTCAAATAGTTAGCTAAAAATCACGAATAAACATTTAAAATTAGCTAAAAGTAATACGGTTGAAGTAGTTAGATAATATCAGAGGATAAATGGTAGAAAGAGTTGGCTTAAATTGAAGGATAAATGGTAGAAATAGCTAAAAGTAAGCAATATACAGTTGAAATAGCTGGCTATTTATTAGCAAAGAAATGGATGAATGACTGGTTGGCTAAAAGTAATGGATGATGAAATAGATTAAACAGATAGCTCAAAGCAAATTATAGTGGATAAATGGTGTAAACAGATAGCTGCGAGCAATGGATAAATGTTTGAAATGTCATGCTTCCTCCACTGCAAGTGGTAGAAGTACAAATGCAAACTTGTCCAAACCAACACTGGATGTCCAGTTGTATGAAAAAAATAACTCTAACAACATCCACTTAATGAGTTCAGGTCATCTAACAGGACTGTGGCTGTAAATTAGCTCAGCAACCACTGAAATCATGCAAAACAGGCCCATGTTGATAGTATGGTGTTAACACATGCACACACACACACACACTTGCAAAGTATCAAAGAGGGGGTACGTACATGACAATGTCTGAAAGAGTTAATGAGCTTAAGCTTCAAGGTAGCTGCCTGTTTCTGCAGCAGTCGAGATTGTAAGAGTGGATGGATGAGGCTGTTTGATCGCTTGTTATCCAGGTGCGCTGCTTCTCCAAGGTCATCGTGTTATTGCATCTTGCCTAATTATGTTAAGTCAAAACCAAAGTCTTTTCACATTTGAATTCATTAAGCTTGGCAAGGACCCTTCCCCACTGCTACAGTCGCTAATGCTACACAATGAAATGCTGGGGCTTTATTACAACCACAGTCCCGGTACTCCAACTGAGCTTTGTTCTAAGGCCTTGTACGTCAGTAAATGTCCCTTAATGGCAGGGTATCTATGCTGGAAAGAAAATAAAGTTTATTTTGTTAGTTTTGTTAAGACAGTTTTTTTTTTTTCAAGTAAAAGTGCTGCTTAAAACCAGACTGAGCCCACATTATACTTGTCATTATAATTGTATATTTGTCTCTCTCAGTGTGTGTGTGTCTGCACGCACATGTAGGTGTGTGATGATAGCCTTTGTCTCCTAAAATAGTCAGTTTCATTTCCAGAATAAGCTAAGATGGATGAATGCAATTTTAATTTAAAATCCCTAAAAAGGGAAGAATATTGTGGCAAACATTTCATTATCCTGGCCCCGAAGAAATTATATGATGAATTAAAAACAGGAATTGAAATGAGGGCTTCACTGACACTGTGAGAATTCCCATTAGTGGCCAAGAAAATGAAAGATCTTTCATCAAAGCCTGAGATGACAGCACTGTATCACTCACTCCTCACAGCTGGATGTGTCTTTTTTCTGCACAAACCTCAGATTAATGCTTATCTGTAGTTCTACAACGTAATACTTGAGTTCTCTCCTTCTGTTTAATCTGGTTATTTAATGCACCTGTGGAGAACAATTTTCAACAATGAAGAAAAAGAAAAACACACCTCCCTTTATAGTCACTTGTTCCTCTGAGAGAGACAGTTTTCCTGATTTGAAAAGTGGATTTCATCACAAGCACAAGCACTGCTGTAACTGAAGCACTTGTTTTCTTTCTTTGTCCTGCAACACGCAACTATATCAAATGTGAAGTAATGATCCCAAGTGTATTACATTTTAATGGTGTTATTACAGCATACAAGCACAATTAGTTCATCAGCAGAAAGAGGAGATAATTTCCAGTGGCTCAGCTCTATTTAATGGCAGTCCCAGGGATGCTGGCACAGCAGAATAAGACCTTGTACCAGAGGACTGCAACAGTGGATGACATTTAGAACCATAAACAGCTACTTATGGGTTGTGAGCGTGTAGTCAATTTACCTGAGGAGCCATAGCACTAAAACCTGGTGTGAAAAAACAGTTAAACAACAAGAGATAAACATATTTGTATTGGACAGTCATTTAAAAATCCAATACACTGACTTTTTTATTCATTAAAAATATGTTAAAATCACTCTTGAATTTAATTCATATTTATCAGCATCATTTACAATTACAGCAAGTATTTCTGCGGAGATGTTTAATTCGGATGCTGCTGCTTTATTATATCCTGTAATGTACTGTCATAAAAAAGGTACGTTGGTAGAGATGAGATGATGTATAGCTTCAGTAACACCCATTCCATGACATCAATTATTCTTTGACAGTTTCACGGTTGTCAGGCCACCCATAATGATATCCAATGGGTCAACTTGAAATTGGACAGGTGAGATGGTATGTCATCCTGACATAAGGACAATGGGAGCAGCATGAGCATTGATAGCTAGGGAAAATTGATTTAGGAGCATATTTGCCCCTAAACATTTTTAGCAGGCGTGAAGATCATCCTCTTACATATCTACAATAAAGGGATATTTCAGAGATTACAGATTTTGAAAAAAAAAAGCAGGCTGTTGTTAACTATGGTGTTTGTATGATAGAGGAGTGTTCTTGTGTAAATATAAACCTGTACAAAAGTTATATATATATATATATATATATATATATATATATATATATATATATATATATATATATATAGATAGATAGATAGATATAGGTGTGTGTGTGTGTGTATGTGTGTGTGTGTGTGTGTGTGTGTGTGTTATGAATGAGATGCTGTCAGTTCACAGTAAAGTCTGAGCTAACCTCCAACTGTGAGAAGCCTGACAAAGCCTCGGTCACTTTGAAAACAGACATACACATTCCTGAAAGAGATTACCGCCTGAGTTGCCATGGCTGCATAGTGATGTTTATTTCCTCCAACTGCTTTTAAAACTAGAAGAGAGGAGATACTAATCAGACTCAAAGTTCTTTTATTGCCATGAAGAATCATGTAGCCTTTGGTGCTGCTGCCTTGTTGTCACTCCTTTAAAATGATAAATGATTTTGCAATGTATTAAATAAATTACCAGTGAGTGTGGTGAGACAAGTGCAGATCTGTGGGTGGAAGCTGGATAGAGGTGTCCTTGAGGTATTTCATGCAAGAAAAATTCACTGTGGATTTAAACAAACTAGACTATTGCAAACAGCTCTGTTTTGTGGAGCTGAAAAAGCTTCTTATGATTTGCCTGCAGTGTCTCATAGCTCAGTTCCAGTATGTTCTTCAGATGACTAATGCTTTTCCACCGTACATACGGTTGTGTTAGTTCATCTAAGTGTATTGTATTATTAGTGAAAGGTGATCATTTTTTCACTGTCGAATTTACTTTTTTTCATCAAGATGTTCTGATGGAGACATAACAAACACAATCTACATAAACAAATAGACATAACGTATTCAATTCATTTCCATTTTCCCACACACTTATCTGAGACTGAGTAACTCCATAAATTCTCTGTGCAAGCTGCTCATCACGACCCATAGTCCATGTTGTTTCTTTTATCTGTGACCGTTCCTCAACTTTAACTGTATGTTTATTATTATACCCATGATGACGGAGGTCCTCGAACCTTAAGGAAGTACTTTGTGTTACCAGCAGTCACAATATACCCACCACTATGACTCAAATACCCAACACAAGAAGAAGAACAAGCAGTGTTTTTCATCTTAACTTAAACTGAACAATCCATCTGACAATTTGTCAACTGAATTCATTATTATCAGTTTTGAAAGTTATATTTAAATAATTTGATCTTGAAACTGACCAATTATCTAATTGCACTAAAAGAAAAGTTTATTTAATATAATGTGAAAGTAAAGAGGACAAGTAAGCAGATTTCTCTCTCTTTGTATTTAATCACAGATTAAGATTCTATTTTACCAAGAATTCCACACTTTTCTTGAAACGAGAAACTGGCTTTGTTTAATGGCACAATGTCAAATTTTACTTTAAACACTGATGATTTTAGTTTTTAAGGCCTAACAACCTCTAACTGTTATTTACGCAAAATAATATTGTAGTTTTTACAGACTAGGTTTTAGCTGCATGGTCTTTCATGGAAAAATCCTCTGGAAATCAGCAGCTGATTCTAAACTCTAAACTGTTACATACATCTTGTGTCCCTTTTAGTGGTTTTGCTTATTTTACTAAGATTAGTTAATACATATTCCCAGATTAGTTTCATTGTTTGTTTTGTTTTCCGTTCTTCATTGTTTTACTGTAGTATGTTGTGTTGTGTTGCACTATGTTTTCATCCATTGGCATATTCATGATTAAAACAAAAAATAATAAGACATTCAGATAAAACAGGGTGTACTTGTGTGTTAAGTGTGTAAATTATTCTGCCTATATAATTGGAACCAAATTACATAGTTCTTTCCAGGAAATGCCAGAGTGCAAGGAAACTGCAGGAATTGTAAAGCATAACCAAAATTGTAATACTCAGACCAAATTCTACCATGTTAAAGACATTCATCCATGATGGCTATGACTGAAAATGCA
Source organism: Lates calcarifer (assembly GCF_001640805.2). Taxonomy (NCBI): domain Eukaryota; kingdom Metazoa; phylum Chordata; class Actinopteri; family Centropomidae; genus Lates; species Lates calcarifer. Next base: position 17,404,995 of record NC_066845.1, read on the forward strand.
CCTATCCATGCATAAAATATGCTTCAAAAGCAAAAACTCAGAACCCCTCAGTGGTAGAGAGACTTGTAAAAAAAAAAAAAAAAAAAGTATTTGAGGATTTGTGCATCCTCTGTTTGGATTATGTAATAAGATGCACCTAATTGACCAACACAAAGCAAACCATTTTCTCAGCTTAAACCCACAGAGAATGTAATGTCATTAGTGGAAGTTGAAAACTTTTTACAGTATATTGTATTCAGGCTTTTTGGTTTATGGTTCTGTCACAAACAGTAGCAACTGTTACAAGATATTTTTGTGGTATAAAAACACCCACACGCACACATGCACACACCCGCACAAACGCACACACAGATACACAAACAGGCACAAATAAACAGGCTCAACAAAACAAACACATTTCCCAGAGAAGAAAATCCACCAACCACAGGCAACTGACATGTATATCTTCTGTGGACACCTGATGTGATGAAATAGGTCCTAATGCACTGTCGCAGACTTCACTCTGCTCTTCAAGCCCTACACTGTTTAAAATTTCAGCACTATGGGCAGTACTTCAGCACCATGGATAGAGAATGTCAAGGAAGTGTTCATGGTCCATTCAAAGCGACTGAGTCCCTGCAAAGAGGCTGAAATGGGCAGTTACTGCATACATGGAGAGGTGGGAGTCACTTACGGTCCAATGAGCTGTGTCTCCTCTCACTTAAGGTCAGTGAGCTTCTGGTCAGTTTTGTGTCTCTTCCCAAATCCATTAAGTCCTTAAGACTCTCCTGTGTTTGTTTTTTACTCTTATCTGCCAGTGGGTTGGCTGGAAACAACACAATCTGATGGAGACCTGCCAAGATGTAAAAATAGGCTGGAAAATTAATAAATGTAGTGGCAGTATTAATTTCTCCACCTCACATATGCTATAAATTGCAGTTTAAGAAACATAATATTTGCTCAGCAGTTCATGGAATATATTTCTCCTCATCCTCCTCAATGTGTTATTAATGTACAAGTGAAACACCCTCAAGGAATCATAGAGGGCATGACCATATCTTAGATGAGAAAGGGGAGAGAGAGAAAGTTGCAATAAAACCGAAGTAAATCCCTCTGATACCATTTGGCAGACGGTTGCTTGATATACCTCAGGCTGGATATTAAAAATCTCAGATGGGCTGTCCAACTGACAACTTAATCCATTTAGAGACACTGAGTAAGCAGCAGGAAGCTGAGCCAGGGTCAGTGTACACAGAGGTCTGTCATTTCTCACACAAGGCACAATAAGTTTATCTCTGGTAATCTATTCCACACGCTTAAGAGTCAGACAGACACAGCAGAGAGGCAGGAGAAACATGCAATCATCTTGTTTTGATTTCATGATGATTAAAAGGCACCACAACATGAGAACCTTTGCTCAGGCTGAGTTAACACAAGAAGTAAAGAAGTAAATGCGTGGTGTATGTTCTGTCATTTTCAAAGACTGTAAGAACATCACTGACATCATGTGTGAATATGTTATGCAAAATCCTTGGATTGTTAAGAGTAGAGAAAATGACCTTTTGAAAACGGAGGAGTTCAGTATGTTAATTAATAAGGCCATGTTCCAAGCTAGCGCAAGATTGGCTGGTGGCACAGCGGTCTCAGTGACCTTCATTTTAGCATGCCCAGAAAAATGGAAGAAAATTTGGTGCAAATGGGACATGGCGTCATGGCTGCGTTTTGAATAATATGAAAAAAAGTAGTGACAGAAACAGCATGCAGAGAGATGAGGAGAGAAGTGTGGCAGAAGTTGTCAATGCTCAGCCATTAGGGAAAATATAAAACGACCTGTATTCTCACATTATAGCTTCTTCACTTGAATTCACTCTTAAAACGTGATATACAGTACAGCTACATGGTGAAGGATACCATAATGAGATATGTAAGTAATAGTAACAGTCCATGAGAAACAATATTTCACTTATATATACATATATTATACGTACAAGTGACAATCATAAAATCTTGAACCTCACCTGATGGCATTAGCTAATAGCAACACAGAAATGTTTCATCTGATTAGCTTGGCTTCTCCATAATACTGATACTGTGCTTATTTACTACTGAATGTCCTGTAAATTTGAATGACCTTCTGGTATGAGGTTAAATAAATATTTGAAGATATTTGGGGTTATGGTTTTGGAAATACAAGTATTCATCTTCTTGCTGAGAGATATATAAAAAGAGCCACTACTCTCATGTCTGCACGATAATACATACACTAAAGCCAGCAGCTTTACCATAAAGACTGGGAACAGGAATCAACTAGCCTGGCTCTGTACCTATAGATCTTCCTACCAGGCCCATTAAAGCTCCACATGCCATATATACTCTATAGTTTTTGTATGTAATAAATGAATGAGATATAATGTGTTAATTAGTGAACCTCAGGTGCTGGTAGATGGATTTTGTTAGCTGTGTCCCCGTTTTGAATCTTTATGCTAAACTAAGATGACCTGATGTTTTTGATTTACAGCCATGAGTGTGGTGTTAATCTTCTCATCTTACTCTCAGCAGGAAATACATTTATTTTTCCAGGTCTAACCTGCAAAGAAAATCTGGAGAAATCACTCATTTCAAGTATTTGTGACTGATGACGTACCAGCAGGTAATCAAAGCAATTATACTTCCCCAATAATTAAAAAAAATATATTTCTTTTTTCATGGTTGTAATGAAGTTTTTTCCACTCAGGGTAGAAGAAAGCTAATTCAGAAAATCTTTTGAAGAAGTGACACCTACTGAAATGACAGCAGGTAATGAAAACAAATTGGGCTTGTTTTTTGAAGATGAAATGAAGATTTTTTCCTATTACGGTTAATACGAGCAACAATTGACATTTTCAACAACTGGATGCTATAGACACTGCTCTGATTTTATTGTTCTATTAATATCCAAGCCAGAATTCAATGACGTAGATAGATAGATAGATAGATAGATAGATAGATAGATAGATAGATAGATAGATAGATAGATAGATAGATTATTCATTGCTCATGAAACCAATGACAGTTGGTCAATGGCATAAAACACAAGACACGACACACAAATTTTCCTGTGCCGATCGTTTGAATATCAAATCCTTCAAAATGTGCACTCATACAGTTGGTAATGTTAGCTTACAGTGACTCATGTATTGACAGAGGCATTTACAGTAAACTCATTTAAGCTTTTCAAAAAAGATCAACTCTGACAGGTGTCACTGTGCACCATCCACTGACTTCACCTTAACGAGAGAGAGATGGAGAGAGAGAGAGGGTTGCTGGGGGTGAGGGGAGGGGGCACACTGATTGTACTGTCTTTTGTCCTTCTCACATTGGTCCCTGATGAGATGAAATTCTGAACCAGACTGAATGAGCCGGTAGTTCAATACTGCCATCTTCTGCATAAAGTTGCTTATTGTACTGTCATAAAAGTCCCAAATGGCTCATGCTCCATCACATTTCCATATAGAGTAAGTAGGTTCTTGTTTTGTTTTCATATTTCAGGCCTCACCTTGTGTGCCAGTCAAATTTATTTAACCCTGAAATTAGAGAGATCGTGTCTCTGTGACTGCTGATGAAAATTAAAATATGTAACCGAATGACAAACTAGAATCAAATGTGCAAGAGTGCATGATATCATAATATCAGCTCTAATTTTAATTGTGTCACCAATCCACCTCTTATATTTAGTGATGATGATGTTATATCACGTTTCTCTGCATCCTTGAAATAATTGCTTCCTTAACAATAACTCATAGGGATACAAATGTTAAAGATATTAGTGCAGTTTGATTAATGTGAGATAATGGCATATCTACACTATACTGACCAGTGAAAACTATACAAAAGTATGGTGATGGTGGTAAAAGATAAATATGGTGAATTGTGGTTAAAATTCCAGGTTTTTCCAGCCTCACAGTTCTGTTGTGAGTGTGACCTTGTGACACATGTTATAAAGCTGAAGTGTTTGAAGTATCACACAGTGATACAGACTGGAGGAGAATAAAGTCGTTTGTTGTTACATTTCAGTCTGTAGCAGGTGTTTAACAGTAGTCTAGAGCTCCTATCTGTCTGGAGTTTCAGGTTCTGTATTAATTAGCGTGAGATAACTGAATACATATCCCTGGTGTTTAAACTGGGTTTGTTTTTTATTTCAGAATGTCAGTGTAGAGATAATATTGTTTGAGCAGTGTATCATGTAGCACCATGCACATGTAAGTAGCTTACACTTTAGATTAGCAGCTACAACAAGCTCTGTGAATGATTTGTAATTCATATCCATTCATTAAAGATTTACAGATAATCTGGAACAGATAAGGAAAAACTAAAAAATGGTTTGCCACAAATTTGTACATAATTTTACACTTCAAAAGGTTCTGTAGACTTAAACACATTTGTACAGTGTGTGGAAGGTAAGAGAAAATTAAGGGAAGAGTGAAGATTGTGTGTTAATGTGTGTTTATGATAAACAATTTCCACTAGTCTTTAGATTACTGGCTACAAACTCAATAAATACACAGTATATAGTATAGAATGGTATAAAATAAAATGTACATTTAATGCATTCCCACTTTAATGTATACACTGGACAGAGTGTATACATTATTCACAACAATTTCTGGCATAAGAACATCCCTTGTTGTTGTGAACTCAGTCTAAAATGATTCCTCAGCTGCTTGCTTCATAGCCGACTCTTTGTCACTGTTAGACCCTGGGCTCTTTCTGAATTGCTTACTTCTCACTGTTCTTGCCATCTAAGGGCATAAATGTTTTGTTTAAAGGTAATGAGGGACTGCTGCACCAAAACAGTACAGATATTCATGGTAGACTGTGAATTACAAGATAAGCAGAAATTAGTGAATAGCACCAAACTGTTATTTCAAAACATTTGTTTATTAAGTCATATTTTATCTATTGTGTTGAAATTTCTTTGTACCTCCACAGCTGTGAAAAACATCTGCCTACACCTACAATGTCTAGACACAATTAGTGATTTTTCCAAACTCTTAATACAAAATGATAAAACTTTTAACTCAAAGTTTTTTTTATGTTTTCACCACAAAGTGTTTTTTGTCCACAATTTCCTGGTTGCACAGACAGTGCTTGGTGACATGTCAGTGGTATCCCAGGACTGATGGAACTCAGTTGCCCTGGAAAAACCCCCTCAGGAAGACCTTGATGTGACTAATGCAACACAACATATAGACATAACGGTTCAACAGGATTCAAGTCTCTTGGGAGCCACTACTTGTGAAAATGTCTTTGTCTGTCTGAATAGTCAGACAGAAACATCCAGATATTGGCAGATGATTGACACTTATTTACATTTTTACCTCAACAGATGTGCCAGAGGTCTTCAGGAGGCTGTTTTGGAGGTTTCTTTTCCACAGAGACCCGTTGGATTGTCCTTGGAGACTAGAGTTACAACACATCTGGATAAGAGGAGGAGAGCAGAATAAATAAGAAAACTAGTAGAAATAGTAGAAGTTATGAGGCTAGTAGCAGTAGTAGTGTTAGTAGTTGTTGTGGTAACCTGCATTAAAGACATTATAAGGGTGACTAGAGGGACTTTGCTGCATGCAGACAGCTGAAAATTCTATTTAGATGTTTATAGTAGATAATCATCCCCTCATCAATCCCTGAATTTCACAGTTAATGTTTAAAACATAAATATTGAAGTGGGAGTACATTTGGCACTGGAACAACATTAGGAAGTGTATCTTTAACTTAATGTAAGTTGAACTCCTCTCGATGACCAGTGGGTCCACTTTGTCAACTAAAAGCTGATTTGGGACCAGCTGAACTATGTGCACAGCCACCGGGTAACATATTGCTGAAGGATGTGTGTAGAAACAGAGAGGGCTCTCTCCAGCACGGCTCTGGGGCCGACAGCCTGCTCCAGTGCTCCCAGGACTGTCAGCCATCTGCCAAATGAAACAACATCCGTCGTATGATGAGAACATGTTAATGTGATGCATTTCAGATTCGGGGATTTTGGGCTTTCATAAACCTCTGTTAAGTTTTTGGTTACTTTGATATATGCTATACCCTGAAATAATAAAATTATACCTGGCAAAAACTGGACACAACTCAATCAATAACATGTAATATCTTAACATGATGCTATTTACAACTTATTAAAATTGGAAACTTGGATGTAATTTACAACATTAAAATAACTTGGTTGAATGTGTTGACAGCAGTCACAGGGAGAGAGTTATTAAGATGCTATTTGGGGAACTGGAACACAATGACACAGCACATCTGTGTCATTGGAGTGTTCATTTACAGTCTTAAATGAAATACTTAGTAGGTACTCAAAATATAGAATGGCAAATACCCCTTAAATCTGAGGGAATGCAGTCATTAACAACATGTATTCACCTGCTGAAATGTGAAAGAAAAGGATTCATTTGAGGTAGATCCCTGCTGTTTTAGTGTATTAGAGCCCCAAACTAAAAACTCTTTATTATCTTAGAATTATTCATGTTCAGTCACATCCTACTTTTAGCTGAATTTGTTAAATCTTGAAAATTATTACAATATTGCATTATTTGATTTATTATAAGTTCTGCTCTTAGTATTTATTCGAAGTTGTACCCACCTTGACGTTTAGTAGAGTTATCAGTTGACAGGTGTTCGCTGTCATCTGGTGGTTACAATGTGTAACTACACCTGTGGTTGTCATGGTGAGCTCTTTCAAATTTAATTTGGAAAATAGAGATACAGTTACGCATTGTGGCCACTAGAGGGCAAAAAACACTTAAACTGTATAAGCACACTCATGCCATCAACTTCACTTCTGCGCAGGACTTTCATTGTCAAGGCAGACATAACAGCACTTCCGACGAAGACCTTCAAAATAAAGGACCTCAGGAATACCGTGCTCAAGTCGGATTACTCCAGACAGACTGTGTCGCACAACATTGGTCAGGAAATCATCGCTTCGACATAGTTATTACGATTAATCCAATATTCCAGCTTTCGATACTGTTGTCCCAGCCTTGCTAGAAATCACAGAACTACAAAAATCAATGCCTGAAATGTACAAATTAAAGTTCAATTGGACCCAAAAAAAAGCACTTCCTCTTTATGACGTATTTTTAAGGGGACAGAAGGAGGGTGGTTTGAAAGGAAAAAGGCCATTTTTGTCAACATGTTTTAAATAAACCAAATTACCTAACAAGATTGAAGTAATTGTTCGCTGTCAGTAAGATGCTTCATCTGCAAAGCTGAGACTAAACGCTGACTTGTTGTTGGCTTCTTCCCGGGACTTAGTTACTGTTCATTGAACTAGGTATGTTAGCTAGCTCGCCGCAGCCTGTTTGACTGCTGGCTGTCTGTTAACTTTCCTTTCCGCTAAAAGTTGACCCAGTGTACCTTAAAACTGCTGTCTTTCTTTACAGTAGCCTAAGTAAACCATTTGAAGATGGCGAGTGTGCATGAAAGTTTGTATTTCAACCCAATGATGACGAACGGAGTGGTCCATGCTAATGTGTTTGGCATCAAAGACTGGGTGACTCCGTATAAAATCTCCGTCCTGGCGCTGCTGTATGAGATGACCGCATCCAAGATCACACTGCCAGAAAGAAGACGACTTAACAAGCTGATTCTGCCACTGCAGCAGGTTGGTTGGTTTGATGTTGTTGTCTTGCGCTCCCCTGTATTGACGCAGGTGTCTCATGGTCGTGTCTATTGTTTTATGTGGGATTTATCAGGGTCCAGACCTGACTCTTGGCCAGTTCCTGCAAACAGTGGAAGAGTGCTGCCCTCAGACTGCATATGCTGTCAAACTCAGGTATGTGCATCAGCTTGATACACATTGACTGGATCTAACTGTTCAGTGTCATGTAGCCTTGTAGTTAGGATAGCAATCAATATTAGCCTCAGACTCCTGGTGCTTTCATGGGCTCCACTGGTTCAGGAAATTGTACCTTTTTAAGGTAATATAGCCTTTGGCAAGAGAGAGACAATATATACTGAAATAATAACCTAAAACCTAGATAATATAACATCACAATAACATTATTGACATATCTGGTTGCTGAAGCTGTTGTTTTCCTCCAAAGGCTGCATGAAATGGCAGATGGAGAGCTGAAAGACATGGAGTATTTCTTTTCCACTCTTCCCACTCCATTCACTGCTTTTGATTCTGAGGCTTATAAAACCAGCGTTGTGGGTGAGTGGTACTGATTTGAGAGTTAATCTCAAAGTCTGATCGGAAGTTCTGAAATGACTGTACTGTTCTCATTGAAAAGGCTTGTATTAAACTATGACTTACCTTTTTATTAGGTCTTTTTATGAGACACATGCTCCTGGCCTACAACAAACTGTCCTTCAGTCAGGTCTACAAACTCTACAAGTCTCTGCAGCACTACTACCACAGTCACTACGCCAAGCCTACTGACGGGCAGGTGGGTTTGGCGGCGCTGGTTGCAGACGACTCTGAAATGGACCTCACCAGTATTGAGGATACTGTAGGAGACAGAATAGACAAAGAGGAGTTGGACACCCCACTGCATGAGTCAGAGCTTCGGTTAGTGATGCTGTTCTTGGATAATTATGTCAAGTGTCCTCCTTGGTTTGACTGTGTGACATTTTTTAATTTGCTGCACCTGCTACACTGTTCAAGTTTTTTAACTGAATGTGCAAAAAAATGTAAATCTTTAGTCACTCATTTCATGGAATGTAGCATGACACAGCATGGTAATTGGAAACCCTCTTGTTTTGATGTTACAGTGATTGGGATGATTTTTACATTATAGAATTGTGTGTTATTTTGGCTCTAGAAATGACAATACTCCAAGCAGAGGTCCCCTGTCACAAAAACAAGCAGAGTACTTTCTTGCAAGACAGGTGAGTTTTTAAATCAAGGCTGAAGTGAACTGAAATGTATTGTTCAAACCAGCAGGTCTGATGATGTAGGTAAAAAAAAATCTTTCACCAGGCATATCTTCTGAAGAATGATGAGAACAAAGCTCTAAAGCCCGCTGCGCTGCAGGAGGAGCTCAACAACATGTTGAAGTTTAACCCAGATTTTGCTGAGGCGGTGAGGCCCATTATCGTAACTCTCACCACCATTTTTATGAGTCCAAGATGGGAGGGGGATATCGCCTTCATCAGCTCTGTGGTCTTTTTTTTTTTCTCTCCTCAGCATTACCTGAACTACTTGAACAGCATGAGAGTCCAGGACATCTTCCTCTCCGCCCACAGTCTCTTACATTATTTTGACCGCCTCATCTTGTCTGGAAATGAGGGAAAGAGCAACGGCGATGAGGGCTATGGTCGAAGTCTCCGCTATGCTGCTCTTAACTTGGCGAGCTTGCACTGTCGCTTTGGTCATTAGTAAGTACAAGTGCTGGTGGAGTTCTGGGTAGATGGGCAAGTCCCCAAACAAAGAAAAAATGCATTTTATACACAGATGTTTCCCTCTTCTTTCCCTTCAGTCAGCAGGCTGATCTGGCTCTACAGGAGGCTATTCGCATTGCCCAGGAGTCCAATGACCATGTGTGCTTGCAGCACTGTCTGGTAAAATACTTTTTTCTATGGTTATTTTTTATATTTTCTGTGTCTGTTGTACCATGAAATGATGTCTCATTTTGTCTGAATTTAATGTGTGTGCCTCAGTTTATTTCTCCCTGTGTCTTTTTGTCCTGTATCAGAGTTGGCTCTACACACTGGAACAGATGAAGGGATCTGACAGCACTGTGTTAACTGAGGATTCAGTGAAAATGGCTGCCCATTTCTGCTTGCCAGTAGGTTTTGTATTAGCTCTTGAATAAGGATTCCATATTTAAAGTGGCTGTGGCTTTTCATTAGTTTTGAATTGCTTTTGCTGAATTTTCAAAACAGTTTCAATTTGCAAAACGCTACACCATAAATTTCTTCATAGTGCATGAAAACAGTCATATGAAATTAGGTAGAATATTAGCATCTATCCAAATTCTACATCCATACAAGGGAAAACAATGATTGTGACTGTAGTTCACTTTATCAGTTTACTGTGTCTGTTTGGTATTGATCACAAAGTTTGTATTTGTTCCAGACAACAAAGCTTAAATAATTCAGTCCACTGAGGCTATAGGTATTTAATTATTTTACATAAGTAAACCTTTATGTAAAATACATAAACAGTCAGTACTTGCTACATCTTGATGATAATCATACACTACTGCCATATGTTCAGTGGTGGTGAAGAAATTAGCAGTTGTGTTAAAATAAGGAGAAATACTCGCAAGCACATCTCGCATTGCTTCAGAGATCTGTGCACTTAATAATCAGCATTTGATCTTGTGATTAGGTATCCTTATCCTGGGGACTGAGCATGTAAGGTACCGTTTTGCACAATTTCTCAAGTCAGTTTGGCTCTTTGCGTTGGGAGTTTTGCACATTGAAACTTTGGTGAGGAATCAAAGAAATCATTAAATACTATAACAGAGAGATGTTCATTATGTAATGATACAGTATATACAGCTGTTACTTGGTGGGTATTAACTGACCCAGTTGCTACAATAACATCATAGTGATGTCATAATAAACAAGGGTCCGAATCAAAACATTAATGGAAACACAACAGAAAATGCATCATTTATCAATCACATTGCTTGGCCAAACCTGCTAAACATTTGCATATTTGATCCTTGACATGTGTTAATCCACCACGCTGACTGGTAATCCTCTCCGTTCCAGTACCTGGCATCTCTGGGCATTCAGTCTTTGGTCCAGCAGGGGGCAACACAGGGTAAGACAGCACACAAACTGATCAACGCACTGAAGGACACAGACATCCTGCACTGGAAGCACAGTCTGTCGGAGCTGATCGAGATCAGCCTGGCTCAGACCACATCCATATGGAGGATGTACGGCAAGAGGTCAGTGCTCCTCACCTTGCCACCCCACCACACAGTTGTCAGTTCTGCTCACTGATACTGACAGTAGACTGCACGCCAGCACACTGCCTTCTCCAGACTCACATTAAATCACCTCTGTGAAACACGACTGAAACATCTAATGTTTTCCTGCATAGGCTAACATTTTCTGTCAGATTTTGCAAGAGCATAAATACAGAAGCAATAGATGACCAAGATTTTTCTCTCATTAATGTGGCCTCCTGTGTCTGGTGCAGCACCATGGCTCTGCAGCAGGCCCAGCTGCTTCTCAACATGAGCAGTCTGGAGCCGGTCAACTTCGGGGTCCAGCAGAACAACACAGAGGCCTTTGCCGTGGCTCTCTGCCACCTGGCCGAGCTACACGCTGAGCAGGTAACACATTTGATTTGATCTTGTCGGTCTACTTTCTGCCCCGCTGTTGCATATCCATTAGTGAGTTGGCCCAGTGTTGTGGGAAGGTTATAAACATTGATCAGGTCTGTTTTCCAGCTCCTGGGGGGAGTTCAGCACTTAACTCTTTGTCTCATGTACCTTTTGTTAATGTCACAGGGCCTGTACTTTGCAGTTTCAGAGATTCTTCAACATCTGAAAGAACAATTTCCTCCTCATTCACAGAATGCCAAGGTGCGCTCTCTAAACTGTATTATTCAGTGTTTCCCTACAAAATAAAATGAAAAACAGAGTTAAAGTATTCAGGCTTTTTTTTTACCCCCAAAGTCAATGCTGTAGAACTCAATATATTTCCTTTAAAAAATGCACATAAAACACTTATAATAATAACAAAACAAAACAAGAAGACAACGCAGTATCTACCAAAATGTCATTTAAAGATCACTAAACCACACTAAGTTGTATGAATTCTTTGAGTCTAAAGCTTGAGGTAAAAACTGAGATGGCAGTTGTCACTACTCTGCTAAGCTAACATTGTTGGCAGGAGTTTTGTTAGACGTTTTTTCATCATCCTGAGTGGATTTGGCTCCTGCCTCATTTAGTTAAGTTGAATAACAAACTAAATTCCCAACATATCAGCTTATCACAATAGATAATTTTTGAATACAGATAATGGCTATGAAAATACTCTAATACATTTAGTTGTAGCTTTAGCTAGGTCTAGTTTTGGCTAGTACACCAGCTAGCTATCACTTGGCTTACCTAACAGTAGTAGTAGACCTTAGCTAACAGTTGGTCCCCCTCTGTGGCAGAGCAATTACTGCAGGTTAGCTTAGTCTTTAACTCCATTTTGTTATTGCCGCAATTTTTTCATGCTGTTTTATAGGGAGTCATAGATTTCTGTAGCATTGTTTGTTTGTGTGTGTTTCTTTATGGTAAAACACATGTCCCAGAGTCAGAGTCTCATCTTTTGATCAAATCAAAAAATGTATTAGCTGCATTTTGGTTTTGTAGCACAGAGTAGAAGACTCAATTACTTTATTCTGTGATGCACAATATGATGTAGCATAGTTCATGAGAGGAAAAGTAATAATTTGTGTTTGTTTTTTGTTTATTTTAATCTCCAATTCAGCTCTGGATGCTGTGTGATCTTAAAATCCAGTTTGAGAGGCATATGAACGAAGGAAAATACCACTTAGCAGAGCCACTAGTCACAGCTATTTCTGCCTTAAACAAAACAGAGGGTCTCTACAGGTAATGCCAAGGCACTTCACTTCTAATCCCAACAATGGCTGTCTGATACATGTTGTAATTCGTGCTTTAGCATTAACAGTGTGTTTGCTGACAGGAAAGCTCAAGTTCTGAAGGCTCTCAACCGCAGCACTGAGGCATACAGCGTCTTACAGCGGCTACAGGTTCACTGTGAGAAGACCAAATGTACAGAGATGGTCATCAGGTAGACAGCCACTTGTGTTTAATTTTTGATTAATTTATTTAATTTTCTGATACCATGGTTACCTGTTTCCTGGAGCATAGAGGAGACTAAACTTAGTCTACCCTAGTTTCTTCTTTGTGGAACTGAATTGACTCACCTTTTTTAGGACTGCCATGAATATTTAATGTATAATACTCACATTATGTATCATCTTAAGAAGCACTAAGTGTAGTGGTATAAAAAGACAGAAATAAAAATAAGTGCCTTTCCAAAAATGCTTCTTCAGGGATCAGACTATGTCACATTTTTATTCTGGTCTACTCTACATCACTGCCTGTTTATGTCTCATACAGAATGATGCTCTCCACTGCTGAGCTCCACTGGGAGTCGTCTGGCTTCTCCACAGCTCTTCCTCTCCTCCTGCAGGCCTTGGCTTTGGCCAGACAGCACCACCTACAGTCCCTGGCCTCAGAGACCATCCTTCACCTGGCCTTTACTCAGGTCAGCCAACACAGAGAAGCAGACTTCACTCAAACACTATTGGAGCCTTTATTTGCAGACTGATGTAAATGCTAAACAGAAGCAGGACAGACGTGCGCACATGGTTTATTTATTGTCCTTATTGTCTCTCCTCTCTGCAGCTGATGCTGGGAGTTCCTGAGCAGGCTCTGAGTGTCCTGCATGAAGCCATTGAGCCTGTTCTGGCCCACGGAGCAGTCATAGACAAAGGCCGAGCCCTGCTGTTGACAGCCCGCTGTCAGATGGCAGTGGCTGGTTTCAGTCCAAACGGACAAGGGCAAGCAGGTAACAGCTTCAGGCCCCCCTGTCGAACACTGATCCCTATCTCACTGCATCATGTGGTTTGTTCATTTACATTTACACACTGCTGCTTGTTGTCTGCCTGCAGATTTGCGTTTGGCGGTTTTAGCTGTTGACACGCTAAACGAGGCCACAGCCTATTTTTCTAAGCTGGACTGTAAGGAGCGGCTCCGGGATGTCCATTACCTGCAGGCTCAGCTCTACCGTTCTCTGGGACAAATCTCACAGTGCAACAAAAGTGCCATGCTCTTCCGGCTGCTGGACCAGGACCTGCAGACACCAGCACCACCAGTTTCTATGCGACTCTAAGTGCTCCTTTTTCAACAGCACACTGTCGATTTTCTTTTCTCTGCTGAAAAGGACACAACACCTCCAGCTGCTGAGTTGAGTCACTTCAGCTCACCACTAGAGGGTGGTGAAACTCTGCCCTGCTCTCTTTCAGCCCTGAAGCATTTTGTTAATACATACTTTGAACTGGAGGTAATTGTGGAACTCTTCGCACGCATTGCCAGGATAATTAAACAGGACAATGTCAGCAGTCATAAATAAGGCTGGGTTTCCAGCAGATCAAGAATGGCTCCATTGTCTCTTTACCCTAGGTTCTGTTACAGATAATGAATAATGGTCTGTTAATAAATATACAGTGTTTTAATAGCTTCCACTGTAGCAGCAGTCCAGGTTTGTCTGACAGACATACATGCCCAGCGACGGTGTGGTAGAAATGTCAAAAGTTTATCAGGAGCTGTCACGGCCGTGCTGATTTACCCACCGCTTTATGATGAATGAGGGTAATATCACAGTTAGCTACAAGATGAATGTGTTTCAGTGGCCTGGATGATTCATATTTCACCAGAGGAATACTGATGAAGCTGGAATCCAGAGGAAGAAATCGTGATCACATTTATAACGTAATAGACCTGCGATGACATAACAGCAGATACTGTATCTGTATTCCACTTATGTCGGACACGATTTGTGAGAACCATTTTGGCTCATAACATTGCATTTCTTCTGACAGGCCTGTAATCCATTACTCAAAGCACTTCTTTCAAGAGAATAAACAAGACTTGTTTTATTTAGTTTTCAGTTGATCTGGCAGCCAGAATATCTGTGTAGCACAGGTCAGTTACCGTTTCAGTACTGTTTAAAGTTACTTGTTATCTACTTATCTTGATATTTCAGGTTGTAATTACTTTTGTTTGTGCCCGTGCAGTAATATCTCAAAGGCAGGATGTGCGATTCGAGCCCTCAGGATCTGTTGACAGGAAATTTCTGTCTCATTTACCATTGGCACCGGCTCCCTGAAACTTTCTGCTGAATGGGTTCAACTGCCATGTTTGGTTTTTTTTTTCATAAACTGGTAGATTACAGAGATGCATTATAAAAGCTGGCCTCTTTCCTATGTAAATATCACACATAGTCAAGTGATACACCCTGCTCTCACAGGTTTTTTGACTGATGTTTGTTGTGATGTGGCTTCAGGCATTGGAGCCACTTTGCACCTGTTTGGCTTGATTACAACAAACAGCGGGTAGAGTATGTGAGCTAGGTCAGAGGGTCGGTTTAGGATAAACTAACATTTTTCCGGATACAGGAATGAGTGTGTTTTTACATAGTACACAGCTGAGTCTTCAGTTTATGCTTTTACCCATACAGTCAGTTCCAGGTATGATGTGCTGCTGTGGGATTTAAACCACTATTCATTATCCATCAAGTCTGGCAGAACCATTTACAGCCAAAAGCTTCCTATTTGTATTTGACACTGCTGGTTACAAAGTGCTTTTAATGCAGCAGAGCAATTTCCCTGAGTTGAGAGCATTCTGCCATCATAGATGAGATTGAAAAAAGCAACTAAAAAGATTTTTTTGAAGCTCAGGAAAGTTATGAATGACAAAATACTGACATTTTTTTGAGATTGAGGTTTTCACCCAAAGGCAGCAAAGCATTCTCATTGTTACTGGTACTTGGTTTTTCATTTGCTCAAAGAGCACACATGAGTGGAGATATTTACTGAATACTGATTGAAATTCACTGAACAGTGAAACTAAAAAGGGGTCAGACTCTTCAGGGGTCCTGAGTCCTCCACAGGTTTTGTTTATCTCTTCTGACCACAATTGAACCCACTAAGTCCTAAAAAAAATTGTGTTCACCATGTATATGCTAGTGCTGCAATGAAGAGTTGATTAATAGATTAGTTCATCAACAAAACTGACAGCAAATCTTATACCTCTTATATCTTTTAAGTCATTAATCAAGCAAAAATGCCAAGTACTCACTGTACCTGTTTTTAGCCATTGTACTGTTACCATGGCTATAACAATGTTGTTTTCTTTGGTCCATCACTTTGGCACTTACTGAAATATCTCAACAACTATTCAGTGGAAAGCATAGAAATTTTGCACAGATGTTGGTGATCCCCAGAGGATGAATCCTAACAATTTTGGTGTTACCCTGGCTTTTCCTCCAGTGTCCTCAGAGTTCTACTTTTGATTTGCAGTGAATCTGTCACCAGCCAGTGGATGGATTCCCATGAAATTTGACACAGATTTCCCCCAGAATGAATTTAATGACTTTGGAGCTGCCTTGACCTTTCATCTACTGCCATCTTCAGATCCAAATTTTGTCCTGTCCACTACTTTGGTTTGTGACCAAATACCTGAAAGCCTCAGCTGTACTCAGTGTGCATTGCTAATTGGTAAATGTTAGCATGTTAACATGCCAAACAAAGATGGCAAAGGTGGTAAACATCATACCTGCCAAACATCAGCATGCTTCACCAGGTCATTCTGAACATATTAGCATACCCATGATAGCACCTAGCGTAAATCACCACTGTACACTACTCAAAGTACAGTCTCCTTAGGTTTTGTGCTGCTAGTCAAACAAAACAAGCAATTTGAACACATCAACTTGAGCTAGAGAAAATGTTTGTGTGTAGGTTTTACAGACTAAACGATTACTGGATAATGAAAAGAATTCTTGATTGTAGGTCTGATTAACTGTACTGCCTCTGAAGCTTAGGATCATTCTGATACCAGATGTGCCCTAGATTAAATTTGTTTTCCCACAATACACGAGGTTCAGTATTAACACTGTGGAACAAAATCTGACTAAACACAAAACTAAAAGATATAGTGATTTTGTGCCTAACATTCCAGCACAGAAACAGCACAGTTTCTATGGTAAAATATAACATCTTTGTTCAAAATGTTTAATAACAAGCATGGCATAAGAACATGGCATAAGAACAATGCATGTTTAGAAAAATATATCTGCAAATGTATTTTTTCAGAATACACTATACATTCACTTAACCTCTACTCGATATTAAACATTTACAATTCAAAAAGTAAAAGTTTCACTATAGAGTCACGGTAGAAAACAACACGGTCAGTTTCAGCTAAATAATCTTCTTTTAAGGATTAACTTACATCAGGAGAAAGATGTAGGTAGACATTTTGGTAAAACAGGCAAACAACCTGAGGTGTCCTTATTTTTAAATGATGTACCTGCTTCAATGTGTAGTTTATAATTGATGGTTTTTCACCAGCTTGACATGAAAATAACCCCCACCCTCCCGCTCCCCCCACACCCCGTTTTTCAGACAAACTGTCCAGTTATTGACAATAGTTTTTTCCTTAGACAATAAAAGAAATGAAAATACTACATGGACAACCTACAACCCCTCAGATTCTTACCTAAAACACAGTGGTGAAACCTAAGAACATTTCTTATTGTGACATTATCGTTATTTTTGGTACTTACTTGTTTTTAATGTGTTGGATACTGTGTCATACATAAAATAAGTTTTGGCTTTCTCCAAAACATCTCCTCCCTGACCAGTATCCAGTAGTGATGATACAGGAGTCAAACTAGGTGCAACCTCTTATTTTACTTCAAAACACAAAAATAATGCCAAAGTAAAAAGTAATGCTGAATAGTTGAGTTTGAGTAAAAGAGGTATTGAAATGGAGTCATTTCCCATGTTTGAGTAAAAGAAATTCATCTCACAGAACGATTGGTGGCTGTGTCTCCGTAGCTTACACATTGCTTAAGTTTTCAGTGCAGACACCTTTTGTGTATTGTGGCTCTGTCCAAGTGTCTTTAAGGAGTTGGTCCAGACTGACAGGAGCAGAGGAGGGCCTGAGATCCCTGCTCAGTATCCCGCTGGATAGCCTCCTTTCCTGGGGTCAGACTCTGCACAGAGACGCTCTCCCTGCCGCACCACCGCCTGGACCACAGAGTCGGGAGTCCGCAGCAGCTGTGTTACATGGTTCTTCTGGGCCAGGCCCTCCAGGACACTCTGTCATGGTATCATCATACACACAAACACAAACATGTAGAGTCTTGTACATGAGGTTAAGGCTGTTCAGTGATATCACATATTCCAGATGTTGTTTTGTATCATGTCTCCATGTGTGACCCACCTTTTCAAAGCCCTGCTCCACCACTGTCATATTTGGGTTGAGCTGATTGTGGACTCGCGGCTCTGTCACGGCTTTCTTTAGGTCGTAGTTAAAGAACAAGGAGTTCAGGATTACCTGTTTTTAGCCAGAAAATGCGAAACGTCAAATAATTAAGTGTGTGTCTGTGGGATGGAGATGCATGTGAATGAATCAGACTTACTAAGGCAGTGGCTGTGGTGATTTTCGTGCCCCCAGATGCTCCTACAACCATTTTCACTCTGTTTTCTTTGTCAAAGATGATAGTTGGACACATGGAAGACAGCGGCCTCTTGCCTGCAACAGATAAACAGAATGTGGCTGCGTCTGCTTAATGGATAAATGTTTACTTTTTACCTTGTGGTTTAATGGAGCATTAACGCTGCATTTTAACAGCTAAAAGCTGCCACATTAATCTGACACATATTTAAAATGGCTGTAAACAAACCAAAGAGCAGCAGCGAGCCACAGTGTGAGGTTGGAAATTAGCTTATAGCTTTAAAATGGAGGCGAATGATGCTGGTTGTGAGCTAAAGCTATTAGAGCTCCTGACAGTGATAAATGCAGAAACAAGTGAGAGGCTGTAGGAAGCATCACCTCTGCATCATGCTCACTAGAGAAAGGGTTAAGTAACATCCTCTTTGTGACTATGGAAACAAGGGACATCATTTAGAAACACTCCAAAGTTCATAACCTAAGCTGGTGTTAGAGTAATACAAGTGTGAGAATTCAGTCCAGCCACACCTGGTTGGATGAAGTTGTTTGGTGAGGGAGGGATTCCAAACCCGTTGGTCATGTATGGAGAGCTGAAGTCGTCCATCTCATCATTGAAAATGATTCCAGTCGATCGAGACATGACTTTGGAACCAAAGCTAAGGAAATAAAACAACTTTTTAATGACTGATTCCCTCAAAGTCACAGATAATATGAGGCACAATTGTTTTCTCTTTGACTGGCAGGTTTAGTAAACGTATGAATGCTATATTTCAGCTATATACAGCTATATACAGCTTGACTTCCTTACTATAAGTTAATTGTGCTGGTGGCGGCCACAGCACTCCCATCCTCCGCTATGACTGACAGGTGAGCTGTCCCGTGGTTGTCTGGGACAAAATAGTCCGGCTCGTAGTAGCTGTCTGGGTGGGTGGTGTCATCTGTAATTCTACTTCTTATGCCATCAGCAAAATAGTCTGAGGTCATGTTTTGGATGAGCTGAGGAGAGCAAAACAAGTCAGTTGCAGAGCTGACAGTTTGTCAAGAAAATCATAAATGGTAAACAATAGCAGAGCACGTGTCCTAGCCTTTCTAACATTACAGAAAACATTGCCTGAATTTTTAAAGTCAGGGTTTAAAAAAAATCCACATTCTGCCTTTAAGAAAGGCAAATCATGCCCTTACTGCCCCCTGTAGAACTGCACAGTGGCTAGCAGAGAAGCTTAAAATGCTCCAAAGAAAAGGTTGCCAGGATGATAATAATAATAATAACATTAAGACTTACATCGGTAATATTGAGATAACGAGGGTCCCCAAGTCTGCTCCTCTTGGCATAAGCGAAACGAAAAGCCTCTACAATGCGATGGTACGTCAGAGTCTTTTTCTCTGCCGTAGAGACACTTGTGTCTGTGAAGTTGTACCCTGCAAAATATCCACAGGAAAAATCATGTCTGGAGTAAATGAAGAATTACATTCTCTCGGCCTTCTCAGGTAATGAGGCTTCTCCATCATTGTGCTAAAAGCCCATTTCAGTCAGTGGCAGGTCATTAAACTGTAAGTCAAATAACAACATGAGCCCTTCCAACAGATATGAATCTGTGGGAACGTGTTCCTCCGCAGACATATATCAACACATTAAATCTTAGCCCTCATTTGAAATTAATGATGCCACTTTTTATTTAAAGCATGACTAAAGATTCTCTGTCTGAACAGATGGGATGTTGATGGTGAATTGAATTTGGCAAGCAGAACTGAGGAGCAGCTCTGTTTTCTGTTTCCAAAACAGTCAGAGGAAGATTTCAGGAATGACCTGGGGAAACCTGACATCCTTTCTTCTGCATGGCTGCACGAGTACTTGGCCAAGCTGCTCACCATCCACTATGTTGAGTATGAGTGCCAGCACAGGGCCACTGGAGGGGGCGTCTGGGACATGCATGGTGTATTCCCCAACGTTCAGCTTCAGAGGGTTCTCATTCAGCACAGGCTGGTACTCCACCAAATCATCTAAGGTGATAATGCCACCTGGAACGGGCACAGAAATGAGCAGATTGAATTTAAAAAGATAGATAATGTTCAGATGACCGCTGTATTTCTGTAAAGTCTAAGTTTCAGTTCTTAAATTGGCAGTTTGGTTCTGAGCCTATTCAACATTTATTCTTTTTTGTATCTGTAAATATAAAAATGAACAAGAAAGCAAGACCTGCTGCCTGGATGTCCTCCACGATGCTCTGTGCCATTGACCCATTATAAAACACATCAGGACCCTCTTCTGCTATTCTTTGGTATGTGTCGGCCAGCTTTGGAAATCTAACAATATCATTTTCCTTCAGGATGTTTTTTTGAGAATCACAAAACACCTCACTGGAGGATGAGAAGAAAAGAGAAAAAGAAAAATCTATTTAATTAGGAAAATGTATAAGTTTGTAGAGAATTAGTGCTAATATAAAAAAAACCCTCACCCAACTACCCTGATATCCCACTAAGGGAAACAGAGATGAATGTGCTGAACACACAGACTGCACAAGTACTATCACTAAGTATCTAATCTAATCTAATCTAATCTAATCTAATCAATACAATACAATACAATACAATACAATACAATACAATATATACAGTGGTCATAAATTGCTTTTTTTGTGTGTGACATCAGCCCAACGTAGAGTTTGCGGGCCCAACGGGACTGAATGGATATAGGTCCATAACACAAATTTGCATGTGCAGTCCACAGAAGCAGAAGAAAGCCAGGAAGCAAGAGACCTTATTTGCCTTATGCACTGACTGAGTCATTTTCATTCAAATGAATGAGGCACCATCTGGGAGTCCAGTGTCCATATATTGTAGTATATCCATGGAAGCTATAGCTGGGAGAGGTTTATGATGACCGAATGTTTTCCCCCTTCTCCAGTCTTTATGCTAAGCTATCCTGACTATAGCTATCTACCGTACAGACATAAAGTAGTATCAATTATCTGCTTCATCCTCACCACATGTTGGCGTCCCCTTGAATCGAATCTTTGCTCTTGAAGATGGCGTGAGCCAAAGCTTTTCCTATAGGAAAGCCATGGCGTGCCAAGGCAATGCTGGGCTCAAAGAGCTCCTTCCATGGCAGCCTGCCATGCCTTTTGTGTGCCATCTCATATCCACGGATCTCCCCAGGAATGGCTATAGACAATCCACCTGTCGGGTAGAAACAGCAACAGCACTTGGATTTGACAAGCTCTTTCTTTCTGTCATTTGTCTGCATGGAGGACAAGCATACTAAGAGACACAAAGAGACCCTGACACATCCATAGGTACAGTGTGCTGCACATTTAGTATTTTATTTTTATGCAACCAGTAGCAGGTGCAAGGGAAGATACAGAAAGATTGTTAAGTATGAGAGAATATCCAAGAGGAGCTGGTGGGATAGATTTGAGACTAGAATATTTATCCTCTCTAAATCCCTCTCTAGCCTCTGATACAACATTAGAGTAGCTTCAGCAGTATCACTGAACTCAATAAAGTCAAATCTGCATTGACTGAATCTCTCTCCCCCCTGCGCCTGGGAAACTCTCCAACAGCTCACAGTTAGTTTCTACCTGTACGAGAGAGCTTGGTGTTGTTGCCAAACATGTCTTCAGTGGCGTTCATGGGCGCGGTCTCCCTTGCATCGATGGTTTCAACCTTCCCTGTTGAGCAGAGAAATGAGGACAGATTGATGGTTTGTGCTTAGCAAACTTTGTTGACAAGTTACTGATGTGCACCCACCTGTGGAAGCATTATAGATGACAAAGAAGAGCCCTCCACCGATGCCCATGCTGTGAGCGTTCAAAAGGCCGACACATAGCAAGGCAGCGATGGAGGCATCCACGGCTGAACCATTTTTCTTCAAAATGTCCCTGAAAACACAACAATGCAGGTAATAAAACTGGAAAGCACACATGCAGACAGATTTGCCATTGTACATCACATTTGGAAAACAAAAGCCTTGAGTGTCAGAGTATCCTCTTACCTCCCCACTTCTGAACACTTTCCAGCATCAGCAGCCACAGCAGCCTTTGAGAAGAAGTGGTCCGAGGGGGGAGGCGTGTTTTTCTTCCCCAGCCCCATGAAGACCCCCAGGAACAGGCTCACTGCAGCCACCAGAAGGACCACCAGGCCAGCAATCAGGGACTTCCCAACCATTTTCCTGCCCGGGAAAATCAACACACCTCACAGTCAGACAGGACCCCTCAGCTCAGAAAACAAGTGTCGTCTCCTCCAGACATTGCTCGTCATTTTCATCGCTGTAGCTGAACCTTTACACAAATAACAGTATGGAGGGAAGCACATTTTATTTTTTCTTTTTGAGAGAGCAGAAAGTTCACTCACCTTTAGCTGTTTTTGCTCAGAGAGGTGTAAAATATAGGAGAAAGAGAAGACAGAAGAAGGGGGTTGGCCGTTTGGTTAACTCTCAGTTGTGACGGAATATGATGTATTGTGTTTGGTTTTCAAGTGTTACTTAACTCAATCATACCAGTCACATGGTAATGTTGCTGAGCAAAGCTTTCTGGATAATAATCATGCTTCATTTGTTTTTGCAAATCACAGGCATAAAAACCAAAACATGGAGACAGAAAGGGACACAGAGGAAGACGATGGTGGGTGGACAAAGGTAATGAAAGCTTTTTTCTGCAACTACTGTTTGTTTGAGCTCTGATGCTAGCAATGATGCAATAAAGTTTGAAATTCTGATTGAAAACTGCACACTGGATTCTGCACAAAAATCTGATTTAGTTGTGGTTTAATCAATCATTTTGTAAAAGCAGACAGCACTTTTTTCCAAGTGATAGATGGCCGCCTTTCCTCACTTTGGAGTGAAACTCTTGAGTTTGTCTTTCTAGTCTTCTATAACCTTCCATTTCACTCTGATATCAATCTGGCAGGCTCTCCAAAGTGAAGGTGAGAGTGATCTGTTTACAGATGCAGGTGGCATTCAGGCCTGACTGGGGGCTCCGTGTGATTGGCTCAGCCAGCAGCGTTGCCATGCTCAGTAGCTGTGTCACAGCCTATTTGGCTTATTCTACAGGCATCCTCAGACTGATTGAGATGCCTGAGCCTTCATCCCAGCAGCACAGGCCCAACCTGGCAGCGTTGGTGACAAGAGCTTCTCAACGGCAACTACCCGTCTGTGGCACCTCAGCTAATCCAGCGCGCTCTCCTGTTGCTGAGCCACACTGATAAAGCATTGTCAAAGGAGCCTGTGGGCTGCTGCTAGTGCTGCGGCCATGATTGTGTCTAAATCTAATCACTACTATCCTGTTCTGGATCTCACAGGTTCAGAGCCGCCCCAAGGATGGGAGTTTATTTAATGGACAGAGCTGATTTATAGCGGAAGAGGACAATTACATATCTGTTTGTTGCAAATCACAAAAGCCTTCCCTCAGCTTTTGTGCACACATCACTGTCACTGGATGGGGGTTGTTTTATGAAATATCAGCTGGAGCTTGTTCATATTTTTATCCCTCAGCTCCAGGCTTCAAGGTTTCATTCTGACTTTGCTGGGGGGGGGGGATACACATCTAGCCTCCAGGTTTTCTGACGATTGTTTTCACACAGTAGAGGGGATGGCTTGTCTATGCCCATATACTCAATTGCAAATCAAATCACACACTGCTGTTGTTCCTCAGGGACGGGTGAAACACAGCCTGCAGAAACACTTACAGAAGAGCAATAGCCACAACAGAAAAGGAGGTGATGTCGTGTGTTTTTATGTGACTACAGTCCTTTAATGATAGGGCATCCATAGACAGACACTGAGTCATGTGTGCTGCAATTATAAGTTGCAAATTCAGCTTCTTCTTTCTCAGCAGGGATGTATTTAGATGCATGTATAGTGCAAAAGGCTTGTGTAAAATAGAGGTGGTTGTACATGTGTATAATTTATGATCAGACCATAATGCAGTAATGTTTTTTAGTTAATAGTCGAGAGATGCAACAAAGGTCCCCGTCGAGATTTCATCCCTAAACTACAGGGGCACACCAGTTGCATCAGTGTTTTGCTGCTCCTTCTCACTCATTATGATTTGTGTGCTATCTTTTGAATGTTTATTTTGGTTCCATTTTTGTCATTTCAGTATCCTACTGCCCCATGTTAAAACTTCTTAACCTGTAACTTCATTCGTTTTAGAACACCTTGCCAACTTCAGCTGAAAATTTGCTGGCTGGCTAACACTATCATTGTAATTAAAGAAAATGAGAAAACCGACCATAGAGGGTGAAAAGAGATAAAATCATCTAGTAATTATTTTAAAAAAAGCAAAGTTTAGTAGAATGTCTGTAATTTTGTGCATCATAAAAATATTTTTCTGTTTTTCTCATGTGTCCGTAGGGTATTCCAAAGTTGGAAAGAGACATGTTTAAAAGATAATGATTCGAGATATTCTCACTTACAGTGTCAGTCAAACTCCCAGAAGCCTAGATCATACAATTCCCATAATGCAACTCAGTAATATCTTTCATTAGACCCTCTCTACCTCTTAAATGCCCATGTCTTCCCATAGCTCCAGCTTGTAACTCCAGCCTTCTGTTAAAAACATTAAGTCCCAAGCCCAGGCTGAGATAACCCTGATAACATCATCAGGGTTTTTTTTCCAAATTTAAAATCTCTCCCCAGAACCACAGAAGATATATTATACAATTGTTTTTACAAGCTGAGTGGTACTCTTAATGATGAGCAAATTGAACTTCATCTGTGAATATTGGTGTGCCCCCTTGATCACCTAACAACTCCTCAGGGGCTGCAAGAATGAGTTATTTCATCAGCATCACTTGGAGAATCAAAGCTCTGACAAAACAAATGAGTAGCACGAGGATGCTACATTGAATTAAGGGCACGAGTCAGTCATAATTACAACCACCAGGAAAACACACAGCCGGCTGGGTCCAGGGAGAGTGTAGTGCAGCCAGGGGAAATACTTATTAGAGAGCAGATCAGCGATGCTGCTCCACTAAACTAGAGTAAGCCTGAATCATACCAGAAAATAAGGTCAAATCAGGATCAAAGTCCCTAAACCCACACGGATGGGACCCACAAATAGACACACACTGCATCGCAAACCTCCATTTGATTGGATTGATTCCAAAGCAATCTGCAAAAGCTAGATTTATCTTTATAGTGATTTAATCTCCTGAAGTGCAGGTGCGGAGGGGCTGCGAAAGATCTGAGAGCTGTCTCTTATGTGGCTGAACGCATCCATGAGTACCCCCCTTTTCAGTGACCCCTGTGGGTCTCTGAGCAAGATACTCATCCATATGACAGAAAGGTACACTGGGATATGGATGTTCTTCATCGGATGACAATGATTTAGTGGAGTTGTGACAGATGCAAACTGGATGTGACAGCTCGTGCAATGGCTGTCTGACAACAAGATTGCCAAAAGAGAAATTCATGTTTATCCAGGGCCAGTGGCAAAGTACACAGGCTCTTTGGGAAACTGGAAGAAAGAAAAAGGCAAACTTTGAGTTCCTCTGAAGGATAAACACCCTACTAAAACTAAAAACAAACTCAATTTTAGTTTTCATAAATGTCTGCTTATTTAAAAGAAATGTGCGTGATGTATCCGATTGTGCACTGGTCGCATGGTTGCCTAAGATATGGAAAAACAACTGACATCCTTGATTCTTTTATTCTCCCTTGTAGCAACACAGAGGGGAGGGGGTTTGAGCCTTGGAGGAGAGAC
The DNA here is from genome assembly GCF_001640805.2 of Lates calcarifer. Classification (NCBI taxonomy): domain Eukaryota; kingdom Metazoa; phylum Chordata; class Actinopteri; family Centropomidae; genus Lates; species Lates calcarifer. The sequence continues at coordinate 17,430,889 of NC_066845.1, forward strand.
GCGCAGCGGGCAACAGATGCTGGGATTGGTCGGACGCTCCACGTTGCACAAATCTAAACAGCAGCGTAAAGCAGAGACGGCCGGAGGATGAAGCAGCCGGAGCATCTTCATCATCCATCCGAGCCAGGCGCACGTATCCGGCGGTGGGAGGGAGAAGAAAAGTCAAAATAGCAGTGTGTGGCGGGTGCATGAGAGAATTGTGATAAATTGAGACTGTCGGGGGGGTATTGTGTGGCTCCGCACCGGATCAGTCTGCTTGACAGCCAGGCAGCAACGCAGCGCCAGACAGCACGACGCTGTTTTCTACCATCCACTGAGGAGCATCTGCTCGCTGATAAACTGGGGCTGATCATGGGTTTTTCCTTTTGGTAATACTGCCTGAGCTGCAACACAAACGCCGCCTGCACCTGTAGAAAAAAAATAATAGTATCATGGGTTCCAGACTGAGCAGGCAGAGCAGCCTGGACAATGAGAATTTCTCCAAAAAGCGACGCAAGCTTCTGGATAGCACCGGAGAGAGCGACAGGGGCAGTCGGGGCGGCGGGGACTTTCTGTTTGCACTGATGCTGAAATCAGACAAACTGCCTGGGATGCTGCGGAGGACCAACCACAGCCCGTACATGAGGCGAGTGGCGTGGATCAAAGAGATACAGAAGCTGCTCCGTGACCGCAGGATAGAGCAGGCAACCGACGTGCTCAAATTACTGAGGAAGGTAAGCAGAAAACTGCACTCAGCTCGGCCTGAGCACGGCAAAGTCAGACCTGTTTACACACACTGTGTGCACTACTGCTTTAAGCCTGCTTTTGATGCTGATGCAGCCATACATCCCTAACGCATCCCCCAAGCAACAGATGGAGAACAAGCAGGGGCTGCTCAGTGTGTAGTATGATGTGCCCTGCACGTGCACACGTGCCTCAATCCATCCCTGACCTCTGACCTCTGACCCCAGCCCACCCCTGCCTTGTCCTCCCCTGAGGTGACTGCACTGCATGGCCTCACAGCTTTGGCCACTTCCTCCTTAAACATTTGTTTTTACAGAAAGTAGGCCACTGGCAGAGCAGTGTACCTGTGACACATTGTTTCAGTGGCAGACACAGCATGTGACTCAACACAGCGCTCGCTCCCACAGTGGGCAGACATGCTCCGTGTTGACATTTGATTTGAAAGGATATCCTGCGCTCGAAATGAGGAAATGGTCAAACTGTGTGCTGTGTGTCACTTCATCCCAGATTTTATTGTCTTTAGATGTTATCTGGATGTTGCCCAACAACACACACACACACACCAGCATCCCCTCTACATCTGTCCTTGTTTCCTCCTCTGTGGCCAGAGTCTCACCTCTCCTTAGGCTGTTCTAATGCTCCCATTAGAGCGACCTGCCCTCCCTCCATCGCTTTCCACTCCTAATGCCCCCCCCCCCCCCCCCCCCCCCCGTGTGTGTGTAATGGCCTGTGCTCCAGAAGCAACAATGTAAGCCCTGGAGTCCTGTGTTCCACAATACAAAATATTATTCTTCTCCAAAAGGTTTTATTAACTCTTACTCAGAGAAAGAAGGTCACAGAAAAGAAAATCTAGACCTCTGTCACTGGTTCAACAGTGGCGTTTTCATACTTTGTTCAGCACGTCCCTGTTGCTGCACATGATTACTTGTTTTTTCCATGAGCTGAGATATTTAAGCTGATGAAATTGTCAAAACCAACTGGGTTGGATAAAAAATGCACTGTCATCAAGCCAAAAACACTATTGTTTTTATTGTTTTCCTGACATTTGTTGCAGTAGATTTGATGCAATTTTCACTTGGGCATGACAGTAGTTATAAGTAGGTTTTGCAGCCGTGAGCTAGAATGTGTCCAGCTCCACTATACTAAATATGTTGGATCTTAATCAGAGGTTTGTTTTCATAGCCTTTCTTCACCTGCTGTGGAATATGTAGCATTCAAACATGTGTAAAAGAATATGTAGGTGCATTGAAAATGTGACAGCAGCCGTGGTGATCTCATTTGTTTGCTTGCCCTCAGGCCCTCCTCTGTCTTTTAGCTGTCAGCCAATCCAGCATTAATTACTCTATAGCCTTGACACGGGAGAAAGTGGAACCTCCTTAATCAAGCCGATGAGATAAACTGGCTAGCCCAGGCTCCATGACAGCCACATCACAGGGGACATGAGCTCGCTTCCTCTAAATGAGCTCCCCTTTTATTAAATAAGCCTTACTTTATCTTTACTCACAGCCCTTGCAAGCAGGCAGATGTCTGAGAGATTCTGTTTCTCTGAATTTAAAAAGGAGTTTGTGGCAGCGTTAATTGGTGTATAACAGCGAGCTCTGCTCCAGATATGAAAAAGATCCGAGCTCTTGCTGCAGATATGGGAAAGATTTGTGGTTTCGTGTCGCGCTCGCACATGACAATTGATCGTGTCTAAACTCAGATGGGGAGATATTTTTATACCTTATTTCTCAGAAGGGCAGAAGCAGCTTCTCCCCCGCCTTAGGTTCAGTCTGTGTTTACTGTTGCCCTTGTTAAAAGGGGAGCCAGTAATGTTGAGCTGCCAACCTCCCACTCAAACTGTCTATTATAATCAATGCCGATTGTGTTGGAGAGAAAAGAAATGCATGTGCGCAGGTGTGTGTACACTGTATGTCTCAAAGGCTTGCTTCTCTCTCATTAAAGTTGCATGGGCTGCACAAGTGCTTGTCACTGTAGTTTGCCTCCTTAGGACCTTGAGGATAGATGTGTTGATGAAGGCAGATTGTACAGTTCAGTACACACAGCTGCACTGCTGACTGTTGCTTGTCTCATCACTCCCAAAAGGTCATCTGAAATCTGCTCTTTTTAGTTGCTTTGATTTGTTTTTACTGCAGATTCTTTTGGATTTGTCATATTTATGAGTAAGCCACCTTGACAGCTGTCAGCTCTGACCTGTTTGGAGATGTATTTATGTCCTTTTTAAAGCACATTTGCTCAAAATCACTTTGAAGTGCCACTGTCATATTTCAGTGAAAAGAATGATAAATGTGGTCACACATACATACACAGCACAGCTGTGGGATTGAATACATTTTTGAGTTTTGCCAGAGGCTTTTGAATAATCAATGATAGAAGAGCATGCATAGTTATCAAAGAGGGAGACTCTTAGAATCAGGAGTGGTCTTGTTTATGCAAACAGTACGTGCAGTGGCATGTTGGGATATGCACTGTGGCTCAGTGCCATGGAGGTGTGGTTATATATGCCAAAACATAGCCTTCCCTGTGACTCCCTCTAGATTTCACTCTCCTACTGTAGATGAAAAAGCCCCTGTCTCCTTTAATGAATATTTAAATCAAAACATTTCTTTTATCTTTCCATTTGGAGTCACATTGCCCTTGACATGGCAGAGGCCCCATTTCTATCACTAATGCATTTTTTCTTTTCTGCAGGTCCAAAAACGCACTGTTTAATTGTAATTGTTGCAAAATGTTTTTACAATTTTGTGATTGCTCTCATTCTTTTTTTCTCTGTTTTGGTAGGATCTGGGTTTGGAAGGCACCTCGCTCAATGACATCTTGTATAAAAACGCTGCCTTCCTCAACCTCGTGGACCCAATCTCCCACGAGCTGCTGCTCAGCCTGGCTCGAGAGATGCAGTGTCCTAAGAAGGTCAGCCATTGCTTCCCCACAACACAAAAATCAAGCTTTCTGCAAAAGAAAGCATTCTTCTGAAATATTCCCCTGATGGTTACCTTTTGTTAAGTAATCAAGATCAATGAAAATCCAATCTAAGGACGTTATCAACTTATATTTCTACAGACAGATGGTTGGAAGAAATTCTGCAGCCAGGGGCTGGAAATAGGAATAGCTCAAGATGAATCCTGGAGAACTGTTTGATGCAGGAGGGTTTTCAATCTTGAAATCTCATACATGAAAACTCATAACAGTGGAGTAACCTGTAAATATCTGCAAAATTACAAGTCATAACCCTCAAGGAATCAACTGCATATTAAATTTTAAAAAAAGGTTGTTTTGTGCCCAGAGATGAATTCATAACTCAGTATATCTCAACCTCCAACAGTGAATATTGAATTATTTTGATGTAGGCGATGGCCACCAGCAGCCACAACATGCTTAATGAACTGACATTACCAGTGTTTACCAGTGGCTGTGTTGAATCTCACCTCTCCTGTGTACTTCCTCTGTTTTCCCCCTCGATGCACGCTGCATGTGATTCGATTTTCTTGCTCCAGCAAGGCAGCTAAATTGTGTTGTTGTTGTTCAGAAGAAGCTCAAGGTATCTGGAATTATTACAGAGCTTTTTTTTCTCTCTGTTCATGTGAAAGATGTTACGGGTACAGGTTGATAAGTTTTAGAAAATGGAGGAAACTTTGCAGTATTTAAAGCCTACATAGTGTGAAATGATGAATTGTTAAGATGTTTTCTCTTGCACACACAAGCAGAAAATCTCATTTTGAAAGCTGCTGCTTCACTACTGCTAGTCTCCTTGTTTTGTGTATTTCATCTAAACGCTCTATCTGCTCTCTTATACAGGACGCAGACACCATAAAGTCTTCTGATAAGATTTGCAGACAGCTGATCTACCACCTGACCCCGCACTCAAAGTGGCTGAGGCAGAGCATGTCCAGACGGAAATCCCAGGCCTGGTAAGCCCTTCTGTCCAGACATCCAGTCTGTAATAAATCTGCAGCTCTGCACAACAGAGAACAGGGCTCGGCTCCGTGTCAAGCTGTAGAGATTTCCATCTTTGTAGCTGACATTGAACTAGGACAGAGCTGGCCACGGGCTGACCTGATGGGAACGCCATGGTAACCACAGCTGTCAATCATCTCTCTTTTTAAGTGGTCAGGTCCGTGCAGTGGGTGCGCGTTGCCACCAGCCTTTCTCTCTTCAAAAGTGGTACAGCAGCAAATTTGTCCATCTGTTTGCTGAAGAAAAGCTGGGAGGGTAATGTTAAAATGTAATTGAACTCATCCTGATGAAAGACTGAATTACTTTTGATGTGCAAATGATGACTAGAGAATTAGCTTGTGTACAAATAGGTTTTTTGTGTGCCTAGGTGTCGCTCAGTAATCCTATTCATGAACAGAAACAGGCTATCATAATTCTTTCTCGTGCAATTGCTCATTCTACAGCTGGCTAGACGCCGCACATAATGCATTCATTTTCCGAAGATGAGAAGGAGACAATGTGAACACAGTGAGATGAGGTGGGTTCATTATGAGTCAGTCAGAGGTATGAACATGGAGAATCTGAGGGAAAAGCGAAGACATATTCACAGGGATCTGGCAAGATCAGACCCTTCACTGTACAAGCAGAGCTTTTTTGTTCTTATGGACAGATGAGGAAAGAAACAGGATTTAACTGACACTGACAGCATCTCTGAAAATGTGCAGATACATATGATTGCTAAATTCCTATAACTGAAGGGGCTTCTTTTTTTTTTTTTTCCTTCTACTTAGTCATGTTGTTGGCTTCATATGCCTGCAGATAGAGAGACGGTCTGACACCGGCTGAGACAGCAGGAGCAACATGAATCATTAAAAGAAAAATCCACCCTAAAACAGAATATTAATACAGCAGATGCTGTGGGCTCTGACAGCTTTGCCTACGTTTGTGTTCATGAACAAATACCTGTCAAAGCTAGAAAGAGATGAGACTGGGCCAGTCTGCCACTGAGTGGGAATAGGAAATTCACCTTCCAAACTCAATTTCTGGAGATACTGTGTCTGGTTTAATGCTCTTATAAAAACAGCTAAGTTATAATTCCCTGGATGCACAGTTAGTTTTCTAGTTGTTGTTATTAAACAAAACAGCTCAGCTCAGGTTGTAGTGTAATGTAAAGGCTCAGAGGTTTCTTGTGTAAATGTTTTGGTGAAATACACTTACTAGCTTTCTTGTCAAAAGTTAGCTGTGAAGATTGATAGCACTCTCATTTCTGACGCTAAATATGAAGCTACAGCCAGCAGATATTTAGCTTGGTGTAGCATAAAAACTGGAAGCAGGAGGAAATAGCTAGCCTGACTCTGTACAGAATTAAAGTTGTTATAGGGAGTTTTGTGCTGGACTATTTTTTGGCCCGTAAAACTATATCTTGGTGTTTTTACTCCTCTTTTTTTGCCTAAAAGAAGGATATAACATGTACATTAGTGAGCTTCAGCCAGGCTAGCTGATTTTCTACTGTTTATGCTAAGCTACGCTAACTTCCTCCCAGCTGTAGCTTTAAACTCAGTGGACAGATATCAGAGTGGAGCCAATCTTTTGATCTAACTTTCTGCAAAAGAAGTGCAGCAAATGTATTTTCCAAAATGTTGATCTATTTTTTCATCATGTAAGGATTTATTTGTCCACATTAACAAGAAAAGTATGTCATAAATGTAACTTAAGGGTGGATTTTACCTCCCTTTTACTTTGTTCAGCTGCAGGCAAACTGCCTTCATCTGTGCAAAAATGCATCTCACCTCTCAGAGGTTTCTCTGTACTTGGAGGAAACAGAAGCAGCTCAGTACTTTTTAATGCCACCAGCTTGTTCATCCCTTCATTATCCAGCATTAGCGCTGCACACTAGTCGTTCTAAATACTGTACACACATTTCTGACTGAAATGCCACACTGAATTAATGTCTGAATCTCACTAATCCTGTTAATCTATCTAACTAGTTTGTTTGGTTTGTGCTAGAAATGTGTTTTTGTTTTTTTTGTATTTTACATGTAATGAGAGAGCTTTGAGAGGTTTGATGGAGGCAGTGACCCAGAAATGCTGCCAAGGCGCTCCCACCTTAAGGGTAATTTCATGTGAGCGGAAAAATTGTCAACACTTTTGTGACCTTTTTTCCTCTTCAATTTTCACACCACTGTCTTCCTGTTCTATCAGCCTTTTTTGAACTCATAATTTTTTTTTCCTTTGTCACCTGAAAGCTCAGAAACAGGAAATTCAAAGTAAGCATTTAGTGGGCACTGTCTTTTCAGTTTCATTACTCATCTTCATCGACCGCATAATAAATCTTCTGTTTTTTCACGTGTTCTCAAATTCACTAATAGACATTATATTGTGCATTGCAGCATACCATGCACATTAAAGTGTCCTCCGGGGCACATCAATCATTTTACTGATCGTTTCAGCTTCAAGTCCTATGCCAGGAAAACACAAAATGGTCAGAACAGCTCTCCAGGATGGGTTTTTGACTAAAACATCCACCAGACAAAAAGATTTGGAGGTGTTATTTGCGTGCAGGACCTGTCTTTATTGATATGGGCTCTGAACTGTGAGGTTAGATTTCCTGCACCATGAAGGACAATGCAGTGGTTTGAGTGTGTGTGTGTTCCTGTCCACAATCTGCACTCTCCTCTGTACAGTCTTCTGTATATAATACCGCAGAGAATGAATTGAAAATATAAGTAAAATGTCAGGGAGCAGATGTGATCTCATGTCGCTCTTGTGCAATTTGGCTTCAGCCATCAGAGGACTGAAATGGATAATAAAGCCGAGCTTGAACATAAATGACTCTGCAAAAGACAAAAGGTGTGAGCAATGCAATAACAGCCCAGGGGAGAGCAAATTAACTCCTGGAAAATACTTCCTGAAAGTTGAGATAAAATGGGATTTTTATGATAATGACAGATCATTATCCACCCCCTTGCGAACACATGCATGTGTATTTTAACTGTTTCAAAAAGTATTATTGTTTGTTTAAATAGCATTTCACCTCATCTCAGTTAGCATCAGCTAAACCTCCAGATATGAATATTTATAAGTGATAAGAGTGATTTGATTTACGCTGACTGAATTCTAATGCTGCCTCATTATATTAGATCACTGACACACAGAGACTGATGAGCCACACATGAGATGCAAGACAAGAAATACACTCTGCTTCCTGCATTTTTAAGTGGAAATATTCAGTAGGCAGCTTTATTATACAATGTTAATTTAATTGATCACTTAATTATGTAATGGATATTTATTAGATTATGTAATTATGAATGTAGTTTGTTAAGTACTATTACTAAAATGTCAATTCTATTTGTGATATTACTGGCTTCAATTCAGTGTCTGTGCAGGGAGGGATTATTTTCTCTCTGCCTGCTGCTTTGAACATCCTCTTAGCGACATGTATCGAATGTGATTTGATTCATAGTCAAGAACGCCACATCTCTGCACCATTTCTTTTTTTAATCTTTTTTAATCGCTTACTTTAAACTAGTTTGTCATTTAAACTGAGCCTTGTTCTCGTCAGTGTTCTCGTGGATGTAAAGACGACAAAAAGCTGTCCTCTCAAAGTTATCAGCGGCACTCTTGTTTTCTGGTATCAGATAATCTGGAAGGAGGATGAAATCCATTTTTCGTGTTTCCTGAGCTCAGAAAGGACGAGTCTGTCTGAAAAGGAGTTGTGTGATCAGAACCCATTCACACCTGCAGGGGAGCCTCTGCCAGGCTGTGGCCATTAGGACTTTTGTGCCTCTGGTGAAGATGAGGTTTCTGTCATACAAAAGGCTGCCAGGGCCAGACAATAAAGAGGGGGAGTATTGCAGCTCACAAGACTTTGATAAAGATACAGAATGTCTTCATCTGACAGATTCTGTGCTCAAAAGCTGATTAAAGTCCCCTTTATAGCCTGATTTTCTGAGCAGGTTTTATACTTCTTTTTTGTGTTTTTGCAATTAATACGAACGTTTCTGCTCATCAGCCCATCACCTGCCTTTAAAATGAAGCGGTAAATGCTGCTGAGGGCACATCCATCTTCAACGTGACCAAAAAAACACTTTAAAGCATCACAAGTGACAGGTACTGCAGTGGATGCCACAGTAAGTCACTGGGCGCCAGAGGATGTTATAATTCACTCTGACACCGAATCAGCGTTACAGGCCACTTCAGTAACAGCTCAAGTTAAACACACCGCATCCTCGCGGGGAAACATGGGCACTGGTAAATGGGACTGACTGGAAACAAAAGGGCAAGGGAGTGTGTAAATAATGCACAAATATTCTCATCTGCGGCATAAAGCAATAGCTAATGCTACAGAAAAGTATCAGAGGATCACTTATGTTCAGATTCAGCCTCAAATCCTGCCTGTATCACAAACTCTGCTGAAAGCGCTGTAACGTTTTCAAAGGCTTGTGCTGTGAGTGTGTGCATCAGAAAACACAGATATCCTGAGTTCTCCTCACTCACACATCAAATAAAGCTTCCTTCAGTGACTGACATTCATTTCATAAATCACCCAAACATACAGTCTCACACACTCACACAAAACTAGAAAGCAGCACACACCTCAGCTACAGTTACACAATCCACTAAATGTCTTATTTTAATAATGGAAAATGTTTCTAAATTTTTAATCTGCATTAACACATTTACGCATTTTAACAAGGGCACAGAACATATGCTGAAGTAATGTTTGGTTAATGTTGAGCTCATGATGATTTAATGCAAGGATGTATCATGAATTCCTGTTGCTGACATGAACAAATTACCAAGTCAGTGTGAGTTTATGTGATCTTTGATGGATCATCAATTAATAACTGCTTATTCACACTTGCTTCATACATTAATTCATATGCCTCCAAATTAGGCTGACTAAATGACTAAATGTATGAATCTGAAATGTACTTCTCTGTGTAATTGGATTCAGCTAATTTGGTGACACAGGCTATAAATTAATGTATGAAGTAAATGTGATTTAACAGACCTCAATTTTATTTTCTTAATTAGAGTAACCTATCATATAAAATGACTTGATCATTTACTAATGGCGAACAACAGGAATTCATGATACATCCTTCATTAATTCATCATCATACAAGAATTCATGCATTAGTTAAGCATTACTTAAGTATGTGTAACCCACTTGTCTTTCAATTTGTATTTTAATGCAAATTAAAAATTTAAAACCATGTTCCATTATAAAAATAACACATTTAAGGGATTGTGTAAGAGGTGGTGGAGGTGGTGTGTAAGGGATTATTTATGCTTTCCTTATTATATTATGAAGTGTTACGGATGATCATACATCGAGTGAGATCGAGTCAAGTAGCAGTAGTTCATGGAAAATTGTGAAAATGTTTTAAGGAATGTTAGTAAATGCTGGATCTGTGTTCTTTTGCCTAACTTTCACCAAATTTCATTGAAATGTGTCATTTGGTTTTGGAGACAACTTGTTAGTAAAAAAAGAATAATAATAAAATAAAATAAGACCAAAAATGTGATTTCTTTGGTGGAGATAATCTGTAGCATTTTCTGCTGTATTTCTTGACTACTGAAGCATGCTGGGTTTTTTTCTTTCCTGTCCTGAAAATGTAGCATCCAAGCATCTTCTATTCAAGTATATATATTCATAGTTTATCTTTTAAGTAGTAAACTGTCCTGGCTGTGTGCTATAAGGAGCTCTGTGCTCCTGGCCCTCAGAGCTTTAAGCTCAAGCTGCTGGCTCACTCGGATGTTTTGGCTCCTCTGTTTACACTAGTAAATCCCCATGCTGGAGTCTCTGTATCAGCTTTCCGCTCCAAGCCGGCCCAGTCACCCCTCCTTTATACAACACAGGAAACACAACATAAAACCAGGGTCTTGTTCCCAAGTCACAGATAGGGGAATAATTCTAAGATCCTTTCAGCCTCTCAGCTAAAACTTAATCTGTTATGTGAGAGTCATCTAAGTAATCCTACTGTCTGTTCTCTTCCTGCTCCCCAACAGTCTCAAGACAACCCTACAGAAAAAACTGTCCAGTGACACTGTCGACTTGTCCGGCATCCCTCTGTCCACTCGTGACGTCCGTCAAGTGGCCTTCTACCTCCAAAACAACAGAGACAGTGTGGTGGCTGTGGACATCAGCTTCACCGAACTCCAGGACGAGAACTTGAGGCTTCTCCTGCCTCTTCTCGCCTCGCTGCCCAAACTCGGCACCCTGGCTCTCAACGGCAACCGCCTCACCCTGGCTATCCTCAAAGACCTCACCGAGATGCTCAAAGACCCCAAGAAGTTCTCCAGTCTGGCCTGGATCGACCTGGGCAACAACGTGGATATTTTCACCATGCCCCAGCCGCTGCTAGTTGCGTTGCGTAGGCGGTGCAGCCTGAAGAGCAGTTTACCAACCATCTACGAGTACACAGAGGGCCAACCTTACTGCTACCACCTGGAGACTTCTATCGAGGAGCCCAGCCACTACGAGGAGGAAGAGGAGGAGGAGGAAGAGGCGGAGGATGATGAGGATGACATGGGGAACAAATTCGAGCTGGAGCCGTGGGGTTTAGGGGAGAAGCAGCTCTCCAAAGACTTCACCCTTCACTACTGTGAGAGGTGATGGGGTATTTGCTCTCTGAGGCTCTTTCAACTGTGGTTGAAATGTCTTCCCACAGCACTCCGTTACTTCCTTCGCCCTCTCGCCCTCACACCACGAGCCCAGTCACCCTTCGAGGCACGAGGGAGACCGGTGCCCACATTGTGAACTTCTCGTCCCGACACGGCTATCAAGCTATTCCTAACCATCTCTGAGTTAACCCACACAAGATAGTGACAGTCACAACAGTGGACTTACTGTGTTGGTGGATGGTGCTCTTGGGAACAAGGTGCGGTTTCATTGGAGGGGGGCTGGAAGAGTTAATGAACCGGTGCTCTCTCTCTCTCTCTCCCCCCCTATCTCTCTCTCTCTCTCTCTCTCTCTCTCTCTCTCTCACTCACTCTCTCTCTCTGTGATAGTGGCAGCTGAGGAGCCAGTCCCAAGGAGATTTAGATCAGTTGGTTGGATGGAGGAGCAGCATCCCTGCGGTGGCTGAAGTGGAACTCGAGTTAGTTTGGAAACAGTGGGTCCCTCTGGGTTCTCTACCAGGACTGAGAGTCTCTCTGGCAGGCAGGGCCTAGCTCCACATTGTGTGTTCTCTGTTAATCTCTCAACAAAAGCTATGACACAAGTTCAACAGACTATACAGCCGACGACCTGTCACGTGACGCCGGCAAAACTGCTAGGTCAAGACTTTTTGCGTTTTCCCCCCCTTTCCAAATGTCCACTTGTGAATACCCACGCAGCCCTTGTGTAGATGTAAATGAGGACACAAAACATGGCTCTGTTGTGTTTCCACAAGCTATTTTTGTGCACTTTTGGTGAACAAAGCAATCTTAGAAGACAACAGGTAGGACTCAACAATGGATAGCTGTCACCGATTGTTTTTTGTACTTGCCTAAATGCTGATATTCACCTCTTTGTAATTATTGAGCTGTTGTAGTCATCACCACAGTGTTTCAGTGCATTTATGACACTACAGCCAACTGTTAATATGGACCACTAAGTCTGTGCCGTGCCCAAACTGCCCTTCCTACTGCCGTTTGTCTCTAAAAATATGTCGCCATTTCCATTTATTGAAATTCAGTGGCCATGTGTTTGTTCTGAGACACAGCTATGACTGTTATTTATTGGTTATAGTCCGTCTACAGTAGCACATGATTAAGTTAGACTGACCGAAACACTGCAATGCACTTTAAGACACTATTCTTTTTATATTTCAGTTTCTCCATACCATATACTCTGTGTCTGTGTGTAACTAGAGATATTTGCAAAGCAGAAGCTGAACGCATACCTCTTCAAGGTTAAATGATGACCAAATGGCTCATGATTGTTAGAAGGACCATTAAAAACAACATCACCAGATATATAATAAATGTGTAAGTGTGTGTTATACGTGTTTGTAACTGTTAAATGTCTGATTATTGCTGTAATTATTTGTGTTATTGTTTTGGTGTTTCGTCTCTTGTCCGACTGGGTAATTATAATAATGACTCTAATGACTATGAAACTGAGCCCAGTGACCTCCTGCTGTAAGCTTGAACAGTAAACAGAAGGGGATGTGGCGGATGGGATTACACAACAAAACAGAAAATAGTTCAGTAAATGTAACTTACAATCAGAGCGGACACCTTTAATGTTGAATGTTTAATCTGAATAATGGAGAGCACTGTGCTCTTGGTTTGTAGTTTTCGTTTCGTGTGTCAACGTCAAACTCGTCCCTGTTGTAGCCTGTGTGTAATTGTCTCATGCCAAACACTGACTGCCAATAAAAGAACCAATCCAAACTGAGAAGTGGTTTGTTTTTGTTTTTTGAAGATCTCCACATAAAAAAAGAGAGTATTGAATGGTTGCAACATCTGGGTCAGGAGCAGAACCTGCAGCTGCTCACAGAAACAGAGGCTTTATTTATGCAGATTAGTCTCCAAATGGGGCAATAAAAGCAATCAGCTCGGACTGTGCTGTTTGGGATCGGCTGTTGGAGTGCTGCACTTGTTTCCGAGCCAGCAGATCATCTGTGCCGCCGTGTGCTGTCAGGGAAAACGCCTGAGCTGCCACCGTTTACCAGGGAAAGGCAGTGTGGTCATCGCATGAGGCCCTACCCATGATCCTCTCCTGGCAACCTTTTGTTCCTGCTGCCAGACATGGTAATGTGGCATTTGCAACAGGTGGCTCCTATAAGGTCAGGGCACAGTGTGACTGTCACACCCCCCGAGGTCCAAATACCATGTGACAGGGCAGCAGAGCCCACCCTGAAAATCACCAGGATCTTATTATCTGACCTTTTCCTTTCAGGATTGATCTATTTGTCTGGATTTTGAGAAAAAAACAACAACAAAACTATTTGCTTTATTTGTGTGAATTGAAAAAATGGCTCACACAGGCCTTTTTACACACAAGGAAAGTGTATCATATTTCCTCAAACTTTCTCTGAAACTGCTCTCCTGTTTGTGTGAGTCACTACTTGATCTGATTATCTTGCCCCAGCTGCAATATGCTCTAGCACAGAAATGAAAAATAATTTATGAAAAACTGCACAGAGAAATCACGCAGACTGTTCAGAATACATTATGGCACAAAGGAATGGATTTACAGAGCTGATTTCAATAGCAGTGACCTCAGGTTAACCCTCATCCTACCAACATATTTAACATACACTGACTGTAAGAGGCAAAATAATAATAATAGCAAAACTTATTTAATATCTTCTCAAAGCATTATTAGTTATGTAATTAATTTCATCTAAAGAAAAAAAATAATAGATGATTATTATTTTAGCAAAGTTACAATTAATTTGCACATTTTGTGAAACAAATAATACAACATGTAGTTTTTAAGTACAGCCCACATTATCACTTAAAGCTTATTTACCATCTTTTGATTCTGGTGTCCCTTAGTTTTCAGTAATTTCAAGTATAGTCCCAGTCCCAGTAAATAACTCAAATAAACACTCAAACCATCATTCAAACCTCAGCAACACCAAATCTGGCCAGTCTTTATCTGCTTGCCATTTTTGCCAAAAAACTAAATGCTGGTGTTATTAAATCCTACATTATATAGTTATACTCTAGACTGACAAAACATCATCATTTCATTATGTATTGTATTGTATCTCTGACTTTGAATATCATCTTACCCCAGGAACAGCAGTATCTCAAATTGTCAACAGAGCACATGTGGAAATCTGTTGCTGCTGCATCTGTGTCTTCAAAAAGACTGACAGTGTCCCCTTGATACTGAGTGATACTTTAAATTAGGACCCATGGCAAACATCAACTGAATAAATAGTTTCATTTATTAAAACTACATAGACTGACTGGGGTCCTCTGGAGCCACAAAACATTTGAATTTCTAAAAGGCATTAATAAGGTAGAAATCGAAAACAATGACATGACATCATGAAGAACAAATTCATTGACAAAGTCATGAAAATTTGAATAATTTTAAAAAGCACTTATGAGATATCACAACAAATATACTTCTGGAGCATGCACAGACTCCAGTTGGTAGGCTGAGGGTCACATTGGTGCATCCACAAAAAGCACTTGCCATTAATAGTTGTTTGTCACAGACTGCAACCAGGATTTATTTATTGTCCTTTCATTTATTATAATAATCCTTTTATATATTTACACTTCACACTTCATCCTCTTATTCAGTTTTCTTAAAAACATAAAGTCAATTTCTAACCATGTTTAACTCAGTAAATACAATTTAAGAATGACACAACATATGACATACATACGTTTCTATAAAATATATTCATGTAATATTTAAAAAAACAAAAACAAAAAATTCTGATAACTACCCTTCATGTATGGACAGTTAGCATAAAGAGAGTTAGCATACTGAAAAGCAGCCCTATTATGTTTTAATATAGTATTCATTATAGTATAGGACATATGTAAACTCAGTGCTCTAGTACTAAGAGCGTGACTACCTCGTAATGCCAGATATGAACAAGTTATTAACTTAGTGAGACGGTCTAAAATAGCCTGCTATGTATTTCATGTCTCATATATTAAAAGGAATGTACTACCAAGTCACACGTGAAAAATGGAATGGAAACTGGGAGAAAGAGCAAGCTGAACAGAAGAGTCACAGGAGGTCAGATACAATCACAGATAAGGGCAGTAGTTTCTTCTTGCACAGTAAAATCCATCACGTCACTATTAAAGTCAAAGGCCACATGTTTAACTGCTACATAAGAAGCCTGTTATTCAGTGCCTTGTACAATGATTTTCAAACACCATCTGTTGCAACTTTTGCGGGGGGGTTGGGGTGGGGGGTGGGCAGGGAAGATCTCTGTAACCTTCAGGTCATCCTGCACAACCAGTGTGACCAACTCTGAGTCTCAGTAACCGGACGCCTGGCCCTGTTTCCTGGCATCAGACACTGCACAGATACAACCGTCCTCCTTCTCTACAGCATTGACCACGTTGTAGAAATTGCTTGCTTCACCTTGATTGTGTCCCATATCTTTAAGAGCCTGGATTATGTTCTGAAGGGAGAAGAGGAGAGGGGACTGAGGTACAACAACAAACCAGTATTATGTGGTACTGTAACAAATAAATTCATACAATGTGTTACCTTGTCAAAGTTGGGTTCAAACTTCAGTGTATTTTGAGAGTCAACATAAATAACAGGAGTATCGATCGCGTCCTTAAGACTCTTTCCAAACCAAAGATGGTTCATGAGTGTCTAGAAAAGAAGCAGAACAATACATTGTAATCTGCCAGATGGGAAAGTGATGATTAGAGAATGGATTATGAAGACACTTGTGAAGACAGCTCTTGCTATGACAACAGTGAGTGGCATTAGTGTGCAGCAATTTATCTTAATGGCACTTAGTGTGATTGCCATGGACACGTACCGAGGCGATCCCAGTCGTGATCATACCCCCACCACTCGATCCAATCACCAGCATCTTCGACTGAGACTTCAGCACAGCGGGGGCCATGGATGAGGGGGGCTGCTCCCCTGCGAGCACAACAAAAGCCTTGACTGACAGGACAGACGGCTACAGTTCAGACTCATCAATGTGAGGAGAACAAGAACAAAATGATTAGAAATGCAATCAGGAGGGCGCCTTTGAGCGAGGGTGAAGGGCATTTATTCAACCCTCGCATGTGATTTTACCTTTGTTCAACAGCTGACATCTGACAGCAGTGAATACCAGGGCTACGTGGATGTTTCATCCTCTCTATAAATATCATGAACAAATGAAAATCAAGACTAGACTGCTAATACTATTTATTTTATCTGAACTGAAATTTTATCTGAAATGTCTCTATATTAATGTAGATTGAGTGTGACCTTTGACCGCTATATTCTAATCAGCTCATCCTGGAGTCCAAGTGAATGTTTGTGCAAAATTTAAAGAAATTCAGCAGCCTTGTGATATTACATTCAAGAGGCCAAAACTTAGTTCACCACAAAATCTAATCAGTTCATCTTTATACCAAATTTGAAAAAAATCCCTGGAGGCACTCCTGAGTTATGACTTTCACATGGATGGGACGGACAGACGGCTTGTTATGGCTCTGGTCACCAGCTGTCACTGGTGCGGAGGCATAACAAGCAGCTGGTAGCACAGACACCACTAGTGCATGTACAGAATCAACCACTCTTACTCTTTTGACCTATTGTTAAGATCCAAAATAAAATACAAGATACATAAATGACCATTAAGCATTGTTATTACTCTAAGGAAGGAAATGTTCCACATTGTACGAGCTTTTCAGGAGCACTTATGTTCCTTATGTTTTTCAAAATGTACAGAATGTTACCTTGCATTGTGATGTTACACAATGTAAGACAGAGTGGTTTAACCCCTTGTTGGACATCTACAGACGTCCAAATAGATTTATTTAGGATTTTGGAGAAGTACTTTCACCACTAATCACAGATACAGAGAAACATAAAGATCCATTGTTTTTAACCATGTTTTACAGCAGGGGTCCCTAAGATCCCAATCAGATTACAATAAACCTCAAAATAAAGTTTAGAGGCAAATCTCATAAAATTAGGAAAAGTCACTAAGTATCTGTCCATTAGCTGTACAGCTTATCCTCTGAGGGCTGCAGGGGGACTGGAGCCAGGCCCAGCTGACATTACATTATACAAAGATCTTTGCTGTTGATATCAACCCAAGGCACCAAGAATAACATATACTGTAAATTCTGGGGTATCAGATACAGTAAAACAGGTTCTCTCCCCTCCAGGAGCAGAACATCTAATCTTGACTTTTAACTCTAACTCTGATGCTCATGAGATAACTTTGCAGGACCCAACAGGAATGAGAGCGACAGCCTCAGTAACCCTGGTTAAACAAGGAAAAAGAAAACGGAAGGACAGAAACAGAAAGTCATGTTGATCTGATTACCAGGATAGATGTCATCGACTCTTCCACAGAAGTCACACAGCTCGTTGTTGAGGATGACTCCAGTCCTCGGAGAGAAAACCTTGGAGCCAAATCTGTGAAGAAAATACATTAAATGAACTGGATGGTGACCAACAGTATCAGATGGCTGGTTTCTCACTGTGAATCAACACTTTTCAGACACTGACATGTGGTTGATGGTGCTGGTGACAGACACGGCGGATCCGTCCTCGGCCAGCACAGACACGTGTGAGGTGCCCATGCTCTCCAGATATGAGGAGATGTTGTAGTGCTGGGGATCACGAGCCTTGTCGCTGCTGATTAAGCTCCGTATGTGGTCGGCGAAGCTGTCCTCTATGAATTTCCTCACCATCTGCGAGAAGTACAGAGCATTTAAAAACACTTTTCATGTTTCTGTTCATTTTTAACCCTGTGAATCCCAGTTTTTGTACTGATTCTCTGCTTCTCTAACTCTATTATTTGTTTCAAATATTGTATCTGTTCTTTTTCAGAATAATCAGCCTATAGGATTAATAAGAGAACAGAACAGTAGTCCAACTAACCAGAGCAATCTGTGAGGCTTTGTATGTAACTATGGGTTTAAAACAGCACCATAACTAAGTCATGACACACGCAAAAACTAAAAAAACAACAAGTGACCACTCAAAGTTCCCTCTACTGTCTTTAGAGGTCAACACAACCTTATATGATGTATTTCTTGGATCACCGTAACAGGAGTGGGTGGGGATTACAACCAAGTGTGTTAGCTCATTTTGCTCATGAGGACTGTCTATATGAGACTGACACTGAGGTACACCAGTCAGCTTCACTTCAGGAAGGCTGGCTTCACTGGGACTGAGGATTAAATGCTGAATAGTTCTTTGACTGTTGTTAGCAATGGTGGAAATAACTGAATGCATTTACTCAAGAGCCAGCCACAGCTAGTCTGCAAGTTAAATTCATTTTGCTGAAAAGACTTATGTACTTCAATAAAACTTTGAAAGCAGGACTTTTACAATAGAGTACTTTTACTTAAGTAAAGAATCTAAGTACGTCTTCCACCACTGATTATAAGCTATAGATCAATTTAAACACCTTAAAGTAACTGTGATGTATAGAGCAATAGCATGTGTAAATGTGTGCACAAATGTTCACAGGAGCAGCTTGTGATTCTTACTTTGTCTGAGCTGAAGTTTGGATCCCGGATGTGTTTCTTCAATCCATTGGCAAACTTAAAAGCTTCAGCATAGCGGTGATAAGCCAGAATCTTTTGCTGACCTGTCAGAGATTCTGATTTCAGGCCATATCCTGTAAATGAAAACAACATTGGCTTTGTTTTGTTTGTCTGCTTGTTTGTTTAACTGGTTTAACTGGTTTGTTAAGACTGGTCTGGATCCTGAAACTCACACTCACACCACCACTCAGTATACAACTTGTAAATGCAAAGATCAATAAAAGCATGAATTTGACTTGATCTGAGTGCAGAGGGAACCTTTCAAGATGTTAAGGATGAGGCTGAGGATAATGCCGCCTGCGGGGGGTGGAGGTATGTACATCTGGTACTCTCCCAAATGAAAATCCCACGCATCAGTCACTATAGCATTATACGATGCCAAGTCCTCCAGTGTGAGCGTTCCCCCTGAACAAAAACAGTGAAACAAATGGTTTGCTGAGTGAAACTGAAGAAAATGCATCTGAGCTCCACATAATCAAGACTTTCAATGGATCCAGGCAGCTCACCCTGCAGTCTGTGAGTGATCACTGCAGTGGTTCACAGACCCAATTGATTTGTTCATTTGTAATTAGATCATTGTGCCAGGCAGAGATAGAAACATAGTTGGAAAGGAGAGTATGATGAAACCTGTCTCACAATACCTGCCTCCTGTATGTCATGGATTAAATCCTCTGCTATTCGTCCTTTGTAGAAGGCATCTGCTCCCTGATCTGCGATCATCTCAAAAGTGTCAGCCAGTTTCTCAAACTTCATTATGTCACCAGTCTTCAGCAAGTTCCCATCTTTATCAGAATATAACTTCCTAAAGGACAATAAGAGAAAATATCACTCAAATGTGGGAAAGTGAAATGTTTATTTATTCATTTATCTATTTATTTTGCTCGCAATATTTTTAGTGTAGTGTTTCTGTGGCTGTCTTTCATACCGTAGTGGCTGGGTCTGGTTTGTATCAATGTACGGGATATAGCGACCTTGAACTGGAGGAATAGGAAACCCCTCTCTGGCCAGTTGGATGGCCGGCTGGAAGAGGGAGGCCCACGGCAACTTCCCGTAAAGCCTGTGTGCCTCTTCATAACCTCGAATTTCTCCAGGGACCCCAATCCACTGGCTGCCTGGATGGATAGACAGGTAGGTCAGTGGTCGAAGTTTCCCACATACATTTCATCAAGTTCTGTTTTTCTCAATTTTGAGATACTACTACTTTTTACTTCTACTACATTTCAGGAAACAATATTATAATCTTTACTCCACTATATTGATGTAACAGCTAAAGTTACTGGTTACTTTAAAGATTAAGATTTAAAATTTAGAAAAAAAACATACAATACAATTTGGTTTTATGTACAAGAACTCGACCCACTGCATTTACTTTTGGAGAGGACTTGACTGCTTTGTTGGGAACCAGTGGACAAAACAAAATTGTATAAAGAGTAATTAAAACTGCCTTCACTTTTCCTCTTCTATATTGTCTCCAATAAATATAACAATAGTAACAATCATCATAACAATAAGAAGAACAATGTTTAATGAAAAGGTATAATAACAATGAGAAGAAGAAGAATGTATGATAGTTGTAATAATAATTCAAACAATTACAACAAATACAATCAGTTAAGAAAAAGAAGAGGATACTGAGGTCCACTGATCAAGACCCTCAGAGCAAAGGCCTGGACACCTTTAATGAGAAGGCAGCTACACAGGTGTAGTGGGTAGAGAGGTAAAGACCATGTTGTTTTCAGTTTTTATTGGACTGATGTACTTTTTTTTTTTCCTGTCCACTGATGTCTTCATTATATCAGTAACAGATCATACCTCCCTGTCTACTTATAGGCTTAGAAGTACATGTACAGTACATGTTGCAACAAGATTAATAGCTATGAGAGCTGCTGTTCCTGTGTGTGTGCGTGTGTTCCTGTCTTGGATATTTGCATGTCCAAGAAAGGACTGTTGGTATCTTCAGGCCTAGACCTGACATAAATCTATCAACTTATGTGGTAAATGCCATTCTCCAAATGTGAACCATGCAGCTTCTTCAAAAGGAAGGAGTGTGATAATGACAGCAAAAACATTTGTGTTTGTCCCTGCTCCTGCTCCAGATCTCACAGGAGCCAAGTAACCCACTGACCTAAAATCTACCACAACAGCCACAGTAAGAATACAAGCAGGGCCCAGGAAGAAATCAGCAAAAGAAAAGTGATAAATGTCTTTATGACAGAGCAGTACCAAACACCAGCTGGAAGGTCTTGGGACATGACTTCAGCAGGTCAGGTTTAAAGTTCCTTGGCACAGTCTCTCTGGAGTTGATGATTTTCACTTTACCTTTGAAAAGAGGAGATAATATCAATTAACTTTGCCACCACAGTAGGACAGTCATTAGTTCTTTCAGCATTAGAAGGAGGAATGAAATGTGTCTGCTACCAGAGCTGTCCATCACTGTGAATATGGAACCCCCTCCGATGCCCATACTCTGTGGATTTATGACCGAGGTGCACAGGAGCGCAGCAATGGCGCCATCTACCGCTGAGCCCCCTCTCCGAAGGATATCCCTACAAGATATCACACATGCCCGTATTTATTTAGATAGGCTGCATGTACCCGCCAGATATGGAATGGCTTGTTTACTTTTTGCATAGCCTGATGTTCAGTGAAGTACATCCCGTTTCCTTGTTCACGCCATGTTGGTTCCGTGTTAAAAAAGGGTTTAAACTAGTAAATGAAGCATGTTACAATTTAAGCTGTATCTTCTAATAGTTTTGTAAGTGCAGAGAAGCCGTATAAACAGAACATTTACTGCGTTTTGAATTTGTAGGTAAAATTGATCTAAAAAAGTTTAAGTGCAAAATTTGGCTGCTTCAAATTTGAGTATCTGTCGTGCGTAATGCGCGCGTAATTCACAGCCATCCAAAGCAAATGTAACTATCTGAGTAGCCAGAAGAAAAATGTCACTCACCGTCCAATCTCTGAGCATTTCCCAGAGTCTGCGGCCACTGCAGCACTTGAGAAAGTATCAGCTGGACATTTGCGTCTCACAAGTACAACAATACACACAATTGCAGCGATCACGCAGAGCAGTATCAGCGCGCAACAAGTGTACACCCTCGCCTTTGACCTCGCCATGGATGATTCTGACAGGTGAGCCCTCGGGGATCATTAATGGCTCATCTCACTTTTACTTCTGAAATATTACAACTCCACTAAGTAAGTGACAGACTGGGAGCCCAGTTGTCCCATTAGAAAGGGGGGCGTGCACTGGGCAGCCTGGCTCCACCCTGCGCATTAGAGGAGGGGAAGAAACCTGTAGCACATTTGCAGAGTCATGCCTGAGGAATTTTACCCTCAGCACATGCACCGTTGGTCAAAGGCGAAAGTGTGGACTTGTTGCGCACCGATGCGTGGTTATTATAACTGTGTGTAGTGTTGTACTTGTGTGAGTCCTAAGTGTCCTGCTGTTGAACCTAACACAGGTAATAGATGGCAGGTGTGCAGACGCTCAATGAAAACAAAACTGTAGCCCCCACCTTTACTTTACTGTTAATGTTGTCAGGAGTGTGAGCCAGCCGTGTACCCAACTGAATTGTCTGGGTAAGTTGGCTTGGGAAAGCTTAAAAAAAAAAAAAACATAATTTCAGGTTTCATATTTGAGGGGATTTTTTCCAGTAAAGCTGCGAATTACTCAGGTAAAATCAGCTTCTTGTAACAGAGAAGTTATGCAGCAACAAGCTGCTTTATTTTTTATGCAAATTATTGAGCTACTTTTTAAAAACTCATTCAATTTCTTATTTATGCGGTGATAAGGAAGTTTGCCGCAGCTGTGGTTACTTGTAAACTGACCAGCTTGATCAGTGAAAAACAAGTTTGCTCCATACGCTGTGTTTTTACAGAGGGTTAACTTTACTGGTGCTGAACACATACAAAAACAGTTAGTCCTCCTCACAGACCAGTCAGGGCATGTCAGACTGATCATCAATGCTAGTGTTGTTGTGCTTGTTCTATGAGTTTTCACTCTCCAGATAAAGCAAAGAGGGTCCAACCGCAGATTTTAGTCTAATAAAGGGGAAGAAAACATGTCTGGGAGCCAATGGGATGAGTCTGGAGTCCACAGGAGCGCGGTCTGCACTTGGACCCTTCTAGGAAGGTGTTGACCATGTTGCTGTATTCTGTCACAAACTATCACCATCAAACTGCTGCTTTCGGAGTGCTGCGGGTGAAATCCTGGAAAGCTGCAATGCATCTTGGGAAATGCTGTCTGCAGTTGTATCAAACAGTGGTCGATGGGCGAGCCGTAAGACATACGGAAGGAGATTTTCAGCCTAGTCAAGTCAACGCAAGATAACTAGAGCAATACCGGATATAAGGTAATGTCGCCTTCAAAGTAAAAGAGTAGACCACAGTTTTGAGTCAGTAGTGCTGCAGCTAACGATTATTCTCATTGTCAGTTAATCTGCCATACAGACAAACGATGAGTTGTGTTATCTTTAAATTGTTAAAGAGAGTGAAAAATGCTCAGAGCTCAAGTTAACATGTTGATGGATTCTTCTATCATCAGTCCAAACCCAAAATGATTCACCTTGATATCATGTTTGACAAAGACAATATCCTTACATTTGAGAGGATGGAAGCACTGTGTGCTGACTTCTGTTGACTTTTTACTTTGAACTTAGGCTTTACCTGGTCAGGTAAAGTTAGAGGTTAATCCTTAGTAATCTAAAAACAATTAGCAGGTACAAACACAAACAAATTTGTGTCAGAAACATTGTTCCATTGACATAGTTACTAAAAAAATGGTGCTATTGGTAATACACCTACAGGGATACTCCACCAGTTTCACACTGGTCAGTTTACCTGTCAGTGAGAGCACCACTCAGCCTGTGAAAACAGTTGTAAAGCATCCTCTGTGGCAGTGGAGGGAGCTGACAGTCTGACAAAATAATCCTGATGACACCACCAGGGTTGGCATTTTATATGGCAGTGACAGTTTAATAGAAGATGCTGTTGAGTTGCATTATGGGAACTGTAGGATTCAGATGCTAAGATGAAGTCGTACCAGAGATTTGGTTTGATTTTGATCATTCTATTTTTAACAATCAGTCTTTTGCGAGACCCCCAGTGGCATGGAGGTGATATTAGATTGCCAAAGAACTTCTTTTGATGCTAATGAGACTTACTGTGTTAAAATGAACTGACTTTTAACCGGAAGTTGTTGCACCTTAGCTTTGTATGGAGACAGGAGGGGCTTTGAGTTCTGGCACTTCCTCTGATTTTTTGCTGATTGATTGCAACACCAGCGTCACCGAGACGTTTATTTTGAAAGGTGCGACCGGAAATATTGTCGCCATTCCTCTGTTCGCTTGACGCTGGGTGGCTTCCCCTGGTGGCGCTTGAGTATTTACAACAATATTATCTGAAGCCTATCCGACGCTGCTGTCCAGCCCAGACAGGCAGACAGGGAGTCAGACCGTCGGTAGGACAGCTTTCGTGTCTTTTTTCCCAGCGCACGATGGGTGTCGGTTCCACTTAGGACTTCTTTTGTGCATTTTCCTATAATGTTGGCAAGTGATATCCGTCTACCTTGTGCACTGCAGTGGTGCGCAGCTTCGCCTGGAGAAACACCTGTGCGCCTCTCGTCTCCACTGGCCACAGTCATGAATGTTGAGTAGGTATGGACGCAAACTTGGGCACGAACCAACGCACCAAACATCCACGTAGCTCCAGACAAAGGAAACACGAGCTCGGTTACCGCGATCTGCTTGTTTACCGTGGCTTATTGAACGCTAAAGCTCATCAGTATTTTTGGTCATCCGTTTATATGGCACCTTGGCCCTGGTGGCAGCAGCTCTGGTGGCCAGTTTACATTGTAACAGTGCGGTATTGGAGGAATAAGTCATGGTGCATGTGTGTGTGTGTGTGTGAGAGAGAGAGAGAGAGAGTGAGTGTGTTTTATGGCTTCATGGTTGGGTTTGATGGTCAGTCTGTTCTAATCGCAGCGGGAGTGTGTGTGGGGGATGTGGGGGCGTCTTGATGCTGTCAGACAGGATGTAGGGGAGGATCTATTGGAGCAGGATTACCAGACCATTTTTGGTGAAGGCGCATCGTGGAGTTCTGATCACGGTTGACGCATTGCACTCCTCGCGTTCTGGCTGCTGGTCCATTATCATTATATAATCATACTCATGTAATCCAGTCATTTTTTTACTAAGGTAGCATACGATTACACAGACTACAGCTCGCCCCCTCCCTCCCCCCGAGGATCCATTTATGCAGCTCCTGCTGAGCAACCTATGAATGCCAATTATAAATGTGGGTGGGTATCAACACTGTTTACGTTTACATAATTCACTGTTTAGTGCGCGAGCGTGCGCGCGCGCGCGTGTGTGTGCATGGTGCGCCAAAAAATACAAAAGGGAGAGATTTGTGTTAAATGCAGCAATGTGCCCATGACTCATGGTTTTACACAGTGCAGCACGGTGTGTGTGTGTGTGTGTGGAAAGCTGAAATCTAAATTGTCTCCAAAGTGTGTGTGTGTGTGTGTGTGTGTGGGTGCAGTCATTTTGAAGTCCACAGTGTGTGGGTGAGTTTCAGCAGGTGTGTTTTTACATGTGGTGCATACAGGATGGGAATCTGCTGTCAAACTCTGTTCCACAGACACAAAGCGTGTGTGTAACCGTACCTGCATCAGACCAACACATTCTCTGAGCCAACACATCAGATGAACTCATTCTGCGAGCAAACACATTAACATTAAACAGAGTTTGGAGCATTAATACTAATCTCAGCACTCTCCTTGTGTCAGTTACGGCATCCACTTCTCCTCTCATCCCTCTTTCTCTCCTTCTGTCTTTGTTTTTCAGAGAACAGATAACCCTAAGGCGCGGTGTCTGTCTGCATTTGTCTGAGAGAACGAGAGAGGGAGCAGCACAAATACCGCACAGCCAGACATCATGCAAGGAGAAACCTCCCCTCGCTGCAGAGTGCTGAAATGTTAGGACTGAAGAGCGACTGTTTACATCAGGGGGGGCGATAAGAGCTGCTTGACACTAGACTCACCGACACCCTGTGTGTGGTTTAAGGCCCCTTTCAATCACAATCCAGAGAATCAGGAAAAGATGTGTTAACCAATCTTTCATCAGCACATTTTTTCCTGTTAGATTCAGCAATCTAGAAACAGGCTGAGATGGAGTGGTCACTAGAGAATGTGAGGGAGATGGTGGCTGGAGGGATGCAGTCTATAAGGGAGTGTGAGATCTGTGCATTTGCCATAGCCATGTGTGTGCTGCTGCTGTTTATGTGGTATTGTTACAGGGTGGGCTGGGAGCATGGTTCCAGCCCCCTGCGTGGGAGGTATCTGGCCGGGCCTGGCCGGATCGGAGGAGTGGTGGGGGGCTTCATGAGTTCAGACTGTCGCGGCAGGGGGAAAGGGAAACACGGATCAATGCTGGAAGAGCAGAATGGCTTCGCTTTCTGCCAGTCGTCAGAGTGTTTCCGCTGCACCAGTGCTGGAGAAAGCCTGAACCAGAGGCTCTATCACAGCCTGCAGGATTACGCCAAGCGCTACACCTGGTCAGGTATGGGCAGGGTGCATAAAGGAGTCCGCGATCAAGGCCGATACCTTAACAGCCGACCAACCATCCAGAGGCCGGAGGTCTTCTTTCTCCCCGACCTCCCATCAGCCCCTTTCTTCTCCAGGGAGGTGCAGAGACACGACGTGGAGCTTCTGGAGCAGAGTTTCCCCGCCCTCCTCGCTGAGTTTGAGAGCATCTACCACCAGCCTCCTGCCCGCAGCGGCTCCTCCCACCCAACGGGGTGGAAGGCCAACAGCACTCCTCGCGGGCAGTGGTGGACCTACTATCTAGTCAACCAAGGCACCCCTCTGGTTCTTAAAGTCAGGAGATGCCCACGGGCGTGGAGGGTGCTGGGCCAGCTGCGCACCTTCATCGCCAACAACGTGTTCAGCAACGCCTGCTTCTCTGTGCTGACGCCCGGAGCTCTGATCACAGACCATTACGGTCCAACAAATGTCAGACTGCGCTGCCACCTGGGTAAGAGAGCGAGCTGTTTAACGAGCTGAAACTGATTCAGCCTTGTGATGTGTGAGGTTTATTGGGTATTGAACTCAACACAACAGCAGATGATTTTAAATAATAAGCATAATAAGCATTCCTGTTGTAAATCCCCATGCTGGAGACTCTGTATCAGCTTTCCGCTCCAAGCCGGCCCAGTCACCCCTCCTTTATACAACACAGGAAACACAACATAAAACCAGGGTCTTGTTCCCAAGTCACAGATAGGGGAATAATTCTAAGATCCTTTAATCCTCCCGTTAATATGGACCACTGAGTCTGTGCCGTGCCCAAACTGCCCTTCCTACTGCCGTTTGTCTCTAAAAATATGTCGCCATTTCCATTTATTGAAATTCAGTGGCCATGTGTTTGTTCTGAGACACAGCTATGACTGTTATTTATTGGTTATAGTCCGTCTACAGTAGCACATGATTAAGTTAGACTGACCGAAACACTGCAATGCACTTTAAGACACTATTCTTTTTATATTTCAGTTTCTCCATAAAAATAGTTCAGTAAATGTAACTTACAATCAGAGCGGACACCTTTAATGTTGAATGTTTAATCTGAATAATGGAGAGCACTGTGCTCTTGGTTTGTAGTTTTCGTTTCGTGTGTCAACGTCAAACTCGTCCTTGTTGTAGCCTATGTGTAATTGTCTCATGCCAAACACTGACTGCCAATAAAAGAACCAATCCAAACTGAGAAGTGGTTTGTTTTTGTTTTTTGAAGATCTCCACATAAAAAAAGAGAGTATTGAATGGTTACAACATCTGGGTCAGGAGCAGAACCTGCAGCTGCTCACAGAAACAGAGGATTTATTTATGCAGATTAGTCTCCAAATGGGGCAATAAAAGCAATCAGCTCGGACTGTGCTGTTTGGGATCGGCTGTTGGAGTGCTGCACTTGTTTCCGAGCCAGCAGATCATCTGTGTTGCCGTGTGCTGTCAGGGAAAACGCCTGAGCTGCAAACGTTTACCAGGGAAAGGCAGTGTGGTCATCGCATGAGGCCCTACCCATGATCCTCTCCTGGCAACCTTTTGTTCCTGCTGCCAGACATGGTAATGTGGCATTTGCAACAGGTGGCTCCTATAAGGTCAGGGCACAGTGTGACTGTCACACCCCCCGAGGTCCAAATACCATGTGACAGGGCAGCAGAGCCCACCCTGAAAATCACCAGGATCTTATTATCTGACCTTTTCCTTTCAGGATTGATCTATTTGTCTGGATTTTGAGAAAAAAACAACAACAACAAAACTATTTGCTTTATTTGTGTGAATTGAAAAAATGGCTCACGCAGGCCTTTTTACACACAAGGAAAGTGCATCATATTTCCTCACAAACTTTCTCTGAAACTGCTCTCCTGTTTGTGTGAGTCACTACTTGATCTGATTATCTTGCCCCAGCTGCAATATGCTCTAGCACAGAAATGAAAAATAATTTATGAAAAACTGCACAGAGAAATCACGCAGACTGTTCAGAATACATTATGGCACAAAGGAATGGATTTACAGAGCTGATTTCAATAGCAGTGACCTCAGGTTAACCCTCATCCTACCAACATATTTAACATACACTGACTGTAAGAGGCAAAATAATAATAATAGCAAAACTTATTCAATATCTTCTCAAAGCATTATTAGTTATGTAATTAATTTCATCTAAAGAAAAAAATTAATAGATACAACATATACAACATGTAGTTTTTAAGTACAGTCCACATTATTACTTAATACTTATTTACCATCTTTTGATTCTGGTGTCCCTTAGTTTTCAGTAATTTCAAGTATAGTCTCAGTCCCAGTAAATAACTCAAATAAACACTCAAACCGTCATTCAAACCTCAGCAACACCAAATCTGGCCAGTCTTTATCTGCTTGCCATTTTTGCCAAAAAACTAAATGCTGGTGTTATTAAATCCTACATTATATAGTTATACTCTAGACTGACAAAACATCATCATTTCATTATGTATTGTATTGTATCTCTGACTTTGAATATCATCTTACCCCTGGAAGTATCTCAAATTATCAACAGAGCACATGTGGAAATCTGTTGCTGCTGCATCTGTGTCTGTGTCTTCAAAAAGACTGACAGTGCCCCCTTGATACTGAGTGATACTTTAAATTAGGACCCATGGCAAACATCAACTGAATAAACAGTTTCATTCTGTAACCTTCAGGTCATCCTGCACAACCAGTGTGACCAACTCTGAGTCTCAGTAACCAGACGCCTGGCCCTCTTTCCTGGCATCAGACACTGCACAGATACAACCGTCCTCCTTCTCTACAGCATTGACCACGTTGTAGAAATCTTCTGCTGCAGTTCGATTGTGTCTCATATATTTAAGAGCCGCAATTACATTCTGAAGGGAGAAGAGGAGAGGGGACTGAGGTACAACAACAAACCAGCATGATGTGGTACTGTAACAAATAAATTCATTCAACGTGTTACCTTGTCAAAGTTGCATTCAAACTTCAGTGTATTTTGAGAGTCAACATAAATAACAGGAGTATCGATCGCGTCCTTAAGACTCTTTCCAAACCAAAGATGGTTCATGAGTGTCTAGAAAAGAAGCAGAACAATACATTGTAATCTGCCAGATGGGAAAGTGATGATTAGAGAATGGATTATGAAGACACTTGTGAAGACAGCTCTTGCTATGACAACAGTGAGTGGCATTAGTGTGCAGCAATTTATCTTAATGGCACTTAGTGTGATTGCCATGGACACGTACCGAGGCGATCCCAGTCGTGATCATATCCCCACCACTCGATCCAATCACCAGCATCTTCGACTGAGACTTCAGCACAGCGGGGGCCATGGATGAGGGGGGCTGCTCCCCTGCGAGCACAACAAAAGCCTTGACTGACAGGACAGACGGCTACAGTTCAGACTCATCAATGTGAGGAGAACAAGAACAAAATGATTAGAAATGCAATCAGGAGGGCGCCTTTGAGCGAGGGTGAAGGGCATTTATTCAACCCTCGCATGTGATTTTACCTTTGTTCAACAGCTGACATCTGACAGCAGTGAATACCAGGGCTACGTGGATGTTTCATCCTCTCTATAAATATCATGAACAAATGAAAATCAAGACTAGACTGCTAATACTATTTATTTTATCAGAATTGTCTTTCTATATTAACGTAGATTGAGTGTGACCTTTGACCGCTATATTCTAATCAGCTCATCCTGGAGTCCAAGTGAATGTTTGTGCAAAATTTAAAGAAATTCAGCAGCCTTGTGATATTACATTCAAGAGGCCAAAACTTAGTTCACCACAAAATCTAATCAGTTCATCTTTATACCAAATTTGAAAAAAATCCCTGGAGGCACTCCTGAGTTATGACTTTCACATGGATGGGACGGACAGACGGCTTGTTATGGCTCTGGTCACCAGCTGTCACTGGTGCGGAGGCATAACAAGCAGCTGGTAGCACAGACACCACTAGTGCATGTACAGAATCAACCACTCTTACTCTTTTGACCTATTGTTAAGATCCAAAATAAAATACAAGATACATAAATGACCATTAAGCATTGTTATTACTCTAAGGAAGGAAATGTTCCACATTGTACGAGCTTTTCAGGAGCACTTATGTTCCTTATGTTTTTCAAAATGTACAGAATGTTACCTTGCATTGTGATGTTACACAATGTAAGACAGAGTGGTTTAACCCCTTGTTGGACATCTACAGACGTCCAAATAGATTTATTTAGGATTTTGGAGAAGTACTTTCACCACTAATCACAGATACAGAGAAACATAAAGACCCATTGTTTTTAACCATGTTTTACAGCAGGGGTCCCTAAGATCCCAATCAGATTACAATAAACCTCAAAATAAAGTTTAGAGGCAAATCTCATAAAATTAGATTTGATCAGCTGATGAACAGCCTATTTCAGTTTAATGGTTGTTTGCAATAAATTGCTTACTCAAAATTTTTTCTTGTCTCACTCCCATTTCTTCTTTTTGCATTTTGAAGCACTACTTAGAACCTTCTTAAGATCCAACAGTGCAAAATGTGAATTCTTGCAATTTTTCAACTGGTCTTAAAATTTTGATCAGGAGTGTATATTGTAAATTCTGGGGTATCAGATACAGTAAAACAGGTTCTCTCCCCTCCAGGAGCAGAACATCTAATCTTGACTTTTAACTCTAACTCTGATGCTCATGGGATAACTTTGCAGGACCCAACAGGAATGAGAGCGACAGCCTCAGTAACCCTGGTTAAACAAGGAAAAAGAAAACGGAAGGACAGAAACAGAAAGTCATGTTGATCTGATTACCCGGATAGATGTCATCGACTCTTCCACAGAAGTCACACAGCTCGTTGTTGAGGATGACTCCAGTCCTCGGAGAGAAAACCCCGGAGCCAAATCTGTGAAGAAAATACATTAAATGAACTGGATGGTGACCAACAGTATCAGATGGCTGGTTTCTCACTGTGAATCAACACTTTTCAGACACTGACATGTGGTTGATGGTGCTGGTGACAGACACGGCGGATCCGTCCTCGGCCAGCACAGACACGTGTGAGGTGCCCATGCTCTCCAGATATGAGGAGATGTTGTAGTGCTGGGGATCACGAGCCTTGTCGCTGCTGATTAAGCTCCGTATGTGGTCGGCGAAGCTGTCCTCTATGAATTTCCTCACCATCTGCGAGAAGTACAGAGCATTTAAAAACACTTTTCATGTTTCTGTTCATTTTTAACCCTGTGAATCCCAGTTTTTGTACTGATTCTCTGCTTCTCTAACTCTATTATTTGTTTCAAATATTGTATCTGTTCTTTTTCAGAATAATCAGCCTATAGGATTAATAAGAGAACAGAACAGTAGTCCAACTAACCAGAGCAATCTGTGAGGCTTTGTATGTAACTATGGGTTTAAAACAGCACCATAACTAAGTCATGACACACGCAAAAACTAAAAAAACAACAAGTGACCACTCAAAGTTCCCTCTACTGTCTTTAGAGGTCAACACAACCTTATATGATGTATTTCTTGGATCACCATAACAGGAGTGGGTGGGGATTACAACCAAGTGTGTTAGCTCATTTTGCTCATGAGGACTGTCTATATGAGACTGACACTGAGGTACACCAGTCAGCTTCACTTCAGGAAGGCTGGCTTCACTGGGACTGAGGATTAAACGCTGAATAGTTCTTTGACTGTTGTTAGCAATGGTGGAAATAACTGAATGCATTTACTCAAGAGCCAGCCACAGCTAGTCTGCAAGTTAAATTCATTTTGCTGAAAAGACTTATGTACTTCAATAAAACTTTGAAAGCAGGACTTTTACAATAGAGTACTTTTACTTAAGTAAAGAATCTAAGTACGTCTTCCACCACTGATTATAAGCTATAGATCAATTTAACCACCTTAAAGTAACTGTGATGTATAGAGCAATAGCATGTATAAATATGTTGTGAACAAATGTTCACAGGAGCAGCTTGTGATTCTTACTTTGTCTGAGCTGAAGTTTGGATCCCGGATGTGTTTCTTCAATCCACTGACAAACTTAAAAGCTTCAGCATAGCGGTGATAAGCCAGAATCTTTTGCTGACCTGTCAGAGATTCTGATTTCAGGCCATATCCTGTAAATGAAAACAACATTGGCTTTGTTTTGTTTGTCTGCTTGTTTGTTTAACTGGTTTAACTGGTTTGTTAAGACTGGTCTGGATCCTGAAACTCACACTCACACCACCACTCAGTATACAACTTGTAAATGCAAAGACCAATAAAAGCATGAATTTGACTTGATCTGAGTGCAGAAGGAACCTTTCAAGATGTTAAGGATGAGGCTGAGGATAATGCCGCCTGCGGGGGGTGGAGGTATGTACATCTGGTACTCTCCCAAATGAAAATCCCACGCATCAGTCACCGTAGCGTTATACGATGCCAAGTCCTCCAGTGTGAGCGTTCCCTCTGTGCAAAAACAGTGAAACAAATGGTTTGCTGAGTGAAACTGAAGAAAATGCATCTGAGCTCCACATAATCAAGACTTTCAATGGATCCAGGCAGCTCACCCTGCAGTCTGTGAGTGATCACTGCAGTGGTTCACAGACCCAATTGATTTGTTCATTTGTAATTAGATCATTGTGCCAGGCAGAGATAGAAACATAGCTGGAAAGGAGAGTATGATGAAACCTGTCTCACAATACCTGCCTCCTGTATGTCATGGATTAAATCCTCTGCTATTCGTCCTTTGTAGAAGGCGTCTGCTCCCTGATTTGCGATCATCTCAAAAGTGTCAGCTAGTTTCTCAAACTTCACTATGTCACCAGTCTTCAGCAAGTTCCCATCTTTATCAGAATATAACTTCCTAAAGGACAATAAGAGAAAATATCACTCAAATGTGGGAAAGTGAAATGTTTATTTATTTATTTATCTATTTATTTTGCTCGCAATATTTTTAGTGTAGTGTTTCTGTGGCTGTCTTTCATACCGTAGTGCCTTGGTCTCGTTTGTATCAATGCGCAGAATGTTGCGACCTTGAACTGGAGGAATAGGAAACCCCTCTCTGGCCAGTTGGATGGCCGGCTGGAAGAGGGAGGCCCACGGCAACTTCCCGTAAAGCCTGTGTGCCTCTTCATAACCTCGAATTTCTCCAGGGACCCCAATCCACTGGCTGCCTGGATGGATAGACAGGTAGGTCAGTGGTCGAAGTTTCCCACATACATTTCATCAAGTTCTGTTTTTCTCAATTTTCAGATACTACTACTTTTTACTTCTACTACATTTCAGGAAACAATATTATAATCCTTACTCCACTATATTGATGTAACAGCTAAAGTTACTGGTTACTTTAAAGATTAAGATTTAAAATTTAGAAAAAAAAACATTGTCTCCAATAAATATAACAATAGTAACAATCATCATAACAATAAGAAGAACAATGTTTAATGAAAAGGTATAATAACAATGAGAAGAAGAAGAATGTATGATAGTTGTAATAATAATTCAAACAATTACAACAAATACAATCAGTTAAGAAAAAGAAGAGGATACTGAGGTCCACTGATCAGGACCCTCAGAGCAAAGGCCTGGACACCGTTAATGAGAAGGCAGCTACACAGGTGTAGTGGGTAGAGAGGTAAAGACCATGTTGTTTTCAGTTTTTATTGGACTGATGTACTTTATTTTTTTCCTGTCCACTGATGTCTTCATTATATCAGTTACAGATCATACCTCCCTGTCTACTTATAGGCTTAGAAGTACATGTACAGTACATGTTGCAACAAGATTAATAGCTATGAGAGCTGCTGTTCCTGTGTGTGTGCGTGTGTTCCTGTCTTGGATATTTGCATGTCCAAGAAAGGACTGTTGGTATCTTCAGGCCTAGACCTGACATAAATCTATCAACTTATGTGGTAAATGCCATTCTCCAAATGTGAACCATGCAGCTTCTTCAAAAGGAAGGAGTGTGATAATGACAGCAAAAACATTTGTGTTTGTCCCTGCTCCTGCTCCAGATCTCACAGGAGCCAAGTAACCCACTGACCTAAAATCTACCACAACAGCCACAGTAAGAATACAAGCAGGGCCCAGGAAGAAATCAGCAAAAGAAAAGTGATAAATGTCTTTATGACAGAGCAGTACCAAACACCATCTTGAAGGGCTCGGGACATGAGTTCAGCAGGTCAGGTTTAAAGTTCCTTGGCACAGTCTCTCTGGAGTTGATGATTTTCACTTTACCTTTGAAAAGAGGAGATAATATCAATTAACTTTGCCACCACAGTAGGACAGTCATTAGTTCTTTCAGCATTAGAAGGAGGAATGAAATGTGTCTGCTACCAGAGCTGTCCATCACTGTGAATATGGAACCCCCTCCGATGCCCATACTCTGTGGATTTATGACCGAGGTGCACAGGAGCGCAGCAATGGCGCCATCTACCGCTGAGCCCCCTCTCCGAAGGATATCCCTACAACAGGGGTGTCAAACTCAATTGCACAGGGAGCCAAAATTCAAAACACAGTTTAGGTCGCGGGCCGAACAGGATAAACATTTATGGAACACACTAAAACTAAATGTTTTTGAACATAAATATGAATAAAAACAGACAGGAATATTATTCCGGAATAAATAAACTTAAACTTTAAATAACTTAAAATATTTTGCTCTCCATGAAAATATATCCTGTCAAAATTATACAAGTTAGAAATATGAACATGCTGCAAAAAACACCTGAAAAAATAAATTTAAAAAATGTGACAGTGCTTGTGCTTTAAGTAAACGTTAAAATAACAAATCAAAACTTTTGAATTTCTTTGCTTTTATGTCATTTTATTAGAGCTGGATGCTTGGCATCTTTTTTTGGCAACAAGTTCTTTTATGTTTGGTGTGAGGTCCTGTGTTGTGGAGATTCTCAGGATGGACTGCAGGTGCTTATCAGTGTGTGCTGTTTTGTTAGTCTTCATCGCTGAGAAGAGCTTCTCACACAGATATGTACTACCAAACGCACAAGGTTCGAGCCGCATGTAGACGGAGCTGGGGCATTGCTGCGAGAATGGAGTGAATAAACTGTGCGGGCCCTGCAGTGTCGTACTTTGCCTTTAGTGTCCCATTACACTGCAGCTCAAACCGCTCCATCTGAATCTGCACAGGTGCAGTTTCCACAGCAAATGCGTTGCGAAGCAACTCGAAATTCTTTTTTTGTGCTTCAAAGTCACCAAAGCGCCGTGCGAACTCAGTGCTCAGTGCGCTCAGTTAATAAGCAAAGTGCGCATTTGATTGCGCACTTGATTGACGCGGGAAGCGTTTGGCAAGGCAACTGAAGCGCTGCATTATGGGATCGGTAGTTTATTGTGTTATCAGTGCTTCATATCGCCGGGCCGTTAATAACAATAATATAAAATGATCTCGCGGGCCGGATGTAATTGCACGCCGGGCCGGATGTGGCCCGAGGGCCTTGAGCTGACACATGTGCCCTACAAGATATCACACATTCCCGTATTTATTTAGATAGGCTGCATGTACCCGCCAGATATGAAATGGCGTGTTTACTTTTTGCATAGCCTGATGTTCAGTGAAGTACATCCCGTTTCCTTGTTCACGCCATGTTGGTTCCGTGTTAAAAAAGGGTTTAAACTAGTAAATGAAGCATGTTACAATTTAAGCTGTATCTTCTAATAGTTTTGTAAGTGCAGAGAAGCCGTATAAACAGAACATTTACTGCGTTTTGAATTTGTAGGTAAAATTGATCTAAAAAAGTTTAAGTGCAAAATTTGGCTGCTTCAAATTTGAGTATCTGTCGTGTGTAATGCGCGCGTAATTCACAGCCATCCAAAGCAAATGTAACTATCTGAGTAGCCAGAAGAAAAATGTCACTCACCGTCCAATCTCTGAGCATTTCCCAGAGTCTGCGGCCACTGCAGCACTTGAGAAAGTATCAGCTGGACATTTGCGTCTCACAAGTACAACAATACACACAATTGCAGCGATCACGCAGAGCAGTATCAGCGCGCAACAAGTGTACACCCTCGCCTTTGACCTCGCCATGGATGATTCTGACAGGTGAGCCCTCGGGGATCATTAATGGCTCATCTCACTTTTACCTCTGAAATATTACAACTCCACTAAGTAAGTGACAGACTGGGAGCCCAGTTGTCTCATTAGAAAGGGGGGCGTGCACTGGGCAGCCTGGCTCCACCCTGCGCATTAGAAGAGGGGAAGAAACCTATAGCACATTTGCAGAGTTATGCCTGAGGAATTTTACCCTCAGCACATGCACCGTTGGTCAAAGGCGAAAGTGTGGACTTGTTGCGCACCGATGCGTGGTTATTATAACTGTGTGTAGTGTTGTACTTGTGTGAGTCCTAAGTGTCCTGCTGTTGAACCTAACACAGGTAATAGATGGCAGGTGTGCAGACGCTCAATGAAAACAAAACGGTAGCCCCCACCTTTACTGTTAGTGTTTATCGTGTTCGTGTTTATCACTTCCCCAAACAGTGCCAGGTCTTTGACTTCACTGTCAAATGCAAACAAAAAATAAATTATTAATGTTGTCAGGAGTGTGAACCAGCCGTGTACCCAACTGAATTGTCTGGGTAAGTTGGCTTGGGAAAGCTTTAAAAAAAAAAAAAAAAAAAAAAAAAAAAACATAATTTCAGGTTTCATATTTGAGGGGATTTTTTTCAGTAAAGCTGCGAATTACTCAGGTAAAATCAGCTTCTTGTAACAGAGAAGTTATGCAGTAACAAGCTGCTTTATTTTTTATGCAAATTATTGAGCTACTTTTTAAAAACTCATTCAATTTCTTATTTATGCGGTGATAAGGAAGTTTGCCGCAGCTGTGGTTACTTGTAAACTGACCAGCTTGATCAGTGAAAAACAAGTTTGCTCCATACGCTGTGTTTTTACAGAGGGTTAACTTTACTGGCGCTGAACACATACAAAAACAGTTAGTCCTCCTCACAGACCAGTCAGGGCATGTCAGACTGATCATCAATGCTAGTGTTGTTGTGCTTGTTCTATGAGTTTTCACTCTCCAGATAAAGCAAAGAGGGTCCAACCGCAGACTTTAGTCTAATAAAGGGGAAGAAAACATGTCTGGGAGCCAATGGGATGAGTCTGGAGTCCACAGGAGCGCGGTCTGCACTTGGACCCTTCTAGGAAAAGGTGTTGACCATGTTGCTGTATTCTGTCACAAACTATCACCATCAAACTGCTGCTTTCGGAGTGCTGCGGGTGAAATCCTGGAAAGCTGCAATGCATCTTGGGAAATGCTGTCTGCAGTTGTATCAAACAGTGGTCGATGGGCGAGCCGTAAGACATACGGAAGGAGATTTTCAGCCTAGTCAAGTCAACGCAAGATAACTAGAGCAATACCGGATATAAGGTAATGTCGCCTTCAAAGTAAAAGAGTAGACCACAGTTTTGAGTCAGTAGTGCTGCAGCTAACGATTATTCTCATTGTCAGTTAATCTGCCATACAGACAAACGATGAGTTGTGTTATCTTTAAATTGTTAAAGAGAGTGAAAAATACTCAGAGCTCAAGTTAACATGTTGATGGATTCTTCTATCATCAGTCCAAACCCAAAATGATTCACCTTGATATCATGTTTGACAAAGACAATATCCTTACATTTGAGAGGATGGAAGCACTGTGTGCTGACTTCTGTTGACTTTTTACTTTGAACTTAGGCTTTACCTGGTCAGGTAAAGTTAGAGGTTAATCCTTAGTAATCTAAAAACAATTAGCAGGTACAAACACAAACAAATTTGTGTCAGAAACATTGTTCCATTGACATAGTTACTAAAAAAATGGTGCTATTGGTAATACACCTACAGGGATACTCCACCAGTTTCACACTGGTCAGTTTACCTGTCAGTGAGAGCACCACTCAGCCTGTGAAAACAGTTGTAAAGCATCCTCTGTGGCAGTGGAGGGAGCTGACAGTCTGACAAAATAATCCTGATGACACCACCAGGGTTGGCATTTTATATGGCAGTGACAGTTTAATAGAAGATGCTGTTGAGTTGCATTATGGGAACTGTAGGATTCAGATGCTAAGATGAAGTCGTACCAGAGATTTGGTTTGATTTTGATCATTCTATTTTTAACAATCAGTCTTTTGCGAGACCCCCAGTGGCATGGAGGTGATATTAGATTGCCAAAGAACTTCTTTTGATGCTAATGAGACT
Source organism: Lates calcarifer (assembly GCF_001640805.2). NCBI lineage: Eukaryota > Metazoa > Chordata > Actinopteri > Centropomidae > Lates > Lates calcarifer. The sequence goes on from NC_066845.1 coordinate 17,469,471, forward strand.
TACTGTGTTAAAATGAACTGACTTTTAACCGGAAGTTGTTGCACCTTAGCTTTGTATGGAGACAGGAGGGGCTTTGAGTTCTGGCACTTCCTCTGATTTTTTGCTGATTGATTGCAACACCAGCGTCACCGAGACGTTTATTTTGAAAGGTGCGACCGGAAATATTGTCGCCATTCCTCTGTTCGCTTGACGCTGGGTGGCTTCCCCTGGTGGCGCTTGAGTATTTACAACAATATTATCTGAAGCCTATCCGACGCTGCTGTCCAGCCCAGACAGGCAGACAGGGAGTCAGACCGTCGGTAGGACAGCTTTCGTGTCTTTTTTCCCAGCGCACGATGGGTGTCGGTTCCACTTAGGACTTCTTTTGTGCATTTTCCTATAATGTTGGCAAGTGATATCCGTCTACCTTGTGCACTGCAGTGGTGCGCAGCTTCGCCTGGAGAAACACCTGTGCGCCTCTCGTCTCCACTGGCCACAGTCATGAATGTTGAGTAGGTATGGACGCAAACTTGGGCACGAACCAACGCACCAAACATCCACGTAGCTCCAGACAAAGGAAACACGAGCTCGGTTACCGCGATCTGCTTGTTTACCGTGGCTTATTGAACGCTAAAGCTCATCAGTATTTTTGGTCATCCGTTTATATGGCACCTTGGCCCTGGTGGCAGCAGCTCTGGTGGCCAGTTTACATTGTAACAGTGCGGTATTGGAGGAATAAGTCATGGTGCATGTGTGTGTGTGTGTGTGAGAGAGAGAGAGAGAGAGAGAGTGAGTGTGTTTTATGGCTTCATGGTTGGGTTTGATGGTCAGTCTGTTCTAATCGCAGCGGGAGTGTGTGTGGGGGATGTGGGGGCGTCTTGATGCTGTCAGACAGGATGTAGGGGAGGATCTATTGGAGCAGGATTACCAGACCATTTTTGGTGAAGGCGCATCGTGGAGTTCTGATCACGGTTGACGCATTGCACTCCTCGCGTTCTGGCTGCTGGTCCATTATCATTATATAATCATACTCATGTAATCCAGTCATTTTTTTACTAAGGTAGCATACGATTACACAGACTACAGCTCGCCCCCTCCCTCCCCCCGAGGATCCATTTATGCAGCTCCTGCTGAGCAACCTATGAATGCCAATTATAAATGTGGGTGGGTATCAACACTGTTTACGTTTACATAATTCACTGTTTAGTGCGCGAGCGTGCGCGCGCGCGCGTGTGTGTGCATGGTGCGCCAAAAAATACAAAAGGGAGAGATTTGTGTTAAATGCAGCAATGTGCCCATGACTCATGGTTTTACACAGTGCAGCACGGTGTGTGTGTGTGTGTGGAAAGCTGAAATCTAAATTGTCTCCAAAGTGTGTGTGTGTGTGTGGGTGCAGTCATTTTGAAGTCCACAGTGTGTGGGTGAGTTTCAGCAGGTGTGTTTTTACATGTGGTGCATACAGGATGGGAATCTGCTGTCAAACTCTGTTCCACAGACACAAAGCGTGTGTGTAACCGTACCTGCATCAGACCAACACATTCTCTGAGCCAACACATCAGATGAACTCATTCTGCGAGCAAACACATTAACATTAAACAGAGTTTGGAGCATTAATACTAATCTCAGCACTCTCCTTGTGTCAGTTACGGCATCCACTTCTCTCATCCCTCTTTCTCTCCTTCTGTCTTTGTTTTTCAGAGAACAGATAACCCTAAGGCGCGGTGTCTGTCTGCATTTGTCTGAGAGAACGAGAGAGGGAGCAGCACAAATACCGCACAGCCAGACATCATGCAAGGAGAAACCTCCCCTCGCTGCAGAGTGCTGAAATGTTAGGACTGAAGAGCGACTGTGTCAGATCAAATCAGCAGACTGTTTACATCAGGGGGGGCGATAAGAGCTGCTTGACACTAGACTCACCGACACCCTGTGTGTGGTTTAAGGCCCCTTTCAATCACAATCCAGAGAATCAGGAAAAGACGTGTTAACCAATCTTTCATCAGCACATTTTTTCCTGTTAGATTCAGCAATCTAGAAACGGGCTGAGATGGAGTGGTCACTAGAGAATGTGAGGGAGATGGTGGCTGGAGGGATGCAGTCTATAAGGGAGTGTGAGATCTGTGCATTTGCCATAGCCATGTGTGTGCTGCTGCTGTTTATGTGGTATTGTTACAGGGTGGGCCGGGAGCATGGTTCCAGCCCCCTGCGTGGGAGGTATCTGGCCGGGCCTGGCCGGATCGGAGGAGTGGTGGGGGGCTTCATGAGTTCAGACTGTCGCGGCAGGGGGAAAGGGAAACACGGATCAATGCTGGAAGAGCAGAATGGCTTCGCTTTCTGCCAGTCGTCAGAGTGTTTCCGCTGCACCAGTGCTGGAGAAAGCCTGAACCAGAGGCTTTATCACAGCCTGCAGGATTACGCCAAGCGCTACACCTGGTCAGGTATGGGCAGGGTGCATAAAGGAGTCCGCGATCAAGGCCGATACCTTAACAGCCGACCAACCATCCAGAGGCCGGAGGTCTTCTTTCTCCCCGACCTCCCATCAGCCCCTTTCTTCTCCAGGGAGGTGCAGAGACACGACGTGGAGCTTCTGGAGCAGAGTTTCCCCGCCCTCCTCGCTGAGTTTGAGAGCATCTACCACCAGCCTCCTGCCCGCAGCGGCTCCTCCCTCCCACCGGGGTGGAAGGCCAACAGCACTCCTCGCGGGCAGTGGTGGACCTACTATCTGGTCAACCAAGGCACCCCTCTGGTTCTTAATGTCAGGAGATGCCCACGGGCGTGGAGGGTGCTGGGCCAGCTGCGCACCTTCATCGCCAACAATGTGTTCGGCAACGCCTGCTTCTCTGTGCTGACGCCCGGAGCTCTGATCACCGAGCATTACGGTCCAACAAATGTCAGACTGCGCTGCCACCTGGGTAAGAGAGCGAGCTGTTTAGCGAGCTGAAACTGATTCAGCCTTGTGATGTGTGAGGCTCATTGGGTATTGAACTCAACACAACAGCAGATGATTTTAAATAATAAGCATATTTAACCAGAGAAGAGGAACGACCCAGTGAATCAGCTGCTGTTGTGTTTAGACTGAAATCCTGAATCCTCATGAGTCATGGAGGCACATGGCTGAAACTTAGCGGCTTATGCTAAAAATTTTTTTTTTACGTTTTCACTGCACCTGAGCTTTGTTTCTATTTTGATCTGTACTCTGCAAGACGGCTATAAATAGTGATATTTATTGTTGTGTAGGCAGGATCTTTTGTTGGATGCTTTAAAACCACATACTATAATGATACAGGATGCTTTAAGAACAGAACATTTTGTGTGGGATATGTCGCTGGGGAGGTCGGTTAGCAACACAAAATGTTTCAAAATGCTGTGTATTTAGAAAGTCCCATGGATGTTATTTTTTCTCTGGCAGGTCTCAGAGTGCCCCCGTCCTGTGAGCTTGTAGTTGGTGGAGAGCCACAGTGCTGGTCTGAGGGCAGCTGTCTGCTTTTTGACGACTCCTTCCTCCACAGGGCCTTTCACGAGGGTAAGAAGGGATTAAAATGGGGTCTGATATCGCACTCTGTCCCTTTTTATTTATTCCTTGAAGGAGGATTGACCTAAAAAGGGTATAATCCAGTATCACTAAGGGAAATGGAGAGATTTTTTAAAATACATGGGTTTTATTTCAAAACTGTGACAAAATGGGCTTCTTGATTTTTCTGCCACTGTGTTTCTGTCTATGTGTGTGTTTGTGTTTGTAGGCGGCGCAGAGGATGGCCCCAGGGTGGTCTTCATGGTGGACCTCTGGCACCCCAACGTGGCTGCTGCTGAGAGGCAAGCCTTGGACTACATTTTTACTCCAGGCCGTTTGGAGGACAAGGAGGGGAAATAGGTGTGAGTGAGAAACCATGTCCAGGCGAGAGACAGATTGCCTTTAGGGAAGTGTCTGTAGGATTGGGGAGCAACTCTTTTTTTCCTCCTCCAGACCAGCTCTCACATTCACTGTGTACATATTCTCCGGCTCTTACAGTAACTCTCATAACTCTTCTTAGCAGATGACTAAACATTGGGCCTCTTTTATCAAACGTTCATGTTTTTGCTTGTATAGTAAAAGACAGCCACCCTTAAAAGTACTTACTTACATTTTTCAAAACTTAACAGGCGCACAGTTGTTCATGCAACCAGTTTATTAGTGCGTATTAATACCATGATAGTGAAATTTTAGGTTATGTTGCTATTTTACTTTGAGTCATTGAATGTTCTGTTAATGTGCGCACAGATGAATGATTTGACTCAACAGTAAAACTTTTGCCCAACAATTTCCACCAAATACACAGTTTCTCATTTCCTTTAACTTTGGGCCAATTCTGGAGGAAAAATCTATCTATCTAAGATTCTACACACATCTCATATCAGTTTTATTTTGGTTGTTGCTTGAAACAATTCAACAGTTTACTGATAGAGAGCAAAGTACTCCAGCTATGCCACAGCTATGATAACTGACTCTTAGCGAGCCAAACAATAACGTGTCACACTCTTGCTGTTATGCTTCACAGCACAAATAGGTCCATAGGGCAACCTATTCTATTTGCTATACATGAACTGGAGTCATTGAGTAAGCATTTATGGGCCTCAAACTCTTCCCAGGCATTGGGAGAGACACAACACAATAACCTATTACTTTACACTTAACATCTAACACATATTACTGATTCTTTTACACTTACTGAAACACCCACACGCATTTCCACTAAGGGCTAAGAAATTTGATCATTCAATTTTTTATATTACTCAACACATCCAGTCCCACTTCAAATTAAAGGGTTGACTCTAACTAAGACATGGCTGTCAGTGTGTTCTTGTGCATTTTTTTATTTCAGAAATGCCCACTTTCAAATGTGCGACAAACCTTCGACTGTTCAAATTTTGATGAATGACTGGACTCTTTCCTGCTTGCAGAATGTCAGTGATTGTAGCATCCATTATGACGAATGTAAAATCACAGTGAAAGTAATGCTAAAGCTAAGGAACCACTGCTAGAACACTGGCTGGTTTCCTGTGGAAAAGGCTCTAATAAACACACTGAATGATACAGGATGATTAGATAAGCCGATGTGGGATATATCTTTAAATTGAATTTTGAGCTTGGTTAGTCTCAGGTTGCACAGTTAGGATTTTATGACACTCTGACTAAACTGGCAACTGTTTATAGATAAATAAACTAAATACATTGCAGACAGTGCTATGACAGCGTTGTAATAGTAACAATGAAATGTTCTTGTGTTTATCGTAATAGATTCATCCATATGTGGTTTGATAACTGAGGCCCAATGTCAATCATGACATGAATGTTTACAGACGCAGCTAATGTCTCTGTCATGACTCCTGCTGGTGTGGTAGTTTATCGTGCTCCCCTTTGAAAATCAGTCCTGCTTTCACAAGACATGGTTAGAGAAGCACATTTTTAGGTCAAATCGTGTGAGTTGGGCCTGTGCTGTAACACTGGAGATGAAGTGTTTTTGGTAAATTTACTAAACTCTTGTAATTTGGTTGTATTTGATATCAGGTTTGTATTTCTGTACATAGGGTTGAGGTTAAAAAAATGACTGAGCAGTCTGAGATGTTTTGAAATGATTGTCTTCAATGCTATAACTATTGTGTTGTCTTGATTTACAGCTAAAGTGACTGCATTTCATCCTCTGTTCTCATCCATGAAGTCATTTTGATAGATTCAATTTGTAGATTCTGTAAAATGTTTATGAAGTATTATCTGTTGTTCTGTGATGTTTTTTTATTTTATCACTGTAATTTTCCTGCTCCATATGGTATCCATTATTAAAACCACAATCCTTAATTCTTCAGCAGCACTTCATGGATATATGTGCACAGTCTAAAAGGTAGTGAAAATTAATCTTCAGCAGCTTTACTAGTCCACTGCAATTCAAGAGAATTATCTATTCATTTCTAATGTTTACAAAAGTATGATCATTTATGAGCTGTTTACAACATGGGACGACACTGGCACTCACATTGAGCTGTCCATGATTAGGTTTCAAATCAAGAGTGCCGTTAATCCACTTTAGAGTATGAAAACTGTCATTCCCAAAGCATTTGCTTTACATATACAGTATGTGATGGGGCAACCATTTTGTTTACATTTGGATTAAGGATCTGTCCTTTAACACATTCTTGTGTGGATTTTGAACAGTATTTCTGTACATTTAATAAATGGTCGAGTATCTTATTTAACCAGCTGTTGTCAGAAGTGTCACTTTTACACTAATGTCGCAGATCTGACACAAGAGATAGACATCACATTGTGTGGTTTTATTCTAATACCTTCTGCTGAGTGAACCATGTCAGAAGAAAATAAGTCTTCCGCAGAAATGCCGCTCTGGTATTGATGATACACTTTACAGTATAAAGCGAGGGGACAAAATAAATTGTGTTGCCTCTTTTCAGCCAGATGCAATTTTATAGCGGTGGCACAGGGAGGCGTAGGCATGCAATGATGCTGTTGTTGCTCTGTTTTCTCATTATCGCAGCAGCTGTTTTCTATCAGACCTGTATCACCACTGGAGGAAATGAAGCCAGAAGCACTAAAATGCTGAAGCAACAATAATATCATGTTAAATAAAAACAGTAGTGTCATCACTACATGTATGACCTGTATTGATGGGTTCATAAAGAATATACATACAGGTTAATATTTAGTGCTACATCTGTCTCCACAGTCAAAGGGGGGGAACTTCTAACACAAATCAGCATCCTTCACTGGAAACAACATGTAGATTCTCTGAAGGTGCATACTTGTCTCCGCATCTGTTGGCCTGTAGCTTTGATGGATGAAGACAAGTTAATTTGCGGTTGATGCCAATAATCACCAATAATAACACATAATTCATAATAATAAGACCTTAGTGTTTTTATTTATAGACTATATGTTTTGTGGACACAATTGTTTTGTTACAGAGTCACAGCTCTTGAATTATTAAAGCAGACAGTTAGTAGTTATTGTTACATTACTGCTTAGCATCCAGATGTGTGAGTGAAGCTCTCTGTGTGTTTGAGAGAGAGCAGAATACTGCAGCCTGATGGGAGGCAAGAATAATGTAAAGCTCATCCAGAGGTATGTGTATGTGCAAGGATTACCCTTTGAGAAATATCCACTGACACCGCTAACTCATACAATTTTAAATAATAAGACAAGCACATGTGTGTATAAATGTAATGAAATGTGTCTCTCTTCTAAGTCAGAGCTGTGTGGGCTGGTTAGCTGTAGTGGGATCCAGGGACCTCTAGGTGTAGCTGCTGGAGTCCTATGGGCTCCTGACAGAGTGAACAATTGTTAAATATCATTTTCAATTCATTTTAATGTAGGTGTGTGTGTAATGTAATAGTTTGTAACATAGAGGACTTTATTTCTGAACATAAGGTGATGCTTATTGTCTTATGGTTGTTAGAATTTAATGCAATACAATGAATGTTGGGTATTATATCAACTAAGAGGACAAAAAAAGATACAATATTATGCAATCTCTCATGCCACATCACCACCTGTGACCACCAAAAGTACAATAGTATAGAATTAGAGTAGAATTAACTGTTTACTGACAATAATTCGGTATCAGCTTCAGAGATGGAAGATTATTATTATCATTTTTACTGATCTTGAGTCCGGAACCCTTAAGTATTAGACAAGGCTATCATATATATATTTGCTTGGATCATCTCAGTTCCTTAAAGAGGAAATATTCATCTTATGCGGCTCCGGGATGCAATACTCATGTATTTGGTTTGTCTTTGTCATGGAAAAGTTTGCCCACCTCTGCCAGCCTATACCTTACTACCGTCCACACCCACGTCATTGCCACGATGCCAGAGACAAGCATTCGCATCAATGAAAAGGTGACGCGCTCTGCAGCGACGTGTGTGCCCCTCTGTTCCGCTGTCTGTGCGCGCTCCGGCTGCGCTGCCGCACAGCAATCAGGTGGTGAAATGTAGCCATAACTTAACGCGGGCAGGCTCTGCTGGAGAATATGGGTCGACGATGGAGAGAAAACGGCAAATGATGTCGAGGATCAACCCACCGAGGCAGACTAGACCAGATCCGCAGCTATGAGCTCCTCCTTTCCAAAATCTGAATCTACGACCTCCTTACTGAAATCATCCTCGGCGGCGAGGAGACCGACACACCTCCCTGAACGCACAGCAGAGAGCCGGAGAAGTCAGCATCACCATCAGCATCAGCACCAGCATCACCACCGTCCCGCCGCACTCCAGAGCGGCAGCAGCAAAGCCGAGGAGTCCTTCTGGTCGGCCGAGTGCGACATCAGCGCCCGGAGACCCCTGTGCCACCCCTCCCTCATCGGCAGCCAGGACAGTAGTAATAATGCAGCCACTCGGGACAAGCGCAAGTCACATGCTCCCCACAGCCAAGTTCCCGACCCGCCGGAGCCGAACGGCGAGGCGGGCCGAGGTGTGAGGGAGCGCTGCAGGTCATCCAAACCCACACACCGACACCACCACCGCAGGAAGCACAACCGGGAGGACCGTGCCCCGGCAGCGGGAGCACCTGAACCCGAGCATCCCCGTCGCTGTCACACTCACAGCCGCCCGGTCCCTAGGGTGCCCTCACTGTCGGACAGCAACGACGACAGGGCTCCTCTCTGTGAGCCGAGGGACCATAAAGGGGCCGGTTTGGCCAACAGCGGCGGTCATGTCAGCAGTCCCTCCCCGTCCTCATGCTCCCTGGTCCCGCTGTCCAGCAGGTCATCCCGCCGCTCCCGGAGGTCCAGTGCTGCTTCTTCTGCATCCGATATCAACTTACGCACCATCCTCAATTCACTCTTTGGGCAGGTAAGGCCCAGAAACACAGGGTTTTATAATGTACCTCTCAGCTGCTTAACATAGTGTCAGCTGAATTCATTTCTCCACACAACTGGTCATTTGGTTAAATTCATATGAGGAGTTTTAGTGTGTGAATTGCAGAGAGGCTCCTTTCAATTCTGCTGTGACAGTGACACCTCTAACCCAAATCCCAATTCATGTAAAACATAATTGTAATAGTCTGTTTGCCGAGTGAAAATTAGATTTTAGAAACCAGTTTGAATGGATAACACCAGTGTCTCTAGTACTGCAGGCTTGATCTAAAATAATCTAATGTATTAAGTTCACTGAGGCTTGCCCTGCAGGACTGCTCAGGCTGAAAATAGTGGTTTGTTACTAGTATTTCTACAGAAGTGGTTAAGTGTGGCCTCTGGCTCCAGTGATGTCCTGTTCCCAATCAATATACGCTAATGTGCTCTGTGATGCAGTCTGCAAACACTGTTGTTACTGGACAGACTGTAGAGGGGGGAAGCTTCTTGTACACATTCACTTCTTATGTAATTTGTAAATACAGTACTACCTCCTACAGACCTTCTCAGTCAGGCACCCCTTCCTTATTGAAGTGGATGTGCTGGGGCAGATAAAATGCTCTAGTATCAGAGAGGTGGGAATCTCTGATGTGCTAATGTGTTTTTGGTCAAAGACAAAGATATATATTCATGTTCCTGCATCATTCAGCGAGGAACACTGCAGTGATTGTTGTGTTATGTTTGAAGGAAATCACTTTGATGTTCCTGTTGGTGATGGAAGCTCTATTTCGAGCCACAACTCTATTTATACAAAAGAAATGAGCTCAATATGCCTGGGCTCCTATTAGTGTTGTGGTTTAGTTTTACATCACAAATCCTCACCAAGCTCCACATTGCTGCTGATAATATGTTATTTATTGAGGGAAGTTTCCCAGTCTCTTCCACAGAAGTCAGAGTTTATTTGCTTCCATGTATGGTGCCTGAATTTTAATCTGATTCAGGACGTGATTTACGTAAGTTAGAGGATCAGAAAGCTCTCAGCTGTTAGACAGGCTGCGAACAGGAGCACAGAGAGCATCCATTGTGGCTTCAAGAGAAAAATCTAGTTCTTATAGTATAAAAGCCTATTCTACAAATAACCCGTGAGTCAGTCTGCGAGCAGCTCTGTGAAAACATTAGCGTGACCTGAAAAAGGTCTTTGATGAGACAGCTAGATGGAGAGGAGTTCAATGACAGACAGAAATGTAACTCGTGGTTTGAGAGATACACACACAACACGTTGCCTTTGGCATTTCGTCTGAACAATGCATTCAAAGTAAACAGGATTTTCACTGCTCTGGCCACAGGTAGTGCTTGGACTCGCCAAAATGGAAACACATGTGATCAGCTACCTTTAGTCTGATTTTGATAGTATTCCTTTAGAAAATACACACACACACATACACACACACACACACACACACACACACACACACACACACGCGTAGATAAAGAATTCACAGTAACAGATGGACTATACAGTAGCTGCATTCCTGCCTCTCGCAGTCTTCATGTGTTTTTCTTCGGTGCCATGTGTCTGCTGTAGGTCAGAGTGACCTTGTCTTTGCCTGCAGAGGGCACAGGATGATGTGTGCGGATGGGGGTGGGTGGGGGTTAAGGCAAGAAAAACAAAGGCACATACAGAAATATGAAGTGCAATATACGTTTGAATTCAGATGCAATCTCAAGGTTGCAAACTGACAAATTAGTCTTGCACTTGAGCAGTGAGAGTGCAGGTGAGGAGGACAACAAGACTGGAAATAGGTCATCACAGAGTGTTCCTGTAAACTCGCCTGGTACAGATTTTCACAGCATAGACACAGCAAACACCTTGCAATAATTGTGTGACCCTGAAGTGAAAGGTTAGAAAAAGCTTTGTCTATATTCCTGTAGGAAAGCTGATACAGCTGGTCACATTTCCCTTGTTTATTCTTATGTTTGGTGCCTGTGTTGTGCCTGAATTGTCCGTGTTGTTCACAGAATGACTACAACAGCTTGTTCAGTGTGACAGTTGGGTGAAATATCTCAGGCACTCACCCTCATTTCCTTTAATAGGCATACTTCTCTTTCCCTCCTTGGTCCACTTCCCTCTCTCAATTTAGTTTCTCACCCTCACTCTTATTTCTTCTCCCCCTCTCTCTTTCTCCCACTGTGTCACTGGCACTACTTTTGCTACTTTCAGTTACACCAGATAGCACAGTGCAGTGCAGTTGACAGTGTCTATTTTTCCAATCAGCTGTAAGTTAGCACCCCAGGCTTCATGGGTCTTGCTGAAACCAGAGTTTACGCTCCTCTCAAAAACCCCCAAACTGCAAATTTTACAGAGAAAAAGTCCTCATGGTCCTTTTTAGTGTCTCTTTTCTCTTTTGGTATGGGAAACTGCTTGGACTGGCCCCTGAGAGCGGTAAGATTGTTTTTTACACCGTGTCTTTCTCAGTGTGTTAGGTTAGATTTTGTGGTGCATTCAAAACTGAAACTGGTAACTAAAACTTTGGTGATTTTGGAAAGTTTGTTTATAATTTTGCATAACTGTGTGTAGCTGGTTCTGTTCTTACTGTTCAAATTTGCATGGATGTCAATGAAGTCAGGCATCACTGCAAAACGCCACAGAAGATTTAGAACATTTTTATCTGTATGTGTATTTTTGATGATTTGACTCAGTTTAGGATTAGAATGTGAAGTTAGGGGTTTTAATATCCACACTGTTTAATGTTGATGGTTTGTAATAAGTTACTTTATTATGAACTGAAACTTATTCTGCTACTGCACTGCTTGTAAATGGCCCTGGTGTGTATTTTGTTGTTAGATAAATGGTTCAGACTTTGGTAGACATTTAGTGTGTAACAGGCACTATTTTCTAAAAGCACTGTATGTCCAACAGGTGAAAATATGTCCTAATGTCCTCACACAATAATGATTTTTTTGCATGTATGTGTGATGACATGTGTAGCCTGTTCTCTGGTGTTTTAGCTTGCCTTTTCTGTGCTTCTGAGTATGTTTACTGTTCCTGTGAAAGTGTATAGGTGTGAGGTGCCAGTCCATGTGACGTAGCACATAAACAGCTATGAACAATGAATGGAAAGTTGGCAACCTGCTGCGTTATTGATGCATTTACATTTCTGCCTTGTGTTCATATTTTCTACGTTGTTTCATATACAGTTGCACAGCACACACACATACACACATGATACATTTAAAGAGAAGAGCAGCTCCTTTTAAGCTAGTGCCTATTTTCCAGAATGTAGAGTCTGTATTGACTGTCACACATCCTTTCTCAGTTCTGCTCTGAAGCCTGTACGGATCTCTAACTCTGTCTCTGCACCCCTCTGGAAAGATGGTCCAGGATGCTGAAAGGAGACTCAGAGGGGTGCTGTCCTGTGAGGAGATGGGCCAGGCAGGGTATCTTGGGCCTTATCAGGAGTCCATTGTTTCCATGACACAAAACTGCGTTCTCGTGAGCAACATACTGGGACAAACCTGTGTCTTCCTGAGTACAGGCATGGCCAAGTGCAGGCAGACTGTACGTAAGTCTGGACAAACACACTTTTTAAAATCTCTTTCTATTTCTTCTCTATTCATATCAGTAAAGCTTACCTGGACACAACTTCTATTATTACCAAACAAGCTGCAGTAACTACTTTAACCACTGGGTTGTAGAAACCTGATTTGCTATCATCATTTCTTACTATTTCCACTCTTGCTGCTTTTGACTGGTATCCTGCCATCTGCCAGTAGGGAACACACAGGTTTGGAAAATGACTGAACCTGAAAGCTCATAAATGACTGCAAGAGTGTTTAGGAATGTGTGAACACAGGTCGTGCACATGAATGTAATGTTTGTTACTCAAATTAGATCAGTAGTTTCCATCCTTTTAGGCTTTAGCGACATAGAGGCTATAGTAGCCAAGTATGGTATGGTATTGTGCTATGTCCCACTGTTTGCCTCACACATCTGTATTTTGTACAGTTTGGGAAATACATTTATTAGTTTTCTTTCCAAGAGAAGATCGATAACCACTCTCATGCCTGCATGGTTAATATGTAGCCTGGCTCTGTTCAAAGGCTAGCCATTTCCCCCTGTTTACAATCTTGATGCAAAACTAAGCTAACCAGCTGCTGTTCTGTAGCTCCATATTTCACAGATGTGAGAATAATATCAGTCCTCTCATCTAACTCTCAACAAAGCAAATAAGTTTATTTTCCCAAAATGTCAAACTATTCCTTTAAGAGCAACTATATGTGACTCACTTACAACCTAATTCAGACAATCCAAAGCTCATATATCTCCTTGTCTACACTATTATATGGTTACTGATTAATCAATCAACAGTTATGTCAGGTGAACTGCATGAGGAGAAAGTGGACTTAATATTTAGCACTTTCACATCTCATTGAAAACAGTTCAGTAATGGAGGTTTTAGAGTAAACTGATCGGGCCCAGAACACATCAATGTAAATATTCATGGATGATGAACCAACGGTGATGAGTGGAGAAAAGTGCTGATGGTGCTGTGCATGCATGCATGTGGAATTGGCTGGATTGGCTTCTTTTGGCCCGTGTACCTCTTGCGTTGTATTTCTTGGCGGTTCCGGTCAGACAGTTCTTCGGCCTGACGTCAGCACTTGATGTTGTGTTTAGACTTCTCGCTGCTCCTGCTGTTAACCCCTGAGGGCTCTGGGATATGTCTGCCTCTCTCTCTGCCCTTTAAAGGTTGTGTTCATTGTAAGCAAGCTCTGAAAAAAAAGAAACAGTCACATTCTTCTGTGAACTTGAGGCTTATGGCTCCCAGTCATGTTTGATAGGAATCAGCCTATTTATACCCGGAGGTTTTGTCATCAAGATGTGAGATAGTCTCAGTCTACTGTTCACATCCTTTTATTGTTGAGCACCCCTAAGTTGAGGCTCACAAGACCGATGAGGACTGTTATGGAGAAGGTTGCTGACTTAGGTTTGGGCATCACTCAAGTCATAGCTTTGTCAGCGGTATGTTTGCATGTACCTAATACGCAGGAGAGTGTTTGCTATGATGTATGATCATGATGGTTGCTTTTTTCATGTGTTGTGAATTTGTTTTCATACTGACCAGAGATTTCTTAACAGGACAGAGAACTACGGCCAGAAGAAATGGATGGTAAGCTTCTCTTTCTTTAATGTTTTCTCTTTCTTTACTGAAGCTAAGCAGTCAAACAAAACGTCTTGTAAAATTATTCCACAACACAGGTTTGTCAAAGCGCTGAACAGAACAAGCATAAAAGGCAGAATTAAATAAAAGGAGAGACAAGAGCCATACAATTTAATTACTGATGATTTTTCTGTTATTGTTCAACAGAGTTGCGGGATGCTTTTAAAGAGTTTGACAAGGACAAAGATGGTTTCATCAGTTGTAAAGACCTGGGAAACTGTATGAGAACCATGGGATACATGCCCACTGAAATGGAGCTGATTGAACTAAGCCAACAGATAAACATGAACTGTAAGGACTTAACTGTCTTGTGTGTTTATACAGCATGTGATGCATATAACTGTATCCTGTGTGTGTATTGTGGTTTGAAATTCTGTGCCAAAATCTCTTTTTGTTAGTGGGAGGTCATGTTGATTTTGAGGATTTTGTAGAGTTAATGGGTCCAAAACTCCTCGCCGAAACCGCAGACATGATCGGAATAAAAGAGTTGAAAGACGCGTTTAGAGAGGTAAGAGTATCTAGTTTCCGTAGCTCTGATCATGCTGATTTTTACTAGTAGCGTTTCCATTTTTAATGTTGTTCCTCTGCTTTTTGTTCTCAGTTTGACACTAATGGAGACGGTGCCATAAGCACATCTGAGCTCCGGGACGCAATGAGGAAGCTGTTGGGTCAACAGGTAAGATTTAGATTGTAATATAAGAGAGTCTTTAAACCATTCTTGAATGAATGTGGAACTCCACTTAACCTCTGCCAATTTCTTTTTTTTCCAGGTAGGTCTAAAGGAAGTAGAAGATATCCTAAGGGATGTTGACTTGAATGGTGATGGGCTTGTTGACTTTGAAGGTAAAGCAGCTCTCTTAAATTGCTCATTCAAGATGTACTGTAGAGTGTGGTGCAACTGCTGCATATTGTCACCCTCCTCTCTTTTCACAGAGTTTGTACGAATGATGTCTCGCTAAGATCATAAAATGATCGCTCCTGAATGTGAAGCTGTGTCCTTCTCTATATACTTGACCAAGTACATCAAGAGGACCTGCTAAGATCTTCTGAGCCATCTGAATCTGAATGACACTGGAATTAAAACTCCTTGAATGTTACGGAGCAAGGAGTCACCTCACACTTTCAATCAATAAGTGTTCTTCCTGAAACGTCTCCAGTTGAAGTGAGGCAGAATTTGCTGTAGCCTAGCTGATGATTGTCCAACTTATGTTTTTTGCACTTTAATTCTCACTAAATAACTTCCTGTGTGTGGATAGATTGCTGGTGTCTTGTCTTTAAAATAAGTGTTTCGCAAAATGTCGCCTTTGATGTACAACAAAGTCGGGATGAGAGGGTGAACGCCTGTAGAAAAGATGTAAAAGATCAGTGCACTGTTGAACATTTCACTACATTTTCACTCAGTATGTGTTATATTAGAAACTGTACGTGGAATGTCCTTTGTGTGACATTGGTGCTCCACCATGGAACCCATGTGGCAATATCACACCTGTATTGTAACTGTGTGACCATCTGTGATTTTTCACTGTGCCAGTCCAGTCTGAGAAAAGCATCACAGTCTGAGTCAACTACGTGCGGTGAAGAAGCAGATCTCTGATATTACTGAGACAGAGACAGAACTCTGAAATACATCTCATATATGTTGTGCTCTACAGTCTGAGGTCAAGGGCAGCTGAAACACATCTTAAAAAGATGCACAGCTCTCTCTCAAAGCTTAAATCCAGAGAACCAAAGTGCTCACTGACACACAACACTAACACAACATAGCTTTAGGAAACAATTAATGTGTGTTTTTAAGAATCCATACTGCCCTGTCTGAGAACATACAGCAGGAATGACATATGTGAAGTGTATTTACATTGGATGTGATGATGTGTTGTACCTGTACTGTATGTCAGTGTCAATATGATTGTAGTCATGGTAATGTTCCACACATCTGTGTTGTTGAAGCAATTTTTATGCATGCCAAAGACAGAAGTTTATTAAATCAGTATGCACATTTGCATTTTTGTCTAACAAAGTAAACAAAATATTTCGCCAAGTTAACTGTAGAAAAATGAAAGGTGTTTACACTTGAGCCCCTCTTCCTGTGGAGAAACTGTCAAAAAATACAGGAGCAATACAGTCGAGTTTGTTATTTAGACATGAAATGAAAATATACTGTATGTACTCAAACACACTGACAACAGCTTGTTTTTGTTATGGACGTTTACCTCAACTACCTCTCGATCTCTGCTGTGTGTCCATACTTCTTGTCCAAATGTAATTATCAGCATATTAGTATAGCACTGGGTGCTGTCACTGCATGTCTTGAGGACAAACCTCCTCATAATATTTATTATTTATACATGTCTCTGGTAAGACTGCAGGCTGGGCACGTTTTCCCTGCAGAAAGACTACAGAACCATTACTGTGCAAGTCACCAAATGAAAATAACTGTAAATACCTCTGCTGTGTCCCTGTGTGACCTTTGACTAATTTAGCTTCGATGAAAGATTTGTTACTACATACAGGTTTGGTAGTTACACATATTACAAAAGACATATTAGGCAGTGATACGGTATGCATAAACTGTATCATGCTCTTCTGATTTATTTGGGCAGCAGTGACAGACACTACTTACAATCAACTACAGTTATTTTATTTCACTGTTATACTCCAACTAAAACACCACTGTAAAATAATGCAAAACAGTTAACCTTGTAAAATACACCACCCCACCCATGGGATGCTTTGGCCTTGGCAGTGCTACTTAAGGTGTGTTATGGCCTGTACTGAACTTAATCTTCACACAGCCTTGACAAATTATACTTTATATGGAAATTCTAAGTCTCGTGATTCTATCTGTGCAAAGTACTTTAGAATCTCTAAAAACTATTGACACAGAATTGGTTCAAACTTATGGCTAACGCTCCATAAAAGGTACTAATACAGGCCTTATATTCCATTTTTATGCATTATACATATATAATTCTACCCTTTTTGCTTTTTGTGTCTTTAAACTTAATCTGACCTTTTAGTGGTAACATTTAAAGAGTTGCCTTTCAAAGGTGACCAGGGTCATGACTGTAAGGTTTAAAGGAGAGTAATCTTTTTATTTTGAACACAGTATTTTCAGTCGTCCATAAAAATGCTGCTAACAGATTAAAATGAAAACAGTAACTTTAACAAAAACTAAAATGTTAAGTTTTTGTGTAGAAAAAAAGGAGACTGTTGTAGGAACAGCAACACCCACGCCAAAACCGCAGTACCTGCTGCCTCTGGGCCACTACTGGAGAGAAAATGTTTCCAGAAAAACAGTCTCTCCAGAAGCAGCAGCAACAAGATAACATATGCAAACACAAGGTATTTTGTAGGAGTTTCCTGTCCATGTATTACCAATATTGAGCACCATCTCACCAGCACCATCTCTAGCAAACAATTTAACTGTATGAGGCTGTATGTTTGTTCCATTCTAAGAATAGAGGGCATTTGACCATATGTTTACCAGCGCCGTGTTAGGTAAAAAGCAATCATCACCTGTCATCCGTAGAGGTATTGTTGTTGCCATAGCAACTATCTCCATTCATTCCTTCCTCTCTGTTCAACTGCCGAGTGCACCGTGTGCGCGCTGTGTTGGATTCTCCTGATTGGACAAGACTCGGACCGGAAAGAGGGGGGCGTCAGAATGTTTTAAAGAACCCGTGTAATATTACACACACACACACACACACACACACATATATATATATATATATATATATATATAGTAATAATGGTAAATCCTGTATGCTAAAAAAAATACAAATTAAAAATAAACAGCTACTGTGAAAACCCCTTCTTCTGGCCCAGGTCTCAGGAGTAGGTAAAGACAACTTTCCCCAGAACCTATATAAAAATAACCTTGAACAAAGTTCCTGAGTTTTCGGCCCAGGGTTTACTCCCGCTCCCACTTTTATAAACTTCAATCTTAAGTAGCACTACTGTATAATGGGTAAATTTTATTTTTAGATTATATTTGTTTACGGGTAGGCCTGTTGTTCAGTTTAAAGGAGGGGGTGTGGACACACGCTGAGATTTCTGCCTGTGAGACTAAACTCGGGGCACATAATTCTCTAGCTCAGCACTTGACGTGTAAAAAAAACACACAGGGCTTCATTCTACACGTCTCTGACAGTCACGGTCAGAATATGTAGATAAATTGTTTACAATCCCCGAAAATGTGTGACTTTTGATACTGTCGATGAACACACAAAAAACGTCGATATTTGTACATAGTTATAACAAAGTAGGATGTGATTGGTCTGTGATATGAAATGGTGTTGAATGGTACGTGAAACCTTAACAGGGGGATGTGATTCGACAGAATGTCTGTCACTCATTGGCCATGGGAAATCTAAGGTTAGGTAGCGCAGTTCCGCCTTCTGCACTCTGGCAAACGTTGGCTTGGATGCACACATTGAATGAAAGTCAGTGTAGCAGGCTGTGGTCACCAGCAACTGAGAATATCTGCACACAGTCAAGTTATCTTACAGTTGAGAGTATAGGCAGCTGGTGAGACTGTATCAGCAGAGATAAGCTTACACATTGGGAGAAGATAGGTTGAAGCCACTGGTGAAAGGGGAAGGTAAGAGACATTTGCATGATCGTTAGCCGGGCTCTCATAGACCAAGTACTTCTGGTTAGACAGGTAGGTTAGCTAGCTAGCCTATCTAACCAACGTTACTCGCTGCTAATTTCTCGTCATTCTTTAGTGTTTGACTAATTAATATAGAGGTGGTAGCGTTGTGTCATGAATCGGTTCACGTTAAACTAAAATACCTGTTTATAGTCTCACTGTCATTTTATGGCTCTCTGTATGCTTTTATGCTAACGCTACTGCCGGTATTGGTACTGTTAACGCTAGCATAGTAGCTAACTTACACATATCACGTTGCATGTCATCAAGACGATCTTGCTAGCCCCTTACGCTAGCTAACTGTACGTGGTTAATGTTACATATGGAAGGGTTACGTCCATGTACAAACTGGGTGCTGTGCCGCATGCAAGCAGAAACCGCTGTCTGTCTCTGTGTCTAGGACAAGGCTGTGTGTGGCAATGCAGCGGGTCACGGCGCAGCTCGTCGCCGGGCTGGTCGCAGCGGTGCTGTCGCTACTGGCAGAGCAGTGTTGGGCGGACGGCGGGGGCCCCAGCCTCGCCGAACGGGTAATCTGGGCTGTAAATGCCGGAGGAGAAGCACATGTAGACGTACACGGTATTCACTTCAAAAAGGACCCGTTGGAAGGAAAAATTGGTAAAGGTGAGTTGGTGTTATCAGCGGTAAACTGCTAATATGAGCTTACGTGTTTTGCTGGGCTTCTGCAAACACCTGCAAGGTGTTGCCGAGCAAGTGACATTGTGAAGGCAAAGTGCTGCTCTTTGAAGCCAGAGAAATTTCCACTAGAAACCTCTGCACGGTTTGGCTTCCGCAAGTAGCCACAAACTAATGAGGAGTCAGCATAGAGGGCTGCAGCTCCGCCCCTCTCAGCATGGAGAGGAAGCAGGTGATGATATGATCTAATTGGCAGTAGAGTCGTTCTTGGCGTCATATATGAGGCAGAGATACTGTAATTGAAAGTTGGAGTGAACACTGTGTGGTAATGTGCCATTTAAGACAGAGGGTCAGGGCACTGTATGTCACTGAGTGCAGTAAAAGGTCAGAGTTTGTGTGGTGCTTTTCTTGACTTAAAACATGATCAGTTTTCCACAACTGCAACTATTAATGTGGTCTAGTGAACAAAGTGCACACTGAACCCTGATGCTGTTCTCCTTTTGTAGCCTCCGATTATGGGGTGCGCCTGCCAATACTGCGCTCCAGTCCAGAGGACCAGATTCTGTATCAGACAGAGCGCTACAACGAGGACACTTTTGGATATGATATTCCCATTCGAGAGGAAGGAGACTATATTCTAGTTATGAAGTATGCAGAGGTTTACTTCGCCCAGTCACAGCAAAAGGTATGGCCATTACTGTATCAGAGATATTCTAGTCTACTGTAGTGTGTGCCTTTAGTAAAACTGTCATTGTCATCTGCACAGTAGCACAGTTTGAATGGGCCGTGTATATTATGAGCTCTTTTTTTAAATGAATACTGTACTTTTTTTTCTCTACCTCACATCTGGTATGACAGGCATGTCATTTTTTTCAGTTTTAATACACATGTCGCTGCACAATCAGACAGGACTCAGGGAGCCTTTTTGAATTTGTTGATTAGCTGTTAATCACTGTTGTTATGGGAATATGTTTTTTCTAGGTGTTTGATGTCCGTCTAAACGGCCATGTGGTGGTGAAGGACCTGGATATCTTTGATCGAGTGGGTCACAGCACCGCTCATGATGAGATAGTGCCTTTCTCTATTCGACGTGGCAAGCTGAGCGTGCAGGGGGAGGTGTCCACTTTCAATGGCAAGCTCACTGTGGAGTTTGTAAAGGTGAGCTGTTTTTATTTGAATTACTTGTGGAAATTTCTGGATGTTGTTGTCTGTGAAAAACAGTGTCAGTTTGTTTATTTTGCACCTTAACACACTGACATTTTTCTATGGCACTTTGACAGCTTGATCCTGTTTAAACAGGTTGATCAGGTGGGACATAATGCTGGAACACAGCCTGATAGTAGACTAATGGTGCCCATTTTGTTTGTACTGTGCACACATATGGCGATGCATGTGCACACACACATACTGCTTTCTCTCTGTTCCACTGGTTGACCATTAAAGCAAACATGGATGTAAACAATGTGCATTTTTGAATATGGAAAAAAAACAGCTTTTCAAATGTTTTATGTGGAAGGAGATTCACTGAATGTGAACATAACTTTTGCTTGTTTACAAAGCACCTTTTAAGGAGGATTTACTCAAATCTGTGATAATTTTACTGATTGGCAGATTGGTTGTGTCTTCCTACTGGTGCACAATGGGGCGACAATGAAAGTTTTTTTTTTTTTTTTTTTCAAAATTTTGATGTGTAAGAAAATGAGAATTTTGTCATTAATTTTCTGTCTTCTCTCAGGTGAAGAAAAATACATATTGTGTGTGAAAGTCGTGCTGTAGCTGTTTAATTGTTTCATTTATTTTCTTTTATGGGTAGGGTTTTATTATTTTAAGATAATAGGCAGTTATGTTTAGTTTGGCAGGCTAGGCAGAAACTGTACTAAAATATTGCTTCTTAACAAAAAACCGATTGAAGCAGAATAGTAATCTGAATAACTTCTGCAGTAACAGTAAGAACCTATTTAGTGAACGTATTTGTCACATCTAAAATTTTCTTTATGCAGAAGAAATGATAGTTCTCAGCAGAACAAGTCACCCAGTTAATATCTCTGTATATTAACCTGTATTCATTTCAGACTTGAGTTCTGTGGAAGTGTTAGTCTGACCAAGTAAATTTGCCGTCATTACTTCTATGGAAAAGTGACTCTTGGAGCTTATTCAAACAGGAGGCTGACATATAAAATTGACAGCACATTTCCATAATGAACTCCTCATCTGAAAGGGGCTGTTGACAGCCATTTGGAGTGTGTGGGCCATGTAGACGACTGACAACAGACCCAAATCTGGTTGCCCTTTATCATATTTGTTTACTTGTCATGTATTGCAGCTTTTAACTTTGATCTCTATTTTTCACCAAACTGCTAGTCTCTGTAAATCATGTTTCAAATTCTGTACTATTCACGTCTTCTTCGAGTTAGCGGTTGCTTGCCTTCATTTCCCCTTTTCATAGACATGATTGCGGGTTACCGTGATTTATGAAAGAGCATTACGACATCCAAAGTCTGTCACTTGCACTGTATAAAAACAAAGTAGCTGGATGTCTGTAGCTTAGCCATGAGTCCATCATTCTTAGCAATTGAAAACAGCCTCTGAAGAGGTCGGTAATTGTTTCACTTCTTTCCTTGTCACATTTTATTCTCTGGTAATACATCTACCGTCTTCTGCCACATGCAGCAGCAGTGGTGTTTGTAATTTGATTCAAATGTCTCCCCCTCACATTATCCAACAATATTTATTACATTTCCCTTTATTATCAACACAGCACCATCTCATACTATGATATTGTACTTCTGTTACTCTTGGCATTACTTTTTATTGACCAAAACAGTAGATGACTGTGAATCAGCCTAGGTTTAATCTTCTGAGGCAAAACTTTCAGTTAGAATAATCTTGTCATCTTTGGTCTGACACATACTTGTTTACAGAGGGCATATTTGCACTGCTACTTCCAACACATCAAAACATCACAGTCAGGGAGATTACGTTTGATTCTGTTTTTAAGTCTGGGAACTACTCACAAATACTGATGAGGTAGCTGCAGGCCATAGGAATAATCTGTGTTTTTTTTCTTCTGACATGATTAGTATTCCCTTTAAGCCCTGGTTTCTAACAAATGAAAGATTTTTGCGAGTGGGTTTGTAGAACATGTGGCTATAGGCTAAATTTGTAGGACGGCATACTTCAAAAAAGTTTTTTCCACAGTGACCTCTTTCTTCTTATTTTTTGTAGATCACTGGTTCTCTGCATTTTCTTTCTCCAAAAAAATACAAGTGGGACACACTGTCTGCTCTTTTCGCAGACTAAAAACAAAGAAGGAAGGAATTTTTAAATGATAGTTTTTGTGTCAAAATGGGCTTCCCACCACGATGTGGGTGCTCTAACCATGTTTCTTGAAAGCAAAAGTGATTATTGACCAGTGAAACTATATTTTCTTAGTTTTTTTTTACCTTAACTTTTTTATTCAACCTTACTTAATCACCACTCTACTGTGTTATTAAAACCACAGTTTTTTGTCCATAAATAAATGTAATATCATTTACTTTGGTTTGGTATTTGTTTTGTCTGCTGTGCGGTGCTGATCTATTCTGTGTTTCAGGGTTATTATGACAACCCCAAGATCTGCGCTCTCTATGTAATGAAGGGGACATTAGAGGGTGAGTCCTGAGACTGCACACATACTGTAACATCTGTAGCATTTTGTATGAAAACTTATCTCATATTGAGTAGTTTCTACTCATTTCTGGCTCAACAACATGGAAGCACTTTTGTGTCACAGTTGTAGACTTAGAAGTGTGTTATAGACCAGTGCAAAGACACATCCAGACTTTTGATATAATGTGGGAAGACATTTTAAATTAGAGTAGATGATGTATTGATTTAATGATGCAAATGTGACTCTGTTTAAATTGTGAGGAAGTCAGATGAAAGCCAGCTGACAGTCAAGAGAGAGTTAACATTAAAGGGCCATTG
This sequence comes from Lates calcarifer, assembly GCF_001640805.2. NCBI lineage: Eukaryota > Metazoa > Chordata > Actinopteri > Centropomidae > Lates > Lates calcarifer. The sequence continues at coordinate 17,492,759 of NC_066845.1, forward strand.
TACTAAGGAAGGCATGATCAACACCAGAATGTATTCGATTTAACCAACCCTGTCATGAGTCAGCAGCTGTTCTTTTGTTTGCCTGATGGTATGTAAAGCGAGGCACTCTGAAAGTTGAACCATGCTAGGGTCTTCTCTACATTAGAGATTTGATTCATCACATTGACTCTGTATTTTTTCAGAGAGCTACCAACTATCAATATTCAGGAAGAGCTTCTTTTACAGTGCCATTCTTTCTATGTGACTTTGACTAACTTCACCCATCCTTTTTTATTGGACAGATGTACCAAAACTTCAGCCTCACCCTGGTTTAGAGAAGCCTGATGAAGACGAGGAAGAAGAGGAAGACAGTGAAGGAGGCGAGGAAGGTGGGAAGAAAAAGGTCCCGACAGGTTCTAAGTACAGGGTCCAGTCAGGCCCCCGAACACCAAACCCATATGCAGCTGACAACAGCAGCCTAATGTTTCCCATCCTTGTGGCGTTCGGGGTGTTCATCCCCACACTGTTCTGCCTTTGTCGGCTGTGAGCTCAAACTAGCGGTCGAGGAGATGTCAGGAGGACAAGACGGACGTGAGACTATGAAGGGAGAGAGAGAGGGAGAGAAGGGGGCTTGGGGGGTGGGGGGGGAGTCAAGGTGACAACAGCAGCACAGGTAAAAGCATACACACAGGAGAGAGTTGAAGGCTTGGAGAAAATCACAACGATGGAAGGAACAAAAACAGAAAATAACTTTTCGGAAAGCCACTGCAAGATGACAGCGAATTGTACCATTGAGGAAAAGGAGATGTAGGAAGTGTATGCTGCGCTTCTTTCTGAATGTGTTTCGCATCCACCTCTGCTGACCCTTTTGAACAATGTTAATCATTTACACTCAGAGACTGGGCAGGATTTACAGATGCCCGTCTTCACGGTTTGAAACCACATTTCAACAGCTAAGGGATGCTCAGGAGTGATTGGTCTGGGCCCGTTTTATAAACTAAAAGCATTGTTTTGTACTGGGTGTGGCAAAGAAGCACACTCTGTTTAACACTCCTGCTCAGCATCTGGTCAGACATGTCACTTTCAAATTGGAAATGGTGCTGCTTAGAAATTGGTTAAATAGATTAGAAACCATGAGTCAGACGGTTAGTGGAAATAACAGTTGCCATTCAAGAGGTTCCCATTTCTCGCAACTCGTTGCTTTTTTTTTGTGTCTGTCCACTCTAGTTAGTCCTGTGTTGATGTGCCATCATCTGTTTGCCATAAGGTGCTGAAAGGAGAAAGAAATTAGTGTTGAACCAGCTGTAGCTGGCAGGTTTATTCGCTATCTACTGTCTAACTTGGCTCGTCTTTACATAAATATAGGTTGGGTTTCAGAAATTTGTAAATGGAGGGCCTTACAAAGTGTCCTCAACAGTGATCACAAATTGAAAGTCCTTGTTGTTATTTTTTTTTTTCTAAGGATAGATCCATTTAAAATTTCAGACTTTACAAGGTGAGAATGTTGAACCTCCAACAGTTTCTTTCAGTGAGAGACACCGTACTTGCATTTAGTGAGAGGCAAAGTTTATGCTGTGAAATGCGAGTGAGTTCTGATCATTACATTGCTGTATTTTAGGTGATCTTTGCCTTTTCTATTCATTCATTAATTATGCATGCCTGCCTTTTTGTTTCACCAAAGAATGACTTTTTTGTTTGTTTAAAAGGAAAACATGGTGGCCTGTTTAAGTTGACAAGTAGCTTGCAAATTCGGTTTAACTGGGTTGGGCGTACAGTACGCTCACCACATAAAAGCAGTTGATTTAGTGGAACAGAGTTTTTCCACTTTTTACATCAGTGGCTAGACAGGGGTGATGGGAGGAGTGTGATATTTTTGTTCTCATAATTTGTTTTTATTTCAGACATTTTTGTTTTCCATTTAAACCAGAATGCTGTGTTGACTCTGATGGGCCATGAACTTCAGTCCATGTTACCTGATACTGAGAGAACAAGATTCCGCAGCTCAATGTTAATATAGTAAATTATGAGAATCTGTGCCAGTCAATGCACTTGTTTCATACAAAGTTGCTCTGTGTGCACCACAAGTTCATCCACCTGCAGTCAGAGATCAGAAAGCACAACATTAGTGTTAAGTAGAGAATCGTGTTTACGAGATGTTCTAGATCAACATTGGTTACATTTTTTCCTCAACTCTCTACACTCAGCCTTTTTCATATCTGTTGTCTTAAAACTTTTTAACATGGACTGAACCATTTTGTTAATTCATTGTGAACTTCCAGTGCAATTAAGCTACATGTTCCGGTCCTTGAATTGATTGAACAAACTGGGGATAAAACATCTTTGAGCCTTTTGTTTATTGTTTTTTGTTTTTGTTTTTCTACATGGCCATATTATCAGAGTCCACTTTAACTGTGTTTTAGTCTAAGCTTTTGGACAATGATATCCTTTTCTGCTTTCCATGAGAACTGAAAAGCAGCTCTGTTCTTCATTTTTAGTAGAGTTGTGTCGTGAACCCTCCTATTTATGTATCTAGTTACCTCCCTTAAGTGCTTAGCTCTACTCCAAGGACAATTTTGTAACTTTGCCTGTTTCACTAATGCGTCTTAAATGTCATCCCCCCTCCCTCCCACCAGTATTGCTGTTGCCATATGCAGTACTTGAAAAACGGTTAATAATTCAGGTGTTGTGGATCCTCCCTCTCTCCTCAGTTCTCCTTCCCTTTTTGATTGATGGTGGGCAAGAAGTCAGTGCCAGAAAATATTCAGATAGTTGTTGGCAGTTTTTGGGGTTTCTGTTGTTTTTTGTTTTTGTTTTTGTTTTGTTGTAAATTCAACTCATATTTAAGACATATAAGCACCTTTTTTGTTTTTTTTCCTCTAAAAAAATGCAAAAAGTTCATTTAATTCAGCACCAAAGTCACCGTCTACACAGTTGCGTGTGTATATAAGGTACCGGATCACACTTTTTATTGTGTGATGACAGTTTTGATCTCATCACTTTTGTGTTGTAGCTGAGGTGTTAGGGGTTTTTTTGTTTTGTTTTGTTTTTTTTCTTGTGAGGAAGACTTTGTGGCCTTTCTTCTGGGGGAGGAACGGTTGTTGGTACAGAGTATAAAAAAAACATTTAACGGGGCAGCCAGATGAACTGACTGTCAAAAAAGTCAAATAAATGAGATTATGTCTGAAAATGTGGGATCTTCCATTCTATTATATATAATTTAAATCAGAGTGGGGCTGATCTGGAGATATTTTATAATACGCTTGGATTTGTATGTTTGAATTTTTTCCTCAGGATCTGTTTTGTTTTTGAGTTTTTAAAATGTGATATTTTATTGGTGTGACATTTTGCACTGCCTCATGTATTTTAAAATCGTCATTTTTGAGTGTGTGTGTGTGTGTTTGTCTTTGTTGCCTTGAATTATTGAATACAACGTGCTTTACCATCATTCGCCTTGAGGTTGCTCTTTTGTTGGGTTATATCAAACTAGCCTCTTTGTTTTTTCTTCTTCTCTGTTCAGCACACTTTTCAGGGCTAGATTTTCATTCCACATAAACAGCTCTTGTTAGGTCAGTAGAATTAATATATCTTTGAGTTTGTTGTCAATTTCAGCTTTTCAAGGAGCAAAGCCAGTCAAAAACTAATTAATGTTTGAGAGATCTGTGTGAAATATAAATGTCCAGCACTTGTTTCATACAGTCTTACCTCTAATGTGTTTTTAGCTCCTCACCAGCCTTTTTTGGACCTGTTGTCAGTACATCTCACAACTGAATGAACTGGAGTGGAATGAAGATCTGCTCTCAGTGTTTTTTGTTGTTGTGTTTTTCACGAGAACCAAAGAATTGCTGTCATTCCATCCAAATTCTTTAACACAGTGTCCTGACATGACGCTAAAGGTTCTTGTTTTCTTTCATCCTTTTTTTTTCTCCCGCCTGGTGAAGCAGTGAATAAACCAGGGGAAGCAAAACATGTCATCTGATTTGCCACCACTAATTATCCACCTGCCACAATGCCAATCTTCTTAAAATATCCATCCCTAAAAGTCATTTTTAATTGCTCTGTAATTAATGTAAATTTGTTTTTGAGATTTCAGCTTGATGATGTTTTTTTTTCTCTTCCTTGTGTCTCATTTTCAAAGCAGCTGAAAATGTGAGATGAATTTTAAACAGACAAAATTCGAACAGCAGAACGTCAGCCAGCTTCGGCCATCGTTCCAGGCAGCGGACCGCGTACACAAACAAACAGTGAGGTCTGCCACTGATCACACAGTGTGAGTGTGTGAGACAGAATGAGTGTGTGTTTAAATAGGAGTCCTACTGTATAGATATACACGTGTTGGATAAAGAAGCGCTCTTCTGGGGGCTGTAGGCAGCAGCAGGTGGGCTGAAAAAATGTATCCAAGACCCCTGGTTTAACTCAGATGTGGCATACGTCTGCAAAATGAGAAATGCTGATAAATGCTGTCTCTTTTTAATAAATGTGCTATTTTATCAGAATGTGTTGCTGCTGTTCTTCGACTCCCAACATCCCTGTGTTAAAGTGCTTCGTGGGATCATTTGGTATCTAACAGTAGTCTTGTGTTAAATTTGATTCATCTTTTGACAAGTACTGTGCCTGTGACCAATCCATAGTATCCAAAGTGGGAAGCACTTTAGAACTATGCAGTTTTGTGAATGCTTACATACCTTGAAACTCTTAACAGTCTAACAATATTTCCAGAGCAGTCACAGCTAAGTTCAGCAGGGTCACAGCAACATGTACAGGCCCTGTGTTTGTCCAGGTGTTGTTTTTTTTGCCACTGTTTCCCACCAACTGTGAAAACTACTTTAAATAGAAGCACATATCTCAAAGGTGCTGGGAAACACAGCTGAACAGAGCAGATGAACCACATCCACTAACTTGAGGTGTCTACACACTGTTGTCAAGATCCATTGTTAGATTGTTAGAGTTTTAATAACCAAAGAATGACTCCATAAACTTACAGCATATCATATTCACTATTTACAAATTTATATATATATATTTTACAAAACATAACATTCATAAATTAATAGATTTGACATTCAAGTGCATCATTTCCTTCTATAAGTTGTTCAACAGATAAAATGTTTTCATGCAGAACACAGTCCAGTCTCCAGTTTGACTTCATCTGTAGTACAGAGCCATGAAAGGTGTGTGCGAGAGGTGAACGCCACTGCCCTCACAGGACATCCCAACTCCGGCCTGACTGCAGCCCAGGATCAAGCCCAGCTCCAGGGTAGGCAGCGCTTTGGCCACCCCATCCCCCCAGGCGTCGCCGTCTGTGTCCTGCAGAGTGCGAGGAGCTGGCTTTTCTCCTGGTGGGGAAGAAAACACCACCCGCCGCATGTTCACCAAGCTGGGACCCCCCCCGGCACCACCTGCCGCCTCCTGCAGGCTCTGGAAAAGGAACAGCAGATCCACTCTCAGCTCCACCGTGCTGCCCCGCAACCACAAACCGTACCTAAAAGAGGTGAGAGATAAAAGAGTTTTAACCAGGCCTGAGTTTGAACAGTGAATTAGTAAAAGTATATGACATACTGAGAGTAATGTTCTAACCTTGTAGGGAGGCCATGCTTTGCCATGAATGGAAGCACAGGGTGGACATCCAGGTGCTGCGGGTTGGAGAGTTGAAGGTGAAGCTCTGCTCTTGTAACTGTCAACAATAAAATATCCTTGGTGAGGAGAAACTCTACACCTGTATCTGGGGAGAAGCAGAAGAAGAGGCAGCCATGAAGTCTGTCACAGAACAAGCATTTTTCATATCACAGAGCAGCACATACACTCCTGTCAGGCTCCATTCTGGTTAATCCCAGGGATCTGAAAAGACTCTCTACCACAGAGGTGATGTTTTCATTCCTAAAACCTTGTTAATCTGTCAGCAGGACATCTCAACAATTCTTGGAGGGGACATTAAGCCAGCTGAGACTCATTTATATGCAGATAACACAGTCCTCTATACAGCTGTATTAATCAAGCTATTAATGTTCTCCAAACTGCTTTTTCACTTCTACAGCTTATGATGTTCCTGCAGTGTCACTCTTTCAGCACTACTGGGTGGACTTTGCTGAGTGTAAATGGCATCTTGCATGTGTGTATATTCAAAAGTCATTTTTGGGAAACAAGTTTTATCTTTAGTTCTAGGTGGCTACACCATATCTGAATTTTGCTAGTGAGTGTTGTTCACCACTGTAAAAAGGGTTTGTGCTCTGAAACCCTGTAGACTGGTTGGTGTGTTTTGCACTACAGTCCTCCTGTGGTTACAGTAGCTAATTCCATGTGTCTTTGAGCCACATTTAGTGGCATTAACTTTTAAAGATCTTCATTTTTCTGGCTGAGCCCTGCGGCCCATCAGGCGCCCTGCCCATGCATTTCTTTGTAAATCACTCCAGACCAACCCAACACAACCAACACATTTAAGATCTGGAGTAGAAGAGGAAAGTTTATTAGAATAAAGCATAGATCTATATAGTCTTACCTCCTCTCAAGCGACCTTGAATCCCTTTTACGCTTCTGCAGTTAAGTCCCTCCTGACAGCAATGGTAAACCCGTCGCACAAAGCTAAAAAGAGATTTCCCTGGGAAGACCAGGCCCCAGGAGGCTCCCGGAGAAAAAGGCCCAACACGGAGTTGCAACATTGTTGCGTTATCCTCAGGAGCTGGTTGTGTGTTTTCCAGCCAAGGTGCTGCCAGCTCCGTGCATCGCTCCCGGTGCGCCCCTTCGATCCCGCGCCTCCACCGCCTCAGCGCGTCCGTGCGTAAAGTTTGTCCGGAGGACTCAGGTTCAGTTTCCGGCGACTGTGATACAATTCCCAGCGTGTCTACCGCGCGAGCAAATACTCCAATGTCACTTGTCATCACCGAGAGAAGAAATAGAGCAATCCAAATACAGTGCGAGGAGGCCATGGTGAGATTTCTAAATCCTGACCTTTGGATCTTCACGCATGAGCAGCAGGCAGCTTTTCTGTGGTGCCAGCTCTTCGGTTTGCGTGCTATATACCCCACTGACAATGGGGACATCTTACCACTTAGAATTTGAATCCTGACCCTCCTCACAGTCCCTGCCCCTCTTTTGTCCGTACCTTTAACCACCCATTTGCCCCCCGCTACTTTCTTTTAATGCGCCTGCATAATGAGGCGCCCCGAAGAGCGCCGACCCCAACCATTCAAATTCAACTACTCAGCTAATGACTCTAATTACTCCATATTTGGATCATCAGGAACGAGCTCATTTACAACACACGTAGCACAGACACATTGGGACAGAACATGAATAATAACATTTTATGAGCATGTGTGTGACTTTGCGCACGCCATCCTTCAGTCAGATGTAACCATTCTGAAACGAGGCATTAAGCCTGGGGTGGAGAACGACGGGGGCCAGATTGCAGGGTCACATGTATGCCGCTGATGGCCCTAATAAGACCGTGTAGCCCCTGTGGTTTTTACACAAGCGTTTACAGAAGTAGCTCACGTAAGACTCAAAACTGAGAGGATCGTGTATTCATTTAATTTCCACTAATAATGCACCACAGCGAATCTCTTCTCAGAATTCAGACATTTTGTAACAAATGACACATCATTGAGTGGGGGCGGGGGGCGGGGGGGGACGACTGTAGATCTAGTAGCCGAATAGTTAAATACATTTTTTTTGTTAACAAAGAGTTGATTTGAAATAAATAGACATTTTTATAAAAGTTTTTTAAAGATTATTTTAGAAATGTATGTAAAATACCAACACAGTTTTGCAGTATACAGGAAAGGCACTAGTCTAAATTTGTTTTTAAATGAATAAATAGAATGAGGAGGAATTATTACATTAACTGCATTCAGGACATGACTGAACTTAAAATATGTCTAAAGTGAGAAGGCTGCAAAATGTGTGCAGGAGCTTAAAATTGTGGTTGATACAAAGAGCATTGGGTTTTAGCATAACAGAAATAAAATGTGGACAAATTGTACTCAGGTAAAAAACTACAACTATGACTAAAACCTCATGAAACATAACCTGCCAAAACCTTAACAAAAGACATTATTCAAAACTTATTTTCATAGCAAATAGTGATGATATAAATAGAAAAAAATGTTGTGCATAAAAACATCATATGCACATATACAAGCTGTTGTGGGAACCAGATAACCACAGCAGTGACCAAAAACAGAGGAAACTTTTAATCCTATTTCTTTTCTCAAATCTTCTGTGTTGATTTTTAAGTTATTCACAGGACAATTCTTCATTAAATAAGTTGTGTGAGAGCAGATGTCTCACTCACAGCAGGTTGACCCCGTGTTTCAGTAGTCTGTGTCGGGCCTTGCTGGGCAGCGAGAAAGCGCTGTCCTGGTGGTTAGGGATGCCGGAGTTTCTCAGTGATCCCCCGTGCTGCTGGAAGTAAGTCTCCTGGGCCACGCTGCGGGTTCCATAAACAGCAGCGCCGGCACTCCTGCAGTGAAAGTGTCACAGGCATTTACATTTCAAGCATGTGGGATGACGACATGCAACCGAAAAGAGCAGAGTGACACGATAAATGAGACCACAGAGCAACAATAAGGTTTTCTTCTCTGGTAAATGTGAGTTGTTGCAGTGCGATCGATGAAAGTAAAGGAAAAACACATTGAAGGGATGTGATGATAAACATGATGAACTGACCAACCCCCACCCCCAACTTCTCCTTGAGGAGCCATGAAAGGTACGAGAAACCCCCCTCCTCACCCCCACAACCACCACCGTGTCACTGCCATACTGACCTGATAATAGCCTCCTGCAGAGTCTCAGTGTTACAGAAATGTGAGTGAAGAAGTGATGTGGCTCGGACAAAAGGATGCTCCAGGGCTCCCCCTGGTCGACCAGACAGGTTGGCTGCGGAGACACACAATAACGGTGGCGCATTAACCTGGACAGGCATGCCTGCTGCACAAAAGGAATGCTGATCACAGTCTCACTAATTAGCAGTTAGCTCATGCAAAGACAAATATAGACGACCAAACCACACCCCAGGTAGCGACGACAGGACTTATACTCGCTCTAGCAGAAAAGGGGGAACTGGAAGAATGGGAGTCTTACTTGTCAATGTGCTCTGAGTGCAGTCAAAATGGGCAAAGATGTAGGCTCCTGGAGCACCTGGGGCCCCTGGAGAGATAGTTCTCAGATGGGCCTCCAGTCCATTGAGTGATGCCAGGCTGCTGTGATACTGGATACAAAACCATAAAGGGCGAATCAAATATTTGCATTACAAAGGCAAATTAGTGCACTCATGCACTTAAATTCAAATTCTTCTGAGTCACAGCTGGTGGATTATAGAGGTAGACATTGTAATGTATTACATCAGCTGTGTCATGAAGCTTCTTTTTGTTCCACTCATCAAAAGAGCTAAGGTCACAGAGTTTCAGTATGAAAATGTGACAAAGACAGCTGAAATCTGTTATGAGCAGGGTTGCTTTTGTTTCTCACCACTTCCTCCATAGAGGCTGTGTCACTCAAGAAGTGAGGCTCCACCAGCAGGGCCAGCACCAAGCCTTTAACCCGGTGCAGGTACAGCGTCATGGGGATCAGCGGACTCTCCTCTGGGTTGTCAACAGAACCAGAGCAAGGAGGAGGATGTCGCACCTCCTCCTTGTGACCTTGTGCACTCCCACAGCCAACTCCACCATCTCCCACCACCTTATCATCATGTGTTTCCTCACTGCCGGACTCAATCCCTCGAAAGTCGAACACCGTCCCACAAGCATCTCCTCCACCTCCGTTGAGGTGGGACACCGAGCCATCTCCTTTGCTATGTATCTGGCTGTCTCCTCCTCCATTGCTGTGAAAGCTCTGATAATATGACTCCTCCAGCACTTCATCCTCAGCTTCACGGGAGTGTTTTCCATTTGAGAAAGGAAGCTTGAGGGACTGTGGTGAGGGGTTAACTGGGTCAGCGGTGTTCTGTAATGGAGATGGGCTAAACACAGAGTTATCTGATTCTGACAAGCAAGGGCTGCAGGACACCTTCTGGGGAGACTGGGAGGGACCTGGATCAGATGAGTCTGACTCAGTGGAGGCCATGTCAGATAATGTTCTTGACAGGCGGGTCTTCTTCAGGGGGGCATCTTTGCGTGGAGTAGAATGGGAACTGAAGGGTGGAAAACATTTTGAGACAGTCAGATATATCTGGCGATGTTATCCAAGCATCCTGTTTTAAGCAGGTTTTGTCAGTTCAATACTTCCTGTATGCAAAGTAAGTGACTCTCAAGAAGGGAAGACACTACCTGAAATCTTTGTCAACAGGAGCGGACTGCAGGTACTGGAGTTCAGACATGGTCAGGAACACTGTAGTGGAGCTGACAGCAGCACCGAATGAGCTGGAGGTGCTCGGTCCATTGGGCTTCTGGGCCTAAATCAAAATTTAAAAAACTGGCCTGTTAAAGAAATAGTTCAACATATTTGGAAATAAGCTTATTTGGTGTATGGTGTACCAAATAAGCACACTTCTAGTGCAGAGAGTTAGATGAGGACATCAACTTGATGTAAACATGCGAATAAAGTTCCCAAACAGTTTTTATTTGGAAAAATAAGTGAAATAAAATAAATATGAAGCTGGAGCCAACAGTCAATTAGCTTAACTTAGTACAAAGAATGCAAATAGGAACAAACTGTTGACCTGGCTTTGTCCAGAGGTAGCAGAGGCTGTCCAGTAACAAATCTAAAGTAGTCTAAGACATAGGCCACTATATGCTCTTTTGAGGAGGGTCAGGATTAAAATTCTTAGTGGAAAGCTGTCCTCATTGTCAGTGGAGTATACAGCAGGCAGGAAAATATTTGGACTAAATTTCACGTCCTACCTTGGTGTACGTTTCACTCTCATGAACCATGACCTTCATTGTAAGCTCTGGAGACATCTGTGTGCTCACAACGCTGAGGAGGAAAGGCAGGAAAATTCTGGTTTTATACTGTGCTGCTTACAAAAAAAAACTATCCCACTGAGAGATGGATAATGTCAAAATGTCAGCCTACCTCCCTCTGAAAAGAATACAGCCGGCTAACACTAGAGGGCAGCGCTGACAGGCCTGAAGAATGAGGGCCGCTTTGAGCAGCAGAAGTGGGTCGACCTGAGAACAAAAATTCAATTTGTCACCAGCCTGTGTAACAAGTCGTGAGATAATAACTTTATCCATTCAATTATTACAGAAAGAGACTTATGCAAATAAAATATTATATAAATATAAAATATTATATAATAATAAATTATTTAAGTGGTTATATCATCTATCATGTGACAGACTTATCTGCATGAAACAACAGGATTTGTTTTAAAAGTAGCACATTTTGTCCATTATAATTTGACCTTTCACGGTCACAGGCCACAAATATCCAGGATTTACTGGCACTGGATTTGTGCACATCAAAACTGATTCTCTAGGTACAGTAAAAATGCAGAAATTAGCCTCTGCATGTTTGTTAGTGAGGGCTTACACAATACCACAGGACATTGTGACATAGCCATATCCTGTCTGAAGACATCTATATACAGCAGCAGCATTAAAGAAGCCACTGCAGGTTAAATGCAGAAGTCTGTTTTTTGTACATACATTAGTAGAGTCGATGGTCCTTAAACAGCAGAAGATGCGATGAAGCTCTGAGGATCCTGACTGCAGGTGTGAGAGATACTGAGCCCATCGAGCAGCCAAAGTTTCCCGACTGTTGAGCTACAGCACAAAGCAAAGTTCAAATGACAACATGCAGATGCAGAGATGGACATAGTACTTCTGGTTTCAAATGTTTTGATGTTTTTTTTTCCATTTGTTTTTTTTATTACAGTACAAATCATTTTGAATTTCATTCTGAGGCAGCCCAGACTTTCAAAATACAAGCCTTCTGTAGAACTGTTCAGATAAGTGGAGACTGCACCTGGTAGCTCTCTCGGACAGAACCATTGTAGAAACAATAAAGATCTATTAACTGATCCAGGAGCTCACAGACACTGATGGTGGGGACCTCCACTGAGCAGCCCAGAGCCTGGGAGGAAAAAAGAGAAAAGGACCATATCCCCAAAAATAACCGTCAGAGACTCATATTCAGGTCAAAACAAAGTCATCTTGAAAAGTTACAGCTGGACCACCTGTGCGAGCACTCACCCAGAAGAAGTCATCTCTCATGCGGATGGCATACTTGTTGCGGCTTAGCCTCAGCACACGAACAGGAGAGGAGGAAAGCTCAGAGACACAGCGGGCTACGCCAGCAAGCTGTCCACACAGCAGCTCCTGTTTATCTAAAGGAGTCTGAAGGAAGTACACAAAGAAGTGGTTAACTTTAAGGTCACAGAACTATAATCTGTGGATTAAAAGATAAACATGCAAACAAGCACTGGAGAATCATTATTCTACTCAACATACATCCACCCACAACACAACCAAAGGTGTAACTTGCAACAGTTTGTCAGAACCAAACCTCTTCAGGATAGAAGTAGCAGATTCCCTCTCTTGTGGGGTCACCCTCTCCTTTGACCTTAGATCCATCATAGAGGAAGAAATAATTACACCTGCAAAATAAATATTCAAATAAATGTCTAGAGTCTGAGAACTGTGGTTTACCTCGATAGAAAAAAGACTTATTTCTATGCTTGACAAGAGATGTTAAACATATACTGAAGTTGCTGTTGTGATACTTCAGGTGTAGCAGAAAAAAACAGCAAGCTAAGCTGTGAATACCAGCACACTCAGTATAATACATATCAGGATTCATCAGCAACATGTAAGTTTGATTTTCATTAACAATCATCTTTGTTTAGGGGCTGGAGAATAGGGCAGAGAGCAGGTATGAAGAGAGACTGGCTTGGTTTTAGACAGGAGCATGTTTGTAGTCCATGCTGCAGGCAGCAGCTTGTTTCTGTATTTCAACACCAAGCAGACTGCATCTCACCTCCTTATTAACTCAGACATGTCCGACACAAAAACCAGGAAAAGCAAAACGTTCTTCCGTCATCAGTTATCTTGTATCCAGGTATTCCCACTACAGCAGGCTGTAGGTGCACTCAAACAAAAAGTAGAACTTGATGTTTCAGCTGCGGATCCGAGTCAGATGTTTCAAATCCTCCAACACACCGCAGACTGTCAGCTGCGAGGGACATTTAACAACAACAAGTTTTACATGTTAAACACTGACAGCGACGGCTACTGTTTTCGGGCGCTGTTTATACTCCGTTCGCCCCTAAAATGAATCAGCCTGACAGAGCCGCTGCAACCTGAGGAATGCGGGTCAACTTTGGTCACACGTAGTGGAAGTCATGTGAAAGTATGGCAAGCTCAGTGGGACAAACTAGCGCGCTGTTCAGAAACACTCAACGAGCCTTGCAAAACCACTACTACTTAATTTACTCAAGTAAAAATAACACTTAATAATGTCCAGCCGAGTAAATATCCTGCTGTCACTATTTTAGTGAAGAATAAACCGTCAGTGTGTCAGTGTGATAAATGATGTATTATTTACTGTGTATGCAGCTGATTGAAGTGGAGCTAAATTAACTGATAATTAATTAATAGTGTTTTATTAAATGGTCAAGCAGAATTTAAAAAAAAATGTCAGCAGTCAGAAATGCAATGGACAGTGATGTATAAATTCTCCGTTTAAATGAATGAATGACGTGTATATAAGTAGCCTATGTATATAAATTACCTGTTACGATGATGATGATTGATATTATTGTTATTATCATTAGTAGCAGCAGCAGCAGCAGTAGTAGGAGGAGGAGGAGGAGGAGGAGGAAGCAAACATTATTAGTTTTGTGACCAAATAGTTAGATCCTGCCTTTATTTAATCCCTCTGAAACATCTGTGATAGTTTCATATCTGTCCTGGAAGGAAATGTTGCACTTAGAACTGCAGACGCTGATGTTGCAGGAATGTAAAAAGATCAGAATATTAATTCTGCATGCAACAGCCTAGATATAGGTGGAGGGTTTTAACCACGATCAGCTACATCATTCAACTCTGGTCAGCTGCTTTAAGTTCTTCTTTTAACCTGAAAGGTAAAAGACTCAGTCCTTCAAGTCTTCGGAAGATAAAGATAAAGATAGATAAAGAAATAACAGTGAACAAATCAAATGTCACCTGTTTAAATTAGGCTTTCTATAATCGTTTAATCGCCTGTAGCCTACATAAATTGCCCAGTCAAGAGAAGTATAAAATTCATGGAATGTCACACTGATTATATGTCGTTATTAGTGGCAACAGACGGCATTAAACGGAAGTTTTAAGTGTATTATTCCCTCTGAAGCCATGATAAATCCTAATTTCAGTGTTCGATTGAGGACGTCTGATGGAGTTGACCGTGAGCGCGCACAGCTCTGTCAGCCAATGGCTGCATTAAAGCTCGATTAAACTAGAATCGGCTGCTCGGGAGATAGGCATGCGGATATGTTACATCTACTCTAAGTACAAGACCCACGTTTATGTACCAGATTGACTCTTTGGGAGGGAATTTGTGTTCCCAATAAATCGCAATCAGTCCGCCATTTTGAAACCTCCGTGCAGGGCCGTGCGTGAATGCAGAGCACTGTGCGCTGCAGAGCCGCAGGAGGACGTCCAGACCTCTCTGACAGGAACCTGCTGCTGCCGCTTAAGACCTGCTATGGACACACAATCTGTGTAGGATTTCACAATACAAATGGCTTTATCGAACAGCATCTATTTTCTAAAACACTAATCTTACAGAAGATAAATGTCAACAGTTTAGTCAGACTTGTTGAAGCATTTTTAACTTCTACCCCCAACCAACATCATATTTACAGATTTTTAGAATGAATGTAGAATGTACCTGTATTATGCACTATACATGTTGATACGACCTTAAGCACTTTGCGGATCACACATTAAACAAAGAACAGTTTTATTGTTTCCCAGTAAGACCCTTGAGATAAATTATCTTGTTTTACATGTCACAAACTATTCTGTATTGTACTGGGTGCATACAAAAATAATTAATAAATACATAGTCGAACACAATAAAGACAAAAACAGAAATAATAAACAAAATCAACAACTGCACTAATTTATAAATATATTAAAATAATTAGAATACCACATTGATTTTAAATATGACAAAAGGCTGTTTTTCAATAATCAAAGAGACTATAGGTGTGATGATAAAATGAGTCTAAACTTTAGAGAAGAGTGCTTTTTACCTCTTTCTTTGCAAAAAAAAAAAAAACAGCAATTTCTTGGTATTTAAAGACAGAGATAATTATAGAAAGATTTTTTACTGTGTAAATGCACAGGTGACTTAGTGTCACACGTTGGAGCAGTGATACCATCGTGAAATCAATTTCAATTTGTTTTTTCTGTGCTGTTTTTCTTGTGCTGAATTTGCGAAAAGACCAGACTGAATGGAGGAAAAGCAGGGATGCTGTTAAGTGTCAGTTGATGTCTATCACTGACAGACCTCAGCCTGTCAATGATAGCCAAATATATAAGATAAATATAATGACTTTTGTTATGTTGTCTCCTGAAATTACAGGACTATGTGTTGTGTGTCTATAGTTGGTTTTTCTGTCTGTATATTATAAAGTATTGTGTCTTTGTCTGTCTTTTTCTTAAGCCGAAAGCTACCAAACAAAATTTTGTTATGTGTATGCATAATGACAATAAAGAATTCTTGATTCTTGAAGAGCAGAGAAACCGCTCCTACACTACTCATCTGATGTGGGTATTAGTGCCCTCATATTAGAGCCATTCATTGTTTCATTCATTCATTCATTTCAAATGCAGTGTGCAGTGAGTACAGAGCCAAAACAACCAAAGTGTGTCAGTGCTCTGTAACTCATGTGATAATGGAATCCTCCTGGGGCGCAGGGTTACATGGCCGCTCTACAGGGGCTCCACTCACAAGCCCCTTTTCATAACCCTCCCACCTTGAGCCCTCAGTGGGCCTCAAACCAGCTTTGAGGGCAACTCCTGCCAAAACAATGCTGGGATAGGAATGACCTTTGGGCTGTCACAGTCTGAGGATTGCACTGGATACCCTCTGTGCTGCTGCTTGTGTGGAGCTGTACAGCACAATATTGCAACAGTGAGAAAGGGTCCATCATAGTGTTGCAAACTTGACCAACCTAATGCATTAATGAGAGACAGAGCTGTTCACAACTGCTGTTAAATCCCCAACCCACACTCTACACTCTACACCATTAGGTAAGGAAAAATATGACTGTATGTGATATAACTGAAATAATTTATTCCAACTGTCTAACCTAAGTAAATCAAACTTTAAGTTATAATAATAATAGGATAATAACACTAACATCTTTCTGCATGGTCACAACAGCTGCTTATCAAGTAATAAGATTTCTTTTTCCAATTTCTTCATTTTAAGTGCTCTGTATGCCATCTGTTGGTCTCGGTTCTCTATCTCCTTTTTGAGGTAGCAGCAGTAAAGGGCCTTTATGTCTTCTGTTTGCTTCTGCAAAAGAAATTAAACAACACATGTTCTCATATGGTTCTTATTCTCTGTCATTACCATGGCCCACTATTGACACACAAACCTCACCTCTGCACTTCTTCCACCGGTTGTAGCACATGCTGAGCTGGACCTTTCCTGGAAGCTGCTACTGTGCACATCCTGTAAACAATAATCAAGTCCATGTGCTAAGCTTTAAAGGGCTGATGGCAAATAGCTGAAAAAAAAAAACCAAAAAGAAAAGGCATCTTTAGAAGAACTTACCCCTTCAAAATGTGCATCACTGACGTCTGTCTCATCGCTGCTCAAGCTCTCTGGTTCAGTCTTTGTTACAGGCAGGAGGAGCACAGGATGACCTGACACTGCAGTGGTGGTATCAACATTAAATTAAGCTTTGTGGTAAATTCCAGAAGGACTTTAGTGAAAGTACAACTACACCTACCACTGATAAAAGAGCTGTCAGTTCCAGTCATTGGCTCAATACAGGCACCCCCAGGGAGGACCTCCACTCTCAGCCTGTTGTCTTTATGCAGCAGCACATCCTCCTCAGCAGAAGTCAGTGATGGGGTTGCTGACCCCCCCTCGTTCCTCAACACCTCGACCCTTCGTCTTTTTGCTGCACAAGGATAGATCAGTAAAGTTAAACATTCTCATGGACATTACATTACAGTGATGAATGTAGACTTAGAATAAGTGGGGCAATGAGTTTTCAGATCTTGCAATGCCACAGTGTAAAAACACTCGATTAAAGATCCTGCATTCAAAAACCTAAACACAACTACATGAGTATTATCAGCAAAATGTATTTAAAGTATTAAAGTTAAAGTCATTATGCAGCAGAATGACTCCTGTTAGAGCTTTATTATTCTATAATATACTATTGAATCAATTTTACTGATGTATAGTTATGTAAGAAGAATTTTAATGCATCATTAAATTGAGGTGTAACTACTTTTAACTTCTTTTTGCACTGTTGGGTAATTTATAACAATGCATTATATTTCAGCTGGGTAAATATATTGGAATGAAAAGTCCAATATTTGCCTATGAAATGTATTGAAGTAAACAGTATCAGGAGTACAGTACAGTATTTGAGTAAATGTTATTTGCTTATACCTGTTTGCACTATGTTTTTGTGTTTGACTTTCACTTGCTGCCATGTCCTTTTGTAGCCGCTGTCTGATACCCTGTGAATCATGGAAATTAATAACATGATTATTCTCTAGTACACATACATTATCATCAATACCTGACTAATATTATGAATTGACTTTGGCTGGCTACAATAGAGTCTTACGCATTGATTTTATCAGCAATTCTCTGCCAGGCTTCCTCTCTCAGTTTTGAGGCGCTTGTAGTGTTGGACTTGGCTGTCAGTATCTCTCTTTCTTCTTCATACAACTTCAGAATGAGTTCCTGCTCTTTAGAGCTGAAAAAATGTGCCCTCTCATGTTTTTTCATCATCTGAAAATCTATAAACACACAAAAATAAATGCGCTGTAAATATAGATTCACGAGAGTCAAATGTGTTACTGTATTTGTATAGTTTATTGTGTTATTAGCTCTTGATCAAGGTCTCCTCACCTCTGTCTGTGTACATGAACTGTGATCCGGGTTTCGGCGTGCGATTGGTATCCCCTTTATGGCGGAGCGGGTGCGCGCAGTTATCCGAGATGTTTGAATGCTAGATTTAGTAATCAAATCGTAATCCACGGTCGTGAAACAAAATAAACCCGAGCTGATTCGACGCAATGGTTAGTTATGACACGAGTCACATCATCAATAACGGACTAGGCGACGGAAATGGGGAAAAGATAAGCGATGCCATGAAGCTGGAAATCAGCGAGCTTTGTTAACCCAGGATTTTCTAATTCGGTTTATGGCGCGTTCACGTGAAAGAGGTGGAGTCTAAAACAAACACCGAGTCACGTGTTACAGCTACGGTAACAGGTCTGGAGTATAATGACAGATGAGATTGTTCCACCTGGGAAATTTGGTAAAGAGACAGTTATTATGTGGAATAGCAGATACTGTGATAAGCAAACAATTAAACTGCCCAAAAAGAACAGATACACGTATTGTATATTTTCTGTTTGGCCTGTTGGCACATCAAGCAGCCAGGCCTAGACTTTAATGGGTATAAGACATAAGTGGATGGGTGTAAATTAAATCAGTGATGGCTGAATTAATTTAGCTGCTCCAGATTCAGGCTCTTGATGTTCTGGTTTATTGGGACACATGAATAGAATAATGTAATATAATAAATGTTGTTAGTAACACCTGTGTTTTTTTCCTTTTATGTCAAGACAAAATATCTGCTGTGGAAAAGGCATATTTGACTTCAAGAGTTGTTTTTCCCCCCTCTGAACATTATTTTTGTATAATGATCAGCAAAACATAAAATTAGTAAAGAATACAATACAGTGAGTGAGCATTATAGTGGGAAATGGACTATTCACATTGAGATGCACTGTGTGAAATCACCTGTGTGGGTGGACTGGGGGTGTGCAGTGTCATATAAGATCTAATCATTTCAATTAATTCATTAAAATTCAAAGAGATGTAAAGGCAAGACTGGTTATACTATGGGAACTTGTTAACCCATACACTAGTGCATAGCCCTTTTTTACAGCAAACATTTTGACATGTCAGTACAAGGAAAGCAGTTGTTACTAATAACATTACCATAGCCTCTCTAAAATCTAAAGTGTTGCAGTGCGAGGCACCATGTCAGTGAGCCAGCATGCACAATACCCTGAAACTGAAGCAACTAAATGCAATTCAGTCATCTCTTTATTATTTATGTTGTTTTTCATGTTGTGACATGTTAAAATGTCTCCTGTGAAAAAGGTTTATTCATATTCTTGAATACAAACTACATCACACCAACAGGCAGAAGAAATAAAACATGAATTGAGGTAATAGTTACTTTATTTAAGTTAAATCAGTTTAAGCTGACATTTTGTTTAATGGTCCAGAACAAAGGAAACTGTTGGTTTTGGTGCCCCGTGTTGAGAGCACAGAGGTAAGTAAACAAAAATGAAAAGAGTAAACTGTGAATAGGAGTGTGGTCCAGTAACATGCTGAGGGACTGGTCCCAGTTATGAGATCTTGAGGGAGGATTTACTCATCGACATCCTCATAGCCGTCAGGAAGGGCATTCACATGTGGGTTGTGGAAAAGGGTTTTGTTGCCATCTCCCCAAGGGAAAGGCTGTGAGAAGAAAAAACACGACAACACATAATTAAGTACAAATACAAATAAAAAATAGACACTTTAGACAGAAAATTTGCAATGTGAATTATTTAAGTCACAAAGTCAGACCTTGGAGCGAAGACGAAGGTGGCTGTAAGCGATAAACTCTGGCCGTTCATGGCCATGATGCTGCTGCTGTCTCAGGTACATGTTCAACAGGCAGACCGCAACACCAGGCAGGGCAACCACAAAAGAGAGCATCCTCCATTTCTCAGCTGGAAGAGAAAGACAATAACAATTAGCCTAATAAACAATGCAATTACATCTCCTGACACTAGGACTGATGAGAATTAAAGTGCTCTTTAGACATAAGATGCAACCTTAGGACATGAGAAAATTAAGTTTCTGATGTTGATGACCATACACCCACAAAGTTGTACATCTGGTTGTGAGGTGTTATGCTACTACCTCCAGTGTGCTCTTTACCATGACTAAATGTGGGATATCACCTGTTTACATCACTGGAAGATACTATCAGTAACTATACACAAAGGAAAGGACAATTAACAGCAGATTTATGAACCCTGTTTGGCTTTTGAAAGATAATGCAAATGGTACTGTAGTGGAAAGTTACCAGATTCAGTCTCTTGCCTCCCAATTAAACTTCATCCCAAACAAAACCATAAAAAAAATCAAACAAGTTAGAAATCGTTAGACACATATGGACAAACTTAATCAATGTTAGAGTGGATTAACAATCAAAATAGTACACTTTCCATTCTCCTTACCCACAAAGAAACAGTATCTGCATGTGTGATGCAAAATGTTTTATATTTTCATTTTCGAACAGGATCATCATTAGTTCAAAAAATAATTCCCATCAAAATATACAACACTGGGTTATTAACTGAGATAATACCAAAGGTTTTTATTACATTTCCATAGGATAAATGTGCTGCTCTGTGATAATCAAGGTCAGGAGCATGATTCAGCCATAATGCAGTACATAAGGTTGTGCTGAAATCCCTCATAACTTACAGATGAGTGCCCTCTGATATAGACTTTGTACCCAGTTTACCACAACACCATGAGAACCTCTGTAAGCTCCCGCTTTCAAATTGTCTCATGCCATGCCACCTCAGTGTGCCGTTCAGTTATATATATCATTTTATTCTGCCTCTGACACTTACATGAACATGTCACTTACTAGATATTATTATCTTGAGTCTTTAACAGTGTGAAAACGATCACATTCAAATTTGAAAGTGGTCAAACAACCGTCCTTCATTTTACTTTGCTCATTTTCTTTTTGCCTCAGATCTAAACAGAAAAACTAAAACATGGCATAATGATGTTAAGTGTCTTGTTTTATAGGACTGTTGTCTCTACACATTAAATCTGCTTGGAATAATCTTACTTATTTTTGCTATGCCCATGTTCCTTTAAAAGTTATTTTGCTTCTCCCTACAGTACCTGTGAGTATCTTATGTCGCGTTTCTTTATCTTAACTGTTCGTCCTTCTGTAAACTGAGAACACAGATTACCATCAGTCCAGTGACCTGATGTGACACTGTTTCTCTTCAGTGTGTAGGACGTGTTGTTCGTGACACTGCTCCGACGTCGAGGCATGTAAATAGCAAACTAAAGTTAACTACGCTAAAGCTTTGTCAGTGACTGGGCTAATGCCTTGATGGGATGATAAACAAGTCAGAAAGTTGATGTTTTGTGCAGCTTCCTTCCTCTACGTGTTGTCCCCTGAGCTCCTGCTAATGCTAATATAGCTAACGCTGGTCCCGCAAGGTCATCGTCAAACATAACAAGTTGTCGAGAACAAAACTCAAATTAAATTCGGTCATCGAAATTTAACAAGGTGCTACAATTACCTAAAGCGCCATGTCCACCGCTAGAAGCAGAGAGCTGACGCCGGCTCTGGGTCAAAGAAGACCTCAGGAGGGCTTGGGTGATGCGTCCGAAAGCCGCCATTTTCCTGTCTGAGAGGGGAAGGAGCCGGAAGGATTTTTAAAATAGAGGTGTCACGTGGGGCTCAGGCTTGATATTGCGCCCCCCCCCCAGTGGTGAGACTGAGAACTACAGAGACAAACTGAGCAGTCAGTCATGAGGGATTTACATGGAAATTTGGAAAATTATAAAACAACACCAGAGGGCAATGTAATGTAAGATTGTAAATCAGCTGACATGTGTGATTTACCTGATTGTGAAGTTATTTTGTACTCTCCACGGACAGAGCTGTTGTCAGCCTGTCCAAACTGGTGATACTGAGATTCCATTGCTGGAAGAAATCAGATTCATTTGGATGAAGAGATTTCTTTTAGACCCTTTAATGTTCTTAGTGCAATATATAATTATTTCTAGCTTTAATATTGTCATGTGCAGTCTGGAAAATCTTAAAATGAATAATCAAAGTATTCAGTCCGTGGACAAATCGAGATTCTCAGAGTGCAATGCCAAATACAGGGTCAGCTAAATCTCCCTTGTTTGTCTTCAAGCCAAATATGTTAACTATTAACGGCTCAATGAATACACCTCTGCCATTATATACAGTATAATATGCAAACATTTTCAAAGATATGAAGCTAATTGTATTAAATGCTTTACTACATTTAAATTATGATATAAAAGCATTGCCCTCATCGATATCTAGAGTATTTACTGTGTAATTCATGGTGTCATCTGAACATACATGACAGTGATTAGCGCACATTTCTGCATTGCTATGGATCTCTATACATACTGAAAATAAAGACTACAAAGACAATTCAAGAATAAAAACAGACTGCTGAACATTTATCACTCACCTTCACCAACCAGAATATCTCTGAATTTCTTCTTACATTACATAAGCAAAGTATAAATTGTGGAGTTGCAAAGATGAGATAATCTTTTCTTTATGGAAATGTGCCAATATCACAACCTAAAAATAGGCCTACGATATTACAAGTTACAGTCCTGCATTCAAAATCCCACCAGAGTAAAAGCAGCCTCTAGAAGTATCATCACAAAATGGACTTTAAGTATCAAAAGTAAAAGTATTCAGTCCACAGGAACCTGGTTCCTGTGACAAAAAATGCCATTATGTGAGTTTAAACTACTTAAAGTACAGTTAGGCACTTAAAACTTTGACCCCCAACACATGGGTCAGGCTCCCCCTCATAAGGTTCACAAGCTAAATCTATAAAGTAGCAAAGAATGAATGTAAAGTACAAGTACCTCAAAATTTATACTTAAGTACATAAGCATAAACCACCAAAGATAACTGAAGAGTCACAGCAACAGAAATACTCTATACACTAACATAAAAAGGAACTATAAAGTTATTTAGGAAAAAATACAAATAAATTGAGGGGACAAGGAAGTTGCAGTGAAAATAAAGTGTGAAAAATGCATCTGAGGAAATGAAATTTGGTGGTCAAAGTGTCTTATGTTCTCAGATAGCAGATTGTGTGATAACACCTAACACAAGCCAGAACAGTGCAAAAAGGTCACTGTAGGCTATCTGACAGGCTCATAGTCCAGTTGTTTTGGTCCTCTGAGATCAGTGGTGATTGAGGTCTGATAGTCTGTTAATGATGAAACAACCTAGTGCAAAAAGTTATATCATAATAACCTCAGTATTCATATATTAATATGCAGGAAATAAGACGTGTACTGAAAACTGAGATATACTGTACAAATCATCTTTTCACTATATACATAAGGCAGCAGTTCCCAACCTGGAGGTCAGGTCCCACTAAAGTTGTTGCAAGGTGAATCTAAGGCCCCCGAGACTATTACTACTGTAGAAAATAAGAAAAAAACTAAACAAAACAAAAAAAAAAAAAAAAAAGAAATATATCACGAGGGGAAAATCCTTCTTTGAATGAACTGCACACACCTCGTAGACGAGAAGCTGTGAGACAACACTGTTTTGTAATCAGAGCTCTCAATCAAAACAGATTGAAAACCACTGTGCTGAGGTGTGGAGCAGTCTGTTTTCACTCACAGACATATGTAGTGACGGAAGTTACAGTGATAGTTACAGTGATAATGACAATGAAATTAATTTGTGTAATTTTGTGTTGCATATATGCAACACAAAATTACACAAATTAATTTCAATTATTAAAACTTTTTTCAATTATGGGAGAGAGACCAGATTCCCCTGGTCTCTCTCCCATAATTACCCAGAGGTATGGTAAACATCTCACATTTCACAGGGAATGAAACAAACTCTTACCTCCTATGTCTGATTATAGAACAGTATAGTGATGAATAATAACTAAACCATTGTAGCCACGTTGAAAAAACATTCCCTGTGATTGAAATATAGTGTTTCTCTTTAAAGGGGAGGACTTTCTATGATCTCATGATCAGAGTCCAGCCGGAGAAATTCAGAGACATTCTGGTTGGTGAAGGTGAGTGATAAATGTTCAGCAGTCTGTTTTTATTCTTGAATTGTCTTTGTAGCCTTTATTTTCAGTATGTATAGAGATCCATAGCAATGCAGAAATGTGCGCTAATCGCTGTCATGTATGTTCAGATGACACCATGAATTACACAGTAAATACTCTAGATATCGATGAGGGCAATGCTTTTATATCATAATTTAAATGTAGTAAAGCATTTAATACAATTAGCTTCATATCTTTGAAAATGTTTGCATATTATACTGTATATAATGGCAGAGGTGTATTCATTGAGCCGTTAATAGTTAACATATTTGGCTTGAAGACAAACAAGGGAGATTTAGCTGACCCTGTATTTGGCATTGCACTCTGAGAATCTCGATTTGTCCACGGACTGAATACTTTGATTATTCATTTTAAGATTTTCCAGACTGCACATGACAATATTAAAGCTAGAAATAATTATATATTGCACTAAGAACATTAAAGGGTCTAAAAGAAATCTCTTCATCCAAATGAATCTGATTTCTTCCAGCAATGGAATCTCAGTATCACCAGTTTGGACCGGCTGACAACAGCTCTGTCCGTGGAGAGTACAAAACAACTTCACAGTCAGGTAAATCACACGTCAGCTGATTTTGGTTCATATTTTCAAATGTCACCTTAAACTACAAGAACATGTCTGTCAATGTATGTAGGTATGAAGAGGATAGTGCCTTTTGTTCTCTATGGCGTCCTGGTGCTGCTGCTGTTGATCCTGCTGATGGTCACCGGGATAAAATGTACATCTTCAAACACATTGCATGAAAATGAAGCCGGCTTGTTCATATATTGTTATATGCTAATTATCATGTTACTATTTTCTTATTTCAAAGTCTCCCAGTTAAACAAGGAAGTCACAGATGTCAAACTTAACCTTGAGAGAATCAGCAATGGAAAGAAGACTTCATCGTCTGGTTCGGGTGAGGAAAAGGTTTTTCAGGGTCTGGATAAGTTGATGAATCCATGCAATCAGTCTATTCAACTGTTGTTGTTTTTTGTGGCTTCTCTGACAGAAGGTAGAACAGTTGTTCAGGAGGTCCCCTTGCAGCAACGTGAGCCAGTTAGAGGTAAAAAATAAATAAATAAATAAAAAAAAGAAGAAAAGAAAAAAAAGTGAATACTTTAATATCAGTGAAATCAGAATTCTGTGTTATTTTCCCCAGTCAGACTGTCTGACTTGTCTCCACCTTCATCAAACCAGGAACATGCAGGGAAGGATGGATGTCTTTCCAGAGAAGCTGCTACCTGCTATCCAAAGTTGCCCTCACCTGGAACCAAGCAGAAATGCAGTGCCAATCACAGGGAGGACACCTGTTGGTTCTGAACAGTGTGGAGGAGCTGGTGAGTTTCAGTGGAGCTGTCAACTAGCTATGATTGTTTTTTATACCAGTATTTCAGCACATAAGGTTTAAAAATAACCTTTTTATTTCTAGGACTACATTTCAGAAATTGCTGACTACAGACCCAGCTACTGGATTGGACTTGTAGAGCGAGAGAATGAGGGACACTGGAGCTGGGTGGATGGGACTGACTTCAGCTCAACCCCGACGTAAGAGAAATGTGAAGCTAAAAAAAGTCAAAAGGCATGAATAAATGCTCAGGAAGGGAAGTCATCACTATGTGGTAACATCATTATTCCTCCTCCTTCCTCCTGTATGCAGCTACTGGGATGAGGGTCAGCCTGACAATTGGGACTACAGAGTGAACGGGGAGGACTGTGGGCAGCTTCATGGTTCTACAAGACGCAAACGCAAGATGTGGAACGATGCCGACTGCAGCATGCAGTACCGGTACATCTGTGAAGCCAGGGCGTGAGAGACAACATCATCACAAGCCTGTTATTTTGGGGGAGAATGGTCAAATGAAGACTGATGCAACTCATGTGTCTGATATCACTTTATAATTGTGAGTGTAGATGGCAAAAACAACACTAATTTGCATGTACATCTGTGAGGCTTTTCAATAAAACAACAACTGTGAATACAATGACAGCATTTCTCCTTTATTGATTTTTGATAAACTCACACTCCTCAGTGATGGCGTGAGTTTCTCCTGACTGTGTTTTCCTGCTCCCTCAGCTTACTTGCAGCGGTCACTGGGAAGATGGGCGTTTTCTTCATTATAATCTGCCTTGGCAAAGCACATGGCTGCTTTCCTGTCACACTCACAGATGAACTTCTCACAGGGATCGTTGTCATCTAAATGACAGAGGAGAGCAACAGTAATGTTAGGGAAAGGGACAAGGAAAAGCAAGGAGGCACAGATTGATATTCAAGAGAGATACAGAAAAAATGTAACATAAAACTCAGTAGAAAGTATTTAAAAGTTGCTGTGTTAAGAGCCAACATTGTTGAACACTCACTCAGACAGGTAATGGTCTTGCTGGCCTCATTACAGCTGTAGCTGTATATTTCAGTGTAGGGGTTGTCCAAGATGGGCCAGCATTCATGATGCTGCATGGCATCACTGTAGCACTGGTCGTGGACCTGACAGCATCTGCAACACACACAAAGAATAAAGAGGTCATTACAGCAATGTCCACATATCGAATTGAGAAAATCACCAACTATAATTATCAAGTAATCTGAATAAATCAATAAATAAAAATAAATTGATTAGTCACTTAGTTCACAAGATGTCATGCTGGAAAGTGACCATCAACATCAATCAAAGGTGATGTCTGCAAATAGTTTTGCCTCAACATCAGTCCAAAACCCAAAGATATTCAACTTACTATGACAGATGACTAAGAAAACAAGCAAATATTCACATTTAAAAAGCTGGAACCACTGAATTTTTGGCGTTTTTGCTTGTATTTGCTTTCTTAATATTTCTTTCTCATGGTGCTGGAAGCGTCAAAAAGTCCAAAATGATAGAAAAAGATCTCCGCACACTTTATTTGTGAGCTCTCAGTCTGCCTTTTTTGTTGTAAAATGACTTGAATAATTTATTGGTGATCAGAGTTGTTGCTGATTCATTTTTATTGATTGACTCACGCCATGACACCACTAGACCTTAAGTCACAAAATATGTTTTTTTTCTAATTGTGATGTGGGTGATTTTACCTATTAAGATAGATTATGCTAAGGTTAGAGGAATGTTGGAGCTGAAAAATCACATCATAAAAAGCACAATGCAGACCATGAGTCAGGATGGCAGAGGCACACAAGTTCTTACCTGTCAAGCTCATCAACAGGTGTGCCAGAGCCTCCAAGCCCACAGTAGCAGCCATAGTCAGCATAGTCCAGCACTGGCCAGCTTTCAGGTACAGTGCAGAGGATCATCGCCCTGAACTGCCACAGAGCTCGGTAACCCAGCACTAAGAGACATGATGGAGACATCTCAGGCAAAGCTAGTTCCCATCTCAAAAACTGCACCTTGCATTCCTTCACATGAAATCAATCAGACATGCATGACTCTCAAACATATTCTGGAGATGAGAGCTGTGATTAGGGGGACATTTGAGTACTCACGGGCTGGGAGGCTGAGGAGCAGGATGAACAGGGAGTGAGTCAGACGCATCTTACCGGTGATAGGAGGAGGAGTGGGGAGTGTAAGATTTAAGCCTTATATTGACCACTGACCATGTGAGGTGGTTCTTTTTGACCAATTGCCTGGAGTCTCCCAATCTCTATACATTGTGCAATCTATACACATGTATATACCTGTACGCACAGTTTGACATAGTAATATGCATACAAATACACACACACACATGAACATACAAACACAAACAAATGCTTCTTATATACATAACTGGTTCATTATTGTCATGTACTTTACATACTATTCACTTTCCCTTTGTGTTAACATAACATAAATATGCAACTTCAGCATCCTGCTGTGGAAAGTCGTGGGAACTCTGACAAGTGTTAGTTATTTACACAGCTGTGTGTTGGAAAGTTACTTTTAAATTCAACTTCTGTCTAAAGAAGGAAAATGCAAACTCAGGTGGGTACAGAGTGAACAAGAACATTTGATAGGGAATCACCAAAATGTGGAAAGATTAAAAAAAATTATACCTACTGACTAACCTGTGAGGGGAGAATAAATGAGTGCAACATTGTTGTATTCCCTGTGGATATCCCTGACATTTCATATCCTACACTGTGTGGGAACTGACTGAATTTGACCAAAAGCTTCAGCTACTGACAGGTTCAACAAGGAGTTCTTACTTTAGCCAGAGCTCTTATATGATACTATAACACTACATATAATACCACATGGAAGTGCACAATAAACTGTGCATTTATTCTAACGATGAGCAGCACTTCTTCTTTCTCAGAGGATTCACTTCCACATCACTACTGCTGGTCAGACATGAAGCAGACAGTCACTTGACCAAGACATCTGGTATATTTAGGGTACAAGTGGAGACAACTGGAAGACACTGTCTGTTCATGCTGGGAGTCACGCTGAAGAGATGCAGGATCAGTTACATGTAAATGTCAAAAATAAAAGTACTCATAACTTAGATTTTGCAGAAATTCTGTAAATATTTCTATTATTAGACATTATATTATTGGATTATTATTATTAATGTATTAATGTGTATGTTGCTGCTACAGTTTGTTGAGGTAAACTATTTTTTTTTTTTTTTTTTTTTAATTTTGTATTTTGTATGGTGGTCCCAGCATGTATAGCAGTGCATCATATTTTCTAAACTAATCATATCTATGTACTGTATGTAAAATCTTAATAAGAAATGTAAATAGAAAATAGTAAATAGAAAATGCAAAGGTCTTATAGACTGATTACATGCTGAGGTCTTGACAAGTAAGAAGTAACTCATCTGAAGCTCCCACCCCCTTGTTTCCCTCTTATCTCTGGTTTTCTCACACCTCCTCTCCTATAAGAGCAGGTTGCACCAAAATAACAGGTCCTTTTGACTGCAGCCATGAACATGACAGCTCCCCTGGTGCTGCTGCTTTTCACTGGTAAGACTGAAAAAACTGGCAATATGTATCAATCATTTACAGTGACACTTGTAAAGGCTGCATCTTAATCTACCAGCATATTTTCAGTCTATAATAACTGCATCTTTTGTATTAGGATGGTCATTTTATCCTGATCCATTGTGTATTTGTCTGCTTTACATGTCTCTACCAGCCTGTATGGCCAGTGGGGCTCTGCTGCCCAAGGCCTTATGGCAGTTTGGGAGGATGATCTCGTGTGCCCAGCCCGGTGTTAACCCCCTGGAGTACAACGATTATGGCTGCTGGTGCGGCTTCGGGGGGACGGGAACCCCTCTGGATGAAGTGGACATGTAGGAAGCTGTTGTTCCCAAATTTAGTTTCTCTGTTGTTGTCTTTAAAACAAAAGAAAATTTGGGTTTTCTCAAACATGCAGCCTTTCCTCCTGTATTCTTAGGTGCTGTAAGGTTCATGATAAATGCTATGAAGCAAGCAGAAAGGCTCCTGGATGCACGGCTATTGCTGACCTTCCCTACGTCCTTGTTTATGATTTCACCTGCTCAAACCAACAAGTGACCTGCTCAGGTAAGACTGGGACCACGATAAACTGAAGGTGTTTTGATGCAGTCATTTAGACATGAAATTCATACTCTTGCTTAGTGAAATTCAAGGACTTAAATTTCAAATGTTTTGGGATGGCACTGATCAACATTATACAATACATAGGTTCAAGTTTTACATTTAAAACTGACTCTACAGCACCAAACATGACAGTATTTTCCTCAGGATATGAGGTGCTGGTCATGGAACACTTACTGTTTACTGTAGGCAGATGAGGTATATTGATATATTTAGTTGCCATAATTAAATGTAACAAATACAGTCACGTTTCTGTTGTTTTTTTCAGTTCTACAAATGTTGGCTGGTCAGAGTACAACATTGGCCGTTTTCTATTAATAATACACTGTAGCTTTACTGTCAAAAAACAGATGAAACAAGGCTGCATTTATGGCCCTGTGAACATATAGCAACTGTATTTAAACAGCTATATATAGACATAGACACAGCCAGGGACTGATGTTTGATTCCCAGTTGAAATGCCTGCACTACAAACAAATGCTCTACAGTTCTGTGGATCACCTTCACAGCGGTATTTAGAGTACATAACCAGACTATTTGTGTTACGTTTAAAGTGTGCTTCACATTTTGTTCTAACCTGTCTCTGCAGCTACCAACAACAAGTGCCAGGCCGCGGTGTGCGAATGTGACCGGGTGGCAGCTCACTGCTTTGCCCAGGCCACATACAACCCTGAAAACAAGAACCTGGATCCCAAAGTCCACTGTGTCAACTGAATTACACAACCTCCCGTAAAAAAAAAACAAAACACAACAGTGGATTTGTCACATATTGTTTTTTTTTAATTTTTTATTTCTTTAAAATCTTTAGACAAAACCTGGCATAATAGAGGTCTGACTGTGGAATCAGTTTGAAATAAAGACAATAAAGACAGTGAGACTCATGTTGCCTTCCAGTTGAATTTCACCCTCTATGTGTTGTCATATCTGTTTGCTGTATGGAGAGCTTATGCAGCAGAGGCTGTCGTTGGGTTTTTTTTTTTTTAAGTTTACTCAACCAAGGTCAGCATCATCTATTGACACATCTGGATAAGATATGTTTACAATGAAAACCTCACCTGACCGTTCTTTGTTCTCACCTCATGCTCCTGTTTGACACTGACTGATCATAAAGAAGGAAGCTTTAGGTTGCAGTTACGACTTCATCATCAAGCACCATCATAGTGTAGCAACTAAAACATACACTACATTTTCAAAATATGAGACTAGATGATGGTAAAAAAAAAAAGCAAGAAAAAGATTTAAATTGATGTCAGGAAAATATTTTGGTTCTGTTTTAACAAACAAAAACAGTCCAAGTGTGCAACAACAGAGGAATGATTATTCCACTATAAGAGGCCGCATCATGGCTCTGTGGGTCATATTGGCTTGTACAGAAGAGTGGTCACGTACTTCTTTTTATATCTGTGTGTTGCACTGAGGACCATCACCCCATCCTAAAACACAATGACAACAACAGTATTTAGATACAAATTCACTGAGAAATTGTTCAGAGTTCCTAAATTAAACAGAGAAAGTGTTCAAATGATTATGATTATTGGCACAGTTTGACTAAAATCCATTAGGTATTTAGATGTTTTGTTTGACAGAAAAAATTTCCTCCTGATTTCACTTTGAGGGACAGCATTCAAAAAAGCAAATATGTTACAAGGAGGATTTATCACCTTTATGGAGAGGGCGTACAGGTGATTAAGCATCACATGGTTGGGCTCTGGAAGAAGCGTCGGGTCACACTGATGAAGATTCAGAGAGTGGTGAATTTCACTAAATTGCATGTTGTTGAAACTGATTTCTAAAGCAACTGGGGTCATTAAGACAAACTGTATTGCAGCATCAAACCTGCACTTACAGAGACACCTGTGTCCTTGTTGAGCAGCACTTGCAGCAGGTGGGGAGGTAAGATAGGAGGGTGTTTGATCTTGTCTTCTGCTTTGGTCACATATGCGTCCTGTTGGTACGGGCCGGGAGGGGAACTGGACAAATCTGGGAAAGAATGATCATGTAACACTAGTTTAGTACAGCCTTACATTAAAAAAAATAGTCCACAGAGGTCCACATATTAGCAAATGTCACTGATAATCACAATCTGGCCGGTCTGAAAGTAGTTGTTAATGAATTAATACAAGTGGCAGTACCTGAGATGTCTGCAGAATCCTGTGAGTCAATCCTGAGGGCATCAAAGACTTCAAAGTCTGTTCTCTTCACCTGGATAACATTATTGACTGTTCCAGTTTTAGACGTCATCACAGCCTGGGAAAGAGTACAAACAGAAATTTGATACAGATACTTATGAGTATAAACTAGGTGGCAGGAAAAACAAGACTGCATCGAAGATACTTTTACCTCAGAAAATTAAGTTTTTCACTCACCCCAGTTGGATCCAGAGTCCACTGACCGTCCACACAAAACTTGTACTGGTGCTCTCCCTCTGGCAGGTCCACTATAGCCACAAAGTTCTTCTGGCTGGATTTGAGAAACAACCACGTGTCACATTTCTCATTAAAAGAAGGAACCAAGTTGTTGTGAAGCGTTCTGTGTGAGACAAACTACCTTCTGTTGAGTGGGATCTTGGTGGCCCAGTTGTTGAAAGAGCCAGAGACAAAGACTTCTTTGGCGACCCCCGACCATCTAAACACAGTTGGCCTGGCCTGTGTTTGGCTTTTGCTGTCGCTCTCCAGGTCCTGCTGCCAGGCCAGAAATTCCTGTATTTCTTGTGGAGCCTGGACAACATGATATCAATGTATTGTTGCCATGTTAATTAGAGCCTCTGCCTCTGCACCTCAACACAACATTTCCTGACTGAGTGACCTGAGAGGGAGCTGAAGATCGAGTTGTCTGGTTTATGTGTTAGTGTGCTTTTAAAAAATGTACAACTCTCTGACCGACATTTAATTTTATTTGTCCTCCTCGTGCGAGCTAATGTGAGTAGACACATGCTTTATGGACATTTTCAGATTTGGTTCTACTCACTGTTGGTAAGTCAGATAAACTCAAATCTGCCTAATTTTGGCCAAACCTGGCAATTCAATATAAGTGATGGATTACAAGAATAGTTTTTATGATTTTACATAAGAATTAGTCTGCCATGTTCATAGCACAGTAAAAGTGGTATTTTATAATCTACTATTTTAGTATTTTAAATGTATTTGCTGTATCCCTTCAGTATTTCCTGTTGCGTCTATTTTGTTTTTATATGGGGTTATGAATGGACCATAGTGGTGTTTTGCATGTTTTTGCCCTTTAGCAACAATTTTAGATGACTGCCAACTGTTTACGAAGCCAAACCGAACATTTTTTGATTCATTTCCTTCCTTCCCAGCAGCATTTAATATGAAATAGATGTGCAGCAACTTGACACTTGATTTCTATCTGTTCCATCAGTATCCATCAGTGTGAACATTTAGATGCCCTTATTATTTGTTATATGATGACTGTGGGCCTGTGTATTCATTGTAATGTAATTGTAAGTTGGTTGTTGAATAGAAATATTTTATTGCACATCATCCTCTTTGTACAACTGTTTGCTCTCTATTTGTCTTTGCTCTGTTTTTGTCTGACAAATTTGACTTTCGCAAAGACATACAGTATGTAAATGCAATTCCCTTTGGCAGCTGGTTCTCATGTTTCAGATGAAAGAGCTTCTTGCCCTCACCTGAATTCAACAAAAAAAAACTATTGCTTCGAATATATAATCACGTAATGAAAGACAGGCATGACACTGACCAACATTTTAAATGCATCAAAGAACATGACATTTGAGTCTTGTGACCTTTTTTTAGGCACAGTATAAACAGACATGTCAGATTCTGCAGGTATGTGATAACATCATTACTTTGTTTTTTAACACATTTTCCATTTTTGCTTTTACAGAATGTGGCATCTTTCCTTTGTCACATCAGTATTTTTTTGGGATATATCCTGCCTAAATGTTAATACACATCCAGCATAAAGGATTTCCTATCCCATATAAATCAATCTGAAAATGAAGTGAAACATTATCATGTGTAATTCATAATTAGGGTGCAAACACAGGCAGAATACTAAGGATCATCCTTAAGTGTTTCATGTTAGTCCAATGTACTGAGATAATCCAAAACATGGGCTCTGTTAGTTAATAAAGGGCATAAAATGTAGGACCATGACACTAGTCCTGGTATAAACTTCTTACTCTACCTTGGGATCCTCTCTCTGGAAGAGATCTGCGTCCTCTGATGTGTCCATCAGGATGTTAGGACGCGCCTCCTTCCCTCCTTGCTGACCCCCGCTGGACCTGTCACTGCTGCTGTTCCCCATCGTGGTGGTATCAACCACTGCAAGACACACACACACACACAAAACACATCAAGATGTTCAGTCAGCATTTCTCTGGATCCTGGGACACACAGGGCAGAGACCACCAGGGGCCCTACAGTGGTCCCTGGACTGACCACAAAGGTCTTTCTATTATTAGGGCTAAAACTGACCCTAAGAACAATGGTGACTGTTCACTGGTTTCATTTTTATTTTTTTTTTTGGCTGTAAATAGCTACAGTAAGAGCATGCAACTACACAACATCACAGTGCCCACCTAGATCTTCTCAGATGAGGTTTGGTTGTCTGCAGTCTAATCAAACACAGCTCTCTGGTCTGATGTGCATCTGGTTGTAGTTTGTGGATGTTAATTCGTCCTGCGTCCTTATCGTCGTTGTTTCCGTCTTTGAACTGGAGAAGTTTTCTCTTGGACTAAAACGCAACAAACATGAGGCGGAGCAGCGTTCACCGTCTCACAGATCACTGACAGATGAACAGTCTCTTATGTTCGGGTTGTGCTCTTTCTTTCACACACCTCTATCTGTTTCTTTTTACTCCTGTGCTCAGCCGTAAGCGACTATGCGCGTTTTCGCCATTTAGGAAACTTCACTCTGTGTGTGTGTGTGTGTGTGTGTTTGTGTGTGTGTGTTTGTACTGGGGAAAGCACACCTCTTCCGCCTCCTGTCCTCGAGCTCAGGAAGAGTTGAAGTTTAACCCGATTGTTGCCAACTGTTTGGTCAACGAAACCTTATCGACAACAAATGAACGAGTTTTAGTGATAAAATAAGAGCAGTACTGTCAGTGAGATGGATCATATTCATCTCTGAGCTAAACTTTAGGTTCAACTAAACGGACAAAGAACAAAAATACAACTGGTCTGAACGGGCATGTGGAAGTAATTAAAAGCAAAAGACACACACGAACAAACACTTAAGTATATGTTCAGAGGTATTCTTGATCCCAAACGGCAGTCTTTGTGGCTTAATTTGGTTTTCAACCTGAGGGTCGCGATCCCTCAAGTGGTCACACAATAAATCTACAGGTCCTCAGCCATAAATAAAAATAAAAACTTCCCGTCATTTTTCTTTTTCTAGGTAATACAGTTTCAGGCCTCTACAGTGGACTCAAATAATTATTTTTACTTTTTGGCTGATTTGTTCCTATGACATATAGAGACATATGAGGACATATTCATAACATATTCATTCAATGGTCACAAACCAAAAACAGCAGGGAACCATGGGTCTAGATCACATTTTGTCATAAAAATTTGTGGCCAGAATGTGTTTGATTTATTTTAAAATGTATCCTGTAACTGAATATGTGTTTTTTGGCTCTTAGATTTGTGATTTTATTTCTAAATGTGTATTGTATCCTTATAGTGGGGTGGTCTGTAAAGCAGACAACCATAGTCAGTACAGCCCTTTAAGATTTCTGCAGCTCAGCAAAAGAGTGCCCTTGTTCCATATCACCTGTGATTTCTCTGAGACGTTCTCACAACTATCCAGTTTCATGTAATTCACATGTCTGTAGCCTGTAACAGTACACACTCAAAATGAAAATAAAAACTGATAGTCATCAGTATTTCAGTGTGAGGAAAGGTCATCCTTTTCCTCTCAGGGTTAGAGAGTGCTGGAGTACATGTAATCACAGCTTCAGACTGATTATTCTTCCAACAGAAAACCAGCAGTTTACAGTGTATGCTTTTTCCCCCCAGTAAGTACTATGTAATCTTTTATTTTCAGTTGACAATACTACATTGTTTTACTACTTTTCTTGACTGCAGCACCCAATTGAGACTTTTGTAAAAATGGAATAGTGACAGATGACTATTACAATACTGACCTTTACAATACTAATAATAATCCATTCAAAATGTCAATATTAATCAATAGAACTACACTTTATTCTTTATACTATTTTTCATGTTCCAAAGTAAGTGAAAGTGATTTTACTGTTTTGTCCTCTTGAAATGAACCTGCTGAGATTACATTTTAAAACATGGGTATGGGTTGTTTGTGTTTTCTTCATACTCTGTCTGCCAATGGAGAATTCAGCAGATTATCAGTGAGCTAGTTTTAACAGTTCATGCAGCCTCAATATCAAAGCAACTGCATGGACACTGCGTATGATTTCCCACCTTTGACCAGGTGCAATGATTACATACTGAGTCCCAGTTACCGATTTTGTTTTGAGAAGATATACACTATCTATCAAGAATAAATCACATTGTCACAATCATTTCATGAGAAGAGGTTAAAAATATTTTATTCCAATATTATTTTATGGGCAACAGTGTATATAATTTTAAACAACATCTATGTAGATTTGTTAGTGATTGCATTGCTAAAGAGAAATGATCCATGATTGGCCATGATATAATAATACGTCATTAGTCACTTTCAGAGCTTTACTACATTCCCATGGATTGTCTCTGCGTAGTTAGCGCTCTGTGCCAGGCACACACAGGCCCCATTCAAACTCAGCTTATGTCTAGCACAGCAACAGGACGTAGTTAAACATCTGACACACAGGAACCCAGTGAAAGGTTTTGTATTGTTCTGCCCCTCATTTTTAATGTTGCATTGCACCTTGGTTGAAGTCATAAAAGATATTTAACTTTTAAAAGATCTACATGTCTATTTTCTGCCACTTATCTGGGTCCAGGTCAGTGTCCTGGTCTGAACCGCCTCCTTTAGCTCTCCCTTTGGGAATCATGAGGCACTCTCAGGTCAAATATCTCATTTGTTAAAGTGCGCTCTTCTGATTCAAAACCACTTCACACACACAGTTCCTGGTTTGCATGAAGCCAAAACCTTACACTCTGTATTCCTGCAGCACATCCATTGGTTTGCTGGGCATTATCAGGAGCCAAGTCTCAAAGTTACAAAGTCACAAAACACATGTAGACTGGTTGTACAGTCTCATGACCTGTCCTACATCCTGGACGTTAAGGAGCTCGTCCACCAGGTGGTCCTCCAGGGACGTGAATAAGGCTTCCCCTCAGTCTGTGAACTCTGCCTCCTCCACAGAGAGCATGTCAGATAGGTCAGCAGTTCCTTCTCATGTTCCCTCCACTGCTCTGTCTTCAGTCTGTGGACTTGGTAGACGGGGTCCCCAGGGCCCTAACCAAACAAAAAAGACCTCCCACCTCGGCTGGTGTCCCCCAGCAAGTTACTGAGTTACCATGGTGACTTTCTGGCCACAGCTCCAAGCAGCTGCATCAGCAAAGGAGACTTTGAACATTGACTGCTCAGATCCCATGAACCCAGCCTTTGCTAAAATCTGTTGAAAGCAGCAGCATGATTTGTAATATTTCCAGTTCATCCTCACTGGATTTCTGTCTTTACCACACCCATCCAACAGTTTCCCCTGTCATCTCATCCAGCTCACTAGCAGATGGCGATCAGTTTACAGCTTTGCTCCTCCTTTCACATGGCTGCAGTCCCAACAGTATGACTACAAAGTCAGTCATTAGTCCTTGGCCCATAGTGTTCTGGTACCTGTTGAACTTATAAACTGTCTTTTGAAGTTTTGGTGAGGTGCAGGCTGTAGGTTAAGACAAGAAAATAAAAAGAAGAAAGGAAAAGAAAAGAGGGTTTTTAACACGCTCATACACAGATTTATGCAAACCCTCCACCTTGATAAGCTGGTGATTAAACTTTTAATTTCCCTGTAGTTAATATGCTGGATCAGTGCAAAGCCTGAAGATTATATGCTCTATATGTTCTATTTTTAGCATCATAACAGTGTTAATATTAGATATCAGAGTACACCATCCCTCATACTCAACAAATTGCAGCAGGTGTCAAAAATGGGTGTGGACTGAGACCAGTCAAACTCTAATACTACTACTACCACTAATACTGCACAGTGTTAAACAAGACTGTTACTTCTACCAATACTGAATGCTGTTATATTGTGTTGATGCCCTCAGAAATACGGATTGTGTAGTTAAAAAATAAACATTTTGGTCAGTTCAAGTAATGAAATCTGCATTGCTGAATGTGATTTCAGAAAATATGAAAATGTAATTTTTTCAAAGCAATAATATCTAACTAACTCTAAATATAATAGGCTTTCTAGTCATTTTTTAAGTTGCCTTTACAGTTTTGGTCTGTTTACCAGGCTATGTTTTGTGAAAGTAAAACATTTTATTTCATGCTTTTATGCATACAGAATGTACAGAGAGGCAGAGTGTAATATTCCTCTGCTTGGAAATGGCCGTGTCAGCCAACATAAAATCGCAGTTTATTAAATAATTAACGATCAAGAATCAATAACACAGCAAAATGCACATCAGCACATTAGTCTCACTACCAGCGGAAGCACTGGTAGGATCCTCTTTCATAAAGAACTTTGCATGAGTATTTCTGTCACCTTGCAAACACAAAAACTGTAAACATTTTACTGCAACATAATGTCCACAGCAGTTGAGACCAAGGTGTGTTCTGCTGTGTTTTGAAGTCAGACTCTGCCAGCTCTTGGAAAACCTCCAGAACTCTTGATGAAAGGGGCCAAGCAGAGCTTCTCCTCATCCCATGGAGCTGGAATTTCCATGAAATTTCCACCTCTCCTCTTCCTCCTCAAGATGTCACACTACATGCTGCGAATGAAAAGGATACTTGAAATCTTTCTATTCTTCTGTAAAAATTTTTGAATTGTGTATGCGGTGAGTCCGTACCGTTGTGAAGTGCACAATGATATATGCAGTGATGATCACGAGACCAATGACAAAAGAAACGATCCCCAAGTGAAGAGCTTTCCGACCCAGCCGCTTGGAGCCATCATAGTCCTGCTCATCATAGCTCTTTTGGGCCTATGGAGTGAGTGAAAGGTCAAATTCAATTTTAAGATATTTAAACTCAACAGAGGCAACCTTCCTCGTCAACAACACAAGTCCCATAGTAGCAAGTTACACACGACCCAGACATGTGTCTTTCATGGGAATCTATTCTGAACATTTAGAAAGAGATGATTCACTGCCTTGCTTTGGACCCACATTTATCTCCCTGCACCTGCCTTTCTTGTTATCTCTAATTCATATTTGTACTGAAGCCAAAGTCCTCCGCAATGAAAACAGTGGATTACTGTGCCTTCATGCCTCATCCTGTTACTCACAGCCACAATGATGCAGCAGCAGCTGCTGTTGGCACGTCGACTCAACGTATCTCTGTCCCCTCAGACAGCTCAAAGACTTGAGACAAATCTAAATATGCTGCGCCTATCTAATGTTTCAGCTTCTTTAAACTTTTATGTCATCCTGGCAGGAAATGAATGTTAACCAGAGAGCTACCGGAAGAGCCATATCCACACTGATGAGTTTAGAACATTACTGTAAGCAGTTATGGACAGGGTCTGGCACTCAGACAGGTCATAAACTGGAAGTATATTTTATCTTAGCACACATCAGCAGAGTCATTTATTAATTATGTAGCTGAGCAGTTCAGAGAAGTGAAGTGGTTATTTCTTTATCTGATCTTGATCATCATGGTTTACATTCTGTATGTAACTATACAGAACATGTTTGCTAATTAAAAAGACACAAATGACTATTTTTTCTATTATATCCAGATAAATCTTTCATGGGTGAACCATAGTCCCACACTCTCCTCTCATATTTACACGTCCACATGTCATGCCACATGTTGACCATCCTCTACACTACAAGCAGATATCTAAACCTCATACAAACTTCACTTGAAGTATCTTATCTTGTAACAATTCATACTTAATAGCCTGGTATGTCTGGAAAAGTTAAACATTCATCGTTGTGTAACTCACCAGCACCGAGAAAACCAGTGCCACGATATTGATGGGCCATGCTGGGCAGAAACAGGTGAACATGGTGAGCCAGAGGTAGCTCCTCCGAGGGGGGATCTCCTGAGCCTCCCCATTCGTCACAAGGTCAGAGCTTTCCTGCAGGGAGGGCTTGGTGTTCATGACCGGGCGCAGTGTCCCCTGAAGACAGCAGAAGCAGAGAGGCGAAGCAGCGGCAGCGCTGACACACTGGGAGAATGGAGGTGGAGGCAGGGGAGGGCAGGAAGCAGAGCACTGATGATGGAAGAGAGAAATCAGCCAGCAGAGAAATATGGGAGGACACAGAGGCAGGCTGGTGAGCAGACTGAAGACTCAGGCCAGCAGACACACTGAGTGAACACTGCTTTTTCCTAGAAACAATATCAGGAAATGAAAAGGAAAGAAAAAAGACAGAAAGAGAATACATAGGAATTTACAACAAATATATGTACAGTCATTTAGTACACAGTTATAGCCGTTTAGTACAATATTTGAAGTAATTAAGGACAGGATTACATTAATTTCTTACACATTCATAGTAATTTAGTACATGTAAAGTATTTTAGTCCAAATGTATGATTTGTCAGAAATCTATCACACCGAAAAGTTATAGTAATGCAGTACAAACCTTAACAAATTTAAAGTAAGTAATTTAAATTTAAAGTAAGTAAGTAAATTTTCTACAACAAGTAAATGTAGTACAACATTTGTAGTAATTTGGTACAAATTCAGTTCAGTGGGAAAATCTGTTAGAATAACACCACTATTGTTCCCTTTACGCTGCACACAAGGTTATACAATTACATAAGAACAATGATATAGTAAAATGAGAATTCTTCACATTGGTGTGTTTCTTATATTTGACATGAAAATGTGTGAAAGCCTCTCACATGCAGTACAGACTATCCTGACCAAACTGTGAAGAGGGTCACACAGCACCACCTAATGCTGATGGAGAATACTGCCAACAATCCTATAGCCTCATAACTTCTATTAATTTCTTATTGGAAAAAAATGGAGCGAAACAAAATCATGGGTCATTATGTGAAAAAAGGTCAAACAGGACACAAAAGTGGAATGTTTTAAAATAATTTATTAGGAATTTTAAAAAGGTTTTTTTTTGTTTCAAAGGAATAAACATGACAGGAAAAAGAAAATCAGAAAAATGTTACAGTGTTGACAAGATTGTTATTTTTCAGTGAAAACAGCATCAAAGTATGAACTACCATGGTAGCCCGCAGCAGTGTGAGCATGTGTATCAAAATGTAAAACCTGGTATCAAGAGTGCTTTGTTCTTACGCTAACATTCGAAGGAAAACACATCTATCGTGATTGGCCAGTGCAACATTCTAGTAGCTCTGAACATAATTGTTTTGGTCTAAAAATTGTTGTCACATTGCTACAGTCTGTGACCTCCAGTGGATTTGCAGTGATGGATTGGGGGGCGGGGGGGTTACAGGTAAACAAGAGTTAATAAGACCCCCCCACCCCACCTTTTCCTGTTGGAAAAGCCACCTTTCTAAAAGGTTTAACCATCCACACTTTGACATGGATGTTAATGTAATAATAAAAAAGTCAGATTAAAACTTCACATTTGCAACTGAGGTACCAACCCCACCCCCACCCCACCCCCAAAAAACAGCACATGGCACATTGGAAACCAATGTGGATAAAACCATATGACATGCTCACGCAAACATCAACACAACCTGCAGAGCGAATCAGTCATAAACATGTTAACTGTGTATGACTGCTCCTGCCTACTAGTCCTTCATTTTCCTTCACAAACAATCATCACATATTGAAAATCACAGTTAAAACAACAATATGACAAAGTAAGAAAACAGCATGTTTTTTTTCTCCTCGCCTGATAGAGGAGCGTTTTCACACCCATATATCCCCAAAAGTAAAGTGTTGTATCCAGACTCAGCCTCTCTCCTGCTGGACTCAGAGCTGAGTCAGCCTCTGAACGCAGTAACAGACTCAAATGATGCATCATTCATAAATGCCTGGAGAGAAATACAGCATATGGCTGGTCTTATATTGACAGACAAACTGAGATGTTCTTGACTTCCATGTGAGACTATGATACGTAACAGTCAAGCTTTCCAACACATTTCTCCAAAGCCTCCCACCTCCCACACACAAAATTAGCTGATCCCCCGTCCAAGCCCCCCAGAAACCACAGTCATATTTACAATATATTACAAAATTGTACAGCTCATGTAGGCATATTATGTAACTGTGACTAATGACCTTTGTCGTCTGACCATTATTAGTATAACAAGTCTTTGTTAAAAACCTACCAAGATATACACTTTGTGACACATTCTCAAGAAATAGTATTAATCACAAATGTTTCGTTAAAATTCAGTATGAACTAGTATAGACAACTAGACAAATATACAGTTTTCCAGTACAAATAACAGCTCTTGACCTTCAAACAGGCTTCACCCGGAGATTTAACTCCTCTTATCTCAGAGAGATCAGGGTCAAAGTTCAAGTAACCCAATAAAACACATCCATAACAGATAAAGAAACAACGCAGCCATCACAAAAAACAGCAAGGTGAAACATAACAACAGAGGAAAAAGAAAAAAAAATACACTAAAAACTCAGCATCTGCGTGTGTTGCTATTACATGTAGTGATAAACATTTCACTCATTTTTCTTCTTCTTTTTTTTCTCAGTAGGTGGAGTTTAGTGAGGCGTCAATAGGGTTGGCTGGGTTCAGGCTGACACCAGGTTGTGGGGTGGGGGGTAGGTTTGAAGGTCCAGCCGCCTCCAGCAGAAGAGATGGACTGGACAGAGACAGGCCAGATCAGCTCCAAAGCAGCTTCAACTCCTCCCAGCTCTCAGTCTACAGCTCTGCACTGACACAAAAACCACATGGATTACTCATAGGTTTGGTGATGATTTTATATGTTAGGTTTTAAACAAGATGACTAACTTACACTCTCAGTGATATCCGTTAGTGAAGGCCGTGGCGATCAAAGGGCCCTGTGGCAGCAAGAACACAAGTTTAAAGTTCACTTGTTTGTTAGCAAAAAATGCAGACTTTGATTTCATCTATTCAGACTTTTTTTCTCCCAGGCTGAAGTTACTAATCAGTGAAATCAGCTGCTGCTGTGTTTCGTTGGAATGAAAACCTGATGGCACACAGCTGAGAAACACTGAAATGATCAGTCTAGCACTTTCAGCAAGAGCTCATAGCTCTACATTTTGGCAGTTTTTGGCGACACAAATATGAGTTTCCATCCACCTGTTATAGTACATATTTTTAAAAAGTCCACAATATCTGAAAATGGGTTTACCTTTGGATATATTGAAGAAGGAAAACAGGTTTTCTTATAAATGATGGTGGAGCTGGACCTGCCTCTACTTCTTCATCTTCTTTTATTTACAGCACAGTAAATTTAACATCAGTATCGATGCTAAGGGCTTCAAAGCAATAGTTTTTTGAGAAATACACTTATTGATAAGATCAATGACACTGATGTGCCTGTCTGTTCAATAGGAAGCTACCGCCAACAGCCAGTTAGCTTAGCTTAGCACAGAAAAAGTGGATTTTGTTGTCTTTAAACAAAGCCTGACTAGCTGTTCCCCCCTGTTGCCTGTTTTCTGTGCTAAGCTAAGCTAACCTTGCCTTGCCTTACATTTACTGGACAGATGTAAAATTTGATTTCTTCATCTTGTGCCTTCACTTTCACTTTAACTTAAAATTTACAAGGAATTTAGAAGCAAATACACCTGAAGTCTTAGATGTAACAGACTGTACAGTTATGTTAAGGAATGGAATAAAGGCAGATATTGTTGATGTTATTGTTGATGAGAAGCAATGATATCTCACCCCCAAACTATGGCTGAATCCAGTGCTTGGGGCGGGGCTCGCAGCGCTGAGGTAACTGCTGACAGCTGACTCCTGACTGGCCGTTCCATACAGATCTGCCATCGGCCCCGGGCTGCTCGTACCTAAAAATCCAGCTGAGCGAGACGGGGTAGAGCCTAAAAGTAAAAATAAGAACATTTGTTTTTTGCTGTTTTTTTTTTTTTAAATTGTGTGGTACGTGCCCCAACCATTCGGCTGTGGGTGCCCCTGTTTTTTTCCTGTTTTAATATTGTGCTGCATTGTAAATCACACAGTATTATTTATTACACCATGATGTTGAGATGAAGGAAAGTTAGTGAATGTATGAAATCCAACCTAAATCATGATTGCCACATTAAACCTCTCACTTTTTGTCTAATCTGTCTTTCACTGAATGGGAAATCATATATCTTTTGCGCAGACATTCATGATCCTCAGAGGATGAATCCAGCTGTTGTGAAGTCAACATTTGTGGTTTTGAGTGAAATTTCTCGACAGCTGTCATGTAGACCACTATCACATTAGGTGTGGACATTCATGTTCCACTCAGGATAACTTAAGTGTTTCGCACCATTATCTGGTCACAGAATAGCTTTGGCCAAAACTCTGGTTTATGACCAAACACCTGCTAAACTGATGACATTCTTTTTCAGCTTCAGCTGTGCTACGCATTCAGTGGTAATTAGCAAACATTAGCATGCTGTTGTTTTTCAGTCTC
This sequence comes from Lates calcarifer, assembly GCF_001640805.2. Lineage (NCBI taxonomy): Eukaryota > Metazoa > Chordata > Actinopteri > Centropomidae > Lates > Lates calcarifer. The sequence goes on from NC_066845.1 coordinate 17,537,039, forward strand.
TTTTTATTTTCACTTGAAGGGAAAGTCAAAGCAACAGGTTTGGTGGGATATTTTGATACTTGCTGTTTACAGTACAGCTGCATCTATTCAGTATTACTGGGGGGACTACCATCACAGTGAAGAGTGGCAAGGTGGCACAAAATTAGAAACATCTACATCTATGACTATATTAGCAGTTAAAAACAAGGAAGAATTGGAAGTGCAAGGTTTGTTTTATTTAAAAAAAACGTTTGATTGCTGTATACTGTGAAATTAGTCACCCTCATTTCAGATGTTCAGATTTCTGAAAAAATCCAGTCAAATTTGGATTTGGAGCTCTCTATAGCCCTGATGAGAAAAATACAAAAGCATTTTTTAAATTCTTATACCTCTGACCACTGCCGCTGCTGCCGCTGCTGCTGCCATTGGTCCATATGCAGTGAGAGGAATGGCTATAAAGAGAAGAAAAAGAAAATCCAGTTTACACAAATTTTATGTGTAGGCACATAATAGCCAACTAAAAAACACAACATTTCAAGTCTCACTCCAGTGACCTCAGAAAACCACATCCTGTACTGATGTACAAGGAAACAGGAGTACAAATTAGCAATAAGAGTACTGGAGTTATTAATCCTGTACTTTTATAATACGGAAAAAGGGAGCTTTATGAGGTCAGTGAAGGAAGACTTGAAAGAAAAACAACAAAACCTTCCTCTTTACTGTCAGCAATCCTGCCTTCAGTTAGAGACCGAGGAGGACTGACAAACACAAACATGCAAACCAAAGAGTGATCAGGTGTTGGTGCTAACGTGGCGTGTAGCAGACTGACAACATGCTGCTTGTAAAGTCCAGAGGAGGGACTGACTGACCTGTGAGCTCAGGGGGGTGGGGTGAAGTCAGAAGGGGAGTCCTCTCTAAGTGGAACTCTAAAACAGAAACATCAGAGTGCTGTTGAGACACACACCACCACTGCCGGCAAGGATAACACACACACACACACACACACACACACACACATACATACAAACAAGCAGGGAAATGCCTCAGAGGTGACACACAGGGTTTAAGGAATGCAAACAGGAATTAAAGGACAAAAGGATGTTTTAAAGCCAAAAAAGTGGTGTTAAAAATTATACACAGCAAATCATTATGAAATACAAAAAAATATATATAGTGTCATACAAACTTCAGTTCAAAAGAGTACTTTGATTTCAATATATTTTTCTTTTTGGTGGACATCTAAGTTTGTAATTCACTCGCAGATCAACCTTACACACTCCAGTGAAATACACAGCCACGCTGACATGCACACACATGCACAAACACCCACACTTGTACACAAGCTATACATATGCAAATTCCACTCCCTGATATTTACAAGCAGCCATTTACACTCACTGTGTTTCATGTGCTTCTATGGAAACATGTTTGTATTTGTGACAGTGTGTCTACTGTCAGTTCAACACAAAACTACACAAGCTATTGATTGTGTATTTGCATAAGATGCAATCATCCTTTTTTCCCCTGGTAAATCATTCAAAGCAGGACTCCACTCCATTCAACCACATTTTTATCTGCTGCTCAGTGAATGGATACATTTACAGATACAGTCGCTCACCACACAATATGACTTCCTACAGAAATAAGAATCTTATTTTAACACCATGCTTTGTGTCTAATTCCCCAGCAGAAAACTAGAAGACTTAAAAAAGACTTTAAAATTATATTACTTTAGCTTTAATTGCATTACAGGTGATCACAGAGCCAAAGGCTTAAGAAGTTACTTTTACTCTCTCGCCCACTCGCACTTGCTAACTAACTATGGCTGTGTGTTTATTTCTCAGTGACAGCATCAACAAGTGCATCAGGAGCAGAAAATGTGCTGTGATTACCAGGGAACTGGTAGGTGTATCCAGGAGTGATGCCAGCGTAGCTCCGGCTGGTGTAGGTGGCGGTCTGGAAGCCTGGGTAACCTGTGGACACATGTTCACTATCAACATCTGGCCTACACCAAAAAGGGAAACTTGCACGGGGTGTTGCTGTAGTACATTAGAAAAACATCTGTGCTTTGAGGAAAAACATCTGCCCATACACAGAGGTAACACACAGTGCACACCAGTATTAGTGTGGTATTGAAAGGAACGGCCTGACACAAACAGAGCAACAAGTGTGTGTGTGTGTGTGTGTGTGTGTGAATGTGTGTGTGTGGTTGTGCTGCCCCCTAAAAGTGAAGCCTGGTACAGTCTGCGACATGCAGGTGGGTGATATTCTACACCTGTGGTCTGTATTTCTTCACTTAGGGCAGGACGGAGCAGCTTACTGTCTTTGTCTTCTGTTTCACTCTCAGCAGTGCACAATACACACAGATTGTCTTTGTGTACAACCTGACACCTGGAGAGCTGACCTCAGAACAACACTCAGGATAAAATAATCTATCACCACAAAAAGTTATCATTTAAAAATAATAATAATAATATGTGGTGGCAAACCAGCTTATCTATACTGTCTCATGAAAGCACTGACATACTGAGGAAAAAGGCGCAATTCTCTGAATGAACAGTAGGTGGTGGCATTCGTGTTAGCTTCACATCCATAAACGCATCCTGACTACTGTGAGCACAATAAAAATCTGTTAATGATTTTTGCCCTGGCATAGTAATAATGTAGTAATAATGCTCAAGGCAATGAGAAGATTGGAACTGTCAAAGGGCCATTCCACTAATTTTACACATGAGATTCATTTCACAGGTCATGAGGGGCAGCACTCAGCTTGAGGTGAGAGCAGTTGTAAAATGAGATCAAGAAGCCTTTAACAGAAAGCCTGCATTACAAAGATGAGGTATGAGGTTTGAGGGGTTGCATTATGGGAAATGGAGGATCCAGCACTCTTGGCAACACTAAAATTCTGGCTTTTATATATAAAATTAAAACTTCGATAAAATATGAACATCATAAAACAAGCCTTCAACAAACATTATCACAACTATATGTAATATATAGTCATGATGTGTACAGCTGATTAGCAGTTTGGAAATATTCTTCTACAGATGAGCATCCATTATCAACACTTTTTTGGTCACTTCCAAAGGTCTAGACAATCAAGGATAGAGCAGCCCAGTTCAGTGGTCAGCTCTTTCCCCATGAGACACCATGTGACCTTTAAGGCAGCTGAAGCTTTAATGCAGTAACAGTCATTATCAGACACAGGTGTACAGCCACATCCTTCCTGTCTTGATCAATACTAACTTACCCAGCATACCAATGCCCAGCATGAAGGCGTCCATCCCATAGGGCATCACCCGAGAGCGCCCCCTGGCCGAGCCCGTGGGGGACATCACCTCCTTGGGCTGAGCTTTCTTGCACTCCACCTGTTTCCGACCAAAAGACAAATCAGTACCTCTGCCCCTCTGAGTACAATGACGACATCAGGGTGTTGTTGTGTGCTGAGCTGCTCACCATTTTGTTGTTGATCTCATGGAAGTGGATCTCGCAGACTTTCTCCACCACATCCTCGTTCTCAAATGTCACAAAGCCAAACCCTGGCGAGGAGAGAATTGAAAAATTTCATACAATATGCTGGATTGAGACAGTAGGGCCTTTTCTGTGCAACAGTACAGCTAATAGTCTCCAGTAAGCGCTGTAATAGCCGCTTAACACATTTGCCCCCCCCCCACTTCAATGCTGCTATTCTGCACTCATCCTTTCTTCCCTCCCTTCCTGGCCAGAAGGCCCGGGCAAAGCTGGTAGGCTGTCATAATCGATCAGTCCCAGGGTGGGGAGGAGGTGCTTAAGGAGGCTTTATCCTGATCCCGATTAACGGACTGGCTAATTAGACTAGCCCCGTTCGTCTCCTCCAGCTCAGCCCACAGGAAGGAGGCCCGTGTGTGTGGAGGGGGCGGGTTGACGGTGGTGGAGGGCGATCAATAGACAACCAGGAAGGACTGGAGGAAGATTATCAAACTGAGGAAGAGTGGGAGAGGAAAGGTAGAGATGTAGGGAATGAACGGACAGAGACAGAGTCGGTCCGTCTCACCTCTGTGCCTGTTGGTGGTCTTGTCGAACATGAGCATGGCGTCGTCGACCTGGGGGGGAGACAAACAACAAAGTTTTTGAACGCTGCGCTCTCTCTCTTGCCACGCGGCATATTGCCTGACCTCAGCCCTTCTCAAGTTCTGCAGGGAGGCTCAGCAACAGATGGACAGAAAGGAGGGGGAAAAGGGAGAGAGGGAGGGGAGAGGACTGGAGGGACAAGCGACAGGTTACAAAGAGGAGGCCGAGGCAGCAAAGACAGGAAAATATGAAGAAGCACTGTACATGGCAAACGGACATAATGGGTGGCATGGAAAGCTGGAAGTTGTATTTGCTGCTAAACTGCCCCGGTCACAATCCTTCTCACAGAGATCACATAATCCGCCCCCTTTTCCCCTCCAAAGTTTGACATTCCCATGGCAACTGTACAAAAAGTCCTTATAAAAGAGCTCAAGCCAACATCAAATATGCTTTATGAATAGTGGGAGAGTGCCAGTGAGACAAAGAGGGCCACAAAGAGAGAAACCCTGACATACACACACACTCACACACATAAAGAAAAAAATAAATTAGCCAGTCACAAGCAGAAAGGTGAATCCTGTGGGCAGGTGGAGACTCGATGAGAGGGGAGAGCTGATAGTGAGAGGAATAGCGACAGGTGGAGATATGGTGAAAGAGAGCACAGAGAGTCCTGCAAGAGAGAGAAGGAAGAAAAAAAAAAAGGATTGGGTCAAAGTGGAAAGGGAGGAGAAAGAAGAGACAAAGGGAGAGGGAGACGGAGAACAAAGAGGCCTGGAGGCTTTGTTTGTTGGCACAGTCAGCCATAATTCCTCCTCCTCTTCTCCCTTTGACCTCTCCCTCCAGCCCGGCCTCCCTTTATAGAGCAAAGACACAGGTGTCTATTCTATACACACACACACACACACCCAGAGTTTCTTATGTCAAAGTTGACCTACTCTTTCTCTCCCTCTCTGCTCCCCTCTACCCCCCTCTCAACATGTTTATACTTCAGTCTGCACACAGAGGTCCAAATAAACATTTGGTAAATGAATCTGTGCTCTCAGTCTATAATAAGTTTACTGGATATGGTCCACTGAATAATTTGTCATAGTCACACAGTCACACACACTAGCACACTATGTGCTAGTGTGTGTGTGTGTGTGGACCCCTAAGGGCAGTTTGCCTACAGAAAGGTCAAAGGTGAGCGAGGAGTGTCAGTGTGAAAGGGGACCTGTTACTCTGATGCCTCTCAAGTCACTGCTTCCTTCCAGTCTGACATTTGCTGTGCGCCTGCAACATGTTCAGCTCTGGAGCTCTGCAAAAACATTTAACTGACACTTTTATCCAAACAGATAACCCACAGATTGTCAAAACTTTAAATCATCAACTGTACGAAGAGTAAGGTCGAGACACCCAGGACACGTTTTTCATGCTAAGGAGCTGTGAGCTGACACCACACAAACAGAATTAACAAGGCAAATACACAGAAACTTATACAGTCCCCAACATGAGGTGAAACTGCACAGAGTCACCCTGAAGGACACTATCAAAACATAACAACAACGCCCACAGTTCCTGTTAAACACAGCAAACGGAGTTAATTGCACATCATTGCTCAATATTTCAAACACTGGGCATTTTAATGGCGCACGGCCGGACAATATTCCCTCTTATCCCTTTTTTTTCCACCTCTCATCTTCCCTGTTATCCCCTGCCCATCCCTCTCTGCGCTTCTTTGTCCTCACCAGGACGGGACACAAAAGGTCCAGTGAGGCAGTCTAATCAGGAACTTCCATGGATGGCTGGAGCCTACATTTCACCGTCCATCCCTCGATATCTCTCTCGGCAAAAATTCATCTAGACGTTATGATTGAGGAGGGAGCACAGAGAAACTCGAGGGCCAAAACCTTTGGCACTGAAAAATAAAGTGCCGCACAGTTGGAAACGCGACTGCTCACAAAGGTAGTCTTCCAGTGTTTGACTTTGAAAAGTTTCAAGGGCTCTCACCGCAGATTGTCCATCTGAAATTTGCTGAAAAATCTGAATGTTTTTTTTTTTTTAATTTGTTTGTTTTCCTTGATTTTGTTTTGCACAAGATGAAGTCACATGGTACTTAAATCATACATATGATTGATTTCTCTGGACATATTTAGGAGTGTGGACAATCCAGAAACTTCCAGCATGCAGATAACTTCTGAACAAACTAACAAAATATTTGTCTAGCTTTGTACAGAGGCATAATGGCCCTCATATACCCCCCCCCCCCACAACACCCCATCTTTGCCCCAGTTCCCTCTCTTACGCCTCTGCAAACCTCTCTCAATCAGGCCCTCCCTCCCTCGCTTGTCAAGGCCTTTGTCAGGCCATCATCTATTCTCTGTCTCATGCCTTTCAGAGACCTCACAATATCAGAAACTTGGGTAAAACTTTATATAGAAATGTATTTAAAAACACAAACACATTACAAGAATGGCATAAAAGTTAAGGGGTAAGTTTGGGGGTTTTTGTAGTCAACTTGTATTTATTGTTACCAAACTCCCGAATTAACCCCCACCCAACACTCATGCTAACACCCCCCCGAACACCACCTCATCCCTCCTCCTTCAGAACAAAACCCCCTTACCCACAGAATTACTTGGGGACAATGGGCAAGCCAGGTCACCACGGTAACGGGCCAGGAGGGGGTTGTGGGTAGGAGCAGCTGTTACATCAGATTAATTCAGATTCTGATAATCCCTCCTCCTTCCTCACCATCACCACACACTCACTACAAAACTTTTCTCCCCCCTCCTCCTCCCTCTCCCTTCTCCTACCCCTCCTCTCTCTCTCTCTCTCTCTCTCTCTTCCCAGCTCCCTCCTCCAGTCCCCCCTAACTTCGCCTGCTGCTCTCGGAGCCTCTCAGCCTCGTTATTTTTCCCTTCCTACCCTCTTCAAGTCTTTTCTCTCCATCCTTTCTCGCCCTCCTCCTCCTCCCTGCAGTAACTCCTTCACTTCCAGGCAGCCGCTCGACTCCAACAAGTGAAGTTTTTCTCTGAGAATTTGTGGTGAATCAGACTCGGCAGAAATGGTGGGATGCAGTGCTATGTGTTTCTAAGCTGTTGATTTGTTTTTGAGCTGATGTAATCGAGGCAAACTTATGTGGATCAATTATGACCAACAAAGTAATATTCATTTTGACTCTGACCCACCATGCTGTTTTTTCGTCACAGCGTTTTGACCACAATCTGATGCCACTTTAACACACTCTCCTAAACATGACTCACCTTCCCAAACTGGTCAAAGTACTGCTTGACATCCTCGATAGTTGTGTTCACTGACAGGCCTCCCACAAAGATCTTCTTGGTTCGAGTCACCAACTGTAAGAAGAGGAAAGACAGATGAACCCATTTCTTACACTAACTGTCCTCTCTGATATCTTCAAATATGATTTCCATTTACAAATATGTCTGTTTAGGCATCACTTAAAAAGGGTGTGATTTAAAATCTGTATATTTTGTCCAGAAATGTACTGTAGAGGTAACAATAATTACTGACAGGTTTAAGTCGCTGTACTACTTTTGTATTATTAATATCAAATGCAGTCAAATGCACATTACTAAGTAACACCTTACTACTACAATACACAGCATTGCAAACAATACAAAATACATCTACAACAGTCATTATCTTTCATTAAAAGCTAATTTAAATTACATATTAGAGCTGCAACTAACGATAATTTTCATTATTGATAATTCTTCTGATTATTTCTTCCAATAATCAGTTGTTATTGGAAATTGTTTGGTCTATAAAATATCAGAAGTCGGTGAAGAATGCCCATCGCAGTGCCTCAGAGCAAAGGTTACATCACTAAAGATTTTGCTCAACCAACAGTCCAAACTCAAAATATTCAGTTTACTATCATATAAGACCAAGAAAAGCAGCAAATCTTCACATCTGAGAACCAGGAACCATCAAATACTTGGAATATTTTAATGACTTTAACGGTCTATAGATTATCAGAATAGCTGATGATACATTTTCTACTGATGGACTTAATCAGTTAATTGACAAATCGTTGCAGCTCTATGAGATAATAGCATAAAGCCTCACTTTCTTGCAAAAGAACAATAAAACAATTGGTCGCATTTGATTTTGTGTCTTCATTCACAGATTCACACTTTGATTCACACAGATGTCTGAATTTATTACTTCCTGCTCTCCATAACTATCTAAAAAAATGTAATTGCTTTGAACAGCCAAATGTTGTTAAAATAAAATGTTTAATGACAAATCATAATTATGTTCAATACAGACGCACATAATCAAGATTATATTTTTTTTATAGAATTTTGCTTTATACATTGAGTTCACAGGGGCCATTATTAAACACATATTATCAACTACTAAACAGCACCAAAACATGGCATCTCTCATTTCTCAATAATTTCTTAATATTACCTACATCCATTTCCTTTGTGACGTTTGCTGACCTAAGGTTCACAAAATCTGTGAATAAATTGCATTATTTCCTGTACACGACACTTGACACCTGTCGTTGTTTTGGTCCACTTAGCTATTCGTGATGAGATTGAAAAATGAGCCTGCTCGGTCAGACAAAGTGAAAAAAAGGAGCATGTAACCACACAGTTGTCAGTCAGTGCTGGCTGTAAGTCTGTCTGATTTCAGTCAACAGAGACAACTTTTATTTCGCTGTGAGTTGAAACAAACACAAGGAAAGAGGTCGTCAGCTGTAACACTGGAGACATGTCAAAGTTACATTAAAGTACACGAACACCACAAAATGTAAATGATTTACTAATGTGGACACTGTGTATTAAAACGATATAACACAAGCTGTGTAGCAACATAAATCAAACTGTGACTTTGGATCACAACTGTGAATTTTATATGTTAAAAACATTATTTCACAGGGATTCTTTGTTTTATTTCTTTGTTTTTTGTGCTGTTTCAAGAGTCAACAGTCACCATTTCTTTATCTAGTTATGAGTTGCTCTTTAATATCTCTTGCATTGCATTATGGGATGTTGGTGTCCATGATTATCACATTCAAAAATCAAACAATTTCAGCAATTTAAGTTGTTATTTTTATCCATAGTTCATTTGTCATTGTGTGAACTCAATAACTCACACATAACGGATCATCAGAGCCAACGCAAACATCCTACCACACCGCCATTTCTGCAGATCTGTTATGTTTGAAGAAATGTTATAAGACTACACATTGTTCTCCTTGTACTCACTACCAGTGTTTATTTGTGCTGCTTTGCCTCATTAAGCTGTTCTTTCAGTTTCCTAGTGTGTTGTTGTGAATGAAGAAGACAAGCTGCCTCAGATCAGGACACAGCGTACTTGAAACACAATACAGACATTTAGGCGGGTTTAACAAAACTGTGAGTTTCTAAAGTTGTGAACATTTTTGTTAACGCACAATCACGAAACGGTTCGGTGATGTCAGCGCTGCTCATGTTCATCAGATTACAAGGCAGTGGCCCAGATAAGAGACCGAAACACTCAACGCACACTAACCTGCTGCAAACACACACACTCACACACACACACACACACAACTTAACACAAGAAGACAGTTCCACTCACCTTGGGCTGAGCTCTACGAGGGAATGCAACCTTTGGATCGATCTACAGGAGAGAATACAGAAACAGAGAGGACTGGTTAGTGTTGTGTTGTGATACAGACGAAGCAGCAACCTATCACCTTTCCTCTGTGCACTCTGACATCACACCTTCATCTTTCATTCCTTAACAACTCATGTGTTAGGTGTAATATATCCATGTTGTCCTCCTGTTGACTTAACACAATGTATTCACCAGCCTTGATTGAAGTGATGATGTCAAAGACACCTGTTTTTAAAGGCTTATCATACCCAGACCTCACTGTGCTGATAAATAGAATGACACCATTTATTGCTGTGAAGGATGAAGTTGACATTGAATGTACAGTACGTTCTCAAATCAATACACTTTGAGATCAAAAGCTGGTGTTTTCTAATTATCACCTGCTTCAGACAGCAGATTGGGATATGACTACACCCTGGTCTGAATGCACTGCGGCTGTATGCTGTTGTGTGTGTGTTTATGTGTGTGTGAACCTGTGCCAGCAGTGATGTTGTAGGAGTTGATGTCTTCTCTAGCTGGTCATCATTAGGGCTGAGTATCGAACCTTATTTTGTTTGGAACTGACTGAAATGAGGTCATAGCAGAATACCAACAACTGTCAAGTACCGAAAGTTGGCATCAAACGTCTGATCAGATTCCTGCTCTTCTGGACTTTTTCTTGGCTTGCACAGTTGGTGATTTAAACCAGAACTGTGTATTTCAGACAGCATCTTATTTAGGCAAAGTTTGTGTACAGCTGCTCCTGTTCAGCCAAAATCTAAAATTTTAAATAAAAAGGGCTTAGTAGAAAAACACTGCCAAAAAAACTGACCATTTTGGTATCAGTGCCACATTTCAAGTCTCAGAAAATTTCAAATTTTATCTAGTCCCAATGATCATCGACAGAATTTTTCCAGTTGTTTTTTCATGTTGTTAACACTGAATTTTATCATCTCTTATTTTTTCTCATTATTAATGTGGGTGTGTTGTAAGGCTAAAGAAAACAGCAAGAGATATCCCTAACAGCACTTCAAATACTGTCAGTGGGTTTCTATGAGTTTCAACAGTGCAAAATTCAAATTTTAAAATTTTCATTTTATAATAATACAAAGCAGCATATTCTCATATTTGAGAGGCTGAAACTGGTAAATGTTTGGGGTGTTGCTTGATAAATAAGGTTTTTAAATCATTATGCAATTTGTGTTGATTCATTTTAATAATCAATCAATCAACTAATAAATTCAGCACTAAATAAGATAAAAGCAAGGAGACGACTTGGATTGTGTATTGACGTACACTATGATTGCTAGTGTGTAGCTATTCTACAAGGGTTTTTTGTATGTCTTCCTTGTGTTTATATTCCAGTATGTAAATGGTGTATACACATTTACCTTTTATGTAATTATACATGTAAGTGAGTGAGTGTGTGTGTATGTGTGTGTGTGTATGTGTGTGTGTGTGTGTGTGTATGCAGTCGTGCTCAGGTGGAATGCCTGGGAATGTCCAGTGAACCCCCTGCCTCTCTCGTCACTACCATGTGACATGTGATCTCCTGGAATCTCACACAGGCACCACAATCACAAACACACCTCACCTCGGCGAGGAGAGCCCGAGAGGGAGGACAAGTGTGTCAGACAAGAGTGTGAGATAGAGGGAGAGAGACAAGGGGGACAAGGAGGGAGAGGAGGACGGGACGGGGGAAGAGGAGAGGGAGCTGTCAATCACACCACACTGATAGCAGATCCACCCAATTTTGTTTGTTTGTGTTTGTTTGTTTTTGCCTCCCTCAGCTTTGGACGGAAGTGATGACAACAACAGGGACCATTCATCATCCTGTACGCTTTCAGGTGATCCGGTCCGTCCTCTGCCCTGCAGCTCCTTACACTTACATCCAGGAAAAAGGACAAGCTTAACTTTTCTTTAGCAGTATAACTCTTTTGATATTGATCTTAGCAAAACAACTACAAAAAAAACCCAAAACATAAAAAACAGTAGAATTGATACATAATGTAGCTAAGCCCAGTGAATGTCACCAAGGTTAAGATTGGAGAGAGACCACACCATGCCATGAGGATGCAATCATAGACAGGCTGTAAAATTGGAATTTGAGACCTCTATATTAGTCTATACTGGTCTAATAGAGCTAGAGAACAACTAGACTACTCCACACTGTACTGCTGTTACACTAACAGATGGTGAGACAGTACAGCGCTAAGATTAGTCCGTAACCATGAGAGGGTAGAGTTGAACTACAGTAGAGAGCTAGAGCCTCTATGGTAAACCACATGCGTTTACCAGAGTAAGGGTAACAGTGTTGTTTCTAATAAGACTTGACATCACCGCAAGTTTTTTCTTTTTTTTTTTTTCTTTTCTTCTAGAGAGCAGAGTGAGAAGACTATAGGCTAAGACTGGAGGATCAGATGCAGAGTCTACTGTTTAGTTTCTATGGTGGCTAGACTACTCTGATAGTCACCTCCGGTCACCAACCCTCCTGATGTCCAACACTCCTGTGCACATTCAAAAACAAACAAGACACACACACAAACAAACAAAATCAAACACATGGCAGCACACAGCACATCGTGGGGAGGAAATTGTGGACATTAAACAGATATAGTGGCTGTATTAATGAAATTGCTTTGTTTCATGGAAAAAATGTTGATCATAATAAAGATGTATTTAAAGGGGCTAGTTGTGAGTTTTCTCTGCCACCAAACATGGCTTCTTGCTGGGAGCGGGTGGTGATGGTTGCTTGCCAAGAGTTTCACCCATGATTGTGTTTACAATACAAGAAATACACCCTCTGACCGGCACTACTTCCTCAGGGCAGCCTGGACGCTACGGTGAGTCGCTATCGGAAAATGACAAGACAGGCAGGCTGGGCCGGGGCTAGCTGGTTAAAATGCAAACTTCAGAAGAAAAGAAGTGATAGAACTAGAGGCAAAACATCTCTGTTACTTTTTACCACTGCAGACAGCTCTTGGTGAGTAAAGGGAATGAAGTTTAATGCTTAACTCACAACATTTCTTCAAAACTTACAAATAGCTCCTTTAAAGTCCCCCCCCTCCACCTGCTTCAAAATGTGTTTTGCTTATTGTCAGTTTCAGCTTCATTGTGCAGTTTGACACTAAAAGGATGGAGGTTTCTTTATGTTTACCTAAAATCTGAGCGTAAGTTGACATACATGCAGGACTTGTGACATCACAATTAGTTTGGTATATGCAAATATATTTGGAATATGCAACTTATACATGTGTGATGTTACATACACTAAGAATTGATTTTTTTAGAGAGACATGGGAGATATTTTGTGACCAGCAGTTTGATTTTTGAAACAAAAAATATTTGCATATTCATAGAGTCTGGGTTTTTCAATGAGGGAGAAAAAGAAGCTGTCATGTTGAGAATTCTTAATGAGGTAATTGAACATTTTTGCAGAAAACACACATCAGACACAAATTACTATTCCAAGCGTAGTATTTTCATATGTCATAATGCATGCCTAAAGCGAGCCTTTAACTTAAAACAACAGTTTCTCCTGTATAAAGTCACTTTAAGGTGTCAGAGGTTCTGTTCAAAGAGAGGCCTAACCTCTCTGCACTCACAGCAAGGTAACAGGGAAGAAGCTGAACGTAATTCCAAGAGGGGTTTATGAAATCAGGGCAATCCACTTTGACCAACTACATCCCAGCTATGCAACAGTTGGCTGAGCGCGCTGCCTGTCACAGCCTGAACTGGGAACACACTTAGCTCAACGTGCCGATTGGGCAGCATTCAACATCTCTGGGGAACAACTCAAGCTTGTTGACTCCAATCCTATTAGTTAAGAGAGCCATACTAATCACAGATGGGGTTATCCTGACCTGCCCCCACCCCACACTTGTCCTTCCACCCAGGTCAGCATGGAAATAGTTAACGGGGGCCACAAACAAGCCTGGTGCAACTCTGCAAAGGGTTGTGTGACTTTGTTGAAAAACTCTCCTCCACCTTAGAGCTGCAGTTGAATGGAAACTTTGTCCCACAAAGGTGCAGTTTGCATCAGCCGTCACTAACTTTACAGATAGCAGGAAACCGGGAGGGCACCCAGAGGGGCGAGCAACAGAGCAGCAGTTACATAAATCACAATAAAACCTGCCTTCCTATACTGGTCAAAACCGGGCCGCATCTGTCCTTCAACACAATAAGTACCAATAAATTCCTCTGCAGCACTGTATTTGCTCTTTAGCCTCTCGGCTGTGCAAAGCTTTGTTAATTCCAGTGCCGGAGCGGTTCAGTCGGTCACAGCATGGCACATTCTTTCTGTTGCCACTGGAGAACTTTTCTCTCCCCTCTCTAACAGGATAACCTGTCTGCATGAGAGAGAGAGAGAGGGAGAGGGGGGCAGGGTGAGCAGTCTAAAAGGCCTACTCTACTCACCATCCAACCCCTGTGGCTGATCACTGAGCCCTCTCCACGCCAAACACACACACTCTCTGAGGCTGCCACAGCCCCCACCAAACGCCACAGACACACCCAACTGCCAGCCACAAGGGGCCCTGCCATGGCCCACGAGGCTGCTGCGCGGAGTTAGCACATGCACAAGTTGAGGGCAAGAACTCAAATTAAAAAGAGGGAATCATCATCTCTGGAGTCTGCCATGAATAAACTCAATAAGTTGCTTATTAGAGGAGGCGATGTGAGGATAAACTGTCAGTATCATGACCTCCACTCTCTGTGACTGTGACTGTTTATGCTGTCTTGATTTCTGGTATCCAAGAAATGATTGTAAATGATGTGCATTGTTATCTTCCTCTTTTTTTCTTTTGTGACAGAGCCATTCTTCAACTGTGGAGGGGGGGGAGTCACTATGGAAACAAACCCCATGGCGAGTTAGTGGCGTCCAACCATGATAGCGCTACTTGTCATAGCTGTCGTGCCTGCAACTGACATTATAGCAGTGGGGTGCTGGGGAAACCACAAAAAATACAAAAAACTAAATTCATTTTGACTTCTCTGTCAAACAACTTCCACCTTGTTAATTCTGGATGCATAATCACAAAAAATTCTCATTTCCTTGAAACTTTCTACAGCAAATAACCTCATCTCTATTTCCCTCTTCAGCACCTCCACTTATCTTCCAAAGGCTGGAGAAGGTGCATCGCTCAGAGCACAAAAGGAAAAAAGAAGAAATAGCCTCCCCTCATTTCAATACAGTGACTAACCCGCAGCCATCACCACTCCCACTGAGGAGAGAGGCGGGGGCAGTGGTCCCTATGGCGACCAACGGGCCACATTGTTCCCAGACCGGCCCACATTCATTACTGACAAAAAGACACACACACACAATCACACACTCCGCAACACAGGCAATTAATACATTTTAAGTTACAATTCACACAGGTGAAAGGGCCTGAATGTGTCATGTTGACTTTATCATCATTACGTTCACGGTTTTAGTCTTTTCTGGCATCAACAGGAAGCTGTGAGGAGTTTTGTTTGTTGCTGCCTTCAACACCTTGGTGGTTTCAGGTTGCGATCGCTCGTTCCATTGAGAAACTTTTTTTTTTTTTTTTTTGGAGGTCACTTCTACCCCTTGGGGACAGGGGAGAAAAAAAAGCAGAAAGAAAGTTTTGGTTCACTCTTCCTAGAGACCAAAATCAAAGATTGGCAGTGAATGCAACCCTGTCCGGTTCCCCTTGTTTCTATGGAAATTGACACTGGGTGACATTTTCTTGCCTGTTTGGCTGAAGAGCAAAGAGAGAGCACAGTCTCCCATGTGTCTCCACTGTCAACCACTGACTTTTTATCATGTAACGAGCTCACATCTGAGGTGTGTGGCAGTGGACACAGACATGGATTGAGAAAAACATCAGCATGGTGGAACCTTAGTAAACATACTAAAATGTAGCAATGTTACACCTCTCTAGCGGATTATTGGAAAATCCACTAATCAAACACTGAGCAATGGGATTAGCCGGTGGTGGGAAGTAAATACAGAGAACTCACTGTTTTGGAGTCCAACTCGTGCCTGGTTTGGGCCAAAACTTTATCCACGCCGGCCTGATCAACAAAGGTGACGAATCCGAACCCTCTGCAGACATCAGGGGAGGGAAGAGGGAGGGAGGGAGGGGGTATTAATGACACAGAAACTGATGTTGACATGTAATGATATGTTATGAGCAGTGAGGAATCACGGAGGTCAGATAAACTTTCAGCTCCGGCGGAGAAGCCGGGCTCCACAGCTCCCTCACCTCGAGCGCTTAGTAACTGGATCTCGCATCACCATACACTCTTTCACCTCGCCGTACTTGCAGAAGTACTCCTTCAGGCCCTCTGGGAGAGAAAACAAGGTGGGAAGGAGGCAGATAAGTTGATGAATCACAACAGATGAAAACAGATGACAGCTTTTTAATAAAAAGTTAGCAAGGACTTTGGCAGCAGGGTCAAACTTTTTCACCCTGCTGAGATTTCCCTCACTAAAGTTCATACAATTTTTCAATTAAATGTGCCAAACACAAAATGGTCAGGACTGAAAAAACTTCAAACTACACAATAATTCCAGACAAAATTTCTTGTGATATTACAGCCTAAATAATTAAATAAGATTTACAGAATCACTCATTTACTCTATGGTAGTTCTGAATGGGGGCATTCATTCTGGAGCAGGTTTCACATGAAAAAGTCAAAAAAAAGGGGAGAAAATAAATAAACAGATTCAATGTAAGCAAAGAGAAATATTAAGAAATACAGCTTTTCAAATAAGTTTCTTTTGGTTCCATCTAATCCATGCCAGGATTTTAAAGACATAGTGGCATTTTATGAGGACAAGTAGTGGAAAATGATTTACCTTGTGTTGTTTGCCAGCTGAGTCCACCTATGAACATTTTGCTGTGGGAAAAAAGAGAGAAAATATCTATATTTACATATTCATTAAAGGAGCATTCCGTGGTGTTAATATTTATAGGGTTACGCAGAGAAGACAAAGTTCTTATTGAGGCTTTGAAAGTGTAATTCTGGAGGTAAAGACGTGTGTACAAGAGTGTATCATCTGTGATTTTACATGAAGGCTCTCAGTGTGGAGGTGTGTGAGTCTGGCGGCGGACCAGAGTCCCCTCGCAAAATACCAGGTTTGTTTCTGAGGTGTACGAACAGAGGTACGAAAGAGAGAATTTAAAAAAAAAAGTTTTTTCGTTACCAGGGGTCGTGAGGGGAGTCCGTGGTGGACAGGCTGCTCTGGCTCCCTTCCGTCTCCATTCCGTGTCCTCGCTGTGTGTGTGAGTGAGTGCCGTGTGCGTCCGGGCCGAGGCGTGCGGGAAAACAGGCGGAGAGTGAGTGAGAGGAGCTGGGCGGGTTTGGCCCGGGGTGACAGAGAGGGGAGCGGGCCAGATGCAGGCTGGGACAGACTCCACCTCCTCCTCCAGTCAGTCCCCGCTGCTGTCTCGCTCTCATCCCACCACCGTGGCACGCGGCTCCACCGTCAAAGCTGGTGTCGACGACGGCACGACTTCCGCTGCTGCCTTTCAAAAATAAAAGCCAAAAGGAGTGCGTACGCGCATGAACGTGCAAAGTGCATGCAAAGTTACAAAATGTCCTGGATTTTACAGTCTTATTCTTTAGTGCTCAAATACTTCAAAGTAAACTGACAGTACTTATCATAATAAGAGCTACATGACTGTTATGAAACAATATGAGGTGTCCAGACAATACACATTCCCAGATAATCAGATCATACATATAAAGAATCTAAGCATTTTCACAGTTCTACATTATTGATGAATAGACCTTTGTTTTCATTTTTGAGTCCTACACTCCGGCTGCAAGCTTTAAATATAAAAATGAACATACACGAATGGCCTTTAAAGTGAATTCATAGAATAAGGAGGGTTCCATATTATTTCAAGTCAGCTATTTCAAGTGGGAGGTGTCACCAAGTGAAGCGCAAAATTAATTATATTGTGTATTTTCAAAATGACAGAATCAGAGGTGAAAGTACATCACTCATGTTTCATTCATTAAGTTTCATCAAAACCCTTGTTAGTCATTGTTGTCTGGGATTTCACATATGATAAATAATAAACAAGAAGAGTCGAACAATTCCAGTTTTTTATGGTCAAAGGTTTAATTTACAACATAAAACACAAACCATTTTAAGTAGTCCTATAATATTTATTGAACTGTTTTAAATGTTTTTGTTATATCATGAAATATTAGTATTTGGACAATAATATAATGGTTTTAAAAAGTGGCTTTTATGATGATAAAAGGTTAAAGCAAAACCAAATTTTTACAAAGAGCTTGAACTCAATTGAAATGAAAGGAAACGTTTTTCTTACTTTCTGACATTCAGCTTTTATTTTGAAGGCAGAATCTCTTAACTTCCTGTCGCATTCTGGATAACATTGACTAACTTGATGCAATTTCCACCCTAGTTTAGATAAAGTGTAAAGGCACAATCTACAATTAGAATAACTAATCTGTAGTGATCTCCTCACCTGATTAGAGACATCAGTGATGACGGTGGAAGTCTGACACACCACATGTTAATACAACTGTTTGTCAGGAAATTAATATCATGTGCCGTTAATTTGATCTGTTAAGAAATAATACAGACACAACTCTTACTCACAACAGACCACGTTGGAGGCTGCTAAATGTGTTGTAGTGCAATAGTCAAGCAGTTTCACAGCTATTGGCCAACAGTCAGAGTTGGGAAATTAGTTATCAATCCTCAGGAGCCTGTTTAAATAATTTTAAGTAAACATGGAGTCAATGTTTCTACAATATAAAGTCATACTACTCCTTCAATATTCCCATGATAGTATGTCTGAGGTGCTTGAATGAAAACATATGGTTTGTTACATTCTTATCCTCAACGCTGGTTTGTCTTAATACACCCTCCATAATGCAAACGGGCTTATGCAACGTGGTATAGCAGGAGGTTTGTGTGCTGTGTGCTCATTCATTGCTGGGGTTTAAGTATTTAATTAGTACCAAAGCCAGCTCCAACTAATCTTCTCAACACTGACTCAACATGTGACCTGGTAGCCAATGTTAAGGCCAATCAATAGCCTGAGCAATTCAAACGCAGACAATGACAGCTTTGACTTACGGGTATAAAATGGATGCCGCCCTACCCAAGATCCAGAGTTTGGAGCAAAGTTTGGAAGGTGAAGTCTGAAGTTTAGGTGTCTCTTTTGTGCATGCCGACACTGAAACACATGAGAACAAGGAAAAAAGTGAATAGTGGTGGTTATGTCCCTGTGACACTTCTATACTTCAGAGCAACACTACAAGCTGAGAGTGTGTAACACAGGATGTTTGGGCACAGATTTGGATTTGTGATTGTCCTCTCTAACACAGTTTATTCTCATTGAGTGCTGCAGCCAGTGTCCTGCCCGCACACAGGCCTAGTCTATCCTCTGCAGACGAGCAGATGAGGCTCTGGAAGTGGGACAGGGGCTATTTGGACAGGAATTAAGGGGTGTGTTAAATTTCTGCATGCATGATCAATGGGGTTGAATGGCGGGGTTGGGGATGGGGTTGGGGTGGTTGGGGTGGTGGTGGTGGTGGTGGTGGGGGACACTAGGCTCAGGCAGAGACAGAGGGAGAGAGCTAGCGGTTAGAACACACACAGAGGCAGCCAGCAATGGCTCACTAATGAGAGATGGACAGTGTGGATTGTATCTCATTACCAATCAACATAGCTTTGAGTTCTCTGTAGAGGGAAAATGCAAGCTCTAATGTGTGCTGCATGTGGTCTTTTTTGATAAACCCAGCTTGTGTGGTGGAGCATTAGTCACAGCGGTATCTGAGCTGAGCTGGAAATCCACACACACTGCCCTCTGTCCGATTTGGTAAGGAGTTTCCTCTGAATAGTACAATGGGACTTAATTACAGGTCAGTGGCATGTCTCAGGGAGATAGAGGGAGCTCTGTTACCCTTCCAAATACAGTATAATGCCATCTTCCCAAGGGTGGGGTGGGGTAACACCAGCTCCACACAAAAAAGGTGCTGATAGGCTGAACCTGAGAATGGTATAAGGTGATCCAGGCAGAGAAAGTGAGCGTTTTACACTGAAAGAGAGAGAAAAGATAAAGGATTACATTAACTCTCAAAGGTTTTCTCTCATTTAGTTTGCCCTCTTTCCTTTCTAGTCCACTTCCAACTTATCATTACAGCCAACTTTCTTTGACAAAAAACAAGAAGGTGGATCAAAGACGAAGAAATCTTGAATTTGGAAATCAAAAAAATCTGACTGTACTCAACACGCAGAGTTGGAAAGAAGCTGGAGTTTAACACCACCTGTGGGGGCGGCTGAAAGTTCAAACATGCCCACATTATTACGAGTCTAATGTCAGTGAGTTTTCAACTATAGCCATCATCAGCTCCACAAAATGTACATTGTTTTTGCATTCTGTGACGATTAACGACTGTCTGAGCCTTAACTCAATATCATGAAAGGAAAGATACATTTGTTATGGAGGTGAGTGGTGACAAAGATAAGAGAATGAAACATAGTTCAAATATCACCAGGTGAGCAGATGTAAAATAATAAAATGAAACAGTAAGTTATTCATGTAAAAAAAATTAAAAAAAAACAGTGAATACAAGGTGCTTTACAAGGAAAATAAAAAACAACAATATACATTCAAAATCAAACACAAAGTCAGAATTGTAAACCATAAACATTCAGATCGAGTCAGTTACTAGTTACCACTGGTAACTAGTGGTAACCGGGTACCTATATTCAAATATTGTACAGTTTGGTGTAACACAAGTATTTCTATTTTATACTTCTTCATACTTCTACTCCACTACATTTAACAGTGTATGCTATTGGATGCTATTCATGCTTCAGATCAAGATTTTACATGCAAAAATATATAAGCTTATAAAATACAATATATTGTTAAATATAAACAGGTGGTTCCCAACCATTTTGGCTTGTGACCTGTTATGATAAAGCAGTGTCTAGCTGTGGTCCTTTGTCACATTTCTGATGTCTATGTCTTGTTAGCAGTTCTGCTAAAGAGACATCTCCTCTCTAAACATTTTTTGATTTCACAAGGCTTACTTTTCATAACTGTTTGAGGCCAAAAGAGCTAAAATCTCTTAGATACTCCAGTGCTGGTATGTTGGTTTAAAATACAGAACTATACACAGAGAAGTTTAAACTAGCTCCAGTTCAACCAACTATAAGAATAACATTTAAAATGATTTTTTTTAAAGAGGGTACTGACTTCAAAAAGCTGCTGTCACAGTGCTCACCTCTTACTAGACACTGTGCACATACAGGTAATATCCCGCAGCATTAAGTAACTTCCCCTGCCTGAGCTGATGTATAGATGACACAACAGCACTCTCTAGTGGCACATAGAACAGGTGAAGTTTCTTCATGTTTGTCTGCTCGGCTAATCTAATGTTGGCTTGTGCCTTTGTTCTGTTAAACCTTGGGCTAAAATTCACATTTTTAACTACATGCCTCTAAGTTAATGTTTGGAATATCAATAATTCAAACATAAGGATAAGAGGAGCTTTTCTGTGTTTCCCAAAAGTCAGTTTCAGTGTGAAATCAGTCATATCTGCACCTCACAAGTTTTGTTATGTTTTCTTTATTTCTCTTCTCTGTCTGCTTTGAGAAGTGACCTGGTTGCCTTTGCAGCTGTTCACAATGGTAACATCCCCTTACTCTTATTTATAGTTTCTAAAATCGCACTTTGGCCACTGTTGGGGACTGAGGGAGAAGGGACAAAGTTCACAGGGCGCATGTAAGGAGGAGGGGGTGAAGAGGAGGAAGGTTAAAAAAAAAGAAAATTGACCTTTGAAAGCAAAACAGCAGGTGGAGAGCTAAAACCAGACAGCTCAGGACACATCAGGGGAAATTCAACACAGAGGAAAATGAAAGTATACGTTTTGTGGAGCTGAAGAGGGACTGCAGCTATAATGAGGCCCAACGCTGGTTGTCTGGCTGACATTTAAGTGTGGTAGTGCACACGAGGGCAGTGTTTGTTTGCGAGGCAGTAGCGAGGTAAGGCATCAGACTAATGGAGGGAGAGGAGACGGCCAGGGCAGCCAAGGCGAGGCCGAGCCGTCTGACTGCCCTTCAGGAGCAGCTGATCTGGGCCCTGCTGGGATCTGGACTGTCCCGGGAAGTACTCGTCCAAGCCCTGGGGGAACTGGAACAAGACAGGGTGACCGCTGGCGTCGAGAAGGGAGAGAGGGGGGATGGAGAGAGCTCCGAGGAAGGAGAAATGGATTTCCCACCGCCTATATTCCGAGAGCTGGAGAAGCTCACCCCAGAGGAGGCAGCCAAACTGAGGGCTGAAGTTGACCGGCTGCTGCAGTAAGTAGATCCCAGCACTTCTCTGGAGGCTCCATGGCAACAGCAAAAATTACCTAAATCTCTCACTAACTGCTGTTCTCACACAGTGATTTGTCTCCCAACAGAACCTGATCAGGTAAAATTTGAAAATGCCCTCACCACTTCATCAGCATGTTTCTGACACCTTCCTCCTCTCTTTTACCCCCTCCACCATCAAATCGAAGCACCTGAGAGTTGAAACAACAGTTTACCTCTAAAACCCTCTTTTACTCCTCTTAAGCTCGGTTCCCCTCTCTTTACCAATTCCTCCCTCCTTATCCTGCTTCTCTGCCTGTGCCTCTCTCTCTCTGCAATCTGGCTTCTGAGGCGAATTTAAAGAGGGTTCCTCCTTTGCTGGTTACTAATTACCCACCTCCATCATTATTCTGTGGCCATTTCTTAATAAATAAGCTACATGCATAGGTGAAGATTAATGGAGTAGGGCAGGTCATGTGATGTTATGTTTACACAAGGCATGAGCGATATTTTTACATTCAGTTTTAAGACCTGATTTTTAATATTGGGAATACATGCTGTGTTTATTATTTATTGGGACAGAAAAATGTTTTAAAGTTATAAAATTCTCTTTAACAGGCTGTTCAAAAATATTTGATTACATTTTACTAATACAATACCTAAAGAATATTTGTGGGGTGAATTTGAATCTGTTTAATTTAGAGATTTTTGCCATTTTGTGTATTTTTACTGCTCCTGAGTTAGAAAGCGTTAAATTAGGCTTCATAAACCTTTTGCGTGTTTTTCCCCTCCAGTGGTCTGAGAGGACTGGACTTTGCCCCTGTGTGCTCTCCCTTATCTCTCTCTGTCAATAAGCCTCTCTCTACTTCCCTGTCAGTGCAGTGGCCATGCCTTATGTCTGATGTTGTAACAAACTGTGCCTGTTAAGCACTTTCTAAAAGGGGTATAACTGTTAGAAATACCCAAAAATATTGTAGAAAAGAAAAAGGGATGCACTTCAGTCAAATCAATAAAAAATACACACAAAGCTGGATTAGGCAAGTACACACAGAAACTGTGTCTGTCTCTAATAGGGAGGATCCCTGGCATGTTGCAAAAATGGTGAAAAGCTACATGCAACAGCACAACCTCCCTCAGAGAGAGGTGGTGGAGTCCACGGGACTCAACCAGTCCCACCTCTCTCAGCACCTCAACAAAGGCACACCCATGAAGAACCAGAAGAGAGCTGCTCTGTACAGCTGGTACGTCAAGAAGCAGTGCGAGATCAGCCAGCGTGAGTACTGAAGCAGCTGCAGAGCTGCAAAGTCCTTAGTTTCTGCTTTCACACACTGTTCATATTTCACACACACATACATAGACTTTCACACACTCATCAAATATCAGCTCTCCATGAGACTGAGAGAGAGAGAGTTCTTACAGGAAAAATACAAAAAAGAGAAACTTGCTTTGCTTCCAGAGTTTACCAATGCCAAACACGGGCTTGCAACAGTGGAGGAACAGGGAGAAGATACTAGGAAAGGACGGAGGAACAGGTTCAAGTGGGGTCCAGCATCCCTGCAGATCCTTTTCCATGCCTACGAACGACAGAAGAACCCCAGCAAGGAGGAGAGAGAGGGGTTGGTGGAGGAATGTAACAGGTGAGATATTGTGGTGGTTCCAAGACAAAACTATTTTTTACAGCTTTGCCATAAACTGAAAAAGCCCCCTGAAACTTGGTATCTAATCGCACATGTTTCTCTATAGCAATATATATTCATGACTAAATTTGCAACAATAAAGATTAAAGTTGGGGAAATAAGAGTTTACAGTTAAAAACTGCTCCATCATGCATGGTTTGGTCTCATTTAACTGACAGTGCTGACAATATAAGAAGAGCTCAGATTGAAACACAGACACAGACATATCTTGTGTGAAATAACCAGAAGAGTTTTAACTTTATAAAAGAAAATTTATTAAACAAACTTACGCATTCATGGTTTGTGCCTTAACTGTTACAAAACTATTGACACTCCAATCAACTTCAGCTATACTTTGTGTTAAGCACTAATTATCAAATGCTAGCATGCTAACAGGCTAGACTAAGGTGGTGAACCCAGTTAACTTTACACGCTAAAGCATGTTAGCATGCTGGTGTTAGGATGTACCTTAAAGCACTGCTATGCCCAGGTGAGGTCCCACAAAACTACTAGCATGGCAGTAGACTTTTAGTTCTGTGTCTTCTATCATAATTATCATTTAACTAGACTGCTGAGCCATTTAAGTATGTGGAGACTGACTAGAGTGATAATTCTTGCAATGTACCTCAGTGACAGTATAGACTTTTCGGATGTAAAGCCATGTATCAGTATGCTCTTCCTCTCTCAGGGCAGAGTGTCTGCAGAGGGGAGTGTCCCCCTCTCAGCTTGCTGGACTGGGCTCCAACCTGGTTACTGAAGTTCGGGTGTACAACTGGTTCGCCAACCGCCGCAAAGAGGAGGCCTTCCGTCACAAACTGGCCCATGATACACCTTACACCAACCAATCTGCCTCATCTTCTCACCTCAACCTTCAACCAAGTCCTGAACATGGTAATGCCCTAACCACACTGAGGCGAGCATGAAAGAGTTAAAAGGAGAAAGTGAAATTTTAGAGTGAAATCAAAGCTGCCCTCTAAAGAATGAGTGTTCTGTTAATAAAACATGATTGCAAGATCTCTAGATGTTGACTAGTGATGCTTTCCAGGTGTGAAACACAGCCAGCAAATCCTGTGTGACACTGTGAGCTCAGCCAGAGGCAGTGGAGGAGAGAGAGTGGGACGTCTTGTGGTTAGCCCTGTCCAGCTTGAGCCCAGCCACACACTCCTCGAGACCCATAACCCAAAGCCGGTGAGAGCATGTCACGGTTCCTTGCTAGTTTATAGGGTAGATTGCCTGCATGCCATGCTGCCATGATGATCATGTTGTCCTCTGGTCTCAGGTGTCCAGTGGTGGCCCACTGCCCCCAGTAAGCACTCTGACCTCCCTACACAGTCTGTCTGCCTCCCCTGCATCCTCACAGGGCCTCATCATGGCCTCACTGCCCAGCGTCATGGGTCTGGGAGAGTCATCGCTTCTCATTGGTAACGTCTGCTCGCTAGTTTCCTACTTTGTAAGAATAAAAAGAACGATCAGAGAACAATGTTTTTGCCTGTTTATTCTCAGGTTTAGCCTCCACGCAGCCTCAGACTGTACCTGTCATAAACAACGTCGGAGGCGGTTTCACAACTCTCCAGCCAATCTCATTCCAGCAGCAGCTTCACGCCTCTCCACAGCAGCCAATATCACAGCAGCTTCAGAGTCACATGGGTGCCAGTCCGTTCATGGCAACCATGGCACAGCTGCCATGTCACAGTGAGGATACAGTAACAAAATGAAATGAGTTTAACATGTCATTTTGAGCCAGAATTCACTCATCTAATCCTCATTTCAGTGTACAACAAGTCAGATTCGCCCCAGTACCATTCGTCCAGTCTGTTGTCACAAGCCATGGTCATCACTGACAGCAGCAGCCTGGGGACTCTGACCAGCCTCACTGCTGTCAGACAGGTAACCAGGCCTGATGGGCTGGTCTGTTATGGATGTAAGAAAAAAATCACACCAATATTTGGTATTATTTTATTTAGTGTTTGATTTTTTCTTTGTTTAGATTCTAACAGCAGATTCTGAGGAACAGGCGGACCCACCTTTACAGGAAGAGTCTCTGCACCTGCAGCCACAAACACCTGTGCCAGGTACACAGCTGTTGATCTTCTCAGCAAGAAAGCAAAAAAAGTCTTTCCCAAAATGTTCTGTTATACTTTTAAAGCATGCTTATATAATCAATATTTAGTACCCATCTCTGTGCTGGAAAGAAACATTCAAACCTAATTCTGCAGAAGGCTTTATCGTAAAAAATAAACAGCCTTTCTTATTTTTTGTCAACAGCATCCTCTGAGAGTTTGGAGCTATATCCTGCCTCTCAGTCAACAGACAGCCATCAGTCTCACCTCCTCTCACCTTCACCAACAGACATCAGTTCCTACATTCCTACACAAATGGTCTCTACTGCACAGTAGAAGTGCTTTGTCTCCTCACTATCAGCTAGACTTTGTCTGACTGGGGTTTTGTGGTGTACAGCTTCCTCTGCTGCAGGTTTCCAGAGACACCTGGGGTCAGGAACCACAGAGACGACTCAGCTTTGATGTCTCAAAGACTCTCTGACTCAAACATAATTATAATATGAACAAGGATTCACATTAGAGAAGATTTGATACAAGAGAATCAACTGAAAATCAACACCAACATGTATTTTTTTATTCAAAGGTTTTGTAATATTCAGAAATTGTAAATGCTGTTGAAACTTTTAAACTGCATGTTACCTACGTTATTTTTTAACTCACTGCCTTGAAATGCTTATTTCACATCTTAAAGAGTCTCTTACATGACATAGTAAAGGCTATTTCAGGAATATGGCAAGGGTATTGAAAGATTTTTAATAAAAAATGGCTTCCAAAAACATCCTCTGAATAATTTGAATATCTCACCATCCAATCATGTCAAGCCTGTGACAGAACATGGCAGAATGAAACATGGACAATCCTATAACAGTAAAAGGAAAAAGATTTTCAGTTCAAAGCTTCCTCCCCTGTGTTTCCTTCCCGCTTCTTTTTCTTTTTCTGTTTTACCTTGACTTGTGTGTGTTCCTGTTCTGAGTTCCCAGTCTCGCTGTTGTTTTGAGCGATAAGATGAGAACTTACACAGTCCACCTGGGCACTCTCCTCTTGATTCTGTTTCCTCTTTTTCTTTTTCTTAACAACATGGCTCTCTTCTCCCTCTGCCATTTTTTTCTTTTTCTTTTTCTTTATTTTTTCCGAGCAAGGAGGTTCTGTCGATGGAGGTGAGAGTGTAGATGGCGGCGTCGAAGAGGGTAAGAGATCTTTGACTGACACCGCTGCCTCTTTCAGCCTAGCTTCCATCTCACTGTCACTGTCACTATAAAAGTTAGAGAAATGTATATGTTACATTCACATGTATACAGAAAAAAAAACAAGGCAATATTTTAAAAAACAGGAATAAGAACCTTGAGCTAGGAACTGGCCGACGCCTCACAGGGGTTGGAGGCTCCTCAGCTGTCTGTCCTGGGACTGATGTAGAAAACAGACGAAATCCTAAAAGAAGAAGAAGGGGAAAAAGAGTCATAGTAAATGAGAAAACACCATAATTCCCATAAATGCAGAAAAGATCAAAAGAAAGAAAATGTTACCTTCATCATCACCATCATCGCATTGTGCTGACTCCACACAGGATGAAGTTTCAGTCTGCATCTCTGCAATGCAACTTAAAGTAACATACTTAGCATGAATGATGTGTACAAATGTGTGCCTCTTTGAAAAAAAAAAGAAAAAAAAGAAATGCTTAACTTCTCTGCTAAAAATCAAACAAGATACCTGTCAAGAAAATGCCCCAGCTTCTTGGCAACATGCGTTCGAAACCCTTTGCTGACCTGGAGCTCATTGCCATCGTGTTCATGGTCAGCAACAACAACACTGTTGACACAGCAAGACAATATTGACAATACTGAATTGGTCATTTTTATTCATTCATTTCACCATTCATTTTCATTGTGGATACTTCAAGCTGCAGATGAGAAATGTTTATATTCCTAATACAGTTGTGATAGAGATACAGACAATAAGGTTTATGGCACTTCTTGATGTACCTTTAGCTGAAAAGCTAAAAGGCTACTAATACTGTGTGGGATACAGAAATTACATTACACTACTGCTTTCTACACCATGGCTGTGCAAGTATTGGTTATTCTGAGAAAAAGACGTACCGTTTTGACTGCTTCACATTGCTGTCCCCGTCTAAAAATACACAAAAAATAGCAAGAGTCATCAACAGAGACAAAATGTATTTCATGAAGTTCTCTTCCACTGTTTTGACAGACTAGCATGTTCAGTGCTAAGCTACAACTTAGATTCCCTACGTGGTCTGAGTGAGTGGTTTCAAAGTCACTAGGAAAATGTATAATTATGACACTCATGCAACTTAAGCTAAAGTTTTATTGCAATTAACGCCTCTGCACATGAATTAGAAACATTATGGATGGTCGTATTTCTACATGAGTTTATCTGCTGAGCTTTACTGCTGACTTCGTCTTTCACCACAAACAAAACAAGGAAACTTTCACCTTTCTTTTTCTCAGGTCGTGTCTCCCAAACTGCCTCCTGACATCGTTTCAGTGTTTCATCGTCACTGCTGCTGGAGTCGTCAGAAACACCAACCATCTTTTTGACGGAGGCCGCCATGATGAAAACATGTGCAGGCTGGTGCTGTCTGTTTTGAGCTGAGGGTTATGGGTAATGTAGTGTATTCGGGAACCGTGGAGACAGAAACAGGCTTCTTACTCAGATACGTGTTTTTAATTCATCGTTGACGTCATACAACGTGGGAAAACAAACAAGAACAAGCTCAAATCAGAGTAACAATAAAATAAGTCTAGGTAGATTTGTTAAAATCCTCACTGTAATTACAGAGGAAGTCAAAGGTCTTGAAAAACAAGAGCTTGTGCAAAAATGACATAATTCCATGACAAGTGAAAACAATCTAAAAGATTTTGCTTTCCCATTTTACATTTCCAACACAGAGCAATGTAGATCAGAATTAAACTGAAATCAAATCAACAATCATGGTGTCAGATTAATGTTGTACTAACAAAAATAACAGAAATGGAATGATGTTTCATTTTTTCCAAAATCATGTGGGTTTAAAAATATCAGCTGCAGAACTTGCTACATTTTCATAAGGTACCAATATAGCTGACTTGTGTAGTTATGCATACATATTACCATTTATAGTGTCCTAGACAGGCCACATTATCAGATTGCCTGCTTTGTTTACCATTAAATTATCATGCTATTTGTGATGCCATCTGGAAGATCAAAAAGCCAAAGTAATTCCCTGATAATTTACTTGTAAAGAGCACTAGGTTTTCAATGTGAATGTATTCTGCCATCAGCAATCTTTATTAATAAATCTGACATGATGTATGAATGTATAATTTTTTAAAGCAGCCAATATGAAAAGAGTAATCCATGCAATAAATTATAGATTGGATCCATAACTTTTTTGGGGTCAGTCATGTAGTCTTTTTGTGCAGATATACAAAGTGTACAAAGGCATTTAGATCATCAGATTTTAAAATAAAATACTATACTGTACGGGAAAAAATACAGTGTTCCCAGCTACTAGTGCCGTCAACCAGAAGTCCAAGTGACATACACCCAGAGTCTGACAAAGCCATTGAAGTTAGGTACTATATGAGCTGTCAACAGGATGAGTATATGAAATGTCTTCACACAAGCTGTAACATCTCCTGTTTCACACATGGCAGTACTGTGAGATGCTGTAAAATATTACATTTATCAGTGTGTGTGATGCAAGGAGACAAATTCTCTTCCCCTTACCCAACTGGGTCAGAGAGAGGCATTGTCCTGCAGAGTTTGCCTTACAGCTGGATGAAACACGAGGTTCTAGGACATTAAAAAAAACCCACACACAATGAACACCTAGACGCAAGGCACATGGAATAGATATTACAATGTACAGTAAAAGGAAGCTCATTCATGTACGGAAAAAGATTTTTAGGTTGCTCCGGTGGTTTCGCACAATTTTAACTGACTTTAACTGCCAGTTACATATGTCTCTGTTACAGCAATTCTGACCACTTATGAGGCTTCAGGAACCTGCTGATTTCCATTCATTTGTGTTGAATATGAAAATCAGTGAAATGGAACTAGCCAATCACAGTCCATATGTAGACTGGAAATGACATCACAGGCAGGTACTATTTTCAAACTCTTCGTTGCTGGTGTGTTTGCTGAATTATCAAAGCCTGCTGCAGAACAGCGGCTTTTACCCCAAGTTACCACATTTTAAGAACACCTTTCAGTATATGTGAAACAATTTAACAGTATCACTGCCTCCTGAATGACTACGGAGTCAACACCTCTCTGACAGTGTTAACAAGAAATGGCCATTAGAAACTTAACTAAGGTGGGATTTATTGCAGGGCTTTTATGCAGTGGATGGTACAGGTGACCTAATAGACTGGAAACTTTTGTACAATAAAAATATTATATAATTTGCAACAAATTGTGCAAAACCACTGGTATAGTCCCTTAAACTGGGTTTCCAGGTATAGAAAAAGAGACAGGTCAACTTCTGTATCTACCCTAGTGCCGCATTAAAAATAAATCAACTACCAGGCTACATCTCTCTGTCTTGTCATGTTGTGTGCTACTGTGGTATTTCACTGGCAGACTGAGAACCTGAGTGCAGAGCAGCAGAACACTCAGCGACTAGTTTAATAGGTATACAACACCAGTGGCCAAGCTCCTAAAGAGTGATTCACAGTGCTGTTGTGCCAAATAAAACAGGGAAACAAACCTCAACGGATTAAATTACCATGTGATTACACATCAGAGTGGGTAAAAGAGGCAGACCTAAAACTTTTAGACATGCATGGCATTTAGAGCAAGATGTGTCCAGTCCAGTAACTTAGATTCTGCTACTATCTTGTCCTGTTCATGTATCCTGGAGTTTGACAGAACACTAGATTCCACTAGATTCCCAGTTAACAGCCAATGATGTAAAAGTTTTTGTCAAAAAATGTTAAAATTTCTCACAGGATGAGGATGACACCATAAATCATGAAAAGAGTGCATGCTGTTGTTGAATTAAAAGATGTTCTACTAAAGATGATACTACAGAGGAGACCAACCATGAACCATATAAAATGGACACAGAGCTTAAATATCTGACACAAACTGTCCCAATGACTCAAAACTGACAGTAAATATTTAAGGAAGAATGAAACTCAAACAACGTCGTCTAGTGCTACATGATCATCTATATACTAACAATACTGTAAAATGTCAAGTTAATGCTTGCTTTTCCATACAGGAAACACAACTGTCACTTGCAAAGGTAGTTCAAATAAACTTCAACTGATAACATCTATATATTTAAGTAAATGAAAAAATGACTGACACAGTCTATAGGCTTTGCCATGAGAGGTCTGTGTCTCAAAGTGTCCCTTTCCAGCAGAGACGGCAAGAAACATAAGGCAAAAGTGTTCAAGCAGTAACATGATACTTGTATGACAAACCGAAAGACAAAAAGGCTTCAGTCAGATTTAACAGAGAAATATTTAACAGAACATTCCTCAGAATCCCAGAAACTGAGCTCTGTGAGGTACTGATGAATGGATCCATGATTTCGTAACAAGGCAGATGTGGTCTGTTGATTCTTAAGTATGCTGTCACTTCTGTAGGAATGTCCACAAAGGAGAGAATACTTCAGTGTCCACTGAAGAGAAGCTTTTGGATGGTAGTAATCCAAGAAATCAATCCCCTGGGAGGTATTAGACATTTTTCCCTTCAGGTATTACAGACCACCATTGTAGGCATAGTCTGCCTTGTTGTGCATGATGAGTTTGTTGTCCACAAAGTAGAAACTGTCTGATCTGGTCTCATAAGGATGCTCCACCATTTGGCGAACTAAAAGGGACAGACAAACAAATATTATTATTGCTTGAAATACAGACCCAACAGCATTAACATTAGTGGCTGACCAAAACAGACTACAACTCACTGAGGTCGTCTGGAAGCTGGGGAAACTCATAAATGTGTTCACATGTGTTGCGGCTGTTTGGAATGCAAAAACCAAAGTCAAAGTCAAAGTTCTTGAGAAGGCGCCCCTGGAAGTAATGCCTCTCAATCATTCGAAAGCTGTTAATTGGCCGATCACCCACTGTGAACTCCACACTGTCGTTAGGAAACAGAAACAAGAAAGGCAAAATTTACAACTGACTGTAAAGAAACTGCCAAGACAAAAGGCTGACTATTATGCTCTCAGCTGTTTTCATTCAGAGTGTTATGGTCTTTTTACTTACGTTGCACCAACAGTGCGCAGTTTTAGGAAGGCTGGTGTAAACTGGTATCTGACAAAACGGCCTGCACTGGTGTCTACATCTCCACCCTCGTCTTCACTCTCCATAGGACCTAATACAGAAAATATGTTCAGTTAACTGGTATCAGAGGTAAAAAATACAGTGACAGCTACATACTTAATTATATCTTTTGAAAGGTACAAATAATGTTATCTGTTACATGTTACTGCTCTACAAAAAATTCTCTCTCAATGTTGTTCACCAAATACTGAAAACATTTGACTGTATTGATATAGTATGATTAGAAAGAGCAATGTCAAATTAGTCCGATTTTGAGGAAACACTGAGGTTTCTTAATTTTTTTTTTTTGAAAATCCGAATATGTTACATGACCAGTAAAAAGGAAGTAATAAAAATAAAATGACAGATTGCCTAAGCATTCCTTCCACTTGTGGGAGTTTCTGTTCTCTTATATAAACATTTCTACTGTTCACATGCTTGGTGATAAAGTGCTACGTTTACTGTACAACACCTGAGGGCCATGATGGAATAGCATTACTGTGTGTTTATACACAGTATATATGTATAAATATGCCTCTCCATATAAGTCAACCTACAAAAGGTCAGCTTTATAATGAGAACACAGATAAACAACAGTTACTAAGCAGCCAGACTGGAGGAAAAAAGTGTGAGCTGACAGTTATTAAGTTTATGGAACTTTGGCTGTTTAAGAAAACATGGTATGTCACATTACATAAATCTCCCTGAGAAAACTTTGTGACCTTAATGAACAGTTGCATCTATAAGTGGAAAAATAAAGTGTAAGAAAAAAGTTTAGCCAAGTGGCAAAAGTTAATTCATCACTTACCACTGTTAGGAGGCTTGGCAATCTCAAACAGAACTGTCCCTGTCTCCAGATCTCTGATTTTGAACCGTGTGAAGTCAATGTTGTAGATGTTGTCTTCAGGTTTGCAAAGATAGTCTGAAACGTGAAATAAAGTGTGTGTATGTTAAGAAAAACAGAAAATTTGAAAATGAGCCATGCAACCACCCATTAGACAATCCAATTCCACTGAAAATTATTATTCTACATTTTATTAGATTTACTAGTGTACATGTATGATTTTTTTTCAGGCAACTCACAAAATACTCTGGAGCACAGAGACTCACCCTGACTTAGAGAACAGAGTTGGTGCTTGATGAGCAACTAGGGTTTCAGTATCTGTTTTCTGGCTCCTGTGAATTTCAGTAGTGGTGAGTAATGCTATAGCACAGGCTCCCAGCTTTCAACAATGTGTTGTGAGAGAGAAGGGAAGTAAAGACATTGTTGTCTGGCCCATGAAAAAACCAAAAACAATGGGAAGCATTAGGCATTAGCTGCAACTGTGGGAGACAGGGTGTCTGATGACAGACCCTGGGGTTTGAGTCAGAGGGGCTCTGAGAGTTAACTATGTGTAATTCAAAAGGAGTAAGTAATCGTGACAAATCCACAGAGAATTATCACCTGCTTCTGCAGCCTGCCTCACTTCTTTGGAGCAATCTAGCATCTTTTGGCTCACCGTTTTGGATTTCCAGCCCAAAACTCTATCAACTCTGATTCAACGTGCAGAAAGGAGCTGTTTTAATGAATAAGCTCTACCAGTAACAAATGGTAAACAGAAGTTTGTGATTAGCTGGTGATCATAGTGAAGCCAAATATTTCCTTCACAAATGGCTGGAGACCAAGACAGGTCTAAACATTTTGTGATTCTATCTACATTAGTTGGATTGAAAGGAAAATACCCACGAATGAATCTGTGTCTTTATGATTTTTATAAGATCAGAATATGTCTGTATTGTGTTATCAGTTACTAGGCTTCCCTCAAGTAGCTAAAAAAACACATAAATACAGCTTCAAGAACAGGAGACTCTGAACAGTGTTCCCCCTGGGTGGCCCAAATTCCTAGCTGCGCCCCTGGGAACATCCTATTCTTTAGTTGAAGCCAAAGAGTGAGAATGCCCGACCCCAAACGAAGATGTACTTCATTGTGTACTGAACGAATACAGCATTAGTTAGCAGATCAATTACAACAAGAGGACTTAGTGGTCAAACTGGTCTGAAAACTGGGCGCTTAGCCACAATTAGCACTGGATAAACGAATGATGCCCGTTGAGTGATGTGATTTTACCGGATTAATTTAACACCAAATTAAAGTTCATGTAACTTACCCTCCGTGACAACCCGGAGACCCAAGACATGGTCCGGGGAAATATCCCTTCCCAGAGCCCGGAGTTCATCCTCTGTAACCACAGGCCACTTATCCGTTTGACTGCGCCTCGATTTCAGTTTCTTCAGCATTCCTCCACCAGTCTTTCGATCCCTGTGGGTCGTCTCCGAGCCGCTGTCTGCGCTAGCCTGTCCCTTGCTGACTGTCTGCGCCGGTTTGCTTCGAGAACCGTTCATTCCGGACACCGGGGAAATAGTGAAAAGAGTTGCTGTGCTTTTCAATTTGGGAGCGACTTGACAAACTGCGGGTGTAATTTCAAGATGGCGTAAAACGTTTACGGGAGACGGAAAAGTAAGCTTGTGATTGGCTGAGACCGATGGAGGTTGTCATAGTTACCGAAGGGGTATGAATGGTTTAAAGTCCAGGCCTTCCCGTTTCCTCCTCAATTATGTGTATTTTGTTACTCAATGTGTTACGAGAATGCTCTGCGTTAAATCTGACTATTGCGCCGTTTTCCACATGCCCTCATCCACCATTTCTCCTCTTTGTGGAATGATATTAACGTCCAAGTGTTTTTGCGGGCAGTTAAGAAAACGGTCTTGGTGTATTGATGAACACACAGTTACAAATTCGCGCTGCCCAGTGTATCGTGCCAAGTACATCAAGCGTTGCTGTTAATGTCCAGCGTGGGGCGCTACAGCAACTGTGCGGGTAGCAGATAGTTTTGTTGACGGAAGTTCCCACGGAAGAAGAGAGGACCAGCGATGGTGCGGTTGAAGGCAAGGTAAAAATGTGCTTCTCGTTTACCCATATTTTGTATGCTCACGGTTTATTTCTGACGGTATCTCTAATTTCGACAGGTATTTATTGTGCGAAATCAATGTATCAGACCGAAACCACCTGCTGCGGTTGACTGACACGTCTATTTCAGCGGCAGTGAAGACAACGGTGGCCCGAATACACGGTGACTATGGCAGAGCTCTCTGCAGCATCGGATTCTCCGGTAAGCAGTGGTGCAGAAGGTATTTAAATGCCTTACTTAGGTTACGTAGAAAAATTACAATCTAAAAATATTCCATCACAACTAAATATATTACATTCAAATTAAAATGATAGTACTACTCATGCAGCAGAATGACCCCCGGCTATGTTGTATTCATTCTTCTAAATTTGATTATTATCACTAATGCATTAACATCTTAACATATCTATGTTGTCAATTGTTTCTCGACAATTTACATATTTTATAAACTGATTCTGATGATATGTTTAGCATGTAAAATAAGCAGTAACAATAGATCTCAAATGAATTTAGCTGAGCAAAATACATATATTTGCCTATGAAATTTGGTGAATTAGGAGTGGCATACATGTTTATTATTTCAGTAAATGTATAATGCTGTTTGCGGGATAATTTACTAGAGCTTTGGTGCCAAAGTAATATTACTCTGTCGAGACTTAATGAAAACACATTAGAAGTAGGTTCATGATCAAGTTTCTATCTGTTTAGACGCTGTAACATGATAACATTAAGGATTATCTCAGCTCTTCAACTCCTCTAATTACACAGTACTTTCAGGATATTGTAGTGTTGATTGAGCTCCCTTTGTTCTTTGTTTCTTTGTCTCTTTTTAGTGAAATATCTGAACGCTCATACTGGAACAGTATTTCTGCGTTTCCCCAAAAGATGTTACAAACTCCTGTGGTCTGCGTTGCCTTTCATAACTAGTATTGAAACTCATGGGCAGACAATTCCATGTTTTCTAAACTGTGTGCATGTGGGAGGTAAGAAAAACATCAACACAAATTAAATAATGAATCAAACATTCAAACAATCTTAAATATTAGCTGAACACTGTTTTCTTCTCTAGGAACAATTAGGACATGTCAGAAGTTTCTGATCCGATACAACACCCAGCAGCTCCGTCGTATGCTCCCTAAATGTAAAAATGAAGGCAAGTAATTTAATTGAGTCCTGGTTAATATTGTTTATACTGAACTCTGCAATCACAGTCAGCAGTGGTCCATTGCTCATGTTTTTGTAAACTATCATTTTAACTAAACTTCATTTTAGAAAAATCCTGATATTAATTTTAAATGTTAACACTGTTGAATGTGATTCTTACAAGATGGATTAGAGCATTTAACTTAAATTGAGACCCTTGTGAATTTTGCATTGCTGCTTTTAGTTTACAAGAGACCAAAACAGACCCCAAATACAAGACTGACAAAAACAAACAACAACAAACAACAACATTTGATGGGTTCCTTTTCTTTTTGTCATTTACAGAGGAAAAACAACAGATTCGCAAAGCAATTCTGAATTGCTCACTAACACAAGGCAACAAGGAAGCATACGATGATGAATTAGAGAGTGAAGAAGATGAAGAAGAGTGACTTCACAACATACAGTAAAAGGCAGCAGCTGTATTGTTCTCCCTGGACGTCTTGCTGTGACTATTTTTGTTACAGGACTAATAGGAGGGAAGATATGAAGAGTGTGAGGAAATGCATGCCCATCTGTGGTTTTCTGTCAGTACTCACTGTGCAGTGCAGTGTTACTAAAGAAAACTGACTGACTGTATGCCTGTCCTTAGCACAGAGACACATTACATTATGTTTGTCACACTTTGTCACATAAATAATTTGGGTTGATGGAATGGTGTGATGGTCAGCATGAATATTCTTTCACAGCCAGGTCACATTTGTTTCTAATGTTGATGCTGAATTACTATCTCTTAGTTCTTTTAAATAAAACTACATAGCATATCACATAGCAAAATAAGACTATGGCCCAATTCTGAGGAAACAAAGTTTTTTTTTTTTTAACATTTTAATGAATTTATATTGTATTTATCCAATGTGTTGTGTTGATGTCTATTTTGTTTACAAATTAAAGCAGTATTTTTGATTGCACTTTCAAGTTGCCTTAAAAATTAACTTTGCACATTCTTATCTAGACCATCCAAACATTGAAATAAAATGTTGGTATGCAGAAGATAAACATATTTGATTAAAGATGTACTGATATCTACATTTATCAATGTCAGCTGATTTAGCATAACCTTCAGTGATAATAGCATTGAGTTACTATATTATAATATCATGTTTTTAGCACCATAGTCAAATAATTAACAATAATAAAATAAAAATAATAAAATAATAAAAAATAATATTTTTACTAAACTCGTTTTATCACCGTAAAAACTCACCCTGGTTTGTACCTACACCAATGACAAAGCTTTTACGACTACATTTCCCATAATGCCTTACTGGCCCTCAGTGCTAAATAGATTTGCAGGCGATACAAGAAACATCCGGGTCTCTCAGGTTCCTGTCTGGCGACCCGTCGCCATTAGTGCAAGCTCGTAGTAACGGATATATTTTTTGGTTAAAATCTTTGGATTGAGACGTTTTCCAGCCTTTGGAAAACATTTAACGCCTTGTTAAAGGCATATTGTTTTCACAATCGAGAAAAAGCTTAAATTCGGGGGGTCTTGGCCCCGCGTGGCGAGCTTTCGTCCTCTCTTCCAACAGCCTTCATAACTTGAGACGCCGAAATCGTGTCTCTTATTTTTTCTCGGGTTTGTTTTATTGTCAAGATGTCGCCGTGATG
The DNA here is from genome assembly GCF_001640805.2 of Lates calcarifer. Classification (NCBI taxonomy): domain Eukaryota; kingdom Metazoa; phylum Chordata; class Actinopteri; family Centropomidae; genus Lates; species Lates calcarifer. The sequence continues at coordinate 17,574,753 of NC_066845.1, forward strand.
GGGTCTCCGCGTTCGATAGAAATGAATCAGGGCCTTCGTCGCCTGACCCGCACTCACTGCAGCCCGCTTTCCTCCTCCGTTTTTCTGTTTGATGCTAGAGAGCTCGGCGGCTCTCTGCTCGGAGATCGTCCTCAACACCGCTCACTGCACGGAGACAAACATGGAGAAAAACCCCAACAGCAGCACCAGCACCAAGGTTCCGCCCCGTTCCAGCTCCACAGGCCCTACACCGGGCGAATCTAAACCCAAAACAGGTGAAGACCCCTCCGTTAGCAACATAAATGTCACTCAGTGTTGTCAAACCTCAATGTCTGCAGCTAAACACGCTCATTGCTCTGTGGCCTGCTGGGGCCTAGCCGTAGCGCAGGGGTTGTTTATCTGGTATCGCTGACGTCGCTGTCAAAACATTTGACCCATCAACAGTCAGAACTGTTGCAAATGTTTGCCCACAATAGTGCATTTGTAATGTAATTTACCCTGTGACCTGTGCACCACAGTTTTCACATGTATGGATGCATTCACACTGACACATCAGTGAATTTAAAAATCAACTTTTGCACGGAGTTTTCTCTCCAACAAGTTGTATAATTTACATGCCAATCTACCATGCTAATCTAATTTATATACCAAGCTTTTTAAGCACACACAAGGTTTTATTTTTGTCTGAATAGGTCAGCCTCGTGCATAATTTTAAAATCCCCTGGAAGCTGACCTCGCGTACGGGAGTCCTCTTTCATTGCTTATGTAGAGACTAAATATGTTCCCTACAGTGTGTGGACGTTGTCCCTGGCTTCAACAACCGGTGTAAACCCCACCCACAGGCTAAAATGCATAACCCACAGTGTTAGGTCTATGTCCCTGTTAATTGAACTGCGTTAAATTGTGGTTTGCTCACAAGGATATCCACTCCACCAGCTGAAGTGAAGTTGTGGAGAAATCCTATTTTTTATTCATGTCACTAATGATAATGTGATAATGCAATGTGAAGGGATTATATTGAAATATAACATTTAAATTTTCATTTAGCTAATGCATGTTTTTTTTATTTAAATTTCAGAAGGTAAAAATAATGGAGGCTCTAAGCGCTACAGCCGCAAGCGTGAGCCCTCCTTTCCTAAAAGCGACAGTTTCCCAGGCCCTCGCCGCACCAATTCACAGAAAAGCAAGAATTTTGACAAGAGACCCCCCCAGAGAGGTGGAGGACGACAGTATGGAGTTACAGGTGGAGGACGACGTGAGGAGGTGGGTATTTAATTTGTTTAATCATTTTATCAGTGTGAGTAAAGAAGATTTTTTTGAAAATAAGCATAGTATTATCTTTGGAGTTAAAATATAACTTGTGTTATCCACTTCTGCCTCTCCAGGTAGCAGAGACGCGCCGGGCCGAGTTTAGCCCGGCTCAGTTTGCTGGACCGAAAAAAATAAGCCTGAACCACCTGCTGAACTTCACCTTTGAACCCCGTGGAGGTAGCAGTGGCGTCGGAGATGGAGGCCACTCCTGTTGGGGCCGCCGAAACAAATGGGGCCACAAGCACAAGCCCTTCAACAAGGAGCTTTTTCTACAGGCCAAGTAAGCAGCCCCTCAGACAGTGAATGTTATGAACTGGAGAGGCTGAACATGCGGGAGTCAACTTGTCTTTGTGTGTTTCAGTTGCCAGTTTGTTGTGACTGATGACCAGGACTATAAGGCGCACTTCACTGACCCAGACACTCTGGTCAACTGGGACTGTGTGCAGCAAGTGGTGAGTGCTGGTTATCTGTTGAGCTGACCAGTACGCTTGTGTAAGAAATGAAGCCCACATTCATTTACATACTGCTACACATAATGATGATTTATGTCTACAGCGCATCTACAGCCATGAGGTGCCGTCTTGCCCCATCTGCCTCTACCCTCCGGTGGCAGCTCGCATCACCCGGTGTGGACACATCTTCTGCTGGCCATGCATGCTGCACTATCTCTCTCTTAGTGACAAGAGCTGGTCCAAGTGCCCCATCTGCTATGAGGCTGTGCACACTGCTGACCTGAAGAGGTAAATGACAGGAGTAAATGTTTCTTAATAATGGCTAACAAAGGAAAACACGGGAACCTTCATATAGAAGCAGATTAGTACATGTTGTTTTGGTCAGGGGTTTTTTGACACTTGCTTTTAACAAATTTAACTTTTTTTTTTTTTTTTGCAGTGTGGTTGCTATGGAGACCAGGCAGTATGTGGCTGGTGATGTAATAACCATGCGCCTGATGCGGAGGGAGAAGGGGGCTCTGGTGGCCATGCCCAGCTCTCAGTGGGTGAAGGTGGAGGAGCCTGTTCGCTTTGGAGGTGAGAGACACGGGTGTGTTTGTTTATGAATGAGTTTGATTTGCTCTTGAGTGTTTTTGTCATAAGAATGGCTTACAATGGCTAAAGGGACTGAACAGGTGAAACACAAATGTGGTGACAGGATGGTTTGATGTGTATTTCCAGATATGTGTCTTAGCCCGTACTCCAAGCTGCTGCTGACCTCCCCGGCGCAGGTCCTGAGTCTGGTGGCAGAGGAGAAGGCCGTCCTGCAGGCTCAGCTTAGCCAGGAAGAGGACGCCCAAGGCTGTTTCATCCAGAGCGCTCTTTGTCTTTTGCAGGTAAATAAAGCTACATGCCCCTCTGTCACACTAATCACTACATTATTTTGTCTTTAGACTTAAATTAACTGTATTATGCAGTGAACAACAAAGTTATTGTATGAAGTGAGTGCATGCAAAATACATAGATAAAGCATGTATGAAAAGTGAATACAGAAACATTGATAATGGTTAACAAGTTCGCAATGCAACTGAATGTAAAATCAATACATATTTCTCTGGCATCTCCCAAGTAGAACATGACCTACTTTATCCCACAGAATGAAACCAAATATCACTGTACACTGATCATTTCACTTTCTAACTGTACGTGTTTGTGGTTTAGGAGCGAGAGGAAATGCTGCTGAAGCAGCAGAAGACAAATGCAGCAGACAGCTTTGACTTGTCCTCTCTGACTCTGGACGAACCTTCCTCTCCTGTGGAGGAAGTGATAACTAACATCACCAGTTCCAAGGTGAATCTCAAAATGCACCTTTTCTGTGATTTTTCTCTGTGCTGTATCTTTTTGTGATGGGATAGAATTATTTTACTAGCATGTTCTTCCCCATAATAACCTGCCCCCCCCACACTCCTAGCCTGTGCTGCAATACTCCTCTGCATTTGATGATGAGGTGGTGGAGCTTCCAGAGGAGCTGCCAAGGTTCCCTGAAGGCACTCTGGAGAGTGTGCTGGAAGAGCCTCCTGAGGCTATGATGGATGCATCCCCAGAGCCTCAGCTTGATGAGGAGAACCTGGCCGACCAGGCACAGCCAGCCCGTCCCTCGACCAGTGTGGTGCATGGACCTTACTACTATTTCTACCAAGGTGGGTAGTTATGTGCATTCCTGCCTTAACATTGTGAGGTTCCACATGCTCTCCAAAACCCATTAAAGTTGATTTTCAGGTTGTGTCAAAGTTGGCTGCTGTGAGGGAAGTGTTACCTTGAGGAAACTGTGAACTGCAAACTTCCTGTTTACATAAGCACTGAGTGATAGTTGAATTGGACTAAAGCAAGACCCAGGACAGATCCTGTTTGTGTATAAAAACAAATCAGACTTGAGTAACATTAACATAGCTGGAATATTTGTACACATCATAGAAAAAATGAAGGATGTCCTTGACCATTACAAAGTGCAGGAAGCCTCTTTGTCTTGGCTGTAAGGGCTGTTTCTTTTTTCCCGTAAGTGTCAGTGTTTACTCGGAACTTTTCTCATCGCCTTTTGCTCCCTCGCATGTCTCTTCCAGCTGACGACTGCCAGCAGATGTTCCTGCATCCTGTGAATGTACGCTGTTTGTTGCGTGAATATGGCAGCTTGGAGGCCAGTCCTGATTCCATCACTGCCACAGTAGTGGAGATAGTGGGACACACAGTCACTGAGGTCAGCAAACAAGGAAACAGAAATCACGTACTGTTTAAATAATTTTACAGTAGAGACCTTGATAGGTGTTGACACTGTTTAGTATAGTTTAAACCTGAGGTTTTTTAGCACTAGTACGATTGTTATTTCAAACGTGCTAAATTTTAAACTTTTCTACACATTTCTGCTGTATGGGTTTGTTGCAGGAGATCCGCCGTCGGCATCGCTATCTGGCTCATCTGCCACTCACATGTGAGTTCAGCATTTGTGAGTTAGCCCTGCAGCCACCAGTGATCTCCAAAGAAACTCTGGACACATTTGCAGGTTAGAACACTTTTCCTGTTTTTTATTTTATTTTTTTCTGGATGTGAATTTACACTGGCAGCAAAGAGATTTTATAGTTAATATTCACTCAAACTTTTTAGACGACTTGGAGAAGAGAAAGCGCCTGAGGCAGAAGAAAGCGAGGGATGAGAAGCGCAGGGAGAAGCGAATTGAAATCGAGGAGAACAAGAAGCAGGGTAAATGTAAGTACAGCTGAGCAGTTTACAACACCAGCTGAGAATCATTATCCAGAAAGATGTATAAAAATCCATCTCTCTCTAACAATGTACTTGGATGCATGTGTCCCCTCAGATCCTGAGGTGCATATTGGACTGGAGAACCTCCAGCATTTCCCAGCATTTGGCTCTCCACCTCACAACAGTAGCCCCCCGATCCAACCTGATTTCACTTTTGCCCCTCCTTCTCCTCTCAGCAGCAGCCCTTCCTCTGGTAAGAGCAGCTCCTTCCTCTGCAATTTATTGTGCCATATTGTCACACTCATCAGCTGGCTGTTTATGGCTCATGATGAAAGATGTAAATTGAGCTTATCTTCTACTGTCTTAGATGGGATGAGATTCCCGTGTCTGAATGGGCAAAGCCCTTCACCCATTGTGGGTAGTGTGGAGGACGACTCCCACTGCATGTCCTTTGCACAGGTGTGTATGGCATACACACGCCATTATTGATTGAAACTACCCTTGTTGTAATGCTTAACATAATTGAAGTGCTAGTATTGTAGCACATAACTTACATACTTGACATGGTGTGACCCTGCCTGTGTCCCATGTAGATGCTAAGAGATGGGAAAGCCAGAGTTGATGCTGGGCCCAGGATCACTCCAAAGAAAGGTAGTGCAAGATTGCAGATGTTGTGGTGGCTTGTGAAGTGCTGATGGGCATCAAACAGTAACTTGAACACAGCACTCAGCAACGTGTACTGTAAATTTAAAATTCATTTTAGTATCGCCTCCTCTCGAAACTGAAAGGACAAGACAAAATTAATATCCACTGGAGTTAATTAGTGGATACTCGATTTATGTTGACATTCTAATTAATGTACACAAACAGTTAAAAAAAAGTTGAAATACACATACTAATACACAATACTGGAGACTTGGGGCTTTTGATTGTGAGGAGCAGCAGTCAGATAAAAATTTACTGGAGCAGCTAAAATAACGGCAACAGTGTCAGTCCACCTTAAAATTATTTGTCCTGGCTTGAGTAGAATCAGCTTGTTAAGAGTGTTTGGTTTTCAGCTATCATCTCTAGAGCTTACATAGACCATCTGGTATTACATATATCCCTCATACAATCTCCAAGCCAGCTTGATAAAAACAAAGCTCTGTACTTTACTGATGTTGCCAAATGATTTGTCTATATGGCATTCAATTGAAACTAGGCATAATTGACCTAATGTGACCTAATGTTCAGCCTCTCTCATATTTTTTGATTGGGTTGTCATAGTATCAAGAAATTAAGATCATGAATTGGTTACCAAAGGAAAAATCTGTTCTAATTGATCGCGATAACACTCAATCTTATATAAATAAACAAACAACACCTGAAACCAAGCTTCACTTGTTAAAAAGCTGCTGATTACATACTTACATAGTACATTTCTGTATTCTATATATACTTGTATTGCTTGTGTACTTGTGTTAGTTGGTACAAGTAGCACGTACTGATAAGTGCGTGGGTGAAATTACTGGAGCTTTGTGTGTTATTGTGTGTTTCCTGTAAAACCTGTTTTTTTACGGCTGTTAAACAGTGGAACTCCCTGAAGGCTTCCTGAAGTCAGTATTGTATCTTGTGCCATGTAGATAAGCTCCTAGCTCCCCCAGCTGCGGACAGCGATGGAGAGAGTGATGGGTCGGACCGTGTCCCGGTGCCTAGCTTCCAGAACTCCTTCAGCCAGGCCTTTGAAAAGGCACTTCTGCAGCTGGACAATGGTCCAGCTTCTCCTCCACAACCTGTAGTTGACCCAGGTCCGCCATCTATGAATTAACTATATCAAGTCAGATTTTCTTTGTTTGCCAGTATACTTGTTCCTAAACTTGCACTCATCCTTGGTTTCCTCTCTTTCAGATGAGAAAGGAGGAAAGAAGAAGAAGAAAAAGCAGAAGCTTCTGTTCAGCACATCCATGGTTCACACAAAGTAGACAACACTGAAGTTCATTTAATCATACTGTTTCTTGAGTTGATCTTCCCACTGCTTGTGTTTTTACTTCCATGCAGATCTTTCTTGAAATTATAAGCAATGGAAATAGGTTTTAGTATGTAGCCAAAGTTGATGCTGCTTTAGTCACTGTTCACTGGCTTGATCCACCATCTGGGTGTCATGCCATTAAGTTTTGATTTGCATTCATATTTTGTTTTTTAACTAGGTCAAAGCTTAGCAGGAACCAGCTGCCACACTGAAAGCCATGTGGGTAACATATAGTTCAGATGCTAAAGCAAGGAGTATAACAAGCTGCTGGCTCTCACATTATGTGTGCTTTTGGCTTTTCATGGCTTCCAGATACCTGATGTGCATCACAGTGGTTGCTGTATGATGTCCAACTTTCCTGAAATTGACCCTGAGCATTGCATCTGGAATCCATGAGTAATATGGATAAGATAATTCTAGGGTGCTTTATATTACAGTAGCAGTCAGCCAGCTGCAGGTACGTTGCACCTTTTGAATCTTTCCAGGATACTCAGTGCTCAGACATCATCAGTCTGGAACTTACATCAGATGAACACTTTTTTTCTTCAGTGTTTTGTCAGAGGTTATAATCTGGGCCTGCACTTCATCAGCCTACAAGAGGATAGATTTTGGGGATTGGTGCTTTGAGATCTATGCCCTGGTATTTTGTAACAACAACATGAATACATAATGATCTAATACCATTGTGAGGAAGTGAAAACACAGTATTGTATTTAAGAGATTAGGTCTGTTGTTTGAACAGAACTCCAGTATATTCTGACTGGTTAAACCATAAAGACGCACTTTCTTCTCATTCAGTTTCTCTTCTGTCATCTTCTGTTGTAGAAAGTTTACTAACTTTTAACATTACTCCCCCCCAGTTTAATTTCAGTGTTGAAAACGTGTGAAGTTAGTGAATTGCTGACATTTAAAGAATGCTTGTGAAACCTGAAGAAAAATGGGTTGAACATTTATTTTGTTTTGAGGGGTCTATATTCACCTTTAAGTTTGAGCAAGTTTATAGACTAGTGAACATAACTAGTCTGTTGAAATGAATAAACAATTATGCACAATCAAGGAACTGACTGTTTGATTCTGCAATTATCTAATGCCAACGACAATAAGGGATCCTGTTTGGTAAGGTCAAACATTAGAAGTTATCATCAAATAAGCACAGTGGCTGCTATATTATTGATGCAGTATTTTCTTTTTTCCACATGAGGGCAGTCCTGATAAGCCCGAGGTCTGCAGTACAATTACCTTACAAGTTATTTTGGCCACAGAACCACACTGACTGTCTGGTAAATACCAGGCTTAGGTTAGGGTCAGACATTAATGCAAAAGACCACTGAAACGAATGAACATGTGGGTTTCCTGGTTCATATTACAACAATTTCATTCAGACGGGCAGTAGCCAAAGTCCAAGTGTTCACTCCAAATGTGTCATTAAGAAAATGACCAATTAATTTTATATAGTTGAGGTAGGTTAATTCTCGCCCAATCACATTATCCAATTTTCTGTCTAGTATCAAGCTAAAGAGTCGAATCATATACATTCAACTCAACATCAGCCCGGAAGTTACGGTGATTTGCCTTAAGAGTATATGCGTTGGACCGAGGCTTTAATGCTGGCTGCTCTCCACAGAAATGTCCTGTAAACCAAAACGCACTCCTTTGGCAATGTATGAATGTTTAGGGCACACATAAATGCCAAAACAGCAGTCTGGCTCCAGTTCATATTTGTGCTATAGTTTTTCTTGAAAGTACTAACCGGAAGACACGTGTCGTGTTGGCTCACTTGACACTAGTGTAGCGGCTAACCCGTCAGGCGGCTCGTTCAGCCCCGTCTAGTCCAGCTTGTCAACAACACTGCAACCTGAGACGGGATAGCCAGCCAGTTGGCTAGCTAAGTAAACCAGCTAAGTTAGCTACTGCTAGCACCTGTGTTAACCAACTGTCACGATTCGTAATTATTCTGCTAAGTTGGCTAAATATATCGCGTTTGAAGTTGTTTCGTCAAGAGAAGAGGCAAAACTGACTTTCCCATTTGGTAAGTTGTCTCCAGCTCGGATCAAACAGCCACCAAAGGACAGGTTCAGTCAGTGTTTCCATTTTGCGAGTTCAGCCTCTTGAGTAGTTAGCTTACGGTTGCTAGCCAGCAAGCTGTTGATGCGTTTATCTTTCCTCTTTTTTGAGGTCTCCGCAGTTATTTGACACCTTGAAATGTGCGTTTGCTCTGAATGCACCGTGCTCATTCAATAGTTGTGCACAGTTTTTGTTGCATAAAATGCACTCCTGTTCTGAACAGGCCAACTCTTGTCTTTTGCTAAGCTGGACCGGGCACTGTCCACGATACGAGGTAGTTTAGGTGAGCAGGCAGGACAGGGGGAAGAGATGACACTTGTTGCCAATTCTGCACTGGGACAGACTGAATTTAATGGGAAAAGATATTAAAGGACACTAGCGAATTAATTCAGCTTAGAGAATTAATAAATTTTGGGCATTACGATTTATTTAGATTTAGTTGAATAATTGTATTTATGTTCCTCATTGGTGGAACCTATATATACATTAGATCTAGTCTTTTGTTTAACTGTGGCACTTTAACAGCCAGTCTTACCTTAATCTACTGGGTCATGTTCTTATTAATACTGATGAATATTACAGACACTCAACAAGATACTGCACAGTCTTCTTGAATGACAGCAGACATCTTAAATGATAGCTTTAGATGTTGTATTGTTACACTGTAGATTGTAATTTAAGGCTTTGCTGTACGCTGTGAGAGAACTCACCTGAGAAAAACTATACTTCTTCTTTTAGTTGTGAACTCATCAGTTGTCATGAAGTTGTCCAAGTCCAAGTTTCCTTTGTATAACTGGCTGAACCAGACGATATCTTTTGCTTGTGACACACTGTGCCAAATACTATGCTGGTTTACCCCATTCTCTAGTTTCCTTCTGTATGTGCCTCCTGCTATGTGTCTGTCTTTTGTTACTGTCACATCTTGAAGATACCTGCTGAATGTTTTTAATTTCTTCTAGCATGATACACATATGTGTGTATCATGCTAGAAGAAATACCTCTTTACTGTTGTTGTTTGTGGCTTTCCTTGTGACTTTTGTAATATTTGTATGTCTAAGGCTATATAAGGAAGACACTATCCAAATCCCTGCTGTGCTACTCGACCCACCATCACAGCGAATGTTTAGCATTCCATCTTAGCGAAGGCGTTTCCTGTCAACATTCAAAGTTCAAGTTTTCAACTTTTCAATCTCTGTTAGCTGAGCACAAATCAGTGTGTTTTCTCAGCATCATTCTGCCTCAGTTTCTTTCAGTTTCCCACATCTGTACAGTAGATTTATGGATTAAAATAATTTAATCAGCAGCTAAGTAGGTTGTACTTATCTGCATAACTTATCAGTTGATGTACACAATGAGATGCGCAGAGAGAGAGAGTAGACATGGTAAGGCATGGTTCACACACAGAGCAGAACAGCAGACAGCCATGTTTACAGTATTTATAGCTCCAATATTCACAGATTGAATTTGCATGGATATGGTACGTAGTGTGTGTGTGATGGCAGGTAAGCAGTGATCAGGGGAACAATGCAAATATAACAACAGGAAAAGGTAAACATATGGTAGCATTCAGTTAATGACTTTTCCTCATGCATTTGTTGTCTTTACATCTGGACATATGCCATTAGCTCGAACATTCGGGTGTGACTACGTTTACTCAAGTCTGTGTCAGTGTAAACATCATCTATTTGCTTCTGTATGGGGGCGTGAGGAACCCATAGCAAAGAAGCAGCTGGACAGCCCTGTAGTAGCTCTGCTGTGATTTGTCTATCACAGCCTTAAGCTGAGCAGTCTTGATGAGTGAAAAGCTTGTGTGCTTTGTTGACACAAAGTGTGTTCCTCTTAGGCTCCTTCAACTCCTTCCTCCTTTGTGATATGTCATCGCTGCTTGGTTACAACAAAAGCCAGAGCTCTACGGCAGACGGTTGACATCTGGCCAGGTAAGATATGCTGGGATTGTTCACAGCAGTTTCCTCTAGCTTGTCATTTTTCCAAAAGAAATTGTTACTCGTCATAACAGAAAAACTGTTGTTGGTCTGTATAACAAAGTACCTCAACACAGCAACATGTGGAAAGCATTATCAGCTGTGAAGAAGGAGCCTCTTAAAGGGCTAGCACAGAAGTGCTTGAGCTGAAATGTTTTCTATCTTCGTTCTAACTATAGAAACAACTGATAAAACTGATTATTGTCAATGTGTGTCAAAAGAACGGAGACAGATGAACTGTGATTATCTCACTATAGCTCCTTTAGACTAAAGAGTCTGTTCAAGATAAATATATGAAAGTTTATTAGGGGAAGGGCAGAATCTTTCATGGCAGTCTGGTGTGAGTTTGCATAGGAATCCCCCATTCATGTCAAAGCCTGATTTGCCTGTGTTGCAACATGAAAAAGAAAACAAAAGACATTGTACAGTTGTCCAGCCCCTCCCCTGTCTAAGGATCCACCTTAAAGATATTCAGTCCTAATGGCTGATGCTCAGGTAATTCAGTAATTCAGTTTTGATGTGCATTTTACATAGATTTATGTGATTATGATTATTATTATGTGATTTAATGTGTAGTAAAATGTAGTGCAAAGGACATTAACATGACATCTACCAAAAGAGTATGCCAAGTATGTAGCTAAACAAATGTAGTGTATCTAAAAATGTGGCAAAAATGTCAAAATATACTGCACCCTGTTTTGTTTTGCCAACTCTAGGCTGTTGTGCATGTTGGTTCACTAGGGCACCTTAATGGACCTGTGCCAGTGTTAATGCTATTACTAACATCATGCTTTTCAAGTCAAAATGTCTGATGTGGAAAAGGCTGTGTTGTATCCACAGTATTTTGTTAAATTAGTGTGACATAATTTAGTTTAAGTGATCCAAAAAAATCTGTTTTTAATTTCATACATAATAAGCCTTTTTCACCGTGGACATTTTAACTCATCATAATTGGAAAAAATCCACAGGTCTTACTAATAATTTTAATGATGATTCTGTTCTCAGTAAGCAATGACAGTGTGACAGTGATTGCTTTAACCTTTTAGAGTGATCAATAACCTTGTGCAAATATCTTTCTCACTCAGGTTTATAATTGCGCTGCAGTGTAAGGCACTCCCAAGACAAAGTCCACAGTAATGGCTAGATAGAGTGAGTGCAGTGAGGTTAATAATGAGTTGATTTTGCATGATTACTGCAGTGGTTGACAATCTCAATAATGAAAACTACTATAGGTTAGTTCTGGTTTTGCTCTTCATAGAAGAACTTTTCTTTTTGCTTCAAGGTGCTGTTGAAGAAGATGGCTGCTCAGGTGGAGGTTCAGACTGGGGAGGTAGCGAGGACAGTGGCAGGTGGGCGACTTCACCTGAGTCCCCTGACTGACTCCATCAACCAGCCCTGTATCATTACTCCAGAGCCTAACAAACCTGTCCCAGGACCCAAGCCAAGGCTGACTCCAAAACCCTTTGCTGTGGATAAAAACCCCACCATTAAGCCCATACTTGCCCCTAAGCCCCAGACCAAACCCCGACCAGAGTCCACTCGTCTTGCTGGATACAAACCAGAGCTTCCACACAGTCCAAAACCACAGCAGCCGGTTGCCACTGTTAAACCCAGGCCAGTATCAACCAATCCCAACCGTCCTGCCCCTACCTCCTTTAAAACATCTAAGTTGAACACTGGACAAACAACCAAGCCAGTAGTCCAGCCATTTAAACCAGCTCCTCCTCTTGACCCTGGAGCCCCCAGCAAACCCACTCCTTCTGTGCCAGCAGAGAGGCCGAAACCTGGTCCATCAAGCTTGAGCTATTCCAAGAGCCTTAAAAAATTTGCAGCTGCAGAGTGGTCTGGAAGCACTAAAAAGGAAGATGAGAGGGAAAAGATGACAGCCAGCAAAGGTGGGCCTTCTATTACCAGAGCCAAGTCCATGGGTTTTCTTGCGCAGGTAGGGCAGGAGGAAGAAGAAAAGGAAAAAGCTAAACCTGAGGCAGCTGTGCAAATGAGACCTCAGCCCAGAGGCTCAAGGCCCAGGCCTGTATCAGCCATTTTCCTTGACAGTCCAACTAAGACTGAAGCACCAGTTCCTGCCCCTCGCTGGGCTGGAAGACGACCACTTTCTGCTGATCTCACGTCCAAGTTTGAGTCAATCGGTCTTTCACTGCACCGTAATAGTCCTAAGGATAACACTAAGGAGAACACTCCAGAGGAGAAGACACTGCCACAGAAGAGAGAGCAAGAGAAAACCCCCAGGAGTGCCACACCACAAAGTACTGAAGGTGTAGCTAAGCCTGCCGTCTCAGATGAAAGCATCAAGAAGACAGAAGAAATGACTGTGAAAGAGACTGATGAGGATAAGCGTAGGGTTAGCATTAAGTCGCGAATCAGTCTCCTCCTTGATTCGTCCTCCACTCCTGGAACTGGTGCCGCAGGCCAAGGGTCAGATCTTCACTCTCCAGTCCCTGAAAACGAACCACCGGTGGGTGTCAAACAGCTCATCAAGCAGCTGACAGAGGATACAACACCAACTCAGAGTCCCATCATGAAACCAGCACTGAAGCCCCGCCCCTTGCCCCTTGACTTGACTAAAAGGTAAGCGCTGTCTCTTAATGTCTCCTTGGTTTGCTTTTGTCCGGTGTCTTTGTTGAGGAGTTCCATTGTCATGCATGGCTTTTGTCTTGTGTGATGTATGTTCATCAGGTTTTCATCCGAGAGGTCACCCGACCTTGGCAGTGTTTCCCTCAGTGAGGCAACAGACCACCATGAGATCAGCAAAGATCCTCAGAAGAGGGTAAGAGAGGGACTAAGCTTCTTAGGAACTGGTTTCTGTTGGGCTCAGTCTATGTTTAGCAGGCAAATGAGAATAACAATGAGAAACTGTTTCACATCAGTGCAGGGAGAGGCTTTCACATGCTATCCTCTAAACAGAGTTCCATTTTAGTGTGTTCCCTGTCATCTCCTGTAAAAAATAAAATCCAAGACATATAACAAAAAGTAGAGAAGACAAATGAGGGCTGCTAATAGAAGTAATATGATGGGATAATATGATGAGCTTAACTATGCATTAGCCTATGTAATTTCTACTGTAAATGGATACATGAATAGGGAAATCATTGTGAAATATAGCTTTGATAAAAAAGAGTGTTTACATTTGCTGTCGATTCTTACCTTTCTGCATTGAGAGGAATATTTCCCTAGAGGAAATGGGGCATTGCAGGCAAAAGTATTGTCACTGCCTCAGACGTACAAAGCTGCGAAACCTGAGACAGCCGGCACATTAATCACCCCCGGTGGCTGCTGGTTATGAAACACACAGAGAGGAGATCACTGGGAAAAGGTCAACACAGAAAGGCTTTGATTACCACCTCTGCACCACACCCAATGTTATGAGGCCAGCACAGAACAAGGGGATATCGTTTCTACGCTGACAGTTGTTCACTCAATCACTTGAATTGCTCTGTGTGCTGTACTTTCTCCTGCTCTGTTGTTGAGTCACATTTGTTCTAATGTCTGGTTTTGTGGTCAAAAGTGTATAAGTTCAGTTGGTTTTTAAAGCTTTTATTTCTTTGATATTACTCCATATTCATTGTCACAACGTGATCAGTTAGTGAAAAGGTTTTAGAGGAAAAAAATGGACAAATAGACAAGTTGCAAGCTTGCAGTTATCACTTAACAAATTTTATTTTTATTTTGTCAGAATGAAGAGTTATCTGTTACCCCCAGCGACCACAGGATGTTTGTGGATTTTAAAGATTCCCAAGAGAAGCTCCAAAAGGCCGTCACGCCTGAAGGGCCTGAGGCAGGACAGACATTTTTTGCCACATCGAAGGAGAGTGGTCCCAGTGGAGAAGTACAGACGGTGCGAGCATCCTTGTTTGAAAATGTTGTGGAGAAGCACAGTGTGCTGATGGTAGAGGAGAATAAGCCTGTAAACAAGCCCAAGGATTCGCTCAGCAGCCTGTCGTTTAAGAGAGGAAATAGTGAAGATGAGGGAACTCTGGTCACTGCCACCTACAAAGAACCTCTATCTCCATCAAGTCCTCTGCGGGTGTTACATGCCTTTGACACAGTGCAGGCAATCGAAGAGAACAGGGCAGTGAGTGAGAACGTCCCATCAGCACAGTGGGAGGATAAGGCCATGACACTGCGCTCCAGGCGCTCAGAAGGGAGCAGGTCGGTGGCAGAGAGGACTGGACCAACACAACCAGAACCAGGTTTGGCGGTGACACCAGACCAGCAGCCACGATATTTGAGAGTCGGAGCTTTGCAGAAGTGGACTCCTACAGACCTCGACCAAGATGCAGGCATTGAGAAAGGGATGCTAAAGGAATCACAAAGGGACGGACAAGTGGCTGTGGATAAAGACAGGCACAGAGAGGCAGAGCAGGAGGAAGTGGCTGCAGCCCCTAAACGTTTGAAAATGCTCCAGGCAGAAGAACAGCAGAAACCCAGGGCAACCTACTTTGCTTTGACTGGACAAATACAGGAGCCAGTTTCTCCTGTAGATACAGGAGCAAACATAGGGGACATGGCTTTGCCCTTTGAGGATTTCTCTATGAGGTCTTTGCTTGGGGGCTCTCAAGGGAAGATTCTTCCAGTTAGGAGGAATCCATCATTAGATGAAGCTTTTGGAAAAACCTCTCAAGATCAAGTTGAGGAGCTGTTGATGAGGAGTCACATGTCACACAGGGAGATTAGATCAATGTTGGACAGACAGACGACAGAGGAAATGATGGAGGTTGAAAAGAAAAAAGAATCAAAAAAGGAGACAGAAAAACAGAAAGCAAAAATGCAAGAGTTTGAAAGGGAAAAACAGAGACAGCTTGAGATAGAGAAACAAGCACATTTAGAATTTGCACGAATGAAGGAGAGAGAGATGCAAAGAGAATTTGAAAGGCAAAGACAGAAGACCTTTGAGAAGGAGAAACAAGAGTTAGAGAAGAAACAACGTGCACTGGAAAGGCAGAAACAGATGGAACTTGAAAAACAGAGGCTGCAAGAAGTGGAGAGAGAGAAATTGGAGCGAGAGAAACAGAGAGAGCTGGAGAGAGAAAGGCAGTGGCAACTTGAGAAAGAACAACGAAGAGAATTGGAGAGACAGAAAGAGATTGAAAGACAGAAACTGCGAGAGCAGGAAAAGCAGAGACAGCGTGAGAAGGAGAGACAAAGACAAAAGGAGGAGGAGAGGCAAAGAGAGCTGGACAAGGAGAGACAGCTGCTGGAAATCCAGAAGGAGAAACAGAAAATGGAGGAGTTGGAGAGAATCAAAGAGTTGGAGAGGCAGCAGCTGATGGAGTTTCAAAAACAGAAGCAGAAAGAAAAGGAGAGGCAGCAGATACTAGAGCTTGAGAAGCAGAGACTTAGAGAGAAGATGGAGAGGGAAGAGGCAGAGAAACTTAAACAGTTGGCACTAGAACAGGAAATGTTAAGACTGAGGGAACTTGATAAAGAAAGAGAAAGAGAAAGGGAGATGGAGCATCAGAGAGAGATGGAAAGGCAGAGGGAACTTGAGAGACAGAGGGAGCTGGAGAGGCAGAGAGAGCTGGAGAGACAGAGTGAGCTGGAGAGACACAGGGAGCTGGAGAGGCAGAGAGAACTGGAGAAACAGAGAGAGCTGGAGAGGCAGAGACAACTAGATATTGAGAGACGGGAGTTAGAAAACCAGAAGCTGCGACAACGAGAACTAGAGAAGGACAGGCAGATAAAGGAGGAGTTAGAGAGACTTAAAGAGATGGAGAGAAGACAGCTTCTGGAGTTTGAAAAGCAAAAGCAGGCAGAGGGGGAGCGACAACAAATTGAGCTTGAGAAATGCAGACTGAGGGAGAAGTTGGAGAGGGAAGAGGCAGAGAAAATGAGACAGATAGCCAAACAGCAAGAAGCAGAGAGGCAACGACTAAAAGAGAAGCAGGAGAGGGCAAGGCTGGAATCCTCACCTCTCAAGCCTAAAGTGGTGGATCTGGACTCTGTGCTCCGAAGTGACCCATTTTCCAAAGCTCCTTCTCAGCGCAGTGACCCCTCAACACGATGGAAGGAACCATCTCCAAGAGCTGAGGAGTCTTACAAACCTGCCATCCTTGACATCGACACTTTCACATCACAAATCCAGCCCTTCCCCAGTAAAGACTTGTTTCCTGTCTCTAGTAGTCAGGGAGTGGACACTGGGTTTGGGGCCAAGTTACAGCCTACACCTGAGAGAGATGTCAGCTGGAGGGTGCCACCACAGACATCAGTGGGTTTCTCTGGGCCAGTGTGGACAACGTCTCCACAGGACCCATGGGAGCTGCGGCCTGTCGAGATGTCTGTGGACAAACCTGTGGCTGAACCCAGAAAATCTTCCAACAAAGTCAGCCCAGAGCAGCTCCTCCTCAGGCAGGAGGAACGGTCCGTGGCTCCACAGAGGCACTGGTCTGCCCTGCTGGATGAGCCACTTCACTTGGCCCCTTTTCCCAACACAGACGCCAAAACCGGTAGCTCTCCTGGTGGATTCCCCAGCAGCTCCCCTGCAGAGCAGATCTGGCTCCCCAGAGAGCCACAGCCTCAAGTCAGCAAGGGAGAGGTCCGGAGCCACAGGAGGTCACAGGGATCCCAGGTGAGTCAGAGGATCCATGAAAGACTAATAATACTTTGGTGGTTTTGGTGTTCTTTGTGGAAATCAAGACTAGATTGCAACACAGTACAATCAACATGCAGACATACAGGTTGTTGTCAGAATGTTATCTCTAAAAGGTTGTATGACATATTCTCTCAACTGTTAAAGTATTTTTGTAGGTGTCCAGAATTAAACAGTTTGGAATAGAGTGTATGCAGGCATTTTTTAACACACACCAAAACATTTACACGTGTGCCATCATTCCAGTCTGAAATTGCTAAAATGAATTGCAAGAAATGGTGAAAATAATGGTAAAACTTTATCCTCTCTCTGTATAAATATTTAGTTAACAACTAATTGAGACAAATCTCACTTGTTAGTTAACTGGCCTTACTAACGTGTGTCACCTGTCAGCAATATGTATTTCAAATTAAAAGACAAAAAAGGTTGCTGTTCAGGCATTGCCATTTCTCTTTCATTTTCATTTTCAATATACACTACATATGTGCAGTAATCATATGAAGTAATCATATTTTTAGAAAAGCAAAGTCCATTAATCTATGCTGGTTCATTGTTAGTTAAGCTGTACCTCTGCTCCTTTGGGGACTGTACTACTGTATATGTGTGTGTCAGTTTGAGCAAGTGGAAGAGTGACCATGCACATGCACACTGTGTCCAACTTGTAGTTACACTGTATACCAAGATAACTGAGAAAATAAACCCATCAGCAACAAACTAGCACCTGAAAAAAGTCAGAATGCTTAAATGTAGTTACAAGTGGGGTCAGTCAGAATGATCAGGATTCACAGTACACTGGCCTGGTATTAGGAGAGGCAGATTTGGAGTTCACTTTGGTCCCTTTGTATTGTTAGGAGTTGAACAGGATGCGATCTCGCAGCGTTTCACGCCGATCAGCTCCTTCAAGCAGTGCCGTGGAAGGAAGCCTCTCCAGGATGAGGAGTCGCAGTGCCCACAGAGAGCGGGACCGCCACAGCTGGGTGAGTCAGGCTGCAGCTTGGCCTCTGCAACAGTAATACTGTGTTCCAGGAAACCTGTAACCCAGTGAGATTTAAAACTGCTGCCCAAGTTGTTCCTTCCGATTGATGGCTGGCTGCGAGCCCTTTGTTGCAGTCACTGTTTTCATTTGGACTGTTTTCTTGCGCAGCTCTGTGGAGACAGGGAGGGAAAGTCAGTGTGCACTTGAGTGTGAGAAATATTATGTGTGTGTTTAAGCATGTATATGTGTCTCGTGCATTGGCAAGACAGAGTATAGGTAGATGTGGAATGCAGTTGGTTGACTGATCGTTGACAGCTGAATACTGCTGTGCTAAGGTAGTAAACAGTCTGTGACTAATGTTGATGGCATGGCCTCCTACACTCACCTCCACCCATCCCACGTCACGTTCTAGGGAAGTGGCGGCCAAACAGCTTCTCAGGCCTGTAATTCAGGATTGGATTAGACAAATGGTTAATGAGTGCATGTTTTCACTGCTCGTCTATTGGAAGCCTGTCAGCATGGCTCAGGGAAACCTGTGAAGTGAAATGGCCCGCAATGATCATGTGTCCTGCGGCCAAATAGACATGTAATATTTGTGTGACTTTGTTCCTCTGTGCTGCTTGGTTACACCATTCCCAGCATGTAACCTTGTAGTTCAGATCTGCTTTTTCTTATAATTTGAAATCAGTGAACTAAAATTGGTCTGCTTATCTCCAACTAAACACATCGCATACACACATTTATCAAATGCAATCAAGCATATCCAATCAGGTTTTATCAGCCATACAAGGCTGGGTTCAGTTGGCTCTTTGTCATCGAGACTGTAATTGTAGGCCTACACTATGAACCCAGAAGTACATTGTGTCTAATAATTGCACAGTGCTATGATACATAGCTCAGACTAGGTCACCATGAGTTTAAGGTCACTACTGCCATCTAGTGGTTGTTTGTTAGTTTATGAGTGTCATCCTTCCTGGTGTCAGTGCAGGTACTCCTCTCAGTGCTGCTGTCAGCGCTTGTGTTTTTGGTGTGATTTGAAAGTAGCTGAGTTACAGTTACTGAAACTGCTGTGCTGCTTCAAAAGGTGGCAATAGTGAATCTAATTAAAATAGTTTGATTAAGTACAAGAATACACACTTTGAAGAAGTTCAGCATGTTGCAGATGTTTACCACCCAGGAAATAGAAAAGAATAGGATAGAATAGAATAGAAGGGTCTTTATTGTCAGTGTTTCAAAACAATGAAATACTATGTTGCATAATGGCAAAATGGTACTAAAGCTGCAATGAAATAATGTCATGTGAAATTAGACATTGTAAAATAGAATTTAAAAAATGATAATGGTTTACATTAAACTGTATGACAGCCTCCCCTCATGTGTTTGCCCCTGTCAATAACACCTTTATAGCCACCTCTGTATTACATGTATGCGATCAGTTCTTGTACTGCAGAAACAGTTTGACATTTCATAGTAATTGTAACATTTGTAATTCAAATACATGCCCCATGTCACTTCTGAATTTGACCATGCCATGGGTAGGTTTTTAGCTTAACCTTATAAATGTTAGTGTAAAAAATATTTTATTATTAAGATCAAAGAAAACATCACATTGGTATAGAGCTAAAATTAACTGTAATTAAAGCTCAGATGCCATCTTCATGATGCCTGTTTTGTCCCACCAACAGTCTAAAGTTGAAACAAATGAATTTATTCTTAACTTAAACGAGTAATAACATATCAAAATAGTTTATTAATCTTCTTTCAATCTACTGATTATTTCAGCTCAACAGTGGTACTTCTATTAGAAGTAGGTACTCAAGATTTCTATTTTTTAGTTATTTATTTTTAACTGAATGACAAAAACATTCCAAAGGTTCATGGGATATTATCAGATTTAATATATTAATAATGCTAGAGCAACACTACCACAAAATAAAAAACACAGTGGTTATTTTGAGGTTGATATGTACTGCTTAGTTTTAAAAATAAATACCCATAAGAAAAGTCGCACAGGATCTGTTTTATAAATCTGGTTGACAGAATTCATGTTTAACCTCAAAATCTGGCAGTGTTGGCAGCTCTCAGAAATGATTAATTTCCCCACATTGTATTTACTGATGGGTGTGTCCTCAGACTCACACGGATGAGATAATAGTTGTGTGGTGACATCACTGGTTTAAGTCGGTCGGAGGCTGCTGAGTGGGGCAGAGCAGAGATGGGCACTGGGCTGAGAGCTGTGTTGTACATGTGGTCATGCTGCCTGACTCCACACTGCCTCTGGGTAAGTGATAGCACATCTCTCTTATTACAGATGTTTCTCTGTAAGATGTGTATGTCCTCTTACATAATACTGAAAATACATAGTTATCGTGTAAAATATATGTGTGTATGTTGGCTACATCCTATTTCATCTCCTGTGTGTGGATGCTGGTCAGGCTTGTGGCTGGGACTGCACACAGACTGATGAGGTCAGACAGAGAGGGGAAGTGTTGAGCAGCCATGAGTCACTTCCAGTAGATGATGTTTATTAGGAGCAGGGGGTATTAGAAAAATAAGGGAGCAGTAATGTGTTTCTTCTTTCTGCTGAAGCCTAATTTTAATCTTTTTATTAAAATAGAGGAAATGTTAACCCAACCCGAGGAAACTAAACTCTTTTGCCATCTCTGATCTATTATAAATCAAATAAGTAATCTCACAATTTGTTTTGGGATTTGCCGATTTTATAAGTCTATAAAATTGAATTATTTCTCATGGGCCAAGCAGCAGTCCAGACCTCAAAAGTATTACAGATTTAATATAAATTAGAGAAAAGTAGCAAATCCTCACATTTTAGAGGCGAGAACCAGCAAATGCTTTGTTGAACAAAGAACTAAAATGATAAAAGGACTTAATCAATTATAAAAAACTAATAATTAGGTTTAGAGAGCATACCATTAATAAAATGATGTTAGAATTTCTGATCCTACATTTCACAGGTAAATAATAATATTCCTGTAATGCTTCCACCATCCAAACCAGGAGATGTTAAAAAACTGTAATCTAGGTTTTTAAGGCTACGTCATCTTGTCCTTAAACCTCAGGTTACTCAGGAAGTGGTGGATATTTTCAGACTGAGGATTAGGTGGGAGAGGTCTGTTGGTATGCTGTCAGAGACTGAGAACCTCGCTGCAGACTTCTCTTAAATACAGCACTTCAAAGAAAAGTTAATCAGATTACCTGTAGGGGGCATAGGTGGACAGGGATCCAGCCCCTGTGTCCCAGTTTGTGCTGAGGTTAACTCAGTGAAGTGCTTCTGGAGTTGCCCACTGTGGCTTTATTTAGGGTATCAGTTCACTGGCTCTATGTAACAGGGACCCGTTGAAGTTGGTTGTATGTTTTGCAGTCTGACTGAGCGAGATTTAAACAAACATTGACTTGACTGTTGTGATTCTTGCTTTTGGCTACATTGTGCTGACAAACTGGTTAATGAGCAGCATTACAGACTTCATTTCCTTGGTGGAGCCACACCTGTCTTTTCACTCATGTCTCTCATGTATGTCCAGTCTATTTATAGTTTTCCCTTTGATATGATCACTCATTCCTATCTGATTATATCACACTTTATAATCATCACTTTCTCTCTAGTTTTCCCTTTCTGTTTTGAATGAAGATGTTAATGAACAGCAACATCTCTCTGGCTTTTTTCTACATTTGGTTCCACTGCTCCTCTGTTCTGGCTCTGACACTTCTCTGTCTTGCCCTGCAACTGAATCAGGCTGAAGCGTCAGAGCACCGCAGAACATATATCACCCTCCTCTCTCCCTCCCGCTCTGAATCAGGGACCTCCCATTCTCTCTCTCTCGCTCTCCCTGAGTCCACTCCACACTCCCTCTCTCCACCCAGTTTCTCCTTGACGGTGAGTCCTATAGCGCTGAGTACAGAGCAGCACTGCTGACGCATTTTCTCCTACCTGCCTGTACCTGCAGAAAAAGGCGAGGAGAGAAACATTTTCTCTTTGTTCCTCTTTTTTTTTCCTGTGGATTTGACTTCACCACCACAGTACTCCCTTCTGTTTCCTCTGTTTAGCACTGCGTTGTTTGCCCCCTGGTTTTCCTAATGGAATACGAATGACTACAGCAGCTTTCCTTTTGCCACCAGCTGTCCTGCACCATTTCTCCTCCCAGCTTTTTGCCAGAAGGTAGCATAGTACTACGCACCTTGGGGATGTAGCCTTGTTGGATGGATGGATTTCTCAACTTTTAACCCCGGGCCTTGTTTTGGAGGAAAAAGCTCAACATCAGCTCTTGAGGAGCTGTCAGGTCTGCTGTGACTCAGGCTGGGATCGGGACAGAGGAGCTCACACCTGGTGGATTGGCAGAGGTGTCACAGAGTGTTGTTAAAAATCCATTTCTCATACTCTATTATCAGTGCAGCCGGCCTTTATGAGGGTAATAGATAACTGAATGTTGTGCCAAACGTAAATGGTGTGTTGAGGATGTGAGTCTATTATTATTCCTCTTAGTTGTTTGTACTTTGTGTACTTTGAGCCAGAGGAACATGGCTGAGAAACCTGTTGGTAGACAGCGCAGCAGGTTTTCAGGCTCTCTCACAGAGTAGTGCCCTGCATAACTAATAGTAAGTGCTGGCCTTACATAACCTTTACATGCCCTCTTGGGTGTTGTGCCAAGCATATCATAGCTAGCATATCGTGTGTGCATTGAAATAGACATTAGAAAGCTTCACAATTAACTTAAGGCCGACAGTCTGGAGCCTTGACAGTGATGAGTTGAAACAGAGTCCTGATGGCTCCAGTGGGACTGCACTGCAGAAAGGCCATTTAGAAGTGAAACTGAGGAGAAGCTCGTCCTGTAACGGCCAGGGACTGACTGGCGTTGTCTGTGCTGCAGTGCTGTAAGCAGCAGACGCCACCAACATCACCACCTCGAAAGAGCTGAGTGGTGTTCTGTTCTGTTGTTCTCTCTGTCACCTTCCTCACTGCTGCAGTATTGACCCAGCAACACACATCAGTGAATACCTAGGACACTGTCTGTGGACAGCCACCTCTCCAGCACAACTAGACTCTAATGATTGTCTGCTTCTGTAAAAACAAGAGTCACAGCTCAGTTCGCAGACTCTAACACAGCAGGTCTCGCCAGTAGTGGGTTGTGATGGAGTATCTGGGGGACAAGCTGTCAGTGGCTCAGTCGCAGGTGTCAGGATGGGTGGGAAATGTCCGTCGCTCCCTTCACGGGGCGCTCAGCTTTTTGTCCAGCTCGGTGGAGAGGGGAGGCAGGGGAGAGGACGGGACTGGGGACTTCAAGAGAACCAACTCACTGCGCTCCCTGGCCTCCCGCAGCAGGGAGTCCATCCGCAGGTTCTCCCTGCGCAGCCAGCAACGTCTGTCCTTACGCAGGCGCACCGCACCCAACACCCCCACTGCTGTAAGATAACACACACATTTAATGTACAAACACGCAGCAGGAAAGCACTGGTACCACTTTCCACTGCTGATACCAGTCACAAACAGTATTGGTAGCATTGCATTGGCCAGGCACCAGTGTGACTCATTTAAACTGACCAACAGAGTCAGTCTTTACTGTAACTAGGAGCTCAGTGGTATTACTTTAACATCAGTTGGAGTTAAATAAAGCACAAGTGGAATTCAAGTAATTTTGTAGCAATGTCCACCCAGTTTTGTAATGTCACTGTGTTAACAGCTGCTCCTTCATCAGCTATTTGGTCTCCTGCCAAACACGTCAAGAACTGCTGGTTCTGCACAGCCCCTGCTGCTTCTCGTATATCTCTGTCCATGCTTTCATCCCTTCTCCATCTTATATTGTTTTTGGCACAATATAAACCTTTCTTTGTTTGTCTGTCTTTGTTTAGAAAAGCTGTTGTTATACTGGTTCTTCAGGTCATGATGCCATCTACCATTTGTGTTATTAGTAATAAAATTAGACACAAGAACTGGTTATAGGAGAAAGATTAATTCAGATTGGGGATTACTGTTTTAATATTAGTATCTTCCAAAAACCAGACTCTTAATGAGCTGAAAACTGTAATTCCCTGATTTTCTGTCACTTGTTTCCACCCTGACATCTAACCTGGTCTGTGCTTTATGTAAAGGATAAATATAGAAGCCTATGTAAGGATATGGATACATTGTGGTTGAGTTGTTCCTATCTTTAGGTTATGCCTGTTTACTGAACTGTCGTGCAACACCTCATGAGTCACAACTCCTAAAGATAAGAGGTGTTTTCATGATGTCTCTGTGCCTGTCAGTTGTGTTGACATGTCTTAGTTAGTCTTTAGACATCACCAACTGTGATTGTGGTCTCTGGGAGCAGCTTGTCTCCACACTGGGCCGGTGGTTAAGTGGATGAGTGACAGTAAGAGGTCAGTAATGGTTGAATGGGATGGATGGCTGCCAGGTAGCCAATAAATGAGTGAGAGGAGGGAGGAAATGTGGAAATTGGTGCTGTTAGAACAGGTTCAAAAGTCCAGAGATGGAGACTACTGATAACTGTGCCATTGTCCTGTGACACATTTACAGATGCTAGTTTCATTTTCTGTCCAGTCATAACTGTCTCTCCTGTGGCTCTGATGTGCGGGACCACAGTCGTGTATTTGGTGTTTGGTTGCTTTAACTAGCTTTTGCTTACTAGCAGAAAATGGAAATCCTGAAGTATGTATGACAGCTGAAAGTGATTCAGCCTAGAGGAGTTATAACACTTACAGAGCTAACCAGAGAACTTTGCAATCCTTAACATCAGGGTCGACTTTTCATTTAGGAAATTTATTGTTGCTTTACCAAATCTCAATGTGAATAGTTGAATTGGCACCCCATGATGTTTTCCCATATGGCTATACTAGTACATAGAGATGGATATTGACATCTGATACCCAGTAGTCATTCATTATGTCAGATGACTTTTGTAAGATGACAGGTTTCCAAATTTCTATACCATTTAAGTACTCTGACATGGCATCTGTCATATCAGATGTTGTGTAAATATAAACTGCCAACTGTTCAGATAGCAAACTCACCAGCCTACTGTTAGGAGTGGTAGATGTATGTCAATACAAGCAGAAAAACTTGGGAACCACAAGTTTAAGTAATTTAGGAAGTATTAAAAATAATAATAAAATGTGAAATATTCACCAAAAACAAGTTAATCAGTGGAAATACGTGTGCAGGTATAAATGACACAAACAACACAAGACAAAGGTACATGAGGATAGTCATCATACTAGCAAAAACCAGGAAAACAAACCCTCGAGTGAAAATAATGAGAATAATCCTTTAAGTCAGGTCCAGCGCTCTCTGAGCTGAATTCCTAAGCCAAGTCAGGGTTTTACATTCTTCTCCTCTGTTCTTACCAGATGCTTTGTACAGAACTGAGCCCTAGTCTGTACGTACCACTTATGTAATGAAAGAATAACAGCACTGTTCGGTTTGCCTCTCAGAGTTTGTCTCAGTGTAAACCCTCTGACATGCGGCTAGAATGTCCATTTGACATGAGATTAGTTCTCGTGGGAGCAGTTGTTTTGAATATCTGTAGGATATTGATATTGATTACTGCTGTGTGCATAAGTGCACGCAGAGCATATTTTCCCACTCTACCATAGCCAGATTGATTTGAGCAGATGAGAAGAGAATGGAGACAGGTGAATACTGTGGGTCTAATAACATGACTGAACGTCTTTTTTTTTATGGTTGTTAATAGTCTTACAGTATTAAAGGTGGTCACATATCATTTACAGTAACCTGTATAAGCTCATGTCTTGATCTCTACTCACTTTCATCTCCGTTGTATGCTTAACTATGTAAACATTTTAACAAAGATTTTTATGGTTTGCAAGGTCTGAAATGCGTATCCATTTTGACTAGAAAGACTGCAGCACTGATGGGATCCTGAGATGCACACACATTCCTCAACAGTGTCATAATCTGGGTTATAGACTTGCGTCTTGGATGCTGTGTCCATGTAAACATACTTATTATATCTACAGTAGCTGCTTACTCACTCACTGTTCTCAGTTCTGATGTTAGACCATCTGTTCGGTGCTTTACAGCACAGCCCTTCCCTTTTCAAAGAACAGCAACACAGTTACTCATTTCCATTTTACTGGTGAGGTAGGAGCAGTACATAAACCGCTGGTTCTCTGTCCCATGTGCGTGGGTCATGGGTTCATGTGTGGCACTCAGCGATCAGTGCATTATCAAGAAGTTTCCAAGACCTCGCTCCAGGCCTTTCCTCCTCAGATTGTCAGTTAAACCCTATTTAGTGATCAGCCCTTTCTCTCCTTTAACCTTCCATTCATCCGCTCTTTGTTATGTTGTTTCCTCCGACACACCCTTCCTGTCTGGGGGAAGCTGACTATTGCTAATGTTATTAAGGAAAAGCCTTCCTCCTGACAGCTATAGATCATTGCCACCGGACCTGCTACTTCAGTGGGCCTCCGTCATCAACCATTTTCTCCATGTTTGTGGTTGATAGCAGAGCCTACACCTGTGCAGTCTCAGTACTTAAATGTTTTTTATTGTTTGTCCAATAAACCTGTCTAACTAGTCATTGTCTGCAGATTAATGCAGGCTGCACCAAAAAAGAAAAAAGAAAGCTAAAGTTTAGTACAGAGGCTGCTAAAAGCCCCTGTTTTACTGAATAATAAATGGCCTGAGGTTATGAATGAGCCTCTAAAACACTCATTCTGTTTTGAGCAGCCTGCCATGACCCTTTTCTTTTAGCTGCTTTACAAAAGTGCCTCTCTTCAACATGTTCCAGCAAAGGCAATGTTCCTCTTCTATGCTGATCAGGTGAGGGTGTGTTGAGGGAGTGTTGAAGTTGCATAACACACATACACACATAGGATAGGAATTTTTATCACCAGAATTTTATATGGCCAAGTTTTCAAATTTTCTGGCATTTTGACAACAGTGATAGTAGAGTACAGCAAAGAGAGGAAGATAATACCAAGGTCTCCAGCAGGAACTGAACCAAAGATGGCGCAACTACATGATACACTCATAATGATGCCCTACACTGGGCCTTTAAATCACCTATAAAGACACTCATGAGCTTAGTATGTGCCAAACAAACAAGGTTATACAGTTAGTCATGTAAATATGTCTAAAGGCAGAAGTCTTTATACCTGTTCTGCATGGTGTCACTAGAAGCAAGGCCAAAAAGTCTGCTGTGATCAATGGGGGCGAGGAGCACTCTGTCACTGCACATGCCACGTTAACATGCAGCATCCACGGTTCGATTTCAGCCAGTGACCTGTGTCGCATGTCATGTCCCCCTCTTTCTTCCCTTGTTTCCTGTGGGGGCCTGTGTCCAACAATTTCTATAACTTCCTGAAACTGATGATCCACTAAGCTAATCCACTTTACGCAGCAGTTGGCTAGGTGTGCAGCAGAGACAAAGTTGGCAGAGTGGTATCCCCAAATACAGTATTGTTGATTATTGTGGTTCGCCCCTCTCTCTAATGACCAGCTTTTTACCCCACGTTTGAATGTGGTTGTTTGGTAATATGCATTTTATGTGAAACATACTGAGGCCTTTAACCCTGTAACTTAGGCTATGTCAGCATAATATATTTATTATTATCACAATCCATTGTAGGTATTATTAATGGAAGGATGTGACATGGCAGGATGTGTGTTTATAGATGTTCAAGGTTTTATCACTAGCTACACCCATGCATTAGATGATATTGAGCTATTGACCTATTGCTTTTGATACAGTAGTAACTTAATCACTTAGCAGTGTTTCTGTAGATCAGTTAAATCTCTCTGTAGCCTATTCTTAGAGGGAGTCTTTCTCATCTGGTTGGATTAGCTGCCCTGTTTAATTGACCCCAACACCAGTAGACAAGTGGAGTATGTTTTCCTGCATGTTCAACCTACAGTCTGATTTGAAGTAGGGGTTTTGTTCATTGTTGTCAGTGGAAGCAGGACTCAGAAGTGTGTGTATTTCAAGTGAAGTGGTGTGATCCTGCAATGTCAACTTGAAAAGTGTGTGAGTGCTGTAAGTCCTTGAGAAGAGGATGAACTTGAGTATAAGAGCTTTCTCAGATGCGGGGAGCAGCGCTGAATGTCACTCTCACTGTTGTCTGTTTTCTTTTTTCCCATCAGGAAAGGCTTAGCTGATGAATGACAAGCTACGCTGCTGCTCTTTTTTCTCACTCTCTTCAGCTACGTTTGCTTCCTCAAGAAAAAATTCTCACAGTCACACTCCACCTCAAATGTTGTTTCTGTTTCATTGTTTTTCTCACAGTCTTTTTGCCGTACTCTTGTATCTCTGCTCCCATGTACACAAAGAAAACAAGGATAGCATTCATGCAGCTTTAAGAATGAGAGCTCTGATCTTCAGTCACTGCTCATATAAACATGACTAGTGAACTGCTCTCATAGTCTAGCAACCTGCGCAATTACAGAGCCAGGTGTATCACATTTCTCTGTCCACCCCTCAGGCGACATCTGAGGACTGAAGGACTTTCTATTGTTTTTTCCTATATAGGCCAGGGTTATCAGTTCATGCGCAGGCGTGCCTCTGTGAGTTCTGTGTGGTTTCGAGACAGTATGTCCTCTGTACCAGCCTCATTAAAAGAGGCATGGTTCAGTAGACAGCAAACACACACTCAATCACCCACGTACCCATCTACGTCTTTGTCCCTGCTCTGATCCTGCGTCCATTAACTCATCCCTTCACCTTTCATTATGCATCTTAGCACTGCTGGCTGCTGAAACTCAGCAGGATGCAACTCTACTAACAACACCGATGTTAATAGTGATGACATAGATTCCTCATTATCATTATTCATAATAATGTGGTACTGATCAGTTACACAGCATTTTAGCTTTGAAATAAAAGCAATAAAAATCTGAATGGACCACTTACAGATATTTACCAGACTTAAGAGTCCAATTGTTAGCTCTCACCCACAGATTTTGAGTGTCAGCTAAGAGCTGCTTTTGGCGTCTCTCAAGCTAGTCTGTCAGTTTGATTGCGCCACATTCATTAATGATGTCCCCATTTCTTATCTCCCTCCCTGTTGCGGTGCAGGTGCAGCAGAAGCAAAGTGTCAGTGGTGAAGAGGAGGGGAATAACTCAGAGACTCTGGTCCGTGAGACTGATAGTCAGTATGGGACCTGGGAGACAGGCCTGCGCACTGATGACAGGTAAACATACACTCTGTTTCCACTATCCAAAGATGTGATTTTTTTTATCCACTCAGTGTGTTTATGTGCATACAGTATAGGTTATTTTGAGTGGCCTTAGAGACAAGAGGGTGTAGCTGTTCTGACTGGTCCTACTACATCGTTGCAAAAAGGCATGCAAACACAACTGCGTTACCAGCCTCACCAGCAGCACCAGTGTGAAAGATGTAAACATGGAGGATGGATCTAAACTAAAAAGACTGCATTGGCTAAAATTGGATAAGATTCCTCAAACATTCATTATGGATGCTTTGATAAAGAACTGTGTGTACAAAAGAATTGCCTAAATGATAACACCAGTGTTATTTTATTTTCTAAAAACAATAGCCCTAAAAACACTGAGTCCAAACATGAATTAATTTTTATTGCGGGAATTGTTGCTTGTAATAAAAAGTTCAAATAACTCCAGCACTGCCCCGTGGAACAGACAGATTGCTTTTCAGTCATTACATTGCAATCTATTACTGACCTCCTGTGGCCAGAAGATAATATCATAACATTAACCAACACTTATAAGAAGGGACAATAATTCAAATTTGTATTTAAAAAATGTAAAAAGTAAAATCGCATACTGTTATAGATATATTTTTATATGAATCACTTTTGTTTTTGCCTGCTGGGGGAGGTTTGCAGTCTGTTTTTAGGTGCATCATCTAAATCATAGCTTCCACAGCGTTGACAGGAATGAAAGAAAAGCTATGACTCAAACTCTGTTTGATTGTAACTATGATTACAGTAACCACACAGTTGTTTTCAGAAATGTTTCCTAACTTTTTTTTAAAACCTATTTCAGCCTCACTCCTGCCACTCCCAGCTCAGAAAGCAACCTCAGCCCTTCACCAAGGAAGCCCACTCCCCCACACACCCCAGGTGATCGTGCCTCTCAGATCGAAACTGACACTCCGGACAGTGTCCTTTCTCCATCCTCAGCAGACAGCCAGCCTCTCTCTTTCCCTGACGTAAGTGTGGTTTTGTTTTTATCTTTTCATGTTTGTACCAATCAGAACATATCAGGAATTAGGTCTTTTCATGTTTAACACTTGGTGTTTTCAGTTATACATGTGTGCCTACATCTTGGCTCATGCGTTCTCTCTCTGTGTCTCCATGTCCAGGCTCCGACCACTCTGTTAGACACCAGCGCTCTCCGCTCCAGAGCCCAACTGGGGAAGAAACGAGCCCCGCGGACACGGCCCAGCAGAGCTGCCCGTCAGAGTGCAGCGCTGGGAGAGGGAGAGGGAGGAACTTCTGACGACTGGGTTTACAGAGACTCCACAGGTTAGCACTCTCCCTAGAACTGTAATCTTTGTGTTTATTTTCTTCTTTACACTAAACCAGCCCAAATCTTCTAGTCGACATGCAGTTTAAATACACTGAATGTCTGACTGCAACCCACCTCTTATCCCTTTTAACTGACGACTGCATGCTGGTATGTAAGAGCAGTTGTATGCTTTCCCCATGACAGAGGCAAAGGTTGAGAGCAAGGATGATGATTCAGACTCTGAGGAGCAGGCCAGAGGAGCTGACGCCCCCCTCAATGCCGCCTCTCAGCCACAGAGGATCGCCCTGTTCCCTGGGATGGACCCTTCAGCTTTAAAGGTGAGCTTTTAAGTAGATCGATCAACTGAAATAATTCTTTAAAAGGAACCCACTTCTATTCATCACTTCTTACTGTACAGATATTGAAGATCACTTGCTTTGTTTTGCAAAGTTTCAACTCACTTCAACGTTCTCAAATATGTTTCATTTCTGTTCTCAGGCCCAGCTGAAGAAGAGGAGTGACTCTGACAATCAAACAGATGGACCTGCTCCCTCTCCCTCCCAGCTTTCTCGCTCTCCTAAGTCCCCCTTCCTTCCACGGGCAGCGCGTGTACTGCCCCCACCTGGTGGGAAAGAAAATGGGTAAGAGACACCATTTGAGAAAAAGAGACTCATTCAGGAGAAAAGGATTTCTTCTCAGCTCTTTTTCTCTTCTCTTTTTTACTTTCCTCTTAATAATACTATATTTGTCCTATCTTTGTAGTGAGGAGGACTCACCCCAGTGGTTGAAAGAGCTGAAGTCCAAGAAGCGATTGAGTCAGTATGAAAATGAGAGCTAAAGGAAATAATGAGGTGAGATTTTTAGTGTTCTTTTTTCAAAAAAACATAAACAAAGCCAATGAAAGCTCATGATTATTTCCATCTCTGACACCTGTTCTCCACTCATTCTCTCCTCAAGGTTGCCTTACCAGATGAATAGATATGAAACAGAAGCCTTAATGTTTGACCCAGAGAGCAGGAGAGGCAAATCTACAGCTGCTGATGTATTTTTTCTATTTGTTTTGTGTTTTTTTGTTTTTTCTCTCCCCATCTGGGTCTATAAATGTGCATGGTGCCTTTTTTTTACGGAGAGTCTCTGTCTTATGGAAAAAAGGAAAAACAAGCAAGGAGAAAAAAAAACATCAGGCTGCTCTGCTTTATCCATTTCATGCTTGAACTTGTGGGAGCTCTCCTGCACCAGGAGGGACTCCACATGAACACTTTAATAGGGACCAGGAGGAGAAGTAAGTGGGGAAAAAGGAGAAAAGGCAATTTTTGTGGGACCACAAAGCCTCTTTATCCTGGACGTGCTTCTTCACATGCTGGACAATCCAGCTAATCCTCCACAACATGTTTGTATTTAGTTTTCTTTCTTTACTGATACGTAAAAGTTGGCTGTGTCTGCCTCGGCCGTGTGTGTTATCTGTGGAGGTTGTTGGTTGGACTCATACAAGCATTGCCATAGGATAACATTTCAGACGCTAATCATTTTTGAACATAGAGAACAAATCACCTCTGACTTGATTGTCAGTGGAAGTGTATATCATGTTAGTAAGTGTAATCAGGAGATGTTATATTTGTATTATCATTGACAGAGAGCTAGTTTTGAAAACATGAAGATGCATCACTACAGTAGAGGCTCCACAGACTTTAACTTTTAATACACCCCACAACTTAACGGTGTCACAGTCGCTGCATACTGTACTGTATATCTTTTTTTCTTTTTGTCTTTGTGTGAAAATGGATGGGGGACTTTTGGCCAACGTATTGCTGCATCTGTCAATCATGCACACTCCTTATCAGCACAAATACACTCCACGAAAACACTTATCAGCCTTTCTTCCCTCCTTTAAGAAATTGATTGATTGTAGCTGTAAGCATCCATTATAAGCCATACATCGACCTCGTGGCCCTCACACACTCCTCAATCATGTTTGGACAATGTATTTTCCAGTGAATGTGCAATTCTCCCTCCATTTTTATCCCCATTAATGTGCATGCACAATCTTTACTGTCGAACCAGGCTTTGCTCAAACTGACTGGCTCAGAGTAGGGGTGTTGGCTCACACTGCTCCAGTGGAGGGATGGTTTGTTCACTACATTGTTTAAATGACTCTACACTCTACAGAACTCCAAACGAATTTGACTATTTGCACCTGCTTAACTGTAACCTTCCTCCTCATGTTTGCCATCCACCCACTCACTCTGCGCTTCTGTAAAGCACTTTGTCACTTGATGCACTACAGCACTGACCTCTGCCCCCTCTTGTTGGCCATGTTTTCTCTCCTGTATTGTCGGGGTGCTCATGCAATGCAAGTGAATGTGTTGATTGAGTCTTTGGAGTGATTGTCCCTGGTTTCTATGTACATGGATGTTTTACTTTGTCATAAGATTTGAGGGTTTATTTTTATGTCCTTCTTTGTCCTTTTTTATTTGAAAGTAAAGATGTATATTGCACTGTGTTGTACTGGCCAGTGTCCTAAAGTGAATAAATTCTTAATAAAATTTACTTGACTTAAGCTACAGGCCTCTGTCTATTATTTTTTTTCTGTGATCGATGAGTGTTGTGTGCACTCCTTGTAAAACCTTAAGCTTTGTGTCACTGAAAATAATTTTTAATCAAATTACCATCTTGTTGCTGAAAGTACCAAGAGTTCCACAGGTACTTTTTGTGATCTCGCTGATAATAACAACCCAAATTTGCGAGAAAGGTGTGAGGAAATTTGGTGTGGTTGAGATTGGGTGTAGTCCAGAGTGCATGTAAGTGTGTATGTGTGTGTTTGTGCTGAGCAGGGCTGTTTGCTGAATCCTCTTGGCTCCCTCTCCCTGTGCCCGCACACAGTGCTCACTGGCAGCCAGTCGGACAGGCAGGGCAGCGTGTGCCAACACAGCTGCCTATTGAGAGGCAGTGTTACGGACACAATGTGAGCGACAGACTTGCTGTATCAACAGCTCCCCCTTTTCTGCTGTTGTGGCCAGAAATAAACCATAAATACCCCCCCTGTCCCTGCCCTCTAATGGCTCAACCCCACCAAACACCAAGTGGCACAGAGAAAGAGGGACACTACCACTTCCTAGCAGGCATACCCAGGTAAAAGCCTCATTCTGAACACAGGAATCAATAGCAATGCAATGCAATCCACTTTTGAGGACCCAAGTCTGGAGGATTTTGACATTATGGATTGTAACTGAACCTGAGAGAGGACTGATAAGTGTATACTCTAAAGAATAAGGCTGTAATCTTTTCTATCATGTGTTATATTCAGTTGATATAATGTAACAGAACAATATGCAAGTAATTGCTACTTTAGGCCAAAATGAATACAATCCTCCTCTTCAAGGTTGAGTTATAAATTGCAGCTGTGACATTGAGCTTTTCTCCTGTGTGCATATCTGTGCCCATGTGTGCATGTATGATGGATGGTGCTTTGTCTGTGTGTGTGCTGCTGACAAAAAGTGGAGGAGCAGTGGATCAGGAGGATGTCGGAGCAGCAGAGTGCCCCGGAGCAGCTGGCTGCTGGAAAGAGCCAGGGTGGAGCTGGAGCCATGTATAAGGTACTGTCTTGGGACCAAAAACTGGTTTGATCAGGGAGAGATTCCTCACTACTCCTCAATTCTTCTACTTTCTTTTGGACCCTGTCTATATCGGTACATATGCCACTTCATGGTGGTCCTAATCTCAAACGTCCCCCAGTGATACATGAAGTGAACCTGTGTTGGTGCCACCCTGGCTGCTAACGTGCAGGTCTCTCTCTGTGATCCAGGTGGTGCTGTTCGAGTTCGAGAACTTCCAGGGCTGCAAGGCGGAGTTTTCAGCAGAGTGTAAAGATGTGACAGAGAAGGGACTCGGGAAGGTTGGATCTGTGATAGTTGAGTCAGGACCGTAAGTAAAGTGCATCTTTCAGTCAATTTTGATTGTAAAACAATTCCTTCACATATGCACCAACATATGTGTTTTTAATCTTGTCATGTTTGATATGATGTCAGTTAAACCAGCTCTTTTTCTCACATTACCACCTGTGTTCTCCTTTCCCCTCTCAGCTGGGTGGGTTATGATCGCCAGGGATTCATTGGGGAGCAGTTTATCCTGGAGAAGGGCGAGTACCCACGCTGGGACACCTGGACCAACAGTCAGAACAGCTACACCCTCTTGTCTCTAAGGCCACTCAAAGTGGTGGGTGACTAGTCTCGATACAAAACTGACACTGCAGCCATACACATCTTACAAATTTTCCCAGACATTAATATGTGCAGGGTTTCAAAATATGAGTTGCCCACACACACACACATTCACACACTGTATTTTTGACCTCCCTGTATAACATGAGACATTTGAGAAAGTATCCATGTTTCTGTTTCTTCTCAACAGGACAGTGCTGAACACAAGCTACACCTGTATGAGAACCCTGGATTTACTGGTAGAAAGATGGAGATTGTTGATGATGATGTGCCCAGTTTGTGGGGCCACGGTTTTCAGGATCGTGTAGCGAGTGTCAAGGCTCTTAACGGAACGTAAGATCCTCCTTTTTTCTATTTAACATACCAGATTACAAAATGATAAATTATTATAATCTAGTGTTTTCTGTGACAAATATCACAGTTTGTTTTCCCTTCCTGCAGATGGGTTGGCTACATGTACCCAGGCTACAGAGGGCGCCAGTTCATCTTCGAGCGAGGAGAGTTCAAGCATTGGAATGACTGGGAGGCTCCCGCTCCCCAGATCCAGTCTGTCAGACGTGTGCGGGACATGCAGTGGCACAAGAGAGGCTGCTTCATTGTCACCGACCCAGACCCAGCTCCCGGTCCCGGCCCTGACCCCGACCCCGCCCCAGCACCTCCTGCACCCCCTGCAACAGCTGGAGCCAGCTGAGCAGGATTTCCTCACCTGCCTCCCAAACCCCTCCCTCTCACAGCCTCCCCCACAGCTGCCAACAGTGCCTGCCCTCTGCCTTTAACCTAACCATGGCAAACGCTGCTTGTGCCCAGTGAGGAGTGCCATGTATGTTTCAGTGGCGAATAAAAAGTTGTTTGACCTGGAGTCGGCCCTGTTTGTTGGTGATGTCATACTTGTGCATCAAGGTGGAAATGGCTTTAACTGAGGTAGTAAATTTGGAAAAACCACTATCAGAGTTGACATCCATGTGGAAATAGTGTAGCCTACATTTGGCAGATATTTTTTCCTCAAGATAAACTGCAGATGTGTTCTGAACTGAATTTATTTCCAAGGCATGTGTGCCACTTGTACTGACTGTGTTTCCCCACTTTAGTCAGACAGCTCCTCCAGCATTAGGACCACATGACTCAGTGAATATGTGGATACGCATCTGCTCAACAGCAATGGAAATGATGTCATACTGTATGTATGCAGCTTACTATTAAAACAGAGTGCACTGCATTCCCCTCCATAGTCATCATTGTGCATTTGATGGCTAATGATCCTCATGATGAATAATCACCAGATTAAAACAGGAGCTAATATTAACTATATCAAAATCATGTACGTATTAAAATGTATCTTAACTATGTGTATAGTTATATATGTATATGTATAATATTCAAAAACAGAAATGATTCCCCTCATAACATGATTAAGAAGAGTCATAAATGTGTTCATACCTTTCTCTTTAGAGCTTAAATGCATGAAAAAGAAAATAGAGTGGACACAAACATTTACAGACCACAGTATATCTCCATCTGTGTCCTCGGTACATCCCCATGCTTTAGATTCTCAACAACATACCAGTAATGAATAGGCACAAAAACAAAGCAAAACAAAAGACATACAATCTGCCAGCTGTGAACCTTAAGAAAACACATCTGTAGCATTCTAAGATGCTAGTCCAGAGGAGAAGTTTGAGTTTTCATTTTGAGGTCAGTAGTCCACAGTACAAAAAGATTATGTGGATTTCTGACACAGTAATAATTCTTATGCATTGTAATCATGTATTTTGAACTATTTTGGACTGCAGTGACCATAGTGAGCCAGTTAAGTCTGTGGTTTTCATTGTAGCATAAAGAGTAAAATGTAAAACCAGATATTGATCACAAAGTTGCCTGAGATAATTAAACCAGTGTTCTCTTTCCCAGTTCTTCCCTTTGTGTATTGAACTGAACTGAAATGAAGTGGAAAAAAAAGATATCCAAATAAAATAGCTGCCACTTATTTTCAGCAGCACATGTCTTTGGCCACAAAAATTCATAGACCTGACTTTGCCAAAATCCTGATTGTGTCTCAAACTGACCATCTGTCTTATAAAAGTACATTCCACTGTTTGCCCTGTATAAAAGTAAGACAGTCACACAGATCCTCACAGTCTCCATCTGGGACTTGCACTATATGTAGTTTGATTAAGCTCAATTCAATATACTCATGTTCATATTACATACATAGTGTTGTCATGTCATGACATAGCATAGCATAGCATAACATAACATAACATAACATAACATACAGTTGTATGATGTGAGTCTTCAGAAAGTTATCTTGGTTAGAGACAGAGAAGCCAGAAATGTATAGGTCTGTCTTCAAACACGCCTCTCTGTCATGTATTGATCTTTATGGACTTCTTCACATAGGTCAGAGTGCAAGGTCAGGTCAGCATCCCTGGAGCTATACAGGTGGTGGGGTGGATGAGGGCGAGAATCACTGATCTTCATACAAAAGACTGTTTTCAGTGATAAATTACAACATACACACACACATAAACATTTGAATTCTCTAAATTAACAAGGTGAGAGCTTGAGCAGTGTATGTAATATCAGTACTACAGGTGGTCAGTTGTTACACCAAGACAAATACTCTTTATTAGAACAGCTGTTTTCACGTTGTCACATGGTTCTCGTACCCACTGAACTGTGCCTTAAGAGCACTGCAGACACCTTCTCACTGCATATGAGCAGGACAGAAATGTATTATAACCTGTTTTAACGCTGATGTAATTATACCATGACACACATCATACATCATAGATTAGGACCTCATGTTTTATATTTAAAGCGACAGATGACTGTACTGTATAAATGTAAAAGGACCATATAAACATTTAACGTATCAATACAAGCAAATATATTTTAACTTCTATCCCCTTGCAAGATTATTGACATGCAGATACCAGGTCATCAAAACTAATTACAAGAGGAAACAAACCAGTTTGCAACCAGTGGAGGAAGTTTTCATATCCTTTACTTACATAAAAGCATATAATATCATAATGTAAACACACTCCATTACATGCATTCATTCAAAATCTCAGTACAGAGGTATTATCAGCAAAATGTACTAATAATATAAAAAGTAAAAGTGGTTGAAAGATGGTCACAGTGACTGATATATTTGACATTGTTAGATTGTTCATACACAAGTAACATCTTACTGACTACAGTTGATTGAGATGAAGATGATTTTATCAACTTTACACACAGTTTACTTTAGTTCAGTGGATCCCACCCTGGGAATCGACCCCCCCAAAGGCTGTGAGATAATTAATAGGGCAGGAAAAATAAAATAAAAAAAAAAAAAAAAAAAAGCTTTTTTTTGGAATTTGCTCTTTTTGTCAAATATTGGATCATCTGACCTTGTTGGGCCTCAAACAGTTATTTACTTGAAGCCAACTGAGACATTTTTAAGGGGAAATCACTCCTGACTAGAACTGCAGAGTAACTAGTGAAAGTATCTGTCAGATAAATATATTGGCATAAAAACTACAAGATTTCCCTCTGAATTGTCGAGAAACACAAACTGGAAACATTCAAGAAAAGTACACGTACCTCAAAATTGTACTTTGGCACAGTGTTTCAGTAAATGTACTTTACACTCCTGCTTACATTAAATAAAATGGATTGCCACTGAACTTTTTTCCTGCCAACAGGAGGAAGATGGTATGTGTGGTCAGTTACTTGAATCCAACCTCAGGAGCTGATTTCTTTCATTTTTGCCAACAGGGCAGCAATGGAGTTTCACACTGAACAATACTTCTGTTTTCTAGAAATGAAATATAAATAAACCTACACTTGTGGAAATATTCAGCAGTATTTGTACTGTTATTCAATTCAGCCCGAATCTCTCCAGCACGGTAAACCCCATCTTTTACAATCCTTCTCTTTCTCTCTCCCTCTCATTGTAGGTGTGGGACTCTTGGCACTGTTTGTGCTGAATCATGTGGATATCGAACAATGACTGGCTGGACAAAACTGACAACTAATGAAATAACTTTGTGGGAGTGTGACACCACAGGGTGGGGGCAGGTTACATGGTGACCCCTCATTTTAGTCTGCTGCGCCTATGGCAGGCCGATCTGCAGGCCAGTTTGGACACTGTGGGTACTGTTGGCAGAGTTTCCACCCCTGGGCGTCCCGTATATATTGAGCCTGTCGTGCCATCACAAACACACTGGCACAGACAGGTACTGGTAAGGGGTTTATGTCCATCATGCTGTATTTTGTAAAGTTTATGTCTATACTTTTTTTAAAATCAGTATTTGTTTACCTTTTACCACTATGTTTTAGGTTAGTCTCTACAAACTGTATCCCATACTGCATTGCGGTAATTCTATGTACAGGAGGCTGTGAATTTGTTTTGGAGGGAGAGGAATGGGCAGTTCAGCATACATGTGTGTGAGAAAATAATAGAAAACATAATCTGTGAAAGAGAGATTGACCTGCTCATGTTTTAGACTTAAATATATAAAACTTTTTTTAATCACTTGAGCATCCATACATACTTATGAAGGACAATAAAGTAATCATTTTGTCTGTGTTTCTTTTCAGTTTCTTCCTTGCCGATCCATTCACTATGGCCACAGACCACCAGAACCCTGCATCCAAGCAGCAGCAGCCAGGCACCAGTGCGTTTAAGGTGAGAGCAGATGCAGCAGACAAGCAGTAAATCACAATTACAATTTACTTTCTCCTCGGTGTAAGCACTTGTCTGCTCCCTATTTGGGTCCTCTATCAAATGTCAAATTGGCAACAGACTGGCATGCTTGAAATCAAGACCAGTAGCTCAACAGCACTCACAGAACTCTTTCAGTGTATTAAACCGACATATTCCCCTGTTTTCTCCCATTGGTGCACAGCTGGTTATCTATGAGCAGGAAAACTTCCAGGGAGGCTGCCATGAGCTGACTGGCCCCTGTAACAACCTCCAGGAAGCAGGCGTGGAGAAAGTGGGCTCCATACTGGTGCTGTGTGGACCGTGAGTGTGGGTCAGAGACAGACAGAGAACTAGAAACTGATTTTATAAACCAACAGGCAGAGAAAGAGGGACTGACTCCTTAAATGAGTAGTGGATGGCATGGAGAAAAAAATGGAGAGAAAAACAAGTGAATGTATGCTACACATACTAGCTTTCTAGCTTTCTCTCCTGTTTTGGTTGTGCACCAACCACAACCCTCCATCTCCT
Organism: Lates calcarifer; assembly: GCF_001640805.2. NCBI lineage: Eukaryota > Metazoa > Chordata > Actinopteri > Centropomidae > Lates > Lates calcarifer. Next base: position 17,614,761 of record NC_066845.1, read on the forward strand.
TCTCCTGTGCCCTCTCAGATGGGTGGGATACGAGCAGGCCAATTGTAAGGGGGAGCAGTATGTGTTTGAGAAGGGGGAGTATCCTCGCTGGGATTCCTGGACCAACAGCAGGCGCAGTGACACCATTGCTGCATTCCGCCCGATTAAAGTGGTAAGGAAGTACACTTTTTTATTGTTGCACCCTCCACATCAATCGTCCCTTTAGTGGTTTAACAATTGACCCACTGCCTTGTTTTGTTGCTTTCTCAGGACAGCCAGGAGCACAAGATTGTCCTTTATGAAAACCCCAGCTTTGCAGGGAAGAAGATAGAAATCATTGATGACGATGTCCCCAGCTTCCATGCACACGGCTACCAGGAGAAGGTCTCCTCTGTTCGGGTTCAGAGTGGCACGTGAGTCCATCCTGCAAGCATACAATAATGTATGATACTCATATCACTGACCTTTGACCTCTAACTGTTTCTTATCTGTTTTCCCCTCTCTGTGCTGCTGGTGCACCAGTTGGGTGGGTTACCAGTATCCAGGCTACAGAGGTTATCAGTACCTATTTGAAAAGGGAGAGTATAAGGAGAACACTGAGTTCGGAGCCCAGATTCCTCAGATCCAGTCAGTGCGGCGCATCAGAGACATGCAGTGGCATCAGAGGGGCGCTTTTCACCCTGTCAACTAAGCTTGTGACTCTTTCCTGTCATGACCCCTGACCTCGTCCATCTTGCTCCCCCCTGGCAGCAACCCCTTTGCCCTTCATTGACACCATACAGCATTTTGATATCTACTGCAGCTATTGCAGTAGAAGCAAATTGGAAGTATATTTGAAGCAAATTAATAAATCCTTACTGCTTACATTTGACCTGGTTGTGTGATTTACCCTCTGCTCACATTATTTGCCAGACTTCTCACCAACATCTTAAAAGGGCACTATCAGATTAATTTAAAGTTATGTCGGTAATGTTTATTTATTTAATGGTCTATGAAGGCACCATAGAAGCATTTTAGGTCCGTCCGCATCACAGCACAATCACATGTGCACTGTCCAACTCCGACCGATAGGTGGTGCTGCAGAGTTTTACAACTGCCATCAGTCTCTGTTTTGAGGAAGAGGAAGAGCTAACGACACGTGATGAAACATGCTCTTTAACTCAGTCGTATGAATCTTAGGTTGTTTAAGTAAGAAAAATAATATTTTATGAGTACTTTTCCTTGTATATTTCCTCACCACATTCTCAACTCAGACTTCGGTTCATCGGAAACTTTGGTATGACTATGACTTTGGTTACCTTACATAAATTTGGCTATTAGCTTAACGTGGCTAGCGAGACCCAGAAACACGTTTAATGTTGACCGTCTGGTGATGAGTTTGGTATCATTGGACCTTAAATCATGTTACTAAACCTGACAACTAACTGCAATTTTTACCTGCTTTACTTGTATTAAGTCATTTCAAACAGTGTTCAGTTAATGTCTGTATCAAGTTTATCGCAGTAAGTTTTGTTCTCAGATTATTGAACGAAGTCAACCTCATATCCAACTCGGCTAGCTAAGATTTGCCTTCAAAACTGGCAATTGAAAGAGCGTTGCTTATTATCCAAAGTACATTCCCGTTAGACATCGATTAAAGTCACTTTGTAAGGCATTTTGTACAGCTCTTGAATTCGGCATACCTTAAAACACATACTAGTCCACTATATAACTATGATGATTGTACAGGTTACTTAGCTCCTTCGTAATTACTGTGTGTTGTACCAGGGGAGTTAGCCGAAATGTCCAGCTGCAAACAGCTTCCCCATTTTGTTGTGGGACAGTGGCCTCAACTGACAACACATTAAAAAAAGTTAATTTTGTTTACTGAATCTTGTAACCGCTCCAGCTTATCATACTGCATAACAAAGACCTGGTTAAAGTCACTATGTAGTATTAAATTGGGATGCAGAGAATGTCATTAAATCGTTTAGTAGTTTAATTGCCAGTTTTTTTTTTTGTTTGTTTTTTTTAAGTATTTTGTGTGATGCTCTGTTCCTTAGAAAAATAATGCAATTGTCTGATACTACTAATAAATTATGGAGAATTCCAGGGGTATTTTATTGTAAGAATACTGTAAAATCGCTCCTATTAAGTGGTAGGTTAGTGAAAGAATGGGATTTGATAACTCAGTGAGCGACAATTAGAAATACACTGATCTACAGTAAATACAGTGTGTCAGTTGTACTAAAACACCTGCAACGAAAAGATGGTGCTTTGTAGGCTGTTGTTTATTTATTCTTTGGATTTTAACATGAAAATATTTAGGAGCATTGGTTTAGCTCATTTTTAACATTACTCAACAAACTTCCTCCACCAGTCAAGATGCCTGTCCTGTGCAGCAGCTGTGCAGAAAAACGAGCTGTGCTGAAACGTCCCAAAACAGGCCACTCATTGTGTAAGGAGTGCTTCTTCTGGGCCTTTGAGGAGGAGGTGCATCAGACGATTGTGGCAGCAAAGCTCTTTAAACCAGGGGAAACAGTAGGAATTGCTGCCTCGGGAGGGAAGGACTCTACAGTGCTCGCACATGTAATGAAGGTCCTAAATGAGCGATACAGCTATGGCCTTGAACTTATGCTTCTGTCAGTGGATGAGGGAATCACTGGTTACCGAGATGACTCGTTGGAGACCGTAAAGAGGAATCAGCAACAGTATGAACTGCCACTGAAGATTGTGTCTTATGAGGAGCTGTATGGCTGGACCATGGATGCTATAGTAAAGCAGGTGGGACTGAAAAATAACTGCACTTTCTGTGGAGTATTCAGAAGGCAGGCACTAGACAGAGGAGCCATCATGCTGAAAGTGGACAAGATATGTACAGGTAACCTCAAATCCAAAAAATATTATTAAAATATTTGCATGATTTTTAACCTTCACACCAGCCTTAATGTCAAAGAAATTGTTTCAGTAGTTGGATGTTTTTTTTATACAGGTCACAATGCTGACGATGTGGCAGAAACTGTCTTGATGAACGTCTTGCGAGGGGACATAGCTCGTTTGCGTCGCTGCACTGCCATCTCCACAGCCAGCGAGGGCGAAGGGGTCGTCCCGCGCTGCAAGCCCCTCAAATATGCGTACGAGAAAGAGATTGTTCTGTACGCTTACTTTAAGAAGTTGGACTACTTCTCCACTGAATGTATCTACTCACCCAATGCTTATCGTGGCTATGCGAGGACCTTTTTAAAAGACCTGGAGAGTGTAAGGCCCAGCTCCATCATGGATATCATCCACTCCGGTGAGAACCTGTCTGTGCGGGAGGGGGTGAAGATGCCTGTGCAGGGGACCTGTAATCGCTGCGGGTATATCTCCAGCCAGGCACTGTGCAAGTCATGTGTGCTGCTGGAGGGGCTGAACAGAGGCCTGCCTAAACTGGGTATAGGCAAACACCACCGTCTGCATGACAAAATCCTCTCCCAGCAGCCTCTAACTGAGAAGGAGGAGAGGAAGCTGAAATCAGTAGACTTTTGACAGTTATCATTATCTGTTTTATTTACTCTAAGACTGAAGATGTATAATGAAATTTTAGAATAAACCACATTTGTTGTCTTTTATATAGTAAAAGTATATTGAATTTAGTATTTATTGTACACATTTGTTTGTTCATAACATTTAATTTAGGTAAAATTGAGAAAACCTCTTACACCAATGATGCATCTTTGCAGCGCAGAATGTTTTTTCACTGCTGTTTTACAACTAACCTCGATCACTGAAATACTGTGTAGACACAGAAATTTGTGTTTACCTTACGGCACTGTTCAATAGTAGCTGAATGGTACATGTATCCAGTGTTTTTTGTGATAATTGGCCATCTGTACAACACACATAGAGATGTTAGAAGGTGGAACATTTTCTGTTGACGTGAATGTTTTGTTATGAAATACATCATCCAGTTATTAAACGTTGGGAGTCAACATCATTTGGATTTTCCCAGTACCAAATATTTATTCACACCAAACTCGTGTGCTCATGCTGTAGGTGTGTGAGGTGCACAGACAAGGACTTGCAACATTTTTTTTAATGAGTTGGTTATGTATGGTTCCACTGCACTGGAATTTCTGACACCATGCTTTATTTCTTTATTTTTTTCTACCTCTTATGTCCCAGTGTACCAGTCTTTGGGGAGGGTATGATGACATTCATGGTCACATTCCAAGGTGTTTTATGAACTATAATTTAATAAATGCACTGCCCCACGTTTTCAGTGTTGTCTCCATGCTTCTCCTGTTTTTCTTGATTCTGACGAGGAGGAAACAGTTAATTTAGTATAAGATGTGGCTCACTGCTTTTTTTGCTACATACTAATATTATAAAGGTGCCAAACTGTATAATCAATCTCTTTCATCTTGTTTATTACAGTTTATTACAGCAGACACCTGTTCAATTTTCACATAACTGTACATACAGATATATATAGTTATTGGCCCTGCGATGGACTGCAGATCTGTCCAAGGTGTATCCCACCTCTCGCCCATTGTCAGCTTTGTGTGTGACCTTTAAAAATAAGTGGTATAGATAATGGATGGATGTTAAGTTATTTTCAGCAACCACCTTATCAACTGTACATTTAGAGTTAATGGTGTACGTGTTTAAATGTTAGTTAAATATCTAACTATCTGAAAGTAAATAATAAGTATATAAGTAGTTCCAGCATGTGGCCACTAGAGGTCGCTCATCACTGAGCCTCGGTCTGAGCGCGCGCCCCGGTGAAGTGAAGTACACATGCACAAATTGCAGCGCGTTCACGAGAGCTATCCTGACCAACTTCCAGGGGCAGCAGTGGTGAAGTTCGGAGGGGAAAATTCAGGCTTCGTAAACACTCGAGAAGCTCACCAAGCACAAAACTGACACAGGCCGCAACCGGGCAGCCACCATGGAGGATTTAGGTAAGTTACTGACTCGTTTTTAAAAGCTCCGTGTTTTCCTACAGGGCTCAGTGAGGAGCGGATAGCAGGGTGGAGGAGTTAACGTTACGACCGAGATTTTATGTTGAAAAGTCAAATTTCTGGCCCAGGGTAGCCACATAGCTCTGGAAAAGTCATATTATTTCTACCAGAGTATTACAGCATAGTGTGACTGAGTGAATGTTTGACACATTTCACATTTTATCCACTTTATTTTTTATATAAGCATCGTAGTAACTTAGCGGAGCTGGACATTGCTAGCCTTCACCACAATCTCCTTTTAAACTCTCCTCTAATGTAGTACGTGAATGCCTCTGATAATAACATAGTATCCGTCTAATTTGAATCAACTGGATTTGATCATTCTGTGTGCCAGAGGGAGGAGATATTTGGCTGACATTTTGACATCGAGCTTTAACATTACCTCCTCAACTTTTGCCCCCCAGGCTATTCATTCCAGCTTTGAAGTGGTGGAGTCAACAGGCCTCCTCATTTAGACTGCTCAGTGCAGCACAATGTGAGCTCAGACTTGGCTTGGCTGGCTTAAAATGTATCTTCAGTCTGATGGAGCAGCCTTAACTGCAAGTGATAGTTAATTACTGAGCATACAGTCCACTTTGTTTTCCCTTTTTCAAATGGAAAGCTTCGATACAGGAGACAAACCTGTGATTAGGACAATAAAGACACTGGGAAATGTACTACATTTAAAATACTGTATGTAATTAGACATGTGGGAGTCGTAAGTTCGGTAAAAAGGGAAAAAAACACCCCAAAGAAACCTAACGTGGTGTTTTACTCTGTCAAAGGTGCTGCCAAGGCAGGAGGTGAAACAGTTCCTGACCTTGAGCTGTTATCTTGTTCTGCTACAGAGCAGTTTTCTATGTTAGATTGGTGTAGCCGTGCCAGTAACTCTCTGTGACCAGGAATGCATGATAGACCTCGAATAGGTGGAGCTGCTGGGGATTCAGACTCTTCATGCTACACAGTTGCTTCATTAACTGATGACTTGGTTTAAAATACCATTTGGCTATCGGCTACAATGGCAGGTACATTTTAAAATTCACAAGCTGATTTTTTGTTTTGTCAAATTTTTAGAGTAGAACTTTTGCTCTGATCATGTTTGATCATTGTCAAAATAGATAAACTTACTATGTACAAGCAAGTCTAATGTCTAATGCTTGGATTGTGCCTCTTTTTGTGTCACCTCTAGGGAATTATTTATTAAGACTTATAAGTTCATTAATGCTAATGCAGCTAATGATATCAGTTGGTATGTTAGTTTTTTTTTTTAATGAATTGTTTAGTTTAAAAAATGTTTTAAAGTAGTGGCAAATGCCACAAAGTTGTGAGAGCCTGGAGTGACATCTTCAGATTGCATGTTTTGTCCAACAGCCAAAGATATAAAATTATCAGTGATAGCTCACTTTGAATCAGTGATGTCTGGCCTTTTTTTTTTTTTTTTTTTACAATAGATGTCAGTTAATTGGTTACAATTATCCTTCTGTCAATTGACTAATCAGCTCTATTATAAGATACTCTTATAACCCCTTTTTCTGATACCAGCATTTAATGACAATCAATACCCTGACTGCGTAACTCCATACAGTCTGTCAGCTCCATCTATTTTTTCATTCTCTAACCAGTTACCGCTTCAGTTCATTGGCCCTTGACCTTTGGAACTGAACCTCTGAACTTCTAATTTTGTTGTTATACTTTTCACCAGCTGGTCAGTTTGCTATATTTACTTTGCTATTTCAGAGTAAATCACTTGTTTTGCCTGGCAGGTATCTGTAGGAATGCTCCCATTATACTGATCTGTCAAAGCAGAGAGGCAGTAAAATGGATTTGTGAATTGTTTAAGTGGGGAGACGATGGGCCGCATTTTGAGCTTGGCCTGCTGTGAGAATACCTCCAGGGCACATTAGATGCTCTAGCTGCCATGGGCCAGTGAAAGGGCTGATTGTTGGTTGAGAGGGAGCCTGCAGTCTCACTGACGTAGTGAGAACAGCAGGCTGAAGCAGGGGGCGAGGCTGCTGAGGAATGTCGAACATCATTCTGTGTTAGGGTCCAAAGCCAAATACTCTCTGGGTCATGACTCACCTCCTACCACTACTCTCAGCTCTGTGTGTGCTGCCACCAGAGGGAGGGCTGTCGGTTTACAGTTGGTCACAAGTCCCCTGCAAATTGCAGACATATAGAGATTGTTAAAAAGGTCTTTGATCTTTGAGGGCTGGTGGCAATTGCAAAACCATCCATTTTAAATGTCTTTTAACTAAACATTTGCTATGAAAACATTTTGTACACGTCATGTAGAAAACCTCTCCCACATCCTTTCTTAATATGCACAAACCATGTTAAATATTTGTAAATACTCCATGACTGTGGTTTACTGTACTTCCAGCAAACCCCCAGCTAACAAGCCCCCACAGGTCCTTGTCCTGTGGCTCACTGATGACTGACAGGTCTACATGGAGCTGTTTGGAAACTTGATCACACTCTACACTTTGCATCTTCTTTCAGTCTGTGTATATTGATCTGCTCACCTTGGTTACCACTCGAGGAAGGGAATTCCCTCAGCAGAGTGTGAGCACTCTTCCAGTCTGTACCTCTGAGTCAGAGTTTTCCAGAGGTTTTCTCTGATTAGTCTTTTACAGTCCAGTCCAGGTGGTAGCCAGGCTTTGTCTTACTGTTGTTATTCATGTGGCCCAGGGGACAAGTCCTGTTCAAAGCCTGTTCTGCATCTGTGTTTAATGCTTGTGGGGTACGAAGCCACTACTCGACTCTCTGTGAATTCCTCAGGATCGTGTGAGATTCAGGCAGACTGACCTCACTGGGCTGTGGACGCCCAGCTCCATGTCTGCAGGTTAACGCTGAAGAAAATGGATTAGTACAGCCATGTACTGGAGGGACATCAGTAAAGGGAGGATAACACTCATGATAGACTTTTGATGGTAAATTCCCTCTATTATAGACCAGACAAGTGTCACAGTGTAGCAATTTGATTAAATGCGCATCTGTTAAGTAATATGCAAATCACAATATTAACAGAAATTCTAAGGACCTAAAGGCAACTCCTTAACCAATTGTAAGGCCCTGCCTGTCTTGCTAAATTTAGGTTTGGTCCCTTAAATATTCTAGTTGACACTCTACTTACATAATTGTGCATTTAATTTATATAACCAATCTAACTATGGGAACACATGGTCAGTTGCAGCCCCCTTCATGGTTTAATCCAGACCAGATCACATCAGCACTGTTTAGTTTAATCTTTGTTTGCTTTCACAAGGCTCAGCAAGGTAAAACGCTGAAGAAGAAATACATTAAAGAAAGAATAACACACAGTACTGTGCAGTAACCTGCCAATGTACAAACATTTCTTATTCTTGCAGCCATGTGAGAAACAACACAGCAGAGGACAGGTTGTATTTACTACAGTGAGAGCCTCAACTCTGTTTTGCAGATATAGAGGCCCATGTGTATCTACAGGAGGTGGATATGTGGGCTGAAGCAGCAGCACCTGCTACCCATGCCTTTTGTAAACACACAGCAGTCCTGTCAGATCTAACTGTAACTGTATCAGTTGATCACCTTGTGGAGGAAGGCCATGTTCTCCAGGCAGGAGTAAGAGTTGGCTGTTGTAGGAGCAACATGGTCTTAAATGTTTACAGCGTTAGCACAGCATACCAGAAGATCTTAGAAGGTCTTTAGTGGTTTCTGTGTCCTAGTGTGTCAGCAGCACAGAGTTAGTGTTACCAGACTAGCTATCATCACCCTATGAGAGCTGCAAGGTTAGTGCATACCACCCCTAACCAGTGGGCTTGCCTGCTAGGCTAGAGGGAAGCTCACGACTGTAAATCAGTCTTGTTCCCGAGCTCCACACCCATCCTGTTCTGGGTCTGGGGAAGAGAGAGCTGCGTGGCTGACCTCATCGCTTAGGCAACAGACCCTGCCCCACATCCTGAGGAAACAGAGGAGAAAAACAATGAGCGGAGTCAGTGTTGGAGGCCAGCAAACATTGGTAGAGGGGGCAGCTGTAGGCCTTCAAACTGTGATCCCGTTGCTTAGAACAGCGTTTTCACCACTAAACGCTGTGTTACCGCATTGTTGCTTCAGTTGCAGTGCCCTTCACCCTTTTCCTCTTGCCATGCTGTTTCCACGCCTTCCTTGTTCCAGGCCTTGTAACTTGGCTCAGAGAACAGTGCTGATTATTTTCCTGACAGGTCTGGGTAATGTAGTAGGAATCTGAGTTCCTGCTGGATTTTTCTAACATTACTCAAGCTGGGGACACCCAAGGACATGAGTTTCATGTCTTTAATCATGGTGGGAAATCTCACTTTTCTAAATACTGAAGGTCTGCTGTCATAGTTTGTTTTATGACTATATATAAGTGGCATGGTCACTAAAATATGATAAACTATCAAGTAGCAAAAACAGGCATCATCTACTTGCTCAATTGATTTGATTTGTGCACTTTTTTACTGAACATTTTTTCTACTGAACATTTCTACAGATGACAGAAGACTTATTGCTTTTCTTTGTCATATATCAGTGTAAATTGATTATCATTGTTTTTTGGACTAGACAATTTTACGACATCACTTTTGGTTCTGGGAATCAATGCTGGCATTGTTCATATTTTCTGACATTATTAATTTATTACTTAAAAACATATTTGATAGATTAATCAAAATTGAAAGTAACTGTAGCCCCAGATTATGTTTACTTAGGGAAAGCTCTTGTACAGCTCCTTTTTAGACAATATTTAATCTTTGAGAGGATTTGTCTCTTCTGTTAAATGAAAAAAAGGGTTTTGTAGAAAAAACATATTTATATTCCCTAAAGTAAGGTATAGAAAAAATATATAATTTTGGTAAACTGGTATCAAGCACAAAAGCCCTGTTGGTTACAAGCTAGATTGGGTGGTGTAGACAAACTTCATCTGACAGATGACTGAATCTGTCATGATTTTGTTTTTTACTGTCCTGTTTTTCTACAAGCCTGGAGCATGGCAGGATGTTTCAGTCAGTGTTTTAGTACAAGGAGGACAAGACAGCCTTTCTTTTTTGGGTCTTCCCCATTCTACCTAATTACACTCTCTTATGCCACAAAAGACCACTCACTGACACACAGTCCTCACACATGCATGGCTATGAATGTGTCCTCAGTGACTGGGTGTTACATTAGTCTTTAGACTTTCCCCTATCGTCTGATTTACTGGTCTGTGGGGAAGTGCTTTTATTTTGGTCTAGCCTTCTCTCAAGGGGGGTGTCATCTTTCGGATATAGGGCTGCTTGGCAGAGTATTTTTAGCTATGTTTATTTTGAAGTAATCACCCTAGGATGCTTCTGTCTTTCTGATGGGTATGCTGTTACACTCATTCATCCTTTGTCTGTACGGGTCTGTGTGTTACACTGTAGAAACAGGTTGCCAGTTGTAAGCTGTTCAGGTTTGGCATTTATTTCAACATTTCTCTCTTGGTCCATCTTCTTTATCTCTTTGGCTCATTTTCTCCCATTCACTCACATTCCCCGTCTGTCTATTCCTGCTTTCTATGCAGCCTTCCCTGCCTGTCTCACTGGCATCTCACCCTCCACCCCCTCTCCCTGGCCCCTGCCTGTCTTGTTTGATATAAATATCGTGTCGGGTTGGCCTGATGGGGTAGGGTTTCGCTGTGGGGCTGTGGCCAGTTCTGCTCTTTTGCTCCCTGGCTATAAACAGGTGAGCTGTGGACCCTGGTGGCCCATCACTGTTGCCCACATGTTAATAGAAAAGATTAGACAGCCCCAGTTCCTCCCTTTCCTGCCTCTTCCCTGCACTGTACTCCATGCTTTGTGGGAAATGGGCAGTAAAAACATTGACATCTCCCTTATCCTGGAATTCAAAGCATGCTGTAGTTAGTGGAACGGGTCCTGTAATTGTCAACACATTATTTTCATTTTCTGGACTGACAGATGGTGTTTTGTATTTGAGTGCATTCCTCACCGGCTCTCTACCTAGAATCCTGCGGTATTGGAGGAATGTGTGTTCTGCTTGAGTAGATTTTTATTACAAAGCATCATTTTGATTCCCAAAGAGGACAGAGGAATGTGTGGAATTCCCCATGCACCTTCGCCCCCATCTGATAAACACTGCTGGACCGTGGCAGGGCCTTGGATGAGGGGGGTGTGTGCGCGCACAGACAAGATCATACATGTACCCACTGCCACAAGAATGTGTACAGTATCCACATAACTTCAGAGTTGTTTGTTGAACATGATGGAGATTAGTTACCACAGTGTGACCACAGATGGGTCCCATGACAGAGTGAGCTACTGTTAAAGTAAATTTGTGTAGTGTTTGACTGAGTTTTGATGAATTAATCCTGAATGATTAGTCCCAGTCATGTCCTATTTGATGACAACTTTATTCCTTCAGACCGTACACAATGGACCATTGAGTCAGGATGCTGTTAGAGCAGAATTGGACTTTGTCCGTTGTGGCTCCTACCCCCTGTCTGCAATGGAAAAGATTAGCCTGTTACTTGGCTTACAGTGCATGTTTGCATTCTTAATGCTTCTAGCTCTTCATGGACCAGACTTGTCTGAGGCTGGCGAAGGCCTGTTGTCCGTCCTCATGCCAGACTCACTGCCGCCCTCCTCAGGGAAATAAGGGAAGCATCTTCAGTAGCATCTTCAGTCTTTATCCTTTTATGACCTGCAGTAAATGATACCAAAGTGATGCACTTGATGGTCACTGAGAATGATGTGTGGCTGTAATGCAGGCTGTGTAGTTAAAAGCTACAAATGGATGTGAGCTGGAAATTTTGGATTCAGTAGTCATACTAATTAATGCTAAATTTAAACAGATCTGACTGTGTTACAGATCTTTCCTTATGCCCCTGTTTCAAAATCCATGCTGGTGCATCTCCCACTGTGATTTTAGTGTCATCCACGTTAGGGCTGCAACAAGTAATTATTTTTATTATTGATTAATCTGCTGATTACTTTCTCCTCTATTTTAATGTGAAAAAGCTAAAAGATTAAACAATATTTAACAATTTCCTGAAGCCCAATGTTACACTTGCAAATCATTTGTTTAGTTTTTCAGATATCCAGTTCATCATCACATAAGATAAAATCATCAAAGCAGGTCTATATGTGTGCTATATAAATACTGTGAAAGTAACAAAATGTGTGACCTGTAAACTTCTGTAATTTTGTGATGTCACAATAATATAGTCACTGCTGTCAGCCATGCCCCCAGCATGGTCCACCTGGACCCACTGTCCAACCCTTTCTTGCTGTTGTTTTGATTTTTTTTTAACAACATCAAGTGGTCATTTTGCTGCTGACCTTGCAAGGTTCAAGACAAAAAAATGTTGAGGAAACATTGCACAATTGTAGGAAACTTCCCAAGGATAGTAAATATCAGAGTCCAGTGGCTAAAGTTTATTTTCTCTGAAATGCCAGAGTATTTTATTGTCTGTTTCATTTCAGTCTCCTCAGCAGTGGTCATCACCATTTGCATTTACTAGTGAGTTTTACCAGGCTACAGTAGACCACAGTCCGTTACCTGTGGTTGGCCTGGCTGTGCGCCACTCAGAAAACAGTCAGCCGAGGCTCAGACAGACACAAAACGCCTTGTTCTTGCCAGAGCTCAAGAGAGAAGCATAAGGGAGGAAGTGTAAAACTGAGATGTCTTGAGATGTTTTTTTTTTGTACTTCACACCCCAAATATATCTTCTTATGGATATCAAAACTTCAAATAAGAGACTAGAAAAGTGTAAAAGATGGGACCCTTAAACAATGAATCCAACTGTGATGGATGTCCCCTATGGAGACCTATTCTGGACTTCATGGGCCTGGGCCTGACTCACAGATGTGTAGTATCAGCAGGTGGGAGGGGGCATAATGAGTGCAAAGACACTGTTATAGAGGGAGTCTCAAAAACTTGGCTCTGTCTCCGAGTGTTTTGGAAAGCCTCAGGCAGTACAGCTGTCCTCTCTGTCAAGGCCATGAAGAACTTTCTAGGAATACATTACCATAATTAGTAAGTCTTGGGGCATTTTTTTAACCTTTTGATTTGACCTTTTAAGATCTGCTAGAAAAAAAATGTGAATCTAATTCTGTATCGTACACTGTGTTTTAGATGACTCACCTTTGTCCCAATACCAGTTGTGGTATTTTTTTTACACGGAGGCTTTGTTTTATGAGTGACAAAGTCAACTTCAGTAAGACCTTGTTTAAGCATGTCAGCACCAGGTGCAGATTATTTTGAGCTGGTCGTGATATTTCAGCACATTTGCACAGACATGGGCTACTCACTGAGCTTATGGCTTTAAATAGGCTGGTGCTCCCATGTGGTTTATGTCAAACTGACTAAAACATTTAGCTTCTGGGCAGGATCTCCCTTTGTACTGAAGCCGATGATGAGGACTCATGACTGAGAATGATGGAAGTTACAATGTAGAGACTCCAATTCATGTAACATTTAACCTTTCCTAGTTCATCTGAGTTGTACATTTAAACTTATGTCACAAGTTATCTGCTTTAGATTTGACATTAACAGTCTGACAGGTGAAGTTACAATCCTGTTGACCACTTTCCCTCTGTAAAGGGGAATTTGTGGATGAAAAGGCTCCACTGAGTTAGATTTCCAGTGTTTGTCATTAGTTGAATGGGCACTGAAAGGATACTGTTATTGAAAAAATACTGTCACCCAGTTTTGGCCCTCAAACCACTCCCCCTCCTCCCCTAGTAGACTGACAGCATGTTATCACTCCTCGTTGCTAACACTATCTCTGTCTGCATTGCTGACTGCTTCTCACACACACACATACACACACAACACACACACACACACACACACATATAACCCTGGCTGGAGGATATTACAGGCACAGCAGGTGGAAAAAAGCATGTGAGTACAGATACTGAAATTTCTACTGATTTTAAGCTAAATGTTTGTATTGCTGGATTACTCTGACCTGCCATTTTTGTCTATTAACATATTGTGTATATATATTGTATTGTCTTAATGTAAGATTAAATTATTAAGGCTTTGTTGTTTGATCTTTTAGTGGGGACAAAGGTGAAGGAAAAAGCTATTCAGTCTATACCAGGCCTGACTTGATTCTCCAGACATTTTTTGACATGTGACTAGTGTGGAGGCAGTGCCTGCCTTTTTCACTGAGCAGTATGGTGGCCTCATGAGTCTGTACGTACTGTTTACATCAGCTTCTGACTTAAGATTAAGGTTTAAGTTAAATATTAAGTTCTAAGTTAAATATTTACTTTGATGCAACTTAGTTTGAATTAATATTTGGAGAAGAAGAATTATTTAAATAACAGCAGAAACGGCTAGTTTGACTTTTTCTAAGCATAAATAATTACCTTGTATTCCATTTGTATACTAATCTTGTTTCTTGAAATAACTCCCAGGGAGGAGAGGACATTATAGTTTTCATCTATGAACAAATTCCAAATTTAGAAGGACAGTTTCTAATACATGGGCTGTATTTTAATAGTAGCAGGAGCCCGCTTACAAACCTTTTTTCTTGGTTATTTGGACAATTTCCCACCTTGCTTTTTTTGGTGTTACTAGTTTAAATGTGCAGTGATTCCTTGAAATGGACTGTAACTGGCTCAAGCCTCTGTAGTGTAACAGTATGCAGCCGGTGATGTGGGTCTATTCTGGACAGGCTTAGGATGGATGAGTGTGTGATGTAAGAGTCTATTTTGTTCCAGCGTTCCTGTGAACACTCAGCAGGGAAACACTGTGCCCCCTCAGTCCTGGACAGGGTTCAGAAACACTTTCTGTCCATCTGCTTCTTTGTTACCCTCAGTCTGTCTTGTTAAGTTCACACTTGTTCTCATAAACCAGAGATGAGTAAAAGACATGCATATGTTACTCACAGATGTATAAAATACTTAAATGACAGATTAAGCTCGTTGATGGGCAGCTCTCATTGTCAATGGGGTTGTATTTATAGTGTGGACTGATGGAAAAAGTATGTTGGGGATTTCAGAGGGATATTTTATGAAGGCCTAAATGGTTTAGGCATGTAAGTTGGGCTCGGTGATGTACTTTGCCACGCTGTGATGATGACTGGACCTAACCTTATCCTTGATATATGTAGAGGAGAAATCTTTTTTTGGTGACATGTTGAAATGAGAAACTGGCTCCGACTCGCCACCATTGTCTGTTTACAACCTGACACCACAGTCAGTAGTCACCTCAGAGCACCCAACAATCCCAGTAAAGAATGAACTGGTCTCCAGCCCAACCATGTTTGAAGGTTGAAACATGTAGTAAAAACAGCTCAGGGATTTATGTGTTACTGTGTCCAATTTTGTTTGTTATTTACATGAAAGTAAGACATGGGCCTGTCAACTCTAAAAGCAAGCATGAGATTCAATGTATTTATTTGACCTGCACCACTGTGTTTTGTACCTGATGTATGATGTATTGTGGTAGGTACAAGAAGTCTTCTCAGGTTTTACTGCACCTTGCAACCAACAATCAAACACAAGCATCATGTCTTTTAGACGCGTTGCTGGCGGACCTGGAATCAACTACGTCCCACATCTCAAAGCGACCAGTATTCTTGCCTGACGAGACCCCCTACTCTATCCCTACGGGAGGACACTCCTGCCAGGATGTGTCAGTTCCCCCTCCAGTCCCTCCTCCACCCTCAGCCGAAGCTCTGAATGGTTCCCTGATCGATCAGCCTGACTCCCCTCACTCCTCTCAGCAGGTAGGTCATGTCAGATCATTGATCATTTACTAAACTCATTAACTAATGTTTTTCTGTGAAGCCCTTGAACAAACTGATTTGTCAAATGTTTACCAAGCAAGAGAAAGTACAACAAAGCAACACACAACTCTAGATATAGTAGATTAATGAAGGAGGCCATGACCCTCATGTATATCTATGCATGTGAATCAACTTTTCTAACCACCATGTCAGAGAAGCCACACTCATCAAACAAGAGATATGAGCAGTGATGTTCACCCTCACACTGTCAAATGGCCAGTGATGAATGTCATATGGAAAGCCAAGTAAAAATTCAACAATAGATTTTTCAGTACGACTGACTAACGTACCCTCTGCAGTCATTAGGTTCAGCACAGAAGAGCTCGTGGTCCAGGGACAGTAGCAGCTCTCCGTTGTCTCACATTGAGGAAGACCACGTCTACAGGTAACCTGCAACACACTTGAAACTTTGTATTTGAAGTTGAACTTACCATCCGTGATTCTTTTTTTGCCAGGAGTT
Source organism: Lates calcarifer (assembly GCF_001640805.2). NCBI lineage: Eukaryota > Metazoa > Chordata > Actinopteri > Centropomidae > Lates > Lates calcarifer. The sequence continues at coordinate 17,630,935 of NC_066845.1, forward strand.
GTCATCAGCAGTCATCTCTTTATTTTTCCTCAGTTTTCCAAACAAACAGAAGTCATCAGACTCATCAACAGCAGCCATGACCTCTGCCCTGGGCAGTAACCTCTCAGAGCTCGATAGGCTGCTGCTGGAACTTAATGCAGTGCAACAGAGCTCCCCTTCATTCCCCACAACAGGTAGACACAAAGCCCTCAGCTTTATCAGTTTTGTTTGTGCTGAGCAGAATGAGTTGTACTGTTGATGTGTCCACAGAGGAAGCAGCTCCACCCTTACCCTCCTGCAGCATCACCCACTACGAGAACGGCAGCAGCCCTGAGATCATGGTGAGCCCTCCGCCTCAGGAGAAACCTAAGAGGAATGGAACAAGGTTGGATGAAACCCGACCCACTGTGGAGAGTCTGCTGGACGAGCTGGAGGGCTCAGTGCCTTCACCCAGGTAGAAACAGTCTGCATCTATAACTTAAGCCAAGTTTCCATCCACAGTTATCTCAGATTTTGACCAAATTTTCCAAAAATGTGAATTAAAGCATGTTTCCATTCATTACTGTTATGCACATATCAGGAGTTGGTTCATTGAGAGACAGCTAGTGGAGCTAAATCTTCAGTCAGTTTCCATTAAAAGAGCATCAGTCAAACCTCAAACAGTGGAAAACCATGTAGAAAATATGATAATTTGTTTAAAATATCCATTTGAGGAGGGTTACAGTCTCCTTACTGGTCATATATCCCATGTTTTTGTCTGTTGCAGTGTTTTGTCTCTTGAGTAGACATTAAATCACATGCTTCATGTATGTCATGATTATTCTCTAAGGCCCTTTCAGTTGCACTTTGCCATGCCTAAAAACTTTTTTGTAATATTTCCACTCAGATTTTTTTGCATGCAAACAGGTTGATGAAAAGGGAAACATTTCAGTGGCTCAGTGCCATTGCTTTCTTTTGTCTGCAAAAAAAGTGGAAGTAACTGTGTGAAGTTTGAAATGAGAGAAGTACAAATGCTCTGTACTCCCACCCCTGCATACCTGGCCATTTGCTGCTTTGGATTGTTGGTTTGGGAAAGTTACCAAAAAACCTGCAGATGCACCCCAAACTTTACAGTGCCAGTTTAACAGTTAACTAGACCATCTAAACAGGTTGTGAGTGGCAAGCTATCAACAGGTTATCTCCTCTCAGGCAGACAGAACGTAGATGCCTGCCACCACTCAGTTAGCCTGTCAGCTGTAGTCTCTGTTAAGTGTCCACTTGCAAATTTTAACAAAAGAAGTGAAGTAATACAATGTCTGTTGAAGCCTGTTCTCTGAAGTCACTGTGGTGTGTTGGAGCTCTGAGCCAGAGAATAGTTTTGGTTTGTCATAGGGAATCTTGTGGGAACTTAGACAATAGATATTTTTGAGCACTGCTGTTAGTAAGGTTTCAACATTTGCATGTAATTACAAATCATATTATGATTTGTATTTTCCAGCCCCCCTGCTTGCCACAGTGATTTGGACACCCCCTCTCAGCAGCAAGCCAGAATTTCAGCTTCCTGTGCCACAAGAGAGCTCGATGAGCTGATGGCCTCTTTGTCTGACTTCAAGGTAAAAAGCAGTAGGAGGTAACACTGGAAAAGCTTAATGAATCATCAAACTCCAACTAGGGAATCTGTCATTTTGCCCAAGATTTCCCGCTCCTCTTCTTCTGCTTACTCTCTCATTTCTCTGTTCTCTAGCCCAGTTCTTTGGGCTCTCTGCTGGACCCAGCAGGAGCATCTTCCAGCTCTCCTCATCCTCCAGTCCCTTCCTCCGTCACCCCAGTGGCTTCTCCTTTTCTTACTCTGTCCCACCCATCTGCCTGTGCCTCTCCCCTCTTCTCTTTGCCCACCGGTCTAGAGCTGCACATAGACGAGGACGGAGGAGATGCCGGTGTGTCGATGCCCCACCCAAACCGCCCCCCTCTCCATAGTCCTATATCCTCACTTTCTGCAGCCAGTGATCTAGACCTGGACTCTGTCATAGATGTCTCTGCCACCTTGCTGTCATCCCAAACCAAGTCTCTGCTAGTCCTCTCTCAGTCCGCTTCATCTAACTCCAACCTGATGAGAAATAGCCCAAGTCCTTCCAATACCACCACCACCCCCTCACTTACTTCAGTTAACACTGTCCTGGACCACAAGTCCTCCAAGTCTCCCAGTCCATCTGTAGAACGCAACTCACCCTCAAATACTGTCGGTAAATTCTCTTGTCTTCCTGAGACTGTGAACAAGGGGTCTGCTTCTTTTCAAGACCTTGATTTGAATTTCTCCACTCCACCTCCATCAAAAAATCTCACTCCTCCTGCTTCAGTGTCGAAGACTCCTTCACCTCTCCCTGCTGCTGTCTCATTATCTCCACCCTCTGCACAAGCTTTCTCAAAAATATCCTCACCGTCTCAGGTCTCTCCAGTAACGGTCCCCTCTCCATCGGCCTTCCCGAGCCCCAGCAGACAGCTGCCGGAGCCAGCACCTGCAGGCCAGAGAGCCAGCCCCTTTGCTGTGCAACAACCCCCCATGATGGATCCTTCCCTGGATGAGGCACTAGACAAGCTGCTTGCAATGGGTTTTGCACAGAATCACTCAGCGGCACATGTGGAGGAACCACAGCTGAAGATGGAGACACAGAGCTTTTGCAGAGGAATGCCAGAGGTGCATGAAGAACTCATCCTGCCCATGGACAGAAACAATGTGCAGCCCGACACTTTCACCAGCACCACCAACACCATCACAGATGACTCAGTGGATGGAGGCACTGATGGAAACGGAGATCTGGACTGGGCCGATGAGGAGCTGTCAGTGTCCTTCCATGATGGACTGGATGGCACCATGACGCCTTACACCGAGAGGCCATACACAGATGGCAGCATGACCCCGTTGACAGAGGCCAGCTGGATGGATGAGTCCATGACCCCGTCTTCATGCCCCGGGACCCCTGACGTTGCCCTGGACCTGCCCATGATGCAGACTCCCAATATAGACAGAGTCTCTGCATCCGGACATGTATGCATCTGCACTCCTGCTCACCACATGCAGGGCTTGTTTTGTTCGCACTTAGTTTTGTTTTTTGTCCTGACTTCTGAGACTGATGCTTCTGTAAAAAGCTCTGGGTTCTGCTCCTCTAGCCTCTGCTCAGAGGGTTTCTTTCTCATGTTTTTTGAAAGCCTGAAAACATGATATAAAATATTTATCTACCAATTTACTCACTAGTACAATTTTAGTACTGTATTTTTGGGTATGTTTATGGATAGCTGTGAAGTGACTTGGATCAAGGGGACAGAGATGGAGAATGACACGTAACATGGCGGGAATCAAAGCTGCTAGACGCCCCATTACCTTTTTAATTTTGACAAAGATAATCGCTTTGTGATTGCTGTGTTTGCATTTCATATCATATCTCAAATCTTGGTTAGCATTGGCGAGCTGGAACTATGGTCAACTGTCACTGTCAAGGCTCATTGGTATGAGAAGGAGATCTAATTTTACTGTCCAGCATCCGTTATCAGCAGAAACGAGAAAAGAAAAAACAGTATTATGTTTAAACTTTGCAAAACAGAAAGCAGGAAGAAACCCTCTATGAGAAAATACGTTGTCAGATAGAGGCTTGTGGAATAGAGGCTTGCTTAAAAAGGGATTAGCTCTTTCTAATCAGGGGGTTTTGATACTGCACTCACAAGTAACTTACTGGTTGATAGCACCTTTACTCAGCATGGCACATGCAAACCACAGCCCTCCTGACCTGTTGCACCAATTTTGTGTAAAGCACCCGAATGTGACCTCTGACCTCTGCTGTGTAAGTTGGAGTGGTTGCTTGAGAGACTGTGTTGACTAGGGGGCAGGGTGTGAGTGGCTGAGTTTTGAAAGCATCTGACACAAGCATGCAAGAAGTGCATGAAGTGTGAGTGCAAGCCTGCTGACCACTGCTTCCCAGCCTGTCAGTGATGTGACTTACCTGCCGCTGCAGAGCTCTGCTGTAACTGCTTCAGCTGGTCAATGATTGGTGTGGACATGTGATAAGCTGCTCATCATTCCACCATAGATCAAATCAGTGATTAGGCGCACTAAGGAGACTCCAAACGTACATCCCATGTACCGAGATGGTCACCTGCGCAGGAAGATGGGACCCATCATTGTAAACAAGAACAGTTCTCAGGACCGGCTCATAGAGGAGCTTCAGGGAAAGCTCGGGATCGGCCGCTCAGAGCGCCGACGAAAACAGTCTGATGACTGGTTGACCGAGGGGGTCATCGTCACGTCTAAACCCCAGCGTTTCCGTCCTGAGGGGACTGGCAGTGAGGTCGACAAGGTTGGCTTCAGTGTGCTCAACAGTTTTCCTAAATATTTTTTTTCCCAATTAATTCACCGTCCATGTTCTGCACATTTTCTTCTGTGTGTCTGTTTCCTTCTCTCTGTCTTTCTCTTCTCTTCTTCAGATCATAATTCCCCCAGAGTCACCTGTCCCTGTGAGGAAGGTGCTCCCACCTCTCTCCCCCCCAGCCCCTCGTCGCCCTCCTATTGTAGAAGAACCTAAGCGACCACTCGCTGTACAGCATCCCCTTGTTCCAATACCGCCACCTCCTCCTCCTCCACCTCCCTCTCCCCCTCCACAGCCACCGCACATCCACGAACCAGTTCCCGCTCCACCTCGACAGATTATTAAAGCCTCACATCCGCCACCACCCCCAATTCAGGAGCCTCCCGCCCCTAAACCACAGCCCCCTCCTTCTGTTCTTAAAACCCCAACACGGCCTCCACCAATGGAGCCAGTGACACCAGTTGCGCCCAAACTCCTGGTGTCTGTAGGCTGCCAAACAGAGTATGACCCAGTCTTCCCTTCAATGCAGGCATGAACCCCTGTCTCTCATCCCTTCTGTTTTTCACACTTATACGAAACATACTGTGATTATTTTTGTCATCAAACTTGAATATTGCATACTTAGCTTGTTTTGTCACATCTCTGTCTGTATTTTCAACACATAACTGTTTTCACAATTGAACTATTACAGATTATGGCCCAAGGTAAGGGTGGTGTTCCTGGTGGGCCCCCAACACAGGTCAACAAGCTGGACAATATGCTTGGTAGCCTGCAGTCTGACCTCAACAAACTGGGTGTGCAGACAGTAGCTAAAGGAGTTTGCGGTGCCTGCTGTAAGCCAATTGTAGGACAGGTGAGATGCTTTTATTACATTTATATACCTGCAGTATAAATATATGATATTAGCTTGCATACCAAATGCACGGTCCACTTTTCCGTTTGTCTAGGTGGTGACTGCCATGGGCCGCACATGGCACCCTGAACACTTTGTGTGCACGCACTGTCAAGAGGAGATCGGCTCCAGGAACTTCTTTGAGCGTGAAGGACAGCCTTACTGTGAGAAAGACTACCACAACCTGTTCTCCCCACGATGCTACTACTGCAACGGGCCCATACTGGATGTGAGTCACTACTGTTCACACCTGTCATTGTTCCTATTGAAGTTAACAGTCAGCTAACAGTCAATGTTGTCATGTCTGTTCAGAAAGTCGTGACGGCGCTGGATAGGACTTGGCACCCTGAACACTTCTTCTGCGCTCAGTGCGGATCCTTCTTCGGCCCAGAAGGTGCTGTGATAAATTTGCTACTATGACCTTTATTCACACTGGCAACTGTACTCTCCATAATGACCATATTGATTTATATTATATAAATATATTCTATCTTCTGTTTACATGGATGGATTGTATAAAATCTGTCTCTGTTTTTCCTCTGAAGGTTTTCATGAAAAGGATGGAAAAGCTTATTGCAGGAAGGATTACTTTGATATGTTTGCACCGAAGTGTGGTGGCTGTGCCAGAGCCATTCTGGAAAATTACATCTCAGCACTGAACTGCCTCTGGCATCCTGAGTGTTTTGTGTGCAGGGTCTGTATCACGCATTTCTCTCACACTGCTGTTTTTATTTAATGTACCTGAGTTTCCCTTAACACTGAGTAGCTTGTATATTGTAATGAGAATGACAGTATCTTCCTCCTGTCCGTGTCTACAGGAGTGCTTTACCCCATTTGTGAATGGAAGTTTCTTTGAGCACGATGGCCAGCCCTACTGTGAAGTGCACTACCACGAGCGCCGCGGCTCCCTCTGCTCCGGCTGTCAGAAGCCCATCACAGGCCGCTGTATCACGGCCATGTCCAAGAAGTTCCACCCGGAGCATTTTGTCTGCGCCTTCTGCCTGAAACAGCTCAACAAAGGCACCTTTAAAGAACAGAACGACAAACCCTACTGCCACGGCTGCTTCGTCAAGCTGTTCAGTTAGGGCATTAGAGTTTAACAGTACCACACATGGGTCAGGGCTTAGATATGTGTCTAAAGCATCCTTAGCACAGGTAGGGTGAGAATGGATTGTGTTCGTATCAAAGGAAGTTGTCTGATTTCTAATGATGATGTTGGAAGTGTGTATGGATTGGGTATGTGCATGTGGTTGAAGCAGCATACTGTCTCCGCCAGACTAAAATACTTTTAACATGTCCTTCAGAAATGTGGAAGAACATACCATTTTAAGACTGACAGCAGTTTTATTTTTGAAGCTTTTATGGATTTTGAGTTGGTCTATAGGCGACAGAGTGATGCAGACATGCTCAATATTTATAGGATGTTGAAAAACACAAGAAGTGAAATTAGAAGGGTTTTTAAAATCAACACTGACGTGTAGAAAACTTTACTTTTCCCCCGGTCTCCTTAGATGTGTTGGACATTTTCCAAAGGCAAAGAGCTGTCAATCTTTTTTCTTTTTTTTGTAACTCTCACATTGTTGTGTTTTCAAATCTTTTTAGTTTGTTTTTTTCTTTATAGAAGGTGGTGAAATCTTACTGAACACTGTAGAAATTCATGAAATTCTCTGCGTGTTTGACATTGTTGCTCACTGGTTGAGTGTCATTTTAAAAACCATAAAAAAAAAAGAAATGTAATCGTCTGAAAACTATAGCAGGGAACAGGTGACCTGTTGTTTTTAGCATCACAATATGACCTGTTTTTACAACTGATGAGGGTAAAAAGCTTTTAGATACTGTTTTCCATTATATAAAGTTGAACAGAGCAGACAGGAAAAAATGGGCTGAGTCAGCATCCACAATTTTATGTGTGAAATTGATTGTAGTGTCTTTAGACTCACTCATTCAGCCTAAGAAAACGCCATTATATGACAGTTTGAAGTGTTTCAGTAGTGTTTCAAAGCTGAGTTTCTGTCATACATGAATCAAGAACTGAATCAATTTCGGTTTCTAACATCAGAAACAAACACACCTATTTTTAGCCAAAGGTAAACCATGTATGGATGAATATTTTACAGTGATTGTCAATGAAGAAATTCAATATGTAGCCATCCACCAGTAGCTGCAGTATTCACTCTGAATTACATGTTTGAATAAACCTCACGTTTTTGTGCTGCCAAATCATTCCTTATTTTTTTCTCTGAAGAAAAGAGAAAACAATCTGAAAACGCTTTCTTGCAGTCGTCTCATACAGTGAAATGGAACCTCACAAAGATACTGGGAGAATTTTGTGCATCTCTTACACTACCATTACTGTTTCTGAGTACATCTTGAGATGTTTTTTGTAAATATCCGATGCAGCTACATTGTAAGCAAAGATGTACATGTGTTTGATAACCACTCATTCGAAGGCAGACAGGGCTGGTGTGAAAGCATAGCAAAGATACTTTGATATTTTTGGTGTCATTACTGTACTGAGAAGCTGATGAATGTTCACTGTTTTGAAAGAAGTAGTACATAATGCAAGGAAATGTGTAAAATGTGCCTGTGATACTCCAGTAACTCTATGCAACTGTGGATTAACAACTTTGTATTTCAGCATTTTCCTTACATAACCATGTCTGTGCCATTGTGTCAGTATCATGTCTAATAACACTGGCAAATTCAGCAAAATACTGATAACAGGTCAATAGTCCACAGTTATGTTTTCATGTTATTAGTCTGTGAGTCCACTGAAAAATGTAGGCTGTTAAAATGAGAGCCTGGTGGTCTGTTATAATAAATGGTAGGACTAAGATGACTCATTTCCCTCAGTATCTGAGTAGCATCTACTGTAAGTCCACCAGGCTGGGTCTGTACATGGTTAATCGTGACATGCAGCAGATACATTGGGGCCTTCTGTCTTGTTCAGGGAATTCTAGAGCCTTAAATCTTTTCTCACTCTATTTAAGAGATCATGTAACAGGTGTCTTTTCAAATCGGTTTAGTAGAGTGTTATTTAACCAAAGCCATACCTTCTTTGAATTGTTTTTGTCTGTTCACTTTTTCTTTTCTTTTCACTTCGAATGTCAATAGTTATGAATAGTGAGATTCCTCACCTCTAGTCTGATTACGCAAATAAATTCTGTTTTGGTATCAAAATGTTATCCAGAGGCTTCTTTTGATGCACTCAGTGCACTTAACACCTTGAAACACAAACATTAGTACAAATGCCCAATACCTCCTTCCATGAACAGGCTATGAGACAATTGAAATGTAAGTAATTAACATGTTGTTTTGTGACTCTTTGTAGTAATTTCATTGACTCTCCAACAGGAATTGTTAACAGTCACTTAAAAAAGAGGCTCTGGACCATGTTCCCCCTCATCACCTGGGCTCCTCAGCCTGTGTCCAGTGGGTCCCATCAGTAATACATCCATGCCTCCATCGCTTCCTACTCAAAAATTAAAGAAGACGAAGAAGAGGGTACAAGTAAGAAACCTGAGACTGCATTTATAGTTTGAGTGACCTTCAGATTGGGCAAATAATCAATCAAAATAAATTGTTGGTTTATACAGGGAAACTGTGACAGTTATATATTAACCTGGCAGTGGATTCAAGATACCAGACCTCAGAGAATCATGTTTCACTCAGATTCAAATTCATCAGTACGGTATCATCATCATCAGACAGTAAAACAGATGCTTTGATTGGAAAACAGATTTTCATAGAACCTATAGATTTGTGACAGCAGTACATGCTTCATACCAGCAGGTGGCGGTAATGTGAGGTTATTGTTTGTCAACTGCCATAAAACTTTAAGAAGAAGAAGAAACAGGGCGCGAGTCCCTACTGTGATTGGACAAAGTACCACATGGCTAAAATCATCTTACCCGGAAGAATGACAAATGTTTATTGTTGCTAACATTTAAGGTAAGTCGAGCTCCTTAGGAAAGTCTGGCCAAGAATTTATCCACAGTTTACACTTTTCTGCAGCTTGTTATGTCTGTGTGTTCAGTGTGAAGAAAGTCTAAGGTTTTTCCCGCGTCAGTTTAATCATAACCGAGCCTCTGATATGATTATACCAAACTCAGTAAATAGCCTCAACATTTATGTGTCCTTGCTTAACAGAATTGTCATCCCTATAGTATATCGTTTTATGTTTTGAGGGGTTTTCAATTCGGCATTCGTGCATGAAGCCTATCAAACATGAATTTATTTGAGGAACTTTTTGAGTGTAACACCGGCTGGTTGGGCTTTCTGTTTCTCACTACTTCAACTTCATAGTTTGGTAGACAAACAGTTTTGTGAATTACACAAAACAGTCGCATGTTAATTATTAATGAACGCTTGTATTTTGTATTAGATGGATTAATTAGATAAATTGAACCGCTGCAGAGCAGTGACTAAATATTTACATACGATAACCTTTTGCCCATTGATGTTACACAGATACTACACCAGGTCGTATCCTAGACCACATCTGTTTAAAGTTAAAACTAGTTAAAACTAGTGCCTGTTGGGACCTGGTTGGGAGTTGTTACGAAACTCATCGACTCATAATAGACAAGTGTCCATTTCGGCAAAACGGTCAGTGAGGTCGTTTTGTATCAATTTGTTGTTTTGTATTTCTGTGTTGTCGTTTTGCTCCTCTTTTGGTTTCCCTGTCTTTGTAGTCTTGAAACTGACTCTCTGTCACTTTCAAACAATAGATATTAACACTCACTCATACAGAGCCCTGGCCCAAGGACCTGAGTGGTCAGTGATCTATACATGTGCCCAGGTCATGTTAATAGATTAATTACTAGGAGTTATTGTTATGTTTAGCTACGAAGTACAAAGTTGTGGTTTACAAGTTGATAAATTCAGGTACCTTGTAAATAATTGTGGCCCTATAATTGTTATTCACCAATCAGTTCTTAAGTTCTGACAAATCCCTCATCTGTGATTTTAAATCGCAGCTGTGGATTTTATGTCTTTTTACAATTTACTGAACCTTCAGCGTCCACGTGTCTGTCAGGTATCTTAATGCAAAGAAGATACAAACATTGGCTGGACCAAAATGACATCCTACTTTGATGAACACGACTGTGAGCCCACCAACCCTGAGGAACAGTACAGACAGAATGCACTACTGGAACTGGCCAGGTGAGGCTCAGCACACTTCAGACGTATTGTAATGCTGTATGTTGATGCATAGCGTACAGTGCTCTGATTGTCTGTTGTTTATTATGTGTAGGTCTTTGATGCAAGGCTTGGACTTATTTGACTCAGGGGCATTTGACTTGTCAGACTGGGACCAACGTCTTCCTCCTCCGGCTGCCAAAACTGCTGTTCAGACCCTCACTGTGGTCATCATTTCTCCAGAGCAAGCAGGTGACAGACGTTTACTCCAGTAGACTTGAATGTGTTTAAAATTCAGATTTGTGACTGGCCATTCAACAAATACAGTGGAGGAAACTGATGATAGCTGACAGAAAGGTGGTGGACCACAAATTTAATCTGTTGAAATACCTAATTTACAGTTTTAGCACAACTAAAATGTCTCATTGGCCAGGACCTGTGTAGATTATGAGTATGAGTAGTACGAGTAGTATGAGTATGAAACATGCTGGTGCAGGAAAAGAGGAAGCATATTTTGCCAACCTTTACTGGATTAATAATATTAGAAAGGTTTAATCAGGATTTTTTTTTATTCTTCACAGACAAAGGTCTCAAGTGTCCTGTTTGTTTGCTGGAGTTCGAGGAACAAGAAACGGTTCGGGAAATGCCTTGCAAACACCTTTTCCACTCAGGATGTATACTGCCCTGGCTGGGCAAGGTAAAGCATGTGAATTTATACTTGAGATTCTACATCAGATATGTAGTGAAAGTGTGTGAGTAATTTGTTAAATTCCCTTATTCTTCATTCCTGATTTGATGTTTTGTGTTTTAAACCGTAGACTAACTCCTGTCCACTCTGCCGACTTGAATTACCAACTGACAATCCAGAGTATGAGGAGTTTAAAAAAGACAAAGTGAGTGTAAATATACATCAGATGGTACAGGCGATCTTCACCTTCAAACTGTGCTTTCAGTGTCAGTATGGCATCAGTCTGAACAGATTTTCTCTGTCTGTAGGAGAGAAGAAAACAGCGGGAACACAGACTGGAGGACCTACACGGAGCCATGTACACATGACATGATGGTGCTGTGGTGCAAGTTTGTGGCACAGTGACATTTTACTGATTAAAATTAGGAAAAGAAGAAAAAAAAGGTTCAGGAAATACAGAATGCTGCATTCATGCCATTTCATAAAGAATATCAGAATATCATATTTGTCGTTATGAGAAATATCAGGAGTGTCTGACATTTACAATATCTTCCAGTTAGTGAAAAGAACTGTGGTACTGTCAAATGGTTGGCAAAATGGCTACAAAGCCTACATCACTGGCAGCTCTTTCTACATAGAATCCAATATTACAAATATGTAACACAAATAAAATAGGTAGTTTAGACGTAATTTCTGATTATCTGTTGTGATCATAAGGCTAATCTCTGACCGCTCCTGTTTGAGTAACAGAGTTTTCCTGTTTTTAACATTAATTTGACATGATGTGAATGCAGCTCAAGCAGAGGTCATTTAAAATTGAAAATGCTTATCTCTAAGTTGGCTAATTGCTCTCTTCTCTTTAGTTAGAATGAATATATTTAAGATGAACAGGCTGTTTACAGCAGCACTAAGCACTCTGAAGCATTTCATTTCATTTCAGTCCCTTTGTTCTTTTTTTATATAAATTTATGAGCTTTAAACACACACAACCTATTCATCTGTATTTGTCTAATGAATATGAATTCTTTAAAGACATGAATATATATATATATATATTAATTAGTGACTCTTTTTTAAAAAAAAAAAAAAACATTGTGTTGTTTAGGGAGCATTGCCTCTCTTCTGGCCTACACACACGGACAATGAATAACACAACCTGTATAGACTGAATGGGTTTTGATGCTTCTTCATCACATGGCAACCCCCTTATTCAAACAGACTTCCCACCATCTGGAAATAAGCCCACGTTTGCTGTTGGCGCACATGTAGTAACACATACTATTGGACCTGTAACTCTGCTCTGACACTTCTCAGCCTCAGTGTGATTTTTAACCAGCAGTATGCATGTATGCAAGTTAGCTCTTCTTTATGTCATCTGCTCTGCCAAAAGTTGTTTCTATTTCTGCTCGCAAATAAATAACCTTCTTTTTTACATCCGTATTAAAACACCCAAAGACTCTATTAACCATAGTTTAAGGATGTTGCTAATACTTACACTGTTACAATAAGTACTGTCTAACTATGATGTAAGTTTGCTCTTTTGTTTTTAGCAGCAATGTCATAATTTTGCTGTTTATAAAGAAACAAAAGCAATTTTCCATATTGAAAGAACAACCCATGCAAACCAACTGCTAATAATTTATCATTTTTATTTCATATTTGAATATAAATCTCTGTCAAATGAAAATACCTAAATGATAGACAAATCATTAAATATTTACAGAATTTATAAAAAGGAAACAAAATAGTCTGTGTTGACTTGTTTTCAGGGATTTATCTGACTCCTCCGTTACCATTCTTTTACATATTTTTTTCAAATCGAGAAAATAAGACAATACATTTTTATAGTTTCTGTTTTGCCATTGGTAGAGTTCAACACATGTACAGGTCAGGCAGCCTTTAGTAATACAGGAATCTCCCATGAACAAAAATAACATGAAAGCTTACTGAAGTGCACATTTTGACAAGGCTGTAAAATCCACCTTTAACTTTGGGCCTGTGGAAGATGGTGTTAGATGAAATCCAGCCCTGATGTGAGGGCTCATACAAGCTGCCATTTGTAGTCACACCCCGTGACTTGGTTACAGTTTGGTGAAACAGGCTACAGCTGAACACAAAACAACAAGATGTGAACATGTTCCTCTGGCACAGTACGAGGGATAAGGCTAAAAAAGTGCACTCATACGGATTCATACACCTACTGCCAACACACAGAAAACCAATCAAAACTCCAGAGGATTCCAGTCTTTTTTGGCAAGATTGCAGACAGGATTGCTGCAGTCCCAGAAAGAATGGGAAGTTGAATGTTTTGCACGAAAAGTTAAAAAAAAAAAAAAAAAAAAAAAACTGACCTGACACATGATCATGCGTCTTGTGTCACAGCAGATCCACTGTGCTGACACTTATTCAGACAGATCTGAGTGGATTGCTGAGCCACCATGGTATTAAATACTTTTCTCAACCTCAAACAACTGTGAGATGGAGAACGTGTTTGAACTCTAGCTGTCACCTTTAAACAACATCAAACCCACAAAAGATAAAAGAGGTAGGTGATGTGACCTTTTAAAAATGTGTATTGCTGGCATCCAGTGGTTAGACGGTTTACAATGTATCAACACTACGCAGAGGGCAGAATACTGTGTGTATCTGTGTGTTTGTGGAACATACTTCTCAAACGGCTTACAGAGAAATAGCTCACTCACTTAAACAAAAACTTAATCTGGGTATAACCTAAATTGGGTGGCATTCGTCAGCTTTAGTTTGAGCAGTGGTCGTTGGTGGCAGTCTGGTATTAAAGCTAATTCACAATTGGAATTTTCACTTCAAGAGAAACTGGCAACAGGAAATTATACAAAAACCTCAACATATGACACACTTTCACGACAGTCTACAACCTGTATGGTATTGTCTGGTTGTAACACTGTATTGACACCATTGTGACGCCATGAGGTTTATGGCACAAGGTCTACAAGCATCATATTCACCTCTCAGTTAACAAAACCTCTGTAACTACGGAGAAGGCTTCACATCACTTCATATTTAACAGAAAACCTATACTCAAAACTCAAATAAGGCTTCCAAGGGTCCAGCCTGGAATCAGATCAGTGTGTGGACAAGAACTATGTTATTCTGTAAATGTGTTAGTCGGTTTAGAATTGTACTCTAAAATGTAGGTCACTTCAAATGTCTTGGTGTCGCTTTAAAAAAAACAAAAAAAAAAAAAACAAAAAGAGCCCTGTGTTCAACTCCAACACACTGAAAAAGGCAATATTCACTCCAGTGGAGTTTAAATAATTAGATGATTGATGGCGATTATTGCACCGGACATGACATTGTATGAAATAAAAGGTAGCATGAAAGTCAGTGTTACAAAGAAATCATCAGATCATGAAACTTGTGGGACAATAATGGAATGAGGTCAGGAGAGATGACTTCAGAGATTCTCAGCTAAAAGTGATTGAGATGCACACAGTCCTAGTCATAACAACAGAGCAGACCTACAGGTTTGTTGTTTTTTTCAGCAGTCCTGCACTCACATGTCACTGAAATGGGTTATAACCTCAAGAATGATAGTGGTTCAAAATACACATATACATATGTAAAATAATTTCAAAAATACCATCATAATTTGCATTCAAATCATCTGTGCAACCAAATCAAAGAGTCAGGTGAAGTGAATGATTTTTTGCCAAATCATTTTACAGATCTTGATTGATTGAAAAAAGGCCATATGCTTATAGCCTGTAAAACATACATAACTGTTAACTATTCACTTCTCAGACATTCAGTATTTTCTACTTACTACGCAAACGCAAAATTGTTATTCTCTCATTCAAAAAGTGTGCCGTACAGAAATAAGCAAAAGGCCAAAACAGGTGGGCCACAAAAAAGCATTGGGTAGTTAATGAAGGAGTGTAAGGGAAGGGAGGGGGAGGAGACCTTGTGGGTAGTAAAGTAACTTACTTACTTTTCCACCATGACACCAGTGATAAAATAAAACAAAACAAACAAACAAACCTCCCATTTAGAAAACAACCTCCTCTGGTGAGGAACTGCCCAATATAAACAGCTGTCGTAGAAAACATTCATGGTTCCGGTACAAACTGGCTCCACACATTCAACCCTCCTTTCAATATCGCCACAGAGAATGTAACAGGACATCTGACTGCAGGGGCTCGCACCAATGTTGGGAAAAAGAAAAAACAAAAATAGTATAGTATAGTATTACAGATGGGATAACCTGGTGTTGGTTCAGTGGTTAAAGATATCAGAACTTCCTCTCTTCTTCCACATGCTGCGTCTGTATTGCCTTCCTGTGGGAGCCCATGAAGCACCTCTGCAGTGACACTGGGCTGTGATGCAGAGCTACAACATGGCTATGCTCTCTGGGGTACAGTTGAGATGTGTGGATGTGCTGCTTCCCCCGGGGGACTTGAGGCCCTTAGTCGCCCCGCCTAGCGTCGAGCCCCGGGCCCTGGGGCCCATGATAACACCTGAGCCGTGGTGGTGACTCTGCTGCAGGCCTGCCATCATGGTCTCGCTGGTGACGGTACCAAACTCGTAGGTGAAGGTGCCGTAGAAGACCAGGATGTCCACGGTGAAGACCCACTCGCAGATGGCTGCAGCGTGCTGTAGGATGAAGCTCTCATGGATGAAAAAGATGCCACCTGAGATGAGGAGCGGTTAAGGAGGACAAACACTGCTGGTGCATGTTAGAGCAAAACAAACAGCTCCTTTCCCTATCTGACTAACTCTACAGTGGCACAGTGACATAAAAAATGTCAACAGCCTGAATCACATTCATGATGTAATGAGACGAGGTATCACAAGCAGCTTAACCTCAGGGTTCCAGATGTGATTTCATAATATGATTAGGGTTAATCAGTTAGATCAGTTTTGCAGCTCTATTAAACAGATGGGTTTAAAATAGGATGCCTGTAAACCTCAGTAAATATACCTTGCAGTATATTCACTGTTATTATTTATCAGATAATTAATTAATCTAATCCTTGCTGTCAAATAGATGAGGAGATGGCAGAAATTTTGAAACAGCCAATTTGATGCAGGTTGTGTTTGTGACTGGACATCACCAAGAGGCAGACAGGGAGGAGAGGCTGCCATAGAAAGTGAAGGAGTGGGGGATAAAAGCGAGGAAGGTGTTAGCAGTGTGGCCTTGCTGTCCTGTCCTGAGTTGAAGGACAAACACTTTGATCTGTGCAGGAGTATCTCTGCTGTAAAAAAAAGTATCTCAAGGCTAGTGGAGTGACAGGGAGAGGGAAACCAACAGGTCTCTCTGATGTTTTTATCACCATGCCACCACCTGACTGGACTGGACTGGACTGGCGAACAGTGAGGATACTGAGGACGAGGGAGACCATAGCTCCCAGTGCCAGCGCCACCCGGAAATGGGCCATCCAGTAGTCAAGGGCTGTTACAGCTACCCGGTAGGTGAGCACACACTGCAGGCACACAAACAACAGCCCTGCTGGAAATGCCACCCCAGCACCCACATAGTGTAGAGATTTGGCATGATCAACCTGTCAAGACAGAAATGTACAGTCAGAACGACTGTTTACACTCAGATCCAAAAAAAAAAAAAAAAAAAGCAGAAGGTCAGCGAAATTTGAATTAATTGTGCTCACGTCATCGCTGCTGAGATTTACCTGGAAGTTGCCCACCATGACCAGACCCACAGCGTTGGTGCAGCCGGACACCAAGGCACTGGTGTTGACCCAGCACCGGTGGCTGTGCTCAATCACCTGGGCATAGCGCAGAAGGCACACCATCACCACTGCAGGACACAATGGAAGACAACACACATTTACACTGCATCCATAACATTAAATATAAACAACACCCCACACTAAAAGGTGTAGTTAATTCAGTTACTCGGTATTAAAAAAGCAAAATGAACAGATTCATTTCTGTTTATGCTGAACGGCAAAAAGGCAAATATATGTGAAAAGGAGAGTGAGATAAACTGTGAAAACAGCAGGAGAAAATGTGATTAAGGTCAGAGGAAAATTGGGGCAGAACAGTGGAGTGGTGATAAAACAAGACAGGAGAAGGAGGAGTAACGCAGGAAGGCCACAGAGGGTAAATGCAGGGGAGAGGACAGAGGGGGGAAGTGGAAGGAAAGCCGCATTCATTATTGATTAGAGAGCACAGGCTATTTCAGGCACCACCATATCTCTTTGAGGCTAGTGGCTGATGTCTGTGGGCACCATGGAGGATTGGTGTAACACAAAGAGGAGACAGACATTAAACATTTCTCACCACAAGTATATTCAGTGATTGTGTTTGTATTAAAGAGCAGTAGGCAGCTTTCTTATTTTCACTGAGGGGTAAACTGCACATTCAACCAATTTCACTTCATTGCATATTGTATAATCAATATTTAATGATGAGTTTTCACAGTACATCACCCAATATTTGTGGAAAACAGTTTAATCTTTTATTATTAAGACGCAAATTTTTAAGAAAAACTTTATTAATTCTTAAAATAACAACAAATCGAAATCGATTACCTTTTAATGCCCTGTTTTACACAACAGCAGATTTTATTTTGTGATTTTACAGGGAATTACGTGTTGAAACCACCTCTCCTCCCCAGATGCAATTACTTCCTGGAGTATCCACTGGTTGCCTGGCAACCTCAAAGAGGCATCAAGATGCTATGTCTATCAGCCAAGAAATACTATAGCACATAACCACCCCCCCACCCCACCCCCACATTTTTATTTGAGCTTTAGATGTGCTGGTGGGTAGAGTTTTGATCTTCAGGCAGGCTGGCTGTTTCCCCCTGTTTCCAGTCTTAATGCTAAGCTAAGCTAACTGTCTCCTGGTTATAGCCGTACCAAAAAGGATAGTATGTATCTTCTCATCTACTCTCAGCAAGAAAGGGAATATGTGCATTTCTCAAAATATACATACCATTGTGTGTGGTTTTAAATTCAATTAGAACAAGGCCTTACCCATGAAAGCGCCAACGTTGCCAATCAGACTGAACAGGCAGCTTTCAGGAGGGAAGGAGCCACATTTACTGAAAGACATAAAGACAAAACAACTGTCAGTATTAGCGGGAGGAGGTATACATATATGACTGTATGCAAGGCCACAGTTACCATGTCTCAATTTTCTACCAAGACAGACAGCCATGTACAGTAAAAATGTACAAGAACAAATAAATAGACTGTGATGTGAACTACACTTGCAAAAAGACTCTTCTCTGATGTTACTTTGATGAAAAAATGAAATTTAGAAGAAAACTTTCCTCTGTGTACACTGCTAAAAGGCCTGCAAGTCTCATGATGCCTTTTTACAAGAGAGCTTTTGTACTTCACTGCAGTTAGAGGCTTATTTGCAGATTAAACAAATGCAATTTATGCAAAGCGTGGGTTAATAACCGTCACAGAGCCACAACATAACAAGGTGCTAATTCATGCCTCTGGGCTTTCCCTGGCACAAAACTGCTTTTGTATTCTGCAGAAACAAAGACTTGAGGTGGAGCAGGAGACCTGATGAGGGGGATGTCCTGGATGGTGCAGCATGTCTTGGGGAAGCCTGGCCGGGGCAGCTCCTCTGTGCATGTTACATTGTAAGACCTGTAACAGTGACACATTGAGTTCAGTTTATTCTCTACTGATAACTGTGGAATCAGACTGTGTCCCAAGTTTCAGATCAAGGGAAGAAAAATCACTCACCAGTTTTCCACAGGACAAACATGGTGATTCATCACAGCCATGGCATACCTGTAGGGTAAAGGTCACACCATAATTCAAAGCAAGAAATAGCAAATGTCAAAGTGTTCTGATCCCTGATGAAACAGACAGAAATATTATCAAGAAACAAGATTACACTGGGTTTAAGATAAAGGGTCAACCAGCAGAAACAATACTCACTGAAGCACATGAATGGACAAATATTGGTGACAGCGACAGTGTGGATCTCTCAGTATGCATTTTTACATCCACACATTCCTGTTTGCAGCTTCCCTTTTTAGCTGTTGACCATGTAAACACTGTTATCAGGTGTACCATCTGCACACCTGATAATACCATAGTAGGAACACATTATGTGTCAATGTGACAGAATACATGGCACAGTTAAAGTGTCTCTCTAACTCACACTATCCATATTCCTGTGATGGAGAAGGCAGACAAGCTGACAGGCAGGACGATCCAGGCAGTCATTGGGCTGGCAGTGAGCTGGCTTTGTCCCAAGCATGGGGTGAGAGGGGGGCTTCGGGCTGGAGCGGCGACACGACAGGAGGGATCAGGTGGGGGGTGGGCGGGGGTGTGGGTTCACTTACACACAGGGGAACACACAGGGAGGGGGCATGAGAGGACAAAAGGGGGGAATTGGCACAGCTCTTCTGCTCCACAGGGCCCTGCAACCAGCAACAACCTGCGAGAAGAGAAGGAGAAGTTTTGTCAGTGTATAAAAAATACACAGTCACAGTCAGATAAACTGTAACCACCAATCTGTGATGCAGTGTAATTTACAGTTTTGTGAGTGTCGACGTTCCCTCAGCCTATATTCACTCAGCTGCATCTCAGTCAAAATGCAACACGCAGTGCACCTGTTACATTTGCGTCGGCTCAATGCAACAAAGAGCAAGAAGTAACAAAGACTGACTGCCTTACATGTTAAGACACCGCAAAACCTACAGTTGACAGCCAGCTGACGTGCTGACATGCACGTGTCTTCTGTGCCTGTGTGACAGGAAGCACCTAATAAGTTATTTTCTATGTTGTACTCCTGAGAACACAGCAGAGAGATGAACAAAACATAGTCACTCAGTTTCACTTCACTGTGATTCTGATCAAACTCATCCCATAAAGTTGGGATACAAATGGACAATGTGTCTGAAGTAATAAAAGAATAACAATGCTGATAAGAATTGACTAGAGCAAACAGCAGGAGACACAACTCAAAAACTGTAGGTGACAACTGGTGTGTCACTGCTCTTAGTGGACCAACTGGAATCTTGTAGCCTCTAGAACTTGCTGTTTAATGTAAATGTTTTAGTGGGTTTTACGATCAAACTTTACTGTATTTGTGTTGAACAAATCTAAAAGAAATCTGACAATGGCCCCAAAACAAGATGGCCCAGATATACGAGGTAAATGTTTCTGTACATCTACTACACTGCCACCCTTTAACAATGTCCATGTTTTATAATGACTTCTCCCTACAGGACACCAACACTGATTACACAAGTACGAGACAGAAAGCAGAAAGCAGCTCTTGAAGAAAAATGAACAGCAACATGAAGCTGTAAAAGGTACTGTCAGTACAAAGTGTAACCTTGTGAGAGTGAGCACTCAGCTAAGGTCAGCTCAGTGGTGGATGGGACAACACATGTGGTATCATTTTACACAGTATACAGTTACAAGTGTGTCCTTTGCCCAGAGGGAATATACATTGAACTATGATGAACCTCTCCTAAACAAATCCAAATAAAGGTCTTTGTTCCCAAAGAAAGGTCAAACTCACAAATAAGGCAATGTAAGAAATGGATTTCTTAGTACAAATTCCATCTGTTATTGTAGGGATGTAGGAAACATACTGTTATGAAAAAGATTGAATGTCATTGTTTAAAGAGTATAAATCAATTAGTATGCAGACTCAGGAAAACCACAGGTTGACATAAAGGGAAGCATCTTACTTCTGCTGCAACACCAGATGTCAAAAGAGTGGTTTGGTAAACTTCCACATTTTCACTTATTCATTGTGTCAACTCTGTGTAGGAGTAAATTTTGATTTTCGAGTATTAAAGTGGCAACAATTAGTTGATTAATTCACTAACTGACAGAAAATTGATTGGCCACTATTTTATTAATCTAGTAATTGTTTTGAGGCATTCTGACTTAGACAGAATGCCAAAATCCTCCGCTTTCAGCTTCTCAAAAGTATATTTTCTGGTTTAGTCATTTATGATGGAAACTGAATATCTTTAGGTTTCCAACTGTTGACCAGACAAAACAAGAAATTTCATATATATACATAAGAAATTGTTTATTTGTCTGTGTTACTATAATGTAGAGACTCTCCCATAATTTACAGTGAGATCTTCCACGGGCTGGTAGCACACTTCCAACCCAGTTTGGCATTTTTAGAAGACTCGCAACAAAAGCATTGGAAACTTGACAACATTTTTACGCAGTTTCCCCCATTTCACTTTCAAATGAAACTGATTAAAACCATGTGAGTGGATTCGTGTTGTTTTCTATGAAGTCACAAGAAGTATACGTGGGTTTTTAAGGGAAGTGTTTAGTTTGGTGAAAGGTCAAAGTAAATTATTCGCAGACAGAATTCCTATTATTGACACACCCATACTCTATTAGACAATGACTCACCCACCCCAAAGACCACCTCCCCATCTGCCGCACAAGCTCCTCCATCCGCATGGACATCATTAAACAAACAGATGTTGAGTCACAGCGCGTAAACACACATTTGCTCTCAGCATCACATTTGACAGCAGTTCAAGAGCATTTGTTAATCAGGTTTTTGTGGAGTATCCTGCGAACACTTGATCTCTCAATCTTATGTTGTCTCCTCCATCCACTTTTCTCTGAGGCTGATAAATACTTGTGATGGGGTCTTTACAAGTTGCTCTGGTAACCATGTTTTTCTTAATCCAAAATAAAACTCTCAGCCAAGATGAAATGTCCTCTGGGTACTGGATATTCAATTTCATTTTGCCATTTTGTTTTTGGTTCACCACTGAGTTAAGAGTATGAGAAAAGAAAGTGAAATTTGACATATTTGACCATGTTCCTTCTCTGCTACTCCATACACCATCACTTTCAATTCAAGTCAACACTGATACATTATTGGTACATTTGTTATTGGTAAGTTTCAACTTCATTTCTTTTGTTTACATTGTGTTCTTCTTTTCTTGGATCATTCCCATAAATAAACAGAGACTAGATTTACATAAGCATTGTCTCCACACAGTACATCCTGGACTCAAAATTCAAGGCTGTTTCCTCATACAGTTTGGCATACACAATAGCTGTTTCCTCTTCTGAATGAACACAGTCATCAGTAGAATATTTTTAAGGGCTTCTGAAGTGCTGTTAGATATTGTGCTTTGAGAAAAGGCCAAAATATTCACTGGATCTTATGGCCTCTTTACTATGTTCACACCAGATTGTGAAGCTCACAAATCTCAGCTGGGAGAAGACATAAAGGAGACTATAAAAACATGCAGCCTGCAGGACAGACATAAAACACAGCCAATCACATGACATTGTTGAACCACAGCAGGCACAAGAGGCTGGTTTAGTGCTTTGATGTTGACTGGTCAGGGTCGCCAGACACCTACAATTTCTACAGTTTACAGTTACTTCAAGATTTTATTATGATAAAATGTTACAAATTCTGTGTCTATTCATACTGTTGCAGTTATACAGGTGACATGACACACTGGAAACTATATCTGTTTACTGCTGTTCAATCTCACAGAGTCAACCACGCACATACAAATGAAATGTAAACTTGTCATGACATTTCATCAAGAGCAGCAGATTAAAGAATGAGTAATGAAAGTTCACAAACAGGCTGCAGGTGTATGACAGTGAGATATACATAATATATGAATGACCACTCATAAAATCTATCATTATATTTCTTTTAATATTTTTAACGTGACTCTCGGGAAAAGATAAATCGTAGGATACTGACTAAATAAAAGCAAGACTGTCAGTGTGTTTGTGTACCTGTACAGGGGGCCATAACACCCTCGCCCCCCGCAGCCATTCAAAGGAAATATTCGCCACTGCACTTGTAAGACTCAACACAACAGTAACAGTGTATTAGCATAACCCGCAATTAAAGGTAGTCACTTCTTTGCAGTCGACTACTGCAACCAAACAAACGGAGGAGCATCACTGAGCTCGGCAGCCTGCTCTTGAGAACCGGTTAACGGTAGCGTTAGCCTCGTTAGCTTCATCTTAGCTAGCTAGTTAGCTTGCACTTTACCAGTTGTCTTGACTTGACACTTGCCCGCATCTTGATTTCCGCTAACCAAAGCGATAAGCTGGCACACAAGAGACATTTACAGGACAAGAACCCCGACACTACTGAAACAGTCAGTAGACGACAATGTATTTACACCTACCTTCAGCCTGCTGTGCCCACCACAGACCTCAACAACCTTGGTTTCCCTTTAAAAACAGCGTTTTCTTAGCAGATGAGGCTAGCCGCATAAATGACTTCCGCTTGTGTTTTTCAAAATAAGACAAGAGAGTTTCACTGTAACAATGGCATTTTAGGAAATTATAGCAATTTCTACAAACACATTTATCGTGTTTTATCATGACATTGCTTTAATAAAAATGTAGAAATATAGACGATACTCTGCGGAGCTTCCAAAAACTACTGACAAACTAATTCACACAAGCAAAAGAGTAGGTACCTCTGAGGAGTACTACCATTGACCTAAGGTTGACCCCTGGGCAAAAAGAGATACCTCCGTCTTCAGCGTCAGTCATAATAAACCACCTTTCATGTTATTTTAATTAATTTTTACCATAGGTTCACCGGGCATTCATAGCAAATTGTCTTGATACAATTATATTTGAGACAAATGTGACGCTTTTATTTTCGCACAATCGCATAATCTCTGGTCTTATTTTGGTGTAACTAACTTGACGCAGCTCCCACTGTTGTCAGGCCCTGCTGTGCGACACCTCTGTGTCTGTGGTATTTGCTAAGAATGTACAATGAGAAGTTTAAATGTGTTCAGTAATGTACCCCTTTAAATTTCATAAGAGGAACGTAATCACACTATGTCAGTTTTGAATTAATGTTTTAAAAAATGGTCCACAAAACATGTTTGTAAGACTGAATGTGTGGAATTTTAAATGTGGGACAGAATTTTTAAATGATGTTATACACTTTTTTATAGAACATGCATCTCCGAATAATTAAAAATAGACCATATGCATTTTGTTGCCATAATTTAGGAATACTTTGCTGTACCAAACGAAAGGTTAGGTTTTAAAACATTGCAATGTACAGAAAACACCTGGCTCGCACAGCAAGTAACCTCACTACAGTGGGAGTGGGCAGGCAGACTAGCAAACATTATGAAAACTAGCAAATAGTGGAAATATTGTGGTCCTTATCTTCTGAAATCCAAAAGGTTTTACAGTTGTAAGGCTTCAATAACACAAGAAATCATGTTGCCCTGCCATAAATGATGCAGGTGACCCTTAGACGAAAGGTAAGAGGCCTTTCTCACAGCAGACATTTGGGAAAGCAGAGGTGTCACTAATAACAATGACATCTTTTCCATTCTGTCTGTCTACAATGGTCTCAGTCACAGTGACAGTGAGCAGCACCCTGAACCTGACACATCTAGATGGTATTCAGCCGTCATTCATTTTCATATTTACAGCTGTGCATGTTTTGCTGCAACGTTTCAAAGTGTCCTTTCAGTTTCAATTACTGTATATTAATTAACCTTTATGTTGTGATGTAAACACATCGGAAAAAACATGTTTGTGAATATTGTAGTCAGAGTAGACAATTTTTGTTCATTTGCATAAATTTCCAGGGATTTAAAGTATGGCACTAGAGAATTAAAGAGACCCATCTGTGGATGTCAAAGCAAAAACATTTTGACACATCATAGCAGCAAAGACTCAGGTGTAATTAATAACATTAATTAGCTCTGACACACAGGAATCAAGCCAACAGATAACAGCTGGCCAGTCAGAGCTCAAGCTGCTGCTCTGTGGCTTAGATTTAATTTAACAGAAAACAAGGAAATACTTTGATGGAATAAGAAAGGTAATTTAAGGGAACAACAAAAGTGACATTTAAAAAGTTCTATTATTTGTATTCCAGTTTAAAATCCAGTTATTACCTAATTTAAAGTCAGAATAGAAATGATATCTAAATTTGTATCCCTTTTACTTTTATACTTTATTGAGTTTATTGATGTAATATACATTTCTTAGATAATACAAATGCTCTCTCTCTCTCTCCCTCTTTCTCTCTCTCTCACACACACATACACACACACACACACACACACACACACACACACACACACACACACACACACACACACACACACACACACACAAATCAATGATTTGTGACTCAAACAGGTAGTCTAATAGACTTGTTGTGTTGATTTACGGAAAGAGCAAAAACAAACAACAGCTTTTTCTTTCAACTTTAAATGAAGGTCATCATTTAATGAGTATAGATAACCTCTCAAGAGGTTTGAGTAGCTTCTAATAAGTCTGAAAAATCTGTTCCACAGTTAAACCAATTTGCTGACCCCTAACCTAATCTATTCCCTTTTTAAATCAGCTGGCATAAACATATGAAAATATTTTGTACTCACTTGCCAGTGGAGTCTCCAGCTATCACATATTAGATTGAATTTATTTTGCTTGGGTAGAAAAAAGGAATGCTTTAAGAATAGAGCATAATACTGTATATCAGCAGGAGTTGCAGAACACTGCCAGTCACCCCTGTGTTTTCATAGGTGTATCTGAAATTGCGATGCTTTTAAACTATTTTGCTGAGAACACTCTTACCCATTGCTCAGCACTTGGTTTAGTTTCTCCAACTACATAGCAACACAGCATGAAGCCCAATCTAACGGGACTCTCTTTGTGTCTTGCTTTTAGCTTTTACTGTAGGCGCCATCTCACATAAGTCATATTTTTAACACTTCACAACCAATGGGCTTTAGTGTGGAGAAAGCTGACTGATTTCTGAGATGTTTATCCAAGCTTAACAATATCTGGCTGTCTTTTGTAATGGCACACAGTGCAATGACAAAGACTTATTGTTTATAGTGACAGGTTTGAATTGTCTTTTCACTGACAGTGATACCACCATCTGCTGGATTCACTTGTTCATTACAACAGATAACTTTCCATTGATTTCATACAAAATGCTGTCATGACACACATTTACCACACCCGAAAATGTTGTTCTGAACCATTTACCCAACATTCAGATGAACACTTCTTGCTGCTCTTGTTGAATGCTGTTTCTGTCACATATTTGCACAGACAAAATTTCTAAGGTGACTCTTATTCACAGTGAAACATTTTGCTGAACTGAGCAAATCCTCAACAGTCAGTAGTGGTAAATTAATACTGCACGGGTGCAAATGACTCCTGTCACAAGCCATGTGTCATCAGTGATCTTGGTATTCATAAACATTCTACTATGTTACAACTGATTGTACCTGTTTGTGGTCAAAAATGTGGACACTGCAATATTGCATAATTTTGGGTCTTCATGGTGAGTAAACTGCTGTTGCATTTGCTCTTGTCTGTTTGAAAATGCTCACAATGTTGAAAAGACAAAAAACAACAACAAAAACAAAAATAACGACAACAAAACATAAGGATACCCAGTGTCTTTTTATTGTGAGCAGAGCCTGTATGTATGTAATGACATCACCCAAGGTCAGGTTCAACACTAGCATTTATTGTTACAGAACAATCTGTGTTTAGCTGTAAATAACATGGAGAATGTATATGACAGGGGGCTTTTTATAATCACTTCTGTAGGTCATAAACCTATAGAAGGATTATAACCTTCATTCTTGTTTTACTAAGCAGCTTTGAATGGAATTTACTAAATTTGATCCGTAAATCTTGCGGACAGTGGTGACTGACAGAGAGCAGATGATAATAATCCGAGTGAAATGCAAGTACGCATTTATGCTCATTTATGCTTGCTTTACAAATTCTGCTCCCTGGGCTGTTACTGGATCAATACGGAAAAAATGTTGACTCAAAGTGTAAATTGACTTCTTTCTCCTCCTTCTCCTGCAAATAAAAGCTGGAATATGATGTATGAGCTCACTGAGGTGCAGGTGTGGCTGCCATTGTGTAGTACATGGAAAACACCAAGGGGCAAGACTGATCATTTTTGTCCACCTATAATATTTGTTAGTATGACGTTTAGACAGGATGACTACCAAATTAAATAGCCACTAGTGGCAATTACAGGATAATGACACTTAAATTTCCTTCAGTTTCCAAGATCTTCTTTGGTCAGTTGCTTATTCATATTCTGTGATAACCATTGAAATATCTGTGACATGTTAAAATCTAATGTTTCAGTAGCACAAGTAGAGTAATAAGAGTCATAAGGACACCAAATTGACTCAGTAATGTGTGTAATGTGAACCAGTAAAAGTACATTTCATTGTTTCATTTTTTGTCTTATTGTTGAGTGTTTGAGAGTGTTTCAAACTTCATTTCCCTGAGGGAGTCATCCCAAGGAATCAATAAAGTCTAGTCTAAGTCTAAGTCTAAGTCTATTAGTAGCCGTGAAGCTTTACAAATCATGTAAATCAAATGTATTATACAGTATATCATACCATGTATCATAAATATTAACATTTCTGTTTATATTATATTTTTGGGCCTTTGCCTTTATTGGATGGGACAGTGGAGAGAGACAGGAAATAGGGAGAGTGAACAGCGGAATGACATGCAACAAAGGTCTAGCTGGATCAGGAGTTGAACCGGAGACCAGCTGCTCAGGGCACTGAGGCCCATGTGGTAGCCATTCAGCTATCAGGTCACCCAACATTTCTGTTTCTCAGAGTGACCTCCTCTTTCCAGTGTGACCCTGTGGTTTGCATGACAAATCCAACTCACCTCTTGGTCTTTTGACACACCACACTAATAAGACTATCTTAAGTCAAGTAGCTCTATTTAAATGTCACTGCTTTAACTTAAATCCTTAATTGTTTTAACTAATCAGCGGTGGTTGGCAGCGGAACGGTAAATAAAGGTTAATATACTGTGGTGTTTCATCATGTCATCAGCCAGTGGCCATGCAGAACGTCAGCTGTTAATCAGCAGGACAATAATCTGATATCCAATAAGAGGATTCAATTGCGAGCAAAGTTACTGAACTTCTTTTGAGTAGAAACCCTATCTATCTACTGGTTTAATCAGTACTACCTGTCAGTTAAGGTAAGGTACCATATCATATCACAGCCTTTGAGCAAATGCACGTCTATAGGTTTAATATAAAACCAAAAGATTATTTCTCAGACTCACCTCATGTCTGAAGAATCCTGCACCCCCTCCTAATCAGGAAGTAGGCTAATGCTTAAAGCCTTTATCCTCTTTTATGTATCTATCAGCCTTCCTTTGTTCCCCTTCAGTACAGGAATCTTAAACCAGTGCAAAATAACAACTCACATCAACAATTCAGAGTCAATTCTTTAAAAACAAAATAAAACAGGACTTTTACTGAAATAAGAATTTACTATGTATTTTGCAATAAATCTAGAAAAAAAAATAACAGTCTTGTATTTTTCCATCAAGCAACATGGAAGTAATGAAAGACACGCAGTGGTATTTTCCAATCATAGCCTTCCAATATGACTTCCTTGAGTAATCTGTAGGGATTTCAAAAAGATTAATGCATGAAACAGTGCCTGTGCATTCATAAACAAATGTACTGAAAACAACTTTTATTGTTTCTCATACTGTTATAAATCACTTAATTCAGATGTAAACGTTGTAAATTAATTTAATAAAAAAATTTATAAACTAAAACTGGGTGAATTCACAAGGGGCATTTGTTGAGATATACCACACAGCCAACGTCATGTCCAGGCAGCTCAGTAGGGGATAATGGTATTTAGATGTCCTGTAAGCACGCGGATCCTCTCAGTCAGCAACATTAATGGGGCCATGAGGCATCCTGCTCATGTCCTCCACGCTTAGGTGAAGGGGGTATTAGACAGCAGTAATGCTGGCTGGTCTGAGCTCTCTGTCTGCTGTGTAGTCTGGGGGGATCGACATGGGGAGCACCAGCAAGGTGGTCAACTTTTGGAACAGGAGACAGAGTCTCTTCCCCAACTACAAAGTTGCAGATTTAGATTTTAATCGAAGACCCTCTGAGATTGTGTACCCACTCGCCAAGGAGAGCTGCGTGAAGACATGGAATTCCATGCAGGAGCTGAGCAGAGACATCTACGACGTTTATGCTGAGTATGAGGATGAAGAAGATGACATTGGTCAGTACAGCTTTACCAAGCAGATTTCACCCTCCAAGAGGAACTATGTGATCAACATTAATGTAGGGGGGAAGCCCTATCAGATAGCCTACAAGATGGCTGCCAAGTACCCCAAGACCAGAATAGGACGACTGGCCACCTACACTGACCACAACATGAAGCTGGACTTGTGCGATGACTATACTGTGACCAACAATGAGTACTTCTTTGACAGGGACCCGGATGTCTTCCACAGCATCTTCAACTTCTACAGGACTGGTGTACTGTGGATCAAGGACGAGTTGTGTCCCCGCAACTTCCTGGAGGAAATAAACTACTGGGGTGTGAGGATCAAGAACACCCATCGCTGCTGCCGCATCTCCTTTGAGGAGAGGCAGGACGAGCTGAATGAGCAGCTGAAGATCCAGAGAGAGCTGGAGGCTGAGGTGGAGATCGAGGAGAACGAGGAGCTCTTTCATGACATGTTCATGGGCCAGAAGCGCCGAGCTATCTGGAACCTGATGGAGAAGCCGTTTTCGTCGGTTAAGGCCAAGTTGATGGCTGTGGCCTCCAGTCTGTTTGTCCTGATCTCCCTGGTGGCCATGACTCTCAATACAGTGGAAGAGATGCAATACAGAACTGCCACAGGTCAGCTCAGTGGCAAAACATACTGGGAATACGTGGAGTCCATGTGCATCGCCTTCTTCACTATGGAGTACCTGCTCCGTCTGGTGTCCACTCCTGACCTCAAAGCCTTCAGCAGGAGCATGCTCAATGCTGTGGACCTGGTCGCCATCCTGCCTCAGTTTCTGCAGGCCATCCTGGAGTTCTTTGACAATGAGGAAAACTACATGAAGCATGAGGCTGACATTAAGGCGGTGGGGCAGGTGGGAAAGCTGGGCCAAGTGTTGAGGATCATGAGACTGATGCGAATCTTTCGTATCTTGAAGCTGGCACGACACTCCACGGGTCTGCGGGCGTTTGGCTTCACTCTGCGTCAGTGCTACCAGCAAGTTGGCTGCCTCTTTCTCTTCATCGCCATGGGCATCTTCAGCTTCTCTGCCATGGTTTACACTGTGGAGCATGACATGCCGCACACCAACTTCACCAGCATTCCTCATGCATGGTGGTGGGCAGCTGTAAGTACATATATATATATATATATATATATATATATATATATATATATATATATATATATATATATATATATATATATATATATATATATATATATATAAAATGTAATAGTGTAGAAGACAAGGAAAACAAGAATCTGAAGTGACCACCCATATAGTATTCCTATAAATAGAATAGATTAAATAATAAAAAATGAAAAAGAATATGAAAACATACAAGTCTTTAAAATTAGAAATGTTATTTAGATCACTTACCTAAGTAACAAACCACAGTAACCTCTCTAAAGAAGTATAATGAAGTGCCCTGTCCTCTAAGGACTTTAATGCTTACATGGTCCCTGAATGGTGAGTTAAGTGTGTAATGTTATTAGATTACACTCCAGCACTACCTGTCTTACAAAACACAATGAGGTCACCTACGCTCCAGGATATGTCACCTCATGCTTTGGTATGTGTGATCAGTGGGAGGATTCAAACTACAGACTGTAAATTCATACTGTAAGGTACATTTATTGGTATATTCTTGGCACCTGTTCAGTTTTACAGTGAGGAATAACCTGGTTAATGTCTGTACTAAAATAAATCTTTATTTGAGTAAATAAAGACCTCTGATTTATTGAGTTTGCCTGAATAAACCCATTAACAGATCATTCCCCTCCCTCTTTGACCGAGTGGTACAATCTTACCTCTAATCCTGGGGAAGGAAATGATAATCCTTGTAATCATAGTAATGGTTATGGTAAAGGTTGCTTCAGGCGCAACTGCTACCAACTCCTGCTGTGATCATCTAAACAGAAGCAGAAGAATTGTGTGCTGTCGTTGAGTCACCAGCGCTCATTTCTGAGTCAGTTTTGCTGCAGTCTGTTAGCAGAAAACCTAAAAAATCTATGAATGGCCACGGGGGTGTGACAGTGGGCAAAGCCTCTCACTAACAGTAAGAAACCCCCCTGAATAGATTCACACAAACAGCCAGACTGTTTGCCTATCAGCAGGAAGAAGAAGCAGGAAACCTGAGTAGGAAATTTAACTGCCTCACCACTTTTTCCACAGGCTGTAGGGCGCACAGTGGAGACTGACTGTACAGTCTTGCTGTAACAGGATAAAACTGTGATGTGTCTAGAATTTAAAAGGTTTATCTCATGGAACAAAAAAGTGCAGAAGAAGTATGAGAGTTCAGAGGAAATAATTAAGTTCAGCAACTGAATAATTTTGGTGGAAGTGTGGGTACTAATGAGTGCCATATAATTATCTGAGCATAAAATTAACCATCAATTAACTACATTTGGTTTTGTTTTTGAATATTAATATCATTTTTATTTTCCTGCTTTGCCTGCCAAACAATTTACAACAAAAAGTATGGTGATATGGAAGCCTAGACTTTTTTTTTCTAGATTGGTAGCAGTAAATCCAAAATGATGTAATGTACTATAATCAACAAAGTTTACTAGGTTTTTCACAGTCTACGTTGTGTAGTTAAATCTGTGTATGCTTGTTCCTGTGTTGATGGTTTTTACAGTGCAGTTTGTTCTATCAACATCTTGTTTCTAGTTTAACTTTTTATACCTATCTGTGGGTTAGGAATAGAATTACTGGTGCTGGCTTTGTGATCATAATGTATTAACAAAGCTCACTGTTTGAATCTAGTGCCCCTATGTTTTCTATTGCTGATTACTTTCCTATTTAATAAAAATGCAAAAATGCAACCATTTCAATTTACTGGCAAAATGATCATGTGTCAGCAAAGGTTTACTAACCAGGAGACTGACTGAATCTGCCTGCTGGTTACGTTTGTGATTCATGTTTGACTGACCGCTCTCTTCTCTCCCCTGCAGGTCAGCATCTCCACCGTGGGCTACGGAGATGTCTACCCAGAGACCATACTGGGTCGTCTTTTTGCTTTCATATGCATTGCTTTTGGAATTATCCTCAACGGCCTGCCCATATCCATCCTCTTCAACAAGTTCTCAGACTATTACTCTAAGCTCAAGTCCAATCAGTACACAGCCTCCCTGAAGAAACGAGGGAAGGTGAGATTTGCCAAGAGGACAGTGAAAAAACTCAACCATTGCTTTGGAAACCACCAGTGTAATGCACACTGATTTCTTATGTACTTTTTTATTTATTTTTTTTAATGTATGTGATGGGGACAAGTAAATGCCACATGGACAAAAGACATGGGTTCAATCCCCAGTAGTAATCAGGCCATGCACTCCAGTAAACTGGCTTTATTTTTGTTTTTTGGGAAGCCAGTGAGGGATCACACACACACAAGGCTTTCTACACTCTATCCACACCACAGGCTTTGGATGGTGTGAGGTGGGAGGTGGGGTTTGGGGGTGACTTGCCAAGAGGGGAGAACAACTGTGATAAAGTTAAGCAGTATGATTTACTGAGTTCTTAAAATATCTACTTTTCTATACAAAAATCCTATTTTTGTTACTTAATAAATTTCCCCATTGTGGGACTAATAAAGGATTATCTTATCTTGATATTCAGAAGTATATAAAAAAAAACACTCCATATGTGGAATATGACTGATTTTTAAAGAGACATTCAAAAACTAAAGAAATATCCACAGCTTGTTAGGCCAGAGCAGTTCTGCAACAAAACAAGAGAGATTTAGAGATAATTCTTTCTCAATTGATTCATTCTCAAATATCTCAAAGATTTACAAATACACTGCATCAAATACGTCCAAAGGAATTTCAGAGAAACATGTATAAAATGATACACAGATCTATAACATTTCAATCTGATGTGATTATGCAGCTCACAAATATGTGACATTTTTGGTTTGAATATTAATATAAGTCCTATGTGGTCTCAGTTAAGTTGTGAAGTGTTTTTTTTAAATATATATATATATATATATATAACTGAATATGTTTAA
Organism: Lates calcarifer; assembly: GCF_001640805.2. NCBI lineage: Eukaryota > Metazoa > Chordata > Actinopteri > Centropomidae > Lates > Lates calcarifer. Next base: position 17,664,015 of record NC_066845.1, read on the forward strand.
AAAGACTCCTCCTGATTATTTCCCCACAGTGAAAATGTTTTGTGTGTTGTCAACATCTTACTGTTTGGGTGAGAAGGCCACACTTTGTTTTGGTCTCGGCAACAAGAGAACGAATGAAAAAGCTTTTGTTATCACCGTAGCAGCTCTCAGGGCTCAGACCTTCTTGTCTTGATCGACAACATAACTCCACATCACACTGATTCTGGGAGCTGCACTTTTCAGAGACGGCTTAACCCAGTATAAATACAGATCCCAGCAACAAGTATTAGTTCCCCTCTAATTGCAACTGCAACATTTAAATCAGTGTGCTCACATACTGATGCAGCTTTTCATGTGTTTGCAATGTTCATTAGTTTTGCCCACAATGTGTGCAGTATGATTTACTTGTAATGCATGCAACTATCACACAATGCAGCCTGTTACTCTGTTGTCAATAAACACTGTACTGCTCATGAAACACCTCTCCTCATTGACCACAGCTTCCAGAGAACAGTCAATCACAGACCTGTTTCCCTGCATACATATCTACTGACCTCTCCTGGATGACCTATGCTATTGCAAAAAGCCTTTTCCATGGGTTTATAACAAGATGCTCCAATTTTCAGTTCATCAATGACTATGAGTGATAGCTACTATATAATAGAAAAGTAAAAACATCATCATACAGAGATATTCAGCATTCTCTATGCTGGTGGTAGATATTAGGCTGTCTACAAGAGGTCAGGCGAATTAATATCTGTAGATGCAGTGCTTCAGGATGACCACTGAGTGGCAGATGCATAAATAGAGAAATAGAAAGTGCTCATACATAAACTATTTTGCCCATTTATTTCAAAAAGGGAAGATAAAATATTTGGAACATTTATCTAGAAAAGCAATAAACAACAGCCTCCAGAATAACCTCAGCTCATCCAACACATCTGGGACACTGTGTCAACAAAAACTCAATGTGACAATCTTTATACAGGTAAGATTCATCAGTGTTATATTGATTTACATGATATTTAATTTGGCTTACTTCATGAAGTGAACAATTAGAGTAGAACATTGGAGAAGAGCCATAATTATTCATAAAAGAACTTTGTAGGCTATTTATCAGCTTTGTAGAGATCCGCAGAGATATGGGAGATGTCCCACCATGGTGGTTTTAATAACGAAATGGGACATATAACTCAGTGTTGTGTGTTGGACGCAGAGGATAGAGAGCAGTTAATAAGGAAATAAGGCTGCAGTGTTTTATAATGCAGAAAAAGCATGACATGGTATGGACAGAGATAGTGAAGGTTCTAACCAGAAGGTACCTTTTAAAAAAGACTTAGACCTATGCAACTAAAATCAGCATCATAAATGTTATGTAGGTGTGCCTCTACTCTATTTTTTATATAAATAATAAATAAACATTTATGAATATATAATTGTTTATAGGGTGATCTTTATTTACAGATGTAAAGAGATAAATGTTGTCATTTAATATTTTTTTCTTTTTAATTTTAACCATATTTTGCACAATGACAAATACACTAAATAAACGTGGAGAATCGTGACGAACACAAACTAAAGGACAACTTCCTCCAGCAGATGGCAGCACCTGAGCATTTGAAATATGTGCTGTTGTATCGCGTGAACGAAGCAGACGTCTCTTCTCCCGTCGTCCTCTGTGTTGATAAAGTGACCTCTGCTGCTAGCAGCTAACCTTCTCTAAAACAATGGCTCCTCCTGTTGCAGTATCGCCTTTGATTAAGGTTTGTGTTGCTAAATAGTCTGTTAAAAAGGTTCATCGTGTGTTACTGTAAAATGTCATTTTTTTCCCAGTTTGCTAGCTACGCAGAGCATGCTAAGCTGCTAACCAATGGCTTAAGAGCATGTTAGCCAACAGCTAGCAGTAACTTTGCAACGTTGCTGAGGTCTGCAGTCAAACAACAGCCAAATGAGCGATTATAGTATTGATACATTATTTCTTAATAAATGATTTGGTGAATATTATTGTGCAGTGCAGCATGCATTAACGGAATATCAACGTCGACGTTGCTAAAGGCTACAAGAAAGTGTGTCTCATTGAAATGATGTAGCGCTAGGTGGTTATAAATAGAAAGGTCCCTGGGAAATAAATGGCATTTATACAGTATATGGTATTTTATTAAACATGATGCATCGCTTATCTCTCTCTCTCTTTAAAAGTTGATAGCAAAATTCAGCCATAACACACATAAAGTCCGTCTGTAGTCGCCCGTTACTGCAATCAACAGAGCGACAGGTTATAATATTTGAATGAAACTTAGACTTCTCGTGGATTGTGTTTATGCATAACTTAAAAGTGGGTCCCAACCACTCTGGAAACTTACATTTAACGGGTTTTGTTTTGTGCACATGGTTAAGGTTCCATTAAATCCCTGCAGCAGTATAATGTTTTGAGTGTAGAAGGTGCAGTAACGATGGGAAGCGATGCTACATTTATCAAGGACTGCTACGTGTTTCTAGATATGATGGACCTGTGTTGAATCTTAACAATAGTAATTTTATGACTGTCACTAATGTGTATCCTTTCTTTTCCATTACAGACAGCCAGGTATTCAGCTTTGATTGCCGGCATCATCTATGGAAAAAGGCGATATGGTGAGTTAATAGTCATCGTGCAGACATTTTTGCACATGAACATTATATTTAAAGCATTAGAAACAAATGAGTGAGTTTTTGTAACAGTTATAAAAACGATGAGAGGATATTAATCTGTTCTAAGTCCCTGCAGCATTTTATGGCTCAGTTTAGATATGTTCTATACATACTTACAAATCTTGCTTGGTGAAGCTCAGCATGATGTTCACATTAGATAATGTAACCAGATGTTGTTTTGAAATACAATGTAGGCAGTTGATGAGGTGTGGGATTTTTTCCCTTAACCAATGGTGTGTGTGTGTGTGTGTGTGTGTGTGTGTGTGTGTGTGTGTGTGTGTGTGTGTGTGTGTGTGTGTGTTTGTGTGTTTGTGGTGGAGGTGTTGTTGTTTTAAAATAAACTTTTCTCCTTCCTCTTTTCTCAGATACCCTGAAGCCTATTGCAGCTGAGGAGAGGAGGAAAGAGGAGGAGGAGAAAAAGATCCGCGAGGAGCAGGAGCGCATTGCCAAGCAGCTAGCAGAAGGTAGTCACTTTAGCCTTATTCACATGTCAGATACGGAGTCTCCTGTTGGAACATGTGCACATCTATATGCTGCACAGCTCATACAGGTGGACACAATAACAACACCAGTTTTATTACATCACTCTTTAACCTGCACAACAAAATGTTACCCTTTGCCTGTTGATTGTGAGTCATGCTTGCAGAGTAAAATCCCAATTTAACTAATCTCAGATATTTTACTTTCCTCCTAACAGCAAATGAAGACACCATTCTGAAGTAAAGCTTTGGAGTGCAGTGTGAGGATGTCCACGTCCATGTGCAATTTCCAACCTCTTCCTCCTTTTTCCGGAGTGACAATGGCAAAGGCGGGCCACAACCAGTCAAACACTCCCCTGTTGTGGATGTGTTCACTGTTACCTTTAACAACACAACACTTCCCTGGATTGCTACATACAGCAATCTTAATTTAGTTACATGTTTTGAAATAAGGCTCTTGAACTCAGCACTGTAATACTGCAAAAGTAGCCTCATAAGTTATTAAGCTCATGTTTGTAATGAAGCAATGTCATAAATACAGAAGTACATGATCACTGTAGTCTTTGTTAACTCACATGTGACTTTTGGTATAATTAGTGTTCTCCTACAAGCTGTTACAATACAGATGCAAGTGTAATATTATACTGATAACTTGTTTTGCAATTAAAATTCACGAGTCATCATAAAAATTCAGACGTTTTTTCATTTGTCCCAACAGGAAAATGAGAAGAACAAGACATATCATTGTGTTGCTCTCAGATGATGCTCTGCTGCTTCCTACTTACCAACATATTTGTAGAAATATGACAGTTGTAATTTATTGCACTGACTTAAAAGTAGGTGTATTGGATGTCATTGGAACAATCTTCCCGAGATGTAAAATGTTTATTTCTTGATATTCTAACAGGAAAGGCACTGTACACCTCAATGTTAAATTTGAATTAATTTTGTAAGCATATGACAAATGTTAATACTTAAATGCTGAAATTGCACATAGAATTATGGTGAAAAACATGAGATACAGCCATAATACCACTGTTATTTGATATATGATTTAGCAATGCAACAGGAATTTTAATTATTGGTCAAATTTGTCTATAAAATGTAAGAAAATAGTAAAATGTGCCAATTCAGTTTTCAGTTTTTCCAAGATGATGTCACTTAACAGTCACAAAATACAACAACAGTGAATTTCCACTACAGAGAAGCTGGAAGTGGGTTTTAAAAACGTTGACATGAATGATTTCCACTGCTGATTAGTCTGATAGTATTTGCTAAATAAAGACCTGCTAAACATTTAAATCCAGTGGACAGAAGAAAAGAAATGGGTCTTTCAAATGTACAGTGCGACCTCTGACAACCACCTGTTCATATCCTTGTTATGCAACCTACCTCATTCACACCGTGCTTCTCAGCCACTGGCCTGACATGGCCCGGACACATTCAGCCTAAGCTCAAGCAAGCATGTCTCTACAACAACATCATTTAAACCTAGCTTTAGTTTTCAGATTGGAGATGCAGAGTAAATACTGCTGTCATGTCACGTGTCAGGTCCATGGTTTTGACTGTGCTGAACAGCCAAAGATGTGAAAGCACAGCTAGAGGCCTTACCTAATATCTTCAGGACAAGTTATTGTTAGAACAACAACAATGCCAGGGCCGACTAAAAATACAGCTGGACTAACTGGCATGCTTCTCGTCTTTACTTATCTCTCACCTACTGTAGTACAAAACAAAAATATCTCCTCAGGACTGATGAGAGGAACTTGGGATTACAGTGATCTGCTTATAACATTTTGTTTTAAAATACACCACCACCACAACAACAACAATAATAAAAGGTTGCATTGCTCAACAATATTGTTGAATGAGAAAATTTGAATAAGTGAAAAGTGAAAAAATCTTATAAGGAAAACTGAAGTAAAACAGGTTTAACATTCATAGATCATTCTAGGTCTTTTTTTTTTTTTTTTTACAAATGACAGAAAACATAACAGTGAATAAAAAAGCTAATTATATTCACAAATGTATCAGCTGCAGTCAAATGGAAACTTACACCCACAGATTACACCTGTGAAATAGGGCACTGTCACATGGTGGTATATTCCTGCACTATTTGCTGATGCTGAAATGGTGTAAACTTCCTTTAACACACCTCAGCTGTTTCCTATATGACGTTTTGCCTGGGATTACAGGTTGAAGCTGTGGCAGCATTTACGGACAAGTACGTACGTTACGTTACTTAACTGAGTGAGTGACAGCAGACAGGGACACCTGAGCCTCTGCTCACATAACGCGACAGGAATTCATTACTCAATGCTATTCATTATTCAATGCTTCCTTTTTCTGACATTTCACATCCTGAATCATTTACAAAGCATTTTTTATCTGAATGTGATTTGGTTGAGGACTTTGTGGATCTTTAAATAAAAAGTTTTGTTGACAGTAATGAATGAGAAAAATCCATATACTTAAAGTGCACTCTTATTAAACATTAATATCAAACATTACTATTAAAAAAAGGGGGCAGCTAATTTCCTAGTGATTGTGACTGGAGTCACGCATGAAAACAGAACAGGAAAAACTTTTCTGGCCAGTCATGAACTTTACAGGTTCTTAGGAAAAAGGATCCCAGTCCAGAGATTTGGAAATATTTTATCTGAGGATGGACGAGAAAGAAAATGGCTGGTTTCATGGACATTAAGTACAGAAAAACAAACCCCAGAATCATAATAAATAAAAAAAAAAAAAAAAAAAAAAAAAAAACCTGTACTATTAACACTTGGTCCTATTATTGGTTTTCATGTGATCTTGGTGCCCAAAATACTCCTGTAAAAACCTTCGCCATGGACGTGTGACTCAAGGCTCAGGCCACCTCTTCCCACCCCCGGAGCATCTGCCATTATGTATCCTATTATGTAGCCCTGAAAACAATTACATAAAGCCTATACACTGCTGAATACGAGTGTTCATCAGCTTACAGAAGGGGATTTTGTTAACTGGATTAGCGGTAGATTTAAACTCTGCATTTAGGTTCAAGAAGTGAAAATAATCAGTGAGCCCGTCTGTGCATCAGGTATAAAAGGCTGACACACCATCTTCTCACCACAGCTCAGACATACAGCAACAGCTCTGCTCTGAAAACCTCTTGCAGCTTCATTCCACACTTCAGGTAAGGAGATGCAGCTTTGTGCAAACCAGCTGACTTTTTTTACAATAGAGTTGCTAGAGAGATGTTCTGGTTTAGCTGTGGGCAGCTTCTTCAAATAACTGTTGGAAAAAAAAATCAAAGTCACGCTATCAAGAAAATTAACATTTGCTGGATTTGGGTTTTTGCCTAGAATGGACTTCCAAATTTTTGCCCTGGTGATGTTGTTCCTGGCCTGCGTGGAGCAGAGCCTGGCCTCCTGCGTGGTGGACAGCTTCACAGTCAAAGAGGACTTTGATCCCAAAAGAGTGAGTCCAGATATCTTCTTTATAAATATATTTAGCCAATAAATAGTAAGATAGAGGAAAAGATAGAGGAAAACAAGATAGAATGATCAACATCCTCCAAATAAACCAAGACATCAGCGTACAGTGAAATATGAAGTTGCGTATTATGTGCTCATGCAGGAAAGAGGGGCTGTATAGTTTATGTATATATCCATAGCCTCCTGATGGAAAGCCAACTAAAATAATCTGTATATTAAACTTTTTGATGTTTTTTTTTTCATGACAGTATGCTGGGAAATGGTACGCTCTGCAGAAGAAAGATCCCGAGGGTTTGTTCCTGCAGGACAACATCTCTGCTGAATACACTGTAGGAGATGATGGTGCCATGGTGGCCTCTTCCAGGGGCAGAGTCACTCTCTTTGGGTGAGGAGTTGTCATTTTTAGAAATCTGAATGCAATATATTTAATTAACCAAATGTTTCCATCCCTGCTTGCAAATATTGACATTTCTTTCTCTACTTTAACATCCAGGTTCTGGGTTGTGTGCGCCGACATGGCTGCTCAGTACTCAGTGCCTGACCCCGGCAACCCTGGCAAGATGTTCATGAACTACCAGGGACTGGCCAGCTACCTGTCCAGCGGCGGTAAGCCTCCTCAGTTGCACACACACACACACACACACACACACACACACACACACACACACTCTCTCGCTGTCTGTCTCTCTCGTATACAACTGAAACTAACTTCTTCCTCTCTGCTTTTCCAGGTGACAACTACTGGGTCATTGACACTGACTATGACAACTATGCCATCACCTACGCCTGCCGCACCCTGAAGGAGGATGGAAGCTGCGAGGATGGCTATGCCCTGGTCTTCTCCCGCAACCCCCGCGGCCTCCCCCCTGCCATCCAGAGAGTCGTGCGCCAGAAACAAGAGGAAATCTGCATGGCCGGACAGTTCCAGCCTGTGCTGCAGTCCGGTATGTACTCAGTCTTTCACATTCAGTTAACAGATAGTGAAACTGCCATTTGACGCCCTGATGCCAAAAAACTTCTAAAAAGTTGTAAAATTAGAAGTAAATGAAGATGTACACACTCTTGTATTCCTAGTATTATTCTATATTTTTTTTACTTGAAATGTAGAAAAGAAAGGAATTAGCTAAATAATTTGTTTATCTATATTTTCCCTGTTTATATTTTAATCTTTAAATTCAAGGTAAATGTTTCAAACTCTGTGCTACATGTAAACTCATCTAACACTTGTTGTTCTTCTTTCTCTATTCATAACAGGAGCTTGCTAAACTGGTCCTAAGCCTGAGTTTGTTGAGCAGCCCATCTACTACACTGGATTGATCATCCTGCCCAAGATGAGGACAGAGCTCTTCTAAAATACACTAATAGGAGAATAATCCTGTTACACTTACGATTTGCTATGTTCCAAACAGATAGGAGAGAATCAAATGCCCCCATGAAAAAATTTAATCAACACTGCCAAGATGAAAATATATTTCCAACCAAATCCAATGAAAACTATTATCGGTTGAGTGAATGTGATGATAGAAACCAACTGAGCGGTATTGTCACATTGATGGGTAACATCTGCACTATGTAATCATTCTGTAATGGTGACAATAAATTTTGTAAAGAAATTTGCTGTTGTCTTTGTGTTTGTAAAAACAACTGTGTAAACAACCTAGACTGGTGATCCAACCTTTACTTATCTAGTGCACAAACACATATAAAACACAATTATATAAAAATCTGCATCATTTCAAGTATACAAAATAGAATTTAACACATTTGTGTATCCACATTATTTGGTCTGATGGTAACAGTTGATGTAACAGTGTGATCAGCTGATTGCTAATCTCATTACCCAGTGACATTATGTATTTTACTTCTCCTTTCATACCAATGATGACTTATTATGTAGCACTGCATAGCAAGCAGGGAGAATGAAATCTCATTTTAACACTGCGTTCAACAACTTGTCATTCTGGATGTATGACAGCTGACGTATTCAGGGGTAAATGTATAAAGGAATACGTCAGGTGATATTCTACATTTTCTTATTGTCAGTAAATCCTGATAAAAGATCAATCATTAACAATGAACTGATGAAAGTAACAATTACTGTCTGTGTATCCTGTACCTGCTATATTTTATTTTTCTGTGCCATAAGCTCTACTGTTGCTCCAAAACGATTAAAACCAAATGTGTGTTCCAAATTGAATTAATCCACTGCTGAAAATAGTCCCTAACAAATATGCTAGTTACTTATGTTTGAGTGATGTTTACTAAAAAGTTCAGTGAACAGCTGTTTCAGGAAATTATTCATATAATTATATGTTACTATGTGCTTTGATGCTGCCAGTAGGGAATGTAAAAGGTTTCCATTAAGACAAGATGTGTTGAAAAATATCCATCCATCTTCCCGAGTCAATACACCTACAGCAGCTTCAAAGGTTTCTGTATTTTTGAGCAGGAAGTGTTTGCTGATTATTATTGTATCAGTCACTTTTATCTAATATTCTAGTATTTGAAATGACAACTATACCTATGCTCCTATCAAAAATGTGGTAAGAGTATGGGGGTGATGAGCTATCTTCTTATGTGACTGTGCAGATGAAACGATGCTTAATCAATCAATCACACATGATCCATCCTGTATAACATATACTGTATAGTCAGCACACTGATCCCTATGAAATGGATTTACATTGTACAACACAGTTTAGATCAGAACATAATATAAAAACTATCAGACTCAACCTTGGTCTAGTGCTCCTCTGAATACTTCTCTGGCAGTGAGTACTCCCCAGGTCTTCCCCAGTAGTCCACAGCTCGAACTCTGTACAGACCGCCAACTTCCTGGCTCACTACAGAACACAGCATGGTACATGTGGTGTTATTTCTATGGCTGGACATTACAATGTCAAATATAGTTTGAAAGACGAAGAAAAGTTTGTTTTGCTGCTCATTGCCATTACTTATTATTCAGTCTTTTACTCTTCAGTCTCTTACCAGGTGAATAGACGTATGACGTAAATATGGTGTCCTGTGTATTAATCCTGCTGAATTTCTTGCCGTCTGTGGAGAATTCAACTTCAAATGTCTTGATGCATCTGCAAATACAAAGAAAGAGATTATTCCTTTGTAATTTCTTAAGGTGGCAAATTCTTGAATAGGGAAATCAGTTGCGTGCACCTACTTGGAATCAACACAGTGATCAGACCAGACAATCAGGACTTGGCCTTTGGTGATCCTGATGAAGCGTAATCCATTAACCTAATCACAAAGTCAAATAGAGTTATGATCATCTCGTCAGTAATACACAGCCCAGTCTCATACAAGCCTTTTTCTATTAGCTGTGCTCCATCATGACACAGACTTTGAGTTACATTCAGGACATAACTGTCTTCATACTTAAATCAAATCGCTTTTCCACTTAGCAAAGTTCAGTGACAATCAGAGTTGTTTAAGTTAACATTGTTTTTCTGTGTTGGTACTGACCTGGTCTGGAACGGCTTTGGGCTGAGCACAAACATGGATGAGGAGAACAGAGGGCACCGACAGTTTGGCTTTTACAGTCAGAGTGTCCCCTGCAGGAACTTCCCAGGGTCCACCAACATGGGGGCCCTGACATAATGAGAGATCAGACAAATCAGCTCTGCCTTAATGCTGATGGCCTGGGTGACTGCAAACTGAATTTAACATATTAATCAAAGCTGCACTGAACATAATCTTCATCCATGAATATACCTTGTCTCAAAACACTGTGCAACTACAGCACATAATGAAGATTTATGTATCCAAATTAAAAATTTGTGTTAATGTTAGTTAGTTTTTATAATGTCATTCAGTCCACCTGTTTACCTGCACACTCCTGAGGAGTCTGAACTGTTCTGCTGTGGGGTAGTCGGGGCTGCCCATGCTCTGCCACAGCTGGTATGGGTTGGTTACATTGTTGTCCATGTAATATGTGACATACACAAGACCTGAATACAGATAACAGACAGAACAGGCAGGACTGAAATGAACAACTCACTTGCAGAAATACTGGCCTGTAGGATTTCAGATATAAAACAAATATTTTATCTAAAGTAACATTAAACCCAACAGTATTTTGTTAAACCCACCCTTTTGTGCAGCCAGTCCTTTCAGTGAGACGGTGACAGCATCAGTGTTGGTGGAGGTGCTGTTGTCATCGCTGTTGTATACCAGTGCTGCTGCCTGCCAGCTGTCTGAGCCACCCGGCATCACGGGCTTGTGGCTGCTGGCGAGAACTCCCACTGTGCTGTTGCTGGCTCCTGCTAAGTTCAGAACCTGAGCCAAGACCTGGGTCTCTCCTTAAGGTTAAATCACACACAGGAGAGGCACGAACATATGACTGAGGAGGATCAAGCAGCAACTTCCAGGAGACCTGAGCTTTAGATGCAGAAGGGTTTAGAAAATCCACATGTATATGAATAAAATCTATCGCACCAAAATCAAACATTTCCACTGAGGCCCACATTAAACACCTGCTGCTCTAGAGTAAAGAGACTGTCACCTAGCAAAGCCAGCAGGCCCATGACAGTGAGGACAGGCTTCCTGATGAGCTGGACGTGGGGAGGCTGGGTGTTGTTGACCTGGAAGCGGGCGGTCAGCGTGCGCTGGGTGAAGGGGTGTGGGTGGTAGCTGAGGAAGGCATTATCATTGCTCAGCAGTGTGTAGTTGATGGTGCTGTTTGGGTCCGTCAGCAGGAGATCCTGGTGCTGGTTTATTACCTGTTGAATTGAGAAGAACAGAGGATTGGTTACAGGTTCATTTCAGTAAATCTATGTAGAAAAATCCCGACTGATGCCACACAACCATGATAATAAATTTAGTCACAGCGGTCTAAAGCACCTGAGCGTCATCGTCCCATATAAACATATTATTTGCTCTACACTTTTACTTAAATACAAGTGTTGATCTTCAACATCCAGTGTTCAAATACTATTCTACTTCTCTCTAGGTGTTTTTTCATGGTGCCCTTCTCCATCCTTATACTACACCTTCACCACCATGGCAGCGTAGGTCACATCAGCCCTCCACTCCTGAGGCCTGGACCAGCCAACCAGAGGATCAGCCTCATCATTGTAAACAGGAAGGCTGCGGAAGCGTGGGAAATGCTGATGGATCTCCCCCACTGTCTGGATCTCCTGCTGGAGGATGGGCAATGAATAGCCTCCTCCCTGAAGGGCAGAAACAGAAAGTCAGCTTTTTCTATTCTTATTCTTATTTCACTTTCTTAAAAATGACTGTACTCATTTTCTATTTGTTCTAGGTATACACCTTCTTGTGCAGGGCGATGAAATCAATCCTGACCCCAGTCTCTCCAGTGAAGTAGTTGGTGCCGTTGTAGCAGTGCTGCAGCATGGCCCAGCAGTATGGAGAGTGCGGAGGGGAATGACAGGAGTCCCCGGGACCCCCAAACCTCAGGAGACTGCTGGCAGCACGCAGACCCTCAGAACAGGCATCATAGTAGTTTAGAAACCCTAAAGAAAAGAACCAGTGAACTACTCATAGGTACAGCATTAACGTGTGGTTTTTCAAGTTCAGTAACAGTATTTTCTGGCAGCACTCATCATTGTACTGTATAACAATACTCTGAAACCCAGACTATTACCACTAATGTATTCATGAGGATCTTTCCTAGACAAAACTATGTATATATATACTGTATATAATATTGCAGGTAGACAACAGTGATTAGCTGAATTCCCTCTTTTGTTCAATGTCAGTATCAGCTTAGTGCAATGCATGTGTCTAATCATGGATCTATATTAAGCAATTATCAAGTGAAGCATCTTCATACAAGTAGTAATAATATGAACATATTGGTAATATTATGTCATGTGGGATGCGATGACTTTACCTTGAGTCGACACGGTGACATTATCAAAGTCATGGTTGTTGGGCTCATTCCATGTTTCAAAGTTCCAGCGAGAAACACTTCCCAGACCATATTTATCTGTGATTAAGAATCAACAGTCAACATTTAACAATGTTGAAATTATCCAAAGATGTCTCTATAACAACTCATATATTTTTCCAGCCTGAGGTTTTATGGAACATGATTATATGGTATGGAGAGCACACATGTATACAACAACAATGATAAAACATGGCACTCACTCACCGATGTACCTCTTGGCTATGAGATAAACCAGATTTCTCCATTCGACCACTTGTGATTTGTCCTCAAAGTCAGTGAAGTAGTTGGAGACACTGCCCATCAGCTCAAAACCTAAAAAACCAGAAGTGCACGAAAAAAATTAGGAGAGCATTTGGGAAAATTAACATCAGTTTAAATATGTGTCACAAATTTGATGTGATATTTGTACAATACCTGGTTGAAGACCATTAATCCACAAGAGTTCTATCAGCTGGTCCAGTTTAGTGAAGTTGTACAGAGGTCGTCCTCTGATATCTCTACAACAACAAAACCAGACAGCTGGAATTTATCAGGAAAAATAATCACAAAACCAGTAACTGAAAATCACACTGTATGTCATCTTCAAACCTCCATGTGCTAGTTCACTTACTGTGCAGTGACCAGCTCCAACATCCAGTGTATCCTGACCTGCTGGATCCCTCCATGGGGGACTGAGCCCACATAGGCCAGGTTCAGCTGCTGATCGATGCTCAGGTCAAACTGATGGGCCTGGGTGTGAGGGAGAGGGGGACTGGACACAAAGAACAGCTTCTTGTTTAACTTTGTGATGCACCAATGTTAACAATATGTTTAATATGTCAGCTCATATACTTAATACAAAAGTGTAGCTCAGTAAGATTTCAGAGTCATGTGGTTTGGCAGTCAATTAACCTGGACAACATAAAGCTACGCCAATGTCCAATGAAAAAACGTACATTTTAAAAAATGTCTCAGCTTTGTAAAAGATGCTGACTTCATGTAACATAATCTAATGCTTTGTATTAATCACGGAGGTCTTCTGGTAGATTCGGTACATAAATAAATCCATATTAATTTCTGCAACTCATTAAAATCCTATCTTTCTGACATGGACCACGCTCACTGCTTCCACTAGGGGAGGAGCCGTTAATAACAACAGTTCATATTTGACCTACCAGAAACCGGTGCTCCTCCAGAAGTGTTTAAGGTCTCCTACTGGTCTCCCCACATCAACTGTGATGACATACGAAGCACCTGAAGTTTCGGCAACGTTAAGAAGTAAAACTAAGACAGAGTAAGTTTGCCACTGCATGTCTGCGACCGTGCATGGCAACTTTCTATGTCGCGCTTGGTTAAATTGCCATAAAAAAACGATATGAAGTCAGCACCAAGGGGTCAGCTTAAGCCCAACATGTCTGACACACTATATGTGGAAACATTAAAAAGAGACCTCTGACATGACTCTATAACAAGAATAAAACACAACAGTTTCCACTTCAGTAGCAAACTGCTTTCGCAGTCAGCTGACTATGATGACGTATATTACGTGCGACAGCGCTGTAGTCTTCTGTGGAAGTAGTTCGTTTTCCTGGAGCATAAGGTTAATTTAACTTTTATGGTCATAATTACTTTGCAATTACCCCTTCTGATATTCCCTCCATCGTACCTTTGTCTGTGTAACTACCGAGGTCAAACTACCTCATGTGGTTCTTTGCATCTTGACAGGTTGAAGCAATACCACAGCTTTATATTTTTGATATCAAATCTTGTGCAGTGAAGACAGAAACTACACGTTTCTTCAGAAATGTTCAGGGTATTTTGACATAGTTTTAAAGTAAACCACAAACAACAAGAAGCTGTTAATGGGACATTTATTAAAAAAAAAAAAAAACAAGAAGGCATGAAGGAAAAATTCAGATGTCATTTACAGTTGAACTCAAAGATTCTGTTAAACAGCAACAGTTATACACAACCATTTACACAACCTGTACAAATATTTTTTCCGCAAATTTGCAATTTAAATTCAAAATAACTTAAATAGGTTTCTATGTAAAAGTGCAAATCCTTACACGTGGGATGTCTGTGAGTAAGACCATGGCAACAGAAGGGCGCTTTGATGACTTGTAAGGCATCACAAGCACATTTCAACATATACCAGCTCTACTGTTTGAAGCACAGTCATATATAATGCATTAAATGTACAACATCCACACCTTGTGTAATCATGATGCCTTACACTGCATGAAGCTACTGATCACACTTCCTCTCTCATACAAATCAATATTGTAATGACAATAAAATAGTCTCAACTCTTATGATTTGACAGAGAGCCCTTTCTCAATCGAGTGTGTCCAGCCGTGAATAAAACCACTAAAAAACAGTTCAGTTCAGTGTCTGTAGTGTTCTCGGGGTGAAAGTTTGGAAAGTTGGCATTTCAGCATAGCAACAATGCACTCTTATCTGTTTGGTAGTGTTATAGGTTAGCATTAAAATCACAGTTACCAGAGGCCATTCTGTACAGGATGAACCCAGATACGGTGGGGCAGTAGTAGTCCACAGGTTTCAGGCTTTGACAGTGAGACAGTATGTGTTTGTTTTTTTTGTGTGTGTGTTTGTGTGTAGAGGTGAAGTGTTGGTGATTCTCCACAGTCACAAGGCATGAGGCGACAAAGAGTGGCAAACTGTTAATGCTGATACTTCAAAGTCTCTACAAGCATTCACCTGATCAGTGAGGAGGGGGGAGAACTAACCCACACACGCTATTGGGCCTTACATGCTTCTGTACTGTAACATGCAGCCAATGCAAAAAAAAAAAGAAAAAAGAAAAGAAAAAAAAGTGTGTGTCATCACCACAAGTAGTTGAGTAGTTGAGTATTATACAGAATATCTGCTCATGAAACACTGGTCACCATGGGTTCTACTGGACAGAAGACTGGAAATGCGATTGGTAAATAAAAAGGTGTTTGGGCAGTTGCAGTACAAAGGAGAAAATAACAAGCATCGAGTCCTTGTGTGTGTGTGTGGTGTAAAGTAACTACGACTTCTGCTCAGCTCCTGCAGCAGACTGGGCTGCACTCTCTGGTTTAAGGATCTGGTAGGTGATGAGGTACTCTGGGTAGGCCTGAAGGAAAAATACAGCAAGACATCAGTCAACATGAGACAGCAGGTGCGAAGCCTTTACATGATTTAGGGAAAGAAACTTTGTTTACCTGCTCTCCTCTGTAGATGACGTACTCTGCGTAGGCTAGGCCGTTAACGCTGGGCCGCCCGATTACTGAATGATGTCCGGGAGGAGCATGGGCCATCTTCATGGCACTGAACTGTAGGAAGGATTTCCCCAGGGTCACTCGGCAGAACAGCATTTGCCTGAGAGTTCAGATAAGATGAGAAACGTTAGACAAGTGTCTATTCCCACAATACTGCATATAAAACTTTCAATTTGATAAAGAATAAAAGTAGTAGGAACAAAGTAGTCTGATAACCAAGAAATCTTTTAGTGTTGTGGTTTAGTCTGAAATTGCACTTAGTCTGTGACAGTCAAGGATCATGTTGAGTAAAAGTTACCTGTGGCACAGGTAGCAGGAGCGGTCTTTGTGCGTCGGGCAGCCTGTGCCTCCACCGATGCCGTAGACGTACTGATTGCTCTTTGAGGAGTTCTCTGCAAAGTAAATCCCTGCTCCAAACATCCCTCCTATGTAGGCATGGCGCTCATCAAAGCCTTTGTGGATGATGGCGTTAATGAATGGGGAACCTTGAGGAAAGACGTAACAACAGTGGCAGAGTGGTATTTATTACAAGCAGTGCTTTACACAAACACCTGATGATTAAAAATCTTATGTTAGTAGTAGTTTTGAAGAACTTGACTCAAATGAGACACTAACACCACCTGATGCTGACACACAAAACAGATGGTGAGACAGTGCACATGGTTACCGTGAAACAACATCCGCTCATTGTGGTGGTTGTGGTTCTCATCTGCGATCTCCTTCTGTCGGTGGGTGTAACGTTCCCTCAGCTTCTTATTTACCACCTTCTGAATCTGTGGAGCACAACATGACACATATCAAACAAGATGTGGGGGTGTTATGTCTGCTTTACACTACGGCTCATGTGTGTTTCACATACATCTGACTAAATCTCGGTCAATCAGTTTTCATTCAGACTATCTATCAAGAAAATTGTCCCTTTAAAATCTGTTAGGTGTTCTGTGGATGATCAGACCAGACAGAACAAGTAGAGACAGACTCCTGGTTCAGACCTTGATGATGTTGTATCTGCTGAACACACCACCAGCATTGCCTCCATCTCTGTGCTCTCTGATGGTGCTCTGCATCTAAATGACACAAGAAAAACACCACAGTGTTATCATCAGGCACACTAGCTATCATTAGCTATTAATAGCTATCAGCCAATGGTCAGCAATTTTTTCTTCTCACCATAGCAGTTAAACCACAATGTAAACAAAGATCGTGAAATCAACTCACCTCCTCCTCCACAGACTGGTACTCCTTGTCGTCGGGGGCGAGATCTATCAGGATGGTGCCCTGGTTGGCACAGTGGAATGTCAGGTATGGGTTGGCACCTGAAAAGTAAACCAAAGTCAAAATTTAAAGCTGTTGCTGATGTGTAAGGTTTGAAGAAGTCTTGATTTTGGTGACACAATAGCAGTAGAATCCCCAGGATGCCTCCTCACCTTGCTGGCCGCCCAGCAGCCTCTCAACACCCTTGATAAGCTTGTGTCGGTGGCCATAGGCGTTAATCCCAATCTCCTTCAGCTCCTCGTGACCCATGTCAGCCAACACATCCAGGGTGATCTGGAGAAATTAAAGCATACAGCAAATTGAGAAGTTTATTCTAGCCATTAAAATCAACTGTGACAATAACAGACATCAAATACTAATGAAATGAATTAATAACTTTTTTGAGGAAGCTGACCTGCTCCCTCTCGAAGATGTCCCTTAGGTGCTCCAGGCCCAGGCTCTTCAGGAACTGACTTATGTTCATGTCCAGCATTGTCACTATGAATAGGGTGTTAAAAGTTGAATGAAAAAGAATTCTTCACCATGTCATAACAAGGTTTGTTTTTGATATCATAAATCCAACAAACTTACTTTCCCCTTCCTTGCGGTCGGTGCCTGTGGCTCCGTCTGCCACACCGGAGGTGCCAGCGGCGGCGGCAGAGGCCAGCTCAGTGAGCGGCCCAGCCAGGTTGTCTATGCTGCTGGCGGCCGACAGACAGGACGGTGTGGAGGCGGGGGAGATGACAGAGGCGCTGACCACTGTAGCCTGAGGCTTAAAGCAGCTGGGCAGGGCATCTGGTGGCATGGCATCCATCAGCAAGGCCCGAATATCATCAGCCTGCAGGGATGGTAAACACAAACTAGTTGAGAGGAGAAAGATTTATTTTCCAGTAGATCCACTGATATGCACCATATGCCTATCACTCAGCTAGGTCTGAAAAATGTATTTTACAGTAATTCCTAAGCTGCTGACAGAAGCTGTTACCGTGGCCAGGTCCAGAGCAGTCTGGCCCTCTTGGTTCTTCATGGTGGGGTCGGCTCCATGAGCCAGCAGCAGCGCACAGAGCTGTGTTCGACCCTTCTGGGCAGCCTCGTGGAGGGGTGTGAAAGCCCATTTGTCTGTAGCATTCACACACGTATTGTACTTGATCAGTAGGGCTGCAATGTCCACATGCTGTGGGGAGGAGAGGCAACAGATGAAGTGTCAGTGTCAGTCTCTGATCCAGAAAAAGATTTAAATTATGTTAAATGAAAGAATTTCCTGTGGCTTTAAGGATTTTCAATGTATATATCAAACTCCACGTGATCTGTATTTGTATTTCGAAACGCGTTTTTGTTTATGTTGTTGAGACTAACCCCATAAGAAGCAGCATTATGAAGAGGGATAAGGCCTCCTTTGTCCTGGGCGTTGACATCAGCCCCATGCTCCAGCAGATACTCTGCCACCTCGAGGTTGTTGTAGCCAGCTGTGGAGAAGGAACAGCAATCAGAGCATTTTTATTTCTCTTTTCAAAAACATATGTTCTGTATATGTTTTAAATGTTCTTTATTTAATGAGGTAGTCTCTTGCAAGAGACCTGAACATAGAAGATAAAGACAAAATCAAACAACCACAGAAATCAGAAAAATGCCGCAAATGTCTGACTTTCCAATATTTCAATAGGGCACCAGATGTATGGTCTAAAATCCTTCAACTTAAATGCCATATCAGGAGTGTGTGTTAGTATTTGTATTTGGTACAAAGACAACAAAACCATTCACACATTAAAGCTATTAGTATTGTTTACCTGCGAGGTGGAGTGGTGTGGAATTGCGTCCCTGTGTGTCTCTGCAGTTTATATTTTCTGGGGAGCAGAGTTTCTGGACTCGGGCCAGGCAGCCTTTCTTGGCAGCGTCCAGCAGGGCTGCATCCCCCCTCAGCAGGTCCTGGATGTCTGTGTCTCCATCTTTCACCATGTCCAGTGGCATGTTGCCATCACGGTTCTTCTTGGAGGGGTCGGCTCCGTGCTGAAAATGTCAGAAATGTCATCATCAGAACAATCACTGCCAGAGCACACAAATTATAACAATACTTGTGCCAGATCACAATAGTGGATCCTCACTTTGAGCAGCAGCTTGCAGATCTCATATTTGCCTTTGGCTGCAGCCTCGTGAAGCGGGGTGAACTTCCACAGGTCAGCCACGTTGACTGAAGCTCCATGTCTGACCAGCAGCTCAGCCACCTCATAGTGACCGTAGGAGCATGCGTTGTGGAGAGGGACCAGACCACTGTTGGAAAAACAGAAGTGGAAAATCTTCACACCAGAAGGATAAGGTGTTATGCACCTACTTAAAACTTTGTATTTGTTTCTGATGCAAAATCAACTCAAACATTTAAAATGGTACAAAGATGCAGGAATGGGTCATCAATGTACTGACATACATGGCTTGCAGAAAATTAGAAAAAGCATTCTTAGCATTCTTAGCTCTAAAAAAATATATATACACACACACACACACACACACATATACACACACACACACACACACACATATATATATATATATATCAATAGGTAAGATGGTAGTAGAAGAACTCACCCCTTGTCTTTGGCATGGACATCAGCTCCATGGTGCAGCAGATATTCAACTACAGCCACTCTGTTGTAACCAGCTGCAAAGTGGAGAGGAGTGGAATGGCGGCCCTCCAAGTCTCTGCAGTTTACATTCTGAGGGGTGCAAAGTTGCTGCCATACACAGAGACAATGTGATAATTAGCAGCTCAACTGAGTGATATCTTAACGGAATTACAAGATAATTAAAGCCAACCCTCCATAGTAATTTCTAAACCACTGCTACTAGTGAGCATGTGAAATTCCAATACTACAAATTGTTTCTGAAACCAAAAAACAGGTCAGACATAGTGATGATTTTGTCACAATAATGTGAAAGTAGTTTTGCTGCCAAAATCAGCAAGTGAAATCATCTCTGAACAAATAAAACTGTACCCACTACTATAGAAAAAACTGTGAACTTACTTGCACTGTGTCCAGATCCCCTGCTTTGGCTGCCTCCAGAAATCTGTAGTCCACGTCAGAATTACGTGTGGGAATATTTTCTGGAGCAAGAAAAAAAGGAAGGACATATGAATACATATGAGAATCATGTGATCAATCTGGTACATCTCTCTGAAGACACATTTGTAAAAGCATTGCCACATACGTTCTCGTACTAAAAATCAAACCTAAAAGCAAACCATGTCAAACAGTTGTAAGTGCAGTGGGTCAGGTTACCATTAAGAATCTGTTGTACAGCCTCGTTGCCCATCTGGGCAGCAGTGAAACCCTGCAGAGATACGATGGAGGGGTCGGCCCCGTAGCTCAGCAACAGCTTGCACGTCTGGATGTGACCAGCCAGTGCGGCTCTATGAAGAGCTGTCTGACCTAGTGTGTCCACAGCATTTACCTAGAGTCAGAGGAGGTGGAGTTAAGCTACAGGGAAAGATTTCTAAAAGACACACATTTCTACACACTTTCCAAAAAGGCTGCACAGAATGAATATGTAAAAGGTAAGCAAGACAACACACCTTTGCTCCATGTTTCTGCAGCACCTCCAGTATATCGTTGTGAGCTCTCTCTGCAGCAACATGCAACGGAGTCATAAAGCTAGAAGACACCACAGACAGGAAGTTACTGTTTATGACCAAGGCTGTGCTAATGGATACCTTTTTTGTTTGTTTTTTAAACCACAATCTTTTCCCTTCCTACTATGCTTACACATACAGTAAAATTTATCTTGTTGCTATTTGTTCTTTTTTTTTTTTTCAAAGATTTTACTGTATAATACAAAAACTAAATGTTATGAACTCACTCTTTGTTCTTCTCATTGATGTTGGCACCTTTACGAAGCAACAACTCAGTCACCTGCTTCCTCTTAGGGTGGGGGGAAGCCACAGCACAGTGCTGAAACACAAAGCAACATTTGATTAGTGTACTGGAATTTGTTAACAATAAGGAAGCTCTATTAGCATTGCAGTGATTTAAATTTCAAAGCTTCACTCAAAAGTGAAATTGATCTTGAGCCCCAACATGAGTATTAAGGCTTGGTTCTGACCAGAGCTGTCTCGTTTGTCTGAGGATGTTTGAAGCTGATGATCTCCAGAGCCAACGTCTTCTTCACTTTGGCCATATCTGCCTCCCGGGCTGCTTGCAGCAGCGAGTGACCTTTGAACTCATCTACATGGAAGAGAAAAAGGCCATTATTTGATGGTATGATTTTTTTGAATGCAGTTTGAGTGATGTCAGCCTGCTTATTTGAGTGTAGTAATGCATTTTGCAAAGAAAATGGTTAGGCTGATTTGAGTTTTTGAAGGCTTATATCAACATTTCTGAACTGCCAATATCAAAGCCAACAGCTGTTGCTTATGGACTGAGCCTATAATATAAGTATATTGTATCTGTGAGTGTTCTCCAAAAAATGTCATTCAACCATCATGTGTGTGTGTGTATGTTTACAGTGTTACAATGAGAGAGAACTTACAGGTGAGCCTTTCTTTAAGCTCTGGGGTGGGGGCCATGTCCACGGCACTCTTGCTGTGACAGTTCAGCAGGGTGGGATCAGCCCCGTGGCTCAGCAACAGAGAACAGACCTCCACTCGGTTCTTGGATGCTGCCTCGTGGAGAGGAGTGAACTGCCACAAGTCCATGGCGTTCACACAGGCTCCGTGCTGCAGAGAGAACAGCACATTAGAGCATAGATTATTATGCACAGGACAATGAAGAAATTTGTTTGCTGTCCAATATCTGGAATGATCAAGATGTGTATAAAAATATAGATTGGAGAGCATTTATAAATTGAGATTTTAATCCCTGGTTTAAGCAGTGACAATATAGTTTTCTTTAAAACATAACACAAACACTACTATGTGTTGTTTTTTAGTCAACAATCGAGGTATGTTTATACTCAGTGTTTCTAAAACACACTGTATATATGCCTAAGGCCTGATAAATGTGTTTAATGTAACCTGCCAGTAAATACACTTGACAGCATTTCCAAAAAGTGTGACAAAGTTACTGACTGAACGATCACAAAATGCTACCTCCCACACCGTTCAGAAAGGAACAGTTTCTAAGCCCCAGTCCCCGGATGGAGTACTCTATGTCATGGTCAAGTCTTTAAATATACTTTTTTGATTAAATTAAAGGGTATCTGTACTTTTATCAAAGATCAAAGCTATCCAAATTTGTCTTACCGCTCCTCCTTTCCCACAGTATGGGTAACTTCTGTAAATTGACACACCGCCAACAAGTGAGAAAATTAAATATTATGGGACTATGGCAGCAGTAAACACCAATGTACATAAGCTGTGTTCAACTGTGTCCGTAACCAAGGTGAAGTTTGACTTTACTGTACTGAACAACCATGAAATGGCAAGCACATAAAATTAAGAGACTTTTTGTGAGTCTTACTTTAAGCAGAAGCTCAGTGACCTCAAAGTGACCATAGGAACAAGCATTGTGAAGAGGAACCAGGCCACTGCAGGGACAAGACAGTCAGGTTAATGTCAATTAAAATGACTGAATGACACAATTTAGTTCCTCAGGCGTCCACAAAGCCTCACCCTTTGTCCTTTGCGTGAACATCAGCTCCATGCTGTAGAAGGAGCTGAACGATGCGGACCCGGTTGTAGCCGGCAGCCAGGTGGAGGGGCGTCGACTGTAAGAGAGGACAGCTTGTTAGCACGTGCAGATCGCTGGCTGCTTTGAGAGTGTACTGCCTTCGATGGCCACGGGAGCAAGCGGCTGATTAGGGCCAGAAGCAATGTGCTATGGCAGGCTATGCTCGGTGAGTTGCAGATGAATGGAGGATACGATGCAAGATCAATGGAGTTTGTAGGCAAATCCAGCAACAAAACACTCATTTGCTGTCCATATTGTGTCTGACCTGAGTGAGTGACGACAAGGAACTTTAACATCATTACTCATCTACCTCGACTCCTATTTGAAAAGATCAAGGAAATAAAATATTCTTCCAGGGTTTAGAGGTTTAAAGAGAAATTTTATGTTGCGAGCCGGCAAGAAAGAACCCACTAGTGCGAGTGTTAGAGTGTTAAATTCAAAATGGCTGGGAAGGAATTATGGTTGGGATACAATAGCCTGTTCAATTTTTATCTTCCAGTTAGTAAAATTCCTCAAGTTTAAGCTCCTAGTCTTTTGCATTTTTATCAAGAGTAGAAGTAGGTAGTTATCTGGCTAAACAAAAAATATATCTGGCAAATATTCACTTTGAATGCCAGTTTTTCGCCTTTAAAGACATTTATGTATAATGTTACATAAAATTCTTGAATTTTGGTAAATAGATTTAATTAGAATTTAGGTTTCATAAGTGGATTTAATACTGGATTCGAGTTTGATAAAATGCTACTGAACCCCAACCGTAATAGGATGCGATGAAGCCACAATAAGCAGGTTAAGTGTTAAGCTATTAGAGGATCAAATCAAATAGCTTTATGTCAGCCAAGAAAAATAAAACATTAGTCTAAGCAAAGCTGCAAATCCAAACTTCAGTGGCATTTGTTCTCTATTCAAAAAGTCTAGCTCAGGTCAAGCTTACAATCAAAAAGAGGGGACATCATTCATTTCAATTTCCATGCAGTTATATTAATGTAAAACCCAGAAAGCAAACTGTTAGATCTGAAGATGTGACAAAATCAGATAGATGAGAGAGCCTAATCATGGAGGCAGCATTCAGTGTGGGATGACACGAGCAATCAAAAGCAACCAGAAGTCATTACTATGGAGGGTAGCATAGCACTAGAATGACAGGTGAAATGTTGTCCATTCATAAATGCATATCAACTGATTCAATGGGGAACGTGAAGTAGATACAAATTTCACAGACATATATTCAGGATTCGCTTGACAAAATGCAGAGGGGCAGGCCGTCAGGCATGCATGAGTGATCATCATCCAAAAAACAAAATAAATGAGTAAATCAAAAGCCAGATCAGATACTGACTGAAGAGCAAGTGATTGAAAGTTGGAGAAGTGTGGGTGAGTGTGCAGAGGAGAGGACAGACGCTGAAGAAAGCAGGCAGTGGACATTTTGAGCTCCTCTGCAAATCCAAAAAGATGAGTCGTCACCATGACACCAACCCAACTCACTCGCTAACTCACTCACATGCCACACACACACATACACGCTTACACATATACACACAGAGGAGCATCAGGGTAGGATACGTGAGTGACCCGTACACCCAGGTCCATGATGTGCAATTAACAAGTGACAGCCAGCTTATTGGTCAAATAAAAACAATGGATTAAAGGAATAAAACAAACAAAAAAAGATCACAACAGTGCATCAATCAAGTGGCCGTTATCAAGGTCAACTTACCAGCATTTTTTGGGATGTTGACTGATCGACAAATGTTGCCAGAGTCACACGGAAAACAAAACGAAACAAAAATTACAAAATGACAGTATCTTTTCACAGCAATTCTTTTCTCCCTTCCTAAGTCAATGACACACAAGCTCTAGTTATAAATCACTGTTTGATCCATCAAACATGGTTTGAAATGAAATGTGACACCAGGCCAGAGAGGGTAAATAGCTGGAGGGCAAGCATGACTTCTCCTCCTCAGTTTTCTCTATGGCTTTGTGAAAAGGCAAGGACTGGTTAATGGTACCCGGCCAAACCTACACTGGCACACTGGCTTAGGTCATGCAACTCTAAATATATTGCAAAGGAGGCAGGGAGGGAGTAATACTTTAACTGCTGTTGAGGAAAATGTGGTTAGGAATGAATGAAATAAGCTGATGCTAATAAACTGTTAGGGCACAATGCAGTTTCATGGCATAATGGAGCTGGTGATTATGTTTTTTGTGACATTCACAAAAATAAGATGATAATTTTGCCAGATAAGACAAGAAATACTCCAAGAATTTCTATGAAAAGTAATGCGTGACGTACAAAAGGAAAAAAAAAAAAGAAAAAAGAAAAAGCACACAAAAGGTGTGTTGCACGTGACATGGGACTGAAATGCAAAAAACACCTAAATTACCAATGGTAAATGCTAATGTCAGAGAATAACTGCAAAGTGCATTCTATAAAAAGTGCTTGTTTGTTTAATTATCCTTCTAGTCCACCTCCCATTGAAGCCAAAAAAAGAAAGAAACCCCCACAAAATTAAGGCCAAAAATTATGGAAAAAAAAGAAAAACCCCATTAATGTTCACACTGTAAACAAGTTACACTAACATGGGTTGAGTTCAGAGGAGACACAAGAAGAGACACAGAAAAATAAACTACAAAAATAAACAACTACAGAAATGGATTGAAAGACGGTTCTCTCATCTGCGAGGACGCTTGTGTGTCTAAATAGATTTCAAGCTTACAAATGGCTTTGCTCCAGCATCTGGCATGGAAAAGTGATTATGGGGAAGAAGAGAAAGATATTCTTGTCTAGACACCTGATCCAAACATACTGAAAAACATTTAACAAAAACACTTCACTATAAATAAAGGATTGGTCTGTCTTCCTTTTGCTCCAGAAAAAACAAAACAAAAATATAACAAAAATGAAAACAAAGCTGAGAAATTAAAAGCCGTATCTCCACACACCATAGACGATAAAGAGGTTGGTAAAGTGAAAGTTGAGATATTATGACAGGAGCAAATGGAGGAGCAAATGAGAGTCACACATGCATAATTAGAGAAAGAAAAACATCTACAGTGATCCCCATTAACAGCCTCCCACAATTATCTGCACCCCATTATGCACCACACAAACTAATCCAGCCATAATCAGACTACTCACTCACTGTCTGACTCAAACAACTTCTTGCTATTTCTTAAAATAAGGTATATGACTTTGCAACCCTGCACAACATGTTGTATCAATGGTGTTATGAAATACATCTGTCTGGTATGATAAATTGTGGTACTAGTGGCTCATTTACCTTGCGGCCATCGCTGGCATGACAGTTGACATTTAATGGAGTCAGCAGAGCCATCAGCTTTTCTTCATTTCCACTCCTGTAATTACATGTAAAAGACTGTTGTCATTAAGTTTACCCCATCAAAATCACTGTTCCCCAGGATTTAAGTGGAGAAAGTGAATTCCATAACACAAATGCCATTTCACAGATGATAAGAGTGGAACAGTGGATGAAACTAAGTGCTACTTTTTGTTACTCTCATGTTTTTAATTGTGTTTTAACCTTAACCACTTCATGTTATAGTCACAAACACAGCTAAGAAACGTCCTCTCTTAGAGTTCAGTTAAACATAAACCCGATGAGCAGAAAACAATGCAGCTGTTTGACTCTACAGGACTCAACAGGAAATGTGAGTAATGACCAGTCAGACTGATACACACCTTGCTGCTTCCAGAAGTTCATCCTTCTTGTATTCACCTGGATGAATATAAACATGCAGATTAGAGCTAGGCATGACAACCACTTTGCTCAAATATTAGCATGTGATGTAACTTTTTATGGTGTGTAAACTGTCACTGCCCATGTTTGTTTGTAGATGGATGTACTCTGTGGTTTGTGGCAATCAATCCATGCCAGGGGACAACCAGAACTAAGTCTGCTAGCCTTTACACTTTGTTCAGGTGGAAAAATTGATAAAGAGAAGATGCATTAGAGGCTTCTGACAAAACACCTTGCTGCAGTTATATCCATCGGCTCCACTGACACCCAAAAACAAGAATAAAACAGAGCAGGTGGTCAGATAACCTGGTGGTCAGGCTTAGCTTAAAATGTGGCTGCAAAATGTCTGGTTCAATGTAATGTAATTACTGATGTCAGGTCAGTATCATGTGCACCTTCTCTCGTATGAATGCGACTTATCTGACCATTACATTTTGAGTGCTGCTTACATTTAATGATGATAATCTGCAAACTGAAGCTTTATATAGTCTGGTACTCATATGTCACCATCTGTAAAGGTGCAAGTTAAATGTTGAAAATGTAAATGTGAGAGATAGGCAGCTGAGAGGGACTGACCAGTGAGAACAGCCTTGGCTGAAGGGTCTGCTAGATCCAAAGCGGATTTGCCATCAGTGTTGCGGATGTTTGGATCAGCTCCATGTTGGAGTAGCACTGAGTGAGAGAGGCACAGATAATTAAAAAAAAAATACATTAGGTTGTTACACAGCAAAGAGGTTGGTAGACAAACCGTCTGGTTGGCTGCTCAGTTTAATTCCTATCCTGGCACCACCACTCACATACTTGAAAAACCCTTGACTAAAAATCTTTTGTCGAGAACCTTGTCTAATTGCAACTAATGACACAGAAGACTAAAACAGTGGCAAAACATATTCATTAAAGATTTGCTGAATTGCCCATGCTTGAACATGATCATCAGGAATCCTTACCAATGCACACATCTATCTTTCCCTTGATGGCAGCTTCATGCAGTGGAGTGTAGTTCCAGTTATCTCTGGCGTTGGGGTCTGCACCCTGACACAAGAGGAGGCTGACTACTTCTGCATGGCCAAAAGAGCAGGCATTATGCAGGGGTATGAGTCCTCCATCATCCCTGGCATGAACATTGGCCCCTGTCTGCAAGAGGTGCTCCACCACATCTTTCCTGCCAAAACCTGAAAGAGGATTACAATGCATTTAAATTTAGCTTTTCCTCAATGTCAAGTTAGGAGTGATGCACATAACTACAGGAGCTAAACCATTTAAAACGGCTTCAGAATAATCACAACTGTCAGTGTCGGGTTAAAAAATACCCACAAAAATAAATATTTGTTACTAAGTTATGAACTATTATTCTTATTGAAACACCACAGCACCATTCTCCTGGACACAATTTATTTGACAGGTGAGTTTGCATTTATTTTACCCAGCAGAACTTATGTAAACGCTAACTGGATACATAAAAACTGTTTGTGCTGCACATCTTGCTGATATTATACATGAAATAACAATTTCCTTATTTTTTTTATATTTTTTTTTACCAGATTAAAGAAAGATTCGGTTTTTGTTTTCTCGCTTTACGTTATGAGGGAATTTCGAGAAATGTTCACGATTTTCCATTTGATAGTCAAACTGGAGAGCGTCAAATTAGCTGGTTAGCATTGCCAGGCTAACAATTAAGACGTTGTAAACTGTAGGTAAATTTCACATTATTGGTAGGGTAAACAACAAAAAAAGATGTTATCAGTAAACACGTCGATAAAAACACAACAACGTTAGCTAACTAGCCGTCACAGCATTTTTAGCTACGAAAACATAACGCTACTGTATCATTAGCTTAGCTCATCGTTACCCGCAGCGAAATGAAGGGGAGTTGATTTTCGACCAGCCATGTCCTTCGCGTTTACGTTCACCGAATCGACAAGTCTCTTTACTCTGGACACATCTCCGTTACGACAGGCCTCGAACAACTCCCTGAACGCCCCGCCGATGCCGCTGCTACCGTCCGTGGGACTGGTAGCTCCAGAGCCGGGGCTGGAAACGCTGCTGCTGCCGCCGCCAGAGGTTGTCGTGGTGGAGCTTGCACTGCTCGCTAGGACCGGGGCTGGTAGGTCCGGGGAGGCCAGGACCATGTCAATCCCTCCGCTGCATTCCCTTTCATTCTCCGGGCTTCCTACGGCCGAGGTCAGTAGAGCCATCGGCGGAGAGGCCGGAGGAGCGCCCGAAATAGAGCTGTTTCTTGGCGGAGATTGTAAGGTACTCTGCTGTTGTTGCTGCTGCGAAGAGCGACGAGACACCGCCATTACAGCAGCTCTCAGGCGACAATAAGAGCTGGTCCTCCTTTCCGGTGAAAGTGGTCGTGTTTCCTGTCAGCTGTTTACCCTCGGTGGAGGCAGGCTGCGGAGAAATCCTGGATTTTAATCTGTTTGCAAACAGGTCCACACTATTGAGTTATGTATCCGCGTTGCCATGTTTAATATGTGCCAGATCTGGACAACATTGATTTAATTTAGTCTTTTCTTCAACACTCCATGGTTCACGTTTTTTTATTCTTTCATCTTTCTCCTCCTCCTCCACAAACACGCAAGACCATCTCAGAAATCATTCAGTAAACTGACTGACAACTGACTTGAAATCACAACAATAGTCAAATGGGCCAAGAAACACAAGCAGTCGTATGATGAGACATCATCACCTGTTCTGTTTCGAGCTCCAGCTGCTGGTGCTTCAAATACAGGTCATGTCTCTTCTGAAGTATACGCTCAGTCAATTTCCTGCTCTTCTGTTGGAGAGACAATTGTAAGTTTCATAATCAAGTTAGTTCTAAAAGCTCACTCACCGCTTTCACTGTGATTTCAGTAAGACCTGAAATGTCTGTTGAACCAACATGGTAAAAATGTCTGAGCTGTGCTAAGTGCTGCAGATCAAATCTGAACCAAAAACAAGCTCTACAAGATAAATTTATATATATGTATGTATATATATTTTTAATGGTCAAAATGTCACTAGTATATTAATGACATATCCAGTTTGCTGCATTATACTTGATGCCTATTTGTGTACAGTATTATCACACCTAAACCAAGATAATGATGCACAAAGTAACTAAGATGAAACACAGCAGTGAACCTTCAGTCTCTTGGCCATGGCCATTTGTTCCTCTGCACAGCTTTTGCCATCCTCTTGTCCAGTCGTTCATTTGTTTCCTTTGCAACTTCAAGTTCTGTCTATCAAATGGCAACAAACAATGGCATATTAAACAAGAGCCACCTGGGAAAAAAAACTCGTACTTCATTCTTTTATGAGCACTTTGCTATTTGTGGAATTTTATTTAATGTCAAAGTTGAGTAGAGTCACTGGGAAAAAGCGGTGTGTGGATAAATGTATTTTCTTGTCCTTTATTGTGACAGGACCGTCATGATTCTTTAACGTCTCTTACCTTTAGCTTTAATCTGCCCATGTTCGCATAATCTGTATATCTAATGTTTAACGAGTAGTTGAGACTGCCTCAATCTCCTTTAAAGCAGCTGCGCTGCAATTTTTCATTCCCACTTTAATCGCCTTGAGCTCAGCTTGTTTTAATCTTGGACTCTCCATATATGATTTTTATTTTGCTCATATATTGGGCCTTCATTTCTATTTGAATAGAAACAGAGCAAAATCACAGTTTACAGAGTTTATGATAGAACTTTTTTTGTCATCAGCTAAGAGATGGACGCAAGTTTATTTACCTTCAATTTGTGTTTTGTAGCTCTCCTTTAGTTCCCTTCATTGTGATGTTTCTGTTAATAAATAAAAAGGTGACAGGTCTTTATTACAGATGCTGGGACAGCTGGAGAGCTAACAGTGTATAAAATAAACTGTACTCATGTGCTCACACCTGCTTGAGCTCTCTAATGTAGATTTCTGTGTAGGACTTTTCCTCTCCCATGTCCACCTTTAAACTGTGCATTTTCTTCTGAAGCTTGACCTCTGACTCCACATGACGTAAATGACATACAAAGAAATCATTTTTGAGAGGCACAGAGATGAGGAAAGAGTCTTGTTTATCTCAAGGTGATGCTTGTTGATGATGATGATGATGATGATGTTGCTATTGTTTTCTTTCTGTGAGGGCTGGAAATTGCTTGAAGGGGACCTGCACGCTGATTATGCATGTATAACAAGGTATGGCTATTAAATAATGAGATTGCGTATGATAATAAAACCACAAGGTTCACAGTCACACTGAGTGTTATATATTAAAGGTTTGGTATTCACACACTCACTGCTAGCTACTGATTAAAGTGCACTTGTTTTTGCTAAGGCATTGGAAAATGATGAGCTTACAAGTTGAGCAACGCATTAACAACACATTTTTGGTGAAACTGAACAAAACAGCAGCTGAATCTTTTCGTACATTAAATGGGGAACACAGCATTTCACGTGCACGTGTGTTTGAATGGCTCAAAAGATTTAGTGAAGGTAGAGAGGATGTCCAAGACGATGAACGTTCTGGGCGCTCATGCACAACAAAAACTTTTAAAAACATTCAACAAATTGAACAAATCATTAAAAATCATCAATGACTCAGTATAAGAATGAGAGCAGAAATGGTCTCCATTGATAAAGAGACAGTTCGACAAATTTTGCATGAAAATTTGAACATGACAAAAGTGTGTGCCAAAGTTGTCCTAAAACTTCTTTCCTGACCAAAAGGAAAAGCATTCTGGCCCAGAAACAAATCACAGTGCTTGATCAGCCTCCCTATTCACCTGATCTAGCACTATGTGACTTTTTCCTTTCTCCTAAGATCAAATCTGTTCTCAAAGGAACATGTTTTCAGTCTGTGATAACTGTCTGAAGAAGACTTACTGCTGTTTTTTTTAAAGTTATTTTTTTGGGCTTTTTCACCTTTATTGCCAGGACAGTGGAAAGGAGACAGGAAACAGGGAGAGAGAGTGAGGGAATGACACGCAGTAAAGATCCGGCCAGACCAGGAGTCAATCCGGGGACCAGCTGTTCAGAGCACTTAGGCCCAACCATTCAGCTATGGGGGCACCCCTATTGCACTGTTTTGAGCAGTGGAAGACCTGAATGCAGTGGTGTGTTGATGCAGAAGAGGAGTGTGTTGAAGGAGAAAGACAATGAAAAATGTTTATGATCAATAACATTGTATTACAGCATTAGTCTCGTTATTTAATAGCTATACCTTGTATATTACATATGTTTTTGAATTTGCATTTAAAGGAAGTTAAACAATTTGGAAAACAATTTGTTCATCAAGAAATCCTTTTTTGTTTAGAAACTTCACAATTTGGAAGAATTCTTAAAGTTGTCCCAGGATCTTTGGGTCCTGTCCATCTCAAACTACAAATACCACTTCTGCTTAAATGTATAGTATATAATATTTCTATAGTGC
Source organism: Lates calcarifer (assembly GCF_001640805.2). NCBI lineage: Eukaryota > Metazoa > Chordata > Actinopteri > Centropomidae > Lates > Lates calcarifer. The sequence goes on from NC_066845.1 coordinate 17,695,875, forward strand.
GTTCATATCAAGGTGTTGTGATGTGTGTCCTGCAAACATCATGTCTTGTATTTGAAATTATGGAACTTTGTTTGGCCAAATGATTATGAAGACACCTTAGATTGATAATGATGACACTTGTCTTTTATTGAAGCCCAACTCACTTATACAAACCTTATCTGTACATTTATAAGTATCATGGACATGCAAAAAGATAAACTCTGGGATTTAACTTGTAAACTTGTATAAACCTGTACAGGATTATAAATAATCTGTCACAGTAGAAGGATCTGAACGTCTTTTTTATTATGCCACAAGAATGGTGGCAAAATAACACTGAAAACTCAAAAGTCACAACTTTGCAAAGCACTCACTTCCAACTTAACTGTTTAACATTTTGTTTCACTAGACTTGAAACTAAAATGTGCTTATAGTAATACACCGATAAGCCACAACATTAAAACCACCGGTGATGCCACAATACGTTTTTTTGTTTTTAAAAATAAAGGCGTGAGTTGTGAAGAAAAAAAAACATCAGTAGTATTAAAGACTTGATCCATATGAGAATCCCCAGTAGAATTCAACACTATAGTTTAAGTTATAAGTGCCACATGTCAAAATCCCTCATTAATTAAAATGAGCTGTTTGTCATTCTGGTCATTCAGTAGTGTCTTTTCATCACAACTGGTTTTGCTGTGATCTGAGCAGTTTGTTTGTGGCAGAAACTGGTGCCGCTCAAAGGAAAAAGAGCTTGTCTGACAGCTGGACGGCTGGCTCTGAGTGCAGGTACTGGCCAGACAGGAAAGCCAGTTTGTGGGCATATTTGCATGGTGCTGGAACACGAATGGTGCCTGGCCAGTTCCAGTACAAATGGCACATCTTGAATGTCAGCCTGGTGTGGGAACAAAACAACTGTATTACGATTTTTCTGGAAGCTTCTCATTTTCATTGGCCTGATGACATACCAAAACAAAACAAAAACAAGCATGCGACAGGAGAAGTTGCAATTCCTCATGAAAAATGTGCATCTTAAGGAAAACACATTGACAGGTTTAGTTCTAAATTGGTATAATCTGTTAATGTTGCCGCTGCCAGTTCTTTTCTTCTCTGTTCAATGATAGTGAAATATATATTCTTTACCTTTGCAAATGGTCTGGTGTGAGGTTTGCTGTGTTGTACAAAGAGATGTAATGTGTAGGGAGTCCACAGCCCTGGCGAATGTGATGTGCCATCAGATAGAAGTCCACCCTGAATGAGGAAAATCACCTTAAAGTCAGAAATGTTAACTAGCCAACATCAGATACAGTCTCTCTGATGGTTTCCTTATCAATGCACATATTTACTACTGTTGCCAGGAGATGGGATTTCTGTCTTTCTGATATACACAGGTAAACACCAGCTCCCCTCTTCCACTACTCTGTCATGTTGAGTTGCTTATGATCTTCATCTCTCCCATCTTCCTCATGTATGGATGGCAATATTTTCATAGAATGCTAACATGAATTTATTCCTGTAGTAACTGTACCACAGTTAAACTGGAGCCATCACAGATTATTGTGTTCAGGCGTACTTTTGTGGTTTCTTGGGCTGCATTGTTCACAAAGTTTACGTTGACAAATTTTCTTCTCATCTAAACTGCCTATTATAACAGAGAGGGGCCCATAATTGGCTGAAAACAACACTGCATTAAGAAATGAAGCTTTCTCAAATGATTTTAACAAAAACCACTGCTTTTGCACACTCAGTTTTTCTAGGGAGGTATACAGGAAAAACAAAAACAACATGTTGCCATTTTGCAAAGAAGTTAATCATAGCTCTTTTCCTTTCTTTTTTTAAATTTTTTTAACCAAAAGCAGTTTAATGTGCATTTTGGCCAACTGGCCAATCCGATACAGGCACAGAAATTACTCGCTAATGCTAATTTTACTTCTTACCCCACAATAGGAGCTTAGAAAGTTGTTGCTGACAGCTCGTTCACTTTGATAGACTAAGACTGACCATTCTCTCTGAGTGAGGGTGTGATCCAGAACAGTTCCAGGTGGAGGAGTACCAATGCTGTTTGAAGTCCAGGAGTAGAGGGTGGTGCTGATGCGTTTTTGGACCACAATGAAGACCAGCTTGGGCTCATAGCCAGGGAATGTCTCAAAACATTTGATTAACTGTGGGATCTCGTACTGCTCCACCATCTTCAGCTGGCCATCTGACACTCCATCCCGATACACCACAATTTTCTCAGGCAAGTTGTGGTTCACCTATACAGATGGACATATACAAGTGTTATATCAGATCACTGAAGACAGTGAAGTCTTAGTTTGTTAGCTGTGGTTTAGGAAGAGTGGTCACTGCACTGCAAGACATCTTTGTAACATATACTCGTAGTATTGACCTCGTAGTACTTCTGCAGTGCAGCCAGTAAGCACACTCTGAAGCCATTGATTAGTTCTTCATTGGGTGTTTGGAAAGTTACTCTGGAGTACCAGCGTGTCAGTGAGCTGGAGAAGAAAACATCAAATGTAATCACCACTATTAGAAGAGATTTTTGCCAGTGTTGCAATAAAAAAGTCAAATGGGTGGTTATTCTATAAAACAACAGAAACAATTCAATCGATACAAGGTCCAAAAGTGGAGAGAAAAGAGAAGGTTCACCTGTTCACACTTGCGACAAAGCCCATGACTGACTGATGCGCCTTGCTGGTGTTGTGGTGGACATCAACGCCAACCACCATCAAGTGTTTCTACTCAAGTGAGATAGTAGTTTGTTATTTCCCCACTGAAGTCATATTACAGCCTCTTATTTTTACACCAATCACCACATCTGTGTAATTGTGTTCCAGTGGTACTGTGGTATCAATTTTACAGTACCCACCAAGATGTTTTCCCCTAACCGTTCAGGCCCAGTGGATGAGCTGTTATGTTCCTGCTCTTGGAAGACACCAGACTCACCAGAGGGACGCTGACTGTCCACAGCTCTCCTCCTAACTTGCTGTTGATCTGCAGGAGTATCTTTTGGGCAACACTCTTCAATTTCTGTTGCTGGGAAATTGTCCGGATATTGATGACCTGATAACAAATGAAAAAATTTGGTAGTAAATATTTTCAAATAAGACATAATTTCACCAACAATTCCAAACTATACACCGTTTTCACTGACTCTAATGCACTTAGAGAAACTACACAAACCTGGGATGGGATTGGACTTTTAATGCAGCAAAGCTTCTTGATGGCACTGTAGAGGTCGTCTCTGTTGCCAACAATGATGCACACTATGAGCTGCATGTTGGGCTGCAAACAGATGAGAAACAGAACATGCACATAAGATGGATCCAACTGCACTGAAGGCCTGCTTCAGTGCTACCACACACAGTCAACATTTCTACATGGGCAAAAACTTGTTGCTGTTCAAATTTCATGACAGCCTTCAACAGTAATGACAAAGAAAGACAAAGGGATACTTGTGTGTCATATAAGTGATGTCACATGAGGATAGGTATGTACTGTGTATCATGTCAGTGCAGTTTGTACTAAATGGGCTAAAACATGCAAAACTATTCAGGACTTGACAGTTCACAGTTGCTCAAGTTGCCCCAGGCAACCAGACAGGAACCACTGTCAGTCATTTTGTGGTCTTGTTTCTGCAGCAATCAGGGCATGTTCAATGCAGGAGGGCATTTGTACGTATCTTATCACTAATTCATAATCTATAATTTCCACTGGACAAACATTTGCAGAAGGAATGTTGAGTACTCTTCATTTATGATGCAAACTCTGAGGTTCAAATGTCTTTACTTAAGTATAATGCTGATCATATTTTAAGACATGGCGAATGAAATGAAATGCAGAAATGAAATACCCACACTTGCACATGTGTGTCGCTCTTTTGCAGTAAATTGGCATACAGCAAAAGATCATTATCACTTCTTAAAGCTGCATTTTACAAGACATAACTTTTTAGTTGCTTAATACAAGAAGTGAATCCTTATCTTTAAGTAGTATTACAGTCTAAATTTTACTGTCATACTTCACTGGTGAGCTGAGAGTGGATGCTCTTGACATAAGTCTCAGTACGATCGTCCCTCAGCTCCACTCGAATGGGTCGCTCCAGTCGAACCCCAATAGGCCCGGCCACCTTTTTAAAAGTGGAAACCAGCTCCTCAGCCTGCTCTGCACAGCGGCGAGGGTAGAAGACGGCCCAGATGTTCAAAGGGATCTAAAAGTAACATGGGTCAGTTGTGGTAGAAACAAAGTAATACACTGATGCTTGAGGTGGGCAGATAGCAACTGTGGTCATTATAACTGCAGACAGAAAATGCTAATGATGTATATCACGATATAACTTTTCCTTGATATTTAAGACATAGTCAATAACAACGTCAATAGAACTCATTCTACCTGTGTTTTGACAGTACAAAAAGCAAGTGATAATGAGAATAGCGCAGAGCCGAACCAATCGTGGCTGGAACAGAGTTATAAGCACATCAGGTTGCACAGCACAAAGCGCAGGAGTAACACAGGGATTGCACACGTGCTAATGTTTTGGATACTGCAGCCATGCACAGCAGTACGTTAGGAGTGGGAGCGAGATAAAAACAAAAATAACAGAAAATGTTCACAAAAACTCGAGAGACAGCGTTACTGAAGAAGACACCCCGACACAGCCCCGAAAGACAGAGGACTGACAGGTACAGAGACCTGGTAGACACAGCTGATAAAAACTCTGTGGGATTTGGAATTTGCCCCAGTAGAAAATACAAATACAAATCTGGCTTAATGTTAGCTAGTTCATTTGCTCTCTTTGTCTCTTCTATCTTGGCCACCACTATAAAATGTATGTATCAGAAACACTGCAGACATATAGTTGGTGTCTTGGTCATAGCTCAGTTATCTCAGCCAGTTTTAACTAGTCATAAAACTGGTAGTTTCCGTTTTAGCTGTGCCTGTTCTTGCTAAATTTAAAAAAAAAAGAAGGAAAAAAAAGTGTGACAACCCAGCCACTGACATTCTGTGAGCTGAATCTTCTGACTGATGCATCAAATAGTTGACATTTAGGCCAGCCATCAACTATAATTGAACAATTAATAGAAACATTATTAAACTTGCAATATGGTCGATGACCACACCTACAAATCATCAATCAACAAACATGCTTGTTTGGTACAGACCCCAGCAAAAATCAAATCATCATAATTTCTGTATATTTTTCAGTGAAAATAAGTTTTAAAAATTCCACTAAAATCATAACACATTTTTCAACTTTTGCACAGGAGATCATAATCTGATTGTTTTTTGCATATTGTTCACCCCTATTATCAACTGTGAAAATGTCACAGGCTGGACAATGTTGCTATCTCACCTCCTCAGTGTTCCAGTGAAAAATCTTTATATTTAACATTAGAGCTAAATTACATTCAGCAAAAAATGAGGAGGCAGCAGCAGAGATTCCTCTCCAACACTCACAGAACTGATTGATGCATCCCTGACAACCTCTCTGGACCAGGATACATCAGCACCAGTGGCAAATGAGGAGGACTGCAGGCAGATGGTTTCAAGGGGCAGAGCTCTACCTTTAACCTGCAAAAGAGTAAACAAATACACCATATACTGTCAAAAAATTAGCAAATTACTAACAAGAAAAATTGGCTCAGGAACACATGGAATATAAAAAGTAAGAGCAAAACAACAAAAGCACATATTAGTACTTGGTTCTAGTGTCTTCCTGCCAACGGTAGTTGATGTTTTTAAATCCCATTTCTCAGGAAGCAGGCTTTCTTTCAGTCAGTTCCCAGCTCAATGACTAGAATGGGCTCTGGGTCTCTGACAAGGATTGGTAATAACACCTTTTAAATAATATAATTTACAGTGACTTTAAAAACCTAATGACTCTTCTTTTATTTCTATTGTGTTATGTGGACTGACATACAAAGGTGGAACATGGCTCAAATTTACCATATCATCAGACTAAAAGGAAGGGGTGTGATATTGGACACTGAATTTATCAAGTTACACTTGTTGCTTCTCTGTCTTGCCCTGTGACAAAACTGTGAAGTGTTTCTCTAAGGTTATACAAATTATTACCATTAGTATCTCTGAGCCAATCTCCAGTCCCCATCGGCTGAGCTCTTTCAGACTCTCAGGGTTGGCTCTGATGTTCTTCAGAAGCTGCTTTATTGAGTGGGTGTGCTGCTCACCGCTCACATTGATGTGCATGGTCAGATCCTAAAATATATGAAAAAGACTATATATTTTCAGACCTGAATCTTGTAAGACCCCTGCTGCTACATCCCAGACCTTATACACTGATAGAATAAGATATGCAAGGTTTGACTGAGACATGATGACAACCAATCTTAATTATCTGCCAACTACGATTCATTTATACCTGGCTAGGTCTTGTGGTTTGACCTTACTCTCTTGATGATTTTGATATGACTTAACTGTTCAGGCCTAGTGGGCATCCAGTTCTAAAGATCAGATTTGACAAATGGATTTACAGTCCATACTATTACTGTCACACAGTCTCTGTCTCTATGGTGTGCAACAATTACATTCTTAAACCCAGTGTTCTGATGGTAACCTTGTATCATGAATCTAACTGAGTTGATAGTCATTACAAACCTGCCTACTTTCAAGACAATATACATTATACATGGTATATTTTTAAAACACCTTGTCTTCCAGTAACAATGTCTACTCTCTAGGACTGCTAGGAAGGAAGGAAGGAAGGAAGGAACAGTGCCTAAAATTGAAAGGTTTAAGATGAGAATGACAGGACAAGAGCATAGTGCTGACACATTAAATTTACCTTCATAGCTCTGAAGTCCTTCCTCATTTTTTCAGGGATTCCTGTCATGAAGGAAAGCTCTGGCACTAAAAGGATCTCTCCAGTAATGATTTGCTGCAAAAAATAAAAAATAAATAAATAAATAAAAAATAAATAAATAAGTTAAGTATTTACTCCTCATATAATATTTTTAATATAATTTCCTCTTACAGTATTATATTATATTAGGATACAACCTACAGTATTAAGTTGCTCAAGAAAAAGCAGAGTGCCTCTCACATGCAAGGCTGAACTTCTTCAAAAAAAATCAAGCAGATTGTAAGACCCACTGAAGCCACAAGGTGGCATTCTGATGCAAGAATTCAGGTCACATCAGCTGAGTGGTCTACTATAAAGAGCTTAAATTTATCATGGGAAAAAAAACACCTGACTGTATTGTGAGCATTTATTATTATGTCAGGATAAGTGCTGAGGAGAGGTCTTACCTTTCCTCCTGGCTTGGACCTCTCCTTCGGCCGATGCATGAGCAGAGGTTGGTCCATCTCTTTGATTGTAATCCCATAGTTCTTGCTGTTACAACATGGAGGCCAATACAGAGCAATGGCAATTGTGACAGAAGCATATGTAAAAAACGTCAAATGACTAATGACTTTTATTCCTTCTCCGAAAAACAAAACAAACAAAAAACTGCTGCCAACTGCTGTACTATACTCCCTAGGTCAGTTTTCAAGAGTTCATGGAAAGAGCAGTCTCACCTGTAGTATTCCACAAAGGTGGTTTTTGTGCCATCCATCAATGGGAAGGTGTCTTTAGGGGACTTGTTCCATTCAATGGCATCAATGCGGTAGGTGCGGTTGTTGTAGCGGGTGATGACGATGCTGCCGATCAGTTCTTTGGTGCATTCATCTTGGAAGTTCTCCTTGCTCTGTTGGTACAACATGTTCCTGTAGACAGCAGGGGCCAAAGGTCATAGTCTTCCCATTTGCCGTTTCAAATGAAAGGCCCTGTGTCTTGTTTTTCCCTTTTCTGTTTAAACATACAGTGCAAGGCAAGGGCAAGATTATTTCTGTCCTAGATACAATAAGTCTGTTGCATTAGTCAAGTCTCTGCCCTCCAACTCACCTCTTCATCCAACCCCAGAGAGTAGTGTTATAGTGACTGAGGCTTTCACAGTTCTGTCTCAGGGGACAGATACACCAAGAACATGAAGTCTTGCAAACTGATATTTAAATACGTATGACTATGTCACAGAATATGACATTTATATAGCTCCATGTGGCTCAGTCATGGTATATTTAATGTTTAAATTAGCATGAGCATGTCTGAGTACCTATACAGAAGAAACTAGGGCTAAACGATTTTATTGAAATTGAACTGAAATCGCAATTTGAACTAATGCGATTTGCAAAGCGCAATGACTGCGATTATTTCAGTAGACGTGTTGTTAGAGTTTTTTTAAGCTGCCCTACAGTTCACACACAGAGCACTGCAGGAGCAACAGAGCAACGGGCTGTAAACTTCACGACCAAATCTTGCCTTAAATAATCAAACCACAAAACTAATTGTGTAACTGTGGTGTTAGATACTTGATGAGCAGAGCAACAGCGCAACAAAGGCAGTGTGAGTTGCTCCGATTCTCTCCACTTCAGTGTCACGTTCTACCTGCTGAGAGCTGTATGCTAAAGCAGAAACTACTGGTGTTATGAGTGTCAATAGGCTGGCAAGAGAAATAACTGAGCTGTGACCAAGACGCCAACAAGTCTGTAGTGTTTCTGCTATGCATATTATGTATGCAAGAAGAGAAAAAGAGAGAAAATGGTGTGAGGTTAAGTGAGGTTTGTATTTGTATTTTCTACCGGGAAAAATCCTGTAGCGTTTTAATCAGCTGTGCCTCTCTCTGTGTGCCTGTCAGTCTCCTGTCATTCCCCTTCAGTGTATCAACATTTGAAAAGTCACCACAGGCAGCAAATTGACCGATGTAAAGTTACTACAAAAGACAAGAGAATATAGTGCTACTGTTTGTTTTGAGAGAATTGTTCTATGGTTCATTATGAGTATGTCCTATACCATTTATTTTTGGAATAAATACATTTTGGATGCATATATTTTCATTCTCATCCTTGGATTAGTACACAGAGCAGTTAATATTTCAATGATCTTTTTGATGGTAATGCTCCATCACATGTTTTACATGTATATACTGAATCCTGGACTGAAGCCCAAGTTTCAAAATCATATCGCAAATCAAATTACTTAAAATAAAAAGACAAAGTGTGATTCATTCCCCATGACAACTGAGTATGTAATAGTTAAAAGAAAATGTAGGTGTAACGTATGTAACAAGTATTTATAATAAATGTATCTATTTTAACTATTAGATATAATATACCAAATTATTTCAAAAACTATATGCTTGACTTACATATATTAATCTAACCATGAACTGCTGTTGGTATGCTACTACTGATTTGCTGTGTGAACTCACATGACATCCAGCACAGAGTCATTCCGCAAGACTTTGTGAGACACATCCACACATAGGAACAGCCCTCCATCTGTTCGCTTGATACAAGTTGAATAGCCTGGCCACACTTGAAGCCTAAAACAGGTACACAAATAGGATAATGAATGGGATAGAGTTGTCACAGTGGTGTCTGCCCTATGATGATGTTATAATACAAAAAAACACTAACCGATGTTTTCCAAGAATGACTGCGCTCTCTGGATCATAGTGATTTCGTCCTACCAGCTTCAGTCCAATGATTTTCATTACCCTTGGAAAACAACAAACACACATGCGACATTCAGAGAATGAATAGCACAAACACTGATTAGTCAGAACACAAATGACATAGAATCTGACACACAGCTGCAAACTAGCTGAAAGCAATTTTTATATTTAAAACATCCAAAAATTAAAATCATGTTGCTGTTTATGAGTGGGTGGAGGAAAATGACATTTTAGATTAGTAGAAGATTAATGTTGCTGTTATTTAGTAGTGTTGTTGGACACCATCTATCTGCATACTCATGCTGCTGTATTTCAATATACTAATTTATATACAATCTAAAACAAAAGTGATCAATTTCACACCAAACAGTAAAGGAGCCTTATTAAAAACATACCTCCTGAGCACCACATTGTAGAAGGGAATGCATAGATCTGAGTTGGGTGGCAAAATCTTCGTCATCTGGATTTTGATTTGTATTTCCTCATCATCGGTCCGTCTCAAACTCTTGAGAACAACCACCTGCATGTTATCAAAATGCAAAAGGCAAACAAAAAAGGCATCTGGTGTCAGGTACAGCACTGTTAACGCTAACCCTAACTATTTCAAAAATAATCACTGTGATACCCACGTCATTCAGCTTGACAGGCAGGTAGAGTATGGAGCCATCAAAAGCCACTACGTCCCCCGTGGTCGAGCGGTGATCTTTCATCATCCCGAAACGCATTGGCATTGATTCAACATTTGGACTGAAAGATATGATTAGAAATCTACGACTTCTAAGAATACATAAGGTACTTTCCAGTCACAATTACCAGTATGAACTGACAATATCGATTCAACAAAGGTTGCTTAGGGATAACCTTGTGGCACTAAGCATGTCTCCTCTAGGACTTTATTAACAGTGGGATTTCAGTGTTTGGTTCACATTATGATTCAAAATTCAATTCACTTTCAACATTGGAACACATTCTTATAACACAGGAAAAGACGTATAAGATTTTACACATTAAATTTTTTAACATTTCCACCAGTAATGTCTGTTTAATGGTTGCTAAATAGAGGAAACACAAGTCAGTGGTACACAATACTTACGTGAATGTAACATGGTACTGATAAACAGCTTCGTTCTTGCAGTGAATCGGGATGTGGTTTGAGCCAATAGTTATAGGAGCTCCTTTTTTTCCAGCCTTACTGATTGGCTCACTGATCAGAGAATATACACATACAAACAGATCATTTCAGCACAACATGAGCCATCAATTAGCTTACAGGAAGAGTTTCTTTAAAGGAAGTGTCCCTAACACAGCATGCTGACCTCAAACACTGACAAGGGCTGACTGATCAAACACATCATACTGCGTTGCATCTGTAAAATGTTCAAAGACCTCACACATGCTGGAGGAAATATCTGGTCACTAATCTCAAATTCTAAAAAGGTCACATCACATAACACACAAAGAATCTTATGTGAAGGAGAAATAGTACACTCACCGCACTGCCTCCATTTGCAGCTCTCTCTGTGCTGGTGCAACAGTAGAAAGCTCCAGGACATCTTGAGTAGTGGGCACAGGGGGCATGGCTGCTTCACATATTTGCATTTCATCAAACATATTATTGATTAGGTTTGTATACAGCTGCCTTTATGCAGATTATAAGGTAATGAGTTGGACAAGCTAAACAGAAGTTGCATATTAAACCTTTTTTTAAAATAACCTATTTTGCCCCCTGTCATGAATTCATTGATGAAGCCTAAATATCCACTTTAACCCATCTGAAGAAAACAATTGCACTTTTACAACGTTCCATGAATTGTCAGAATCATTTTTCTTTCAGTTTCCTTACCTGCACAGGAAGGCTGAGAATATATGACTGGTTGCGGTTCAGAGGCAGGAGAAACTGACCCAACACGACCTGGAGGAAAAGAAGGAAGTAAAGGGCACCCTCTTCCTACTCCAAGCTGTGGCATTGCTGATCTCCCAAGCCCCACTGCCATCAGCTGGGACAAACTTTGGCCATGGAAACTGTAACAGGTCAAATTCCACAGTTAACAGGGTTGTATATCCATTTTTCCAATGCTAAGAATGGTTGCAATAATTTAAAATGTTTGCACAGAATTTTATTACAAATATTTCTGTGACCAACAAGCAACCTGCAAGGCCCTTGAAATTGCTATGAGAAACTATGTGTATCTTCGTATCTGTCCACTTGAGGAGTCAATATCTGCGGTTACACTTTCACAAAAAACAAAAATACCTCACATACAACATCCCTTCAGGTACAATGACCTGGGTTACAAAAGCTACAAAGTCAAAGCAGCACTAACACACAACATATGCACTGTAATATGCACATATTCACTGTCAATCCAACAACAACAGACTTGAATTTAAGATGGTGTCTTTATGATTATTATGGAGGCTGTGCTTTGTTCGCTGTTGAATTACATTATGTTCTACCAAAATATTTAGTCAGCCTCTGTCTTTATAAATGACACAATCAAGTAGAATAAGAACAAACTGTTAGTCAACAGATATATTCACTTTGCCTCTTACCTGCTGCCTCGTCCCATCACCTCTTCAGTTTGGCTGATAATCTCTTGGGTACCTTGCAGCTTTGTCTCTCCCACGTCGCCGGCTGCTCCCCTCCCTGCAAAAAATATTTAACAAATCAATTCTCAGGGTTCTTCTGCTCATACACAGTGACACTAATTTAAGCCTACTTTAGCAGGTTATATAATTGTATCAACCCACTGAGGCTTATTAATGTCCTCATGACCTTGGTTGAAGAGGGGTCACCCACTGTTTATATTTAATAAAATGTTTTTTCTATTTGGGGGGAGAACTTAATTTATGATTAATTAATGAGGCAATGTAAACAATTCCTTTGACAGAGAAAGGAGAAAACAAAGCATACATATGTGGGTGAGCAGGGAGTCAGAGAAAAGTGAATTATATGAAGAATGCTCTGTCATGACCAAATCAACTAGGGCTTTTTGTACTGAACAAACTGTTTTAACTGAATGCTTTACAGCACACAGAATGTATAACATTTGATTTGATTTTCTTTAACTATTTATCAAGACACTTCTCTCTGTTAAAAAATGTGTTCAATGTGTACAGAGAAAAATATTTTACAGCTGTCAGGATATCATTTTTTAAAAATCCAGTATTAACAGTTCATAAGTACAGGTTATGATGTGTTGGATTTACTCTAAGTCCCTCTCACACCATTGAGTTTCTTAGTGACATGAGATGGTGCCAAAGCTTTACGCATAATAGCTGAAAGAGTTCCTATTAGTCCTAAGGTTTACTCTGTTAAAAAAAAGAAAGGAAAAAAAATCAACATAACATACATACAACACTCAGAGTAGGTTGTACATTGATAATACACCTGCACCTAATTCACATCTGACAATGTTTTTTATCTTACAGCTTGTTAGAACAGCATACAGAATGTTATGTGCAAAACTGTCTGAAACTAAAATTAGATACAGAGGTACGATTAATTTCCAGTAAACCAATAACTGCTCCCAGGAGTATTTAATTTTTTCCTTTAAAATTCAAGTTTCAAATACTGACCAACTGGCAGTGTTCCTCTTCCCCATGAAGTCAGTGAGGGCTCAATGCCCATTCCTCTGAACATGGAGACCAATGTTAAACCTTGACCATGGGTAGGCTTGTCAACCTGTAAGCCGAAACAGCTCTTACAGTGAGCCAATATTATTTTTTAAAATTAACACATGCAAAGGTGTATGTGTATAGACGCTTCTCTGGTTCCAACCTCTTTTGTTGGCAGAGCCGCAGTCTCCTCCGTCAGGTCTCGTGTTGTAGTTTCAAATGGAGGTGTCTGTCCGTGCTGTGGCTCCAGACTAGGCAGAATAGCACCTCTTGCTACCCCTATCTTTGGTTCAGCTGTTGGGAAGAGCAGTCCTCTGGCCTGTCCAACTCCTCCATCACCAGACTGCAACAGCAGTCCTCTGGCTCGTCCAAGCGCAGGTTCTGTAATGGACACGGTTACTCCTTGTCCTTGTGGGGTATCGCCAGGAGTGGGGAAACCTCTGGCTCGTCCTACACCAGGTCCTTCTGTAGAGAGCAGCAGCCCTCTACTACGTCCTACATCTAACTCTTCTGGCTGCAGTCCTCTTCCTCGTCCCAGCCAGGGAACGCCCGTCATGCCACTAAGGTCAGTAGGAAGCTCTGGATCCATTCAGTCAACTTTTGATACTACCACTTGACACACCAATTGATTAACTGTAAGGAACAAACCATAGAATAAAAGTTAAATTACAAAAGGAAATGGTGCATGGCTAGGTCTGTCTATATCAGATAGCATGGGTTATTATAGTAGTATAGAAGTAGTACCAGAAGTACACTGAACAACTTGTTACCCTTCTTAAAGGGCTGAATTCTAATTGACCTAGACAACATTTCAGCTCCGATTTGCTGTCAATAGGTTTTAAGCACACTGTACAGATAACAATTAAGAGAGCTAAGTCTTCACCAGAAACAAGGAATAGCTCTATGTTAGATAGATATAATATTATTAGTATTTAACTAATTAACATACCAGCTAATGAGATAGTTGCACAGTCATTTTTCTTTACAGTTTGATGAACCGTTAGGTAAAAGAGAAAGGGGAGAAGAAAGACTGTTGATGATGGTACTAGTGGTTAAGTCAACTTTAACCGTCGCTAACATTAATTACTGACCGCGACATGACGGCGCCTTTACCGACATGGCCTTATCTTCACTCAAGTACTTCTAAAATTTCACGAGAACCTGACCAGTGCTGTATATCTATTCATTAACTTTTAACCTAGACAAACATTACAGTAAATATTGAGATTGATTATTATTCGGTAAAATAGTTTTCTACCTTGCTTTCGGCATGGCCCCGCAGTTAGCTAACAGTAACAGTAGCTAGCTAACTGAGGCACGTGCTAAAGAAAATGACCCCTCCTACGCTGACAACCACTAGTTGAAAATGAATAAACCGATATACTTCCAGAAGACTCAGCAAGTTTTCAGCAAACATATTCTTGTTAGTTATTAAAACTACAGAATGAGAACTCATTTATAATCGACGGATGTGTTTCTCACCTGGGACTAGACGAAGGCTTCACACTACAATTTTCCAACTGACAGACTCGACATGTCGACAAATAGTATCAGCCCCCCGATACCCTTATTGGATTATCAATCAAGATTGGGCCGAAGGGCATTGGTTTACTGCACCTGTCAATCTTTTATTGTCAATTCAAATAACACTGGAAATATCGTTTTGTCGCCCTCTGGTGGTAACCACCTGTGCTCATCAGGAGCACATCACCTGAGCAGTCTCATGCAATGGTTAATCCGTGTCACATCTCACAAGAGCAGCATCAGTCTACTGATGTCTCCTACATGTCCTGAAACTGACTCAATTAGACTCATTAAAAGAAGTTGTGGTTGGCTCCCACAGAATAATTTTGCAATCAATCAGAAGTAATAGCCGAAAAAAACAACAACAGAGATTACCAAATTCAGGTAAAGTATTGTGATATGTTGTAAATATATATATCTACATTCATTAGATTAGGATTTCTATCATTAAAATCTTTCCATGGGAGCTGTTATTCAGTGCTTAGTAATGCCACTGGGGCATAATATGTATTTTTGAGCAGTTTGGTGGTGATGAATAATATGTTTTACAAGCTCAACCGTATGGTGCCATTATCTCTAATCTGCTATTATATAGTTATCCACAAATCATCACACATTCATCCAATTATGCCCTGGTCTGTGTGGGATAAAACACATTTACATGGGCCAACTGATTGGCAGAAGCTGTGCCATTTTGTAAAGTTTTCTTCTTCAACAAGGGTTGTGACAGAATAAATCCTGAACCATGTTCATATTTAAAACACTTGAGACAACACTGAAAATTGTTACTACATGATTAAAGTGAACTTGGGTATAAGCATGCGGTCTCCGCTGAGACAGTCTTTAGTCTTTTGGGAAATTAACCAAATACTGTATTTGCTGTGTGTATCGCAACCCATTTCTGGCTTTCATGAAGAATTTCTAATAATGACAACTCTTTTGAATCTTGGCTTTCACTAATTGTCTCATTTCACAACTATGAACATTTATTTTTGATCCAAAAAGCTAAACTAAAAAGATAACTATAATGAAAAGGTGTTTCACCACCTCCTCACATCAGCTGCTGAAATGAGCATAGCTTTGTGTCTCTTTGTTATATGAAAAAAGAAAATGAATATGACTGTCACTGGAGGTGGCCTAACATTCTTAAAAGTCCAAAGGCCCGCAGAGCTTTGGTTTTCAGGTCACCGGTCAGGCATATTGGCAATTAGACTTAGACTCTTTTGAAATAATCACAAAAATGCTCCCAGAGGTATTGAGGTGATGACTTTGTGCTCGCACCTGGTCTCTGCAGGGATAAATTAATCAGTGCTTCATAAAGTAACAATTTCTCTGGTTCTTTTATATTAACTACAGTTTTTTGGCGAGTGACCAGATGGGATGCTTTGTTTAACTGCTGTCAGATAGACTCTGCTGGAGTTAACTTGGAAGAACTTGCAGGAAAACAGTAAGTAATAGTTAGATAATCTTCTCTATTTATATTCAAAATTACTCTTCAACAGACTCTGAGGAATCACACTACACACACAGCAAAAACCGAAAGGGAACCTACCGATGCTTCTTAATGATTTTAGTTTTGAGGGCTGCAATACCATCTATTGACAAATTGAAGTAAGTGCAAACGATATGGAGAGCAAATGGACCTGCCATAATAAATGTTAACACTGCTAACATCTGAATCTGGTCAGTGTGACAGCAGCAATCACCCAATGTTAGGGAAATTGCAACTTGTGTCAATATAAGAACATTTAAGCTGTTGTGTGATCACTCACTACTCACTGTTCATATGTGACTCTGAACAAGTGTTGATAAATAAGTGATTAAATGACTGAATAAGTGAAGAAAATGTAAAATGAAAGTGTACAGCTAATAAGTTGTCGGTGAAGGAGGGTTTTATGTTATACTAATTAGAGCAAGCCTTGTTTCAGATTCATGTGGGGTAATCAGCAATCAGTAGTTGTTTACCTGCTGAGAATAAACTCCTCAACCCAGAGAAGTTTCAGGTGTTTGTCACCTTGTATTTTAGACTCCCTGCAGCTGGAATGATTAGGGTAGGCTAAGTGATGTTCATTCTTACTGTCTCAGTGGCCAGTGGCAGAGATGTGGTGATTTACATTACAATAATGTTGCACATTAGGAATATGAATCAGGTTCAGCATGCTGACTCAGCAGACCCAACTCCTGGGATAGACAAAGCTTGAGAAAATTTAAAAACCCCTGTCCCCTGTTGTGATTAGTCAGCTTGCCCACATCACTGGAACTGACACACTGTCATGTTTGCTTCTTTTTTCTTATTTGCATTTTGTAACTTTGCACTTTTCTGACTCATCATTCTGCCTGGAGCTTCTCTGTGGGACAATTGTAAACAAAAGATGGACAATAAAACGTTAGGCTTCAGATCACAAACACAACCAAATATTATTTGAAATAAACACAGAGATGTCCTCAAGTCAAATGCAGTACAAACATACTTTTAATATATAAAAACACAACAAATTTGAGCTCAGTGTCTTACCTAAGGACCATTCAATATATAGACAAGAAGAAAGATTGAACTACAAACAAATTTTCTCTACCACTTGAGTTACACACATCCACAGATGCTACAAATTATACCTCGGTCCGTTTAAAATGACAAAGAACAAACCAAAACCAAACCAAAAACACCCTGCCAGGTGACATGGGGCCTTGTGGTACATCAGGCAGCCACAAACGTCACTGAGAAATCATTTTTATCTGTTGAGGTTACTATCACAATTTAATTTCCTACACATACAACAATTAATATAACATGGCATTTAATTTGATCAAAAATTGGGAAACTGTCATTTGAGCTATAAATCATATTAAATAATTAACTCAGAAGTTATTTTTCAATATGAGTAAGGTTTCATATCAGTCATAGGATTATCATTTAAAAGTGTGACCTACACCACTGGTGATCACTGGTAATATAAAATTGTTTGGGACTTATGCTGATGACTCTTTTGCCCCAGTGCATGCTGGAAGAGTTCTCAACACACCTACCTCATGTAACTGCAATTACATGATCAGCACTCAGCCAACCAAACCAATACTGATCATGTTTTCAATTCTCTGCAGATCCAAGTTCAACAAATCAGTCCTAAATGCTCTCAAAGAAGCAAATTAGCTGGATACACAGGATAACAAGGTAATTTTAGCCTGATAACAGGAAATTAGCCTGAATTAATTAAGTCACATTTGTATAACAGGTCACAGGGCATGACCCTTTTGGTAATTTACCATTACTTATTTTTTAAAATGTCTTGCAGTGGAGGCTGCCAATAACAACTGAAAGCAATGCTGTGTTAAATAAAGAAAAGCCAAGAAATTAGTTTTTTCTTTAAAAAATACATGACCTTTTTATTGTTGTACTATAATATAACCCCACACCACAATCACACCATAAGCTGTTAGTGGATTTCCTACTATTTCAGGAATGGCATTTCCCTAAGATTAGACTTTTTACAGTTCTATGGTTCAGCACTACACTCATATGGCTACACTGATGCAGACCTTGATTTTGAAGTGTGACCCTATCACAAAAGATTATGACCAAACCAAACAATAGCTTACCTTTTTAAGCTGTGATCAGTTTTTTATGGTTTGATTTGAATCCAACTGTGACTCTCGTGTTGTTGAGATAAAGGGGTTTAAGACAACATGAGTGACTGCATGGCTTCTGTAGTAGACTGGTAAAAAACAAGCAAAAAAATCCTTGTTTTGTAGTAAGCAGAATCAAACTAATTTAAGAACAAATAAAGCTTGGATATATATACTTGCAAGAAAACACTGGTGGGTTTTATAATATTGTTTGTCTGTTACTTGGATGTGATCATCCCTTTCAGCACTCAGTCACAAACAAATGTGTTCTTCTATTCTGCTGCTCACTTACATTTTGCCGTCATGATGAAATTACCTGTTTGTTGCCCAGCTCCTGCTCTGTGCCTGATTGTGGCACTTTATTAAGGTCATGTTCGCAAATCTTCAATTTGCTGCTGAGAAAACAGGATAAACAATGTTTATCTCCCCTGAGGCCTACGCAGGGGGCCAGTCTCCACCCATCTACTTTCAGCCGCAATCTATAGCTAAAGAACAAACATTTAACTTCAACTGACTGACTAGTAACATTATGCCAGTCCATGTCAAACGCAAAGATGGGCTCCAAGCCAACATAGTCAGTGGCATTACCTGTCATATCTAATGCAGCATATTTGGACAAAACCTAAAGAGTTGCTTTTGGCAGTGTGTCCTGACATTTAAACATCAGGAAATGATTGACATATTAGTGTAATTACAGGTCAAAATGTAAAACTTGATGGCCAGCCTGCTTCATTCCTGTGAAAGGATGTGTTTGCTTGCTGTTTTGGAGACATTAAAGGTCTTACTACCCAATTAGAAGGGATCCAGGACTTGTGAGCAAAAGTCACATGGACTCACATGGGGCTTGTTTATTGGACAGAGTCTTAACACGTAACACGACATCCAAACAGGCCACCGGGGATTTTGGCAGCAAGGGGGATCAAAACAAGCTTTTCATTTTGAGGTCATTTCCAGTAATTGATTCAAATTAGCTTTCTCTGACTTACCTCACCACAGCTTTGTTAAAGGAGTACAGAGATCTGCATTTTCAGCTGTCTCAATTTGGTAACCTGGTTTCACCTAAGTTCAGCTGTCGACAAATTAAGATGAGTAATGCTCCACAGTTAGAACCATACATATCGGCTGCCTGGAAGCACCACAGACTTATCCATACAACCAAATGCATAGATAGAGTACTGATTGGGTCTATAAGGCACTAGCCCAGGGGCCCTGTCTGTGCTTCAGGCCCCACTGTCTCATGATCCATCCATACCTGGATACATGTCTATAAGGCAGCTTCCATAAAGATGAAACTCTTAACAATTTGCAGCTGATTTAAAATTCTCTTGTCCTGATTTCTCCTAACCATCCGTCATTATTGCTCCCAAAGCAGGTGTAATCTTTACCTGTGTAACCCCACTCATTACAAGAGCCTCGGACGAGCTGAAAGAGACACTGACATGCTGACAGGTTGCTTTGCATAAGCCCTGAGAGCTTGCCTCAGAAGCTTTCCACCCTGGAAACCTGACCCATCTTCCCTGACATCAACGCATCGGTAATATCCTTAGCATAAATGGGCCAAATTTCCCTGACAGCAGGAAGTCTAGCAGAAACTGCCAGTGGTCACTGGCATTAATCTGATGTGACAATCATTACTGACCTGTCTGTCAGCCTGAGTGGTAGATAATGGTGAGTAAAAGGCCAAGGCTGTGGTGGCTCGCATCCGGGGGGGAGGGAATTGTGGAAAACAGCACCGGCCCCTCCAGAGCCAGAGGGGACAAACACACCACAGCTGTTACTGCCTGGACGATGATGCAAGCAGCCAGAGTCCTGGGAAGTTTTCCCATATGTCCTTGCTGTATTTTCTCTTGTGATGTGTTGTCTTCAGTGTCTAAATCTGAGGAGACAAGGCAACCAGGGAAAGCATCATCATATGACAATAGCAAACAATGTTTTCCATTTCAAGAAATGTACTTTTTGTTAAGTAGTATTGTTTTCAGGAGATATTCTATTTATAATCAGGTGATTTTTGCTTGTTGGAGGCACGGGCAGCACGGTTCATTTCCTGTCTCCTCTTCAAATTCAAAAGGCATGTGGGATTTTTCTTTTTTTTTTTCTTTCTTGTTTTTGAGCAAACTTTGCAGCATGATTTTTCTCAAAAAAAGCTGGGCTGTGTTCAAGGACTTTATCAGTCACAAGCCTGCCTACCACCTCATTCTACCACCTCATTCTGTGCATAATAATACATACAGTACTGTATTATTATGATGTGTGATGTGAGATTTTTCTACAACTAGATTGGAGCCAGATATAAAATAGACAAACGTTTGATTCATATAATAAAACTGCACACAATAAACACTACCGTGGGATATTTATTTTCTGAGTAGTATATAGACTACATTAAGTACAGTGTGAAGGGGAGAGGAAATGCAAAAATAGTCACTGAACTATTCTTGGGTTTGCGCGCTTGGATTCACTTTTAAAACCGATGTTGTATTTCTTGTGTCCTTCGTGTGCTCAGTTTGGAGGCTGTCTGTGCGTCTTAAGCGATCAGTCACATGGTTAGGTGCGGTTTGCGCAGCACAACTCCCCATATAGTCCATTTTTCTTAGGGTCGTGCAGTGAGAAACAAGCAGTTCTGGACCAGCCAGATTAAAAAATAATAATAATTTCACAGTTTTGGAGCAGAAGTTATTTTGTTCACTGGGGATGGACCACGCGCCTATATAACGCTTCCTCAGACGGATGATCCTTAAACAGGAACCAGTCAAGAACCCTTCTGACTTGTTGGCTGCTCTGATGTGGTGCAGCTGCAACAGCCTCAGTCTAAAACCGCTGGACAGGAGCCGAGAGCAGGTTACACATATCCAAATATGCGCGTAATTGGAGCGCGCTGGCGAGGCGTCCCTTGCACCCCTACCGGGATAGCGTTGTCGTGATGTACAATACTTCGGGCAATGAGTTCACTAATAACAAGAGAGGGGATATTTCCGAAGTTATCAATGGCTCTCTGCATCTCTTCTACAACATCCTCGGCACCGCTAGTCCCACAGCCATGTGGAACGAGTCGTGCGGGGAGCAGCTGCTGGATTTCGGGCGCCCGGAGAAGATCATTATCGGGGTTATGCTGGCGATCATCACGGCCGTCACCGTGATGGGAAACACGCTGGTGGTGATCGCTGTGTGCGTGGTGAAGAAACTGAGGCAACCTTCAAACTACCTTCTGGTGTCCCTTGCAGTGGCGGACCTGTCAGTGGCCATAGTTGTGATGCCGTTTGTGATAGTGACAGACCTCACCGGGGGCAAGTGGCTTTTTGGGGAGGTGTTCTGCAACATTTTCATCGGCATGGATGTAATGTGCTGCACTGCCTCCATCATGACCCTGTGTGTCATCAGCGTGGATAGGTGAGTCTTCTCAAAGTTAGCAGCCGGAGTGGAGCTGCCTCGATAGTGAAGGCTGTCATTTTGCCACGGCACCAAAATTACGCATGCAGCGCGCCTTGCGCTTAAAACGACAGGGTGACGACAAACATCTGGCCTTTTATAAGCTGCTCCAAAGCTCTTGAGTACACTGAGGGTAGGGAGAGTCCAAGTGTCTAATGAAGTAATGAACTGTAATCTAAACGCATGAAATAACTGGGCGTTTTTGCACCAGAGAATGACCTCTTCCAGATCAACCGTGCCTATGATTATCTGTGCGGTTAAAGCCACTGATGTAGAAAATTAATGCGCAGACTGTGATTAATTTATAGCACGCTTAATTAATTTGCTTGACCGGACCATGGGCAGTGTCTCCAGTAATCGGCATTTAGGATCAGCGCCCATCGACCTTACAGCTGCTACGATTTTGATAAATGATTTACCAACTTTCTACATTTCTGTTAAGGGCACATAGGTCGCAAATGCCCTCAATTATTACGCCCCCATAACAATAAAATCAAAGCAGAAGCTGCTGGATTTCATTTTACACACATTGCAGCAGCTCACTTCTGAGAAAACTCAACTACAAATACAGTTTCTGAGTCTCATTACATACATAAATATGAGGTTTACCAACCTGGTGTTTTGCATCAACACACTGTTCCAGAATTATTCATGAAAGTGAGTTCTCAAACGCCCCACGGAGACTTCCTTTTAAATTCTACTTTTAAACTGGGGAGAGCAAAAGCTTGAGTGCTCATCCCCACCCATCAAGAGCCATCATGATCCACTCTGCATCTCAGGTATGCTGCAGCTTCTTTTGGAATCTCTGCTCATAATACCATAGTTGAGCCTGATAGCTCATGACAAATAAGACATATCCACTGCTCCCACTACAATCCACAATTAAATAAAAGTCAAGTGATCAGTGTTACTGTTCTGCCTCAGTAACCTTAATGAAGACAAAAGCTCATTGTGGTATTGATGATCTGATTATTTCCTTAATGCCAATCAGGCATTATTACCTCAGTGCACTGCACCCGCAATTATGTGTGTTTCATGTTTCATGCACTGAACACGAGGGACTTAAGTATGCTTGAGGAGCTAATGATATCATGGGAGGAAATGGATCAGAGATATCACGCTGTGATACAGTGTGATCGCTCGAGTCAGCTGGGAATAATGCTGACAGAGGTATAACTGCGTTTTGGCCTGGTTGAACAGGGGATGATAAGATTAGTTGGGTAGAGGCAGACTAGCCCTTCAGAGGTTAGAGGTCACAGTCATTACTGAGGGTGGATGGACAGTGATTGTGATAAGGGTGCCATCTGTGGTCTCTCATCCCTCAGTGAAGTCATGAGCTGGCCTGACCAGTATGAAGCCAGTTACACATCGTTTTGCAACATCCTCCTAGAATTTGTTTTTTTCCATCTTAACCTCAGGAAATATACAAGACCTGAGTGGAAATAAACAATGCCAGTGGGGAAACCTGTCCTCTCTTTGTCATCCAGTAGAGGATAAGTGGAAGTGTGGCAAACCAGCTCTGTCAGGTGTCACGGCTATTGTCTGTGATTAGACATGTGAATTGCTCATATACTCAGAAAGGACAAATGGACCCACCTGTGAGTGAGCAAGTCTGAAAACGATAGAGTGGATGATTGAATGTGTTGCCGTGAATTCAAAGCGTGCACACCCACCCAAACCACACTATTCTAGCAGAGCCTTTCCAAGTCCCCCTGCCTTGTACCGAGCACAGGACTAAACTGAGAATTTAAAATAATGTGATGTCAGTTTGGGATTATTTCCATTCCCACACAAGCTGTACAGACAGATCTGTGAACTGTTTACACTGATCTCCATGAAAACAGACTAATTTTAATTACACAATGCAAAATGCGTTTGGTATATGAATCACAATAGGAATCATAGAGAGAATTCATTAGGATGGGAATTGCCAATTAGACACATGATTAGCTGTAATTAGGGCTCTCTCACTGTCATTCAGGATTTCCAAGGACATGCATTGTAAAATGAAGCTGAAGAGTTGGGAGTTCTGCAAATGATGCTCAGGACTGAACAGGTTGTATTTGTCAGGGTTATACAGTCCCTGAAGACGAGGTGCTCTACTGCAGAGAGGGATGCTGATTATCTCTCAGAGCTCCTTCAGGTTTACAGGGGAGATGCTGCACTGTATATGTCAATATGGACAAGCTGGTGCCTGAGGAGTGGTCCCCAGTGTGTGAGGCCAAAGAATTTATGGTCCTTCAGGGACTTGACAGGCTTGACGTGGATGCTCTCAGAGAGAAATCTGTCATCCTGGTAGAAGAAAGAATCTCTGACATTCACCATCCACATTAACACAAGTTTAATCAACAACTACGACTACTTTTTGACTTAAATACTCACTATAATGAGTAAACTTACACATCATGTTGCAAAAAGGCCTGTTTCCTGTCACAGGAAACAACGTGAGAGAGCAATATTGTGGTTAGAGGGCTTGAAGCTGTTTTAATTTTCCCACATTAGCATACACAACCATCTAGATTAAGGGAGCCCATACAACCTGCAATGTAATATTAGACATGAGCAATATGAATAACTTTCCCAAACATGGTATATGTAACAGTGCATACCATGGTATAATACAGTACATTTTCTGGAAAATGAATTCAGAAATTGTTAATGGATAAATTAAACATGAAAAGAACCGTTGCTTTAGATTCTATTATTTAATTTAGCAAATTAAACATCTAGCAAATCAAAGCATGATCACATTAATGCAAAAATCCTATAATAATCATATAAAAATCCAACACTGCCATTCCTGAATCTAATAAGGAGGGCAACATCTATAAACCCCCAACCCAAGCCTTGTCCTTATGGAACTTGATTTAGTAACTCTTCTCACACAATAATAACAAGCTGTTGGGATCATGGCTAGGTCATGTCAGAATAACTGCAGAATGGTGGTATTGGTATTTTGCACTGTATGTGGAAATGTTGATTTATGGCTTTGAAAGCCATGCTTACGGATGAGTACCCATTCATCACCTCCAGCCTTTTTAAGTGGAGATTCAACAGTGCAAATTGAAGCTAACACATCACAGCATTGATCCACTCACAGCAGAAAGGTCCAGTCTCAGTGTGAATAAGTGAATAAAAGAGAAGTTCTATACCCAAGATCTCCAGTCCAAACTAATGTAGGTCTGGTCTTTTCATAAGACATCCCAGCATGCACTTTTAGCAAAGACTTTTCGTGACCACTTCCCTAAAAAGTTAGTATCTCTTTTGCCTACAGTCAGTTCTTACCTTCACTGAGAGTAATATGTTGTATGTTCAATAATTCAAAAGTCAAATATGAATGATTTATTCACAACAGTGGGAAGAGAGGGTAGTCCTTTTCTGTAGTTCCTCAGACGTCTAAGAAAAGACGGTACTGAAGGAAAGGGGGAGCTCGGTACAGCAAGAGACAGATGATAGTTAAATTTGCAAATCAAATATAGCCTGGCTTAACTGTATGTGAACTTGTGGAAGATGGATAGGATGTAGGTCAAGAAAAAATATCACATAACTGCAGTAAACTTTATCACCAAGGTTCAGACTAAAGAAAAATACAGTGTAGGTGTGATCACACCTGGTAAGCTCCTGCAGGGAATTTGAGGGAGGAAATCACGCTAGCTAGGGCCCATAGATGGCAGCAGGATTAGCCACAGCCTTCACATCCTTTCTGCCAACTGGTGTGTCAATGATGAGCCAAATTCACACACAACTCCCACATCGACCTGCCCTCCACATCTGATAATATTTTTGTGAGGTCAGCGTGTACGTTGGTCCCAGGAGAGACAGCGCTTGCTTGGTGCAGCTGGGGAACATCCACCTGCAGCAGCAGCAGACACAGATGACTTGACCTAGCTGATGCATCCTCAGGTAATGTGATGTGACGCCTAAGCTCCACTCTCTCAGGCACTATTCACCTCCCATTTAGTGGCCACCTCGCCGAAATGTGATGTGGAGGATTGGACATATCCTGCTAGGCCAGTGAGATTAGATCAAAGGAAGTTCATGCCTGTAAAGGAATGCTAAATCAGTACTAAATAGGATGTTACACTGAATTCTTAAATCCTATGATCACAAGCAGTTTACAGACTACATTTTGCTACATTTTAGAGGTTTTAGAAACCACAAGGGGCACATTTAACGTTACAAGCCACCACTGCTATTTCAAACTGAGGGGACTAACCACTCTCATCCTTACAGAAGAAACAACATTTAAATTTAAAATCTATCACTACCCATATCCTGTAAACAAGCACTTCTTCCAGAGCAAAACTGCTGTCAATGAGAATATTTCACAGCACCATTAAATAAAAATGTTGTGAGACAGCATTTGGCAAGTTAATCATTGATAGGTGCTGCTTGTACTATAAACCACAGCTCCGTTTCCATCCTGTTTGACTGTCTGTTTGACTTTTATTACAGAGGTGCATGAAGTGAGAGACAAATTGTCCACTGATCATGTGATCAGATAGGGCAGTGTGTGTGGGAATGGACCCGAAGGGGATTGAGATGTTTGAGAAGAGAAAATCAGATGGAGGAGAGCAAAATGATGGCAGCTGCTTGTTGTTTGTTGACTCTGTGATCTGTCCTTTTACCAGAATATTGGCTCTGAGAATCATGAGGTCATGGTCATTACAAAGGCTTTTAGGTTACTTGCTTGGGAGCTGAAGCAATTTTTCTTGCATGGTGTAAGAAATATTAGGGCTTCTTGTTGGTTCATTAGGAAAAACAAAGTATTTAGTTCTGGCGTGTTATCAAATCTACGGCAGCTACAGCAGGTGCAGCATGGGTCCTTCACAGTATGCTGCATACAAGGCATGTGGAAGTTTCCATATTTAGCAGATTTAGCACTCTGTCTACCTGCTGATGACGTGTGAAATGAATGCATATGTACAATATTTGTGCATCCAAGTGTTTTATGAGGAATCTCTCTCTCTCTCTCTCTCTCACACACACACTTTTAAATCTCTGATAAACAAAATATATCTTAGTGAGAATTATCTGAAAAAGCAAGAATGAATAGCTTTAGACAGCTCAAGGTCATCATTCAAACCAACTAAATTCTAGTATAGTGCTAATTCAGAAAAGAAACATAATAGTGAACATGGTAACATTCAATTAAATGTTTCAAATGTCTCTAGTTGTCCAAATATTTCTCATTTCCACTTACTATAAGAAATATTTTGCTAAGCCATCAATATGTTTGACTAGTTTGCAGATAACTGACAACAGATGGTGAAGTGCATTACCATCTCTAGAGTTGGAGGTCACTTGAATGAAACAATGCACACGGTGCATTTACTTACTTTTCCCTTCCTCTTCTGATTGAATTCTCACTTTGTTCTCTGTGAAGTGATCCCCTTAATTTGCAAGGAAAGGGTATTCAGTGAAGGGCAGAAATGCAACATTAAACTGAATGTGATCTGATGAGCAACACAAGAGGGAGAGGAAGAAGAAATCAAGAGTAATCGTCTACAGCCATGTTTGCAGCCCTGCTGCATTTAAAGCAATGGTTTGTGCTAAATACTAATGTCAATATGCTAGTATGTGCACAATGACAAAGAAACATGCTAATGTTTGGTTGGTATCATATTAGTTGCAGTTATAGCAATAGTTGTTAGTCTGGACCAAAGTGGTGGACCAGTCAACATTGCCTTCCCTGGAGCCACATCACTAGCATTGCGAATGATAACCCTGCACATGTAGATTTTGCTCTGCTGTGGATTTCAGGTCATATTGAGTGACCTATTCCACAGCATAGTTACTTTGACCACTGCCCCTTGCTGCTCTGTGAAGAGCTTTGGAGGGACACTCCAAAGTGAGGGGAAAGGTTAAGGGAGAGAACTGAGAGAAAGCCTTATGCAGAGAGGCTGGCCCTTTCCATTACGTGGGACTTGGTTAGAATTTATGGTAGAGGAAAATAATATTTGAAACTGCTACATGTGTTTAAACAGCACAGAGATTCATGCTCCAGTAACAGTTCACATTTTAGGTAAGTAAATATAGCTGAAATCACAGCTCAGCCTTTGTCTTCAATTTATGCATATAGTGATTTTGTCAGGGGACGTCACTATTATCAAATCAGGATTTTAGCAGTGCAGAGCTGCAGCTTTGAAAAGGCTTGGAAGTGATCGCTGGTTAACATTTAATTTTACTGGGCCATGTATTAACACTACGTGTGAACACAGAGAGGGCTGAGGAATACGATGTGATGATGTCATGAATATGCTAATTATTGTATTACAAAGACCATACTCGGTCCAGCCATATACTGGATTTTGACCTAGTGTTGTTTTGATTTATTGGTTGTCTCTGTTGGAAGCCACTTAAATCAGATTTGCCTACATAACTAATCAGTGAGCTCTTGAATCCAGCTCTGCCTCATATTTGAAAAGTAGCAGTGGCATTGATGGATCAAAGACTGAAATGAAAATATCCAGCCAAAGTGCTTTCACAAATGAAAATTAGGTTATGAAGGAGGTTGTTCTGGCCTGTTCTGTTGATGTTTTGAATAATTTGCATGTCCCTTTTGTTGGGTAAAAACCATCTGACCCCAATTTGATGTTTCTGTTTTACTTGCTTGAAGTGAAATTATACACAGTTACTGATGTTTCGGGGGACTTTTATGACCACAGGCTTGATGAAAATTTGTTAGAAACCCTTAATTCCTGAAAAGCTGGGGATACCCAATGGTCATACATCAGCAGCAGTATTGGTATGTTACATTTTCCTGTGCGATTTGACATGGAGGATGATGGATTAGTAACCACTCCACAGATAGAGATCTGAGTATTATTTTGCTATTCCCAGCTTGTCATCCTATTTACCTAGCAATCTCCAGGGACAGGAAGCAGAAAAGGGCAAAGTGCTGAGTGACTTTACTGCGGCATAAATCATGCTTTGTGTTTGGCATAACAAAGGTGGGGTCCATTATTCATCAAGATTGAGCAAAGGGCCAACAAGCATTTACCAAGCAGTGAGATAATGGGTTTCCTGTTGATGGAGCTGAGAGGCTGCAAACAAACACAGACACACATCATGCTGTGGATTGCAGATAATATATTTTGAACATTTAACATATTCCCTCTGTTGAAGAATAACTATGCAACTCAAGTTCTCGCTCTCGGCTCATGCACATGAACTGAATATTCATATGGTCCATTAAATCAGGTAGTATGAATGACCCCATTAACAATCACTGAGAAGTTGACTTTTTAAACCAGTGACCAATCTTGCAATTTCATGTGTATTTATATTTACTGGGAGCATAAACTATAGGTGTCTCTGCTTGAGCACATGCTGCAATGCTAGCAAAGGCAACAGCTTTTAAAAGCAATCCCTTCAGATATGCAATCATTAATTAATTGCCTCATATTTCTCTCACAGGCACACCACTCGTACACACACCACACATAGATGTTTACTGTCAGTTGTCAGTTAATTCTAAACTCATTTTCTACTCTGCCCCCTTGGCACTGAACAGAGTTGGTATTCCAGCTGTGAAAAGTACCAAATTGAGTTATGGCACCCCCATCACTGCCAAGCTGCCCTTGAGCAAGACACTGAACCCCAGAACTGACTACTACTGTAACTGGGTCATTGCACTGCATGCAGCCCTGCGCATTTTAAAATGCCTGTGCGTGTGTATTTGACGTACTGGGAGTAGGAAAACTCAAGGCATAAGCAAAATCAAATGTAATCCAGTGCATTAACATTGGAGAAACAGTCGAGTGACAGTTCATTCTTGACCTTGGAAACAACTGTCAACAAAAACAATCTTATCTTATCCATTAGTAGTTGCTTTTGATGGAGCCACACTTGAAGTGACCAGAAAATGGAAATCTGAATGTCTACAATTCCATGACAACTGCAGCTATTAAATGCTATTAGAGAGACTTTGTTGTGAGTTTGTTTTTGTTTTGCATTCCTATCCCACCTTTGCAGAAGTTTTTGAGACACTGGTTTGTTGGTCAGTTTTTTAGGCATTCAACAGTTTGGCAGTGCTGGGATTGTGTGGGTGTGTCTGTGTTTGTGAGAATGTACACAGAGGATTAGGCCCAGTGAGACGGCAGAGTCTGTACTATATTTACTGTCGCTCTACGCCACCCTAAAGTTCAAATTCAAGTGTGTGTTTGTGTGCTGCTCCGCCTCTGACTGAAAACTAACCAGGAACTCCTGCTCTGTCTGTTATTATCCTCCAGTCTTTATCATTTTCCCTAATGTCTCCTTAAATTGAAATTTGCAATCTGATAATCTGTGCGCCACCTGGGTGAATTAGCCATTTCTTCTGTTTCTTACCCATCATTATGTGCACTCCTTTGGGAACACAAAAGTGACCTTTCTTTCACTGGATCTGTATTATCAGTGTGATTACCTTGTCACAGCTGTGTTTGCTCACCTATAATGGTATTTTGTTTGTCTGTCTTTCAAATTAGCCTGCATTGAGATGAATCCTGGAAACTTACAAATGTGATACTGTGCATTTAAATCTGTTTTTCCAGTAGAGAGAGGCTGAATAACTTTGAATTACTGTCTCCTTCTCACTGCTCATAGGCGAGATAAACAGCAGTAAAATTGCTCCTGTAATGCATATTCCTGTCATCAGTCATAGTTTTGTCTGGTTAGTGCACACCGCTCAGACAAGAACATAGATTCCACCTCCATATCTGATGTTCTGATGTATGTCATCTGATTCAAAATCAAATTATATTCAATTTACTTTCTTCCAGTGAAAAACATTAATATCAGTCTTGCTGATGTTAGCAGTAAAGATGCTATTATCCCCTTTTGCTTGAATTATTATTCTGGCATAGCTGAACATAAGGTATTCCCTTCATGCACTTTCTTGTCTGTTTTACCTAAATGTTGCTTTTATAGAATACTACTTAATTGATTAATTTATAGGTTGTGTATTTTCCATTAATTTGACTCACCCAACATCTGGCTGAAAACTGGAGACATACAGTAGATCCAATTAATCATTTAGAAGATTAAAGGCATCCTCAGATCTCCTGTGTTTGGGTTGCAAATACTGGAGAGCACTTTACATGAACAAAAAAATGTCAGAATTCCTCTTTTCGAATATGAAATGGTTTATACTTGCAATACCAGTGAGAGCGAGCACCTGTATATACATTTATCTGCTTCTTTGATGATGTTTGGTGCCTTTGAGTGATGTTACATATGAGCTGCTATTAAACAGTGATGAGGCAATTGTTGTTTCATACAGGTCAATCTACTGGGAGAGGTCTTCAGCAAGGCAAAGCACATTTATTTGTGCAGCACCCTTCAACAATCAGGCAATTCAAAGTTCTTTACATGAAACATTAAAAGGAATGCAGAAAAGGTATGAATACAGTGGTATGAATGCAATCATTATGTCAGAATTTCTCATGATGAAATGCTCTTCTTCTTCTCTCTTCTCTTCTTTTCTCTCTAATCTTGTTGTATCAGAAGATACAATGATACTTGGTACTGGGTGATATACTTTAATATTATTATTTTTTTTTATCCTGTTATATTGTTGTGTAAAAAATTTTATTTTTTGGGAATGAAAAACACATAATAATGACACAAAAAACATTAGGTTTATTGTAAATGAGGGTTGGTTGACGTGTTTAATTATAGTGGAAATTTGTGTAGGATATATGAATTGAACATGTTTTCACTCATCATCCTGTGTGAGGCAGATAAGAATTTCACATAATAACGCCATTGATTTGTGTAAAGTAAATTAAAATTTTGTATTTACGTTTCATTCACCTCTAATTATGCTGTTAGGCCTCATGGTACATGTCACGTTATGCTGATATGAGTTTGAATATGAATGATGTGGGGATTTTGGTCTGTTTTTTCCAGGATTGTTGTTATGTTTTTCTTTATAATGAAAAATGGAAAGTATGGCTTATGTGCTATAAAAAATGTTTCAGTGTTGAATTTATGTATCAGAACTACACAATGGAGACTCACATTTTCTATGTGTGCACAGGAGGATAAAAAGATTCAGGGCATCTTTCTCCATGTTGAATTAATAGAGATATAGTTAGTTACTTTTTAAATAGGTCTGTGATATTTTCATGTCCCAAAAATAAAGGTCAGCAAAAGAATAGGAGGTGGAAAAAAGCACTGTCCTCAACTGCTGCCTTTATGTTACATGGTGGTGTCTACTGACTCAGGAACAAGTTAGATGCAAGTCCTCCTCACTGTCCTTTTCCATTTGCCGAGCCATGGAATGATGACATATAATGGGCTGTGCAGCTACTTCAGCTATACTAACTGCTGGCTACATACCAAATTGGAAGAAAGTGAGTCGGCTCAGAAGAGGAGCTGCCTGTGGTATCCTTGGTAACTAAAATTGTTCAACATTTTTTCTAAAAGGTCAGAAGCAAAACGGGAGGAAGTAGAGAATTAGATTCCTCCCCCACATCTGAGACTTCCTCTAAGCTTATTTAGTTTTTGAGGTGTCCTTTGAGAGAGCAAGTGCACTCAGTGACAGAACCGAGGGGAAGGTGACAAAGATGGAGGGGCTCTTCACACTCGCTCTCTCACATCATCATGACAGAAAAAGGAGAGGAAGATGGACTCACTGGCACATACTTATTCACCTTCCACTAACAGACTTTAGTCATTGTATAATAATGAAGAGAGAGTTAGCGCACTCATTAATATTGAGAGAGTGTTTTGGGATCTTGCTAAATGAGTCTGCAGATTGAAGCTGCAGTAAATGTATGTTTTGGTGGGTCAGCAGTAGAACTTCACATGCTATATTACAAACACACTAAAGAGCTAAAAAGAGCTAAAAAGCTGCAACACAAATCTGGTCACCATGGCTGCCACTATAATGGAAGTCCATTAAAGAATTGACAGGGAGCAGAAAATACCTAAATGCATAACACCAGGCAAAAAAATCCATTCAGAAAGTAAAAGTAAGTGGTGTGACGAGGTAGATTGATTTACTAATGCAGACTCCGATGACACAGAAAACTGTCTTGTTTCTTAACTCGTCTTGTCCCTACTGAAAACATTCTGGCCCAGATTCAGGAGGCAGTGCACACCACATGCTACACCACCCAAAAACACCAGAGACACAGGGCATTCACTAAACGTTTTTGTTGACTGAGAAGCTTCCTAAAAGTGCTGGTCTTTGTTGTTATGCATATGTAAATTTTGTGTTAACCTCATTATTTTGCTTACATAATGATTATTTATAGGTGAGGCCATGAAAACTAAGTTTGTGACCAATTTACATCTTCGCCAGAATATTAACTGAACAAGAAAGAAAGTAAGAAGATCTGCATATTTATTAAAGAGGACTAAGTAATGTCAGTCTGGGCCTCAACTGGGGAATAAATCAGTAACCATTTATTTAAGTTGGGATAAACCCAGAAACTGGATGTAACCCTGTTAAGGAATATTTTCTGCAATAACCCTCGATGATATTTAAGGTCATGGATGTTGGTGTTCAGTCCCTTTTCCCACATTCACTTTAACATGTTCTGAGCAACATCGTCTTCCAGAAGTTTCCAGTTTATGTACAACTTCTGTGCAACAACACGTACTGTACATGTTGGATGAAACATATCTGGCAAATCATAAAAAATGATAGTGAACAGAACTGTAAAATGTTTGCTGACTATATCTTTCATTTGTTTCTAGATAGATTGATAGATCACTGGTGCCAGAGTAAGGAGGGGCAATGCCACTTTTTGTCCCCCCACTTTCAGGTTTTATGGTAATGAAGTAGTAACATCCAAGCCAGGCAGAATGTTGGCAATAATGTCTTTTATATCTAGACCTGATTGATGAACTGGACATGAACAAAGTGTTACTTAGCTTTTGCTGTGGGAGGCACACTCAGTACTTTGGAAAATAAGCATAGGGTACTAAACCTCACTCTACTGTGGTTCTGTCTATTTGTATTGGATGTAAAGTTTCAATAGGCCATGAATGTTGGTTGTTTCAAAACATATTGGTGGGTTTGCCTGGGTATGCAGCCCTTCATTCACTCATTGATTTCATTCACATTTCATGTAGGCTGTGAACATAATAAAGGCAGAAATTATGTTCAGCACAATGTACATGAGGGAATGGTTTTGTGATGTAGAAATGTAATTTCTAGATTTCAACGTTGACCAGAGAGACAGAAGACTTGATGACTTGAAGTATGCACACTCACAGATAATAATAAAATCAATAGCAGATATAGTGTGTATATAAGCCCTAGTTGCCTAACCATAAGCAAAAGTTTTGCAGCCTAACCACAGTCTTTATTCAGAAATGTTATTATCATGATGTATGTATTTTGTTGTTTTGTTGTTAGTTCAAAGCATCTTCCCCACTGAATTACAAAGCCATCACATGCAGGGGCAGGAAAAACACCTAGAACCATTAGGAATGAATGGAGCTACACATATCACTGCTGTCCAGTACAGTAATATGATAGACTGACCAATAGGCTGCGGATCACAGATCAAGAAATATGTGTGAGTACTTTCCAAGTATCTTGAGGACCGTAAGAGCAGAGAGAAGCTCTCTGACGCTGCTATTATCACAGTGAAGAGGTCGAAACACCAGTGAGACATCAGGGCCAGACGATGTTGTGAGTGTCTGGTGGGACAGGGAGTCAGAGGAGTGGACTGAAAAGAGAAGAGAACAATGATAAATAATGTGTGTGATGGGAATTGTTGTTTTTTTCTTAAACTTAAAATGAAATGCACATACTGTACTCAGCTTTCCCGTGCATTGGAGTCATGTATAGATAAAAGCAGGATGTCAGTGGTGTGTTTCAGCTTGTACAGCAGCAGTGACTGCTGTTCTTACCAGAAAGCAGCAGCAGCTAGCAAGAGCAATAAAACAGAAAGATTCAATATGACTGAAGAGTATATTAATTCTGAGCAATAAAGTTCATTTTTGACCTTGAAAATATGTTTGGCAAAAATAAAATGAAGCTAGAAAATTGAGCTAGTTAGGATTTTTAAGGTGGTCCAAAGGTAACAAAATGACTCCACCAAAGTGAAGTTTTCTGTGTAATTTAAACAGATATAACATATTAATTGGTGAGCTTTAGAGCTGCTGGTAGGTGGATTTTCTTACCTTTGGACAAAGCCAGGCAGCACAGTGTGGCCAGTTGGCCCAGAACTGCCTGTGTGGAGTTTGCATGTTCTTCTCAGGCCTGCATGGGTTTCCTCCAGGTACACCGGCTTTCTCCCACGGTTCAAAGACATGCAGGTTTGGTTAAGGTTTGGCAATTTTAAAGTGCTTCTGGGTGTGAATCTGAGAATGAATGATTGTTTGTCTCTATATCTGTCCAGGGTGTACTCCACCTATCACCCAATGTCAGCAGGGATTGGCTGGAGCCTCCCCATGACCCTCAAAGGATAAACTTTATAGTTATTGGATGAATGGACAGAGCCAGGTTAGCTGTTTTCCCTTGCTTTCCCTAATGCTAAGCTAACCAGCTGATGGCACCAGCTTAATATTTAATGTACAGGAATGAATTCAGTGGTATCAGTGTTCTCATCCAACTTGGCAAGAAAATGAATTAGCATATTTCCCCAAATTCAGTTCACTGTTATTCCCATTTGAATAATTACTATGTGTCACCTCTTATTATCATGGCACCCTTTTAAGACCACCTTTGAGTGTGTTCATTTGGAACAGCTAAACATCATCTGAGGTTTTACTGAATTAGCTTCTCTTGTGTTGCTGAGTTTGAGTAGTTTAGTTGCCATTCTCTTCAAGTCTACTACCCTATTCTCTACCCTACTCTATTCTGTAGAGACCGTAGGGTATTTGCTTTGTTGTCCAAGGACACCCAGCCTTGACAGGAATAGACATGCTGTCTGTTGGAGGGGGAATCCATTTATCACTGTAGCACTAATAGCTGCCCATCATCACTATTGCTTTGAGAGCCTGTAAACCACCAGATGGGACAGGTGGTGTGCTGTGCTGGGAAGGCAATAATATATCCACACTAACACTTTACAACAATTAGGAGGAAGTAAAACATAATAAAGACGTCAGGACTTAAAGTCAGATGTAGGTGCACTGTGTGAAACTAGGTGTGTCTTTCAAGTATACAATGATTCTATATATAGCTCATCATTTAAAAAAGCTTACCACTGCAACATGATTAGCTGTATAAAGCGAAGTATAATAGTTTTAAAAGGGTAGTCAGGGGTGCCATCTGAAGGGGATTGAAAAGCTGAATTATTTAAGAGGCCTACAGCTGGCCAGAGGTTCTGAATCATGCTAAGGATTATAGATAATTTGTGTCAGTCTTTGACCCAAATTTTAAACATTCATCTTTTTAAACCCTCCCCTGCCCCACCCACCAGATTAGAGATAATTCTAAAATAGTATCTTGTTTAAAAATAAACAGTATGTATGTAGCAGAATATAGCCTAAATTTCACCATGCAGTGTAAATTGATTATGTATTTGTAGTAGCCGCAGTAGTACACACCGTGTTTGTCTCTAAACCACTGCTTTCTGCTTTTGAGTTTCTGCTTTTGAATCTGTCAGTGTAACAAAGTTCTGCCAGGCTGCAGACAAAAAGAACATTGATTTCAAGGTGTGTGTTGGCAAGACGAGTAGAAAATGAGTAATTTCTCAATTTCTGCTGGATACACAAACAATAAATAAATCTTTTAGCCTCATTTTCTATGAAATTGAGAAAGAATAGAAAGATCTCTAACTTATTCTCTTGTGAATCAGATCTTATACTACTAGGCAGGTCAAAACTGTGAAAGAAAGACAACACCACTACAATATAACAAGACATGTTAGCAGTTCTTAGGTGCTTTGAACTCAATGCTAATATCAGCATGCTAACATGCTCTGCCAAAACACTTACCTGCTGATGTTAAGCAAATATAAAATTATTAATCTAGTGTAGCATATTAGCATGCTAACACTCGCTTCTTAGCACTAAACACAAAGTACTACTAAGGCTGATGGGAATGTGAAGAGTTACAGCATTATGACTCCCTATAACCCTGATTCTAATGTGATCAAGGTCTAATTAAAGGTGTAACTAGGTAATTAGCAGCTGACTGGATGGATATCACTAGGGGTATGTGGGAACATAATGATGGAAAATATGTGTTTTTGTAACTTGGGTTAAGTAATATTTTATAGTCGACTCAGGCAAGTTCCATCTGACACCTGGTTAAAATACTACAGTCACCTGTTCAGCATCTGAATGTTTGCCAGCAGAAACATCAAGTCCATAAGTGCTCAGTTACAATGAAGTATACAGTTTTGACCTCTGGACTTTCTGATAAACTTATCTTTTGTCTTAGGTGGCAATTCCCAAGCATCTTTGATTATGTGTAGGCTAAGATAAGTCTCAACAGTTATTCACATATCGTTTGACACCAGTTTGACCTAAGATAGCAGTCCCTCCGACAAATCTGAGGGAAGAAGTGCGTCTATCCGGGGATGACTCAGTGGTTTATGTAAGCGTCCCTAAATGAGATTTTTTTAAAAACTGCTGCTGCTGTTTTACTCATTCATTCTAACCTTAACCTAAGCAGAAGTCAGGGAACAAAACAGAACCTGACCTTAACAGGTGCAAATTCGTTTGAAACTTGTTTGCTTCCTTGGAGGAGGAAATTACAGCTTGGCTCATGTTGTGCAGTGTACTCTGTCAGAGAAGCAGCTCAATTTCTGTCTTACGGAGGTTCCTCAAATAGAATAGCAGAGCTGAAGCATTCCTTGAGGACAGGTTGTTGTCTGATGTTGGAGAAATCCCAGAACTCTCACTAGACAGATTTGGTACTCTTCAGTCTAGGGCAGCTTAGAATAAAACCTCTGTGATGATACTTTTGTTGAAATAGACATAGTTTTATTTTTATTCTTGTCTCTTATTTTACTTAAAATGAAACTTCACAAGGGTTAGCCTAGCTGGTAAAACCTACAATTAGAAAACTATAAAATCAATAAGGACACAAACTTTTTTTCCATATATTCTGCTGTGGAATTGGGTGTTTTCAGATTTTCCCATTTTTTTTTAACACTCATTCACTTTATGTGAAACAAACCAAGCATGAGAGCAGTGAATACACATTACTGACTGCTGGATAAAAAGCAGCCAAGCTCCACCTCTCAGTTCTTGAAGAGACAGTTCTTCAACAAAAATGGTCTGATTTCAGGCGAAGTCTGCATTTCTGTGCCCACTTCACTCACATAGATAGACTGTAACAAAAAAAAAAAAGATATTCTCCCTAAAATGGGCAACACTTCACTTTTGCAGAGGCTAATTTTGGATTGCCCTGAAGTGCAATGACATAGGAATTATAAATGCCTCAGTAGTGAGGTGAATGAGTGAGGATTCTCCAGTGGAAAGTTTCTGTGTGAAAAAAGGTAATTTGACAGACTTCCCTCCTGGCCTCTCATTTTCTTTTTAGGAGAACCTGTTCTAAATTTACCACTCCACCACCCAACCCAAGTGCAGCTTAGTAAATATTTCACTCTGTATCCCCTCTCAGACATAAAAGGTTTCAGAGGTGCTCCTGGAGATGACTGACGACTGTTGCAAACCAGGGCCAGTTACAGTTTTTCAGCGCAGAAAATAGTTCACTTTACTCTGCCCTATACTGGTAGCCTAGCGGAAGTAATAGAATTCTCCATTAGCTCAGGCCCGCTTTTTGCCCATGGCTGGGTAATCCCTGAGGGCTTCTGCGGCTGTGGATATGTCCCAAATCCTCCAGAGATGTGAAAAAAAACCTCTAAACTCCCTGTGTATGTCACTGCTTCTGTTAAGCACACTCTATTTTATGGGAGGTGATTATAATCCCTTGCCACTGGTTTTTAGCTCAATTATGTGCCTCCTCTGAGGTGTGAGGTATGCCATGTGGTTTTGAATATGTTATGTATTTTGTATAATATGCTTCAATTCCACTGGTTTATGCATTTGACTCATATTAATTAAATATTGCAGATACACAACTGTAAAATTTATTAAAAATCTTAAATGTAAATAATCATTTTTAGATTTAAAATGAATCAAATAACATGTGTGTAACGTGAGAGGTATTGCTTGTGGTGATGAATCCATGGAAAATGATCACCTGAGTCTGCAGTTCTCCTGAGCTCTGCAGCTTTTTAGTATCTTTAAGCTCATTGTTTTGGTTTTCTGGCCTGCAACTTAACTGGTTTAGCTCAGTCTCACAGCTCTCATTAATGTTGCATCTGTTTAGAGCTAAAAAGCTCTATAAAGCTGAAGTACACTGCTGAAGTCAGCAACTATTTAGAACATAGTGGAACATTTCGCTGTTAAAATTTGGATATTTCCTCAGGAGTTAGTGGAGAACAAAACAGAGCTAAAAGCAGACAGAATATTGGACTTAATTCACCAGGTGGACAGGAACATAACACCAAATCCCCCCTAATGTTGCTCTGTCTCCTGAATGTGTGCAAAGCAACAAAAAAATTGTTTTAATAAATCTTCAGTGATTTATGTTGTACTTTTGCACATTTATTTTACATTCTTTTGGTATATTCACATAGTTATGTATCTATGAACCTCATTTTGCCATGCTCATTGTATACCTTTCATTTTTGCCTCGTAGAGATCAGTAAAGTTTAATGTCTTTGTGTCAAAACAAGATAAAACCAGTGGAGGTCCCACAGATGTTCACATCAGCTCATCTTGCTAAAATACATGCAGGAAGCTGTGTAATGAAGTGTTAAAATGAGTGCTATCCAACCTGTCATTTGTGTCTAAAATGATGGTGAAAGGATTTTGTATCCAATGAGAGTGCATCAGAAAACAGCTCTGTCTTCTAAAGGGCTGAAGATGAGTCATAGGTTGCGGAAAACTGCTCTCCACTCCCCACAGATGCTCAAATATCCCCACCCCCAAATGAGCACCACAACCACCTTCCTCATTACTGAAGAATGCATTCAGAGAGGAGCGTTGCATTACTGGCAATCCATTATGTATTTTGAAGAATTCCCACAGCATGAAGTGTACCCATCTCAGAATCTGTCTTGTATCTATTTGACATTGCTTGCCTGGATGTGTTCAGCCCCCCCTGTAAAGCTTAAGTACATTTTAAGTGAGAGTTGTAAGCTAGGCAGAGCAGTGGTTGGAGGGACTGGGGTTGAATAAACAGTAGTTATTATGTAACATTCACTGAGCACAACTAAACTGAGCCAAGGGATGTTGAAGAAGGACATGGTGATAGAGTGTGGCACCTGAGTTTATACAGAAGCCACAGTTACTGTCTAGACTTATGATATGAGATTTCTTAGGGAAATTTCACTTCTATCCAGTACAAAATTGAACTTAGAGCAATGGAACAAACAACTGTGAGCTTATTTTTGACTGAAATGAGGCATGTCTATTTGGCTTGCTCTCAATTCTTGTGTCCCATGGTCCTTGATACCACCACCTGCGCTGCCATGGGCGACAAAATAATGACACCTATCTCGAATAAATGATGGACGTTTCACTTGTTGTCATGGAAACACTGACATACGAATTGCATGCAGGTTACATGCTTCAGGTGCCTGTGGAATAGTACATGTGGTCCAAGTAGAAGCTGAAAAAAGGTGACTGTGCAGGTTTTTAAAGCCAATCAAAAAAGATCTGTTTTAGATGTTTGTGTGTGTGTGTGTGTGTGTGTGCGCACGCACGCTTGTGTGTGTTTGTGAGGGGTGGGGAGATGGGATGGGAACCTAATCAAGTGCTGTCAGCTGCAGTGCAGTTATAGCCCTATTGTCCTTTCCAAGTGATTCTGATCTAGGTCAATACCACTTTCACTGTGTGTTGTCAGTTGTTA
Organism: Lates calcarifer; assembly: GCF_001640805.2. NCBI lineage: Eukaryota > Metazoa > Chordata > Actinopteri > Centropomidae > Lates > Lates calcarifer. The sequence continues at coordinate 17,736,375 of NC_066845.1, forward strand.
TCAAGCTACAGTGTGTAGCAGAGAAGCCAGACTACTGTATGCTGGTTTCCAAAACCAACAAAAAATTTGGATCAGTGCTTTTTTGTATTTGCAAACAACTTTCTGTGGCTGAACTGTGTGCCAGCAAAGTTTTAAAAAGCGCTGGAATGGTTTTCAGAGTCATTTTGGCATTTAGCATGTTTGACAGCCAAGTTGTGTTAATGCCTTAATCTGAATGTATCAGAATATTAAGTGCAGATTCTACACAGACCCATGGCATTTGGGTTTTGAGCACAAAACTACGCGGCAGAGACATTATAGCTAATGTGTTAAAATAAAGTAACATTTTCAGACTGGACGTGATGTGTAAAAGCTCAACAGCTAAAAAGCCGTGAACAAAGTGAAAAAGAATGCCGCCCAGGCTGACTGAGATGAATGTGATTTCCACACTGCTGATACCATCACTGGTGGACGATGAGGTGAATTGGCTAGTGCTCCCTAAAGCTTTTTATCTTGTGATTAACAATAGAGTGGAGACCAGAAAAACAGCCTGGAGTCTTAAATATACAGCTTTCATCAATGACGCATTTGATGCTGATGAAAGCGGTGGGCATACAGCCAAAACACTCTGAGATGTACACACAGATTTATCATTTTGTGAAAATAGTGGCTATTTTCCCAATTCTGTCCAAATCTGAGCCTTTCACACCTCACTTTATCTCTATTTTTCTGACACTGCCAGCTGCTATTTGAAACCACTGAGCTGTCTGTTTGATTGATAGCTCCATCTCTACCTGCTAAGCTCCTCCAAAACCATAGAAAAGCAGCTAATTGCCCACCAGGCAATGACAGAGCTTATGACCTCTCATTGAAATGTCTGTCTTTGAATTGAGTGGACAAGTATTTGATGCTACTACACTGCACTTTCATCTTAATGAAGACAGGCAGCAGATTTCTGTGCTTCAGCAGAGTGTCTGGGTGCATTATATGTGATAAGTGACTAACCATCCTTGTTTCTGAGATGTTAACGCTACTGAATTGGACAAGGTATTAAAGGTAGCTTGAACTGCTTTTTCATGCTCTGTTGAAAAGCTGCCTAGTCAGCACTGATATTTATTTTGTCTCCTTTCCTCACAGGTATTTGGGGATCACACGGCCCCTCACCTACCCAGCCAGGCAGAACGGTCAGCTGATGGCAAAGATGATCCTGGGAGTGTGGCTGGTGTCAGCATCCATCACCTTGCCACCTTTCTGCGGCTGGGCCAAAAACGTCCACACAGCCGGCGTGTGCCTCATTAGCCAAGACTTTGGCTACACCATCTATTCCACAGCCGTAGCCTTTTACATCCCTATGCTGGTCATGCTGGTCATGTATTACAAGATCTTCAGGGCTGCTCGCAAGAGTGGCGCCAAGCACCGCTTCACCGACCTTTCGCGGCGCGATCGCCTTGAAACTGTGGCTAATGAGGCGCTGCGCATGCAGGGCCTGAAGCCGCCCGGCGTGGCGGAGGAGTGTGCCGCCCTGTCCCGCCTGCTGAACCGTGAGCGCAGGAACATCTCCATCTTCAAACGGGAGCAGAAAGCAGCCACAACATTGGGGGTGATAGTGGGTGTCTTTGCTGTGTGCTGGCTGCCATTCTTCATCCTGTCTACAGCCAGGCCCTTTATCTGTGGAGTGGAGTGTAGTTGTGTGCCCATCTGGCTGGAGCGCACGCTGCTCTGGTTAGGCTACGCCAACTCCCTAATGAACCCCTTCATCTACGCCTTCTTCAACCGAGACCTGCGCTCTACTTACCGTGACCTTCTCCGCTGTCGTTATCGTAACATCAACCGTCGACTGTCTGCTGTGGGCGTGCACGAGGCTCTCAAGGTGTAAGGCAGGGCACTGCAGCGGCATTTCTAGAATCTCAGATGGTACGTTGTATGGTTGCCCTGTGCTTGTACACTTGGTGCTTAAAGGGCGACGTGTACACAGCAGGCCTGTAGATAAGACACAGACTGACAGAGTGGGAGTCAATGTTGGTGGCTCTCTGGCCCTTCCGCAAAGGCAGAGAGACAGCACGATCACTTCGGTGTGTGTGTGACTCAGTCATTCTATTTTAGGGAAGAAAATCATAGAGCGTACTTGATGGGCTATTCAAGTCGACACTGCTTTTGTGCATATGCCACAATTCTGTCCTGGCTCTGGATTTATGGTGGGATAATGTGGTGACAAAGGAAATGACATGTAAACACAATCTATCATCCTAGGGCTTTCAAAAAGAACAGAAAGCCAACACATTTCTGTATAATAACAAAATTGATGTTTGATAAGTAAAAACATGTTTTGTGCACAATGTCTTCTGAGCATCCTCATCAAACATGCATTTAAGGACGTCCCAGATTAATTTCAAACTGGAGGTGAACACTTTGAGGTGTATTGTGCTTTGTGCCAGGATTAAATATTATTTATATCACTTCACCTCCAGTCATAGCATTCAATTTGGTCTTCTCACTAAATTTAACCTGAGCACCTTAAATGTTTCACAAATGTTTAGAATGTGGTGATGCCAAATGAACAGAGGTGGGTGGGAAATGGTGTTAAAATGCAACACGAAGAGAACATTTTCCATTCATGAAATCTCAGTGTTTTTTGCTATAAAAAGAAAACTGAAAGTAGTTTGTTAAGTGTGTTAAGTGTGCATGAAACATATTTGTCTTACATGCTGCAGTATACATAAATCATAAGAAATTTTGAGCAGTGAATGATAATTTGGCAGATGTTTCTCCATGTTTCACCCAAATACTTTATTGCACACTTGAATTCAGTATGAACTCAATAGCATACCTGTCAGAAACCATGATACTGTGGACTTTTTTTCACTCTTCTTATTTTTGCCTTGTTCGGTTTCATTCCACATTTAGTTGCTGACCTTCTTGGCTGATACAGCAAACTAAACCTGCTGAACTCTGCAGTTTCACTTTAAGAATTTAGAGACTGTTTTGCTCCAATGGTTGTCAATAGTGTTTCTGTTTCCCCTTTGAATCAGGATGTGGTCACTGTCACTTCCCTCTGGCTACACTCCCGTTTGAACTCTTTGGTGATCTGTAAGATCCAGTGTCAAATGTCATCAGTTGAGCAGTGTGTGCTTTTTCTACCTCGATTTTTTGAGAATACTGTACATTTCCTCCAAACAGATGTACCGCTGTCTTGTATCATTTTCTAATTAACAGCTATTTTATATTGTGTAAGATTGATCTGTCTACAATTACTCTGTGTTTGCTCTGTCTTACTGCCTTGTCATAACCTTCAGAAACAAGCTGGGGAAGTGGCAAAGCATTTCACACTTTGTAAATAAAGAAACACTTGGTTAAAATGCCATTGTGACCTACATTGGTAACCTCAGATGATATATGTTCATGCAAACAACTGGTGATGGATTTGTAGCTCTTTAGACTGGCAATCAAAAGATCTTTTTCCCCACATTTTCAAACGGGAGACAATCCACACAGGTCCCCTTTGCTTTGTAACCCCACAGAGCACATCCTCATCAAAAGCCTGATGCACACAGTTTACGTACAAAATTCATCATCCTCACTGACTAGATTGATAGGTCTATCATGAGAAATGAAGACGTACCTTAAGGGCCGCTAGAAACCTTTGAAACATTCATAGCATTAGAATGAGCACCAAGGCCATCATGCGACTACAAGGACTCTGGAGATGTGTTTGAGGATGGTGACCCAAAAAAGATGCCTTTATTCTCCATCTGCTTGGAGCTAAATCTTTTATTCAGTCTGTCTGCTTGCTTTCATGACTGGAACTGTCCTGTAGAGACACAAGGATGAGGTAGAGTCTGATATATGTGATGTGTCATGTGTCTTATGGTCAGAAGGTGTGTGTTACAGATACTCAAACCAGTAGGGAATAACAGAAAGTTTTGAGCCAAAAATAAGCTGTGAACACAAGTGACATATTAAGCTGAATTTTCAGAAGCAGGTACAGAACAACATTAACATTGTTGGTCCACCTGTTAGGACAAGTAAGGACAGGTTTCCATCTCATTTTAGCTCTGGTCTCCACCAATTCCTGATGGAAATGTTGGACACTTTAAGTAAGTTTGTGAGTAAAGTTTATTTATATAGCACCTTTCAAGAACAAAAATCACAAAGTGCTTCACAGATAAGACACACATAAAATAAATAAATGAAAAGACAGTTATTGGCTATAGAGAGCCAAAGTGAAATCAGAACTTCTGGGTTCTGCCCAAAATCCCATTGACATTACTAACTACACTAATAACTAAAAATCCAGCTGTGGAAAAGAGCCTCTCCCAACAGTATATTGTGTCATTTGTCATTTCATATCTGTAGATAATGACAGTAGAAAACTGCAGCATAAAAAAAAAATCTAATACTGCTGTTTATTCAATATTTACAGTAGGTTTTTAGCAGTCTTTAACAAATAATATTTCCTATAATTCCAGGATGTTCACAAGCTAAATGTCACATCTTGGCAGCGCCTTATTTGTGGGTTCATTAACTTTCACATTATACATTGTCATGATGAAAATATTTAGAATCACCCCTTTAACATATTGATGTTTTGCAGGTAGTGTTTGCTAAGTCCACCATTTAGTTAAGCATGGTAGGATGCTAACATTTGGTAATTAGCACTTTCCACAACATATAACAGAGGATGAACATCATTAGTTCTGCAGGTATTTAGTTATAAACAAAGTCAAATTTTGACCGAAGGTCAGTGGGATTCATCCCCAGGTAACCACGAATGTCTGCACAAAATTCCATGGCAATCCATTCAGTAGTTGTTGAGCAAATTCAATCTTGATCAATATTCGACCGTACTGACATTGACACTGACAAACATTATCGCCATATCAAAACATCAAAGGTCACTGCAAGCAATTCAGTGAAAACTGTTAATTTAGTTGCTGAGTAGATGTGGATCTTATGGTTTGCAGTATTAAACACCTGTGTATATAGTGCCAAACAAACAAACAAAAAGCCAAAAGTGACATTTCTTTGTTTTTTTTTAATTCTTTGGGAGCTTTTTCACCTTTATTTGGATAGGACAGTGGAGAGAGACAGGAAATAGGGAGAGAGAGTAGGGGAATGACATGCAGTAAAGGGTCAATCTGGGGACTGGCTGCTCAGGGCACTAAAGCCCACATGGTACGCGCTGCAACCGTTTGGCCATGGGGGCACCCCCAAAAGTGATATTTCTGAGCTTGTTTTGATTGTAGCTGCTTCCTACATGAGCTTGTTAGATCTGAGCCAGTTCATATTTGCAGGGCTGTTTCAATATTTTTACTATGTCTGTGTATAAAATAATATTCCACAAATCATCTGCGTGCTTGGGTTGGCGGTACACTTGGCCAATTTCTGCATGTTGGCGTCTGTCAAATGATTTGGTGGGACAGTTCCCAATTAGAACATAAGGACCTTTCTAATTATACTTTTCATTCTAACCCTCTGTTACTCTCCAAGTCTGCTGAACACCATTACATAATTCAGTTCTAATTCAGCACTAACAAAAACTCATATAAAAACTCCCAGGGACAAAATCTATTTAAATGCGGTTTTGTGGCCTAACGTGTGTCTATTTGGGGCACAGTGTCATAAGAATGTTTGAAACTCCCTGAAGTAAAGAGCAGGAACATGGCCTCAGCCAGCATGTTGACATTTGTTTTAGCACATAAAATAGCAGGCAGCCCTAGTGGACTTCGTGCATCTTCCCCATAATGTCCAGTCTCCCAGCAGCCATGTCAACAGGCGTTACTCTCGGGGAATGAGCACCATTGTGCCTGAGAGGAGTGCCTGCTCCCTCAGTCAGTGCAGCTCACCTCCTGATGTGTGTCATCGCTATCAGTGAATGGAAGAAGAGGGTGAAATGTTTACGTGTGATGTAGTACATTCATCAAAGGGAAAAAGCATAGTAGCAGATGAGTCTTTCACATATGCTGCCCACAGGCTCAGTTGCCAGCTTTGACAGGCTGTGGGGGCTGATGGGGGAACACACACTCTCGCTTTGCTATTTTTAATCTGCCCCAGTAATTAAGCGGGGAAGCTTTGATTAAGCATGGGGAAAGAGATCTAAAGCGCTATGATTTTACTATCTTGAAATGTGTCCCTTACACCCCCATATGTAAACACTCAGTGATTAGGAGAGAACCTTTGTTTGATGCCCACAGCAATTAGACTACTGCAAAGAGCAAGTGATAAAGGTAATCATTTTCAACATTTTTATACAATCAGCTGCCATCCACTTTACTAACCTCTGCCACTGACTTTTATAGGGTAGTACAGGAGTGAAACAATCTGAACAAATTATAAGATATAATTGGCATATGAACACATAACGTTGGTCTATCTTATCACACATTTTTTGTGTGTAGAAAATTGCTCCATAGTGCTGCCAGTGGTGAAAATGTACTCAAAAAACCTTTTCCATTATGTGGCACAGGCAAAGTGGCAAAATTCAGACTATGCTGACTAGGCTATTCATTCAAGCCTAATAACTCACAGTTCTACCTCTGCAACCCACATGATATGTGACTGAATTTGCTGATCATTGGTAATGCCTGGCCGACCACTAGCATAGCCATAACTTTAAACACAGATGGAAAATCCAGACATCACAGTAAAGGTGTCAACAAAACCATGACAGATTTTGCTGTTTGAAACAATGGAACACATATCACATGCATAAGGTGATATTAGTAAAGTGCACACAGATGTTTATATTCAGGGCTGGTCTGTGACACTTCAGACCAAAGAGCTTTGTCTATTATTTTTGTAACTTCCTGTGTGTACTGACACACAAAATGAATTTAGCCCTACTATGTGATTTTATTTGCATATTTTTATCATATTATTCCCTAAATATTCCATTAATTTTACATTTAATGTTAAAGTGGTCATTCATTTAATCACAGCAGCAAGAAATATTTCAATTACCTACGCCCTATCAAGGTCATCCTCAATTAATTTCAAGCGATATAAATCAGATTTGTAAGGTAGCGTGGGCACATGTGTACCCAACAGTTATATCCTTAAATATAATTGGACCATGAATGTAGCCTCGTTCCCTACTTTCCAATTGAATGGAAGCTATAAATACACAGTAAACATGTCAGTTATTTGTTAATCCGATTTATGCGGTGTGTCCTGAAATATCAACTCCCTCCTACGGGCCACCACCAGCGGCCAATCACAGCAATGGAGTCTGATATTAGCCTATGCCACTTCCTGCGGGGATGGGCCTGTAGCAAATTAACATGCAGAGAAGTTATCTGCAAAGTGTCAAAGTGACAACCAAAAGAGTTTCTTTCCCCTCATTTTATTTTCTGGAGGCAGCTTCCTGTAATTAGGTTCTGTCATACTGCTTGAAGGTAAATGCATGCTTCTTAAGGGTGCAAGCATCAAAAGAACTGTACGTGAGGGCACCCGCCCCTGTACACTTCAAAGTGAGCACAGTAGATATTGCCCTGCTTACAGTGTATTGATTTTGCTGCCATGTATGTTGTGTTTTACTCTAGCCGTGGAGTAGCTGAGTGTTGACTCATCGCCTTGTATTTTCACACATGTTGACACCACAGACTGCCAAGAATCAGAGCCCGCCTACATGACAAGTATGAGATGACTCTGTCCGTTGTGTTGTGCACTTCATCTGTGATACAGATCTGTAAGTGTATGTGTGTTTGTGTGTGCATGCACAAGAAAGCCACCCATATGTTCGAATACTGTCGTCTCCATATTCACTTAATATGTTTAGGATATCAAAGTAATTGCACCTCCTCCTTGTCAGGGAGCACATGGACTTTGTACATTTATCGCTATCACTGTAATTAATACACAAGTCCATATGCACATGAGTATTACTGTTATTGTTACAGTTCAGTTTTTTCTCTCCTTCAAAAATTTTAACATTAACAGTAAATGGAAACATTACAGAACCAGACCTCTTTCCTATTTAAAAATATGCAGAAAATGACAAGCCTATAATAAGCACCTGCTGTTAGATTTTCCAGAAATTAAAACTCTCTCTTGATGGAACTGCCTGGCTCAAAAAGTTGGGGACTTTGCCCTAGACATTATTTGCAACATATAACTGACTTTGTTTAAAAATATTGTCAGTTGTGTAATCTGCTGAAACACCTCAGTGTAAAACAAAAAAAAATTTGTGATGTATATTTTAAGATAAATCCAAAGCAACAGATAAGATTTGCTAGATTTTTGAGTTACGCAGCAAATCTATTCAGTGTTTTCTTTTGTCAAGCTGACTTAAACCTTGTGTGCAGTTGACTTTAGTTGTGTGTCATTTTGTCTGTACACCTCATACACAATCACCCAGGCAGGTCAGCTTGTCGCTATCTGTGCTATTGCCTTGCTTGCCTCTTTTCTGTCTTTTGAGAGCAGTGAAAGAAAACAGCAGTTTGGTGAGATTGAGGATAATTGGCTGCCTTTTGCACCCAGCAGCCTGCTTATGAAATGACAGTAAATGCCTTGACCTGTAAAGAACATCATTTGGCGTGACTTAATTCTTTATCAGTAACTGTCTGCTAAACTCAGATTTAAGATGCAATACCATTTATCATGTTGAGCGACGTTAAGCAGCAGGCACTTAAGGCAACAGATAACAATGTACAAAACATTAGTTGAATATGTGTAGCATTTTTACATGATTATGTGAACTAATTTGAAATTCAAAATTGTACACACAGTGGCTTTGACATTCACCCAGCATGATGGTTAGTGTATAATGTAGTCCATTTAAAGCTTCAACTTCACAAAAAAGGACAATGGATATAATTTTAACTTCAGTTTCTCAAAGTGCTCAAACTGCAGTTGAGGAGATGCAAATCTGCACAGCAAAGTACAAACCATCTCTGCATTTCTGTTCTTCATTTCCTAGTTGATAAGATTTAAATATGATCTGTGCCTTTTGCAGCTTTAACTTTATTTACCCTGTGATCACACTGAGTAACTCTCATCTCCCCTTGCATATTTTTTTTTTCCTAAATTAAGTTTTGTAAACAGAACAGAGTATTCTGTGCACTGAACCAAATTAACCATTTTATCATATCTACCAAGGACATTCCTCATGTTTTTCAATAGATCACCTTAAATGAAACTTAAATTTTGTACAACCTGACTGCTGCTATTCACTCAAGTCTTTAACTGGATTTGTATAATGTTCATTTACATATATACATATATATTTGGATGTGTAAGTTTAATTCGAGTCTAATCGGTCACTAATTGCACAAAAGTTGGATTGTGTGTGTTGTGTGCATGTATGTGTGTGTGGTCTAGGTATTACTCATGTTGCAGGGACACAGGGTCACATTATGTGGAAAGCAAGTCCCCATAATATAGGGTTAGGGTGAGGGTTAGGCAAGTAATAGTTAAGATTATAGTAAATCTCTGGGAAATAAATGTAAAGTCATTGTAATGTCCCCTGAAGTTATGGAGACAAGACTGTGTGTGTGCGCGCGTGTGTGTGTCAAGGCAACCTGAGATGTGAGCGTGAGTGAAGTCGTGAAGTGTGGGTGAGCTGGGAACTAAATTGCACAGCTTGCTTATGTCAGTTTGTTAAGGCTCTGGTGGTGCAGCAGGGTGCCAAGTGAGGACTGACAGCGGTTGGTCTGCAAGCATAGACTCAAGTACACTCAGGTGTTCCTGTGCTGTCTAAACCAGTTACAGCAGCAGTCAGTCTGCACCTGCCTGTTGTCACAGTACATTGTTGCTGATCTGTGGGGCTGAGCCGGTGCAGGGATTTCTTATCCTTACACCTTGTCTGACTGCTCTCAAATCTCAGCTCTGTTTGCGGCTGACGACTCCTACAGTGAACTGCCCCTCTGTCACTCAGGTTTGCTGTCAGTGATGAGGAGCAAGAACATGACACGGTGAATGTTTTTCTCACAGGACTTTATCTCCATGGCTCCATTAAATCTCTGGTTATATTCCTGGATGGGAAAATTGAGATTTTCAACGAAATTGTTTTGTTTTGTTTCTCTTGATTGCAGAGTAAACTGCAATCATGATGTAGTATTGTGTATTACTTCATGAAAGCTTTTGTATATTTGCAATTCTAAACATCCAGATCTTAGCTGGGAAAAAGCATTTGTTGCACAGTAAATGATCCGTTTTATGACTCCTTCAAGAGAGTCTACAATCATGCCAGTGGCTTGGTGAGGCTGTAACAATGCAATGTTTGCACAGCCAGTACGGCCAAAACAGAGCAGCAGCAGCAGATTCAGTCCTCTATAAGCGTCTGCACAGGATGTGCTCAGGCTAAATATTGAGTGTAGGTCACCCATGTTTTGGCAGTGCTCAGAGCCCATATACAAACACTCTAAAGCAGAAGTAAACAGACTCAAAGTATAAAAATACACATCAGCTTGTGATGTTATACATATGACACAAGATTTTATGCAGCCTGTGTAGACAGTTGTGGTGACTGTGTTGGGATGAAACAGAGGTATATCTTTTCCATCAGACGTGTGAGATGGACGACTGAAAATCTGGCTAGAACGTCTCCTTTGTAAACAAGCTATTAGAACAGTGCTCGGAGCTAAATGCTAAGTGATACTGTATAAAGGTACACTGCAATAAATATCTAGCACCCAAAACTAATATTAGATAATAGAAATAATTTGGAGATTAGGACTTTCAAATAGTCTCTCCCTCATCAGATGTGCCATTTAATGCAAACTTTTTTTCTATATTGATTTCCTTGACACTATGTGGTTGTAGTCTATGCTTATATACCAGTGATGACACACTGGCTTTGTGATATTTGTATAGCATTTATGACCTTTGCGTGGGCAGCGGTGCTTTGCAGAGGCTGTGCCAACTCGTGCAGCCCAAATGACCTTAAAGACACAAGCTTCAAAGTACAGCGTTGGTTTCTGCTTCCATCTTGAGATTTCAATGCTCAGTGACAGAGACGGCTGGTCCTCCTGGCTTTAGCCTTCATGTGGCATGTCACACAAGTCAGCTGCTCTATTATTATTGATTTCAAAGCACAGACGAGCAAATCCAATCACAGTAATGAACAGGATTCATGCTTTTGGAATAGACTGTTATGTTTGATAGAAAATTAAAAGCCCATGCAGCGACATTGGGCATCAGCCTGGTGTCAGCCTGGCACCTATTATCAGACTGTCACACAATTCATAGAAAAAGACAGGCACGTATTCCCAGAAGTGCACCAAGGTAAAAGAACGGTCACTGAGAGTTACGACCTGAACCTCCATCTTAAGCTAAGATAGTAATACGAGGAATTAATTCAAATATTCGCCATGGAACCATACTGACATCCATTGACCTTGTCTAAGCTTAACTATAGATGTTAGACATAATGCTTTTCAGGTGTTAGAATCAAATGATTATACCTCATGTCTTGTAATGACACTCAATTATTGCTAATAATGAACACAACTTATTCTTTAACAGCTTTATCACTTAATCAGCTTAATTGTCTTAAGATTTCCAAGCTACACAGCCAATCATTTTCTCTGTTCCTTTGTTCTTTTTTTCACCACATGCTCCGCAAGTAACTTTTTCTCTTTCTTAAGCCAAGCAACGTCAAGTTAAGCCAAAGGAACAAAAGTATTTGAATACTGAGTACTTATTTTTGATAATTCTGCATTTTACTCTGAAGATTTTTGAACAGTTTCAGAGTCGCCTGGCCGACACCAGCCTTCTCTAAATTATCCCGAAAACGTTAAGGCTACATGAGAGCTTATTTTTCCTCAGCCCGAGAGAGAGAGAGAGACACTCGCAGATACACGACAGAAACTAAGTTTGCTGCTCAAGACAGAAAGTCTACGAGTAAACTCAACTAACGCTGAACCGCTGAGACACCGGCAGAATCCTTCCCCTGTGATAACTGGAGACACGGCCTCCCCGAACATCCACCTGGGTCCTGTGTTTCCTTGGTTACCACTGCAACCTCAGCCGCTTGGATTCCAGCCAAGTCTGCAGCTGCCGCAACTCATAGATAGATCATAGTTATAGACTATAATGTTTTGGTTCCACCATCTCACTCTGCTCATTTTACCTACTGTTTGTTAAGTTCTCTTAGTCTAGGACCCCAAAGCAGAGATGCACACACACTGGAGAGTTCAAACAGAAGGTTCTTTTAATCACCAAACTGACCAAAACCAGAACAAAAAGTAGACAGGGGAGGCAGGGAGCTGGCTGGCAGGAGGAAGTCTTAAGCAGCCGAGCACAGTAGAATCTTGCCACTGGTAACGCTGGGGAAACTGCATGCAGAGTGGGAGCAAGGAATACTCTGGCAGCGAGCACGAGTGAAGGCCGGGCTTATAAGGTGGAGGGAAATGGACTGAGTGAAAACAGGTGTGCCTCAGCAGCCAAGCGAAGGAGCCAGCCACACCCCCTGCCACACACAAGCTCTGCAAAAGAACAGAAAAGGGAGGGGGAACAGAAAAGAAAAGAAAGACACAACACAAAGACAAACTAAACCAAACTATAACACTGTTAGTTCATCATGCTAGTTTGATCATCCTTACATTTCTGTTTATATTTTATTTCACATGTTTTCACTCCATATATCTTCACCTTTGTAATCGATAAATTGTAAATACACCTGTCGACCCAGCAGTTTTGTGTGTTTCCTTGCAATGGTGAGCCGGATCAGTGAATTGAGGATTCATGATCTTAGATATAAGACTAATTAAAATTTACTGTGTGGATGTTATTAAGGAATATTGATATCAAATTTAATATCCTCAATTTCCGTCACAGAATTGGACGGTGGTGCCCCAGTCATCGAGTGTAAATTGGATTTTCCCATTATTATTTAGTGCATTTATGCTACACCCATATAACTCTGTCTACGTGACACCGAAAGACTTTTTTTTTTCCTTTTGTAAAAAGGCGCATGATTCACAGCCTTGTCCAAAAGTAACTGACTGCCTCCTCATTTAAGTGCATCACACAACCTGCAAGGTGACAGCAGTTTTTACTCAGAAGGCCTCTTTCTCAGAATCAATAGAACTGTAGCCTATTATCTGCAATACAAACTGAGTAGTTCTTTATTACTGTGAAGCCTTTTCTCTGCAGTTTTATAAATCATAATCCTGTAGAGTGAGTCAGACATGGTACATCATAATAATTCATTTTGGGCTCACAGTTCATCAAGTTTGAGATAAGCATTCACAATACATGAAATCACATAAATATCTAGATTCTTTAAAAAAACCTTGATGAATATGTGGATTTCGTTGATGGGACAATATTACCCTCTGAAGCAGCTAGTAGGGCTGTAGTTGGAATAATAGTTAAAACTATATTCATATTGGTTTGTCCATGTGTACTGAACTCTTCCAGTTTTATGTCTTCTCTGTGTTTTAAAACACAGGGATTTAAAGCCTTCAACCTCTGTGAACAGGCTTGAAATAAAACCATGAGGTACAATATGGAGTAACTAAATTTTCTCCAGCCAGATAAAAAGACCAGGGATCTCCAAAGTTATTAGGAGTCATCCTCTGTGGACCAGTGATGCACAAAAGTTCATGGTAATCCATCTGTAGTTGTGGAAGGAGTTGTATCCTAGAGCTTAGTGTAGTTGAAAAGCAAAATATTGGTTTAATTTTGCCAGTTAAATGAAAGTTGGATGCTATTGTTGTAAGATGGAAGATGCAATGAAATAGTTTTATGAACTCCATGGACATTAAGAAAAAACTGTGTTGTAGACTGTAGGTTGTTTTTTTCAGTGTGTTTCTATTCTGTTGTTGTAGCCTTTTTTTTTGTCAGGTTAAAGAAACACCTATAGTACAATGTGTGATATGCCACAGTGTGTTTCTATGGAACATGAACGAACGTCAGCTCACTGAAGTCTTTAATTATACAGTATCACATTATGTGATATTATTGTATGTAATGTACCCCATGTGGCATGGATGCATCATGTTAAAGGTACAGTATAAAAATAAAACATTTATTCATACATTCATACATACACATTACAGAGATCCAAAGTATCTGGTAGCATTGCATATTTTCTTGAACCCATACACAAACATCTTGTCAGTACAACATGCATGTGAGAAGGTTGGTGAATGTTACTTTATTCCATTCTTTCAAAGGCACCAAACAAAACAAACCCTTGTTGCTAATGAATCATGTACTCCATCTGGGCTGACGACTTGCAGTCTGTTCACTCAACCATGCTCAACTTCCTTCCCATTTTCCCAAACCTGGTAAGTGTGAGGTGGAATTGTCTATATCCATTACCCACGATAACATCAGAAGTGAGTGCTACCTGGCTCGGTCAGTGATGCTGACTTTTATTTTGGTCAAGGTTATTGAATGTACTAGGAAGTCAGAAAGCCTGGATGAGCTGTGCATCGTGTGTTTTGCAATCAGGATTTATTTTGGTTGGAGTCGTCTCCATTTGTGACCCCGTCTGCACGCAAGAGGCGAGAGTGGGAGAACAGATTTAGTTGTTGAGATTTTCTCTGCTGATAGCTCAGCTTGTGTTACTCACCCTCCAATGGACAGCACAGTGCTGCTTGAATGGATCATCTAGGTCCCAAAACTGAGTTTTTATGCATATATCTGAAACACACAACAATAAAAGTCATCAATTTAGATGCTAAATAATTTCTATACCAAGACAAATTTCTTGTATGTGCAAACTTACTTGGCAATAAAGTCTGATTCTGATTCTAATATGTAAATTTTTACTCCTACACACTTAAGAATTCTGGATTTGAACATTATCTGGTAATGACTGAGGGTATTTGGCCCAGAATAAACATGAATGAATTTTGACACAAACTTGTATATAATATGGTGCATTCAAACACGTGTAATTATTCCATTGCCTGGCCATTTGGATATATGGACATCTGCCTTGCAGGAATAGTACAAATTTAAGCCTGTTGGAATTGTTTACCAAATGTAATGATTTGAAAAAAGTACTATACTTAAATGTGTGCTATTGATTTATTTTAATAAATGTAATACCATATTTGATACAATCGATAAAGAAACTTGATGTATATAGAGAGATTAACCTCATGCTGTCACTGTTTATCTTTATTTCTTATGAAAAATTCACCAAACTTAGAAACTGGGATTTTCATTATTTACTGAAAAAGAGGTAAAAGACAGATGCATAAAAAACATGGAGACTTTTGAAAAATGTAAAAGAAAAAAAAGAAAGAAAAAAAGATTAAACATCAAAAACTTAGACTTAGACGGACTTTATTGATCCCTTTGGGATGACTCCCTCGGGGAAATTACGTTTCCAGCAGCAAATACAAGCAAGTGGTGTGGTCAATATAGTCCTTGAAGTTTGGTAAAATGGCCACATATACAAAATACATTTGATGCAGTCTTATTAATCTTATAGAAAAGACATTACTATATGTGGCTATATGTGTGTAGCTTGATGCTTTACACAGTTAGGGTCCACAGCAACAACCATTTATGTTACTAACTTGTTGCCAAAGGTGTTGGACAGAGTTCATGCTCTGTGTCACTGAGAACTTTTCTGCACTGTTACTATGACAACCAGTCTCTGATGTCTCCAGTGTCTAAAAGCATGAATCTGATCTGGTCACTTATAAATTATAATGAGGGTGGTAGTCGGGGATCCTCATTATAATCCTCCCCTGAACATGCACAGATTGCAGCACAGACCTGACCAGAGGTTAGCTGCAGAGGGTCTGAGTTGGAGCTCTAGCTTCCCTGCTCCAGCACGGCATTGAAAAAGGGTGGGGCTGGCTCAGATTATTTCAATTTTCAAGTGATTAATTTATGATAGGATGGATGGTTGGTCACGGTCCTCCTCCACCTCCTCTCTATCTCTCTGACCTACTGTCAGGTCCTTCTCTACTACTAGTCCAGATCTATTTGTATAATACATACAAATATTGCAAGTGATAGTACAGGGTCTCAGACCATAAGGGGTCACGAAAGTCTCTTCTAGGCTTGTAGATGACTCTGCAACATCTTCCTGATTTCTTTGAGCATACCCTATTTGCCCATCCAAGTGAAATCAAGGACTCAAGGCCCTGAACTAAAGATGAGTGCCAGTGATTGTGACTGTTCCAAAGCTGTAATAGCTTCTCTTACATCAGCAGCTGCTGCACTGCTGTACTCAGTGTACTCTTTTTGCAAAAAAAAACTTAATTTTTCTTGTTTTTTGACAAAAACAGAACAGACAGACCCAGGGACAACAGACAGTCTTTGTAGAAAAGGAGAAATGTGTGACACCGTGTAGAACAGTAAATGAAAAGAAGCTGGGTTACATTTCTGATTCAAGCTCTGTGGGTTCCTGATAAATTCCCCTATTATTTCTTTTGTGGGTATTTCCAATCAAACTGCATCAAAAGTCCTCTTGGTGTTTAGACATATAACTGCAAATCCTATGTTACTGTTTCTTATATGGTCACTGAGGTGCAGAGCCTGCTTCACATTGTCCTGGGTTCACCTGCTTGCCTGTTTGCTCTGTGTCCCTCAGATTACGAGATTATATCTACCAATTGTTTTGATTGTATCAATGCATATAATCTAGGATCCACATTTAACCACATTCTGTCTTGTCTTTCACCATTTAAAAATTATTGAAATTACTGCTTGTCATCAGGACAATTGGCTCCCACTGGCATCTGGCATTTTATTTGCTTTCAGTCCTGATAAAGCTTTATTCATCTGTTATCTCCTAGGTTATTATTTTATTCTCCTCTGGCCTGACAGATGGTAAATCTAAAGATGTTTTAAAAAAAATACTCTGCTGACTCAGCTGCTGGGGGTTTAGCATGTAGCGTGTGTGGTACGTTTCAAAAGAATTTTGTATGTCTTCCAATTTGTAATGTGTCTTATTGGTCAAGGGGTCTTTTAAAATCTCTCAGCTTGTTAGCATATCCTCCATTCAGATTAGTTTTTTTTTTTTTTGATTTACAGCCATTCTCATAGAAATTTTGTTTAATTAGTTTAGCTCTTATCTCTACTTGAGTTTGTTTTGTATCTTGGATCTAATGTAAGACATCGGTGTTGTTATACTCCATATGTTTACTCTACAAAGATTTGAACTTTTCAGTCAAGTCTGTAATGTGTTTTTCTTCTTCCCTTTTCTGAGCTGACCACATTATGAGTTTACCTCTAATGAAAGCCTTTGCAGCATCCCTCCCTGCTGGGAAATACGGTTTCATCATTATTATGAGTCGTATTTCAACAGAAATCCAACTCATACTTCTGCGTTTTCTTAAAAATACAGGGTGAGGATAGGAAAAAAAAAAGTGCTTAGCAAGTGAGTGTAATTCCCTCTGAATGCCTATCATGCCTATTTCTTTTGGCAGTAAGTAAAATGCTTTAGGTTTTTATCTCATTTTCTTCTTTTTTTTTATAGGATTCACATGATGGATGATTACTTGATGAGGCATTTCAGTCAGTAGAAAAGAAAAAATGTTTACCTAAATATTTAAACATCCTTAGATGGCTTGAACAAAAGAACTTGAACAAAAGAAAAGGTGCCCCTCCTAGTGTGGACTGACATCTCTGACTGGGTGAAATCAAAGCAGTGCACACAGAAAAACAGACAACAGTTCTCAGATTCATGTTGTTGATTTAAATGGCTCAAGCTTACAGTAGAAAAATTCACCTGGTTTCCTTTTATATCTTATAATACAATCTGCTATGGCATTACTATGTAATCTTACTGGCCTGTTTGAAAGTAACTCAGTCACTTATAATACAGGGGAGTAGTGTGCTTCTTGGTACCAGCGTGATGTTACACCTGCTGTTTACCAGGAAAGTTGTCTCAGCCTCACCTTGCCTCTGGTGCACTGTTGAAAATCACTAGAATGGTGCTGCATTAAGTGTCTGGAAAATGAATCCCTTTTCCTGAAGCATCTGATGAGGATTTAGGTTGGATAGTCTTGTTCAAAAAACACTCTTCTACCATCGTCATCATCAGGACACACACTGGAAAAAACAAAACACACTCCTGACACAGTATCAAAGTGGGTCACAAATTCATGTCACTTTTTATCTGAATGCAGCTTGCTTGTTATCTTGAAGTGAGAAAGAACACGGATACTCTGACTTTGCAAAAGCCACTCCACAGTGCTCTGCTCACTGCCACGATAAGACGTCTTGTTGAAGTTCCAGTGTGCAGGAAAGTTCCTCCTTGGTTTTGGCACTCCACTCCTCCACGTCACAAACTCCCTGCTCCATTTCCATGACTCTGTATGTTCTCTGTATCTTCTGACTAACTTCTTCTCTGAAGTTCACCAGTTCCCTCTTTAACAGTCCTGTAGTTTCAGTAATATCTTTTTTCATGATTGAACAAAACCACCTGTATCTCTGTAGTGATGTTAGCTTGAATAGCTCCCATAGCCTCATGCTCAGCTTAGTTGCTAGTGCCATTGTCAGTGTCTTCACTTTCAATCAGTAAGTCACTGTTTGTCCTTAGGTTTTGTTGTAGTTTTCCCCCAGTCTTTCTTTTGTTTGCCCTTTTCATGCCACAAAAAACAACTTTGCTACCTGGGTGCCCGGTACTGGTAAGTAAGACTTTCTGACTTATGCTGCTGCTTGCCAAATCACATGTCCACTCTTTTTTAAATACAAATAGATCAATCCAAAGTGCCATAGTAGACCTGCATACTTTGTACCAGTTTATCTTCTAGACAAATAGAATAAATGTTGGAAACAACACTGTTCACTGACTAATTTCAGTTTTGACGCTCTCATGTTTCTGCAGCCATGCTGTGAAATTCATTTTACAATGATTAAGAAAATATTGTCAGTCTGTAAAGAAAACAATGATAAGAGGCCAAGGAGTGCCTGGTTAGTTAGGAAGTCAGTCAGTTGCTGCTTGTCATCACAGCAGACGTCAGTCAGGAAATTCCTGTATGGACTGTTTGTGGCCAAAGGTCACACAGTAAAAAAAACAGTCCAGACACAATATCGAAGTGGGACATAAATTCATGTCACTTTTTATCTGAAAGCAGCTTGCTTATTATCTTGAAGCGAGAGTCAACAGGATACTCTGACTTTGAAAAAGCCACTCCACAGTACTCTGCTCACTCTGCCAGATGATAAAATCCACAGTAATCGACAATGAATTTGTATTGTAAATATTGTCTCATGATATTTCATAGCCCTTTATACATGTGGCCAAATGAAACAGGACATTGATTAAAATGAAAAAAAAAAAAACCTAAACAATGGAAGTCAGTTACATGATCTCAGTCCAACTCACCTGATGGTGGTTCACTGGCTGAAAACCAGAGTGAGGGCAAAAAGCCCTTGAAAGAAAAACTGATCATACTCATTGAAAAAAGATGTAAAAACAGAATGGCTTTATTTAATCTGAATTTGTTGTTGACTACACTGTGCCTCAGTGCATCATGGTATTTGTCTTTGCTTTCAACCCTCCACAGAGACTCTTGACTACAGGGCAACAATAAAACACCAACAACAGCTCAGTGAAGAGATTCTCATCTCTTGATGGAATGACACAACAGAGCTCAAATGTTTGGACATGTTTGGGTTATATCATGAAGAGATGGATGGAGTCAAGTTGAACTGTGTTTAGTGAGACAGATGAATTGTGCTGCAGAATGGACATTCACAGTAAGGAAACCTTTCATGGCGTTACAATGACTGGAGATTTGAGATATTTTATCACTTTTTAAGGCTTCAAATTTAGATTATTTAGTGTGATTGACTTGTGTGTCCTTTACTTCGCAGCTTGATGAGCCACCATGCTGCCAATTGACTAAGTGAATTTCAAGTGAGATAAACCACAGTACTTGTACAACTGTGATGCACTGAGTGGAGCTAAAAAATAAGTTTTATGCCTATTGTTATTGTTGACAATACCAGCAACATATTTGACATCTACTTCATTTAACAATAGGTAATGTAAATTGTGCCTTTTTGTAGCAAACACAGCAAAAGATCCTCATATGAACTCACCAATCTGTTGAGTGACTGTTAACTGACAATAGTAATGTATATCTCAGAATCATACATACCATATGCAATCTACAAATACTGTAAACTGCATATAATGCTATATGTAAGTTTTTGCATTAGCATCAACAGCTGTTTACTCACCAGTTTAAAAGAAAGTTCAGCATCAAATTTCAAACTCGCCAAGAGCTGTCTCCAGCAATGGAAAGCAACATCAATGTTAACTCTTCTCTCTCCTCTATTTCTATCACTTCTTTTCTTCTACTGAAGTTAGCATGACCAACTAGCACTGGCTTGTCCTGTAACACCACAATAGTGAGTCACTTTAGTGTAGCTCTCTGTGTAATATGAGAGGATAAAGAGGTTGTGCTGCTCAGGGAGCAGTTCTAACCTCTTGTTTTTTAATGCAATGATGGCTAAAGCTCTTGGTAAGTAAACTGCTGTTCATGTTAAAGTTGGCTATATAGCAATAGCAAAAATGTACATATAGCACCTTTAACCTGTGTACAGTTATGCATCACACATCTCTAAAGAACTTACATTTTTAAAGATCTCTTTTCCCCAGAACTGTAGTCCTTGTCATGAGGGTGTAGACAGCCAGGTGTGTCATCAGGTACACATCATCAAGGAGCTTTACTAGTAGAGCGATACCCTCTTACTTACCACGTAGGTGCACGAACAACCAGCAGAAGTCAGATGTACAGTAACAAAGACATGACCCCTCACCAGCTTCCCACCATTAACACTATTGCACTGGACAGTACTATTAATTTTAAAAAGATAATGTAGGTGTACTATGTCATGGCTCGACTATAACCCCAGTATTTTCCCTGTGTTTCTATGTGTCTTCCCTGTGCCACCTCCCCCTGTGTCTGTCTGTGTGTGTGTGTGTGGATGGGTGCAGCTTACTCACCTGGTCCCTGGCTTAATCTCCACACCTGCTCCCAGTCAACTCCTGAACTCTCCTGCTCAAAAACCCCAGCTGACCTTTCCCTCATTGCCAGATTGTTACAGCTCACTCAGTGGTAATTGTGCTCTTGGCTGCTTAGTTCTCTTGTGCTTATTGTTGCAAGTTATCTCTTATCTTATGCATGAGTTATCTTTCTCATGCATTTGGTAACTGTTGTCTCCTGTGCTCTGGACCCCTGTGCCAGTCCTTGTCATTCTGCTCCTGCCAATCACACTCACTTCAGCCTGCAACTGCTCACCCTCCTGCTGCCTTCACCAGCTGGACTCTGTCATTCTTCCACATCTTCACCTGCTTGTCCCCTGCCATCTCCCACTGTCCTATCATTCCCTCATCATTACTCTGTGCAATAAATCCATCTTTAACCTTCCACCCTGAGTCTACCCTTGGGTCCAGTTAAAAACCTTAGCCATAACAGGACTATACAAGGTATAGCTATTAAATAATGAGACTAATGCTGTAATACAATTTTATTGAACATTTTTCAGTGTCTTTCTCCTTCATTATACTCCCCTTCTGCATCAACACACCGCTGCATTCGGGTCTTCCACTGATCAAAACAGTGCAGTAGGTCTTCTTCAGACAGTTATCACAGACTGAAAACATGTTCCTTTGAGAACAGATTTGATCTTAGGAGAAAGGAAAAAGTCACATAGTGCTAGATCAGGTGAATAGGGAGGCTGATCAAGCACTGTGATTTGTTTCTGGGCCAGAATGCTTTTCCTTTTGGTCAGGAAAGCAGTTTTAGGACAACTTTGGCACACATTTTTGTCATGTTCAAATTTTTATGCAGAATTTGCCGAACTGTCTCTTTATCAATGGAGACCATTTCTGCTCTCATTCTTATACTGAGTCATTGATGATTTTTAATGATTTGTTCAATTTGTTGAATGTTTTCAGAAGTTTTTGTTGTGCATGAGCGCCCAGAATGTTCATCGTCTTGGACATCCTCTCTACCTTCACTAAATATTTTGAGCCATTCAAACACACATGCACATAGATAGACTTTATTGATCCCTTGGGGAAGTTCCTTTCGGGAAATTCAGGCTCCAGATTACAACACAATAAAGAGAAAAGAAAAAAGAGAAAAACACACATATCTTACAGAGAGGGTGCACATAACAGAAGAATAAAATAAATAAAAAATAGAAAAATAACCAAAGAGCTTGGGATTGCAGTGCAGTGACATGACATGCAGTGTTCCCCTCAGTTAATGTACGAAAATATTCAGCTGCTGTTTTGTTCAGTTTCACCAAAAATTTCAAGTTAATGCATTGCTCAACTTTTAAGCTCATCATTTTTTAAATCATTTTCGCCTTAGCAAAACCACATGTACTTTAATCAGTAGCTAGCAGTGAACTAAAGATGTCACTTATTGGAAATTTATAGCAGTTGTGCGTGAATACCAAACCTTTAATATACAATACTTAGTGTGACTGTGAACCACGTGGTTTTATCCTCCTAAGCGCAGTGTTAGCCATATCTCATATAGTATATTCATTGATTTCGTCTACATATTGCAAAGGTATGCTGATTTTGTGAATGTAAAATGCATCATTTCCTGCACAGCAGAGGATTTTTACTTTTTTTTTTTTTTTTTTTACTTTTTACTGATAAAGACATCCCTTTTCAAAGCCACAGACTGAATTACTACTGAATAATACCAGTAGGTGATATAGAGTAACAAACAAACTGACATTTATTAATAAGAAAAAATCCTCAATTTGATCACTTAAAAGAAAGGTGCTACAAACCTTGATCTCTCACTACCAACTGACTGGTCCTGCTTCCACTGATATTGAGCCGAGTGTTGAAATGCTAAAGAGGATGAATCACAATTGCATGAAAAAAAAAAAACACCTCTCTGTTTGACACCCTCAGTTTTCACACTTTGCTGCTGCAAGTATCATAAAATCCTCACAGTTTGTTTTTTGGTATGTGCATGAAAATGTTGCTCCCTTTCAGGTCCTACAGTTCTGGACAGTGAAATTAGATGAAGAATCTTGAGGCAGAAGACAATGCCATTAGCAGGGAAAGCAATTGCACAGCAGAGAGTGAATGGCAGTAAATGGCTTCTTCTGATTATTAGAAAATGGAAATGGTCTCATAAATGATGCCTGAAATGACAAGGTGAATGTATTACTCTGGATTTTTTAATGTGTTACTTTGGGTTTGTTTCTACAAAAACCTTTCCTTTACATCCTGAAAGGAACAAAATAATGGAAGGTTGGCTATTAAGGCTTATGGGTTACTGAAGGTGAATAAATGTTTTTTTTTTTTCATTCAGACTTGATTTATTACAGAAAGCCTCTCCTGCATAACAAAGAAATGTAGCTGATATTATGCACTGATTTCACTTTTAAAGCCTCCGCACAGCCACTGCTTGGCCCCCAAAAACAGCTTTGTACACTATGTCTGTGTTGTGTTCTTGCCTCCTCAAAGCTCCAAAGCTCTGCTGGCCATTGTGTATTTGGCAATTTGCTGTACTGGCAGAGCTGATGGAATACACTGAATATACAAAATAACATAATATGTTGTTTAGTTCACCTCCAGAAGGACACATTAGCATTGTCTGGTCCAATGCTCCTGTTTGCAGAATGACATCAGGCATCTGCTCCTTCCAAAATGGCTACGAATCACAGGTGAAAAAAATAAATATGTTTTTTGATTGACACCACTATGCATAGTGGTCATTACAGTGGACAGCTATTAAAAAGCTGTTTTCTTGTGTATGCATGGATTTTGATGGTAAAATTGCAAATCACCACCTTGGCTTGAGAGTTGTTCCATACACTGCCAACCCCAGTGGTTGGCAGTGTATAGTTTTTTTTCATGCCTAAAGAAGAATAAAAACACACGGAAAAAAATCCTTTCAAAATTCATACATGAAAGGGTTAAAAAAAAGGGCTCAGGCTTGAGCCTGATGATGATGAAGGATACACATCATGTTGATGGAATTAGAAATTATTTTGCTGCATTTATGTTGAGTGGGAAAGACTTTTATGACCTTATGACCTCCTTGTGTCACCAGGAACCCTAACATTAACCAAAGTGCTTTTGTGAACTGTGGATATAAACCACTGCTGTTAATGATTTGAATGTGTTGATTCAACTACTAAAGAGTTGCCTTTGAATGTAATCCATCCAATGATTATGTTGCCACCACACCATTACTGGGAGAGAGTAGTTGTGTATGAATGCAAATTCAAGGAGATAGGATTGACTTAGCAGTACCAAGTGTTAAATTAACTTAATAAGTATTTAATGCATTTTTAAGGAAAAAGTATTAAAACATATTTTATATTATGCCATGGGTGTGGCTACCATTTTTATTTGACAATCGTGTATTTTGGGCCAGGGGTGAAGGGTAGTGGTGAGGGATTGGGGTGAGGGTTAGGAATGACGGGTGTGGAATGTGGGGCTCATGCATAAAATGGAACCTTGAACTAAGTCCTCTATTTTACTCACATAGCAGCAGGCCCAAGTACTCTTGAGAAGTGCTGCTGCCCTCAGGTGTCTACAGAACTGCTCACAAAGACTGGCGGCGGGGAAGTGCCTTTCAGGCCCACCACACACCTCTTTGCCTCCTTTATATCAACGCCATTGAGCAAATCTGTTAAGACTTCCTTGGATGCTGTCTACACCTCCTCCTCAGTTAGGGGTTGTGCAGCAGGAGCAGAGGGTACACTGTTGCAAGCATGCCTTCACTTTCAGAGCAGTCACGCTGATGTGTTGCTTGAGTGTCCTGAGCTTCTTTTGGCAGGTCCACAGTTGGCTTCTCCTCTGGAGCGCAGCTGGAGTCTTCACTCTTCTGTTTATAAATGGCACTGGACCAGATATTTCTGGACAACACAACAAAACATCTTTGTTTACAAAGATAATAAAAGAATAAAGAAAACAATACATTTATGCATTTATCTTTTTCTAACATTATCTGTATTTGGTGGTTTGTCTTTCATATTATGTTTAGGCTTATTCAGATTAGTATACAGAGAGAAATAGCAATGAAACAGATGATATGTCTTATCTGTTAAATGGCTAATTAAAGTTTGACTACTCCATCATTGTCTCACTTTGCACTCTCCCCCAACTGCCCTTTCAGTGTCATCCATTGTGTTAATGGGACTTGAAGAATCCCCCCACAGGTCCTGAAATGCAGCAATTAAGACTACATGTTAACCAGCAGTTACTTTCAAGACATTTTCAAGCTGCTGATCACCATACACATATGCTGCAGCAATGGCTGTGCTGTGATTTTGGTGATATTATTTACTTGTAAAGTGATCACTCAGAGAGGTAGTTTGTGCCAATTTGTTTTGTAAGAGCAATGGCCAATTGGGAAACACCAACAGTCACCACTGTAAGAACCAATGATGTAAATTCATCATTCAGTCACTCAGTCATGGACATTTGTGTTTCTAAGGTTGGCCTCACTGTTGCAGTCCAGCCAAAAAGGAGTCTAGCATTAATGGAACACACATAGGCTATGAATACAGAACATATCCACCACGTTGTCCCATTTACTAAATACTTCCATTTACATTCAGACACTCTATATTTATTATTTAGAATAGTTTGACCAGTTGCAAGCCCCTTTACCACTGGATTTACAGAGAGTTCCACTTTAATATGACAAACACTGTGTGGAGGAAAAGGCAAGTTCTTGATTTATTAATGTGCAAACAAAAATGTAGATGGAAAGGTCTTGGATTATTGACTGAAAACAAAATGTAACAGGAAAGCCATTTATTCACTTTATAAACTGAAATAGTCGTGATATTGTAGGTGGGGACACAGGTTTGGGGCTGACACTTCACCCCCCTTGCACAGGTGGTAGTGGTGGCACAGGATCGTCTACCTCAGGGTAACCTACAGATATGTCCATAAAGTGCAGTCACAGATTACCTGAAGCTGGTTAGAGTACAAGAGTTCCTGTTCAGGTAATCATGTGCATATACACCATGGGGAACTTTGATGCGGACATGACATCCATCAATTGGGCCTACACCATTGTTGAAGGTTGAGAGGTTGGCAAAGTGTTGGAAGCCACTGTCAACAGTGCACTGTGCCAATGTGGGGTCATCTTTGGTGCATAGAAGACCTGGAAGAAAATTGGGGTAAAACAATCCAGCCAGTAGACAACCAGGAGACACTCCATATATTGCACCCGGCCATGGATCTTCTAAAGTGTATATAGAATAAAGTGCAAAAGCATACAGTAACTAGTATGATATTTTTTCCTGTCTTGTTCTCATTTTTAAACCCAA
This sequence comes from Lates calcarifer, assembly GCF_001640805.2. NCBI lineage: Eukaryota > Metazoa > Chordata > Actinopteri > Centropomidae > Lates > Lates calcarifer. The sequence continues at coordinate 17,762,547 of NC_066845.1, forward strand.
TGAATCATTATTGTATGTAAACATAACAGCTACTGTATATTCTACATAGGAACACATTAGATTTGCAGGGGCAACACCAGTTATGTTTTGATGGTATGTTTAAGCATTCTCTGTTATGTATGTCCCATATCAGCATCCTCTTAACCATTTGTGAACACAGTGCCATGAGCCTCCACAGTCATACCCTCATCCTGTGAATGACTCTTCAGTTTCACTGTAAGGTGAGCCACAAAGTAGCAGCATGCTCCATATCTCCCATTTTGCACCAAAATGCTGATACTCCCCAGCTGCCCTTATATAGGCCAGTAATAGAAGACGGGCTCACTGGGGATATATACTACTCAGCTGGGAGGATGGGTTATTGGCCATTCTTTGAGTACTGTAGTGTTGGACCCTTGATTATCTGATATTAATATCTTGGGCAAATAACCTATTTTATCATATTACACATCCACAGCCTGTATCAGCCATAACAATTTCAAAGCACAATTAAGGCAACATTTCAAGGTATTTACTGAGTTGTGTGGTGGTTCTTGAGGTAGGGTTCTTCTTAGTGATATAATAAGTTTGATATTCTTGCCAGGAAGCTGTTTTTCATCAGTGTTGGAAAGAAACTAGCACATGTAGTACTGTGCTTAAGTACAATTTTGAGGCACTATACTTTATTGAGTGTCTCTATTTTGTGCTACTATATAGTTCATAGTTCATAGTAGCCATTTTAGATTAAGAGTAAGAGGAAACAATATACTTTGAAACTAACAATGTAACTGTGAAAAAGTATTGGTGACACCTTGACTTTTAATGTAATCAAGTATCTTGTGTCGTAGATACATGTCTGGCATTTGTAACAAACCAAACCACTTGAAAATTGTTTAAAAACCAAGCAAATTATGATGATTTTATTTGTGGATAGACTTTTTGCTGTATTAGACATGCATGAATTAGGAGGTGCAGCTCCCCATGAGCAATACGGCAGCCATGCAGACGCATCACTCCAATAAGCATTAGTGACCAATGCAGTATGTAGTTTATTAGTGCAGCTCTTTCTTTTCATTTATGTATTAACACCTGTAAACAGGTTTACATGTGTAAAATCATGAGTTTCCCTTTAAGATGATACCAAACCCATTATTTTACAGCAGATTATGTTGTACACTTATGTAAATGTGATTTGTTTTGTCCAGGGGTTTCAAGGATCAAGGCTGAACTGAAACTTTATTAATCTGAAATAACATTAAGTTTAACTGTGATAACGCTCATGATATCAGAGGCTTATGTAGCTCATACACAGATAAACCATGCAGCTCTTTATTTTTAATTAGCCCAAACTATTCAGTCTCTTATCATTAGTTTTAACAATAGTGCTGCTGTCTGTCAGAGAGCCTGCTGATACTGTCTGGTGTTTCCAGAAGACAAGAGACCTAAAACTCTGAAGCCAGCTATCAGCCCAAAAACACTGCAACACTCATTGAATACCACAATGTAAAAATGTGAATGTACGTACATTTTGATCATCTTAGAAGCTTGCTAGTTTAAAATCTCCAAGTTTGTCCTGATGGTGGTCTAGGGGAAAGGCAGTGGGTTCTAAATAATTCATAATTGTATCTTCCACAATACACAAATACTTGGTGTTGCCAATAAAGGAGAGACCATGGGGTATTTGAGGCAACAAATATTCACAAGTTCATGGAATTTCGGCCATAAGTTGTGTTGAGTACAAAGTAGATGATGTGTGGTACTAAAAGAAAACAAGTTAACGACCAAAACAGAGAGAAATCCTAGGACTCTGTTATCATTTACTGTCAATATTTAACCACGCTCACAGTCTTTTCCCTAACTTGCAAAGTGCTGTAAGTGCCTAAACCATAAAAAAGCTTTATCATATTTTAGTTGTGATGAGTGGATATTGTATTCCAAGAGCAAATTATGTTGAGAAAACAAATAAACTACATTGTCAGTGAATGCTTTAGCATATAAGCAACTAAAAGTAAATAAATAGCACACAAACCTAATTTCTAAGAGACAGGGTATCTGATGACCTTGACTATCTACATCACATTCATGCCAATTAAACCATGAAATGTATTTTCTACAAAGCCGACCAACACCAGAAGAATTTCAGGCTTTGTCCAAAATGGAAAGAATAACCCCTGAGTACAAGTGGAACTTTCATTTGATGCTGGTGCTTGGAGAAAAAAGAAAAAATTTGAAAGTTTGTGAGTGGACCCTCTCCAGGTATATAAAGCTTAAGCCATCATTTGTATTGTTGACACTATGTTGACAAGAAGTGTGGGATTCAGACACTTGTTGTGGGCTGATGCTGTGAGTGTGAGCGGTCAACTCGATCCACTTCACACACTTAGCATTATGAAAAATTTAATTCTGTACACAGCACTGGGCAGGTGGAGAGCTTTGTTCTAAAACGAGGCATCCTTTACTGTGCATGAAAAAAATAAAACCTGCTCGCACAATATTCAGATCACAAGAAATTACTGTAGTTTTAAAAGACTGAGGACTTTATATAGGGAATTTCAATTCAATTCAATTCAATTCAATTTTATTTATATAGCGCCGAATCACAACAAAAGTCATCTCAAGGCACTTTTGATGTAAAGCAGGTCTAGACCATACTCTTTAAAATATGGTATTTACAGAGAGAGACCCAACAGATTCCACCATGAGCAAGCACTAGGCGACAGGTTGGGTGGGCCGCCATCTGCCTCGACTGGTTGGGTTGGAACATAGCATAACACAGGTTCCATGTTAAAAAAGTGATACCAGTAATACAGTAGGAGTAATGATTGTAGTGATAATTAAAGTATTAATTGTAAATGTAGCAATAATTCTAGAAGCAGTATAAGTAATTTCTAATTATAGCAGCAGGTGCTGAGTGGAGTTGTAGGAGCAGCAGGAGACATGTCATCGCAGGTCAGACTCTACAGCTCCAGGCAGAAATACCTGCAAAAGTAACAGAAGAGGAGAGAGAGATGGAAGACCACACAACTACAGGAAAGGGAAAATATTTAGTTAGTAACATGTAACATGGGATATAAATCCATACTGAGCAGAGAGAAAGAGAGAGAGAGAGAGAGAGAGAGAGAAAAGCGAAGTTTATTTTATGTGTGAGCTAAAGGACATATCCTGGTCAAAGATAACTGGGAGATAGCTGCGAGCCAGGGCAATGCCATCTAATGTAACTACATCATTAGAAAATGTATTTCTGTTCGGGACCAGTTACAATGACTTCAGGTTAATCTGAGTTCAATATTAAAAAAATGCTTGTCATCCAAGTTTTAATGTCCCTAAGTCATGCCTGAAGTTTGACTGATTGGTTTCATTAGGCTTCATTGACAGATAAAGCTGTGTATCATCTGCATAACAATGGAAATTTATGGAGTGATTCCTGACAATATTGCCCAAAGGAGGCATATACAAGGTGTAGAGAACTGATCCAAGCACCAACTCTTGTGGAACTCCATGTCTAACTTTTGTGCACATGGAGGAATTGTTGTTAACATGCATGAACTGAAGCCTATCAGATAGATAGGACTTAAACCAGTTTAGTACAGTTCCTTTAATGCCAATAAAATGCTCCAGTCTCTGAAAAAGGATGTGATGGTCAGTCGTATCAAAAGCAGCCTGAGATCTAACAAGACAAGTACAGAAATATTTCCTGCCTCTAATACTGAACATGAAGTTCAGGTGCCAAAATGGATATGCAGCAAAATGTTTCGGAAATGAACATGTCAGTTCAGTTTCAAGAGGAGAGCTTTCTTTGTAGCTCAGGCTCTCTTGTCGGCATCCTTAGCACTGACGCTAATTCACATTTACATCTTAGTCATTGCAAGGCTCTTACGCAAAGCGACTTATAATCAACGCTACTCAACTAGGAGAGCAGCTGTAATCACAATCACTGTAAGCCTTCATTAAAAGATGGGGCAAGAAAAATAATAAAATAACAGCATGCCTAATGGTTATAACACTGAAATAGCAGCAACAGCTGATGGAGCACACATGTCAAAATGCAAAGCAGGATCACATATTAAACAGATACTTCTCTTTTGGGTCCACATGTCTTTGTTGAAATAATTCATGTTATTTCCTGACTTGATAAGGGTTAACATCTGAGTGGCAAGATATGCAAATCCTTCTCTGAATTGTCCTATTCATTTTCCAAGCACGATTATATTCAACTTATACATGAATATTCTGCTGAAGTCCCAAAGCCTAATAAGAAAACATGATTGAGGTGCTCAGGTAAGTTGGCCTAAGTGACTGGAGGAATAGATTTTCTGTCACCAATTCCATCCTCTAATCACTGCTGGATGCTGCATTTCAATACTTCCGGTATCAGCAGCTGTAGACAGAGAGTGTCAAAGGGTGTTCACCCACATCTAGTCATGGATTAGGTTTCATCTCCTGAAAGTCAAATTTAATGCACTACATCTCTGTATGTTTTGGAAACCCAACTGATTTACATTCAGTCAGCTAACTCATATCAAGATAGATGTTTGTGGATTTTCATGTCAAATTTAACTTTTTTTCTCACCAAAATACCAAAAAAATAGAGATGACAAGTAAAATTTATAAATATGATGTATGACAGAACAGATGTAACCATAGTCCAAGGCATAGGTGACACTTACTACATACTGGTACTAAACTGTTTTGTTTCTATGTTTACGTTTGGGGTGCCGCATTAGAGGGCAAATGTGTTTATAGTTGTCACACATGTTGCAAGACGAGTGAGATTCCATTATTGTTTAAATATAGTGATAATGGGGCTCATGTTAAGACCCTCTCTCCTTGAAGGTCTTTATAGTGGTGGACTGGTTTCGGACACCATTTGATCAAACACTGTTGTTAGAGCCTGAACAATTTGATAAAGCACAGGACAGGGTGAGATTGTGGTTTAGGTTGAAAATAGAGAAAGTAAAGTCATCCTGCCTCTTGTCATTTTCAGTATTTAACCAAGACAACAGTCTCTCACGTCTTTTATCATGGCCATTCAGACTAAAAACAAACTTGCAGGGAGCTATACCTCCATCTATTTTCTGCTGCAGAGAATAGGCCAGCTGACCTTTTCCCATGCCACAGTTTCAGCTCTTCCTCTGGGATCCCGAAGGCCATGTAGGATATGTTATCCCTGCATCATGCTCCGAATATGCCCTGGGGTCTCCCTCCACTTGGACGTGTCCAGAATACCTCCACAGAAAAGTGTAAGGCGACATGGAACGATCTCAACTGGCTCAATGTGAAGAATGTCAGCCTCACATCAGTCCGCCGGTCAATCTCCCACTCCTCATCTTGATTTCACTAACAAGCGTGACTCTGGGATTCTTGAATTTGAACAATTCTTCACCGGTGGCAGAAACTCATTCACAACTTAATGAGATAATCCACCACTTTCCTGCTCGGGTCCTCGGACATGGAGATTCAGATTTTTTAATTACTTTCACAAGTTGGCAACTTTTGCCACTTCCCTTTATAAATCCTTTATTGACATGGCCAACACTGGTAAACTCAGCCTCAGGCTAGATGCTGTAGGGTGGTTAGCTTGTCAGGATGACTGACAAGTGTTGAGACATTGGGGCACACTGAAGCTTTAAAATGGAGAGAAATATCCCTCTGGGCTGTAAGGACAACACAGCAGTACTAGCATCCATCGTCAGTACACAACATGAAGTGTGTAGTGTATTGTAAAAGAAGCAGAGATGATGATATAAGAAACCATCTAGCATTGGTGAATCCCCTTAAAAAGGAAATTAGCAAAATATTAAGAAGGGGGGAGCAGACTACGTTCATTCATCTCAGCATAGGCCTCAGCTCTGCTCTGTTCACACTGTTTATGCTGCAGATTAACTGAGGCATAGAGGATATACTGTATACAAGTAACATCTGGATATTCCCCAAAGGTGGAGCTTAAATACACACCATTAGTGACTGAAATCACACAGCACACACTGCACATTAATTACCAAACATGTATGAGTAAACAGAGTTTGGGGGACCCACTGAATATAGCTGTAAGTTGTAGTAGTAAGCAGAGCTTTGAGAGCAGATTAAAAATCCTCCTTGCCAGAGTATAGTCCCCACCCAGGAGACCCTGTGTGAACAAATGTCTTGGAGGCGTGTGAGCATTTGATTTGTATACTGCTGCTCTCTCCCTCTCCAACCTCCTCGCTATCCTCAAGGAGAATTGAGTGGAGGAGAGTTGCATGAGAGCAGAGAGAGCTGGGATGAAAGGATGGGAACAATTTATGGCTGTGTGCAGATCACTTGCCCTGTCTGACCATGAGAAAAAAAAAAAATCACATGCAGAAACAATGCTGGCACTGGGAATATAAATCCACTAGGACACTAAACATAAATTTCCAAATCACATCTTGAACTAAATTTGCTACTTACATTTTACTACAGCTTTACCACTATATATTATATTAATCAGGAAATATGTTGCATGCCAGCTGCTACTTGTGCTGCATGTTTTCTTTGTCTGGATTGAGAGTTTCCCATCTGTTGTATCGTCTACTACTTGTGGCCACTGAGCAGCTGCACTGTAGAGGTTGGCGGTGAGCTGCTTTGTGTTAGTTGCTGAAGGAGGGGAGAGTGTTACTCGTGTCCTTTTCCCACGCAGATTTTCTCAGCTGCTCTGAGAACTGAAACTTGGACTTTGCCAGCTCCATTAACAAGCAACAGAGATATGATATCTCTTAGAGCAGACCAAGAACCTATCATCCTTTCTTTAAAATGGATGATAGGAGATTAATACAGTTAAAGAGTCAGGATTAAAATTACTTTTAATCAAACAAGTAGTTCAACATAGTGGAAAATATGCCTTTTATATCCTTTTTTTCTTTTTTGAGAAGATGAGAGGATTGATGTCACCCTTAAATCTGTACATTGAATATGAAGCTACAGCAAGGAGACAGCAAAACATTAAGTTATACTGGTGTACAGACCTACTGTTGTCCAGTCCTTCCAGTCTTTTTGCTAAGCTAAGTTGTCTCATAGCTGTAGCCTCACATTAAGGGAGTGGTGCTGATCTTCTCATTTAAATAAGACAAATAAATGCATTTCACAAAACATCAAACCCATCAAATTATTCCTTGACCTAAAGAACAGATGGGATCTATTTTAGATGTCTTTGTACAGCATGCAAATTATTGATTATTCCCCCAATTATTTTCTAAATGTTTTGTTTGCCTGTATGACAGATAATGATGCATTTTCATACACAAACATAATTCCCTCAGGGTAATGTATTGCTTTATTTGTCCAACCAACAGTTCAAAACTCAAATGTATTAAATTAAAAAAAATAAATAAATAAAAAAAGAGAGAAGCATAAACATTATCAGCTGAAACCATTAGTCCATTGACAAAATAGTTGCAAATGAATGTTCTGTTAATTGACTAATTGTTTCAGTTCTAATGAAGAGACAAGAGATTTTTTCTTTTCTTTTCTTTTCTTTCTTTTTTTTTTTTGGCTGATTTAAAGCTTCAACAACATACTGCTGAGTTAAAACAAAACAAACAACAAACAACAAACAGATAAAGAAGAACTCCAAATCACCTAGAAACAAGCATAGGTATCCTGCCTCTAGTCCCATGATGCACCTGTGCTGACATTAGGCTCTGCATCTGTTGTCAAGTTGAATATATGGAAGGTTACCAGTTGTGTGTCTTCTGTGTATTCACTGACTATCACAGCTGAACCACGAGGCTGAACTGTAGCTGAACTTCATTTGCATAAATTGGGCAAGGAAATGCCACTACTGAGGAAACCAATTGGATAAGAACTTATCTTAGTTTGCATACAAACACACAACTGGACAAGCATTAACTGTCCCCCTAGAAGCTATGAGTGAACGGGAGTCAGCAATTCACACCTGAAAGCTCAGGGCAGCAGACTGCAGAACTGTGGGAAAAATGGTAATAAAAAGTGTTCAAACATATTTTAGCATTAGTTTGAATTCTGTGTTACATACCTGGAGCAGGTAAGCTTGTCCAGACAATATAGATAACATTTGTTGGCAGGGTTCATTGGTGGCAACTTATTACATCATTTGTGGTTTGGCTGCAGGAGATATTTTCTGCTTATTGGCTGTGATAAAGCTTTTAAAACAGGGACGAACAGTCAAAGAAAAGGCAAAAAAAAATCTTTAAAGCACATTTTAATGCAGTCTGCCTATATAAAATTGAGGAAAGTGAAAAATATATACAGTTGGAATGAGAGAAATACATTTCCATTTTGAGTTTTTTTTTTTTATGAAAATGTAATTGTGTGCTCACCTGGACTCCTCACAGGGAAGTGGCTTTTATTCAAAAGGTCGTCTCTGCAGTGGCACGACCCTCCACCCACACCTCTCTCCAAGGGGCCTCGCCTCAGGCTTTATCTGGGCTGCCAGCCCCACTCTCAGCACACTTAATGTACAAACAAGCATGAGCGCATACACACTCACTCAGAGCTGTAATTACTGTCAGGGCAGGCTGTGCAGAGAAAACGGGCTGCAGCCAAGTTGCTCTAAAGTCCCTCCAGCTGGCTTGATGTCCATGTAGATTCACTTTATTTCGACTATTCTGACAACAACAGGAGCCTGACTGATCATCAGAGAGTCACAGGGACTGGGTGGTAATTGCAGAGCAACCTGTTATGACGTTAATGCCCCCACTTATTTGTGCCATTTTGTATTCTATTATTAACAGCCATTGTTTTGCGACAGCCATATTATTATCACATCTCCAACCTCTGCAGTAATCAGACTTCCATTTATTTCCACTGTATACTGAACAACTGTGCACAATGATTGATGTGAGTGGACTGAAATTGCTGCTAAAAGCCACTGGATGAAGTCTGGAAAGAGTCCCATAATGCAGAAATTCAGCTTTCTTTCCTTGCCACTGTCATTATGTGGCAGTTCATGGGGGAATGTTGGGGAAAATAATATTATAAAGAGTGTGGTCCAGACCTGCTCTATATGAAAAGTTGAAAATAAGATTGATTTGATTTGGTCTGCTGACATGGAAGTAAATGAGGTTATCCTGTGTGTGTGTGTGCTTGTTTGTATCATGCTAGGATGATATTTCATCACACAATGGCAGATTTAATACATCCTGTATGATCTGATCTGCTGTGTTTCTTTCACTTCAAATAATTCCTATACATTGAAGTTGTCATCAAGGTCTTTTCATTTGAGTTACTGAGTTGAATGTGAGTGATTTCCTGGTCCATCTCTGAGTCACTCTCATCTGCAGCACACTGACAGTGTATCCTGCTTTCCAACCGCTGCCATGACTACTTTTATCTTCAAGTTTCAGGTGGTGGTCTCTAAGCCTCTACTGGGCACATAAACTCTTATCTCTGCCAGTCTGCCTGTGTGAATGACTGTTTAATTCGGTATGCAACTTAATCAACCAGTCGCCAAAAACCTGAATTGTCTATGAGAAGTCAGTCACGAGTTAGTGTGCATAAAAGGTATGTCTGTTGCTTCACAAGCTGCACTCAGCTTTACCAGTACCACCAAGTAGGAATGTTTTTGCTTATTGTCTAAAATGGGGTGCCATGAGGACAGGCCCAGGACCAGATTTCTTTGATAACTTTTCACCACATCAAAAAAAAGGGTGAGATTTTAAACTCTCAGTATATTTTTCATGTCTTTGAAATATAAGAATTAAGTAAATAAGCAGTTGCAAAGATCCTGGCCCACAGTTGTCGATTGTCATAGTAACACAACACACAAGGTGTGCAGCATTTATAAATAGTGACTGTCAGAGAAAGTGATAGAATGAGTCAGCTGAGCACAAGCCAAACAAAGGACATCAAATCAGACTGAACAAATCAGACTGAACACCGAAGGCGATTTGACTCTCTAGCTTTTTGTGGAGAGGTGAAGTTAGCTGTCCCACACCAGGATGCCACATCAACATGTTCAAAATCATTTCCTTGTTTACTCACTCTCATTTCTCTTTGAATTAGACACCCTGAAGTGAGTGGTAAACATCATTGCCGTTTTGCAGCATCACTGACAGCTGACTTAATGACTGCTTAGTTTACCTTCTATAAAACGTGGCACATTGAATTGTGGGTTTGTTAGCAGAGAACAGCACACAGGCCACTGACATGCTCACACTCAGATTTGTTGAGGGGTGGGCTTGTTTGTAGAAGGGTGTCATCTTTACAGCTTGAGTTGTGACTCCTCAAGTTCTGTGTTATTTTTTGGGGTGTAAAATAAATAAATACATGTGTTTGATTTATATATGTTTTGATTTATTACTTCATGAGAGCTTTTCTGTTGAGGTGAGCAACTTTATAAATCAGGCTTGAGGGCTTTTCTATTTTGTGTGAGACAATCAATTAGTGTGTGAACACGCAAATGGAAAAAGACTGTATTTTCATATGTAAACATCCAGAAATGTTTTAACGCTTCCACTGAACTGACATCGACAGGACTCTTATGCATGAGTTGGCTGAAGTAATTTTCTGGTCATGTTTTGCCCTTTTTGTCACTGTAAAAAAAAAAAAAAAAAATCAGGACACAACCACTCCATTAGTTAAGGTTGCAGAGAGAGCTCAGTGTTACTTTACAGCACTGGTTGAAGACAGCCTTATCTCTGACCTGACCTGAGACATTATCGATCAATTTTACTATGAAAAAACTTGAGTTGCAGCTTCATCTTCCTCTGCACTGTACAGTGGGTTATACCAGCACTAAGCTGAACAACCTTCCCTTGACAGCTACGTGGAGCTGCAGGGTAGTAGACTAAACCAATCAAAGCAATAACAAGAAAGAAAGGAAGGATGCAAGAGGGAGGGAGGAAAAGAGATAGACACAAACAGCTTTTGCTGATGAGGGTGGCCAGTGGGCCGCTGGCTGTTTGTTCCACATCAGAATGTCAAGCAGGGCAGCAGCAGCCTGCGCTGAGTCACAGAGGTGAAAATAATGTCAGGCATTGGAGAAGACGAGTCACCAGACTCCCAGGACCCAAAAGTCATCCACAACTCAAAAGCAAATCAGACACAGCTGAATGCTACCCACACTGTATAGTCACAGGCTTATATTTCCTCCTCCAGGACACATGTGCATACTTAGTTGAAATATACCTCGCCTTTTCCTTCCTTGATACGTGCAGTTCTTTCTTTGTGGTGAGTATAGAATTTAGAGCAGCAAACAACAGGCTGTGATAAGACCCTAATTGTCTTCACACCACAAACCATAAGGAACCAGCTGCCAAATGTCATTTCAATGAGAAGAAACACATTGAAGTGTGATGCTCACCTTGACTCTCTGGTCAGCAGTGTGGGAAAGTTGTAAAACTGAAACTTCAGCTGAGCAGACAGCAGCCGCAAATGATCTGTCTGTGTCTACAGCAGGTCCTATTGCTGCACCACCACTGGTAGTGCATCTGGCTCAAAGCAGCCATCCAACAGCATGCAGCGTTGTGGTCGTGGGTGGTGTGAATATTGTCACTCGTCAGTGAGTCCAGAGACCTGAAGATTTTTTATTTATTTATTTATTTTTATTTTTTTTGCAACTTCTTCTTTGTCATGACAGCCAAGAGTCTCTCCACAATCAGTGGAGAGTGCCTCATCAATCAGCCTCAACTTGTATCGATTGCGCTTTTATACTGTAGCTCACAACAACAGTGAGTGGAGAGACAGGTGCGAGAGTGGGTTTGTTGACTACGCTGTTGTGATCTGAGTGCAGTGTCAAGGTCCTGCTGCTGGCTCCCGCAGGGTCAGATCAATAACAGACTAAATCAGTATCTGTCCCCTGACACTGGACCACAAGAGAAGATCTGGCCTCTGGGAAATAACAATTACCATTCTTTCTATAGACAAAAAAAACCCCAACAAAAAAGTTATGAGGAAAGAAACAGAATTTGCCAAAATGTCATCAAAGGACAATAAAGAGAACCATAACCAAAATAATATAAAATAGGGAGAATGAAATAAAGTCAGACATAATTCAGGAAATGAAATCACAGGGAGAAACAGTCATTTCTACGGTTGATCAGACATAACTCTGCATTTACTTTACCCCCAAAATGTATTACTGCTTAGCTTCCTTAATCCTCATACAGAGGGTTTGAAAGGATGAGCGTGATTATTCCACAGACAGGAAATTAATTGTGAGGGTCTTACACTCTCTGCTCGTCACATACAGTACATGGCATCTAAAATGTGAGGGTTTGGCCCAAATCTTCCTGTGGAAAAGCTTTTGGTTTTTCATTTGCTTTTCCAGCCCTAAGCTTAGCATTTGACAAAGTGCCACCTCAGCAAAGGACATGATTAATTCTAATATTACTCTAAGAAAAATTTCCCTGCGATGTGATTAAGTTACTTCAAAGGGTAGGTTGCCATTAGTGAGTGTGGACCCTTTCAAAAGCAAAATGTAGACAACTGTGCATGTTTTACCTTTTAATGTATCTTTGTTGCTTGTATGTACTTATGCAACCTAAGAACATTAAACTGTGAAGTCATGCTCAGGTTCTGATGATATGAATTGCCAAAAATCTGCTTAATGTTTTTGTGACAACAAAAGAAGTGCACCAGTGCTAAGGTCACATTCTGATGATGTGATGGAGAATTGTATGGGACTCCATAACCTACTTCACATTCAGGAGTGTTTTGATCGTTGTCAGCAGAACTGTCAGTACTGAGGATTTCGTGCCAAAGCAGAGTCCTCACTGATTTCATTTACACTGAATATTCTGCCTGGACAGAATGAAAAGAAGGTGAATGATTTAGGGCAAAGACAGTACATTACAAAGTACAGTGTGTGGACCCACATTTTACTGTGGTACGGATGTGATATTGTAGTTTTTCCAACTGCCCAGTGAAAAACCCCAAAAAGAACTTATTATAAGCATGTAAAATAAATTCTTTATTAAGATGTTACTTGAATTGTGTACACCAGAAATAATATTCAACCATGATACATCACGATACAGAAGTATCTATAACTATGTATGTATAACAAGATGAAACAGACTTGAGGTCTGCCTACAAAGTCCTGCACATCGCAGTACGTGTGACTGAAGTCTACAAGAGCTTGTTCCACATGTCCAGAGAGTGGACATTTGGATTCAGTTTTTGAGTGACTGCTGCAGGATGGACAGAAATAACACAGAGCTAGAGACTAACATCATGGAATAAAATGAAGTGCAGTGAGTAGTAAGAATCTTAAATCTCTGCTGTATGCAGTTTGTTTCCAGTAATCACAGACCCTTTTCTTCGATAATACATTTGAAAATACTATACATCTAATTTAGTGGTGATAAAAGTACTGCAGCTTTTTGGCCATCCCAGCAGCAGGGCTCTAGGGATGGTCTGTCTGTGCCCATCACTTTGGTCCAGACTGAAATATGTCAACAACTATTGGATGAATTGCCATGAAATTTGGTGCAGTTATCCATGATGCTAAGAGGATGAATCTTATCTCACAATACAAACTCATAGAGATGCTACGATGGCTGCAAACCCCCTGTCAATAAAGAAGCTCTAGCTGTCATTTGCCACCATAACTCTCCTGTTAGTCTTGGAACAGATTTGCTCATATTCACAAATTATTATAGATCGAGCAGTTTCGGCTAATTTCAAGGGATATGGCAGAAAAAAGTGGAAAGTACACAAACCAAGTTGTTGTGGAATATTTTAATTCATATAAATCATTCTTACTGCCTCCATGCAAAAAGACTTCTGTTCTATTTATAATCATAAAGGAAAGTAATGAAGCATAGTGCCAGAGGTTGTGGTTTTGTGTGAAAACCCAAACAAAAGTCTTTCCCATACTAATCCACCAAACATAGTCTTTTATATATGCCTGTTACCAACACTGCTCATCTACAAGTACAATTATAAGCCGGACTGACTTGTCTCCCCACAAATCCAAAGACCCATTAAAGACCTTTTTTAAAACCATGAACGTGTTTCAATATTTACATCACAGCAGTATAATAGCAAACATTTGCTAATGATGGAGAATACATATTCAGCAACCAGTGTCATAAACAGCTGGCACTGCATTTATAGCCTCTTCCTCTAAAATCCCTTTCAAGTGCCTCCCTGAATATTCATTAGTAAACCTTTTCACTTGAAGTTGTTCTAGAAATCCCAATCTTACTGAGCACAGTTGCACTCATCTGGTTAAATAACTGCATCAAAGTGTAATCAACTGCACCTTTGAATGTTAATGTTAAAGATGGGAGACACTGCAAAAGAGCTTTGATATGCATGATGGCTCATTCTTATGCTCTGGACACAGGGCCTTGTTTATTAAGAGCTGAGGATCTAAACTCAGCTTGTTGTCATTATATAAAGGTTTTGCCATAATTTATCTTTCAGTGAGGTGCCATGAAGTCACAATGTTGTGATATGCAAAGTCAACCAGTCCTGTCAAGTCTATTTCTATCCTACTATTGTCTATTTCATTCCTATTTTACTAGTGAAGGTGTAGACCAGTCAGCCAACCACAGAGCCTGTCAAACTGTCAGTAGTTATGAAAGCAATTCAGAGCAATCAAATGTCAAGCTACCAGTTGGATAGCAGAGAGGGAGAAGAAAACAAAAAGGGAAAGAAAAGGTAATTACAGTGCTGAGGGATACAATATAAAAAGTTTTATACATTATGTCAAGAGCAAAACTTTTCTGCAGCGATATATGCGCAATAACATCACATTAACAACACAAGCCTGCACATCTGACAACATTCTTGAAGCAGCCTACAAACTAACTAGTTACCCAGACAGTTGTTTTAATCAGGTACTCTATACTACACTATAAAATATTTACCGACCCACTGGTATTTAAATATAGGTACAGTGGAAAAAGACAAGACTATTCTGTAACACGTATGTACCCAGTATTTACAAAAATACAAACACAATATATTTCTCCTTTCTTCTAAAACACCCAGTTGTTACTCCTTTGTTACACATAGTACCTACGGGTATTTGATTGGTACCTTATTCATACAACAAAATAAGACTGTAATTTTCAGGTTATGTGATGAATTGTTACCCTGATAATAACATGTAAATATCCATCTGCATTACCAAAACTTCCTTAACTGTTGTGTTTCTATCATTCTTGTTCCATCCTATTGCTCTGGCAAGACATGTTGCCAAACTTGGAGCAGCAAGGCTGACACAAATCAATGATGTATTTATGATTTCAAAGCATTATGTAAGCTACTATCTTCAGAGGTAAAAGACGTGTTCAGATCCTTTACTTTGGTAAAAGTATAAGTACAACATTGTAAAAATACTGCACTACAATTAAAGTACAAGTTAAAAAGTTCTGCATTCATGTACCCACTATGTGGAATAACTGTTAATAACTTTCTCAATGTACATTGTCATATATTCTATAATATTACTACATACACATTAATATGTAAGCAGCATTTGGATGTTGTAGCTGGTTAATATAAATTATTCAAATATTTTAACCCATTAAAATGCATTTGATGAGATGAGTGGTGGAGTAGAAGTATGAAGTAGCATAAAACGGTACTCAAGCAAAGTACCTCAAAACTGTAAGTACAGTACTTGACTAAATGAATTTACATTGCACCACTGCCTGTCTTTAATTTTGAATGTTACAGTTGGTTAACATTAATGCAACATTATGCAGCTATTTTACCTTAAAATAACAGCTTCAAAATCATTGTGATGGCACACTGTGGGTGCTTCTGGGTGCTGTCTGAAAATCAGGGAATGTATATTTTAGCAACAAAGCATTAAGCTCCCAGTAACAATGGTAATTTGCTACTTCCACTCTTCTGCTTATCTGAGTATGTGGCTTTGCACTTGATGTAATTCAATACTCTCCTTAGTGTGAACATCTGAGAGATAAATATGTAATGCAAGAATACACATTGTGATAATATACATGCGTGTTAATTAATTAATGATTGGACATGGATAAATAAGCCTTTTTTCTCAGAGCAGCTCACACATTTGCATCACCAGCTGAGATGAATAAAAGGCAGCTTGCTGAGATATCCATGTCTCACTTCATTCAGCTGCCTTCTATGTGGAGCCTTCAGCGGGAAGTGAGTCATTCCCTCCTGCTCCTGTGTCGGTGGTGAAGAGATGAGCCGCCTGACCCCAGTGCATGATTAATTAGTGATCATTATCCCATCTCCGCCCTCCTCGCTGGATGCTGTGCTTTTGTCCTCGCCTTTATTAGCATAGCTAGGTGCATTATTCCAACTGCCTTTTGACATGAGTCTGGAACATGGGAATGTGTGTGTTGCAGAGGTCTGGCAGAGGCTGTCCGATATTCTGATGGAATGCTCTGGTGTTATGCTAACATTTCTTTTTTTCCACCAGATGAAGATGAAGAAGGGAAGCAGGGAAGGAAGGAAATGTTCAATGGGTGACAGCAAGGGTGTCATTAGTCCTCTTTCAGAGGGACAAGAGCACCAGGGTTATTGTGCCCTAGTTAAAAAGTGGCTTATTCATGGAAAAACACAACTAGGCAAAGTTTTAAATTAAAATTAATTCATCAAAAAATACACACTATGCAAATTTATGTGGACCACTAGTGTATCTGGGACTGGCTTGAACATTTAGAGAAAATACTGCCTTCATTAGACACCTAGGTGCAAATGCAGAATGTTTTCAGCAGCAGATTTCTGATGATTCAGTGAAGCTACCAGATGCATGTGTAATCAGTTATGAAGAACCTGGGCCTGTCCTTTGTATGCCAGTTATAACTACGATCCAGGCTTGTGTCAATTTAGCTGGTTCAAATTATGTTGTTATTATCAGGTTATTATTTCAGCCAATTTGCATATTTGAATACAGGACTAACATTAGATGACATTGCTTGGATAACTCTTATTTTGAAAATAAGGGAATATGAGGCTGAAACCACAATAAGCATTTAGATTGATTGGCTGACATGGTACCATTGTTATTAGCTGAACAGGAGTTAATTTGAAACTATTAAGAGCATAATCTAAAAACATCTGAAAATGAAACCCTGCCAAAGCCTGTCATGAAATGGGCAATTAAAGAGACTTTGATACATGGCATCAAATATAATGTGCAAGACTAATTATGATAGTATCTGAGGCATAGTGTGTGATGGATCTGTGTAACGGCCTGGATTTTAAAATATATTGTGTTTACAAAACTGAAATGTTTCAATTGTATGATGCATTTCCAGAAGATTTCTAGTCTCTCAAATAGCTATGGATTATCCAGTGTAAGTGAATCAAATAAAATTAAAATTATGTTGGTGCCTTTTCAGTTAATTGTTTTTTCTGTGTACTGTGAGATCATTGATGGAGTAACATCAAATCAACTGATCCAGCCTGCACTTTGGTAGGTTTGATTTAGAAGTTCTCATGTTTTCCTCTCAGATCCAGGGTGACTGAGCAGAAAACCATAAGTGACTTTACAACTGATAACAAGTGGCAGTAGTTTAAAAGTTTAGCAATTCAGTGAGTGACATCTTGCAGACTGTCCAGCTCCACATGCTTTAGGACAGGTCGTTGACTGGGTAACAGTCAACAACCTTTGGAACAGTGGTTGAATGTTTGACAGTGTGACATCACATCCATTCAGTGTGCAGATGGCTTCTGATATACTTTTCATGCTAAATGCTATATACTTGCTACCAACTGTGGCAGTAAACTTTAAACTAAAATACTTTAAAATAAACTTCAAGTAATGGAAATTATACATTAATTCAGTGCAACATCCTGATCATTTTAGCTGATTTCTGTTGTGGAGATACATTGTTTAGCTCTTAATGAAATCAGTAGCTTGTCACCATTGCTGTTGCTATTTTTAGGTTATGCTATTTTTCACAGATGTATGTAGGTAGCTTGCTATCTTTGTGGGAAGATGACATCCCTGCTCTTAATCCCGCCTATAATCAGGGCTGGACTGAGATAATAATTCAGGCCAGGAATCTAACGTCAGCCCTTGCATTCACCACAGACCACATACAGTAAACTGTAATACGTTTTTATAGTCAAAGGACAAAGGCTATGCTAAATATTTATCTTATAATCCATCTCTCAAGTCAAAGCAAATTTATTTATATATCAAATCATAACAGTTAGTTATGTTAAGTTATCTCAGGGTATTTTTCATAAAGAGCTGGTCTAGACAGTACTCTTCACAGTAATATTTTGCTTGCTGGGAGAGTAGTTTTTAATGTGTCCTGCTTCTATGGCTCACTCAACTACAATATCTTCACATGTTTCCAGGTTCTCTTCAGCTGCTATCACCAAGTGCTGTGCTGTTAGTATATCTATGTTCAAGTACATTGTGTATTTAGTGATAAGCGAGTTTGGTAAGTTTGGCAATCATTTGACTCACTTGGGATCAGAATCACCAGCCAAACATCTGTTTTACTAACCAAGCTAAAACAAAAGTGGTGCACCACTCAGAGTTGTTATAACTGTGAGGGCACATGTGATTAAAATATGCAGAAAATCATTATATGACATTGCATTGTCATATGCATTACTGTAACTGCAGTGTCACAATTCATTCTTGAATGACACTCTCATATGCACCACTTCCTCAACAATTTCTCACTCACTCATGGAAGAGATGAGCTGTGCCTGTGTTTTTGGAGTGCTCTCAGTCCAAGGACGGATACTCAATAACAGAAGCAGTAAGTCCTAAGAGCTGACCCTTCTCTTAACACCTTCTCTGACAGGCACACACCTTCTGATTACCTTTCATCTGGTGTGCTGCGGCCATCAGACACTCCAATTACATCTGCTAATGTAGCAGCCTCTTCTCCAACCTGGCTTTCCATCTAGTTAGGTGTGAGGCAGCAGAAGTGAGAGAAAAGCTGGATAAAAAAGCTGGAGTAAGGACTCAGGAGAGAAGTACTTATTGCTTTATAACTCCTGTATACTAAAAAAAAGCAGTAAATATTTAAACAATTCTTTGTGGCTTTATTCATGCAAAGCCACAGCTCAGCTCCTTGAAGCCAACAGTTTCATTAACAGCTAAATCAACACTGAAATCACACTGGGCAGAAATCTGCTGCTGCACCAGGTTGAAATTATTAAACATGTTGTATTTGTGTCCACACCCTGATCAGTGATGTCACAGCTGGTGTTTATGAGCCGGAAACACTTGCGGAGGCATTACTGATTTTCATTTATAAAAATAGATTTAATGGAGAGGTAACCACATAACCTACCAAGCACTGAATTTGTACAATAAAGTTGCTTATCTGATTTCATTTTGATTACAATTAACATGAGACATTTTTTGTAAACAGTGTGTTACAGTCCCCTTTATGAATTGAAACATGCAGCTCAGCAGAGGGTTGTGCACAAATTGAGTATGGCAGTGGATTCTTTTTCCCTAACTATACTTGAATCTTATTTTTTATAAGAAGTATGATCCTATTTTACAAGCACCATAATGATAATGGAACTAACTGAAAAATATATTTCAAATATTGGCTAGATAGTCTCTGGACACTGTAGATCTCATGTGTATATGTCCAAAACATAATTTATGGCCTCATTTCTAAGGATAAAAGGATGAATGTTTTATTTGCCTTTTAACGATCACCACATGGAGTTTTACTACATGTCTGTCTCTTGAATGAACACAGGGTGTGTAGCCATCCTTGAGGCTTTTTCTCAAAACTTCAATAAAACCCTGTGGGCCATAAAGTCTACAATGATTACGCAAAGCGTGGGTGATTTGTAAAGACATTTTAACATGATGTCAACACATGAATTGCTCCATTTGCTGCTCCAGCTTTACAGCATCCTGGTTAAGGGTGAGTGAGGCTGCCATGGATTAGTCAGTAGCTTTTGTGGTAAAACAGTTATAGCACTCATACAAGTAATGAAGCACAAGTATCATCAAAGTGTTCCCCTCAGGGCCAGCTCATGCAGAGATCACTCTGGGAGGTTAATGTGGGCAAGACCTCTCCTCTCCATCCAGCAGAGACAGGCAACATGCAACCAAAGAGCCCCAGACTCAGGCTGCTCTCAACACTGTGGCTGCAAAACCTCCAGATGTGGGTGGGAAACAGCACCTAAGGATGATTTACCAGAGTAATCCAGTACAGTAGTTGTGGCAGATGGTTATTTTTCACATTCTCACTCTTGGGTCTCTTAGGTCTCAGTCTCTATTTTACCATCACTGACCTCCAAAACACATAATTGTTAAAGCCAAGTTTAAATGAAGCTTAGCTCCTAATAGCTGCCATTTTTTGAAGGTGGGAAATTTTCATGTGACTAACGATTTGTCAAGCTACAGCTGCAACCACACTCAGAGTCAGTGCTACTATATAAGTAACAGAACATGAATAAATAAATAAATACATGTTGAGTTTCTTTATTAACGGTATCTATCAGTTAAAGGAATAGTTTGCCAAGAGTTGAGAGAGGACTGACACCACTCTCATGTCTGTATGATAAATATATATATACAGTCTGTGGTTAAATATGACTGCTGGTTAACTGGACCAGCTGCTGGCTGTAGCTAAGCACAAAACTGGAAAAAAACTGAAAAGTGTGAAATAGGTAGCTTGGCTTTGTCTAAAGGTTAAAAAAAAACAAAACACAACTGAACAGTACCTCTAAAACAAAATAATGTCAGTGAAGTCGTGAGCTAGGCCAAGAAATAGTCTCGCCTGTAACTCCCTGTAAAAACACAAACTGACATCCTTGCACTTTGATTTTGGTTAAGTCATAACAATAATAAGTGAGCACCAGATTTTGTGACCCAGACAATGCCAGCCTCTTTCCCCCTCTTTGAGTTTTTTTATGCTGAGCAATGCTAACTAGCTAATGGCTGTAGCTTCATATTTAACATACAGACATGAAAGTGGTATCAATTTCCTCATCTAACTCTTATAAAGACAGGGAGTAAGAGTATTTCCCAAAATATCAAACTAAAAGACACAAAATGTACTGAGTTTATGTACTCTGAGTACATTATGAGCCCATTTACATGGCACAAAGCTCAATATGTGATGTGCTCTACATAGGGTTCATTCTACAGTGTACAATATGTATGTGCATCCTATAGCATCTGAATGATTGATAGGGAAGATGCATGATATACCTCAGTATGAGTAAAATGAGCACTTACAAGCTGAATCAGTTGCCTGTTTAAAACCTCAGCACTGACAAGTCCTGGATGTTAATTGTTGACCAGCACCATTTTTGCACATCTCTCTCTCTTTGACATGACTATCCATTGATGCGAAGAAAACACAAAGTGATCACAACAGGATAAATAAACACCCAACAGCTTCTTTCTAGGACTCCTTGAATCCTATTTGCAGTCCCTCATATGTTTATGCAATATGGCTTTGTGAATTATCTGCTCCAGTAATAAAACCCTGTGTATCAGCAGGGAACAGGATATCCTGCTGAGAAATGTGGCAGGGATAACAGCTGCTGCGGATTTCTCTGGGCGCGCTCAATCATGTCCGATGGCACTGAAGCTTTCAGAGGACTGCCACAGACAAGAGTGCGGCCATTATACACTCTCTCCACTGTTCCCATCTGATGGGAAAAAGGTTGAGACCATCAGACCAGCGCTGAGAACTGCTGTACTGACAGACCGTGGCCAGACAAAAGTGAATCTATCTGTGTCTGAGCTCTCCTCTCCATGGGAAGTCTTTGACATCTCCAGCCAGCTGTGCTGCTGGGGAGAGCTTCTTCCATCATGTTTATCGACTGGGAGCTGTCCTCTAATTGAAAAGAGCTGGAATGGAGACTTTCACTTTGACTCCCTCTTCATGAATAACTCATCAATAACTTTATGAATAACCAATCAATGGTTCTGAGTCAAAGATCAGACATGCATCCTTACAGAACTTAGTTGGTGGAAAACACTTCAGACTTTGCCTCATTAAAGCCTGAATTGTAAATATCACCTCACCATCTGGCCAAGCTAGATGCAACAACATTTATCTGCACTTATTGGCATCACTTTCTTAAAATACACTAGTTAGCTTAGTCAGGAAATCCCAGGCCACAGTCAGGCTTTGAATCTTAGAGGAGATGAGTGCTGGTGGGTGAATCTGCTATTTGCATGTGCAGAGCACAGAGAAAGGTCAACATAATGTTCAGTCATGCCTCATGTTTAGGAAAGTGGGCTGTTTCTTGGGTGAAATTAGCTTCTTCACCCATAGAATCCCCTTCAACACACACTGTAAAAAGAAAAGCAGGTTGAATACATCAGCATTGCAATAATAGTTTTATATCCCTGTTGGAAATGTGTGACATGAATGTTAAGCAGAGGTACTACAACAAATTGGCCCCTGCCATAAATTTGGGCATGAAGTTTTGAAGGATGCATTTCATTTTCCATAAAGATGAGAGTCTAAACTATTAGATGTTGATATCCATGTTCATATCTATATAACTTGGCTGTGTGAGAGTTTTCCATGGTGCTATTAGAAAGTGGTACCAAAACAATAGATTATAAAACTTTGATATGAATGAGATGTTGAACAGGGCTACTGCAGTCAGACCTGAATGTGGTCAAGACTGGAAATAACTAATGCAACAGAGATTAGGTGCTGGTGTGTGATGTAGTCTCAGCTTGGCCAGTGGCCAAAGCAGAGGCTTAAACCAAAGGATGAGCCATTATCATTATCAAACAGCTGCTGTCATATGAAAACCTTGTAAATACTGTGAGGTAAAAAAAATAAAAAAAATCATTTAACATTATTTTGCATAGCCCTTGTGAGCAGGTAATTCAGATTCCATGACCTTAGAGCACTTTTCCAGACATCTATTAAAAACCCAGACCGCAAAGTTATTGTTGGGCTGTCAGTGAGTCCTGAAAAGCGGACTTAGAGATGAAGCAAACAGCAAGAGTGGAAAGAATAAGAGCATGATTATGGATAACAGTGGCTTATAAATGTGTGCAAGATCTGTCTGCAACAGCCGCAGAAATTACAAATAGTTTACGTTGATTCAGACTCCAAATAAAGTAGCTGTCTAATCCAATCCTCCCCATGCTACAGTTTTTGGTAGTCCCAATATTAAAACACCACAATAAACATGTGCATCACTTAGGAAGTTGTTAGTAAAATTACCATATATACGCCAATATACAAAATCTTAGTAATTACAAGGTTTGCCATACTATATATTGTTTGAAATCTTCACATGTATCTTTTGGGAATGATGAGATTTATTACATTTTATACACTTGAACAAAGACAGGACAAAGACAAACAGTGAAATCCATACTGAACTAATAGAGGTAACATTTTGCTGGTTGAAAAAAAGATAAATATTTTCCTCAGTGTAATTTAATAAATACACTTTACAGTTCATACATCATTTCATATTCAACACATACACATAGCTGACAGTACAATTTACAGTAACTGCATATGGACATGTGTATTCACAAAATTAAGTCTTCGTCATGTAACTGATAGAACGACCTAGTAAGTGATACTGCATTGAGGGAGAGCATTTACACAGGTGCTATCTCTCTCCAAAGGTGATCAAGACCTGCGAGCTGCAGTGACACAATTACTGGTTTACATAGCAACATTCTGACCTTTAATTGTCACCTGAGGTACTCTAATGAAGAGCAACAGATGCCTAAATACCACTGAATGAACCAATAAGGGAGAAACAATCCCTTATGCAGAGTTCTCTGTTTCACTGTCTCACCATAATGTTATAAAACTGCTCTAAATAAAAGCAGTCCATATCTCAGCCTTTAACACCTGCCTCAGTAACAGGATACTGTAGCTACAGTGCCACCACGTGGTCACTGCTCAATGACAAGTAGGCCCTGGCTTGCTCTGACTGCGTGGGAGAAAGGTCTGCGGGAGACCCATGAACAGATCCATGGACACATGCTGCGACCATATGGAAAATAATGAGGCTTTTTATACAGAGGAGAGGCAGATAAGCAAGTCACAACAACTGCAGACTGACAGCTGATTGAAAGCATTTGACTGTTAAAGTCGTGCTCTCTACAAAGTGAAAATAAAAGTAACCCTGATGTGTGTTGCACTGACAGCCACTGCTGTCAGACATTGATTGATGCTTAAAAAACGACATGAAAAGTTCATTATAAAAACATTCAAGTAAACCAATAGGGACTCACTAATAATGATAATGGCACAATAAATATGACACTTATTTGTGAAAAACTGAGATTTAAACAAGAAGTGTCAGCTATTGTTTTTATGGGTGAAAAAAACTTAAAGTTAGATATATAAAGTTCAGAAGACTTTGCGTTACAAAGCAGCATTAAATGCACTAAGTCATCAACTTGGTAACCTCAGTTGCATTCAAAGTCTTGGCCTTGACTCTAACCCAATATTTTGCTTCCACTTTTACACACATGCATACAACACGACACACATTATAAACCTGCTAACAGCTGAGAGGACTGAGCACTGAACAGTTAAATATATTTTTACAGCCATTTAGCAATAGGATAATGATTAGAGATAATAGGATGTAACGGTGTGTTTTATTGCTGCCCCCGGCTCAGATCACTACAACTTCTATTACAGAGTTTAAGTGGTGACCATGTTTCCACTTGACATGTGATTGTTTTGTTATCTGCTTTTGTCTATTGACTGACAGCTCTGGAAAATAACTGCATACAGGCTGCACTGCTATTGGCCCTTCAGAGCCAATGCCAACTTGATTGTGACAGCATCCACAGCAGTGTTGACCTCATGACTACAGACATAAATTTAACTATTGGATGTTATTGTAATTTCAAAAGAAACATTTTGAATTAATGCTCCTTGGGAGCAGTAACTCATTATATAATGAGTTTCACATTACTGCAGATACAACCTCACCCTGGCTAAATGCATCCTCTTAAACATATTTTTAAAAACTGTTAATGGACAGCAAATAGTAATTACATTAAATTTTTTGTCAGTTCTTCAGAAAATCCAACCAGTACCAGAATATCCAATGGGAGAAAGCACCCATCACTTCAGCAGATTCAGAAGACAACAGTAGAGTGGTTTTCGAATATTCAAACTTAATCTGACATTTATAAAGAGTAATACATTCATAATGACAAATACTCCAAGTGGATAGTGATATTCCCGGAAATAGAAAGCAAATTTTTTGCTAAACACCTTGTTATTTGGAAAAGTGATATTACTGAAATTCACTGCTGAGTAATTTGCTGTCATACAACATTTGCAGAGAACATAGTGTAACAAGACTTAGGACCACCAGGATCAGCTGAATCACTTCCTCCAAAGTGCTTGGATAATATCACCTTAGAGTGATAAAGTCTTTCAATTCTTTTTCATTCAAACATGTTTTTGCCCAAAAAAGAATTATAGGAGTGATAATTAAGCAGCAAACATCAAAGGATGACACTGATCTGGAGGTCCAGGCTTTGACTGACTCATGACACGTGAGTCATTGCGCTTTAACCCTGGTCACGATCATGTGCAAGTCAGTCGTCAAGTGGTATATGAAACTGTAGAGTGGTGTAGTAGAGTCGCTTGTATTACTGGCTGTAATTTCAGACAGATGCCCTTGAGCAAGGCACTGACAGTAAATTGCTGTCAGTGGTCAGGAAGAGGAGACTGTAGATTTCTGACTGCCTTGTAACACATGGAGTGGGGCTGTCCTAAAAATGAACATGCTCAGGACACACTCTGCCTGGATAAATAAAGCTTAGGAAAAATATGGCTATCTTGCTGTCTGCTGACTTGCCCAACTGCACCTCAGACATGGTGAAGGAGTCTCTGCTTGGTGAGCTGGAACACTCTGTGAACATGTGTGAGAAGACAACATTTCCCGCCAGTGGTGTGGTGCTGGTGTTTAGTCCAGGGGAACCTCTGCCACACTGGGTAACATGGAGGCTGTGGCCCGCTTAGATTCCTTCATCTTGTCCAGGCCGAAGAGGAGGTCCAGCTGAGTGACCGGCCGCAACCGCTCCTCATCCACAGGTCTGGATACAAGGTAAATACAAGAGGTCAAGAACAGAGGCATACAAAACCAATAGGTGTCTCCCAATTCCACACTACATGCTATATACTATACTGCTCTGCATACTTTACAGTATGTTGTCAGCATTATAAAATATAAATCAACATACTGTGCTTAACTGTTTTATACTAACAGGAAATTATGCAATACATCAGCTTTTAAACATCAGTCGGACTGTGACTTCAGATTGTCACTGACTGTAAAAATTTTTTTTTTTAATGTTTACTGGAGCTGTTTCACCTCCACCCAGGGTTATTTAAAATGTTTCCTGTTGTGAGAAGCTTTATTTCTGCATTGCATTGTGGGAGAAGAGTGTTCAACAACAGCTTACTCCAAAATCAAGT
The DNA here is from genome assembly GCF_001640805.2 of Lates calcarifer. NCBI lineage: Eukaryota > Metazoa > Chordata > Actinopteri > Centropomidae > Lates > Lates calcarifer. The sequence goes on from NC_066845.1 coordinate 17,788,853, forward strand.
TTTTTTCCCCCCGAAGTATCATTTTATGACTTTAACCAAAATGAACCCACACCCAAAACCAGCTAGTATGTAGTGTGCAGCTGTATGGATTTGGGACACAATGTCCTAGACACTAGGAGGACTCTGGAGGACACTAATGTCCTCCAGAAATACCCCCCATCATCCCTCTCAACTGAATATGCTTAGTTACTTTTAAATATAAATATATCAGTTATACAGTTTACACAAATGATCACAACATATCTGATACACATTCCTATCTGCAACACGTGTAGCCGTTTCTTTCTGTTTATTTTAATTATTTCACAAACCACATGCTGATGTCTGAGATGGAGAGAGCTCAGCCATGAGGTTAGTGTTTAGATTACTGAAAACGAAGTTAAAAATACTTCTTTTTGCAATAATGCCTTTGAGAGGAGTTTCAGTAGTCGCTTAGCAACAGCTGAAGCATGGGTTACACAGATCAGCTTTTTAGCCTTTTATAAAATACATCAGATGTTTTTAAATTCAACCAGATCCACATCTTTCAGTTTAATGACACACAGTATGTTTGATCAATATTCCAGTAGTTGAGTATGTGAGGGCTCAACCTTAACTCATTCTATAGCGTACAATATTTGAAATCCTTGAGTAGACATTCATGTCTTATTCTAATCTTATTCTAATTTTTAATGCCCCACAGTCTAAATACTGCTTCAAAAGCTTGAATATTTCTTATGGAAAAGTGAAAGGAATCCTTGGTTTGGTACAATATTGTGGCACTAAAGAGTCAAATTTAAAGTTTGAGAAAACATGTATATACATCACTGCAAGTAATAATAATAGCAACTTTCAAAAACCCACACTGGTCTAACCTCAGACTGTTTAGGGCAAGTACTGCAGTTAAACAAAGAGATGTCAGTGGACACAAGGGCTATGAAATCTTGTGGGTGTTTGAACATGAGTCATACTTTTCCTCCTCCTGGCAGTCCTGTAGCTGCTGAGCGATCTGCCTCATCTGCTCCTTGCGGACGTAGTCCCGGACTCGGTACATGGCAGCATCGCGGCACAGCTCCCGCAGGTCACTGCCAGAGTAGCCTTCTGTCTTCTCTGCTATCTCCTTCAGATTAATGGCGTTGCTCAACTGAACAGAAAAGCAGGACAGTAATATGAGACAATTACATACAATTAATCTGTTAGCTGTCACTAGTCTTTGGCCATGTTTTGTTACTGCCCATCAAGTGCCAACTGTTAATGGGTAATCAGATTTACTTTAGTGTGATTTGACAGGGAAAATGCAGGTGTGAAATGGTCTCTGAGAATGACAAAAGAGAGCTGTGAATAGAATAATTTGTTCCATGGCTGACTGGGATGAAAAGAAAACACATCTTACGTTTTCTCCTGCTAAAATCAGCCTGAGGATGTCCTGTCTTTGTCTTGTGTTCTGCAAAGACAGAGGTACAGCTGTTCTTATTGAGAGAAAGGCAGATTAATGTGCAGCCTAAGAATCAGAAAAAGGTTGGACCTATCAATTAGCAGCTAATCACCAGTATAGACGTCCTTATCATCAGATGCGTTCTAAAAGCTATTTCAACTGTCTATACATAAACGATATGTGTGAGCGCATTTACTGCAAACAGTTATTAGTTAAATACTATAGAGTTTAGTGTGTAAGTGTTTAATTCTCACTTACTGTTTTCTCCTGTTAAGTATTAATAGCTCACATACAGTTACTGTGTAGCTGATGTGATAAGAGAGTGTGGATCAAAGATAGAGCCCGTGCTTTTTGTGGTTTGGCCATCAGCCATAAGACAATACGAGACATACAGTTCAGAGAGTTTAAGCTGTTCTCTTTCACTTGATGTCTATTTGAAAGCGCTCTGTAAAATGCAGCATTTCTATCACTAAATAAAGACAAGTTGTGGTACAGTGGGGCCGAGAGTCAATTATCTGCAAATAATAGTTTATTCTAGTGTTTTTCATTTAAATGTACTGAGGATAAAATTGCCTTGTACATTAAAACATTTAATACATAAAAAATTGAAGTAAACATAATTCTTCCCACATATTACATACTGTATGCATTTATGCATGTTAATCTAGTTTATGTAGGGAAAAACTGTGCTGATGTATGTGTCTTACTGGCAGGCCAACATGAAAAGTGGTGGGCATCCTGCGCAGAATGGCTGGATCCACATCCTGTGGCCTGTTTGTAGCTCCCATCACCATCACCTACAATTGTAAGAATCAAAATGTGAATACATTATGAAAATAAAATAACCACCTGCTACATTAAATCCTCAAACACACCACAGTGTGAAACAGATTATGTTTTTTCCAGAGACAAGACAGATCCTACCCAGGACCTACCAGTGCGATCTAGTGATCTAGTAGGTATATTACAAAACAGGAAAGAGCTCTGGTTGTACTACCTGGGTGGTTGAGGAAGTGTCCAGGCCATCCCACAGGCTCATGAACTGGGCCTTCATCATGGCTGTGGCCTCGTGGTCTAGGCTGGAGCGATTCCTTAGAAATGACTCTAACACACCAGAGACAGGGAGCATTAACACAAAACTCATCATAACCAATTGAGACCAAGAGGTTGGATCAGTTTGGGCTATTTCATAGGGATGAGATAGGATTAGACTGTTTTGCTTGTATATTAGCCTGATATTTCCCCAGTGGATTTCAGCCTGTTGTGTGAATCTACACCAGACGTGTCCACACTGCGGTGGGCACAGAATTAGATACTGTATGTGAGGCAAAAACACAACATGAGGTAAAAGGGACAGGTACATGCTGGTATACTGAAAACAGTAGTTATTGTAGTTTGGTGTGGTGATTTGGCCCGCTCACCAACATAGTCAGAGATTGAAGCTGCAACAGTGGCTCTGATACACATCTTATAGAGCCAATGAAGGTGCCTAAATACCTGATTATTCCAGTTTGTGCCAAACATTCCACCTCCACTCCACCTAGGAGTCGGAGCTCAGTCAAATGTAAACACACACATAAGATATATATATTTTTAGATTCAGTACGACTGCAAGAGTATATAGCTGCAATGTCCATCACCAATAAAAGTCCATAAAGGCACTTTGACATCATGGAAAGAAAGTTGCTCCTTATATTGTAGAACTCACATTTTTAAGTTTTCTTCAGTATCAAAGTAATCCTGTGGTAGTTATCTATTTATACATGGGTACAGTGCAAAGAGCTACTGTTAGTAAACTGCTAATAGTTGATTCAGCATACTTTTAAAAATGCCTATTTAGCAAAATACAAAATGGCAGGCTGTGTGTTTTGATTTTCTATATGCAAGGTGCTCAGTGTCCAAACTCCTGTTTGACACTGGTATGACATAGAGGACATTATGAATAATCTTGACAGTTTCAGGGGCACCATTTTGTAAATAGTACTAAGATTTTCAAGCTTAACAAGAATCACATTCTGAAGGACACCCCTTTATTTGTTGTCATAAAAACTGTCAAAACATCAAAACTATATCAGTATCAGATTTTTAAAATCATGTCCGCTTGAAAGAGTAAAGCTGAAGATAAATCACATCTGACAGTGTAATAAAGAAACATTTTTCATGTAATGAATCTTGACAGGTGCCTTGCTCAAGATGAACTCACCAATTTCATCAATGAAGATGATACAGGGCTGGATTTTGACAGCCAATGAGAAGACAGCAGCAGTCAGTTTCTGCGATTCACCGTACCACATGTCTGTCAGTGTGGAGGCCTGAAGGTTGATAAATTTGCACCCTGAGGCTTTGGCTGTTGCCTTGGCGATCATGGTCTTCCCACATCCTGGAGGACCAAATAATAAAACGCCTGCAAGGACAAAAGATAAATATATATATAAGGAATCATTTCAACCTCCTGTTCAAGGTTCTTTTTAAATTCCTGCATATATTATTTAAAAGTGCACATGAATTGTTCATAAAATACACCCTGTCTAAGCAAAACAATTAAATGCAGATGTTTACTCATGAGCCACATGATCAGCCACTGTTGTGGAGTTTTTTTTCTTTTCCTAAATTGGTGCTCTCTAGCACACATGTACAAACAGAAAGTTTGGTCCAGCTTAACCAGTCTGTTCCCACAGGCATATTTTTTTTAAGTTTCATGATATAAACAAAGCTTTCAGCCTAGGAATGGAACTGGATTCCCAGAGAAGCTAATTCTGGAGGGTGACTCATACTGAAGCTCTGCATAAAGCTTTGTGCCAAACAATAACATTATCTACAGAAAGTAAAGCATTCCTCTAAGTGATCATCTGCTGTCATGATGCCAAGTGCATAAATCTTGTCTGATGCTTTTTGGCACATAACTCCAGATGGAAGCATAATGTACTGGATGGTACTTTCTACAATAATGAGGAAGAGGCAAACTGAGAAGAATTACAGTATAACAAGTTCTGATATCTGTCGTTTTTGCTTCACTTCAACTCTTTTACTAGAATTCATGAAGGAAATTGTAATAGTGACTTGGTTCTTATTGTTTTTGTTGTATACTCCAATGCACTGGATATAGAAATAAATATTGACCATGAGGTTAAAAAGCTGAATGTATTTCGTCACATCCATACTTAGTGAACAGTGTAGTTCCACAGTTTTGAGACAAAGCAGCAGGACAATGATCCTAAACAGTAGTCCTCTCATCTCAATCCAACTTAACACATTTCACTAAACACCAGACTGAAGGCAGACTGAAGTCCCTAAAATAAGCAAGAAATGAAGCTGACCGCAGCACAGGCCTAGCAGATGATCAGTTAATAAACTGAGTGTCTGCTGATGGTATTAACAGATCATCTATGGCAGACCATTCATGTTATTCATTTACTGTAAGAAGGGGACATGCGGCACAAGATTTTTCCTTCTTCCTGCTCCTTTTCAATCATGGAATTTCTATTATTCTTTTACAGTTCATAGCTAATATTGTGTGTAAAATATTGTGTTATTAAGTGTACACTTGAGATCTGCAATAAAAACACTCTAAAACTAAAGATGAAAGCCAGCTATTTAATCTGTGTTGATGAAAAAAGCCTACGTAAGAAAAACATGCCATGTCCTGATACTAATGTGTAAACACTGGCAGTTAAACAATTCCATTCCACTAATTTTGCTCATAATTACTGTGAAGAATTTATCTTATATTATCCTTTACTGTTAGCCTGTGTCTTAAAAATTCTGTGTAAAATCTGACCATTTCAGTTCTTTTTAGATGACATGCTGTGATACCTTTAGGGGGCTGAAAGAGTTTGGATCCAGCTAAAAGGTGTCTTTTCTGAAAGGGAAGAATGACCGTGTCTTGCAGCTCATTGATAACCTCATCCAGACCTGCTATATCTCTCCAGGACACCTGCAGGAAGGTAGAAGACTGTGAAAAATTCTGTCTGAATTCTAGTCCGGTAAAGTACAGTGACAAGAAAGAGCTAAATTGTCTTAATTTATTGATAATCTCAGTGTCACGGACTGATTACAACGGTTACCTTCATAGTTTGTGGATCAACGAGGTGAGATGCAATGTTCATTTCATACTCTGTTAGTTTGACCCCCTCCACGCCAATCCTCTTCATCAGCTGTTCGGCCTGGAGAGATAAGACACACAACTCAGCTGAGGACACAAAGGGATAACAGATGAGAGTGAAAAATGCTGCTCCAGTCATTCCTTTCATTTCTTAACCATGTATGTTACACTAACATCAGAGAGTTTGAACAAACTGCAATCTCCACATTGATCTAACAGTATTACTTGCTTATGTTATGTGTTCAAGTTCAATATACCCTTTTCTTGGCTTGGTTTTTCTGTTTGAAGGTAGGATCCATAGCTTCTACAACCCATTTGATGCTGTAGTATGTGGCTGCACCAAAGATGGTCAACCTCACCAGCATCCCCACCACTTCATTCCTGGACAATGGCCGCATCAGGGCCTCCCTGGGAAGATCTTTGAACAGCATCTCTCCCTGCTTATGTCAGACCATTGGCTAGATAAAGAGGTGAGAAGCAGAAGAGTTAAACAGACAGAAACAGTAAGAAAATTATGTAGCTGCAAAAAAACAAAACAAAACAAAACAAACAAAAAAAAAAAAAAACAGCATTTCCATGCAGGTTAGAAGAACTGGAAATGGTTATTAAGATTGCAATTCATATCTGTGTAATGCACACATAGCTATGCTCCACTGGTGTGAACTACAGTACCACGTTGCTTCAATTAATAAATGACACAATTCAATGTTGCTTTGCAGTACATTCCTGTATTTAAATGGCAATATATCAGTTGTGTAAATATCAATTGCTCCTGGCTTGGCCACCAAAATATATCGTGAATGGTAAGAGGTGGTGTATACCAATTCAAAAAGTTTTAATTTGATAAACATACCGTACAACTTGTGGGATAGGACCTATGCCGAACTGAACTAAATTAGTTTTTGAGATACAAACCTAAACATACGTCAACTACAGCATTACTTTTTTAAAGTTCTGAATGAAGATTAGGTTAGGCGTAAAATACCAGTTCTCCCATCCAGAGTTAACCAGTCTATCACTAATCTGTATTTTTACTATTAACATTATCTGCCTCAATCATTTAGATATCAGTAAAACGTCACTATTTACGATAATAAATACACCCGTGGTTTGATACCAAGGAAGAAATCATATCAATAAGCCAGTTAGCATCTCCTGGCAAGCTAAAGCTAACACAGATGCAACTACCGAGCACCTAACTGTCATGTTAGGATTGTGGAATTTTAATATGAACCTGATGTTGAACTAAACATGTTACAGTTGCTCTGTACGCTGGCACACATAAACGTAACGTCCCTCTTAACATAAAAGGAAAAGTAGAGCTACTTACTAATTAAAACAGGAATCGACAGCAATGAAACGAAGGTGAAAAACATTAGCATTGACGGTGCACCACGTTTTGTAACTCGGGTAGGAACAAACACTATAGTTCCGGAATTTGTTTGATTCCACCTAATTCACTAGGCAGGGCCTTTTCATACAGTCAGCCACTGGATGGCAGAGCATGTTCACAGATAATACACACATCAGCACCACGGACAGCATCTACATAGTAAAGGAAGGTGAGAATAATGGTGAAAAAAGAGTTAACATTGTTGGACTAGACATTTATTAGTTGATATGATGGTCAAGTGGTATTTTGAAGCAAAGTGGGTAGTGGATTTGGTTTGTTCAAAATATCAACTATATATATATATATATATATATATATATATATATATATATATATATATGTGTGTGTGTGTGTGTGTGTGTGTGTATGTAGTTTGGATGAGTAAAGAATAAGAGTAAGAATATGTTTTTGCATATTCTTACTCTAAATTTACTTTAAATATTTTTGTATGTATCAAAATTTTCTAAAAGCTATTTTAAATGTAAGTATATTTTACATTCTTAAAAGTGTAAGACACTACAGCATGTTTTGGAGCAGAGTACTTTGCTTAGGATGTCTATGGATCTGTTGATTAGACTCTGATTGGACACCAGACACCCAAGCATGTCCTGGGGTAGACTACATGCAAATGTACCCCAGTCAGTGATAGCTCAAATCTGGAGCCCTAATCTGTGTTTGATTTCCACTCATTTCCAGTGCTGTCTGATAATTCCTAACAGCAGCTTTTACAAATAAGACAGTAACAAACGGGCCTCTCCTACAAGCAATTCATCACACGTGGGCCAAAGGAATTGTTAATTGTCACAGCTTTTGAGCAAAATTAAAAAATGCTGTTAAAGTCTATACCCAGACTGGTCTCTGCATCAAATACAGCCTGTATTAAACTGAAATGTAGAGGTGCAAAATAAATCTATTATAACCCCATAATTTGCAACATTTTACATCAAATGATTTAATGAAAACACTGGTACCATTTGGTATTTCTCCCCAAGACTCACAGTTCTTGCATCAACTTAAATGCTACCCCTCAAGCAAAAATAAACAATAACGTTTCATTGTAACATACACCTCACAGTCCACAGGAGATGGAATACAATCTGGCCCAGTTTACCACACTTCTCTATGAGCATAATTAACTGGATTTTGAACAATGTGCTGGAACAGGGGGATTGTCTTTTCATTTTTTTTTCTTTCTTGCTCTGCACTTGTGTGAGCCTCTCCCCCCTTTGTAGCCTAATTAGTTGTCCAAATTGGACGAAAAATACCTTCCTGCACGGTTCCAGCTTTAAGAGTCCAGCGAAGTTAAGTCCACCCTTGTTGTAGAAAATGGCACACAGGCTGCTGTTGCGCACACCTTTGGCTGTGAAAATGCTTCATAAAAAGCTTTAATCCCCCTGTACTGCAGCAGCCAGTCCCAGGAGATAGCAGCCTGACAGGGCCATTTTGATGGGTGTGGGCTTGAAAGCGCAGCCTTGTGTATCTGCAAAGTGCAGCCGGGGCTCCACATTCCCACATTGCCTTGCACCTTGCCCAAACAACCACTTTCAAGCCGGTGGGAGTAAAAATAAAAAAATATATGTGTATGTATAACGGATTCAGCTCCCTTGGCTGTCAAACTGCACCATACCATAGCTGAAATAAAAGTTACAACTCTTTTGAGAAAATGCACTGGTGACCGATGATGTTTTGCAGCAAGAGATACAAATTCCTGGTAAAAGGTAAATCTTGTTCCGTAATGGTTCATTGTCACTACTGGTCAGTAGATATACACTGTACGAATGAAACTGTTTAACACTTCAGTAAATGTTGGTCACACACAACAGTTAATTACCCTTTCAATCTCCCAGGAAGAGATACTACCTTTAGCAGGATAAGGACTCATTTGGGAGTGGATTATTTATTTTCCCTGTTACCTAGAGGAACTGAAAGGATTTATTTTTGAAAACACTTAAGTGCTGGAACTGGACCACTCATACAAGTATATTTACTCTTGAACATATGTGGGCTGTTTTGGTCCACTCTGTAGTGGTTGAGTTTCCTCTTATATAAAGAAGACAGACAGTTATTCGAGGCTGAAAAAAATTGGTCAGTATAGTAGAGTTTATCTTCTAGGACGCTTGTCTTTTAACTCTTTTGGACCCTTTAGTGGGCCTCTTACCCCCTGGAAATACATGCAGAGAATCTGGATCAACATCCATTTAGTGCCAGCTTAGTAAGATGTGTAAGTGTTGTCTTGATGACTTATTACTGGCATAACTTGATGTCTTATCCATAGATTACCAACATTTGGAAGTTGATTATTACCAGATAAAATAGATTAATACACCAACTTCTCTCACAGCGTAAGAGTTGTTCTTATTAATGGCTTATTACTGGTGGGAGGGAGATGTGGGATTTATTCCTAAAACAAAAATCTATTTCAAATTTCAGGTCAGAAACAAGGTTTTCAATATGTGGTCTAAGTAAGTTATGATCAATAATAATACCTAAATACTTACTGTATATGTTGTGACCATTTCAATTTCAACCCCTTGAGCAGTTGAGATCTTAGGACAATTAGATGGTAACTATTTACCGTTTGAAAATAGTACTAATTTGAATATGTCTGCATCAACTCAAGTTGAATTAACTGGGACTGAACAACTTCAAAGGCAGGCTGCAAGAATTCAAAGGTGTGTACTAAAGGCTCATTTATCAGAAAGCAGTGACAGAAATGTCAGTCATGTGGTTATTGTATTTTCTTAAAGTCACAAGAGTGGGAGCAGGCATAAAAACACAATGTGCTGCATTCAACCATTGCGCTTTCTCTATAACTAGACTCCTACTCTGACTCCTGATTGCCCTCTTTGGCACCTATCAGCCGCCAACTGTTTAGGGATGTAATATAAATGATTCATGTCTATGTCAAATAAGCCTGTTATTGTCATTTGGCATTGATGATAAGACAGAGGGATGAGCAGACAAGGGATGCATGAAAGAAGAATGTCTGGGTGAGACTCGATACCACTCAACAAAGGGTTTTCACATGGCGCTGAGGCTTCCTTGGGCACCCCGCACTCTTTGTTCATTGTGCCAAGGTAACTCACGCAAGCTGACAATCCACCAACACTGCCTGAGAAGGAAGATTACAGCTGTAGTTCCAGACTGACAAGTCTCTCCAGTTCCCTCAACTCCAAATACCTCACCATGGTTACCAGGACACAGATAACGCAAGAAAAGAAACTGCTTAAAAAAGTGTGATAATTTGTTTTCTCCTTCTCCTCCATCACCTGAGACAGGTGAGAAGACTATGCATTCCCAATGGCACATCCATCCATGCATATATATTAGGCTCATTTCAGACTTCTTGGTCTGAGGAGGAAATCAGTGGGGTGGAAATTTGTGATAAATAAAGATCTTTTGAAATATTTCATACCATTATAATAGAAGACATGTTTTTTTTAAACACACTTTTTATATTTATTTTTTGTTTGACAACAAGCTGATGGCAGTGATGGCAGCTGTAGGTAGTATTCAGTCGTCAACATCTGTTGTCGGTTGACAATGGCAATCCAATTATCCACTGAAACTAAGGATTATATTCTTAAACACAATAACAGTGGCAAGAGGAAGAAGGCACATTATAAGTGTATAGTATAATAATTATAATTACATTAATAGTTTTCTAAAATCCAAACATGATGTCACATTAGACGTATAGACAACAAGTGCTATTGTCATGGTGTAAAAGTTTTAAAATGGTAAAAATCAAGAATAAAAGTCTTCATTTCTATAGCCTGGACACACAGATATAAGGATCGTCACATTGGATGGATTGCTAACACTTCATTCTTCATTCTTCTTCATCAGGGATAAAGCTGCAGGTCCAACAGTATTTGTGCTTCAGCTCATGTTCATACACTCGGAGCTGCTGTGCAGATCTCCAGTTGAATGTTATAATCATTCAGAAATTAATAGGAGAACACGCATACAACACATCTTTTGACATTTAATTGGCTCAGATACAGTTTATGTCAGGTTGACTGAACAGCTTTATTGAATGTTCATTGTCTTTAGTGCTCTCTGAGGCATTTATTAGCCTGTTGTAGTGATGTACTAAAGAAGGTCAAAGGTCAGCTATTCAATGCATGGCACCGTTCTGTGTGCTAATTCTGACCATTATCATGCTAGAGCAAGTGATTACTAAATATCATCAGTAAATAGCAGTAGTGAATTGACAGGGATCATCTAAATTCAAGATGAATTAAAATCTGACATTCACAAACTTTACTTCCATTTTAATTCAGTCCTCCACCTCTGATCCTTTCTCTCTGTTTGACCTTGTATTATATTCATATAAATGGCTCCAGATCTTTTATATAGTCTCATTATAGATGCAGTTAAAGGACTGTATAATAACCACTTAACTAGTATCTCAGACAGGTCCATATAATTAAACTGAACACCAGTGTCCTCCTGTCAAATATGTTTAAGTTGAAGCTTTAATGAACATTTTCTTGCATGAAACCAACACTCACAAACTTCAATTTGTTTCTTTTTTTGTGCTCCACAGCCCTCGCTGCAGCTACTGACAGTAAAACGAGATGTGACGTCATTAGTCTTATAAGGTGACTACTGCCTAATTCTCACCACAGTGCATGTACCAATAATCAATATGAAAGGAAAACATATTAAATGTTGGGTTATGGACATTTCTACGACTTGAATATTTTATTGTTGTTGCTGTTGTTCTTAGCTTAGCATAAAGACCAGTAAGTTTGGGGGAAAACAGCAAACCTGGCTCTGTTCAAAGATTTTCATTCAGTATTTAAAATGATGTCTTACAAGTACCAACATGTTTCTGACCAGCTGAGCTTCACTGATTCAAACCAGTTTCACACAGGCAGGTGGCTCTCTCAGCTATCAAAAGGCCAACTGCTCTGAGGCCTCACCACACTGCCTCCACACATCCACCATTGTTACGTCCTCACCACTCACCTGAAAAGCTGGACCAGACTCCAATAATCTCCACCTGGCATGAAGCATTCTGAGCTATGGAGATGATATTGAAGTGAACAGCCCTAATTCCTCAGGTAGACCCTAATAAGAAAAGCCCTGGCAGGGTTGGAATCTACGTATGTGTGAGAGGGACGGCAGTGGCTATGTGGGCTTCTGATAAGCACAAGAATGGCAGAGCTCCTTAGACAAGGAGGATGTTTAAGTTCAGAGCGTGTGAGACTTGTCCCGTTGAGTGAAAACAATTGGCCAGTTCCAGCTCCCATTCATCACAGTGACAGCCCTTGGCCACATGGAAATGAATGAATAAATAAAGGAGAACACATTCAGTGTGCAGATGAAGTGAAGCCTGCTGGGTAGACCCTGTCAGAGAGGACTGTCATAGTGTATACTATTCAGCCCTCGTTGGCAAAATGACATCCTTCATGACTGAGACACTCTTTGCATATGGTTCTCTCCTCTCCACCACACTGTATATCACATACAAATGATTTCTGACAGTGAAAGTACAATTTCATCTTTACAATCCCCCTTTCAACCTCCCGTCTACTGATATTGTTGCCCCTACTGGGCTGCTGTCATGGCTGGCCTGTTGTCTGTGCTGAAAAAACAGGAACAGTTGACCTCGGAGAACTCGAGCATATCCACATCCTTTTTTTGACTTTGACTATGAAAAGAAGAGTATTTGTATGCACCCCATGTGGATACAGAAAACTATGCTTCACCCCTCACTACCCTGCTTTTGAGCTATGACCTACACATATTCATTATTGATCATTGCATTCTGTTGCTGCTCAGTTGCCTAGGTTACCTATAGGCATCCATGCTGGCGTACAAGCTTCCTTCCATGTGCAATTCAAAAGAAATAAGAATGTCTTTGATAAGGAAGTAGTTTGATCTGCTGAGGTTGTACTGTAGACACATTGGGGTCATTGCACTGGATTCTTTGTCTCTTTTATCTTTAGAATGAAGAAAGTTGAGGAAATCACTGGCAATGCTTCCTACAAGCCATTAATACTATACGAGCGATTAAGGTTGCAGCTAATGGAAGTAAATACAATGGGATGTTCTATTTGAATACTTTTCCAGTGGTAATTCCAATGGTAAAAACTGAGCTGCTGGTTGTAGTGCAATGATATAGGTAAACTATTCCTTTAAATGAATGCTGTAAATTGAAATGAAAACTATTCTGCAACAGAGGCCTGAAAACATTTCACGTGTATCATTTGTCATTCACAGCCACCTTAAATGCATCACTCACTTCTGACTTATGGGATACCTTGGATCAATCCATCATCACATGAACGAAACAGAATTGAAGAGCGCAAGCAACTTCTTTTTTCCTTTGCGAGGACAAAAAGCTCTTATTTTCCTTATGAGCTGGGCTCCCTCAGCCATGGCGCATCATTCTGAGAGTGACACCTTCATCATAAATTACACACAGGCAGTGTGATGGTACTGAACTTTAGCCTGAGGTAAGCAGTGGGTGGTTGCAGGGAGTCTTATGTTGCTTGGCTGCACAGGGAACCATATTGATTACCACTCATGTTTCTTTTGAATCAGTCTCCATCACCCATTGGCCATTTTCTCCATTATATTTCATTTGGGAAGACAGATGATGGAGATGGCTGGCTCCGTGTATGGAGCCTATCTTTGGCACAGCAGAGATTCCATCAGGAGATTTAGCATTGTCTCCATCACACCACGATTGGCTAATGGAAGGAGGCACATCACTGTCACTGCCAGCACCCTCCACCCTCCCCCATCCTCCCTCACCGCACCCCCTGGGAGATCTGGAGACAACATTTACTTTGGCTGATTAAAACTCCTGCCAAATAACACCTTGGGTTCAGGCTAGACACCGTCAGTGACAAGTGATATATGGTTTTGTCTATATATATATAACCATACATAAAGGACGTGTTACACTGTACTTGCATATTTGGAGTGAAAGAACAATTTCTTGTTTGATGTTCCTGTCTCTGTGAACCATAAATGAAATGCTTGGTATTGACGCTTCACTGTGCATTTTTTATTCAATGCATCAAGTCTTTCCTGAGGCAGGTCTGAAATAATAAAACATTTTCCATGTCAATCAAAGTCCAAATATAATGAATATCTTTCCATATTTTTTTTTATTTATGCTTTGACAGGAAATTAAGCCATATTTTGCCTGCCCCCCTTCTGTGATTGGAGACATTCCTCACTATGACAACGACCACACATGGCATATTTATCCTCAAACACAATCTAACTTTTGATTGTTCCTCAATAAGCAAGAGTTGCTGGATGGAGACTCTGTGTGGAGCAGATCTCACTCGGCTTGTGTCAGCCAGATTTATATTTCTTCCCAGCACTGGAGCTGGGTCAGCGCTCTGCTCAGCCCAAACCTCCTGGCACTCTTGCCAATCTATCAAGTTCATCAGTGTTTCATGTAGCCTGGGGGACACTGGCTGGCTGCCCGAATGAGCTCGCTCTTCCTCATCCTCTTCCTCCTCCTGCCACTGCCTCCTCTCCCTGTGTAACATGTCAGAGCATGTTTGCTGGCTGTATGGATTTCTCTCCTCAGGTAGACCGCAGGATGTTTTTTTCACTGAAATGTTCAATACCTCAGATCTCTGTGAAAGTACCAAGTAAACTCACAGTAAAGTCACAGTCTTCAGGAATTGAAATGGTAAAGAAGGGGCAGTTAAGTGACTACAACGTTTACCATATAACTCCAATGTCCCGGTCTCCTCAGTTCAATTCCATCCAGGGATCTTGTTACATATTATATGCATCATTTGATCCCCATGTTTCCTGTCTGTAGCCTGTCAGCTAAAACATCAAAAAAACAAGAAATGAGGCAGATGAAAAAAAAAAAAAAAAACACACACTAAAGCATTTATTAGGAATTAATGTAATATTGGCAAAGCAACCACAGATACTACTATACTACTCATTTGTGGCTGGAATTGAATAAAAACGTTAATCAAACCTGCAGTAAAACCTGGTCACTTGTGGGCAGCGGAAAGAAGCTGCAAACACAACGCCAGCATATTATCATCATTTAAACTGATATAGCTAACATGTTAATGAACAGTTGCCTACATTTATACATCCAGCAGACACAGAGCATTCATTTAGAGTCATATCTATGGTATTAATAATACTAACAATCCAATATTGCTCCATTATGTTCACCATAGTGATATTCAAACCATATGTTACAGGCTACAAAACCAAAACAATTGGCTGGAAAAATTGCTAAAAAGCTCCACAGAGTCACTACAAGTGACTGTCTTTACATACAAGTTGTCATGTGATCCATTGTTGCCATTAATGTTGATTATAGCTTTTTAATTAAAGTTAGTAATTATTGTTAATAGCTATCAATCGCTCTTTAGAGAAGAAAGACATCGAAACAGTAAAAGATAGTAGATAGGTTATAATTTCTCCTTTAAATATAACCAAGATCTGTGATGCAGTTTATGGGGCTGTAAAGAGCATTGCAGAGAGCTGTGATATACTACAGCTGCAGCTTCTCATCCTCTAAAGACTGTTAATGCTAAAAATGTATGAGCTACATTTTCACATAACATCCTGTATAACTTTTTTTTAGTACTAAGACCAGCAGCATTACAACGTGTGGTACAATGACACCAGTGCATGCATTTATGGTGTCTCTGGCCTAGAAAGATAGAGATCTTTAATGCAAGCACAGTTAGTGCCATGTTGTACCCCTGCAGAGGAGAAAAAATAGAGATCTCTCACTCTGCTCCAGTTTCTGTGTGCTGTATACCTCCAGGTGCTGCACAATCAGTTAGTTAAAACTTCGAAGATATGGCTGCAGATATCCTCTGTTACAACATCTTGGACCAAAATTTTGTAATCTGTGTTTTTCATGTGTCAGTAATGATGCCCTTTTCTGCAGAATGCAGAAGGAAACAGTGATTTATCTTCTAGCATTCATGATCTTTGGCCAGCAGCTGAGTTCTAAAGGAACACATTTACACAGACTGTGATTATGCTCTCAAAAGGTCACCACACTGAAAAGTACTTGTAATCATGTATCTAGTCTAAAATCAGTTTGAAGTGGATTAGGACTATTTTATGAGGTCCTGGCTCTCTCCCATTTTCTTGTTGCTTAGTGACCGGGTTCTTGTGTAGTCTTTGAAGGAATGTGGACCTCTCACACTCTCATGTCAAATAACTTGTACATTTTTTCTTTGTGACTCCAAGGGCATTTAAGAAATAGTTGGCTGAAACTGGAGGGTTGAGGATTTAACTGCTTGTGTTGTGCCTTAGATGTGAGAGCATTTTCCATATATCCTCAGTTTGAGTAAAGATTATTTAGTTTGTTGCTACAATAAAGACAAGATTAATGCAGTTTGCTCATTTCCACAAACCCACAAGCTTCTCAGTCCCTGAGGGTGCATAAACTTTAGATACATGACTAATGAATCTGAAGTGGTTTAGTAGAATTTAGCAGAAAAAAATGAATGAATTGAACAGGAGGCCAGCTGAATAATTCCACACACAAACAGATGCCATTTGGGATCAGCACTAGAATTACAAGGATGCCCAAGGCTACTTGACTACTCAGCCGTCTGGAGCACATCTTCAAACCAAAACCACCAAGGACCTTCTTCAACAATATTTCATTTTGAGTGGAATGCTAGAGAGGTGCTGAGATGCTTATCTGGAGCTTGGCAAAAGAAATATTAAGTGCACAGCTAAACTACCAACTGTAATTCTGGAAAGCTGCTGTTAGAATTGACAGTGCTGTATACTTTCATCCTGTTTGAAACCTTGGCATTATTGTTCATTATAACTGTGTTACCACCTCTATTCTACTCTGTGTTAGCAAAGCAAATGCACTATGAAGGCCACTTAAATTTTTAAGTGAAAACATGTTTTAAACCAGCAAATTGTTACATTTTCTGAAAACAGAGTAAACATGGCAGAATTTTAAGGGAATGGTTCAACTTTTTGGGAATTACATTCATTTACTTTCTTGCCAAGAGTTAAGTGAGAAGATTGACACCACTCTAATGTCTGCACAGTAGACATAAAGGTATATCTAGAAGAGGATAGCTTAGCTTATGATACAGACTGGAAAAATGGAGAAACAGGAGGTCACTGCACCCAACCAAGATATATTCCAGCACAAAACTCCAAGTAAAAAACAAAAAAACAACAACAACAACAAAAAAAAAAACTTCTCAATTTTACACTATGCTCTAATGCAAGTTTCATGATTAAGTAAGCTTCAGAGGTGCTTTTTTTTTTTTTTTTTTTTTACCTTTGTACAAAGCCACGCTTACTGTTTCCCCTCTTTCTAGTCTTTTTGCTAAGCTAATCATTTGCTGGATATAGTTTCATACTTAGTGTGTAGACATGACATTGGTATAAATCTCATGTAACCCTCATCTAAGACTAAATATATCTCCAAAATGTTTCATTATTACTTCAAAGTCACCAACTGTATGCCAAATACTCAGTTTAGTCATTACATAAAACACTAATGGGACAGTGCATCATTAAATTCATACCATCATGAAAGATATTAAAACTCCATAAGTAAGGAATTAAATGATTCTCCCCCTAGGTTATTTTTCAAAATACTCAGCCCTCCCTTGGGCTGAAATTAAACAAAAGCATTAATCTCTCATAAATACTGTAGCTACAGAGACATAAGCTGCATGCTGTGCCTTGATAGCTGAGAGGAAGTTTTTCCTCAACTGATGCATGCTGGCTTGAAAAGCAGAAAATCTTAGGGAGTACTCAAGAGGAAAAATAGGCAGAAGAACTCAATAACTTTGCATCATAGTTTATTTACTTTAAAGGACTGTGAAACAACAGCAACTTGTTTTCAGCTGACAGGCATATAAAATAATAATCATGTGTGTCAAATACTTAAATTGTTGTATAAAGAATGAAACTGGAATTCATTATTAAGCACAAGTACCAACAAGCAGATCTACGCTCTGATGCATACAGCACTTTGAAAATGAAATAATTACAATTTAAACTTGCATTAACAGGTTTTTGGTCTTCTGTAGGCAGCGGAAAAAAGCTTTAAATACAAAAGTGACATCACCTTTGATAATGCCACGTTGGTATGGTGAACTTGTTAGCTGTGTGCCATCAGCTGTTCACTCCTGGCAAATAGAGAGTAATAATAGTTTTTATTTGGAGACATTTTTCTGACCACTGCATGAATGTAAAATAAATATTCACTCTCTCTGTTTAGCTGTGCTTTGTTCTCCACCAACTCATGAGCAGTAAGTTGCTAAAAGCTCCAATCTGTTCACCTGCTAGTTGCTAACTTAGCCTGTCTCCTCTTTAGTGCTTGGTAGTATACAGTGGGAATATTGTTGCTTTTTCACTGAAAACAGTTACCTGCAAATATCAGAGGTACCATGTTCATGCTCCTATCACCAAAGTCAGAAGATGATTCCGGTTTAATGGATTTGAGAGCTCAGATGGGACGGTAGCTTAAAATGGCACAAGCATTTCTCTCCTCAGGCAGTTCTTTTCCAAGAGCAGCATGTTATACTCTCTGTCCTTTTAAGCAGTGAGTGTTCACTCCATCCATCAAGATCATCTTTTTAGAGCCGAACATTCTCCAGCCAAGGCAGTTACACAGCCAGGGACTGTGGCTGTGGACTTAACATCCCTAACTCTTTGTAGTGTCCATTATCAGGTATTGTTCACTGTACAGACATAAGCACATTTAATGCAAGAGGAGAAGCTGCAGTGTAATCATGACCAAGAACAGAAAACTGACTGATGCTGAAAATGTTTTCTCACCCTAACCTTGTTTCTTCTTGTGCCAGGAAAAAACCTTCATAATCTCTGGGTGCTGCATCAGTTAGGACAAACAGTTGAGGTTTTAAGCTCCATTTTAAACAAATTACAAATAACTTCCTCTATTCACTGCATACTGCATACAAACACAGCTGTGCATACATTCTATTCTAATAAATCTCCCTCTCCTTTCTTAGAGGGTGTGGGGGAGGGTGGCATTTAGAGAAAGAAGAAGTCTTGTCATTATACAATGAAACTGTGTGTGGGGAAACTGAGGGTGTGTGGATGTCACAGCTATTGGGTAGAAGCTGTCATCCTCATCCTGTTGGTGCTGGATCTTGATGTCCTGATAGTAGTGGTTCAAACAGTGAACCTGGATGAGTTGCATCCTTGCTGATGCTGTGGGTCTTCTTCCTCTGTCTGCCGGTATATATGAAATCAAGCTGTTCAAGTTCTAGCCCAACGATGTGCTGGGCCGACCTCACCTCCTGCTGCAGTCCCTTGCTCTGCAGCTGTGCAGCTAGCATACCACACAGTGATGGAGCTAGTGAGGATGCTCTCGATGGTGCTCCTGTAAAAGTTGACCATCAACTTCTGTGGGAGCTGGGCCTTCTTCAGCTTCCTTAGGAAGAAGAGTCTTTGTTGTGCTTTGGCAATGAGGTTTGAAGTGTTGGTGGTCCATGTCAGCTGGTCAGACACATTGACTCTGAGGAAGTTTACATCCTCCACACACTCCACTGCCTCACCATGTATGTGGAGGGGGGTGTGCTCATTCCTCCTTGTCCTTCTGAAGTCAATGATCTCCTCCTTTGTTTTGGAGGTGTTCAAGACCAGGTCACTGCCCATGCACCACTCTGTGAGATGTTCCATCTCATCCCTGTAGGCTGTCTACTCATTTTCTGAGATGAGCCCTACAACTCTAATGTCATCCGTAAACTTAATTATGGTGTTGAATGGGAGTACAGTCATGGGTGAATGGTGTGAAGAGGATTAAAGTTGTGTCACCATATTTACAGGAATGAAAATGAAATTAAATAGTTTTAAGTCTATCTATACATACATACAATGTATGAATACATACATTATTGCATGTCTACATTTTCATGTTGTTGTACGTATGTCTGCATGAACAGTTTTTTCTAAGATACATATAAATGTCAGCATTGCTACAGGCACAATTTTCTGTGTTTTCCCTTATGTCATCCTCTGCACCATCCAGGTGTTTCTAGCTTTTTTCTCAATGTCTAGGATTTTTACTGACACCAGAACATTGCATTTACCACTGATGTTTTACATAGGTGACAACATTATCTGCTGTCAGTGTCCATTGTTGTTGTGTATGCACTGAAAATATGCAGGCCTTCTCATTACCATTGTTTTTACCAATCAGTTTTCTGTGCATGTTTTACCCACGCCAGTAATGTTAAATTAACACTTTAATTACTCCTGATCTCCCACACAAGTCAAACAAACCTCCAATCAACACTTGTTCAACACATCTCTGAATAACAGCTACAGAACAATCAACACTGAGAAACCAGCAGAGTGCCACACTGAAGAGGAAAATGATTAATTGATACAACATCAGAACAGTCTATGACAATTCATGCCTAACTGATTTATTATTTTTAAAATCAATATTAGGCCTTGGAATTGACAAGAAACAATCAACTGAAAATTATAAAATGCGTATTCAAGTAAAACGTGAATCTGCAGAATTTGATATCTCTCCTTCGGTTAAGTGCTTCCCAGTTTTCCTCCTCCACAAAACAAACCTGATGAACTCATTCTGTGTCCACTAATTAAACAGTAAGTGGAATCTTTTCATCCTCTGGCACTGAAGATGCTTCTCTCATGCCCACTGTATTTGACCTGTGACACTAAGTTGGAGAAGAAGGACAATGCAGTATCACTATGTGCTTTAATGACTGCTCCTTTTGCAGCTCTGGCCTCCTCTGTTTTTTTCTTTTCATTTCTCTCTTCATCATCAGACCTGTGAAGGCAGCTTTGCTTTTATCTTGTAAACTGTTACAGACTTCACTTTTCAGTAGCATGGTTTTTGCACCAGTAAAGATGTTTCATAACTGTGGACAGTTCTTGTGAGTGGTCTATAGGTAACCAGCTTTAGGGAACAATTGCGTACATTAACCATAAACAACACAATGAGCAGATTCAACAGGTGATACACTCTAACTATGTGTGTATATATATAGATATATGTACATAAAGTTGTGTCATTATTTTCTGCTGGATGAAGCATGGACATGGCAACTGCTCTCATTTGTGATTGTGAATGCTACTGCTGCTGTGTTGAGAACTTGTTTTTTATGTCATCACATAAGTACCGTACATTCATTATTCATGGAATAGAAATACTTAAAACAATACCCAGATTGACAACTGGATGCCAGTTGCATAATCACAGTGCTTCTTTGTGACATGTCCATATTATGGACATGTCCATAATTATACTGCCACTTAGCTCTACTGTTTTTCTTCAAGGGTAAAAGCATAAGTGCTGATGAATAGTGGTATAATGCTTCTATTACAAAGAACAGGCTGGAGATATGTTACTATGAAAACTGAGTTACAGCTGGCAAAGATTGTTTTGTGCACAGCCATGATGCAATGATTTTGTTTTTAATTTTTGTCAAAGTTCAATTTCATTAATTATTTCTGCACTGCACTGTAAATGCTCATTAATAAATAAGGAGTGCCATATGGTAGCCAGATGTTTTCACATCTGGGTGCAACAAATGAATGGCCAAAACATTTCAACAACCTTTCTGACATCCGGATTACAATATGACAGGCCTACATGAAGGTAGTAATTGCTGACAAGAGCACTGTAAAGCTTAACCACTCAAAAATGTGTTTTTTTATATTAATATGTCACTTGTTTGAGCATCACTGAGCAGAATGATGTATGTGCAGAGTATGACAGTAGAACTAAATTCATCTGACAGTCTAACCCTAACCCTAATGGTGGAACTAAAGGAAAGGTCAGGGAGTCATCAATGTCACTAGGACACATCATCTGGGAACCATGAATGTCTGTACCAAATTGTGTGTCAATCCATCTGATAGATGTTTAGATATTTCACTGGATAAATGAAATTGACCTGCTGGTGGCACCAACTTTCATCCTCTGGGAGTTGATGAGATATTTAATTTCATTCAGTCAGGACTAAAGTGGTGCAAGGCCTGACAGTACTATCCTCTGCATCATACTGCTACCATGGCTCTGCATAACTAACTAATCCTCAGTACCAGTATTCAAGGGTCGAAAATGTCCTTAAATTAATCCAGATGATATTTCTGTGCTGTCATTTTGAACAGCCATATAATGACCTTTTCATGCAGCATCAATAAAATGTTTCACACTTGCAGATGTGGTTTTGTGTAAATTGTCATACCAAGCAAACACTGACAAATGAGACACACAGTATGAAATCAAACTCCAAAGCAAATCTCCATTTCCACTGAATCAACTGCATAAGGAGCAACACAACAAAGCCTGAGTGCCTTGGCCTTGTCTTGAATGGTTAGAATGAATCAGGGCCACACGGGAAGCGCGGTGAAATGCTCTTGTTCCTCCCTGACAGCGCATGCAGCCCTGTGCATTGTGTTTGCTGGCGTGCCGAGGTCTGGGGAATGTTTGGCCAATGTTGGAAAGAGAAAATGCTCCGCTCACATCTGAGAGCAGTGGCTGATGCTCAGTCCCCTGGGCTCTGCAGCACTGTTGCTGTCAAACCCCGGGGCCCGCGCTTTTCTCCCGGAGCCCACGGATCAAACACTCGGCGCAGGACTGTCAAAACCCATCTCATCATGGGGCAAAGAGCAGACTGAGAGGCTGTTATACAGTTTACTGTTGAGGAAGAGGGACAAAAAAGCTCTGTATTTTGACTTTAAGGACCAATGTGTTTGCTCAGCAGTTTCTCGTGTCTCACTTGTATCGCAGCATGTTTATGAATGTGTCCTACTTATTGGTCATACATGAAGAGCATCAAGCGCTTTGGGAGACTTGTTACAGAACAACATATTTCATGTCCCTATATTCTTACAGTGGTTGGGAGAGTGCGTCCTGTGTATGTTTTTTTTTTTTAAATCAAAGAGCAAAAACATGAAAATGTGGAGACAAAGCATGAAAACAACTTATAGTGATACAGGAAAGAATAAACAGAAAACAACATGGCCTAGGGCACTGAGCAGTATCTCGGAAAGATTAATGAGTGTTCCCGAGGACCCCAAATTAAAACAGCATCGCTTTACACATCATCTTGACAGGGAATAATTAATTACCAGCCTGCATACAATTGTTTTCAGAAACAGTGTGATTACTGTACATGCATAAAAACTTATGGCCTCCATTAATGAAATTCACTTCTTCTCTAATAGATGTCTTCATTGGTGGGGTGCCAGCAGGTCAAGAGAGCGTAACTTGGCATCCACAGGACTGCTGGTTCAGTTACCTGCTCTTCAAACTGGAACATGGAAAATAGGACTTGTGATCCCATTTTTAAGAGGCAGAGCAGCACCTAGAGGGAGGAAATATGCTCAAGAATGCAACAAGGACAGTACTGCAGCTATTTAAGTCATGGGGACTTATGGAACAGCACTGTATCTTTGGAGCAACCTGAATAAATTATGGAGTGTCTCACACAAGAGATAGAGCTCACTAAGAAAGCGGATAGAGTGTGCTTGTTTCACCTCCTCATCAATCAAGCATAGAAAGCAATCTAAAGGCTGTCGATACAGGATGGCGAATAACATTCAGAGGTCTTTGGTGAGTGGGTAGGGAAGGTGTATGTTGGGACATAGCCAAAATGTAGGCTGAGACCAAGGCAGAGTTAGATTTCAGCCACTTGATGTCATACTAAATCTTGCTTCACTTCTTGGCAGGATTTCTTGTAAAAATACAGCTATACCATCCAAGAGGCGAAAGTAGGGCTGCCAGCAGAAAAGACTGCCCCATCTCTGTGTTTGAGAGACTTGGATTTGCCCTATTTGCCAAAATAAAATAGTGGTGTGGACAGCTCTGGGCCAAAGGACAAATTGACTTAAAACTTTAGAACAAAGTACAAACTGAACAGCTGAACTGTCATCTTGAGAAAAACAAAAACAACAGTAACCTTTTCAAACAGCTTACAGGGGCCTACAGTTATGTTAAGTAGCATCTATAAGTAGTGCAATATTTACACTGCCAAAGAAAGCCTCTGTGATGATTCACAGTTTTCTAAAAGGCATCTGACCTTGACACCACAGACCAAGATCTGTGGCCCATGTCTTACCAACAGTCAAAAAAGTAACAAGTAGTTTTAGCTGTTCAGCTGCTAACTGTCTTAACATGCCACTGTCTTACTACTACATAAGCATACTAAGTTTTGTTTAAAAAGTTCATACAATTCACCTTGAGGGGGACATGATTGTTTGAACAAAATTTTAAGACAATCCATCCAGGAGTCATAGAGACATTTCATTTTGGATCAGAAATGTCAGGTCAACCTCTAGGGACCATGAATGATGTTTTTAAAAAAAATCACTGAAGTCCATCTAATAGTTGTTAAGATATTTCAGTGTGCACTGAAAATGCTCTAGTGTGGACACTAGAGCTCACTACAGCCATGCTGCTAGTGTTGCTAATAAAAGGTATTTGTTGAGTGTTCATTTTGCTGATGGGGACACTAAAACAGAGAAAAGTTCACAATTTATTTTGGAATAAGAAAAGCGTTTATTGCTAAAGTGTGAAGACCTGTTGAAACAGCAGGTAATTGCTTCAGTGAATCTTAAAAGCTGAACTGACCAAAAACATAGTAGTAGTAGTAGTAAAGTATCACAGACCGGCTGTAGTAGTAAACACAATACACTACGTGCGGTTTGTCATGTTACATGATGTCTTCATATTAACATTTTGTGTGATCAGCTTGTGCACTCTAACATGCTCCTTGTGGCTACCATCAGTAATCCACCCCAAGCCAAAACCATTGTACAGTATGTTGACATTATCCTTTCGGTTGTTTTAAAAAATAAATGCTCTGGACTATCAGACCATATTATTTCCTTTCAATTTTTTGTCTTTTGTGCTTCTGTCATGTGACCTTGTGCATTCACCTGGACATAATGCATTTCTAAATGTCAGTGCTGTCACATGAATCAAAAATATTTTTTTAACCACGTTTTTTTTCCTGCACAAGATTTCACAAAAGTCCTTAGTTCTGTGATAATATTTTAAATCAACAAGAACCTTTTCCAGTGTGCATCTCACCCTGCCAGTGATCCATGACAATGACTTTGCTGAAACAAATGTGTCCACATTTGGTAAATGTTGAAATGATGCTACTAAATGTTCTCTGTACTATTTTTTAAAAATAACGCAGCTTTTTTTTTTTTTTTTTTTTTGGAACAATGCATCTGTGAGTACTGATGCACTGATGCCTTGCTGCCATCTGTGTGTTAGTGTGTATGCATGGATGAAAGTGAGCTATTTCAAAGCACTTTGCACTGATCTCAGGCTAAATACAGAATGTCCAGCACATTTCTAGATGAACTGCAGGGAAAGCTTTGATGAAATAAACTCTATCCTCTTCTTTCTACCGACAAAATTGGTGAGTAAAATGATGACATGACTGAAGGTCTTAACTTTAGCTTGAAGTTAAAAATTAAATTTTCACCTCCCAGTATATTGACTTGACATAAGGACCATTTTGCACTATTTGAACTACAGGTTATATACTCACAAATAATGTTGTTTTTCTTTGTTGTTGTTGTTTTTGTTTGTTATTTTTTGGTTTTGTACTGCCATCTTCAGAGCTCCATGTCATGTGCTATGATTCAGTACACACTGTGTTGTTGCTGTAATTGTTTTTTTTTTTATCCACATACCATTTTCTTTCCATTTCTGTCTGAAGACCATATAGCTGAAAAGCAATTGATCTCTGAGGTTGAGTAAGTGCATTTTCCAAAGCAGATACAGAAGAGAATCAATTTGAAGCAAGAGCACCAGGCGCCACAATTGTTTGTGGGTATCAAAGGCTACCCTTTTCTGTCTTATGAAACAAACAAACCATAAATCACTACTGATTGGACAGTGTGGTCGGCACTGGCTGCACCACAGCTGGCACAAGAAAACCAAGATTCCCATTAGTGAGGTAAATATGAAAGTAAATAAAGCTTTGGAATGTAAATGTCAATACTATGCTTGTTTGATTATATTCAGTCATTAAGTGGTTATCTGGCAGATAAAGAAATAAACTCTACTATCAGCACAGATCACATTAATGAGTGAATGCCTTCTCTGGGGCTGAATCAAAGTGAAAAAATAATTTGTTTTGTGGCATAGGTTTATGAATTAGATTTATTAAACTTAAGTTATTCAAACATTAGCTTGACATTGACCTTCCACTAAACTCCTCCCCAAAACAGCCAGTCGTAGTTTAGCAACCATAACTAGGCACAGCAGGACTGTCAAGCTTTAGCTTCCACTTGCTGAAATGGTGTGCATATAGATTGTCTTTGATTATGCGCAATGTCATTTTTCTTCTTCTTCCTTATTATATGTATAATATTAGGAGTAGTTCTATAATGCAATACAAAAAAATAACATTTCCATGTCTTCTACACTGATTATCAACAGGTGTGGATGCTGACTTTTAGCATGGAACGTACAGCTGTGGTCTCTAGTGTTTTGAAACAATATCATACAGTATTACAAGATGACTCTTCAGTGTCAGTTGGAAACATTTGAAAGTCAGTTGGAGATGGTGTTTTCAGCCAGACCATAGAGCTAATATTAGCCCAGAGACAGTTGTCATTTTGCCTGTTGTCAAAATGAGAAGCCTGCTCTTGTTTTTGTTCTGTGTGAAATCGAACACCCCGTTGTTTCAGAAATTGCTAACACTTTTGAGTGGTTAATCTGCTACCATCATCATTGTAAACTGCATATGTGCTGAGTGAGAAGGGAGAAGCTTGACAGGAATAGCAACAGGGGAGTGTGGGCTAAGTAGTGGTTGCTCTGCAGCTTAAATTTAATGTATAAAAGTACTGCGTTTGGACCTTTACATTAGGTTGTGATAATCCTCTATTGTTGTGTATATGGAAAAGATTTTCCACTAACACATTACTTTAACACACCAATTTAGTATGTATTAGCAGTATATAAACACTTAAATTAGATATAATTCACTAATGTAATTCTAAGAAGATAATAAATGATTAATAACACAATGCAACATAGCTGGAGATTAGAATTAGATATACATGATAACAACACAAACAAATCTGAGATATAAAAGATGTATTAACTGGTAAGCTCAAATATAAATCATTCACAGACAGCTTTAAAACTGGTTAGAAATGTGTTCAAAACTCTACACTTCAAAACTAGATTTCTGCAGGAGTTTTCAGACGTATTTCATGGCCTTTTTAAGCAAATGGCATCTGCAGTTGTTGTAAGCATAATGACTAAATAAACCAAACTGTAAATATTTGATTAATAAAAAATATTTACAATTCATATAAAGTATAAGCATATATTTTAGATGATTACAACAGTGTTATATTGCCAATCACTCATTAACTGTTTGCACAGCAGTTACAGTTATAGTTGTTCAAAATGAAGTGATAAAAACTAAAATGTCCTTATGTCTATACACAACTTCATCATAGTGTGTTATGAACAATCTGGTGATCACATATGGCACTAATCAATGTTGAATAAAGCAGGTTAAAATAAATAGTTGCCATTTTTTTCTCTGCCTACATGCTATTACAGTGTCTGTAAACACCTTCACTTCATTAAACCACTTCATTGTTTTTTATTCCTGGAGCAAGAACCTTCCATATGTATTAGGGTCAGAAATACTCAAAAATGATTTGCTTTGACAGTCATTAATTTTTCATAAACAACTATTGTGGAACTGTGTGATTTTCCTGGTATAGTGTGCCCTTGGCATATTTTCCCCAGGGAACACGGAGAATAAATTGGTATGTTTTAGTCCTCAGTTCTGTTTAGATGGTGATACACTTCTCATTGATGATAATCATCTGTAGCAGAGCACAGCAACAGTGATTAATTGTTGATTTTCCATCAGAGAGGTAGCAAGTGATGTATTTTACCCCAACGTTCCCGATTACAACTATTCACAGACTGATTGCAAAGGTTATCAAGTGAAAGATAAAAGCTCTCCTTTCTTCTGAGAACAACCTTGGACAGATTGCCCCTCAATTTGCAAGACTGCTCTTCGAAATTTCGCTGGGAAGTTGGAAACTGAGTATGTTTTCATAAGGACTGCAGATTGAATGTCCTTCCCGGCACAGGTAAGGACTAGCGATGTCACGTATGTTTGTTGTGCAAATGTCCCCTTTAAGATCTACAGCAAGGGCATCAGCAGCTGCCTACATTTGAACAGACACGGCTGATTATTTAGATAGATAAAAGGAGGCTCGTTTGTATTCAGAGATGAGTTAAGAGGGAGAAGTGAGTACATCACGCCTGGGCAGGACTGATACTTGCAAATGAAAGCAACCCACAGGTCAAATCAATACCTGGTCTACGATAATACTGTAAAGAGACATATCAAGGCCATTTCTATCTTGACTAACACTTACAATCTCAATCCACAGTACACAAGTTGCAGAACACACACACAAATGCATACAAACGTGCACACCATTCTGACACTCTTCTGACACCATTCTGACACTGACACAAGCAATTCAAAAGGGAAACTGTAAGAATGAATATTTGAATAAATATTCTAAATTCACTTCTGAGATGACTCACATCTGTTGAGAATTGTTCTCTATGCTTTTATTTCCATTTCCTCCTCAGCCAATCTCTGATTGGCATTTAAACAAAGCTTCAAGCATTCTGGAGAGGATTGACATTTGCGTTGCTATTTTCCTGCTCTCTCCTCTGCATATTTGAAATGATAAACCATTCCTAGATAAACTCAACATCTCCACTTCTTGCCTTTTTCATATAATGGAAAAGGGACGTGTAATAAAAGTGAACAGGTTTCAATTTCCTGTGTAGATGTTGGAAGACTGTGTGTCTGTTATTGATGCTTTCAATATCTGGACCCAATACATGCTCATATTGACATGTGCTTAGCCTGCTAGCTCAACTAGGAGTCCCAGCTGGTGGAAGATTTAGTATATTCTCTGCTATGTATTATTAACCACCGTTGTGACTTACAAATGTTTCCTCGCAGAAAATGCCTGCAAAGTCTGTGGCTGCAATGCTCCCATATAAACAAGCTATTGCTACTACTACTAATGCTACACAACATAACAACTACTTCTACTTGTACTACTTCTTGTAATAACAATAATTGTCTCTATGTAACTCTTAACAAAATGGAAAGTTTAGCAGACACAAAAGAAGCAAGGTAATTAAAACTCTACACAATATAAAGGTGTTAAAATGTGTTATAGTGTCTAACAGTATATGTTGGTCACTGATGTTTTTTTCAGTGACAACAAAAAATAATGACAATAATGACTTAGTGTGGATGTGCAGAAACATATGTTGGACCTCAGCCCATTCAAAATGGAGGATCTCCAACGCCAGATGCAATTGGTTCTGCATGGCTAAGATCTTTGATGTCATCATGCGATACAAAAAGGTCTCTCCTCTCTTCTCAGCCAACTCCTCAAGAGGGGAGATGAGGCTCTCTTCCCCATGAGAGAGGAGTTCCACATTCTTCTCAGGACTCTTTGAGAGAATTATGTCTCTCTCTTCGGCTCTCTGACCTCCATGAGGCTTTCCTGAAGCATAATACACTGGACTGAACTTTGGTAGCAATACAAGAGCCTAACAAAGGATTTAAGATCAAGCACCAGCAGGTACGACACAAGGTCTGCCAGCTGGGTTCACCAACAAAAGGAGCCACAGCGCAGAGCTAGCATCAACCAGCTAACTCTGCAAGGAGAACCTTAACAGCACCAGCAGGACTCTGAGCAACACACCAAGAGGCATTTTCTTTTTTCTCCTGGACTTGGTAATGTAAGTGGGCCTAGTTTACATTACCTTGCATAGCACAGCCTGGCTAAGCATAGGACTTTCCAACTTTGCCACTGTATGTATTGACTGAATTCAACATGTAGAGCAGTTGTGCTCTGTTGCTATGTCTGTTTAAAGTCAGATTACTGGTTGTTAGCATGTTCACACATGTAGGTATGGTGTCTTGGTCTAAAGTTACTCCTGAGGGAAATATCTGGCTCTTTAGCTGCAAAATGCTCCACTATGATCACTAGCTATAGTTGCTAACTGTCTGTCTGTAGTGTACAGTGGAGTTTTTGAGAGCTGCTGACAAGAGCTATGAGAGAAAAAAATTTGATTTCTGCAGCTTAAAAGTGGAGACAAAAGATACCCCAGAAGTGTTGGCCTACCATGATGCAGTAGGACAGATTATTCAGATGTTTTTGTTATATTACTTTGCAAAAATGCAGTAACCTCAGATTTATTTTCATTCAGATGGAGAGAGATTACAGAGAATCATTTTTTGATGTCTGACAAACAGTTCTGGATAACAAAAACAAACTAAAAAACAACCAAACAAAAACATTAACACAGTAGGGTCCAAGTTGTGCATGTATATGAAAAAATACCCTGCTGCAAGAAAAACAATCATCAGTGAGCATCTGGAGGTGGGATGACCCTGAGCTGAATCAGGCAGAGAGCATTGCTTTGAGCCTTCCAGAGAAATGGGGCTTTGTTTTGTTGAAACATACTGGAGAGGTGAGAAAACATGGATTTTCACCATGTTTCCAGGCCTCTCCTGATGGAAGGAAACCCTGTGGACAGGTATAGTACAGTGTAGTACAGTATATGATGGCCTCATCTTTGTCTGTGTGGGCTGATATGCTGACTTGAGTGCTTCACCAGGGAGCTATAGAAATACCAAACAAGTTCAGGGCGAGAGTACAGAGTTTAAAAAACAGGGAAATAAAGAACAAAAATGTATCCATCCAGGAAGTAGTACATGATCAGACAAATCACCTGATCAATTGCATCCACCTCATTGGACGTCTTTTAACTCCTCTCAGCCGACTGCACACCCAGATGCATGATTGTCTGAATGTCCCATTACCACTTCACTGTACGTTGAGATTGATTCCATTCATCCGTGTTATTAGAGGCCTGGAGGGCGGCCAATGAAGAGGCAATACAGTATGGCACAGCAGAGCTATGGTGACAATTCAATTAGCCACCTCCATCTTTGCGCCACCTCCACATGACCTGCATCAGTAGTTTTTGCTGACGACCAACCTATGTAAAGTGATGGCATCCTTGGCTTGTGCCGCAAATGCAAGCAACATGCTGATTGGCTGAAACAACTTCAGGTTAATGGGATGGGTGGAGGGGGGCCTCTCCTGCTATTTTCAGCTCAGAGATGGGTTTCAGTGCAATAGCTGTAGAAAATCAGCCATGATTACATTTCAAAACACAAAAGCGTGTTCAAATTACAGCTCTTGCCTCTATTCTCCCAGAAAGTGACTAGTGTGCCGTCAGTGAATATAATCATTTTTCTTGCAGCTGCAGTACTTCACTCGTAACCTGTAATTTTATTTCTGGATTTGTGTGTTACAAGATTAGCAGACTAGCAAGAAGCTCATTTCTGCTGGGTATTATAAACCAGTTTACGGTGAGCTGTTACAGTACAGTGACTTACATTTACTCTGTTACTTAGCATATTTATGTGAAATCAATATAAGCCTCAAAATGTTAAAATGTATTTATGTCTCTGTGATTGCGTGTGGTTGACTATATAATAGAAATTATTTGCCAATTTCTCCCATTTCCACTAAGACAAAGAAACTTATACTTCAATTCCAATCCATTTTGCTATTAATATTAATCCCCCAGTAGAAAGAAACAGAAGTTAATAAAACAACATGAAAAGAAAGAAAATCTGGTGTTTTGTTTTTAACAACAAGAGTGAGGTACAGCAAACTACACTTTTATTTGCTGCTCACTGGTTTCAGAAATATGTTTCAGTGGTAAGAACTGTGCATAGCAGTGGATGCTTGAGAACAGTGTTGCAGCTCATCTGGATAACATGAAGATGTATTTCATGGAAGAGAAATACATCTCTTGCTTGTTTTTTTTCTTATCATCACAGTTAGAAAACATTAGAGCTAATTTTGTCACAATAGTACAAAGCTCACAGTCAAGTTGCACACTGTATTGGCTTTTCTATATTTATAACAGAATTGCACAGTGCAAAGTACAAAGTGCAAATGTCTACCACTGTGAAAATGGCAACTTACAGTCTTTGACTGAAAGACATATAAAATGGCAGATTTAAAATAAAAATATTAGCTGTCTGAACAAGCCAAGCCAGTATCTTTGTTTAGCAGAGGTGAAATAGTCCTAACTTAACCTTAATCGCAAAGAGAGAAAGTCGTGTTAGCCTGGAATCTGCAGAGGACCATGAATGTCACATAAATAGTAATAAAGCAAAAGTAATTCCATATCTAATTGTACAATAAAAATATACATAAATAAAAGTATTTGCAAATTAGTTTATCAATATATAAATAAACAGAATAGAATGGATTTATAAAAAATAATTTACAAATGAAACTTATTATTTATTACATCAATAAATAGTTCAAAATAATGAATTCACAAATTTAATTAAGACTGCATATTTTAATCAGGCATTTAAAATACAATGTCCTTCCCCAGTTGCATTTCTACTTCCCTGTAGTTGTCGCTTTTCGTATTAGCGATGTTTAGTCATTTAGGTTCTTCTTTTAGCCTCTCCATTCAGCCTTTCGGTGACATTTTGGGCCTTGCAATGGTAGAATGAAGGAAAACAATTATAGGCAGTGGTGGACTGTCAAGGCCAGCAAGGCCTTCTCTGCTGGCCCAAACGTTGTCACAACCATTGAATTATATTTTTATATATGTTTTTTTTCCCATTAATACTATATGTATTAAATTGTTCCCAATAATCAGTTCTCTTCATCTCATAGCTTTGCGCCCAGTTGCACTGCTTCCAATACAGTCTATGTTAGAGTTTTTATCCAATCAGATTTCAGCCCTCTGTTGCCAAGTTAAAAGAAATCTGCCTTGAGGCCTTCAGAGTCAACAGTGCAGGCCACTGTAATTCAAAATAAATGGCAATGAAACTGTTGCCTCGCAGATCCTTTAACCAATCAGATTTGAAGTTAGCAAGATCAGGGCCATCTAGCAGGCCTTTGCTAATGTCAGCATTTCCATGTGATTTGATTGGATGGTCAGAGATTGTGCTGGTCAGAGCTAGCAAACCACATGTATAGCTACTTGTGCAAGCTAAAACATATTTGTACAGATTTAATAGCTGTTTTCTCAACCCACAATGGCTGAAGGAGGAGGAAGAGTTCAATTACTCTGTTGTAAAGGTTATCTGTGCATCTCAGTTCCATTAGTAAGTCCTTTTCTATCGCTGGCTAACGCTGAAAGTCAAGTCTGCCCAGTCAAAAGTTTTAACTCGCTTTAGGGT
Organism: Lates calcarifer; assembly: GCF_001640805.2. Taxonomy (NCBI): domain Eukaryota; kingdom Metazoa; phylum Chordata; class Actinopteri; family Centropomidae; genus Lates; species Lates calcarifer. The sequence continues at coordinate 17,822,041 of NC_066845.1, forward strand.
TGAGAATGTCCGTTCGACAGAAGCAGTTTTTTGATTGGTCTACAAATATTCAGCAGTTTTGGTGAGTAAAATGCATTTCACCCATATTTTATTGTTTTTGTCATTTTATGAGTTAATATTGATGCTTCTGCTGGATGTGATGTGTGTGGCGCAGCTGTGGCTGCAGTGTTTGGAGACCTATTGAATTGTGTTAATTGGGTTTTTATAGCATTGCTTCAGTAATGGCATTTATTCTGGCTACATGATATGCCTGTGATGAAAAGCTCTGGTAAACTGTAGTTCTGTTTATTGTTGATGGTTTCTACAGCCGTGACATTAAGGTATTAAGGTACCCTATTAAGAGGTGGGGTGAAGGCCTAGGTGTGAAATGCATGGCCCACCACTGATTCTAGATTCTGTTTATGTATCTCAGGAAAGTCACATGATCCTCACTCAATCAATCACAAAATTAAATCAATATAGACCACAATGAAGATGTCTAATGTAAACTACTCCCCACGCTATTTTTTTAAATTTTTTTTTTTACCACATTTCAGCCACAGGTCACAAATCATGATCTATGCTTGATTGTGGCTGATGCAGATCAATAAAATCACCTCTATTTCTTTCACATATCACAAATCTCTGTAAATTCTGCAATGGAGAGAAAAGTCTGGAGTGGATACAAACGCCTTACCCAAAAGTAAGAGGATGTACTCGAAGTGAAGAAATAACACAAGTTAACATGGCAGCATAAAATTAGCTTGGGAAGAGATGTTCCAGCCAAATGTAGTAGCCACTTCAGTGATATTTGGCAAACAGCCAAACAAGTGAATGACAGGCAGTTTTCCTGGAGGGGGGGGGGTCACATGTGGTTGTAGTGTAGCTGTAGGATCTGTTTGTGTGTACATTACTTAGTAAAAGCACAGAAATAGCACAGAACACCACTCACATCTCACTGCATCACACCATCTGCCTTTGACAAGGTTTTAGGCAAGTGACATAAACACAAATCCCAATAATCCTCGACACCTAAATTGGACTGCGTTTCTTGATCATTTCTGACTCTTGCTTCTCCTCCCACATCAGTGAGCAGTTCACTGCAAAACCCCTGCACTTGCAACTTAAAACTTTCATCACTCTTCAGCTGAGGGAAGCCATGACCTGGAAAAGCTTTAAGCTAATTTTTTGGTTGTCGGTTTTATAACAGGTCCAATGTAGTTTTTATACATGTGCTGTGTCTTTAGGGCGTAACAATACAGAAGCTCAGTATTTGACAGATGTTTACAGATTCATTGTAATTAGACTGATTGTAATGCACCAAGCAATTTTTACAATGCCAGTGTGTTAATATGTAGAAGATGTATAGTCAGAAACCAGAGCAGGAAATGCAGTGTAAGAGATCTCTTGTGGGATGAAGCTACAGAAAGAGTTCAAGGGCTGAGGGAACCTTGCAGTGGCAAATAACCTCAAATGCTGCTATGGGTAATGCATTCCCCCTCAAGTCATTGTGCTGTTTTGGGAAATAGTGCCATTAAAGTCATCATTGTCTACGATGTGGAAAGAACACAGGGATGTGGGAGCAGTGAAAAGACTGGCTGACCTTGATGGAGCTTATTTGCATAAAGCAGCCCTTTGGGCCCCACATACTGGGTGGTTGTGTGTGTGTTTATGTGGAAATGTAGTCAGCTCTGCAAGCTGTTTCGCATAACCTTGTATTATACAAACCTAAGGAATAAAAAGAGGATTATATTTCTGTCATGTTCACTGCTAACTGTATCTATGATTCTGGAAAGAAGAGTCACATACAGTATAGTAGGACTGGTGTAATCTATTGGCAAAACAACAGTTAAAACTGATGAGTGTTGGAATAAATGTAAATCACGTTTTTTTTACTTTTGTCAGAAATTAAAAATTAGATATAAATGTTTACTTAAAACTGCGCTGACTGATTTTTTCTGGCCACTTCAAAAGAGCAGACACACAACATTTACTTATTATCATTTACATATCCAGTAGAAGAATCTGCATTAACATTCAATTTAAAGTTGTATTTTTGTCCAGTCTATGAAATTAAGTCCAGTATTCATTCTTTTTACCTCTAGTTTTGGTCTCTACCAAAACTAGAGAAAGAAAAGCTAGGCCTGAAAACCAAAACAATGTCCTGAAGGATACTAAAACATCTGTAGGGTTGAGGGTCAGCTCCAGAGTCTGATGATAATTGTGGGCTTTCATAATACACTCAGTCATTTGATCCATTGTTTCTATTAAAAATATCGACTAGAGCAGCTTTAAAGAAACAGTCCATCTCCAAAAGATATGAACTTGACTTGAGAAAACTGATTTTGACTTTTTTCTTGTTTTCCAAGGCTGGGCAGAGGGCAGATGCATATTTTATTGGGCTACAATTTATTTACAACTTACAAATTTCCATATCACAACTACAGTTACCATTCTGTTGAACACTTAGCCTTTTTGTGAACAGTGATTTCTCATGACTTATGTTGCTGTTTTATACCGCTCAACAGTAGGAACAGTAAGGATTGTCTTTGCTGTAAATGTGTGAAGCTGTGAGTAGTTGACGGTAGAATCGGGAAGGAGTAGCTGATCATTACAGGACCAGAGACTTATTATTTATTTGGCCAGATGCCTCTGACTTTCCAGCTTGAACACGTGGTTGAATAATAACTCCCCACATACCAGTTACCACTTGCAAGACAGGGACCTGTGTAAGAGAAAACAAGTTCTATCAATGATGATGCAACTTCTGGTCTAAAATAGGTCATAGATTATTTAGAGGTTTCTGTTGCCAGTGAATGTAACTTATACTCGCTTTATGATCCTATTAAAGGCTAGAGAATATTATGATAAAGGTCATTCTACAAGCAAGAGATTCCTTTACTTCTCTATCATAATAAATGTAAGTCCACTAACCAGGTCAAACCTTTTTCTACATTTGTCTGCCAAATTAAGGCCTAAGGGCATCTTCAGAACATATTGGTTTACAGTAGTTAGTTAGAACCCTGGAGCAGTTGGGCTTGTTTGAGCATTAGGGACCACTCTGGTCCAAACCAATGGAACAGAGACCTTGTTGAAGGGTTGGTTCCTGTTTAGGTTTCCACACCAGCCTGGAGCATTGTCTGGAGAGAAATCTGACCAGCTACAGAAAGTATAGTCATCAATATATAAATTCATAACTAAACCAATACAAATTACAAAAAGCAAGTTTGAAATGACACATAATGAATTGAAATCACCTATCATAGAGTCCCTTCTGAGGAAACAGGTCATTGTGTATGGGTGCTACAGTTAGCCCTCAGAAAATGGTCAACTATACATTGCATCACTTAAAACAGTATGTGCACACATACACACATGCTCACACATACTCCCACATGCACATACCACCTCTGTGCTGCCTATACACTTCTATCTTGGAGGCAGAGCAACACTGGGCCTAATTGTGTCTTGGAGCTACTGTGCTGCTCATCTCTGGAGATCTCATTATAAGATCCACAAGCTGTTCAGGCACGTACCCGCTCTCTTCACTCTCTCATCCCATCAGCTTGTACAGCATAACTGTCTGAAATCTCCATCGGCCCTTTGCAGTATTGACAGGATAAAGCAATTATTGTTGATTAGGAAATTGCACCATGCACCTAAAGAGAGACGCATAGAGACAAAGAGATAAACTGCTTGGAGAGGTGTTTGATCTTGCCGTTAGCTGTCAATAACGGGTGTCTAGTTAGTATCTGTGATCCAAGCCATGATAGCAGTGCTGATTTCAAAGTCCTCGGAAAATTTTGCACATTTGACAGCAGATATGGCTGCTGAGAACCCAAACCATCATTTTTTCTATGATCTCACATGGGCGCCTTCACCCCTTCTTCATCCTTCTTTTCCACAGGTTCAGCATTTCCAATAGTGACATTATTATAATATTCATTTGTTGACATGCTCAGTCTTAGCAGCAGCTTTTTCCTTACTTGCCAAATCAGCATCAAAAGCATGTACACCTCACAATATTATTGTTGTGCAAGTTTTACTTAAAAAAAAAAAGGATTACTACAGCTGAAAACTACTGAACTGAGGCGGCTGGAGTCCTGATTCCACAAGAAAATACAGGTAACAGCTACAGTAATACTTGTAGAGATGTTTATGTAGGCCAAGCTGTAAAAGGAGTACTTTTGGGAAATGCACGTATTTGCTATCTTTTTGAGATTGAGATGAAAAGGTAAGCACAGACCTGGAGCTGGGAGGCAATTAGCATAAGTTAGCATAAAAACTGAAAGTAGGGGAGAAACAGCTAGCTTGGTTCTCTCCAAAGTTAAAACATGCATTTACTAATACATCAAAAGTTCACACTTTGTACCTTGGTTGTTTAATTCGTACCCGAACAGTAATGACAGTAAAAAGACAGTAAAAATGACAGTTTGTGGATTTAGAGTCAAAATGTTTTCAGTGTAATTTTTTTTCTTGCTGTTGCTTGTGTGATTTCAGCAGAGGCATCAGTTGAGATGAGGGAACAGAGTCAGCGTCTTGCTCAAGAGCATCTCTGTAGTGACACTAAGATCAAACCTGAGACCACACAGGTGTCACAGGACTCAACACCAAATTCCCTTTTTAAGCTGGTTGCACCTGCAAAGCCACTCTGGATGGAGTTCTTATACCCTGATACCTTATATACTGATTTTATTTGAGTATTCTTTTATATTCCCATTTTGTGTCTGTGTAAATGGCACACTGTTAAACATGTTTCCTGTAATGTGAGCTCAGAATGAAAGCGAACATTGGCTGCATGGGGACTATTAAAGAGGTGAAATACTGTGCAGAGAAATGATCATTTTATCTCAAGAAGGGCTCATAAACTGTATGACATTAATCTGTGCAGGAATGAACCAGTCAGTCCCCATAAAGTCTGGCTGTTATCCAGACCACAGGAAAATATGTGTTTTTTTTTCTTTTTAATCCTCATTGATGGATTTGAGAGGACAGAACCAAAAGGTCATTTTGATTCCATTATGTAAAAAATCAAGGAGTTTTTTTCTTCACTTTTCTTTTAAGAATTGAAAGAACTTGCATTTTTGATGGATACAGTTGTATCCGTAGTTCCAAAGATAACATTTGCATTGCACCTATGCACGCCATTTTCTACATGATGAATCTACAACATGATTATACAGGATTGTGTGGGTTTACCTCTCAAACTTTGCTCATTAAAACTTTTGCACTTTTTCACTTATTGAGCTGGCTAACTGTCCAGATCTCTGTGCTTTCCAAATACAGCAGTAATTGCTGTCAGTTTCTCTGCAGATAAATAAACCTCCAATTGCTCTCCTGGCTCCCTCATAGTTATGAATATGTGTGCAAACAGTATCCATTTGGGGCAACCCAGGGAATTAGCATTGGTTTAGTCTCACAATGGAAATGCTGCCTTTTGCAACACTTCTATCGGATGCCATTGAAAGCAAACCCACAAACCCCTGCGCCCTGTGCAAACCGCCCCCCAACTCCCCCATCCGTGCACCTGCACGCAGCTGTCTGAATAATGAAGTCACCTCTTCCCCTTGGCTGCAGCCCAGGCGTAAAAAGAGTATTGTCAGCATCACAATGAGAGGTCCCTGCTTAGGAGACGGATGTGGTGTCCTTGTTCATCCAACACCCCCCCCCCCGTACCACTGGTGGTCACACCCACTTTACCTCCACCCTCACCCCTTCCACCAGCCGACCACTCACTGTCACTCTGTCATCTACTCTGAGGGAAAATGAAACCTTTAATGCAGGCTAACCTTCCCTTTCACCTCCTGCACTTCGTCGCTATTGTCTGATGCTCAAGCACGCAGCACTAATACACATGCACACATTCTGTGCACACAAGTGTAACACTATACATGTGACAAGACCTCTGTTGGTTACACACACCAACCTTAATCCCTAATGTTAATTCATAGCCATACCTTCCAATGATGATCCACCCAAAATCTATTTGATTAATACACTGTCCAAGATCATCACAGCCTCTATGCTCTGTAAACATAAATTTTAAGTCTACAGACAAAAGATTTTTTGGTATTTAAAAGGTAGATTTTAGGTGAAGTACCATTACTCTAATTCTAACAACATTTAACTATAAGTTGTCTCAAGGCATTTGTTCACTTGGCCACATGCATGCATAAAACCAGTTCAGCAACATACAGTACTGTGGCTCTTAGTCTCTGTTGTCTGCACCACAGTTCCTTGGAGCCTGCTGTAAATCGACTCAGCAGGCGAGTCTCTGTGGCACAGAGGTGTAACCCACTGAATGCATTCATTCTGTCAGGTGGGGTAACATTATTCTGCAGGTGTTAAGTCCAGGGAAACCCATATTGCTAGAATAATAATTTCCCGGTTCAGGCTATTTCCTGACACGGGGACCGTGAGACATTGCACTGGCACTATGTTTGTAAACCTTGTCGTAGACCAGAATAAGATATTACCTTGGGAGGGCTGGAGCAGTCTTCGTTTAGAGGACACACAGATGATGTATTGCTTGATTAGAGGCAAAGAAGCATGACGTGGTGGCAAGTGTAGGCAATCTCTCGGGGTAAACCAGTTGGAAACCAAATTAAAATGGGCCTTTGGAACATGCAGGTTGGATAGCATGGCTAGCCCTGGCAAAAAGGACTTTTCACTTTTCATTGCGTTCTAAAATACAGAGTATAACTGGGCTTGAGGATAGTGGAAAAGTAGATTGGACACATGGAGGAACCTCTTGTGAACACAACAAATGGGTTCAGTGCTTTCAGGATAGACAGCGCTTTTTAGCTTACATGCTGTTACAGTATGTTATCTGTGTTAATGGGAAAAGAAGTGAGGTTTTCACATTTCACACTCACTACAAATATGAAAATCAGCATTGTTATAACTGCCTCACAGCAGACATTTTGGTTTATCATATCAGGAAAAGCACAAGTTTATTTGTGATATTAAAACATCTACATTTAGATGAGCTTGTTCCACGGTCCTGGTATTGTGCATCCTGGTTCACTGTCAGGCTTACTGAGACACTTGATGTGAATGACCCATTGTTAGCGATGTTGTTGCTATGCTTCTCAAGCTTTAGATTCTCACATGACACAGTATACAATGATAAAGGTAGCTGATCTTAGCCTGCTAATTACACATTAACGTTAGTCCCATGAATGTTTTGAAAACACAGTCTCTGGTTAACTTTTTAATGTTTACATTTGATTCATTTCAGGATTAGAATCCCGTAAAATAGGACCTTGTGCATCCTCACCAGTTAATGTTTCAGGTAGAAGGCACTGAAATAAAGAAACAGTATCATTCATGTACTGCGGTTTAGTTTATACGGTACATAACTAAAAAAAGCTGTTGGGTGTCTCTTGAGCATGTATATGTTGTATTGATATTCAAGCATGACAAAAGACACTTTCACCAAGGTCATTATTCCAAATCTGACACCTTTTTTTTTTACTGGACATGAAAAAAACTAAGCAGGTAAAGTTATTTTCTGCATAAAAGCTTTCAGTGCTTTCTGAAGACCTGTTATCCAGTGGGCGGTTATAATAATTACAGTGCATGGGGCCAGAAACCTGATGGAGACTTGGGGTGGTTCTAAGTGCAGGCACAACAAAAGACAGGCAGATGTACAAGTGTTGTTAGCAACTGGCTTTACAATTGTATAAAAGAAAATGCTTAGTTTTTAGGAGCAAAATCTGACCCTGAAATCTTTGAAATGATGACTGAAGTGATATAACCTCTTGGAAAGAGAAAGGAGAGGCGCCTCATCATAGAAATGATTTTATTATCCTAATTGTTATCAGAGGACAGATATCAATTTTTCACTTTTTACAATATATTACTATCAGTAGACTGTTTTATACATTGTTTTATATATTAATAACTTTCAAATAATTTTGTACATGCTTTTGGGACTGACATTCCCCGGTCAGATGAAGCAGAAAAATGAGAAAAAAAGGCACATGATTGCTCCTGTCCACAGTGAGCAATACAGTCCAAAGAAACAAAGAACTGTAGCGGTTTGTGTGAGTGCAGGTGAAATGCCTCCCGATCAGATGATGGGCAGCCCCTTTGAAGCCTATTACATGACTTGCCAGGGCAGTACAATATGTCCAAAACAATTTTCCAAATCACAGCCCAAAATAATCACTTTGATGTGGCAACTGACGGCAATTATATCTTTTGATTTGCTCAGATGCACTCAGAAAAGAGCAAAAAGAAAGAAAGAAAAAAAAACAAGACTCATACACGCACACTCTCTTCTCTCATCTCAAGTTTTACAGTAGAAACAAAAGAATTACTAGGATTTTGAACCACCTTCAGGGGCGGCACTCAGGTGTCTTGTTACTCTGTTTTATACATGTAGCTGAATGTCAGAAATGTGGGCCATTTCAAACGGTGCAGCTTGCCGTAAGGTCTCTGTGAACACACAGCTCAGTGGAGCACACATGAATTGATCATATTCTTCTTTAACACTTGGTGTTGCAAGCTCTGTGGCCTGAGGGAAGCTCAGTGTGCAGTGCAGTCTGTGGTGTGAAATACCACACACTAGCACCACCAGTCCCCGCTCCTCTCTGAACTGTCCACAGTTTGAGATCCAAATTCAACTTGAAACAGTGCCCAAACTGTCTCAGAGGTTGTTCTCTGGCTTCAGTGCTTGGGATGCTTAATCCAGTTTCGTATCATCCACTTCTGACCGGAGCATCTCTGGACCACCAGGCGAAGGCCAAAGTTGGCATCTTTGGACATTTCTACCTCCAAGCATCGGCCAGTGTCCCTGCTGATGATTGGACCATTCTGCAACAGCAACACATGGAAATATGACCAATTTGCACAATTAGTTCAATAACCTTGGTTGTAACATTCACAGAATATCTCCCATTTTCCAAAGCCTGTTGGTATGGCACCAATAACAGTTATATGGCATTCAGTAACATATGTGTCAGTGTCTTATTTTAGCTTTCATTACAGCTGGTGCGTTTGAAGAGTAGCAGTGTTGAAGATCATCATGAAAAGGGCAGATCATGTGATTTCTTTTTTACCTGTGTAAAGTCCCAGAGCCTCTGGGAAATCCTTGAAACTGCGTCGCATTTTTTCAGACTGGGAGTGCGTCCTCTGCCATCATCGACAAGGCATTTTGTGTCAGGCAGGAAGGTGGTCGACCCCAGGGGTCCTAGCTGGAGAAGCCCCTCAGTAGAGTAGCGGGCCAGCTGCAACACAGAGATAACCAATGTGTTACACTGCTGGACTCAAGTACTGTAGCAGCAATCATAGCTTCGAAAAACAAATACTCTTTACTTTAATACTTTTTAAAGAACACCTCAGCATCTGTGGAAAGCACAAGCTGTAAATGTGCTTCAGTGTGACAGCTGAATGTGTTGTGTAGTGATACTGTTTAGCTGCTCTGCCCTACAAAGACAGACAGAACTAACTACAGAGGCAGAGAGAAAGAAAGGTTTTCAGACTAGTTGGCAAACTACATAACAGACAGAGGCGTTGTAATGTCTTCATTTTATACATTTTACACCACAAAAATTGACATGGGAACTAATACATTGAAAATGCAGATACTGCACTCTGCCTTTAGATAATGCTCACAGAATGCATGTGGGAAATGCTGTATCTACCTCTATCAACAAAATTTGTTCTTTTGGTTTTATTGACAATTTCAATTAGTTTGCTCATGAAAATAAACTTTATTTTGATTGTGTACAGCCCATATTTTCATCTTTTATGCATCACTGCATCTGGTGTATACCATTAATATTTATACTGAAATCAATAAGGTAGCTTGATCGCAGCATATTGCATAAATTCCACTAGAGTCAAAAGCTAAGATGGCAGCTACTGAGCTGATAGGATTAACTAGCCACGCTTGTTACCATTGCTACGTTTAATGGGTGTTTTTTCCCTGGTGTGTTTGGGTTTAGCTTCTGCCTAATTTAGTTTTCCACAGGATGTCAGTCTATCAAAATAAATATTTTTTTATTATCAAATGAGGAAAAACCAATAAGTTAAAATTCTTTTAGCCAAGGCTAGCTGTGGCTTTCGCATAGCTATTTTGCTTTAGCTCTCTAGTTGGCTGTTTCTCTGAATGGAACCTTCTAGAGTCTACAGATAACTAAACCAGCATGCAGTTACTGCTTTTTAGCTTGGCTTTTAGTTCCACAAATTTAAAAAGCCATTTTTACAGAAATGACACTATCTATGGCATAATAATCTATTATATGGTAATGCAGATGCCAAAAAGTAAAATTTTGGAAAACTTGAAAAATTCTGAAATACCAGACTGTCTTTCATTATATTCCTATTATGTGTTGTTTTGTAGATTATTTCAGTGTACAGCACTTCATGGAAACCACAGTTTACAGCTTATTAATGCCACAACATTTCCCCAAACCAAAACTTGATCCCTCACTATTTAATTCTGCACATGAAAGGCTCTGTGATGATACGTATCTATTACGTAAGGATACAGTAGAGATAGCATTGATTATTTATGGGAGTGATCCTCCCTGAAAAATGAGATGCAAAAGATAGGGAGGTCTTCAGTATGATAGCATCCCGGAGGGAGCACACATACATGGTCTGAATCACACACAAATACGTGCACACACACACACACACAGGCACACACACACACACACACACACACACACACACAGGCTTAGGCACAGGGTAGGTAGCTGTGTTATGGTAGTTAGGTTATTCACAGTCCAGGAGGGATTAATGTAACAGAGTGCCTCTGAATTCAGACTGTTATAAATAATGTCCCAATGTGATTGATTTTCAGTGAAGTGATTTTCTGAGGGTTTGACTTAGAAAATGACATGAAACATGAGGGAAATTTCAACCCCACTGCAAAAGCTGGCTCTTGTGACTCTCATCTAAACCTTTAAATTAGTCTCTCAAAGCTTCAGGTGTAATAGTATGAAAATCTATTTCAGAGACATTACCACTTTGCCTCTTATTGTGGTATACTGATATACTGATAGTACCTGTTCAAGTACCTTAGCAAATCAATTTCAGCATGTAAAAATCCCTCCAAACTTTCTGTGAATGGAGGGTTTTTGGAGCATGAACACAGTAAGTAGTGGCCTGTGTGGGTGTTGCTCCTTGTGAGAAGGGGGTTTGTAATCCAATGTTCTTCCCAAAAGAACCACTCAGAACAAATAGGAAAACAATGAAGCACCACTTTGTATGTCACTCAAGGTTCACAGGAGCTGGTTGGGCTACTCATAAGGATGCTGGTGGAGATAATTCTTTGAACTAAGGAACAGCAGACATTTACACGCACATATTTAAAACTCTCAGACTAATGCAAGACATGTGTGAACTTGTGCTATGTCTCTTAGGGTGGCAGCCTAAAGGTCATTTTAGTTTGATTAAGAAACCTTCATAGAATTTTGTATTGCTGACCTGGGTCTTTTGGGGTTGGATAGCTCTAAGTAGATTTATCCATTCTGTAAACTATTACTGAGCACAAGGAAAACCCCACATAATCCCCACTAATACCTGCTTACAGTTCAGTCTGGCATCCTTTTCTATGCTAATACATTTAAAATGGGACCATAACAAATAATTAAGGCAAGGAAATGATTCTGCTAGGCCAATTAACCTGTGCTTCATGCAGCAACATTAGACGCTCCATTGCTTTCCTGACGTCGTAAAAGTTTTGCAGCCACTTTGGAGGTCAGCTAATCACAAGTTTCATAATTAGCTCATTAATGGTGCAATGCTATGACAATGTAAATATAAGATGGAGTGTTTGTAAATTCAATTGGATTTTAATCTCTGCATTTCTACCTTTCTAGTACCTTGCTCCACCAATAAGTTAAGAGTAAGTTTATGCCACAGATTATGGCCACAGCACAGGAGCTAGCACAAGTGACTACAGTGTGGTGTAGCATGGGAATCTGGGTGAACTTCCAACTTCTTTACAATCTTATACAAGGGAGTCTTAAGAGGCCCCCTAACTTAAGTGGTACAGAGAGTGTCCATCAGCACCATGCACACTCAAGTGCACCACACATAGCTGGGATCCCTCGTGGGAGGGAATACAAGAAAGAAAATACTATAAATCTGCTTTTGAGTCTGAGGGCCCTGTTTAGGTGGTGGTGCAACAACCAGTGCTCAGCCAGTTATTGGTAATGGCTATGAATCACTCTTTTAATGTGGTTAAAGCAGGAACATTGCTCAATCATTCTACATTGATCTATAAATTAATAGTGGCCATGCTCACACACACATCTGTTGTCCACAGCTGCTTTATGCTGTGTGATAAATTTCTCCTTCAGTTCATTAAATCCCTGCAGCCATCTGAAGGCAGCAGGACACATATGTTGATAAATCTGCAGCCTCCGATCAGTGTCATAGTGTCACACCAGAGCTCAGTGCCATTACATGTGGCTGTTACTTGAGTTTACCCACTATAACATTAATCATGATAATGTATGTCCATTTATGACATGAGATACAGTACAATTATGATTCACTAAACTCTTTTTCTCTTTAATTTATTTCTATTATTAGCATAGGTATTTCAGAAATCTGAGACCAGTGATGTGACTAGTTGCTGCAAATGTTATTAATCGCCACACCCACTGATCTATATTTACCTTCACCCAGCCTGTTTGCTCTTTGTGCTGCTTCACATACATGAACCAAGGAACAAGATGCATTGTTTACTTTAAACAGATTACTGCTTAGTGTGTGTGTGTGTGTGTGTGTGTGTGTGTGTGTGTGTGTGTGTGTGTGTGTGTGTGAATAGAGAAATGATTCGGGCTTTGCAACTCCTCCACCATGCTTTCACTACATTATACCACTGGATAAAGGTGAGACATTATCCATGATTTAGATTTCCAGTGGGAGAGCCAGCAGAAAGAGATTTATTCCTCTGAAGCACAATAAAGATTTATTCTGGCCAGTTATATTTTTTCATAAGTAAAAGGATCAATGGTAAAAAGGAATGCAAAATCACAGCGTCCCATGAAATTGAATTCGGCCCGCTCATGGTAATGTTGGTAATCACTGTAATCTAATGATACAAAGACACAAAATTCATCTCCATTTGTTTATTTCCCCTGGGGATCAGGATAAAAGGAGTCAGTGAAGCTTTACATTACTGGACCTCACTAAGCTTTCACTGGAGAACAGAGGAGATGCTGGTGAGCTACAAGCATCCTTATAATGCTCCCTCATATGGCAGATAATGAAGATGTCACTCAGCAAGGGAAGAAGTTAGGGAAGGTGGCTAATGTAAGAAAAATGATGCATGAATAGCATTTGCATGATTTGTCTTCAGGGTTGGCTTTTGTTTCACTGCACAAAAGGAAAATAAGCACAAAAACAAGACAACATGTTCCCACCCATGGTGAAATTTGTCCTGGTATCTGTTCAAGTAAAGGTTATATTGAGTGCATTCTCTTTTTTCAGCGGCATCCAGCTGCATATTCATATAATCATAGGCACTCTTACCTGGTAGTGCCCCAGTTTTCTAGTGTTTCCCACTGAGCAGCTCATTGGAAATTACTTGGCTCATTTGTACCTTGTATTGTAGTGCTATTACAACAGAGCATTATTAAGTCAGTGAAAACATTTAAATGAATTTAAACAAAACATGAGGCAGTGTGAAGATATGGTTCACTGTAATGCCAACCTGCCAAGACTGTATATATTGGTGTCTATCTATTCTGCAAAATATAATGTTTTGTGTTTACATTCTCTGTATTTTAGAGCAACATGTCCACAGCTACTTCCACTCACCCCCCAAAAAAGGAGATTTGACCTTGAGTTTTGAGTTTTTAGTTAAATATCATAAATTGTAATGTGCTGAGGTGATAGGACGCAAGGACATAAGTGGTTTGCAAATCTGGCACCTTGAAACTCTGGAGAGTTGTGGAAAACATATTGGCCCAAACAATGTTGCAGCATGGTTAGTGAAGATACGTTAATCAATAATTGGTGTGTACAAAGTAACTCACTTTTCCAATCACACCAGTGGAGCTGCTGACAGAATCAATGTGTTGTATTCAACTCTAGCTCCCATGATTCTGTGGAATTTGGAATTATCGTCAAGTGAAATCTTTAATGAATTTTTGGGAGTAGTTTTTAACAACTGAAATAATGTGGTTAGCTATCAAGCTTAGTAGTTGGCATCACAATAATCTTGAAATGGAGCCGTGCTTTGAGGAATAAAAGGCTTTATACCTGTTGGCATGACACACATCACACTGTATATATGACCCACTGAGCATATCATTGTATATTTAAAGAAATTCTATAATTCCTGGTTTTGTTCATTTACTTTTAAATGCAGACATAGTATGTGTTAGCCCTGTAACTGAACATGTTGATTGATGTTTTCACATTTTAAAAGAAGTGCTACTGTATTATCGCTGCACATTTACAGTCTCATTTCATATTCTCCAGCTGTAATACCCTGAATCTGTTTTGAATTTTTATTGACTACAGGTGGTTCAAGTGCTAATTAAATAAGACAGGAGGCAAGAGGGAGCCTTGTCATGTTTATCTCTGAATGGAAGAAAAAAATGACAGTGATAATAATCTTTTCCCCCCAAAACCTAGACCCCAAAGCCATGTAAGTGTACCTCATGTTCTACATATTCAGGTTCTCTGAGTTAAATTAAATTGAGATCTTCAGCTTTTGCATATTTAATTCAGAATGTCATATTGTATATATCTGTTTATATGTATTTTTCCCTTTATTTATTTTTTAATAACTAAATCTACTAGATGTCCCATACACAGGTTACACCACCATAGCTTTAGAGGATGCTATTATGTTGAGGTGTGTTAAGACCATGTTTGAACCTGAGCCTCCTGTTTCATGTTTATTTTAGAGTTTCCATTTGTTTTAGGCAGCATGCTGCCTGTGATGGCAACATGCTAGTTGCAAGCTTGACATGTGGTCTGCTGGTTGTTATAAGCTGCTGTTATAGCTGATGATGGGAGGTGTAGTATGAGTTCCACTAAAAATTCAACTCTATCTTGATCAACATCTCTGAACATCGACCTGCAGAATGCCAGTTTAGGTAGAGTGTGCGTGCTGATTGAATCTACACACAAATGATTTCCATTTATGTGGCTCCTGAAGGTAGGTTTATAATTCAGTGTGTTTAAAATTCATTGGAACTACTTCTCTGGTCATGTGGGGTATCACACTGTGTCTCCGGTGTGTCTTAGCTATTCACTTAAAAGCTTCAGCCAAGATGCACATGGGAGTCTATAGTTCTGTTAAATGAGAAGCAATCATGTAAACATGTTTCTCTCTGTAGAGTCTTTGCTACCACCACTTATCAAATAAAATTGGATTTAACTTCTTTGTGGCTTGAAGAGGAGAGTAATTACACCGCATCATCTTGAAGAGTCCTTAAGTATTATAATGCAGAATATGTTTATTCATAAACCTAAGAATGAGTGTTTACATTTGCCACAAGGGCAACATAAGGAAACCAAATATAAAAAATAACACTTGTAATGTTAGTTTGGAAGAATCAGCTCTAAATTGCCTGACTGACAGCTTAGTTAATTTCATTATTGACTGATGGGCATGACGGCAGCAGTAAACATGAAAACAAAAACAGTCCATGAGTGTGGTCTGACCTGGGAGGACATGCCGTGGCAGGGGTAGAGGATGGCTTTGTCATCGTCTTCAGAGCCCTGGTCAAGACAGTAGCCACTGGCCTTGCTGTTCCTCACCTGAAAGATAACATAGGAGATGCTGTCACTTTAAATGAGAAAGAGACGAGGCAGAGGGTTGTAGCACTGTAGATGGCAGGTCTGGGCATGGCAATGAGGACATTGCTAAGGTTTCTTTCTAGAAAGCATTTCATTTTGATATCAGCTAGTTAATAGAATAAAAAAAGCGGCTTAATAAAAAGAATTAGCATGGCCTTTAAAAGATAAAGTGGTCCAATGATAATCACTGCAAACAGAGAAAACTCTGAGAAAAGCTCTGAGTTTTGTGCAATCAAGGTATTTCTATATGAAAGTAGTCAAATCATCAGCATCAGCTGACCTGATGCTCTGTGGGAGGCTGTTCCAGAGCCAAGGAGCAAGCACTGCAAAGATTCAATCATGCTTTGTTTTTAACCTGGACTCTGGAATAGTTAGAAACCCCAGACTAGCAGACCTCAGGGGCCTTTTTGCACAGGAAGGAGCTCAGTTATATACTTTGGCACTAGATCATCTTGTATGTGTTTAAAAACACTTTAAAATGGATTCTAAAAGAGATGGGTTACATTTACCACAGATTTGAAAATGAAAGCAAATCAATTGCCAATTGATTATTTAACATTTCTCTACTCCCTTGAATATGACCTCCCAATTTATTCTTTTGTGCATGTGCACACAATGTCCTCCTGTCTACCAAACCCATTGTGACTTGTTCCCAAAGTCTTATATCAGATCAAAGTGATCGCCAGGCCATGATAGGATATCATTATGCAGTGACCAGTCCCAGTTCTGTCTCTCCCTCTCCTCCAGGCTTCCAGATGGTGGTGTGCATTGAGCATGAGCTTCGGCTCTGTGTGATTTGAATGTGCATGGCTTCATTTCCAGGTTGTGACATATCTATCATGTGTTGTTGTCAGGGAAGGTTCCACTTGGCTGGTCTGGTCAGCATGGCCGAGCGTGGCGCTGATGTTCAGTGACAGATGAGACTCATTTCTGCTGCGGCAGCTGTGTGGCAACACAAGGTAAGTGTTTCCCAGCTTGTCGACAGATCTGAAATAGTGCCACTTAAGTGTCTGCCGCTCCAAGGAATCCATTAGCTGGGTGCAAGAGCCAAAACAGGCAGCAGGGGAAACAAAGGGGGGAGTAAAATCACATAGCTTTGATGAATCTGGAGGTTAATTTTTACGTATTCTGACATTGCACTTGCAGAGCATATTGATTTTCTTCTGTTTTCCATTGTTGAAATTGATATGAGGAAAAATGATGCATTTCAGCAAACCTGAAAACAGCATCTGAGTGTGTTCAATTCTTCAACCTGTCATAATCCTGTTTTCTTCCCCCACTGTGCTGAGTGCGCAGCCAAGCCCAAAACAATCAAGTTGGAATGGAAAACTAATAAGTGTTTAATTAAATCTAATTATGAGGAAATTGCATCTAATCTTGTGTGGTGATGCTGCATTGCTATAGCAACAAGATACCTTTACCTTGGACTGGGTACAGTGAATTCATATTTATTTTCTTTAAAGATGAATAGAATATGAGCCTGTGACTGTCGATCTCTGACTGTTGATCTGCTTTTATCGGTCTGTGTTTGACCACAGCTAGATGCATAGAGTTTGGCACAGAATAAAATAAGTAGCTGCTGACATCTGTGTCACAGACAAACGTTTCTCAATAAAGACACAAGTCATAGAAAAGACACTGATAATGCACAGCTCACAGATTAATAAGTTCTCACCAACTCATTTTCTTAATTTATCATAGAACCAAATCAACTCTCCATACATCCTCTGTAAACCTCAACTCTGTAATAGAACTGCCGATGATGACATAGCAAATTTAACGTGAAGAGTATCTCCAGTAATCCTGTTAGAAAGTATCTTTCTCACCTCGCCGTATGTGATGGTGTTGTTGTAGATCCGCATCTCCGGGTAGACATGTTCGAGGTACCAGCGGAAACTCTGGCACTGCAGCCTCTTCCTTAAGGCCAAGCGCTCCGAGACATCCCCAAAATCAACCCCCGGGTTCTGTAAGCAAATGGTAGAAGACGATGAATAAATAAATAAATATAAAGTTCTTAGCCAGCGGGCTCTTTACTTAAGAACCAAGAAAGAGTACTAGCTGCTGGAGAAGAGGCAAGAGTGTTGATGTGCCGAGAGGACGCAATAAGCATTTAGTTAAGAGATGGATAGATGTGCCTGTCACGTGGGACCTTCATTGTTCTTTCATTAGACATGATCTGTGTTGAGCAAATTCTAATCAGCTGCTTAATTATGAGCCCTCACGGTCCTGCCTGCATTATGGAGGTGGCTTCCCAGATTGATTGGGGGAATGCCTAATAGCTGCACTGCCTGGCACAGAGGCCAGATCCTGATGCTCGTGCGCACACACACACACACACACACATACACACACACATATTTACACACAAAGCTTTATCAGTGTGCGCATATACAGTGCACTGCTTAAATGTGCACAAATATGCAAGCACACACACATTCTGTATAGCCCAAGCAAATGTACAGTATGTGCATATGAAAGGATAATGGCCTTCCCATAGAAATTGATGCAAAGGCATATGCGCACACACACACACACACACACACACACACAGTTGTTTTCTTGCCAGACATAGACAGTGTTCCCAGGCAAAGCCTTCTCATCAGTTTTCCCCTCTCTGCTGGAATCTATAGCCAGCTGCTGAACTTGCTATTAACATCTGTAAATAATGAATTCTAGCTGGAAATATACTTTTTTGTGGGGGTACCATAAAACAACACTAACAAATGCATTCAATTTCAGTGAGATGTTATGTGGTATTTGGACTTGGGGCTGGCCACTGTGGTGCACCATAAAACCATCTCCCAACGCAAAGTAATTGCGCTCTCAGCGGGTACCTTAGACAATAACAAGAATCTGTGATTGTGTGTATGGGCGGGTTGGGAGGGGAAGAAGGGAAGTTGGGGGGTAGATGGAATAATCGTAGAGTTAGGTCTTTGTACTGTACACAAAATAACTCTGCGCCACAGGACAGCTGGGGTAATAACGTGTCATGCCACTGTGTTTGTAATTACACCAGAGAAGGGATGTGGCCCAATTGGCTAGTTTGTCAAAGTTGCCCCCCCCACTCCAGTGCGTGCACACGCACACACACACACACACACACACACGCACATACACACAAATGGTTCTAACCTTTTCTCAGTTGGTACTTCCTACCTGCACTTAGTGGGCTCTCAGGTAATGATGTTTGTGTCAGATTCCTAGAAGACATGAAGGCATCAGCAGCATATCAGACCTGTGTGTGACTGCTATGGAGCCGCTTGTTAATTTGTTATGGACAGCAGTGTGTTGTTTTGTACAGTGTTCTGAGGTCTTCTCTGACGTCCTTCACTGACAATCATCTCATTCTGCATGGCTGAAGAGGCAATTAGGATTCAACATTAAACTCTTTATTAATGAAAGTAGCTGTTTATTATTTTGCAGGCCATCTCAAAAGACCCTTGAAAGCAATTAAGCTAAACTGATGTGTATGAAAATAGACTGATTAGACTTGAGGCTCCTCTCCTTCACTTGGTGCACCTCTCTCATCTGTTTGGAGTGAGACTCCACTGCTTCCTCCCTCTGCCTTTACTCTGCAGCCAGTGTGAAGGTCAAGTGGGATGAAATCTGAATTTTGAATATCTATTGACTAGTGTCTCTCTGGAGACCCAGGCTGCATGTCTGAATGAGAAAGTGAGGAGGGAGGAGAGGGGGCAAAGGGAATTCAGGGACTGAGGGAGGGTGTAACCTAAGATGGAGAAAAACTTACATTCATGGGAATATTCCAGGCCATGTAGACGTGGGATTTGTATTCATCCATCCACACCTCAGCAGCCCGCAGGGCATTGCGCTTAGCGTAGTAATCTATGTCATTGTTGTAGGGCTTCTTGGTACGCTCGATGTGGGCCACTCTGGCACATGGCAGGACTTCCATACTCCCTCCACATTGCCACACCTAGACAGCAGCAAAAAAAGAGAGATCCTGATTCAATCAAACATTTATTTGCATGGGAATTTCTTTATAAAGCTCTTTTTAAATACAGACAGAGATAAAAGAAATGCTGGAAGATGTTTGATTTTCACTGTCTGGGTTCAGTAGAAATTAAAACTCTTTCTCAGCTGTTGTTTACTGAAAGTGTGGACTTCAGTCAAATTCTGATAACTTTAAAATCATTTATTTTTACACAATTTTGTCTCACCAACTTCTCCTTTTACCTTTTAACATGGTACACGTACAGTGTACTTGATGCTGCAGTTAGGTGTTACTGTCCAAATCTCTGTTGAGGCATGTGAAAGAATGTGTGCAAAAATAGCTCTGTGAACATATGACCCCTAAATACATAAGCCTTCAGAGAGTTGCCTATGACAACCAGAAAACTATGATACCATGAGTGCTGTGCGTATGGCATAAGAAATGATATATAAAGCCAGGCAGTAAATATATGTCTTGCTGAAAAACATCAATCACAGCAGAAAGTACTGATTGATTATTGGCTGACGGGTGTTTTGACACTCACCCAACATACTTAAGGTAAGAAAATAGTGGCAAGCAGTCATATGGTAATAAATCATTTCTAAGAGAACAGTGAAAGATTTGAATTTTAAAACTGCATGCAAAATAACATCCTCCACTGATAAACAGCCTGCAAATCTGCAAATCTACACCATGCTGTGGGAAAGTGGCCCAGCACTTAGACACTTGTGCAACGCCATCAAAATGCCATACCATATGGTAATGTCCTTCCAGACGTACAAACTGCTGAGACTCCACCACCCACAGTCTCTTAATGATGATCGCCACAATGCGTAACAGATGTTCTGATCCATTAACTTCTCTCTGAACCCAAAACGGTACCCCCTGCATGGTGTTAAAGTAGAAGGCTGCTGCAAAACTATATTCTCAATTAAGTCCAGAGCTCAGGTGAAGCTCGTGTTGAGTTGACTGTGTTTATTTAATGCCATGGAAGTAAATACAGCTTCTGGTTTAAGGCATGTTCGCAAGATAAGTAGATAGATATACTAAATTCAGTCAAGTTACAGCAGGATCAATAAATATATCTATCTAGCTGTCTTGTGAATGTACACACAACATGGTCACCTTGCCATGTACTGCCTAGTTAATTGAAAAGAATAAACCTCTGTCACATGTTTTGCTAAGTGAATTAATGGTTCTAGTAACATTTTACTCATGGGGAAAATAGCAGTTGTCAACACTTTTATTTTCAAGGCAAGGACACGGTAACAGCATGTTTTGAGATTATTCACAGAAGTTCATGCGCTTGGTCTGTTTCTGTTTGTAGCACTAGTTTAAAAATGTATATCTCTTTAAAAGGCCACTGTAGCAGTGTGATGTGATGTGTTGATGGGGGAATTCAAATGAAAACACAGACTTTTATTTTGAAGTATGCAGATTAGCATTTCCGCTGTCATGTTCACACACATAGTGCCACATTGCCATATTGTGTGACCTGTGCTACAGAAGACTGCTGTCCATTGTTAGGACATGTTATTGTAAAACCAGTGCTGTCAATATGTGGTGTGTCAGATAATACATTTTTGCTTGAAATCCAAACTTATTTTGTATGGTCTTGTTTTGTTTCCTTCTTTCATTGCAGTAGGGAATAATGTGGAGTGTAACGGGGTGGATTTGGGGATTACAAATTGACTCCCTCTGATGTTTTTAAAATGGGTGGCATGGTGATGCAGTGGTTAGCACTGTTGCCTCACAGCAAGAAGGTTTCGGCTTCAAGCCCTGGTTCGGGCCCTGGAGTGTGTGGAGTTTGCATGTTCTCCCTGTTCTCTCTCTGCAGGTACTCCAGCTTCCTGTATTCCAAACACATGCAGGTTAACTGGTGACTTTAAATTGCCCATGAGTGTAGATGCTTGTTTGTTTCTATGTGTTGGCCCTGTGATGGACTGGTGATCTCTACAGCATGTACCCCGCCTCTTGCCCAATGACAGTGACAGCTGGGATAAATGTTAAATGTTGAGTTCAATTTTACATCCTCTACAGTCTTAATATGGGAGTAACTCTATTTAGTGTTTTATATATATATATATATATATATATATATATATATATAGATAGTGTTAACTCTTGACACTACACACTAGTGTTGTATAAATTCAACACTGACCTGTGTTGACTGGTGTTAAATTTCAACTATTAAGAGAGTTGCTGCAACTCTGTCATAGTGTGAAGTATTTAACACTTTCAAAAGTGTAGTTTTAACTCTACGTAGTGTGGACCAATATAGACACTTTCAAAGTGTTGAATTTAACTTGATAGGTGTTGAATTAACACTGCTGATTTTGCTGTGTGGTTTTGTTATTAAGACTCACTGAACTGACTGAAGATGTCAATTTTTCAAAACAGTTCAGGAATAAATACTTTAAAGTACAATCAAATAATTTCCTAAAACAACTGGTCGCTGTAGTTTGTATTAAATGTTACTAAAACAGGAGCAAATTGTTTGTTGGGGACTGTTTTCAGCTGTGGATTAATACACATTTAGTGCTCTGGTGAGTATTTTCAGCAGCAGGACAGTGTATGTGGGACTGCCAAAAAATAAAC
Organism: Lates calcarifer; assembly: GCF_001640805.2. Lineage (NCBI taxonomy): Eukaryota > Metazoa > Chordata > Actinopteri > Centropomidae > Lates > Lates calcarifer. Next base: position 17,844,356 of record NC_066845.1, read on the forward strand.
TACAGTGCCCATGCTGATCATAATGAAGGAACATGTCACCCAGGAAAACAGTGTTACTCATTGATGTGTTTTTAATTGTTTTTAGACAGGAATGGAGCTCTGTGGCACAGAGGAATAAGACACATCGGGCTTTGGGTACACAATAATACTTCTCAGTAGAATCAACTCATTGGTGTTTTGGGGATTTATTGACAATAAGATAAAGAATTGAATATCACTCACCTTGTAAGAAAGTGGTGAGTATGTCAATTCAGAAATATCTAGGAACAAATTGTTGCAGAATGTTTAATTAACACAGTATCTCAAAGTCTGCTTTCAAGTAACTTATCTTTATCTACAATACTGTCTTTTATTCAGAGACATTATTCAGAGACTAATCAATAAAGAATCACTCATCTCGTTATTCAGAATTGGCTCCTTACTTGTTTCTTGGTAACTACTCAGTAATTTGTGCACCATATTGTTCTAATAACTAGGCCAAGATCATTACAGAAAAATATAAGAAACATCATTTGGCTTCAGTTCAGTGCAGTGTTAAAGCCAGCTGTAATATGTATGAACTTGTGCTCCTGTGAGCAGGAAAGACGCTTGAATCAGTAAGCCTTGAGCTTTGGCCAAGTGTGCAGTATTCATGGAAATGAGATGCTATCAAACATTTACATTTAAGTCTCATTTATCATAATTTCCATGTTTCTCTAATGCTCAGGGGTGTATGAAAGCTTGCATTTAATTGTACCTTAATAAAGGCATCTGAGGCATCGGTCCTCTGTTGTTCTCTCTTACCCAGAAAACCTTTAATGCCTCAGCGGTGTCAGTGGAGGAGTAGTTCACTGGGGCCTGACCTGAACTTGAACACCTCCATTGACTGAATGACCCCTCATTTTCAGTGCTGATGATCCACAGTGACCCTGGCCTAAAAATCCATTAGTACTTTGGAGTAGGCTTTACTTGCTTTGCTGCTGCCCATGACAAGTGCTGCTTTTCCACAATAGCCTTCATGGTTGGTGCGTTTATGTGGGTGTAAGTGCAATACCAATTTAATGGTAAGTCTTTAGTCCTTGCAGATTCCACCCTTCACCTTTTGTAACATTGTAAACTCTGTGTAATACCATCTTTCTTTGGTTTCTTTATCCAGGTTTCCTGTTTAAAATCAATAGTGAGTGTGAGTGCGTGCAGGCACTGGTGTGTGTGTGAAAATATCTAAGTGTGATAAGTGCTTGTGGATATGTGCATAGAGCACTCATGGATAATTGAAAATGTGTATATGTGTAATTGCAGTTAGCAGTTTGTCCCGCACTAAAAGCAAATTGAAGATCAATATTTTCTCAACCACCATTTCCAGAAGGTCAGAAACCTAATAGCTAACTAAGCTTGTGAAACAGGCTGTAGTTTCTTTGCATCACATTATACATCACATAGTGTTGTTAAAAAGATGCAACACAAGTTTTTTGTCAGTAATGAGGGATGGACAAAATACACACTGAGTTTACACATTAGTTAGATCAATGGTTAATTTCTTCCCTTTTTCAAATGGCAGCAGTGACTGGCTCCACAGCACATTATTGCCACTGTACCAGCTAGACAGCTGAAAATAGTGATGGGCAATGTTGATGTAATCATCTCAAAAAGTATAATTTTATTTTAATTATATATCACAACAAGATGTGCTATAAAACACATTCTAGGTAAACTGCAAGAATCTATTGAAGGTGGTATCCAACAAAGATACGCTGCTTTATTATCTACCAGCTTTGGTTGCTGTAGGTGTTTCCTGAGATCCAGACACTTTGAGGGCAGAAAAGAAGAACTATTCCAAGAGTGTTACAGCATGGAAAAAAGATAGCATGGCTGATTGAATTGAGCTCCTGTGGTTCCTTATATACATTCTAATCTCTGTTTACCTCTGGGAGCAAGGTAGAATCTGTAGGACTGTCTGTAAGCCAACTGTATGTGTTTTATCTTCTGCACTTTACCTTGTTTATAAATATCCCTCAGTATAATTAGTGTGGCTGATTATGTCTGTTTGTACAATGCGCAAGCATGCGTGATGGTAACAAAAGCATTTGAAATGCTAACATCACATCAAATCAGAAGAAGTGGATGATCAGGAAGCCATATCGCTGCCACAGCTTGGAGTACCTCACATGTATAGATTGCTTGAAACTCAGACATCACATCCAAGATGTCAGGCACAGGCTCGAATCACTTGATGCCTGTATGTGTTGACAGTGTTTTATAGTATAATATGCCTAGATAGCCTGAATTAGAAAAAAGCAAAAGCGGCTATAATGGTGTTGGTGTGATGCTTCACGTACCATTGAGACAGTGAAATACAATCTGTGAAGTCCAGTGTGAATAATATATTCATTTGTTTGAAGGGTTAACAGAGGCCAAAACACTGTGCAGTAGTTTATAATAGTGTGACAAAAGGTTTTTTTAAAAAAGTAAACTTCTCTGCAGACGATGATGTATTTTTTTTTCTTGCTAGAGCCTTTGTGTAAGAACCCCTGCACAGCAAAAGAATGAATTGAAACTAATTGCGAAGATTAGACTGTAGTAGCAGTGTCAAGCTAAATTTGGTTTAAGATTCAAATTCATTCCATCAGGCATTAGTTCGTCATCTTTTGATCTTATAGTCTGATTTTCAACTGCCCCTAACCTCTAGGTGCAGGTGTCACGACCTTGTATACAAATATTTTTGTACACACTTGAGTGCACTGTGTCATCTGTCCACAGTTTGTTTTATAGTTTCCCTGCACATGTGTAACATGTAGCAAAGCAACAGAGAACATCTGGTCTCTGGTCACACTGCAACCTTTATTCTCTGAGTGAAGAGACTATCTGGTGATGTGAAAAGCTAATCACAAACCACTAACTATACAACAGGGGGAAACTGAGGGAGGCAGGGGATAATTTCTTTCTTAATTTAACACCAAACAACCTGTTACAAGGCATCTGCAGGGAGTCAGCTCTGTCTTTGAGGATCACCAATGCTGATGTGACCTTTTCCACCACGTGAGAGAATCAGTGATCTGACAATCTGAAGGAGAAACAGGTGGTGCTCAGCAGACTGCTGGCTCAAATTCACATTCAAGGACTTCTCATGACTCTATCCTGCAGTCTGCATCTTCATAACCAGGGGTTCAGCCAAAACATTATCAAAACAAATCAAACCAAATGTCTGATTTTTTGCTCACACTGGAAAATGTATTGATACAATACTGAATGCACCCCTGCAAATGACATGGTCTCACTTTATGTCTTCTCATTGCAAATCATTGAATTATAGGTGAAATCATTTAGACTGACTGATATGTTTCATATTATGCCAGATGATTAACTGCTACAATGTAGTTACACAAATTGGCATTTGACAAAAGCCTCCATACATGCAGAAAATAAATCTTTAGCTTTGTGCATCAACAGAAAATGAAACTTTGAAAAATGTTCAAAAAATCAATAAAACTGTAAATAAATCAAGCACATATGATACAGAGCTTCAAAAAGGGGTAATGTGCTGCCGCTACAGGTTGTGCCTTTAAATATTCAAATATTATGGAAATATAATAAAATCTGAATACCAAATAAGATTGTTTTATCTTCTACCTCTTCTGACACCCCACACAGAGGTCCTCAGGACTGTGTTTTTGTAAAGTCCATTTTGTACTGACCCTTCATAAAATTGCAGCTTGCATCATTAAGAGGAAGCACTTAACACAGAGCACTTTGATGTAGTGGTAATGTAATTGCTAATTTAATTTAATTGTCTCTGTACATGCAGTTAGTTAATTGCAGCTGGACCATTTGCGTGATAAGCTCCACGGGGCTACAGAAAACGTCAGCCATAAAAAGCATAAAAGCTATTAACATCAGTAAACAGGTTTCCATCAGCACCATTACACAATATAATCAATAAACTGGGAAAATGCAGCACACAGACACTTATGACGGGCATTTAGATTCCTTGCCAATTTAATGAAAATAAATAAATAAAGAAGTCACATGTGGGTGAAATTTGGCCACTGAAACAACATTTACTCTATCATGGGCCATGAGAGCTCTCCACTGAAACCCTTGATGATATTTAAAACAATAACAATTAATTAGTGTCCCCAGATTAGAATTACTCTGTAGGTGACTAAAACATTATTTAAGCAACCAGAACTGCTGACTCAACTGATTCTCAGTAGTTTTCAACTGAAAAGTTGGACACCCACAGAATTAAACTGAAGTGTGACTGGACATATGTAGATGATAATGGCTGAAGGTGTTGAAAATACACATGCTACTGGGAATTCTGGGCTTTTGACCAGACATATCAGTTTGGTAACTGTAAAAAATGAATTCAAAGAGGTTAAAAAGATGTTGAAAAAGAAATCCATTCCCTAGTTACTCTGCCACCTCTCCAATCCTGATTTCAGAGGGGTGTGGAGGAGGAGGAGGAGGAGGAGGTTTCAGATGCTGTTTGACTTTCCAAAAAGCACTTTTGTTGGAATACACTGGCACCTTTAGACTCCTTGAAAATAGCCCCTCATTTTCAATCTCACCAGTGCAACCTTTACTGAAACTGCAAGGGTGATGTTACCAATTACGTTTTTTCTCCATCAGTGGTCAAAATGGAAACTGGAGCAGAAGAGAAGGAGCCAGTGAGTAGCTAAGAACCCTGATGAGGTGAAAATGAAAGGGTGTGCTGAGGTCATGCAGACTTGATATTAGTTGATGTCTTTGTTAGACAGGGAGGAAAATTATCCTACAGCAACAATCAGAAGCCACAGGTTTGCCTGAATGAGTGTAGGCAATAGCCCCAGGTCAAACAGGGTTCACCTCCGCTTTTGTCAGCTATTCTGTGAGCATGAAAGAGCTTGGCCACAAACAGATAGGTGTGAAGATGTGTGGGGATCTAATTTTGAATATAACTGAGAGAAAGATTATTTGGAGCCATTTCATTGTGCACTGAAGGACTGCCTGATTATCGCTCTCTATGTGTTTCAGCATATGTACACAAGCATACACAGTATGTGCCATACTATTCTGAAAATCAATGCTTTAGTATATGGTCTCTTCCCGTGGACAGCCACACACATCAGATTATTGACATTTTGGACCCGCAGTGCAGCAGAAACATGAGACATCAATGTTACTGTCTTTGCTGTAGACAGATCTATAGAAGTACATTTCTGCATCAGTTCATTTATTTTACATCTGGCAACACTGTACTATACTTATGACTACATTCCCATCATCCTTATTTGAGTTAAACTGGCCAAAGATTCTTGCTATTCTAAAGAATGTAAAAATATTTAACAAAGTGAACTGAACTTTACTAATTCTGGCCAAAAACTTTGAGAACTATTCACAATTTAACGAAAGAGCAAGGCTCTTATTTTAGGTGTCATATCACAAAGTGAAATGTTGTAGCTCTCTGGTTTACTGGGTTGCCTTAATTGACTGTCAGTCAAGCTGCTTGCTTGAAATTTCTTCATGAAACATAAAAATGCATTAAATTCCTCTTGTCATTTGTTCCTCTCCATATGGAGCAGAAGATAATTACTACTTTGTGATTACTGCACTGTTGGTGGAACACGGGGGAATTAACTTCATATAACTCATCTCTTTACTTTAAAACAGCTACTTTTATTCAGAATTCCTTTCAGCTTGTGTGGTGACTTTACTTTGGGTAACATTATTTAGTCTCTGTTTCTGTCAACTCAAAAGTCATTATAAATACTTTCACTGTAAGTACATAGATAAAGGTACCTACTGTATTTGAGATGTTAATCAGTCAAAACCAGAGGGGCTGAGAGTCTTGAGAATTAAGTTAAGATTAAGATTGAGAACCACTGCATTAAGAATACCAACTCTTACTTTCTATTACACAAATATGACTATAGCAATTTATTTATTTAGGTCACTTGGGGGCAGTGCAACAAGCTGTAAACAAAACACTGACTTATTATCATTTTATGAAATTAATATGGTGAACATGTTAGCAAACAAATGCCATATCAGTATTCATTTGTAATAATGTTTCTGTGCACCAGATGAATGTAAGTCCAATATTCACTCTCCCTCTAGCTCTGATTTGTTCTCAACCAACTCCTGAGGGAAATATCTGTCTCTTTAGCTGCTAAATGCTAAACTACGTTCACCAGCTACTCGATAACTTTGTCTGTCTGCTGCTTGGTGCTGGGCAGATGGTGTACAATGATGGTCTCTCAGAGCTTTTTTGGCTGCCTGCTGTATCTGAAAATGATGCTGATTAGAGCTGTGAGAGTGAACCAAAACATTAACGTGGCAGGTTGGAAAACCAAAACAACAAGCTGAAAGCTCAGTACGTCTGAGAGGAACTTCAGATGTGGGTGACAATTCTTTGTGGATTTGTGCCCACAAGTAACCCCTTTCAATTTCAGCATACTGATTTGATACATTTTTAGTATAAACGTATTGAATATCGCAACTTTTCAGTTAAAAGTCATAAAGACAGATTTACAACTTCTTAATCCATACAGTGCTTGCACCAGGCTCCAGTGCCGGTAGATTCAAAACAAAAAGACTTTCTGCATTCTGAGTAAAATTAGGCTAATTCACATGCAAACCTGTGTCACAGGACCACACATTGGAATTTTCACAATTAACTTGGAAGAAATCCATCCACAGACTCGCTGTATACACTTGAGATAATGAGTTGTGTGAGCTTGGTTGCATCTGGGGAATTGTACACGTCCCTGTTTTTAATTGAAATGCTCTCTACTCTGCAATCTCCATACCCAAGGGAAGTCTTTTTGCAGGATAATATCCCAAAAAGTCTCACCCATTTAAAAGAAAATGCCAGGAAATGCTGATTAAGGGTGTAAGGCTAACCAGGCTGCATATTCATAGTTTCTCTTGTCATTTTCTAAGGTTATGGAGTGAAAGACATTAAGACATTACAACAAATAACAGGTGATTTTATGGGGTACAGTGGACAAAGTCTGAGTTCCCTGTGATGTGAACCACCCTGTGTTGACAAAATGATTATTTAACACAGAGATAGCATATATATTAAAACAAGCATGGAGCTACCATTTTTCTTTATTTAGAGTCCGTTCTGGTGTCACTATCTATGCAATGTTTATTCACACCAACAGTAATTTCGAGATCTGAAAGCTGTGAATATCACATGGTAGCAAGTCATTTTTCAAAGCTGTTGGATGAGTGAGAAGAATATCAACAGAGAAATACAGAGGCAACATTATAATGCGAAGGACAAACACTCACACACTCTACACACTTTTACTCTGGTGATATCAATCCATTTCTAACAGTAATTTAGGTGTCATTCGTATTTTATCTCATGAATTGTAATTGTAAGAGGATCTCAGGCACTCTCATGTAATAAAGCAAGATGTTTCCATTCCACATTGGTATTTGAAGAGTTCAATGTGCATTAAGTAATTTATGACTTACCAACCTCCATCAGCAAAGAAGGAAATGCAACAAGGACAGGTCTCTGGCACAGCTTACAGTGGCCTTTAATTACCATAAATAATACATTTCTGTTTTTACAAAAGCAAAAACAAGTCAACTAATTAGGACAGAGCATCAACAACATAACATCTAGTTAAGAGCTTTTAACTAGTATTCAAAATAATAGTGTGCATAGTAAGTGTCTTTCTTTGAATAGTGTGTGTTGGAGGAGAGGTGGAAAATGACTTTTGAAAGGCAGAAATCTGAGCACCTAGCATCGTGTATCCTAAGTCACTGAGTCATTGTGTGGTAGGTGACATAGAGCCTGATCCTGAACTCTTATTTAATGCACTTGACATTTGACTGACGTGCTGTGGCTTGAATGAGCCTTCAATAGCCTTCACCCACACTCGTTTTTAGGGGAAATGGATAGTCCCAAGGGTGATCTACTCCTCCATCCAACAACATTTTTTATTTATTTATTTTTTTTACTTTTGGACAAAGCCACACTGGTTGTTTCCCCCAGTTTCCAGTCTTAATGCTAAGTTGGACTAACCGGCTGCTGGTAGTAGCTTCATATTTACAGTACAGACTTGAGAGTGGTATCACTCTCATCGAACTCTAAGCAAGAAAGTGAATTAACGAATTCCCCAAGATGTCGAGCCATTTCTTCAAAAATTGTGGGTTTTCATCCACTCTTGCTGTAAACATTTCCTCATTGATGACTTTCTGTGGATATCTGCTTTTAAAAACAGTATCTACATTTTTCCCAGTCGGTTGATATCTCACACTGGATAGAAACATCACTATGCTTGCCTCCTCCTTTCCCTCCCTCTCAAGTATTGTGTGATGATGAGTGATGATTGAAAGCGTTAGGAACTGAGGACTCCTTCCTCCATCGAGAGGCTAGATGTGAGCCACTCCCCATGGCCCATCACTTCATTTCATGCCTTCTTTTCCTGCCTCTCCTCCTCATACATCCATAAAATGGAGGATGTTGATGGAGAGATAGATGGGTGCAGAGGCCCTTTTAAGTGTGCCTGTCAAAAGCTAATTCCATCCAGTAGCTGCCCTTCGTCTTTGATATGCCTGCCGATTTGCTGCTGTGGCCAAATCAGTGCGTGCTAGTACTCTTCAAATACTTGGGCTTTGTCAGATCATTTCAAGTTTTCAGCCCAAGTCTGAGACATCCGTCAGAGGCAATTACGTGAACAGATTAACTAATGCATGATAATGGATGGGATGAGCCAATCTGTGCTTGTGTGACTGTATTTCCTGGTGATGATACTGTCCACTGAGAGAGCTTTTGATGCTTCCCCATAAAATCCAATTGTCTTGAATAGCAGAGGGATGTGAAATCCACAATTCATCTGGAATGCTCTTAATTACCTTGTCAAAATAAACTCAAATTAAGGTGGGAGTATCTGCAGTCAGTCTTGAAAGAGGTTTTTAATGAAGTTTATGATTCACATGGATAATAGGCAAGCTGACAAGGTCTGTCTAATTACTTATCCCCCTGGCCCTGAACACCAATCCATATACCTCAGTAACTCTCTGAGGTACACAGATTCTCACAAAGTCATGTCATCTTTCCAAACCCATTCAGGCTGAGAAGTATGCCACATGTCATTGTTAAATGGTATGCAATAAAGTATGTTTTCCAAACACACAATCTGTTGGAGGTGTAAATTACAGATGCAGCCTGGATCCGCAGGACCTGAAGTAACAACAAGACAATATAAGTCTTGAATTATATATGCATAGAACGTAACAGTGCATAAATGCAAACCATGAACATGTTTTATAATGTCAGCTGATTGAATGCAAACCCCCTCGGTAAATTCCACAAAAACACAAAGCATATGCAGAGCTGTTCTGCTTTGCCATATGTCAGCAGTAAGTCTTTCAATAGCAGCAGTAATTCCTCTGAAACAATACCTGATCTGAGTCTTGTACACAGAACCTTAACAGCTGCATCTATTCTTACTTGTCTCTCTTCCCTGGGATGGATGCAGACTGGAATATACAGTAATGAAGCATGGAGTAAGTAAACCTGAGTCCATTAAGCCCTAAAGGATTGATTCAGCCACTAAATAATGCAGGCATTGAAAAAGACAAATGCCCAATCAATATACAATGCTATTGTTACCTATACACAGGCTTTATTGATGGAGAGTAGATGGTTCCTCCCATGTTGTAGCCTGACAGTGTTGTGAGAGGATGAATTAGTCATGTACCCAGGATGGGTTGAGCAAACAGAGCAGGGTTGCAGTTAAGGCTGCCTCAGGCAAGCCCGAGAACAAGCGCAATTTAGACAAACCTAAGACTGACAACAAACAAGCTCTGGACCAAGTCAGGACCAAGATTGCCAAAAAGTCCTCTCCCAAGTCAAGTGCAACCTGGAACAGGCATTTCACCAGTAACCTTTAAATTGTGTTTCCTTATTTTGAGATGACAGAAAAACTGTTGAAACCACACTTAAAATTATCCCAGACCCAAGCACTACAGCCCTGTAGAAGATGAACTTCCCACAGTGGTTATATGTATATGCAGAGGTCAATAAATGATCCTGTATTGTACTGTTGTTTGATGCTGTGTGTGTTGCCTGGACCATAAGCTGCTACAGCATTCCTCATTATGGCATTTATCCAATAATTCTCCACATTTATCTGTTTCCATTTGCTAAAGTGTAATATCACAGTTCCTCAGAGGCCTCAGATTTGTTCTCATCTTCGGAATGACTCAGTTTGTTGGAAAGGACTCACATATGGTGAGCGCCCACTGTCATTTGTTGCTTGATGGACATGGGCACGCTGGTGATTTTGAAGCTGCCAGAATGGCTGGTGTCCACAGATGGCTGGGGCTTAATGCCGCCTCATAACGACGTTCCTACCCTTTTTTCAAGGTGACTGCTTTCACTGTGGAGGGCAGGAGGAGGTGGCTGAGGCAAGCACGACAGAGGAGCAACTTGATGAATCTAACAGCCTTCTGCTCATCATTAGTGAATACACAGACTGTATGAAGATGATTTTAGAGGTGTGAAAGACGCCAAAGTGTAGCAAGATGAATTGGTTGAGGTTGAGAGATATTTATCTTTGAAATATCAAAACAATATTTATTCTAGAGTGTATGTGGCTTTGCATGCCCATGCTGTTTAATATGAGTCTGTCACAGTCACTGTCATAACCCACAGATCAGACCAAAATGAAGGAAACAAAAACACAACTTCAAAAAAAAATTCCCAAAATTACAGCCTGCATTTTTAGAGAGTGCACTTTTTTCAGCTTTCATGAAATTGGAATACACAATGTTGTTTAGGCACAACAATCCTTTTCACAATCATTAATAGCTTGCTTAATCCTAGCATTCAGTATCAGAAATATTTTATTTTAGGTTGCAGTATAACCTCCTATCTCAATAGTGAAATATACTATATAGATATTGATATGATAATAATGCAATATTGTAACTGTATATTCTACAAACCAACACATCTGGAGTGTGGCAGCTCCCTTTGAATCAATTTGTATCTACAAATCCAGATGGCTTGTGGGGTTAATCAACTGTGTTTAAGTGTCCAGGTTTCATATGTGTATCGGTGGGGCAGATGTTCCCAGAATAAACTAAAAGCAACATCTGACTTTCTCTACCAACTGCTTTGAAGCAGCACCTGTTATTGTGCCTCCTGAAATAATGCTTACTGACTCAACCTAAGTTCACTATTTTTTTTTTCTTTTTTTCTTTCCATGATACAAAGTTACCATCTGGAAAAAATGGATTAACTGTGATATGAGTAGTAGGTGGTATTTGATACAGCATACTGTAAGGCCCTTGGGTTTATTGTCTGCCTGACTGGTAATTGATGGATCCTAGTCAACAGATAATTCATAAAGCTTTTATTAGGTTGCTACAGTTAAACAGCTATCGACAGTAACTAACCATATTGAATGTTATTTCTTTCCAAATGATTTGGAAAGCTTTTCCATTTCCAGTCAATTTGGTGGATCTGGGAGATGTAAACAGGTGGTATAATGTTGCCATAGAGGTCCTGCTTGCAGTGTAGGTATAGATGAAAAGACAAATATCACTGGAGTATTTTGATAGTGAGACTTAAAAGCTTGATGTTCCTCAGGAAAGTTCTGAAGTTACAAGAAGTGCCTTTTTTCTATGATTTCTAGGCAGTTTTATGGACATGTATTTGCTATAGGCATCTGATAGAAGGACATCCTCAGAAAGCTTGAGGAGTCACACTAAATCTAAAAAATATGTGTGTCATATCTGTGCGGTCAGATATGACTGAGTTATAACCTTGATATTTGTGGCACATATCAGCTGTGGCAATTGGGCACTACGACTTTTTAAGTACCTTAACTGACAGCATAAGTAGTGTGTCACAGCCACTGCAGCTCCAATCTTTGACTATGTTACTCAGTAACTGCACCTGTACCTTTTGACTCAGACTGTGTCCCACTGTGGAGGCACCTCTGATAGTTTGAAAAGCTCTGTTTAATAGCCACTGAATTATGTATTTTGGTATATTTTTTTTGTCATTTAATACAAAAAAAAAAAGAAAATTCAAATCTAAACCCCAAATAATACATATACTCAACGGTTGTACTGTCATCGCACTGTAATAACTCTGCTCGGGATGCAGAGGGAACCAAGTGAAGTGTAATTATGTCCCACTCCTGTCTAGCTGCTGGAACTGCTAGAGTTTAATTAGCTCCATTCTCCTCACTACAGAGAGATTATGACCAGATGCCTTGAGGCCCAGCCCAGGTGGTTATTGAGACGGGACTTCAAAGAAGGGGAGAAAAAAAAAACAACATAGAATAATTTTTTGGTTCATTACTTCTGAAAGGAGTTCCTGGTGAGTTTAATAAATGTCATCGAGACAAGCCGGGCCACCCCATGAGATCACATTTGAGTCTCTTGGACTGATTGATTGGACTGTTATGAAAATGAGACAGATTTCATAAAGCAGCTTGGATGGTTTCCTGATGGCAAAGTGAGCACATGGGCATATTGTGTGGGTAAACCCATGAAGACTCAGATTAGCCTTTTTTTTGGCAGAAAAGAGGTTACCATCATGTTTTGGCTGACAGAAATGTTTATTAACCGAATCAGTGCACGTAACAGAAAGTTGTGCCAAACTGAAGTACTCTAAATTAGGATTAAAGGGAAAAGGCAGAAATCAGTGTGGTGATTTTCATTTTTATTAGTGCATAGGGTTAGACATACATATTAAGGCCCTTCAATCATTTGTTGAAGTGTGGCAAAAAATCTTTTCTACCCTCCAAGTACACCATGTACCAGGTCTGCGCTGGTACTCATGCTGCTTCCAGGAAATAGTCACAGCCTCCCACTCTGACTAACTAACAAAAACTCTTGCCCTCTCCTGCCTCAGAATGGAAATAATACTGTTACAAACTTGCCTGAGTACTGTGTGACAAAGTTTAGCTTGCTCTAAGCAGTGTGGGTGGTAAATGACTGATACAGGTTTTCCCCCCAGGGGCCTACCGCAGCTGAGAACGTTCAGTACTACAAACGTAACTGCAGAGTTTGGTGAGACTCCCTGCTGCAGTTTGGTTGATTGTTAGACTACATACAGAGCGTGTCGGAATGAATAACTGTTTTGCACATTGATTCAAATACTTTAATCTTGTCTAATTAATTTCTTATTTCTGTTACTGTCATGATACAACATTCAAATGATTTAATAGATTTTTGTTTACTTCTGGAAAAATAATACATATGTAGCATAAAGACAATTATCACCACTTAACTCGTATTTTATCGGCTTTATGTAGTTTACAAATTAATATTTTTAAAGAATAATGTTTAAATGTTTTCGGTTTTTGCACATTGCCTTTATGTCTTCACTTAAACATGGTAGGTATCCCTGCTTCAGAGAGAGAGTTTTTATAATGGTCTTACTATGGTTGTTTCATCAAGGAAATTGTTTACTTTATTACAGAATATTAGAGGATATTAAATATAGTATAAACAATAGCCACTTCTAGCAATTTGTGTGAATGTAATTGTAATATATCACTGTGTCCATTTAAAAATAAAATCAGTCAAATCCCAGCTATCTATGGCAATCTATATGAGCTGTTAACTTTGCAAAAGTTTAAAGAGAAATAAAAATATGTACATCCTAGCCTCCTTTCTGCTTACAAAAGAGGCCAGCTCTTTGGATCCTGGCAGCCTTTTTACCCAGAGAAAGCTGTAGAAGCCACAACTCACAGAAAATTCTAAATACACCATAACCTTTCTGTGTGAACCCTGCCTTTCATCAACCCCCTGTAGTCAGATGGTACAGGGCAGCCTCAGCTATTGTGAGCTGCCCTGGCTAATTGTTAAACATGTTCTTGTCAATCAAGCCTATACCAAATGGCAACTCCTCAGCCCGAGCTACAATGAGATCCCTGAGCCACAGTAGCCTTAGAGGAGTAATTGCCGTCCACTCGCCAGAAGCCCATCTCCATTCCATTAGCAGTTGTGCAATATGAATGACTGGAGCTGGTTGTTGACTGCAGACCCATTCAAGCTTGTGCATGTGCTGAATGGCTCCTTTTTCTGTGGCATGTGTTTCATTTCCACATGGACTGGCCAAACAGGAGGAGAGGTAATTGCATTTGTGATGGCATTGTGTTCGCAGATAGAGAGGCAGATTCTCTTCACTTCATGAATCAAAAAGATACAGTAAATATTCACAGCGAGAGGAGACAAAGTCAATGAGGAATGTGCATGTGTGTGTGAATGAGAGCCAAAAGAAGTTCACTGTTACGCTATATCACACAGTTCAATAGAGTTGTTCTAACCTTATTTAGCTGCTGTAGCTGAATTGATCGTCCCCCATGAACCTCGTCTAACTCAGTTGCATGGTTTGTTAGGTACATATAAGCAGCGCTACTGAATGAGAAAACACTGTGTAACCTTGGGGGAGGCAGTTGGTGGTTGGCACATAATACATAATGCTGACTTATCACTCTATGATAATGGCAAAAGAACCAGCAGATAAAGACACAAGAAGCTAGATGATCTTGTCATTATTTTCGATTGCAAAGAAAAACATGCTATTGATGTTGGGAGGAAGCCACTCTATATGGAATAATGAGAGGCTCCGAAATGGTCATCAACAACTATAAACGACTCTGGCTTCAATAAAGCACTGCAGCAATCTGTAAATCAAGATCCATTCACCAGCCTTCGTTCAAGTGCTTTTTCAAAGGCGGCCGACACTTCAGAGGTGTCGTTGAAGCCATCTCGAGATTTTGAAATGGATGTGGGGACGACATTAAATGAAGGAGTGGGATCTTTCAAGCATTTCTCATTCCAATAAGCCCAAGGAGTGCGTTTAGATTTAGAATGGTTCCACTCGGCTGGAGAGAAACATTTTCTGAATTTAAACGCTAACCAATTCTTCAGCAAGCCCCTCGCTCACATGAAGCGTTAAATTCAACTCAAAGCAGCAGCAAAAGAGATTTACATTTTCTGTATACAGGCTTTAGAGCCTTTGGGTTGGCTGAAGATTTTGCATCAACCGGATTTTTTTTCTCCCCACTCCCATCTAAGAAACTTTGCAAAGTTTAATCATTGCTTCTGTTGACGCCCCTGGGTTTTGTATCTTAAGCTGTATCCCTCTGGCTGGGAAACACAAGAAAATTTCATCATAAGCTGCTCCAAAGTCTGACTATAGATTTCACAAATCATTCCAACCAGGACTGTTCATCTAAATATTACCCCCTCAAATACAGGATTTGTAATTATGGCTTTTTGTGTGGCCTTCCTGGTGTACCACCGCACACAGAGCCCTGCAGCTTTGAAGGAATACCTCATTATAAAACAGCTTTTCTTACAGCAATCTCATCTTCTGCTTAACACAGTGAGTTTAAATTCCGTTTCTAAAAGGAAAAAAAGTCTACATTTCAAGTTATCTATCAAAGGTCCCTTCTAATTTGAATTCATTTTAACAGCTGCATGGGTAATAATCTGTGGTCCTTACCCGCATGCCCAGCTCAATGTTCTCGCCTCCGTAGACCTCCATGCCAGGATCCAGCAGACCAATTTCACCAAAGTATTCCCGATCTACCACAAATGAGCAGCCGATCATAGCTGGAGTTCTGGAAGAGCAGAGAGAGACAGCATCTTTTGTATATTGTAATTCAACCACTAAACATTTAAATACCCACAGAGAGTGGTACAATATTGAATGCAATCATGGTTTCTGAATCAGCTTGGTAAAATACATCAAGCATTAGTTTCAGTGTTTTCATAGTAAAGTGCTCATAGTTTTAGTTTTGTTTTTTTGTTTTTTGATTTATAACCTCGGAATGGTATATTTATGCACTGAGAAGTTTGACTTATGGTAAAATGAAGCATCTTTTAACCAACCAAAAAGCTCATTTACTGGAGATAAAATGTGATTTAGAGTTTGCTGAAAATGTGGTTAATGCATACGTGTAACACAGGGAGACTCTTGTCTGTTTCAGTTGCTTTAGAGTGGACTGCACAGTTTTACACAAGATTAAGCTATAGCCCATATGGTGAAGAGATGACGAGGAAACAATCTGCTGCAGTGAACAACTTCTCAGTATTCTTTTGTGCGTTCCATTGAGACCTGAGTGACAGCATTGAAATGTTAGAATGATGAATGAATTAAAACAATAGAAATTTATCATCAGCCCTAGTTGAATCTAAAATTCAGCCACTATAACTGAAACAGAGCTGTCTGGGTTTATCAGCCCTTTTTTGTTTGTTTGTTTGCTGAAAACAGGTGCCTGTTGCCGCTTGAGACAAGGTTGATGAAAGTAATGAGAATTAAAAAAAAAAAAGTTTTGGGTTGTAAAACCAAATACCATCAGATTAAAGATGATAAAATGCTCTGTGTAGGGAACTGCAGCATCGGGGTTACAGTAATTCTCATCACTATGATATAATATTTAGATAACATGAAAATACTACAGAATATAAAAGAAAATGGCCATATCCCCCTCCCTGCCAAGTACAACAATACAGAATGGCATTTTAACAGTAAATGTCAAATAGCCCTGTGCTTAACACAGATGTTCCAGTAGAAGGACCTAAAAATACTTTTAAAACTAGCAACTCAAAAACTACCCAAGCCCAGCTGATACAGCAAGAGAGTGCTTACTTTCCACCTTTACTAAAAGAAATGGTCCCACTTTAGCTGCTGTCCCCCCAGGGCTGCTTTTCAGTACTATTATCTGTCAGGTCCTAAGTGCTCTGGGACAAAGCCCCACAGAAAGCATTACATTCATACAGAGTACTGAGCTCTGCTTTTTTTTTTCTTTTAAGTGACCAATGAGTAGCTTTATTCTTCTTTCTAAAATGATGCCCGGGTTAACCTCATACACACAGAGAGAGAGAGAGAGAGGGAGAGAGGGAGAGAGAGAAGAGGGAGATGTGTGTCTGCCACTTCAGTTTGAGAGACATGGCAGTAGGAAGTACTATTAAGTGGGAGGTGCATTATGATTCATTGACTCTGTATTAAAAGAGTGCACTGAGCCGTACAGGGTGTGAGCCAACAAGAAAGGTGCGTTTAGGTTTAGACCCCATATAAAACACTGTCTGGACCATCACCACCACCATGTTACATCGAAAAATCCTGGATCAGCAGCAAAGTAAAACTGATGCAGAGATGGATATAAACCCGCTTGAACCATTCATTTCCAGGAAAGCTTTCCTCACCATTTCTGCTGACATAAATCTTTATGGCTTGACATTGATAATGTGTCATATGAGAAGTGTCAAAATGAGTTGCTCAAAACAGGACATTTAGAAAAACAATAGTGTAGTATGAGTGACTTTTATTAGCTTGTCTTAGATTTTTGCTTCATGGTAATTTCTGGTTCTAAGTTTAACACTCCTTATAATAGCAATTTAGTTGCACTGTCTCACCCATATCATTTTCTGACATCCAACAATTTGTAGTCTTTAATATCAATACTAACTACTCTAAATACCTTTGTTCCACACTGTATGTAGCTTAAAAAGTATCTTAAAATTATCAGCACTTGCTGACTTCTATACCCTTATTGCTTGATGTGGTCTCATGCAGTCTTGTTTAAATTATAAGCCTGTGTCAGGAAGACTCTCAAGTGCCATTATTTGCACAGGCTGTGCAGATAAAAAAAGACAGACACAGCACACATTCAGCCTCGTTCACCTCATCCTTCCTCCTCTCTTGACAAGTGACCTACCTTGCTTGTCTGCAAACTTTGTGCAGCTCCCTTTGAGTGTTCCCTCTAGAAAAAAGCTTCCTGGAAAAGTAAATACTGTTTCTGTGTTTAAGTACAGACTCAGCACCTCAAGTCAGATGCATGTGATGATGAAGCTAAAACCTCTAGCTGACCACATTTGTAATGTTGGAATTCTTTTCAACACAAGATGCAGTATAATCCTGTGAAAGTAACATCCTTGCATTGGTAGTAGTAACATTTGGAGTTTTAGTGGGTGATGTTTCGGTAATGTTTGGTAGGAAAAGAAAAGATTAAATTACAGCATAAAGTTAGGAGCCACTCTCATTTGTCTGGTGTGCAATGTGATCAAACATAAAATATTAAACATTAAAAAGTAATTCCCTGACTGCAGCCAATTAACTGATGCCAATTATATTACAGCCAGTTGTGCCTCCAAAAATGCAGAAAACAGAGAGACTAAATACTATACGGGTCTGATTCCTGACAATTTTACAGCAATAAACATAACAATTTCTCCATCGACACAAACAAGAACTTTCAGTAGATTCTGATGCAGTGTAGCCACAGTTTCTACTCTGTGTGACCCTGCCATCAGTTTTGTATGAAATACGATGCAGTCTCCAGAGGCTTTTTTGTAATATTTTGTAAGTGGGAATGACACACTGAGCTATTGTTCTCTTTCTGTCACTTTTTCTCAGTTGAACTGTTCTGGCTTTTTGTACTTATATGCACACAGACTCACTTCTCTGAGGTTTGTCAAACAGCAACTTAAGAAGTGTGCAAAAAACACAAACACACACGAGAAGAGGAAATTCTAACTCACAAAATAACTCCTGGGTCACATTAGACATCGCAGATTGATGATGGAATCTTCCAGTGGATTTCTCATTTGATGTCAGTAAGTTTAGTTATTTTTAGTATACAGATGGTCAGCCTGCAGGCTCATCCACCCCTAACACCCTTTAACTTTGTCCCTCAAGAATATTTGCTTGCAGTATGCAGTATGAACATCTGATACATGTATGCAATTTGGCAGGATAAAGACTTTCATTTGAGACTGCTTACTTTTCTCCCAGATGAAGACACTGCTGTTGAAACTGTTTTTTTGAATCAGACATCTGGCTTCACTGTGACCGCTCATTTAAAATTGTATGATAGCCCAGATGACACACTAATGACATTTTCACTAAATTAGTTTTCCAAAAATTAAAAAAAGTATTTTTATTTTCTTTAACATATTTGATTCTTACAGGAGTATCTTGAAAATGATGGGTTCACTATCCTCAAGGAATTTACACATCAAAGCCATGAATTATATAAATGCAATAGAACTACTTCACTGGATTTTAATAAAAGCAGGAAATTGCTTGTCTTCTATTTTTCCCATTTTGTGACATATGTGGTTGCTATGCATCCAAAAATCAGTTCTTGACGCGAAAGTCTGTATACTTATTTTAATCATTTATGCATCATCCATTATAATTTAAAGTGAAGCAGAGCCTTCAGTCCTGTTAGACTCTCTTTGAATTAAACTTCCTTCTATCAAAGGTGCTATATGTAAGTTTTGGCTGCCCCTACATGGTTAACATGAGCATTAACAGCTTTTTACTTACCAGTCTAGAGGAACTGATGCAAGATCAGCATTAAACTTCATTCCTTTATGGCATGGAAAGCATCACCAATGTTAACTCTTGTTTGCTTCTATCTCTATCACTTCCTCTACTGAAGTTAGCATGCCAACTAATTAGCCCCAGCCCATCCTGCTCCATAATACCACTTTGCGATAGTGAGTCACTGTAGCGTCCAGTATGCAATCAATCCAGCATGAAGAAGTAACATTGCCCAGAGGGCGTATTCTAACTTTTTGTTTTGCAAATGCAGTCAAGTGTGAAGTAAACAGTTGTTAATGCTAACATTAGATATGTTGCGAAAACAACATAGAGAGCAAAAAGACATATAGCACCTTTAAGGGAAAGCTTATACTCACTTTTGTTCACCCTGCTTCATTTACACATACTGTACTTAAATCCATTCACATCTGTGTGATCTTCTTCAACTACCTGCCTCAGCAAGATGCTTAATAATGCCACAATAATAAGTGAATGGAGTACTATACAAAAGAGGAATGCTGTTTATTTATGTGTGATGCTCAAACTGTCTTTTTAAAAGGGTGATTTAAACTGCGTCTCTTAAGTGACAACAGATTCCAATCTCACAAAATAATATATACTTTTAAATGCAAGCCATCCTTAGCAACCATTTCCACGTAAGAAGCAACTATTTGCATAGATTTTGGTTGACGATTTCAGGTTTCAAAGTCACTCTATTTCCATTTGCACTACCCTCCTATTCTGTACTTTCAATAATTGCTGCAGTTGCCCAAGAAAACCTCTTTTTTTCAGGGCTCTATAATGGTTGCAATCCCCTGTACTCTCAGAATGTGGGAGTTTTGTGCCTTCTTGTATCCTTTTACTCTCTTTGTTGTTGAATATGTCCAAACAGCCAGAAAAGGCTTTAAGACTGAGCTCTGAATGGCCACAGAGCCTCTGTTGTTGATGGGCAAAAACCTTGAGGAAATAAGTGGGAGAATGATTTCCAATAGAAATCCGCACAGCCGCCACACTTCAGCCGACCCTTGGGGCGATCGGTCCATTTGCAGCAAAGTGTCAACAGGGAAACACAAACCAGCTCTGCAGTGTCTGCTCCCTTATCTTTCTTCTATCTTAAGTCCAGCAGTTGATACTCAATAATACATGATTTTTGTGGAGTTTTCGATAAGTCATCCAATATTTAGGCCCCCAAACTGTCACCACATTGTTTGTTTGCATGAGACACCATGTAAAAAATTAAGCTGTTATTGCTTTGCCTATGCTAGACCAAAGCAAGGTAATGAAACTCTGGTTTGGAATTCAGTTTTTGTTGCCCTTGGCCAAAGTATATTTGAATGTTTTAGCTTATAGTAGTTTAGGATATTAGAAGACATTCTGGCAGTCAGCATCAGTATGTTTCATATTTGAAGCTTGGCAAAAATGCAGCAACCGAGGCTTTAAGTAATACAAATCAACAAATCTACCTTATTCTGATTGCAGCAACTGTTCACTTTGCCAATGGGGTTAGAATCAACTGACAGAGTTTCCATCTATCTCAAAGAATTGACCAAAAATACTGCAGACCTCTGAACACCCCCCAGAAAGTGTGCTCCCTCAGATCCTCAGGGCAGACTCATCCCCTTCCGATGTGTAATTTTAATACTAAAGTTGATCAGGCTTTTGGCTCTAGAACATCCTGGCAGAGGAGCCACAGTAGCTACTTTACTTATGTGATTGCTTTTACTTTTTTTTTTTTTTTTTTTGCTATGACTCTTCATACTCTCTATGCTTGTCCTTGATCTTGTGGTATGTGTTTTGTACTTGTCTTAATTAATCTCAGTGTGATGTTGGCTTTTTGATTGTTAAAGAGTGTTTAGAAGTCTGATTAAGAGGGTTACTCAAATGAAGTTCATAAAAAGCTTTTATTGAGACATGAGCAAATAACACTGTAGCCCTATTGGCAACTTCCAAATCTCAGTTGTCTCAAACTGCTTTTTTTATGATAGCAGGGTAGATAGATAGATAGACAGAGAAAGCTAATTAAGGCTGGTGGTTTGTTGCTGAGACTGACCTTTGACGCCTTTGAGAAGGACTGATAATGTAGCAATATTTTTGTTCTTATCCATAGTTCCTAAAAATATGCTGAATGCCCTCAGGGTCTTGAAAAGCAAGCTGGCTGTGGGCTGCTGGTCACCTTTGGTTCATCATTTACCTTCTGTAGCCAAGAAAATAATTTTAGGTTGGAATGTTATTTCTTTTTCTATTTAAAAAAACATTCTGGTATGAAACTTTTCATATGCCAGGATGTTTTATCTTCAGGTCTGAAATCAAGATTTTATAGCATTTGAATTGCAGTGGCAATGCACCAAGCGCACAGCAGCTTTTGTAACCCAGCAGTGCCATGAATATGGAGAAGATGAAAACCAATAGCTGAGCTACTTCATGCTGGCTCTGGCTTGACCCCATACTCTTGGATCTTGCACTGGCTCTGGCTTTACGACATGAAAACAAACAACCAGACTTACAGTTCCTCCATCCTAAGCAGCACATGAAATGTTCAACTGGTATCTTTCAATAGTCATAACATGAGATACTCCAGTGATGATATTTCACACATTTTCACAGTGCCATTTGTTTCCTTGCATGTCCCACTGAGACAGTGCATTTATGCATTTTATCACAGGGACCCTGTGCCTGGTAGACGGTTACAGTGTTTTGTTCAAGGACAATTTAATAGGCATGACCCCATTTGCTATGTGCATACTGTGAGACCTATTGTTTTTTTTTTGTTGTTTGTTTTGTTTTGTTTTGTTTTGTTTTGTTTTGTTTTGTTTTTGGCTTTTATTTTGCTCATATTTATTCTAGACTAAAACCCAGTCAAAGGCGCTGAATGTTGAAGAATATCAATAAAAGATATCACATCTATTTTTGCAACTACACATCTCTTGCTGGTTTTAAACATTTTCCAGTTACTGCTGTCTGCTTTTCTCTCTGTTGTTGTGCCTTCATGTTCACGCAGGCTCGGCCATGCTGCCGTGGCAACAAAATCATGGTAATCTTCTCTGTCAAATGATGTAAGATCTTCCTATTGTTAAGGCAGAGCTGACCACCTCTGATTTAAGCCTTCAAAGAGAAAATGGTGATGGGCTGCTTGCCTCAGGATCTGATACTATATCTCACTAACTCTTGGTCTTGTACTATTTACAGCGATTAAAACAGCTATTCCTGGGATTTACCCATTGACTGTTTTAGCAGAAAATCAGTGATGCTCTGATTAAAGGACCTTAAGATGTGTGTTTTATTCCTAATTTTCTATGTTTTTAAAGGACTAACTCATCATAATTTAATAAGATGCCCCCATGTTTTCTTATTGTCTTCTGCTGCTTTGCTGTTAAACCTTTTTCAGTTAATCTGTTGTTGTCTTAAAAGATTCAGTATGAATCAGTTTTACTTTGACACAGAACTCAATACCTCCCGCACAAATGTTTCACATTAAAAGGTATTCAAATTATAAGCTCAAAGTGTATAATTCCTCTCTACATATTCTGTTGGACTTTTTATATGAAACATCCACAAGTGTTAAGTTACATACAGACAGTAGCAGCAAAAGTGATGGGACTTGATTGATGATTTAGGTATTTCAGCAAAAAAAAAAAAAAAAAAAAAAATCACTGAAATTAGTCCTCAGGAAATCATACAGATTTTTTTGTTTGTTTGTTTTGTTTTGTTTTTAGCCTGTATCTTACCAGATTTTCCTTGCATCTATCTGGTTGCTATTTTATAGATAGATATTTTATACCAAATATACTGTAACCAGAAGGTCTAACCGCATTTGTGGTCTCGATTTGTTGGTCTCAGTCACAGAACTGTTAGAGGTGAAGTGAAATGTTTTAATATTAAGCTGATGTACACAGATTATACATTAAATTTAACTACATGGATTTTATAGTTTGTGTTACTGTAGTTTGCCCTGGCCAAACAGATGTTGATTGGAATATAGGATCATTTCCATGCAACACAATTATTCCTGTGCTGTTTTTCAGTCTATTAAAATCCAATGATTTTACCAAGGACACACATAACCAATTTTATACAGAGACATGCTACAAGCCAGTGCTTTTCTTCAAACGGTGGTGATGTAATGGAATGCTCTGCTCATATTCAGTACACAATTATACTAATGACACCGCGTGGCCGTGGCCTCATGATCCTGCATCAAAATGAAGATATTCATCATGGTAATTAGACAGCTTTCTACAGGGAGGCTTTATATTTGTGTGTTTGGGTGACACACTGGACTACAGAGCACCTTAGTTTGATTGTTCCACACATGAATAAGTCATATCCCAGAGCTATCCATATTTCATCACATCCTCCACATCCAAACATCCTCATCTATAATGAACGCGGTTCACCAACTGAGGCCCTCACCTGATAGGGGCTGTTTCATCGCCCTTGTCCAGCCACTCCTGCGGCGGGATGATGTACATACACCACAGCCCCCAGTTGTAGCCATGGGCAGCATTGGCGTACTGCTGCACCTCAAATGTGTTGTACTTTATGTTGTCTATGGCAGGCAGGATGATGCGGGTGTGGTCCTCCTTCATTCGAGTCAGAATAGGTTCAGCCCTTTGGATTAGAAAAGAGACAGGGGTTAAGGCTGGACTCTCTGACTTACGTATGCAGAAGCTTCACAGCACAGTTGCAGAGGTGAAAAAAAGAATGTGAGATGAGAACAGTCTGCTACAGGGCAAATAATAAAGCTGTGCATATTTTCATTCTGCCCTCCAGAGTTTTGAAGTATTAATATTGCAACAATGTTTGAAAAAATATGGTCAAGAATGACCCAACGGATAATGTAACTGAGTGTAAATGTAAGATGAAAACTGTGAATGTGGTTTTACAGAAACTATGTACAGGAAATCAACCAAAATATTTTTAAAAATGTATTAAAGAGAAAGGTATTTTATGTAGATTCTGATTCCACAAAATGATGCCAGGAGCAGCTATGGATGACTGCACACATAGTCTCAAATTTCACTACTCTCACTAGCGCTGCATTTACATGGGTTTTCAGCGATGATGCAGTCTGTCGAATCAGCGTTTATTCAACATTCAAAACGATTGCCAGGATCTGCCTCCCTCCACTTTCTAAGATGCAAAGTTCTTGCGAAATGAATTTTCCACAGAACAACAAACAATATCATATCGTATTTTATATCTACTGCTCATGAAAACGAACTGTCAAAATGTGACACTTATCCAGCTGAGAGACTTGATAAGAGGTAAAACCTGATAAAGCAAAACACATCAGGTAAAAAGAGAGGCTTAGCTCCTGGGAAAGATATCCACTCTTTCTTTTTTTCCCTCTGTGTAAAGGGTTGCATGTTAGTCTCTAAAGCAGCCCTCCTCCACAGTCTTCATCTCATGGCTTTTGCTCAGGGGTTGCTTGGCCAGCACACATTTTTTTAGAGCACATCAAATGGAGAGCAGAGTCCACGTCCACATAACATCTTACAGCTAAGAGTGGATCAGTTAACGGGCCAGTTTAGGAGAAACTCCTCAGAATTATGGGTCTGTCAGTCCTAACATTAATACTTTAATAAAAATGTTTTGTCTTAGTTCATGGACCATTTTAGCACCAGGTCCCGAGCATGTGCAAAGTTAGGGGTAGTCAAGAGGACTCATAAAGTCACAAACAGTTCTAGAGGTGGCTGATGCAAGCAGGCAAGAGCAGCAGAGCTGGTTACAGTATGCAGTGCTTCCTATAGATTAACACCAACCATAAAGAAGCCAGCACTGTGTCCATCACTAGATGATGAATATATTGACAGAAGGCACTGTCTTGTTTCAACAGTCAACACTATCTTCTTTTAAACAGAACAGTAGGAGCAGTTTGGGACAGTCTGTCCCAGCAAAGCCTCAGTCCTACCTCTCACCTTACATCCACACAAGCAAAGTGGTATAACTACACACCTTTTGGGGACTGTATTTTCCACTACTTATAACTGATGTATTTGTTTAAGATGAATACACCAGCACAAGCCAACCCCCTCAACCAGTTATAAGATGCAACATAATCCAAAGCAAAATATCAACCTACCTTTTCTCTTAGCTTCAGAGATCTTTCCATTCCTCACAGTAAAAGATGTTCTAAGTAGTTTTTTGTTAATATGTCTTAAGAGGCAACACTTAGCTACTGAGAGGAACTTTAGTGCCAATTAGGATGACTTACTGGTAAGACAAAATACTCCTCCCTGGTTTTTGGTGCCAGTGTCTCTTAGTCATTGGAATGGTTTTCTGATGATACCACACGCAGCAAGCTCTCTCTGCTATTTAAAGCCTTGGCTAAGGGCAACATGGTGTTGAGATCCATATGGTAGAGAACGAAGCTGAAGTGCCGCTGGCACTGGTTACATTAGTATAATCTTCTTCATGCTGAGAGATGGTCTTCACCATATCTTCAAAGCAACCCTTCATATGCTCAATTCTTCATGTGATATACTTCTAAATTTAAAAAAGAGAATGCAATTATAAAATGATAAATGTATCTCTCAAGAATATTCCCACTCTCCAACTTTCTCTCTATCTCCCCTCCCACTGACTTTCTTTCTCTGTCTTCGCCCTGATTCCTGCCCCGCTTTCCCTCCCCCTCTCTCCCCCATTCTACTTCTCTTCAAAAACTGAAACCCATTTATCTTCCAAAAGCAAAATTACTACTTATCACATGAAGGTAGGGGACAGAGAGAACAGAGGGAACAGATCCAAATTGAACTATATGGGATGATGTCAGTAAAATATGAGGCAGTACTTAGAAAAAGCCATCATTTAATAACGTGAGAGTGTTACAGCTGCCATTCTGAGAGGCAGGTGGATGGCACTTGCTGTCTACTCCAAGTGTGTGTGTAGTGTTTGGGTGTTTTCTTCCTTAGTTTGTGGCTTTGTTGAAGGCCAAAGACGTAGATTAAAAAGGTGGGTAATTATAACCTCCTATAACCTATAATAAAATGCCATTGGCATTGGCCAGATATCCTCACTTGAAAATCAACAATGAACCAACCAGGGATCACTAAAGACCAAAAAGCTGCCTGCAGCGTGCAGCTCATCTCTTGCTATCTAGGTACTTACTGCATATGTCTAACTGAAATTCTACTTTTGCAATTTTTAAATATTTTGCATCTAATTACATATTTACGCTGCAAGAAACCACAAACTTGTTCTTTTGTAATCATAAGCTTGCATGTAATGATGTATTATAGGAACCGGATTTCAAAATGGCACGCATTCACTTTAATGAAAAGTGCCTGCAGAGTGCACAGGCCAAAAGCATTTTTACGCTTCCTGGTTTGCTTTGGTCTTACACATCAACCGCGCCACTACTCAGACCATACACATTACAGTGGAATGACACCACACACTTTAAAATCACTTTTCTAGGCTCTAGTAATATTTAAGCGGTTTAAAAATTCTTCATACAAATATAAACAAATGACTGTGTCTGTAGTACAAGGTGCCCATGTCAAATGTTTAACAACTGCCTTTTTTGTAATGGTGGTCTATGGGGAGAATGTTTTTTGGGCTGAAGGGGATTTTTTTCACTGCAAAGCCGGTGTCATAACAAATTTCACACTAGTTTTTTGAGAGTGAATAGCTTCCGCATTCACCCAGACTACCCTCATCTGTCAAAATGGGAGATGGCTGACTGTGATAACCCAAACATCCATACATTTACTGTCAGTGAAAATACACTCATTTCAACTTCTAGAGTTACACCAGTGTTGCTAGAGAGCACAACACATAAATCAGCCAGATGATTAGTCTATATGAAAAATAAGTATAAAAACAAATCAAAGTATATGAAGAACCAACACCAGGAGTATTTACCCTGCACTACATCCTCATACATATATGTTGACATCTGCTAAATATTCTCTTTGATGTGAAACAATAAAATAGATCTGACAGTCAAACTTCAAAAATATCTTTGTGAACATAAATGGCCTGAATTATTTTTTCTGTGTTTTTACTGCAGCAGATTGCAATAAAGTGAATTCTTTTTTTAAACCTTTTGATGTTTCAAAGCTGTCTGACAAACAGCAATTTCACTCAATGAGCTGTTCCATTATTTGAAATAGACAGTGTGAGTAAAGCTAGCTGACTGAAGGTTGCTGAACAGTGTGTGCTGGAATGAAGACTTTGCCTTAACCTTTTACACAGGACTGCCAATGTAGCAGTGCTCCTGACATGGCTAGTTATACATGGTTAGCTGACGTTGTGCTGTCTCTGTATCTCCCTCTACACTCGCTAACCTTGAGGAGATTTCACTGCCATTACAGCCTCCCCCCTGCACATCTTCCATTCATTTCGCTGCGTCCTTGAGAACTCAGAAACACCCCAGAGCCAGCCAGCAGCTCCTGTACCTGAGGGATTCATGAGGCTGATAAGATAGTGACGCTCTGGAAACCAGGACACATCTGGTTTTGACAGATGAGTCTGTGTCATTTGTATATCTGCCATTTCATCTGCATAACACAGAGAGGGTTATTCATCCACATCGTTCCGAATCATAATCAGTTCCATATTACAATAGGATTTTTCCCCCTTCCACTGGTGACTCATCCAATATTGTGAATACATGTTGACAACCTCCATTGCTGTTTGCTCCACCATGCCATTTCTTGTAGCATTTCATACTGAAGCAGGAGCTCTTTTGATTTATTAACTCTTCACAGCTTACTGTTTGTTTTTCATAATAGCCAGCACCTTTGTGGAGTTTCACATCAGCCTGTGCACACATTTCTCAGAATTAAACAAACAGAATGGTGTGTCACAGGCCAGAATGAGTATCACTGTACAATCTCAATTTACATCTGCCTGACTCAACATAGCAACCTCAGAAGATGTTTCACTATCTGTCCTACCTTTGTCCAGTGCTGATATAAAATCCCTGCAACTCTCCCCTTTGAGATTACATTTTTTTTATTTAAAATTTCCAGATTAATGGATCTCAAATTGGGAATGATTCAGAAGCAGGGAATTATCAGATAATGGGATGTAACTGCGCTCAGAGTTATGCCCCAAGGACAGCAGGGCCTGCAGTACCCAAAATAAGATCTCTTTTAATTCTGCATTGGACTTAATGCAGTAGAACATGTGAGCTACCCATGCGGGGAAAAATGTAATTTTGGTCTACTGCAGCTTTCACTGATGACCCAAATAACCCATGCCAGGAAATGCACAGGGACAGCACAGCAAATTACAATTTTCTTGTAGAAAATTTTCACAAATGATGCAGCAGAACCAATAATGTGATCTTTTGTATTCCACACATTTTTCTTCCTCATCAAAACATAGTTCCTACATTACCCACATTACAACTCACCAACAGTTCAGTCAGAGATTTGGGTATGTTATGCTGGTAGCTGACAATAAATCCTTTAGCCTCTAGCAGAGATTAGGAGTGGGCTACAGAGGTCTGGTAATCTCACATCTATCTGACGCCACAACCCCCAGATTTTGGTGTTCCCCTTTAATTGTTAAACTTGTGTCATGCATAGTGGTCACTACAGTGGACAGCTATTAAAAAGCAGTTTTCTTGTGTACGCATAGGTTTTGATGGTAAAATTGCACATCACCACATTGGATGCTAGAGTGTTGTTCCATACACTACCAACGATTGATCAGTGCAAGTCTAACACAAAATTAGCAAAACCAAGATGACAGACGGATGGCCAGAAATGCTGAGCAGCTCGAGAATATCTTGCCAGTCCTTCTGTAGAAGGAGACCCCTGCAGGTAAAAACATGTGGTAACATCAAGTAACATCTAAAGAGTAATACTATTGTTAAAATTTCCAAATATTGATTTTATATTAGGAAGAAATTATGATTAATCACCCGTCCACTAGATTGGACATCATGCATTGCTGGCTATATTTCAACTACATTTCATACTATTACTGTGACAAGGTAAGATAATCCTTTATTAGTCCCACAGTGGGGAAATTTACATTGTTACAGCAGCAGCAGGGATTGGAAAAAATAGAAAAAACATAAATATGAGTAAAATACCAAACAAGATATAAACAAGACAAATTATAAAAAATAGAAACAAAAAATAGTACACACAGGACAATGTAACAGGACTGAACTGTATACCGCACAGTTTGAAATAATATTGCACAGAATGAGTGACTGATAAGCAGCTGTTTCTTCAGTGGATTAAAGAGCAGACTTAGATGTTATACTTCATCTGCAGTATCTGTTTTGTAAATCAACTGCTTCATGTTATTGCAGTTTTTGTAACAAAAATATTTTGTAGAGCACATGATAGAAAGGCCTACAGGATAACGGAGCAAATACCACCTGAGTCAAATGAGGATGATGCCAATGGCAGTGATGATGAATGGCTGCCAGAAAAACAAGTATTGACAAATGCTAGCAGTAGTGACAGTGGAGCTGAGGATGCAGAGGGAACTGAGGATGCTGAGAATCTAAGGTGTCAAGGTTCAATGTTTTTACATTGCGGTGAACAGTAATAAAATATGTGAACAAATTATTAGACATTCATATTACTGTAGAATTTTATCATAATATATCATTTTATTGATTGGTTTGTTAAATACATAGCTCTTCAACTGAAAACTCAAATGCATGCAGTCCACCTGAGTGGAAACTCCTTGAAAAAATTGTGTTTTAAAAACATTAAGTTCAATTTTTTTTTTCATGCCTAAAGAAGAATAAAAACACTTCCTGACATAATTCATGCATGAATGGCTTAAGTGAAAATATTGTCTTATGAATGTTAATGTTGTCTTTTCATGAAGACATTCATCTATGTCTTGCTTGGTGTTATTTAAAGCCAGTACTTGCTGCATCTTAAGCAGCACAGAGCCTGAGTTATCTACAACAATCTACTTGGATGAAGTAACTTTACTTTTCAGTAAAGCTAGGTATTCTGAACTCTAAATTCTGTGATATAACAACAATTTTATCACTGTATCTTTTGAATCAGTTAGCATGAAAGCCAAGGCTAAATTAACGATCCTGATTCATACACATTTCTTCAGAACTTCAGTAGAAACACAAAGGTTTTACTTTCTCCCCTGCAACTCCTGTCGGTAAGTCATGTATTTTGAGAAAGATATGATTTTTTTCTCCTTCAGAAATGATGCTACAGAACTTCCACTTTATATTTCATTTCATTCATCATTCATCAGAGAGATAGCTAAATTTAAGTTTGGAGAAAAGATGCAGAAAGATGTTGAAATCCCACAGAGCAAAGAAACCAACAGATTATTTAAAGATTATTTTTTAAGTTTAAGTGAAACAGTGAACATGCACAGAGACAATTATTCATAATTCAGATAGACTAAATGCCTAAGCTACATTAAGTGAAATCATGGCAGCAATGGATAAAATCTATATATAAATTACATGTACTAATAATTAGTATTAATGTCATTATATGTAGCACACTGATTTCTACAATATGCCATATACACATATATCTCTTCTGTCTTTCCTGGTGCATTGTAAATGCTTAGTGGGCTTAAATGGGCTTAGAACACATCTTTATTTATCTTTTTTAGTTTTTCTATTTTTCCAATGTATTACAATTATCAATATTTTAAATAATAGTAGATCTCATTATTGTACACCATTATACATTAACACAGAATTTGCATGCCAGTGCCACGTGTGCTGGTTTTTGTAGTGGTATAAAGCAAATTTTAAAAAATCCCTCTATTTTTAGCAGTTCATTGTATGTTCACTGTTTATTGTAATAGTTGGGATTTTTGAGAAATCTGTAAGTAATTTGCATGTGTTGAGAACAGCTAACTAAATTTATATCAAGGAGTTAAATTATCACTCAGCTGTGGATCCATTTAGATGAGATTTAAAGTGTTAAAATGAACTCTGATAGTGTTAATTTATGTTTGCTCTGTATGTATCAAGCAGAATCTAAGTGTGCAGTGCTTCTAGCCATTTTTAAGCAGATTAAACCTGTAAATGTGAGGCTGTCCACAGTCTTCTTGCCTGCCTGTTTCACAAAGCAGCTCAGACATGCACATATATGTAGAGCACATATTAATACTAGCCAGTATTTTTCCTCCATGAAAAATGCAGAATCCAAAAGAATGTAAAGGTATCCACACAGAATTGTAATTCATTATGGCAACAGGTTTTTTTTTTTTTTTTTTTTTTTTGAAGTAGACAGTGGGATGCAGAAGCATGAACTGGAAAAGGTTCTTACGGTGCAATGTTAGATTCCATGTTACTCCTAAATGGATTTGCTCAGGACGGGGTTGATAATGATACAAACATAAAGGCTGCATAAATCTCAGTCTTTTCTGTGGCTTCAGAGGTCTTCCTGGCGTACGTTTTGTAAAACGTTCAGTATGGCTGCAGCCACAGCCACTGCCAGACAAACTGAATGAGAGTAAAGACATGATTTACTTTTGCTAAAAAAATATTTCCTCAACCTTCAAGAGCACTGAAATTTATGTACCATTGAATTTAATATAATACCACTGCACCTGCATGGCATAATAAGCAGATAGAGCTCCATAATATTAACAAAAGCACTGATATCAAATATGAATGTGACAAATATTACATATTTCATAATTACGGGAGGCGGAGGTTGGTTTCATCCATTTCTTACTTTTATGAATCCCAGCAGTTTGTTTTATTCTTAGATAAACTCACCAGGTCATATAGCAGCGGAGCATTCAACATTCATCAAAGTGTTGCTTTCTGAAGCATGTATTTCATTACAGCCTCCCCGCAATGACAATCTTATCTCCTGCACACACTCAGCAGGGAGCAGCTGCTACACTGCTAATCATTAATCGTTAATAACCTGAGATTGCAACTGTGTAGGGGCTTCAAAAACCAAATAAATATCAATTTCCTTGCACCTCCCTTCTGCAGCAGTGTGGCTAAAGTGTGGCATACAGTGGGTCCTAATTACAACACGCTCCCATTTCCTGCCATTAATCCTGTTTATTTACAGAGCCTGTAGAAGGAAACAGGTCATATTTGGAGCAGAATGGACATCCACATGTCTCAGGGATGGATGGATATTAAGCGTTAGAGGAGGTGGATTGTGAACATTTAGCTGATGCAATACTGCATTAATGACAGGCAATGATTTCATATCCTCATATTAAAGCACAGCAAAGCCGTGGAAATCAGATTCCATCACTCCTCTGGTGGAAACTGTTCGCTTCTTAACTCCTCATAAACCAACATGGTGTGGGGGAATGGGAAACAGCTGTCAAGTGCACTATACAGTATGATACAATTATGTTTGCTTTAACAGTAATGCGAACCAGCAATACATTTCAGCTGCAAATGTACAGCACCCCAGGGAAAACGCCATGCCAATGAATCACAGTGCTGCAGCTGAGAGCTGGCAGCATTGTCTCTGGCTCAGTATGCACAGGCAGTGTGTACAAGGTCATTGAGGGAGACTCACCACAACATCTACAGGAGCCATCCATCTCACTTATCACTGTATGTGCCATGGTGAATAATCATATTATGATAAATAGGGAGCTTCTTCTATTCTAACAAATAGATACCACAAGTGGTGTAGATACCACAAGTGAATCTATCTGAATAAAGGAGCAGCACAGAATATTTGCAAACATACAGTAGTTAATAAATGCACGCACACTCACACACACACACAAAGAAATCCAAGCACCACGAACATGCTTCTTGAAGATGCCTGTCATCTCCTCCATTGCTATATCCCTTTACCCAGCATTTACTTGTAGAAAAATCACAGGGATGCTTTACTTTTCACTGACTCCTGCAAATAAATCCTCATGCAAAAAAAAAAAAAAAAAAAAGAAGGCAGTGGGTTATCAAAGAAGGATGGAGGCAGGGATGTGGATACGTGTGTGTGTCTGTTGTACCGCCTCAGCATGTACAACAGGAGGGGTGCTGAGGGGCTAGCACAAAAACTGATGAAAAGCCTATACAAGAGGTGAAAGGGTTATGTGGGGGCATGAAAGGCATGCCTATTTTTGAGCAAGTACAGATGGAGAGACAGATGAGGGTACCACCAGGGGAATCAGTTATCATCAGTAATGTACCTAGGCAATGATGCAACTTTTTCCCTGGGTGCTGCTTACTGGCGGGGCAGCCTGACTTACACAGCCTCTGGGTCTCCAGTTCCCATTCACGCAACACAACAGCCTGCCCAGAGGCAACAATCAAGGTGCATCAAATCATCCCAGGGTCACTAGGTCACTGTGTTTGGTGGCTGACTAATCCATGGTCTGCTTTTTTCACATCTTAAAGAGGGTCACACTCAGCCTGACTTTTTGTGCTTTCATGTCATGACACTGTGAGATTGTTATATACTATATCAGTCAATACCTGAGCATAAAACATAGTTGTGAGGCTTGAGTCAGTACTGAATGTGGGTGTAAATAAAGCTCCTACATGTGCGCGTATCTGTATTTATGTTGTATTTGTACGGAGGCCTGTACAAGAATTTCTTAGATATCATTCAGACTGCTTCATTTTCTATTGTTTATGTTGTTTATACATGCAGAAGTTAATCTGCTCACAAAATAACATAATACTTAAACTGTGTTCCTAAATTAATCAAAGTTTATTAATCATGTTAATTCTAGTTAAACCAGGTGGAAATGATCGATGAAAATAGAATGGGGGGTGGCCACAGCTAGAAAATACAATAGATTAGAATTGCACTGGAACAGATTGCATGACGCATCACAGGATAAATGTGACAAAAATGGGCCACAACAGCACATTGGGACATACTCCATGTTTTAAAAAATTAGGTTGTTAACTTCAAGAGTAGATTAAAAAATATGAAAGCTACTGACAAAAATCCAAAAAAGCTTTCTTGGCCATTTTGCACTCCAACTACTTTTGGCTCATCAGAATCTGTATACCATCACAAGAGCAAGTTTTTAATATCAGATTAGGCTTTACCCTGAAATGCCCAGTAAACTTGATAAATATTATTATTTATCATGAACCTAAATATTTAATAAGGTAACCTATCTGCAAATCCTGTTTTTAGCCTGTTTTTTTTTTTTTGTTGTTGTTGTTGTTGTTTTTTTTGTTATGGAATTTTGGCAGATGTGGTGAGTCTGATGGCAGCTTTTTTCTGTGATTTCTAAAAGGATTTATGGATATTTTTTCTTGACATTGAACATCACTTGCCACAACAGCAAAAAGTGAGTTCTGTTGATTGCAGCAGTGTGCATATGTTGTCTGTATGTTTGGATTGACTGAGTCAGGACCATAAGAAGAAATGGTGTGACAGTTGTGACAACCTGTGTCAATCAGGTGATACAAAAAATGGATTTATCATTTACAACCCTAGCCAAAAATGCTGAACTACATCTATGGCAACTGTAAATAATTCCTAACCAAAACTATTCTCTCTGCTCTCCTCCTCCATCCCTCCTCTTTTGCCTTCATCTCTCCTTGTCCCCCTCCTGTCTCCCAGGCAGTTTCCCTGGGAACAAAAGCTACACGTAATCTTCAAACACTGACAGCATGACAGGCTCAAATTAGGTGCCAATTACATGTATTTGAATGACTTGTTTGCTGGTAAACTTAAGCAGCAGGCAGACATTGGACTGAGACCCCCAGAAGTAATTTCATATCACAAAATAAGCCCAGAGCCTGCAAGTAAAATAATGTTGAAATACTCAACATTTGAGCTCTCTCTTTAATTACACTCACTCTCACCTTTCACAGTGTTTGACTCTCTCTCTTGTCATAAATGTGTGTGTGTGCTGGACAGGTAGTGTCATTTAAATTGGGATGTCTTTTTATTCAGCTCGAACCAAAGCCCATTATTTACAATTTGAAAGGAGATGCAAGAGAGAAAAACATATTAATGATAAACCTTTGTTAATAATAAGGGTCATTTTGCTGAAAAGTGCTGTCTTAGTCAGAATTGGCCTGGCAGTGTCTCAAAATGCTTAGGGCAGACTAAACTGCATATAATCATCTTACATGACATCCCTCTGTAGTGAAAACATAAAAAGCAAAACACAAAGGGAAAGGTGAAAAAGGACAGAGAAACAGCTCAGACCCTCTCGTGTTAAACATGACCTTTTCTTACCAGCCAGTGTTGAACTCGACATGGGCATCAAAGAAGCCAACGACAGGAGCCGTGGCTGCATTCCAGCCGTGTATTCTGGCTCGGATCAGACCTTCCCGCTTGCTGTTCCTCACAATCTTTACCAGGCCTGGGTAGCGTTTGTTCACATACTGGTCCAAGTTGAATTTCAGCTCCACTGAAAGAGGGCAGATAAGAGAAAATCCTCTTTTAAATGACATCCAAATGACTGTGTGAGATCATTAACCAGGCAGCTGTCGTAAATGATAAAGTTTTTTCAAGATAACCCAGCAATAACATTGAATGGTTTTGGCCTTGCTTTCTTTGTGTCAGAAGTGTAATGAGTGTTCAGTTTGAATGTCTTTGATTATTTCTACACTTTTTGCTTAAGAAGTGCACACTTAAAGGTAACCTGTGTTATACACTTTACTTGAATTGTATTAATTACTCATATTTACATGACTCATTACTCATTACTCATTGCTATTGTTACTCAGTCCAGGTGCTTTTAAACAACTCTAAAGCCTATACACACCCACATGTTACATATTCTGTATTTAGCAGCCAGCGTATGTTCTGGAGGTACTTAATAGCTGGCTTAATGTTGGCCTCACTACTTTCTAATATAATTTTATTAGAAGAAGGTTAATATAATTCAAAGTTCAAAATCAGTGCAGTGTGCTTTGCTGATCTAGAGAGTGCGGCTGCTCTGTACATTATGAATCATGGCCTCACCCTACACAATGCTTTTGGTGTCAAAGCCTGAGTATTGGACCAGTTTGTCCCCTGAAGACCAAAGGGATATCATCAAGCCATCAAATTCCCAGCAGGATACCAAACGAGCTGACCCCCAGATTGGAAGGCAAACGGGTGTTACAATACTCATTACTGAAAAAAGTAACACATTACTGCCCTACACTGATGGTAATTGGCAACTTTACAGATGTGGTAGTAACACCAAAAAGTGAGAGGGAGAAAAAATGAGCAACTCATTATGGCTTTAGAAAAACTATACCATGATGTGAGGGATAATACTGCATTACATCAATCTATAAATGACTATAAATAACTATAAATGTTCAAGGTTACAATACAGGTTGCCATACAGTGTCACTATTTTCATGCTTTCCTCTGCTGATGTCTTTATTCCAGGTGGATTGTAACATCTCTCCTCCTCTGCTCTTACAGATGAGGCTGGCTGTTGTTGAAACAAAGTTTGCCAGATAAACAGCCAGTTGCACAAATTGCTGTCTGTGTTTTGTTGGAGGATAGATGGCTGTTTGAGCTTCTCCTCAGGTTTACTGCTGAGCGTTCCACTTTCTAAGGGAGAGATTAATAAGGGTGCTTGTGGCACACTGAACAGCATCCACACCTAGCTTCTGACTTTAGCTAACATAAATCAGCCACTGAAAGTTTAAAAAAGTGGCAGTCTAATCCCCTGTCTGTGTAACTGCAGAGACGCAGTGAGTGGGGGGATTGTCAGGATTGTCAGGTTTTCCTTGCTGAAGGTCTTAACATACAGCAGTGGCTACTGCAGAGAAAGTGGATGCATTTGGAAGCAGTGGCCCTCAACGCAACCGCTGAGTCATAGGAACTTGGATTATGTCTTTCTCTGACTGTGGATCTTGTTTTGTATTTCAGTGGTACTTTTATGTTTAACATGAACACATGGACAGCAAGATGGCTCAGTGGTTAGCATTTTGACTGCAAGTAGGTTGTAGATCTGCTGGCCAGCTGGGTGTAGCAGTTCTGTGTGCCACCTGCCTGCAGATTTGGTGTTTAATTTCAGTGGTGGAAAGTTCTCAAGTACTTTACTTAGATAAGTACAGTTTTTTAGGCACTTCAGTTTATGCTGCTATAAACTTCCTCTTAGGAGACATTGTTTTATTGGTACTTTTAGTTAAATCCACTCCTGTTTTGTATGAGTTGATGATTTAAGAGCATTTCATCTTCACAAACTGAGAATTACTTTTCCGCAAAGGAACCTCTGGTGTTGGGTGACCTCTTCCATCCAAAGGAAGTCACAAATCAAAAGATAAATATTAATAGAGCTTAAACAAAAAGTTTCAAATACAGAATGTCTCATAAATGGCAGTTAGCACTCCATCCAGAGAGAGCTGGACTCATCAAAGTTAGACCTTTCCTCTTTCATCTCTTGGTATCCTTTGGTATAAAGCATCTCATAGTGGTGGGTACAAATGAGCATGCTGTTACAATTTAGCACTAATGTCACATAAAAATAATTTATAAATGATGAGGTTCATCTTTATTGAGTTCCCATTTGGATCGGTCACTGTCAGAAGCTGTATTTCGCCTCTTTGAGGGACCAAATACCTTTGCGGTTCAGTTGTGTTTGCACTGTTGAAGGTTTCAAACCTATGCAACGGGACTCCTTCATCATCAGCCTACCCTGCAGCGACAATATGATAAAAGCTATTAGACTGTAATAATTACTGGGCTATGCTAGGAAGGAGAAAAGTTATGGGCCTCCCTCTGATCCTAGCAAATAAAAAGTTGGACTGCATCCATGGGCAGAGAGTTATGGAGCAGAGAATACATTTTAAAGGACTGACAGAGCAACATAGCAGAGGATAAATAACTACCCATCATCTATGAATTTTAAATGGATAGAGAGTAGACTATGCAAGCAGCACCGTGAATTCCTCTGGTAACATGGAAGATTATGAGTACTTCTGTGTTAAGGATAGGTGGTAGCAAGATATCAAACATGCTTTTAATTATTTAAACATGGTTCTAAAGCTTTAGACTGCACATACATACTGCAGAGCCATATACTGCCTTATACATATGTCCTCATTTACCAGCAGTATCCAAAATAATCAGCAGGACTTTCTGTAAGATCAGCCTCGAAATACCTGTCAGTTGTGTTTTGTTTACAAGGGTCTGATACAGTGAAATGATCACCTTCAGAGAAGAGAGATTTACTCCTGCTACATAAGCCACAGGCCACATTCTTCTAGGGGTGGATTTATGGACTTGTCTCAGACACCAATACGGGAACAGGTCTAAAATTGATTGGTTTGATCGATCACAAGCAGACTAGAGAAGTTATCTAACGGAGTTTACCCATTAGATAACGTCTCACTGTGAAGGTCATTAAATAATATATTAAAAAAAAAAAAAAAAAAAAAAAACAGTCACCAAGAGTAAAATGATACTTCTCGTCCTGGCAAAGCTGCTTCTCTGGAAAAACCAAATGCTCTGCTACAGCCCTTCACTATAAGTGGGAAACAGTTTGGCAGTAGACTTGTGCATTGCAGAAATAATCTGTGCAGTGGCATGTCAGCAATATGGAGGTTATCCACCTCTCACACATTTATTGGAAACAGCACAATGGTAAATTGGTTCATGTTTTCTGACTCCTCCACCCTTCACCCACTCTTAACACTGTTACATCCACTCCATTTAAAATTCGGCTCTCGCAACACACGCTTGATTTTCTCTGAATCACTGACAGATAAATTATGAACACGACCATCAGGGACACACTCTCTAACCTGAATTAAATTATTTTTTCCTGCTCTCTGTCTATACATGGCCCACCTTAATTTCTTTTAATATATTATTCTAATGCTTGATAATTGTATTAGCTGCTCTATATACATAAACAATTCTGCACTCTACACTTTCTGAGTGCAAGTAGGGCAGAATGATTCACTTACCGTGAATGCTGTACGGTAAGTTTTACAGGGCAGTATGTGATTGTCTTACCTAGAGTGCAACTAAGAAAAACTCTTATTACTTCTTATTACTTTTTTTTTTACAATTGATGAGTCAGTCCCTCATTTAGAGGCAAAACACATTTAATGGAACTTAAGTCAGAGAACTCAACAAAACTGAGCTAAAGTGGAAGCAAACAAAGGACAAATGAAGATCATTGTTTAGTAAATAGAGAGTGTCTTTTTTAATTGTTTTTTGCAAGTGTCACTGTGTGTCACAAATTTCCTGCTCTATTCTGCTGAGCACATCCTCTTTTCAGAAGCTTTAATCAGATTTAATGTATGCAATGGTTAAAGTGATTCAGCTCCATTTGAAATTAATATTACGAGCTATACTCAGCTGGTCCTCAGTTTATATCCTGTTTTCATTATATGAATCATTAAGTTATCAATTTGGTGGTGGTATTTGCTGGAATTGAATCCTGTAGGGCTCACTAAGCCTTCCCTTGCTGCTAACATGGTGAACAACAATGAGTTGGAGGCATCACACAGCTAAAGCTCATCAACAGAAATGTGAATTTAGTTCTGAATTTAGTGCTGGAACCAGTGCTGTGAATAAACCTCTCAGCCACCAATAAATGTCACCAGCTGTCCCAGCAAAGGAAATGTGTCACGGCGACAAGGCAAACATGCTTCCTGTGTGTGATTCATTATGCTGGGAGTGAGCGTAGCTGTACCTACACTCATCTCACTGAGCCTTGTTTAAATGAGAGGGGACAGACAGTGCCATCCAGAAAAGGTCAAGCAGTCCAGCCTGCATGTTAATTGTCTAATGTCAGAGCAGAGCAGCTCCCAAGAAACAGCTCACACATCTGCACAAATTATCATCACTGTTGGTAAACATTGAGTAAGAGCTGCTGACGGATGTGTCGGCTCGCAGACAGTGACCTGATGCTGACCTTTCATTAAAGATGCACAAGGCAAGTGGACACTGAAAACACCAACACCAAGTCATCATGCACTGGGACACACTAATGTTAACTGCCAGTCTGTGATGCTTTACAGCAAAGGTTACTGAAGAAGTGGCAGAAGCAGAAGCCGTAACATGAGTTTGGCTTTCTCTTTTGCTCTCTGCTGTTTAAGACACAGCTTCTGCATCAGTTTCAGCTTGTCACATTTTCTGGATAGAGACAACTTCATTCAAATACACCTGAAGTGTTATTGTGGCAAACTGGGTGAATCTCCAGGATGTAATTAGTGGGAATGGGTTGCCCAATTTGTGATTTAAATATCAGGATATCAGACAGTCATGTAATTTGTTGATGAAGGTTGTTAGTAGTGTCAAAAACAACATACATGTTCTGTTGAGCTTTTAGATTTTTTGTAAATGCTTAAAGGTGTAATGCAGGGTTTTCCTAAAAAACATGTATTCAATTCACTTATGGCCCACTAGAAGTGTGTGGCGGTGTATTTATTGGCAAAAACCCTGCTGTGTGCCTGTATTTCTTATTTTTCTTGTGATTTTGCTGTGCTCAGGATGTTCCTACTCTGCAGCCTTTGAGCAGTGGGCGTGTAGCTTACAACCAATAACAGCTCACAGAGAGTGAGTGGCTCACAAAAAAATGTAGCGACCAGATTACATCACTGTGTCTGTCTTTCTCCCTGCTCTCTGTCGATGTTAGGGATCTAACAGGTCTGTGTGTCTGTTTCACTGAGGGCGGGGCTGAGCTTGATTTGCAGAGTGGCACTTTCTTGCAGCATTGTGTGGAGGTAAGCAGGGGTGTGGGCGTGTTTATTTGTGTGAGAGAACCCAACCACTGTGGAATGATCAGAAAATATTTTGTTCCTTTGATTCACTGCTTTGTTCTCACTAATACCAAGAGGGAAATATCAGGTTCTTGACTGCTAAAAGCTCCACACAGAGTGAACCAAGATATTACAGCTGCAGGCCAAAACCAAAACAGTGAGCTGAAAGACGTAAACAAAATTTTAAAACAAAATTCTGCAGAGCTGAGGGGAACTGTAGAGTCAGATTGTAATTCTGTATGGCTGTGTCACTGTGAGCAACACCTGTCACAGTGTATAAGTAATTGTTCATTTGTTCATTGTAAAAATATTGATTATAATAGCTTTAAAGCATTCAGAGTAGTGAAACAATTTTATTTCGTATGGATTTCAGTCTAAATGGTGTTTCAGTCTTGTACAGCCTTGCAACAATAACATTTTATGGGATGGAGAAGAGATAAAATGCAGTAAAACTGAACACTGTTAGAAAATATTGCAGCCTTTATAATGAAAATAGGGTTGCCCTTTAGAAGCCTGTTTTGGGACAAGCCTGGTGAGAGTCAAAACGTGTGTGACAAGCTGACATAATGACATAATAGGAGAAGGGGTTACTTTCCATTTTTGTCCGTTCACTAGCTTTTAACAGCTTCCTGTTTAATGGTAGGCAGTTAGAGCCTCAGCAGGGAGCGGAGATGTGCCAGTGGTGACTCCTTCTCGGCCTTCTTTCAGTCTGTTATTTATGCACCCTTTTCCTCTGCCAGCCTGAGGGAGGCAGGCCCGTTACCCTGTGCCAAGTGAAGGAGGGCCAAGTGTCGTCTGGAATCTAGTTCACTGTCCCTCCCTCTCCAAACAGGAAAGCTTTTGGGATACGGAGTCGGGCACCGTCAGCTGCTGTGGGTGTCATGGTGTGGAGGCAACTGAAGCATGTGCCCACATCGCCATGGAGACAGTAGTACGCAACAGTTTAGAAAAGGATGAGACAAATCCCATCCCTTCTCTTCCCCTTTTTTTCAAGCTATTTTAAAACCTGGTGTCCAAGAGCCCATCAACTGTTACTCACAAATCCAACACACACAGACAGCTGTGTCACACACTCACCAACACACATTCACATACCAAAATATGCACAGAAACTATAACATAAAAAGACTACTCTGGCAGGGCGTCCAAAAACATCACACTAGGTAATCTATGTATGACGCCTTGGTTCACATTACACTGAGGAAGACAAAACATGATAAATAGTGTGAATGTCACAACTAAATAAGCAAACGTACAGCATTAGACAATGATAAACAGCAGGTCCTACAGGTTTTGTGAATCTGAGAGACTACACTCA
This sequence comes from Lates calcarifer, assembly GCF_001640805.2. NCBI lineage: Eukaryota > Metazoa > Chordata > Actinopteri > Centropomidae > Lates > Lates calcarifer. The sequence continues at coordinate 17,886,545 of NC_066845.1, forward strand.
GAGAGAAGAAATTAAACGTGATAGACAAAGGATCAGAAAGATAGTGCATCAAACCTCTAGCAAGATCTCAGTGACAACCATTAGTTAATGTCCGGCAGAGAATAAACAGCAAGAGACCGGGGGTTAAAGACTGGACAATACAATTCTTAAAATGGTGAGCCTTATATTTTTTCATCCTATCAATAAAGCTGTAAAAGGTCTTACCACTATCACTGTTGTCGTCCACCAGGATTATCTCCTTCAGCAGGTGGGCTGGTGTGTGGTTGACCACACTATGGACGGATCGCAGGATCACCGACAGTGCCTCGTTCACGAAGATGAAGACTACAGAGATCTGTGGAAGATCCTCTGGGTATGTCAACTGTTTACACCTGTAAAGATACATTGAAGATCATTAGCCAGTGCTAAAGTTACCTGGACTTCATCATTAGTATTAGGTAACAAGACTAATGCCATTTACATGCGTATATGTTAGCTTAGCTTAGCATGAAGCCTGGAAACAATAGGAAACAGCTAGCATCATTCTGTTCAAAGGCAACAAAATCTGTTTGAAAATACACCTAGCAGCAGATTTTGTGACTTCCCCTATTTCCAGCCTTTATGCTAAGCTATGCTAACTGTACTAGCTGTAATTTCCTATTCATCTCATAGAACAGAGAATGGTATTGATTTTCTCTTGTAACTCTGACCAAGAAGCAAATAATTCTATTTCCCAGAGACAGACCCCCTATCCAAAAAGGTTACCGTGTATTGATTTCAGCAATATATGTAGCAGCAGAACAGCTGTAAGACCTGAAAATTTGAAACTGTCTAAACATGGGAATGCAGTGTGTAATCATGACAATGACAAGTGAAATTAAGATATTCACAGTTTTGCAGGGATCACCTGGGGCTCCCTAAAGGGTCCCTGAAACCCTCGTAAGTCTGGGACACCCCCAGAATATGTGATATCTCCTCAAAGACCTCTGTGTAACTCTCAACCCACTTTGACAGCAACAGCATAAACTTTTCTCACAGCAGACATTTTGACTCAGTATAACAAGGAACACAGGTGTATTGAATAATATTAACAATGTCTCCCTTTCCATTTCAGGTGTGCCACTGAGCATGTGCAGTAGCAGGACCCTGGAACTGGCACACCTGCAGTTAATGGGATGCAGACATAATTAATGTGATTAGTTACACCTGTTTGAAAAGTCAAAATGTTCCCCTAGAGAGATTTACAAGACAGATGTGTTTAGGAATCAGCCCCATAGTTTCTTTCCACTACCTGGAGTATAAGATGCCTTTTTCCTGTTAAAACATTCTTTGTCACATTCCCAGTGTATTCCTATGGTCCATACAGCCTTTTATTCATCTCCAAAAACAAAGATATGTATCCGGAATCACTTTTTCCTCAGTACACCAAGCCAGCAAAGCAAAAATAGCACTCATCTAAGATTTCATTTGAAAGCCCAGTTCCATTTTGATAGTGAAGCTGCAGCTCCAGGACCTGGATGTTCTGTACGGTACTGTGACTACTGCTGCTGGAAAGCTGCAATACTGAAACCATATGTTGAGGAAAAAGCACATTTCTCCTAAGTCATGAGAAGAATGTATTTTTACTGGGGTTTGACAGGTTCATGACCAAATAACCTTTGGTGGCGCTCACTGTATTGACTATAAAAAGGAGTGTGTACTAATGCTGTGTTATGGTCTTAACTCTTAAATCAGTGACTGACTTTTTCAATATTTAAGCAAAACCAAGAGTTTCTGGAGTATCCTGGTCATGTGTTTGCACCTGTAAAAATTTAGAAAACTAAATAAGGTCTTATCCTGGTTTTGAGAAACCTCAATATACCAGTTGGAGTACTCTTAAAGAAACCTGGATTGCGTGGCATGTAAACACTTAATCCGGGTCTTAGATCTTTGTCTGCTGTGTCATCAGCTAGAGTTATATAGCAATTCAATGTACCAGCTGAAACAAAAGTGAAAGTCTGACTTCAGTAATACAGAGGATAAACTGTAGTCATACATGACTTCCATTACTTCTTCCATTCTGTTACAGATGCTCAGACGGAGGTGCCAAATGCAGCCAGAGTGGTAAACACAGCAGAGTCTTGGCAGCCAAAAGTCAAACTGGATTCATCCACAACCACTCTGGGACCTGAGTCAGTGCAGAAATGACAGAGTCAAACACATCCCTGCACTGATGCAGAAACCTGGATAATGTTAGAATCATGTGTAAGTATATGGATAACCAGGCTTCTCCCTGTTCCATGTAAACATATGGTAAAGAACCAGGATACACCAGAATATAAGTAATGCCCACTCAGCCTCCATCTTTTCCTGCATAACCTCTCACTACCTGTTTTAGTCTCTGCCTCCTTCTCTTGCTCTCATACATGGACTCCATAGTAACCTCTTTTGTGCATTGGTGATTGGAGTCCTACTTCATTTTGCCACTTACGCTGAGCCAATTAATTCAATGAATAGTACACTACACCATGTGAATGAACATTCACTTGGCTTGTTCACACAGTCAGCCTCAACCTCACTGACAATCTTTGTTCTCTACGTCTGTCAACCGTCCTCATCATTTTCAGTGAAATACAGTATTTTTCCACGCACATACAGTGGCTTTGTATTCAGAAATGACAGTGTTGACTGGACAGAGGCACTTAGCTGATTCCTATGGCAACTGTGAGCACACACACACACACACACCCAACATCTTGTGAATCTTTTTCTACACTGCTCCAATTAGATCTGAATGCAACAGCTGACAAACACATTTCACTCCCATCTGCCTTTGTTTCCCCATGTTTTCACATATCTTATTCAGCAGAGCTGAGTCATTATGTGGGGATAATGAGGTGGCTAGTATAATTGTTGTGGCTGAATTATTTACAAGAGATTTTGGCTATAATGAAACACTTGTAATATCGTTCTGTATTAGAATATCAAAGTTACATAAATCAACTGTAGTGTAAGCAAATCTATGAGTTCCATTTAGCTTCAGTAAATCATGTTAAGCTCTTGAAGCCTTTTGCTAAACATCAAGGCAGAGTGGAGTTTAAGACATTGAAGTGACATATTGCATTTGCCAGGTGAAATACCATTCACGCCAGAGCTGTTAATGAGACAATATATTGATTTGTCAGAATGCATTAGTCTCATGTGCTATCACAGATTATTAGATGTGACAATGGCAACAAGTAAAGCTGAAATTTGGTCTTTAAAATCTGCACTTGGCAAGGATGTTATTTAAAAATGAGCTGTCTCATCATCCTGGATCACAAATGAGAACTGCTACAAAAGAACATCCTTAATCTCAACTAATAAGACACAGCAAACCTGTCCTAAATGCCCAAATGAAATTGTGGCACTGCATACAATCACTGCCCACAGGAAGCACAGACCAAATGTATAATCTGATGTTATACTGTATTACTTCTATATATTTAAGTTCAAAAAATAAAACTTCAGCTTTACATAAATGTAACAGTGGTTATGACACTTCTGTTTTTCTTTCTTTATCACTATATAGTCATACAGTATGTTTAGATTTAAAAATTGGTCATGTTCACATCAAAGTCAAAATTCTGGTGTGGCAACACCACCTTGAACATGTTTTGTTCAAAGACAGCACGTTCGCTGCTGCTGCTCTTCCACCCTTGCTGTGAGCCATCTGAACTCTACTGGTGCTCGGTGCTCTGATACCCCGGTGAACTGGGATGTCAGCTTGAGTCAGCAGCATCCACGGGGTCAGGCTGCAGGGGGACGGCCACACAGCAGATGGATCCCAGCATGGTGCTAAAGTTACATCCTCTTCCCTCCACCCATTGGAACCCTCCTCATGCTCCACAGCCACTGGTTTGTGAGTGTGTGTGTGTGTGTGTGTGTGTGTGTGTGTGTGTGTGTTGTGGGCATGTGTTAGCAGGTTCTCACCTTTCAACAATGAGAATTGGCAAGAGAGGGACTAGCAATTATGTAGGACGACACAACAGATGGCATCTTATTTACTTGTAAAATTATGTAATAAATGCTTTGCATATCACAAGAACAATGTGAATACAAGGGTTTTCTAAAATGACTATTTCTACTTTCCTCTTTGGGCTTTATCGTTACATTATTTACTTTACACATTCATCTCATGCACCACAACTACATCAATTGTCACTGTGAATTAATCCCTTGCAATTTGAGCCTGCTGCTTTTGCTTAATTTTCTCAGAATTTAAATTTATTCTACCCATGTATACTGTTGCTCTCTATTTTAAACTGTCAGAGGATGTGTGCTCTATGTGTGTTTCTGTCCACCTAATGAGTGTAAATCCAGTTTTCATTCTTCTTCCTTTAGCTGTGAAATGCTCCACTATGTTCATCAGCTTGTCAGTAACCGGTGCTGCACAGGTAGTGTACAGTGGGTCTTTACAGCTTTTCCACTGAAAACAGCTGCCCGCTACAACCAAAGACTACAAAATGAACAGTAGAGTTGGAGGCCAGAAGACCAAAACAATGAGCTGAAAGATCTGACTGGTGAGGAAAAAGCTAAATAAAGCAAAGCAAAGGTGCTGATTCTCTGTGGGTCTAACACCACAGTAACCCATTTCACACATGAAAAATGGTTCATTATTAATATTGTTAACATTGTTAAGATGTGAAGTTAGAACTAAAATTACATCCATTGCAAATTGAAAATTACACTTCTTCAAATCACATTGATATTCAAAAAGCCCAAATATGTTTTGTTTATCTTTTCTTTTTCAGTTCTACAATAAAGCTAAACATGTTCCTGAATCTCTGCTCTCAGGACACTGCAGCAATAAACACAGACTTCAGCCTCAAGTAATGACATGACTCTGGTTGGTGGTTGGTATGTAATACAGGTAACATGCTGAGGAGCACTCAACTTGATTAATTTCTTACATGCCACAACATCTATATATTGGCAACTATTCATGCATAAGAATGACATTTGGCTGCCTATAGTCTCACTGGCCACGAAGGCTAGTGCTTGCTGTTCTGGACTGGGAAAGCTTAATTTCATGCACTGTTATCAATCACTTCCATTACCGCAGCCCACATGCATTTGACAGCAGAGGTAACAAAAGGAAAACTAAACCACAGAGAGTGTTTATGATGGAGCACGCTGCGTGCGTCTTTATCTATACTTTAAGCCAGGCTCTTACACTATATTCTTAAGAGTAAATGCACAAGTGTTTTGATTGATAACCCCTCTGTATCATTTCAGTCCCTCCTGGTGCGTTTATGCTCTCCCTCAGCAACTCCTTTGTTCCCTCTCACAGCTTTCTCTATTGCCTCTCTCAATCAGCCTTGCCAGGTCTATAAATACAATGACAAATCTGGCATTGAGTTTGAGGGGGGATTTTTTGCACCGCCGCGCTCTTTTGCAGAGGCACAGCCACGACGTGGCAACTCTACAAAACAAAGTAATGTATATTTCATTCCTCGTTCAGTTATACGACCAGTGGAGAGGTTGTGTTTAATGAATATTACCTGAGTAATATCTTGAAGATGTTAGAGGGGGCTAGGCAGCCTCATCGCTTCTAGTTGAGATGTGGTGTGAGGCTGGATTTCAGTGACGAGATCGTAAAGTGATATTGTAGTTCCATTGCCCTAGTTACTGGATCCAATTTAGGGCATTGCTCAACCTTAAATTTGTACCTGTCTGCAGTGGCGGGGAAGCCTTGTAAAGCAGTAACAGGATGAGCGATCGACTCATCTGTTTGTAATGGGACTGAGCTCACTGGCCAGTGCTCATAATTTGACCCGGAACAAGCTTTGACAGAAACAGAGCGCCAGATTAAGATGTATTTCTACCACACCTCCCCCTTTCTCCTCCTTCTCCACCAGTCAGCAGCCCTCGTCGCTCCCTCTGACTCTTTCCCCACTGGCTGCTCTTATTCGCTGTGAAATTTCACATTAACCTCCCGTAACCTGCACAGTGCAGGCAACACCAAAGCAACTTTCCAATCCGCAAGCACTCCTCTCAGAAAGATAATCGTTTGCCTTGTCATTTCTGCAACCACCCCCCCACCCCCACATCCAAGAGATAAACTCTAGCACTGGAAGGAGCAACAATTTGCAGCAGGAGCTCCTGCACCGCGGAGACCTTACGATCCCATTCTGCAGTATCAGACGCTTAGGAGATGAGGTAAGCCTGTTTCTTCAGCCTCACTCTCTGGTTATCACCCTCCCACAGGCAGGCAAACACAAGACGAAGGGTCCTCGGGGAAGCAGAGCATTCAATATAGTTTTGGGTTTAACAACTATTTTGACAAAATATAAATCAAATCTTTGGCAAAGTGACAATAGAGATCGAGGTGAGATTAGGAGTAATTGAATAAGAATCCTCTTGCAGGAGGGGGACTGGAGGGTGAAAAGCAGTTTTGATGCCTTGAATTGCATTTTTCTATTTATGAGAGACACGACTTACATTTAAAATCTTTTTGTTTGGTTTGTGGGCATCAGTAATCTTACCAGCCTGTCTGCCTTTATTGTTTTTCTCTCCACAGCCCAATGAACTGTTATCATACCTAAGCCTCCCAAGGACAATGAATGGCAGGCTCAGAGTCACCATAATGTAGAGCCTACTTAAGTCCCTTGGTATCTCAGTTAAGGATGTCACTTGCAGAAGTGAAGGGCAGAAGAGAGAAATACAGACTAGCGGGCGGTGAATGGGGATTACAGGTTTTTGTGTGGGAGACAATTGTGGCTGTAATTATCATGAAATGGTTTCGCTGCAGACAGGCAGGTTTAAAAAGAGAGAAACTTGAGAATGTGCGGATAGCTTAGTCATGGCAATGAATGGACTTTGCTTCCCTGTAGTCATCAAAGTCCCCTCTCCTCAATGACTTCTGTTCAATTAAAAGCCTGTTGGACAGGAGATGTCTGGCTCCTGAATTTAACCTCACTTGGGCAGTGCTGCAGTCCCCTTTTACCTGCAGGGCATAATTACAGAGTCAAAATTAGAAATCAGAAATATGTAACCATATTTCATACCATTTGAGGCTGGGAACTGCAGATGACTACAGAAGGTGGACACTGGACCTTATGCAAAAACATTTTTAGATTCTAAATTTTTTTCACCAAACTCTCCGGACAAGCGTTATAAATTGCTTGTTTCAACCTGATGAATGCACCTGTTCATGACGAGGAGCATGGTCATGAGATTTTGTCAGTAGCTTAGTCAACACTCCTGATATTGACATTTAAAGCTGCCTGTTCCACTCCATTTAGGAGTACCTGTTTCAGTGAGTTCATTGAGTTTCATTCTCAAAAATATTACCAAACTGCACCAGAGTTCACTTAGAAGCAGATCTATCTTTTCAGGTGGTCTTGGTCTGGTTGATTAGTCAACACTGACTGACAGCTTTCACATGAGCCCACTGGGCAAATACAGCAGAGTTTGTGTAAAATGAACCAAACAAGAAAGCTGTGAAAACACAAGTCAGTTACACATTGTACTAGCTGTAAACATATCCACTTTCTTTCTTTGAACAATTCTTTCACTTGCTAAGAGCAGTGCTTTGATGTTTCTCCTCTTCTTAAAAGTGCTGCTCCAGTGGTGTGAACAGAAAGAAGCAAAGAAAACACGTGTGCACTTTGCTCTGTATTGATTTCCACTGAGCTTCACAACAAATGCAAAGGCTTTATCATACGGTGTGACTATTGGATATCTGTCAGGGATTCAAGCTTTACCTTGTTTGACACGACATGTTTTGTTTGTACCCGAATAATATGTGGTTGATTATATAGGCACAAAAAATATTTTGTTAATCAGAAACTGACGCACTATGGATTCATGCCCAGACACTGAGACACATATCAAGAAGAACGATTAATCTCACTGTGTAACACATAGTGTTTGTGACACTGAATCCATACACACACACATAACATAATCAGTGCCATTTATAACCAGAAATAACCATTTCAGCAAAACCCCAACACTCACTTCCCTTTTGTCTTGTGTCCCATTTTTTGTTGAATTAGTCAATTAAAATAAAAGGAATTTCCTAAAACCCTCCATTCCAGAGGCACTCTCAGATGACTTTATTAATTAGTAAGCTTCTTTTTAGTTGCCCTCCTCCTCTCAGTTCCACTCTTTTAATTTTTTCTGGGTGTGAAAAAGAGCTTGGAACAAAGCAGAATGAATGGAATGGATTGTTATCCCTGCTAAAGCCCTCAGAAACCTCTCTTGGCCGTCAGATTTCCTCTTAGTGTCTCTGTCTGTCGCTGTTGTTCTTTGACACCGTGTGATATAAATGCCACTGGCAGCTCTGATTACACCACTCCCAGATCCATCTCCTGCAGCATTCACTGCATCACAGCTGTACTTCACTTTCTAAATATAACATTTATTGTAAAAGGGCCATTAAGGCTTCTCTCTCGGTGTCCACTGGGTAAGAAGTAATTCAAGGTTCCTTTTATGGCAACATTATAACACAGTTCTTCAACTATCACCATCATCTTGTCCATGTCCTTTCATGTTAGGATTAGGCACGTCTAAAGTAATTTCTTTTGGTGTGACTCCCCATGGCAGAGGCCCCTAGATGCCCTGTGGCCAAACTGACAGAACAGCGTTGACAGAAGAGAGGAGGAGGGATTAAGTGGAGTTAGGCAATAAGGCAGATGAGGGAGATAAAAAGTATCAAGCAGGAAGTGAGGAAGAATTTGTGAAGAGGGAGATTCTTAAGGGACCATCACAACTTGCGAGGCAAGAGTCATGTGACAGATGGAGACAGCTCAAGGCGTCAGTATGCTACTTTTTGGCAGCCTTGGTAGCTTGTCTACTTTTCCTTTAAGAGTGTTGTCAGTGGAGAAACCCACAGCACAGCCATGTGTGACTATACTGTGGTAAGTTATACATTTCACCACAAAACATTACACAATATTATTTTGGACTTTTGAATAATTAAGCATTATTATTATATACCATAATTATTTCATTATCATTTATAGCACTCACTTACACTAACTATTATTTTTATTTGTACTGGTGTAACATTTAAGTCGCTTATTCATGTTCCCTTGTCTAAGAGTAATTTTAATTCCTTCCTGCCATTGTTTTACAGGGGACAGTCATGAGTGTAAGTTGGTGCAGTTGGAAAGTAACATGTGCAACAGTAGAGTGGAGTCTGCTGTGAACCTGACAGAGTGAAGGTGGGTGTATGCTGTTTTGCCATGTTGGTGTCGATTAAGGAAATCTAAATAGAAACAGTAGACTGCTTATTATTCACAGCCCGGAGACTGGAGAACACTGTCCCCCATGAAATCAAGGTTACACATCCAAAATAACATTAATGTTCATTTTGAAAACCACATTCAAGGATCCCTTCAATATAAATTACTTTACGGTCACAATTTTTCCTCAGATTCTTTCTTGAAATCAGATAATAAAGAGAGCAGCTCAGTGTGATTGTAGTCAAAACACATACATGCTAGCAGATTAGCTTGCCAGCAGTGGTGACCCACTACCTGCAGGTCATAGTGGTCCCTCGGGAGTCTCCCTAATGAGGAAGCACAGATGCATGGCAATACCTGAGAAGTGGAGGGAAATTTGACAAATTTGCATAGGTGACATATATGCATATTTCCTCAGGAATGCTGCTCTACGGAACACCAGAGGAGTCATAATCAATTTCCCCACAGTCATCAGCCAGCCAGAAAATGCTGATGTTAACAACATGACAATAATGTACTTATTTAAATGGTGTTTTTAGGACAGGTATTTGCAGTGTGAAAGGACACTGCTCTCTGACTCGTGTCTTTTCAGGTTTGAGGGTGGCCAGTGCAAAATTTGTGTCATAAAGCACCAGGTGTGCAGGAATGTCTCCCGCTGGCAGCCATTAAATTTACAAGGGTGACATTTGCATGTCTGTGTTTGATATGGAAACCAATGTCAGGCAGTTTTTGATCCATGTGACATTCCATACATCCCATCATCTTCCCACCAGCACAGAAGGCATTAGGAAAATATACAGCATCTTAAATTAAAGTTAAATTAGGAGGCACATTTGGTTACTATGGTGCATCAGCCCTAAGAAATCCACCAACCTGCCCCTGATGTCTGTGGAATAAGTCTTACTGACAGTTCTTGTTGGATCACAATTGTTCACACCACTGCTGCATTTACAAATAAATATTTCTGTTAATTACTAATTAAACAAGATGCTGAGTTTGTTTAGCTGTGGAAAATAATCTGTGCAGACTTCATTGCTGAGCAAAAGCATTTAAAAGCATGACTGTGCACTTGTTACTTGACCGAGCTTACAGGAAGCCAGGAATCCTCAACACTGCAATTTGCAATTTAACTGCACATGTTATCATTTCTGACACACCTTGTACTGCAACTATGCTTCTAGTTCTGGCACAGAAAATGTTCTGGAGGTTCACCAAAATACCAAGAAAAACTAGAGGAAAAAAAAAGAGAGGAAAAAAAAAAAACACTTGATGAAAATGCCAGTTTCCTGGCAAAATGTCCCGCGGTACATTGTGTGCCTTCACAAAAATAGAGCCCATCAACTGCTGCAGGGATTAAACTGGCAAACCTTCCAGTTACAAGTCTCTCAAACATTATACAACCCTGCCAGGGGGAAAAACAGGTGTAGAGCTGTAACTGGAAGTAGAAAGTACATGACAAGAAAAAAGCCGAAACAGGAGGTGGACATACTTTTTAGGCCTGTAGTCTGGGATGCTCCTGTCCAGGGAGATGCGGTCACTGAGCTGAGCATTGTAGCCGTATTCCTCATACTTTCCCTCAGCATCGTGGCTGTCCTCTCCCAGAGTAGCAGCAGCTCCCCCTTGGCCAAGGCCTCCGGGTCCCTCCACCAGCCCCATGGGCTTCGCCAAACCTGTCAAGAAAATGACAGAACAGAGAAACAATCATACAGATGTACATGGCCACGTGTAGAGGCAGACACACTCGCACAGGGAACAAGGAGAGACAGGTGAGAAGAGAGGCCATACAGAGGGGCAGCTGATTGACATTCTGTAGCTTTGTGAGGAGGCTGGTGTATGGCAGCTGAGAGACCCAGCAGGGCACATCCATAGGGCATCATTACACTGTCTGTCAATGAAAAACCTGCAAAACACCCACATGGACACAGACGTCACACAGACGAGCAGAGCAGATTAGAAGCAGGGAGACAGTGGTGCAAGTTCCAACAATAGAGACACACAGCTGTAAGTCACATCCAGAATAGCAGGCCTGAAACAGTTAGTGGGTAATAAGGTCTGAAAATAAAACTCTTGAAAATCCCCTGTGAGAGGGATTATGATTATGATTATCAGACTACCTAGCAGACTAACTTTAGCTAGTTAATTGCCCCCTTTACACAGGGATTGTGCAATACTGGCTTTTAGAATTCACATATTCAAGTTACATCCCTTATCATGATTTGTCCCTGGCTTTCTTGTTCACTTCCCTGGACCTACCATCCCTACTCTTATTACTTCTGTCTCTACCCTGTTTATTTTGCCTTCTGTCCCCTGCCACTGTCCATCCACCCACCACATGTCCCTGGACTTTATTCCTGTCTCCATATCCACCTGCTCACCTGTTTTCCATTTTCAATCACCTGAGCTTCCCTTCCCACTCGCACACCTGTTCCTAGTTCCCTCATCACCCCAGCTAAAATTTAAACCTGCCATTGCCTCTAGCTCCTTGTCAGACTGTCTGCTTTTGTCTCCAATGTGCCTGCTACCTGGGTGTAGTAACCTGTACCCACCCACCCACCCGCCTGCCTGCCTGCCTGCCTGCCTGCCTGCCTGTCTTCTTTCCTACCTACCCGTCTACCTGCCTACCTGCTTGTCCAACCATCCGTTTGTAAACCTTTGTATTCCTGATCAGTTTTGCCATTACAAGCTACTTTACTGCACCTGCCTGCTAGTATGTCTGCATTTGGGTCCTCCCTGCCTGCGCTCTGTACACACTCTGTGACACCCCATCTCTCCTCTCCTGGTCTCTGTCGCCTGCAGTATCCTTTTTTTTTCTTACTATTGCTAGCAGCATTAGCTTTTTAGATGGTTTATTGTAAATTTTGTAAAAGTGTTTTGTCTCACCAGTTGAAAATTTTAATGTTCAAATGCAGTTGTCAGTCAACAGCAGCACTTACAAAGCATGGTATTGTCATAGCGACTGCTGCCAGTGTGATCTTGATGAGTGAAGTACATTTCCTAACCCTGCCATTTTCTTACAGCCACAGAGTTTGGCTTTCATGTGGTGCTATCAAGTTGTCATTTACAGTGTTGAAAAGACCCACACTGCACTGTTTTCCTGCAGGTACTATTATAATAGCAGCTACTCTTTGGCATAATTGTATTTAATGTTATGTAGCACAGGTCAATTCTGTGATTTCAAATTTGAGTTAAATTCTTGATAATTAAGTTTTACATGTATTATAAAATTATCTTGCTGTATCAAATAAGGTAAGGATCTGTGATGCTTTGGACGGTTGAGATGTGGTTCATAGTAAATACTGTATGTACCTGATCACTATTAATTTCCACAGGAAATACTGAATTCACTTATTGGAAACTGGGGCAATAATTCAACATTTTATTTTCACAAAATGTAAAAGAGGTGAGACAATAATTTGAAAAAGGAGAATCAGCTGGAATATCACCTTTTTTTAAAATATTTTCATGGGAGAAATACTGTGGAAAAAACAGACCTTTTTAGACCTACATATGCATGTAGGGGTACTTTTTTTTTCTGACCTGACTACATTATCAGAAACAGAATTATGAACGCACATTATTTTGGTCTGAAATGCCATTTTAACTTAAAAACAAACAAAAAAACCCACTGCTATTTAGTTTAAGTTAATTTGGTTTAGTGGATTTGATACTCATTGGTGTTTACAGGGACCTTTAGTCCAACAAGGAGCCACCAGATGTTACACTGAGCCCCTAATGGCTCTGTATGTCTAATAATAGATGCTTTATAGAAGCAGTGTGTGGCACCATTGTGACCATGAAGAGGTTACTCAAACACTGCTTGTTCCATGCAGGTCATTTTATCCCACAAAGACTCCATGAACAGCAGCCAAAATGCCTGTGCATCTGTGCACAGTGGTGAATGAGAACTGGTCCTTGGTCAGTCCCATCATGTTAGGCTTCTTTGGTCCAACATAACTAAATTCAGCACAGGATTTAATGTGTCGGACTTAAAATATCCCTCTGCTCTCATTAAAATGACTCATAACTGTGATTTAGCAGACCGTCACTTTGGTGCTGTGACAGAAACACTTTCAAAAAGGGAAGGCGAAAAATGAGAAAAAATGAAAAAGCCAGGAATAAAGAGGCCTGTTCACTGATTCAGACCTCTGCGGCACTGTACACAAATTACTGGGGAAGGGTGGTGTGTGTTTGTTTCTGTCTGCTTGACTTAAACAAAATATATATCAATATTTGGGTACACCCCTCCTTAAGAAACAAAATCTACACATACTCCACATCATTAACTACGATTTCAAGCTTTATATGTTAATTGAACAACAATTTTTAAATAGACCAAATCACACATTATGAGTGGAATTAGCAATTGCCAAAATTATGTTAAACATAAATGGTGTATCTCGTTTGCTGAGCATTCCAGCTGCTCTTTATTTTTGAACCAAGAGCTTTTAAATGAATAGTAAGTTTATAACTGCTCTTAATGAAGAAATAAACAGGGCACAGGTGGCAATATTGCTGATATTATGGTGCTGTTGGTCCTCTCCGCTGAGGGCCATCAGCACCATAATATTTTTCCCTCCCCAATAAGTAGAACAGGTACAATTATGCTGAAAATGCATTTTATTATAGGTTAACTGTGCATGAGGAGACTAGACAGATATTAGTATATTAGTAAATATTGGTCCCACTAGCTACTAGAAAATTAAGCAACAACACAGAGACAGCAAACAGAAAAAATACATAACCTACTGCTTTTCTGACCACCCCATCCAAATAACTTCTGTACAGTCTCTAAAGTTTAAAGAGTTTGTTTCAAATAGAACATGTTGTCAGCTTTATTCATATCTGCCTCTGCCAGCCTTGACTATTGTTCAACTATTAAAAATTCCATGAAACTGCAGGATAATGTCAGATAATTGTTATTCGCGCCAAGCTTCCAGTGTGGCCTCCACAGAAAAATCGAGCTGCGTCTGTTCACCATATCAACAGATGGACACACAGACAGTAAGTAAACAGCGCATACCAATGAAGAGCTCAGCTCTCAGCTTCACCCCTCCAGGAACTGCAGAGTAATCACCATATTTGGATGGCCTCAAATCCTCGGGTGCTACTGAAGATTTGTAATTGGAGCTGAATGGTTGCAAACTGGAGTCTCCCGTGAGAGGGATTTAGTATGCCCCACACCAGCCAGTGCGGTGGCATTTTGACAAGTATGGGTGGGGTTCACGTCATGGACTAGCCATCTGGCATAGAGGCCTGTGTTACACAATAACACAGATACCCTCCAGAGCCGGAGACTCAAGTCTGGAGGGCCTCTCATTCCCTGCATGAGTCTTGGAAGCAGGACAATGCCTGCCAGCTTTGTTTTCTGGTCACTGTGTTATTTCACTTCCCGCTGCCTTCCACCTCCTCTGTCGGATTGACGGAAATTCCATTATGGGATGAACAACTATGGATACTCCCGGAATAAGGCCTGAAAAACTGATCCACTGCTGTCCGTCAAAATACGTTTAAAGATTCCAGAAAAGCAATTTCTTGATGGAGAGTTTCTTTTTCTGACATTAAAACAGTGCTGCAGCAAATAAATGCTGTTTTTAGCCTGTCACTGTAAAGTCTTAGGGATCTCTAGCAAGGTTCTGTTTTTATGTAGCTGTTTATAAAAACCTGTTTTGGTAATGCCTGGTGGGTAATTTGAGGTTGCTAAATTGCTCTGTCTGTTCTGATTTATCTTTCTTGTTTTCTCCATTTTGTCTCCACTTCTTGTGAAATTTGTTTGGAAGAAAGCAGAAAAAAAAATGAATATGCATAAATTTATCAATGGCAAGACCCAAATGGTGCTTACACACTGGAACATTTTTTATCCAAAAAAAGGATTGCTTACAAATAAAAATAGAAGCTTTTAATATATTTTTGAAAGGGCGAATTGGACCATGTGCAATCTGTGGGCAGAGCACTGCACAAACACTATAAGGATTAAGAGCTCTATTCCCATGCTGACTGCATGAGTTAAAAATGTATGTAGACATGATCCTGTGAGGCACTTTGTATAAAAGCATCCAGCAAGAGGGCTGTTATGTTCTGGTCAAAAAAAGATGACAATGACTAAAGGCCTGCGCTGCTCAGTGTAGTACTGTGACCGAGATAGATGCAAAGACACAATCAATGTTGATTAATAAACTAAAACTATCATCATAGCTGTAGTTTTTGTCTCCACAATGTTAAAACTGTCATTTCATCAGTGCTCTTCCATTCAGTATTTCCATGCAAGTTCAAACAGTACTTTCAATATCTCACTACAAAGCAATTACAGCCCAACATCTGCTTCCTCCACTCAGGCTTCAATCCTATCCAAAGCCTCAGCTACATGGATCCTTGCAACGTCAGATGCCAATCTGAATCTCATTGTGTCCGAGTATACATCTGTCTCTGTGCTCATTCCTCACAATCCATTTGTCCAAATCCCCCTGACCTGACACTTTAAACCCATAACAGCTCTAAATTACACAGTAACCTTCAGAACATGTCTGATTTGGCCTTTATAAGATAGAGTCTCAAATTCAAAGATGACCCCATTTTAAATGAAAGATTTAAGAATAAGAGTGGATTTATGTGCGTCCAGAGTGATGCAGCAGAGCTCTAAATATTGATGGTGAGGGGAGGGTGAGTGCTTCAGAGCTCTCTTCAAGAAGAGAAAAATACCTCATTCTAGAGAGGTTTAAAGCCTTCAAAGGCCAAAACAAATCTATGAAATATGGAGAGCTGGGAGAAGAGCTGCATTAATTCTAGCAGTGCCACTCATAGCAGCAGCAGGCATGTCAGGAGGATAACAAGTCTGATTTGGAAATTGGTAGCACTAGACCCGTAAATTATCTCTAAACAATGGAATGTTGTCCTTTTGAAAAATTTTGAGAGTTTGCTTGACAATGCAAGAACACCAAATATAGAGCATCAAGGGCAGAGGCAGGACATCGACCTTTAACCAGTTATCAAGCTTTATTAATTTACTTTTCAAATAAAAGCATGGGTTTAATACACACAACTTTAAAATCAACTCATCAAAGACCCAGTTAATTGTCTCAGTATGACTTCCCATACTAAACCATTCTCTTTGACTAAAAACTGCCTTACTAAACTGCCTCACCAAAATCACACTAGCCTGTGTTTTGTCTATACGGTTAACAGTGAATAGAAAACATCTTCATTTTCAGTGAAATATTTTTAATTACTAGGGGTTCAAAGCAAAGCAAAGCTATTATTATTATTGTTGTTGCTGTTGTTGTTGTTGTTGTTGTTGTTGTTGTTGTTGTTGGGAATTATCTACTGCCTTCCTTTTCTATGTGTATGAGCTGTTCACAGGCTACACAAAATAACATCAGATTAAAACCTGTACCTTAATTAAGCAAATAAAACAGTGGTATTCTACTGACAAATAATGTGTCATAATTCATTCATTGCCTTATTCATTGCTCATTGCTGTATTGCTTAACATAAAAAATGAGGGTTGTACATGGAATGGGAGGAGGCCAAGACAAACTGCTGGACTGAAGTACCACTACTACATAATTTATATCAATATTCAGAGATGCTGTCTTGACCGTTTGCACTTTTAATTATCCATTAATATCTGAATAATATAATTGAATCTGTTTACATTCTTAGCACTGGTTGTAAACAGTTTGTTTGATTTTGTCCAAATTCTCAAAATAATATGGATAAAAAAAAAAGAAAGAAAATGTGGAGAGACAATGAAAATCCATTTACATCATTAATTGTCGAGACTGGCAACCTGGCCTATATCCCGTCCTTTGTCGGATGTCATCATTAAGCGATGGTAATGTAATCACTGCATGTCTGTGGCTGACTGTTTATTGTCAGGTGAGCCACTGAATTCATTATCATCATTCCTAAAGGCTGAGCAGAATTGATTTTTATCTGTTTCTGAAACTGTTTTGCTGACCAGAGCCTAATCTACATATCATTATTAGAATATATTTCATTTCATCAGGCTTCACCACGCTGTGGTGTGGTGTCCCTGCAGCTGCCACCATTACACACTGCACAACAACACATAGGCACCAGTGCGATGTGTATCATTAAGATACAGTCAAAGCATCAAGTGTGTGTCAGTGTGGAAGAGAGAGAGTGTGACATTTCTCATCAAGTCTTTGCCTGAGCAGGCTTAGCATATAAACAGCATTGGTTTCTTTGCCATAATTGGGCATTACAGATAAGAAGCATATCTGGTGCTGCAGCTGGGCCTGTGAGGCTGCCATCCCATCAGCACCTACGCGCTGGGAGAAGACCGGGAGTGACATGCATGGCTGATGACAAGAGCCTCAGTATGACCGTGAGCTGTGGGATAACAGCCGGTCTCAAACAATGACACATCCAGCAATGGTCAGAGGGATAAACTGAATAGTAGCACATTCACTTACTAATAGCAATATCTGTTTTTAAGAAGCTTATTTTTAAAGCATTTCTGCTTCGAGTGACAGAGTAGTCGAAGAAAGACAGACAGTGAAAAGAAAGTCAGGTAGTTTCTTCTGAGTCAAATCCAGTATAAGTTCAACCAAAAGAATGAAAATTATCAAGTTGACAGTTTTTTATTTCTAAAATATTTTTAGTACCAGCCTATTCTTAACTATTTATTTATATCAACCATTTGCTCAGTTTGCTAGATTTGCTGAACCCCTCCCCAAAACAGTGTGAATCATAGCTTAGCAACTGTACCTAGGCACGGCAGGTCTGTCAGGCTTTGGATATGTCCACATGCTGAATCTTTTTTCAGGCTTTTCCAAAACAAAAAACACAAGTGGAAAAGTGTGACAAATGGATTAAACAGTCTAACTAGCCAAACCTGTTACCCCATATAGCATTACATTAGCCAGCCACACTGGTCCATTCTAAGCCTGAAACCATTTATTCTTGTAAAATGAAAACATGATTTGAAATGTAAGGTAAGCAAGCTAAGCAACAAAAAAGTGTTCTATCAGTAAAAAAATATCACAGTACACTGCAACACAAGAATGATGCCATTTCTCCTCATCCACAACTAAGATGGCATTTTCACTACAGCTGATAAAATCTAATAGTGACAGTTGTCATTTCCACTGGTTAAATCTAGGGTTGTCAGCCAGAAATAATACACCTGATCTTGTCTGAAATCAAGGACTCCTTGTTTTAATAATGACTAAGAATCCTGTGTGGTAAATATGCCACTGTTATTACGGTGCCATGTGTTAAGAGACCTGAAAGATGAAGAAACCGTAACAGAGGGCGTTAGGGTTTAGCAAACAGAGTGTAATTCTTAAAACATGTTTTCGCACTAATTAAATATCAGTATATAATGTTGGATATCTACAACTTAATTAGAAATTAATGTAACACTTTTGACCAACAAAGTTCTTATCAGTCAAACTCTAATGTAAAAAATATGCATTTCTGTATTTTCCTAAATAATGGCAGCTAATCTTATTTGTGTATAGTTTTCATTCAGGCCACTCAGAATCACAAGGCTTCAGCAAGTAAGGAGGTATTTGCTGGTTCTAATGCAGTACTAAAAGGTCAAAACGCTGCTTCATAAGCTTGTTAACAAGCTTAAAACCCCTCATCTGATTACCCAAAGATGGTGGCATCCACAGCACAGCAGTGCTGCTGATAACCCTCATCTTGCCCATTTCTGTGCAGAATGAGATAAAGCTTGACCGTTGTTTTCTTGTTGGGAGTCCAGTGACCATTCCATCAGACAACCATAAAAGATGAATTCTTGGACTTGTTTATGTCCTTCAAATCTAATTGGACCTTGCTTTAGCTCCCATGGCATGCAATTGGTAGGCAATAAACAACAGAAGGAATGGGCAATTACTTCATATGGCTGGCGGACATGGTAATAGTTATTGGCGCACTGAGTCCTCCTCTCACCATAGTTATTCCCAGTGGCCATAGAATACAATTTGTGGTCTGTGCACGATTTAGAAAAGGGGGCAGTGACCTGGGATACGAGGATATGATTAAGTATGCCATTAAAGAGCTCAAGACAAATCATGGAGGGGATTGTGACAGCTAGCGAACGTTTCCAGCCTGTGTGCACTCCTGGGTACTCATTGCCTCTGTCAAAGAGAAATTACGTAACTGCAATTGATTCCTTTTTATGTTTCAAACTTAAATTGCACAGAAAGAGATTTGCGCCTGAAGTTATTGTTAGTGAACTGTAAATTCAAATTCTCTGTCATAGTCTGACACTGAATGAAGCATATTCATCTTTATATATTCCTAAACAGCTTTGTGTATTTCATGTAGGCCTCTGTTCCCTTGAAGCACTATGTTAACTGGAAGGCAAGAAACTGTGCCAGCTTTGCACTTAGTTTGTGGAGCCGGAGCTTGTTCCTCTCTTCAGCCCATAATCGACTGTTACTCTCTCCACTTGTGAAAGACCTGCAAATTGTGTCCCAGCTACTTTCATTCAATAGCGCTGCATAGAGTAGATAGTGTTAAGAATTATTTATGAAGCTGATATGATGTTCGCTAACAAACAACAATTGACACAATAAGCTCTGACTTTGACTGCATATATCTCGCCTTACTGAGAGGTGCATTCCCTCCAACCAATACTGAGGAAAGAGTTAAATATGAATTCAACTTTAACAAATACAAGGCAGCAGAAATAAATAGTAAAAACTTTTATTCTTTGGCTTTTAACTGTGTCTAACTGTGTCTAGCTGGTTTCTATTTTATGAACTGTGTTTAAACTTGTTTCTTGTTTTTTTTTCTTTTGTTTTATTTCCGTATCTGTTATGCGCACATAGTATATCTATTTATGCTCATATGTATACATGTGCAGTATGTGTGCCCTTGTGAAACACTTTGGTGCAAACCTGTTTGCTATATAATACAAGCGAAATAAACCTGAAACTTAATACTGTACTGGTTGACTGACTTACATTGTCTCCATATGAAGCTAAGTGAGTGAAAGGATGCATTGTACTTTTTGAGAGGCAGTGCTTGCTGGCTGGATGCCAGATGCCAAGCATAACTCAAAGTGACAGAGTGACCCTCAAATAGCTGCTGAGGCTCCAGCATAATAACAAGATCATGCAGAAAAAAATCCCCAGCCGCACTGTTTTGGGGCCATGAAGCTGTGAAACGTCCTTAACTACTGACTCCTGGGAAAATATACTCAAATGGACTGCCAAGCCACATTTTCTGAGTTTTTCTGACATTACAGTAAGAAGATACTGTATCTTCAGCTGTGGAATATCTTTTCTATTTTTGCTTTCTGTGTTCTTGAATTCTTGAATTTCAGCAGCTTTCAGGAGGGTAAACCAGCGTAAAAGGAGTATTAAAATACCTGTGACCTCTACTGGTGACCAGCATAAAATACAACAACACAAGCTGAAATGACCTCCTCCTGCACAGCCCCTATCCCTCACCGTCCCCATTCATCCTGAGCCACGGTGGCTGGCAATTTGCACAGATGGTAAAGTCACAATTTCCCAGGAGAGAACAGTAAGCTAGTAAATAGAATAGTAAATTCCTCACTATTTGGCTTTAGAACAAGATGTTTCATCTTTTGTAGATAGATGTGAAAGATTGGGTATTTGGATTTGAAATGCCAGTGGGGGAGGAGTATTATTCCATTAGGATCTGTTTGTGCTGTGTAGTAAAGCATTTCTGTGGTATTCTCATACATCACTGCTGACACTGCCTTGAAGTCTATATCACTGAATGAGCCACAATCATATGACAAAATGGTGCCTGTGATGCCACTTAGCCTCAGTATCTTGTGAGCTCCGTGCAGCCAAAAAAACTATACCTAATACACGAAATGTGTGTCTTTGATTGCAACAATGACCTGTGCAGGAGTCAGTGAAAACCTGCTTCCTTTCTTCTGTCAGCAATGGATTACTATCATGTATTACTTAAGATATTTTTTCTATGTGTCACTTACAAGAAAGATAATGTTACTAAACATTTCAAGCTACATTAATAGACAGACATTTAGCCAAAAATAGTAGACAGCAGTAATTCTTGATTATTGGGTATTGTCCTTAAAGCTGAAAAATGAATCAGTTAGTTGATCCACAGAAACATGACTATTTCTATAATTGAGCAATTGCCCCTGTCATTTTTCTTTAAAAAAATGCTAAAATGTGAGAATTTGAATTTCGAATTTCAATTCTGATTTTCCTTCTCATATATAATAGTAAATAATATATTTTTTGGTTTAGGACTGTTGGTCAGACAAAACAAGAGGTGAAGGGCTCTGGAAAATGTGATCTTTCACAATACACTGAGAAAATAACAGGCAGATTGATCGAATAAAATAATTGCACGTTGCATCCCTAATCATCATTCAAACAATGGCTTTAAGCCCACTGACTCACCACCATATAATTCTAATGCATGGGAGTGTGGTGCTCAATGTGATTTTAAAATGAATTCTGAGGCCATGATATGTTTGTTTACATCACTGAAGTGGAATTAATGCCTTTATATTCCCAATGGTAAATTATAAACATGGAATATTTTATGTACTGTAGCCAGTTCTGTGTGAATAGATATACACCAGACTGAATCTTTAACAGCAGTTGTGATTGCATGGATTTCCCACAGGAGAATGTGGCCATGAGTAAGACAGAGTCATACTGAATGTAACTTGATTTAAAGATTGCTGCTCTGCTGAGGAGACCAAAAATCTGCCCCACAGACTAATGGCCATGTAATGAAATACAAGTCTGTCATTCCGTTATGGAACCATTACATTAGACTCTCCTTCAAAATTCAGACAGCTTGTTAAATCTGATATGTTTCACCAGTGGTGCCTTCAGTGAAATGACAGGAGGAGCTGCTGCTGCTGAGATAGAGACTTCCTCTGAGAGGGATTCTATACAGAACTAATAGACATCAATACTTAAAGCATAAGTTTATGTGAAGTTTACAACAAGTCAATTATGGGTTAAGGGTGTCACAGTCTGATAGGCTGTTAAAGTAACAGCCCAGTAAAGTCTATCAACACAAATGGTAGAGGCACATATAGCAAGTATTGCACTGTAATACATCACTCTGCTTCATTAGCTTCTTAACAAGCAGGGTTAGTGCTTCAGAGGCAGCAGACCTCTCACCAACATGTCTGACATTATTTGGTGTGTAAAATGAGGCTGATTTTTCCAAAGAAATATAGGCTACAGGTTGACAGAAAAAATATGCATGAGTCATGCTTCAGCAAAAACTCACCTGAGTGAGTCTTATGCACCTTTTAGATTTTGCATGCCAATATGGCCTTTTTCCAATAAGTGTTTCTTTGCAGTGGTCATTTTGTTTTCTAAGGTGACGATAACTTCATTTAAACATTTTCCAGTGTTTACATTGTAATAAACAGTTTCAAGTCGTGTCGTACCGTTTAGTTGATTGTAGACCACATCCTCCAGCCTCTCCAGCCTCTGGAGAATAGACTGCCTGTCCACCAAGTTGGAAACTTTGCCATTCCTGGCTCGCAGCCTCTGGTCAGAAATACGCCCTAGCTGGATGAGCTCCTCGGATCGGTCCTGGATCCTGCAGTACACCGAGAACAGGATAATCCCCACAAACACTAAAATGTTGACGGTCAGCAAAGTTTTGATTTTGCGTGCCACAGCCATGAAAGAAAATATCGTCTGGCTGACTCAGTCAAGCCCAGGAGCTGTCCATGTGTGGTGGCCTGCTTTGTCACCTTAACTGTGCGTGTGTGTTGCAGGAGGGTGACTCTCTGCTCGGTGAGGAGAAGGTCAACTCGTGGAGGAGACCCGAGGACCCGACTGATCCGTTCAGCACCACGGACAGCTCAGGCGGCTGCGCTCACTTCGTAGCGGGGCATCACACCCCGTCACATGGAAGTTCAAGGTGGGAAAGGTTGCTGGCGGCCACGGTGCTCTGCTCCAGCTGGTAACCGATGCTTTTATTTGGGCTTCACTAGCCGAGAAACTGCTGCACGCGCTCAGTCGTCCTTTTGAGCTACATATTACACACGAGAAACGACGCCAGGGAAGGCATTCATCCTCTCCAACAACCTACGGCAGTTGCAAAACATCTCTCCTCCGCAACGTGATAAGTCGCCAGTTCCTCAGCCCCAATATGTCTCGTCCATCTTACAGAAGATGCACTGCAATAACCACTCGTACCGAAGCATCCTCCTGCTATCACTGCTTTGCTGTGGCATCTCTTTTCTCAAAGGCGTTGTGGTCACTCGATCCGTCCCGCTCTGCAAATATGAACCCGAGGAGCTTATGTCCAGAAAATATGTGCATGCTTCAAAAGCAAGGCGGCGTTTCTCTCTCTCTCTCTCTCTCTCTCTCTCTCTCTCTCTTTCTCTCTCTCCGTCTCTCTCGCTCTGTGTTTGTGTTCCAGTCAGTCCATTGTTGTTTCCCTTCTCGGCGGTGCAGAGCAGGACGAGTTGAGAGCAGATTTGCCCTCAGATGCTGTCAAACGATGCCGATGCTCGGTGTCGGTGGGGGAGATGTGTCCGGGCTCTGGCATGCTGTCTCTCCTCCCAGCCTCTCCGCTCTCTGTCAGGGAGGCAGAGCCCGCCGCTGCGTCCTGACGTTCAGAGGCACAATCATGAATATTCAGGAGCTGTATTGGGCTCGCAGGGTAAAATAAACAGCACACGACCATGAAAGCACCAAATACTTGCACTTGGTAGAGCTGCCTTCGCCCCTCATCAGTTAGTGAACTGTGTAAATGTGCGCGAAGATGTGTTAACAGATTTTTTTCGTTATCTGATCCGTAACGCGTAGGTTAACAGTTTCCACCTAACCTCTGATGCCACTTCCAGGGGCAACTTAAAGCTTTAATGCGTAACACCCATGTTGCATAGATATTGTAGGTTTTAATTTGCATGTTATGTAACGGCCCCTGCATACATGCATGGCCAACCTCAGGAGTAAAATCATCATTTCACGAATCACATGCTTGGCCAGAGTTTCAACTCCATCAGATCTGAGCTAACAAACATATCCTGCTCTGAATAAATAACCTATTTTTAATCAAACCTACTGGGGAAAGAAGTAGAATTCATTTATATTTCTATTCAAACCACCTTCAGAACAGAAGACCAATTTTTATCAACAAAAAAATCCACCTTACATTGCAGCCTACACTGTTGACTGATCTCTGCAAAACAGCTAAAAACCAAGATGCTAAAGGACATTATGGGGCAGTACAGACCACAGCCATGC
The DNA here is from genome assembly GCF_001640805.2 of Lates calcarifer. Lineage (NCBI taxonomy): Eukaryota > Metazoa > Chordata > Actinopteri > Centropomidae > Lates > Lates calcarifer. The sequence goes on from NC_066845.1 coordinate 17,910,945, forward strand.
AATAAATACAGTAAGTATCAGCAGCCAGTTCAAATCATTTCCTCCTCACAATTCAAAATACTGTAGCCTAACTCCCCTCCTGCTCCTCATCTCCAATTCCAAATGAATTATGACTTAAGTAAATCACATACAAAGAGATTCAGTCTCACTGTGTACTTTTACTTGATTAAGCAAACCCAGACATGGCACAGGCTGCCCAAAGCACTTTGATCCCACTTCACACCCACCAGAGGATCTCAGACTTACACTCTTCAGTTTGTTTGCTGTTTCACTATAATCAGATGGCAGCTGTAACTATAAAAACCTCCGTAGACTGCACAGTTCTTTGTCAGAGGATATCTGGTATAAGAATGCAGTCTTGTAAGTACCTCCTTAAATGTCTTGATGGTACACTCCTTCAGGATGAAAACAATTCTGGTTTTCTGAGAGTAGATTCGAGAGCTTTTATTTTTAATCCTCTCTGAGATCAGTCTCAGAGTTGGAGGAGAGTGGTGCACTGTGGTGTTGAGCGTGCTCTTCAAAGAGCACAACCTCATCATTTCTATCAAGATGCAAACTTAATATGCTCAAGAGCAGTGAGGGGTTTGGTGGGCCATGTATTCCACAAAGTCCAGCCCAAAATGTGTTTAAATGTGGTTCTGAGGGTGTAAAGTAGATTAAATTAAATGGAGTCATACACACAACCACAGTGATCATACTGCTCTCTGATACATTGCATTTCTTATCATCACTCCATTGTGCTTTAATGATGGTAGGCCATGTGCTTCCTCCCCAGCCCTGCAGCTCTTGTGTTCCTCTGCTCTGTATGACAAGTACATTTCAAATAACTGGCTTTCTATGCAGTTTTTAATTAGGATTCCTGCTGCACATGAGTCCCATTACAAAAGGTGCTGATTTGATTCAAGGTCTGCAGAAACAGACGGACTGTGGGGAAATCACTGTTACAGCCACCTCAGCCACCATGCAGGCCTCAGCACAGGTGCTTATACAGCAGCTACAGTATCACTGCCCCCTACGCTCCTCTGTAAGACTCTCGGAAGACTTCTGTGCCATTTTCTGCATTCAGCACCCTGCCTCTGTGACTGCAGACACTGGCACTCAAGTGTTTTAACCATATTAACCTGGGTCACTGCCAGCTGCACCTTAGTCAACCCACTCAGTGTTTCTACATAAGCCACTTGAACATATTCAGTGGGAGGGTGCAGGCTGGATAGAACTCTGCGCATCTAGCACTGCTGCAAGACAGCCAGAAATATCTACAGCCATGTATTCATCAGATCTGTGTTCACAGGAAATATAAAGTACAAGCTTCCACAGTAACAGCCCTGTTAAGATTGGAACACATTCAGAATCAGTCTGCTATGTGTTTATCACAAATATCAGTGTGGTTGGACCCAACAGCAGACTCAAGAAACAGAAAAAAGGCTATTGTATCTTTAATGGAGAATGAGATGAAGGGGGTGATGAGGAGAAATGAAGGCCAGCAAGCAGGCAGGTGAGGAGGAAATGGTGAAAACTGGCGGGCGGTTACAGGTGAGTGGCTGTGGCTGGAGAATGGCTGAGACTGAAAGGAGGTTTGCAGGGAGTGGTGGTGGATGGATAATGATGAAGACTGGCTGGCGGTGAGCAGTTGAGTGTGATGGCATTGGCAGTGGCACAGGAGATCTGAGGTAAGCATGAGAACAAGAGAGGCACAAGAGGTGACTCAGAATTTGGCAAGATACTGAGTGACCAAGGGTCAAAATACCACTGGTCTGGCAGAACAATCTGGTGACATGTGGTTGAAGAGCTGATGAGTCATGAGAAGCAGGTGTGCAGATGGGTGAGGTGAGCAGAGTGCAGAGCTGTTCCCCAAACACACACACACACACACATAGACAAGGGGGAGAAGGCACTGGGGAAGTTGAGGAGGGAGAACAAAGACACACAAGGAAAACATGGAGTTACAGGTGGAGCCGTGACAGTTTGTTACATATAAATGTCAAAATGAAATAAAGCCATCCATATTTGCTGCCTATAATTGAAAGAAAGAAACAAAGGCATTCAGAAATAAATGTGAGACACTGCTTTAGCCTCAAAGGCACAAGAAACCTTAGCTACCAATCCAAGGACAAGCAGTGTCCTCTTAACAGGACATTTATCACTAAGTTCTCAAGATTCTCAATGTGCTAGCTGACTAACTTATTTTCTATCTTGCCTGCAAAATTAAATTAGCAGTGACCTTTTCCCACAGTTGTTGTTTGTTAGCTTAGTGCTAGCAGTCCTTCTTTCTGTGTCCTTCTTTCTGTGTCATCACATCTCAGGATGTTTTACCAAATAAGAGAAACCAAATAAGAGTAAATAAGGTTTTCTCCCTCTAGGTTTTTTCTCTCTAAAGCCGGTAAGTATGTCAGCAAAAAGTTGCTTATTTGCACATCCAGCAGATATGGAGCCACATTAGCATTCATTTGGAGTCATGTTCCAGGAGCCCTAGTAATTGAAAGTCCAACATTTCCTCTTCATGCACCTCTGTGTTGGTGTCCAATAGTACTTGAATAAAAACATCTGTAACCTACAGTTGGTTTAACAGAGCTTTTTCAATTTATTCATCTTCGTAATCTGGAAATTAGGTTGATTTGACTCATCCAAAACAGTAAAGGCACAGGACAAAGCAAAACAAAGAACACAGAAATGCTAAGACGCTCCATAGGACTGAGGATCAGCACAGTCAGGTGATAATTCTCTGTAGGTTCATCACTATGAGCGACGTCTTTCACGTTATATGTAGCCATTTGATCTGTTGTTTATATAAAAATGTTGATTAGTGCAGCTTCAATAACATGTACTACAGACAGACCATGCTGTAAATACAGACAGGTAGGAGCCTGGAGAAGTCTTGGCTCCAAGAGAGGATTGAAACCACCGTAAAACACTAGGTAGTAAGTGCTTTGTTGGGCACCATTTAGTTTGCTTCACTCCAGTGATTTTAGTACACTGGGCTTTCTCGTCATCTGAGGCTGCTCTTCACTGGCCGGTTGACATGGCTGGGCAGAGTGGATGTGTTCAGACAAGATGCTATTAAGCAAGGACAGCCAGAAGTCAACAGATCACACACATCCACTGCACTGCAGGACTAAATTTAACAGCAGAGTGAGAGATCAAAATAACTTTTTGTCAGATTTTTCTTTTCTTTTGTAGTACTGTGTTTATTTAACATTTCATCCAGGTTTCCACGAGCCACATGGCAACTCTCTGTCTTTGCAGTTCTAACAGAATACCAAATGGACTCTTGGGCGTGTTGATAGAATTTAATGAAAAGAAGACCTTGGAATTTCTTTAACAGTAGTTTGTATTCAGGATAATGCTAACTAGTTAGATTTAGCAAGTAGTGAGCACAAATTAAAAAAGTAAATTACTAAAGTGTGCCTCACCTGCAACTTGGACACTGCAGCTTTCATTAGAAATACAAAAGCTTGCTTTTTTTTCCCTCAGAGGAAAAAATAGTGTCCTCCATTTGTATTCATAGTGCCTAATATGCATAACAGTTTGGCATAGGCACAAATGATCTAATTCGCCACAAGCTACAGCAAGGTCAGCGTGACCACTGTGGAAGGGGGTAGGGGGTGGGGGGTGCATCAGACAAATCTGATGCAGCAGGAACAGGGGTACTGCTGTAGCTGAGAATATAATCCATGTTTGTCCCTGATCAGCTGACACGCAGACTTGCTGTGTTGCCTTCAGAATAAAGCGCCCACTCAAAGACACTCGTTGGTCACTAATGTAGCACTGTCTACTCGCCTGCCAGAGCTAAGTTCATACATTATCACTTTGACCCTGAGGCTAACAGCTAAGCCCCAGTTCTGTCTGCCTTAACTTGGCTCATTCACATTCCACCTCCAGCCACTTCTCCCCACTGCGCTGCTGCGGGAGCTGTTGATTTGCCTAATGCCTTAACTAAATTAGAATAATAACCCTGCGGACTGGAATATGTGGTGTTCATATGCTCCAAGCAAGTTTTAACATGTTTTGGGGGGGTTTTGTACAACGTAGATGAGGCAACACTGGGGGCCAGCTGCTGAATGTTTATCAGAGCTGGGGTCTCATTAAGCCTCAGTGTGCTCCTTGACCTTGGCAGACAACTGTGGCTGTACCCGTAATGCATAACTCAATGGCATCCCAATAACAAATGCAAAGTGCTTTTTTTCTCAAGTGAGGACAAGGTGAATCTTGACACTGTTAAAGAGACAAAGAAAGAGGAAGATGTTGGCTCTGTACACGTGTTGTCAAACAAAACTGTGACAGGAATTATCTGTGTAAGAACTACCAAAACATTCAGCTGGAGACTGAGCACATCAAATATCAAAATGTCAAAATGAATGATTGGATTTATCAATATGAACATAAGCCTGGCTTCTCAATGTGTTTGTATTAATGGAGCAGGAACTCTCCAGACACCCCCAAATGTTTCTTGATTTATGGCAGAAGCAATTACATCTTGCCAGTGTACCGATGCTTGATGGGCGAATCGGTGCAGGTAATTAGAAAGAATAATGAAACAGGGAGCCAAGGGAATGAATCCCTGCATCAAAAAATCTAATCAAAGATAAATGGACTATCCATATTACCTAGTCATTATGCCGGAAAGATTATTGTTTTAAATCCCTGTGTGCACCAGCTATGGACTCTTTCTCAAACAAAAGCCATTACTCTGCTGACACCTCTGACTTGTTTGCAGACTGATTGATATTCCATGGCTTGTGAACATTCCTTCAGTTTACATTTTCAATTTCTGGGTGAGACAATGGATGGGGATATTTCCTACTGAGAAAAACAGCAATTGATGGATTTACAAAAGAACACAGAAATGTTATTAAAAATGCATCCAAAAGCATACATTTGAGCTCAGACAGAGACACACACAGATACACACAAACTGTAGACAAACAAATGAAGCTCTGTCTGTTGGTTAATTCAATCTACACATGAAAGTGTGCTGATGGAACTGTTGTGAGAATTTCTATTCTGTCAATGCTGAAAGTTGTACAGCAGAATTAGTTGTGATTACAAACAAATCCTCTGCTTAGTTCTATGCTCTGTTCAGTTGCATTTCAGGGTACACCCATATCACATTGCTGCTACAAAAAAAAAACCCTATCAGACTACCACTGTCTTATGTGTATGCTAAAGATGAAGCTAATGGCAAGTGACAGTTAGCTTAAAATGAGGACTGGAAACTGTTGGTAACAATTAGCATGACTCTGCGCAGGTAAAAACATCTTCCTTAACCAGAGTCTCTAAACCCCAATAATCAACACTATGATTTATGGTGTTTGATGAATCATGCCAAAAAAAATGGGGAAAGGGGAGTATGTTTCTGTCCAGTTGCAGTGACTTCCACGGGGTCACTGCTTGTTGCCACATAGTGATGAGGGAATTTAACTGGTGAGCACTGAAGATGTTAGTTTGCAGATTTCCATGTTTAGATGGAAGCAGACTAGATGTTTTTCCTATTTTGCATGCTGAGCTAAGCTAACCACCTGCTGGCTTTAGCTTCATTCTCAGACATGATAATTGTATCTATTCTTTCTCAGCAAGACAGGAAAGCATACACTTCTCAAAATGCTGAAATATTCATTTTGATGTGAATGTATTAGTAGCTGACTCACATTTGAACCAAAATCTCATTTCCATAGATAGTCTCCAACATTTCACTTGTTTTTGTCCAATAACAGATTTTTGTTCATACCACACTAATTCTGCATGAGGATTAATGTCATAGAATGAAGCTTTTATTCAACATCAACCTAAAAAAATAATACTATGAAGAGTCATTTTCACAGCTTCACCAACCTATGGGATGGTCTGATATGTTTTGAAGTGATACCAGGATACTAGAGTCCCATTTTCACAAAATGACTCACATAACAGCTATAGATGACAACTAACATTGCCTCAGCTTTCATTTTTAATGTTTTATTTACACAAGTGTCTGCTTGGATGAGTTTGGGGTATCACAGACAGAAAACAGCCCGTCTCGCTCACAAGGAGGTGCCAGACTCAGAGTTGCTGATTCAGTCCAGTTTCGTGTCCATTTGTGGCCAAATTGAACCAGCAGCCAACATCTCAGCCAACGCTCTAATCACAGACTCACAGCAGCAATCACAGACCTTAGTCGCTAATCAGTCAACACAAACACGCACACGCAAACAAGCCTACATGCATGTGCATACAAACCAGTGTTTGTGCAAATACTCAGGCATATACACGCACGTGAAATGAATATGTCAGCTCACCCTGTCTTCAGTCTCTTTTTCAAAAAAGTCATCTAATTGCTGTTTCATATGCTAACAGGAATACATTCCAAGGGGAAACCAAAGGTTTGTGAGCATTTTTGCATGAAAATGCTCAAATTTAAAGATGCCAAATATCATTTCAGCTTTAATTTTAAATATTGTCTGTACCAGTCAAACCCATAATCTCACCATAATACAACTGTGTACATACAGTATGCATGCATTAAGTAAAAGACTCCTCAAAACCTACAATACAAGCACACTGATGCCCACACTCTGCTCACACACATACTAATCCCTGCTGCTAGTGTTTCCTCCAAAAGAACAAAGTCATCGTTGGCAGTGGGGATCAAAGCACACAGATGGCCAGACTGGAATTTACTTTCGAAGCAGAACAACATGTTGGCCATTGTAAAGCTAACATTTCTGCCCGAAAACCAGCCCCAGATCCAAGGTTCCCAATCTGCTTTTGGACAAAGATACCATGCCTTACATCCCATCACTGCGAAAAAGAATGTGACGCTGTGTGGTCAGAACAGGGCTGACATGTGAGCATTTTGCCATTTGCCAGAAAAAAGAAAAAGAAAAGTGAAGGGCCAGGAGCAGACAACATCAAAGCAGCACGTCTGGTCCCTCCTGTTAAGGCCCCCTTTTGCTCGATTGTAATTAAAGATAGAGACGCGCGCAAGCAGTATGTCTCCCAGAGAAAATAATTATGTGGCTCTGCCAGTGAAGAGGGCATGTGGGTGGGTGTGGGGAGAAGGCGAGGGGGGTGGTGGTGGTGAATGAAATGTAAGGTTGTGCGGTCGCTGAGGTGTGTGTGGAGGGAGGGGAAGCCAAGCCACAGGGGATTGCAGCAGAGGTCGAAGTGGGTGCAGAGGACTACAGGTCATTGCTCCCTCTTTGCACTGTCCTCCATTCAAAATCCCTCAGCACACACACACACACACACACACACACACACACACACACACACACATACACAAACTCCCTGATGGCTGATTAGAGGGCAGAAAGAGAGAAAAAGATAGAGAGAATGGGAGGTTGGGGGGTTGGATGTGTGTGTAGGGGTGTCTTTTAAACAACTCTCCTCCCAGAGGCCAGTCAGAGTGTAATGTTGGAGAAAGAGGTAGGATGAAATTATGGTCCACCAGCGGAAGCTGTGTTTACTGTCAGTTTCTGTGGCTGTGAATCTAAATTCAATGTATTATATTTTTAAAGCATCATCAGTGAGCATGTATTTGTCTTGTTGCCATTGCACCAGAGCCACCTCAGTACTGTAGAATCACAACACTCACTAAAGCTCATTTCATGTGTTTGTGGCTTTGATTTGACATTGATGTTTTTGCAGCACGACAAGATAGTGGTCCATGACTGTAACCATAATGAGAATGTAGTAGTAATCCATGGTGGTAACCTGTGAGCCAGTAGAGCAGGATGGTGATCCATCAAGCAGACATCATCCAGCCAGGATCAGTAGAGATTAGAGCTTATGCATTTCATGTTGCATACTAGAAAGAAAAATAACATTATAAACCCAGACAAACAAAAAAAAAAGTCTACTGACTACTCATGCTACTAGTTGTGATTTGTACAGACACTACAGAATTGGGTAATGTTAGGTACAGGTGTATATTTTTTATGTATGTATGCAAGACTTTTATACTTTTATACTAAGGTTTGCATGCACCTATAATTGATGTGGTACAATCTGCATATGCATCGCACTGCACTTAAAGCCATTATTCCATATTGGAAATATGCTTATTTGCTTTCTTGCTGAGAATTAGATGAGAAGATCAAAAAACCTCCCTGATGTCTGGTAAATATAGGCTGCAGCTTGTAGCTGGTTAGCTTATTACAAATGGGTATGATCCTCAATACTTGTGCTCTGAGATAACAGCAGTCCATACTCAGCATGACTATAATAGCAAGGCTAGCATGCATTCATCTAGAGTGCCTCAAGTGAACAATGCAGCCAGAGGATCCTTTTTCTATACTGGTACTGGTTGTGGAGCAGCCCTTTGTTACACATCAACATTCTTTTAAATATCAGCACTTCTAAAGCTCAGCAACTAACATGAAATCTTTTTTAAGTCATACAGAAAATGATAAAATTCTGTGCCAAATTTTGTGGTGTAATTAATGCATTTGCTCAGAGACAAAAGAAAACCATGTTTTGTTTTGTTTTTTATTTTTATTTTTATTTTTATTTTTATTTTTTATTTTTTTATTTTTGCCTGAAATTCATTCTTGGTGAACTTTTACCCACACATTTGTGCTGTATTAGCAATCTTGGCAAATGCTTAGCTTTGAGGAAAGAAGACTCCAAAATGGAGATTCTTATTAGCCATATTGCACCATCTATTTTTATTTAACTTACCTCCGTCAGTGTTTGAACTGAACTGATCTACTACCTCATCCAGAAAAGTGTTTTTGCAGAAAGTTATGATGTCACAGTGACATTTATCTTTGACATTTTTGATATACAATGTCATTACTTCATAACTTGTGTGAAGTTTTGTCTAATTAACAAGAATGGGACAGAGGGATGGACAGACAACACAAGAACGTAGTGCCTCTGGCCACTCAGACAGTAGTGGGACAGGAGCTGGTACATAGGCTACATATTCGAAATGTCTTTTGAATAAAATATGTGAACTTAATGTTCTGTTAGAAACTATTAGCTCAGAGACATTTTTCCTTCTTCAGTGAAATTCTCTATTGAATGAAGTGATGTACAATCAAAATGCCAGGCAGTAAAAGACACAGTAGAGAGAAAATAGACAGAAGCTCAAGGGAATACTGTGACTGACTGGTGTTATGTGCCCTGGCAGGCAGACCAGTTACAGCAGTTCACCAACTTGCTCTAAGAGCAGTCCCTACATCACTCTAGACTCTAGACCCACATATTTTGCAGACGCTGAGATAAATTTCACTGTGCCATTATCTGGTGTGACCATATCTGAAAAACACAGTTTTATTGGGTTTATGTACCAGACTGTTTCTTGCCCAGCAGCAGAGGTCTCTGCTGGTTTCATGACAACCTCACAGAGGGGACAAGGCCTCAGGAAGGCACTGTTCTGCAGATTTGTTACTTTTGAATAGAGCTAGGCTAGCTGGTTCTCCCCATTCCTAATCTTTACATTAAGCTAAACAGCTGCTGTCTGTGGTCTTAAATTTACTGGACAGATATGCGAATGATCTTGTTATTTAACATTCTGCAAGACAGCAAATGAGCATATGTCTTATTGCCTTGGGTGTACAGTAATAAGAATGAAATGGCCATTGAGGGCAATAGAAGGACAAAAGAGTAGCACATTTGCAGGTGTGGTAATAATCTGACAGAATCAATAACAGAATCATCACATGAATACTTGAATAAAGATTGTTTTTTGTCTCTGACAACCCAATTTAAATCAATGCCATTATCCATAAAAGCATTTTCAAGTGTAAAGTCTTACTTGCTTTTGGCATGAAAATACAAAAAGAGGAGTGAAGAGGATAATGGATCTTCAGAACGTGCAAAAATCACAAATTATCTTCACGGGTATTGAATCATTTAATATGCTGTCCATTGTTATGGAGAATCCTCATGAAATGAAAGCACTACTGGGGCTTCAGATAGTCTCTTGTTGCTTTGAAACCTAAATGAAAATTGAAGCTCCTCTGTTGTTGCTTTTTTCGACCAGTGTGACAAACCATGTTTGAACTACAGATTGCTTGCTTACTCCATTTTTCAGCCGTGGCATCTATTTTATGCGGAAGGGTAAGAAAGTCAATTGAAAGTTAATTCCAATGTGCTTGATTAATGGGCACTGGAGGATGCACTCTAATCTGTGCACTGTTCAACTCTTCCATTTCAAGCCACACACAGGTAATTATTCCCTGCTTTTTCCTAGAGTAAATGTTTTTGTAGCACCCTCCACTCCACTGACGCCAGTTGTCTTGTTTTCAGGTGTGTAAAGGCTGTAAGGTAAGTCATATGTTGGTGCCCTGGTGTGTTTTCCTTCAATCATAATTAGTAAATGGGAGCAAACTTGGAACTGAAAGATTAAAATTCATTTTAGCTGTCAACACATTGTGCAGGCGTTACTGGAGTCCTGCTTAGTCTGCACAGAGTGAGACTGGAATGTGTGATAAATTAAAGATAATATCAGTCCGACTCAATTAATTTGAATTCCTCAGCATTGGTTGGGCTTGTATCCTGTCTTATCCATTAGGTATTAAACATGGGACATTGGAGGCAGTTTGCCTATGTAACATAAGGCAAACAAACATTAGGCACTTTTATTTTTCCCTGTGATCAATTTGGAATGAAACTACACTAGAGCATATTCCAACTAATAAATATTAGAAAAAAGTTACAAGACGTGATCTTTGTCAGTGGAACAGCAGTGATATACAGTGTACCAGGCATATCACAGAGGCAGCTTGTGTCGTTAATAAGTCATTAAGAATCATCATATGCTAGTGGAAACTGGAATGCCAGTAGAGCTCACGAGTCACACAAAGCAGCAACATGTCATAATCACTTACAGCGTGGCAGATGACAGTGTAACATATATACCATTTACACCTTTAAAAAAACTAAAGCATTAAAACGCTTTTTGGCTGATTGGATTGCAGTCAGATAGTGCTTGACTTACCATGCACCCAAAATGCATTGAGGATGGACTGTGATCTGATTGGCTAAACTGCCTAAGGAGGTGGTGAGGTATGCACACTGAGCACAAGTGTACATGCAATAGTGTTGTCAATCCACATACAACAACTACGTGGGCTGAAATACGTAATCACATGTGACTGTTCCAAACCTGCGAGGTAGCAGCTTGGCAGCTAGCAGCCATTAGCCAGTTAACACAGCCTCTTGGATGGCTACCATCTTTTTCTGTTTTTCTTCCTCTTGTGTCTTTTTTTTTGTTGTTGTTGTTGTTGTTTTCTTGGATGCATGCAAACAAGGAGGATGTGATGTGAGCCAGGCAGAGTGTTCAGATCTTAATTGGATCTAAGTGTGGACATATAGTGTAGACACTGGAGTCATATATCAATCACAGGTGTAAATGTAATCAGGTTAAAATCCTATACAATCTGAATGAGACACATTTTAATGCTGGGTGTAAATGGAGTGTTTTTAAAGGGAGGGTTTTAAAGGAAGTGGCATAGCTAGCAGTGGCATACAACTCAGAGTAATTATACTATTAGCCATTTTCTGAGAGTTTCAGACTGTCTCATTGCAATTGTTTCATGCAAATCAGAGGTCAAAAAGAATAATTTATACTTGTCCAAATGATGGAAACTGAAACAGCTGCTACTCTAAGGTCCAGATGAATTTAATCAACCAAATTAGATGTCTTTGGTGTTTCCATATAACATGAATTGTATGTTGTAGACTATATAAAATATAAAGAAAATATATACATATACTGTGAATGTGAGACATGTTGAAAAGGAATAGCAGTTGTGCTTGGTGTGTAAATGTGCATCTTAAGTTGTCTAGGATGGAGTTCAGTTCAGTTCACATCCTCCAGGGTGTCCTGGCTCAGCTCTCCAATGGAGTCATGTCTTTTTCACCAGTTTGCTAATCCTGTCTGCATCCCTGCCCTTGATGTTTCCACACCAGCACCCCACTCCAAAGAACAGAGTGCTGGCCAACACTGATTGGTAGAGCATGTTGAGCTGCGTGTTCATGAGCTTCCTGAAGAAGATCTGACGTGGAGGACTGCAGCAGCTTGTTGGTCATATGAGTGAGTGACCTGAATTCAATTTTAAAATTCAGTCCCTATTTCTCCTAATTTGGTTTGCAATTGTGATCTGAAATGATAATAAAACATATTAACAGATCATTTTTTAAATCCATGCTAAGTGATCTAATTGAAGAGGAGATAAATGTGTCCCTTATTTCTGCCCTTTGAAGTTCAAACTGGCCCCCTGGAAAGATTGGGTCAGCTTTACCCACTAAACATCTCAAAAAATGTGTCTGGTTCATACCACTAACCTCTTTCCACTGAGTTTACAACCTGTTCTTATCACACAAACATCAAGTGGCAGATCCAGGCTTTAACAGAGAACATGAGTATAAATGATTCAATAAAACTGATAAAATAAGGTTATTACTTGGCTAAAATATATAGTGCTATCAACATGGTTACGAGATATGCATAGCTTTCCACTAACTACATTTCCTGTAGACTGTATAGTTCAGGACACATCAAAAACACATTTGACATAAGCTTACTCTGCAATAAGGAGGATCACTGATGCATGTCTAAATTATGATATCAAGTGGATTCATTACAAGTGTGGCCTATATTTTATGCACATACAGCCTTTGTGCATATTGTGAGCTTGCTATAAACTATGAAAAACCTCAAGTGACCTCTTGGTATAGAGGATAGATCACTATAAAAGCTACTAGCTCTCTGTGAAGGAGTGCAGGAAGTTTAGTGGGTGACTGTTTATTGCAACACTGTGAGCAAAGAGAATACTTTAAAAGCAGCAGCAGTAAATAATGTAGGCGTTCAACCCCCCACCCAAAACAATGCCTCTTAATCTGTTATTTTTTTCCCCCCTTTTAGCAAATGTTGCATTTATCTCAGCATGAATAGCTTAGTTTGAATTAGATTACCTTATAATGTTTCCCTAGAATTAAAGCTTGATTACTTTTGCTGTGTAGCACTCTGGATAAGAGTTTCATGTTTCACAGGGACATAACCACCATTTGAAAATAATTAGATCTACTCTCTGAATGATTGCTCAAATGAAAAAACAACATTATGGATAAGCAGAGGAGGGACCAGAGAGGCAGCCAAGGTTGGCGCAGCAACATAATGATGCAAATCAAATGCAGAAAACACAAAACACCCACAAAATGACCACAAACAGATGCAAAAATAATATTACCTTGGGGGATGAAAAAACTTCAGTAACTTGTGTGTCAGTAATAAAAGTGTCATACTATAGTGACAATTTAAGTTATCAAGTTATCACCAGGATTTGTGGTTTTGCCAGTTCCTGATCAGACCAGGTCATTGTAATACAAATAACAAATAAATCAGTCACTCTGATTTATTTTAATTCTTTCATATGTTTGTGACCCTGCTAAGTGATGTAGTATGAACAATTTGACTGATATAAACCCCTCAAGCAGAGTGAGGCCAGCTACATTTTCCATGCTAACTATATACAGCTAAATGTGAGTATGTGAATTGATGGGGATTGTCTAAAAATGTCAAGAATGATGGGTGTTCTCTTGTTCTAGCAAAACTGTGTCTGTGGTCTGGAGCCAGTTGGCTCATTGCCTAATATCATTAAACCATTTCTTTCATTGGAAAATGGATCTCCTTGGACCTGAAAAATAAAGTAACCAAATGTGTTATCTCCTCCTAAGCTAATTTAAGGTGCTGTGTACTGTATTCCCTTGTGGTGATGCGGCACCTCCCACACAAGGACATCAGTTTCTTTTTTGGAGAAGCTTTTGTGACAGATCTGCTCTGCACTGTCTTCTCTATAAGGAAATTGTCAGAACACTGTGGCGCAGGAACATTTTGATAGGTATTGTATTTGCTGCTAATCCTGTGCACCCACACTATGTGACTGAGTTTTACACCATGCATCAAAGTGAGCATCCTAAATGTTGGTATTAACTGCATGGTATTTAAATGGAATAGGATTGAGACATTGTAAATTGACACAGGACCACAAATGAACTGTTTATTCTGTACCCCTAATAACTTGTATATAAGAGATGACGAAGTCTAATCCTAATGTTAAAAAAGTACCTTTTCATGAATGTATTTAGCACTGCAAACTGCTAAGACACACTTAGGACAAAAATAGTGGTGGATGCAGAACTAAAATGAACCCTCCAGCACTACTGTGTTGCAAAATCAGAATAAGCAATAGTGAACTGACTGTTGCTGAACCAACTGCTTTTAAATCCTTTGTAAATGCACATTTTTGTGGGTTTCCTACAAAAAGACAATGTTAACATTTATATTTCAAGATTTTGCGACAAATGTGTTTGACGATGCAAAAGCAGTTATGCATAATTCTTGCATCACAAACCTTACAGGACACCAAGAAATGGTATCGTGCTCAAAGTGCCCTTGCTGGCAGTACCAGTCTAAAATAATTCTGTGATCACAGAATGAATTGCACTTTAAAAAAAGAGAGAGAAAAAGCTTTTTAAATTATCCTTTATAAGCAGTAGAAATGCTGTTTTGCTCAAATTTGACTTACAAGTACTGGAGCATTTTATCACCTAAAAGTAAATGTAAGGCTGACAGATAAAAATGACAGTAATAATGCAATGTTCACTCATGATTTTGTAGCTAATCACAGGTAATGTAGCAAGAGGAACTAAAATTAGTTTTGAAGCTGGGTGATATTTTGGTTAATAGACTATCACATGTAAATCTGAGGACTGAAACCTCTTGTAACCTCCACATGGAGTTTATAACTCAAGGGGAGTGTCTGCAGTTTGGTGTTAGGAAAGCATACATCTGGAAACAGGACTAATGAGAGCAGTGAGAGTGAACCAAAACAGTAAAGTTGTGGGCCATAAAGCCAAAACAATGAGCTGAAAGACACTAGAAAGCTCAGTAGAGCTGATTAGAAACAATTTCACATCATACAATGTCATTTCATGCATTGTTTGTCTAAAAATGTTGACTAGTGCAGCTTTAAAGTTTGACCTACAAAAGTCCTTGTAGAAAGTGTGAAAACATGAACGTTACTCAATTACAGTACCAAAATGTCCCTATGGGGAGCTGAGCAGTGTGAGCTGTGCTTCCTGAGGAGAAATTATTCAGTACACTGTAGCAATTCTCTCTGCAGACCACAGCTGGACAACAGCGCTCTGTCTGTCTGTACTGTCTGTCCCCAACAGACCCCCCAAACACCAACAAGGTAGCAATTGAAACGGCAGTTGGATGCCCTCTCAAGCTGATTGAGTAAAGCTCATTATCTTCAGCCGTCACAATGAATCCATTTCATCAGCGCAACAGCTCTCTGTATCAACTGTCGCAACTCATCTCATCCAATTGAATTTCACCCAGGCCCTTTTTATTGCTGACAACCTTGATGTCACCACTGTCTCTTTTAAGCAGATTAACCTAACATTCTCATGAAACCTGTTATGCTGTCTCTGCCGTGGCCAGTGTTGATTAAGTGACTGCATAGAGTAAATAACAAAAACAACTGTAAGGAATATGACCTCTGAGGGAACAATTTATAATATTCAAGGCATAAATAAAACTGAAGTCACAGTAGTCAACTGCTGTAAGAGCTGAGCTTCATCTTGCACTCATGTCATGTAGAGAAGCTGCAAGCACATACAACTTTTTTACATGCTTCTTAATGTATTGTAAATACAATCCCATGTTGTCTTTTTATACTCAAAGTGTCATCCACCCACCTATCTATTTTTGTTACTTATACAGGTCTGGCTAACAGTGGCAGGTAACCAAGCAAAGCTGTGCTGACATTCGCTTTCCTCTTTCTCTCTCTGGGGGTTCCCATGATGTCTCCAAGCTACTAGAGATATGCTGAGTCTCCAGTGTGTTCTCGGTCTTCCCCGGGGTCTCCTCTCAATTGGATGTGAACAGAATATATCCAAACTAAGGAATCAAGAGGACATCTTAATCAGATAGCCATGCGGCCTAAACTGGTTCTTTTCATGCAAAAGAGCAGCAACTCCCTGCTAAATGAGCTCCTCCCATACATCTACTAACAGAACATGACATCCAGAGAAGGAACACATTTTAGCTGCACATGTCCTAGATGTTATCCTTGTGGTCATTGCCTTACTAGCTTATGACCGTATGGTGAGAGTACAAATGTAAACTAAATTGTATGATTAACTTCACATGCCATCTGCCACATCAGTACCGTATGGTCCACTATAACAACTGTAGTTGTCATTCCTGAATAAGACATCCAGACAACATGGGACACTGAAATTGAACTTGCCCAACAAGGGAAGCAACTCACTCTCAACACAATTTACTGGGTGTCGATGATTATAGCTTCATATTTCAAGTTCTGATTCTCTCACTAACTACTTCTGCTGCTGCAAAGATTAAGGGGCCAGAAGTTTATCAATGTGTTCTCACAAAATAGGCAGTGGCCTACCAAGGTCTTGTTGATGTCGGGACTATTATTATGATGGTGAACTACAGTAGTTGATTAGCTAACAGCTAACATGCTAATAAGCCCACAATATGTCAGTCAATTGTCAGGCCAACTTGCCATTGGCCAATGTGGTGAATTTGCATGTTGAAGTTCACCAAACTGTAACTCAGCTTGATGGACGTGCCCACAAGCCAATTAACTGATTGCTCCAATTTCACTGAAATGAATTAATTTTGGTGTAAAATCTTGCTGTTTCCAGTCATGGTGTGATTGGGCCTTAAGCCTCATTTGAAGTGCAATCTGTGTCTCTTTAAACATAGACAGGAAGCAGGTACAGTTGTAGGTTCTATGACAAATTCCTGCCCTTTTCACTTGCCGGTTAGAATACTGTTGAAATTTGGGGGATTAGATCTGTAGGTGCACACTGCATTGAGCTTTTTTTGTTATTATATAATGAACTATAGCAACTGAGCATTCAGGAGACAGCACATATGTAATTTGATTTGTATTTGTGAATATAACTTAAAGTATGAACTGCGTCCTTGGCCACAGGAACCACTAAGTTGAAATGCTCTTTTCATAGCATCATAAACAGATAAATATTGATCTGTGGACAAGAGTGCAGCCAAATCCAAATATGGATAGTGTTGCCCTTGTTAAATCCCCTGAGTATCATAGTCTAAAAAGAGGTGATTGTCTTTGCCTATCACTTTGCCTTTTCTCACGGTGACATTGTCCTTACAGGAATGCGGTGGAAACATGAGGATGCTGCCAAGACATTTGTCACACCAAAACCAAAATCCATTTACACTTTGATATAGACATAGCACTGCAGTGCCCAGAGTGTTGCAGAGAGGCAGCTCAGGTCCACCATAAAATTCATGTATCATCATAACAAGCTGGAAGAAAAATAACAGCACACAATACATAATTTTTTGTTAAATAACAACCACCTGTCTGGCTTGTAAGCTAAAAGAAGGCAGACTCATGGGTGTCATTGAGACCCGGACTAAGTTATTGATCTGTCATTGATTCACTAAAGCACATAGCCTTATGATAAAGAAAGAACAGCAGATTGAATTCTGAAATCTATGATCCATACTCTCGTTATATGAGCTTATGCTTGGGACATAATTTGATAACAAAAAGTATTAATTACAAATATCAAAATTGATATAAACCAAATTTTTTAATGCACCAAACACTTAAAGCATGTTGCTTCAAGGCAGAGTCATTTCTTTTTCCCCATCTCTACTGGTTAAATGCTCTTTATCCAACCAAACAGAGACTGGAAGCATAAGGAGAGACTGCATAATGAAAAGCAGCCTAGGATTCCTTGATAGCTGTGGAACAAATGCCCCTGCTGGGCTTGCTAATGAGTTTAACTTGAGTGCTCAGCCATTTTCTTCCCCCATCCACATATTAATTTCATGCAAATGGGTATTCACTATCAAGGCCCCTGTGAATAAGAACACAACATGCTTCCTACAATTCCAATTTTCCGTTATCATATCCAGAGCGTGTGTCTTGGCTGTTCATATGTCATTTGGCATGCAGTGCTGTATAGCCAGGATGCATAAGTTACAGATGGACAGCCAGTTAGTCTTAGGTTTACTGCTGTCTGACTAAATTCTGCAAAGATTCCTACAGGCCCACACAGAGCTGCATGACCCTTCATGGACTAATAATCACCAGGTAATTTATGCCTCTTAAAGAGGTAAGCAGTTCTATTCAAATCAATGTCATTTTTTACCAGAATAGATGTGTCTCTATCTCTCTTGTAAAGCCTCTGAGCTGTAGAGAGGCCTTGGCTCTGGAGGGTAAGATCAATAGCTCAGGAAAGCCAATGGATTTCTCTAAGCCTCACTGTTGTGCTGGGTTTTTGATTGGTTTGTTTTATGGGTTTAGCTGGATGAGGGGTTGTAAACTAATAGCTCCAAGCTGCTAAATATTACAGGGAAAGGCAGCGATAAAGACTTTAAGCTCCAGAGTGCAGATTCAGCTGTGGATGGCAGGTGTCCACTCAGCACACCAGGGGAGGGAGTTAACAGTACCACTCACGGGTGGGAGAAACATACGCCATTAGAAACAATCCAGGGGAAATTATATCCATGGAAACTGCTGCTATTGATTGCCAAGAAATGCTTTACAACACATGTGAGCCCTAACAATGTCGCCTTAGGCATAAAAGCATCACTTCCTCTGTGGAGATTGTTTCCTTCGGATGATATGCAGGAAGTAATGATCACGGTCATTAGAAAATAAATCTATTTGCTGTCGAGATGTGAGGAGAAGTGCTATACATGGTCTTTAGCCTCTCTCTGTCCCTCATATATGATGCAGTAGTCATCAAACACCAGTGTAACCCTGTAGTAGCCCAGCTTAATTGTACATTTATTTACAGTTATATTTACATATAGCAGCCATTTAAGGCTTTGTTCCAACCTATTTCTCTGAAAAAATAATAAAATGAATACATTTAATGTGGCATGGCAGTGAATATAGCATTAGTTAATTAAACATTATAACACTATATATTAGCTTTTCATCTTAGCAATTTAAATTCATCATCCCCTGTGACCTCAGACCTTTTAAATCGGTGTTCAACTAATAAGCTAATAAAAAAACAACCACGTGACACTGCATTTTTCACATAATTCTTTTTTTTTTTTTAAATCAATTTATTTGGCTTTAAAAGAGCAAAATTCCTATAATTTTCTGAATAATCTAAACCACCAAATTTAAAAGTATATGCTTTTCAGTGGACAGAGATGCAGAGAATCTATTATGTGTGATTTGTAATATATTAACTGCTAGCAATCGGGGAAAGCCAGGTATAATCCTCTTTGATATTATTATGGCTCTTTTACAAAGACATGTCTTGACAAGTCCTCACAGACAGAAACTGAGGTATTTTATCTTTACCAAGTGACTGGGGGCTGGAGCTGCAGTGCAGGGTGTTCAAACTCCCACTACAAAGAGAAGTGAACCATAATTTATTCAACTTATCATGGGCTGCTATCACAGCTAGTCCACAGCTGGCAGCAATGGCTGAGTGCAGCGCTCTGCTCTTAAAGACATGTCAAGTTTGCCCTGTCTCCCAGAGTTTAGCTTCTTTTGCATCCAGGGATAGAGAGGGAGAAACTATAAACATTCATATCATTTGTCAGCCTCAATCCACACTAAATGAGCTGTTGCTTGTTAGATTTGTTTAACTGGACAGAGACCGACTAGCTATTTCTCCTGTGTCCAATATTCATGCTAGTGCTGCCTTCCAGACAAGATCAAGATCAATCAAAATTTTTCGTCCTCTAACTAGAAAAAGGACAATGGAATGCCACTCATCCATCTTACCCGACTTCATGGAGAAGCAGCTGTTGTCACACAATAATGGGGTAACCCATTGAGGCATACACTGTAAGAGGTAAACCATCAACTAAAAGGCAACATAAAGTATATTTGCCTGTATTTAGATAAAATAATACATATATCATGTGTGTGCAAGGAGGCTGCACTGCTTACTGTTCAGTTGTCTGATCACTAGCCAGCTCATCATATCAGCCAGGTTTTTTATTTACGTTTGGTCAGAAATCAGAAATTTCAACAGGGAATTCCAACCGCTGTCACTGAATGGAACACAACACAAGTAAGTCACACCACCTCTCTTCTGTGCTTCTTCCTCCCATACCTTTGTTTTCAGTATTTTCTTGATATCTTTGTATTTCTTGCACTTCCATCCTCCTGTACTATTAGAGCTCTGCTCCTGTTATCCTTACACAGCTCTGTCCACAAATGCACACACACTCTCCCTCTCATTCATCCTGCCTTTTAGGGTATAGAATAGACCTAATGTTCCACATTTCCTTATGTTGGCCTGTAGAGGCCACTGGTCTAAGAAGAGGTTAACAAAACCAAGAACTTCTCTGCCTTCATGAATTTGTCTTAGTGATCCTGGTCCAAAAACACACTGAGAGCTTACACGCATGCATACAGTAGTAAGAGGACCTCATAAACAAATGGAGCAAATAAAGCAATAAAATCAGTGATGTAGGTGGGTCAAAAGATCAGCTAAACACTTTCTGATTTAAATTAAAAAGCCTTTGTTGTTACTGAGATTTTAGTACACTCAAGTTCATCTTAGTGCCTCTCAAGTCTTATTCTTACAACTTGCACATTATTTAAAATAATGTCTTTAATGACGTCTATGCATATACTTGAACATACACTTTAAAGAATCATATTTGAGTAAATAGAATGTAGCTTTGCATTCCTCCACTACACCACTGCAAATGATAGACAGTAGACTATCCATGTCCTCCTACAAATATACTCCCGCAGGATAAATGTGCAGCCTTGGACCTGCTGGTGGACTTTGTTCAGTGGTGTGAGAATTCATTTTTGCAGCTTAGCATCAGGACGTGGTGATCGATTTCAGATGCCAGTGCTGTCAAGGGCCAAACTGTGGAGCAGCTTGACAAATACAAATACCTGGACATGTTTATTGATGACAAATTGAGCTTTGACCACAAAACAGAAGATTTGCAGGAAGGGACAACACATATTATTTGTATTACTTAAGCTCAGCCAATCTCTGGTCGATATCAGCTTTATGATTCATCTTTTGCACATTTTTTATTGAGTCCAATTCCTTTTGCAAGCTGTGAATTGTGAAGAAACTATCTGATGAAAATTGGCAGTAAAACCAGTTAGAAAGCCAAGTGCTTAAAACAATCCTGCCACTTTGGCCTTTTTTTTGTGAGTGTTTGTATTTTGGTAAATCTATCATTTTTATATGATGGTGGGGGGAAAAAAACAGCTGCACATGTAGATGGAGCGTAAATCATAAACTGACTTTATTCATAGAATAGGTCACACAGAACAATAATGTGACAGTGGAACATGCACTGTATGACAAACAAAAGTGCCTTTATACTTACATAATAGGTTATTCATTTAAAAAGATGATTTTAGTGTTATTGAGTGTTGAAATATTTGTAAGTGATAACTAAGTATGTAGCAATTTCTGTGACCCATCTACAGTATTTTTACTCTTGAGGTTACATGAAGGTGATAATGGTAACAATTTCACCTTGTGCCATTTTTGGATTCATTTTGAAAATCCATCAGATTTCCTGTTGAAAGACATATGTTCCTACACAAAGTAATATTTCATCAGCTGCCATTTAGTAGTGTTTGCTTTCTGTAGAGGAATTGTCATTTTTTCCTCTTCAGAAATAAGTAACTTTCAGTTGAATATGATACATCATTGTAACAGTTGCTTGTCACTTCTTTTACCTGTGATTTGTTAAGCATTATGTATAATAATTGTGAACAATACTTTATAAAGCCAGGCCAGCATTCTGGGAGAGCATGTGAACCTAAAAGTGCATGTATTTAGAATTTAGTATAAATGGTGGGCACCCACTTCTAATGCATTATACTTTTTGCCTTGTAAAACTGTGAATTTCACCTTCACTTTCACCTGCTTTCTCTCTCTCTCTCCCTCTCTTTCTCTTTCCCTGAGCAGTTTTTCATTCCGTTTGCAAGGTGTTCCAGTCACTCAAGTGAAATATACCGACATGCTAAGACACTATAAATCACTGGGGTAATCATAGAAAGTGATGAAATGGGGAAATCCAGGCACATCTAATCGATACCAACTCCAAAGCATGATTTTCTTGCTTTTGCTTTTGGGGGGAAACACATCATTCTGGTTCATGGAATCTATTATGTGTGTGACATGAAAAATAGATATTATTTACCCCCTGTGGCCTCTGTGGGTGTATTATTAATGACAGTGCACAATTCAGTGTGTGCATGAATGTGAATATACAGTATGTGTGAAAGCAAGGGCCAAAACTATGAAGTCGGCTGCATACACAGTTTTGTCCATTATCAATTCTTTAACCCATTTTTTTTAAAACTTCAGCATAGCTTTATATTTCTGCTATGCAGGATGAACCACACACACAACATGATACTTACGTACATTAGTGAATAAATGCAGTATATAGGTTGGTGCATCTATCCTACATTCATTCTAATGCATCCTCTTCTTCACTACACATAAAACAGACCTGAATAAGAATACTGAAAAAAACAAACTCATGTTTTTCAGTCAGCTGGCTGCCAGATCTCTTTTGTATCAACTGATGAAATATGAAATAAAAAAAACGCTGCATTTTTCCAAACAATTCTTCTCCTGCATGGAGTGAAAAATGCAGCATTCAGCCTCTTCAATTTGCAGTAGCTAATAGAACAACTTCTACAATAGCACCTTTTTCATAAAATTTGAATATCAATGAGTACCTTCTGATCCTCTCTGCTATTTTTCATGCTCCTGTGGTGACTGTTTTCTTCTTTTGATCGAAATTCTCATCATGGAAAATGACACATATTTCACACATTATTCTCTGAGTGCCTCAATAGTGATATCAGCTATCAGCAGCCACAGATGTAAGAGTAGGGTGGGGTGTGAATGGTCGTCTCACAGGCTGCTACAATTCGCTCAGACAGCATCTGGGATTGACAGGTCACCGCTCCAGCGAAGCCTTTGCATGTGCAAGCACATGTATAGAAAATCAATAGCATACAGGTACGTGTATAGACACAGGTGCACATACATGGACCCTCTCATAATGATGCACACAGGTGCACATACACATACAAACCTGATGCTGGGACCTCCAAATGAAAGACAACATGTCTGACAAGTGTAGACAGATGGTGACAAACACAATGGACCCTTCACAGCAGCTTGGCAGTGTGAGACAGGATGTTTGGCCAGTGGGCCACTGCTCTGCAAAGACAAGGGAACTGAAGTTGACATTTCAGCTAGAATAACTCTCAGTGACTCTCTAATTCATCTGCTTTATTGAGAATTGCAAAAATAAATGTTACACTATAATTTAGATCCCAGCTAAACATTTATATGACATAATAGTTGTGTTTAAATTTAGTGAAATTACCTTATCCAATATTGTTTAACTAAGTGACATTAATGCTGTACCTTTTCTTATGTAAGTCAGTTTGGCTGGTACTCTCATAGGTGACATACTCAGCTGTGGAAGAAATATTCACATCGTTTACTTAACCAAAAAATTATTTCTAAGCAGCAGTGCAGAAGTATGCTGCTAAGATGAACTATGGCGAGAAAAGATCCTATGCAGAATAGCCCGTTCGCTATATTACATATAATATGGATGCAGATTAGTATGCTAGATTGTTATTACAAAGCTGGACATCTCCACTGACTGCAACATGCAGTATACCCAACTCACTTACATGTTCCACACACCTGTTACCAATTGGCTAATTTGTTAATTTTGCTAACTACCGCTGTTAACGTGCAGCTCCTCCTCACAACCGGCAGGATTTCATCTGAAAACTCGACAGCCAATGCACGACCATGTTCCTTTGGAAAGTGGAGAAAATACTCAAGGTTGACCCTTGTCTCCTCTTTGTTTTTGGGACTCAACTATTTTCTGGCACAAAGCACGATGGCTGTATTATGAGCATGCGCCTGAAGACAGAAGCCTAACTTTTGTGTCCTGCTCTGGCTTATGTGGACCACGCGGTGTATTACCTAATCCATTTACCAGATAGCGCTACCAAGGCTCACTGCTTCACTTCACAAGGTAGGCTGCTGTTTCTTTAGCTAATATGCTAAGTGAATGAATGAGCCCACTCTGTTTAGTTAGCATTTTTATGCTTTGCAGTAGCAGCAAATTCACGCTAACAACTAGACTGCACTGGCTGTGTTGTTGCTTTGGTATTTGTGGGGCCTGACTTCGTATATGTTGGCTGTTAGTATTTTGCTTCTGTGTGCATTCGTGTTTAATTGTGAATGAATTTCTCGTAGTCGCTAGGCAATTTTTTCTTGGCTGCTAAGTAATTTTTTTTAGCTAGCTAATTTCTGGTGTGTTTAGTAGTCAACAAATATCAAACTCGTATCTGAGTATTTTGAGTACTCTCTCCTAGATTGGTTAGGTTTGTGTTTCATCTTGATATTGTCCAAAAATTATTGCTATATTGAGATATTTTCTGTTGACTTAGAGAAACTTTGGATCTGTAGTTATGCAAAATATATAATATAATATAATTGGCATAATGGGTGTAAACTTGACTGTTTACTCTAAAATTGGCATCATAAAAAAATTCAGCAGGCTTCTCACACAGAGAGCACTCACATTCACATTTTCTCCACACATTTTGTATTCAAGGAAGTATTACAGATATTTATGTCAATGCAAAATGCAGGAAATTGAAGTGCTGTACAAGAGAGTTCTGTCTCGTGGTGGACTTACCAAACGCAGGTGTAGCTAATTAGGTGCAGTCTGTGTAAACAGGAAAGAGGAAATTGGAGGTACAGTTGACATACTGTGTTATATTCCAGGTCTGTAATGTGAGCATGTTAAAATACAGGCTGCATTATAGTAACAGATTATTATTAGTCCCTTCACTGGTCCAAAAGAGTTGTGACTTTACTTGAAACATTTTAGAGAATAAATAAAAGAGCTAGAGTTCATTAGAGTTTGTATAATTTGAAAGGAAAGACTAGAGGTGCTAAACAGAGTTGTTTATTGTTGTTTTCTGTTTGTTTGACCATGTGCACCTGGTGTTTCATCACATTGCTGTAAAACTTGCAGGGTTTTTCTGACCACTTGTTTCTGTCGGACAGAAATGTTGTTGTACCATATTTATTGCAGAAATTCCAGAGTTTGGTTGTCTGCTTATTAAATCCTCTTTAAATGTGACCAGACATGGATATGAAAAAGTAAACTCGAATGTGCACAAGTGTTTTCAGGCATATGTTGTGGAGTCAGTTAAGTCTGTGCTGGTTGCCAGCGATTTCCCTGATCACCTGAGCTTATTTTCACATAACTCTAAGCTATTGGTTAAATTCTGTCACAGAATTATATTCATCATGGTGTTCTATGAGTAAATCTGGCCTCCCTTACAGCCAGTGCCTCACCAGCTGCTGACTGCGTTGTGACATCCATTTAGTACTTTCAGCCTGTAAAAGCCTCATTTACATTTTTTTCTGAACTAATACATGGAATTATAGATTAGCAAAAAGGAGGAAAATATCTATCTATCTATAACTTATTTTTCACAGAAAAAGAATTGAGACTAACCACTAAGGCTGGGCATTTTGATTGCTTTTTGAAGTCGATTAATCAAGCCAGTTTAAGTTGAGTAATCGATTACTTGTGACGTCATTGTTAAGATGTCCCTCCACCCAAACCAAGCCAAGTGACGTGGTGATTAAGCGTACCATTAAAAAAACACAGTCCCCTATCCCTCGCTGTCATCATGTAATATGAACAGTCACTTTGTAGCCTTCTCATGTGGAGTTCTCTATTTTATCATGTGCGTTTCTCTTATCTTCTCTTCTTCTATTTATCTTGCATGGAATCTTTTGTTCCATTTCTTCCATTGAGCATCTCCTTCCCCGCAAAGTCATAAAAATCCTGAAATATAGATCAAGAGCTTTTTGGTGCCACAGTTTATGTGGTAGTGAACATTGTGTCTTAATTCTCTTGGTATCAAGGGATCAGGAAGTAGGCCAGGTAGCCAGGGAGTTGCAGGAGTTCTGGGATAAAGGTGTTAATGCTGTCTGACATAGTTCAGTTAGTTGTTTTAATTATTAGTGACACATCAGTTAATTATTAGTGACACATCAGTGTATTATTGATTTTACACAATAGTTTAAAACTACAGCTAACAATTTTCATCACTGAATGATCTGTAAATTTTAATTGGTATTTTTTGGTTCCTACTTTCTGTAGATAGTGAAATATACCCATTATAATTTTGCAGAGCCCAATATAGTGTCTTCAGATGTCCTATTTTGTCTGACCAACAGTCCAAAATCTGAATATATTCAGTTTACAATTACATAAAATGAAGGAAAGCAGAAAATCCTCACATTACAGAAACTGTAATAATAACAGTAATAATGATAGTATATAATAAGTTTTTACATGAAAAATGTTGAAAATTGTTGTCAATTATTTTTTTCAGCTCTATGATAAGTTTTAGTTGGTTTAAAACCTCCAAGGTCCATTACATTCATCAACAGATGTATGAATTTATAGCTAGTGTTGATTTCCTGTGGCAGCGGCGATAATCTGTTGTTGGTCGTCATCCGCATGGAAGCATTCGTCTGCTTGTCTCAGTGCACCTCGCCATCCCTTCTCACTAATAAAACTCTGTCATTGGCAGGGCAGGCAGCCTGTCCGCACGGACCATCATGCTGCTGAATAAACCCCCGCTTATTGATGTGGTGGGGAAATCGTGTTTTTCTAGGCCTGTTGGGGGGCTGACTGTGGGAGCCGCCACTGGATTAGAGGTGGCAGAGGGTTGTGTGAGTCAGAAATGAAATCCGATTTCCTGCACTGTTCGGGGGCTGACTATCAGGAATAATTCAAGGAAAGAAATACAATCTATCTGTGTCTTGGGGAAGGAGCATCATGCCAGATTCTTTTCCGAGATTAAAATGAGGTGTTCTCTCATGATGGCATAATTCAAGGTTCAAGCCACGCTGGCTGGGGGGGTTAAGGAATCAATTTATGTGGAGGGTTAAGTTGCTGTTTGATTTGGAATCTCAAAGGCACACTGCAGCGCTTGTTCCATCTCCTCTGAACATTACCCAGAGTGCGTCAGTGTGTCATTATGCCTCCCAAGGATAGAAAGAGAAAAAAGAGAAGAAAACGAAAGAGACAAAGAAAGAGGTGGAAACGGATGAGAGAGGGATTGCAGGGTCTACAATAGGTGTCAGTAATGGTCTCTGGCTTGCAATTGTAAATCCATTCGCACTGGAATTCAATCACCACAAAACTCTGAGCTCATAGAGGAGCAGAGAGGAGGATGGAGAGGAGAGAATACTTATCCATCTCCATCTCAGTATCACCAGACCATTAAAATAAAGCAGCTGGTTTTTCTCTTGCTAGCTCAGTCTCAGGTGTCCAGATGTGAGGGGCTGTTGGGGTCAGAGCAGGCTGTGTGGTCAGAGCAGGTCTGGGGGGGGCAGCGAGAGAAATTGGTGAGAGGTATATGGCTGGTGGCATGGGTAACCTGGGGCAGGGGTGAAGACATGGGTTGAGGGAAGGTTGGGTAGGTTGCAGAAAAATCCTGTTACACCTGACTGCTTCACCCTTCCCTCCACCTCGACCCCACCCAACTCCCTGTGTCCTTCATGGCCTTGTGTATGGCTGAGCAGTGCACTATGAGAGCTGCAGTATTGTGGCAGGTGGCGGGCTCAGGCATCCTGATTTTCTCAAGGAGAGTGGGATCACCTCTGTTTCCTAAGTGTCAGCAAAAAGGGGAGGCAGTTCACAGTGAGACAGACAGACGTATGACAGATATTTGTACATTCATATACAGTACATACACAGGTATAAATATCATACACACAACATAGTATGTTTTATATTTAAATATTAATAACTGCCTTAAACCTAGATCTTTTTTCCCCACTGTGTAATGGTTTCTTATTTCCCATCAGAACCCCATGGTCATCAGTTCAGTCAAATTTGACAGACCTATTACCAGATCAGTTGCAGTTGCTAAGCTATGATTAAGCAATTGCTGTTCAGGGGTAGGGTTTTGTAAACGGTTAATTTGACATCAGATTCCAATAGATTTCCTTATGTCTGCTTTCATATTCTGTCTAGTATCTCAACATTCTTTTAGCAGGGTGAAAACAAAGATTGCCAAGCTTTGTTTCTACTACCTGTGTACTTTATTTTCCAGGTAGCACACATACTGAATAGACATAAACACACACATATACCAGGAAAAGCTCCCCAAACATAAGTAAACTGGTAAATGAAGAGACTGTTGACTGTAAAGCAAAAACCCACACACAGATAGTGTACAGTATATTGTTACCTGGATAATTCTTCTTATCTGGTGATAGATTTTTACAGCAGTTAAGTATATGCTGTGTTAATTTCTGTGGCACTCAGATGCATGAAGTGAGATAATTTCCAGCTCAGCTTTCAGACAGTGGGTTTGGACATCTTATCATATCTCAGGCTGTGTGCAGTTGGAAGAATGTCTCTCAGTTGCATCAGTACCCTTTGTTGTGAAGAAGCTCCCATAGCTTGTGGAGATGACGAGGAATTTCTTAGATCAGCTAAGAATTCAGAACAGCTAAGTGATTATGACAATAATGATTAAAAAAAAAAAAAAACAAAAAAAAAACACACAGTTACAGTTACAGATACAGTGTGCTTTGCAACCAGAGTAAAAGAAATCCACAGTGAAAGCATCAAACCAAGGTAAGTGATATAAAAACCAAGGCCGGAAACATAAAAGCAAAGCATCAAAGCAAGGCTAGAAAAGATTGTTACATGAAAGGGAGTCTGCTAAAGGATGAGTTAGTCTAAAGCTACAGGGATGTGGCAGTCAGTCCATTAGTTTACTTGCTGTTTTTAATTAAGAATTTACCACCTTTTTCAGTCATAAATTATAATTGCTTGAGTGCATAGTTGTTAAAACAAACCTGATGTGGGATCACATTGCTAGTTGTTTGCATTATGAATTTATTCCCCTGAAAGTATCACCACCTACCTGAACATAAAACTAAATTCATACTAAAGTCATTGAGAATCAAATATAATGCACTTAAAGTTGGAATGTTAATACTCTCAACATTTTTACTATATTATATGCAAGTTATTATATTGTGCAGTTACTGAGTTTCTACAAGGTCATTATGGCTGATCATTCATGCAGTATAAAGTTATTTGATATCTATTTAAAATTGTCCTTGAATGTCTGTGGTGATGTGTGGCCTTCAGGGCCTTCAGACTAAAAACTAACTTGGATTTTGTTTTCACACTGTGTAGATTTGCAAAGCTTCTGGCATGAACAACAAAAAATCTATCCTGTTTTATTCCCAAAGAGAGGCTGGTGTTTACGTTGCTGCTAAGAATTTTCTCGCTCACCTGAGGAGCAAATGACAGCAGAGTTTTTCAGTTTGCTGATGCCATTTTACTTGTATTTCACTTCTCTGCTGTCAAAATAGTCTATTGATGATTTTTCATGCTCACTAAATGGAATATCAACTGGAGTGCACTCAAACTTTAACTTTTAGCACACTCCACTTTTCACTCTGTATTTAAAAAAGTAGTAGTAGTTTTGTAATTGCCAAAGCTGCTCCTCACAGTGTTGAGAAGAGGCAGCTAATGCTAAAGCCTTCTTTTAATCAATACCAAATGTGGCACTTGAGATAATATTATACCTCTTAATGCCACCACAGATCAATAACATGAAGAACTAGCATTCACCATGGCCTTTAGTCTCTCTAAAGATTGGCAGTGTTTTCCTGTCCTCTTGTTCATGGACACTCATCTTCAAACTCAGCAACTGTTATTATCCTGTCATTGCTTATCTGCTGTATAAATCACATCTCTACAGTTCAAAAGCCCCTTGCCTTTCAGAAATGCCAAATAACACAAAGTGTCTCAGACCATTTATTTGTTCAATTAAAAATGTATAGTAAATTTGTTAGAGGGTATATTTTACATTTTGATGCATGAGTGGTTTTTAAATTGGTACCAGTTGAAAACAGCAACACCCTCCAGTATCAGCACAGAGATAACCTAGATGTACAAAAATATGGGAATTTTGCTAATGTATGCACAAAAAACCCCTAAAACACAAAATCACATCAGCCATGAAAAATACATCTGTTAGTGTTAGCAAGTGACTGCTTAACTGCTTTATGGTTGGTTAGCCTAATTGTTGTTTTATGCTACATCACAACATAGTATAGTTTTCATTATTTAACCAATATGCTGATCTGCTTCCTGTGCCAATTGTGAGAAAATCTTACTTAGTTGTACTTTTAGAGAAGGGTTTATTTATAAATTCATCTAGAGGACAGGGATACATTGGTGTCTTCACAATGGGTACACAAGAGAGAGCCTAAATGTTCTTTGTGCTTCGCACAATTTATATCTTGTAATAAATTATATATGGTAAATGTGGTGAAGATAAAAGAATATTGTGGCACAGTCTGAGCTCCATGAGATGGCAAGTTTTAGAAACATAGCTCACAAACGTTAGCAAGAGGCCAGCCCTGAAACTGTTATGTTTGATGTGCTTGGAAGAAATGTTGTTCTCTGCTCACATTTCTATTACCAAGACATAATTAAAAAAACATAAACAAACATTAAAACAATGTCTACTATCCAAAAAAACAACACAAATACAGTGAGACGTAAAACTTAACTGTCTTCAAACACAGAATAGTGACTTTACAGCAGTGTTTCTGTACAGTCACTGTCCACTAATGGCACAAAATCTTTCCAAAATCAGTTCTTCATCTGCATCATCCTCAAGGCAGAGTGGGTCCCTGGTCTTAACTTCCTCCACTTAAGACTTGTGATGGTCTCTCCATCCTCTGTAGTTGAAAAGACACAGCAAAGACTTTACAGTTAGACTTTAATATCTCAAGAGACTAAAGAGAGCACCACTCCTGCAAAAGCTCCTTGAGAACTATTACTAGTGTCCCATCAAATCTACACTGATGCACTGCATAACAGAATGACACTTAAAGCTGTACCACTGCAGATAGAAAAGCACCCCTCTCCTGAGTGTTCTCAGAACCGCCCAACAAATTACTGGATCGCAACTTCCAGCATTAGAGGATATTTACAGGACTTCCTGCCTCCAGAAAGCCGTCAGCAGTTCTAAGGATATAACCCTCAACAGCAAATGTTTGTTCTCCTGCTTCATGGAAGGCCTTACCGATTCCTATACAACTGCACAAAAGCAGCAAGAGCAGCTTTTTCTCCAGAACCTGCACTTTCTTTAACACTCCTGGCACCATAACTGTCACCCAGACAACTCATCTGTACTGCACCATATGTATACACTCTCTGCATCATTATAGATTACAGACAGCACTGGTAAATTGCTGTTTTTCTCAAAATGGATGTTATTGCTGCTGTGGGCTTTGTCTGCACAGTGCGGCTTTTATTTTCTTACTGTTGGTGCGCACCCAGTGGTGCAGACCCAGTGTAGTATGAACTAAATGTCATCCTGACCCAGTCAGTTGTGCAGTTGGATTACTGGTTGCATCACCTCAATGTGTCTTTTGTATGCTGCTGTGTGTTTACATGCCACTTCAGTGCAATAGTGTTAAATGGACTATTTCACTAACCATGGCCAATAAAATGTGCACAATCATTGTACATCTCTGCTAGGACATACCTCATTTTGAAGTATTATTGTATTGTATTGTATTGTGTTTTCACTTGCACTGTACGCCATCGATAGCAACAAAACTTAATCTCTCTGATGATAATGTGTGTGTCAGGCTGAGTTGTGTTGTCTCTCACCTTACCTGACTCCGTAATGCTCTTTCTCTTCCTACCCTCCATCTGACATCGCTGGCAAGACGATGACAGGTTTTTCTTTCTCTCTCGTTGGCCACTGGAAATATGCTCAGAGGGCAGCCTCAGGAGTTTAGACAAGGGGGTGTACTGCTGAAAGTCACCTGGGAAGACTTTGTGTGCGTTTGTGTGCATCACAGTGGGAACCACAGGCTTTCTCTGGTCAGATGTCACCATAGTCAACACACACCTTCTCTCTGGAGACAGAAAGATAAAAAGAGACAGGGAGAGAAAGCAAGAGACATAGAAAGGAAAGTGTGATCTGGCATTTGCCTCCCTCAGATCAGAAAGTCTGTGATTGTCCTCCCACACACCCCCATGCACACACACAGACAACAAATAAATACAGATAGGCTACAAGGCACAGGTTTCTGACACATAGTTACAAACATACATAAATGTCAATAAAAGTTATTTGTCTGCCTGATCAGAACTATCTGGTTTGTCATTTGTTACTACTCTGGTTTGAGTTGGGTCAAGCCTCATGATATCTCTTTATTGATTTGTTAATTTTCTCATTTAACTTTAACATTCCCACCTTAACCATTAGCTTTATTTTTAGCCATGCTACAGGTGTGGCTCTATGGATGTCAGTCTTTTGGTCCACCTCTTCAGAGTGGACTGCAATATCTTAACAGCTATGGATGGATTGCCATAAAAATTTGTACGTACATTTTATCCTTCTGTCTTGATCCCATAGGATGTATCTTAACGACTTTGGTGATTGTCACTTCTATAGCTACCTTGATACTGACATTTGTCATTTAGAGTGAAACGACTTGACAACGGGTGGCATGGTGGTGCAGTGGCTAGCACTGTTGCCACCGGTTCGAGCCCCAGTTGAGAGTGGAGTTTCCATGTTAGGCTAATTGGTGACTCAAGTGTGAATGCAAATGCAGTTCAACAGTCTATCTTACGATAGACTGGTGATCTCTCCAGGGTGTAACCCACCTCTCGCCTAATGCCACTCCTCATCACCTGACTCCCTACACTTGCCTGTTCATCTGTTCCCTGTTCCAATTTCAGCATAACTTGTATACTTATGCCAACTGAGTTTGCCTGATGGTTAATGCTTCTTTCCAGTGACCTGTTCTGGTACCTTATCTTGTCTTTGAGCCCTGTACTGTACCAGTGTTTTTGAACTTCTGCCTGTCAGTGACATGCTTTGCCCACAGGATTTGTTTGCCTGGACTGCCTGATCACCATTCACATAATTTAGGTTACTTCAGTGCACTTGACTGTCTGCATTTGAGTCCTCCATCCTGTGCTGACAGAAATTGTCCTCGCAACTAACACTGTAGTTACAAAACAGTGGTATGTCAAGAATCGGTCCTCCTGGGTATAGCTAAACCAGACACCAAATACACCACTCATTCTGTTTTTTTTTTCACACCTGGCCCCCTCTTTTCCCCCCTCCTCTCTCCTCAAACCCATCAGCTCAGTGTAAGCCCTTCTCCAGTATGGAGCCAAAGAGTTCAGTGATGCCAAGCTGAGTCCCTTAATAACCTCACAGCTCTCTGGCCTGTTCCCAGTGCCAACCCTGCTGCGAATGACAACTAATATGATGGTGGGCCCCGTTGCGACATGTGGTCTACTTCCTGTATGACTGAAGGAGGTGGAGCTGGTCAGATGTTGGCCATCAGTCCTACCTGTGGTGAGGAAAGTCACTTGGAAAAGACTGTAGCGTCTGTTAGAGCCAAACCTATATAGCTCTGGGGATAAGGGGAAATGAGTATGATTTTTCTAGCCCCATGGAACAAAATTACTATAATTCTACAATATATTGTAAACTATTCAGGAGGATAGAGGTCTACAATTTTTCATTTTTGCATTGGGAAATGTAATCTCAGCACTAGATGTGTGTGTGTTACACCCCTGCTATAATTAACAAGCTTATTCATTCATATTCAAAAATTGTGAGCTTCTATACTATTTGTGTCTGCTGCACTGTGTATAGTATAGTTAGCTTACATTAGAATTCCTAAAGCACTTTATGCTGTGTTTGTTTGACAGCTGAATATTTCTGCAATAATAAACTATAACCTGCATCACAGCTTATCTTTGATTTCCAACAATCAGTCTTCTATAAAAAGGTGGAAGTCTAATTCCACGATAGAGATTCTAATAGACTGCATAGTTTATTGCACATCATATTACAAAAGCATTAGGTTGGAGGAATATGCACTTTACATTTTTGCAGAGACTTATAGAGGTTCACCCTCTTGGGAGCATGAATGTACTCAGTAAATCTGTTCATCACATTTAGGTATTTCTTGTGTATAGAGGAAAAGTCTGTATGTCATCAAAACATCAGGCAGACTTACTGTTCGCAGAAGGTCGGATAATATTAGTTTTGGAGTTACCTTGGACTAAAGCATTTGGCAAGAGGAAATTTTGATCTTACAGTGATGCTATGGCAGGGTTTTCTGTATGTGCTGGCTGTTGGTTGGATGGCCAGACATTAAAATATTCTCAGCGGACTGCTTTCCTACCATTATATTTATATTATAACTGTAATCTTAAACCAGATGAAGGATTTTTGTCATCGGATGTCTGGATCTCAAGTAATCATAGAAACAAGCTGAGCAAACAGCCACCCTTGATGCCCTGTGTCCGCCCAGCAGCTGTTTATTAACGTGAAGCTGCTTTATTCAATATTGTTACTGATTTTAGTTGCTTAGTACGTTTGTTTTAGCTAGGGGAAGACCTCTGTGGATCATTCGACTCCCATTAAATCCTCCTGAATGATGAACACTGAAAGAATCCTAACCTAAGAACAAGCAGAGAAACCAGAAGCAAGCTGAGCTAACATTAGCGGCAGGTCAGCTAACAGTCTGTAGCTGTTCCCTCCTGAACAATGAACAGGGAAGGAATCTTGACCTACAAATGAAACGCAGTGAGTTTTCTGAGTTGTTTAACAATGAAACAATGGAAACAATAACTCCAGTGAAATCTATCAAAATAAACTACTACCTCTATAAATATGGTCAGAAATAGGGTAGGTCATTGTGTCAGACAGGAAAAATCTGTCGGAATAAACTGAAAAACAAAACAACAACAACTTCGAACTAATACTGTGGTTCATTTGAGATTTTGATCCCCGGCTCCTCCTATTCACATGTTGTTGTGTCCTTGAGCAAGGTAATAAACCTCAAATTGCTCATTGTCATTTGTATCAGCCTGTGTGTAAATGAATGAAAGACAAATTGTAAAGTACTTCTACTGAAATGTAGTCTATTAGATAAAGGGTCAAAGGATCTCCAAAATCATCCTTAATTAATATAAATTCCACAGCTAGTAGAATTGGTAATGAAATAAAAAATGAATTTTCACTGCTTAAAAAAACATCTAAATCACTGAGCATCAAAGATTGCACCAAAATTTAAACCTGTATGAATACAAGTTCATTACTTAAGAAATCATATTGACTAGTCATCATTGTGCAGCTGTGATATGATGGCAGTTTCTGCTTCACCACAGCTGAAAATTGTTTTTTTCCCAGTTTTTTGAGTGCCTGAATGTAGTGTAGGAGGATTTTACTCATCGACTTCAGGGTCAGGTTCAGTCTTTAAAACTTTCCTCTTATAACTTCCCTTAGGAGCTTCTAACACACCTGAAGGAATGTTATTAGTATGTGTCTACACAGAGTCTTACTGTCTCATGATAGTCTACATGTGAAAAATGTCTGTCCTGACAAAAATAAAGTTTTATAGCATGTAACTGGTTGAATTTTAGGATAGTTGCTGCTGTTCCAAAATCTTTCTTATGGGCAGCTACAGTAGATAAAAACACAAACCTTAGTCTCTATATAGTAGGAGTGAGGTTGTGACTGTGTCCTCCTCCCCCCTCATCTCCCAGTAAAGCCAGCAGGGTTGCGTGGTGATGGATAAGGCCTGAGTGCCTTACAGGCTCTGCGGGGGCTGATGAATTCACCTCTCCTCCTCTGAGTCTGATCTGACCTCAGGCTCAGTGTGAACTACTGCATATCCACAGCCCAGAGCACTACGGCCCTCAACACAGGAACATGTAGCCCTGTGGCCAGTACGCATGCCCCTCCTGAAGGACGTGGAAATATAGCTGTTTAAATGGAGAAGTTTTTTAAACCTTCACTTAACCTTGAAGCAGTCTCTCCGAGATTAAAACTCTGTATTTCAAGCCATGAAAAACTTAAGACCTATGCAGAGTATTTTTATTGATAAGACTGATGAGCAGTGATTGTTGTTTTCAACTTTTTCTTGTGTTTGATTTCTATCACTGAGATAAATGGCAGAGTACTGTGCCCCTTAACCAGTAATATAAATTATAATATAAGTTGTGAGGTGCTTCAGAAAACAAACTGAAGTTACCCTGCAAGTCAGTTTAGTCTCAATGTTGCCAACATTATTTAATCAGTGTCTAACCAATCAGGACTTTGGTTAGCATTTTTCTGCAGAATTAAGTTTGTATAAGTGAATAACAGGCTATAACAGGTTACCTTTGTTCATCTTGACACATCATATGATTTGTTCTGACTATATTGTAAACATCATAATTTTCCACCATTGTAATAGCACAGCCCCCTCCAACTGCCCCTAGGCAGACAATAAATGACTCCCTTCTTGAGGGGCCACAGAGAAGTCTCACTGGTTTTCTAGGTGTCTTTTAATTAGCTATTAATGAAGACAGATCAGAAATGGTTCTGCTGATCAATTGTGCTCATAATTAGATCAGGGATTTTATAGTGAGAGGTGGAAGTGAGGTGGAGAGAAGAGAGAGGACGACCACATACAAACCGACAGCTGTTGGAAGCCCATTAGCTGTCATATGCTGCGTTCAATTGCCTCATCTCCGACTGACTTTGGCTTCCATGCTCACTACCACCTACATGTAATGTCTCAGCAATTCAGCTGTCACAGAAAATCCACATTTTCCCAGCCATACCTTGTTAGGTATTTCATGTGGAGGCCAAGTTATAATACATTATTTCAAACAATGCCCAAAGGCAGCCATGCTCAACAGCAGTCTGCCCATTGCTGCGTGATGAAAGGAGAGCTCATACAGCAGCAGAGAACAGTGAACTGGCTAATGTTAGGATGAGTGATACACAGGATGGATAGATGCTGCCCCCTGCTGACCCCAGGTGAAGGTTTTTTTTTTTTTTTTTTTTTTTTTTTTTTTTTTGCTTTGTGCATTTTGCCTCCTACATGTGGTAAAATTTGGCACTTGCCTTAAAAACCTGCTTATATATGTGATTTTGAGGAGTAATGACTCACAGTATGATATATAATGTACTATAGATTGAAGTATGACACTGGTTGTCACACTGTCATACCCAATAATTTCTCTTAATCGGCATTACTGTCACCTGAACATACTTAAGAGTTAAAGTGAATCAAAGCTTGATCTTCTACAGTAGTTTTTCAGTTTATAATGGAGAGCTAAGATCAAGAAAAAAAATTACTGGATATATATTGTACACACTGTATGTAGGTAGCAATACTGTATCTTTTTCAATATTTTGTACTTAAAGACCAAAAAAAAAAAAAAAAAACAGTGATAAAGGATGGGAAAGTGCCAACTTTCAGCTGTAACTGATACTCATACTGAGATTGGTATTGGTGATATTTTAGTCTATTTTGGGTTTTTGATTTTGATTATTGTAGCATTTCAAATGGATTTAAGAAACTGTGAACATTAACATTCTCTGTTGTCATTTGGTAGCTTGTGTTGTACTATCTATATAGCAGTCATTACATATTTAACTCTTATTTGTAGGTAGCAGTTTAAACAAGTTTAATTGGAGCTTTGCTCAAGAAACCGCACACTATTTGTTGGATTCCAGTTTGACTGTGCCAATAGTGAATGCAGTGGTGCAGTCAGAGTATTGTTTAACCAAACAACCACTGGAGGTCAGTGTTTCCTTAAAAACTGTTTGACGTAGACTTCTCGAGGTCAACAAGAGGTGCAATTTAGAAGAACTCTCTCAGACATATATGATGGATAATGTAATGGATTTATAACTAAAGGAAGCCAGGTAGCTGAGGGCTTTTTGGTGTTTGGTTCCATCACACCTTGTCAGCAAGGCACTAATCCTGCGTTGACTTTGGAGGCTGATACATATTTGCTCTAACAGCTGATGCTGATTTTATTAGAGCTGGAATGATTATTCAGTCAGTATTTCCAACTAATTAAGCAAGAAGTGACTTTTAGAAGTTAGCATAACCTGAGCTCTGAGTTTAGAGCTCTTTAACTGGGTATATATTTTTACTTGGATATAAAAAGGTCTCAGGATAATGTTACTAATATCAAGTGAATACAAAATAAAAGATTAAGATTCCACTCATATGACATAACCCACTCAGCACATTAAACTGTAAACAAGAACAACCTTAAATCTACTGTGCACAGTTAACAATACAGGGACACATAGATTACACATAAATTGAATTCTAACAGATGGAGCTGACTTAAAACAGAATAACCTAATGTCACTTGTCTTTAGAACAAACAAAGGATCTCTTCTGTCCTATTTGTTTGTCTGCACAAGAGTTTTGCAGATGATGGGCAGCAAGGTTGTGGATGAATTGTTTTCGTTCCCAGCCTCATTATATTGCTATGGAAGAATCAGCTGCACCTCTATAATACACCTCCACCTTCCAGTACACTCCAGCCCCCCTGTTCCTTCCACCCACAACCCAGCATGCAGCAGCAACAGAAATGTTTTATTCAGTGTCATGTACTATAGTGGAAAGATCTGCCTGCATGTCTGATGCTGAATTTGAATACATTTGACACTGCAATCTGAGTGACTCAGGTTTAAATAAGATTAGCTTTATGATGGCGTGCATTTCTCTCTGTTACATTTAATAGCTGTTTGTTTAACTCACTGGGGAAAAAAGTGGTATTTCACAATTGATTTACATGCCAGCGTGTTTTCATTTTGCCTTCGGAGAGTGCTTGTTATGGCTCGCTTGCAATGCAAATGTAGCTGGGCTCATCCTCACTTTAGCTGCTGAGTTCATGTGCTTTTGTCAAGCTTTTGCTATGTTGTGTGCATGTGCCAACACAGGCCTAGATTAACATTTTGGGACAGTGGAAATTCCCTCTTGTGCATTTTCTGTCTCTACATGCACGTCTGCCAGAAAAGCCCACTTGCACAGAATCACATCAGAGTCCAAAATTTAGAAACTCTGGGCAATGATACTGAGCTGCAGAGGGACCATCTGGTGCTCAGAGGCTTCCCCTTGATATTTTAAATTAGAGAGGTTTAGTTACATTACTATGATACCACAGTGTACTCTTGTGGCCTGTGATTGTGGTGTGGCCTCACATCCATGTTTGACTCATGTTAGCCTGTGCTAACACACAGAGACACATACATAGCATTGGCAACCACACATTCATGGAGATTCTCACCCACAGCCACAGGATGTTGTCCATCCCATTCAGTGATGATTTCCTGGAAACCTAAGCGGCTGTGCAGCATCTGTGTAGTGTAACAGAACTTTATAGGACATCAGGGAGAGGGAGAGAGCCATGCTTGACTTGTTCTTCCTGATGCTGCTTTTTCCGCGGTTCAAATACAATCATGACCATGGGGAGATGGCATGGAAACACAAACAAGC
Organism: Lates calcarifer; assembly: GCF_001640805.2. Taxonomy (NCBI): domain Eukaryota; kingdom Metazoa; phylum Chordata; class Actinopteri; family Centropomidae; genus Lates; species Lates calcarifer. Next base: position 17,950,365 of record NC_066845.1, read on the forward strand.
GCCCACTCATGATTGGCTGGCATGATGAGGTCGGCTGCACAATGCAGTCAGCAGCTGCGATCCTGCTTGTGTTGTGCGGTGTGCTGTTTGGGTAATGTTCAGCAACAGGGGCAACAATGGACGCAGCCAAATAAGCGTAGGGTATGCTGAAAAGAGAGGTGATGCATGAAACCCAAAACTTCTTTCTCTCCAGCTAACACATTTTAAATTTGTATGTAAAGTGTTTGGATGATACTTTTATTCAGACACCTGCCTTTAATGCTTCTAAATAACTTGATCAGTGACATCACAAGCAGACACTATAGGGAATGCAAGGATCAGGGCCACAGTACACAGACTATAAACACATGTCCTAACATACCCCCCATGTTCCCCATGTGCTTTGCATGCATTTTATCAACCCCTATGTGGTTATAATTTATTGGTATACTACCTCTAATATTGTGCACTCTGCTTCATTTACCTGTGTGAGTTTCTTTTTTTGGGGGGGGGGGGTTTGTGTGTAAATACAGTCTCTTATATTTACGGGAATCAACAGTCATATAGCCACAGTGTCAGTCTCGCACCGGAAACCACATTCATCATAGAATCAGGAAGTGGAAAGCAGCTCCCAGCATCCTTCTGTCTCAGAGAGGAAGTGGTTCAGACATACAGTACAATATGACCAGAGACCATTTGTCACTGCCTCATAGGGACTAGCGACACTACTGAAACTATACTGTAATCAAGCAAATTTTATGTTTAGATTTAAAAAGCCCAAGATACATGTTCACCACCTCAGGGCTGTCACTTTCAGTCGCCATAAATAAGTCATTTTTTCTCATGTTTTTGGCTCTTAAAAGTGAGATTTTTTTTAATAAGGGAGAAAACATGCATGGTTGTAGAAATATTTCATTTGATTCATTTCCCTTAGTTCCAAGTTTTCACATTTTTTGAGTGATCCTTCCAAGTTTGTTGAGCCAAACTAAATTGACAAGTCTAGTTTTAGGCACAGTAGGTTTGTAAGTACTGGCCTGGTGTGAGTCAAAAAATATTTCCAAACCCTATTTACATTTATTTTATTCTTGGATTCAGTGTGTTCAAAAACATTGTGCCCCAGTCTGCATGAGCTATGACTAAATCCACGTGCTTCCCCAGATGAAAATACAGCATGTGACTTAAAAGCATTTTCAGAGGACACAGTAGAGTCTTGCTTACAAAAAGTTTTGCCAGAAATTCTTTCATCAGTGTTTGTCCTTGAATTATTAGTGGGCTGTCTAACTATTTTGTGTGACTAGACTGCATTTTCAGTCCATACAACAAAGCAAGATTCTCTAAACTCTTGTTTGCTTCACTGGCTCACAACCTAAGTATGACAGAAAACTGGTTTAATTGAACCCATGAAATTATTGTGCCTCCAGGGCTCCGCCTTTTGGAAATGTGGTAGAATACAACTTAAACCTGAAAATTACCACATTCCACCACAGGATTTGTGAACATACACCATCTCTATTCTATTGTAGTCTGTTGTATTTTACTATGTTATCGCACTATATCCTTTCACTTGTATTACATTCATTTAATCCTGTTCTCCCACAGTGAACATTTTCCTTTGTACAATGTTGCTCTTTTCTCCTCTCCACATCTCTGTCACAGAGCAAAGAGAAGTGAACAGCAACAATTTGAGTTTAAAGGGACCACAGCAAAGCACAGCGTATAGAGTCATCACAGTACCAATGAATCTCTGCGCTCCGCTGGCCCTCATAGACGAGGAGCGGCAGAGTGGAAAGGACAGCTCTTTTCTCAGCGACTGAAATGCACCATGGTGCAGTGAGATGCATGGCCTCCCACAATCCACTACAGCTCCATTACTTAGCCAAGAGTTTGCTGGGACACAACGTCTACACACAGCAAGTAGACGCTCGTATTCGAACCCTATAAACCTGAGAGGAGAGGAGTCATCAGCACACAGAGAGATTTACAATGGCTTAGCTCAGGGCCCCAGACAGTTATAGATCCCTTTACCTTTCAAGAGCAATTTCACCGCAAATAGGATTAAAACTAATGGCGTTTGACACCACCAGGTCCAGCACATTGAATCCATCGGGTTTTATCGCACTGACATTTCAAAAGGTTGGCCTGTGTGTGCAGCAGGCTGCCCAAAGATGCAGAGCTGGGTGACATATAGAGGTCCCCGGAGACCAAGGCTTTTACAGCCAACACTGGAGATGCTGCCCCTCCTTCCCATCATGCCCGCCACCCAACCAGTTCCATTACAGCAACTTTTATAGACATTAAAACTCAAAGAATACAAATCATAACACCCCAGTGCACGTTTTCCACTAGTTTGCAGATGGGAGATGTTGTTTTTCTTCTTTGTTTCACGGGTCGGGGCCCTTTGGCGTGACCATGCAGTGAATATGTAAGCAGTCCTGTCAGTGGAATAATGCTCATTATCTCAGTTGTGGGCAAAGTAATATTCTCCCTGTGTGATCTGTTTATTTCATGAAGGTAAATTAAACCAGGGAATGATCTTCTTCCTCTTTGCCGTTTTAATTTCAATTTGTATAAACAAGACTCTTCAAGGTCAGTAAATGAAACCACCGTGTTTGGAATGTGAATGGAGTTTGTTGCCTCGGGGATCCTGTGCTATTAAAATGTGCTCATTCAGTACCATAGTGCACTACTTGACCTGAATAACAATTTTAGCGTTGCCTCACTTCATGCTATGACTAAGTGTACTCTTCTGAGCTTGTCTCTTTGTACTATCTAGTTTGTTTGCTTTGTTAACCACAGTATTTCAAGAAAACAAAACTGACTCACATTGGGATGTTGCATCAGCCATTTAAATACAGTTTATCTATGCAAATGGCCACTGTCCTTGAAAATATCTCCACATTCATCCTCACTTTGCCTCATTGAAATAGTGTTCTTTTTCATGTGAAAAACCTGACTTCACCCAATAAATCCACTCAGCTGAACAGGGCACATGCTATACAAATGATTTTGTTAATCTGTGGCATTGTCTGCTGTAAAACATAAATTGCATGGCAGTCATCTTTATTAGGACATCCAGGTAGAAAAAGGGGCAGAAATCACTAGCTGAGATTGAAAACCTAATTAAATTTACATACAGCTTTAAGGCTCCCGTTCAAGCCTGTAAACACCACTTTTCAGAAATCATTACTTTGGCACACTAAACACTTTCCAGCCCAAGAACAAAGCGAGTTGGAAAAACGGGAATACATTAGCAACTGAAATGAGATCATAAGCAGCATTTGCGAGGTGGCTGTGAAATCACAAAGCAAGGATGAAATATCTCTGCCTGTGGAGTGTTCAGAGCTGGCAGAGCTGGCAGTTAGCCGCTGTGAATGATTGAACTAATATTTGAAGTTATTAGTTCTGCTACATTTTCTTTGAGAATGAGCGGTGTGGCAGGTCCAGGATGACATAGTTTATGCTGCTGCTGGGATCTCTCAACCAGTGAGTGCTTCAAAAAATAGAAAAGTGATGAAAATCACTTCAAAACCACTCAAGAGTATTCAAGAGACAATTTTAGTTTTACATTTTAGACATTGCTCAGTGCAGGGCTTTGGATGCAATGAATATAAAATGTTACTGGTCTAACTATTGCTGCAGGATCAGTGCCCCAAATATGATTACATCCCTAATGCATATTATCTTTTCAAGTGGCTCAGCACTGCTCCATAATGCTCTTTTACTCACATATCTAATTTAATGAAAGATGACAATTCTTATCACTCTAGTGTATGTTATAGTATTAAAGGGCTCGTCCAACCAAATCAAAAACAAAGAAAACAAAGAAACAGAAATATTTGCAAAAACTAACAGCGAGATCTGTGGGTTATCCAGAGTTAACAGAGCCCTGTTTCTGAGAGGATATGTTTCTAATGAAGTGTCATTTTCAGTGCTTTGAGCACCACAGACCAAACTCCATTTGGCTCCACTGTATTGAGGAATCTGCTTAAGTATCAGACATGGACATTTAAAAACTTGGACTAATAAAACCAAAACTATCTTTGTGAATCAATACTATCATGGTGAGTGACAAATGTTTTTAATTTGGGAGATCTGATCCTTTAAAGGCATATTACATGTTATATGTAGCCAGATAAATCAACATAGCGCTCTAATAGGTTAGTGAGTAGTGGTAATCTGAAGGTGATGGACCACCTTAGACCCTGGACAAAAAAGCGTAAAACTTTACTACTCAGTATCCACAAGACATGATAGATGTATGTGTGTGAAAGTGTATCATTGTGCCCAGACAGACAAGTTAAGCCAAACATTAAGCTGAGCATAGAAAGGTTATTTGAAATGACATCAAGCCACTAGAGGCTCAACAAGTCAGCATTTCTTGTCACCCAACAAGAAGCTCAGTCAGCTGTGGTTTTTACATCAACAATGTAGAAGCATCTGAATAAGGATGGGTAATTGATCCAATATACCACTTGTGTTTTTCTTTGAAATATAGCTGTGAAAATCTTGCCACAGGTACCAAATGATTAGGAGGTAGGAGAGGAACAGACCTCATGCTGCCATGGCAGCGTGCCTCTTTCAGACTCTGGGGTAGCAGCTGAGGCTTTTAAGCCATTTTGCTATTAGTTTGTAAGTGCCATTAAGAGGTTCTTCTGAGAGTTGCTCCCGATTTGGCTTCAAACAAACACAAACACGCTCACTGTGCTGGAAATATGTGAGAACATGTTGCTGTCTCATCACCAGACAAGGCCTGATGGGGCTCCCTCATGGCTGCACGCTGCAGGCTCCTATGAGATGTGTCGAGTTGAAAGAGGAGTCCTAATCCCTAAGTAATGACAAGCACTAAACACAGCCCTCTGCGTCATTACGCTGCAGATCTGCAAATACCACGCAGCTGTCTGATGGCATCTTGGCAATGGTAACACTTCAGCCAGAGTGTGGATGTATGGGTGCAGGGGAAGCACCATTTACCATGCTCTCATATGGAACACTATGGCTGCCACTCTTCTCCCTGTGTATGGGCACTTTCCTGTTTCATCTAGCATAGAGGAGCGGAGCTGCTGGTAATTCATGCAGTACGTCTGGGAGAACAAATGTTCTCATTCAGCAGCATCCACAGGGAGCTTTGTTTCAACACTGGTGGTTTTGCATCAGAGGAGGATGTAGTTGGTGCGATGAACACCAGGTGGCAGTCCAAGTCTTCTCTCTTCAGCCCCCCCACCTACGGCCCAAACGATGATGTAATCCTTTTCAGACCATTATATCACATGGCACAAACAGGCTCTTTGCTCCTCTCCATGTGGATACACTTTGATTTCCACTGATTGCTGATTCTATTGTTGGCGGTTATCTCCTGCCCCTACGTGGTTATCTCGTATTCATAAGAAGCCTCACAGTGTCTCTTTAATGAAATCAAAGTCAGAGCTGATTCTGCAGCACAGCGCTGAGACAAGCTCTCCCAGCTGGCCACATATCCACCGACGCGGCTCTCTCATGGATTTTAAATATGGCTGTGACCTTAACAGTAATAAAAAGCAATTCTCACAGCACTAATCCTCTCCTCTGGTCTCACTAGCTCTTAACCTTTTCTGCCACTAAATAAGTGAACTGGGCTGTGAAGATGTGAATATGTAACTCCCCTCACCCCCCCACCACCACCCCCACCCTCTGTAAAAATCAGCACCTAATAATATTGGCTCAGCGGCAGACAGATTATGGCAGGAGGAGAGCATCTGCTGCAGGGAGAAACAATATGACGGCTTCCTCCCCGGGGAGCAGTGACCGTAAAAGACAATCAGAGAGAGACAGAGGGATGGAAACATCCAGGCTTTCTTGAAGAAACATGTAAGCATCATAACCACAAGTCCCATGGGAGAGTGTAGAGTGTGAGGGGAGTGAGGATTTTCTTTTCCACAGGATTGTCAGTCTGTGTACTCATTTAATATGTATGACATTTATTTGCCAGTACAGCTTCCATGCTAATTTGATATAAAAAGATGAGGCAAGTAACACAAATTGTATAAAATAGGAAAAAGGAAAAAATAACAAACTAGTTCTAAGAGTAAGTCAAAGTACTTAACTAACAAACTCACCAATCTAACCTTGTGCTAACCTGACCAAGATCAAGGTATGAACACATAGGAATACTACCGAATGAAAACAATCTTCCCTTGTTGTTTGTTGTTGACATGAAAACTGCAGTAGAGTTTTTCATAGAAAGAGGTTAGAAATAAGCTATGTTCAGCCGCTTCATTAGAGGTCAGAGGTCATAAGTGAGAATAAGTTTCTATTTCTGCTTGGTGTGGTGGGAGGATGGTATGAGGCTCCAAAACAGGGCATCATGCCAGGTGGTAATGGAGCATGTGATGTCAGAGCAGCAGCTAATGCACTTGACACTCACTACTGTTCACAACTGTTGTGTGTGCACAGAGATAATCTTTGTGTTTGGACAAAGTCAGCAAGAGAGAGCAAAACATGGAGAAAAAGAACTAAAAAGTAACATGTGCAAATAGAGCTGCACCATTCTGGAAAAAATTAGAATCACAATTTTTTTTTATTATTATTATTTTTTTGTTTAAACTGAGATCACGATTATTTTTTTGCCACGTTTTTTGCACTCATTTACCCGATAAACAAGGAGGCGGAACAGAAAATATAATAGTGCCTGATATAGGACAGGCCATATGTTTGAGATAGGAGCGTTCGTTTTGATGCAGCCGGTGTCCCTGATGAAAACGCAGCAGAATCATTGTCATTTAGAAATAAGATTGCACAGAGCTCCGAATCAAGATTGTGATTTTAATAATATTAATTGTGCAGCCCTGTGTACAAGACAGATTGTGTGTGCGCAGACTGTTGTCTCATCTGAGGCAGCACATGCGCCACTTGTACCTTGTGTGCCTGTCCTTTTCGGTTTTGTTTTGTTTTGTGTTGGTTTTTTTGAGGATGTGTCTTGTGGTTTTCACTTCTTTCTGAAGCTAGAAAATCCTCTCCCCTTAGTTCAATAGCCACTGACAGATTAAGTCTGTCTAAAGACTGACTGACACCCACTTCCACTTTTTATTTGACCATATATGAGGATCTTGCTCCGTGCGATTGACACCATTCTCACTTCTCTTGCTTACTTCCTGCTTGTACGAGATTTGACTGGAAACAGTCCAGTACTGTAGTTGACTTACTGTGTGTGTGTGTGTGTGTGTGTGTGTGTGTGTGTGTGTGTGTGTGTATGTATGTTGTGTCTTCTTTGGATTGCAAATATGACATCATTTTGCCTTATTCAGGTGTGTTATAATCAGCACTGTCCCCTCCCCCCAAGCGGAAATTGTCCAGTTATAGTTGGGCAGCCATAATCAGGCATGGAATGCTTGTTAGCCTTTTTGTTTCCACACATGCTGGAACTGGTGTGTGGGACTGTAGTAAAAGCAGCACAGCACTTACGAGTTTTGTTGTCTGTTTTTCTAGCCTTTCCAAAACCAAAAAAAGTCCAGTAAGCCTATCAGTAACTAACCGCATTAGTTTGTGGAGTTACAGGTTACAATTAAAAGGAAAGCCTCATTCATGACTAGTGTATATAACAGTCCTGGATGCTGTTAAAGTTTAGGCTAATGGTGGCAGCTCTGTCCTGCACTTTATTGGATTTGGGAAGTTTACCTTTTTATACTGGGACTAACAAGCTATACACTGCAATACAATAGCAACACTGCTCCTTATTTCTATGTTATCTACATGAATCATCAACTGCTGAGTTTAAGTAACCATCATGTTAATTTTAAACAAGAATCTTGTTAAAAATGAATCAGTAGGAAATTTTTAAAAAATCAACTGGAGAGAGTCCTTTTCTTTTTATTAACTCATAGCTAACAGCTTAATTAGCTAGCTGGCTGCTGCCATTGACAGTTGTCACTTGGACTGGCAAAGTCAATGTTCACGAGCTCCAAATGAGAAGCTATCATTTATCTACCTCTGTTTGAATTAAGGACCCATTGATTAAAAAACTAAGAATATCAACGATTAATCTGCTTGGTATTGTAAACTGTATGTGCCGTATGAAAACTGGCATAGCAACAGTAACTAAGGGGGAATGGTGTTTAGCAATTGCTCTAATGTGTTATTAACAATTTTCCATTAGAAGATGTACATTGAATAATTGTATTTATTTAGGCTTACATTTTCAATGGACTTAAACAACAAAAGGGAAAAAAAAGGAAAAATAAGTCTGTGTAAAACATACAGTGGTAAGACATTAACTAGAGAATGTAAGTTGTTTCCACTGTAAATCAAACTTGTAACTGCAACAAATGAAACCGTTTTTTAATTCAACAAATGATAATGATAATTTTTCAGCTGTCAAGTATTTCTAACTATAATTTGTAGACTGTTAATAAGTTTAAATTGCTATGTGTTTGAGGTGTAAAATAATCTCAGTGTCTATATCTGTGTCTGTGTATCAATGGCTTTCCCTCTCAGTGGGACTCTCCACCCACAAAGGTTAATGAGCTTAAACACGGCTCAGAGTGAGCTCATTAAACAGACCACAGAGACTGCGGAGGGGAGAGGAGAGGGAGGATGGCTGAGGAGGGAATAGGAATAAATATGAAGGTGGTTGTTGCTGCCACAGTGGGCAGCTGGGAAGATGTTACTCTGTTGGTGTAAGTGATCTACAATGCAGTGTTTTCAAAGAAGATGTCAACTGTTTTTCCTGTCATAAAGACAGAATGAAATGGCAAACAGCACATAATGTGAGGAAGAATCATTCATAAGTAGGCAGGTTGGACTGAAACAAACATTCAAAGTGACTCAGAAGACGTGGTTGTCAGCCTACATTTCTCCTACGACTCCTCTGGCACCCCTGTCATTGAAGCAGTGCTGGATTCAGGAAGTGGAGGAGGAAGAAGTTCAGACTTTGTCCCCAGTGTTAACACTTACTTTCACAACTATTAAGTTAAAACTTTTAATTAATAGGCAGACAAATTTTACAGGTTTTGATATAGAAGTGCAAGAAATGAAGGATCTTATGAATCAGTTGACGTGCATTCGCTGAGGTGGATTATTGCTATGGCTGGATATCAGATCTGATCACCTGATTTGATTCGATTTTGATTCACAAAGTCCAGAATCGATTGATTTTGATTAAATTCTCGATGATTCAGTTGCATCAATTACGTAGCAATGTTGCCTTAAGTGCCTCTCAGAATTAATCCTGGGAACTTAAAAGTTCTTAACATTGTGTGAAGTGGAGGGTGGCACAGTGGTGCAGTGGTTAGCACTGTTGCCAAACAGCAAGTAGGTTCCAGGTTCGGTTCAGTTCACCTGAGGCTTTTCTGTGTTGAGCATGTTCTCACACAAGACAGAAACTGAGATGCTGCTCACCAATTCATCTGCACTATTTCTGTTGACCACAAATTTGCACATTATTCACTTGACTTCCACAGTCTCACATTGCATAACTAGTCAGTGTGCAGAGTCTTTTCATCTCTCTGGAAGATGTGGTCTCTGCATCTGCTACAGATAGACACAATCAGATAACCATGCAGAGTCAGCCAACAGTCCTGTAAACCTTTTATGTCGCAATGGAACTGTTGTAACTTTTGGGTCATGACTAAAGGCGGTTCATATAGCCAGCTACCATCTCTGTAACATTTTAACCTCATATAACCTTTTCTGTGTAAACTGTAATAACTTGATTTCCACAAATCAGTGACAATTTTACATGTCATGCAGCCCAAGGGGAACTTGGGACTTGACTTGTGCTTGCCACAAAAGATCTTAAAACCACACCAATGAATGCTGTATTTTTCTCTTACTGTGTGAATGTGTGTGTGTGTTTTACTATCACGGCAATAGCAGCAGTAAACTGTAGCGCTGAACCCTGCGACACCAAAAAGTGTGGACCTTATTTCTGATTCAATTTGAGGCATGCAGTACCACATAACTGACATGGCTTTCAAGCAGTTAGCATCAATTGTTGTGTTGTCGCAGAGTGTCCCTTATGTTGCCTCTGTTCGTGTAATTGCAGTACACTGTGTTAAAACTCTTACATAGGTTGTATAGGTTTTCCAAATACTGTATGACCTGTGTGGTTTTTCTGAACAACTAAGTAATCTTCAGTATGCTACCTAAAGGTTCTGTCAACATTTAAGTTGTGGTTTTCATTAAAATCATGAATTATGTTTTTGATTTACTTTTAGCGTGCAATGATTTTTACATTGTGAGTTTTGCTGTGTGAGCACTGCTTACTAGATTTAAATTAAGTAAACTAAGGGACTGTACTTCTGCTCTGTATAAACAATGAGCTACTGTAAATACACTCTACATTGTATACTTTGTATCTTTCCAGAAAGCTGTATGGATCAGGGCCAGAGATAAACTGAAAAGAGAATACATCATCAGCTGTCGCTGGCTAAATGAAGGTCCCCAAAATGCAAATTTGCCCAGTGACCCCTGTGAGGCATTAATAAGGAATACACACTAATCCTTCCTTATGACTGACCCATGTGTGCAGCAGCTGTGACCATTCTTGGCCAGTGAGTAAACAAAGATAAAAATGTTTGAGGAGACAAGTTTGTTGAGCTATCAAGCAGATATTCTATTGACAAAAAGGGCTAGCTCATTAGGATGATTCTTTTCAAGGTTATGCAGAGCTGCAAATGAGATATTCACTCTGTCTGATACTTTGACAGGATGAAGATAATTAATAGGATCATTGCTGCTCTGATTTGAATTCTTTAATAGTGTGATTCAAACTGAAAGAGTTCAAAGTGGAAGTCTAAAATGCTGGGAAAAGAGAAGATGTTAGTTCACAGATGCATTAATTTGAATGTTACGAAGATGTGATTCAATATTGAATTTTAGTGTTGGGGTTTTATGGGGTAGTTTTCTAGGTTTTGACATGGTCTCAGTGTTCCATAAAGGGCTAAATTTTATTCATGGGATGTGTGCACAGTTTTGTTACAGAAGCGATCCAAACAAATAAACATTAACAAATACCCCTTCTACAGCACTCGTCACCCTCAACAACACAAAATTCATGGATAAACAATCACACACACCGTGACAGGCGGTGACCTTCCAAGTGGGTGAAAAAGCAGTGCAGCAGGTGAAGAATGTCTTAGCCGGCGGGTGGCCGTCCGCCAGGGGTCACAAGGTCATAGTGTTTACTGGCATGTCACACAGATAACCTGTGATGTGATGGCAGCTGAGGGGGCCTTGCTGACACAACAATAACAAAAGAAAACACTAATGGAATGTGTCAAGTACTTTCCACTTCTCTGACTCTCCACTGTGGTGAAGAGCTTCCTTACTGTGGGTCTTCTAGAGACAAAACACATGTTTGTTGGGCTCTCATAGACACAATTAACATAATAACAAAGTACATTTCATTTTAAGAAATATTCTGTACAGGCAAGTCAGAGAGAGTTTACACTAGAGATGGGCATTTTAATTACTTTGAAGGTGATTAATCAAGCCAATTTAAGTCAGTTAGTTGTGATGTCATAATCAACACGTGCCCTCCACTCAAAACAAAATAATATGTTGTCATGTCAAGTCATGTTTTTTGCAGTGTGGAGTACAGATGCACTAACTTTACCTTACAAGCTCCACTCATCAACAACGCATCTCAGACTACCGTAATTTCCGGACTATTGAGTGCACCTGACTATAAGCCGCACCCACTAAATTTAAAAAGAAAAAAAAAGTACACATACAGACCGCAGTTGTCTATAAGCCGCCGGTGTCTAAATGTTTTTGCGGCATGAAGCTCATTAGCCCGTAAAAATCTATAAATTAGCCGCATCATTGTTTAAGCCGCAAGTTTCAAAGCGTGTGAAAAAAGTAGCGGCTTATAGTCCGGAAATTACAGTAGTTCTCAGCAGTGGGTCTCATCTGTGCTGAGAGTCTAAAGCACAGAACCTGAAATATTCCAGTCACTGTCTGTGTAAGGGTGACATTATTTAAGCCTCCAAAGCTATTTGTTATTTGTTCCTGTCATTAGCTGTCACATGAGCGTTTAGGTACTTAAAACCAGTAAGCGCTAGCTGTCGGCCGGATGGCCGCACATTAAAACATTTCCACCCAACTACTTTCTGAATGTTTCAAGTCACATCACCGTCACTTTATATATTGTTATAACTCTAATCTTAAACCGATGAGGACTTTTGTCATCAGGCATCTAGATCTTCAGTAATCAGAGAAACTAACTGAGTAAACAGCTGCTCTCAACCCCCTGTGTCCATGTCATAGAGAGACATGATTTTTTTTTTAATATGAAACTGCTTTATTCAGTGAGGCCCCTGTGGATAATTCAGCTCCCAGTAAAAACCTCCTGAAAGATGAACACTGAAGAAATCCTCACCTAAAAACAAGCTGAGGTTATCAGCCCGCAAACCCTTATTAAACAGATTTTTAACATGAAACTACTAAAACAATAACTCCTGTGAAAACCATTAAGCAACAGCCCAAAGTTTTATGCTAGTTTAATAGCACTCTAGGAAACTACATCAGATAGTTAGGCTTATGCATATACAGAGCCAGTGATGGCCCAGTGTTGGACTTCTTAATTGGATATGGAGTATGACATGCACAGAATTTGTTTTATTCCATACATGTTGGTTAATTAATTATAGTTGAAAGGTTGATTATAGGAGGCTCTAAGCTTAATTCTCATGCATCATGTTGTTAGTTAAAAAGCTTTTATCAAATGTAAATGACTTTGAATACTGGCACAAATGATCAGCTATAACTAGCTGTAGTACTAACCATACACTGTATCTGTCTTCAGAAGCAGTGCAGGTTGAACTGTAAAGTACATAAACCTAAAGCCCTACGTCTAGGACAACAAGACCTTATAGTTCCTAAAGCACACAGCATTTTCTGTGGACAACATACTATAATCAATGCAAATTTCATTTAAACAACTCAACAGTGCACAGATGCAACACTCAGACCACAGCACAGTGTTTCAACCCCTCCTATTAAACTTTACCTACTTCTCCCCTCTTTTCTGATCCTTCTGTCTGTGCAACAGTTCTTGCAGGTACAACATCAGAGATGGAGCCGAGCGGAAAACCTTTGTTAAGTTAAGCGAAACTCTTCTCAGGAGAAAAAAAAAAACAAAAAACTTACACATGTATTAGTGATCAGTCCAACATGAGCACAAAGAGCTTTTCATGACTTCATATTCCAGGCATGCTTCAGTGGGTGGAAAACAAGGAGGAATCCAACCAGGGTGCAATCAATACTGGAGCTTTTATATGTTGGTGGGTTTTTGTAGGGTAGTAATCTCTTTATGGATTCATCAGCTGTTGCTGCAAAGACAGGTCTCCTGTTGGTCTGGTGTCCACACTATGACCACAATGGGGCAAAAATAAAAAAAAAAGAGGCAGATGAAGAGGAGGAGGATGAGAAAGAGGAACAACAGGGTGGTGCTATGATTGAGCTAAAAGCTGCAGCACTCCCCAGCTGCAACACAAACATCAGCACTTATTCTGGGTTCAACTCCTAGGTGGTCCGAGGAGAACCATATTTCAAGTCTCCTCCGACAGACTTACGACGTTGACAGTGGAGGTATTTCACTCACAGACTGAAGCTGCATGTTGACTTTGCAATAGAGGGAGCCGTTAACAACCATCGACATAAGGACCACAGACTCAAGGAATTGCTCCCTGGAAAGCCGCACTTAGCTCCACCCATTTTTCAAGAGCAGACTGAATTCTGTCATCTATAAATTTTCCCGTAAAAGAGTTTGTGTGTGTGTGTGTGTGTGTGTGTGTGTGTGTGTGTGTGTGTGTGTTTCTAGACACCATGTAAAGCATAATTTTAACATATAATACAGGATAATATATTCATAGGTCTATTTTACTCTCATGCATAACACGATACAGATCCTCAGGGCTTCCATTAATTAAGACCTGCTGAACACACATTTACACACACGGTAGCATGTTCTGTAAACTGCCAGGATAACTCTACCAGCATTCATGTGCAGTCCAAAGAAGCTGTATGCTTTTGTTACTGTTAGCACTGTTAAAGCTACAGGGAGAGGAGAGTTCAAAGTTCTCCAGTCTCTGTGGGGATGAAAGAGTCTGTCATGAAAGCATCAAGAGGATCTCATCCATAATGAATGCAGGGAGGAGGTGAATCACCAATGCAAGAAAGGTTCCATCTGCCAGCAAAACTCCAACAAATTTCAACCTTGGCCCTATTTTACTATCATTTTCAATAATACTGATTGAGTTTGGCCAAAGGTTTCTTGATTGTATTATTGTCCTGTATGCCAGGCTCTGCTGCTTTCCAATATAGCTGGAGTACAACCAGTATTGGCTCTATATTAACTCTCACTCTTATGTGTATACTGTATTATTGTCAAGTTAGCCATTATCATACCGCATAAAATAAAACTGTGCTTTATCTGCTGCTCATGGCCAATAGGCCTTTATCAGAGCAGATACAGGGATTAATAATCACAATAATGATCATTCTGTTCTAATCAAGAAAAAAATGAAGAAATTCAAGAAAATCAACAAAAGAAAGTACAAATGAATGCACAGTTCCATCTACTGCTGTTTTGTGAATATTAGGAATTTGTATACATAATGATAAGCAGCTGGTGTCATTATTCTCCAGTTTGATGCCATTAAACCATTGCAGAAGAGAACTGATGATATGTGATGGTGGAATTCAAGGAGCACCTGTCAAGCCTCAGATGGTGAAAAACAATGTAGAGAATATTATGAATATATGACATTTATTTTTGTTTCATGCATAAATTTTAGGAAAGTTATTGTCCTCTCATTGGTCCACACAGCTCTGATGTGTGATGTCTGTCTTTTTTCATTGCACTTAATTGGATTTGACTTTTTCCAGCGAACACCCACGTTTCCAAATCAAGCATCCATCCATCCATTATCTATACAGCTTATTCTTAAGTGTCGCAGCTGACACTGGGCAAGAGGTGGGTACACCCTGGACAGATTGCCAGTCTATTGCAAGGCTGACACAGAGAGACATACAACCATTCACACTCACATTCAGACCTACGGGGAATTTAGAGTCACCAATTAACTTAATGCATGTCTTTGGACTGTGGGAGGAACTACCCAGAGAGAACCTACTCAAGTACAGGGAGAACATACAAACTCCACACAGAAACTGGGATTCGAAGCTGGAACTTTCGTGCCATGCAGCCCCCACTTCCACCAAAAAATGTGTTTTTTTGCAATACTTGGCTGAAGACTGTGTGAAGTTTGATCATGAACTCTAAAATTGGACTCATATTTCAAGATCTGTATTGACTCCAATCAGAGATATAGTCTACCAAAAATTTTTGTGGGATTTACCATGTATGACTGAATGATTCTTATCGTTCAGTTATAGCCTATGCTAGTTCTGTAGACTGTCTATTTCTCACACTAATTCAGGCCAGTAAGTATCATTTCAGTGTACATGATTGGAGCATGATTATATGGAGCATGATTATATACTGTACATGTACTGTGCACTGTGATGATTATTTTAAAAAAAGGGTGAATCAGTGCTTTAATAAGGGTGTATGCTATACTGGTCTCTGTTGAAGCCCCACATTTTGATTTTGAGTCGCTGAAATGAGCAGATTTTATAGATGAATCGTTTCTTGTGTTCTTGTCAAAAAAAAAAATATGAGGAAGTGCAAGTACCACAAGCACTGTTTTGAATGAGTAACATGTTATGGTTAATATGTTTTAACATTTATTTAAGTGAGCAAGGATGAAGGGTTTGGTTTGCCTGCAGCTTACAGCCTGTTTTCTAATCCAGTGTTTCCACTTACAACTTCAAGGCCTCTGCCAACCACACTCTCCAAGCAGAGGTGCTGAGGTGCATTTGCTACCCTCATTATTTAGCCACAATTCCCCCAAAAGGTTATTATTAGCCGCAAGAAGGATGATTATGAAAATATGTTATTGTAGGGCAGGAAAGCCCTTAGGTCCTGTCAGTCAGTGGCAGGCTTGATGCTGTGCTGGCTGGAGCGCTGCTCTGGGCCCACAGCTGTGTCTTGTCTGTTGGTTGGGTTGTGTGTGTATGTATATGTGTGTGAGAGAGAGAGAGAGAGAGAGTGAGAGTGAGCATTTTCCCTAGTGTGTGTATTCTTACCAGGAGGGAGTGTGTCAACAGTTTCCTTGATCATGCTTGTCTTCAGTATTTTCTGAATTGCACTCATGTGAAAGAGTGTTTATGTGTTGGTTTGTACATAGCTACATGTGCTGGGTGGATTGCATACGCTTCACTTGTCCATGTGAATACTGTATTGTAGGAATGATTCTGGGCTCTAATTTGGGTTGGAGTTATTTCAGAGAGAGGGCCTGGCTGATTGGCTGCTTCTGTGCTGACATCATCACAGGCTCTGTGGAGCAACAAGCTTGCCAGGATTTGTCTGTGACTCATGCTCAGACTACAATCTGTAATGTGCCAGTTTACAGCACACAGTCAGCAAACACTGGGCTTATATTATATGGCACAATGAAGGAGCACATGGAGGAGGCCACAAAGGACCCGTGTGCCCATCTGCACATTGAACTTTTAGTTTCTCAGCACAGAGCTTCTCTCAAGGAAGAAGTTGTTTCATTAGTTGAGATGGATTTCAGTGGGAGGGGCCAAAATATGTTTTTCAGAGGGATTAAAGGATGAGGCTGGTGTTATTATATATTTTTCTTATCGTCAACAAATCCCATCAGAGGACTAGAACCAACAATGCGTTAGTCTCTCGCTACTCACTACTACTTCCCTGCCTGTGCCACTCTGCCCAAAGCCCATTGTTTATTACTGAGTCGTACTGTAAATCTTTAAAAATGGGTCACAAATATAGTTTCTGTGGGTGTTTGCAATAGAAACTGTGTAACTACAGTTTTAGCCGGAGTTTCTCTGTTTCTTATAGCCTTACTAGTGATTATGAGTATTCATGGCAGCATGTGGGACTGACTCAAAATCAACTACAGTGGCCAAATCTAATGAGGGGAAATGTTACCTAGTACACAGTGTGACTGACTGATGTGTTTTTGGTAGCAACAGAGATGCATGATAGAGGTTTTCATGGTTCCCAAATGTTAGACCCGATCCAAAACAGACCTGGGGAAAACCCGAATCTGCCAAAAGAGAGACCCAATCTAAAATGCAGCCAGCCCAAACAGACTTTAATATAGACAGAGCACTAACACCAAAAGCAGCACAATGTGATGTGCCATCAATTAACAGGCAGCCATGAAAAAAGCAACAGTTGATTAATTATAATGCTCCAAGAACAAATGTAAAGTCATGGAAACTATTTCCAGTGGTAATCGGTTTGTATGCTTCACAGACTCGTTTATAGAAATAATTGAAAGCCTTGTTTTCACCTCCTGCACCACCAGCAAAACATTTTGTAATCCTCTGGGCAACAGATGGATAGGAGATGATCGTTTTCTAATTATTTTATATCTGTGGATCAAATTCCAAAAGATTAATTGTCATTTAACAGCATGAATTATTTACATTTCCTCTGCAGTTATTGTCATACACCATGTAATCAAGCTGAGTAATTGTGTACCCACTTGGTTCCTCAGAACTGTGTCGACCCATGAAGACCTCTAGCCAGAGAAATAATATAATAATGTATGTGAAAATATATTCAGCTTTAGCTTCACAGGCTACTTGTTAGTAGGATCAGTTAAGTATTTGTATATTAACTATTAGGTGTCAGCAATTTGTGAGTTCCACATGAATTACAGTAATCATGTAGTCTGACAGAATTTTTCTGTGAAATAATTCACAGTAGTGAATAGGCCTTCACTGTACTGAAGACTGTGGACAAAGTGAGTCTTTTTTTAAACATTCATTCATTACCATGAAGCTAAGTCTTAAATGAATTAGCTACTATATAGCAGCTTGATTTCCAAAGGTGTCCCTGGTTTTCTGAAGTTCTTACACTGTGATTCTTTTTCTCTGTGAAATCTTTTGTAAAATTACATCTCAGCTCTGAAAAAACATTTTGTGATCTAAAATTATTTTTAGCTTTTCATGCTGTTCACTGGAGCTCAGAATGTGTGTTTCTGTTTGCGCTTCCCACTGTACATACTGCACCATCTGTTTGCATTATATCAGACATCCTGTCATCTCTTGGAAACCTGAGAAGTTGGTTGGATGTCTCTGCAACTTAACAGATTCCTGCACATTTGTTTTATGTGAATATGATAATGGCAATCTGGAAGAAACCAAATTGTGTGCAATGTATGATAAATGATTTGTCTTTATCTTGTCACGAAAAACAACTGAATATTCATATGTTTAATCAGGTATATCTTCATCCCCCAAAATACAAAATGTAGGGTAATACCTACATGCACAAGGCTGAATCATTTTCATGCAGAAAGTGGTTTTGCTTATATTTTGGCAAAATAAGTTGCAAACAGAAAGAACCAAGAAGACATAAAAACCCTCAGCTGCTTAAAAATCATTTGTGCAGATGGGTTGCAAGTGTTTTAACTGAATGTCAAGCCTCATAGCTTCCTTTCCAAAACCCTAATTTGCCTCGTAAGTAATCTGCTACTGTGCTTCAGTGCCAAGCAATGTGATTGAGTAACCGTAATGATTTGTTCACATTCCACAGTTAGAAATCAAAAGCTGCAAAGGCTTGTTAAGTAACAGCAGTAAAAACATGGTCAGTGGTGCAAAGAGCAAATTGTGTGTGGTACTTAACAATAATTTAATTTTCCTCATTATTGTCTTTAATGTTCATTATTCCTGGTATATGTCATAGTATGTGAAATCAAGGTGGTGATGGTGGTGTCATTGTGCTGGGTGTATAAGTAAATATTGTTGATGCTGTCACACTTGTTTCATTAAGATTAATTTCTGTGCAGTCAATTTCTGTATGAATCCCTGTTACTTCTCAGTAAGTGTTCATGTTCATTCATGTTTAGTTAGAATTTTTTCAGTCGTATCCCTCGCAGCAACAGACTACAGAAAAGGGGTCATTTTGCCACTTCTTATTAAAGACATGGAGTGGTTACAGATGGGTTTGTGTTTTGTGTTTTGTCAGTGTGGTCAGCTGCATACTGCCGTCTGGAGGGTTCATGGTTGTTGTTGTCGTCGCTGTTGCTGTGGCTGCTGCTTGATAATGAGCCTCTGGCACAGAGCTGCTGTCAGTCTGGCAGACAGACAGGCCTTTGCCCTGGTCACTGCTGCATCATGCCATCTAGGTCCCAGCGCTGAGAGAGGGAGGACAGGGACATGCCAATGGGAGGACATGGTGTAAGGTCATAAACACACTGGCCTACTGACTGGCTTACTGTTGAACTGATGGACTGATTGACTTGGTTTCTTGGTTTTCTGCCTCAAGTAAAGATAGGTTTATCCAGGTAAGTGAATATAAATCCAGTTTCGTGGTGTGCGAGGTGAACTTCATGAACCAAAAATGAATACACCAGTGGGAAAATGATCCATAAGTCAACCCCTTGTTTTCTGTCCAAGCTAAGCTGGGGAGTATAGCTTTATGTCTGGACTAAAAATGAATTTCAATAACTATTCAACAGATTTTCCACATCCTCATCTTCAAACATGAGCCAGACCTACATGACAAATTGAGCTTACTGGATCTGATGAATGTCAAGGTTTGGTCTGGGCTGTGTAAAGTCTACTGTGTGCTGTGAGAAGTTAAAACATTGAACTACAGAACGAGGGCAGTAGGGACCAGTATAGTAAGCCATGTCCTATTGACTAATAAGGCTTTAAACAACTCCATCTGTGATAATCTACTAAGTTTCCACTAATGCGAACCATATGGAGCCATAAATCTTGGCTGAGATACTCAACCTTATTTGGGACTGCATATTTGCTGACAACGTACTACAGCATTGACAAGATGCTCCACAGCACAGTGACTCCGCATCAACACTTCTCAGATCATTATGCAGTCGTGTAAAAAGGCTCGTCCGCGTAGAAATACTGCACAATGAGCTGACCTCAGATCTGTCATTAAATGGAGCTCTCTCTACAAAACTGAACCCCCACCTCTGCTTAATTATGCATGTGGGCTGAGCAATCAGTCTCCCTGTATGCTACTGTACACTTTATCGTGCTGCTTCCTTGAGCTCGCAAGCTGATTATGGAGCTTTGGCAATCCAAGCACTTTGAATTATTTAAATCTCTGTTAAGCCTGTCATGCATATATCAATGGAAGAAATGGATTAGGGGTTGACATGTTTTTCCTCTGGCTTTGCCCCCCATTTGCCTCTTCCTCTGAACCTGACAAACACTTGACATGAATCATAACATAGTGCCTTTCAAGGAAATAGCAATTTTTCTAATTCCCTATTGAAGAGTGTTGGAGTGAGGATCTTGCTTTTAGCCATATTGGGATTGAGATTACACTGCTGGATTAAGGATTGTTTTGAGTTCTCAGCCTGTAAAAAGGGTCCAGTGAGAGACATGGAGAGGGCTTTTGTGCACCCAGAAGGGCCCACCCTGGAGAACAGGGATTGTCCAAGGGAGGCCTTCACATGGGTGGGCTGCGCAGAGGTGATGGATGCCCTTTTCACACAGACCCCTGGAAGAAAGCACACAATCAATATCCTGCTGTCTGCCTCCAGTGCCAATAAATGAAAACACGGTGGCGTAAAGAGATGAATAAATAAAGCGAGGCACTCTTTTTTACATTAGGGGCGGGATTGTACACAAAGCCGAGCAGATACTACATTTAGAAAGGCTATAATAGTCTCTCCGTCTCTCAGTGGGACGCTTGCTGCAAATTTATGTTTGCAGCTAAAACATTTGTTCACAGGGCGGAAAACAAGCAGTTTTTATTCAGTGAAGTGCAAACTGGCTCGGATTTGTATAAATGTTTCAATTAAGCCTCGTGAAAATCGATGCCGTAACATTTTCTCGCTATTCTGTCTGTCTGCAGGTTCGCTGCAGTTGACAGCTGCAGCTTAGGTGTCAAGATCGGGTGTTAAATTTGTAAATAGGTCTTTTTCCTGTCAACTGACATGAAATTACAGCTGGTGGTAATAGAACAGAGGAGCTGTCTGTCAGGTGGGAAAGCGAAGGAGAAAGAGAGGCCAGAGGAGAGCGACGTGCCCATCAGGGTGGATGAGTGACAGGGGATGAGAGAAGCTCTTCAATCCACTCTCAGGCTGCCACAGAAATGAATTCACATCTCCTCAATTGCACCATTACTGGAGAGAGAGCAAAGGGATGGCTTTCTGTGCTTTTTATGCAGTCAAGGGAAAGCAGAAGTGGGGATTGTTGTGTTTTACTTATCCTTAAGTGCTTCATAATGATGATAATACTGAATGTCTTCTCAGTTGTATGACTATGCTAATCCTATAAATGAGAAATCCCTTGTGGCAAAGAAAGTCTGGCAATCACTGAATTCACACACTTGTACTCAGATCTGATTGCCAACAAAGAGACTCTACAGTTTCCTCAGTATTAGCACTCCAGTGTTCAGTTATATGAATGTGTATCTGCTGCTGTCAGATGCTAATGAAGAAAGAGTTGGAGCACACAGATAGCAGTTGGTGGGATTTTCTGACACTTTGATGTGCTGACATTTTGCAAAAGAAATACACAATTTGTTATTGCCAGGGGTCTACCCGACACTCACCCGCCAACATTCAGAAGCAAAGGCAGTGTGAACATGCAGAAGTTATTTGGTTTCTGTCGCCTCCATTGTAACTCCCAATTCCAGTGCATAAAATGAAGTCATTTCTCTGCCTTCGTTGGCAGACTGCCCAAAGCCACTGATGTTTTTCTGTCCTTTTCTGCCACAGAGCTCTGACAAGTGACAGGTGATCTATGGCTGCTTGAAGTCTGGGATCTAAATCTGAAATGAGCTTAGCAGCGGCTCGCGAAATGAGAATTGATAATCGAATGATGCTGAATGAGGGGGCCTGTCAGTACATTGTAAGGGAGCTGACGGATTTAGTTAAGGGAGAAGGAAGGCATGGCGGATGAATTTTGGCAGGATAAAGAATTGCTCAGCACAGAGAGAGAAGCTGATCCCTCTACAGCTATTTCTGATTTTCTTTGAGTGTTTACATGTTGAAAGTGTTCTAGATGGATAACTGAAGGGGTGCTGAGCATATTATGATCAGGTCTTAAAACACAACAGGCAACAGGCAATCGGCTCATTCTTTGTCAACCTAACTTCTGTCTGATTAATAACTTTAAAAGTAGTTGAGTGTAGAGTGACATTGATGATAGTAGAGAGATGCATAAAACAGAGGGATTTTATGTGACCAAGGTCGTGATCCTGAGTTAAACCCTTGATGCTGTCTGTAAATGGTTTATGTTTTAGCTGACTATGCCAGAGACTCTTCACACTAACACTTTGCCTCCTCTTATACTGTTTTCAATACACTAGGAGTATTAATCTGATCTATTCAACTGAGGTTAATGCACTGATTTATAACTACATTGCTTTTAATACCAAGGAGACCATTAAAGAGCCTTTTGTAATGAAGAAAACATATCCTCCTTTATAGGCAAGCTCTTAATGCCACAAATGCAGTGTACATACAAGTCAATTCAAGTCAAGTCAATTTTATTTATATAGCGCCAATTCACAACAGAAGTTATCTTGAGACACTGTACATATAGAGCAGGTCTAGACCGTACTCTTTATCTTATCAAATTTACAAAGACAGACCCAACAGTTCCTACCATGAGTAAATAAAAAGTAACCTTTGGAAACAAATGTTATGACAAAACGTATAACACAATATGTGAAAGATGGATGGACAAATACATA
The DNA here is from genome assembly GCF_001640805.2 of Lates calcarifer. NCBI lineage: Eukaryota > Metazoa > Chordata > Actinopteri > Centropomidae > Lates > Lates calcarifer. Next base: position 17,973,100 of record NC_066845.1, read on the forward strand.
ACTCAATTTTATTTACAACCTGCATGCATCTGTTGATTCTCCTGACATGTAAAACACTATCCTCCACCACCCAAAAATAACATTCAAGTATCTCCACTTCAGAGGTTAATTTACTTGCTCAGCCTCTTGTACCGACAAGCAGTATCTTGTATTTCAGAAATTTCTGTTTCTGCCAGTAATGTTAACTAACATAACCAGATTTTGTAAGGGAAAAAGTAACAGATTATGTGGACTAAACTAAGTCCTGTGGAAAATTAGACTATAACTGGCAACAAAACTGCTGCGACAAACTATGTGTACATGCAGGCCAACATGCAGACAAAAGGCAACTTAGGCTAACTTTAATATCATTAAAATGGGCTGCGGATTCAGATGTTAATGTTACTTTTCATCAATTAGCATTTGTGTTTCAGTAGGACTGAGCTAAACTTGGTAAATTCAATTTTATTGAACAAACAATGGACTACAATGACTTACCTAACATTTATTAAATTACTTAAGTGTGACAAAACATTAATATACAGATTCATCAAAAGATTAAAACTAAATTATGCATCTAAATTAACTCCACATTTAGACCACTATTATTTCATTGGTCTGAAATAGCGGATGTTTGTCTTCTGATGTCCTTCCATCTTTTTACTTACTGCTGGTTGTAATGCCCATGAGTATGGTTTGCGACACCCTCAGCTGTCTCACGTTGCATTACAACACTCGGAAGACACTCATGACTCATGACACGCTGTGGATATTAAGACTTCCAAGGTGATATGATATGACAGCTCTTAGTGCTACAGATATTTTTGCTTTTCTTGGACCATGTCTCATGGTGCCTTTTAGTGTCATACTAGCTGCAATGTTGAAGGTTGTGCAACAGCCAGGGAATTAATTGGAAGCTGTATGTGCAGTTTTGTGAAATCACATTCGAACCTCATAAAATCACTCAAACTCCAGTTGAGAATGGAAACTTGCCCTCTCTCTCGCTTGAAATGTTGTTCATGATAGTTGTGGGAAGTTTTCTCCCAAGTCTGTCAGAGTTCTGACCTCTCAATATCAGTTTACTGGTTCCCAAACTTTCTTTTGGCAATGAACCCCTCATTGAGGTCAGAAAATTCCTCATGAAAACCGTGTTTATACTCTGTTTGAAAGTTTACAGTGGTTTACAGGATATTAATACAGTACTTCAATGCTCAGCAGAGCAGAAATCATGGTCTATCATTTAACTACTTTAAAGACTTTTCATGTAGAGACAGGCAGTGTAGTGTAGTTAGTGTGTTTGTGCAATGGAAAAGCTGCTGGAATCCGTTATCCATTTCACAATATCAGTCAAATAGAATTACATGTATTTTGTTTGGTTTCAGATTTGAGAGGGTTTATTGCATTTTTCAAAAACTCTGTTTAGTTTGGCAATTCAGTGCTCACATCACTATTTTAAAGTCAGACGGAAATTAAATTTTTTCTCATTTATATTTAGGGAAATATAAATTACAGTAAAGCCCCTGGGAGAGCATTCCCCATGTCAGTGATTAACTTACATTTAAGAGCTTGCATTGTTAGGATATGTGCAGTCAACTTCCATGGTGCACTATCAACCGCACCACATGATAGCTCTGTAACCCACAAAGGTTGATAAAATGCCTTATTTGCCTTTCCACATAGCGTTGATAATCACCCCTTAATGATTTAAGCTGCCTATGGCTATAATCACCAATTAGGAGATGATGTTGAGTTTGTAAATTACTTTTGAAGTGTTAACCACCAAGCTAGACTCATTAATTTCCACAAGGAAGGTACAAGCTAGTTAGCCTAGCTTGCTGGTGTTAGCACTGATTCCCACAAGATGTATATTTTTTTAAAGGAGTTATTAGTTCTATGCACTTAGTGCTGTGCTCATCCCACATTGTACAAAGGAGAGATGTCTTGCTTATGTTCAGTTGTGGCGATAGCAAATAATCAGACTGTCAAAGTATATTCATACCCCCTGGAAAACCAAATGTTGGGAGCGTTATTAGTGCTGAAAAACAAGTAAAATACATGTCCTGATTAATTGTCCCTTTGCTTTTAGGATGTGTTATTCAAAAAACACTAACAAAGCTGAGGATAAACATGACAGTGTGGTCATAATGTTCACAGAGCTCCTTACAAACACAGCTGCAGGGCAAACACTCTGTAGTGTTGTCACTTGTTTTATTACTGTGTTCTGAGTATGCGGTTGTCATTCTAATTAACATGACAAATATTGCAGCTATTTGAGTCTTAAGAATTTTTAGCTCCCAATTGTTGTAGCTGTTTGAAGTAGAGCAGTGCTGTGTGCATCCTGAACAGATAAAGGTGAAAATGATAAAAAAAAAAAGTCTTTATTAATGTCTGTAAAGTGAGGCTATAGATTTATATTACTGATATAATCTTCATATGAAGTGTTACCCTAGATAGTTATAATGTTCAGTACAGAGATGTTGAGTGCAGTTCAGTATCATTATCTTCCCCATCATTCCCCTTCCCTGAAGTACCTGCCCTTATCAGACGGCTGGATACGGACGGTGCTGTCCTCCTCTGCAGTGTCGTTAACAGCACCCCTGTGAACGCCCGATCAATCCGCCAGGGCTAGGAGGCTATCCCTGCTAATGGCTAATGAAAGGTGTAATTACAGCAGGTCAGAGGAGGCATTCAGACACAGAGGAGAGAGACAGTGACGAGTTCATTTAGATCATTAGAGCTGAAATGTGTCTGCCTCGTTAGACTGCAAGTCACCCGCATTATCCAGATGATCTTCCTTTGTTTCTATTAGACTGAGTGGGTGGCATTTGATGGTGCAGTAGATTGTGGAATTATGAGCACAGAAAGGTGAGTTGATTTAATTAAAGGGAGTCTAGAGTGGAACAAAATTGAATAGAAAAGATTAGAATAAATTTAGGAGTCACGATAATACCTGGAGCATTTTTTCAAAACTATCTACTCAGTTTCTCTTTCTTATAGCTTGCAACGAAGCATTTATCTCCACTTTATGTTTTTCACTGCTAATCTTTTGATACTCATTGCATGACAGTCAAGCTTTCATGTAATTGCTCATATTTGTCACTTCACACTGTGTCTCCAACAAGGGTTGCACTTTCCAGCAATTTCAAACAGCGCTAATAGCAGGAACACCTTGCCTCTGAGGTCCCCTGGAAATAGACCTGCAGCTGTATTTTTAGATGGCTATTAATACCTCCAGCTAATTCATTTCAGCTCTCCAGGCACCTAGCATGGCCTCTCAATTATGGATGAGGGGAAAGTCATTGGATTCACAGTGCTGAGAGGAAGCTGACAGTAGTGACAGGACGCTCTCTGCAGACACATGACAAACAGGCAGACAGCTGAAGGACAGGCAAGAGGATAAAGGGAGATCTGCGGCGCAGTTAAAAAGCCTGAATTATTTTTTGAAAAATAATTATTACAGAATAAAAAGACTCAGCTTAAACTGGTTGCTTTTTAAAAGTAAGACAGTGCTACTACTGTCCATTGTCTGTCTCGTTGACCTTCTATCATCACCACACAGACTGCAGTGTTTAAGCCAGGATTGTCTGGGAGAGGGTCAAAAGGACATATTAGTAATTATCTGGAGGTTCACTGCTCCATCCAAGGGGGGCAGTAAACAGTACTGTGAAAACTGTTGACCCAGAGATTTCAATATGATAATATCAGAAAAATGCAACAATTGATTTTTTCAATTACACTGAAGAAAGTTGTTTTTTGTTGTTGTTGTTGTGTGTGTTTTTTTTTTTTTTTAATTCAAAATCACCATAAAAGATCATATGGCTCATCTGTATCTATAAGACTAATTCACATTGATAACACCAGTGATAACACCATTGTTACTATTGGAATACCTACAGTAAAATTAGCTTTTAATTATTCAAATCATTACATCAAAAGTAGCATTAGTTAGTGTTGACTGCTATGTAGTTTTCCAGTCTCCTCTATGGATACATATGTTACAGAACAGACTGACAGAACCAGTTGCTGCTCAGCTCTGAATGTCAGGAGATCCCTGTTAAAGTGATTATAACATCAATGTGAAGTAAGAAACGCATAACTGAGGTATTCTGATTGCTGTTTACCATCTGCAAGCATTAGTTTCTGGTTGGTACTTTACTGCTATCTGGCTATAGCGTACTGAAAATCATATGCCAGTTCAATTCATCACTCAGTCCCATTTACACTTCTTAATTCAAATGTCTTGTACTCTGGTGACACACTTTAATTTACACTGAACCATGTATGTCTGCCTCTGTTAGTTGTCTCAGGTTTAGCCCTCCTCCAGTCTGGAAGAAGCTGGTAAATGCACCTGAAGCTGTTTGGTAACTGCCAAAAACACCAGAGGAAGAATAACTTCTTCACTTAAGCAGCTTACTTAAAACAATAACAGTTTAGCTAGCATTACAGCATAAACAAACCAATTAATGAATCCTAATTAAGACCTATGAGTGAGATAAAAGCTTTCTCGTCCTCATAGGCTTTTGTGAACATCAAAAACACACAATCCGTGTTCATTTTTGAAGTACTAAAATGACACAGATAGTCCTCTCTCTCTCCCTAAAAATATATTTGGCAGACCATACAGACACTGGCTTGTGGTTCCCATTTTATCAGATCACAACCAAAAGTTTCATTGTGTAGTTTAACTAACTCACGAAATAAATGGTGACACAGCTTATAAAATCTAAAAATGAGAAGCCTGCTAACAGGGGGGCAACAGGACGCAAGGAGGTTGTAGTGACAGGACATTATGTTTTAAAAGGGCCAATGGTGCACTCTCTATCAAACCCAAGCATTCTTCAGTGATTTTCAAGTATCACTGCAATCAGACTGTAACTGTAGATAAACGTGTATATCACAATGTCATAGATACAATAGTAGACATTCACATTACACATGCTGATTTCTTTTCCTGAAATCATGTAACAACAAAGCTTGTAGCTTGTTTCATTCTGTCTGCTTTTGATGAATATTTAAGCCTCCAGACTTCACAGAGCAGTTTTATGTTTCTGTAACTTCAAACCAAATCAGAGGGGGGTTATATTTACTCTATATTCACTTTCATCTCCTCTGCTTTATGAGGAATACAAAGGCAAAAGAAAAGAGAATTGAAAGCTAACGACAGAATAACGCTGCCTCTCTCTCTCCCTCCTGGGAAAGAGTGGGCCGCAGATGAACTGTGTTACATTTTTCAGAAAGACTAAATCCCTCTGAACAGTTTCTCAGCTGGGCTCCTCCTGGTTCGCCACCAACATATTCATTACTCTTGTGAGCGACAAGGAGAGCGTGCGGGTAAATTGGGTTTAGCTCCTGACCTTTGGGGTTTGATTAATGGGCTCGCTGTTCTGCAGCTCCAGCAGAGGTCCAGGGAGCTGCTGGGTGTTGTAGGGTTGAAGTGACAGGCTAAAAACCCGACACAAGCCCATATGTCCTCCTTCCAGTTATTCATCTTGAACTGAAAGGGCCGGACCTAGTCAAGGGCTACTGACCCGATCTGAAGGATTGCCTCTGTGTTTAGAATTCATCAAACCAGCCAACAAGGCTTTAGAAGTATTTTTATACACCTATCTCCACTTGTAATCTATGACATTTTTCACAATGTTTTATTTCCTGGCATAATCCAGTTTTTCTGAATGACAAATCGACTAGCACAGCTCAGTGGCATCCCTGCTCAAGCATTCTGATGGACACCCAGATTATTTTTACATTACATGTTGTAGGCTTGATCTCCATTCAAAACAGATTGTTTATGGTGTTGTTTTATTTTTTTTCTCTAGGTGTTCAGGGACACACAGACATCAGAGCTTGACTGGTGCAAAAATGTGATTAGCAACGGTTCAATTTCCAAATCGAATCCACCCGACAGCATAAAACAGAAAAAGGCAGCGGGCCTCCTTAAATAACCCTGCTTGGCTTCAAATTGTATCTGCCACACATGAGGAATCAGAGACCAAGAGCCAGATAATCAGGTTTGCTTCCTCTGCCCTCCTATTATGACAAATTAAAGAGGTCTGGAAGCCATATTTTTCCGAGCAGCGGGTTCTTAGCTTGTTATTAGCTAACAGACTGACAAATTGATTAGTATTGATCGTAGCCAAAGCCTTGCAGCAGCTTGCCTTGTCTGTGGTATTCTACAAGGACCTGCAGGAAAGGTCATAACATATTCAGAGCAGACTGAAGGATTTCATGTGGCTTTTGGGCCAAGGGCAAGAATCAGAGCAAAGATGTCATGGACTATTGGCTAAAGTAGTAAGTGAGAAAGAGAAGCAGTTAGCAATACATGTAGTCGAAATTCTCTTGATAGTATTGATGCATACGTTCTATCAACTTATTGTGCACACTAATGATTTTGTGTTTAGGCGATCGTAGCTGTTTTTCCCATGGAAACATTGAACAAATGATAACACAGCACAATTTTTACAATTTACAGCTGTAACTGTGTTAGAGCCTTGTTACTGCATATGAACATCATGTTCTCTGCTTCAAGAGCCAGATAGCTGATAAAACAATTGAAGAAAGGCTGAACTGCTTGTTCTCTAGCTACAAAGAAGAATACAGAGTATAGACAAGACAGAGTTATTTCTTCTCAGTCTGTTGCCTTAAACTAAAAGCAATCCTATTATCTTTGGTTTAGTGATGTGCTGTAGAGCCTTTGTGTTGTGTAATATCATCTCTTTCTGGAGGTGCCTGTTGTACAGGTTCTTTTCTCTTGTCGGCAAAGATTGATAATGTAAATTAGTGTGTTTGCTTAATATTTGTAGTTGTATGAAGCTGATCGATTAGCTAGTAGTGTTTCAGCTATACATTTCATCCCTCTCCGTGAAGCTCACAGGCTTAAGACAGCACGTCTCCCAGGCCTGGTGCTGTGTTACACAATACTTATGTTGCCTGTGAGGAGACACTGTCTTTCAGGCTAAAGTCAGGGAACAAACGTTTTTGGTGCACCGTACACACCACAGACTTGTTGCTGTTTATTCACTGGCAAGTCTCAGGTGCCTTTTCAGCAAAGGTGTGCTGCAATAGATACTACATAGATATCACAACTACATTTTTTTGTAGTTTTTTTGTTGCATACTTCAGTGTGCAACATGACATGAAGACATAACAGATAATTTAAAAGTAAACATGCAGCCAATGTTATAATGAATGTGGTGAGAGAGAGAGTTGTCAGTGGAGTTATTCTGACAAATGCCTTTTCAGATGTAATTCTTAGTAAGTTGTTGTACAGTCAATGATCCGAACAGTAACATGGAGGAACAGCCAGCCTTTCTGATAAGATGCAAAACTCCAGATCATTTATTGTCCGGTGGGAAATTCACCAGTACATTCAGACAACACACTCTCCAGCAAAAACAGCAGCAGTGGCTTGTTGCAGGTGCAGCTTTCATTGAGCTGATGATGAGGTTTTCTGGGCAGGTTAAAAAAACTAGGGAGGCATTTTGGACTAGGTTGGGCTTTGTTCTTTTTTTTTTTTTCTCCCAGGTTGTCATGGTAACAGCAGCAGCAGGGCATTTTAGGATGCCATCTCAGGCCAGAAAAGCATCTCAGAGGCTTGGTGTAATACAAGAGCCCAGAAAGGGAATATTGTGACAAATAAACACACAGGGGGAAGCAGAAGGCCACAGAGTGAGTGGAGTGAGGTTAAACTACATATGAATGGCCATTTTTTGCCATCATTACCATTTATGACACACAATGTGAGTTTTATGAGTGGGCAATCATAGTGTGTACTGCAGTGAATGTATATTTGTGTTTGTTTATATGTGTAAGAGAGAGTCAGAGAGAGAGCTGGTGGGGGTGGGGGTGGGGATAATAATAAAACAACAATAACAATAGTAAGAAAACAGATATTAAACTGTAAATTAAAACTGATACCTAGTGCTGTTATGCTATATTTGCAGACATGAAAACTGTAACAGTTCTTTTACCATTTGTATTTGTGACCAGATTTGTTCCTCGGTTCTTTGCAAGTTTTGTCATTTATTTATTCTATTAAGTTTTAACTTATTTTGAGAGTACACAGCTGGCCAAGTACTCCAGACTTGGATTATGCCAGATGGTAATTCTGGGCCAGTAAGTCAGACAGTAAGAGAAAAGAAAAGAGTGGTTCTCAGTGGTGAGAGAATTGTGGTCATCAGCTTATTTCTTGAAACAAAAAGTGTTTTTCTTTCCTCATATAATTCAAACAGTTCACATGTTTTCTAATATTTCCTTGTAGAGCACTTTGAGGACTAATTAGCATTGCATAAAGGGAGAATTCTGTCAGGAATGCATATCAATTTCAAATTTCCTTGCACTTGCAGACTGTTAATTTGGCCCACAGCAAAACATTTAGTTACAGACAGCGCAACAGTTCAGATAAAATGTAAAATGAGCTTGCTCTGACAAATGTAAGAAACTGTTTCAGAGTTGTTAAAATACAGCTGAACACATTTTTGTGTTCAAGTGTGTAGCTGTTGAACAGATTTTACTACTGACAGACAGCAAATTCATGTCAAATATTACAGCAACTATTGCTTGGATTGCCATGACATTAGGTACAGACATTCATGCTCCGCAGAGGATGAATCCCTCTGACATTGGTGACATTTACCTAGCACTACAGTCAGGTTCAAAGTTTGGTTTATGGCCAAAAACCTGCTAAATTTTAATGACATTTCCATCAGTCTGAGGTGCACTTCTTACTGCAAATCTGAGCATGCTCACATGCCACACTAATGAACATGGTGAAATATGTTAGTATGCTGATGTTAGCATTTAGTTCAAAGCACCACTGTGCCTTCATGCAGCTTCACAAAGCCACTAGCACTGACTGTACAATCACAAAACACAGTCAGTCAGATGAAAACAGAGAGAATATTGCAAATTGGAACTATTGAAGGAATGTAAGTAGTTTGATGTTAAATATTAATATCTATCTATGTTTACCACCAAATCTGTCTATGTTCACCTTACCATCCCAAGAGTCTACGATGGTAAGCATGACATGTACCTCATGTAGAGACACTTGTTTCATTAATCACCATGAATGTGACTTCACTGAAGTAGGAGGAGAAAAGGTGCTCTAAAATGGGAGTATCAGTGGTGTTCAAGGGTTGCAGTGCAACTTTGGTCCCATGGATTTGATTATTTGTGTGGTGTCACCTGCCATATAAACCAGTTCAAGTGGTGCTAAATGCAAGTGTGTCTGCAGTCTGTACTACTTTCACAACTTGAGCAGATCCTTTATCCTTTATGATATGTTGCCCAACTTGATGTTGATTTAATTTCCTAATATATTTCATTCCAACTACAATATAATACACAGGTGTCTCTGCTGTCAGCGATTGTCAACCTAACATAAAACTTGTAGAGGTGGCCATATCCTCCGGAGGTGTCATGAACTGGCTCTTTCTTATTGTCCCTGTGATTTGCTGCCAAATTCTATTTGGCTCCAAGTCAAATATTACTGAACTGTTTCTTACATTCAGCAACAGCTCTCCTTAAACTAGAGTCACACTGTGACTAAAAGAGTAATCTCTCCCTCTAAAAAGGAAGGGAAAGTGATTTGTTAGGTCATGATTAAAGCCGGGCCTCCCACACTGCTAATGTATTCCTTCTTGTTTTCAGCTGTGCTTCTGATCTCAAAATAACCCAAAGCCACACCACCACACTCTGTTTTCTCTGGCTATGCACCACTGATAATGGCAATACAGTAGATCCCAATGTCAGAAAATGACCACCAACAGAGGATGATGTCCCAATAACATGATATCTAAACTGCAGCAGTTCTTTCAGAGTATAAACATCAGCTTTTTCAGCATATTTGTCTCATAAATCATTATGAAGCTTTTAATAACGACACTATCACTGATCATAAGCATTAATCATGCTGTAACTCCTATAGACTTTAATGCAGTGAGATAAAGAGATAAGTCATTCTACAAATTGTTGTTAAACCCTTAGAAGAGATTATCCTTGTAAATCTGTTGCCTATAATACCATCAGTATTCTAGGCTTGTTCTCAAACCACATTACAACAGCAAACACAAGTAATCCTGAAACACCATGGAAGTGTCCGTTAATCCTCATCATCACAATATTTACAAAGAAATTATGGCATGTTGAAATTGATAATCTGATAATACCATTCCCATCTATTATTAGAAATAATAGGATACAGTAAAAATAGAATGTAAGAATGTGAAATTAAGAGTATAGAATATATATATACTGTAAATGCATGGACAGGATGTAGTAAACCTAGAAATCTGACAGTTTAACTTGTCAACGACATACAACATTTATCATACATACTGAGACACTGACCTTAAAGCCTCTATAATTAAGTCTATATTAGTTATTTCTGTGTAATTGTGCACCTCAGTATTGATTTAACACTTTGAACAAATCTGCACTGAACTGAAAAGCAAAGACTGTAGTTGCTGCTGGAGAGACAGTTATGATGGAAAAACTTTGAGCAGCCGTAGTGATTTTATTGGGTAGTAGGGACAGTTTCTGATTCACAGCCAAATGCCCGACATTCAAATAAAAACCATTTGACTGTAATACCTCAAACAAAACTTTTACAAGCTCACTGAGTCAGTCACTAATTCAGTGCCAGTGGACAGACTCCAGGAAGTGTCATCTCATAACGTCATGAATTCAAACTGCCTGAGTGAAAGAGAGAATTGTCCAGCACTGTAGATAATAACTTCACTCTCCAAAAATATTAGAGTAGAACAATGTGAATATTGTCTAGGGATGGAATTTCCTTTTAAGCTCACCACACTGGTTTTATCCCACAGACATGCAGGAAAAAACTGTAAAAAAAAGTGAGTATAACATAGTGAGACAAAGGCAAATAGATTATTGCAACCCACAGAAAGTCCACTATAAATTGTGTGGAACTAGGAAATAGGGAGATGTACACAATATCACAGAGGTCACCAGCATGACCACAGCGAGGAGGAAATCTCTACAGGGCAGACAGAGAAACTAACAGCTGCAGCTAGTATCTCTGTATACTTAAACCATGGCGTTTGACTGGGGTGTACAGTTTAACGTCAATATCTGCATCTTGAGATCTCAAGTTTCACTGTAAGAATTAAATCTAGAAACACCCAGTCAGATATGTGCCCAGTCCCACGGTAAACATGAGATGATGATATGTTATGCAGCCCCTCCAAACTCTGAAACATGAAAACGTTAAAACTAGGCATCGTAGATGTAAAATGAAGCATGACTCTATGACTCTTAGGTTCAATTCTTCACCTCAAATTTATTTAGAAATTAAGTATAGTCACTATGTTGGAAAATCTAGAGCAGCGCCTGCTGGGATGGTGTGCTGAGTTTGAACAGGTGAGAAACTGTTCATGTTGATGTCTGAGTCAAGGAGAGAACTACAATTAACTGTCATACCACCTACATCCATTGCCCTGCTTCACTACAGTGAACAAAGTGATGCCATTGCTTTGCCAGGCTAATAAGAAATACTCATAGTGTTTGTACCTGTACCAATTTCACAGTTCATGTTTAAAAAAGATCAAAGAAAGGCAGTGCAGTAAAATTAATATATACTAAACTTGTGGGATAAAATGCTAATAACAGGCACTAAATTCTGCATTGCATATTTACCCATCTGAATATTTAGCCCCATTGAATTCTACATTAGGTGTACTGTAACATGGGCATGTGTTTATAGTTAACCTATACAGTATGTTTAATTATGTGTTTAAACAACAAAACATCCCTACCATCTTTAGGAGACAAGTCAGTGTGGCCTTGAAGGATGCTGTGATGCTGTGAGCTTGCTTTTACCCCTGTGGATGCAGTTGTCAGTCAAGCGGACTGACATAGGAACATTGACTGTATGCACTTCACAGACAAGCCAGCATTCTGCAACAGTAGGGGAGTCAATCACACCTGCCTCCAGCTCTCTACATACACAGACAGAGGAGACAGAAGCTAGCAGAGAGAGACAGGCAAATAGAAACACAAACGCAATGACAAACGTGCTGCCAACAACGGTGCTGAGTATATTCTGGATTTGCAGGGATTGGACTTGAATAAAAAAATTACGTTGGCTAAGCAGAGTACACTCTCTTCATAATGATATATAGTGTGTTTCATAGCTGATCAGTACTTTACTGGTTTTCTAAGAAGCCTTTATCTAAATTCACTTAAGCATTTTGATGGGCTCTACGCACAAAAGTGTGACTATCTATTGCCAATGTAATAATTCAGTTTTATCAGTGGTTTATAATTGTCCCATCATTATCTGATTGCTCTTTTAGAGGCATCTCTGTGTTATTATGATTTCATGTGTAATTTTAGTGTTTATGTGTAGTTTTAACACTGTTACAGCAAAAAATGTATAGTTATTTTACTGGGGATCACCCTCTGCGGAGCATGAATGGGTTCAGCCTTTATTAATGTAGCCAGCCAATTTGGCTAGTATTTAGCAACATATTTTGCTCTGGAAACAATTACTAGACAAACAGACATGTGGTCTGATCAGCTGACAGACCGGCAGCAGGGTTGCCATCACTGACTCTTGAGCACCCAAATCTGAATTTTCAAATTTCACTCTGAGTAGCCAGTTTACGGTGAAAGTTAGAATTTTTGGAAGCCACCCCACGCTAAACACTAAGCTTATGTTTTAGTGCCTTCACCAGCAGTGATGTATAAACATCACCTAATAACAGTCTAAGAAATAACAAGTGTGATGAGCAGGTACCTGTACCAGCCATCTAGCCAGAGAAAAGCAGCCTTAGTGTGGCTGGTTGAATAAGTGAATGTCCTGAGAGACTCCTCAAGGTCACCCAGAGAACTCAGTCTGTGTCACAGCTTTAAACTGAGACCAGCTGCTGCTGTTTAGGCCATATCTGGCCAGCCAGGCACTGTGTGTGTGTGTGTGTGTGTGTGCGCGCCACTTTTTCTTTTTCCACCGCTAAATAAACAAATCTGTAGAGTCAGTTCCCAGACTCATTACTTCCAATCCTATTGGTCTCCATGGGTCAGAAGCTATTATCTCAGTGGCTCATTGGTAACATATTTTTATAGCACATACTGCATGTGTCCAGTTTAAAAAATTGGGGGCACAGAGCATAATCTAGGGCATACTTACAAATTATTAATAAACACTGAACCAGCATTTTGCAAGTCATGTTTGAGTTCCTGTAAATACTGAGTCAGCATTGCCCTTTGTATTTACTGTAGTTGGGTGTGTGTGAGCGAAAGATATGCTGGCCTCCTTACAGTTCCCTCCCGTGGGTGTTTCCTTTAACCACTGTTGAAAACTGTTGGATTTGTTTGTTAGGAATTAAACTTTGACTGAAACTGACTGAAAAGGAGAAGTCAGTGGTGAACATGGCATCACTGATGTGCTTATCCGTCATTTCAGTTTTTTACCACAAGCCTCATATACACACATTTGAACACCCAAAAACACAGCATCATTTTTGGCTCAATTAACCTTTATTGTTCACTCTAATCAAATTAGCCTCAAAGGCTTTTTTGTCCATAATTAGCCCTCATTTCCATATGGGCCAGAGGCACTCCTCACACCAAACGAAGGCTTGAACAGACACTTGGGGAAAGGAAAGTATCAAGGAGAGAGGTGCCACGGCCTCTGGCAATTAGCGAGGACCCTTCTGCTGCTCTAGATGGGGATGTTATGACAGCACTTGATGAGACATTGCCACCACACAGAGCTATTCACCAGTGAGCCACGTCCCCGCGGGCATGTACACTACCAAGAAAATCAACTGGGGGCTAATTTTCCTTATTTATCATCAACACAACAGTTGTAGGTTTGAGAGTGCCTTGTCGTTCTCAGGGGATTAGTGGTTGCAATTGAAGTAATGCACAAACATCGGCATCAATTAGTCCCGCTCTCCTCTCTGATCTGTAACCTCATCTCCAGCAGTGAAATAGAGCAGGTGATCCAGTTTGTGTGTATCTGTGTGTGTGTTAGCACGCATGCTTTAACGTCCACCTGCCTTGCAACGAGACTCTCTCTCGGCAAGGCCACATGAAGCACACAGACACACACATACTATGTCTGGTTTAATCCAAAACGGCACATCGACCCAAATGGCCATGTTTTTGTTTCCCCGCGGCCCTCTTTGATGTTAATGTCCCTGTGAATTATTTATCTCAGTGTTCTCTTTGCCTTCTCCTCATGCTCTCTGAAGGAATAAATCAAAAGAGCGAGGCACACACAGAGAACCGACAGGAGGATTTATCACGGGGAGTATTGTTTACTGCACTGACCTCCAGGCCCTGCTATATACACATATCTATGCTTTGCAATCAAACAAACTCCTCTTCTCATGGGGCTGAAACACACAGGAGCACACACACTCTGCTTTCTCGGTGATTAAGAAAAAAAAGATTTCTATTGTTTTTGCCTTTCGGCCCTTATTTCTGCAAACATGATCATTCTGAGGACGCAATCTATCTGTTGTGTTAATGACTATGGACTATGTGGAGAAGATGTACTATTTCCTGTAACTTTTGTAAATGTAATTTGCTCTACAAACAGTCTGTAGTTGACACACTCATTGGAGACAGCTTTGTCCTTTATATAAAACCAGCAGATTTATATGCAAACATGCATCGCGATGTCCTCACTTGACCTTTTCCATCAATGAGAGCAATATGATGCAAAAACTGTTTTAAAAAAATCTGTAGCCTTCAACTGCCTTGCATATTTTGTACACAAATATAGGACAGAAGTGAAAATTGATGTGCTCTGTAAAAAGAACATTTTGTGCGGCAGCAGGCATGAATATTGTCTCCCTGGGCTACATGGTTAACAGATAAAAGTAGCACAGAGAATGTACCTGCATGCTTTCCATCAATCATCATCATAGTCATTGACGACAAAGTTTAACAATGCATTTTCCCAATCAACAATTTCACTTCATCCAAAGCATATAATGTTGCTTTTTCCAACAATAAATCAGTTTGTTTTAGATCTCTCTGCATAAATCCATCATGACACAACATGCTGTTTCCTTTTTTGTAAAATACAAGCTAGTTGCTAGGTCTCATTAATGTTCATAGCGATCACTGACAGCTCACTTGCGTCAGCCAATTTTTTTCCCCACATTTGGCAGGTTGGAGGGTTGTAATTTCAAGCTCTGGCACTACTGATACATTTTTGTTTTGTTCACAATGGAGATTGTTTGGGAAATAATGAATTACTCCTGGTGAATAGAGGCAGGGTGGGAGGGATCGCTAAGACTTAGTATTAAACCATGTTAAAAAGCCTTTAGAAGATATATACCCTCATCATGTCATTTTAGATTGGCAAACAGAAGCAACTGGAGCAACTGATAGCCCTAATACTGGCATGCCCTGCCCTGTCCCAGCCTCATCCCTCCTAATCCTCAAACGGAAAGTATTTTTGAACATGCCTTCTCAGGCTTCTAATTTCTAGCCAGCGACCATCAATTTTACCGTCTGAAATGACGATTCTCTCTGGCAGACTTTTTCAGCTGTAGCTAGTGGGCTAATTTAGCTAGCATTAGTGCCAAGACTTGGTTGTCTCTGGCTGACTTTTTTATGTTTCCAGCTGACTCGCTTAAAATTAGACAAATGCAAAAGAGATTTTAAAGTTTCACTTAATTTCACTACATACATGATATTGTGTTAAAATACTTGGTTAAAACTGCATGTCCCAGGCAAAGTGTCAGCATCATCACCTACTGATGATCCTTGTAAATAACATTGATATCAAGAAACAACTTTGTTCTTGTATTGCAGTGTAGTTACTCCTATAAGCAAACAGATTTTGTAGATATTTCATTCTATCCCAGTTTGGCTAATCTTACATACTTTCTCGTAACTGAAATGGTATGAAAAGTCTGCTAGGATGAGGATTAACAGATGTATATAGCAACTGTGACACTATTGACACTAACATTTGTAGGAGTTAGCTCTGTCCTTTTCTGGTACTCTGATAGCGGGAAATTAGTAACTACACAGTGTTAATACTAGTTTATAACGTGAGCTTTAACCCCACAAATGACGAGCTCCTTGGCTTTTGAAGTATTCTTGCTTCCTACTATGGCTAGTAAGATAGTTGGCTTGACATTCTAATGATTGCAGCTAGCATTGTTTTGAGTAAATATACACAGTTTTTTTGTTTGTTTGTTTTTGGCAAGTTTCAATTTTGGTTTTCTTCAAATATTTCCCTGTTGTGTGGAGAAATCAAGAGCTTAACATGCCTCCTGTGCCTAGTTACTGTTGCTTATCTATGATCAGACTTTAGGAGGCTTGTTTTGCCAGAGTCACATTTCCTGAATCTCTAAAGCGGAAATTGCGAGTGCAAAGTTGTAATGACCCATAGCCAGAACAGTTACACTTATGAGACTAAGAGCCAGACTGAAAACACTGAAATTTAAATGTTATTCTAAATATGATGGTCTGCACTTGACCCAAAACAAGATAGTAATACTTTTTAAAGCAGCAAGCCATAAGCAGTTAGAGGAGAGATCCAATAGAAGCATGAAGTGAATGTGTAATGTATCACCAGGCTAAAATCTGATACATTGGCACTACTTTGTCATTTGCTGTGCTGGCTTGAGAGCAAGGCTTTTTTTTCATCCCTTGCTGAAATATATAGTGGTGCTAGTATAATTTCCTGCACGGTCTCTCATCACTGAGCGGGATTTGGAAATGGGTTAAAACTCCACAAAAGTGAAATCTGAAAGCTTCCAAAGAAATACTACTACTATTACTACTGACACTAAAAACATTAGAATTGATCAGTCACCCCTTCCTCTGCACATATTTGCAATCGTTTATAGAGAGAGGGGAGATGGACCATTCTGCTGCAGGGGACCTTTCAGGCATGGCACATTATTAAATGACATAACTAGAACAGGGCTCTGTGGGGTGGTGTAACTTCCAGGTCCATGGTTCTGATGTTACAGATGTGCCAGGCAGACTTTGCCAGCAGAGTGGAGGAGAATAGCTGCTCATCATCTCATGTCCTGGCCTCCTTTCTGCAGCTCGAGCTCAGACCAGCCAATCCCCACAGTGTAATTGGCCTACTTTAACACTTACCTTCCTGTGGTAGCCACTGTGTTAATATGTGTGCAGTTCAGCTCTTGTGGGGCATTGCTCAATAACAGTGGATCGTATTATGGGGCTTCTAGATCAGACATAACTCAACATCAAAACAATCTCTACGCCAGAGTAGCTCTTCTCTACTATTTGTGAATGTATTGGGTACATAGGAATGTTTGTCTGCTTTTTGTACCCTTTCTAACCTCTTTGTTGCTTGTTTCTGTCATAAATAATCTTCAGTCTTCTGCAGGTTTTTGCATCCACCAGAAAGATCATAAGGGTGAACTCTGTATTTATGAATGAGGTCTAGTTATAGGAGAGACACAGAAAAAGATGATTCTTCCCTGAGGCAATGTGCAGTGCAACCGTGTGTGTGTGTGTGTGTGTGTGTGTGTCTGCCATGCTGCCAGCTGCTGCTCAAGATCAGCTAGATCGCAGTAATTGGTCTGGTCCTTTTTGATTTGTGCTCCTACTATTTTAATCATGTGTCATACTTGGATCCTGACATCATGAAGTAGATCTTGAAAATATTCTGCCGCTCCACTATCAGCCTGTGAAATTTTCACATTTTTGTCCTTGAAAACAAGAAAATCATCATCATAAAATTACTAAAAAATCAAGTATCCTGCATGAAAAGCTGATAACCTATGAAATCAATATGTGTTTTGGCAAGCAAACAGGCTATACGCACTGAGTTTACTGTCTGACTGTGGCTGACTTTTTTATCTTACATGAACAAATATGGAGAGCTCGAGGCTCACCATCAGGTTTTGAAGTGTGTTTTTTGGCAGTCTTTAGTACTGACTGCAGTTCAACATGGACAGGAATTGTTGAGGGCAGCGAGTCTGTATGAGACCTGGTGTCAGCAGCAGCAAACTTTGGTTGAGTCGAGTGTATGAGTTTGTAGTACTGAACAGTGTCAACAGCAAGCACACACAGTTACGGTAAGCCTTGAGAGGAAAGCACGAATCAGTCAGTCACCACCTGCACTGCTTAAAGCAAGTTATACTTTGTCAGACAGTACTCCCTCTGTAAGGTTTTAATGCTTTTATTTACATAACTGGCAGTTAGTTTGGAGAGAAGAGGAGTAGGTGGAAGAAGGTGACAGCTTTAGTCATGATCGGACTTTGGAGACAGTAAATAACAGTGTAGACTTGATTTGCTTTGAACTTTCAAATTACCAGTAGACAAGATTAGTTTTTTTCATTTTTGGCCAGCACTATGTCACATCACAAGCTATGCAAAGTAGGTTTTAGCCTTTTTTTATTAATGAGATTTGTTGACAGTAAGAAAAATAATATATCCGTCTTACACTTCAAGAGTAAAAAACATGTTGTTTAAGACTCTACATTTCTATTACATCCACAAGCAAGTACAACCAATAACAGAAATGGATGAACATGTTAGGCATTTGGCTGAAATAGCAGTTAAATATACTGTATGAGTAAAAGAAGCTGTAGTTCATCAGAACATAAAGAAACAGATTTTTCATCTCTAAACACATGTTAGGCCTTGGCTCACCCCATGCCAGCCTTTGTCCCCACAGAAAGGCACACTGGAGTTAGGTCAAAGACCAGGCCTGATGCCCAGGGCCAAATTGAATTACTATGATTGCAGAGTCTTTTATAATTAATTTGCAAAGGGCTTAAGGGCCTTAATAGCTGTGAGGAACACAGGCTTGAAGGACAAACACTAATTAAAAGTTGCTAAGGATCAGGAGTATGCCGCGGTACAGGATGACTTTTCTGTTAGAAAGAGCTGATTATAATTCTGCACTGAGCCTCCAAAGGCTCTGCTATCATGAGAGTTCACACTCTCCACAGACAACAGGGTATGTACTGTATTATGAGTCAGGCCTAGAAGACATTAAATGGGAGCAGGTAATAATGCCAGTGTAGTGCAGTTTTTGACCCATAACACTGGCGTGGAAGGATTTCCAGTTTGGAGCTTGTATGTGTGATTACCTCATTTGGCAGGATGCTGGGAATGTGGCATTTAGCAACACACAAGCTTTCAATTTACACGAAGCGTTTAGTAAATGCTCTTGTGCTGCTGCAATGAGCCTGGTGGTAGAATTAGCATAAATTCCTGGATCACATTGAAGCCAACTAAAAGGGAGAAATATTAAACCAGGGTGACTTTTAGAAGATGTAACTTATGTCCTGAATGATAGAGAGGTGGTAAATGTACATAAATACAAACACAGGTTATACAGCATATACTGTACAGAAGAACCTTCTCTGTACTGCAGTATATTTCATAAATCAGCAGGATGTTAAGGTTTAGGTGAGCTGCTGGTCCAGTGAAATGTTCCCATATTTATTCTCCCTCTGACTCAGAGTTCTCAGAGCTCACAGTTATAAAATATAACTTCGCTTACATCTTCACCGCAGGAACAGATTGCCGAGCTAATGAAAAACTCCCACGGCAGTCTAGATTAACTTCTTCCAGGGTTTTGTGGATGTCAAGTCCTCAATTGCTTTTCTGCCGCTGGCACTCTATCTCTTTCTTTTCTTCCTCTTGCTATTTCCTCCCCTCGTTTTTCGCTGCTTTCACCTGTAGAGTAGCTGCTGCTGTCTCCAAGGGGGGAAAAAAAACTTATTGAGTCAATTGAAGCAAAGAGGAAATTAACAACTACTGGCTGGCTGGTTTTATTGTTTTGTTTGGAGACAAATGTGGCCATATCCTTGCTGGAGAAGGGAGGGAGTATTTCCCTGGGCTCTCTCTGGATTCCTTTGTGTTTTTTTAATGTACATTTCTTCCCCCTTTCAGCTTACCTTTTTATCTCTTATCTTATCTTTATCTAATTGCTGTAGTTGCTTTTAGTACAAACCAGAAGTCAGACCCCCCCCTGCCTCAGAGCTTAAAAAGGTAGCAGACAATAGATATGTAAAAATTAGGAGCCATTTTAAATTGTTGTGTTTGCCAAACATCATTTATCACTCATCATGCTTGAATTGATGCTGTTATTGTAGCAGTAGGAACTGGAGTTACAGGTTGTTGTGGCTCATCCAGTCAATTACTGAAAAGCACCGAGGGTGTAAACAGCAGGTTGGCAACTGAGTTTCAGTGTAGAGGTGTGCCAAAATAGGTGAATTAATTCCTTGTATTCCCTCCATCTGTTCTTGTCCCCTTGACACATTCCTCATACAATTTTGATGCTACATTGGGAGTTGTTTCAGCAGTCTGTGTTTATTATTTTCTGTACAGCTTTTGTTGATAGAACCACACATGTCATTGTGTAACAGGGTGCTTAATCTTCAAGTCATGAACAGTCTGTATTGGATACTTGAGTTGGAATTTTAGCTGTTAAACACAGTAGGTAGAGTTTCATCCACACATAGCGCAAAACTTGTCAGTCCACCACTGTTAATACGTAAATATTAGGAGGTAGTTTGTCAAGATAAACAGCTGGTGACACCAATTTTTTAGTGGGGTGCCATTAAACCATTACAGAAGAAGAGATGCAATGTGATGATGTAACAGAGGAGCTCCAGTCAAATCTCAGATGGTGAAAACAGTGAAGAAAACATGATGAAACTATGGCATTGATGTTTTTTCGTGTATTAACGAATGTTACAGTCTTCTCATTGCTCTACACAGATCTGATGTTTTCTTCTTTTTTTGTCTCTTCAGTGGAGGAGAATCTTTAATGAAAGTTTAAGTCACATGCTTCATGTAAATCATGATTTTTGCTTGTGTAAAAAAGTTTTTGCAACATTTCAAGATTTTTTGACTTGTCAGTGTTTCCGCCCAGGTTTTTTAATGTGCAAATTGAAAACACTCATGGACCCATTGGGTCAGACAATACTGGATACTGTATGTCAATTATACTACTCAGCAAGGTAATATGTTCAGGATATACAATCTCTGGTTTCTTATTTCTGTCTTTGTCTTCCACAAATACTGCTATTATATTCAGTTGGCATTTGATTAGGTACCCATAGCTAATTACACAGTACAGGAAATCAATAAATCCAACCTTTATTAGAGATATTATGTTTAATATTTGTTGACCTAGTCATTGACCTAGTCTGAGTTTATATAACTTTATGGTCAATTTGAAGACTTTTGTTTGTGGTGCTTGTGAATTGTGTTGCTGTTGTTGTTATACTTAGTGTTGTAATCTTGGTCTATTTCAAAAAAAGATGGCATAAGGATGATTCTTAAATATAATTAAATCTGAGTTATTATCGTGTGTAGTAGCTTTTGCTGTGCTGATAATAAATCAAACTCTGGTGATTCAGTGTATTTTCACGCAATAGACAAATGCCCTATAGGATCATCAACAACACTGAGACATTTACCATTAACCAACATACTGTTAACATATTAATCAACATGGTTTTCATCAGCATCCTTTATTCAATGTGCCTGTCATCACTGTCATCTTAACAAGAAGAAATGTCAGCCACAGGAAGGCTTATTCGCAGCCTAATTGACTGAAGCCAGTGGAGATCATTTGAGGCTAAACCACACTGTCTCACAATGAGGTTTTGATGAGCTCAAATCAATGGTGGGCAGGAGGGAGAGTGTTGCATGTAGTGCTCATTAATTCAATCTTCATACTTCCCAGATGCTTGAGTCAGAATAAGAGGAACAGCAAGGCTATTGATCTTTCTCTAGACAGTGCACAGAATCTGCATTTTCAGTATTAAAAACACACACAATAATGACCCTTTCTAAATGTTCCATCTAAACAGTAAAATACATTTTTATTATCTGCAGGCTTGTTTGGCTCTAAATACTGACAACTAGAAACTCCACCTTGTGCACTGAGATGATTTGCATAACCCAGGGGGAAAGAGGCATTCACATTACTGAACAATGGGTTTAGAAATTTAGAAAGGCCATAATTTAGATCTTGTTTGGGTTCTCAAAATAGCATTCAGATGACTTCACTTTCACAGAGCCAAACCAGGAAGGCACAAATACCTCTTTCTGTTAACACTGCAGGCTTAATTTTAAAAATGATACACATTTGCTTTGAGAGAAAATCATTGCTTGAAGTTCATTATTTTTTAGGCTTAAAATATAGGCCATCCAGTCTGTAAAGGCAATAGCACTGTCTTACCCAGCTTAAACAATAGATTATCTTTTTATTCCGTCCATAGTGAGCTGCCTTTCTGCTGTACAATAATCTGGCTCCTCCATGCTATTCTTCCTGGCTGTTCACACATCTGCACAAGGCTATGCCAGCAAGTGGAATTGTTTAATTTACTGAGGGCCTTAAGATAATATTTACATAAGCAGTGTTGAAAAGAAACCTTGCAAGCCCTAAGGTTATTAATGGTAATTATGCTTCATAAATCCATGCCCTTCCCTTGCCAAACACACTCACAGGCCCTGCAGCTCATATTTGAAGTTTGCAAGCTTGATCACAGAGAAGGGAGCCATGTAGATATACAGATTAAGAGTCAAAAACATCCACCCACTTACCAGCTTAAAAGAGGACAGTGTTACTGGGTGTATCCAGGCACATCAAAGCCTGGTTGTGCTATGAATGGAGTGATACATTGTCTGAGCGATGGGATGTGACAGCGCAGATACAGACTGTCACTGACATGCCTTCCATCCTGGATTACCAGTGAGTCAGGCTGCAAGGAGGCTGTGCCTCTGGAAGCAAGCCAAGCTAAAATAACTTGCCCACCCCCCGTTCTCATCACCTCTCCAACACACTTCACTATATGTTTATTTGCACTTTCCCCTTACAAGCCAGGTTTTTGTACATTAAAAGGTTTTCTTGGAAAGTATGAAAGTGTGAAGCCAGGACTACTTAAAACCTGGATGGAATCCTTCCACTTGGATTCAGCTTGGAAAAAAAGGACCTTTTCTGAGATGTATATAATCCTTTGTTTTTTCTCAAGAGAAAATAGACTTGACCTAGTGACTGAGTGGACTATGGGACACATCATGTAACCAGGACATCTTTAGTTTGAATGCGAACATGTCGATGTTTAGAAGGTTCACCATTTTAGGTTAGCATGCTGGACTGTACTGACAGAACTGTACTTGATGAACATATCATCTAAAAAAGAACTTTTAACCTCATGATGGGACTAGATGAAAGGTCAGGTAATTATTCGAATTTATCTGGAGGCTTTGAGTGTCTGTACCAAATTATGCTTACCCACCCAATAGCTGTCAAGATATTTCACTCAAAACCAAAAATGGTAACTTAAT
The DNA here is from genome assembly GCF_001640805.2 of Lates calcarifer. Taxonomy (NCBI): domain Eukaryota; kingdom Metazoa; phylum Chordata; class Actinopteri; family Centropomidae; genus Lates; species Lates calcarifer. Next base: position 17,996,362 of record NC_066845.1, read on the forward strand.
GATGAGACCAGCGCAAAAGACAGGGATCACCAAATTCATTTCAGTTACCCTGCTGGGACTGTAAATGTCTGAGCAAGATTTTGTGCCAATCCATCTAGTAGATGTCAAGCTATTTTATGAATAAGTGAAAACTAGTGGAAAGGTCAGCAGTTCACCAAAGTAGTTTGAATTCATCCTCTATGGACCTTGAATATCTGTAGAAAATTTCATGGCATTGTTGTCTTGATATTTGTCTCTGAAAAGAGAGTGAAAAAAAGACGAAAAGACTTAGGATCATCAAAAAAGTAGTGGTAGAATTCATCGTCTGGGGACCATGAATGTTTGTACAGAATTTCAACTTCAGTAGTTGTCAGGATATTTCATCCTTAACCACAAACTTATTGGTAGTGTTAGAGAAAAGCTCACAGGATTGCCAAAGCCATTAGGATTCTCTGGGGACCATGAGTTGTCTGTGCAAAATGGCACAGCTATTCCTCTAATACTTGTTGAGGATTTTCAGTCTGGACCAAAGTGGTTAACCAACTGAATTTGCTATCTGTAGAGTCTTGTCACTAAAAATACTTAAAAGAAAATGGATTTAGATACTGTAACATTCGGTTCATGCAACATCACATGGTACCAACTCTATGCACTATGAGGAACTAGTGTATATTTTTCTAACACATTACATTTGAAAAGGATGATAATAAAGTGACAACACAATCTCAATTTAGGCACAAAAAACAATGCAGTTAAGAATGTATACAAGTATATCTGTGAGAGTGTGTGCACCTGGTTACATGCAGGTGGTATCAACACTCTGTTAAAGAGCGGGATAACTACAGGGGTAGCTTGTTCCTTGATACAAAACCATGAGTCACTAAATCTACTACTGTAGATCTTTCTATGGTGCAAGTTTGAAACCTTGAATTGAAAGCTGATGAATAGGCAGGGAAGGCTCTTATCAGGGGCAGCTGCAACAGTCATTTATCAGTGGAGAATAATGGAAACGAGAGGAGATGAGTGGAGCAGTCAGCCTATTGCTCCACAGTATAATAGGCCTACATTTTCTCAATGTACTGGAATAACTCTGTATCTCCATCTTTGTCACTGCTGGCATTGTGCGCCACTTGTAGAACAGGTATCAAAAGCCAAGAATCTGCCATTTAAAATAATGGTTCACAACTCAAGGAACAGTGTGCGAAAAGGGTAATTATACAAGTCACATTGCAGTTGTTGATGAACTAATGAACATTTTCTAAATTCTATGTCCATGAATTTATCTTGGTGACACATTCACTACCTTTCTCTCTTCTCATATTACACTTTCTCTATATTAAACATTGAATTATAAATACTAATGTAAATACTATCATAGAACCATGTCAGTGTTAGACTACACACAAATTGAAACATCATCTAACCAAAATTGACTTAGGATAAATGTGAAATGATAATCACCATAAAATATAATGTCTGGTAGTTTAGAAACGATAAACATAAACATGTAATCAAATGTAGTGTTTTGGTTAGTGTTTCAAGCAACATCAGCAAAGCCACTCTGGCAAATATACACTTCCACTGGCTTTCATTAAGCAGTTTCATAGTTGTAAAATGATTTCTTACAAGCAATTGTATGTTATAATTTGATGAAGATGTCATCTAAAGCGTTCAAGCGCAAACACTGAGTCTCATCACAATCTATACATGACTCAGTGAATGACACAGAACATTCCTCACGGTAAACCCACACTGTGACAAGGTCCTGCCCCTTGAGCTCAATGAGTAGCTGCAGCATTGAACAAGGTTTCTCTGTGTGCTTCTGGAGCAATGAACCGGCACATCCCCAATGATCCCAGAGATATGCTCTGTGGTTTACATGTCCCTTTGACTGGCTGCAGTTGTACATCCAGCTGCTGTTTGAGGATGCAACACTATTCACCTGCTCTCCTCTACACAATCTTAGTCAGTTGGTATAGTATTATCACTTTTTGCTCAACAGGCAATTACATTTCTTGGTGTAGCTTTAGGATTAATTTCTTAGGTGGTGCAGTTATACTGTTGCTATAATATTGATTCATCACAATTAAGGCCCTTTGAAGGCACTTCATATTTATGGGTTTTTGGGATTCAGCAACATATGCGAATGTAACTTTAATTGGTTTGATGTGCGCAAATGTGCTTGCAGGTGTGCAAACATTTCTGGGAAACCTAATGATAGGATCAGGTGTCCCAGAGAAACTTCCCAACTCTATAAGTGTTTGTGCTTCTCAGTACAGTAGCACACTGCGTGACACTGCAAGTGTGTCCCTGTATGAACTCTACTGTGAGCTGTATTTTACCAGCAGAGCAAAAGAACACTAGATCCCAAAGCTTCTTATCAGTGAACTTGCTGCCAATCATAAGTTATTGCCTTAGTCAGGAAAGGACACTACTGCTGAAAAAGTAATGGTCACAGTTATACTCTCAGACCTACAGTATAAGGGCATCTATCAGTGCAAGAGTTGAAACACAGGCTTGTAATTTGAAATGCATTGCTTACAATTTAAGATGCACCTAGAATAACCTCATGAAGCAATGGAAGAAACACTGCCTAAAGCTTGTGTTTTTGTTTTGTCTGACTTTGATTAGTCCATCACATGCTTTATAGCTGCAGTAGGCACTTTTTCACATCAGAGACTCCAGAAGCCAGCAAGAAATACTGTTTAAGTCTGGAAGAGTTTTCTGCAGAGAAATCATTCAAGGTGACAGAAGAGATCAATGTACATTTCCAAAAAAATTAATGAAAATGTCCTTCTTTGAGGTGAATTGAAACCTGCATGCATTCCTGAAGATACACATTAAATCAGCATTTTTAGTTTTTGCCTTGGTGTAGCTTTAGGATTAATACAAAATGACATATTGTTGTGTTCATGAACCTGTAAGTGGGACCATTAGACTATTTACCTCATGTTTGCTTAATAAACCCTCCTCTGACTTATGATTTAGTGGAGTGGACCCACCAAGGCAGTCTATCTAAACACCATTAATCAAGTTCCTGTGCACTAGTAAGGCAGCTATAAGTGATCACTGAAGTCTTTTCTATAGGAGGCAAAGCCGGCTGGGAGGTGGTGAGGAGAAGACACGGTCAGCTGTATGAAGACACACATAAATATGAACACAGCCACTTCAGCAAAAGCAAGGACAATCACATACACATGCAAGCACTTACTTAGGAGCACAAACTCACTAAGGCAAACATACACACCAAAACACCCACACTCCTTCTTTGTGGACATGATCACACAATGCAGTGATATAATGGCCGCTGGCTGCTGCTGTCAGGGCCCTGCTGCTACATCGTTGCAGCCTCAGCAGTTCGTGCATGGGGCCCCTCGGAGGAGCAGCTGTCTAAGGGGGGCAGCTTTCAGAGAGGCAGTGGCGACAGGCAGAGGCAGAGAGCCAGTTGCCTTCACAGCCAGAGCAGCCATGTCCACACTTTGTGCTCCGACAGGAGTCATTTGTTGTGAGCATAGCAGGGAGACAAGGAAAGGTTCTGTCCCTGCTCAAACTGTGTCCTCTCATAGACTGTGTCACTGAAACAGATCAATGATTTGCAGTGAATGTTAATGAAGTATCAACCAGCTGACCACAAAATCAAATATGCAAACAGCTGTGTCGACATAGACTCATGAGCAAAAGGCTGTGTGAGCTGGTGACTCATTGGTGACGCAATATTAAATAGGCAAAAGGTGACGTCATCGCTTAATGGCCTAGTATTCATATCTTTAAAAATATGTTGAACTGTTATGTAGATATACTGAGTGCCTGGTACAATACCAAATCTGTGTGATGACACCATTTAATTTGGTAACACTGAAACTAAACAAGAAAATTAAAATCTTTTTTATTTTTTAATGGTTCACAGTTTCATTTGATGTTTTTCCTGCTCAGTCTAAAAACCACTGATCATCATTATGCATTGTAGTTAAAAGAGCTGCACCACTTGCAAGGCTGTCATCTCATTATTATGCATATTAAAAAATACAGGTTGTCCCATACAGCTGTGGACTGTTAATACATCATGCTTCATCAAGTAGAGGATGGACATCCACTTTAATTATCAGGTTTAGCTAGTATGGAGAACAAAAGTCTGTACACGTGCTGCTGTTTGTTTTTCTAGACATCAGCTGTTGGCAGACGCCAGCTGCTTGGGACAGACTGAAATAAGTAGAATCTGTACAGTTTGTTTGACTCCCATGGCTTTACCTCTTACCCAGAGATGAAACCTCATCAAGAAACTAAGGCTGAGAGCTTATAGAAGCATGTGTAGTCTTTTTTTCAGTGTATTGCTCTTGTAGACATGACCATTTGGGTCACCATGAGACATCCAGAGTCATCTAGCCACCTGGGGTTGCTCTTACTGCTTCTACAGTCATTATGTTTTGAAGGACTGTCTATAGATGCTTAATATAGCCAGTAATAACTCAGTTTCCACAATGTGCAAAAAATGTGAAATTAAACATATTGCCCAACCCTAGATGATACCATTTATATATATTTTTATTTCAAAGATTTAAACAGTGAGTGTTTCATTTCTAAAGTCCGGTTTTGAGAAATTCAGTAACAAATCTGAGCAGAAAGCTAGAAGGGCATTTTCCTGATTCCTTCAGTTTTTCAGTGTTTTAACTTTAGTGTTTGACAATAATATATCATTTTGTCACATGTTTCTGGATATGCATATTACACAATATGAGAGGTGTGAGTGTGGAGGCATTTGGAATTGTAACTGGAGTTGTAATGTGACTAATTTCTAATTGTTTTTCAGTGTGTAATAACTAATGGGTAATTGATTGACACTGACAAATTTTAACTTGCCCAACACCACTGAAATGTTTGTCTCACAGAGTCTGACCAACTTCTGGGAGTTACAAACCAGGATGCAGCCAGTTTGAGCTGAAAACATGAAAGTCAGATCTGGGTCTATGTTTTTGTGAAGCTGTACCCCTTTAGACAAGAAAACAAATTTTGTTATCTGAGGATGACAAGATAATTATTATGTGGTCACAAGGAAAGAGCTTGTTATCTGGAGATAACAAGATAATTAAGTTGTGATTGTGAGATAACAGGGTTGAGAAAATCTGTGCAACCGTGACAGCTCGTGGCTTCTGCAGTTTTGAAAGGTTTCTAGGAATTGTGCTGTTCATAAAAGAGGGAAACAATGGATCATAACTGAATTGATTACAGGTCTTAAGTTAAAAAGAGACAGTTGAACCTACTCTATGTGTACTTGAATGATGAATGTGTGGAGTTACCATTTGTCTATAAGACACTCAAACCAGAATTTGCATGTTGCTGTTTAAAAGTCAAAACACTACAGCAGGAGTGTCTGTGAATAATGCCTGCAGCTCTCAGGTTAAGTGTTCTTCTGTAGCTTGTTGTCTCTGAAGAGGTCGGGGCAGAATATTTTGTGTTTACTGTTATGCTTTCTTCTGCTCTGCATTTTAAGGAGGCAGGTCAACCATCCTGTTTTCTGTTATTTATCTGAGAACAAATGGCTCTGATATCTGTATACACACTGCTGCCTGCAAGCTTTTAATACAATCATGTTGAGGGGCTTGTGTGGATCAACAGCAGCTGAATAGTATCTGCTGGGGAAAGAGTGATCATTATTATTTAAGCCAGGCTGGAGGAATCAAAGCAATAATGTTCTAATTTGAAATATACTCAGTTTAAAAATGATGGGAACAAGTTTTTGTATGAAGTGATTCTTCAGCCTTTCATTAAGATACCACAGACTATCAACCACATCAGACCCACTCAACCTTGACTCAGTAACAGCTTCACATCATGAATACAACATGAACAATACAAAAGAGATAAACAAGTGTCTGTGTCCATTTATAACACAGTCCATTAAACCATAACAGTTCCAGAGGTGGGATATCAATCCACAAGGTTCAAGCTAATGTTGAACATTTTTTAATGTATTTTTTTTCTTTTGTAAAGATTTTTTCATTTGCAAGTTGTTCATACTGCAAACTAAATACATATTTCTTTCTGTTTTGATGAACTTGCTGTTTGACCTTTTCTGCCTGGCAGAGATATTTTGGTTCTAATAACACATTCTTAACCTATTTTCGTACTAGATATTTTTCTACCAGTCGGAGTGCTTTATAATGAAATTCTTTACAAATAACACCAGAAAAGATAATGACACACCTAGTACTAGTAAATGAGAAGAACTGGAGGCAACAGGAAAAATCTAAGGAAAAATTGCAGAGAAAAGGTATTTAAATGTATGACAGTGCATTAAAGTGGCAAAAACTAATGCAGTATAGCTATGTGATCGAACAGGAAGGGCCTTGTTAAACTAAAAAAAAAACAAAACTGCTTTAAAAGTAGTTGTAAAGCCATTAAAAGAGTCAAGAGATAGAGCCTTTACCTCTTCTACATTTAGAAGAGATAAAGGCTGTAACAACTTCAGTGAGACACTGCACAGTTTAATATTCATGTAATCAATTTCGATTTCAGATATCATCCACTACTGAACTCTCACTCCTATCTATCGTCTCATCTGGAGAAAGTTGTCGTGCTGAACTGCTGCATGTCACTACTGTTTCTGCTTACATATAGATCTGCAGTATGATCAATATGTTCATTTGCCAACAAGTTTATGTAGCAGTGATTTTCACTGAAACACCAGAACCCCATATTTGTATGTTTTTAATATGTGTAATATTTAATATTATCTGCCTGTGTGGTTGTCATGGTTTTCCTGTTTAGATTTTTTTTTCTTACTCTTTTAGCTCTGTTACTGAACCTTACTCTCTTGTTTGCATTACTGATTGTGAACCATTTTCATGCATTTTACTGGGTTGTTTTTTTTCTTTTGACTGTTGGTTGGCACGTGCTTTGTGATGCTGTAATTTTTGTGGCATAGAACTTTTCACCTAATATAATTGGGTTTGTGTTTTAGCCCTGTCTATTGACTCACTCACCTTAATTTTTCATTTTCTTCATATTCACTTCATATTAGGCTCAGTATTAGAGAAACATAATTAACTCAAAGCATTTAATTGAAACAGCTTGATTTATTATCATAAATATCACCTAAATAGCTAATGTCCTGTGTAATCTCAACAGATTAGATGCTGGACTTTCACCATACACAGCTGCACCTCAAATTTATGGTCAACTGTTGCTTATCAGTGCCACATTTCAAAGATGATATTTTGTCAGCACTAAGCAATGGGTCTTGTGGTACAATATGCACATACAAATAAAATAATTTTCTCTACTAGCTTCGCTTTATCAGATTTCTTGTAAGTATAAACCAGCTGAGTTAGTTGGAACACAGAGGAGATGGGCTTGATGGAGAGAGGGAGAAACTCAGCACAGTGTCAGGGAGGGAGAAGGTACAGGACGAGCTGAGAAAGATTCCTCATGGCTTTCTCTTTCATTCATGGACTCAGAGTGCCAGGACTCTGCAAACTCGAGCTCTCCGACTGATTACTGGGCAGAGGACTCTATAACTATCTACAGCGGTGTACTGAATGAGAGGCTTTCACTCCTTCTAATATGTGCCACTGACAGAAACTCATTGACAGAAGCTGTAGCTCTTTCAGCGTGGTGCCCTCCCTTTGTGTTGTAAGCATACCCTCAGATGACCTTAGGTTGTGTGATAACCTCAAAGAAAAAATTTTAGATTGAAAGGCACATAATTTCACACAAGCATTTCATCAGATCAGCAGAATCTGAGTGTGTTTAACTCTTGTGTGGAAAGCTTTCAAGACTGTTACATACAGCTTTGGTATTTCTGTTTCTGGTTAACAGACATGCCACTAAAGCCATTGGGTTGATAAGAAGTAGGAGGGAAAATGTTCAACAGAAAAACTGTCAGAGAACAAAGAACTCCTGACCTCCCCGGTTTCTCCTCTCTGACTCACAAGTGCCATCTCAAAGTGACCCATTTCTCTCTGCAGTCTCAGCTTGTCTCTTGTGAAGAGCAGCGAATATACAGCAGTGTATGAATAAAAGAGTGGAAGATAAGGAAGAGGTCTTTCTCAGACACACTGAGGAGCTTATCTCGAAAGTACAAAACTCTGGCCCACTCTCACTCAGTTTTTCTGACTGCCATTAAAACACTTCATTCGCTTTAGGGCTAATATTCTTTGACAGTTCATAAATTTTGGGCTGGAATGATGGCTTTATTGTCCATAAAACCTAATATAGTATTCGGGAGTGATTTAAATGTCATGCTTTAATGTGAAACTTTTTTATCTGCTGCCTCCTTGGAAGGACTTTGTCACATTTAAATGTATTTATTGCAATTTGAACATGCAGGTTAAGGAAAGGATAAGTCACATAAAAGACAAATGATCTGCAGTGTTCTTGTGTGTGTAGGTGTATGTGTGGGTGCCTGTTTGTATTATAGGAATACAATAGATAAAACACCTTCATAGTCTTGAGCACCCATGTCATGTTTTTTGTTCCACTCTATTGCTCTTGTACAGAGAACACACACTCCCAATCCACATACACACAGAGAGGAATGCAGTCATGCATTTTTACTGTACACACACACATTTACTGGTTGTCTGTGTATGAGCAAAATGCATGTGGCTCATGCACATACAGTGACAAACATAGACAATTACACACTCCATTATGAGAAATACACCTCTTCAAAATAAAAAAGCATGTAAAAGTTGATTTTATGGTCCATGTTCCCGACCATTTCATGAGAACACACATGATGCATCACACACCCATATGCACTCAGCCTTGTGAGGTGAAGTCATTTGATTGCAATGGAGATGCATTAAATTTTCAACCAGCCAACTAATAATTCATTGGGACATTAAACAGATTCTACTGCATCCGCCTGCTTAACCCCTCAACCCTTCCACATCTGTATTACCAAACCACCACCCCCTACCCGAACAGATGCTGTGTGTTTTGCCAAAGTCATCATTTACTCTGATTAGCACAGCTCCCAGCAGGACCACCTCACTGTGATTTGCACTTAGTAATTCTTCTCTCTTCTCGTTTCAGCGGTCACACGTTCGGAAAGCACAGTTGACAGAATCGTGAGTCATTGGAGATCACATAACCGTGACACTGTGCAGGCGTGTCATTACACCACCTTTACTGTCTGAAGGCATGAAAGATGAAGCACTGGTAAGTTGTCAGAAGGAACCTTTTCCCTGTATTTTCCTGACTAATATTCCACTGGTTTGACAGTAAGAAAGCACGAGAGAAACATGTATTAGCACTGCACGTTTAAGCACATGTTCTATTTTCGCAGTGAATTAAGAGCAGGTTGGTCAGCCGGCCGGGCTGCATTTTAATGGATCTCGAGCTGACGTTTTATACAGCTCATACACAATGGGCCCAGTGTGGCTGTAATACGCCCACAGGGTGCTATTTTTCAGTGCCAGTGGTACTCAGAACTGTGTACACTGGAACACTGTGTGTTACAAGATGAAAATAAGGGTATTTTGGTCTGCGGTCATTCCTGCAACATTTGTATATATTATGCTATGTTCCCATTGTGGCATAAAAAAGCCCACACTGGGATGTTAGTGAACCGCAGCAGCAAACTGCAGGATGTGAAGTAGTTGGACTACGTACAACAAAAACTCCTTCAGGATCATTTCACTGAGAACTTTATTTAATGTTAAAATGTTTTAGATGCAGGGGTAGCTGTTAAATGTATTTCAGGCTGCAAATGAATTTGAAGTCAAATGGGAGTTAGAACAGGAACATTAAGAGAGGGCAGATAAAGTTAAGCCATAGTGTCATATTTTTAGCCACATTAGCAGTCCGACCCTAGGGATGCTCTCTTCAGTCAGTTGGTCAGTCCACCACACTGGCCCAGACTGAAATATCTCAACAACTATAGGATGGATTGGTATTCTGCACCACGCTAAAACTTGTCACAATGTGACTGAATTTGTTCTGCCTCTAAAGAGAAAGTACCACGCTGTGAACTCAGCTTCAGGCAGCGATTAAACAGGACTGCTTTTTGAACACAGCTGTAGACACTTTTGCCAGCTTGGAGAGTTTGGTGCTTGATTTAATGACTTTACACACTTGAATGACAAATCTAGTAACTCTTTTATGAGAAGCTACAATATATTATCAGTGTGTTGATTCTAACAGCATTTATTGACAAATCTCTGCAGAAGTCCACTTCACATTTTGTGAGCTGTAGTACTGCCCAGATGTCTTTCCACTGCACATATCTCATCATTAGCCTGCACATTATGTCATTATGTAGAGAGAGAATAGTGATAAAAATGAATGATGAGCAGAAAGAAGCAATGTTTACCTACAGATCTTGTAGGAGCAAAATACACAAGTTCTCTCTTTCTCTTTGACACATTTGTTTACCCTTTACATTCTGTACAATTTCATTCTAATCGGGTACTTACACAGCAACAGCACCTGCTATCACTCACTTTCCTTGGTGCGGCTGTTGCTCACAGCTAAGCTTTGTAATAGCTAAAAACAAAGCATCTGATCATAGCAATCTTCCAAAATCACGCAGTGCAATATTTGTTAAAAAATGCTGTACAGTAGTGAGTGTGATCTGTGCTCTGAGAAAGGCTCAGGTTTTCATATTTGTTTCTGGTACTGGGGACCACAGAGCAGCTGCCAAGCACTCTGCATTGGCCTCATTGTAAATATTAAGAGTTAATTCCCTCAGTAAAAGGCAGCTGTAAACCATCTGCACTGCTGTTAATCACAGAAAAATTGCCCCGCCAAGAATCTCCACTTGCCTTATTCAAATTGCAGCGCACAAGCCGCAAATATTCACGGGTTGCAAGCACGTATGGACACACACAGACACACACACACACACAAAGTTTAAATTCACTGCTTAATGTCTTTGGCAGGCAACAGTAGACACCTTTCCAACTCTGTGGGGTTTGTTTTAAAGATATACATACACACACTCTCTCTCTCTCTCTCTCTCTCTCTCTCTCTCTCACACACACACACATACACACAAAGACAGAAGTCAGGAGCAGTGTATTTTATGATGTGTGATTTAATTAGCTGGCTCTTAAAGCAATTTGATAATACGTGGGGTTGGACTTGGGAGAGAGAGAGAGAGAGAGAGAGAGGAAAGCAGAGGGAGAAAGAGAGATACTCAGGGGGTGTGGAAGTCCATTGTGTCAGCATTTTATCACAGCTGAGTAGCTGGAGGTTCAAAGGTCAATTCCATTCTGCTCTCAGCCACAGTCACCTTGCAGTACTGACAGAGCTATCTAAAGCAACATTGACTGAATCAGCCATCAGCCAACACTGCAGAAGCTCTTAAATGGCTAATGGAGCCGCCAAACCAGCTGGGAATACAAACCGATGGATTTATAGAACATTCACCATGCAGCTCTGCCAGTAACACAAATTTGACACATAGACTGTGGTTTTTATTCAACTCTTAAAAATTTTGAATATTTTTTACACGCGTTCATTTGGGGCAAAGTAACATGTTAAAGCTATAGCTTGAAAACATAGAAGAAACAACGGTTTTGAATGTAAGAATGAGAGCATTTGTACTTCTTTTACATCTTAACCAGATTCTGACAAAGACAAGTTGTGTCTTTAAGGCTGTGTGCACTTTTAACTTTGCAACGTGTTTCCCTCCACTAATGGTGATGCCTAGTGGATGTCTTCATATTCTGTGAACTGCAAAGTGGCACACTGCTCTTAACATACAGTATGAGCCTGTTTTAGAAGTTATAGGTTGTTTTTTTCAATGTTTACATTTCTTTACTATTAGTAAAAAGAAATACTACTATCTCACACTAATTCTCAGGTTTTTGATGAACAACAACTACTATGCCATGATCTGTTTGATTTATTAATAACAGTATTAGTGAAATCTGTACCGTATCAATCCCTGTGGCTGTGTGTGGAAACATGTAGCAGCTCTGCTCATAGATAGACATTTAATCAAGGAATGACTGGTTCAGTTAAACTACACAATGTAATTTCATTATTTCACTAATTTCACTTTCAACCTAGAAATTAAGTAAGTGTGTACATTACAGCATTATTTGAAATGTAGTTTTAGAGTTTTTATTCCATGGCATTAACAGTAATGAGCTAGACACCCAACATTCATTATTCCTTCAAACTGCATGAAAAGACAAATAAAGGGCCCCCATGGATTTGGCTGAAAGTGGAAAAAGGAAAAATGATGACTTTAACAAAACACCAGTATCTCCCTTTAAAATGCAAAAAACTGCAAAATACATACATATATGAATAAATAAAATAAAATAAATACATAAATTCAATATTGACATTTTTAGGGAGATCCAGAAAAAATTTTGAACTGCAATTACAATAAACCATTCAGGCCAGTGGGACAATAATAACACACAGTATACATAATATGATAATAACACAGTAATGATCAGTACACACACAGGAAAGAAAACCTCACATACATGACAAAACTATACACCATGCAAGCTCCAGCATCCATCCCTGCATGTGCAATATCTATCCACTCCAGTCTGTGAGCAGAACATAAAAATCAGCACATGACACGCTACATATTTCATTCTATATTGCACGGAAAACTATCACCGTACCTTTTCCATAATGGCCTCTGTGCCTGATGCGTGAATAGCCCTTTCCCTCGGTTGAGGTGTCTGTGCTGTCTTATACAGTATAGGACATACTCTGTAAAGTCCCTCCAGTCCCACAATCCTGCATGAGGAGAAAACCCAGGAGTTGTCATGGCAGCTGAACTGAGGCAGGAATGCACATTACCATACTAGAGAGAGACACACACACAGGGGGACAGAGAAATGTAGTCAAATGATACCATTTTGCTGCAACCAGAGCTGCTTTGAGTTTTTATTGGCATGACATTAAATCACATTAGGGAGCAAATTGAGACTTTTAAGTTAAATGAGAAAGGCAGAGAGAAATATGACATAGAGGGAAACACTATTTTACTGAACGTCAAATTCATTTGTTAATATTACTGTTGTTGTTGTTGTTTAATAGGCTACTGTTTACAATACTGCCCTGTCTGATAAAATATTCCATGTAGCATACGTTTCTATACAAATGCACAACAATTTAAGCAAAAGCAGAGCAAGAAGGACAGAGAGGCAGAGAGATGGTGTGAGTACACTGAGAAGGCTGTTGCGCTGGGAGGGCCTGAGCTGTGAATGCTGTGGAATGACAGGCAGGGATTAGAGGGGAGGTGGTGCCATTGAAGGGCAAGTTGATCCAGGGAGCCGAGCTGACACTTGAACACAACCAGCTGACAAGACCAGCCAGCCCTGCTGCAGTCCTCCCCCCTGACAACCTCTTCCTCACTCCCTGGGGGTGGGGGGTGAGGGGTGTTTGTAATTTTCAAGTATCTTCAAGTAGAGAGAATAGGGCAACAATCTCAGCTCTGTGATTATTTTCACAAATATTAGTGTGTAATTATACAGTACACAGAGCAAATTATATTACATTTAAAAACATAGTGGAGGTGATAAGGATGAGTTGCAGTTAATGCGAGGTAGAAGGAGTACACATCTGCGTCTGCCAAAGTTAAGATAACAAAGTCAACATCTTAATGTGGTTAATGTGTTTCCTGCTGAAACAGGATGTTGGGGTGCAGCCTGCATGAAAGTTGCCTGTGATGTCTTCTTTCTTTCTTTTTTTTGGTATTGTTTTGTTTTTGTCCACCAACACAATGAAGTTACAACAAAATATAATGTAATATTTGAGAATTTGTGTTTTCATCAGGATAAATGTGACAGAATGCTCCAATGCCCTAATAAGGCAAAGGAAAAACACATAAATACAACTGACTGCATGCACTGAAAACTGCAGAGACACTAAATGTGTATACAGAAGAGGTGTCTCAAAACTATAGCTATATCAGAACAAGAACTGGAATAACCTTGTCTGAGGAGGCAGCCCACTCACCAAACAGGATGTTGACAAAAAACCTCTGGTGCCTAAGGCAAGCATATCTCCATATCCTCACTTTTTGCTCTGCTACATGAACATCACACAGTTCCTGAATCAGCAATGAACGTTGGCGTTGGATGTGGATCATGCACTGTAGAATCATTCAACATGAATGTACTTTGTAGGGAGTCTGGTATGAATGAGGGTTGTTATTTTTCTAAATAGGTCAGTTTAAAAGTGTTATGTATCACTGCCACTCTGATTGTTTGGATATGTGTGCTAAACATTTTATGCAATGAATATATTAACAAGAGCTGGATTTATCAACAGCTGAAATGTATCCTGAGACAGACAACAACTCTAGAAAGTGGACACCAATTTTCATATATATTGTGCTATACCAAGAAGTTACAAGAAAATATACAAGTTCATATTCTACACATATCAGCTAAATTCTGCTTTATTCTCTCCTCTCCTACCCAATTCATCTCTTTTCAAAGGGGAGCTACAGTTGGTGGCATAATATGTTGGTAAAAGGCAGGGAAGCAAGCTGTTTCAGATCTGCAAGGTCAAGGGCTGGCTGTGCTGACGCCTGTCACACTCAGACAGAACAGCTGGAACACGCACCAGTCACTGCATTACTTCTGAGCGTTCACACAGGCATAATTGCTTAACTATCTGAACTCAGGGGCCTCGGCTCATAACACCGGCAGTATTTTAATCAGATATGTGGCTCTTGAAAGCGCGACTCCCCACAAGGCTCATAGAAGCCTCTGCTTTCCGGGAGCTCCTTTGATTAATAATCCTGACAAGCCAGCCCATTATTATGAATTAAACCGGCACCGCTGCATGTGTCACATTATCTCCAGAGGCAGAGGGGACATGAGACAAAGCTGGTGGCTTTTTGCGCAGGAGGCTTATTAGGAAGCACAAACACCTCTCACCTCCTGCTGTGCTGCACTGGGGATTGCTTTGACACTGTGATCCAAGAGCTTTCTCAATCACTGATACACACAGGCATATGCACATGTTGCTGTGGATGCCTTTGTGATGGTTGAGGTTTCAAGGGAATCAAAGTGGTGCTTGATTTAAAACAAAAATACAACCATACAACCATGTTACAAAACTTTGCTATATCCATTTTATGTATATTTCTATACGTACTGTTCATTATGTAGTATGTACTGTACCTGGAGGCTGCATGCATAAGCATACCTGTTTTTTGCATTTACAAATGCGTGCTTGTTTGCATCTATCCTAAGTGCACACACACCCACATAGCACGCTAACCACAGCTGCACATTGCATAAAACAAGTGTGACATACAGGAAGAAAAGAGCACCTTCAATGATCCATCAATTCCCATCGGTTTGGTGAGGGAGGGGGGGATTTATTGACTGGCAAAGTAAATTCAAGGCTTACTCGCTGTCAACACAGCCCAAGAGGCAGTCTGCTGGAAAATCTAGTGCTGTGGTGCCAGGTCGCTCCACATAATTCCCCTGTAGGGCTGCTGTCTGTGATGAGCCATGCTCAGTGTGGTTGTGTGGCTGCTGAAAGGCCTGTCATTACAGCTGCACCCTGTGGCAAGGCAGCCAGATCCAATCCAAATAAGATCCCCTCTGACAACTAGCTGCCCCACCTAAACCCACTTATCAGGCTGCAGGATTGGGCTAATATCTCTGGCTGGATTTGGTTACTATCTGTAATATTTAAATAGGTATTAAACTAGCCATCAAAGTATATAATCTGTGTATCAGCCTGCCAACACTGCACAGGCTGCTTCTGGCATTTTATTAGAAATATGGCATCAGCCAACAGCACTGTGTGTCTTTGAAATTCTAGATATCATTCAATGTAATGGATCATCAACACTGTTTCGGAATGGAAGCCGATAATTTATCCCCTACTTTACTGTCACCCTGACACTGAATGAATATCTGCCATTATTATATTTAGTAGTATCAGTTATAGCATTCATTCAGTGTCATAATTCTTTTATTGTGTGTAACAAACTGTAATCTGATGTTAGCTGGATCAGAAGCTTGTAATCCTGCTAGAAATATGAAATGGCCAGTGTGCAAAAACACAAATGTATTTTTCACATGAAGATCCCGTCATTCTTTCAACATTCTGTGTGTTTTTGATGAATGACAAATACATTTCAGTATGATTTTAGGGAAAAGCCCAAGGTGACAACCTTACCTTTCTGTCAGTCAAACATAACACAAACATTACTATGCATACATTTTCATAATGTTTGCGGTCATTTCCCTTTCCCTTTGTTTCTCCTTTTACAACAGGGTGCCCTTTGTTTGTGTCTGATGGTCAACAAGTTTGTTACAACCATGTGACTGCTGTAGACTGGAAATATGCCTGTTTAATGACTGGACCTACATCCCATCTGTTGGCAAATTGTAGACTCAAACATGGTGTGTTTGCATGCAGCATTACATAACCCTGTTGCTCATGCGGCATTTCACAGGCCTTCGCTCACTATTATTTTGTTGCATTTATGTTGATCTCTGATCTTATTCACCAAATTTTCTGCATAAAGTACCTGAGGCTGAAATTTGGGGATGAAAATGCTGATGGGTGATGGCACCGCTGATATATATAAACATTATGCGTGTGTGGAACTTACACCTACACTGTAGGAAGAGGCTTTAAGGACAGTTGACTCAGACTAGCGAGAAGATTTGACTCACGTAAATAAAACTAGTGTTCTCTCTTGTCTCTTTTTCCTTGTCTCTTTCTCTCACACTCTCACTCTCTCTTTGAAATGAATCAGCGATGGTCCCTCCACTCCCCCCGCTGATGGATCTATTATTAATGAGGGCCCTTTGCACTAAACTAAATTTAGTGCATAAACTCCACTTGGAGAGCTTGAGAGGAGGATCAATAGAATGGCAGGGGCCACAGCAAGAGTCTCATTTAGTTCTTTGGAAATGCAGGATGTGGAAAGGCTGACCCTGAGTGCAAATGGGCCTCCTGACTGAAAGAGAGCTTGAGAGAGCAAGCAATAAAGAGAGCAAGAGGTTCTGACAATACAAGACAAATTTCAGTGGGTCATTACTCTCCAATTGTTACTGTGTAGCTAATCCATATATAGGATAGGGGATCACTGATGGGGTGATGTTTGGTGTAATTAGGTTTATACAAGCTCTGCGTTCTTGCCTTTTTAGCGTGCCACATGTGCTGCATGAATCCCATCTGATTTCTCAGTCCCTGTGACATTGATACCACTTGTCTCCAGTCAGGATCGTCACGGCTATGATTACTCTCTTTCAGTCTCACCACACAGCTCAATATTTAATCATAGACCCATTTGTATAGAAACAATCACTAACTCATGCATAATTTCTCCATAAGATTCCTGCTGAGGAAACATACATTTATTGTCTTTATGTCATCTAGGAACAAGTCAATATACTACTCTTAAATAGATGCACATTAAAGCAAAAAAGTGAGATTCAATGAATAAAACAATGATTTCCTTTATTAACGGTGTATAGATCCACATTATGTTACTTAACTCAGTTGATCTCCAATCCCTAGTCCTGGCAGCACAGTAGCAGTACCTTGTCTGAGGTGATTGTGTTTGTATTGGACCGCTCCCAGGTGTTAAAATCACAGAGTATGAAGCAGGGACTTGCTGATAAAGATGTATGCACAAAATATAGACATGGATGCTCAGCATGCCTGAAATCCCTGGGTAAATAAAGTCTTAAAATAAGTGTTTGAAAAACACTTTTCAAGGCAAATACTTACACGTAATCCAATGCAACCACAGACTACTACTCTAGGTCTTTTCAATATGCAAATATATCATGGTTAAAGGAAAAATCCACCTTCAGACTCCAAAAGACTTCATAAAGTGCACTGTCAAGATTTATGGTACTATAAGAACAAAAACATAAAAGGAATAAAAAAAACAGCAATAATTTAGACACAAAGTAAAAACAATCAATACAAGGATGAAACAACCAAGAGCAAATGGTCCAATGGACTAATCATATGATGGTAGTAGTAGTACTATGAAAACAGCAACTTATTTATCGTTTATTGTGTTTTGATGTTGGATTTAAATATACTGCCAGAAGACTCAATACTTTGTAGAGGACCGGTCTAAAGCCAAGGTACAAATACACCAAGAGCCCAAAAGCTTGATTTTAACCTGGACTTTGGCCTGGCTCTAGTTTGTTCCTCTGGGACAGCAGGGAGTTAAAAACTCCCTGCTGTAATCCAACATCTGGCCATGTAAAGCCTTGTGTGTGGTTAGTAAGAGGTTAAAATTAATTCTAAGAGAAATTGGCAACCAGTCCAGAGAAGCTAAAATCAGGGTGTTTGTTCTTTCCAGCCTGGCTTCAGATTTCTGCACAGTTTGAAGCTGAGCTACAGCTCTAGCGTATGGTAAGGTGTTACATTCGACTAGGCACAAGGGTAACACAGTATGTTTTTTTGGTATTGCTTGAGGACAGCTTTACAATGACTAGAGTTTTTTCTATGTTGTTCAAAGCTGTAGCCACTGTCACAAACACAGTTACAGTTCTCTTAGGAATATGAAACCAAGTCTTGGCTGTGTGTATTATATATTTATTGTGGTCTTTTTGTTTAGGCTTGGAACACACTGCTCAACTGCATAGACTGAACAGATTCAACATGATGCACTTGATGTCAAGATTAAGACAAGAATTGTACACTGAATTCCACTTTAAATGTCCAAATGCCAATTCCATGCCATCCCTCAATCTGATGACAATATAAGCTCCAAGCCAAAACAAACATGGAGGTTGGACAAAGGTCCATAATTACTTTCCCTTTCCTGTTACTTTATTCTACTTGAATCTGTTGATCTTAAATTACAAGAGGACATCAAGAATTCAGATGCATTGGAAAGAAAATCATCATGGTCATGACTGGCAGGCCCTTAATCTGATAATGAAAATCAAACGTCATGCAGCGTATCCTCAGCTTTGAGCAGCGAAACAAATACATGTCACGACAAGCTTGACCCAATGGGAAAAGGAGTAGGAAGGAGCGAGTGCGGTCAATGACACATCTCCTCCACATATTCAGACAGACTCACATTAAGTGACTGAAAGCCAATCTTGCTTTCTGCCCACAGGGCTGGCAGTAATTACACTGGCAAATGCACTGTTCACCTTTTAGCCAGGACCAAAGCGTGAAACACAGCGAGCTTTACCGAAAGTCAATCTTGGGAGAGGGGAAGCCTGGAACAAATTGTAGACAGAGATGAGGGACCACTGAGGGAGGCAGATGAAGTGGGGGGGGTGAGGGTTGGAGTTGGAGGAGGGAGAGGGGTGATGGAGGGGGGAATGACAGTATAGTGGAGGGTGGAGTAAGGACCAAAGGGAAAGATTCATTTACCCGGCAGAGTATAAAACAGACACAACACAGGGACTGATAGTGACTGAAATATCAAAGCCAGTAGTCTGCTGGGTAGGCTGGGAAGTGGCTGCCACTGTTGTTTGATCCATCACACAGCCGCTTGTTTTTTTTTTTTTTCCCTCCTTCTTCTTCTTTTTTTCTAAAAGCTTTGGAGAAGCCTCTGGGTGCCAGGGAGAACTGAAGCGAGGTGGAGAATACATCCAGTCTCTCTGCCTCTCTCTCTCTCTGTCAGTTTGTCTCTCCCTTTCTCTCCCTCTCTCCCTCTCATCTTGTACAAATTGTGAGAACTCCTTTAGGCACAGCAGGATGAGAAAGTATGCATTGCTGGGACAGCATGTGTGAAAGCATTTGCTCTGTCTATGAATGTGTGTCTACCTGTTTTCGCTTATGCTGAGATAAAAGTTTGATCTTCGTCTTACTCGCTGTATCACAGACACACCGGAGCGTCTTTTGAGGGGGGTTGAGGGGGAAGAAAAAGCAGAAGAAAGTGGAGAAAACGATCTCTCTGTCTTCTCCTGCAGCACATCTATAGTGCTCGGAGGTGAACTGCATCTCAGGAGAGAGGAGATCAGTGAGCACAGCCTGCAGTGGAGTGGCCCGGCTCTGTCAGCATCGGTGCCACCTGGAAGCCCACCAAATGGAATCACCACCAGAAACAGAGCCGTGTCCTCAATCTGTTGGACTCTACTTGTTGACTTACTTTGAGGATTTCTTTGTTTGCCAGACTCACCATCAGAGAAGCTGTGTGTCTTTTTTGCGCAGTATATGAACAGTTAGAAAGCAACCATCCTTCTGTGAGACACACTCAAAAAAAAACGGACCCCTTATTGATTTTTCTGTAACAGTCAGCTTAAACCACAAAGATGAGATGTATATAAAGAAAAAGACACTCTCAACTTTAAGCCTCAAGGAAACTGAAACATGGATTTGGCAACAGGCTGCAGTTGCTTAAATTGTGTAGATTTTATTGTTGATGCCTTAAAATCAGTCAGATTTAATGAAACCCATTAACTCCCTGCAGCTCTGTGGGTAGTCTGCTAGATATTGAGACTGAAATGTCAGAGAGCTTAGAGTATATTTCAGTCTGTAAGTAAACATTGAACATGAGCCCACACACGTAAACACACACTGTACCCATAATCACTTGAGTCGGTGAAGTCTTGCAAGGGTTTTGAATATATGAGCACTCCCCTGGGAGCCTTAGCTAGGGGAAGCTCATCGGGCTGCAGCAGAGAGGAACTCTATTTCTCTGTCTTTCTCTGTCTCCCTTCATCATTTCCTCCCACCAGAGACCACTGAGAGATTAACTACAGATCAGCTGGGAGACAGCACTGCAGAGACAGTGACTCACTAAACAGCAACAGAGAGAGGCACACTGTGGATGACGTATGACACTGTCTGTGTGTTTGTTGTATTTTATAGACAGTGTATCACATGATATGACAAAAGGGTTTAGGAAACACACATGAGATGCTTTGCTGAATTTAGGGAACTTACACACAATGCCTTGTTGGATGTAGGGAACACACACCACCTTATTGGATTTAGGCAACACATACATCAATCCACTTGGCTTTAGGGAACGCACACAATGTCCTGTTGCATCTAGGGAACTGACATATAATGCCAGTGGGGTTTAAGGAACACAAATGATGTTATTCTGATATTAGTTTGTTAGTTTTGTTTAGGAATTGCATGTGTTTCTAGTTGGAATTAGGGATCACAATTGAATCAGGGAACACTTTTGATTCTGTTTGTATTCAGAAAACACACACACAATACATTGATTTAGGAAACACATGCATAATGCCATTGGGAATAATGGGACTCGCACACTGCATTGTTAGATTTAGGGAAAAATACACAACCTAATAGTGTTTTTTTCAGATTTACACATAACAGCTATTTTAATTTTGACGCCCATTTAGATTTAGGGAACACTGTTATATAAAGACCATTACAATTCAGTGAGAAAATTTTGTATTTCCAGGTGTGCCTGCTTCAGTGGATGTTCTGCTTATCACTGGAGAGAGCTCAACGGTGCTACTCCACATTATCACAGAAAAAGACTACACAGGAATTAAAAGGTATGGTTTCTTCTGGCAAACTACTAAAAGAGATTTAGACATGAGGATATTACAGTGTTGGTAGCATACTCAGCCTGGCTGCTCAGGCTGCCCTGCCTGGATCACATCAGTGTGATATTGTGCAATTACATATTTTTTCCTCCACAACCCAGTACACGTAGAGAATTGTCACACCAGCCTTTTCTTAAAGGCTACAGAAGTTGAAGTTTCGATTCACTGTAGGATCTATCATTCATTCACTCGCTCTGCTCAACTGGAGGTGAGGTACATTGCCACTTCAGCAGGTTGCCCACTGCTCAGCTGATACATATTTAACAAGCTGTCTGCACAAATCTTGAGCTAAGGCTCTTCAAAATTCGTGTGGAGAATGGATTTAGTGTGGTGCGGAGGAAAAGTTAAACAAGCATGAAAAATGGATGAAAGGTTCTGGCCATATCCTTCCCTGTATATGGTATCATTACAGAATGGCTTCACTTTACTCTAGGGCTGTAAATTCAGTTCTATTTAAAAATGAGATTCAATCACTTGAAAAGAAGTGGCATTTACTCTTAAAAAATGAGAGTAGAACAAAATCAGCTTAGCTTCTACAGTCTGGATCCTCTATATTTTTGAGGGATTAAATGATGACCTTAAAGTAATGATTTTTAATGGATGCATGCAGAGTATTGCGGAAGAAAATCCTTCAGTGTTATACCATCAAGCAAGAGGATAAACACTTTTTCACATTTGTTCAAATGCATCTGTATCAATTTACAAAAGAAAGCTGCTTAGCATAAACCCGCTGTTAGAAACTCCCTCCATCTGTAATGATGAAAATCTACTGTCACACATAATCACAGATATTACATTTCAGGCTTACATAATTAATCAGCAAGTCAGTGAATAACTTATGATGCAAGTCATAAATTATATTTAACCAAGTCATTACTAGGGCTGAACTCAAGAAGCGACTGCTTTTCTCACATGAAAGTAATAAGCTGGGTTGCCTCAGCATGTCCTCATTTGTAGCCCAAATTATCCATATATTCACTCACAGTGTCTCATAGTTCATGCAAACCTTCTTGAGGTACTTCTTAATCATTTCTTCTGCTTTATTATAAGCATCTTGTCTTGAGTACACAAAGCGACAAAGGCTGTGGAGGGGAGTGATGCGTGCAGCTGCAGCACTGTATGTCTTGCAGTGTCTGTTTGCCTTGTACATGACGTCCTGTTGTTTCAGTTTGCGTGAGACCTGTGAATGTGTCTCGCCCTCGCATGTAAACGTTAAGGATTAACATCATATATGAGTACAAATCCAGCTTGTGCATATATTAATTTACAAGCTTAGAAAATACATTAATGATTATGCAAACTTTTACAATACCCACATCACTTGCACATCAAATGTGGGTGCAATCATATGTGACCTGAAATTGTCAGCACAAATAAACTACTAGAATTGCAATTTATCTGAAGTGAACTTGCAAGGTCACAGTATAAAGAAAGTAATATAAAACATATGTCAGCACAGCAAATAACTGCAGAGCATCACACACATGCTGTCACTTGTTAGGGGTAAAAATAAATGTCTGGTGAGAAGAAAAGTTGACCTATAAGGACAAAAAACAAAAGGAACCAGAAGCCTTCCTGCAAGATGGAGCAGCATCTAAAGCATCACGTTCGCTCGTTTGCCTGGAGTAGATGCACGCATGAAAAGCTCCAAGTCTCTTTACATGCAAATCCAGTCCGTGTCTATGAGTGTGTTTTATCTCGGGGGCTGCTGTTTGCTAATCAAGAGCCTTGTGAAAGCCAGGGGAGCGTTATAAGAAGCTGAGTATAATACGCCTGCTCACAGCCTCTCTCTCTATTTGAACACATACTCATTTTACAGCCTTTTAACTTTCAATCTGCCCGTTGTTGATTTTCTATTCTTCCCACTCATTTGTTATTCCGCAAGCCTCTCAGTTGCCGTTTGAATGTATGCGCCGTATTAACAGTTGAGATAATGCATATCAGCAATGCTCAGAGGGACAGAACACTATGGAATTTTTGGGGGGGTGGATTGTGTTTTTTTTGTTGTTGTTTGTTTGTTTTTTGTAAAGATACAGAGCAATCGTAGCTTGTTGTACATTGTGAACAGCATCAGTGATTGGTATCAAAGAATAATGATGTACAGCCTGTGACAAGATTCATGTCTTAACTAAAAATTCATACACCACTTCACAAGGTCCCTTCCAGCATCGAGGAGAAAATATAGCAAAGAAAAAAAGAACAAGCTGTGTTTCTTTTCTCTCAATAAGTGACATGTCATTTAAATAACCTACTGTCAAATATCATTATGCCTCAATATTTGACATTACACTGAGAATATGTTTTCAACAAAAAATAGTTATAAAAGTAAATGTATATGTAGTGCATCAATCGTTTTCCTGCAGCAGGCACTAATGCAGAGCAAGGAATTCAGCCCCTAACAAAGTGGTCAAACTTGTATGAATGAAGCAGCAGTGGAGAAAAAAAATCAGTAAACTTTCTCTGGGTCAGTAAAATGAAATAAATGAAAAATCGTGATGTATCATAACATGCTCAATTAAGTGACCACAGTCTTCTATCCATATGCACTCCAGACCATGAAGATGGATACGGGCTCATCTGTGCAGCTCCCTCATTACACAGAACAACACAGACAGCCTTCACTGCTGCCTGCCGTCAGCCTGTTTATGCTGCCTTCTATGTTTACCCTCTCTGTTAACATTGTGCTCATTATACTGCGTAGCTGCAGATATGCACGGAAAACAAGCTGAGAGAAGTCTCTCTTTCTTTCTCTCTCTCTCTCTATCTGTTACTCTCTTTCTGTGTCACTCGCTCACTTATTCACGCGTTCTAACAAGCGAGGTCCTGGGTGGGGAAGCCTTCCCTTGTGTGTTTGTCACATTGTGTCAGCCTGTTGAGTGCCACTGAGAAAACATCACCTCTGCTAATGTGGCATTGTGTGACACGGCCTTCGAGGTTGAAAAATCTGCCACTTGTGAACAGTCAGAGGGTACATTACCACATGGCTGCATGTTGGAGAAACCATGGGTGAGACCCGAGCGAAAGAGAAAGGGGGGAGAAGGGGCTTTGTGTGTATTTGTGTGCAGGGAGGGGGTTGGTGGTTGTTTAGGGACTTGGCACAAGTGATCGCTAGAGCTTCTGAGGTTTGGTGGCTCGGGTGCTAATTGCAGCGTGACCAGTGGGAATACTTTTCTGTCTCTCACAAAGCACCAGAGAAAAGAGACGTTGCATATGTAAAAAGAACCACTCACACCCTGTCAATCTTTGCTTATTGTTAAATGATTTACCCAGTTATATGCATGCAAACTGGGGTCAGACATTAAAAGAAAATCTGTGACAGTTACACAGACTATCCTTAACTGCCTCCTTTTTGTGATACTTTGATACTAATCACAGAGCGAGTAATTCAACCTTTCTTGCTGCTCCTACTGTGCTGCAGCCACAGGTCACATTGCAGTCTAATCACTGGCATACCCTGTCTTGCAGATCATGCAAAATATATAACAAAGTACTTTAAAAAATAATATTTTACGTAATCCACTCCATTTTGCTCAGAGCAATGCACTGACCTTTCAGCAAATATGCTTTTTAATTAACTAAACTCTGCAGTTTCTCATCTGAGTGTTAAGTGTTTGGTGCTCCAGTGGTTTCAGGATGAAGTAAAACCACAAAACTGTATATTTAAAGGAGGAGTTTGAGACATTTGGGGATATACACCTCACTTTATTGCTGAGAGTTAGATAATTGAAGATTGATACCACTCTGATGTCTGTCTGTGAAATATGAAGCTGGAACCAAGCAGTAGTTTAGCTTAGCATAAAGTCTGGAAATATGGCAAACAACTAGCCTGGCTCTGTCAAGGTGACAAAAAAATCCACCCAAAATGTTGAACTGTTTTTTAAACAGTTTTTATACAAGGGACGCTGCAACCAGTTTCTCAAAGGGCGATCAGAAGCTGTTTTACTCCAAGACTGATACACGTATGCTTTTACAACTTAAATACAGTATATAGAATTATAATCCTGCTGAACTGTAGGTTGTAGCGTTAGTAGGTGTATAATAAGTACAGTCGTCACAGTGATAAACTCAAATGACGTCCTCACTTCATCCTTCCACCAGCTGGCGGAAATCGAAGCACGGTGCTGGGGAAATATCGACCACCTTCAGGGTCTTTTATGAAAAGCTCTGCTGTCACAACATCTGTTGATGCGATTTGGAGAGGCAGAGAGCATTGTTACTTTAGCATCAGAGAGGGCACCAGACATCAAGGATCAATAAAAACCATTATGGCATTTCGCTCAAAATGTTGAGCAATGCCTGGAACCAAAAACAAGAAATGTGGGAATTCTTGTCTGAAGAATCCTCTGTGTGAAAAAAGGATAGAGAGAAAGGAATGGGAACAGAAACTTGTCCCCTGGTGGCTTAGAATAATTCCAAGAAACATAGTTTTTTTTATGATGACATTTAACGTGACATTTATCCACATCAATCTCTTAACTCGATTTATTTCACTAAAATAGCAGGTCACATTGCTAATTTCGCCCTGAATGATGCCTGTAATAAAAACCCTACTGCCTGTTCAAGGGCTGCCAATAAATTCAGCTCTCTCACCCACACAGCTCTGGGGCCAGTCTTTCTGTTTGATTAAACTTTGCTCCCCAGTGGTATGAAATATCCAAAGGCACTTAGATTTACAACCTACTCCGTTAAATTATTGACACCTTACTGCCTTTGTTATCAGTTTCTTGACTAATCCCCGGTTGTTACCTCACTTACAACTTAAGTTGGTGACTTCCATTTGACTTTCAGTGATAAAATGCTCCACAGTGATTCATTACTACTTGACGGCAGTGGCTATGGACATGTTTACATTACACATGCAATATCTGATAGGCTCATGCTAAGTCTGCCAGTCTATAAATAATTGTCTGTGTTCAACATAAAACAAACAGCTGTTGTTTTTGAAGCAGAGATACTGAGTGCTGGCTCTGCGATAGATCTAAATAACACAGGCTGCGCAGATAGAATGCAGAGAGAGAAAACAAGATGGGGAGAGGAAGAAAGGCTGAGAAAAAGACAGTGGGAGAGAATAAGAAGGCAAGAGATGAAGGGAGTATGTAAGCAGGCTCTCAGGCAGTGAGGATGTGTAAGCGCTGTCTGTGGAGTGAGCAGGTTAATTTTTCATGTGGCGGTTTGCAGGGCCCAGCGCAGGCAATCCTATAGCTGGCCACGGTTTCCCGGGAGAGAGCTTGTTGCTCGAGGCCCCCGGGCGGGTTTCTTGTTGAGTCTGCCTGTAAATTGCCACCAAACTAGTGAATTACTCCATGATGTGTCACAGAAGCAGCCGAAAGCCCTATAGGCATAAAGCCACGGACTTATGTTTTCCCTCACAGTAGTTCCTCAGTGACAGCTAGGGCAGCAAATTGAGATGTCTCAGTTAGAATCCAACAGCTCCATATTCAAAACAGCTGGTTGTCATTGCTGCTAGAGTTTCTGATGGATTAAATAAATGAGCGTGCTGCTTCTGGTTTAACAAACAATGGCAACTCATTTTGGGGAAAATATTGGGATAATTTGTCTGGAAAATTTCAAATTCAAGACTCCTCTACAGAGAGTTCACAGCCATGCTTGTGGTTCTGTGCGGCTTTTTAGATCGTATTTACAGTGGTGCTTTGAGCTTATTAGGCTAACGTTGGCATGTTACCATTGCAGTCAAGCATGTCAGCATGCAAACATATGCTAATTAGTGGTAATGTACAGATGAGACTGATGGGAATGTCATTAGATTTGCTGGTATTTGGTCTTTAACTAAAGTATTGCATTAAATTAAAATTTGAACTGATGATGGTGCTAAATGAAAAGTGAAAAACTTACAGTTCGTTCTCAGGTGAACATGCATGTCTGTGCCAAATTTCATGGCAATCCATCAAATAGTTGTTGAGTTATTTCAATTGGATCCTCCAAAGAGGACTGCCACCCCTATAGAGCTGTGCTGCTACCACTAAGTATGACAGCATCAGTTGTTTTAGCAAATCTTGTAATCTAACTACAACAAAGCTGTTATTAATTTACCCATGGTAGTGAAGGTCCTATAACCTTAATAAAGAAGTTATTTTAATACAAACTATGTTGTTTTGCTAACCAAGTTGCTTTTGGATTTTAGTTTCATCAAACCACAACCACAGAGGTGTTAAATCAGAAAACTGTTTCCTTTGGGCAGCAGTGATTTGAAGGGGTTTTGGAAGGCACTGACAAATTACATTGTCCCATGATGGTATCAAATCAGAAAGTTCTTGTTTTTCATTGCGTAGGGCAATTACAAACAACATATTCTGCCGCTCAATGAAGTTATTCATTCATTTTCCTGCCCCTTGCCCCTTTCAAACAAAAGTCATTGCAGGGTTGGTTCAAAATTCGTACCCAGTAACCCAATTCTCTGATGAATTCAGAATCTCCCCAGTAAAAATGTATCCAAGTTAAGACCAAGCTGAACCTGTAATCTTCTTTGTGTTGAGACCATAAACCATGTCAAAGTAAATCAAACAAACTCTACCAGCAGTAAAAGTTGATTTGTAGTGAACCTTTAATTATGTCCAGGTCCAGTAGTTTGAGTCATGAGTCATCAAAGACAGGACATTCTCATGACACTATGTACTACCATTAGCTCCAAATATTGTGGAAAACAGGATTTTGAAAAACATGAAAAAACATAGGAAATAGTGCAACACTGGCACTCTTGTTTGGCAAAGGATTGCAAGCCCATCCAGCTGAACAAGATCCACCAGTTAAACCACTACTATACTTTAAGAAAGCTGAGAGATGGCTTCCACAACTGATGGATGTAGTCCTAATGTACTGACTGTGCACAAATTATGTTGTGAGGCCAGCAGAATTTATTTTCTTCACAGCAGTGTAGGGATTTGTGTCTTACAGCTGTCTAGTGTTCTACTGTGAAATCTGGGCTTATTGATTTCTGTGGGGCTATATTCTTTACAAAGGATACGGTGTGTACTTGAGGACAGATTCTTTTTTATTGTTTTCTTCAGATCCCTCACCTCTCAGTCCCATGGCTACACCACAGAGTACACTCTTAGAACTATCTCAATGGAAAATAGCCCTTTAAGCAAGAAGCACCTTGACCCCAGTGACATCAAATGAATACCTTATCGTGGTGGCAGAGGCAAAGAAAAACAATTGTGTTGCTTAAACATCATAAAAGCATGAGACTCCCTCCCTTTAGCTCCACATCGCAGCTGGGGCTAAGCGTTTCAAAGAGACTAGTGTTTGAATGACTGCGATGTGGGAGCTCAGAGTCTGTAGCTATGGATTAAGCTCACAGCAAATAGTAGCATGGAAGAAACAGAGGTAATCTCTTCCCTCTCCTCCACGGCCCTCTCACCATACCTGTTCCCCCCTTTTTTAATCTCCTTACTGAATTAGTTCTTGCAAAGCTGCTCAAACAGAGAGGGGTTTATTCACAGTGGCTACAGAGGTTAAAGTAACATGAAAATGATAATGTCTCAAGCTCCCAACAGGTCCATTCACTCAAAGATAGATGTGCTACTCACCTGGTTATTGTTCTCCAAAGCAAGATACAAAGAGAATACACTTGTTGCCATCTTTAAATTTGCTTCTTCAATAAAAAGCACATAGAGCTCCAGACAAACTTAGCTATGAGCTGTGTGACATTTTGATACTGTACTTGTATATAGACTACACGGTGTAACCTGACACAGCAGTGTATCATAAAAACTTCATCATACTCACTCACTCAGTGCAGTCTCTGGTTTAATCACCTGCAGTGCTCTGGATAATTTACCTTGCAGCACACTATATTTGCATAAAAGTAGTTTCGTTTTGCATTTTGATGTGTTGCTTCACAGTTTCACAGGAAATTCTCACCATAAAAGAAAATTCCCACACCTGAACTGCTGCACCAACTGCCTAAATATTTCAGTCTGGCTTTCTTAGCTTTAGTTTCACTGCTTCCTGTACTGTGAAGATCAAATAATAAAGCCAGGGAATTCTTATATGCAATCTTTCACACTGGCTGAATATTGTAATTTTTCTTCAGCTCACCTTCATATGAGCTCATTACCAGTAAGCTTCTGATATTAACTGTTCATCATCAGTGTTTCTTCCCACTCATCCCCATCTGACTGTTACTAATGAGAACTGCAAATAGTGACGATGTAGTTGATAGGCGTCTTCTCTTATTAGATAGCCAATAGGATAAGCTGCTGACTCAATGTGGCTGTATTTGCATCACAGAGGGTGTAAATTCATCAAATTTTTATTACTGTTTGTACTTTGTCTTCTTTCCTGTCAGTTTTGTGTTATTTCCAACATGCTTGAATCTAAAATGCATTCTGAGTGCACAGATTGTCTAACATGGGTGGCCCTGAGGTTCTGTTACAGTCTGTTCTACCCATTGAGTTACACACAGCTTGACAGTATACTGTATATTCTCTGATGAAGTTAAAGTAGTCTTAGCGGGAATAAAACCTACAGTAAAAGATGGCAGGTTCACAACCTCAGTAAGCTTTCTTTATTCAAGCTTGGAGCGAGAGAGCAAGTTTCCAGTTAAGCAAAGCATTATGCAAATTCAAACCATGCATTTACACAGGAGGCATACTTCCCTTACTTCTGTCACTTGATATTATAATTTATACATTTCTTCTGAAAGTTAAAATTACCTGCAGCGTATCTAGTAGTCTGTCTAGATTATTACTGGTTTCTGGGGTTATAGTTTCATGTGCAATGGAGTTTCATTGAGTATGTCTTGTATTATAGGGACCTCCTGGATCAATATAATTTACATCACACGACATTAATGGCCTCACTGAGAGCATTTCTTATACATTCATAAAGGCTTGCATAAGTGTCCATATCAGTGTAGGTGGAATTACAGTTACAGTAGGGGCAGTGAAACCTATAATGGAAATAATTATTACATAATACAGTGATTATATAATATCAATGCCCCAATTTCTACTAATCGAAATCAGATAAATTAAGCTGCACTTTACTTTGCAGAGGACTCCCTGGAACTCCCAGAGGGACCCCCTGGAAGTCCCCACTCTGCAGATTGGCAAACACACTAACACTGCTGCAGGGTTTAAAAAGCTGGGGCACAGGGCAGGGTAAGTATGGCAACCTATATTTCAAATATTTACTGTACACTCGTGGAATTTTGAAGTTAATCTGACACTGACATCTTTACACTTTGAGTTGAGTGCTGGTGAACTCAGAGAGTTGGGGGATGATGGTCAGAGCCAGTATGGTCAGAGTGTAGAAGTTGTCAAAACCTGATAGATGAGTGTGTGTGCGTGAGTGTGTGTGCGTGTGGATTTTCTACCGGCGACAGCACAAGTAGTCACTGGGAAAGGCATGATGTGGCATCAGCTCTGGCAGACAGACAGACTAAAATAGTGCCTGATGTGACAAAGTGTGCCCAACAGTGAGAGAGAATGATTTTTCCCTTTTTTTTAAAGAAAAAAAAAAAAAACCCCAGCTTCCTTCCTATGGTAAATTGTAGGCCAGAGGTGGCGGAAATACGTCAGTTATGTGGGTTCTCTGAAGCTTGACTGTGTCTCTTAATTTCGGATGAAGGGAATGAGAGGGGGAGAGGAGATTTTAATCACTCCTGTCGCTTTAAGGACACTTATCAAAGCCTTATTATGCGAATAGAAAATACCATGAGCCGCTGAGCAACTGAGCAGCCAGGGAACGGACTGGAGTGGATTTATAGGAAACTCAACATTATCTGAGCTGGAATAGACCGCTTCATTGCCTCATGGAGTTTGATTATACACTGGATGGTTGTCTTATTCGGACGGTCCGGATCATTTAGGAAATATTGCGCATAAGTAGCTCTCAGACTTGGGATCCTTTGCCCCTGAAGCGCAGAGAGGAATATGGCTTAAAACTCAACGCGTACGGAATTATTCACTCACCCGACAGCCACAATCGATACCTACTTGTTCGCCAGGCGTTTTGTTCCGGACGGATAGTATCCCGAGCTCTTTATTTGACAGCCTTGGATCATGGATTGGGGTGGTGGAAAACAACAACGGGCAGCGACATGATTTCTCTGCGCTGTCTGCGGTATGCAGCGAGATTAGGCTTTAACATCGCTTGTTATTATTCCGATGCAACAAAAGTTACAAAGCGAGTGCAATACGTGGATTTTAACTATTTCACCGTTTTGCACCTGCTTTAACGGATACCGCGTCGACATAGTGCAGATTCGTGACAAAATAACGTGTGGATCCGCGTCGCTTTGCTCTCTCTCTTTCGCCTGTGTGGGATACTTGAACATTTGCTTATCGTAATGGAGATTGGGGAGGTTTATACTCAAGGTCATTGAGTGTTATAAGGCTATATTTGCGTTGTTATTTACACACACACAGCGCTATCTTCACGTTATAACGCAGCCCACATTTGTCAGTCCAGTGTGTGTTATTTGTTATTACACGGTGCAACGGGCGTTTAGGCGAGCACCTACTGTGGAGTTATATTTATTATTTCTTTTTGACACCGCAAGCTTTCTCTAACAACATGGATGGGAAATTGAAGCAGGGTCGGAGATGTCGGTCCAAGCGGGAGAGGGTGCGGAGGTTGCGGGAGGCAGGGAGCAGAGACGCCCGCAGCCCCGACCCCAACTCCTCCTGCTCCGACAGGGAGGGACACAGTCCGGGGAGGGACGCCGCCTCCCTGCCCGGTAAAAAGGTGCCGCACCCCGCAGCCGCCGCCAGAGCTCCGCGTCCCCCCCGGCGAAAGAGACGGGAGTCCAGCTCGCAGGAGGAGGATATCATTGATGGATTTGCTATAGCCAGTTTCATCAGCCTGGACCGTCTGGAGGTAAGAAGGAATCAGATCATTACCTGTTTGTGTGTGTGTGCGCGTGTGCGCGCGCTGAATTCCTCATCAGTGGCTGTCAAAGAGGGGGTCTCACACACACACACACACACACACACACACACACACCACTTACTCAACAGCAACACGAGGACTAGTCTAATTTGTTTCTAATTTACTTGAGATGATGCCAATTAGAGTCTGGATAAGGCTGACTCTTGTAATCATCTGATAGTGAAGATCTGAGGTTCTCAGAGGTTCAGGGCTGCCCTCAAGGTGTCCCAGATCAGTCCTTGGTCTGATTCTCATCACATAAGGCTGTTGACAGCTTTGTTGTTCAATATATGTTCCCTTATTGGGGCATCAGGTCCATGGGTCCTAATGTGTGTCTCTTTGAAGTCCTTGACATGAGAAGTGTTTGACAACCACTGCAGCACATAACTCCTGCCTGCTGAATATTACAGGTTCAAGGCTCTGTGAATGAAATGTTAATCATTGGCAGCATATGGTTTGTTGAGGAAAATAAACAGCTGCTGCTGTGTCAGTAATAGCTCTGGCTTATATTGTTTAATATTCTCACAATGAGTTGTCAGTGCACTCTTGACATTTTGTTCTTTGATACACCGCCTATTGCACCATTCATCTGCTAGAGGCTGATACACCATGTGCCGATAACTCTGTTTCTGTCATTACCATGTGGTCTGATGTCAGAGGAATGATTCAGGAAGAAAGGAGGCTCTCTTCTGACATCCTCTTATCTCTTTTATCTCATTACATTCCAAATGACAAATAAAACATTGTTCCCTGCGGGATGTTGACTGACTGACAAGCCAGGCAGGTCTGCTTTTTTCCATGGCTCATTCTGGGAATGGTGGCACTGCTGTTGTTGAAATATAAATCACTAGCTTTGATAAACACAGCTAACGTATTAGATATCCACTGAGGTCTGTATATTTTAGGATGATGACCTCATTTGAAAACCCATGGATCATACCACAGGCCACCTTATTTCAATGACAACCTCCCATGTATGCTTAGCAATGGTATTAATCAGTCATGATTGACTCTTACATAGCAATCAGTTAGTATAATGGTGGAATGCAGATTTGCAGCATGAAAGATATTGTGCATCCTCTTACATAGAATAGAAGATCATCAATTTGCCACCTCCCACCTGTTAACAACATCAGTAATTATATTGCTATTCTGCTTCATTCGGCCCTTGCTTGGAGTGGGTGTGAATGCAGATAGGGGAGGAATAAGGGGAGAGGTGTAAGTATCAAGTGTACGTGAACCCTAACCATAAAGATATATTGTTATCCTGTAATGAATGCAAGAAGCATAACCACTGCTAAACACTACTGGAAAAACTATGTTGGATTAAAAATATCACACCTCATAAAATCATATAATTATACCATAGGAGATTCATAAAGTGTGATAAATTCCGAAGTACCACAGTGAGGCTGCAACTGTGCTTCCCAAAGATAAACTTGTTACACGTAATCAAATGTGCATAAAATTTGTGTGTGCCTGCCCTTTCTTGTTGATTTGCATGAGTGTAGTGTGCTGTGATGTTGTATGTGTGAGTATTTCTGCCCTTTGTACTGCTTGGCTGCCACTTCTGACAGCTGCTGACTGTGAAAGACTTTGAAGATGTCATGGCAGCAAAGTGCTTCTTACTGGCATCCTCTTCCAGCTTGCTGGTGTCTCCACTGTTGTCAAAACGGTGCCCTGCCCTGCTGACTTATAGGAGTAGTTTGAAGTTTCACATTTGTCCCTGTTATCCTCCTATTTGTCGCTGTAGCGCAGGTTGTATTTCTAAAAAGCTTTTCTCTTTGGATGCTTCATCATAATAAAAACAATGCCTCTTTGTGTTTGAGAGGGAAATTAAGCCAAATAATGATCAAATTTTTTGTTTTACACATTCCCGAGCAGTAATAGTTTTCTTACTCAAGTGCTAAATCCATGTTGAATGAACACAGAGAAAACAGTGTGCTCTACATAGAAGCTTATGTTTCAAGGCTAAGCAAATGAGGCATGATACGGCTCTATGTGAAATGATACTCACATGCCAGCTACTTGGTAATTGGTCTGATTTGCATGCAAATGGACTGCGCTTATTAAATGATGTTGGTGGATCTGGTACAATTACATGAGGGGTTGTACATGGGTAGGGTTTTTGTGCTTTCCCCCTTGATTTCCCTTCATGTGGTGAATGAAATGAGCATGTTGACTTCTTTTTTTTTTATTAATTTCATTTGCTGTTTTCTGTATAGTGACAGCAATAATGAACTGAATGAAATGCAGTCTTTGAACATGCCTGATTGGCCATCGTCTCACCCACTTACTGTACGCTTGAGTGGAGCTCATGACCTATGCTACCTGTGCTAATTGCTCATCAATTATGAGGAGGACACATCAGCGCTTGGCCAGGGAATAGCTCTCACCTCTTGCATCATGCTCCGATAAGCTCACACACCCTCGTTGGAGGGTGTGTGGAGGGTGAACCTCTCTGAGGTGACTGATGGCCAGCATGGATGTGTTTATGTCAGGTCACATAGTCAGGCTACAGTCTCATTAGCATTCTGTCAACATCAATGTAGTGTCCTCCCTTGGTTCAATGAGCCCACATGGCCAACATACTAGTATTTATCTCTGTCTTTTTTCTTTTAATCTCTATCTAAGCCTTTTGCTGTTCTCTAAAGCACTTCAGGATGAACATGTTTCATAAAATCCATGTCACCTTTGGGTTACTGTCACCATCATTTGATTGTCTATTTTAGTCTGTAACTTGTGCACAGCTGCTACAGTCTGTTCATAAGAGCCTGAGGTTATGGGTTTATCCCACAGCACTTTGGCTCTAAACTCACTCAGTTGGTAGGTGTTGTTGATATTCCAGCTCCGCACTGATAGGATCAAGCTCCCTTGATGAAGGCTTAGGCTGTACGGTGGTCTCGCCCGCTCCCGTAACCTGTTTCATTACAGCCGAAAGCAATTTGCAGCCTCGGCTGCATTTGATTACGGCGTGTTTATTTGCTTTGAATCCCCTTGTTTCTCACAGGAAAGCCGCTTACTTACCTGTGCAAATCGACTGTACAAACACAGTCATCCTGCTTTGTCACGGGCACCTTATTGTGATTAGAAAAATGTTGGGGATGATTCAGTGACGATTCAAGTACCGTCAATCTGCTGTTGTGGGCTGTTGAAGGAGAAAAGGAAAACCTAGTTTGTCTAGTTTGGGTGGTTTTCTTAATTCTTTCTTGGAGGGAAGGATTAAATCATTAGTTGAGTTGGGAAAATCATAAGTCTTGTTATTCTTTTAGATGTATCACTTTAAAACTAACTGTGAAACATTTAGACTAAATATTAGAATGATTGACATCTGGCTATGCTCCCAATTGCTGAAAGGTCGATTTCCTGGGGATAGAGGGTTTTCACCTGGCAGCAGCGCTACAAAACAATTACCCACTGCGGCTTAAAACCTCCAGAAGTCTCCCTGTGGGTATCGAACAAGGGAGCAGATAATAAAATGACACAATTATCCATCTGTCACAGTATTAATAAGATGTTTGATTTGCTCCATTTGCTCTGTGAGTGACGTCGGAGTGGCAAATCCCCTCTCGTTAATCCACAATCCTTCTGTTCATCTGCTTTAACATGAATTTGGATTTGTTTGGGTTTTTCGTTCCGCAGCATGAGTTTCTAAATTCACTCTAATGAGGATTTAGGTTTAGTTGATTTAGTGATATTACAACAGTGTTAAGGGCAGGAAGCTGAAAGGTCAGTCAGTCAGGCAAAATGGGTTTTATATATAGGAGCTCTTGACGAGATTTGGACTTTCTCTCTATTTTTTTCCTTTTATTATCCAGGGAAGTTTTGCTAAACATGTTTGCTCTTTTTCTGCATGGCCATGTTTTCTACAGTTTTACACACTGATCATCATCTGCTGTTGGCCACTGAGCAACTCTTTGAAAACAATATCGGGGAAATTAAGTCTCTTGCACTAGGGGAGTTTGACAGTAGATGTTAGGGAAGCTGTGAGTTGCTGCTTCACTTTCTCCACACGCATTTTCCCAGCTGGTGCATGGATCTGAGCCAGCAACATTCCAGTTAGAAGTACAGATGGGTGACAATTCGAAGGAAAAATCTGGATAAATGAATGGAGAAATATAACAAATGCAGATACTACACCACACAGGTGCACTGCATGCATGGTACAGTCCAGCAGTCAACATCCAGTCATGTTTGGTGACTGACTGCTCAACTGGTTAGTGTTTTATTAGGAACAGTTATTAAAGTGACATCTGCCTTCAGATCTATTGGAAAGACACCAGTAAATAGGGTCAGAAACTGTGTCAACAGTGGACACTTGATGACCATGATGCTCATGCAGTAGTGTGATATGTGAGGAAAAATAGAAGAGCAGCTCTTCTTGATTAAGAATGATTAAGAATGTCAATGCAGAATGTGATCAGACTGCTTCAACAAGAAGAGTTGGTCAAAAATTTCATAGAGAGTCAGATGAGTCACCATATTCTCAACAAGTGGGTGCATGTGTGGCATACACCAGAGAGCAGTACCAGCCTGAATGCTTAACCTCTACAGTGAGGGGATCTCGTGGCTCTGTTATGCTGTGGGAATTTTTGCTGGTATAGTTTGTGTCCACTAGTCCTCTTTGAGGGAAAGCTCACTGCAAATCAGCAAAGTTGTTTTGAGTGATCACCTTTATCTTATGATGGAAAATTTGTGAAAGTCGTGGTGGCTCAACACTTGACTGAGACAGCTTATGTAAGTTTCTTCAATTTGTTACCCATCTTTATGTATCTTTGTATTTCATCAAGTGCTCAGATGAAGGCCGCAAAGTTAGCACCTGAATTCTATTTCTTTCTAAGGCTTTCCCCTAAAATAACCAATGCACCACTACAGTCCCATCACATTCATTACTAGGCGTCTCATTGTTATTACTCCGATAACAGTGCGCTCCTTATTAGCAGTCATTAGTACAGCTAGCACTCAGGAGCACTCATCTGTCAAATGACGACACTTAAGTCACTACTTGCCAGAGACAATTACAACATGGGTACATCCTGGTAGCAGCTGTACAGAGATGTATTAACACCTTCTGATCTTAAACTAAAATTGAGATGAACAGGTTAGACAAAATCTAACGTAGTTGAAAACCCATCTTTTCCTTTTGGTCAGCTATGTACCTCTCCTCTGCAAGTACACTATCTGATTGCTGTTGAGTAACACAGTGCAAACTGATACTGACACTTGAAGCCACAGCAGTCGTTGCTGTAGTAAGATGTCTTGCTTCCATGGTGAGGCAGCAGATTTGTTGCAGGGGTTGCAGCAATCCTGCTTCGTGTTTTCTCTTTCCCCCAATGGTGATAGCGCTGTGCATCATATGCCGGCACTGACAAACAACTCCGGCTTTAATTAACAAGGCAGCCCCCTGAGGCTCTGCTGCTCATTGGCTGACGCATCCCACAGAGAGAGCTTTTTAATGCCAATGGGACGTCCCTCGGCCCCGGCTTTCTCAAACTGTCACACACTGTAGGCGAAAGCATGGCGTATAAATGCATGGTCACATTCACAAGCCCTCTTTCTCACACACACACACACATGCACACACAAACACAGCATTGAACCTCCACTGTGCATCTGTCCAAGCCATCGACCAGTGACCTAAATATATCCATCCAAGGAAGGTTCTAGTGTGTTATGAAAGTGTGTTCATGTGGATCTTGAAGGATGACAATCACTTGCTCAGCCTTTTCTGTTATTAAAAAAACTTAACTTGTATTCAGGTATAGAGGATTTATGTGACATAAAATAAAACACAGTCAATGAAAATACTTCAGTTTAGAGATTTGCAACTAGTCAAACAATAAAAAGGATTTGGAGGCCAGCTTAGACAACAAATGTAACACATATATAAGTAGAATGTTTAGAGCTGCAACAAATGATTAT
Organism: Lates calcarifer; assembly: GCF_001640805.2. Taxonomy (NCBI): domain Eukaryota; kingdom Metazoa; phylum Chordata; class Actinopteri; family Centropomidae; genus Lates; species Lates calcarifer. Next base: position 18,034,623 of record NC_066845.1, read on the forward strand.
ATTCATTACTGATATAGATTATTTTCCTGATTAATTGATTTATTGCAATAGCGAAAAATTCCCTGGGAAATAGTTTTCCTGTTTGAACTAATACTATATGCTTTATTACTATCTAAAGTCGTGATTTAAGTCAGATAATCTGACAGTTTGTTTAGATGAGTTTGAATCTGAGCACACATTTGATTTTGCTTTTAGTCACCTGCAGTTTTCAAAGGCAGTGGTACAGATACATTTCAGTCAGTGCAAAAACAATAACATTATCTATACCTGGCCTTATTAGACACCAGGAATAAAAGAGATGCATCTGCATCTATGTTTTCTTAATTTCAGCTAGCAGCACTGGTATTTTTTTTTTTTTTTAGGGCTGTGAGATAAATGCATGATGGTCCTGAAGAGTCTTTTTTGAGTGCTGTCAGTTGTCTGTTTTGAGTTATCACTCTACAGACTGAACGTATTAGCACTATAAAACCTCAGTATAAGAGCCTCTTTATTTTCAGGTACCATGACTTGTGAGGAGTGGCTGAAATGTGCACAGTACAACATAACTGACACATATTAATTGACACATAGCAGCACGTGGGTAGCTTGTTGTAGGCATATATATCCATTTCCTGCTTGTCGTCCCGGGCCGTCTTCCATCTTCCTGTCTCAGTGTTTTCATTGTGGTGAATGACAGGATGTAATTATGCTGTGATTAAGATGCTGTCTCCGAGCCTGCGATGGATTAGGAGCTGCACTGTTAGAAGGTTCCCCCGGTAATTATCGACTGCTGACTTGTCCCCCCATTTTGCCTCTCATAACCCCTTTCTGGTTCTTCGACTGCCTGATGAATATGTGTTATTAAACAATGTTAACAAAAGACATTTCATTTGAGCAGTTTGAGAAAAATAAATTATTTGGAGACAACTTCATAGTAATCATATTTGTTATTCAGCCGAGGTATTTTCCAGCCCTGTGATTTTGGTTAATATATAATGGCGAACTTGGCCACAGAAGCTCTGAATGAATGACTAGCAGGCGAGGGCTGTGAAGGATTTACAATAAAAATAATGAAACCTAAATAGAGAGGGCACTCTTTAAGTGGCTCATTAAGTAATGGCTGTTTTTCTTTTCAGCCATGTCCTTCACTGACAGAGCGCAAAGAGAGAGCTCTGAAAGCCTGGCTTACCTCAGCCTTCACATCACTTGAATCCCTTTTCAACATTTTGTTTGCATGCCAGGGTAGGTCATTTTTTCCAGCCTTGCAGACTCAGCACGAAGGTCTGTTGACTGGTCTTACTGAGTAGTGTGCATGTGGGGGAAAGTATTAATAGTAATTTCAACAATGCTCTGCTGCAAACCAAGGTGAACACTTTACAATAAAGTGGTTTGCTTGGCCATGTTACTAAACTGCTGTGACAGTGAATCCTTGAGAAAATAAAATGTCCTTTCACTAGAGCCTCCCTGCACCCAATTGTTTCCTTAAAATCAGGGGTAGAATCAATGCTATCAGCGGGCATCTCATTTTAGGTGTATCAACATTTATTTTGTGAACTACAAAATGACTTGTTGATACACCTGTTTCCTAGTAAATGTGCGTTACAAGCCAGTATCTGTACGCTCTACCCGATATATCATTTAGGCAGTGAAATACCACTTTGTATCGTTTCGATGATTGCAGGTGTCTGCTGTTCTTGACAACAGTGTGTCAGAGAATCTGGCGGTCAAGAATTGGGCAGCAGCTGTTGTTGACTATAACTCTGCTATACTTTGTTTATTACATGATTTTTTTTACATTTTTGTACTCATTATCTTATGATATTCAGAGTTAAGCAGCAGCTTGTTCCATTAGCCTGTGAAACGATAACTTTAGCTAATGTTAGCTAAACAGCTCAAGGGGAGACTGAACAAACTGAATTAATTCTTTTGACTTCAGTTTCAACTGTCAGACCTTATTTACCAGATGTCTGTCATTATTACCATGAGTGGGAAAACTACTGAGCAGTCATCTATAAAGATAATGACACTTTTCAATGTCATGCCATGCCAAAGGAATTTCTGATATCTCAGTGTAGTTAATATCGTTAAATGTGAACTACAGTATATTTGTCTGGTTTTTAGGACACAGATGAGCTTTGTATAACATGTAATTGAAAACCACATAAGTTGTATATCTATATACAATGTCTGATATCAATTCTTGTATTATTGTGATATTATTTTTTAGCCCTTGCCAGATGTACTATCCCCAAAGTAATGTTTATGCTTGGATAAGGCAGTGACTCCCTAGAAACACTGTTGACTGTTGTTGTGTAGCACAGATTTGCCCTCAAATGTAAAGTGCTTTATAAATAAAATGAATTATTATTATCTATTTGACTCTCTTCAGGACAACCCTGACTCAAACACTGGATATATATGTCGGTTTAATTGCTGGAAGTCATTTAGTGAAGTCAGATCTCAGTGTATTTTTATTTCAGGTAGAATAAAATATAAGGCTTTCAGAACTGAATAACATGAAAAAAAAAAAAAAAAAAAAAAAAAAAATATATATATATATATATATATATATATATATATATATATATATATATATATATATATAAAATCAAAACGACACGATTTATAAAACCTCTAGAACTAAGACTAAAATAAAATATTTAGCTGTATTCAAGCCTAGGCCTGGTAATGGTAATACTTTTACAGGGGATGATTCTGCAATGTGGTAATGCTGACACAAATCAAAAGTCATCAAAACACAGCAGATTACAAATCAGCCTCCAGTCCTTGTGGTCATGTTTTTAAGGAGGGTCTCGGTTTCAAATGCATGACTCACGCAGTCCTGACATTGCTGCATGTTTTCTTAATAGATCGCTCTTGGTGTGAAAGCAATTAGCGTTAACAGTTGTCAACATGCTCTTCTGCTACCGACACTTGCTACCAACACCAGCTCTGAGGGGAATAGTCTTTATAGGCCAAGTGATGCTGACAATAATTGCTCAGTGCTCAGCTCCCCGTGTGAAATAAGATACAGTGATATGTTAGTCTCTGGTTTATTACAGCTCACTGTTTGTTGGTATGTTGATTGTATTCGTAGTATTTAGCCTTTTCTACGTGTCTGTGTGTTTATGTGTGGGTGTGGGCAAAGCCAAATAAGGACCGTTGCTTCAGTGTTTTGTGTGATAGCTTTGGCAGCCATATAACAAGCCGTGGCCAAGATAATAGAGCTTAGATAAGAGGGTGGTTATGCAATGTGGAATTTCTCTCTTTCCCATTGCCACTTCTGCTCCATTCACTGTCTGGATGATATTTGCCTGACAACTCAGGGCACAGCTGCCACACTCAGTTTTCCTGTTGAAATGAAACACCTTGTCGCTCAACTCATGGAATCTGAATCACTGTTTATCAGGAGGAGTGTATGAGGAGGAGTTTGTCACTGCTGACATACTGTAGGTATGACAGTGTATCAGGGTGATTATGACCCTATCTCTCAAATGTTTCTATGAGCTAGTCATTGTTTGTCTTATCTTGTCATTGCTAGCCATGTCTTTGTCAAGTCTGTCTAAAATTTGAAAGAAGATTCTTTGATAAAAGAACAACAACAAGAAGTAAGTCACTGAACTAACAAAAACACTTAAGCACATCTCTGATTCACACCTCTAACATCTTCTGTACAGCAAAGATGGCTGAGGTTTGTGATTATTGTGTTTTTTAACTGTGCACCATGTCAAACTGGCAGACAGAGCATTGTTTCTCAGACACAAGGAGGAAATAATCAAAACTTGTGGCCATAAGGTGAACCTGTATAACTATCCAGGAGAGTCCTCTATGTTGTTACACTTAAGATGTTGTTAAGAGAAACATTAGAAATGGGAATATAAACACACATACAAACTGCCAGGGTGACAATAACACAGGAAGACACAGTTTGGCTAACTCATATTATCTGTGGCTGGTCTTGGAAATACATTTTTGTGGAGAATGAGGACTGTGGATTTAATCCCCCATCCCTTCTAGTGTAGTCTTTCTACACATAACACATGGATATGGAGAGAGGGAATAATTACAGCAGCCCATACTCTTTTTTTTTTTACTTTTACTGATTTAAGATATTAGTATATAAACCTACTGTTTTATTATTATCACTATTATTTTTATAGTAGCATTAGCTGTAGATGCAGTTGTCTCAGTGGCATGATTTCACCCTAGGTTTCAGTGGAGAATATCTGGTGGTTTACATGCTGTTTTCGAGGCTTTTTGACCCTGCCAAGATGAAAATATAGAGGAAACACTAAACCCCTCTGGATTCTTTATTATGTATTTACTCTGCATGAAACATTTTAACTTAGTATGAGTATTATACTTAAAATAAGGACCTTTACTCAAACCTTTGCTCAGGAAGCAAATTTTACACATCAGTCTACCTACAGTTTGTATTGTTCTGTACGAGATATCAGTTTTTAACAGGCTTGACCTGTTGCCAACTCTGACTCTCCAAGTTTTATGAATCCTCCAAACGTCTATGAAAGTCAGTGCTGCAGACTTGTGCTCAGCCGAGCGAAGAGGGAGAATGTGTTTGAAATATAATGGGATATATAATAAGGCATATGTAACATTGCCACTGCAGTAAAACCTGCAAGGGCAAGACAAGCTCTGTCACCCACAGTGAGAACTGGCTGACAGATCTGCCAAAGGAAAGTTTCATCAGAGTTTGTCTCCTCTACTCTCTGCCCCTGTCGATCTCCTCACTCTGACTGCTTTCCTATCTCCTTATATACTGTACAGACAGCATGTTCATCTACTTCCTTTTTCTCTGTTTAATCTGCAGGTTGTTTACCCATAGATCAAAGGCAGTAAAAATGCATCTGCTCCCCTTTTGCAAACAGGCCACACAGCTCATTTCAGAGAGGCCACTTTGTCAGTGCGTCTGAAACGAGGACACGCACCTTAGAGCCAGCAGGGCTTTACCCAAGGCGTGGAATGAGATCAAAATTACACACACACACAAACACACACACTTGGAGCCTGAGCACAAGGCCAGTTGTTGAGTCAATAAAGAAAACAGGCAGCGTGTGAGAGTGAGGGAACATAAACAGAACTCTGCCAAGCTACTGTTTGCATTCCACATCTCTGGGCTTCGTAGCAGAGCAGCTGCTTTAGCCCTGTGTATTTCAAATACCATGCTATTCATAGCCACACTGATATTATGATTTGTAGGTACGGCCTTAAATAAAAAAAAAAGGATGAATACAACCTAGTCACTGTCATGATGCAGATCGTTTGATTCCATATTGTGTGGTCTATTCAACTTATACTGGGAAACTCTCTGAAGAGAAACTTAGTAGTAGAAATCCAATATATTGAATATTGATACAGAGTATTGGCAGTGAGCAGTTTAAAGCAAAATGCTTTTATCACTTTTGCTTAATATTACAGTATGTTTTCATTTGGATGAGCAGACAAAGCATACAGTAGATGTAATCATTTAAACAATGGCAAGGAGTCAGTCTTTTTTAGAACTGATACAGTTTGTGATTTTTATTGACGGAGGCACTTGAATGGTTGCTTTTCTGGGTTGGTGTCTGCAGTGAATAAAAGCACATTTCAGTGTTATATGAAACTTGTTTTCTGGTTTTGTGAATAAAGACAGACCACACTTAACTTAATTTCCATAGTATAATTTCTCATTATTCAACTGAAAGGATCTGGCTCAAGGATATTTCAGCATGACAGATGCTTGCCAGCGCTGTGCGAGGAGCCAGGTCTGAGTATCAGCCAGGTTCATAGAGAGAAGCTTGGTCGGTAGTTGACCCTGATACCTAATCCTCACTAAAGGTCTACATATTATTTTTGGGAGTTTCACTCATTCATCAGCTTACACAGTACCTGGCATGAAAATCATCTTTGGTCTCTGATGTATTTTTGTGGCCAGTGTGTGTTAATCATCATGGCTTCATATCATCTGCAAACAAAATATCAAACTAGTCACAGTCATTTGTGTAAACTGCTAAAATACTACATAAAACTTAACCTGGCTTATTATTTCTTGTGAGTTCTCATACTTTTTGAAATATTCTGTTACTGAATACCCTGTATAATATGGTAGTAAGTGTCTGTGTGCCTTCAATATTAATTAGCCTTTTAGTCTCAGAGTTGTTACAAGTGTTCATTTTGTTTCTTGTAAATTGATGCTGGTTATCTGCATTCTGCATGGCAAAAGCACCAGTCAGAGCTACTCAATCAATGAGAGACACTGAGATGATGTTGATGTAATTTGAAGAAGTTAAAAAACAAACAAACAAACAAAACAAAACAAACAGTAGAAGTTCCATTTGGAGACTTATTGCTTTAAAAGGGGAATTTCTGATCAACAGTTTTTTGAAATAAATTTGCACCAATTTTCCCAGCTTTTGGCTTGGTTATCAGACATTTCAGTTATTGCTTTGAAGTGATGTCTCAATATGAGATACTACAATTTAAGTTTCAATTTAATTTATCCCAGCTAAGACACCATCTTCCATCTCTCACTATACTAGGGTTATCTGTGGTTACAGGCTACAGCACAGCAGATGTAACTCTTGAGAACTGTTATTGTAGCAAATGAGTCTTTTATATAACAGTATAATTAGTCATTAACTTGTCAATCAACTGAAGTCATTATCAAAACGGATACACCCACAGTTATTACTACAGGCTATTACAACAGATGAAATTTGAAAAATCTATATGCAAGTAAATAATTGTTTTGTTTTTTTTTTCAAGAATTGCAAATATTAAATAGAAAGTATGAAGTAACTCAGCAGTGTGGGTGTTAAAGGCCTTAGCACTGAAGCAAAATAAGTATGATACCATTTATCGAGGCAGAGCCACACTTAAAATTTCTACTTCAAAGGTCACAGCGGGTAGGCAGGACAAGCTGCATTGCCTATCTGTAGCTACGTGGGAGGCGAGCATCCATCGGTTCCCCCCGACACTGAGTCAAATGAGATCACAACACTTTACAGACACTTTTGTTATCAGCTATTAATGAGACACATTGTGGGAATGAATACCTCCCCTCTCTTCCAGTCGGCCCTCCCCAAGGCTCGTCATCAGTTCTCCAAATGTGCCACCGGTGTGAAGTGAGCACTGAGCGCACAGACAAATAGAGAGAGACACAATGAGGGAAGTAAAGAGTTGGAAAGCGATGGTGTAGCAGAAAGAAAGAGAGAGTACAGGGGGTAGTATTCCAGCTTCCTGCTTAATTGCTTCCTGGCAGCAGAGGTAAGCTTGTTCTCAGTACATAAATCCTCCTATTTTCATTTATCTGCTCCAGGTGTTGATGAAACAATTCCCCCACTGGATAATCATATTTCCCCTTCCCGCCTGCCAAGACGCTGAGAAGGAGATGGAGGCAACCCCCTCCTACTCCTACCTATCACACACACACCACTAGCTCTCTGGGTGTGTGTGAATGGCTCTCCTTGGCGTTTTAATTTGCACAATAATGCAAGAGGTGGAAAACGGTTACACACAGTGACAGGCTACACCAAGGGGGTGGTGGCTTCATGTGTGCGAGTATGTGGTATGTGTGGTTTTTAAAAACAATTTATGTGTTTGTCGTGGGTGGTGCTGTCCAGAATTGAGCAACCAGTTACTTTGTCAAACACTGAAATCAGTCACCTCTCAGTTAGTCTGCCAGCTAGTCAGTAAATGTGTCAGACTGTCTATCACAGAATGATTAAGTCATTCACCCATTCAGTCACTGAGTAACTGTCACATTGTCACATTCAACATCATCATGTTCCCTATTGTAGAAAATGATAGAAAGTCTACTCAAAATGAAAATTATAAAAAGTTTTGTGTGACTTGTTTTCATAATGAAACCTGCTCAAATAATACTTAAGAATGAAATGTGTGAAAGTGTTTTGAACATCAAATTCTTGATTTGTGCGTTGTCGCCCTCTCTACTCATTAGTCTTTTCTTCCCTCTGTTGACTGCCATATAACAATGTTTTACGACTAGCAGAACAAGCTTTTATTTCTAGTAGCTGCCAGTCATTTGGTAGCCTGTGGCATTGCCTTTATCAGTTCTGAAGCCATTAAATGTAACTGAGGGTCACATACCTCTGGAGGCCTCTCCAAGCTTCTATAGCTGCAGGCAGGAATGTTAAAACCAAGGGCAGGCTTGGTGGTGTCTGTGCTGCTGCTGAATAGAGATATACTGCTGTGGATTCACAGAAACGTACAGTATGCTGCCCTGCAGTGCATTATTTGTGATAAAAGGCATTCACATACATTGCATTGGAACATATTGGTGTACCCTCATATCGTGTTATGATTTAAAGGGTAGCAAGACCATTAGAGGTTTATCTCAGATTGTCAATAGGCAGATCAAAGTGCAGTCTGCCAAACTGCCAAAGCCAGGAGGGATTCAGTGTCTTGCCCAAGAGCACTTCAGCAACCTACTTGACATCATGACTTACCCTGAACTGTCATTAACCAGTCCAGTCTTTCTTATTGGCCTTGGAACCAGATCCATGACAGGAGTCTACAGCAGACAAAAGAGGCAAAGTGAGCTTATGTGTGTTTTTTGGCCCCTTCGGCAAAACAGCAGGCATTGTTTGCAGTGGAAGGCACAATGGTGTTTCTGTTCAAAACCAGCACAAGTGAAAGCTTGTCAGAGCTGAGGAAAGTGAGGGTGAAAAGACCGAGGGGGAGAGAGAAGCACGTGCTCACAAAAGCAACCTGTTAGAGTGCTGGCTTTGGTTACTTCACCTGCAAGGCACTGCTCTCAAATTAACAGTGTGGAGTCTGGCCAGTTTTCATTGCAAGATTTCTGTCTCCTTGTTTCCTGTTAATTTTTTTCTTCTTTGTCATCTTTTCTCATACTTTAAATCTATCCTCAGTATTTTTAAAAGAAAAAAGAACACTGATATCTATATTTTGCTAATAATAATGCTAAAAAGACTGTTGGACTTTATATTGTTATGTATTGACCTCTTACTAAAAATTGTATCTGCTTCACTACTTAATGCACCAGCTGTCTGAAGGAAGCCCTTAATCTAATCAGATCCTAATTTGGCACTTCAACAGATTCCACATAACTGTGCATTAAGCATGCCTCCTTTCCTTTCTGTCCAGTGCGCTCTTTGAAGTTAGAAGGCCAAGTGCTGATGGTGCCCTGTTACTGTTGGACTTTTTCATCTGTTTTTCTTACTGGTGGAGACTTTCACAGCCCATGTAACATATTTTTGTTGTTTTTTTGTTTTGTTTTTTTTCCCCCAAAAGTTGGCACATGAACAGTAGTCAGTCAAAGAAATTTAGGCAAATGTTTTGAGTATCATACAGTTCCTCAAGCGCTGCCATTAGTGAAAACTTCAGCTCAGCTCTGTTCCTGAACTTGTGTGTATGAACAAATCAAGCCGCTCATGTCTAACAAAGATACAGCTGTTTCACAGCACCAGCATACAACTGTCCAACCTGTTGGGAAAGAACACAGACCACTGCTACTGGTTGCACCCAGTCTGCATCTGTTTTGTTCAGCCTCAGTCACCAGCCACAGTAATAGTGTTGTTATGACTGGAAGCTATAATTCACCTGCTTGAAATGCAGTAGTATATATAGTATTAAACACTTAATATATTATGACAAAGGTGGAGTGGAAAAGGGAAAATCCCACCTGAAACGAAGTTCAAATTCAAAGTGCCCTGCTCTCATTTATGAGATGTGACCTCCTAATATGTTGGAAATGGAAATATTGACTTGATTCAGGTTACACAGTACTGACAGATACAACTTTTTTTTTTTTTGCTGCTGTGTCATATCTTCACAGAATTGAATCTATTTTGTCTCTGTAAATCACAGAGTTTAGATACAATAGATTCACCCCTCTTTCCCAAATTAAATTCAGTTGTCAGGTATCACTGCTACGACTGAAGCCCCTTCAGTATTAGTATTATTTCTACTCTTTCTTGTATGATGTAACACAAATGTCAGCAGAGGCTGCTGGATGTTAGTAAGTGAAACAAAATAAACAACTTGCAATGCTTTGTCTCTGGAGATTCCTGCAGCAGACTGAGGCTGTTTTAACTGCTGTTCGAAGGCTTCTTACCACATGCATTGTATATACATGGCTTAAAGTCACAGTCCTCCATTTACTGTATTTTTTACCTGACTTCTGCTAATTCACTAGATAGGTAGAGTCCTTTTGGCTTTGGCTTCCAATTTCATCATGAGCACATTGGCCAAATACTGTAGTAACAAGTACAACCTTAATGCTTTAACAGTGATTAAATCACATATTTGATGGCAAAGTCCTACCTAAACTTAATATCTCTTGTAGTCCATGACATTCACCCCTCAAGTGAGTATGCATTCTGTTCAAATAAGTGAACAGTAAATACCTTAGTATCACACTAGGTTGATAAATCTGATGTCATGTTAAATGATTTCTGCTCTTATAGTTGTACAGGCATCCAAAGCTGCCTCATTCAGTTTCACTTCCAGTTGGTATGAGACATCAGGCAGGAATTTAGCATGGCATCACAGTGCTTTTAACAAAGAAATATATGTTTCAAGAACTTTGGTAGCTATGATTGCAATTGCAATGATTTTAGTTTAGTTTTAGTGGATTAATTGTGAGAATTCTCCAAATCTGGACAGGAACAAGTCAAGGCTGTTATGTGCAGACTTTCCTGCGGTGGAAATGCTGCCTGGTTTCTTTAGTGCTTGTGTTTGTGGTGGGTTTGAGAGGCAGCCCGTCAGAGTTAATCAGCCTACAACGAGCGGCTAAAAGCAGACATCCGAACTGCAGAGTGGTTCACACACATACACAGACAAAGGCAAGCAGACAAACATGCAGCCTCTCACGTACATGTTGATGCTCATGTACTGCATGTATAAAGGGAGAAAAAAGGAGTTGTGAACAGATTTTTCTTCCGCTGGCAAGTCATTAATGGAGGTTTGGTTAATGGTGACTCTGACTGAACCTGCAAAGATACAATGCTATGCCGCAGTCCTTGAGCTAGAGCTTCAATGGGATTGGATGCCTGAAGACATTTATTCAAACAAGATGAACTGTTGGTCCCCCCTGCTTCCCCTCTCTGAGTTCCTCTTTGTAGTGTACTGTTGCTACAGGAGGAAAAAAAGAGAGAGAAAAGTCTCTTTCCTGTCTGGCTCAAATTACTTACACTACCTACTAGGATGAACTATATTTGATTCTAGTGCAAGCTAGAATAAAGCTTTCTAGTAAAGCTTTGGTGAAAGGAAGGACACGCTAATCGATAAATCACTTCTAATTAATTTATCTCCCTCAGCAAAATCAAGCAGTGGGGTTGGTGGGAAATGTGGTCTATTACTAACAATACAACTGACATTAGATTGACATTGGATATGACCACTGAGCAAGTAAATTAAGCTTATTGCACTGTCATGTTCTTTTTAGCCTTGGCTGGTCTGTTGCACGGTCCACCACCTTAATATAAAATATCACTTTTATTTATAACTGTTGGACAGATTGACATGAAATTTTGGACAGACATTCATGGCCTCAGAGGATGAATCTTTGGTGATCCCCTGACTTTACCTCTAGCACCACCAGCATGTGGATATTTGGCACTTGTGCCTAAGTACTACCTCAAAGATTTGCTAGCATGGCTGAAGTCTCTTAATCTTGTTGCTTTCATTGCTCAGGATACCAGCATATGCTAAATGTCTAAAATGTAAAATGTGAAGCAAGAATGAGGTAAGGAGCGTGGACATGTGCAACACAGTGGCATTCATGACCTTCATTAATCACACATTCACCTGAAATTGGCGAGGCGGCACACTTTAAGTGGTTTTAAATCAGCTGTAGCCTCAGAGCAGGGCAGCTACATAATTTTCCCCATCAGCTCTGAGTGGTGAGTCTGTTGATAGTTTGTACAGACCAATAGAAAGCTCTGACCTCAGGTCTACTGTGTTTGTATATGTATATCTGTATGTGTATGTAATGGACCCTCTCCATCAAATCACCCTCAGCTCCAGAGAAACAACCGTTCCTCACTCCCCCCTTCTGAGATGTCTCCTTGTGTTGCTGTTAATCAGCCTCTAATTAGCATGCAGGCCAGGCAGGAGAACACTGGCATTAGCCCACACTCTTAGGGCCATAACAGTGGATTACACCCATATAGAAACACCAGCAGAGGAGATATGGTGAACCAATGTAATATGCAGATGTAGAAGCAGTAATAATGAAAACAATAATGAGACACATCATAATAATTCCTAGGAGTCACTCTGTGAACAACCAAACCTCTGCCAAGCCTGAATAATTATGGTGTGTTTGTTTATTATTTGTCATCTGGGTATGAGTGTCCAACAGTATATAAACATAAATTCCATGCTGTTTAGCAGAGGACGAACCTAAAAGAACCATGGACTATGTAATGGTAAAAATCTCAGTAATGCAGTTGGCTGCCACCTTTTGTCACTGTGAATAGTGATACAGCCTCCTAACAGCTTTTACAGTTACTTTGTATTGTAAAGACTTTGGTTTTGATGAGCCTAGTTACAGCTGGTTAATCTCAAATATTTCCAGTAGCGTTCAGAGTGCTGCTGCCAGTGGTTTCAAATGAAGTCCCTAGATGGTTGATAAAGGTGTCAATTTTAGGCTCCCGGCTACTGAATGTAAACATAAGTAATAAATCTTTTCCAACTGAGTGTTGCAATGTTCATATTTATGCCAACCATAACGTCTTCTTCAGGTTACAAGTTAAACCTCTTATATTAATTTAAAAATTGCTCTTAACTACACAAACTGCGTGTGATGTCTGCTTTGCGTGACACAGTATGTAATTTGTTCTCAGATCTTTCTTATAAAATAGATAGTGATCTTTCTTCCTGCATTACAGGTCATCTTATGGGGATGGTGAATATCTATATACTGTATATTTTTATGATTGAATGGTTAATAGGTTTTGAGATGTCTGCTAGACAAATGGTCATCAGAGGTTAGAAAAATATTTGTAGAAAACAAATGATTGCAATTTTTATGTATATAAATTGAGACATTTAAAGATAATAAACACCTGTTATCCACTGCTTCCATCCAGGAAAAAATAAATTAAAAATCAGTTCAGCCTTAGTAATCGTAACAACAATTTGTGTAGTACTTTTCAAAACTGTCACAAAGTGATTTACAAAGAATGAAATGACAAAAGTCCATTAGATTAGCTGAAACTTTAATGATACTTGTGAGGAAATTGGGTCATCACATCAGCAGAGCAAAGGATACAAATAAGAACAGGGAAAATATGAAGTACTGAAGATGTGAGTAGTAGGTTTAACAAATTATCCATGTGCTCCACTAGCTCTTGTTATTTAAAGGTTTCTGTGGTGTGATAGCTGGAAGATGTGATGTGGTAAAAGGCCATATTGCTTTATGCTGGTACTGTGATTGCCTCCTCAGATATGTGGGAGATGAAGAGCAGCGTTGATAGCACAACAGCCTGGTGTAAATCTTTATTATCCCTGAAGGGCAATTTGCTTTATGGCAACCAGTCATTAACACACAGCAGAAATGTAACAGGTACACTACACCTCATCACATATACCCGGGAGCCAGTATGTGTTGCTTCAAATGTGTGGAGAACAGTCACTTTAGTGGTATCTGTTAAGAGCTGTGGGAATGTAGTGTGGTGGTGTCATTATGGAAACTTCATATTCATATGCTACAGCTTACTCATACAGAACTGATGATATGATTAGATTTTGGAGACTTCTGCTGCACACGTCTTCATTTATTTTTAAAAAGTGATTATCTTGAAACTAGTAAAGATACAGAGTTCCTGTTAGATTATTATTGTGTTATGTGAAGAATGTTGAATTTAAATTTCAGACTTAAAGGACACTTCTTGTAACCATGAAGTTGCTCAAAAAATCAAAATTGTTTTCTAGAGTTTTGACTAATGCCATTATACCAGACATCACAAACAAATTGCATAAGTTGCCTTAAAGTGGGACTGTGTAACTTTCATATAGAGACAGCTGTGGCCAAAAGTAACTATTATCTATTATCTAGAATAGAATGTGGTATAAAAGTAGCACTTGTGGAGAACAGTCATAAAGTCAACAGTCTGACTCAGTAATGTTAGTTACACAGAAATGTCAGTGTAAAGTTTGATAACATAAGCTAACATTAGCATCATAAGCTACTGCTCATACCAGACCAATTAAGGCTGTAGCAGCATATTGACTTGAGCAAGGGTTTTATTGCTCATGAATTCAACTGATACTTTATTTACTCACATGAAATGAATGAAGATGAAAATCCTGTTTAACCCTTTAACATCCAATTCTCCCCATTTAATTCCCATTCAGTAATGGTTAAAGTTGGAAAATTCATATTATTATACACTGTCTGTAAAATATAATATATTTCCTCCTTATTGAAGATATGTGATGTCTGGACTGACTGAAGTACTGTATATTCAAACCCAAAACTTGGGTTTGGATGTTTTTAATGGCTGCAACATTCCATCAGTTGAAAAAAATGAGATACCTTGTGTTTATTTTATCCACACTAAGATTTTGTCAGATGTATTTGGAATGTTCAAACATTTTGAGATCTTCACAAGAACATAAAATAAGTTGTGGGTTTAATACAATATTGGGCTGTACATTGTGAGTTTGACTGACTAACAATCTGGTACAGTGGGTTCAAGGGGTTTTATAAGTTTTTTATTGTGCCTTTAAAAATGCCATGGTGTAAATTCGACAGAAAGCCGCAAATGTTACGTTTGTCCAGTCTGCTGTCACTGACTCCTCACAACAAGCAACTCTCAAGTTGCTTTGTAGCAGTGGTGGTTCAGGCTTCAATTTTATGTTAAGTTGTGGCTTTACTGCACTTTGTCATTTGAATATCTTAAGATAATAGCATCATCTCATTATTTCACTTCTTTTGTGCTTTGTGAGTGGGGCTGCACCAGCTTTTATGGTGTCATTGTTGTTGGTGTTGCTTTTGTTTCCCACAGTTTGATGCACTGTTGGTAGTGAGCAGAACTATTTTTGGAGGAAGAGCTCATCTGGCTGGGAATCAGTTTCCAGACCCATGCTGGTGATGTGGGTTTGTGGTTTTAGTGGTGGGACTGGAGACTGGCTTGTGTCTGTCTGGTTGACTGACAACACTCTAAAAAGTGCAGGGTTCGAAATGATCTGGGTCAACATGATACAATACACAGCATGCTTCATTGCGTTGATGCCTGTTAAATCACTCAGGATAAAAAGCCATAAAAATAACAGGAAATATCTATCAGGATTATATTGAAGTAATTCCAAAATATGGTGTACTGTTTCAATATCACATCTATCCAGTTTGTGCTCTGTAGACTGCAGCAGTGTCACCATAAGAAATGTCTTTTTGTCAAACACATTTTAGGTATGTTTTCAACCGAGACGATGGTGACAACTACTGGGATTTGGCCTTTTGGCCTAACTTTACATTGCATTGATCAAGCCTTGTAAATTCAAAATCGGATTTGAAACACTAACACAAAGTAACAAAAACAGCTGGCAGCTTAGAATGACCCTACTACATCTTTTATACTCCTTCTTTCCATAAGATTCTTCATATCCTTCAGCTGCTTGTACTTGATAAGTAGCAGATGATATTCTAATCAATCACTGCTGTGTGTGTCTGACCCACTTTTTCCAGCCCTGTTTTCATGTACTATTTTGCAGGTTATGTATCAATGCAAAGATGGAAGTTTGAATAGCAGAGTTTGACTCTCAGCTTCCATTATTATCTACTTCAACAGACAAGAAAGGAGTTTTTTTTTTGTTGTTTTTTTTCGGTTATCCAGCGCTCAGAACCTCAATACTTTTGATGTTTTTGGTGCTCTGAAATGTGTGTGTGTAGAACTGAGAAACTGTTTGAAACTGTCAAGTACTGAAATTCTATCATTATTTTAATATTGTACTGTTATTGTATCAACACTACTATTTACTATGATTTTACAATACCCAGTCTGGTTTTTGAAAGTAATATTCAGGGAATAAAACAGCTTAAAACAGATAGAGAAATTCACAGAGATTTAGTAGTTATCCCTCTGTGGATGGAAAAGTGCACCCACTGAACACTATGAAATCATTTAGCCAAATATCTGAGATCCCAAAAGGATCAAACTGTTGCCTTTTATTTGTGCATCCGTTAGCAAATCACATAAGTCCAGTCCTCACTGAAATTATTAGAAATCCTTAATCATCCCCAGAGAATCTGTTTCCAAATGCAGGAAGAAATGCTTTCCAAGTTCCACCCAAAGTTATCCTCTCTCACTGGTGTACGACACAAATATTTTCATATAAATCTCCTATCTGCTGAAAGGAGCCTCCAGCTGCTGCCAGCTACTCTGTTTTAAATCTTAACAAGATGTTTCATTCTCTCTCCCTCTCTCTCCTTTGCCACTTTCTCCCTCTTCCTCCTCTTACATGCCCCCCCCCCATCTTGCATTCTTCCCCCAAGCGTCCTTGTCAGCGTCAGAGTCAGCTGATGCTATGGAGAAAAGAGGCGAGGTCAATAGTTTGTCTCCTTGCCTTATAAATAATGTGAGTCAGAGGCTAACAGAATGAGTTTGGATGGCATCAGCAGGGATAAAATGGCTGGAATATTTTCTTAACCACCTCCAACACCCCCCGACTCCCCAGCTTGACTTGTTTAATCTAGGTGACAAATACTTGTCTGACCTTGCTGCTGTGTTTCTTTTCTGTTTGTTGTTGTTTACAGGAGTTTTTCTCAGTTTTTTTCCTGCGTCACTGCTGGCGCTTTAGCTGAGCAAGGAAGTGTTTTCTTGTCAAAGAGCCATGTAATCGCATTACCCTCCACATGTGTTTTGGTTTAGAAAGTCAAAGTGTGTATGTGCATGTGCTGTGTGGGCTGCTGCGGGGATTGGTATTGTGGGATTTCACACACTCACAGACACAGCAATGCACTTTATTCTTACGTGCGTTTAGGAGCAGTTAGAGTAGGTATGCTTACCTGTTGACATTTTGTGCATACACGCATGAACATGCCTGCAAGTGTTTGTGTTTACTGATGCCATGGGGTGCACACGCTCCATTGGGATTTGAGCGTTACAGTCCACTGCTAGCTGTTGCAGGACCCAGGACCCAGGAGAGTTTGACTGTGCTGTAATTGAGCAGTTCGTGAAGGGGAATGGTGGGGGATAGGGGGCTGGATATTTCCTGTGTTGCCCCTGCTTCTCGGGGTGAACACCAGTGTCAAGCGTTGGGTTACAGCTCAGTGTGGCGGCTGTGAATGTAGCACTGCACTTTCATCAGCAGCAGTGATTCCTTCCTTTGAGAGCTTGCATTTAAACAGTCAGGCAGCAAATAGCTGTGCATGCATACACACATGCTTGCTGTCAACAGTGTACCTGTGCACACATCATTTATGTGGGGCAGCTAAATTATGAATGAATAATTGATTTTGTCCTAAGCTGACCCCAAGGATGCATGTCAAAGTACGAGTGGGTGAGAGTGGGTGGATGTGAAAAATGTTTTGGGCATATGAATGACTACGAGGAAATACACTGATATGCTGAACTCTGTGGCTAACAAATCTGTTTCTGTTTCGCTTCTTTCTCTTTCTTCTTAGCAAAGAGCACCAGAGTACAAAACATCCAGGCAAGCAAACAGCTTCTCATTTTGCCACCGTCTGTGGCTTTTACCTGTGAAAATGACAAGCGTCTTCAGTGGCATCAGATCAGGTCACGAATTAGCATTAATTCCATGAGTAACTTGATGACAAGCAAAAACTAAAGGTTAGTGTGCTCTCTGGAAGCTGATGTCTGTAACACCACTGTACACCTGTGAGTGGACTTAATTTGATGGCCATGTAATGTAATTCTCATGTATCCAAAGTGACATCCTCGCAGTGTTTGTTTTCTCCAACAATATTCAAAGCACACATGCGCACAGTACCAATGCAAAACTGTGTTCATATTGAACCTATGAATACATAAACACAAGAATCCCCCCCACCCCCCCACACACACACACACGAAGGAATAAATGTGCAAAAGCATTTACACATGTGCACTCATAAGCATGGGACACAGAAAAAGGCATCAGTGGCAGTCTCATTCAACAACGGTTCTGTTAGGCATATCATTTTCAGCCGCTGAACACCATCTCAGGGAAAGCTGCTTTGCTTTTCTAACGGAAGAGCTCCCAGAGCCGAGCTTGGTGTCTGATTGAACGTCTTTTTTTCCCTCTCTAACATTTTAGCGGCAGGGTTTGAAATGCCACTCCAGCTCCAAATTGACTCTTCTGGGTTCTTCCGCTTTTCCTATCTGTCATTCAGCATTAGGCTGAAGGGAGAAATTCAGAAGCTGTGCTCGCTGCCTGGACCCTGCAAAATAGAATTTGCTTCACTGGAGCAAATTATATGTGTCATTTTCATCTATTCACATCTTACTTAATGAACAGTTTTATTCTTTAAGTAACATAGAGGCCAATGTGGTATTGGTTGACACTATGTCTTTATAGTGTTCAGCAGTGGGAGTAGATTGTGGCCTTTCCTGCCTATTGAGCCTACAGGAACAACCTAAACTAATCACAATCATTGCTACAGTATGGATTACCATTATGATTATGGTAATATATTTTATGTTTGTAGCTGCTGGCTGCTGCCCTGGCTGCACAGTGTGTATCACGTTGCATGATTCACACAGTGCCTCATTTGATTACAGGCGCCAGAGAAGGGGGTCAGAGGCAGATCTGATGACCATGCAGTTCAGGAGGCTGTACAGCGGTTTCCAGGACATCAGACAGAGTCTCTGTTTATGGCTCCGAGCATAATGAATGGTCCAAAGTGTGATTTAAATGGGCTAGCCCTGATCCATCTAATTGCTCCCCACTCAGTGTAATTACAACTTTGTATGCACTTTGCTTGGGACTTCATACTGGCAGCAGCAGGGCTGCTGTTTTAGCATTTTCCTGTTTGTTTGATTTCTCCCTGCTAGGTTAGCAGGGAGACAAATGTATTTCCTTTGCAGTAATCAAACTCTATGGAGTGTAATATTTTCATGTCCTCTTAGTTTACTTGATTGTGTGGCTGAAACCATGCATGTTCGTACAGTCTGTAAACGTGTTATCTAAATATTCTTTTCTTTTCCCTCTTATTGTGCAAACACTGGGCCTCCTGTACCCTTTTTACTTTTTTCTGTCACTCTCACTTGTTTGTGTGATCCCAGTCAGATTGACCAAACTCTCTTAACTGTGCAAAGTGTCTTGTTTCAGCCTCATGAATGCACTTGTTCATGACAAAATACACATTCATTTGATTTCATCATGTCCATAATCTACACCACTAAAAAGGCTAATAAGGCTAATTGTTCTGCTCCATTTACAGGTGTTTAATTCATAAAAATGTTACCCCAAGAGTAAAGAGAAGAACTTCAAGTCCTGCACTCAGAAATCAGCAGATGATAACATACAGTTAGCAATATCAGCAGTATTGTTAGAGGACCTGAAACAATTAGAAAACATTTATACAGCTGCAGCATTGTACTGTGACAGAAGTAAAGAGGAAATGGTTTGACATTACTAAAGCCAAGTGAGCCATTACTTAGATGGTAGGCAGTCAAAGGGAACGTAAGCCGTGGAGAATACATGTAGAATATAAAGTGGGTAATGTTACACTGTCAGGTGCAATAGAGTCTCCCTGGACAGCCACCTGCATAGAGACCCTGAGGCAGCTGATGAGGGAATGAGAGAACTTCCTCAGTGACTACTGGCCTTTATAAGTTGCCATGCAGAGTAAATGGGCAAACCATTTTTATTTGGTTAGTTTTTAATGCTTATTGTAGTTAACTTCTGTGTCATATTTAAACTCCATATTCATTCAGATTAAAGCTCCTAAGTACAGTCCGACCGATACGGGATTTTTTAGGCCAATACTGATGCTGAGAGTTTTAGAGATCTGATGTTGAATATTGTATATCAACTTCTGTTTATTTAATTTGTTTACACCACCCATAAAATAAAAAACACAGCTCTAGTGGACAAACTATAGAATGATGAGCCTGTTTCAAAAAACATCTTTGCCATTTCTGTAGTGATTTATCAGCTGTGAGCTAAAATCAGCCTGACCGATTTATAGGTCGGGCTCTAGTCCTAAGTGAAGTAACTGTTTTTTGTGTCATACAACAGGTCTGGGCCACTCATGTACCCTAAATGTCTGAAAAAAGTGCAAAACGTCCAGCAAAATTTCTCAGTGCCCAAGGTGACATCTTAAATTTGATTAGATTGTCTGACCAACAATCCAGAGCCTGAAGATACTCATTTTACAACTAATCAAAACAGAGAAAAGCAGTAAGTATTCACATATTTTTGCTTGATAAGTAATTTAAGCGATGATCAAAACCGTTGTCAGTGATGATGTTTACATCACTGCAGTTCTGTTCTATTTTGTCAAATGTGGGAATGATCTGTGTAGGAGTTGTATACATCTTTGAAAGCTGGCTCCCTACTGTATATTCATAAGCATATGTCCTTGTGTGTAGAAACTCAGTGACTCTGTGCCTATGTTGTGTGTGTATGTATGTTTATTCAGCTATGGATGAATGCTCCAGCAGGCAGGCCGTGTGTGTATTGTCAGCAGCTTCCCAGGAGACTTGCTCCAGGCAGGCAGAGTGTTAGTAATAGACTGATTTACCTACGTTAGGCTGCGTAACATCCCCGCTGCTCCAGGGAGCTACTACTGCTTGGCTGACTGATTCTGCAGTTGCACGTGCATAAACACACACACATGCACACACGCTAGCACACACACTCCTTAACAAAGCAGGTGTCAAATACAAGTGGCACCTTTGTCAGTTTGTGTCACCCTCTGGAAACTAAGAGACAAGGAAAGCATTTAGCATATTCAAAGCAATGGAGGTGATGTCAAATTGCAAATGAGTTATAAAAAATGGCATGATTAGGATTAATTATTTTACAGCACCACCTGTTTATAGATCACTCACAGCACTTCAGCCGGCTGGTTTTTGCCGCGGAATGAAGATACAGTATATATGTGTTCAAAGTGGGCTTTGAGTAGCTCGCTCTTCCTCCATTCCTCTCTGTGGCAGAGCTGCTTTGCTACATTTGAAGTTCCTGCACTCTGGTTGATGTTTATTCTCAGATTAATCTAAGCCCGGTGGCTTTTGAGATGCCGTCAGATCGTTAGTGACGACTGTGTCATGTATTCACAGCAGGGTGGATGAAACACGTGTCTCAATTTGTCATCGGGAGCCTGCAGCAGCTGCGTCAAAGCAGCCTTTCAAAGACTCTGAATCAATCAGTTCATCTTATCTGATGCCCCTTCACTCAGAAAATAAGAAGGAACTCCACTGATTTTAAAGTTAGATTAAGCTGATCTGTCTCTACTGAAACCTTCTGCTTAATATACTCTGTGTGCACGTCCTATGTAGAACTATTCTCATCCTAATATGAGTTTATTATCCAGTAGATTGGCTGATGGAAACATTAACCCACATTCTGCTCAGTCCTCATTCTAATTATAAAACAGTACAAAAAGAAGTACATCAGTTGCCTCCAGCCATTTGTTGGATCTTATTATGAACTGGCCATTATATGACAATCCTCAAATAAAATATACAGATAAAAAATGATATGTAACAGTTATAAAACAAAAGATGGGTTGGATACTGAAAAGTATAATTCTTCACATTTGAAACACTTAGACACTATTCAGACTATTTTAACAGATAAAACCAGCTCACTGTTAACAGGTCAACAAGTAAAACCAGCCCAGTCAGAATGGATTAACAGTTACTGAACAGTGTGGTAGGTGCGGCCTGTGGTATTTATTCTGCTTTTTTCAAGGCTTATCGTCTGAATGGCAGCTGCTTCACCTATGAACCCTGAAACTGGCAGCATTTCAGTTTTCTCAAACCTCGGGAGATATATTTTTCCTCCAGCTGAAAAGGTTTTCTGTTTGCCAAAGCACGCAGAGCACACAAGTTAAAGTGTGAATGTCAGGACAGCTTCATTTGCCAGCTCCAGTATGAGTAGCCTAGTTGGCAGCTGACCTGGTACAGATAATATGGCTGCACCTAGCAGGCACTAGTAAGTTGCTAATGTTTGGAGGTGGCCCCATGGGGAGATCAGTGTTCCATTTAGCCAACTCAAGTCTCAGTTTCTACAGCTTGAATAGAAATTGAAGTCAGCTTTTAGCAGGAATATCAGAAGTTGGCTGTGTTTGAAGATCATTACAAGGGATTTTGGATTCTGTTTCTAGAGCTGAGGTCACAGCGGCTCATCAAATTTAAGCGGCTGCATTGAGGAGCACACTAGTTCACATACTGTACGTTAGTGTTAGTGCGCTTGCCATATTGGATTTAGTGGCTCCTTAAATGGAAAAAAGATGCAATGGAACTTCTGGAAAAAGTCTGTCTCTTGGACTCAGTGGCTGCTAGACATTTATGTATTTGATTTACTGTTGAAATAGCCATTGTACTTAGTTTAGGATATGTATATGATATCAGTTTTCTTTACATGAGATACATGTCAGTCTGACTATTGCTATAGTTTGATTGATTTTCTGTTGCACCTAGTGTGTAGAGTCATACAGTTCACTCTAGACACATCTGCTCTATAATCTTAATCCACTCACCTTTCCCCCCACTCAACACACTGGGTTCCACCATCATAACACACAAGGACCTGATTAGTGGTGAGGAGGTAGATTTGTGCTGAAGGCTAAGGGTGACTCAGAGGCTGTGAACAAAGCCAAAAAAAAGAGAGGTGAGAGCTACATGTAGGAGGGGATGAGTAACAAGAACACAAAAAGGCCAATAGAAGAGGACAGTGCCATGATGAGGACAGGGATTTGTTCTTTTCTGGAATCTGAAATAACACATTCAGCATTGTGCATGTACTAAGCTAAGTTAAAAAAAAAACAGCTAAATTGTGTTTTACAGCATTGTATATAATGGGTTGCTTGCAAGTTTTTGTCTTTCAACTCTCCTGCAGCTTGTCATTTGAAGGAAAACCAAAAAAGCAGTGCAATAAGCAGTAAATCAGTGTTGATGATGGTAATGTGGAAATACATCAGCTAGATGCATAGCATTATACTTTAAAATACAGTATACCACACAGCCCGAGGAGCAGGGGAGCCAGCAGCCAAGTCCTGATCTGTGTGTGCAGTGTTAGGGAGCCCTGCTGCTCAGCTGCCTGCCCCGCAGCCCAACATCTGCTGAGCGCAGGAAGCATTTGAAGGATAATTAAAAGGACTGGCTTCCAACTCATTTCCCGCCTCCCATGGCTAAGCAGCAACATGCTGCTCGACAACGAGAACTGCAATTATTTTGGGAATTAAGAAGAGAACGCAAATATCAAATGTGAGTAACAAGCGGATGTCTTTGTTTTCTTGTTCCAGTAATAACAGAGGTTTGATTTTTTTTTTCTTTTATTGCTGGTGGGTCTGATTAGTCACCAGCCTATAGAGGCCAGTGTGAAAGCTGTGTTATTTTATATGACAGCAGGAACGCTGCTTCCTTGTTTAGCTCTCTCCAAACATGCATTTGACTCTGACTTGATTTGTGAGCCCAGGCTCAGTGGTCTGTGAAGCCAGCTGAAGCTCAGGAAAGGCAGTAAAGATGTGCATTCTTTACCCCTCACTAGGTCTTTTCAAGGAGATACTCAATAAAGCTTTCCATCAGTTTATAGGGGTTGTTAGCACACGCTGTGAGACAGGGGAGAAGTGAAATATCACATAACCTGTAATGAGCTTTGAGTTGCCTGGATGACAATAATGAGTGGGTGTGAGTATGAAGTGCTGGCTCACACTTAGATGTTAATATAGTCTGGTTCACCAAAGGCTCAAGGCTATGCTTTGTCTTCCAAGCAAACAGTAATAGTAAGAGGAGGCATAAAACTCTGATTTCATTTTTAGAGGCAGGTTATAAAGAGGGACACATATCACTTCCTGCGCAACATTTGAAAGCTGAAGCAGTTTATTGGACTTTGGCCATTTTCTGCAGTCATTCCTGTCAGTACATTCACTCAGTTTTAGGCGATGTTACTTCTTATTTCTCTTTGTCACTAGAGACTTGTTAACTGCTCTCTCTTAAAATTTAAGATCATCTAGTTGTGCTATAACCCACAGTCCAGCTCTGTGAGTGAAGTCTAGCCCAGCCTGCAGCCCTACAGCCTGCCTCCTTTGTGGGACACCAGTCATGTGAATAAGACCCAGAATGGAGAGCCAGCTGTCCTTTTCCTGCCAAGTCATGTGCAAGTCACAAAGCAGCAGTGCCACTTGAAAGAGAAAGTAATAATCAATTTTGCAGAGTTAGCCTCTGAAAGGCTTGTTTTGTTCTCCAGGCCTGACGATTTAGGACCGAGAGGCCAGCAGTGGCGTTTGTCGTTTTAATGGAATACACTGCGCTCTATTGTCCAGAGCCCCACGAAGCCTAGCATAAAAGACAATTTTTGTATTTCTGTATAATCACAGCACATTTGAGAGCCCTAAATTTGCAGTCACATTATGTCTTCAGCTTTTTTGGCATGTCAGTGAAGTAGGTTGTTTACTATCCACTCTTCCAGGTTAAGACAGTAAAGAAGTACCAAATGCACTCTGACAGTCTCACGGAGCATAGATTGTCAGTGGGGCAGCAGAGGGAAACCAAAGCTCTTTTGTTAAGCTGGTATCTGTAAGTATTTATGGCTGCCACAATTGGCTTTTGTTGGCAAACATGGGGGGGAGTCGGGGTGATTTGCACACTGGCTTTAAAGTCTTTTGTCAGAGCCAGGAGAGCATCACTCAAGCGCTGCTGCTACTGGCTGCAGTGAGTAAGACGGGGTTGAACACAGCTTTTCTATTTCCCTGGGACATTGTTTATAGGCTGAGGATAGTGTCTGGGAGTGTAGAGGGACTGCCTTGTGCTGTGTGAGGCTGGTACATAGCAAACAGAGGCATTTGCTTACCTAACCTCCTCCGTATCTGTCTGGCAGTCTGTCTTTAGGTAACATGCTCCGAGGAGAGGTTCTCACTCAGGCACTATTGATGTCTTTTCCAGAGCAGGACTACTTAGCTACAGCCACTGTGTCCAACACAACAGACAAAAAATGACTTCAGTACCACTGCTTGCTGCTCTAATAGCACTGCTGATGTTTATGATGGCTTCCTTAAAGAATACTATCCTAATCAGACCTTACATGACCTCAAATCCAATCAAATCTTTTTTCTGACAGAATAGTTTGTCAAAATTAGCTCAGTGTGTTTGCAACATGCTTTTTTGTCATTAGGGTTATATGTATAGGATATCTGATTTGAAGAAAATACCTAATTGATTGTACATGTGATTGTACCACTTACAATGTTTCCATATGAAAAGAATCACAATAGAGCTTTTGCTTTTTATATTTTGCATTTATTGAAATATTATATGAATGGTTCCCTCAATATTACTCTTCTGCAGGCATGCTAGCAGCTCTCTGAGGCTTGGAGCCAATGCTGACACATGTTAAAGTAACATGTTAAAATGCTAACATTTGCTATTTGGAAAAATGATGATTTTGACCTGATGATGGCGCTACAGGAGAAGGCAGGGGGTCAACTCAGTAATTACAATTCATTCTCCATGGGCCATGAACATGCAACATGCAAATTTAATCTTAATTTGATACTTGTTGAGAGTGGTGGACCAACCATCCCCAAAGCCATGCTGCTAATGTGAATAAAAACATGAATATGATTGCAGCCTTAAAATTAAATTTGGTGTTATATTTATTGATAAGAACTTCATAAGGGGACCAGCTATAGCAATAATGACAAACTGCTTATTCAATGTGACAATGCTGTGATGTCAGACTTCGACACCTAATACTACAGCTCACAGCTCTGCGCTGTAGCCAGCTGCTAACAGCAAACATTAGCCTCAGACAAACAAGACAGACTGCTTCACAGTTTTGAGTCCTGGAGGAGTCGATTCAGAGCTTTGACAGTGATAAGCTTAAAATTATAATAGTAAATAATGTGCGTAATAATAAGTTCAACTGGGCAATTGTGATAAATCTGTCCTTCAGCTGTCTGTCTTTTACACTCAACAACTGCCAAGCCATCGGCTAGCTGCATGTGTGAATAGCAAAAAGACGCAGCATACGTCCTATATTTTCAAAGATAGAATAATTGTCAAAATCATTTTTGTTCAATTGTAAATAGCCCAGACACACAGAGACGGTATAAACTGCAGTCATCACTATTTCACTGACAGACAGGAGCAATAATTAGCTACAGCTGAGTACATTTACCAGTGACACTTGTCATTATAGCAGTCACCAGCTTTAACTTTTACTTGATACAGCTTGATAACACACTATTAATTATCTAAAGCTATATTTTAATTAAAATATTTGAAAGTTCCTTTCTTTCAGATAATGATTTATATTGATATAAAAAAGTTAGTCATTCTGCCCTGGCATAGCCTACTGTTGGAGAAACTGGTTCTAAACAGAAGGACCAAGACTGAAAATGAAATGTCAGAAAACATATTTAAAAATGTCCATCACTGGCCTAGTTTCCAGAACCAAAGTAATGTCATCAAATTTCTTTGTTTATTTTTGTATTTATTTTTTGCCCCAATGTATTTAACCAGGAACCAGCAAATCCTTGGTAAATGACTTGATGTCATCAAAATTGTTGTTGATTAATTTTTTTTAAATGACTGACTAATGACTCTACTCATCTTTTCAGTACCGTTGTGTTGACAGCTTGCTAGAAGCTTGTTAATGGCCTTACCGTGTCCGTGTTGCATGTTTGCTCTTCCCTCTCTGTGTCCACACGCTGACCGTGAAGTGTTCAATGACCCATGACCAATTGCTTCTATTTAATTACTGTGATAGCACATGCAGTGTGTCTTTGGCTTGATAACACAGCGTTCCCCAAGGAGCATGAGCAGGATCACGTAGGTCACTGTCTCATTGTAAGTTGCCCCCCCCCCCTCCACCCACTGGCCCAGACATATGCCCTGCCCCCGGGCCAGCTGGGTTCTGTGAAACCACAACAGACACACATTCACACACATACACACCACCACCTCAAATACCATCCTCCTTGGCTGTGTCATGTATACCCTTCCACTCGTTTCACACTTTCACTCTCCTTGCCTCAAACACTCACAACAGGTTCAATTAACACGTGGCTCGACCTTCTCACCCCACTGCAATCCCCCAGGAGAGAGTTGGGATTGTGCTTGGCTACCTTGGCCCTGAAGATTTCCTCTTAGTGGGATGGAATGAGAATACACTCAGCAGCCCACAATGGCTCCAATCCAGGACGTGCCATGTACAATAAAGCTCGACTCTGCTCAATATGATGGGCTCTGAGGATGCCTCTTCGGAATGTAGTAATTGAGGGGGGGGTGTAGTGGAAAATGTTGCGATTGCGAAGCATGTTTTTTCCTGTAGTGCAGTGCTCCTTTTGAAAAATGGATCTGTTAGCCGAGAACAAATGCTGCCTTGCAAACCTCCACTTGTTTTCAGCTTTTCTGCGAGAGCGAGATATTTTCAAAAGCAATTTAATGAAAGCTTTTGACTTTTTTCACCCTTACCTTCTCTTCCTCTTTGCTCTCCATCATTGGCAGGCTTTTTTTTCATTGAGCAGACTGTTCTGGAGAATGGCAGAGTCTCATTTGACATGTAGGCGGACGTGTTTCCATTGAATCACACACACAGTTCACTTTCACTGAGTTTTTATTTCCACTTGCTTAAACATATTAAGTCTTGCACACAGCAGAGACTACCTACTCCCAGACCTGCTGAACTACCTCTCTGCCTGTGGATTGTCAAAAGCAAGTATCTAAATCTGCAAATATATGGCCCATTCCTTGTGACTCTTCTTGCCGACTGCTGATTTAGTGAAATGCATATTTAATGTCTGGTGTTGAATGAGTTAGCCATCCTTCATCAGGTTCAGAGGCTCAGCTGGTCCTGCTCAGTGATTCTGCTAATCCCCTACCTGCTGAGTTGACCTTTTTTATAAACCAAAGGCAGCTTTACTCAGGCTGGATCTAAATAATATTTTTTACCCTGCTCTTTTTATTTCTACAAACCTCCTTGTTGGGAATAACTCAGTGTGCCCATAAACAGAGTGCAGCGAATTTGTTGTTATGGTGTAAGAGTTCAAAGGAAAAGAACCT
The DNA here is from genome assembly GCF_001640805.2 of Lates calcarifer. NCBI lineage: Eukaryota > Metazoa > Chordata > Actinopteri > Centropomidae > Lates > Lates calcarifer. Next base: position 18,062,762 of record NC_066845.1, read on the forward strand.
GTTACTCTCTCTATATTTGGAGAAACATTTTCAAGGTGCTGATGCTCGGGACAAACAGTTTTTCTTCTTTAAAGGTGCATTCTGTAAATTGTCTGCAACTCTCTTTCTTTTTGGTTTTATCTAGCAGTTAAAAGTTATTTTGGTTTGGTAATCCAAGACAGTGCAGCCATCCTACACTTCAGCCACACACTTAATAGCTTTGGGATGCAAATGCAATACCATGAGTTACTCTGGAGCCCAGGTTCATTTTGGTTAATTTTTGCCATTTGACTTTATATGCATTTAATTTTGCATTTATTTTACTTTTTAAAGTACCTCACATCGATGGCACCCTTTTTTATTTAGCTCAAACTCAGCTACAAAAAGCCGCAAATCTAATATTACTAAGTAGTTCAATGTTATACATACATACATACGTGTGTGTCTTTCACTATATGTATAGATATCAATACAGCACAAATATGTAATGATAATAATGTACTGCAGTCTACATATAAAGTGATTTTATTGAAAGTCAACATATGCCTGTAGATCATTGAACATACTCACACTCAACAGCACTTTCAACTGGTTTTCTAAGCTTGCCTTTTCATGATATATTAAGTTATGTTATGATAAATAAAACATGACAGGCTCCAGAGGGACAGTACAGTTCAGTATAATAGTGCTGCAATTTTTGTTGAGACTGTGAGGGAGAACACAACCTACACTCTCAAAAATAACCTGTGTTCTATCATCGCTTCTCTGGCACATTTACAAAAAAAGTATTTGTTGAGTTGCTGTGTTGAATTGCACTGTATTTCATAGCTCTTCTTTTTATTGTATGTCCCTGTTATACCAGCCATCTTTGGTCCTCATCCCAGGATGTGTTTGGCAATGTGTGTGCTAATCAGTTGTACAAAGCTGCTGCTTTACAAAGCTCAACCTCTGTTCTGTCCCTTTAGTATTTCACACAGTTGTATGTGTCTAGTTTGATCTCTGACTTTGAGCAAAACCACAGCTGTTGATGTCTTTGTTGTACTTTTATTTCTGGCATGATCTCTTTGACTTGCAAACTTCACCTGTTGATGCACAAACTTCAATATTTGATATTTAAATGAGTGCACAGGAAATGTAACCCTCATTCAGTACGGGGTAATCTGTATAATTCTGTCTGCTTTCAGTGTTTTTAATTCAGTAGAACGAATTAGAGTCTTGTATCCAACTGAGGCTGTTAGAGTCTTGTAGAGTGTAGCAAATCTCCATGTTTGACACACTCACTGAAAAACCAGATTGTTTCAATTGTCAGAACTTTTGTAAGCATGAATATCTGAATCAGCTTGTTGGTGTAGAGTGATTAGCCCATTTGCAGTTTCTTGAACATCTCAGTTATTTGCAGCCTCACCGGCATCTAACTATATAAAAAGGTTAACTCTTCAGTTCTGATGAACTGTTCATGCACAAAATAGCAGCGCAAAGCAGCATACTCACTGGCCCGTTGGAAAAGTAATTTTGTAACCAGGAGCAGCAAGCATGAGCTATTATGGTCTCTCTCCAGAGTTAGTATAGGTAAGCATCAGGAGGAACTGTGGGTCTTTGCTTTTCTACTGAATGAGTCAGCACTGAATGAAGTGGCAGCAGGAAATACTGGTATTCTGACAGAGATAGAAAGTGTTACATTTCCATTTCCCATCTATTACAGTATTTGTCTGTCATACATGTTGTAATTAGCGCTGTTGTATCAGTTTAGCAAGACAGAATTAGTCTTATGTCATCGATCTGTTGAAGCAGGGCAAAGCACGCTTCAGCTTGATGAGTGTAATCATTTGTGATGACTGATGCTGTTGTGCTGTGAGTGATGTTGCTGTGTTTTCTGTCCCTTCTACTGAAATAGAGAGCTCCAAGGTTTGGGTTAAACTAAACAGCTTGAAGATACTGTATAGGCCTGCAGCAATGATTTATGTAATACCGGAGACCTTGCTACCTTATACATTTAGCAGATGCTTTTATCCGCAGGGAAATAGAGCAGGTGCAAGATTAGTTCAGTCTAAGTTAAAGCTATGCGTCACTGACATTGCCAGCGGCCAAACTGTAGTCTAATATATAGCTGAGATTATGCAATAATCCGGTTTTCAGATTCAGAATAAACATGTGAATGTTAAATCATGGTCTTACAGTACACATACAATTTTCTAACCTGCCATCATTCATCAGTTTAAATGATTAGTGGAGTAGTATGAAAAAATATCTGCAACTATTTTGATAATTGATTAATTGTCACAGTCATTTTTCAAGCAAAACTTAAGTAAAATAATGCCAATCATTGTCTGCTTGCAGTTTCTCCACTGTGTAGAATTGCAGCTTTTCTCTGTCATCAATCACTAAAGTGAATATTTTGGGCTTTTGGTCTGTTGGTTGCACAAGACAAAACATTTAAAGAAGCCGCTTTCAGCTCTGGGAAGTTTTGATCAACTTTCTTTCACAATATTTTAACATTTCATAGATTAAAGGTTATCTGATTAATCTAAAAATAATGATGGGTAGATTAATTATTAGAATTATTGAAACATAGCTCTTAAGGACAGGAAGCTTCTTTTTGGATGAGAACTCAGCACTGAGATAGTTAACCAAATACACAGTCCTAACAGCCACAAGGAAGGGGAAGATACTAAAATATCTTTCCTCTGTACTGAGTCAAAAAGGTGTAGGTGTGGTGGTGTTTGTCTTTTTCTGTTTCGAAGCTTCTATCTTACCTTTTTCACTCTTGAAATAAATAAGACATGACCAATACTGATATACCACTGGCCAGATGAAAGCAATGGCATCCAGCCATAGCCAGTTAGAAAGCCTCATCACAGATGTATATAAAGAGGTTTGAAGACCAAAAAAATGTTAAGCCCTTTACAGATACAACACTTGCTTTTATCAGTGAGTGTCAGAGAAATACTGTGGCAAATATGGAAAAATCTGTTAAATGATTTGCCTGAAATAGTTTTTTGACTGAAGAAGTGAAAAGGTTTGAATAGGTCAGTTTGTATGTCTAAATGAAAAGAAAAGACTTGAAGTGTAAAAATATGCTCTGGGTCACAGTTAAAATGGATCTAAAATGAGAGGCTTTGACCTACAAGTCTGCTGGATCAGTTAAAATGAAAGTTTAGTCGGACAGACGAATGAAAAAGGTGTCTGAAATCTGTCTGCTGTAAACACGCAGTTAACACAATGAAACAGCATTTTTCCTTTCCAGCAAGGAGGGTGTTGTTTACCAGTTCTTGTCTATTTCCAAGTGATCTTTGCACTTTGTTTCAGTGCTGCATGTATCTGGGAAATCTCAGTCTTCCCAGTAACATATCAGCTCCAGTAATCCTGATAGAGAAGAAGGAGGAAAAAGAAGACAGCTGTTGGGTGGAAAGTGTGAAGTCGTTTATCATGGTTGTGGGAGGCGGAGGGGAAGGGGAAGGTGGAGAGGAGGGAATAAGGAGTCGTCTCTGGGGACTCCTCCTGTGGCGGCTCTGATCTTGTCTCGGAGCAGGCTGGGTTGGGATAATAAAACCTTAACAGCCATTAACTGAGTGAGTCACAGTGGGCTATTCCTAATGCCTGGCTTGTCTGGGGCTCTGCAGATACGATGAGCTGGGACCAGGCTCTGGCTGGCTACACTGCATCACGTAGGTCTATTCCAGCTGAGCTACTACAGCTGTCACACAGAAATTATTATGACCTCTTGACCCCGCCTGTGCTAGATTGTTGTACTTGCCGGATTGTTGGCTTTACCATTTTGAAAGGTGTTGAGGGCTGAGGCCTGTAGGGCTTTGTAGCACCACTGGTTAAGTTACACGCTTATATGCTGGAACGAGATGGGTATTTCAGATAACATCTAGTCTGGAATGAAAACTGTTGAAGATCAAAATCTGAGTGTAATCCATATGATATGAGTTTTATATATGCTTCAGGGTAGTGCTATTTCATTTTGGGTCAAGGGTTTGACATAGTTCTAAATGAAAGAAGATGTTGCGGTCGACTGTGACATTGAAAGGAAATATTTGAGGACTGCAAATTTCACAAAACTTTTGCTCCATCTAAACTTGTACTGGAAGACAGAAGGGGGCAACAACTCCTCATACTATCTAAAACAACATCAAACCAACAACTGCTCTTTGTACTCCACTACCTCGAGGACAGTGACTCATCCTTTCCTACTTCCTACGATGCAGCCATGGTGTTGTTACATGAAAACAAAAGGTTTTTTGGGGATTTAGTACCCCAAAACCACAAGTCAGTACACTGCTGCCATTCATACCATGTTGGAAGTTGTAATGTGTTCAGCAAGTTGGAATTTTTGGTTGCAACTGTTTGGTTTCAAGTTCAACCACTGCAGCTGCAAGGTGTAAGTAGTAATTAAATCTAAGTACAATGTGACTGTTGTTTTGGTTAGTCAGTTACATGCCAGATGTTATTAACTGTAAGCTGTGTTGTCTTAGACTTGCTGAAATAACATCATTTTTCTTCATCCTCTCAGGACGTTGGTCAGATGACACCTTCCATATGTTCATTTAACACAATCCACTGTTAAGAATTCCTCCCATACTCAAGATGTGTTTCTCAGCCTGGCTCTGTGTTTGTCTTACACACCCGATCTCATTCAGGCCCACATAGTGACATATGACATTAATTACATCAACTACTGTTGGTAGTAAAAACTATAACAGCAGATGTGATTGTTTTGGGATTAGTGTAGATGCTAAAATTAATATTTGACCCAGCCCCCTAAATTTAGTATATTACATATGTACTGCATGTGTATGACACACTTCAGTTGTGGGCAGCACTAGTATTGCAAAATACAATTAATGAGATTCAAATAATAGACTAACGAGATGGAAAAATGACTTTTTCCATCTTGTTAGTCTATTATTTGAATTTGTAAATGCTTGTTTTTGTTTGTGTTTCACCTGAAGCAGGACTGATACAGTTATTCAAACAGCATTCAGCAGTCAGCACTGTGTTTTTACAGCATCCCAGTGCTGCAAGTGGTTTTGACAGTGAGACTAATAAGATATGACTTTGCCCTCTCTGGCATTTTGCCTTATGAAATGCACGTACAGTATGTTATGATAAGATCTTATCTGGTTCAATTTCTTATCACTCTCATTTCAGCTGACAATCATCAGATCTGCCCAGTTAGTTTTCAGTCAGTGTGCAGCTGTGCCAACAATAGAGGCTGCTAGAGACCAAAAGGGATTTTAGAGAAGCGAAAAGAAAGTGTGCCTTCTTTAAGAAGAGACACTTTACTCCCGGTGTTAGCTGTGGATTTCAGGAATTATGGTAGGTGTTCAGATTAAGAAGGAAATAATGAAAGGCACATAATGACGCACACCCAGGATACTGGGGCAACTGGAGATCTCATCCACATGACATGTATGATATCAGTTTACTACAAAAAGCTCACAATAACCTAAAAATAACTTAAGCACCTGACTCTGTAATGTCCTGAGAAAATAGCCATGGGTTCAGGTCTGCTTAACATGCTCTTTGAGATGGTTTCCTCCCTGTACTCTATATTTAACGCCACCACATTAAACTTTAACCATGAGCCTTGATTGCTTACATTGTGAAAGGCTCTCATCTCCTTTAGCAAAGATGCATTGCTCAGGATATCATGTCCCCTGGTGTGAATAAGATATGATATTGCATTAGACTGTTGAAACTGAGACAAAATAGAAAAAGAGGATGTGGACAGCAGCACTATTGTGAGGCTTAGAGTTCAATTCTTGAGATGACAAGAGAAAATATTCTGTGGTAAGTTGATGACTTAATAGGCTAAAAATCATTTAGTGTATTTCAGTGTTTGAATATGAGCTTCTGAATGTGTCATCTGTTTCTCATCTTTCATCTTAAAGCACTCATTCAATCATTTCACTGAATAAAACTTAGAGCAAGAAGATATTCAGTATGGAGAGTTTTAACAGATGAGAATTTATTTTCTTTGCTCCGAGTATTAACTGTGTGTAGACATAATCACTTCTTCTAATTGCTGTTTGATGAATGACCACATGAGCCGCACAAGCACCAGAGGTTAAGGCTGCAAGCTGCAACCTGCCCCACCATCTAAGCTCTATACAAACCAGCTGCTTGTGGCTTCTTTGCCCTTTTGTTTTCTTCACTGAAACACAATGCTGAGTTCTTTTGAACAGATTAGATCTGCTGCATTTTGAGGTTTGTTGCAGAAACCCTTTTAAAGTCATTTCCTCCAATAGTTTTATCATTGTGACTTTCCTACACTGTGGCTGCTAGCTTTACCTAGCAATTCAACATTAATGGTCAATTATCAATTGGATGTCCTGGTGATGATCCAGATCATTTCACCAGAGAAGACTCACCACTGTGTTAGTCTTGTTTAACTGAAAAATCACACAGTTCAGTCATAGCGGTGTTTCTCATACTAACAAACAATCTTAAGTCAAGTACAGACACCAACGTGCAGAGAGCACATTAACCACACAGCAGCCCAGAGTTTCTTTTTGGCCTGTTGTTCAGTTGTTTACAGCAGTGGTGTTTATCATTAAAATGAAGGCTATGGTGAATGGCAAAAATGACAAGACTGATAATGGTGCCTGAATCTTTTGTACATTACAAGGTTCATTTTAAAAAAGGGTGAGGAGAGATTCAAAAGATTTGAGATGCAGCACTGAATGTGTGTACTTTACCCACCAGTAAGCACATGCAAGATTGAACTTGCTATTGGATTCCGACCACTCACAACCAAGATATTTACCTTTTTTTTAATCTGGAAAAAATTGATGTCACAGCTTTAATCCTGTTTATCAAAGCATGATAAGTAGACAATGCAAATGTTTTCTGACTATGCACAGTTGATGAATTTCCTCTGCCCCGTGTGGTTGAACAGTGGATTTGGGCTGCTACCAGGACTGCTTAACACTGGAAGCAACCCAGCAACAGCCATTTCTGTCTCACTCTCCTTCTCCGTCTGGTTGTCCCTCTCTCCCAGCGGCTGACAGAAAACCACAGGAAGCCTCTGTCAGCTGCCTCTGGAGCAGAGTGAGCGATGCAGGAAGTGACCATCAATCCCTCCTCATTTCCTCCGCTCTGGTCCCTGGTTGCTGGTTTTGGACGGAGCTCTCCCCAAGCTGCACGCCATCAATATGCACTAATGATAGGAATTAGCAATGAACCACTGGACACTGACATTAGGCAGATCAACAAGATGCTTGTTCCTCTATTTAATGGTACATGGCAAGCTGCTAGGGCATAGGAGCTGCACCCTGCACAGATTAGGACCAGATTGAATTAGCTGTGGCTGGACAAGTATGAGAGAAGCCTTTAGTGGTTTGTATGGTACGAGAGTACATGTGGTAAGGCTTAGAGGATTGAGGAAACGGAACAGAGTTTAGAGTGGGTTGAAAAGCCCCAAGTGGTCTGCAAAGCACATTTTTCCATGATCACCTCTTTGTCCTGTCTGTAACAAAGGCAGGAAACATCAGAAGACGTCTGGTATTTTACAACTGCAGAGAGTAGCCTCCATCCAAAGCCTTTCAAAGCACACCCACAGCAGATTTACATGTTAGGAAGTTAGCTGGACAGCAAAAATCTATAGTGTTCAGTCAGTATACATTATGTGACATAGTATGTCTACATCTTCTGGTGTTTGGTATCATACATTTCGGGTGTAAACACAAATGAAAATTTTGGAACAGATACCAAAATTCAAATTTATTTGAAAGTGACCATGAGGAATATAAACTTTTTTCAACTTTCCTTTGTTCATGTAACAAACAACATGTCCTGACATAAGCTGCCATAAAAGATTATTATGATTATCTGTGAGACCGTACTATGAGCGACCCCTTTCACATTACACATAATAATTTGGTCCTTTTTATAATTATATTGCTTATAGCAGCTTTATACAAGGAAATATCTAGTGACAGTTTTTAATGCTTGATGCTATGGACTTGTGTTTGTCCCAGACCAAGTACCTGTAGAAGGTCAGGTATATTATAATATTGTTGTGGGTAAAGAAATAAAAGCCAGGAAGAAGTAATGAAAATGACAGATTAACCTTTTTGTTTGGAAAGGATAAATGAGTTAATGCTATTTAGCCTATTTAGCTTAAGTCCATGGTCAATACTGAAAAGTGCTCTGTGGATAAAGAGACATTTCTGCTCCTGGTGATCATGTCAGCTGTCATTCAGTAGCATTGACCTTGTGCTGACCTGTAGCTGCAGAGGGTGTTGTAGCCTGAGGCAAAGGACAACCACTGTGAACAAATTCTCTGGTATTTCTTTTTATTTAGTTTGCTGGGGAATTTCAGTGGGAGGGAAGGCAGATGCCCTCGAGGCAAGCAGTAGAGCAGCCTGAGTGTGAGAGGGAGAAAACTTATACAAACTGGTGGAACAGACATTTTTCAACCTTGAAGAATGATGTGATTGTTGTGTATATTACATTTGTTGCTCATTTTTTTCTTGACAGACTTTTTGTTTTGTTTTTTGCTTTGCTCCATCCAAATAGCCCAGATTTTGACCCTCTACAAGTGGCTTTAGCAGCTGGAATTAATTTCTCTTAACCACAGCCTCGTGTTATCCTCGTTCCTTCCTCCAGTATGCTGTACTGGGAAGTTACTGTCTCGTTGGCACTGAAGGACTCGCTCTCCCTCCTGTGATAAATATTGCAGGCTTTTGCCAGTCAAGGCCAGACATTGTCAGGATATTGCTGTGCTTTTAGCACCAGAAGGACTTCCGCTTCCCGGCTCTTTGAACCAGGCGGTGCAGGAGACAAGAGACAAGAGTGTAATTGCCATGGTGGAATGTGCTGTGCACCAATTAACGGCAGCCTCCTTTGAAAGAGGAGTATTGTAGGGGTGGGGATGACTTTCGGCTGCCATTGTTGCCTCCTGATTGAGGCTTCTTTGAGAGAGGGAGGCAGAGCATGTTGAAACATCTTACAGCTGAGGCTCCACATCGCGCTGAGAACACCAAGAGGCACTGGGGGGAGATGTATACCCTTTCTTCATTTTGACTTTCATTATTAAAATTGGACAAGATATCATTACCCTCAGATGCTTCACTTCAAATCTTTTGACATCCTTTAATTGTTAAACAGAGGGGAGTGTGCTTTAAGAGGGACTATTCTTTGAACCTTCTTTGTCAGTGTCTACCCTCTGCACAACAGTTACATCTCACACAGCTTGTTGGGTTGAGTTTACATCTCAGACATTCAAAGGTGATGCAGCCCAATTTCCTGGCTTTCTCCTGGTATAGAGGAAGCCTGTCAGTTTTCAGTGCTTCACAAAAGTCTCATGAACCACATCAAACAGTCAGATGACCACTGAGAACATGAAGATTGCTTTATAAATTTGCTGGTTGCAGCAAAAATGGACAGATTACATTGTTTCCCATAAACATACCTACACATAGCGTGTAAAGCATTCAGGCTAGCAGGAAGTGATTTCATATTAAAAATCCCCAAACAGCATGAGGATATATGGTGCCAGCATGATTTCTTTTCTTTGATATCTAAGAGGTGATTGATCTGTGATTCTCTATCTGCTGTGCAAGGCTCTGTTGTGTTCTGTGTAATTCAGACCGGCTTTGATAATTCAATGGAATACATCAAACATATCTCAAACAGAGAATTATGTCTGTCATCCCCTGTTAAGCTCATCTTCTGTGAGTCAGTGGGTTATGAACCCAGCAGCAGCTTACTGTGTAACAACAGCACTGAATATCAAAAAAAAAAATCTAATTTCACCACATGGGAAACAGCATCACTTTCCATTGTGGAGGGAGCCCTTTCAGTTTGTAACCAAACATTCCTGTTGATGAATGTGGCTGCTGAAAGCATGGAGCTTTTGAGAAGAAGAAAAAAAAAAGCCTGTGAGGATCAAGCTCGCCTCGCTTTCCAGTGTGTGGGAAGAGAAAAAGAGGAATGCATGAACCCCACAACTACCTTTAGCCTGCCACGGCCTTTCATTACCAAGCCTGCTGAGGGAAAGGGGAACTGAAAGGTCTGTTCAGGAAACTCAGCCGACAGAAGGCAGCCTACATGTCAAGTGAGCCACAGCTGTTTTGTAGGGCAGTTGATCTGTTCTTCACGGCTTCATGAATCTTTCTGCCTTCTAGCTATGATTTCAGAGCAGAGTTGTATTTACAATTGAATGGTAATTGTAAAAAAGAAAAAAGAAATTGTTAAAAGATTAGAGCGTATTGCTCCAAGTTACACTAATCCGGTTTATAGTGTCCTCTCCATCACAGTCTTTAAACAGCTTATTGTAAAGTCAGCATGGGCCTAAAGGAGAATAAGAAAGCTGCCAGCATTAAGTCATTCAGTTTTGATATGATGTGTTATACTAATAGTGAATTGTGTTTCAGTACACACTGAATGCTTAAGGAATACATTTTGGGAAACACACTTACTCTCTTTCTTGCCAAGAGTTGGATGAGTAGATCGATACCACTCTCACATCTGTCTGTCTGTCTGTTCAGTGTGAAGCTGGAGCCAGAAGATGGTTATCTTAGCATAAATACTGGAAACAGAGTGGAATGGTTAGCCTGTCTCTGTTGTATGAAAATGGCTAAGCTAAGCTAACATCTCCTAGCTCCAGCTACTTAATTAACAGACATATATGAAAGTCGTGTCAATTGTCTCATCGAACACTCAACAAGAAAGCAAATAGGTCCATTTGCTTCTGTTCCTTAAAGTTCGGATGGTTGACTCCTTTAGCATTTATTTAAAGTAGAATTTATTATAGTTTAATTTATTATACTCTACTAATTTATTATACTATTTATGTCTAATTGTGTATTCTTCTGGGTAAAGTTTGTATAATCAGATCTGTTTTCTATCAATTTTATATGAACCAATGTTCACAAAGAGGTCAAAACAAGCTGTAGTTGCCCTGTGCAATGAAAATCAGCACTGTGAAATTGTTAAAGTGTTGTTATGGGAGAGGCAGAGCAACAGCAGGAGTAGCAGCAGCAGCAGCAGCAGCCTGGTCAGAGAGGTATAGTGACAGGGCTGACAGGGATCTAGCAAAATTTAAAACTGGCGTGCCTTCACTCATGCTGCCATGCTCAGGCAGGCAAGGAGAGCTAAAGACACCAGGCTGCAGAGATGAGGGCATGTTCAGCAGCCGAGCTACAGCAAATCTTCAAAGGAAGGATCTGTATGAAGACAGCCACTACTTATTTAGGATAAGGGCGATTTGTTTGACTCTTGCCTTACCATAAGGATGTCACATAGATGTGACACCAACAACACTCCAGGTTCTTTTAGCTATATCAGTAGAGCTAACCCTTCTGTCTTTCTTGTTCCTAGAAATAAACACTGCATAAGAAAAGGACATAAATATAGAGCAGTTTTCATTTTAATGTGATATTCTGAGCTTTAATGTCAAAACAGTTACTGTACTTTTATTTGGCATAATCATGTTCTAAGTTTTGGAACTACAGTTTGCATCACACAGAACTACAGCTGGGGGATACAAACTGGAAGGATAATGTTGCCAGGGAGTCAGTGAGTTGGCTGTGGGCTACACATGGAGTCTTGTTTTTTTTTAGCCCATATTTGTTTAAATGATAACAAAATTGCATATGGAAAGTCATACTGGTTAGCCATTAGCAGTTCTGTTTGCACTGTTAGTATAGTTGTACAGATAACTATCACTGGATTACTTTGAGACTGAAGAAAGCTACCAAATGTGATGATTATGTTAAGTAATGTTTGTTTATTTATTTTTATCACTGTTATATAAGTGGATATTTATATGTTTATCTGTGATGGACATTAAGTTCAGACTGAAAAAAGCAGTGTGATTATTCAAGGTAATTGCTTCATTCGGATGCTAAGGGTTAATCCAGTCCCTAATAGCATCTCTAAAACCATAAAGACCAGATCCATCACAAAGCTATTGGAGAGATGCCACTCTACCATTTACTCAATTTCCCATCATGATTGCTGAATGACAGTTCCCATATAGAAATTGGAAAAGCAGCAATTAATCACATTAAGCTACTGTCTGTTTTTTGCCAAGACTGGGAGCTGTTATGCCAGCTGTGTGCTGGCAGCACTGTAATTAAATTATATTAGAGCCAAAATGCTGTGCTTTTTAAGTTGTGTCAAATAAAGCATCTCAATGGTCTCGTGTGATCTGACCAATGTCGACGCAATGCTGATTAGAGCACACTCAGAAAGAGAACTGTGTGCTTTGTTGATTCCTTTTGTTGTCATTAAAAGCTGCGTTATTGCCTTGCTGCGGGAGGATTTTCATTTCTCGTCTTCTTTTATGGACTAAAATGCCTGTGGCCTATTTTCAGCTAATGTACTCTCGGGTACTGGAGGCCTATTGTGTTTCCTGTAGACAATCTTTTTAGTTACACAGCCTTTTGCTCCGATTATACTGTTTCCACTCTGTCTGTATGATCTGCTGTCATGGCAAACCACTCTGCTTGATATCAACACAAAGAAAAAACCCACAATGCACCTCAACCTGAAAAGAAAACTCTTAAGGCTTGTTTGCTGTGCCAAGCTTTTCACACCCAGCCAATGTCTGAACCCATCAGTTAACATATTGGCTCCACTTCCCCTATTATGTGCCTGATGTAAACTGCCAGCCGTGTGCTGTTAGCTGTTGAAACATGTAAGAGGCTGGCTGATGGAGGAGATGAGCATCCTAAACAGACTGCATTATTAGGTACACAGCTGGAAACTTGCAAGCCTCTCATTTGTAGTGCCGCGATGGGAGCATAAACAACGGTGTAATCTCCCCAACTTCAATGATGTAATCAGCGGTAAAAACTGATGATAGTCTGTTCTGAATGAGCCGGCCGCGGCGCTGATGCAATACGGCTTGTCTCCATGATAGCACTGCTGTTGTTAAGCTCACAGTCAGTGTTTGGCATTGTGTGCTTTCTATGCTGTCAGTATGAAGGGAAATATGCTCTTGTTCTACGGTCATGTGGGGCCACTTAGGCTCAAATGAATGGTTATATGTGGATTTGTATAGGTTTTGTGTTAAGATGAAGGTTATTGATCTCCACTTGGAAATAAGATAATGTGTTGAGTGGTATATTCGATTTCTGAAGGCCAGCGTGTTCAATAGTTGTTGACTATAGGCAGCATTAGGGCTGGCTACCGAATTTCAGTTCTTTGCTTTGCTTTTTGGTGCCAAGTTGTGATACCAAGGAGTTAATCACGTGATCTGATAATGCTGCCGGTGGTTGGCTATAACGTTACAAAAATACTTACATGGTTACATCCACAGACGCGGTTCTCGTGTATTTATGTTGTTAACTACAGTGTGTGTGTGTGTGTGTGTGTGTCGAGGTGGTTAAAAAATGCGCCCGGTCAAAAGTGTGACTCCATTTTAGCAAGATTGATGCCAGTAGTGCGCAAAAGTACTTGCAAAAAGGGACATCGTTGCTAAGGCAACATGACCAATTTGATGAAGCATTTGAACGTGCACGGAATCAATTTACGAGCAGAAAGTTGCTCCGTGTTCAACTGCACGAAGATTTAACGGTCTATGCAGCAGTGAGTATTAGACACTGACTTGTCACTTGTTGTTTTGTTATGTTAGAAAACTGCTTTGAGTGGGAAAATGCCAAAGCTGAAAAATAATACTCAACATTTGTACCATAATATGTAATGTAATTTTCTTTGTTACAGTTGATTTTATAAAATTGGTATTATTGGTATTAAAAGTATGGTTCAGGAACCGGTATCGAAGTCAAGGTATTGGTATCGGTACTGGTATCGAAATTTCTTGAAATATACCCAGCCCTAGGCAGCATTACATGTCAGTATTTAAATGTGCCTAAAAAAATACTGAAGAGTCATTTTACTGTACCTAGTATTGCAGCATACAGTGTATCCTCAAAAACCCTGATCCTTCATTGTCAGGACGTTGTTTGGAGAAGCTTTTTTTGGCTGCATGTCAGTGTTTAGACTACATGTGATTGGCTGTTTAGGGGCCCACTGAGCTGTGTGGACAAACAGCCGAGTCTCCGATTAATAAGGGGTGAACGGCAGTCTGCAGGCCTATTACTGAGCTCATTAACCTGCCAGCTGCCCCTGAGCACTTGCGCGCACACACACACACAGACACACAAACAGGCAGATATACACTATGCAACAGAGTCTAGTGAGTGTAACTCATGAAACACTGATAATGTTGTCCAGGATTCAATCCACTCAGTACATATGAAATATATATATGTATGACATATGTTTCTATCAGTCTGTCATGCTACAGATGTTACAGTGAAAGAATTGTGATTTTTTTTACTGGCTTTTTTTGGTCGTGTAAAACATGAGACATTTTCTATGTCACTCTCTAATACAGCTTGACTGAGATCCATTTCACTGCTTCCTTTTTATTGAATATGTCTATTCAAGATGGGCTTGCAGCTGTCTGTTAAAAGTGCCTCATCTCCTATTTCTCATGGGTTTTTTATAATACACTTGAAAATGAATAAAGGTGTCTGCATTCACCGTTCTAAACATCAGGTATTTGTTTGGTCTTGGTTGGTTGTTTTTTTTTTTTTTTTTTTTTTTTAAAGAAAAATCTTCTGGAACCCAGAAAGTGATTTACTTATATTGTTTGTTTTCTTGAGAGTATGGTTAACATGAGCAGTCATGACCATCAAGAAAAGGAACACACCTAAACTGAAAGTGAAACATCATTAATGGATAACAGGTGGTCTCGGAGAATACCCTACTGTTTAAACACCACACAGCTCAAGCTGCATGTATTTTCTAAACCCAAATGACAGCACTGAGGATTCAGAAGCATTCACTTCTTCATGTTCTGCAGTGTCACTACACTAAAGCATTAAAGCATTACCAAGCTGATACTGCCTTTAGATGGGTAGAGTACATTTGTCCCACTGGAGTTGTCAGGATGTGGACTTAAACTTTCAAGTTTGAAAGACATGAATATAAACATAACACGAGGAGCGACCAGTTTTTGTTTGCCCTAAATGTAAGGGAGTTGCACAAATCACACGTACCACTCATGCTCAGTCATATCACTGGATAAATCTGCTGCTGATTGATTGTGTAAGTCCCATCATTGTACTTTTAAGTGTTTGTGTCATCATTGTACTGATATTATTTTTATGACTACATGTGAACTCACAAATATGTGAGTGTCTTGGCTCGCACTGAGGCTGTTTCTAGCACTCTAGAGGAGATGACACATCGTTTCAATTAAATAGTGTTTGACATGATTTGGTGTCATAGAAATGTTTGAATCTCATTCAAAACTGCAGATGAAGTTATGTGTTTAATAAATTCTGTGATATATACTGAGATTTCAGACAGCATGTTGTATGGTAACAGTAGACTCATCTGCAGTGTCAAGGCTGAGATACTGTCAAGAATTCATGAATGCTAACACATATGTCTGCCGACCCTTTGTGTGTTAAATTGACAAATACACACTTCTCTCCTCTGACTGGAATTTTAAGTTTTCAGCTGAAACGATTTCTTTACTTTTGAGTGCCAGAAATGATGTTGTTAAAGCTGACATGATTATATCACTGTTGACTCTGTCTGGGCTGCACTTCATGCAGCACCTACTGTACACGATGAAGTGCAGTGCTGCATAGAACAGCATGATTACCCAGCTTTCTCTCTATTAAGTTTCCATGACAGTGGAATGCGCAGGCTGGGAAGGTCACAGAGATAAGTACTACTTACCATATTCTGCGTCTTTTGAACTAGGTAATTATATTCAGCTGGAGACATTTCTCCTCCCGCTCCCCCACAATTCCTCTCTCCCTGTTTCTTCACGGCTAGTTTAAGCGCTGGTGTTGAGCTTTAACAAGGCTGCTTTTGTCCCAGATAAAGCTTCTAGACAGCACTCATCAGTGCAGTGTAAGATCCCTGCCTGCCGGAGCACAGAGCACTGCCCCGGGGGCATCTTATCACTCCGCTGGCAATCACAAATACCCACAGAGATAGATGGGCTTCTCAGTTCTCTCTGTGGGGAGCCCTTCAGTTGAGAAAGATGGCTTCTCTCTTTCTGCAAACACGTCCGACTGGAAGCTTGGCAGACAGACAAACATAAAAATACAGAGAGAAAACAAGAGCTGTTGACAGACAGATGCCTGCAACCCACACAGAGAAGTGTTGGGCTTCTTTCTGCACAAGCACTGATTGACAGATTGGCAGGCAAGATGGAGATGAAGGCAGACAGAAAGTTGACATATGCATATAACACATATGAACCTTCATTTATGCAATTGTGAATGCACACACACACATACACATACGCATGACACAACAGCACTGTACTCCTGCATTCCTGCCATATTTTTCTTGGAGCCCAAGAATGGTGAGCTCCACACATGGATTTTTATACATCATGTTATTGAATTCAGCACCAATTCCAAATGGCATTCTCACCTCTCCAGACTGCCAGTCATTTTCACTCACCCGTTGTGCTACCCTGGAAAAATGACCATGGTGTTTCAGACAAGCAGCACATTCATGTGGAGTGATGGCAGGTCTATAAGGATGGAGTCAAAAACATATCTCAGTAACAGTAGTGACTGTGACTGCAGCCACAGAGCACTGAATGTCTTGCATGGATAATTTCTTCTCTCTGTTGTCTTATACAGTTCCCTTTAGCATTATGCTTTTATATATATGTCGATTATGATCATGCTTTTGAACCCTGTTTTTATCTGCCATATTTTGTCATCCATAATGCTAGACCATTCTGACATGTGGAGATTTAAATATTAGTGTAGAAAGCCCAGTTCAGTACTGTTGTTGTTGGCTTCCTGTCAGTTTGTCTTATGGGTTATCTCACATACTCTCCCATTATGGTTACTTTCACTAATAGAGACATCCTCATCTGTTTCATTTGTTAGTAAAATAACACAGAGCTGGTGTCATGTAATTACAGAGACTCACTCTGTATTGTATGATGAATGTATACCACTTAGTGCTTCGGGGGGGCAGATGGTCTGTTATTATGCTGTCAATGATTCAGGCAGAACAGACAAGCCATTTGTCTCCATATTGTAATGAGTCAATGTTTCGAAACAGTAATTACCTTTTTCACCGGTTGACAAATGACAAGAATAGTAGTGTGATGGTGTGCGCGCACCACTCAAACACAAACATGCCCACATGCACACACTGCTCATGATGCAGTCGGTGGTCCTGTTGACCTTTAACCCCTGCTGTCACATCACTGTTGATTCTCTTCCTGGATCAGACCTCATTATGTGTGGAGCAGTCAGCCAAAGCTTGCGCCTGCTCCCCCACCCTCCCCATCAGCCACTGATATCATCTCCAGTGTGATTACAAGACGTACTGATGATATTTATTGTATACTGTAAAAATATCATATTACCATTTCCCTCTACAGTCTTTACAACATTTTGTTAAGAACATGCCAATTAAGCAAGAATACTTTCACCAGTTTTCAATGAAAATAACTTTTAGGAAGTTCAGAAAAATGTCTCTGTGAATGTCTCTGTCTTGAAATTATTTAGTTTTAAGCTGCTTTGTATTGCATACCAGTGGCACTGACAGATGTTTTCACAAAGAAAATAAGATTTTTAAAAATGATTTTTGTATTGTATTTTTATATATAGGTGGACAAGGGTGTCTCTGACCTTTTGTGAAGTCGATTTAGCGCTCAAAACATCAGTGAATTGTACAACTGCATTTTATCTGCTTTTTCAGTACAAATCCAATCCAGTCATGCAGGATGCCTGTTAAAGTCGGGTTTAACAAGGCTCACAGAGACTCCTAGCTCCAAGTGATGCAGCTTCTCCACACATCAACACTCAGAGGAAATGATAAAAAGCTATTGTGTGTATAACCTCCCTCAGAAAATGAAGGTAACATTTAAAGGGAGTGAGTCTGGAGGATAGAGCAGTGTTTGCCTTAAAGGACAGTCAGAAAGCTGCAGTGTTTTGACTTGAGGTAAATGTCACAGGAAAGTCAACTGCTTCCGATCCATAAAAAGAGGAGAGGAAGGTTAAGTTGTTTTTGTTTGGGGAGCTGGTGAGTGAGACTATACAGTCAGGATAAATGTGATTATTATCATCATTATTCTTTGTAAACAAAAAGAAAATAACCTGTTGAGGTGGTGATTTGTAGGACCTGTGAATCATCAACAGGATATAGTCATGAAGAGAGAATGTGTGTTTTTGTTATTAACTTTTAGGAAGGTCAGCCATTCACACATCTTGAGTTGGCAGTGTGCAATCAATATTACATGTTTGCTCTTTTCACTGTAGAGATCTTGCGTCTCTTACAGGTTGGTTGTGGATCCTGACATCTTAAGCAGCGGATCAGCCTTTGTTTACAATATATATTTAGTTTAAGGCTCCTGTAACACAATTTTCAATACGCAGTGATACACCACCACCACTCTTATGAACAGTGCTGGCTCAGATTTCACCTTAATATAGTCTGTGTTTGCTTTCAGCTGCTTGCAGTACAAGGCTATGGTTTAAGCATGGCCAAATAAATCATGAAGAAATAAAATTCAACTGCACAAAGATATTGACATTTAAACTCTCTTTGAGGAAGAATGGATGCACTTAAATACCAATCTAATGAATGTCAAAGGCACAAATTGCAGACTATGTCATATTTGCCAGAGTATAAGATTTTTTTTTTTTCTGGATATTACATTTGAAAAAGTGGCAGCCCTATAGACATGTATGTATTCTTAGTGGTAGATGTTCTCTTTGAAAGGAGCAAGTATGTTATATTCCATTGCATCATGGGTTGTTTGTAGCCTTGATGTTGCTAGGTTAGTGGGTTTATAGTGTGACTGTAGTGTCATAGTGTTCTGATGGCTTGTGTAATGTGTTTTGTTGTCACAGAAAAAATAAATTCCTGATTCCTGAAGATTGAATAGAAAGTGTCTCCTGGCATCTTTACTGCAGAAATGAATTGGGGAGGAAATCATATGTCAAACAGCCAACAAACAGGCTGCCTCTCACTAGTTTGACACAAAACTGCACCTGGACAAGTCACACACTTGGGATTTACACCCTGCTTTAATGGAAGTATTTCGTGGTCTATTTTTATAACAGAAAAAAAATGCCTCAGAGATCAAGACTGTCTTATCCTTGGACTGTCTTATCCTTGGACTATGGGTATATCAGAGAAGGTTTCCCAACAAGAATGATAAAGCGTTTCTTATCTTCAAGAGGTCTTTTTCAAATATGTTATTTGGAAACAAGTCTTGCAACCTGCAAACATAGCAGAGCAGCTGGGTTCACCACATCAGGCCAGTTCAGATAATAACTGGCAGATGATCACATTCAATATCTTGTTATTTTATTTGTATTTTCTGCACTATAGCTGGAAAAACCCACTGATCTTGTAGCAGTCTAAACACTCCAGTGGTTTGACCCAGGCAAAAGAAGGACAGAAAGAAAGCAGCAACATATGGAAAAACAACTTTCCTGGCCTCAGAAATGTTGCATTGCAGCTTTGGTCTAATCTAGATCCAACTGTGCAGCATTGATTTGTGGGCTGTATCTCCAGCAATAGGTCTGGCACGGGTCAACTATACAGGTATTTATGATAAGAGCAGCAGATTGCTATGAATGGATGACTTCCTCGGCTATGAGGGGGACTCCGGGGATGGGAGGCGGGGTTACATCACTCCAGCATAATGTAACAGGGATAAAATGAGGTGCTAGTTGGCTGAAAAATGGGGCCGGGAATGGAAGCTCCGGTTTTATAAGGCAGTTTGAATATTAAGTCGCCGGACATAAAGGGAATAGACCTCTTAAATGTCTGTGCCCTGGTGTCATTAACTAGGCCAAGGGAGGCTGGGAGAGACTGAATGGATGAGGGTAAGAGCAGTTCCCCAGAGAGTCAGTGAAGATATATGTTTCACTTCATTCGATGGTCTTTGAACTTAAGTATGTGTGTGTGAAATATTACTTTTTATAGAGGCTGTAAAAAGTTTTGTTGTGTAAAGAGACACAAATCCGGGTCAGCTGAGGCCTGGGCTTGTACTGGCATGCCCAGACACACTGTGGCTGCCAGCTTTCCCTGTGAAAACGTAAACAGACAGTCACAACTAGCACACAGCACGCTGATCCACTGCTCTGTGCATAATGCCCCGTGGAAAGACTGAAGCAAAACCTGGCAGCATGAGCGATTTGGAGGCTAAAGACGCATTTTCCTCCATATAAAGTGATTGCACGGGCAGTGTTTTCATGCAAAGCATCAAACTCCTGGCAGTCAGTGTTGATGGAGGGAATGTGTCACTGGATGGGTGTCACACCCCAGTGGTGAAGAAGTTTTTGGGTGGAGGCCATCTCATGCAGAACCTTCTGGGTCTGAGAGCAGAGCTGGATTAGAGAATGCATGTGGAGGCAAATACATGAGCTGCAGATGAGTTTGGGGATTTAATCTTTGTGTTTTTGGATTTTGGCAATACCCACATGCCTGCACTTGCTCACAGTAAACTTTACATATCAAGCATTTAAAACTTAACTCTGTCTTTGTAACACAGTACTGTAAAAGTTAGTTATTCTCACTTCTTCTTTTTTTTTCTTTTTTTGGCCTGTACCTGAGCTAAGGTTCCTGCAGCTGTGCACACTGTGTTCTCTCTTTCTACTTATCCCACATTCAGAGCCATCCAAATGAAAATTCATTTCTTTCAGTTAATTGACTCACAGCATCTTTCCCTCAGCTCCCTCAGAGTTGTGAGGCAGAGTCAGCTGTCAATTCCAGATTACAGTGTGCTGTTGTTGGAGAGAGGAGCCCATTGTGTTTATCTGCAGTGACAGCTGGCTGGAGGCAGCGGGGGGAATAGATCTGTCACTGTGCCTAGTTTGTCTGTGATCTGGCATCTGCCCAGACACTCCACCTTTGGCTGGCCTGACTCAAGTACACCTCTGCTTTGTCTTCACCTACTCCTCCATTTCTCTTCTTCTCCTTGCCTCTCATCCCTCTCTCTCCTCTCAGCGCTCTGCAGGATCACTTGGAGGAACTTTCTCTCACAGCAGTGGATTTGTGGCCTTTTGACCTGCCTTGACTGACTGAGGGCAACTAGCGTTAGTGGATATTCAAAGGCCATGCAGTCACACTGTTAATTTCACATGTACTTATTGATGGCTGGGCAGAGTGGTTCACTCTGACCTAAGTTTTATAGCAGGTGGGCCAAATCTCTCTTCCTGCTTGTGTTTGCCAATTACTGCTCCTTGCCTCCAGCATACAGATTCCCTGATGTCCTGCTGTGCAGGAGTGCCTATTCACAGTGATTATTTCATCATGCTAGCAGTTGAGCTGCAATAGAAAAAGGCAGAAAGATGAATCACAGTTAGCCCTCCACTCTGATTCCACTCTTAATTTTCACAGAGGGGGTGCTCCTGTAATGAATCGCAACAAACCCGCTCCTCTGTCACACAGGGCTTCATGGGGGCTGCCTGATGAGTTGGCAGCTGTTTCATTTCTACCATCCTGTGGGGCAGTTTCAGCAAAAGGTGCTGCACAGCTCTGCAATATGTGTCAAAACTGATACTAGAGCACTGGCTCGACTCAACTCCCCTTTTTAAAGTGCCACAGGGCAGGAAAACGAGATTCTCTATGAGGGCTGAGCAAGGGTCAGCACAGAGGAAATTCCTCTATTTGTAAACTCAAAGGTTTGTTTGTTTTTAGCTGATTCACTAAGCGCTAGCTGTCTGTTCACACTCTTGCTGCAGCGTTTGATGTGTGTCTCTTTGCTACTTGTGCGGCGTTGTGTTGACATTTGACCAGAGTGCTTCTGTAATCGGTTTTTCTCTTCTTGCTGCCTGTGAGCAGGAGCTGTATAAACATGTCCTTCCTCCACGGGAGGCGAATGGATCACTCCTCATTACTGGGAAGGCAGGGAGACGAGAGGCGCACAGCCACTGCTGCTGTTTGATCCTATTGAGTGGAGGCAGGCCTGACGTAGATACACATGTACCAAATGCGCGCATACACACAGTCACACTCACAACAGCATACCTGGCAGGTGGTCGGGTTTCTAAAGCAAGCTGGATAAAAACTGAATCCTGAAGTAAGGAAAGTCTAGCAGCCAGATTTCGTTTCTTCACCCATATGCCCCCAACTGCTGTCAGCTCGCACACCTCACCTGTACATCCAGGTTCTGTTCATCTCTTTTCACCTCAGATGAATTAAGATCACAGACCTATCTTCAATTCAGCTTTTCCTCTACTGTCTTAACCTGGAGACATGTCACCTGTCTCAGTCCCGTCTCACCACACCTGAAAGCACAGTGCCTGAGAGGGCACCATGGTAACCCTTCCAACACCTCAGCCTCGCACTGCTGCTCAGACACTACAGTGGCTGATGAGACATCATTCAGACCCACCGGACTCTTCAGACTGGGCCACTGGTGCTGTACTTTTACATGCCCCACTGGATGACTGACAGGCTTGTTCCTGCAGTGAGTCTTGTGGAGGAGCAGAGTTCAGAGTCAAGTATAGGGTTTCTCCCAGTAGCAGGGGTTAAGGGTGCCACTTCAGCCAGTCATTAGCTGATTCAGACAAACTGACTTGAGCTTGTTCTTCAGTTCCTCCCTGTAAGTCTCGCCTGCTACATGCTGCTGCTGACTTGTGCTGATTACTTCCTCCACCATGCAGCCTCCTCCCATCTGGTTTCTCATTAATCAGTCTACTTACAATGTTATCTTCCTGTAATGTTGTTCATATCTCAGTGACATGTGTATGCTGAGCTCTGGCTTGAGGTTTTGCCTGTTGTTCAAGCTTCCTCTTTAAACTGTCTGGATTCATAAAAGGAGCACTTTATTGAGCATAATGTACCATTTAATACAAGTGTTCATATTTTTTTTTCTACATAAAAGGTTCAACTGTAAGACACAAACATTCCTGTCTGAAATTCCACCATGTGTCTATGTTCACTACTGTCCAGTCCAGGAGAAACCCTACATCCTGAAATCACATTAGAGGAGCCAAGTCACCTTGTCTTATTTGTAACTGCTAGATTTCTCTGTAATTGGAGCTTTATACTTTTAAAGAAATTCCCTTCACTTTCTACTCCACAGTGAGGGAAGAGTCTTTCAAATAGAGTAAGATAAAACTTTAATGATCCCTGTTGGGGAACTGGGTCATTGGAGCAGCAAAATCATTTAAATAACTCGGATAGAGGAAGAAAGAAAGAATATAAATGAAAGTTAAACAAATGAGGAGGATTAAACATAACAGATCTGTGGTTTACCACACAAGGATATATTGCAAGTAAAAGAAGGGATTTATTTTTTTTATCAAATTATTAGATATATGAATAACAACATTTCTGCTCTGCAAGTGAAATAACAGCAGAACATACAGGATCTCCATTAAGGATGTGCACAGATGGGAATTAGTTCTACTCACAGATCTGTAGAGCTAAGTGTATGGATTCAAACTCTGTGTCTATGTGTATATTTATTAGTTTATCTACATCTGTGTGGATGCAAATGGAGAGCATCTGCAGATTTGCCCATGTAGATTACTAACTGTTTAAGTATCACTGTCCGACAAAACATGACGGCGTGCAACACGTGACACTGTCTATTTAATGTAAATTGTCCCTTAACACAACACACTCATCATTTTATGCCAATGCTCTGCTTGTCTTTCACTTTCACAGCATTTGTTTGGAGTGCCTCAGGTGAAAACCAAATGGAAAAAAATCAATACCGCAAGAACCTTGTTGAAAATCTCGTTATGATAATCCCATCTGCACTGCAAATGTTCTGTAGCATTGTTATTTTTATGACTTCAAAGGACAGTTGTAGATCTGCTGCAGAGTCAGCACCACTTTTGTGTTTGCTACTTGTTTTCATTTTGACCTTCTATCAGCAAAACCATACTGTCCCCACAATGAGATGACCCTAATACTGTTGTATTGCTTCTTTCAGCAGGAAAGAGAAATACTGGTTGGTTGTGAACATGAAATGTGATGAAAATTGACCAGATTAAACCAATGTTATGCCTAAATTCATTTTAGAAAAATACTTAGATTATAAAATTTACAGGATTTTTTCTGTCAAACTGTATGAAAAATAAATGGATATGAATATGTTTCATAGCCACATTGCATAATAAATATTTCAAGTTCAGCATACAGTAAATGGTTTAAGGGTGCATGACACATGCTAGTAGCCGGGACTTTAGTGACCCTTCCTCACTTTCTCTTTCTGTCATCTTCAGTAATTATTTACATCCCTCAGGAGTAAGCTGTCAGGCAGCTGTATTGCCAGCCTTGACTGCAGAGGGATCGCTCTGTGTTCTCTTTTCTCCTGACACCGTTTCCATATCTCTCTCTATCTTCCTCCCGTTGAAGTGGTTTGATTCTAAGGCCTTAGGTAACACCTAATAGACCTCTTTCTCTCTGTCTCTCTCTTTCTCTTCCTCTCAGCACTACTCTGTACCTGTTAAACACAGAATTAAAGTGCACTCGGCAGGGTGCAATTATACAGCAAGCACTGTTACATCCAGAGTTAAACACAGCCCTCTCTCTCTCTCCCTCTCTCTCTGCTCACTTGTCTGCTGCAGGCTGCTGCAGCCTGGAGGTAATTGTATTGCTGTCAGCCCTTGGTTGATGAGTTGCCAGCATAATTGCTTTACGGTTTGACCTCTGGTTTTTCAAACAAGCGCCCTGGTCAAGGATCTGCACTGGGCAGATGAGGGATGAGAGGGCGGCTGGTGTATGCATTTGCTTCTGCTTGTGTGTGTGTGGTTAGTGGAGACAGGATAAATATGTTACTCCACTAATGCTCCATGTTGCCCCTGTGTCCTCTGCTATTCTTTACCACGTCTTAAAGTGCAGTTCTCTGCCTCATTTTTAAATCAGCATCTGAGTGATTTAAATTGTTAGGTATATTAAACACACAGGGATTTGTCTTGCTGACACTGGTACAGAAGCACAGTTAAAGCAGTACATGCTGATACACATGCTTCAAGGACAACAGGGCATGACACGCAGCGCAGCCACAGTGCCAGACGCTACACACATTAGACTATATTTACCTCTTGGCATGTTATTCTTAACTTGGTATTTTAATTTCTACTGCTGCTCTTCTGCCAGAATAAACAGGTTCAGAAATCATTAGCTTGTAATTTGTCAGCCAAGAACTTA
Source organism: Lates calcarifer (assembly GCF_001640805.2). NCBI lineage: Eukaryota > Metazoa > Chordata > Actinopteri > Centropomidae > Lates > Lates calcarifer. The sequence goes on from NC_066845.1 coordinate 18,087,878, forward strand.
TGAACATTTAAACTATATGGCAAAACAATTCATCATGTTGCAATTGCTCTGTGAAGTAAAACAAAAAAAGCTTTTTTCTCCCTAACTTAGGGCTAAATCATTTATTACAATTTCCAAATACAAAAAAACAAGATTTACAAGCTGAAGGACAGAATTATTTGGCAATCACTGAATCATGATGCTGGCTTTAATGACATAATAATGACATTTAACATTTGCCTGCCTTAACTTGTTGTGAATTGACCTATCTACAAAATTAACATTTTGGCTGTTGTGGTTTGCTCTCTACCTGCCAGTAGTGCCATTTACAATTGACCAAAGAAGTATTATTTTGATGTTTGTAATAGTGTGTTTTTGGTGTGTTAAAAGTCCAACAAACTGGTGAACCATCATGTCATGATGTTCAGACAGGCAGTTAGCAGCTGGCTTGTTAGTGGTCGTTAGTGATGTTAACTACAAACACCTGGTGCACAGTGACCAGTAGTCAGAATCTTTACCACCTTAGAACAGCAGTAATTAATTTTTTCGGGCCCTTTGTCACAGCAGAACAAGTTGTAAACTTAACACTGACATACTGTCACTGTATAACATTGCTCTGACTATTTACACACCCAGCAGATATGGAGCAACATTAGCATTCATTTGGAGTCCTGTTTCTGGCCGCCTGGTAAATGTAAGTCTAATATATTTTCTCTCCTTTAGCTCTGTTTTGGTTTCCTGTCTCTATATCTGCTAAATGCTTTGCTATGCTAGCTAGATAGTTGCATTTTTTTTTCTGAAAACATCTGCCTTCTGTGTCTGAAAGAAAGATTGATGTGAGCCGTGAGAGCAAACCAGAGCATGAGAGTTTTGGGCCAAACAGCGAGATGCTAAAATGCTCAGTAGTGCTAACAGTGATGGCCAAGTGAGGTTAATGGATAATTCTTTGTTGTGTGTGTTTGTCACACCATTACAATACACTTTGTTGATATAAAGTAAACATGTTGATTAGTGCAACTTTAAAAATCCTAATTTGAGACCTCTGTAATTCAGAGCTGTGAAATGTGCAATGTTAGATAAAGCAGCTAAAGTGCATAGCTGTCAAAGTCATCATTGGTCAGGAGTCAGATATTAAAACTTTTAGTTACGTTGTCGGACTTGACCAAAAGTTTGTCCATATTAACATAAAGGAACAATTATGTATCTAACTCATGATTATATATTAAAACTGCTGAGTAAGTATCAAGTATATCACTAATGTAAGATCTTTTTTTTTAATGGAAAGCTACAACATTTTGTAAAATTGAAAACCATCAGTAAGCAGAAAGATACTCAATCATTTAATCCAATTATATATATATATATATATATATATATATATATATATATGTTTAATACTATCTGAACTCCTTAGATATTCTCCTCAAATTGTTTAGCCCTACTTCATACCTCCTTTGATGAAAGAACAGGAGCATGGGTTTTGTCTTGCATTGCATGACACACATGCACACACACAGGTACTGAGGTGGCGAGGTTGACCACCTGAAGCAGTCAAGAGGTGGAGGAAGAGACAATGGAGAAATGTTAGGCTGACAACTGAGAAAGAGAGAGAGGTGTGAGAGAGAGTCCAGAGTGTTAAGTCGATGTGTGGACATGTATGTGATTGTGTGTGAGACACTGGGAGACAATGCATAAAAGAAAGAGCTTCACTGTTTTTTGCAGAGATGGGTGTTTTTTTCACATTGTGTCTTGTGAAAGAATGAGGCTGCTGCATTGTGTGTTTGCGTGTCTGTGTGTGTGTGTGGATGGCTGTGTAGAATAAGACGGGGGTATAGGTGAAAGTGAAACCAGTACACAGTTCACACACAGTATATTTCAAAGGAGATAATCAAAAGAGAAAGGGAAAGCATGACAGTAAACTGCTTAGATAACTGAAAAACATACAGAGGGTGTGTGTGTGTGTGTGTGTGTTTGTGGTGTGTGTGTGTGTGTCTGTGTCTCTGTCTATGTGTGTCTGTGTGTATAAGCAAAACCAAAGTAGTCAGTCACATGATGTGAAATTACTGCAAGGCATTAATAAACATGGAACTAGTTGTGCCTGATCCTGATGGAAACACACACAGAAGGAGGTTTCTCTAAATACTAAACATGTATACGCATGTGTGTGTGAGTGCGTATGCAAACAGCGTGTCAGGCTCATTCATCTAACAAACGGTGTGATGGCATCAATTCACGGCTGACTCAGTGGTGGGGGAGCACTCTGGGGTGGCTTTTAGCACCAACAGGGGCGCTTGTTTTTGTTGCCTTCGACTCAATGCCTCATTCTCTCTGTGGCAGCTCGTTTTCCTCCCTGTCAAACAAAATCACCTTGATTTCTCTTGGTAACAGTCTAAATATTCGCATGTTTAACTTCCACTCAGAAGACAGCTTATGTTTTTTTAACAGGGAGTTTCTGAGGTAAATGGTGATTACCTTTAAGGACTCAACAGGGAGTGATAAATCACTCAGCAACTCAACATTTCTTCTAGCTCAGAGATCTAAAGGGGCAATAATACAAGTTTTTACTGCCCTGACCATGGAGATTGATCAGATTTGTTGCTGTGTGTAGCACAGATCCTCTCTGTTTTCTTCTGCAAATTGCATTGTGAAAACAGTTTTGTCTATGTATGCAAACAAATATATAGTTTCTTTGGGAATATGTTTGTTGATCCATTCCATCAGGGTTTTGTACTGTTAAGGTGATTTCAGAGAAAGGAGATATAGACTGCTCATTTTTAAAGTTACCACCCTGACTCTGACAAAAGAATCCAAGGTGATGCCTTTATCAACCTTGGCTCCCATCTTTCTTGTCTTACCTCACTGATAATACCCAGTAAAGCAGAGATACTGTAGCTTAACAGTAATCTCTGAAGAGTCTTTCAATCCATCATAGTCCTGTTAACCTTTCAAAATTCAGCTTGAAATAACAGCAAATTGTTACATGTGTCAAATTAAAATATCATCTCTAGTTTGAGTTGCGTCTCTGGGCTTCCTTGTTATTGGAGGTTTTACCATCACAGTAAAACAAAGAAACTGACTGTTGTGCAGTGGAAGCAGGGATTTCTTTTGAAATTGAGTTTTTTATTTGACAAGACTGATAGCAGTGTAAATAATAAAACTGATGACGGAATGATGAATGAATTACATTTAGCCGTCTCTGTTTGGCTCACTGGTACACTTCAATGGAACAGAGCCTTTATTAATGTTATTGATAACACCTGTGCTTTTCAACAGTCCCAGGATTTGGTTAGTATTAATACCTGACATTTGTTGTAGTTGAATATATTGTTGAGTCAGAGACACCTGCAAAAAAGAACTTAACTTTAATAAGCAAGTTCTGTCAACATAACAGAGTGAATATACCATAAACCTTTAAAAGTGTTCTCAACTGATTATACACAACATGCTCCGTTTACTTGTCCTGAAAAGTGCCACTACTGTACTTGTCAAAACATTTCATGACCGAATAATGCGGTCTGTGCCTCTGGAGGGAGCTTTCCAAAATAACCTGTCAACCATTCCTTCAACCCATTCATACATACAGCAATAGCGTTGTGTTGTCAGACTCTGAGAAGTCATGAAACAGATTTCCATGGCAGTATCTAAACAGTCCATAACCTCTCCACAAACTTTAGAATTTGTGTGACTTGACGCAAAGTCCATCTTGCTTTGGAAATACATGCTGACACACACATTCACTTATCAGTGGATTCATGAGGTGAATTCTTCAGTCCCCTGGTTATAATGCTGCCTCTCCAACCTACAACCATGAACTCTGAAATATTGAAAAGTTTCATAAAGTGGTCGGTTTAGAGAGTTAAAAGGCTTTGCATGGTGTTCACTGTAATATTTATAGCAGTCACACATCTTTTCAGATCTTCACAATGTTCCTGTGGGGCAGATGTAGATTTTGACTGAGTCAGCAGGGGTTTACCCGAGGGTTAGGACGGAAAAACCTTGTAACTTGAATTTGCGCAATTTTTGTGTTTTTTACTTAAATCTGCAGTTCTGTGTGTGTAGGTTCAGGAAGTTTCATTATCATCAAGCCTATAAAGGAACTTAAAGAATATGTGTGGCTGTTATGTTGAAAAAGCAGTATTACTTTTTGGAGATAGGTGTTGCTGTGACTGCAGTGATACAGTATGAGGCCACAGGCAGATCTGAGGTTTCTTCTCCTGTGTCAGTCATCCTCAGTTGGGATCCCTCTGCTCCGTCAGCCTCCTGCTGTGTGAACAAAGCTGACTTCTCACACCGGTTCAGCTCACAGCAGGATGTACTCAGAAATTTGGCTGACGTCAAAACACTTCTGCCATCTTCTGAGTTAGTCAGCAGTGGGAATTCGTTTTGTAATTTGTGTTTTGATTTGGCTTTGTAGTGGAAAGAGTGAGAGAATGACTGTCAAACGGTGAGTGTTCAGTAATGCAGGCAGAAAAACGTTTGTTAGTATTCAAAAGCTTGTCGTTTATTGTTCTTGAAGAGGCTTGCCATTAACATCCCTGGTGTGTTTTTAGCAGTTTTACCCATGAAAAATATAATTAACAGTTGGTACAGAAAATATGTTGGACTGATTTGTTGACAGTGTGAGACCAACATTACACATTTATGGGAGTTTATTTGTCATTCTGCTGCACCAATGGGAGCTGTTGCCGAGGCAACGCTTCCTCTCTCTGGAGAGTGCAAGAAAAGGAGAAACCGGAGGAATGACACCCGGCTGTATTTTAGGCTGCAGTGTGTGGGCTGAGAAGCAGAAAGCAGGGAGCTTCCTGTGACAATGGGTGGGAGGTTCACAGGACATATTGGCCTCCGTAAAAAGCCTCTTTCCTGTCAGACAATCTACTTAATAGTCTCTAGAAGAGTGTGTGGTGGGTGAGACCTATGATAAATGGTAGCACATGATCTCTACTTTCAGCCTAAAGAATTAGACATTTTATAATCTCCGTTTTTACTTTGTTGAAGATGTTTGGTGTAGCCGGTAATAGTCCAACAACTGCTTATGTTAAAAACCGTGCTACACTTTGCATTAGGCTCAGCAGTTGAAAAGGGCTAATTCATTCAGACAACTCACAAACTGAATAGTTGTATTTTTTATTGAAAATAAAACTTTGAAGGCTTTTGGCCTGACACAATGAGAACACCAAAGCAGAAGCTAGCAGAGATCAATACACCCAGCTGTGAAGAAACATAAAGAAATAGAGCCCACAGGTGCATGCTGGGGTGACAGAAAGATGAGAGATGCATCAGCTGCAGCAGTGGCAAAGTGATCAGGAGCACAAAGTGAGCAAGTGGATTTGACAGCTGAAATAAACTGCTCAATTGATGGAGGGCAACTCAGGTGATACATCAGCTGATGCTGAGTGAAACATCACTTGAGTGTTGTAAGGTTCATACCACAGAGCTGTCACCAGGAGTCAGTATTCCAATATTAAAAGTTTCCTCAAAAACACTCTGCTGTATAACAGTAAATGAACATATGCAAGTACATATGCAACAAGTACACTAAATGTATTAGTAGTCAGTGAATAGTTTCAGTATTTTACATAGTTGAAGTGAATATAAGAAAAGCGATCATGTCTTGCAAACTCTTGTAGCATTTGTACTACATATAAGTACTACATGTAAAGTGAAAGACAAATGCATAGTTAAAATGAGTACTGTAGGCATGTAGTGATAGTTGTAAACACACATATCCCCTCAACAAAGACATTACATTCTGTATGAGCACAAACTGTCTGTGGAAATGTGGAGGCATCTTGATCAAACTCCACTTGTAATCCTTTGACTTGCTTCTTGGTGTCTTTTATTCCTGTAATGTGGAGTGTGTCTCTCTGTACTCTTGTTTCCCCAAGTGTTTGTCAGAGCTTTTAAACAGATTTAAGCAGTGTTTATTGTTCTGCTGTACCGCCCTGTTATCGCTGCATTCCCCCCATTCTTCTTCCCTCAGCACCCACTGGCCAGATGGTGTCACTCCAGGAGCTAATTCAGCCCTTGCACGTGTGCTACACAAACACTCACAATCACACAAACACACACTTTGCAATGAACACAATTTACTTGGCTGCTCACATACACATTTACACATCCTCTGACTGCAGTATACACTTTGCTATACTTAAAATAACTATGTGCATACACAGTCACATATTAAAACACATATGCAGCAACATATTGCAGCATACACACCTAGAAATACTTAAGATAGAGATTTATTCCATTTACTCATCAGTTCACATGTGCATATGCAAGTGGCATGTGTATATTTACAGTGCATTCTAACACCCAGAAATGAGCAGCTGGATATACAGCCATACAAACACTTAAAGGGTCATAAACCCAGCAGTTTTATTCCATGTGTGCACACTCCACTAGCTTAAAAAATACAATCAAATGGATGTAGAGAGCAATAGAGGAGGAGGGAGGGAATGAGAGAAAGGAGACAGAGCGAGGATAGAGACCACCTGCACACACATACTACAGCAGTGATGCCAGGTCAGGAGAACATCTCCAGGCCAAGAGCCACTGGAAAACCACCCAACAGGCTCCAAAACTATCAGAAGTATCTAAAGTCTGGAGATCCCTCTTGTTCTTGCTCACCTCCACACTTTCTTTTTCCAATTGTGAGTGCAGCTGATCTCAGTTAATATCTAACAAAATACTGCCTGAATATTACAATGGCCTCATTCAACTGCCACAGGTTAAGCAAGACTGTTCTCCTGTAATATTTGAGCTCATGGTTGAACTGTGCAATTAGCTAGATATCACCCATAGATACATTTTATTATCAGGTAACCTCTAGTGGCCATAGTAAATAGGTAAGTGAATAAGTTTTCATTTGTAGCAACCCTGATGTCACTACAGATATGACTAAGTGATTTTAAAAAGTTACCTGTATTACCCAAGAGACTCATTTTTTAGTGTCTTGTGGCATCTGATTTCTGTCTACCTGGAGTTTTACATCAGAATATTAATAGCTTGTGTAAACCTAGCGGAAGTTTTGAAAGCTGTGATGTATGATCATGGTGAAATCGGGATTACTGTCTCAAATACAAATTAATTGTGATGTTGTACCTAAAGTATTGTCATTTAAACAGGTAACTGTTTCATATTTATCCCCTACTGAGCATTAACGTGGCCTGTATAATCCAGACATTAGACTTAATACTCCAATAGTCAGTCATTGTCTTCTTCCATATCCTCTTCTTTCAAATCTGACAATGAAAATTGCACAGATAGTGGGTATGGAGGAGGGATTGGTTGAGAGGTATAAAACTGTGGGGAAGAGATGCTATGCTTACTCAGCCTGACTCATGCCATGCACATGACAGGAAGCTAGATTTCATGGTTGACATACATTTTTTATAAAGTGTCTTGTAATTGTACAGCATTCCTTGTGTGCTAAAATTAGATAGCTAACTTTGAGGCTTTGAATATTTGTGTTTACATGAGATTCATCCAATCGAGATTATTATCATAGATAATATTCTTTTATATCTTAAATTGCAGGTTGGTTGTCTTTTATTGACAGCAATGGTCGGAGTAAATATGAGAATCACTATCATGACAAACCAAAGACTACAGAAAACATCATGCTGTAGGCTTTGAACTAGCGTCATAGCTTTCATGTTGATCCTTTTACCCACAAATCATTCTGACAGTGATTCCCACATGATTCAAATTCTGCATTATGTGTGCACTTGCTGCAAAACATAGAAAGCAAGCACGGCAGTTAAGAGAACAACGGTGTGTGAAGCAGAAAGAGAGTGACAAAGTGAGGGAGGTGGCCTGCTCACAGGTTGGCTCCTATTAGCTGGCGAGTGTAGCTGCAAGCTGACCTTCCAGGGATTAACACCTAACATCTCCTGTTCTTTCCCCTGCCCTCCCCAAACACATTGCATAAAGCAACACGGCCAAAAAACTAGCTTACACTCACAAAGGATTAGGCCTTTAACCGTGAAGTCAAATGAACAGGAAAAATACACCACATCGATTAACAAAAGGTGAAAAGGATGTGGTTCATTTAATCCGTGTGCTAACCAATTATGCAACATTGATCACTGTAGAAATGTGCGCTTTCTCTTGTTCACAGCCTGATAAACTCTTTGGCACACAATGTGCTCTCTCTTCTTTCTTCGAGGCAATAACCCTGTTTGAGAGAAACAGGAAGGCTGGGTAAATGAGTGAATGCTCTAAGTTAATCAAAGGTGTGTGTTTGATGCAGCTGACAGCAGCATTAGATGGAAGGTGTATGCTCTGCTATCTCTGTGGAGCTTCACATGTGCGGTACTATAAAAACTGGCGAGCACTGGATGATTAAATCAATCCAGTCTAAATCATGACAAGTCAGAGTGATTTATCTGACATGCCAAGAGCCGCAGTAATGCGTACAGAATCAGTCCAACAACTGAGCAATAAATCTCCACAACCACACCTCAGCTAGCTTAAAAGGAGATAAACACAGCTGAAGTGGTCCCACAAATGACTCTGTCACTTTCATGTCATATGGAAAGATGAAAGAGGGGAATTTACTGTTTGAGTATTTACCTCCTCGAAAACCTGAATAGAGAATAGCACTCATCTCATTACTAATAAATATTACTCAAAAATACAGTTACGCTCAGATGGTGCTTACTGGAAATTGATTTTTGGCAATAACCGTTATGACTCCAACGTCCAGAAATTTAAATGTCATCAATAAGAACATACTCCACTGTAGTAGCCAAGAAAGACGATACCAAAAAGTAATTCAAACTTCATTAAATGTACTATATCAATTCATTAAAGCCCTTATATTCCCTACATTTACACCATGTGATGCTTTCAGGGGTCCAGTAAAACTGTATCACTACTTCCTTTAACGTGGTGTAATTGTATTGATGTGATGTACAGTGTTACAGCAGCACATTAATGAATGATGATCATCCATAATAAGTGTGTTAAGTGTTGATTTAATGGTAGAAATTTGGGATTGTTAAGAAATAAAGATTATTGTTTTTGCTTTTGAGTTCTACCCATTGGCAGAGCAATGAGGTCAGTACTAAAGATGACTTTTCCCTCAAGAAATCAAAGGGCCTACTTTATGTGATTTTTAAAGGTTCTTTTTCTTGCAAACAAAAGTTATGTTTATATTCCATGTCTCTCACCAAAAAGTGTGGTGTGTATTCTAGAGGTCTAGTCAAACTGCTGCATGCATTTCCTTATTCCTCCCAAAATATTTGCTTACAAATAAAATGGGAACCCCATGATAAAAACGTTGTTCCACAGTGTTCCTTCAATCAACACTGTAAGACACCTCTGCATTGTTGCTCAGAAATTAGAGCAGATTTAGAGCAGAAGGAGAGATTTCACACTTAAAATGCCATTAAACACCCCCTAGTTTCCTTGCTTCCATTTAGGAATAAGCATTTCCAGGAATTAAATCAGGAACTAAAATTCCCCTTTAAAAGTGTCTGTGTGTACATTTCTACCACATTGCCTAGTCTTCACAAAATAAAGTTCAGCTGACTGGCAGCTATAAGGTTTTTATTTGATTTATTTATTTGACAGTTTTGCTTCAGCACCAGTGCTGAGCAGTAGCTAGTTCTACAGTGGCAAATTTTCAAGGGGGCCCTGTAATCTCTTTGTAGCATTGCTTAATGTCAAGGGAGGTGTACCCTGCAGAGCTCTTTGTGTCTCCTAAATAATTACTGGCCTTAGAAAGAAGAGAGTGCAGCAGAGAAAGCGTGATGATGTGCATTAGACACCGCCATCTCTCTTTATCTCCCTCTCTCTTTTTCTGCCGTCCAGGCTCCATTCGTGAAACTCCTTTGCCTTCTGGTTTATGCATGCCTCATGAAGACCCTCCTTACCCTTTGCAAGGAACTTCAGGGTTGCTGACATTCGTCTGTGCAGAATGCATAAACCCTCCTTTGGGAGCTGAATGTGCTGCCACGGTAGATCTCAAGGCCCCAGTGTACCTATCTGAACCCGTGCACTTTATTGTTGGAAACAAGTGTTGGATCTTATGCAGTAATAGTTACACACATATGTGCACTCATACACACACACATGCTCGGGTCCCCATGCAGCCTGGAACAGCAACAAAGCTCTCCTGTACTGTTGCCAGGGTAACATGGTTGGGTCAAACCAGTTGAGCGGTCTCTCCTGTTCTAGGCTGAACCCCCACACCACCACCCTCCAGACTATCTCTTTCTGTTTCTCTGTTCCTCCTCCTCATCCTCTCCTCTTTCCATCCTCATTGTCATCACCCCCAGCCCCTGGCTCATCGAAAGCCATTTCTTCTCCGCTTTTTGGTCATTGTCACATTTCTGCCTCAGGCTGAACAGGGTCAAATGAGGGAGATTCATCCCTCTGAGGACTTTGTCTAATTAAAATCTCTACAAAGGAATTGTAGTCCTCTTAACAGTGGACCAAAGATAAAAGAGACACCTGGTAAATTGTAAAGAATGACTGAAAGTTATGTTTTTTGACCATGCATCATGCTTTTCCCATTATGGCCTAATCCTTAACTACTTTAGATGTAGACAAAATACACAAATGCCTTTTTAACCAGCAGTAAAGCACATACAGCACTTTGCAATTATTTGTATCAGTATTTTTTCATTTGTAAATGGGTTTTTAATAATACATAGTGTGGTAAGGCTGCTCCATTATGTGTAGAAATAATTTAGCTGTATAAAAGAAAAACCCCACTTCAGGCCTTTGGCATATGGAAATTATATTACAACTAAGCCGCTGCTGGCAGACACACAGTGATGGATTACCCTTCTTCTCCTGGAGCTATTATAGATCTATTGTCGGAGTCGTGGACTGTGAATAAATGGAAATGACACAGATAGACAATTAAAATCTGTTCATTACTGATAGAACACAGCAGTCTGGAGACAGCAATGAGCACAGGTGCAAATGTTCTAAACAAAGTCTAATTGCCGGAGCTCAGATATGACAATAAAGAGCTGCTTTGCACATACATACAAAACTGAACTAAGAAGAGTGACACACATTTTCAAACCCAGGCCCACGCTGTTTTCTCTACCTTTTGTATTCCGTGTTGAACTGGTATGAACTGTACAACCAACCAGTCTTTTGTCTTGAGAATTACATGAAGTCAAAGAAGGACAGCACGGGTGACTTCAAATGTTATTTTCTAAATTTAAAAAAGATTAGTTAAATATTCTGAAATGAGGCTGAAATAATTTCTTCTACTTAAGAAACAGTTTTTTTTTTCACCAAAGCCTGAGAGAGGAGTAGAAGGTGTTTAACAAAGCCCAACACCTCAGTTAGCCCATATCAAAGCTTTTTAGAGGTAATGCCATGTAAGTGCCTTAGCCCACATACCCATTCAAATTTCAAGTTCCAACAGTGTAACACTGTATCTTGAAAGAAATATCATGCTGATGTTGAATGGAGCTTGAGTGAGTAGTGTGAGGCACAGAGGGACAGGTGCTAAGAATCAGGAGCTCTTGGTTATTTGAGGACTTTGCATCAAGGTCTCAAAGAAATGCTAAGATAGGTCTCAAGAGTGACAGCTCCTCTACATGCTACCCTGGAGGCTCCACTACAACTTGCCACTGTACATTCTGTCCTTTGAAGAGCTGATTTTTTATACTTTTGCCCCCAGTCGTCTTTGAGGACATGTCTTAACTGTTGTGCTTTATTATACAGTGTTACAGATTTTGGGAAAACAGGAAGAGAGAATGAAAGAGCTTGGTGAGATGAATAAAAGGTCACATGATTCAAATGGATTTGAGCTTCTTGTACTTAATTGACTGGACTGTTACACTTGGCCAGATACTGAGATGACCCAGAGATGCCACATTTTGTAAGCAAAATTGGTTTTAAGCCGATTTGGGAATCAGCATATTACAGTTATTACATGTCTTGGTCAGCTAAACCACAAAAACAGCACAAAACTGCCCCTTTAGAGGATTTCTCCCCTGATCCCTTAAGAGTCTGGCATTGCCATGTGAAGTGTGAAAGACTGACAGCATACTGGTGATTGGTGAGGTTTGGCACCAAAATTAACTGTGATTGTTGGGTGAATAGATCTGTCTTGTGTGCATACTTAGACCTTAGCTTCAGTTGCTAATATTTAGACAATAACTGATCATGTACAGACAAAAATGAACCCAGTGGCTGTTCTTGTAGCTCACTAAATTGTCAAGTAAATGTATGACAATGGCAGATGATGTTTGTTTTTGTTTTCACAAGTTTTTGATCTACCGATCATACACAGAAAACTAATTCAAATTTGCGTTATTATAAGTGTTGTTTTTACCCTAGATAATGCTCATCTTGTATGATTACTGTATCAGTGACATAAGCTTGCACAGTATCTTCCAAACACATAAAGCTGATGCCAGTCCCCTTTTCAGATACAGTTAAAGGTGAGCGTATCAGACTGTCCAATTAATCTTTGTTGTCTATGTGTGTCCGAGTGTTTTCTACCTGGAATGAATGAGGCAGATGATAACCACAAGGATACCCTCCTGAAAGCTAATAAGATAAAATTTCATGTTGCTTAATTGATCCCACCACTCACAACAGGTTTGTTCTAAATGGCATGTTTCTATTAATAAGTAAAGAGATGGGAAATTGCAAATTGCAATCCATGCGTCTGACTTGATGATTATTGATTACTTACTGGAGCTTCAGTGTTGCTTATAAGGAGGAAAACACCTGGTTGTGTCCTCAGCATCCTCTGTTGTCAGACTGTAGATGCTTTGTCTTTGTAACAGCTCTTTAAAGATGGCTCTCCAGGTAATGAATTGCATGACAAGTGGCCTGTTCATACCGTCTGGTACAACATGAGAAATGAATGTGTTTCCTCATGAGGTGAGAAGAGTTGCTTTGAGCTGCTGTGTGATCTCAGTGTCCTGACATTAAATCCTCCTGTCAAACTGGTGTCAAACTGTCATCCGGGCTAGCTGAGCAGTCTTTTGTCATGGTGTAAATATGTATCACAGAGGAACAATACTGGTTTCTCTGAACTAAGGGTAGATTGGTACATCCATTGCTGTAACTATGGACAACATTGTCACTAATCTGAAGTCAACGCAACAATCATAAATTCTCTTAAAAACTGTTATGCAAAGCATTGCAGGTCTTCAAATCAATTAGATGTCTTAATGTTTTATTCCTTAAAACGAGGCCACAAACAGTGTAGTAGACCTACAGTGTAATCTGACTGAGTCTGTTTTCTTAAGTGTAGTGTGGCATAGCATGGACATAACTGTTTAAATTGCACAGTGAAAAAAATCAATCTTCCTACAGTCAGTAAGTGTCAAACCCAGTCTTAAAAAGTGTCAGGGTAATTGTTTTCTTCTAAAGTAGTGAGAAGAAAATCTCATAAACAGAAACACTTCATGTGTTTCCAAACACCTTCTCTTGGGAGGCTGGGAATTGTACCAGCAAGTAAGAAGAAAAAAAAAAACAAAACAGTTCAGCTACAAACGTGTTCAGCGTAGCACAAAATAATTTATGCCAAGACTCCTGGACTAGAACATCATAATGAAGGTGTTTGTGTGGGAGTTTTTAGGATCATTGCCCTCTCCAATTTTAGTTGAATTTTCCTTGGACTTAAATTGCTTTTTGTTATGGAAACCTTTTTTAATGGCCAGTTTTTTTGCAGTGCCTGACACATGCACACCTTTTGTCACGGAAGGTGTCATTCATTAGCAATTACTGGGCTAATGCACTAGCCATCTGCTAACCTCCCACCCTTGGAGCCAATAATTTGATTATTCATTTGGAGTGCTGAGCTAATTGTGGCCAGGCCGAGTGCTGCTGGCTGTGAACAGATGTTGAAACGTGAACTAGCAGCCCTCAGCCTTGAACTCCATGCAGCGTCAAGCAGCGTGTGTCATCCTGGGCTGCTCAGATGTGCAGTGATATCCACCAACAGGCTTTACCAGGTAGCAGCACCAGCTCCATTCCAAGCCTGGTGAGATCCTGGAAACAAGAGGCAACAGACACACAGGAGCAGGAACAGTTCAATCATTTGACACAGAAGCAGACAGACAGCACTGTTTTCCACAGCCTGACAGATGTGTGTGTGCTTCTTCACCATATTATGTTGGCCTTAACTTTGCCCACACTACTAGTGCATCTAGAGCTCAGTTTGACCTCAGCTCTATGACTAATGCCATGTTCATCTGTGTGAAGATGGATACAAGGTAGAAATGGGAAAGATTCTCATGTTTATTACTGTCAAGCTTTCTGTCAATGGAGAACTCAAGACGGTGGCTGCCAGTCCTATTGTATGAAACATTTACTAGAAAAATAGCAAGAGAACCACACTGTGAAACCTAATATATCAAAAGTCACAAACCTGGTACCCCAGTCTGACTGACATCCAGACATGCTATAATTTTCCTGCTAAGGAAAATTGGCAGTAATGTAGTGGCATTCTGGGAACTCTGACACTCAGACCGTATGTGACATGTCATTGGTTGTGCACTGAAATTGATTGAAGTTGGAGCATAGTAACTAACTACATTCAGTATCTTCACTCTCTGCATAGAAAAACAATGACTGAACTGCATTTTCTAAGTCAAAATTGGTAATTTAAAGCTGAAAGGAAGCAAATGCCAGTCACAAGCAATAGTACCCCATAAGCAACTGGTTGCCTTTTTTGTCTTTCTGTGCAGTGCTGGTCATGGGGTGAGTTGGAGGAGGAGGCAAAGGAAACCATTGAGTAAGATACCAGGAAGGTGCAAATGGTGTTTGAATTCCAATAAACAAACACCAATTCTGTGTAGGCCGTAACCGAAGCATGAAAGGAATGATTAGTTAAAGGGGGAAATTTCTTGGTCATAGTGTAAGTGTAGAGCGACTGTATTTTCTCCAGTGTGTGTTAAAGCAGCACTTCATATCATAAGCTCATTATATCTGAGCCATAAAGTGATTATGGGCTCCAGTAAGGCATTGTTCTGCTGTTGACAGGATTAAAGATGACTTTAGAGAGAGAGAGTGAGCGTCGCTGCTCTTTGCTCGAGTGTTTGCTTGCTTTGTGTAAGCCAGCAGTGAAAGGGGCTGCGTGCTTGACTGTTTGCCAGCTGTGGCACACCCTCACTCCATTCTTTTACACATTCATCTCCTGCCAGTCTGTCTATCCATTTAGATCTGTCTGCTTTGCTATTGTTTGATAGCATTGAGTGTCGTTTTTCATAGACTTGTCATCACCTGGTGTACAATTGTTTCAAGGTTTTTAAGGAAATCCTTGAGACATTCAAAGCAGTAAATCTCTCTTGTCAGTGTGGCATTGATTGGTGGCTCTGTCACAGCAGTCCAAGTGAAAAGTAGAGAAGTAATACAGGCTTTTTCAAAAAGTAACAGCTGCATGCAACAGGTTATACAGCATCTACCAACACAGACTTGGATTTTTGTCTCTTTTATCAGTGACTTTTATTAACAAGACACATATCATCAAAGACTATAGTAACAGTGTTATTTATGTATTTTTGTATTTATGTTTATATCAACCACTCCACTGTATGTATTGTCTGGGTATATCTTTTTATCCACACACACTGTACAATTTGTCAGCATCTAGATTTCTAATAAGCTCTCTACTTCTTCCTGCAGAAGAAGACTGGAGTTGTGAAGATACAGGAGAAGAAGGAGCGGTGGAAGGAGAAAAAGGTGGCAAAGCGGCAGAAGAAGGAGGACGAGGAGGTGGAAGAAGAAGAGGAGAATGTCCAGCCTGTGGTTGATCCCCTAGAGAACGGCTTCCTCCATCACGCCCAGCGAGAGCAGGAGAGGATGAATGAGAGGCTGCTGAAGAAGACTTACTCCAAGAAGAACAAAATGGTTAGTGCCTTGTTTGGTGCCTATTTAAAGAAAATTAACAGTCAGGAAGTCTTGTTGGACAGTAGTTCAAGAAAGTTTACATGTACAGTATGTTGCATGAAGCATCGGTTTGTGTTTTTGACAAATAAAGAAGATACTGGCCTTGCTGGCTTTGGGCATTAAGGCAGAGGAGCCAATCAGCTGCTTAGGAAGCATCTAAATACGCATTCCTTGTTGAGCTTGGTCAGAGTTATTAATTAATTACAGCTCTTCTTTAACTAAGAAGCAGGATAGTCGTTTTTCCAAATATATACTTTCCATCCATCTGACATCTGCTTCACAGTCACTGTAAAGCAGAGAAAAGATCTATGGGTAATTTTCAGAAAAAGATGAACGGCATGAACAGTGTCTTACACCACTGGACTTTGTACCACAGTGCCGAAGTTGTCAAGAGATAACTTCGCCTCACATGAGACACTTGAGTCCCTTCTATCTGTTCACCATCAAACCTCATCACAGTGTTCAGAGTTGGAGAAGACAATTTTCTTCAAATCCATCTGCAAAGGGAGAGTTTTAGCCCATTCTAAAATTGACTCCAAATTGCTCCCAATATTTTGAAAATTATGGGGTTTTTTTTGTTTTTTTTTTTTTACATTTAGTTGGCTGTCTTTGTTTTTGAAATAGAAGCTTTTGACACAACTCCCATTGTCCTTTATGGAAGTACAGGTCATTGCCACAAAACCACAGTGGGATAGTATAGAATCTATATTTGTCAGCAGGGCCTTTTGTAGTTAGCGATGATGTTTCTCATGATGTTGGTGGTAACTCTGGACAGTAGCCTCCTGTCTCTTTCTCCTGTTGTAATGTAGTCACTTTTTAATGGTTTCTGCTTATGCATTTCAGTAGTTGCTAATAGTTATGGCACTTACCTTTTGCATTATGGTTCTGGATTTGTAGTGATGTTTAACATTCACCTGTGTTGTTTTTTTATTTATTCTCAGCAAGAAGCTTTTCCTTACTAGGTGTTTAAAGTGAAAACTCCAGTGTTTTCCATGATTCTGCTGACTGACACTATACACTACCAGCCAACTGTAAAACATTTGAATGGAGTTCAGCAAAACTATTAGTTTATTAGCAGCGATACAACAGACCAGTTAGTCAGCATTAACTGCAGCCTTCACAGAATGAATAATACCTACCTGTATTGTAGGTGCACTATGGGCATTTTGTACTGTTTAGGATTGTGGTGTTTTGTGCACTGGAATATACACTCTGTCATGGGCAAGAATTTGGACCTCAGTGAAGGGAGACATATGTGACCTGTGTACGCTGATGAGACCTGGTGCTACCCCAAGAGTGTTTGTGTTTCATAAACAGATTGTTGGTATGCAGCCTTCAGGTGGGTTTACCCTGCCATCCTATCCTTGTTTTCCTTCATGACTGCAGAAGTGGTTTTCTGTTTGTTTATGCAGATAGAGGACTGCCAATATCCCCGGCTTCAAGCACACTGCTGAGCCCACAGACTCTGAGTCTGTCCCAGTGAGATAGCCCATCTATGTGTTAACAGTTTGTTTAAATGGGCGGATGTTTTTATGCTCCTGTCCGAGGCCAAGATCCACCATAGTGCTGTTGAGGATAAGAGGGGAAATGTAGTCAGGAAGCCAAACTAAATAATGAGGCTATGTAGCCCGGAGGCCTCCTCCACAGACAAAAATATCTCTCTTAGATAAGATTTCCTCAGGAAGTTAACATGGCTGAAAATGAGTTTGGCTGTGATATTTAGTTTGCTAAGAGACGGTTAGAAATTATGTATTTAGCTGATGCTGTTATCCACAGTGTAAGTGCAATAGGCTGAAATTACAGATCTACATTCCTGTCCAGATAATCCAAATCCATGATATCAGCAAACTGCTGCTGTCATGTGAAAACCTCATAACTTCAGCTGAATTTCATATTTTACAGTAACTTTGATAATTTACTGCACATGCTCCTTAAGAGATTAGGATGATAGAGAGATTATGAAAGCAGCTCAAAACCAGCTAGAAAAGTAAGACTTCTACTAGGTTTGTGAATATGTAATACAAAAGTGGAGAATCAGAGGATCTTGATCCCATGTCTTAGATAAGCTGTATTCTTTCCTTTCCAAGTGATATTACTTCATATTGAATAAGTGGTTTCATCTTACATCTGTTTGTCATGTTTCTATGTGCCCTCAGTGCAATTTGAAATAATGTGTGGGAGGTACATCTACAAATGCACTTGCCTTCAGATTATAGTATTGAGTATATTTGAGGAGTGAAAACAAAATGCCTGTTTTGTACTAAATGCTCATATAGTTACGGAGGTGCACATAGTCACAAATCTAGCTACAGTTTGTTACATGTTGCATCAGTCATGAGATCAACACAACACAAAAAAGGTGTATGCTTTACAAAACTGCAGATATGTGGTCTTTATGTGACAGCAGCTACATGTATATTGTCTCAGACAGAGGCACTTTGCGTCAGTGAACCATTGTAATGAATATCTCATCAGCACCTTGCAGCATCTTTGAGGAACATATTAGAGTGGTTAAGACACACTGACCCCATGCATTGTTGAAGCCCCTAAAAAACACCTCTGTCTTATGATCCATAGATAACTGGAGACATCTCCCTTCCCTGCCTGGCAGATCAATATATTAGTGTTGGCTTCCTATGCCCTGGTGATTCATTGTGGCTCTTACTTAACTTCCGTTCCTTTTTTCTTTTATCAGCTGCTTGCTTTAATCTTGGTGTTTGGCTGAAACTTTGTTTTATTCTCTTTCTGTCTGAGATCAAGCAGCTAAAAGATCTTTCAACCTGCCCTGGCTTTAGTCTGTATCCAAAGAACTAAAGAATGCCTTTAATATACAACTACAACTCCCAATTCCCAGCTACATAATTATTGTTGTGAGAACTAACAATTATGCTGTGAAACCACACCACCCAGTTTCAGTCATAATCACAGTGCTGATGAATGAGGCTCATGACATGATCATGTTGCATAACTAATTAATTATAGATAACACTATGAATTATGAATCAGTTGATCTTCACCTTTAAATAAGCATTTAGAAAGCTGAATGGATCCTTTGTGCTTAAGTTCTAAGTACAGTTTTGTTTGAGCAGGCCTGTTTCTTAAGACCACACCTGCCCAATACCACTGCTTTTTATCCCACAGCCACCTGCTTCCATAATATGATTTATACATTATTCCCAAACAGGAATTTGTGTGGTAAGCAAAGACATGTTACTACATGATCAAACCAACATCTCCTGAGGGTCTTACAAAGCCTGTGTACCAAATCTTTCATGGGAGTCTATAAACAGTTTGATTGTTTTCATTTCAATTTAACCTTATAAGTACAGACACATTTCCTCAGGTTATTGTGTTAGAGGGGATGGAGGCACTTATGAATTAACTGTTTGGGCATGTGAAGTCCTCTGGATCGAGTGTTTGCTCACCCATTGCTGTTAACAAAAGGTTTATTATGGTGAGTTTATGAGTTTCTGTCCCTCCATAATGTACATTTCAAGGAATCCTTACCCTTTCCAGAGCAGCTGACAATGATCAAAGCAGCTGTAAACATTTAACTTCAAGCTTCATTTTATTTTTGTAACTCTGTATGAGTAACTGCTTTGAGTATATGAGCTAAGGCAAGATTGATAGATCTATTTTTTCTTTACTTTGCCGTCACCCCTGTAGATGGAATCACATGCATATAAAACATGTCCACTTCCAGATGGACTGGGCTTCGATGAGGGGCCCTTTGTGGATTTTATCTGCTGTAGAAAATGTCCTTGGCAACAGCACCAACAGACTCTATCACAGTCATGTGGTTGTTTACTATTCATAGTTCTCTTTGCTGGCAAGTTATCTTAACAATACCATGAACACATGGTATACCATGGTACTCTTACTTCTATCATTGGGGGCTTACTGTAGATCCTCTCATACAGCAAAACAGACGTAAGCAGATGGATGTGCACACAGAAAGACTTTTGTCTGCTGTGGGAAAAGAGCTGCACAGAGCAGCCATCTGGGCCTTAAAGCAGGTGTTTATATAAGACTATGATTTTCTCCCTGAACTGATATGAAATAGATGTAAGAGGGTTATTTGCTGCTTTGAGAACTGTTTCAAGGAATCAAATGAAATGTAATAAACAATTATTTACACATTATGACAGATCATATTGGTAGAAATCACTGATATGTACTTTCATGGTGCTTCTCAGTACAAGTGCACTTGCATTTTCTACTTTTTCCTCCAGGCTGCCCCTCTCTCCAAGTGTCCAGCATAGTTTTCCCTGTACATTTTTCTCTCTACTTTGCTGCCTCCACAGTCAGAGGAATTGTCCCTAGTGAATGTCATCCACATGATCTGCAGGCGAGGTGATGTGTTGCTCTCCTCAAGGCACCCTGGGGTGCCAGAGGTTTGCTTGAATGGTCAGGAATGGTCTAGAGTTGTATGCATGTGTGTGACACTGTGTATGTGCACATGTGCAGATGTTTTTGAAGGCCAGTATTTGAAGGCATCATTTGACTTGCAGCCAGCCGTTTGTACCACGTATTAAATGAACCAATACAAATGAAATTCTTGTAGTTTAGTAATCCCTGAAAGGTTTGGTGATTATCAGCTAACCTCGTCTACTGAAATTCCATTGAAGCTCAAAAACAGTAAGTCATTAATATAGTAGGTTATTACTTTATATTATTTCTCTTCAGGTGAATAAACACAAAAAATACACAAGTTTAACCAGTGATGTTGTTTTTAACTGTCATCTTCTGCTGTAAGATATTTAAAAAAAAAATAAAAAAAAAATCCTGCAGGATACTCCGCAACGTGGCTTTGACCTTCAGTATTCTTCAAATGGGGGTCATGAATAACACATAATGCTGACTTGCTCAAGCAACACACTGTCACACGTACACATCACATCACCTTCCCTGTCCATTAGTGCAGTGCTTCACCCTGTGCTGCACACACACCCCACTAACAATGTCATATAGGAAAACTCCTCTGTACACGCCACTCTATTATTCCAACCCCCCCGCAGGCAAATCCCTCACTATCAGACCAGCCTGTGGACATGAAGCCAGCATCCTGCATGCCTCTGTCATACTGTAGCTGCTTCGGGATTACTTCCCCAGCTTCATATCTAGGTGTGTTTATAAGCAGTAAGCCAGCCGGAGACAGATCAGATTAGCTGGGGCATTAACAGTGCACTGGAGCATAGTTCAGGGGCAGCCTGAGAGCTGCGATAGACGCGAGAGCATCGCTGCCCATTGGCAGTGGGGCGGTGGTAACGGCCAGGCGATCAGGATGACTGATAACGGTAGGCTGGTTGTTATCTGGGGAGCAGCGACCCTGAGCGGTAGCAGCTCGGCTCAGGAGACACCCGAGAGACAATATCTCTCCTGGCTAACCCTGTTTCTCGCCCATTTAAGCTGGAGATAAAAGTGAATCCTCTCCACCTGGGCAAGTCACTAAGCTGCATTTTACTATTGTTGACTTACTTTAATTTTGGACAGAAAACCAAGAGAAGTCATACTTTGCTCTATATATATCAGAATAGCTTCAGTATAGTATAAAATATTATTATGATGATTTTTCATTTACTGTAACTGAAATTTGCTTTGCACATTACTTTTTTGCTTATGAAGAAATATTTATTCAATTTATCCTCTTCAGGTTTACACCTTTTGCTCAATTTGCTATTATCTGCTTATAATGTTGTGGTTGATCGAGGAACTGAAACACTATCTACTGTTGCACTTGTAATGAGATCAGCCCTTAAATGTGAAATCCTTGATGTAATTATGGGGTTGGAAAGCTTGTAAGTGGTAACGTGATAGAAAAGGCCTTTACTCCTGTTACTCAGGTTAACACTGCAATTTAACGAAGAGCATTATTAGATGAGTGGATAATGAGGTACGCTTCAGAGGTGTCTGCTGTCCTGTCATATGCAAGAGCGTGCGTGTGCATGTGTGTGCAGAGTAGAAAGACAGAGATGAGTGGAGGAGCGTGACTTGTAATAGACCTTGACAGATCAATTAGTTAGCTGCTTGTAACATGAACATGTGCATGATGCATGATCACAAGGCAGATAATTGTCTCTAACACATCAAAGACAAGTTAGCAGAGGAACACACACACACCCCTATGTGAGACAGATAAATGACAAAATGAAGGGTTTCGTTCAAAAAAATTAAATATCTGATTATTTAGAAAATAATATAATATAAAAGAATATACACACATATTAGAAATCCCCCAGAAATCTTAGTTACCTTGCCTAAGAATTCCAGATAGTAGAAGGAATGTGAGCATCTGTCTTTTGTGCATAGTACATTCATTATTTCAAAATGGGCTTTCTTGAATTGGAAAGTTTCTAGTGATTTATAAGAGAGGTGATATTCATTCATTCATTCATTCATTATCTATACTGCTTATCTGTCAAGAGTTGCGGGGGGGCTGGAGCCTATCCCAGCTAACACTGGGCAAGAGGGTACACCCTGGGCAGATCGCCAGTTCATTGCAGGGCCGAGAGGGGATATTGTGCAGCATATTATATTGAGCACTGCAAAAATTGGACTATGTAAGCATTGAGCTGTGCTATGTATTGATATACTATATCTTTTTATAGAAAAATATGAATTGCTGAATTTTTTGCTCTGTACTTCATAATTTCAACATAAGTATAATTTATTTGTTATAGATTATGCAACTTTTATCCATCATACATTTACATATCTCTTAAACCACTTCCTGCAGTGAATCTCAATAGCAGTTAGAGTACTACTTTCCCTACAAAACTACTTTCCAGCTGTAGTGGGGATTTAAACCAGTAACTTTATCCGGACCATATTCACAAAATTGTTGTTTTTCTAATGTGGTTGAAACATGCCACTGTGAATTATGGCTCAAGTAAAAAGCCACTTTTTCAGTGAAAGATGTCATATTTTGGATTTAATCTTTTTAAGTATAAAACTGCAAATTAGGAATGTTTAAAATTAGTAATTTATGACTTCATTAACTTCAGTAGCAGTCCTAGGAATTGCCAAAATTTTTGATTAGTCTCCAACACAGCATATACCATAGTAGCATTAAAATGACATGAATAAATAAGAAACTCATATTTTCCCAATAGAAAATAGAATATTAAAGCCAGCTAATTAGAACAGAGATCAGACAAAATGTTTAGTAAAGAGGTAATATATCACTATAATAAATGTTACAGTAATAATGCTGCTCTGTTAATTGTTTTTTGGCTTACAGACCAGGCTCTTTTAGATGCAGTGTGCTGTGAAACCAGTCAGCTGCTCATATTGTTGAATACTTACAATCCCATCTCTGTTAAAAAACGAAGTGAAGCGTATCAAGAGGTTGAGTCTGATTGAGTGATAGAGTAGAGTAAATCAAAGGTAAGGAGTTCCCATGGATAATAAGATAATAAGAATTGCTAAGACTGTGGGTAAAATATCAGAGTTGAGACATATGAGAGTTTTGGTAAAAAGGTCAGTAGACTTTTATTCTCCCTTCCCTCAGATGATTTTCCTATATGAATAAGTGTCTGGGAGCGTGTACCTTTCTCGCTGTGTGTTTTCAAGTTTCCTAAATGCCATCTATTTTTGCTCAGCAGACAGCCTGACCACAGTGGATTTAGTGTGAGGAGCCAAACTCGTCCCCATGGGTTTCCACTGGGGCTGGCAGTGTTGACTTTGCCCAGGATGCCAGGGGAAGGCTGGGAAAGGATGAGGGAACAGTCCCACCGGTGTTGAAATGGAGGTGGGGGAGGGCACTGAAGGATTTTGTGACCACTGCTCTAGTCCCAGGGGATGGTTTGGAGTTGAACTGGGTCCCAGTCTGAACTGGCCCCAGATGGTTGGATTTGGAGGGTTTGTAAACTCAGAGGTGGCAGATATTCCTGTTATGACTGGTCTGTCAAAATGCTCCATAGATGGACAGAGTGATGCACTCAATCTTCCTTTTTTTGATCTGAGGGCAAGATTATAAATGTGGGTGTGATAAATGTGACCCATAGGAGCAAACGCAAAAAAAATTAATTAAATTGAAACACCAGTAAAATTACTTTGGTACTAAGTTAGTGTGACCTCCCGGAATATTTATCCCTCTCAGGATTTTTCCTCAACATCCATCACCCCTCCATTCCCCATGACTGCAGCCACAGCCTCTTAGACCCATAGACAAGGTGAGAGAGAGATCAGTTGAAAGACAGAGAGTGACTGAAATAGAACTGGAAATAAAGGGAAGAGAATGACTGAGACCGGCCGAACCCAGACAACCTCTGCGCCCGCTGTGCTTAGCCAGGTGAATATTGCATGGGACAGTGCACAGTGATTAATGTCAGGCCATGTAAGGTGCTTGACCGGGGTGTTCTATTGTAGGTCCATACACACACACACTTATACACACACACTTACACACATCCCATCACTTTTAACAAGCCATAGTCATTGAGATACAGCAGGGCTACTTCAGAGCAACCACTGGGGACAATTAGACCTGGGAACATTAAATTAGCAGGGATCTAAAGTCATGCTCTGTTGAAACTGGGGCTATTGCATGCTGGGATCGGACAAGGTACCAGAGGCAAAGAGAAACTCCTCCTGGATATACTGTGTGCTATCTGATATTGCTGAACAGGGTAAGCACATTATTTTAGAGCAATGTTAAATTTTGCAGATACATTTTGGTGCAGTGTTTTTCAGTGCAGTCATTAGGTTTTGGACTCAGGAGGCAGGTGTTAGCAGTTATAAATTTGTCAGGACATTATTTCTCTGCGCTATGCTAGCTGGCTAGTTGTGATTACTTTCTTTTTTTATGTAATTTATTAAAGTGGGACCTCCCAGGCTACATCATATTCCAGTTTTGCATCTATTGGAGAATCTGTAGCTATAGCAACAGATATATTGCCCCTGGTAGATGTTTAACTAGAGCAGACAGCAGGGAGAGCCACTTTATTACACCTTGTGCTTTATGATTTACAGTATCATTGTGGTTTATATTACAGTAATGTTTAGGGAGCAGTTCAGAAATCTGTGCTCCAGGAAATCTCAGCTGTCTGGGGTCATATTCCTCCTGCAAAAGCTTTCTATGAAGTAGCTTATCATAGTTTGAACTGCAAATCATGTGAGGTCTGATTTATTGTGAATTGCTTTTATCAAACAAGCTTATCACAAAAGTCTTGTACAGATGTAAACAAGGAGGAAGAATACAAACTGTAAGACATGAGGGCTGCTATGTGTGTGAAGACGTGTACATGTGTAATTTGTGCACCTGCATCTGAATTACTATTAACAAAAAGTCCTCCTGCTAGGTGTCACAGGAAGCGCACTGTCACTTTGAACCTGGACAGCCTTTAACAGGCACTGAAACAGTTGAGGGAAACCGAGAACAAAGAAATGAGGTTGCTCAGCTCAGATACTCGGATCGTGCTGCTTTTCATGTCGCTTCAGACCGATATATAGCAGTCACCCACCTGTTACAAGGACAGTTTCTTCCTGTCAAAAAGAAGTTAATATGCCTTTGCTATTTTCTCATATTGGATTTTAATATGAGAGAGTTTGTTTGTCAGTTCTTGATTTCTTGTGCTGTGGTGTCATTTATGCAGTGAGGTAGTTAACATTACATGATTTTTCTTTGTTTTTTTTGTTTGTTTTTTTTCTTGTAGATGGTGCCCTTTTCCTTGTCAGTGTGTCTGACAAGTGTCTGCAAATGTAAAAGCTCTTATGAAGTGTGTTCAATCACTGGCATAACGGGAAATTTACTAAGATGGAAATAACAGTCTGTCCCAGTGTTTCATCCAAGCATTAAATGGATGTAGTGGGTCACAGATTTTAACTGTGTGAGTTTAATGCATCATTTAGTGTCTCCGCTGTTTCACAGATTATTAAAACTTGCCCAGAAAAAATTAAAATGTGGGGAATCCTTATGTATTGAAATGTATTGAATATCAGAGCAAAATAATAGCCTCCGTACAAAGTGATGCTATTAGCCTTCAAAATCATGTATTAGTTAAAGTGAAGGGGCAGGAGTATAACTCAGCTCTGTCAGGGAGTCAGGTTTCCTGATTACCACTGTGTCCGGAGGCTGGCAGCTGTCTGGTGTGCTGTGCTGTGTTACATGGGAAATTTTAAGGAGGTTGGGATCTTGTGTTTGTTAGGGAGAATGGAAGTGGGTGGCAATCCTGAGCCTTCACTGAAAAGCGAAACCTCCTGTAGTTGTGAGAGGTTCTTTGTTTGGAGGCCTGTGTGTTTTGACAGGCCTGAGAAGGGGTAAGACAATAGAGAGGCCAGGCTGTATCCTGATGCGTTCCTGCAGTAGGCTGCTATGCTCTATTCGTATTGTTCTCCAACGTCGTTTACAAGTGGCTCATTCTCTCCTTGTCACAGTTGTATCAATTTGTTTTAGTTAATTAGCGCTTCAATTAGCACCTATTTAATTAGATTCCATTTAATCATTGCTTGGCTTGTAGAATGTGTTTTCGCATGTGTGTTCCAATGTGTAGTGCATCTCATTTACATGCTTCTGTTGTATCTCTGTGTGTTCTTCTTTTGGGGTTTGTGTGTGCTTGTGTTGTAGATGATGGAAATACATATGTACTTCTGTTTAAGTGGACATGTGGGCTTATGTGTGTGTGTGTGTGTGTGTGTGTGTGTGTGTGTCTGTCTGACTGTGTGTGTGTGTGTGTTTAAGTGTACATACCTATGTGGCTGTGATGAAGTGCTTGTCCACTTGGCGGCGTATGAACATTTAAGTGTTGTCTTTGCCACTTTAGCCCATTAAGGTCACTACATTAATGGGATCTGGCGAGGCCCCTGCCCCTGTTTCCATAGCCCTGTGCCTGGGGGGGTTGGTGACTAGCAAAGCTGGACATTAACTCAGATGGATTAAATAGGATTAGTAATGTCACTGAAACAGATGTGATCTTTGTAGAGACAGCTTTCCCTTTATATCTAACTGAGCTCAGTTTAACTGTGATACAACACTGACCCCTGCTGCATCAGAGAGTCATTGCACCAACATGACGAGGTGGTGGATGATGCTGTGTTAACCCTTTACCAGACTGCACTTCATCGTCCATTGGGGGTCACTGTTCCCATTTGTAAAAGATAGTGGGAGGCCTTTCCTCTCCTCTTCTACCATTTTGACTGTCTAATGTAAAGCATGTCGGGTTTGCAATATTGAGCCCAGGCGGTGGATCTTTTGCAGGTTCCATCAACATGTTTCCTGCAGTGTCTTGTAATGGATGCTTAATGTGGCTTCAAAATATTGCCATGAAAACAGCATCACCAGAGATAATGAAATGCTGCTGGAACACTGAGGCTCATGTGTGGGTTGTATATGCCAGCACTGTTGCTCATATTAGCTCATTAAATCAGAAAGCAGTGCTGCTATACAAGGTCAAATATGCCCGTATCAGTCAGAAATCTCCTTATATCAAGCACGTCCTACAATTAGCAGAACACCAATGTAAGGACAGTTGCTTAAACAGGGTGTATTTAAAATGTTCAGAATCAGAATGTGGCTCTGTGAATTTTAATGGGTTGTGATTTAGGGGATATCGTTCAGACTTATATGCCTTCAAGCGGGCAGCATGTGTTTGGTTCCTTTCTTCCTCTTTTAAAGGCCATTCACACAGTAGCAATTGAACCAAGGCTATAATTGTGTTTTCATGTACTATAGATCCTGTCATTAGGCCCCTGGGTCTGCAGGCAGTTATATGATGACAGCTGACAAGGGGGCGCGGCTCCTTTGAGGAAGGCAGGGGGGTGGGGGGGGACCACACGCACAAAA
Organism: Lates calcarifer; assembly: GCF_001640805.2. NCBI lineage: Eukaryota > Metazoa > Chordata > Actinopteri > Centropomidae > Lates > Lates calcarifer. Next base: position 18,115,521 of record NC_066845.1, read on the forward strand.
GCCACAATTACTTCCTGGATGGTCCCCAGAGCTCGGTGGTTGGAGTGTGTATGTAAAATGATGTGGGAGAGGCCATTTGCAAAACAAAGAGAGTGGGGGTGTGGGGTGGGGGGGTTAAGAATGATTGCTTTTGCACAATAGAGCATGTACACCCTGAGGCAGCAGTGAGGGGGGGGGTTGAAGTGGCAGACTGGGGGTTGACACACCCCCTAAAAGTCACTGAGAGGCTGGATCCAGATGGGGTGTGGTTCTTGTGGTTGACCCCTTGGAGGGAAGAGGGTCAGGGTTCATCCTATGGTCCCTGAGGGGAGGAGGTGGCCCAAACGGGTAAAACTTCCAGAAAAATAGCTAGGAGTAAAGCACCAAGTATGTTCAGGGCACAATTATTATTGTACATGCATATCTTATTTATATATATATATATATATATACATATATATATAGTTTTTATTTTGTGTGTGTGGGAGCAGGTGTCAATTTTTTCTTCATTTTGAAATTAGTTTATTGTTTGGTGGATCTTCTTTCTTTCCAAATGATTCAGAATAAGACTCTAACGAGTCTGAGCACACAACATCAGGGTGTAATTGGATGGTGTGACATGTGATTGAAGTCAAAGGCCAGGCTTGTGCTGTGACACTGAGTCGAAGACATAACAACATCACCAATTAGCGGTGCGTTGTTGCAATACTGATTGGATAATATCTGAGTGGCGCAGTGAGCTGTGAGCACGTTCTGCAGGGTCACAAAGCTGAATTAGCCTGGTCGCTCTCAGTTTAATTAATGAGCCGGTAGTAGTAGTGTAATTGCTCTTCAAAGTGGGGTCCCTTCTGAAGCCAATGTAGAGCAGCACTGTACACACCAGTCTTGTTTCCAATGCCCAGGTCGGCTCCCACAGGTCTCATCTTCGCCAGCACCCCCTAAACCGCCAACCCGACCTCTGCCACTGCCACAGCCACAGCCACAGAGGGATACATTTGACTTGTACTGGCGCACATGAAATATTCAGCAGCAATTTCCCCTACGTTTGAAATAATACTTTGAAATGTTAATGCGATCCCACCGCTTGTTTTAAGTGGAAGGCATCCCAAGGTGCTGTGTTTGGACTGTGCCGGTACAGGGGGCTCTGTGCTTAAACTGCTGTTGGCGTGAAAGTAATACACTGCACTGGAGAATTACCACAGCCAGGCACTTGGGTCAAGAGGAGAATGCTATTCTTAGATTCAGTTCTCCCAACCCCAGCTCTCATAGACACACATGCTCAAAAATCTTCATACAATTCACATACATGTGAAGCACATATGCACAGACCTACATGCTTTCACAGATGCAGATACACACACATGGATATATATATGAAAGCACACACAGCAGCTATACACAGTAAATATCCATCTCACACACAAACACATAATCACAGACACTGCACACACACACACACACACACACACTACATGTCACTTCTGACATTGATTTTCATTAGATTCACAATGGCTGGCATGTTGACAGTTTCACCACTGCCTTTGGTTCTAAATGTGTCTATTATCAGAGGATTACACAAGCCCAGGGTTTATACAGTGACGGGCCATGATCTGATATCTGCTACCATTAGCCTGACCTCACCCACTAGGTGCCTCTTCAACCTGATCCTGCCAGAGACATAGCGATGTTATCAGGCCCGGTGATGCCTCCATCACCTGATACACCCCATGGATTAGTAAGGGACTTGCCACCGGCTGTTCTGTGGTGAGAAAGCATTGCAGTGTGCCTGCAGAAGCTGACATGGCTCAGTGAAAATATTAATGCAATGGGCTAAAAAAAGTTCAGATATTGAGGTTTGCATATCAGGCAAATCAAAATTGTTGTTTTTTTATTTGTCAGGTTGACGTACACACAAAAACACACAGACAAACACACTTTTCAGAATCTCCTTCCACTCACAGTCAGACGCAGTGAGCCTTGGAGAGGAACACACACTTGGCTGCACAGTTCCCCCATGTGCCTGTGCCCTTCAGACCTGACAGCAAGGCATTAAATATTAGTGGCGTTTTACGGCGGGTTTGTAACATGGTTATTCCAGTCAGTGGGCTTGCCTTCCCAGTGTCTGTGCCCACTGTGGGGTTTTGGTTTGACAGGGCTGGGACAAAATGCTGGCTTCAGGGCAGCTACCCTGCCTGTAAGCCTTGGGCAGTGAATACATGCACATTCACAAACACACAAAATGTGGAAATGCTATGCATGAGTGGGCACATGGAATTTCATACATTGCCATACTGCAGACATGTGCCTATGTATACACACATGTCTGTATGCATACAGATGACACATGAGATATGAGAATACAACTACTGTATATATTAACCCATATGCTGCAAACATGCAGAAGGACATGTCACATATGTATCACACAAGATTTACATGAGGTGAGCACAATAACAAGAATGTCCCTACAATAAGATGTAGTTCAATTCAACAACTTTACAACAAATGTTTCATGGTACCCAGTTCAACTTAGGGTCATTTCAAGTTTGTAATGTTGTATTATAGGCTAAACACTTTATTCTGTCCACCCTCATATATTAAGGAGATAGTAAAATAAAACAAAAACATAGTTCAGTGTAATACTACATTATTACTCAATAGTTATTTATGGGTTTATTGTCCTTTTGCTGGAGCACTGTGGTGTATGTATTTCCTGCAACTTAAAGACAGTGAGAGCTTTTCATGTAGCAGGTAGCAACACTTTTGTACACTTGTATTTTTGTACAACACCTATGTTATCTGACATCTTGTTTATGTGGAGCCTTGTATCCACTATGAACTTAGAACAGTTGACTTCATAGAATAGACATGACTAGTTCTATCAGTCTGGCACTAGTGACAAGTTTCAGTCTTTAATAGTTCAGTTATTCTGTGGGCATTTAATTACCAGCCAGAAGACATGTGATGCAGCCTGGCCAGGTAGCGCCCTGGCATGTTTGTCCAGAGAGCATTGAAAACCAAGTGCTGCCACCTTTAGTCTGTATTGCATGTTTTTCAATTAACACCAACAATGGAGTAAGAGGAGGCACCTCAGGCAGGGGCAGCTGGGATATTAGTTAGCTATTCAGCAAGGATCGCTCGCATGTCTTGCCACATGACAACCTCGCTGACATGTCTGGCCTTTGGGTGGCGCAGAGGGGTTTGTCGCAGCAAATGACAGTGACCTCCCCAGTGCCCTGCTCCCCCATCACCTCCTGGTGGAATTGATTAGGCATAATTGGAGGGAGTCAGAAGCTGAGGCAAGTGGCGCTAAATAAATTTGGGTAGTGTTAATTGCAGATTCCACTGTGTCTGTGTGTGACAGTGTGAGGGGTAGAGAAACACTTAGCCACCGGCTGACAATGGAGGATTAATTGGACTCCTCCAATGAACATAATTAGACTGATTGTTGGGAGAGATAAAGCAAAGGTTTTATGAGTGCAGCAGCACTGTCGGTGCTAAGAATATCATCCCTCTTCCTCCTCTTCCTTTCCAATTCCCCCTCTGTGGCGTAGTCCCCTGTACAAAGTTAATGCTCCTTATTCCTCTTTTAGCTGTAAGGGAGTTGAAATCCCTGCACACAGGGTAGGAGTGGATCACAGGTTCATGGTTACTGAGCCTTACAGTGATAACATCTCTTCAGGGGAACAGTCCAATCTTCTGTTCCAGCTACAGTGCAGCCCCTGTATCTATGGTCTTTGATTACATCAGTTATTGAGCTTTTATTGGTCATAAATACAAAGAGTCCTCTGCCTGATGGGGGAGCTACCATGCATGTAGAATATGAGAGGGATTCTTGTCAGCCATCCAGACCATACGAATCCAATTGTAGCTAGGGTTCATTCCTGCTGCAAGTGGAAATGATTTGGGAGCCCCAGAGCATTACTCAGCCTTGGCCAGGACATTCGGCAGCAACAACAGCAGTGACTTGTGGGACTCCAGGATCAATCAGGGCCCTATCACCACCCCAGAAACTCACTGAGCTTGAGCTGGGCTACACAGCGCTCTTACAGAGCCCTCTTGGATGGTACCCAGGACTCAAACAGAGAGGAGGCCTCCATAGACTGCTTCAAAGAGGAGGGCGGGGAGAGAAGAACAATACACTTGACAAGATTCATCAGTAGAGGTTAACCACAAACGGCTACATGCTAGCTGCTACTATAAATATGACATGAGAAGATAAGATGAAGAACAGCAAATGGAGGAATCAAAGAACATGTCAGAGGCTTTCAGAGTCTATGCCTTGCACTCTGTGGGATCACAGTTTGACAGGCAAAGAATTGAGTTTCCTGGGGAAAAAAAGGTGATGAAAGATGGTCTTGAAACTGAAAGACAGCCTTAAATTCTTCTGAAGGTTTGATTAATTGGCCAGTATTCAAAACATATGTTCACTGTTTGAAGTGAAGCACAGTATATAGAGTAAAACCTTAGTCAACAAAAAATGTGAGGGATAATTATTTCCATATCATGCGCCTCAACAGGGTGAAGTTGCCTCAGGTTCATCTTTGTATTTTACATGTATTGATTTTAGCCTTAGCTATATGTAATTGTAATTTAATTACATATGACATGTTATATATTTCATTCTTGCCTTTTCTGCTGGACTGTCTGTCTTGTACATTTCAGCCTTTACTAATTCAACTTTGCTTAATCCATCTTTCTTCTTTATGGCTATTACATTACAGCACTGCTTGAGTTTAATATTAAAGTTGATAAAAGTATTTCATAGCAATATCCATCATTTGTCCTCTATGTGATTAAATCATTCCTCTATCCTTCCTTTTTGGTACAAGATGTATGGCAGCACAGTGAAAACTGACCTTACTTGTTAAAAACATCCTCTGAAATCTTCAAAGAAGTGGAAACATCTGCACAAATGTTGTTTCCATGGACACCTGTCATGTTTCTGCCTAGCTCTGAACGGGAAAACAATGTCGGGTTTCTGACCTGAACCAAAGACTAAAAAAGTCAGCAAGCTTTCCTGACTGACAAACAGGCAGCCTGGGGGGTTGGCTGAGCAGAGCAGGGTTGCTGAGGGCTGAGGGTTGAAGACCTTGACTCCTGCACCCGTGGTGTGATGGAGAGACTTGGCCTTCCAGCGAAAAAGAGACAGAGGCCTCTGCTCAAAGCCGAGGTACCTCAGGGAGACGTTTTGATGCATGATGGGTGGAATAATATAAAATAAAATGGGATCAACCCTAGCAGCAGCAGTTATTGGTGAAGGGGAGGTAGTTGCTGTAGCCCTCTGGCAACGCTCAACCTAAGGCTAGCTTTGCCTTCTATCTTCTATGTTTTACTATACGGAACTCCCACTGGTGCCCTGAGAGAAAATGGCCTGTTTTAAGATGTTCTGAAGAAATACTAGCACATCGACATATCCGTTTTAACTCAGCTGGGCATAAAATGGGGAAGTGGCTCCCCTTTGAGGAGAACTCACTGACCTTGGCAGGAAGTCTGAAAGAATACAGCCGGATTCTTGGCTTTAGTGTTTTCCTTTTGTGGCTTATTTTTAACATGCATGTTTGGTTTTTGGTCATTGGCTTTCACTTTACATCTCATAAAATTGTTATGACTGAATGTTCAAAGACAGTTGTAGAAATAGAGTCAGCTGATCACCATGCTTATGCCATTAACTTTTACTCTTTTCTATTCCAGCTTTTCTGTTCTCTGCTTTATTTTAATTCATTCTGCTGTTGTTAGCTACTTGTGGACCCCAGCCTCTGTAATGAATGGGGTTTGGGCTGCTCAGTGACAAACTGTTTTCTTCATAGTTACTTTATGAACTAGCTGGCTAATAGAGGGAACTACAGTGGTACATCTTCAGTGATAGATATTTGCTCCCGTAGTGACTCTTTCCACCAGAGCAGACTTACAGAGAGGGAAAAAGTGAGAGGAGGCAATCCAACGCCTTCACTAAAGAGGGCCATCTCATCGTTTTGTCTCACAAGTTGTTTTACCTTGGCCGCCGGGTGGCTCCCACCTGGCTCAAGTGGGGTTGTGACTGCTGAGGGTTGGCCTAGAAGTCATGGCCACAGATTAACTCTGCTATTTATGGCTCAAGCCCGTCTAACTGCAGCCCCAGAGATGGGAAATATTGCTCACTTAGCAGGATTACTGGGTGCCGTAATGCCCCAAAGGCCTGCTTTATGGCAGGCCATAAATGTTCCCAGGGAGAGGCAGCGAGAGTCGGATTGATTAGCGCTCTGGAGGAAAGTCGATCCGTTACCCACGCCCCACTGGGGAACGCTGTGATGGATGCTTCCGGGAGGTGGAGAGAGGCACTGAAAGGGAGGGGAGGGCACCTTACTCTGCACCACGCCAGTCTGAGACATCCCCACAGTGACACAAGATGGAGGGCCCCCATTGCTTGCGGGGCCACAGGAGGTTGTCAGCCAGTCACAGAGCTATAGCCCTGCTACGCAGTGGCCCTTTGCCATCCCACTGGCAGACAAATGGAGAGGCGACCTTGCCACATGCTGCCATTTACCAAAGTCCCCCGTGATACCTTGCGTCCCCCAGACATCAGTCATTTCAAAAGATAGACCCCACCTACACCCCACACCCCCTCTGGGGCAATCATTTGATGTAGTAGAAGGTCTGATATCCAAGCTACAGCAGGCCCTTTTTACCTTTATTGCACGTTTCTACTATCTAAGTTCAGGATTGTATTGCTGTGTTGATTTTTACACAGTCCGTAAGGAAAAACATGATTCTTGAGCTCAATCAGGAGGCAGAAAAAAGTTCTAGCATCTGCTTAAACTGATGGGTATTGAAATCATCTTAATTTGGAGGGTCTAACTGCAAGTCCATAATACCTTTTTAAGATGATGGTCTTGGCAGTATCAGTGGAGAAAATGTCAGTGTAGATTAATTAATCGCCCATGAATTGTAGCAAGAGTTCAAACAAGGCTTAAAAGATGAATAAAATGGGACTTTTATGTTACATTTCACTATGCATCCATGTGACATATTCAGTTTGGGAAGACATGCCATTTATGCCTTATCAAAGCATATATTATATGTGTGTGTATACGTGTGGAGGTTATTTAGTCTCCCTAATATACTTTGCAGGCCTGTAGCCTCCTAAAGCATTTCACAGCAGACAGTGATGCTCCATAAACATGGAATGTGTCAGTCCATTTAAAAAAAATTAGTTGTTATTATCTCATTTGTAAAGATGAAGGTTAATATGTAGCATTATCTATACGTTAACCTAAGTGTTTAGCATTTAGCAGCTCAGTTAACCCAGCATCCTCAAGAACTCAATGCCACAGGCAATAAATACTACAAAAATAACAGCATGAAAGCTAAGTGGTAGAACATAATGTACCAGCTCTGTCTCTCCCCAGGTTGTACTGATTTCTTTCAACATGGTGCTATGCTCGCTACACCTCTCACCTCATCCTTCTGGCTCCCTGCTGTTCTCCAGTCTCCCTGACATGCCTACACAGTTGGACTGTAGCTGCCCTTACACAGGCATTTCACTAGCATAGATATTTTCCAGATGTCTGACTTGGGATATTGGCTACATGTGTGCTTTTGATGCATGTGATTTGCAAGTGGTGTGTATGTATGTGTAAATGTGAATGATGTGCACATTTGTGTATGCAGGATAGTGTTTATCATACAAATAAATCTGAAGATAAATATGCATATGTGTGAGGATACTTGTCTTGAAAAGTGCAAGTGAGTGTGCCACAGCATCCACAGCCATTTCTCATTTTATTAGCCATGGTGGCACATGGCATGATGAAAGGCATCATCAAAATAACTTAACTGCTGATGGAGCTGTGTTCTTAGGTTTTATGTGTGCCCTTGTCTTCTGTTTCAACTAAAGCAAACGTGTGTTATGTTATTTAGGGGGTTGAAAGCTCTGGGGAGCTTGCCTTTCTTTCTGACGCAAAGTCCCCCTGACTTACATCTACTGTTAGAAACACATCGGCAGGTGTTTTTCTAAAAGAAAAAAGTCTCAAACTGTGCTTATATCCAAAACATGAATAGATTGTTCATGCAATAATGGCTGACGTCTCTCCTCCCCTGTGCTGACTTTTATAAAGTCACATTCTCTCACACTTTAGTTAAATTGTTGTAACTTTTTAGTGCTATTAATTTCATAATGTGTGGTCTTCCTTTGTCAACATAACTGACAGTCCAAGCTTGTGTATTTGCCACTGTTCTGGGTAGGAGTTGCTTTTCTTGTATAACGTGTTAAATCACAAGAGAGAAGACAAAATGCCTGTCATCCAGATAAAGCTGATTACAATGCTTATCAGATACATGCAGATAATTATGGTCGTAATGCAAATGGAACAGCAGTCAAGATAACACAAAGCCTCTCCACCATCAAAAAGCATAGCAGGTGATGAAGAGATAGCATATGGTAGAGCCAATACCCGGCAACTGTTTTTGCTAAGACAACGCAAGCATGTCATGAATTTACAAAGCATACCACATACCAGAAATAGCTGGTCAATAAGCACGGAAATCCCCTGAGTGGCTACTGCCATAGATGACAGGAACTGGACTATTTGTAAAACCATAACCAGTTTGGTAGGTTTATATATTTAGATTGTCACTGGCAGAACGTATGTTTATATATGTATTGTGAAAGGTTTACTCTGCCTTGTTGTTTGTTTTTCTTGTAACTGTTGACTTACCAGTGGTTGTACTATAAAAGAATGCACTTGGCTGGCAGCTGTAAGCCTACAGAAGCCTCTATAAGCTTGGGAAAGCCTCTTTCTCCTCAGCTTACAGGTATGATGTATCCTCTTCACACTCTGAACCACTGTTATACTGCTGTTAGTGTTATCTTATAGAGTTGACATTGACTAGCCTCACACTGTCACTCACCACATGCCACACCAGAAAGTCAGCCCAGGCCAGATGAGGGTGAAGCATGCAAAGCATGGATTTACAAAAAAGAGACACCTGATGAAAATCAGCCAGAGACATGAATAGATAGTTAGATTGAGAACTCAAAGCTCAGTAACCTTGATGACATTAAATGGTTGTTTATGTGATGTCCCACACCAACTTTGGAAACACTGTTAACATTTATAACATTTATCTATCCTAACTACTGTCATTATTTTGTGACCTTGGGACCAAGCAGATGCAGTTAAACTGATTTCTCATAAATTATTTTGGTACTTCTTGAGGTTGGCAGTGAACATAGACTCCTCCCACATGATTCCATCTGCTTTATGTAGGGAAAACCAGTATAGACTAGATCAGATAAAGTCAAAGTCCATCAGATCAAGTCATGCAGGATCATACCAGACCAGACAAGATAAAAGTAGACCAGAACAGACCAGACATTACAATATTGAGCCTGTTGTTTTATGGCGTCAGTTGGTCATGCTGGTTACACTAGTAGATGCCTGTCAGATAGATCAAGATAGAGATAAACATTCTTACAGAGATTAGACTGTAATCTTACACAGGACTATGATAAATTATCACTATCATATCTCCTTTTAGTTTGTAGCCCGTTTGGTAGGCTCAAGAGTAAACCCAGTGTTCTAAATTAAATAAACTCTGCAGAGGTAGTTCAGCTAGTTTCTGAGTCACTCTAGATTGGCTGACATGTCAGCTGAACATACTGACATTAGCAATTATGTAGTTTATTTAACTTGTCTTACTCACTTGCTTATTTCTGCTGCTGTTTACTGCCTCCACTGCTGCTCTTTTAGGGCTTTGAACTAAACCTCAGATTTCACCTACTGGGGTTACCTACCAACAGGGGTCACTTTGACTTGCTACTGTATATCACTGACTGACTCACTGTCATAAGCTCACTTACTGTTGTTACCTCACCTCAGTAGTCTGTCTGTGTATCTGTGTAGCAGACTAGTTAACTGACTAATCAATAATGGAAGAACCATAATCTAACAGAATACACACATTTCACAAACACACTAATCTTACTGATAAGAAATTGCCTCAAAATTAGCTGCCCACCTCTGATGCTCCTGAACACTTGTGTTCATGGTTACCTTTTTTTTCACTTTTGCATCTTTTATAACAGCATTCAAACAACACACAAGCATGTTTTGCACTAGATAGTGTTTATCCACTGAGTTTAGCTTGTTAGTGTTGTGGTTTACATCTTGGAATTAGTTGCTTTCAATTTGCGTTGCATTCCAGCTGTCACATTTCTACTGCAAAGCAGCTGCTTATGCCTATCACAGCCATTCTCTTCAGTGGACATTTGAAGTGTGAGCTGTGTGGCTCACTTGTGGGTCACTTGTGGCTTGCGTGACTATGTTCTCGGTTCCTCTGTGTTTTTGTTTTCTGGTCTATTTTTCCCAAACCAGCTTGTATTTCCAGTATAAGTATAATCAAGTATATCAACCTGTGAAATGTATATAACTATTACTGTCATGAAATAAATAATAATCATACAATTCTTGAAATTAGGTTTAATGTACATAAAGCCGCACTAGATTTTTATTTCTACATGTTCACATTAAAGGTAACGCTGCCATTTCTTCTATGACTAAATGTATTTGATTTTGATGATGATACTGTACACACTGGACACTGACTCTGGTCTTCATTGAGTGACATGTTGAAGAGAGAGAGGGAGATGTCTTGACATTTTACCTTCCTCTGCAGTGTTAATGCTGCTAAGTGGGCCTCAATGTGCCATTGATCTGACCCAGACGACCAGGCATTCACATCCCTGTAAAAACACACTGGGGATGGGAGATGTAGAGTAATGCACCATGTCGTATTTGCTTTGTTAGCTCCCTAAGGCCTGGCCTCCCAGCTCCATTTATCAGGAGTGTTTGCACAAGGGGGTAATTTGTAATATTCACTCAAGGCTTTGGAGATAGAGCAGTGGGACAAAGGGTAGGAAGAAGATCGGTGGTTTGTTTTCTTTGGTCCAAACTGTAGTGGAAGTTTTATTTTGCAGCATTATTCCATTTGGTTTATTTAGGTTCACCCTACCCAGGTACAAGTAGGCAAAGGCTTATGAGTGAAAGTCACAAGGACTCACAAAATCCTTCTTCGCGTGACAAAGATTCAACTATAATGTAACTTGACATAGTTCCTTCATAGTTAAAAATACTCTAGTGAAAGACTAACTTTGAACTATATAATACTGCCTGCAGTCTCGGATGCTTAGCAGTTTTTCCACTGGCAGTCCTGAGTCAAATGATATGATATCATAGAAACTTCTCAAGTCAGTCCTGCAGCATAATTCACCAGTTTCTTGTTCTAAATACATGGCCTTGTCACAGCTCCAATGTTTTTCCAGAGGAAGAATATTAGGAAACATTGAACAACATCACAGACAATTGGTAAGTTTAGGTCAGGGTGTACGGCTCTCTACTCTGAGAAATGTTTGAGATGTTGTTTAATAGTGAATGAACTTCAATAAAATTGGCCTTGCTTTTCCATTTAGCACTTTACACTGTGGGACCTTGCTAGATGGTCAGAGTGAACTCAGACATTTGTCCTTGAAGAGAGAACATTGCTGTTAAATGGTTAAGGTAAGACTAATGCAGACATTGTACCTGGCCTGCAAGCTACAATGTCATTTCTTTTTGGAGTCAAGTTCAGTCTAGGAAGATCTATATTCTTGGGGTCATTCACAAATACTATGTACAGTTTACTGCACCATGTTGTAAGTTAAATGTTTATTGCAAACTTATATTTCTTAATATTCAGCATTGAGTTTCCCAAGGATCTGATGTTGTTTTGGCACACCACCTACCCTCAGCACTGCTGTTATTCAGCACAAAGCTGAGGTGAAGACATCTAATTAGGTTCTTAACTGTTTCACTTTGCACCACTTCCTCTCAGACATGAAAGTCTCAGTAGGTTTCGAGTGTGTCAGATTTGGATCTAGACCACTCCATCTCACAACTATTTGCCTAGTTAGATCAGATCTCTTTAAATGTGTGCATAGTATCAACACTCACATATACGACCAGACCATATTCAGTTGCTTCATTTTGAATATTTGTTATTACCATTCATTACTCCAATACTTAGTAGTAGTAGGTATAGTAGTGGTTTTGTAAAAATACAGTACAAGTCTATTGTGGTGCAATAGATAATGTGACATTTTGTTTTGAAAATACCCTTCTGTGTCCTCATTTCGGTCAGGTTAAAACATCTGCTTTTACAGAAAATATCTGCTGTTAAAAGGCTGCAACACATGCTGTTACACTGCCTCAGTCTCGACAGGTAAACATACACTTACAGTAATCATATAGATGCTTCTACCGAGAAACTCTGATATCCTTATTGCTAAACAGAAACACAACAGTGTCTATTTATGTGCCCTGGAAAACAGTCTTGTGGCGTTCTGAACGACATAAGATGTTGCAATCAAAGTAACTTAGCTGCAAGGCAGACGTGGTCTCTGGCCTTGCAGCTGCTGCAATATAAAAAGATGAAGAGAGAATGAAAGAAAGTGGAGGATAAAAAGCCTTTCCATCCGTAGAAGGTCAAGTAGGCAGGCAATTTTACCATATCTCCTATCTCTGTGGCAATGGTTCTAGCAGAAATTCACTGAACAGCAGTGTGAAAGAAATCACAGAGAGGTAATGGTGGAGGTAGAGGAGGAGTGGGGTCTTGTGGGAGTAGTTTTCCTCACACTACTGCTGGTCTATAGATTTATGTGATTTGGCCCCACTGTCTCCCTTCCTTTGATGAAATTCAATAAGTAAAGTATGGTAAAGTGCTTCTAAGCTTTGAGATGATTGCTGGGTGTCTCCAAAAGTGGATGAGTATCTGGAAACAACTATATGGTTAGAGAGTGCATGCATCTGTGTAATATCTGGGGCAAAGTGTTAGTGCCTTTTGTAGTGTTTTAGATTTGAGTGTCCTGATAAATACAATAACCATTGGCTTCGGAAGTCAAAAATCCATATTCATTGTCATTAATTAGGCATAACTAGTGCCAGTGATTTGGCCATGTTGAGTGTTAAGCAACAATGCAGGGTTGGGGGTATCTGACTCAGGTTTTTCTTGATTGTTGACAGAGCACAGCCCAGGTAAATGTCAAGCAGAATCAGATTCCCTTGTCTGTTGCTTCCTCCTTTGCTCCCTCTGTTCCTTTCACCACTGCTTTGGTATTGATTTAAGGCCAGATGTGGTCTCTGTAGATAGAGGCCTGGCTGGCTTGCAGGTGAGGTTGGCTGCAATTTAAATAAAAGACAATCCTAGTTCAAACAGCAACAGAAAAGCCCTGGGGCAGATCAATCACTCTTCTACATCTGAAACACAAATGTGCAAACGTATTGCAGTAGCCAAATGTACTTGCCTGCTGATGTATTATAACACCTACATAATAGACTATGTGTCTAGAGGCATTTGTTTTGGTCTAAAAACATTCTCATTTACGTTCCAGGATAGCCTTTGTTCTACCTTTGCTACTTGTCTTTTTCTGTCTTGTGTACGTCAAACCAAACAGGGTATAATTATAATACCAGAACATTTAATATGTAGCTACAAGCATGTGTATGACTTTTAATAATCAGGCTTTTAAGAGCAGGGAGTTTGGAATATTTGTACAATTTAACAGATCAGATCAGGGTTTCAGATCAGTTTGTCATCAACATAGCAGTGAAAATGTAGAGATATAGGTTACAATGTACTAGCTCCATAACAAAAATAGAAACCCAGATGTCTTTCCCCAAAGAGTCTGGTCAAATCATAAACAGAAAAGCAGACTGAAAAACAAATCAAATACCAAAAGTGAAAGTAAATACTGTATGTGTAAAAGTAGAATGTATATAGTGAATAGTAAAAGTACACTCAAGTCCATGTCAAAATACTGTGAGATCACATCATTAAGCACTATAAAAACAGTTCTTCAATTACCAGTTGTCATTTTCAGCATGTCATATGATCAAAAGATGTGTCCATATCAATAAGCAATTAATTTGAATCAGAATCAGTAGCAGGCAAGATGTCATTTAACAATTTTGTGTTTCAGGGTATTTCAGGTTTTTACTTCAGGTTTACAAAAACATGTTGAAACCAACTAAAACAGTCCTAATGAGTTACTGTCAAAATCTATAGAGTTTCATACTCCTAATCTTTTAAGTGTTTTGGATATTTGAGATCAGTTTCACTCTGAAGGAATGAGCATTTGGATCACGTTTTTGTCTTAGATAGTAGTTTTTTTTCTGTTGAATTCTGCAAGTTGCTGAATTGGTAAGCTGAACTTTACAGTCCCTTCTTTTATTTACATGGTGCATCTGCCTCCTACTACCTCCCTACATTTGTGTTTTGACTGTTTGAGAGCTCTATTAACAGCAGCAGTGTGAGTGGATCAGGACCCTGTGACCCCCTTCAGGAGTGCTGGTCATGCTGGTTGGTTAGGCTGTAGTGGTACTGTACTGCCCAGATTCTAGTCTGCCATCCTCCAGGCCTCCCTCTAGCTCCTGGGTCAGGCTGAGACTTTGAAGGCTAGCTGTTGAGATTCAGCAGACAGACGCCTCCTCTGGGGAGCTGACATCATTAGAGTGGAGAGCAGATCCCTGCTCCTCTCCAGCCTCAGAGAGGGGAAGTGAGAGATAAAGAAAGAGAGAGGGATAGAGAGGAAGAGGGGAGGATGGGTTTAAGCAATGCAAGGTCAAGATCGTGGCACAATTACCCTGGCAGCGTCATGCCCTGGGAGGCCAAAGCCCCTGACTTCTCACCCTGCCAAGGTCGCCTGGGCCACTCCTCAAGACAATTAGCCTCCCAATATCTTCCTGTCATTTCCACATTCACTGCTCACCTCCGTCTTCCTTCCCCTGCTCCTCCTGCTTTGCCAGCTACTTCATATGCTGTGAGCCTGTAGCAGTCATTTCCATGCTATAGAAACTGAATTTTCCACAACTCTTCATGCATGTATTTGTGTGTATACTTTACTGTTGCAATGTGTTACTGCCATCAAGTGGTGCTGTGAAAGTGCCTCATGCGCATGTACATACTCTCACCAACGCATACACACAAGCCCAAACAAAGACCTTGTACATGAAGGAGACAGAAGTGACACACTGAGTTTTTTTTTGGGTGCTGGAAGTGGCAGAGTGTCAGTCTGGATACTGTAATGTATGAGTGTATGCTGCTGGAAGGGGGGGCAAGTACAAACAGAGAAAAACACAACAGCGAGACAGCTAGTTGTGAATATGGGTCATCTTTGGTTTTTTTCACAATGTAAGACATGGTCTTCACTGTGTTGTGTTGAAGGCATGGAATTTGGTATCCAAAATGAAAATGGATTTCAAACTATCATAATAAATAATAAAAAAATATCTTTCCATGTTGAGGTTGTTGTCCAGCAACACAAAATCTGCAGGACAACTGAGATTTTAAAAATAAATCATCCAAGGCCATCCAAATCAAACTGCTAGATACAAGACAGATGCAGTGTATTATATGAAAACAGACCAAATACTTAAGATATTTCCACTCCAGTAGTCGCCAGATATTCCCTTTGTCTCTGCAGGGGAAATAACAAAACCCAAACAAATTATTACGTTCTGGAGAGCCAATGCAGTAATAGCATCAGTTGTTATACAACACATAATTTAATTCTAATAACATAATATCACTCAGGTATGACAGTACATTGTATGATTTAACAAAAACAGCTAGTGGCATCACTCAATCCCACATCAACAGTGGTTCTTCTCATCTTAAATTAAGCCGCCATTTAATTAAGTCATGTTAACTTCCCACACTTTTGATTGGCACAGATTTACACTTAAACTTTGTTTATCCCATGAGTGGGAACACATGGAACAGTCCAGGAGACAGCTTCATCCAGGATACAGCTTCATCCAAGGGGCCTTGCCAATTAGAATGCACAACGAATCCCCCTGTAAGCTTATTAAATCACTATTATCCCTATTAACACAATGGACATGATCCTCCTCTACCAACTGCATCCTCATTTTATGTAGTGTACATTGTGACAAGCAGTGCCTGTCAGATCATCTAATGTTGTGAATATGCTCACATATACACACATAAGGCACACACACAACTGTGCACAGGCACTCGCAGATAGCAGGGCTCAAATCCAGACGCATGTCAGCATTTTGAGGGATCATATAGATGCAAATGCATCCATGTAATTGCACAAGCAGTAGATCTGTGCTCTCTAGACTGGATGCTGTCATGTCAGCGGCTGATTCCATCTGCTTTTCATCATTTCTTTTTTTTTTTTTTTTTTTGCCTTTCCAAGACCTGATTTCCATACCAACCCATAGCTTTACAATCCTCTCATCTTATCTGCTCTGCTCCTTCCTCCTCCACCTCCTTTCCCTCCTCCCCCTGCTTGATCTCCCCCACCAGTCTATCTCTTCTTGTCCAAGCAGGAGTGATGGAACTGACAACAAGGAGGCAGATTTCTCAGCCAAACAACCAAATGACAGGGAGGAGGCCTCCTGCGTAGTTTCTCTTCTCCTCTTTCCTTCTCTCCTCCCATTTCCTCACCTCCTCTTACGTTTTCATCTTTCCTTACCTACCTTCTTCCAAATCTGGCATGCACAGACTACTTTAAGTATGCCATTGCAGTTTTGTGAGGAAGAAAGCATCAATCCTTCTGTATCCTCTTTCTACCTTCAGTCTTTTCCATTGGTTTCTAATTTCTTTCTCCTGTATTTACCCTCTCTGTCTTCTTGCTGCCTCTCCTGACCTCCTGTTATCCTCAGCAGCCTTCATAATCTTGCATGTCAGGTGCTCAAGCTGCACGCTTTCTGCATCTGGGCTTATAGGGATTTAAAACATTACTTATGCAGGCCTTCATATGGAGATAGATAAAAGCCAGTGTGACTGCAGTTTGATGGGCTACCAATCTACCAATTGGCTGCAAGTCAAAAGAGCAATGATTCTTTGCCGGGGAAGAAGGAGTTGGCTAGAGGGGATTGTGAGGAATGTACAAAGCCAAGTTTTGGTTTGTTTGTTTTTTTGTTTTTTTCTGTGCTCATTACTATGATTGGGGAAACATCATATTTTCCTTCTGTATTTGGTAGTCACATCCACTTTTTTTCACATTACATTTCACAATAGAGGAATGCATTTGAAATTTATCACAAGGAATGCAACTGAATTTACAATTTCACCTCATAATATGGCACTTAATGCATGTAACATACTGTCGACAAACTTACAGTTTATGCAAACAAATTAGTTTAAGTTGACATTGGTGTTGTAGACCAACCAAATTTAAATATGCCTAAAATGTTCAGAAAGATGAAAATATTTACATATGTTTATTTATACCCGGTGTATTTTTATTAACTTCATTTTGTAAATACAAGTAAAATACATTAAAAATGACATAAATCATAACAGCCTCTAGGCAGCAAGAAGATGTGAATGTAACAGGTGAAAATATGAAGACGAGTCAGTATTAGCTGGTACGTTGTGAGGAGACCCAATGCTATTTAGTACCAGGTGGAGTCATTTTTCCCACAAACTATGCTGCAAAATTATGCTGTTTACAGAAGGACCCAACAACACCCACTTCAATAGATGTTTTTCACAGCAGATAGTTTGACTTTTCATAGCAGGAACAGCACAGGTGGAACTAATTATATTAATGATGGCTTTGCTCCATTAAGTGTCCCAGTCAGCCATTCTGGTAAGCCAGCATGCTAAATACCAAGGCCTGAAAAATCTAAAAAGAATGCAGTCATAATTATGAATTACACCTGTGTCAAAATTACAGATGTGAAAAAGGTGTACTGTCATACATATTGAAATGGAAGAAAGAGGCTTACCCTGTTATGTGTTGGCTAGTTGAACAAACTTCAAACCACACGAGGGCTGAGATAATGACATCAGGACATGGCTTTGGTAGTTGTTAGCATTATTATCATCTAACAACCTAGTTATTAATATACAGGTTAACATGCTAGCGTTGGCGGTATTTGAGATACCACATCCAAAAATTTTCTCACATGCAGATTAACGTGCCAGCATTGGCACACCTGTATATTAATATCCGACAACTATCGCTAGCTATAGCTGTTAACATACGCATATTGACATGCAAGTGCATGCTAATAGCAAGTAAAAGCCCAGAAAATGACTTTAATTGCACTTGTTAGTTAGGATATATTAACTTTCCAAACACAGGTGCAACTAATAGCATTAGTCATTATTTATCTTATTAGTTACACTTATCCTGAAGTGACGAGCCCAAACACTATGAAAAAGGCTGTTTTTCTTTGCTGCTCTGAAATAAGCAAGACACAATCGTGCCAATAATGCAGCTGTAGACCTTGTTGGTAAGTTCCTTGTTGGTTCAGGTGAGCAGTAACATTGATCCATTGACTGGGTTGTAGAAACACTTTGCTGGAGTTTTGACAGTAGGAGTCAGGCTTTTACATAGTTTTTACATATAGATACACAGATAACAGTAAATACACAAGGTATTGTATATGTAAGCATTTGAGCCTTTTCAAATGCACACACAGATGCAGTACACATTTAAATATTTTAGCACGTACAGAATACACATATATTGCAGCTTCATTTTGCAAGTACACATACACACACTTCAACTCCCCTACCTCTTCCTCCCCTTCTCCATCCAACACATAACACTTCCTCCAAAATTCACTGGCAGTGTGTGCTGTGCAGGCATGAGATAACGTCCCAGAAGTTTTCCAAGGGCAGGACGAGTGCTCAGACATCAGAGGGAAGCCGCGTTGAGCCGAAGCTGATTCATTACATGTGTTGCATCTGCCTCCTATTAAAAAGCCCAGAGCACTCTGGCTGTCTCCCCCTGTCTCTCTCTCTCACTCTCTGACTGCAAACTACCTCCTGACTCCTCGCCTAGACCTCATCTCTCTCTCTCAAAAACTCCCTCTTTCTGTCTCTTTCCCCTAAGCTCTCCCTCTCCTCTGATGACATGCCTCAGCTCCCCACTAAGTCTTACAGATTAGCACTAGCATACTGGCTACAGTATGTAAGTTAAATTAATATGTGTCTCTAAGGCCAATACAAATATTTTAGGATCAAACCTGTCCATACATGCAAGATTGTGCCTATATACAATGCTTTTACATTTTGCCATTCTGTGCCTTGAAAGTCTAAATAGTCTAAATTTAATGTGGATTAATGGTATTCACTTTGAATTCTGTACTTGCCAGTGTGAAAATCAGCAAGTTCCGTGTACATTCTTTTTTCATTATGATTTAAATCATTTCGGTTCAATGGTGTTAACATGTGTTTGCATTTGCCTGGAACAGTTGTGTGACTTGTGCAAAAGTCATGTATTCGTCTTCCTCAATGCATATCTTATCTATTTGGCAAGTGTTTGATCAGATCGCTGAAGGCTGATATCTACCAAATGTTGACTCAGTTCATGAAAAAGTTAAGATTGTCCCTCTGCAACTGAAATTTCTGTTTTGGCCTCTTTATTCTGATTGACCTGCTGAACCGTGGCACCATTTAACTGTGGCAGTGGTAATTTTTCACTTTACTGTTTCATAGTGAGCTACAAGCTTTGCATGGTTTTTCTATTAGTCACGTTTTAAAATTCTGCGGGTTGGTAGTTTTCTTATGAGCTGTCCTGGCTATTGCTAATGTTGCTAATGCTAACTAGAGTGTGATAGATATGTTGGCTGCTAAGTAAAAGGGATTACACTAAATCTACACATGGCAGTGATATTTCTAAGATTATTTAGAAACTGTATTGCCATTACAAGGTTTGTTCACCAGAGTGCACTGACATGGTTAGCTTTCCAACTAAATCAATTTTTTTTAGATACCAAATACAGAAATCTGTGTTGGCGTAAAAATTCTGTTTCCTGTGTCTGGCCCTAAAAACACATTTCTTCCAAACATGCACTGCCTTTATGTGGTAAAGGTAAAAAAAAAAAATCATAATCTCCTGTTTGATAATGACAGATTTAAAAACCCTTGCAGTTCTGTCATTTATTGACCATATGGACCGCAGGAATATGGGCCCCAAAGAATAGGTAGTAGTTGTTACCAAGATAACAACCAATGGATATTGAAATTGACCAATACATTAATAAGAAACTGGCAATAGGTTGGATCTCTATTGCCAGCTGTTACCACCTTTATACAACACCAAACCTTAAGTGGAATGACATTATCAGGATCTGTGTATTGTAAACAAAATCATTTCAAGACGTAGTGTTTCTGAGACTCTCTTATTATAACTGAATGACACTGTCATTCAAAGACTTTTACTCAGGTCAAGGAAATCACAGTAATTTTAAATCCTTCTCTTTCCATTTTTGTGCTTGATCAAAAAGAGACATATAGTACTAAAAAATGTACAACGACTAACTACATCTACCTAAGGAGGAATGACCATACTCACTTTCTAATCGTGTGTTCACATTGCTGTTGGTCATTGGTCCATTGCTCATTGGTCAGCACTAAAGCAATACCATATTGATTAGGAAACACGGCACGATTTTACTCAGACATTCCATTATAGAGCCATTTCCTTACCTGACTGAAGAACACAGTCAAAAGTTAGACCAATTGGAAGTTTCAGACTGTTCTTCATCTAGCGTTTTTTTAATCACTTGCTCATTTCCTTTACCCCACAATCTCATCTTCAGTGTTTTAATTATGTCTTGGTGAATGATAGCTCGTTTTAAGGTGTGTGTGTGTGTGTTTGGTGGACTTGTTAAAAGGGGCCTTTTTGCAGCGTGTACGTCTGCTCCAGCTGATAATTATTTCAGATTACATTAGAGGAAATTAAACATTTCTTAAAGTACGTGTGAGGGTGACAAAGTTATCAAGTGTAGTCACAGGAGAGAGTGTGAATGTTGCACTTCCAAAAATGTAATTTTTTCGACTGCTAATAAGATCATTTTCAAGTGTTAAAAAATAATTAATGGTGTTACAGCAGTTGAGCAGAACTGTCTTTAGTACATGGATCACTGATACACAGTGGTCAATGATGAAAGTAATTGCTGGTGAAAAGTGTGTAAATTATTAAAGCGATTAAAGTGATATGCAACATTCCTTATCATTTATACAAACATGATGCACAAAGTGTTTCAAATTGGTTTTTGGCTGATCACTGTGGCTGGAATCCAGTCTTACAGTGGTAGAGCCCTATAAAGTTCCTGATGAAATAGCGGTCACAATTATTTTGTAATGATCCTAATAGTTCTTGTCAGTATTTTTGTATTATGTGACCTACATCTGGAATTGCTTAGTATTTACAGAAAACAGTATTTGCTTTGATATTTAATCAACTTGTGAGTTCAAGTTGTGAAAATCTTTGTGTGTAGTCAGACATTCTGTCATTTCAACGTCTGTCTGGGCCGCTGATCTGTCCCGCCAGCAGACTCTTATCAGCTGATAAAAGTGTTTACGCCAGCCTTATCTCTGTCCATTTAAAGGTTAAGGAGTTGAGAGTCATAACTGATAAAGCCTTTTCACATGAAACTGTTGCAGAATCTGTGATTGATGCAGCATACCTACACTTACTATGGTCACAGTGTTGAGCAGTGAAAAACACTTTGACCTGCAAGTAGGAGGCAAATTTTATCTCACACTTTCAGACATCAGAAAGATGCAATCAATAATTTGGTTGAAATATTTCTACAGTCACAAAAAAGTCTGTTTTAATGCTTTTAGTTCCATCTTGAAGCCTTTTTCACAAAACAAAATATATACATTATCATTAAAATGGTTGTGATGATAGGGAGCTGTAGGTAATGTGGACCTTAACTGGCATTTTAAAGGTTTTTTAAAATTATTTTATTCAGTTTTTATTATATTTTTTATTATTATATTTATATTCTGCTAATTTATCATCAGCATTATACTGCATTTTCTGTTTTTTCAAGGTTAACACTCGTTTTTGCAGCAGCTCTTTAGGGTTTGAGAATATATATATATGTCTTTTTTTTCCATGCCTCCCCATTACCTTGAAAATACACTTGGTGATTGAAAGGTGTGCTGAGATAATAACAGCACAGAGAGGTACAGCAGCACACACTTGAAAATGAATGAATAAATCATTCTCTCTCTTACTCTCCAAAAGGTTTTGCCGACCACTAAGTGCAAATGTGGCATTTTCAGTGGCATGTACCACAACCTGAAGTTGTTTTACTGCGACTTTGAATGTGCCCTGGTTTTTGAAAGCCAAAGTGAACTTTGACTTGCAAATAATCATTTTGAGTTAAAAAAGATTATAGCACATGTGGGCGCCCTCATAGCCAAATGGTTAGGGAGCGTGGGCCCTAGTGGTCTGAGCAGGCGGACCCGATCCGGCCGGACTTTTACTGCATGTCGTTTCCCCACTCTCTCCCTGTTTCCTGTCTCTCTCACTGTCCTATCAATAAAGGCAAAAAAGCCTGAAAAAATACTTTAAAAAAAAAGAAAAAAGATTATAGTACAGCCTCCAAAGTGAACACCATTTGATTTTTTCTTGTTAGCATGCATAAAGCTTTTGCAAAATGCACTCACTGCTTTCAACGCTAATAGTGTACACAGAAATCAAAGCTGTGTGTTTCTTACAGAGCAATAAGAGAGGAGGAAGATCTGCATAATGTTTGCTCCAGCAATGAAGAGCAAAACGCAGATCCACAACATTGCTCCCTTGTTTTCCTTCCAATAACATCATTAGCATTTTGACATCATCGGCCTAATTGTTGTTGGTAGCTCTGAGAAATGCTTGCCTTGGAGTGGGAGTCAGGAGGTAGAGGAGGGGGCTGGGGTGTTTCTGCTGTAAGGCCTTCTGCTTATCAGTGCAGGGCAGATACTGTTCCTATGGTCCTGGCTGACAGGTGAGGGGTGTGTATGTGTGTGTGTGTCTGTCGGTTGTGGTTGTCATTGAACCCCCGGGACAGGTGCTGAGGGATGGTTTCGTATTTGGGAGCAGGTGCACCCCACCCCCCTTCCTCCTCTCTTGCCTTGTTCCCTCACTCCCCCAGGAGGCATATGGTGAGAGTGATTGGAGAGACCTGGGGGCCCACGGGGAGTGCTCCTCTCCCCAGTTCATCTGTTTCAGACAGGGCCCTGCGGGACACTCAGGCTCTCCTGAGATCCCTGTTGGCTGGGAATCAGGCCGAGGAGGCGGTTTTGCTTTCACGTTGACTGCTTTGTTACAGTGTTTGGAGGTCGCAGTGGCCACCCCAGTTAGCTTTACACTGTGCAGCATTCTACGCTGCACAGGACACATGCTGAACAGTCAGTAGGTCACACCCTCTAATTTGTTTGCTCCATACCTCATTTATACATGAGTGTTGCTTTTAATCTGACTCTTGTCGTGTCCTTGTGTCACTGCTTGGAATAGAAACGCCATCTTGCTGTGATTTCACAGGCTCTTATTTGTGAACCAGCGTACAAATGTGATGTAGCTCTGAGTGCACTCGCAGAGAGAGTTATGGGGGCATTTTAGGCCTTGTATAATATGTATACCCATTTTTATGTGGTCATTTATTATAAGGCGAACTCTATGAATAATGTATGATTAAAAGGCGTAATGGATACACTGGGACTCGTCAAAATAAAAGCAAAAATCCATTTGCTCTCCCTGTAGTAAATCCACTAGCTTGTCCTTGGGCTAATTTCCAACTTGGGACTTGGTGGGGGAGTGAGTGCATGTCTTGATAGCAATTCCAAGGGAGGGAGGTGTTGGTTGTACTGTAAGGTGAGAGAGTGAGAGAGAGAGAAGGGGGAGGAGGAGGAAAAGTAAAATGAGACATGGATGAGGAACAAAGCCAGGAACACCTCTTTTTCTTCATGCCTCCCTCCCTCATCTTACTCTATCCCAGCCTCTCTCTCCTTCCCTCTCTCCTGTCTCTGTCTCTCACCATCTTACAGCTCCTTCCCCCTGCCTCTGAGCAGCTGCCACTTCTGAGCCTGAAGAAAATGAAGGCAGATGAATCAATTTGGCCTGTGGCCCTAAAGTGCACTTGTCTGCACCCTAGCCTGGGTGGGGGGGATAATGAGCCGATAGATTGAGCCGGTGCCGGAGACCGGCACTGAGCGCCTAGGTGCCTCAGCCCGTCGCACCATCGGGCCCCCCTCACATACACACAGTGCTGATGCCTCCCAGAGCAGCGGTAGCAGCCTGTCGCTGGGTTAATGGGGGTGAGGGTCCTTTGCGCAGGACACTTTTCAGAACAAATTAGAGGAAGGATCTGTATCCATCCTCTTCAGCCCTCCCTTTCCTGTATTGTCCCTCATCTCCTCCCTGCCCTGTGCATGGGAAGCCCAGAGAGGAGATCTGAGTGTGGTAGTGCGGAGCAGAAGAGCATCACGACAGCTAGAAAGGTAGGAGCGGGCAGGGGACAAGGTCCAAGATCCTAGGGTAATGAGGATTGACACTGGGACAAGGCTGAGGCACAGCCTCCCTGAGCGCTGTTGACAGGTGACGGCAGGCTAGGGAGAGATGAGGCAGAGGAGTGAGAGGAGCTGGAGCAAGGAGAGGAAAAGCGAGGTCAGGACTAACAGTTTCTCTTATTCAAGGGGGAGAAAGGTGGGAGACCGCACAGCCATCCGATGCTCCCCCTAAAACCTCCTGCAAGGTGAAGGAGGAGGGAGGATCAAAGGAGCAAAACAACAAAGCATCACCCGCCAGCCTCTAGCCAGCTCCCTGCTGACAGGCTGCAGATTGATCGACACTGCAAGGAGAGTGAGGAGGAGTGAAAGGAAAAGGAAAGTTAGCCAAGCCTAACATGAACTGATGTGAACCACTGCTGTCTCTGTCGATGCCTCGACTAGTCCTTTCTTAGCGGGGGGGGGTTTGTGACTTCACCCAGGGTTAGAGTGGTATAAATGAGCAAACCCAAGTCGGAACTACTCAACTTGGGGGGAAATTAAGATGCTAGAGGGCCCTTTGAAGATAATTAAAGAGCACAGAGCGGCAGCCTCCAGAGAGGGACTGCAGACATGTTCAATACCGAGACTAATGGAGCTAATTTCCAGTACATTATTCATGTAAAACACAGGCCCTGACTTAGCTATGTTTTTTCTATGTCTTTTCTATCTGTCATCTCAAGTCAAACTGCCCCCCCACCCAAGATTAATCATGTTCACTTGCTGTTTCAGCCTGATTAACCTCGCCCCGATACTGTATGGGTTAAACCTCCAATGTAAACAAATTTAATCCACACAGAAAATCCTCCTTAAAATAGCCAGGTGGCCAAGACTTGCTCCCTCTGGACTTCCTAGAGAGTATTTCAAAGGCATTACCTCAAGCAAAGTGGAAAGGCATTATGACCTTGAACTATGTCACCACTCGTAACCAATCACATCTCTGTAGAGACCACTAGCCCCACCCTCAAACTCACTAACTTGTCCTTTAACATTAAGTAGACCAAAAAGGAAAAAAACAACACATGAAAGCTGTACAGTTGGGACCTCAGGGCCAATTAAACACCTCCCCAGACAGGAAATTAGTCCCTGCCTTAATCACAGGCAGTCAGGGTTGTCAGTCTTTTGTCAGAGTTGGTGAATTCCAGCCTGGATCAATTGCTGTCCTGTCCTGTTGAACAGCGGCTCAGGGAATGGTCCTTGCACGTTGCATCATTAACCTAGGTGCCTAATTAGAGGCTGTGCTCTGATCAATAGCCAAGTTGATTGCTGACTGGGTAATGTAGTTGCTGGCCCCAGAGGAGACGGAAACACTTGGCCGCCTTCAGGAATTTGTCAGCAACGCTGATGCTGGGTAAACAAAGTAATCAACGGCTGCACTTGACGGCAATGTGTCACAGACTGTACCTCAACGTTCTGTCTCTGCCTCCATGCCTGCCTACCTGCCAACAAGGAATTTTCTTTTTGTGCTCTCCTTGAGAGAAGGAAATCAAAAAGGCCACCATCTATTTTGAGATTCAAGGAGTGATTAGGCTGACAGCTAGTCGAGACAGAGCGAGGCAGAGGGAGAGGCGGGTAGAGGTGGAAGTCAAACCTGATTAGGCCCACCTGCCAGGTTTCTCTTCCTTCCATCTCTGCACCCTGATTGCTTGGCGGCAGCTCCCTACTCTTCTCCGCCACACTCACCTCATCCCACCCTCATTCTGTCACTGTTGACCTCAGCGCACTGCTAATGCCCCTTGGCCAATCAGCATGCTTGCCCTGGCGGCAGCAGGGTAATTAAAAGGGAATTGTGTCTACTTGGCATGTGAGCTGGTGGGCACAAGGGTAGACAAACATTCTCTCTCTGCCGCCTTTCCTCCCTCCCTCTCTCCCAGCCAGGTGGTAGCGTACAGGACCTGTCAGATTAGCTGATGACCCTTTTAATTCTAGCCCAGCCGGGGGCCATAATTGATATTTACCGGGAAAGGTTAATTGTAGCAGTGATCTGCTTAAATTACAGTGGAGATCAGGAGACCGGGGCCAGCCACCGGGGGAGCTGCTACACGCAAACTGCTAGTCAAATGGATTACACCCCGCGGCCATCGCCACTGTACTCCAAGGTGGGGAAGCAGCACGGGACATTGTGATTGGCCATTGCTGCACCAGCACAGAGTCTACCTTGCTGAGCTCGCCAACCTCCCATCTGGCTGGGAATTTGGATTTACGCCAACTGTGGGTCTTGATGGCCTGCAATAAAACAAGCCTTCCATGTTGGCGTTAGGGTTGCTATGATGTGCCTGAACACACATACTGGCATTTGTACATTTAAGCTGCTAAAAGCAACAAAAGGTTTTCCCACTGATCTTTTTATTCATTTGAGCATTTTCATGACCAGATAATAGCAGAATAATGATGGATAATAATAATGAAAACAAAAGCATAAATCTTTTTTTCTCTAAAATGTTGTCTTGGTAACAGTGGAATTAAGTATATTATTTAGTGTTGTCTACTCACAGCTGATGCTACTGCTATTTTTTTATTTTCACTGACACAGAGCTGTTGTTTGCCTTGTGTAGTTAGTTAATCAGTGTGCCATCTTGTGAGGGAGTGGAGTGGGTAGGGAATTTAGTGGATTCAAACTTGGTACTGAGTCTACCTGTTTAGCAACATTTTTTATATTGGATGTAGGCCAAAGCTAATGTAAGCACATTATACAAACTTCTAGCTATTGTTGCCTATCGAAGACTTACCTGAGTTGAACAACAATGGATGAATGATGGTGGAGTATTAGCAGAATAATAAAGCTGATTTTAAAAACTAATAATGAACTAAAAAAACAAGTCAAATTCAACACAGTCCACAGAAAAAATATCTGAATTTAGAATGGTGCCCTAAATCCACGAATGCTGTAGTACCACAAAGCGCCATCCATGAATGTGAGGCGAACCATGTACACACATTTAACAATCTATAAATAAATGCAAAAGAACTTAAAATATTTTTAGCTATTTATATGTACAGGAAGCAGATTTTTTCAGGCTTACAGTTTACAGGGATTACTGAATTGTCACTGCTGCATTCCTGTCGCTGGCTGGTATGACTGGCACCACTGAGTCAAGGTTTGAGGTTGCAGGTGTTTTTGCTACAGCCAGCTCTGCTTTGCATTTACCCAAAGCACAAACTGACACTGAGCTGTGAGACAGCACATCAACTTTGTGTTTCCCCCAGGTTAAGAATAGAAGGACCATGGCCCACTGAAAGTCAGTTGAAGCTATTGTAGTTACGCTGCATTGTCAATGATAATGTCATTTTGCTATAAAATGATAGCAAACATTGTGTTCAATGCTATCATGAAGCACATTCAGCTTTAAGCGAGATGGTTTTTCAAGAACAGAATGAAAAAAAAGAAAGACTAAAAAAAGATAAAGTAACACCATGCTGTGCTTTGGAATAGATTCACAGTAAAATCCATATCATTAGTATTTAACTGGCAAAACAACACTGGCACAGTCTGAATGTATAATGTATAATTGTATATAACTAATTATATATAATGATTTAAATCTTCCTCTTATGGAAGATAAATTAATTATTCCTCTTAATTTATGCCCCAGAAATGTCTAAAAAAGTAACCATAAATCACCACCTTTCAGGTTATGTTTCTTAGTTGTGAACACAGTGGTTTGGTTTATGAGGCAAGTACATGATTTTAAGATGTCCTGGTCTTTTCTTGTGTCCCTTGTAGATCAAACCTTTGGCGCTACGTCCGGTCAAAGTCAGCGAGGACGAGACGGTGCAGGAGCTCAGCAGACCGCACAGGAGCAACTCTAAGGAGCAGCTCAGTGAGGTGAGACCCTGGACAAGACCTTTCCCCTTTTCAAAGACCTCCTACAGAGAGCCAGGCTATCCACTTTCACAGGCCAAGGCAGGGGACCCCTGCCATTCTAAAGTGGGATACAGAGAGCGGGTGGACGAACATTGAGGCCAAGATCAGAGGGCAGCCGGTGCAGTAGCTCCTGCTGTTTCCAGCTTTCACCTCATTAATCCGCAATGCATTGGGGAAACGACTGGTTTGCTGGCAACATGTAGACAGGAAATGAGCATCACCTAGTTGGCCTGGCATTATTTAAAGCATGGCACAGTTAAATGTAGTCATGACCTAATATGGTTCAGCCAGGTGTGGGCTGACCTCACTGACCCCAGAGTGAAATGAGTTAAAGAAACTGTTCCAATTATCGCTGCACCAGCATCCATATGCTAGCCCATTTAGAGGATGAGTAGGTGGCAAAGGAAAATGGAGGCCAGACATTGGTTCAGCATAAGGGATGAAATAATGCAATTTAGATACAGAGGAAGTAATGAGAATTTATGCAAAATCCCAAGCGGCTCATTTTAAATGAATGTAGAAATATGCTTCCTAACTAATGCCTGTCAAGCAGGCCTCCCAAACCTAACTAAATTCAATCAGACTGTTCATTTAGCTGACGAAAGTAAGAGGGGAGAGAGAGAGGGAGAGAAAAAAAGAAGAGGAAGGAAACTATGCAGCTTCCTCTTTCAGCAGGCGTAAAATGATGGAACGAAAAAGATTTTAATGAACTTATTAAATACATTGTTTTAAGCTATTCAGCATTCCAATTGAAAATCCGGCCTGATGAAAAAAAGAAAAATCACCCGGCCTAATTTTTTCTATCTTCATCCTCTTTTTCTAAGCCTTGCTGCTCTGTTTCTCTCGTGCACTGTCCCCCCTCTTCCCCTCGCACTGTTTCTCTTGAATTTGTGTAAAAGGCTGTCTTTTAATGAAAAAGTCAGGAGGAAGAGGCGGGCTTGTCAGATAAAAGACCGACGCCGGTTGACAGCTCTGACAGGGATATACGACAAGCACCAAGAAGGAGAAAGGGGTGGGGGGTGGGGGGTGTTGGTGGTGGTTCTTGCAGTGATGGTGGGGGGTGGGAGTTTGGGGGGCACTGATGAAAATTGCACGCTGTAATCGCAGACGGTGTTAGATGTGGCATGTCTCTCTAATCTGCTGCCAAATAAACGGTGCACAGACGCTGATCGTTGTAACCACACCATCCATATCTATCCATCTCTCTCTCTCCACCCCATCTTTACCTTTCTCTTTCTGTGTCTGTCTGTGTCTGTCCTTCTCTCTCTGCTGGCTGTTGTATTCCACCAAGTGAAGGCCTGGACATGACGCACACAGTGATATTCCTCACCAACACCATGTCATTGTCTCACGTATATTTCTTATTTTTTCAGCTCCATGAAATCTCCGCCACCACACCGAGAGCACTGCTAATTTTCGTAAAATACGCTCCACCACATCAAAGTGGCTCCCCAGCTTTAAGAGCTCTTAACTAATGATGCCGCGTCGGCAACGAGTAAAATGGATTTCTCTTGTCTTACCGCCAAAG
Organism: Lates calcarifer; assembly: GCF_001640805.2. Lineage (NCBI taxonomy): Eukaryota > Metazoa > Chordata > Actinopteri > Centropomidae > Lates > Lates calcarifer. The sequence continues at coordinate 18,145,217 of NC_066845.1, forward strand.
GAAATGGAGACAAATGCGACATGCGGACGCGCCCGCCTGCCCGCCTGTAAAAACAGTCATGCATCAATTTGGAAGCAGGGGGTAAAAAAAAAATTGCAGGGGATGCTGTTTGTTCATTGCTATGGTTGTGTCTTTATCTGTTTATTTTGACTAGGTAATTGTGCCTGCGGTGCAGCGGGGCCCCGGCACTAAGCCACACAGGGATTAGGGAAATGTGAGGTGGTGGAGGGGGGTGGGTTCCAATGCATCTGTGTCCTGCGGAGGAGAGGGCGGCAGTTGCGGTGCTGTCATGGTCTCTAACACCCTCCTGTATCCACCCACAACCACCCACATGCACCCAAACCCACCCACCTACCTGATCCTCCTGCCACAGAGGGCATACACATCCACATCCCTTTCCTCATCATGCTCCAATGAGCTCTGATTGGTCTGCCTCTTGGCCTCCGTGCAGCGACAAAAACCAATAGTCTGAGTTGATAGAAGATGGACTGGACCCTCCCCTCTTGTCGCCATGTTTTTCTTTTTTCTGTCTTTTTTTGTAAGGAGAGTGGAGGAGGGGGCATGGAAATGGGGAGAGGATTAGGGGGCGGATTTAGCAACATTTCTCTTCTCCAGGGCTGTTTAGTTAACCCTTAAATGCCGCCAGCATCCGCCCCATCCCTCTCACCACCAGAGCCACCACTACACACACACACACACACATACGCACACACTCGTCCTCCTCCCTCCCCCACACTCCCTCTCTGGGGCGGGTTCTTAAATCCTTTTGAAGTCCTAAGCGCTGCAGAAATCCATTGAGAGCCATGTATAATGGCTTTTAAGAGAGAGTGTTTAGCTGTATGCCGACCCTATGGCTTATGAACCACTGGCGTTTTAATGGATCCCCCCTTTCCCTCCCCTCTTTTCCTCCCTTCACTGGCACTAAATCCAATGGATTGTCCCTCATTATCATTTAAATAAGCCTCTCTTTCTCCTCAGAATGCTCCAAGTTGAATGAACTCTACATAGTAAGGCTAATTCCAAATGGCCTTGGCCTCCCACCACCTATGCACATGCGCCCATGTACTCACACACACACACACACAAACACATGTATATATATACACACATTTGGGTGCACTCACAACATGCACACACACAGACAACAGACCGCATTCTCACTGGAACATACTTTTGGCCCTTTTGTATCCACAGATTTTGCCTTATGTGCAGTTCTTCCTCCCCACTCCTCTGGCCTCTTCTCTGGTTGTGGTAGTGAAGGGAGCAGAGGGGTTGAGCAGAGTGGGAATAGCCTTTTGATTCCCGCAGAGCCTGCTTTCCGGTTCACGGCAGGGCTCCTCCCTAATCGTCACCACAGGAGCTGTCCTGCGAATCAGAGGGGCACACAGGCGTTGATGAGGGCTGAGGCCTTGAGCAGGTGTGGGAGAATGGATGAGGGGCATCGGTAGGGTGCAAAACAAGGGAGGCAGTGATGGTGAAGGTGTGGGGGAGGTCGGTTGGATTGAAGGTGGACCTATGGATGAAATTGGTCTAGCAGAAAAGTCCCCTCCAGAGACCAGGGGGGAGAGATTGCCAATCTAGACAGAGGAATAAAAGCAGTGAAAAGTGGAAGTGGAGGGAGGGATTTGGAGATTGGTATTCGTGCTGGGCGCTGACAGACAGAGCCGAAGAACAGAACAAAACCCAGCCTTTTCTGTCTCTATCCTGCCGTTGTTCAGCATTTAGAGGACTGCATTAGGAAACACAGGAGGAGTTTGATGGGCCAAAACACCTCCCAAAATGCATGATGAGATATTTACCCTGAGTACAAACAGGACTAATATAACGTAATGAAAAACATTTGTTTTGGTTCTGAAACCCAATTTCAAAAAAAGATTCTACAAAATAATGACAAAATTGAAAAATACCATTTAATGAAGGATAATGTAAGTTTGGATAGAAAAAAAAAACATATTTCTATACTTTGGATTGTCTTTTACAGTAAATGTTTACACAATGTCTTGTCTTTTTTAAATAAAATATATATACAGCATTTTGGAAATTATGTTGGCTTTTATATGCCCTATATTTACAAATGATTAGCATTTTAAGAAATTATAAGATTATTAAAAGTATCTGCCCAGTTATCCTAAGATACCTGTTGATGCTACTCTTATTCCATTCTGTTTGTTTTGAGTGCAAAGCAAATACTGGGAAAATAATAAGATGGAATAAGAGAAGCCATCATTTTCAGCCAGCAGGGTACCTGAGCTGTCACTCACTCTTGGAACAACAATTTCTATATCAAGGAGTGTTATCATTTTATCTACTGATGCAAGTGATGGATTCACTCCCATGTGCCTATCAATGTCAGATGGCACTCTTGAACACACAGAAGGAAGTGATGTCAAACAAATAAATGGTGACACTTAATGCTGACCTGAATTGCAACACATTTTCTGTATTATAAAAGAAGCAATAATTTTGGCTATTAGATGTCAGCAGGCAAAGATTATAACACGTCAGTAACCACGCACGTATCCCACAATTTCAGAACCATTTTTTAAGTAAAGCATGTATAGTTCACACTGTGCTTAAAATTCACTTACACAGCTGTAGAATAGCTAGTTTCATTATAATTTTAGCAAATAATTAAGGTTTTCAACAATCTATTTATCTATGTCAGCTCAAATGAAGTCTGTCAGCAGGATGGGAGTGATTGTTTTAGAGCAGGTGTGCCTCAGCTACCCCCAGTGGTGGAAGCCAGAATGTATGGGAGTGATGTGTGGGCGGGAGTTACATGGCAGGGCGGGTAAAAGGTTAACGTGAATATTGATATTAAAGCGGCACTGCTTCATCATGTCTGTGTCAGCGAGTGAAACGCACCTTAAAGGTCATCCCTGTTCTCCTCTCTCTCCCTACAGAGTTCCACTCACTCGCTGTCAGGCCGCGGCTACTCGGTAAGTGACATTTTCATGCTTCATAGCTTTACGGCAGAATTACAATCTCCAACGACCCGCTTTATGGCCCCGGCGCTCGACATTTTAATTATGTTAAATAGAGTAATGGAGAAATCATGATATTAGGAACATTAATTCTGGCTGACTGACTGATTAAATTGCGGGAAGGTGTCCTGCGCTACCTTGGCGAGAAGAGCCTCGTTTTATTGGCATCGATCAGCGCCATTCGACGCTGCTGCAATTTGGCTGTCAGAGTTTTATGTCTTCCTCCAGTGACTGTCAGTGGAGGATCCTTTTGCTCACATATCAGACAATATGGCTAAAAGCCTTTTAAAGGCCCCCGCATCTATGCAATAAATACAATTTCTCACAGCTAGAGAACTGTGTTACATTTACACCTTCAAGGAAGATCCATAGCAGTTAAACATGTCTTATGATCTGCTGGCACTGAGCGTGCATTAATAGCAGTCAGTGAGATGGTCTTTATCATAGAACATGTAGAGTGTTGTTCAAGGTAAATGTGCCTGAGAGGAATATTTAGTGATGCCTTGGAAAACATCAGCCCAATCTTTTCAAACATACACAAGCTCACAAATTGTCAGAGCAGGACTATTTTTATCCTTTGAAAGCATCTGTTGCCTTGCCCCAGTGCGTTTTCAAACTGTAAATTTGTGCTCTTCCCCTCCCATTGTTTCAATGATGTGTCTAGTCTCTGGGTAATAGAGACAGCGGTCGTCCTTTATGTCCTTTGCTTAAAGGGGAACTCATAAGAGGAACATTCTTTAAAGTGTGCTACTTTTAGCTGATGAGTGGCATATGGCAGTTCTTATTGCAGCTTGGAAGCAATCATCCCGACAAACAAAACAACTATAAATGGTTTGTCATCGTTAATCTGCCTCAAAGGACTGCAGTTAAAACGTTGAACAAAGCTTAACTTCAAAAGGCATTGATCTCTGTGCAATCTTTTTTTTTTTGTTTTGTTTTGTTTTAATAGAACATGTCACATTCCTATTCCCCAGCGGCTGCATACTCACAGATGGATGAAAACAAACAAGACCTTCCAAAAAAGCTTGTGGAGCCCTTTGGCTCAAGCTGTCAGTTTGAGTCGACAGGGAACGAGGCCTTCTCTTTATCTGAAAAGAGGAAGGAGGGAGTCAGAGAGAGAGAGAGAGCACAGAAATAGAGATGGAGGGGGGCTTGGCAGTGGTGGTGTGGGGGCAGGGGCACTGTGCAAGCAAAGGAAAGTCCAGTAACAAGGGCAGGAAGTTTCACGTTGTCTGGCTTCCTCTCTTGCTATCCGACGGTGCTATCTGCAGCGTTTGTAGCCTCTGGGCACCTCCTGGGTGCTGAGCTCTGACTTTCAATCTGCTCTGCTGCCAGGCCCGCTTGATTTCTGGGGTCTCCTTATCTGTAAGTGCTTCAGGCTTTACAGTATGATGGTTTCGAAGGGGGATATGGGGTGTAGGGTCGGGGGGCTCCAGGGAACTGCCAGGCAGAGGCTGAGTGGGTATGGGAGGAGGAATAGAATGAGGAAAAGGCCAGGGGCTGGAGAGAGTGTTATGGCTGGAGGAAGAGGAAGTGAGAGGCTATGTATGTGGGTGGAGGGCTGGTTGTAAGGTGGGGAGGGGGAGTGTGAGGGTCAACAAGGCGGGCACAGAGGCGCAGTTAGCGCCACCGGCCACCAGTAGCACAAACAGAGCTATCTGCTTGTTGGCCCCTGGCCCCGCCTCTCCACAAACAATCAAAAAATCAAGCTGGTGGATAGGGGCTGGTTATCTGTCACAAGGCGCTAAGAGGTAAAAAAGGCAATCTCTCCTGACAGTTTGTTTTCTACTTTTATGGGAGATAACGCCTCTTCTTGTTTATGCTTCCATATGTCTCCCTTCTTCTGCTGCCTGCCAGGCTTGAATGGCCTCGTTTGAATGGTTTACACAAGAATGTAGAGAAGTTTCTGGGCTTTAGTGCCAGACTCAGACTCATGAAAAAGGGAAATTGGAGCCTCCAGAGTGTTTTGGACACGGCAAATACCTTTTATACTGTGTTAAAATGCTTGGCTGTTGCATACAGAACACATTGTCTGCTGGGTTAATTCATCAAACACTGTATTTTCTCATGAGAAATGCTGCACATACTATACAACCTAAGCCAGATATCTCTTCATTGTTCACTTGATTGTTTAAGACAAAAGTAACAGAAAACTGAGAAAAGTAACGGCTAACTTAATATTATGTCTATATATTCAAAGCTACTGAGTGACAGTTACAAAGTTGCTAACTGAAGGACAATTGAATCCATATTTTCAAGTATTATAATGCTTCCAATTTCAAACACTGTGGTATAAGACATATGTGTTTCTCAGCTCAGTAGTGATCGTTTTTGCTGACATGGAATTCTTTAACATTTGAGGATTTTAGTGGCAAATTATTGCAGAAAAATGCATGGATGTTTTTTTCTGTTTTTTCTGCTTTTTACCTCTGTTCTTGTTAAAGTGAGCACAGAGAGTGGAACACTAAAACTTAAACATTCCCAGTATACAGCACACAGAGATATAGCAAAGTAGTTCATTTTTACAGTTTATAGTCATCCATCAGACAACTGTCGTAATGTTAATATGTTCCACAATAAATATATCTATTTCTTATATCTGACTGAGTTAAATTGCTTACCATCACAACCAATGTTGAACTTGCTTTGATAAACTTGTGCAGGAGAGACAAGACAATATTCAACACAGCATTGTAATAAGACTGGCATGTAAATGAAATATATTTATTTACACAGGAAACATACATATAAAATAAGTAAAATATTTCTTAAAGTGGTACAGAGTGTAATCCAAAACCAATATCCATCTCATATCCAATACTGATTTCACTCAGTAGGCTAACTATGAACTACTTTAATATTCTTCCAAACATGGTGTGTTTTTTCAGTTGATGACATTGCTAGACGTGAAATCACTTCCAACCACCCACCCCCCACCAACCCTTCATCCACCATTCAGGGGTGAGGGCTAATCTCTGGACCGTTGAGTCCAGCAGCGATATGTAGCAGCAGGACTGAGACTCGCTATCTCACTCTCTGTGGAAGACTGGGTATGGAATTGTTTATCAGGCCGACTCTCTCCCGTCTGCTTTGTGCAGGCTTCATTATAGCCCCAGCTATGTTTGGGAGACAATATCTGTGCCTTGTTTCCTGCACTGCTACCTGCTTGTTGTTCCAGCGGAGATGGGCCCAGGCTCTGGCGATTTATCATCCTCTCAGGGGCTCCTTGATAAAGAACCCAACATCCCCCTCTGTGCCTGGGAGATACGGGCTGCAAGAGATGCGGAAAATGTCAAAAAATCTCATTGCAACTCTCTGCCCATTCTGTCACTACCCCTGGGCTGGATATACTGTATAGAGGAGGAGACGTTTTAGCAAAGCGAAAAAGACAGCACACCTCCCTTTCCTTTCAGATGAAGTGATTGAGCTTCAGTCTCCCACTCCCCATCATTTGAAACCACCCAAGGCCAAGCTACAGCTGATGTTTTCACGCACGATAAAAGCATAGAGCTTTGTCTGTGACAGTATAATCTGACTAGTCTGTTTTGGGAGGGTTTATGTCTGCGATGTCGGGGAGTAAAACCTTCAGAGTGTTTGGGTTGAGCGAGAGTGCTCAGAGCTCTCAGACACACCCGTTCTTCATTTCCCCTGCTCGGGTTGTCATAATCATATTTAACGCTAAATGAGTCTACACTCTAAACAGAGCAGTCTCAGAGTCATTTGTGCATTCTTAAACAGCCTTGTTTTAATTGATTTGGCATTCACGACCTCCACATTGTAGCAAATACACTTCCCTGTCTGAGTGATGAGGCTTTTTACAAGATCTTTATCGAATACAAGGATTATGTCACTTAATTACAATAGAAGCCATTAAAAGCTTCACGCTTTATTTAACAAAACGACACAGATTCACTGGATTAAATGCTAAACACAGCAATTGAAAGAAATTGAGTGTAAATTATATCCTATACTTTAGCAGAAAACCATGGCTTCTTCCCCTGCAGTACATGAAATCTCTTAACAGCATCTTTGTGAGCATCTCTGTGATTCTCTGTATGTCAGCCTGTCTGCCTCTCTCTGTTTCTCTCGCTCTGCTTACTTTTCGGTGGGGTGTGCAGGTGTCTCCATGCCACCAGCTCTGCACATGGTGAAAATTAGTGAAGGAAACCACAAGACCAGCAGGAGTGGGCTGGGGCCCTGACATTGTCCTGGCCTTGGGGTGGGGCGCTGCCTGTCAGGGGCCTCTCTATGAGGGCTGTCCGCCTTGAAAAACCTATTTGTTTATCCCCGTGTGCGGTCCAGCTTCAGATCCTGGGCCCTGCTGCTCTCTGCGCACCAGGGACCTGGGCTGTTGCCGCTAGCAACAGATAAAAATTGCTGTTAACCACAGCAGGGCCCACAACACATCAATCAACGAGTCTGCAGATAAAGGCTGCAGGCTTCTGGGGCCCTGGCTGAATGGCACGGTTGAAAATCCTTTTCCAGTGGCTGAGCACACAGCTCTGGTGGTAGAGGCCTGCTATCATTCAGAGTTGAGGAGGTAAACTTCATTTTCAGCAATGCAGCTCAGGTTTTGTTCTAATGGAGATGCATTAGAACAGCACCAACACAAAGGGGACTCTGGGAGAGGTCATTTGAATAAAAAGGCAACACTGTGAATTAGTGTTGACCGGGCCTCAGAAAAACCAGCCCCAGCATAGTTCAGTTGTTCTAAATGAACTCTTAATTGCTTTTGCCACTTGGTTTTGCTCTTAAGGCTGCTTAAAAGCTGGGACGTTCAGCTTCACCGCATTCCACATACTCCATTCATTAGGACTGAATTGAGATCAACGATTGGAAACAGCTAGAAGCCATACCCCAAAGGCCCAAATTGGCATTTGTACAAAATATTTTTTCACCAGAGGTGACTTCAGTGGTTCATTCTAACCTTTTTCAATCTGGTTCCACCACCCTTAAAGCAAATGTATGGTGATGACTTTGGTGCCTGGTAATGAAAAAGAACAATACTGATCTTTTCTTATATCAAATCCAGTTAATGTATTCCCAGATGAAGCTCTATGCTATCACCCATGCTGGAGTTAGTCCAAATGAAACAGGCTCTCATGGGTAAAAGCATTAGTTTTATCCCCCTAAGCCCAGCCTTGATTATCATCACTCTTAGTTTGTCCTGGATGCACTGTCCCCTAACTCACATTTGCCCCACTTTAAACAAATAGCCCTATAATGTAACAATCAAACAATGCTCTGAGGATTTGTTTACTGCAGGCTTTCTCCCCATTAAGTTTCACGGACACTGTAGACAAATAAAGTGGTAATTCCACTTTATCATATGTTACATATACCACAATCAAGCAGCAATTACATGCTCCTTCCATTTGTAAGAGCTCCCAATGCCGACATGGATGTTTTAATGAGGGCTGTAATGAACGCTCAGGGTGTTTGGCAAGTCTCCGAGATGTTGCTGGGGCTTTTATGGCTCCCCATTATAACGTACAATTTGCATCAGCAAATTACAATGCTCCATATCATTATCCTGCACCAAGGCCCGATCATAAATTAGAGCTCCAATTACAAACATCTATCTGGGAACGGGGAATGAATACGATGGCAGCCCACCAGAAGCAGGCAGGAGGGAGAAAAAGCCTCCTGTGGATTGTGGGATGAGACTTCCATAGAGGTGTGATATTCTCATAAACCGTCGTTATGGGGAATTCATGCTTCCAAAAGAAATAGACCGTTTTGGGGGGAAAGAGCGTCTGCTAGATCTGTTTTGGCAGTTCCATATGTCATATTTCACAGCGCGCTGCACATTGAACTTTTTGGTATTTTAATCTCCTCCCTTCTGCTAAACACAACACCCACTGATTTCGATGGCTGACTGTTTCACACTTCTCATTCAAAGCTATGTAAGGCTGTCCATTCAGCTGTGCAGAGGAAGGGCCTCGTCTATTGTGTCTCAATTCAGACCCAGATATGTCTCTGTCTCTTCCAATCCTCTGCCTCTGTTTGACTCTCTCTCCCTCTCTTATTCAACTTGATTATACACTGGAGGGAACATAATAAATCATAGAGATTTATCATGCTGCAGCTTATTAATTCAGCACCACAAGTGTAATATTAGTCTGTGTCATTTAAAGAAGCAGGCATTGCAGCGTTGCCAATGTCCCCCAAGGAATCCAGAGCAAGCCATTTTAGTTTGGGCTGAACCCAATGAAAGACTTTTCATTTCCCAATGCAAGTAATGGTTGTTCTTCACTCTGTCTTCCTCATGACGCTCCTCTCTCTCTGTTACTGATATGACGATCCAATGCTGCCTCTCTCCTGAACACTAACAGTTGTTGTAGGGGAAACAAACAGCGGTGTTCCTGTGATGGCTGTGTTTCCTGTAATCTGCAACCTGTGGCCAAATCTCGCATGGAGAGGTAGAATAAAAGGCATACGCCAATAGATTGCTGCAGGCACCAAGCAGAAACCACCTCTACTGATGAGACAAAAGGCCTGCGGGTCTCCTGCAAACCCACAAGAGCTCCCCGACGCCGCACAAACAAAGCTTGAAATTAAGAAGAGCCAGAGGCAGGCCCATTTCTACAGCAGAGCTAAAGTGTTCCTTTTTCATGGCCTCGGTGGATTTCTAGTATGGGATTGTAATAGGGCAGAGAAGCGAAATGACGCTTTGGAATTTTCAGTCACAGATTTTGAGAAAGCAGGTTTCTCATCTTTTTTTTTTTTCTCTTTTCCGGCTCTTTCAACATTCACACCTCCCACCACCCTTTCTGGGCTAATTTTAAAGGTACTAAAACCTCCTCTTGTAGCCTTTAGAGGGTGTCAGATGATGTTTAATTCATATTTTGTTTTGCATTTTAACCTTGCATATCTGTAGGATCAAATGCATCCATCGTTGCTTTTTGGCTGCAAAGCCAGTGCACAGAGGATGACTGCAAGCCGTTGGTTGAGTTTGAGAGGTCATGAGATGAAGAGACTTTATTCCATATTCACAAACACCCCCTAGCAATTATTCCCACTATCTTTAATGTTTCTATGAATCTATTAGGGTTAAAGCCCCCACCTGCTTCTCTAACTCTACCCGTATGAGTACCTTTTCCTAAACCTGTACAAAAATGTTGTACTAAGTAGGTCATGTTCTGCCACTCGTCTTCTAATCACTCAACGAAAAGAACACGATTTCCCTCCATCGGAGCCCCTGAGCCTTGCTCCTGGGATTTCAGTGAGCAGCACACACTCATTTGATTTTCTGGCATATGTTTTCTCCTTTTCCTTTCTCTTTCTACACCCCCTTTTTTTTACTTTCCTTACCTTGTATCTGACAGTACACAAGCAACACCTACCCTGCCTCCAACTTCACCACACACACTCCTCCCCCCATGTTTCTCTCTCTCTCACTGTCTCTCCTTCTCTCTCAGTGGAGAAGGTGTCTGACAGCAACAGCAGGTAAGGTATAAGATTACAGGAGAAGCAGGGGCAATTATACCTCCAGCTGATGCTGGTGTGTTTATGAGGAGAGTAACTGTTAATGACAGTGTTGTGGTTTCTCCAGAGGCCAGAGCACAGCTTTGGGAAACCTGCTGTTTTTGTCAGCCTAGCTTCCTGCTCTGAGTTTTTTTCAGTCCGCCTATCTGATTTTTTGTTCTTTCTCTTTCTCTCTCCCACGCTTCGACGACACTCAGAGCCTTCACTTTGAGCTGCCATGCCTCTGCGTTGCGCTGCCTATGCTGTGGTTTTGCCTTTTGGGCAAACAGAAGTACCAAGCAGGTTCAGATTTCTTCTAATGTTCTTCAACTAGTACGTGCTGACTAGATTACCAGTAAACATGGCTTCTTAAGGTCATAGCAGCTTGTCTTGGGAAAGCATATTGGTGAACATGTATGTACACACACATACACAGGCCACTGTTTGCAACTGCAGGTCTCTCACTCGGGTTTTGGCTGCCTTGCCACTTCCCCCCTACGTGCTTTCACACACGGCAGGCAGATCGCAGCGATTGGAGAGGAGTTTGTGTTTAGATAAAGGAGCATAATCATAATTGCGTGAGGTTTCCAGTGTCTAGCAGTGGTGCTCTTCCAGTTGCTGCTCCCCTTGCAGATCCTGGCTTTCAGCAGTCCTGGAGGAAACAGTAGAAATATTTGTCAGCATACTTTAAGTAATATGATACCTTTAAATGTGTTGTGCCATCCTACCTCACAATTGTTATTTCCCATGTTTGACCATATGTAAATCCTTATGCACTGCCTGTGCCAGATGGTGCAAAGACACTATTTTTCTTTTGTTTCCTCTGAGGCTGCACCTGTTAAGGTTGAACCTACCTGTTTGACTGTCTGTATCCTCTGACATATGTTTGACCAAGTTGGGCCTGTACCCTATTTGTGCAGATGTCATTTACACATTTTGTACCACTACAGTCTTACAGAAGCTGTGGAACAAAGTGTTAATTAGAAATACATAAATTCAATATTTTCAGTGCCACATCCACATGCAGCCGTTTCATATGATTCACTGCTTTATATCCCTTTTCGCTGCTGAGTCAGTTTACAGTACAAAACATCCCTCGAACCAACTACAGGCCTATTTGGAGTTATGTTATAGATGTCTTGGCTTAGCTGTGACCCACTCACTGACTGTTAGATGTTTATGTTTTTGGCAGTCTTCAAAATCAATGCTATTTTACTGTTTCACTCATTGAAAGTCACTTTGGATAGAAGAGTCAGCTAAATGCCAGGAAATGTAAATGAATGCCAGACTCACCCTCCAGTCTCCTGCCCACAACCATCCACACTCCAGACCCCATCCACTGTGCCCTCAGCGTGTGGTTGGCCTTGGCCCCGATCACATCAGGGCACATGGGAGATTAACTGGGCTGGCTTACTCACTCAGCAGGTTTCCCGACTCCCCTCCACTCATCCCGGCCCAATCTGCCAGCTAGCCTCCTGCTCTGCCGAGCCATGGCAGCAGGGCACCACAAGCCCAGCCCGCCTTCATTACGCCTGCCAGATGGGCTGAGAATTAGATTCGAACTCCCACCATGGAGGGGAGGGAGTGGAGAGAGATTGAGGAGAGAGGAAGGGAGAGAGGTGGCAGAGAAAAAGGGAGGAGGGAGGAAAGTTGTGGGGGAAGGAAGTAATGGTTTTTGTTTTCATTTATGTTGCAAGTTATTACATTTTAATGTAACACCCCTGGGACCTGGCAGCATTAAATGCCTGTTCTTGAATAATCGACACTAACTGCAAGCAAATGCTAGGGAGAAATGAAATTAGCGAGCGCAGCAATTTGGCACAGTGATTATCGGCTCCTTGGAGGCACTTCCTGATGATTTAAGAATGCTAACATTTAAGCAAGTCAGATCTCATTACTCTTCAAGGTTAAATCGAGCTGTGTCGGAGGGGAGGCAGATGCTTGATTGGAAATACTGCTTCCTTGTCTCTCTTCATCTCTCTTTGTTCGTGCCGATGTTTCTCACTTTTGCGGCTGCTCACTGCAGGCATAAAAGACTCAGGGCTGAAATCTGTCAGATCCTGATGACACCTTTTGCCAGCTCTTAATTAGATCAGCAATACTCGGTTTCCAAGGTATAATTTGTCCTCAGCCGAGGATCATCACTCGTACTATAAGCACTGCCATGCTAACTGCGTCAGCCTTGTTCTGTATCTGTGGTTCTGAATGTACGGCTAGGCCTGTGGATGAGCAAAAGAAAATAGGGACCTTTTTGAATCCACACCAAAGGGAAAGTGTTTATTACTTTTCAGACTGCACCGCACATGTTCTTTTATACTGTATTTTCCTCTGCTGTTCTCACTTGTTCTGTGGAGGCAGAAACGATTTTCAAAGTAATTTCAGCCCTGGCATCTTCTGGTCCAGTGTTTACCTCAGCCAGCTGTACACATCTGTTCTCCACACAAACTTGATCCAATTAGGTGACACCAGACAATGGCTTACTCCTCCATAAGCCCAGCACAGCGCCAGGGGTCCCGAACAATACGGAAGTGTTTTTTCTTCCATTACGGGGCGTCAGATCCTTTTAAAGGTGTTTACCCGCCGTCGATGTGTCAGCCCTTGTTTCCAAAAGGGGGCTCAGCTGGGGAAGTGATAGGCGATGAGGATAATGATGCGAGTGGGAGCAGTGTGGCGGATGCAGATGCACTTTACCGTGCTGCGTGTGATAAATCCTTCCCTCCGCTGCACTGCACCCTGCAAAGTTGAGGGACAGATGGGTTGGACTTTTATCTCTGCTTTCTAAATGCAGGAGAAATCAAAACATTTTTCACTGCGGTGATGAGATTTATTTAAAGCAAGGCAGGAGCAACAAAGCTACTTTGGGGAATATGTCTATTAGTTTTTCCAAGCTGTTGTTTTCTCATGCAGGGGGGGGTGAAATCATTGCAAGTCAAATGTAATCATCCCACCGTTGGGTTATGCTCCGTCTCGAATAATAATAATATTAGGTTGGTCCCTGGCATTGCCTACATCAGGCTTGTAATTTGAATTTCTGAGACACAAGTAAGAAGGCTGATGTTAATCACAACCAATCACTGATGTTATCGTTGTTGTTTTTTTCCTTGTTTATAACAGCTTTATCTTTTGGCACATCTTGAAATTTGGCAGCCTGAATTCATTATCTGCAGTGTCTTATGTAGTCAACAGACTTGGTGTCTGTAATGTGGGATTCTGCCTCCTCCTACTTACATGCTGTGTGCACCGTACCACATCTGATGTCTCTACATCACATTTTGTCTTTGTTGTGGCCAAAAGGATTTCTGGATTGTAGCAGGGTTACCCCAGGAATGAGGAAAAAGCCTCTAAATTGTAACCAGGCATTTCCACATGAAACATTCATGCTTAAGTATGATTAGCAGAGATTAAGGTGGGTTTGTTTTGCCTCTTAGAAGGCCCCGTGACAATTTGGAAATGGATTGAGAGCAGCTTTTGCAAGCACAGCCTCCTTAATCCCATGCCAAGAGTTCTCACCCACCTTTGCTGAATTATTTACATTAAAGTTCTCACATCAGCTTTGGAGCCAAGACCCTAGAGGTACTATGTGTAAAACTGCCTAAACCTCAAAGCATCGGAAGCATGGAAAATATTATGTTAAGTATTTCCGAGACTTTTTATGGAACATGTTTTGCAAAGAGAGAGGTTTGTCAGTGCCACTTGAGGTGCTATTCTGTCGATATTAGTAGATAAAAAATAATGTGTTGCATTAAGTTCAGAGAGAGTGTACCTACTGTAATGGAAGCAGTAGCTTGTACATTTTCTATTTCCAAGACTGACAGAGTAGGCAGAGATCAAATAGTGGTCCATTCTCCCAACCAGTGATGTGAATCCATCTCCCCATCCAAGCCATTCTACTATCATGTATCCCATTTCCATACCGTCTTCCTATCATGTATATGAGATGGAGCCCTCCCATGTGTTGGATGATGCGATCCCCAGATAGATTCATTCATACATAATGATAAAAGATGGGTTTGGACAGGGCTACTTATTTGACAATCATTGAAGTGCCACTGTGATGGATGGCGAGGAGGACCTCCACCCCTCTCCCCTTCCAACCCATAACCACGGCTCCCTCTTCTGATCCCACCTTATTTATTTCCACCAGCCCAGCTCAAGGTCTCGACTCCCTTTAAAAGAGAAATATCAAATTGAATTAAAATTGCCCACTCACCCAAAACAGAGACCCATGCGCCTTAAAAATCACACATCTGTTCCCACAATTCATTGTTGCAAAGTCAAACACTCTCTCTCTCTCTCTCTCTCTCTCTCTCTCTCTCTCTCTCTTTCTCTCTCTCTCTCTCTTCCTCTCTTCCTCTCTCTCTCTCTCTGGGTACGTGGTAATGTGAATTATTCATGCCAGCGGGGCCGCGACGTGCTTCATCATGTTAAAGTGCCCATGACATTACTGATGGAGCCACCGACGCCCCCGCACTGCTAGCTATGCTAATGCATTTGGAAGGAGGAAAGAAAAGAGATGGCAGCACCTCTAGGGATCAGGAGGACAAGAACAGATCACCTATTAGAAATTAGCACTTGGAAGTCTAAGTCCTAGTCCAACTGCAAATGTCCTTCCTTATGTCTAGAAATTCCTATACATGAGGAACCCAAACCTTATTACTGTACGAGGGCTTTGAATCAATCAGTCAACCTTCACAATGAAAGTTGTCAGGATACATGCCACCTCTGTGGTTTAGGGGTTCAGACACTGGCCATGAACTGCAACACTGATTGTTCGAGTCTGGCTGGTTTCTTTTGTTGTATCTCTATCTCCCTCTTGTTCCCTGACATCTCTCTGTCCCCATCTAAAAAAGGCATAAAATGAGATAATTCAAATTTTTGAACAATTAGACTTAACAAAATCTAATTCACCTTCAATCTGATGACAAAAAAGGAATTCATTTTGGTGAAGTCATTTGAATTCTAGTCCTAAAATACTTATACAAGTCAATTATTGGAAAAGTGTTTCTATCAGCCAGCACTGCTATTCTGTGTGATTCATTTGTCTGCTGAGAATATATTCCAACTGCACAGGACAAAAAAAAAAGAAAGAAAACTAAGAGCAGTTGAACAAGTGAATAAGTTTCACTCATTCCTTTCCCCACCCACATTTTACCACCTCATGCTGAGAATCAAAGTTTTTGATCACAACCCCACTTCTCAGCTGGATTACCTTTCTGCTCACTGAGAGAGTGCGTCTCAGTAGCACCCAGGGGATTACTTTGTGTTACGGTGCATCCGTGCTGGGAGCTCTAATGACGTTCTGTATTTATTGGAACCCTGAAATTCAATCAGCCAGCTCAATTGTAAGTGCAAAGAATTAACTTTGATCCTGATATTGAATGTAGAGCATCACTTTAGCCTCTGGAAGAATGTACTTGCTCTGAATGGTGCCATAGTGCACATAATGTGAGCCCACAGGGAGAGGCCACCATTCAGCTCCATTTTTTGTCCTTCAGGTGTTTGTATTCATGTGGAAGAATGGTCTGACTGATAGGGATTTCTAAGACAGCAGACTATCGCATCTGGCATCTCTTCTCCATATTTCTAGATTCATGTAAATGGGGGCCTCTCCTTAAATGTTATTTCTCGATGTTGTAAATCAATCTTGGAATGAGCCAGTAGAGTCTGGCAGAGGTGGTACACAAAGAAAACAAGCACAGAAAAGGGAGGAAGCAGAGAGAAGAGGTTGAACGGGGTATGAAAGTATTTCCACTGTCAGTTTGTGTTAAACCAGCCCCCGATATGCTCTTTGTGAAGCTTTTCTCGCCTTTTCAGAAACCGCCCGCGCGTCTGTAAAGGTGCTGGGCGAGATGAGCACAACTGATACTGTGGTTCCCACACGCTTTGCCTTCTGAAATTTCACAACCGATAGCGGTTACTGACAGAGGGGGCCTGATAAAATCTCACCTGATTAGAAAAAAGAGAGTGAGAGAGGCAGTGAGAAAGAGTTGAGGCAAAGCGAGTAAAAAGTAGAGGAGATAGCAGGCCTCATCGGGTCTCTGAGGTTGTGTCTAGGTTTCAGTTGACACATCTCTGGCTGGCCCTGAGTGCACCACGCTCTCCACAAATGAGTGGGTTGAGTCAAGACTGACGGATTACAAAACCACACTGGCATTGCTTTATCTTCTGATTGCAAATTTGAGACAGAGATTCTTCAAGTATGATTACAACTTTTTCCCTTTCAGATTCGTTCAGAGCAAACAAGGTCAACACTTTTTAAATCTTATCTGCCTATAACCAAAGTCTTTTTGAGGCGCACAAACATATACACATACACACAACATGCATTTTTCTTACTTTGTTAATAATTGAAACCATCACATATGCCACTTTAACAGTGGTCCCTTCCAGTTTGGCAGCGTGGTGGCGGATCACTGGCACCCTGCCCCACTAAGGTCAGCCATGTTGGAGTGTAGTGGGTACCTCAGGGGCCGAAAGATGAGCCCGATCCCACGTAGGCAGGAGATCTGGCCCCAGAATAGCCAAGTTGCCAGGCTCCTGGGAGCTGCTGTGCTGAAACTTAGAGATGCTATCGCAGTCAACCAGCCGCTCTTGTTGTTGAGAGGAGGAAGAAGGAAGGAAGGCGGTAGATGGCATCATCCTGTTTGTTCTTGTTCTGAGTTAGCCTGCCATGATTATTCTCTTTTTGTCTGATCATCTCTGATTTCATGTGTTCCATTCCGTTGCTGTCATTCAAGCTGAGGTGATATGATGGAGTGTCTGAGTTATTAACTAACAAACACTTGCTCAACAACATATGTGAGATGTGTACAAGTGGCAACCTGGATTCTCTGAATGAAAATTGTTCCCAAAGACAGCACTCAATTTGGAAACATATTTGCATTTCACAACCACAATAATTGGAAGATTTTTTTTGTCTAAATCTTTCAAAATTCAGTAAATTGACACATGTCACAAAAGGTCTGCCCACCTCCCCCTTCCTCCTCCTATTAGAGATGCTTGTTAGGAGAGCTGCCATAGGCCCTCATCGCTGTGACGGCTCAGTCATAATCTATTACACTGACTGGGAGCCTGTGCATCTCATAACAGGCACCAAATATTGGTTTTGCTGATAAATTCAGAAAAAAAAACGCCACATTAATGATGAGAAAAATAAACAGGAGGCTTGTCGACAGGATGTGGGTGGCTGTCCCATGGGAGAGGAATCTCGGGGATATAGAAATAGTTACAGCATCACCCAACAGGGGTTCCACCACCTCCTCCTCACAATCTTTCCTATAATCCCAGTGCCTCGCAGCTATCGAGGCACTTGTGTGGCTGTAGTAAGACAGCAAAGTTTTCATTTACTATCTACACAGCTCCCACTCCGAAAGCAAGCCTTCAGGGTAATGTTAGGTCTTTTCATAAGTTACAAAGATGTAATTAGACAAATTAGCTCAGCAGACACTCGGGGTTGCGTTTTTAATGGCTGCGTGTTGCCTAGGTTGGTAATTAGCAGGCAGCCGCTGCTCCAAAATCACACATTGCACCCGAGGCCTTGCATCCGTAACCTGACAACCAGTAGCAGCGCAGTAATGAAGGCTTATGCATCCCACAGGCTTGGTTTGTCTCACTTGCCAGCCAGGTTTGATGCTGGAACTCATGCTGAGCCACTGTGCAAATCTCTTGTTTAGGCCCATGTATCATTTTCTTCCAGGTTGAGCATGCTGTCCTTTCAGCCCAGTGATGTATTCAAATCAAACGGATGTGTTTTTGCCTCTGAGGCGCAGACTTTCATTTGAGCCAATCACCTTTATGGTTCAATTCATCAGGGCCTTGGACTACGTGTCCAGGTCTCTTGTTGTGAGTAGCACCTGGGGAGCCAATGAGCCATTTCCACACACCCAGCTCCTCTCCCACTTTTAATGACTTGCCGATGGTGATTTTCACCAAGCGCCTGTTTTTTATTGGCTCAGAATAAATTCCCCTTCTCTCTGACACTAGACATTCTCTTTAAATTGGATTGAGAGGGCTGAATGCCAAATAGGAAATGACCAAGCAAAATGCAGATTAACTTGTGAGAGAATATATTTGTCTATTTACTGTATGTTTCCATATTACATTTGTGACACTGTGTTTATCACAAATATGACTTAGCTGCAAGCTTTTTACTGTTACAATGAGTCTGCATATACAGCAAGAAATTGATTTTCTCTGTTCTCCATTTATTTGTATACAACCTCAAGCACTAAGGCATGTCTTTCATAACATTTATTATTATCTGAAAAGACATCACATTCAACTGCTGTCAGTAGATATATTGAATATGTCATAGTTGTCTTCATTCAGCAGAATTTACCATTTAGTCTGCGGTTCTACATAAAAGGTCCTTAAATTTTTACATATTAAAGCTTGTATTTCATAATCATAATCGATTTATATTTAACATCTCTAACTGATAAACCAGACTTATTGAAGCTAAGCAAAATAAAAAATAATACCATTAGCTGCTGCATGTAGAGAACTGCCATTTGCCCTAACCTCTCGCAGGCTCAGCAGCTTTGTACCACATACTGTCTTTCTGTCCTAATTGTGGGGGCAAGTTGGCACAATGTTCTGCCTTCACCAACGTGGGAAGGAGATGATTGGGAACAACGTGCTGCGAGTGGATAGCAGCATACATCCACAGGAGCTTTGTGGACCAGGGAGATAAGGCTGGAGCCCACAGCATGACAGGGAGAGAGGGACCGGGGAATGGAGGACAAGACACTGCAGCCTTAAGGCCAAAAGACTCAGCAGAGAGTAATGAGGGCCAGCTCTCACCAAGGATACTGCCAAAACTACCTGAGAGAGCAGGGAAAGAAGAGGAGGAGAGGTGGAATAACAACCTTGGAGGGCAAATTAGCTGCCTTGCCATAGTAGCTGACATAGGAGAATGTGGAAACAAAGGCACAAATGACGTGGAACAAATTTGAAGGTGGCTTTGATTCTAGGTGCAGAGATCTGTTGGAATGCGTGAACTAAATACTGTATTATTTGGTCACAAAATAAGTACATGTACGCCATTATGTGTTTGTGCCGAAATGATTACATCTTTGATTTGCCATAATGTGCCACAATATGAAAAAAAATAACATCAACAAGAAGTTATAAGCTGCTGAAAATACAGTTGTCACAACTGAAAGCCAGAAAATGTCCAATATGCTTGCGTGCTGACTGTAGTCTTGCAAATACATTTGATAGCTTCATAGAAATTTGGTTCACAAATATATTTAACCCCTCTGGATGGATTTTATTTCATAATAGCACCATCATTGGGTCAGAATTTGAATTTGTTCAATACTTTTCAATGACCAGAACCAAAACTAATGTCATTACCATCTACCTATTTTGTGTTCAGTGCTGTTCGTGTTTAATTGGTCATTTTTAGCATGCTAGTGCACTAGACTAAGATGGTGATGTAAGATGTATCAGCATGTTAGCATTCTGACATTAGCATTTAGCTAAACGTACTGCTGTGTCTATATATGGTCTCAGAACTGTAGCATGGCTGCATGTCTTGATTTTCCTCAGGACTCCTCTCCAAACTGAAGCTTCACTGTTGCTTCTGTCCTTCCTCTTATAGGTCTGTGTGTGGGGCCAAGTGTTGTAAAGCATGTTACATTACAGTAAAATACCTTGAAAATTACATTTATATACAGTATCTCATCCAGTGTCTTACTTACCTATAAGTAGACCTTTAGAAAATGAGTTTATACACATATATACTATGATACACAATGCTAGTAGTACTATTCAATCATAGGATCAGTTAGAATTCATCAGCCACTGTTTTAAAAGGGAAAAGGCTGACATCTCATAGGGGCCATATGAAAATCCTCTGAGGGCACAATCTGAGTTGAAAAATACTTTTAATTTTTAGCGTCACAGTTTCTCAGGCGTGGATCGTTGCCCATCCATTCTGTGTGATGCTTTTAATGGAATTTTTGTTTCTCTCTTCTCTCCTTCGCTTTCTCCTTTTTTTTTTCTCTCTCTCTCTCTCTCCCCCTCTCTCCCATGTCACACACACACTGAGCTTCTCTGTGCTGGGCCTGCCTGTGGCACAAGACATGTTGGATCATTTGATTCCAGCTAATAACCGGAGTTAGCCCAGAGAAAAGCATAAATGAGTTGTGGCCACCTTGGGCTCTTCCTGCTGCCTGTCTGAAGTGTGAGACGACTGGAGGCTCTCAGCCAGTTAGCTCTGCGGATGGAGGTTGATTGTGTCATAAGGGCCCAGATATGTATGTTCTCTTAGAGGATGATGCTGCACAAGAAAAACGTATAGTTCAACTGCAAAAATCTAGTTAGTATTTGTAAGTCATATCATCAAGTTTTTTTCTTTTTAATGTTTTATCTTATTAACTGGTTTGGCTCAATATGCTTGATGGGCCAATTTTCAGTTGGTTGGTTAAGTGTCATTCAGTTGCATGAATGACTTAATAGAATAAAAATATATTACATATTAAGTATATTTTGCAGGTATACATGTATAGATATGTACAAAAACACACACAGCCATACACTGCTGCAAACACAGACACAAAACTCCTAGCCTCATACCGTCTACACCCTCTCACATTACATACTACATACACACGTACACATATACTAATATAACATGGCCAAATCCACACCTTCCTTCACACACACACACACAAAAACCCCACATACTCACATCTATATATTCTCAGTAAAAATGAACACACTTCCTTGTTGACACGTTGTAGTGCTTTGTGTTTTGATTAGCGAGAGAAGGGAAGTGGTAATGAACTGTGAACGCTCTGCTTCCTTCCATTTGGAGCCCAGGCATCAGCTCATTCCTCCACTCTCCCAGCCAAATGGCGTATTACTATTCTGTCCATACACTGCTCCCAATTAACTCTGGCATCTCTCTCATCCCCCTTTGTTGATATTCAATGTCAGAATGACTATTTGCTCCGTTTTCTCAGCACATCGGTGATGATGATATGCCTGGTTATGGATGAGCTGTGACATTATGACGCTCGCTGCTATTTTTCCCAAAGTGTTTGGCTAAATTTGTTGTAGTTGATTTTTGCCAATAAAGCTTTTTGTAACTAGTCGTTGTAGACCATTAAGACTGAATGTGTAATAACAAGATTGAACAGATGCATAGATAGATAGATATTACAGTATGTTAGGCTTTTGGGCAGGCTATATTTTTTTCACATTTAACTTCTCCAAATAAGGCAATTACGTATTTTTTTCAGTTTCACAGCATTGTTTGCACCCAAACATCTCTCACCCAAAACTTTTCTTTTGTTTTACACAACATCTCGTCGTTCCAGCTCTGAAAAACAAAAAGTGTGAAATCACATTTCCCTTCTATCTCGCCTGTAGAATCTGCAATAACAGCCCCACCCTCGCCTGCCTTCGTGGACGCTGGGAAATGCGGTGTGCGCCGTGTGTGTATGTGTGTGAAAGAGAGTGTGTATCAATCTTTTGTCATCTTTAATACTGCAGTCTTATCGGGAGAAATGACAAGCTCAAATGAGCCGGCGCGGCAATTACCACAGTGCGAATAAATGTGGGTGTCTGAGTGTGGATGTGTGTGTTGGGGTGGGTGTGTTGGTTGGGTGGGGGGGTGGGGTGGGAGGGGGTTTGGTAGTGGGACCATTTAGGGCTTGCTGATGAGAAGCCCTGCTGTTCTCCTCATCACCCCTTCCTCCTCGTCTGTCTCCTTCAACACACCCCAAACACACACTGACAAAAAAAAACATTCCTCCCAGACACACACACACACTCACACTCCCCAGGACACCTGTAATTAGGCAGTTAAGTGTCACACAAATACTCATTTAATGGTTACTCCAATGTCCAATAGATATCTCCAATAACTGTGAAAGCACTTGCAACAAATGTGACCTTGTTTTGTCATTATTCAGAACACTTAAAGCCAAATTTCTTTGCAATAAATAATCAATAAATGAAGTGTGCACGTTTTTTGTGACTAACACACACCAACAGCACTATCATCATCATTGGGCAGCAACACATATGCATACACACCCTCATATGGATCCATCGTCCTCTAAAAGGGGCAAGGGACACATTAATACAGCGAGAAAAGCCTGCAGAGGCCACAACATGCAGAGGGATGTGGAGGTGTCAAACATGGAAGTGTCAAACATTGCGCACTCACCACCTTAAACCTCTCCTCAGTACATAGATGTGTGTGTGTGTGTGTGTGTGTGTGTCTGTGTGTCTGTGTGTGTAGAGCTGTGGAGTGTGTACAGTATGTATCCGTGGGCGGCTGTCACCTCTAAACAGCAAAGTTTCCAAATGACAGGGCCAGGCGATGACAGTTCAGCTACTGCCACCGGGCAGGTTAGAGATGGTAGCCTCCCTCCATCTAACAACCCCCACCTCCCCCATCCTCTCTCTCTCTGTCCCCCTCTCAACTCCATGTTGTGACTGCTTGTGACAGGACTTGCAGGTTTCTTGCTGTTTATTCCATGTGGTTTTCTTGCTACAACATGTCTGCATTGTGCATTTTCTCCCAGCATGTTCATAAGTTTGACATTGAGCTGTTAGTCTGTGTGTGTGTGTGTGTGTGTGTGTGTGTGTATGCGGTGCGCGTGCGTGCATATGTGTGTTTGTATAAGAACAGGTAAGATATAATCTGTACATACAGTATATATGTTTCTGTCATCCATGTTGATTTACAGGCAACCACAAAATATCACAAAAGCGAGTGAAGTAGTTAATTCAGTGCTTGGCATGTGCATGTGTGTCTGAACTGTGATGTACATGGTAATTGAAAATAACCGCTGCTGAGATGCTGTTAATGGGCCTTTTTGTTTTCATATGGCTTATATTTAACTTCTTAGTAGACAGTGATCAGTTCAATATACTGCAGCTCACACTAATCTAGTCAGTGTAAAAATGGATCTTGACCTTTGAACTTTGTTTATTTTTCAGTGATACTGATATTTAATTATATATAAAAATGTATTTAAGTCTGGTATTGCAGTATATGTTTTTTCTTCTGTCCACATGCTCTGTAATCTGAATGATAGTTTCCCCACACTATGTTTAACAGTAAGAATCAGTAGACTGTACAAGCTGTCCTATAATCAGTCACTTCTAAAGCAAATTTGATTGTGTTTGTCTGGGAAGTTTTCCATTGAGAAGCCTTGCTTTCAAACTGAGATTGTTCCCTTGTGGTACTTTTTTAGTCACATGACAAATTGTTTTTGATGTTTGATGTTTGAATACATTTAATAATAATAATGATATCTGCTCTGTGATAGTTTTTTTCCACAAAGAACTGAACTCTCAGGCACAGTTCCTTCTTCTCCCTCACTAAAAAGTCTGAATTGACGAAAACGATCATATGTTTGGGTTCAGAAGTTAAACTGCCACATAGATGCAAGATGTGCCCTACTTCACTAAATAGTCCAGTTTCTACGTCACACTTGTGCTATAAAATCATGATTGTACGTACACATCTTAAACTCAGATTTTCTGATCTTCTGCAGATGAATATGAAAACAGTCTTCTGGTGTCAAACTCTGCACACACGCCATTCTGCACAGTGAAAGTGAAACATCCACATGATGGAACAATAAACAAAACACATTTTGTGTCTCAATGATGAAAACTAAAAACCACCAATGTTAAGTGATAAGAAAATAGTTGTGTACATTCACTTTTTTCATCTTGTTAATTTATTCTGCCCCCATCTATGTGCGTCCCTGCTTTTAATATTAATTCAGGTGTGTTGTTCACAACTACAGAATATCTCACTATGGGAAACTCCTTAAATCACTACAGTACAACTGTCTGCTCTGTTATCACAATATAAACTGTGCGTATTACCAATTCCCAGCCTTGAACTTTCACATACAAGTTTGAGATTGTGTTTTGAAATTGCACCTTGTGGTGGTTTAATTCAAAGATGTGACTTATTGAACTAGTCCTGGGATGTGTCATTTTGTGTTGGAGGAGCAATCCCTCTCCTGTGGATGGGGTTCAGTTTAATTTAACAGCCTGCAACAGCTCATCGATAGTTTGTCCCACAGCACAAAGAGATGAAATTGGCAATGACAGCATATAGAAGCTATTGTAGGTTGTATCTTTATAAACAGACCCCACACAGGAAGAAATGAAAATGGATTTCAACTGGAACACACTCTAGAGAAATACATTTGTGTTGTGTACAGGCGGCACATTGAGTGAATTTCAAAGTGCCTGATGACCTCTAAGTTAATCCTTACGAAGGGTGTCCTGGTAGCTCAGTGGACACAGTGTGGATTTGTGACTCAACACCACATTTTTGAATCCACCTTGTAACCTTTGTCATGTGTCTCTGCTTCTCTATTGGTCATCTTTCTTATCTATGTTTCTGTTGTAGGAAGCTGTCTAATAAGGCAGAATCACATTATGAGGAAGTCTGTTGATAGCCTCTTAGCCTTTTGACTGTGGAATGTGTGTTTGCACATGCATTTATCTCTTTATCTTATAATCAAACAACAGCAGTATGATTACCCATGACAATCACAGGCTCCAGCACATATGGTGAGCCATGAATAGCTATATTAACATATATTTACATTTCTGTGTCCAACATATGACTTAAAATGCTTGTCAAACATAATGTAATTACCCCCTGCTTTACTATTTGGATATCTTGAGAGAATTCCCAGGAGAGCCCCACAACCATCACTGGGTGTTGTGCAACTACTGACACCATTGTAAATGGCTTGATGAAAGTATTGTTCACAAGTCATTATTGATGTAAGTCACTAGATTCAGTCACAGAATTTAGAGGTAATGTAAATGCACTGGATGTACTGTGACCAAATGTGACCAAGACAGAACATTTATCTGTAATTAACCATACTTTTAGTGTCTTTGAGAGAAATGAATAGTGTCATGATCTTATTTTCAGAAGGACATTGACGCATTTTCTCATCCGTGTGTCAAAGGTTTATCAAGCATTACAGTTAAGGGACAGTTTATCAAAAGTTATGGATTGATTTAATTCCATCACACAATGGCCTTGACAAATCATTAGTTTAATTAAAAATGAAAATCATCAAACCACTGAAGTTTCAGTTAAGAAACAAAAGCAGCTACTACAGCAGCAGCATAGGAATCACCTTGGGAGAATGTTGTAGTTAAAAGCCCATCTTAGTCTCTGGTGTTTTTCACATTTGCTCCATGTTGTGTCTGTTTCAGGCCAGTTCACAGAGTTACAGGTCACATTGCCCTCCCTCTGACTCCATCCTCTTATTCACACACCACCAGACACACATATGCACACACAGGCATACATACTTAGACAAACTCAGCAGCATCACTTCACAGCGCCTAGACAGATGGAAACCATTATTTGATTCTTAACTCGAAAGGAAATCATTTCATATCACAAAAAGCAAATTACCAGTCGTCCAAATATTTAGGGAACGAGATGAATTGAGACCTCCTCCTCCACATTGGCTTCCTGCACGGAAACTCTAAATTTGGATTTAAACAAAGCTGGAAAAGGAAAATAAATGTGTGGCAGTCGGGAGACAGCCCTGTTGTTGACCTCAGTGACACGGCAGGCGAGACGGCAGGGGCGATTATGGAAGTGTGTTCTTTGATTTCAGAGCAGGGCTTGCTCTCTGCACAGGATGCCATGTGTCAAACAAGGACTTGGGGCCTCAAAGAGGAGGAAGTGTCTCCTTTATGGCACTTTGCAGTGTAACTGCCAATGCAGTATTTGCCAGATGGCCTGTGATGGATAGGGAAGCAATCCAGCACACGTCATTTCTTGTTCCTCTTGTGTTCTGAATCAGGGCTGGACAGTCCATCATATTTACTCTCTGTAGCTATAAGATAAAGCATTATCTGTGTAACAAAGTCTATGATATGGACATAAACTGTCAATAACACATTGAGTGTATTAATCAAATAAGCTGGTTGACTATGTGATTTTATGACTAATGATTAATGGGGAGATATTCCAACAAGAGATATAGTCTCTAGATTTGGAACCACTGGGAAGTCAACCTGTCTTTGGCTAAAAATGGATTTAAGATATTTCTGAAAATCTCACTCACTAGTGCTTTAAATTCTCAAAGACTGGATGACTCTTAACTTAGAGCCAAGGCCTCAAGTATAACCTGTAGAGGTGTAGCTGTGGGACCAGTTATTTCCCTGTTTCTGCCTTTGCTGCAGAGGAACATTTATTTTCTACCTAGTTGTTCCTCCCTTTGTCTCTCTCCTCCATCTCCCACCTTTTGACCTATCCCATCTTTGATTATCCCTGAGAAAAATGGCTTGTTTCACTCCTAGGGAGCGCAGGAACAAAAAATGTCCTTGAGCTATTTGTCTTGCTGCTTTTGTTTCACAACACATCTGCACTGAACACTGTCAGCCAAAGCTTTCATGCCATTCCTTCCTTCTTCCCTTATGCCATATCTCCTCCCACTGCAATGCATCAAAACAGCTGGGTGTCTGTTTGTGGTCCATTCATAATTGTGCTGGGGTAATTAAGAGCTTTCTGTAAAATGATAGCTTTGTCAGGCTTCTCAGATGTTACCTAACAAGGCAGCCTACAAAGGTGTTAGTGTAGCACATTCATCATTGTCATCTGGGGCTAATTACCAGCCTATAAATCACTAATCCAACCTGGACCAGCCACAGCTGAAAGGAGTCAGGCTTTGTTAAGGTGGATCTGAACCTCAATCCTTCCTGGCTGGTTTCTTTTGTTTAATGTTTTTTAAGCTATTACTATTATTGATACAATAAACATTTGCTGTGCTATTAACTATTTTGATCAATTTAATGATTTTATTATTATTTTATTTTATTTTGTGTGATCTCTACTTTTTCTGTTTTATTAAACTGCAAACTCACTTCAAACCAAGAAAAGCTGAATGAGGTAACGTTTTCTGCAGCAGACAGGGCTTAAAGTGTCCTCGCCCTGACTTTTACAATGATAGGAAGGTTAAGTTAGCACTGTGTTAGATTTATGCCACCTTTCAAGCATCCTTCATTTCCACTTACTTACCAGATCAAGCAATCCCCGGCCAGTCTATAAAATCCCACAGCTTACTTTTCTTTAATTAAATGCCACTCGTAATGCTCCCGGTGCACCCCGTATATCTGCAGCCGTAGCTGATGCTTTAAAAAGCAAAGAGCCACCTTTAATGTGGTATGCTGTCTGCAGCTCAGCTGCATCAAGGGGACAGAGCAACAAGGCATCCATCTTAACAAGGTCACACCGTTTGATTTTTAATATAATGGTCAGTGCTCAGGCCCTGCGTCCTGCTTTGAAATATTAGCGCTCATTAATGATATGGAAGCTGCCCCACCCCTCCCCTCCTCACAAAAACCCATCAGCAATCATTCTGTACACGAGGGTGTGCAGAGTTAGATCTGTGCTTAGACCTGCTCCCACTCACTGCCAGGGGCTGGCCAAAAGCCTGTTTTATAGGCCAGCTTTATGGCATTCATTATGCACACTTAACAGCCACTGTAATTCTCTCCGATGGGTTGGGGAAGTGAGGCGATTAGCTGTTGGGTCTAAACGTGGGTTGCCTGAGACTTTGACCTTTTGTTTTGGACATGAAAGATGATGTCTCTGCCTCACGCAGAGAGATTTCCTATCTGCAGTCCGGTCTGTACTTAATTATGTTTTTCTCCTTGCTCCTTTGCTTTAAAATTATATCTAATCAGGAGGAAGTCGGCTGGGATAAGTCTTATTGAAGATAGTGTTATGAAGATAGTGTTATGAATTGCATCTATAAAGATCTTGTTGTACTTGTGCATATACATTTTTGAACTTTGACCATTTTCCTAAAGGCTTGTAAAAGTGCTATTGCATTCTTCTTGTCTGTTAAGAATCTATTCCATGGTGTGTCCAGCACAAATCCTGAGTTAAAGTGACTTGAAGTTGTATTCACTTCCAATTGCTGCATCTCAGAGATGTAAAAATGAGGCCTAGTGGGTCAGGGTTGAAAACATTTCACACTCCTACGCAAACAGCTTATCAGAGACAAGCTTTTGTAGAGGGGTTTAACTTTTCTGTGCTTCTTATTTTTTGCTTCCCACTCATTTAATGTTGTTCAGCAAGAAAATGGGACAAACATTAACAGCAGTGCTCTAGAATAATCTGCTACAGATTGCCTTTGTTGTCCAAATTCAGAGCTTCAAATAATGTCCACAGAGAAAGCACTGAATCATGACCAACAGCACCGATCAGTCTGCTGGATGGCGTGTTTTTCTTACTAGATCTCTGCTGGTTTACTACCCGACTGCTGGGCTGAATCTTCCATGTGAAGCACAGCTTACGCAAGCAGTACACCCATAACAAATTACACCAGCACCTCCTTTCAACATGACTTATCATCCTGTGTAGATGGAGATGCGAGACATTCCATAAGTTATTGTGCTGGGTGCCCTTGGAGCTGACGGTATGTTTACACAACCCATATTCCCCTCTGCCTACTACTTGGCTCTATTCCCTAAGAGAGATTTCCAGGTCACAATCCAACCAGACCATTAGAAGCCATTTCTCTGAGCCTCCCTGTTTCAATGCACAAAGTAACGGCCGCTGTCATGGGAAATTTAGGCCATAAATCTGCGGACGGTGACCTCATAAAGTGCAGTTGACCTCTAAGACGAGGAGGCTGAATGGGCCACGCACCATTAAGTTCACACACGGCATCCAGATTAGATGTCAATGCTCAAACTGTATGTAGACAGAAGCAGTAGCAATGCCACACCAAGTCACTGACCTGCACCACTGACCAAAGAGATGTGGAGCTAATAGTTGAGGACAGTGTCTATTGGTATTGTTTCAGACTCCTAGAAAAAATCAACTCAGCATTGCACACTCACAGCCAAGATGAATCTACAGAACAAACTATAAGTGGCAGTGAAAACTGGGGTGTCAAATAGAGGTAAATAACTGGCCAACAATTTGTTTATATTTCCTCAGTAAAAGCAACACAGACACTCATTACACTGTTGATCTCATGTGAAGATTGACTATCCACTTTGTGACCAGATGGAGTGCAGCAATGAAAAAACACAAACAGTTGTCTCTGGAAATTTACATTTTTGTTGAAGCAGCATATATGGAAATAAGAGACAAAAGTTGTTTGTTTCTTTTAGCCTTCATTTCTTTCCCTGGCAATAATTGCTAACAAAAGTTTTGTTTTTTCTCTGAAGTTGCAGTGGCTCCACAGGAAGGGTTAAATAGGCCCGAGTCTGCTCTGGCAGTTCTTTTTAAGAGCCCCACTTAAGGTCTCTTTTGTGGCTCCAGATGTTTTGTGTAGCTATTTATTTAGCTTGTAAACAGGCCGACAAAAAGCAGCAGGCATAATGATGGAGAGGGAGAACCGCAGTGACATTGTTGCAGGGCCTTACAAAAGATAGCTGTATGCTTAATGTGATTTAGAGCTGGGGTTGGGGTGGGGGACTTTATTGCCTTCAAGAGGGAGGTTACCAAATTGAAATGCAAATCTTAACATTTTGGAATTCATTAGGATTGACATGGCCCTTTCGAACAACAAAAAAAATGAATGTGTGGTGTGGAAGGGGGTTGGGGGAGTTCTCATTTTTTACAAATTCTTGGAATCGAAAGAAATGAGTCCGACCTTCTGACTTTGTTCATTTTATTCTAATGTCGTCTTCCTCTAATTTTTCTTGTGAATGTTAATGTGGAAACAGCTATCATCAACAGGCTTCCTAGCTGCAAAGCTCCCATATGGAGCAGGTGGATTGTGCCCCGCTGCACTAATGCTGCAGCATATGAGCACATCTGCCAAGTAGCCAAGTAACATGCTAACCCCTCTAGGTATGAGAAACAGACGTTGGAATTATGATGACAGTATGATCTGTCATAATTATCTAATATAAATGTTGTCTGCTGCAAACTTTGCCTCTGTGTTTGACTCCTACGTAAGTACAACTCCAAGTTGCAGTAAAAACTGACGGAACTTCAGCTTTTGAGGAATTAAGAAGTGAAGGAGTTTGGTGGGGAATCAGATTTCTTTTGAGATGAATACTGTTATGAAAAGCTTTTATGCTTTCTCATTCTTTGACAGTTTCTATCACTCAGTTATTCTGACATTCTCACAAACAAGCCTGTGCACAAGCGTCCAACACACAAACACTCACGTCTTTCACTGACGTATGGCAAGTCCTGATCTGTATCTCCCACACACACTTCCCCAGAGAATTGATTAAAATCAGAGAGAGACAGGCCTTGAACATAGCTGCTTTTGTCTGAACAAACAAAGGCTGCCGGTAATTGGATTCACATTGAAAGAGGTATTTAAAACAGTCTGATAACTAACACAAGCTGCCAGCTTTTGCAGGGCATTTTGTGACCCAGTCACCATTATTGGTCTAGCCCTGTTCCAGCAGAGCACAGTTATGTCAAGCAGCTCCCTTTTAACCTCAGGGAACATTATTACGAGAAATCTGTCAGTCAGAATGGGTTCAGAGGTCTTTCACCTCCTTTTGGGGTATATCAACGCACCATTACCTTGCTCCAATTTGGCAGCTACAAGCAGTGCATTTGCAGTACATTTTGGATAAAAGTTCACTTTCTATATTTGATGTTTGGTTAAATGCAACTTAAAGATAAAAGGCCCTGCAGGATTCTGTCATGACCTATGGGAGTGTAATCCAAGTAGGCTAAATACAACAAGTTACAGATAATTAAACCAGTGAAGGGCTGATTAGAGGCAGCGAGACAAGAAATCAAAGAAACACAGCCAGACAAAGTGTATCTGATTGTTTACATACCTGAGACTGGGAGAGAGACAGAGGGAAAGAGAGAGAGAGATGACTGCCATTTTATGTCTGGATTTGAGGTGAACAAGACAGAGATCAACTCCAGATGGCTGCAGTCAGAGGGCTTGGGGCTCAGGGGACGCCACTGCCTCACAATCCATTGCTCTCCCAGACAGAGACTCTCCATTACGCTGGCTCTGAACCTGGATTAAATCCCATCCCAACCCTGATTGTCTTTCCACCTCTTCCCCATCCTGTTGACATTGGCCTCCCGGGCCAAGGAGGCGGCTTTACCTGATGGCCCGTGCTGAGTCACAGCCAAGCCTGCTGGGTCCTGGAGGATTAGCCCAAGTGAGCCAAAAGTGATCTAAGGGGTAGATGACTGCACTAAACCCTGAGAGATCTCTGGCACCTTTAAGTGTATTTGCACAGTTGTCCCAGCATAGTGATAAAAATTGTGGAGGTTCATTATCAGCCCAGGGATGTTGAGTAATGTTTTGCTTATATGAGTGTCTTATCTGGGTTTGGCTACACATTATACCCTCATGTGTTTACATTTTCATGTTGGAGTGTGTGTTCTAGCAATATTTACCTTTTGTGTTGGTTGTTCAAGGGCAAAGAGAGTTCACCCTTGTCTCATTTGTACTTCTCCCTGCTGGTATCTGTTTCACTTGAGTGATGGCCAGCATTTGAGCTGTATGTAAAAGTGTGCCAAGCTGATAGTCAGTATCTGCAACTCTTAACTGAAATAATGTTTTTTTTTTGATTGCAGGATGGCAATAAAGCGACCTAATTAATGTTGCACATATGTTTGGTCTGTGTGGCAAGGAAACCACCAGGGACAGGATGATCTGTTGCCTAAGAATGAATGAATTTTCTCTTGTTTTTGGAAGAACTATTTCAGTGAGGTTACAGCTACATTAAGCAGTTTTGCACCAACAGACAGTAAAAAGTAATTTTCAGAGACTCTGTAACATACTTATCAGGAAACATAGGATTCCATGTTACTAATGGCCTTAACACTGCATGGCTTTCAATATATTCACCATTTGTAAAATGAATGGTCATCTCACATTAACCAGCTTGTTGTCATTAACTAGTCTAATCCAAGACTGGCTATCTGATGGACATAAATATTTGAGTCACTTAGGCTTTCTTAACATTAGTTACAGGATGAATATTGACAATATTAAATCCCCAGATGGAAGGTAATCATAATGTAGATTAAAATCATTGGCAGATGGCTGTAAAGTAACCAACAAACACAAACCATGCAAATATCAACAATGAAGCAGGATTTCACAACAAGGGCCTCCTCACCACTGAACTGTACTGTACTCAGTGCTGCCACGAGTGGACTAAAGCTACATCAACAACTGTAACCTGAGTCAGTGGTACTGATTCAAATTTTCAATAACCAGTTGAATCGAGAGGAACATGTGTAGATTTGTCAAAGCTCCAACTGTGCAGCTGAACACGTTTGTTATACTGTAATCATGACAACTCAGACTCTACTCAGGTGCAATTTAGAGATGAGAGATTCAATCTCAAAAGGTAACATGTGCTGAATGCCCATGCAGATCAAATAGACCCTCCACAGTCTTGACTATGGGCTTAACTTGTGAGTCTTGTTGTATTTTATCTTAAAGGATACCAAAAGGATAAAAGAAGCAAACCAACTTTTCTCTAATTTAGAAGACTCCTATTTATAAGGCAGTTTGTCCTAAGGTCTCAAAGTATTATTTTCTATGGATGGAGAAACAGGACTCAACTATATCTTCACTTCAAGATTACTACTTGTTTAAGTGTACAGTACATTTGAACTGAGAGCAAATTGTAACAAAATACTCAGAATGATCCCTAGTAAATCAAAATGTGCACCTGATTGTATATACAAAAATGTATACATGTATTACACTATAATGATAGAGGGCATACAATCTAGTGCTTCTGCATTGCATAGTCCAAAGGTTTGTCTGTACTCACCACACCCTATACAAGCCAGAAATACACCATGATAAATATTTATGCTTCTAATTATTCTATGTGCATTATTAATTGCACTAAAATATCCCTCCAAGAGGATCTCATTAGGGTAGGAAATTAGTCAAAGCTAATAACACTCAGTTGAAAAAGTATTTTCAAACATCATCCACGTTTCCGCTCTCATTTTACCAGTGCTGAAGTTCATAAACTGCACTGTGAATGCGTTCATTAGAATTAGTATTTCCTCAAACTGAGTTGACTGGAGAAATTGTGTGTGATTAAATATTAGCTTGAATATAATTAGCATTTATTAGCAAACTCTGCTATGGCAGATAATGAAAATCTTAATGAAATGCTTTGCTGAATTTTGTGTCGGGGGGGTTGATTTTTTTCTTCCCCTCAGTCAGCATGCTTGAGTCCAATATACAATATATGTACATTTTTTATTGAGTTATAATCTAGACATCTGCCATAATAGCCTGCTATCAGGCCCCTTTACTGGGACAGCGTTTGACTCTGTCTGCTCCGTACAACAGCCTACAGTGAGTTTAATAATCTCCTCAGTCTGGTAGAGCTATTACCAAATCCAACACAGACCATTAGGCCGCATGGGCTTAATTGCACATTAATTGGATAATTAGTCCTGCACTTTGTTTTTCTCCCATTTCCTCAAATCTTCTCCCTCATTTTGGCAAGCGGTCGGTCATTCGCTAGATTTCCCTTTTGTCATTATGTTTTTCAGCACAGCGAGAAAATACAGTAGGTGGTGCAGTCATACTGTGGCTGGAGATCTGTTGTTGGGAGGGGTTGCTCCATGTGGGTGGAAGGCCAAGGCTGAGAGGATTGATGGAGCCCTAGGTTGTATTCCTCCTGCGCTGTCATGTTGACCCACAATACATGCTGTGTTTGTGTCTCTGCCAGCACAGAAACTAGAAAGAAGCATGCTTAGTTAAATAGGCAGCAACTCTCTCGTGCAGAAGGTGCATTATTTATGAACTTTTTAAAGAGATTTTATTCATCCCTTCCTCGTATTTCTCTCTGCCATTATTGTTTGTGCTTTAGGTGTGTGCCTCAGCACTCTCAGATTGCTACCATTAAACCCAGGGAGCCATCTGATGGAGTTATCAAAGTAAATGTTTGGCACATTTGATAGCGTTTGAAATATCCTCCTGTAATAAAGCTCTCCGGGGAGAAAGAGGGACAGGCTTTTCATGCAAATAAGCTGGTTTTCTGATATCACACAGTGTTGAAATATCCACATTTATCTCAGTGCTGTCAAAAAAACACACGGAGTACCTCCAGATATGGAGGCTGATGTTTGGCTTAATGTGAGAATGTGAGGAAAAGTGTTCTCCATATGACATCAGGCCAGGCAGCACTTAATGAAATCAGTATCTTAAATTTACAAGCAATGAATCTACAGAGGTGCAGTTTCAGTTCAGTGCAGTTTTACTGTGCATATGTCAGACATATGGAAGCTAGATGGTTAGAGAAGACGCAAATGAAGGAGCATAAAATCCTATATTAGTTGTGTAATGTGAAGGGTATGAATGCTGTTGTGTTCTTTCAGATGGCTGGTGCAAACTTGGAGATAGAGGAAATGAGCACAAATGGAAATTTAGTGATGGACTGTGAGCTGCTCTGCCTTAATGAGTGAAGCATTGTCGTCCTCTGCCAGACCCTGATAGGTCTCCTACTGATTAGACAAGTTAAAGCTCGGTCCTTTATTATTCCCAGAAGACACAGTGCTTGCTTTTGTCTCTGTGCTAATACTAGCCATAAAGTATGATCATTTCAAAGTGTTAAAATGCTCCTTATAAACATCGGCCTGTTTTCATTTTGTTTATTATTCATCTCGTCCAATTACCATTCTAAAGGGGGAGTGTTTCTCGCCAGGCGCTGAGGGAATAGGAGATTAAAAGGCAATGAGGAAACATCTGTGTCTCTGCTTTGCCACAAATCTGCATCTCATTCCTACCACTGGCATCCAAATAGACAGCGCATACAATGCAGGCAAAAAAGTAAAACACCAAGGCGCATAGGGCTGGCGAATAGAGGGAAGGGTTACCATAGAAACACATACCTCACATGGGTTTATGGGCTGCATCCTATCACATGCTATCAAGAATTACCATAAATCTTCTGGCAGCGAGGGCGGTGGTTAAGGTGCACCTCAGCAGTGAATGACAATGTGGTGATCTCCACATATCTGGAGAGATGCATCCAAGCTCTTTAAATCAAGAGGAAAATGGCATCAGATTTAGCTTGTGACAAAAGAAAGATGGAGAGTGCCTCTAATGTGATTCCTTTCACGAGCCTGTGTGCAAACAGATATTGAAAATCAGAAAGAGGATGCTGGCTGTTTTTCCTTTGTATTCATGTCATTGTGGAGATGAATGACTGCAAAATCAAAACTTAGCAGAGAACATAATGCACCACAGAGCTATACATTTATGCCTGATAATCTTTGACTGGGTGTCATCATGCTTATTCCATTCACTCATCGTACAGCTGTCTGCGCATAAAAAGCCAGCAGCGAGAATTGTGTCAGAGCACAGTGGTACATCAGTGCAATTTCCACAAATGGCATCTTTTCCCAAGCTCCCATCCTCTCGACCTCTGGCGCCAAGCGACAACGCTGAGAGCATTATCAGATGTGTTTGAGCAGCTCCCATCAGCGCGACCCCGGTGGGTGGTACAGATATCGAGTGACCTTTTCTGCATGGCTCCCTGATATTAACGCAATCTCCCCGCCTTATTACCATGGGAACATTTCACAGAGTATTAGACTTAATAAATGGCTTTTTCCTTGGCTTCCATCTCTCCTCTCCTTTTGCCATCTTTCTCCCCCATTCTCTCCTGCCCTGCTCCCCTCGTTCTCCCTGCTCCTGAGCCGATAACCCAACCTCCCCAGGGGCCCGGCCTCCATAATCGCGTCGGTTCACGGCCCTCTTATTCCAGCAGAATTGCTTAATTGGTATGTGTTCTACATAACTGTTGGAGTATTAGACTCACAAATGAAGGTTAGAACCTCAGTGCTTGTAATCGACTGAAAGAAATTGATTTGTGCTCAGCTGCCCTTCTGGGACGAGACTTTATGGTTCTCTGAAGAAATGAAGCTTTTATAATTGTGTCCCCCCCCCCAACATCTCCTCTTCCCTCTCTCTTTTTCTCATTTCCTCCCTGCTAACTACTTTGTTGATATTCATCAAAAGGCAAGACACTGGCAACTTAAAGGTGATACGTCTGGACTTCTATGTTATAGTGCACTTCGAATATGCAACATAAGTTCCCCAGTTATAGAGTGCTGAGCAGTGAATATCTGTGTCTTTCTTTACCCCACAGGGAAATCTGATCATACAGTAACATAGGTACTCTGTCAATGGAAATCTGATTGCATTGTGTGATCATGCAGAAGGCGTGAAGCGGCGTTGTATTAACCAGACCTGACCAACAAGCATAAATTGTCTTATGATTGATCCTCTTAGATTGTGTTGCGCTTTATGGCTTTGCATCAATAGCTGAATGTGTGTGATTAACAAGGGCCTTGTCACAGCTTTGTGGTGGAGCAACTAAAGTGGTCATCAGGGGGAAATGCACGAATGCTGATCTATCTATCTATCTTTTAAGGGTGACACAAGGACACATTCAGACACAGTTTCTGCATTAATAAGAATGATACTCCTTTCCAATAAACAGTTCCCTCTATATAATATGTCACAAGCTTAATAATTCACTTGGGTGCTTGAGACTGACAGGAAGTACACTGAATTACAGGGTAAGGAAACAACACAGACTTAACGTAACAAAATCACCCCCCTCCCATCAGCGAGGATGAAATCAGCTGGGTTTAACACAGTTTATCCTGCTGGACTGTGTTGCTGCTTCTGTCTGGCCAGTGTCTTATGCATGAAATCTTCCTCTGACTTAGGTGACGGTAGATTATTCATGCCCGCTTTCCAGGTGGGCAGACTCAGATGTGCACAGTGCAGAGGTTTGCTCAACGCTAAATCACATTTCACGCTTGCGCTAATGTCACCCGGCGAGAGAAGAGGAGTGAGAACTGGCAGGTGGTGTTTACAAATGAGAACACCCCAAACCACAAGCCACCCTGACACCAGATGCTGATTTGATTATAGGATGACATGTAAGAGAGTGTGTGAATGCATGGAGCAGCCGAAGTGGTATATTCAAAGTCGATTAAGTGAAACAGTGTTGCATTTATTTATTTATATTTTATCCAAATGGGGGTGTCATCTTTGAGGCTTTTCACAGCATAGGAGTGGTTTGGGGGAGGGATGGGGTGTGTCTGCTCACTGTGCAGCTGAACATATAAGTTGCTCTTTTTTGTGTTTTAGGTGCAGTTGCACATTCGCTTAAGGTGCTATCTGTTTGTGTTAAGATAAGTTTTGCAGAAAATTAGCACCTTCATTAGTTCACTACTTTGATGTATCTTTATGCCCCTCAGTGTCTCAGATCAAAACAAAGAAACTTTGTTGAATGCAGACATGCCATTATTAAAGCTTATTAGTGTTTACAACTTATCTGAAAACCAAGAAGTTTCAAGACAGTCCTGTTGGTTTTCTCAGAAATACATTAGTTATATGTGAAGCATCTCATGAAACTGGCTTGTAACTCACAGTCTCACTTGTTCATGTCTGATAGATTGTAGATTCTTCACAAATGGGAGTTATTCGGTTATTGTACACATGTATGCCAGAACATGTGGAGTATGTTACATTTCCCAAAGTAACGCATAGGACAGAAATTACATGACTAGTATTCAGATGAAAACATGTGCTTTGTTTGCTTATAGGTGGTGTTGAGTAGAACTGCTGGTGTGAAACTGCTGGCACTGTAGCTCTGCAGTTGGATGATATGATCAGAGTCTGGTTTCCGATGCTCTATACAAAGATAAAGACAAAGTGATAAACCTGTAGAAACGAGGACATATAACAGTAATTTTTCATGCTAAACATAAAAGACAGATGATGACAAGTTGAGACAGAACTGAAATCTATAGTTGATCTTAAGTGATAAGAGGCTGCATGATGATGCATTTAAAATGGTTCTTAAAATGAAAAGTTGCTTATGGTATAATGACTAATTTCTTTGTAATCTTAGTCTTATTCATGCAATCATCCAATCAGTTAAGCATGTGGCAGCAGTGCAATGCATAAAAAGTCATGTAACTACAGGTCAGGAGCTACAGCTAATGTTCATATCAAAAATCAGAATGGAGAGAAAATGTGACATCAGTGACTTTGATCGTGGCATGATAGTTGATGCCAGCCAGGCTAGTTTGAGTGTTTCTGAAACTGCTGATCTCCTGGGATTTTCACACTCAACAGTCTCTGAAGTTTATTTACAAGAAACATCCAGTGAGCAGCAGTTGTGAGGACAGAAACACCTCATTGGCGAGGTGAGAGCTGACAGAAAGGCTATGGTAACTCTGATAACCACAACTTACAACTGTTGTGGGCAGAAAAGCATCTCTGAACACACCATACAATGCGAGAGTGTACCTGCCATTATACATTTAATAGTGTAGCAGAAAAAACTCAAATCTAAGAGGTGAAGTCTCTCTGCATGTGAATACCTTAGATAATTCATGATGGAAAATGTGTGATGTAATGATGTGCTCTTTAGAAAATATGTAATCAGTTTTTAAAGAGAGATCGTTGCTTGTTAACCTCGATGACCCCTTTGAAAACAAAGTACTCTCTATACATGAACATCCCTTATTCTTCCATCCTTGTAGTAATTCATATTGAGCTTTAACAGCCTGTAGCAGCAATACCACGCTAACCCAGCCCCCTAATCAACTCTGTTTGATTTAACAGTGCATCCTCAGCATTAGTATTCCAGAGCCGGATCCCTCTTGGATCCAGGCTAGGATTATCCAAGCTCTTAACATCTTAGCTAAGCTGGTTAACACCTGTTTTTATTGACATCTGAACACCATCCCAGGCGCCTCGTCTTCTGTGGTTTTAATAGATCTTCTCTTGCTCTCTCCAGTAGGCTAGTCACTCCTCCTGCAGCCACATAAATTACTGTTTTTCCCACCACAAGTATTGTTAGCAGGTCAGCAGCTTCACTGAGGATATTAGATTTATATTCTCACACGCATTCTTACTGCAAGGAGAGTGAAGGTACGTTGATACAGATGCAAATCACTTGTGTGTAGAGTGGTGTAGTTATTATTTTTTATTTTTTGCCAGGTCCAAGTCTAGACATGAGCTACAATTTCAAGAATCCCATACTTTACTGTACATTCTTGTTCACGTTTCAGAGTAATTTGCCAGGGAAAAAAGAAAACAGGCTCTCTCTCTCTGTTTATTATGCCTAATATTTCCATTGGGGCCCATGTTTGCCCCAGTGTAACTGATGTAATATTCTATAAAAACCTTTTAGGCTGTTGATACCGCCTGGGGGATTCTGGTTAGCACTGGCTGTGCAAACCTAGAGAAATCCTCAGTATGTGTTTCAAAGAGTCTTGTGGTCAGTGGGGGAAACTTTGAAGAATGTCCCAGGATTTGTCTAAATCATGAAGTATGGATCCTCTTAAGCGTTGCTGGCATGAGAGCTGAGCCCTATCAATGATTCCATTAACCTAAATTCCAAACCAGGCTTCACAACATGACCATATTAACCCCTCGGATTTCACCAAGCTCTTGATCCCTCACTATTTAGACACACAGGAATGAATGGTCACTCACATTTGTCTGGCTGTGGGCTATGTTTTCTGCCCCAGACAGGGAATTATCTGTAATATGACCCTATGTTTATCTTTGGCCCTTATGTGTCCACATGTTTTCTGATTATTTTTTCCTACCCTAAAACTGTGACAGAAGCTGATTAGACAATGGCAGTGGTGATGTGAGATGATAAGGTATTTAGAGTGGACATGGATGGAATCGCAATCAGCTGATTTTTACCTTTCCTCGATGAACAATAATCATTCCAGGCTAACAGTGCTGGAAGGAGCGGAGAAGAGAGAGAAACAAGTGTCTGCCTTCATTAGGACAAAGGGAGGGTGAGCAGGAGAGCGTCTGACAAGCCAGTAACGCCTCATTGTCCCTGATCTCAAGTTTCATAAATTTCCACGGCTCTCGTTAAAGGACGTGTCGCTGCTGTCACCAGGCGCTAACTCGTTATCTCCTCAGCACCGTAAAACGCTGTAATTAACATTCAACAACTGTAACCGATCCAGCATTCGTCCTCTCTAGCCACTAATTGCCACACTATTGTGTTTTTTCATAAGTGGGCCTTTTGTGTGTGTATTTGTGGGTACACATTTCTGTGGTTCATTTTGATTGTAAATAGAGGTGAGAGAGAAGTTCATCTGACTTTAAAGGTGAGGAGCGTCCTCTCTGTTTTCCTTGTAGAGGTCGCAGAGTTTATGCCTCAGTCAAAGACGCGGCTAAATAGTATTTTTCTGAATATTTTTGTAGACATCTGGACATTTCAAATGCCTTCTATAGAAGGGCTTTTAAATTAAAGCTTTGTCGACGGATGCTTTTGGTAGACTCCTCAAGGGTAACGTAACCTGTATTTTTGCCGTTGAAGAGCGTATTGGAGGCCCATTTGTCGAAATCACAATTACTATAATTACAAATTTCAAGGCAATGCCTGCCTGTGGTTGTGAGGACACACTGTGTACTACTATTTAAGGAGCTGCACCATTCTCCTTTCAGCTATGCACAATCACCCCTCTTGAATCATATCTTTCTTTGCATCAAATACAACCTCCATTTGGGAATGTATAGCTGTCACACCGCTATCCACTTACAGCACACAGAGAGCTCACTACACTGATATATTTTTTTTTTCCATTTCAGGCATCAGATTTTCTTTCATAGTTTCCTGTAGATACCCAGCGGTGTCAACTCATTTTTCATTCATTTTAGAAGGAAATGTTTTTGTTTTCCCCTTAAGTGCACCTGCCTGACCTTACTGGAGCAGCAGCCATCACAACAAGGCCTTATGAATAATTAGTCTGGGTCAACTGATACTCCACACACCGCTGTCATCTACTCCAGCACCAGCCAAAAGCCAGTGAATTGTGTGCAGTTCTGCTCAATTGAATCAGTTTAAGTTGATGCAGCTCTTGTTATTTGAGGGTAACCGGCTAGATGTAAGTAATACGGGGGCTACCCTTGAGGCCAAGTGCAGAACTGGAGAAGGGACATCAAATTAGTGTCACAAAGGCCACATTTTTGGAGACTTCTATGATGGTCTGTCACAGATATGCAATCACTTGATGCTTTATATGTATGCTGCTGCCCCTGCATTTCATTCTCTGGGGATTAGAGCGAATGCCAGGGTAAGGTTTCCAAGAGCCAAGACAGCCCCTGGAGGACAAACAAAACCAAATGGTTGCATAGTGTTTCTTGTCCTGGTTTCATGTTCGGGTCAGTGGAGATGTGATGCAGGTGTCTGGGGATTTAGGTGTGTATCTACGGAATGGGCTTCTTTGTCAGACCAGTGATGTACATGTCTATTGTTTCTTAGATTGTTTCTTTTTTTGGCACAAAGAGCAGTTGTAACTTGTGAAAATTACTTAGCAAGGTGTTACGCCATCGCAAGCCTCCAAAGCAGCATCCACACTCCTTGGCAAAGTCTGGAACTCTTCTCAAGGGATGAACTATTATTATTATTCCAAAATATATTCCCTTATGTGATGTTTTGATGATGATGTAGAGCAATGTCTGATATGTCACTCCAAAATTTTCCATAGATATTCTGTTGGGTTAAGATCTGGTGACTATGAAGGCAATAGCATATCATTTTCACAATTTTCATACTCAACAAACCATTTTGTGCATGTGTATTCAATATGTGTCTCCATTTTTCCACTCTGTGTATGTACCACTGCCGGGAACTAGAAAACTAAACTTGCGTGTTTATTTCACAGGACAAAGCTGCAGTTTGTTTTGGGCTGTGGCTTAACCCCATATATAGATAACCTGCTCTTTTAGCAACTTACAGCACCCTTTGTGGTTTTACATGTTTGCACAATAGGCACATAGGTTGTGGTTTTTCTCACATTTTTACAACGGCTCACCTCCAACGAAACTGCTGTAGCTGCAGAGTTTGAACTCTCACTGCCTCTCCTCCCTCCTTCCTGTTAAAGTTCTGTGGAAATTGACAGTCTCAGAAAATATCAATTATTCACCAGATAGCTGACATCAAAAAAGTGAAACAACTTTTAAAATATATATCACATGTTTGTTTTCTTGGGAGCTCTTGCAGTCAGGACTTGACAGACATTGATTAGCTGAATATATTTTTGATCAAATAACAAACCTGTTTAGTCATTTAAGAGTAGTAAAAAGCTTCACGCCTCTGTTCATTACAAGCAGGTCTCAAACTCAGGCCATGGAAGAACCCTGCCTTCTTTTTAGGTTGTTTATTAGTGTAATATCCTTAGGCTTAATACAGTATCAGTGTCAGCTGATGTGTGGTGAAGACACAAAGACATGCTTTCAACTAGAGTGCTAAATTGTGAGCTTAATTCATTTTCATGCTCATATTGCCTCTAATTTAACCTGCAACATCAACAAGACTATTTGCAGTTTCCACACTTTCTTGATTGGACATAGATCTGGAAAAAATTATCTCTGACTGTGATGAATTTTATAGATGGGAGAGATGCTGACACACCAGCAAAAAGATCTCTTTTACAAGCACCATGAACAAAGGAGAATTTATTCTCCTTAGGGGTTTGCAGAGGAGAAGATGGAAAGCATAAATGAGGTAAAGTGTCATCATA
Organism: Lates calcarifer; assembly: GCF_001640805.2. Lineage (NCBI taxonomy): Eukaryota > Metazoa > Chordata > Actinopteri > Centropomidae > Lates > Lates calcarifer. The sequence goes on from NC_066845.1 coordinate 18,188,207, forward strand.
TGGCTTTTTTTTATTAGATTGTTAAAGATAGATCTAATTTTAATTTGGGCTAATGCGAGGAACACTATCAGCCATTGACTAAGGGTGTCTTATGACTGACTTGGCGTACTTCGCTCAACAGTCTTGTGCTTTTACTCTGCAGTTTCAGTTCAGAGACCAGGCCAAGTGTGGAGACAGGGTAATTTTAAAAGCTCCTGCTCCCGCTGTTCAGTTCATGAACTTCAGCACCCCACCTCCTTCCTTCCCTTCAGCTCCTGGAAGCACAACTATATTAGTATCTCCCAGAGAGCGTCAAGCAAGTCTGCTGCTTCTGTTTACAGGCTATTCAATCACTCTAAGTACTAGTGGCAGACTGATTTTCTTGGAAACACATTTGCCACAGTCCCCCCTGGCTCCTTACATGCAAGGTATTTATCATATGAAAATTTGGAACTGTCTGACTTGCCTGTTTTACTAGCCTTGTCCTAGAGCTGGGACTGGTAAAACATTGTAATATATGCACTGCAGTCAAAACTGAACATAAAAATATCCCAGAATACTGTGAGATTTACACTTTGTCAGAGGGAAGTGGTTACTTTTATAACACCATCGCACTGGAGATAACATCTTGCAGCTTACAAATAGTCAAACGGTTGAAATGGGTCATTTGTTTTTATTTGTTTTTTAGTTCCCAGTGACACACACAGAAAACAGTTGTGTACTGCAACAATCCAGATGAAAAAAGTGGCTGCAGTGTCAATTTGTTTTTAGCCTGCTTAGCATATGTAGCTGCTGGAAATACTGCAGTGTGCCACCTCATATCACACATATTGTGTGCTAGTGACCTCAAACCTGGCGACAGCCCTTGCTAACAGCTGGTTTTCTGCCAGTTTTTCTGCAAGGCTATGAGAAAATTAGCTGAGCTGTGTGGTGGCTCGTAGCACCTTAATATAGCATTAAGCAGGGTGACCAGGCTCATGCAAAATTGATGGCTGTTGTCTATCTGGCCACACTTTGCATCTTTAGCATGAGGCCCAAACTTACAGGTCACAGGTCACATTCACAAACTGACATACATACAGCCTTTTCACACTGCAGTTAGGTCTCTCCCTCAGGTTAAACAGAGGCTAAGGTATTTCTAAAAAATAGTCCTGAGTAGGTTATTGTGAAGCAATGTAATACAAGCACTTTGAAGTGTACTTGTGTGTACATCTACAGTCTAGTCTCTGTCGCGACTGTGTGAAAACATCAGTGTGTGAGACCCTACCAGCATCCATGTAATAAACAACATGCAGGAGATTGAGTGTCAGTATGTTTTTAATCATGTTTGTTCTGTCTTCATCTCTGTCAGGCTTTGCTCTTTTCTCTTTGTCTGCTTCCCTTTGACCAGTCTATTTACCCAGCATCCCCCTCTGTAATGAGAAGCGTTCGTTCATCAGCCATGTTTAAACTGCAGACAGGATTAACTTGGCTAAAGACTTAATGCACATGCACAGTCACCCCATGCTCTGTTTGCTGTTTCCAGGCCGCAGATCGACAAGCAGCTCTGTTAGGCTTCCCTCTCTTGCTCATTCTCTGTCTCTCTGGGCTCCCAGACCTCCTCCTCTCCTGTCCTCATTTCGCCTGAATTAATTGAGTTCTCATTTTTGTGAGAAAGCTCACAGGAGGCCTGTGTGAGGAGAGAGAGAAGAGTGATAGAAGAATGAGAGAGACAGAGAGAGATCAGTGGCAGAAGCCTAGGGGGCATAGCTCTCCCAGAGGTAGGTAGTCACCAGGTTCCTGGGGGATGCAGAGGCCCCTCTGCACTGCTTTATATCTTTATCCTCTCAACAGTCACCCCTCAGCATTTCAGGGAACGCCCGTAGGCTGGTGGTCAGGGTCCGGCAGATGTGCTTCTTCACTCACACCCTCACACCACACATCCCACCCTGACTCAAGGGAGGCTGCCACCTAATTTGAGCTCTCCATGTCTGTAAAGCAGAAGTGGAAATACTGGAAATGTTTCTGTTTAAATAATAGAGGTACTGATAAATTACTTCAAAAAAGACAAGTAAGACACAGACAAATTAACACATGAATGGCACTATGTTTCTTTTCCTGCTAGCTATGAAACTAGCAAGCTCAGCAATATCCAAACTAGACAACACAAAAACCAACTAAGCAGATTGTACTTACAGTAAGTGAAAGTACATTTTGGAAAGCACCATGCTTAGCCAACACAGCTCTCATTGTGCAGGGCTGAGTGTGATATGTGACGCTTCCACAAACTAAATGCTAACCAAAGCACTAAATATGTGACCCAAGGACGAGGTGGTGTTATTGCTATGGAAACGACCCACAGGCAGCATGTGATGTTGTATTTTCCTGTGGTTGCACTCATTACAACTAGCAGGCATGATGTGCACCCATGGACTCTACTTTGACTTGAGCTCTTTCAGTTATGAACTATTACAACTTCTCCCCTTGCAATATTCATGCACGGGCAGATCACTCCTTCAGATGTCTTAGGTTGCTGTAAGTTGAGATAAACACTTGCTGAGTTGTTACAGCCAATCGCCCGCCTCTGTTCCTCAATGTCACTGCCTTAGCACTCAATAATTCAAAGCTTGGCTGTAATGAGCTCCCCGTAGGCCCTGTCCCCAAGGAGCCTCCCCACTGTGCCTCCACTGTAATGTAGTTATATCTCATGTCAGCTTTCAAATCAATTACATTTCTATCTGATGGCTATGTAATTGTGCCTGATTGAGTTTTTGGCACGCCAGCCAAGTGTGTGGTTCCCAAACTCAAGCCAGTCAAAACAGGAAGCTTCATCAAATGAAACTGTATTTCATCCTGATTGAGGCTGCTTGCATGATAAGCACAACTGTAATTATGATAATAATAACAATAGCAATCTGTGTTTTCTCAGCTTTGTTGTTTTTTTCCTTGCTCTCCAGATGAAATTTTGCCCTAAGGACTACGAACAACATTTGCTTTACTCAAGATTCAAAGGCTGATTTGATTGTTTGTAGCATGTGCAATTTAGTAGATTAAATGCAAACTATAATGCTTTTGTATAAATATAAGTGTCTGGAGTCTCAGTTTGTTATAATGCAGCAGACTTTATCTGCTGGACTACACTTTGTTCCCAGTGATCCTTCCATGTTATGCTTAGATTTTGATGTCAGACATGTAGTGTGCCACTGCTAACAGAAGTCATACTGCCTTTTGGCACAATGCCTAGACGTAATCTAACTTGATACCTACAGCATCTAGCTGATAGTTAAGGTCAGAGCAATACTGCTGTCTGTGTCAGATAGTTCAGAGAACAATTTTATGTAATTAAGATTGGATGAGTTGATAGATAAATATATGGCTAAACAGACAGATGGATGGACAAATGGATGTATGGATGGATGGATGGACGAATTGAAATACAGATGAATATATAGATCAACAGAATGCATGCCTGGATGGACAGAGGGAATACTCTAATGGAGTGGTATTGAGATAGATGAGGGGGAGGATGCTGTGGTTAGGTGCATCAGCAACTAAATAGTGATGAATTGTGGCTGCTGTCAGCAGCACTAAGTATAACAGACATAGTAAAGCAGCCTGGCTCATCCATAATCAGCAGACAGCGATTGTCTTCATGCCAGAAGAGAACTTCTCTGGAAATAAAGCACTGAGAGCATCTACCAATCTGTCTTTCTATCCTCACTTCATCATCCCTTTTCTTTTTATATCCTCATACTCGTGTTCTTGCCCTTTAAATCTCTTCACTTGTATTATTCTCTCCTCATTTCTCTTCTTAAAGCCTTGCATCCCTCTGTCTGTCTGTCTCTCTCTTTCCAACACTGTCTTTTGTGTTAACAGCCTTCCATTTTTTTGCAGTGGGGGAGCCACTGGGTACACATCTACAATCTTGCCTTTCATTTCATGGCTTCTGGAAATGGATGTTTTACTGCCTTCATTAAGGCATGCAGCAGTCAGTGCCGTGTTTTCCCTCTGAAGTTTAGCTCCATGAACCTCGCCATTAGAGGACATTATGGCCCCAGATTCCAGGGCACAGTGGAACACTGTATAATTTGATTAGTGTTATTAATCAAGTGGAATACCGCTCCTTTTGCCCCCATCTCCCTCCCCTCCTCCTGCTTTTTTGCCATTTCACTTCTGCTTTCAAATCCTTCAGATGTTCCCTTCCCTCTTCCTACTCCCTTTATCCGTGCACCTCTCTATCGCCTGCACTACAACACAAATGCAGTCAAAGTGACAAAAGGCCTTATACCTTTTAAAAACAATGATTTACCACTTGTTTTTTTTTCTCCCCCTTCACAACCCCATCCCCCTCTAAGTCACCCCCCAACCCCCAACCCCTCCCCACCTCCCTTTTAGCCCAGGACATAAATCAATTGAGATGAAAGTTCCATAATTGTGCTTGCTGGGAGGGATTTGAGCAAAATTGCACTATGAATTTTTTAAAGGGAATTTTTACTAGCTGTTCAGCGAGACTTGGGCGGCGAAGGAAGGTGAGGCCATGAGGATTTATGGGCCTGGATTCTTCATTACTGAAGTAATTTTCCTGCAAATGATAGTGCAGCACCCTGGAGGGGGAAGCGCTGCCCGCCTGGGAGAGTACAAACCTGCTTAATCTCTCGTGGAGAGAGAGCAGCTCAGAGCACTAATATCATCTGTAAGGGACTGAGGCTCCATTTGTTCACATCTAAACCACAGCTAGTATATTTGTGATTCATAGTAATTGATTGCTCAGATTCGTTCCAAGAGTAGCTATACAAGTTGATTTCATTACCAAGGATAGTTTTGTCAGAACTACTAGGAAACAAAAAGGCTCCAGGGTTGTTTTTTTAATCATACAATGTTTTCACAAAATACCTGCATATTGTCAGACATTTTAAATTTTCAGGATGATTTGTCTAATTGGAGAGGGTGGCAGGTACACTAGGCATACACTGCTGCAGCTGATGGATTAACTGGGCTAGACATTACATAGTGTATTACAAAATAAAGATGGAAGTGGGGATGAACAAGGAATTTAAGGGGAGACAAGGTCAGTTTGAATAATACCTAATGCTTTCTTCTTTTTCTCTTTCTGTGGTTGACATCCTGCCATCTATTTGTAGTATGTTTTTCCATCCTCGTGCTGATTTAGACCTGCTTTGCCAACCTGTCATATTGTTTTTTTCAGCAAAGGTCTCCACTTTCCTTCTACCTTTGGTCTTTCCTCCCTCCTCATTTTAACCTTCCTCATTCCAATATGGTTGACGTTCTGTCTCCATCTCTTTAGGTGCAGCCAGCAGCAGTGGCCCTCCTCAAGGTTAGTGCGTCCACGATGCCAGGTCTCATTCTGTATCCTGCCTGCCGTCCACTCAATTTTACAGCTCAGTAGGTTGAGAAGCAGAGGGGGTAAATCTGCTGCAAAAAGGAAAAAGAGAGAGAAGGGAGGAAGAGGGGAGAAAACAAAATTATTGTGCACCCTGTCACCGATTGAAGTGGATCTCATTCCAGGCACACTAACAACTCAAGACAATTAGTCACTTCTCACTAGGCCAGACCTGAAACTCACTTGAGGACCAAAAAGAGGCAGGGAGTAGAGGACCCACTAGCATGGTTAAGCACTGCAGTTACAGGAGTGATTCAGTTGAGAGAGACACAACATAGGGACAAAATGGCTCTGAGTTCTGCTAGAACGGGTTGTCTGGGCCTTTCGTGCAACACTAAGATAGAAATAGAGTATGGAACATGGGATTAATGCACATCATAAAGATCTGTACAAAATACTGCACCTTAAAAATATATCTGAACATGAATGATTATTCTTTTATAGACCTGTTGATCTTAATATTAAGATTTTCCAAAAAATCAAAAAATGGTAATGTCTGTATTCATCTTTATTGACTAAATAATGTGTCATGCATAGCCTTTTTTCATAGCAGAACAAAGACAGTAATGTTAGTAGTCTGTAACATCCCAACTATTAGTTGGTCTAAGGTATTCTGCAGCTAGTGTTGATCCCTGAAGCCTCAGCCACCTCATGCTCCTGAACAAAAGTGAAGCATGACTAAGGTGGGTGGTGCATAGAAGATCAGGGGGTGGAAAGAGAGAAAAGTTTGTCCTGGGCCCTCTGCAGAGACGCAGCGTGACCAATTGAGGTGAAGGGGATGAATGAGGCCATTCACTGGGCTTAATGAAAGAGCTCCTGCTGGGCCCTGAATGAGGGTGGGCGCATCTGCACCACATAGGCGTGCACAAACCAGTGACCTCGAAAATTACCCAGGAAGCACTTTGGGACGGTCACCCCAGCAACAGGCTGGGGTTCGCATGGTAACCAGGCGCTTCAATCAGTGCCTGGCAGCTTCTTAAACAGAGCAAAGTTTTCTCTGTATTGAAAGAACTCCGTGTGAAATCAACTTCGGGGGATACCCCCCAGTTTTTTAAAGGAGGGAGCTGCCAATGATTGTCCCATGTGAAAGTGTCCAGGAGCTCTCACCATCTTTGAGAGGTGTGGGATGCTGCCCTCAGGACTTTTCCTCTCAAGACGTAAAGACCTGTTTGTCCGTGGCCATGGCGGATATGCAGCACTGTGTGAAGGTTCGTTAGGTTCAGGGGATGTACAGCGACAGGTTTAGGAGGCTATGAAACAGATCCGATTAGAGATCCTAGATAAAGAGAGAAATTCCTTCAGCACCCCTGGGGACTGGACATTAAGTTTACAAGCATCTTTAAGGATCTGGTTCACTGGATTTTATCTGTGTTATTTGGTTTAATATATTCAATCTTGATGAGCCAGAGGCATGCAGGTCATTGAAGTTCCATTCCCGTCTCTGTTCCCTCACGGAACTTTTGACAGTGTGAAATGACAATCCGCCCCTGCACGCATCTCCCACGTCAAAAAGTAATGAGATTGTGCTGCTGGAAATATCACTACAAAGCATCAGGCCTGCACTCGGGTCTGACTGCACCTTCAAACAGCGCTGCCTGCCAGCTCGCCTGCCTCGCCTGCCTGCTGAAAAAGAAACGAACAAAAACAATCAGAATCAGAGACAGAGAAACGGCAAGGGAAGCTCCCCACGCTGAGACAAACGAACACGCCAGGGCCTTTCATCCTGAGAGTGATTAGCCATCCGAAACGTTTTAAAACCCAGCTTTGAGTGTGTTCCTCAAACGAAACAGTTCCATTGAGGAGTGGTGGTGAGATGTTTCTCACTGGGAAGCACCAGTGATCTAGTCTCTAATTGTGGCAACAGTGACAAGGCTGGTGTGGCTTGGAGCTTTTAAGCGGGGCTTTTTGCTACACTCTTGTTCCCTTCCTGTCAGATCCACCACCAAAGGCACCAGGGACCAAAAAGGCCCCTCAGATTCTGTTCTTACATCCATCTGCCTATTGTTTTGTGCATAAATACAGGTCTAATTTAACACACTAATAGGCCCTGATGCTAGCCTAATGTTGCCAAAACTACAATAGCTGCTGTAAATGTGGTGTTTGGTTGCAGATATGTGATATTATCTGACGTAGTTTTCAGTCTGTGTAGTAGTGGTCTTTGTCTTTCTCATGTTCTTTCATATTTCAATGATCGAAGTCTCTTAGCTTCATAGAAGATGCAAAGATTCTGACACATTGGCAATAGCGTTACCCTTCTTCTGCAGTATAGCAGGAACAAAGGCATTTTCAAGGTCTTTGAGTGGGGTTCAGTAGAGCCTGTAGGAGCTTTCAGAATTTGGCACGGAAAACTTTTTAGATCGTCTACTGTTCAGAAGCCAGGTTGTCGAAGGTTTGAGGAATCGAAGAGAGGCAGTTTGAAGAATCAAAGAACCAGCGACAGTGGGGGGAAAAAGGGAGGAGTTGCGAGGGTAGAAACAAGAGAAAAGGAGTGAAACCCTAGCTCATAAAAATCAGTATTATAACAACATTAATTGATGCTGCTGAGTGCCATATGTGACGCCATATGGAATAGCTGCCCCAGAGGCCTGCTATAATAGACAGCCCGCAGTGGTGCACACAACTTGGCACATTTACAAACAAGGGACGTCCCATTAATATCAGCCATGCAGACCAAGCAGGAGACAGCAAAAGAGGGAGTGAGAGGGTGTTGGAGAGAAGGAGGGGGTGAGAAAATAAAGAGAGGAAAAGGAGTTACCTCATGTTTCGTTTGGTTGCCATCTTTAGTCCTCATTTATTTACTATTTGTCCACTCTCATTATACTCTCACCTCTACCAATAAAGATTTACTCTATGTGCATATTAGTATGCATTTACATTCTGAGCTCCTCTACACCCTTGCTTCCGTAATTACAGTAATGAATGGCCCCTCCCTTCTGGGTTGATCAGACCGCCCTCTGTCCGCCCAACTGTCACTCCCACCACAGATGCCCAGTGGTCCTTTCATCACACACACACACACACACACACACACACACTTCAGCAGGTGAGGTGATTCATGGCACCTTGACAAAGGCAGCGTGAACGAGGTCTGTTTAACCTCTTCTGTGCCTAATCATAGGGCAGCTGTTATTTACTGCTGCTGTCCAGTTTCCACTGCTTGGTTGCCCAGAGCACTATCCCTCACTTACACTGTATTATGTCCTATGACATTGGATATATTGATGTGGGCACTGTGCAAGAAATTATTGACTGAAAATGATAGTTCATGACTGGTAATTTTCACATTAATTATATATTCATTTAAAATAGAATTAATGAAGTGAATAATTGATATCTTGTAAGTAATTCTGACAGCTCTTAAAAAGCAATGGGCACAATGTTTGGGTAACAATTCTCTTTAGTGAACTCAGATTTATTAATTGCAAAGTACATGCAACTAATTTTCATTCCTGAATAATCTGTTGAGTATTGTTTCCTCACATTTTAGAGGCTGGAAGTGAATATAAGGCACTTTGCTTCATTAAAATTAATTGATAATTGAAACTAGTAGTTTCAACACTAGTGGAGTGTGAAAACTGACATTGATAATTACAGAAGTCTAAAAAAAATGTCAGTCATGGCAGCAAGATAGCTAAAAACAAGTTTGATTTCTTTGAGGCTGATGCTTCCATCCTGTGAATTTGTGTAGTTGTTCCTCCTCTTATTTTGGGATGTTATCATTAGACCTGTTTTTGTATCTGGGCATCTGCAGACAGACAATATCTGCCTTTACTGCCCCATATAGCTTGGATTTACATGTATCCATTTTGCGCAAGGCTCTTCTGCCTCTTCTGATGTGCTCAGAGCAGGCAGCGAGAAAGAAAGATCCTTATGAAACAGAGTTGTCAGCCATTCTGTTGAGTTTCATAGAATGTGAGGCAAAACAAGAATAGCGTACAGCTGTTTCCTCCCTGACACAGAGGGAGGCAGATGAAGAGCAAAAGAGAGAAAAGAAAGAGGGAGGAGGAGGGAGAGTGAGAGAGAGCTCTCTGCTCTGTGATGTGCACTGATGTAGCTGCAGCTCTAGGTCAAACGCTGCCAGTGTTTTGTGTTCATCTTCGTCTCGTCTCCCTAGTGCTCCTCTAAATTATTCACAGCCTGAAGATGTGCAGTGTGGCTTGCCTCCTCCCTTCCTCTCTCCTTCTTCACTCTACATTGCTCTCCATCTCTCTTTCTCTGTTTCCCATTCCTTCCTTTTTCTCTTGTGTGACGGCTTGTTTCAGAGGCAATGAGCAGAAGTTTCTCCTTGCAAGCTGGTTAATCCCCCCACCCCATCCCAAATCCACTCATCTTCCATCAACCACCCACCTTTCATCACTGACTTCATATCTCACACTCCTCCTTTCATCCCTGCTCATCCCTCACTTCCCTCTCCTGGCTGCCAGACTAGAGCCAGTCGCTTCTTTTTTTAAGGGGGAGGCAGCCAGCTGTTAGCACCAACTCCTCTGTAGCTCCTGCTGTACCCCCGCATCTCTTTACCTCGCTCACTCTCTCATTTCATTGGATCCACAATCTAGGGGTTGGGCTGACAGGGTGTTTTTCCCCTCTGTTTTTTTTTTCTTTTTCTCTAGTCTCCCCTTTAATGATTTCCAGTGACTTTGTGCTCATTTTAACTAGCTGAGTTGAGAGATAAACCCCGAGTGCACAACAAATCCTTAGGCCCGTTGATGGCACTGATTAAAAATGTGGCCGTTAGTCATTTCACCTTTAACAGACTGCTAGTCCTGTGGAGATGAAGAAAGATTCTAGAAACCAAGGACATGGTGGGGCTATGATTAGGCTATATGATTATTTATATTGTAAGATAGAGTTGGTCAGCCATCAGATATTTCCAAAATACTTACCATACCAGATTCTAAATTGATATTGTGATATAAAATAAAATTTACAATGGTACAAAAAGATTAAGATTTTACCCCACAGTGGGGCACAGCTAGACACACAAGCAGTATCTCTGTGTCTGAGTGTGAGGGCTTATAAACAGCCTGCTTTTGTAACAGATTATTATTGTCATGTTAACTAGGAAAATGCAAGTATTATCTCCTGTTTGGACAGCAGGGGTTTAAGGCTGAGGTGTGCCCCTTATGGCTACCTAAGGAGAGAGCAGAGTGGAGAGAGAAGTTGAATCCAGTTCCAGCTGTTGCCACAGGACACTCATTTGTAATTCTGTACACTGCCTACAATAACGTTTGATCATTGCAGAGGGGGGACAGGAGGTACAGGGAGGGGGAAGGGAGCTGAAGCCTTCTCCCCCTCACTTCGCTCCCCCTCCCCAAACCCCCTACCCGCCCTCTCGCAATTGCTGTCACCCAGTATGAATGCCCCCTCTGGCCCGATGACAAGTCTAGCGTGAAACGCTTGGCTGCCCCCTGAAATTAGCAGTAGAGCCCCCCGGCAGCACATGCTTCTCATGACCAGCACACAGTGGGCCGCCGCCAGATTCTTTTCATTATGGCTGTGGCCTGCCAGCCCCCTGACTCTACCTCCTTCTGCCTCTTCTTCCATCCCACCCTCCCTCTCCTCTTCCTTCCCCCTGTGCGTCGGCCAGAGCTCAGTAAACAGCATCTGTAGTGCTCATCACATTACTGTCGTAGGGAAGAGAAGGAAGGAGGGAGCCAAGCTCTCTGTGGGTGTTGCTGTTATTTCCGTGTATCTAACTGTCTGTGTGTGTGCATACAGTATGTGATTCTGTGTGATCGCGTATAGTATGTATATGCTTGCATATGCATGCATATGGGCTGTGTGTACATGTCTCTGTGTGTTGGCTTGACAGGATTAGTGAGTGAGACAGAGGTAGTAGTAGCAGTACAGAGAGTGAGAAAGAACGAGAGAGGAGGGGAGTAGCAGTACAGAGCGATGCCTGGAGGCTCAATCTGTTCCTCACCAAGCTACATCAGTGTTAGAGACGGCGGCTCGGGCCGCAGGGAAGCCTCCACTCGCTCCATCAAACTGTCAGGCAGCCAGCGGAGCTGCACAGGGAGACTCTCAGCTGCCCCCAGGGCCAGTTCAAGTCAACATCCCATTTCCTTGCCTCCTCGCCTAATTTCTCCTACACCCCGACTTAAATTTCCAATGCCCAGTGTTTGCCACTGCAGCTCAGCTGCACTGGGCCCGGGGCCCTGTCAAAACACTAGGAGGTGCTGAGGGTTGTATATGCGAATGCATGTGTTCACCTCTGAAGGCGAGATAGCGAACTAGCTGCAGTCACACGGTCAGTAGAGACAAGACGAAGCCGAAGGGAGCTTTATGAAAGACGAGGTGTGAAAAAAAAAAACATAAATCAGTGGGATTTTTTCTCTCATTTTCTCCTACCTATGTCCCCATTTTTCTTCCATGACTATATTCATAACACAGTTGTATATTCCCTGTCCCTTCAGGTTTCTGTCAGTTTTCTTCTTTCTTTGTGCTGAATAAATGCTCCCTCTTCCCTCGTACATCTGCCATTACTGTCTGTTTTTCCCTCGCCAAACTACTCCAAGGATCACACCAGCAGCCCAGCCAGCTCTGTCACTCCCCCAGTGAGTGCTGAAAGCAAAGGTTGAGGGATTTCTTGTTGGAAAGGACAAGGCGGTCCTTTAATTTAGTGAAGAAGGTGGACAGCTCTTCAAGTTTACCCCCACCACTATCACCATCAATCTGTCCATGGACCTCCTCCCCCTTCTTCCTCCTCAACCTCACCACATACTTTGCATGGAAGTGAAACAGAGCACTGCCAGGTCTCAGTGCTGTTTACATGGACTCTGGGTAATGTTAAAGTCTGCTTAGTTTGGCCCCAGGTCAGGACTATATCTTTCCTCACCCCGGCTTGATTTACATGGCCCCCGCTGACTCTTCCCTTAAGTGTGTCAGCCCTGAACCAGAGGCCTCTGTGTCTGGCTAATGCAAAGAGCATTTCTCTGAGCTTGTCTTCTTCAATCCTCCTTCACTCTCATTCTCTCTCCGTCCTCTTTCAATGGGCCTCTGTGAAAGGAGCCTTTGCCAAAGCCATCTCTCTGTTTGCACAGCCTCCTAGGTCCCAAGCTCAAATATGGTTTTACGTACGAGCCTGTCTATGCCTCTTCTGCTGGTCGATATCATTTCTACTCGGCAGAGCTTTTTCTCTCAATCTCATTCCCTCTGGAGCGTACATCTTCACTGAGATCAATACTTTCCTAATCCAGAGCTCCTAGGCTGACCCAGGGTAATCAGCTGACTTCCCATGCTGCCTGCTGGGGAGGTCAGGGGTCAAATGGCTGTATAGATTTGATCCTGTGATCAAATCACTTTGCTAGGTGGTGCTTTCAGATACAGCTAGTGAGGTCAAGAGCAATCACAGTTTTTTTCTCCCTGTGGTTCAGAGTCATCTGCAGTTGTGCTATGTGAGCCATGTAAACCCTAATATTAATATAGCACCACCACTCAAATTCCCAAACCGTCTTTGCCTCATTCAGGTGCACAGTGTATTTGTTTCTTTGTATGACTATTTTGATTCCAACCCACTTACATGCTTCCACACACATAAGCACACCTCTGCAACTTTGTAGTGACTCATGGCTTTCTAAGTTTGTTTCAGAGAGGGTGAGAACATAAGACCATGCAACAAAACATCCCATTGGTAAATTATGAAAGCTGAGTTTAAGTAAGACTTCACCCTTTGCCTTCAGTGAGAGACCTTCAGATATCCTGCCGAGGTTTCAGGCCCAACAGGAGGTCCCCCAGTGGACCTGAGGCTTTGCTTTCACGCCCCATCAGAGTGGCCATGGTGCCTATGTCCCCACACCTCATCCCAGCCTCTGTAGGAGGGAAATTGCGGGAGGAAATTGGTGTTGTTCCACTAGTATCTGACACTGCTTTGGTATCTATCTAAATGGACCATTACCCCCTCTGTGTGCGCTCAATCTAGGAGATCTGGGTTTTTCAGTGCTTTCTCTCTCACAATCAGGGGTATCTCAGTCTATGTCCCTGGAGAGATGTCTTCTACATCAAAGCCACTTCTTCCCCCTCAGTGTAAAGTTTTTTGCATAATTGGTTTGTCACCTTATACACTTGGACAAGGGATTAAGTGAAGCAGCTGCTGTTTCACTGTCTTTGTGGCCCTTTTTAAATTTTTGCGCACAGGTTTTTGGGGTTTTATAAAAATATTTTAAGCAGTCTAGATGCAGTAGCCATATCCCAAAAGGCAGCAGGAAACTACTCTTACCATCTAAAGTCTTTAAAATGTAATCTGGTGGTAACGCATCTTACAGTGACTTCAATAAACCGCTTTCAGTCCAGGTTTTGCCACAAATTGTATTTTCAAAGCACCGATACTTGTGTGTGTGTGTATATATATATATATATATATGTATGTATATATATGTGTGTATATATATATATATATATATATATATATAGTGACACTTCTATGCCAACAGCTCTTGTTTTGTCTGTTTTTTTCCAAGTACAGGGTTGCCATCAGTATTCAGACAGACAGTTGTTGACGCCACGCCAGCGTTTGCGTAGCCAGTCAAGTTCCTCCTCTGTTCCTCTCTCTATCTCTGAGGCAGAATTCATGGCAGACTGTCCTCCGAGTGTGACAAGTGGAACTGTGTGATTAATTTGGCCAGTCGTTTTAATGTGCTCCGGGATGCGCAACGCTTATTGTCTTCCCCTTGCACGTCTATCGGAATCTGCCAGAGAAAATGTCCAGGAGAATCGAGACATCCATCCCTCCCTCCCACTGTTTTTTCCCTCTCACTCCTTTCTCCCTCTCTTCAGCCTTGCCTCATTTCAGGGCTGAACTACAGGGTCGTCATGGGGGCCAACCCAGGTCGAGGCCTGGCTCCATCCAGGGCCGCTGGCGGAATAAATCTCCTGTCTCTGAAGTGTTGAAAGCTGTGTAAATGTCAAACGCATCCGTCTGATGTGCTGGCTGAGGGGAGGAGGGGTTGGAGAGAAGGTGGGGAGCTGGGAGGGAGAGGGCTGTGGAGCCGTTTGCTGAGGCTGGTCCCCTGTTACCTTTCATAGCTGGCGGTTGCCAGGTGCAGATGTTGCTGCTCGCTCCCTGCCTCTGAAGAGCCAGGCAGTTTTTCTTTTTCCTTTTCTATTTATTTATTTATTTTTTTTATTTATTTTTTTTTATTTCATTTTATTTTTTTTTTGGTTTGTGAACATCTATGAGAGACACAAACCACAAGGGGCTTGGCTGCTGTCAGGCAGCTTAGTGAGCAGCATATCTCTCCGATTTTAACAATGTCCCCTCTGACCAACAGACGTGCTGTTTAGGGAGGTTTCTGTTCGGGGTTGTGGTTTTGCATTTTCACTATTTGGTTTTCTTATATAGGCTTGCTGAAAATCTTTTCCCCAGTGTAGATATTCGAAGAAGCATAGGGTGCTAAATGACTTGGTCCTCTTCTCACACCCACACACTCGTTTACATGAGCCAATCTTGTACTGTCATAGGTCCATTGTATTCTTTTCTTTGACTCAACCAAGTGTAATAGCCCAACAGAGCAATCACATACAGTACTGACAAAACCTTCTCTAACACTACTTCCATCCATCTATCCGTTCATGTCTATAGCATCCCCCCTGCCTGTTCTTACTGTTGTTTTGTTCCCCTTTTCCACCGGCCTCTCTCTCCCCTGCTGTGCTGTATCTCTCCCTGTCTCTGTCTGAGCCGTAGCTAGTATTCCTCTTTATGCTATGCTGCAGTGCATGCTTCTTGTAAAAGGATAAGCACCATGCTGTGCTCTTTTGATATTATTTTTCCTCCTCGCCAGCTCCAGGCTTGTGAGGCCTCATCTCTTGTGTCATGGCTACTGCTACAACAACAAGGCCAAGCATGCACCCAGGGAATAGACAGAGCCAGTTGTTCATCTCCATCACATGGGGTTTAAACTCATCCCCAGTAATAGAGAGGAACTCACAACTCCTGTGAGATGGAAGTCATCCGTTCAGCTGCATGCTTAGAATACATTTACACCAGTTTCCTGGGGGTAGGGCGAAGTTGGAGATTGGATCAATTTTCCTTTTTTTGTAATTGTAGATGGGTCCAGATGGAGAGAAACATTATTTTGAATGTGATTCCTTTCAGATAAAATGCTAGAGTGGTAAGGGAACAAATGGGTGGTGATTACAGGTTGTGATGTGGCTCTAACAAGCGGTATAGAAATAGCTGACAATTAATTTGTCCAGAATCCACAGTCTGAATGGGGAATTGATTGACAAGAAGCCTAAGCCACTTTCTCTTCTTAATGCCCTGCACTCTGTAATGAAGGTCTTTTGACAAGCGAAAGCCCAGAAATTAAGGTTTGCAAACATTCCCCAGGAGAAAAGAGACATGTTGCATAGAAATGTGGCCAATATTTCTAATTTTCCTCTCCAAGTACATGTGTGTGTGCACTTATAGTTTAATACTGGAGAGTTTTATTTTCTCATTTTATTACTATTGATCATTACCTAGTATGGGCCATAGTACTTAAGATTTTCTAAATAAATGTGGAAAAAGAAAAGACATTATCATACTTTTGTATGGCATTTCTAATATTTTCTTATACAACTATACATTCAACCATATTACCACAAGCACAGCACAATTGTTAGGCCATTTTCACACACTCTCAGGGATATTTTCTACAGTATTATGATGGACCCTTCCTTTGCTTTCACACTACTTTTCTTGATGCTCACCGACAGTCTCCCAAAACATAAACAACAATCTTTTCAGTGGGGGAATGTTGAACATATCCTTTCACTGTATTTGTCTTCTGACAGGTGTATGTTCTTGTTCTTTGTCTTGTGTAAGAATACTTCAGTATGAACAGTCGGAGCTCAGACATTTCTTGGAGTCATAATTCTGCAGATTGCGATGCACAATACAAAAATAAACCGTCCTAAGGGGTTGAGTCACAGTGTTTTTCACTTAAAGTTGTTGCCAGCAAGGACTCCTGCTGTATCCCTTGTCTTTTCAGAGTAGGATGAATCACAGGACATGGATTCCCCCCCCCCCACTCTTCTCTCCTGAGAGATCTTGGCCACTGAGCCCTTGTACTGATTACTCTCGTTACTTAATTATACATTTGGACCCACCGCACTTGTAACAAAGGGCTGCTGTGCCTCCACTGACCCAGCTCCCTCCTCATTGTGCCCAGCTCTGAAAGGGAGTCAAACAAAATAAAGAGGGTCCACTTAAATATGTTGCCACAGGGACTTAATTGACAGATCGAAGGCAGTTTTTCACCGGGGGCCCTCTCCTTCTCTTTGTGGCTCTTCGCTTGAATTGCTCTGCTCCTCATGCATCCTGCTGGGAGGTCCAGTGGGACTGGCCTGCAGCTCGACCACTCCTGTTTCCTCAACTTCTCTATCTACCATCTCAGGGGGGAGAGTTACCAGCCAAGAGCATTTAGCGACAAATGAATGTGAGAAATGGGAGCATGGACCTCGTGGGTTGGAATTAAGTTAAGGAATGTGGTGATGTTTCCCATAAATATTAAAGTTACAATATTTCATCCAGACAAGATGAGATGTGTCAAATAAAAAATAAAGATTAAAAAAGTCAATGAAGCACTGTAAGCCAGGGTTGTTGACTTTAACTTCACACATTCTTTTGGACTAAAAGTGAATATAATTCCAAGTATACGTGTCTCCATCTAAGCATTTTTTTTATTATTATTATTTGCTAAAAAGAGGTTTTTGTCCATGAACATGTCAGGAATGAAAGACTGATGCCCTCGGTATCTGCAGTATTCTCATCATCTGTTTGTCAGTTACAAGGTCTGACTTTTTTTTTCTCTCTTTTTCTTGTTTTTTTTTTTTTAAAGTTGCACCTCTTCTCAAGATATTTGAGCCTGATCACTTTGTGTTTTAATGGTGAAATGACTTGTGAAATTTGAAGTGTTAAAGAAAAACCATTTCACTTCTTGACTGAATAGAAGGTGATTTAGCCTTTGACCATGCTAGACAAGCCACATTTCAGAATACAGCCTCTCTTGTTATTTAGTTCCTTTTTCCCTGTAGAAGTCTGACATACAAATTAAAGACTGGTTTGTCACAAGGCAGATTTGAAATACCATACTTAATAGGCACTGTGTTTGAGTATTCAAAGAGCCTAAGCTCTCTGTGTCCTTGAGATACTATCGTCCAATTTTAAAGCACACTTAAAAGGCTAAATGACAAGCTGCAGCTGAATACAAAGTAATTGAACAGGCTCTTTATAATAGAACCCAGTGTATAGTATTATTCATTTTTTCATCTTTTGTAAATTTACAGCATTGAATTTGCAACAGAAACACCAGAATGGCATTCTGTGCATCTAAGCTGCTTTTGAAACTTGAAAAACTCTCTTAGACTACCATACTCTCCTTTCCCTCTTCATCCTCTGTCGTTTGCACTGAAAGCTGTCAGTGAATGAAAAGCTGCACACAAAAATAACATCTGCACTGATTATGAGCTACTGGGGGGAGCCAAATGAATAATTCCTTATATTTCCTGTGTCTGTCTCTTTTCTGTTACAGTGTGACAGCGAGAGTGACATTGACGACAAGGTAAGACTGCTTTTCCTGTGTTTATTCACCCACCACATGAAGTGGCTGAGAGTTGTGAATAACAAATTTGAGCTCTCGACTAAAGTAGGAAGACAGTGTGTTGTTAGCAGAAAAAAGTCGAGGGGTAAAAGACACTCTGCCAGTCCCACCACAGTTGATCATTTGCATCTTTCAGAGAAGGAAAGTGACAGGGAAAATGTGGTACAGGAAGAAGCTATTTTTCAGTGTTAGTTTTCTGTTCTGCTGTGTTAAAAGATTTGGCGATATGAAATCTATTATTTTTATTATTTTTAGCATCTATTATCTATATATTTTTTTCTATTCTAGCACTTTATGCTAGAATATATCTTGAATATGCCTTCTAGCTTAGATCATAGCATATGAAACAAGCTTTGCTGTATGCGCATGTGTGTATGTGTATGTGTGTTTAATCTTATCCCACGGCACATATCACCTATATCTGCTTGTTTCTTTATTACACTAGATAGCAGTATCATAGCTCAAGTCTTATGTAATCATTTTAGTTTAACATTTGAGAGTTTTGCAATGCTGATTATGTTTCAGTCACAGAAATACATTCCTCTTTCTCTCAAAAATGTAGGTAACTTTTGAAAACAAGTTAAGTCGATTTTTTTATTTATACAGCACCAATTCACAACAGAAGTTATCTCGAGGCACTGTACATATAGAGCACGTCTAGACCATATTCTTTATCTTAAATTTACAGAGAGAGACCCAACAGATCCGACCATGAGCAAGCACTAGGTGACTGTGGCAAGAACAAACTTCCTTTTAAGAGGCAGAAACCTCTTAGGGTGGGCGACCATCTGCCTCGACCGGTTGGGTTTAGACAGAGAGAGAGGGGGGTGGGGGGATGGGGTAGGAGAAATACAACAGTGCAAATACACAGAATAATATTATTCAGAATCAATTTATGAGACAGTCTTCGAGGTTTATGAGCATTTCTTTGAATGCATGCAAAATGTCTTAGTTTAACTTAGAGTGGCTAAATATGACTAGAATGTGATCTTCATTTTTCATCTGAAGTGGTCAGTGGACACAGAAAATCAAAACTGCAGGTTTCACCAGCAACTTGGTGTGCTTTAGAAAGCATAGCATTGTTTTGTGTTTTAGCAGTGATGTCATCAATTGTTAACCATGTGACAAGTTGACAGATGTAGTCTACCAGTTTCACTTCTGTGTGTTTGTTTATCACAGACTTGGAGGTGGTTGGCTGATGGCAGCCACCTGGTTACAAGATGAAACGCCTTTAGGGAACCTCACGCATCCTAATTCCTCCACAGTTTAGCAATTACTCCCTGGTAAATGAATGAGATAGCATGCCTAATCTCCTGTAAGCTTAGCTCCCAGTTCTGTGGAAATGTCTGCAGCTCTCCCTATAAATAATACATTGATAGCAGGCCCAATTTGCATTAACTGTAGCCTGGCAAGTCAATAGGCTTTTATCTCTTCATTGAAGCAAGAAGGAACCAAGGGCGCTAGCTAGTTGACACGACAGAGAGATGTAGCAGGCCTGTCAGTCTCCATACAGCTCTCTGGCATCACTGTGGGGGTTAGAAAGGGAAGTAAAGTAGGAGGGAAGCTCTCAGAGTGTTTCCTTTTCAGGGCTTTGTTTTCTTTCCTGCTCCATCAGTTACTTGAGACTTGTAACAGTTCTATATAGTGTCACAGATTTAGACATTTAATATTTAAAGGTTTGATACTAAGATACTGAACGGTGGTACTAAAAGAAACACAAGAGAAACAAAACAAACAGTGCTTTGGTGGTTTTGTAGAAACTCAGCAGTGTTGCTATGTTGCTGGTAATGTGTCAGCCTCTGTGTTCAGTAAAACAGCTCCATATTTAGCATTTGGCAGCAGTCGTATTAGCCAGTTTAGGTAGACTGGGATACAGTTCAAGACATGGTGGACTATCAGAAGTTGCTGCCAAGGTTTCAGCTGTTTGTTGAATTTTGGACCAATTATTACACCGTCCACTGTCAAGAGCCAGATATCTGTTAAGACCTCTCTCTTCTCATACACTTTTCATCAAAATGCCATGAAGTGGGAGTTTAGAATGTGAAACATGATTTGTAAACGTATTACTAGTTCATAAAAGTTAACGTACAGTGCAATCCATGAAAAATACTAACATCATATTACTAATGTCACTTTTATTACACATTGACACTGTAAGAGACATTCCCAATGGAGTGTAAGTGAACTATTTATTATTCTGTAAACATGAAACCATACCTAAATCACTGTTGTGAATCCCAAACCACAGACAACAAAATAATACATCAACATGATCACTAACAAAAAAGTTGTGACCAAGGCCACTGCCATGTAATCTGTTTCCTGACTTCTGATTTTCACTCCTAGATCCTTTACTTGCTTTTTCATGTCTCTTTAAGCTTTGTTTTCAGTTCTTAGTTTCCATTCTCACTTCTAAAGTTCTAAATCTTGGTCTGGAACCTTTTTCTGATGTGGAGCTTGGTGCTTAAAGGCCGCTTAACAAGTGATGAATACAGGTCTGTAACAAATCTCAGACAAGATATGAACAGGACTTGTAATATTTGTAATACCACTAACATGGAGAGGAAATATATCCCCAAATATTCCTCCTAAGTTGCTGCTATCATTGAATCAGCAGGGAGCATGTGACAAAACAGTGACACTGGAACAACAGGACCCTCTGTGCATACATGGACAATGGACAACTAACTCCAAACTAACTACATTATGAAATATTATGAATGGCAATACCAAAACAGCAAATATGTATGATCCCTTTCAAATCAACGTCATTACATAGAACAATAATAGACTGTGCCACACCTAACATAGCAACCCATCAACAAAGTCATATATAATGGGAACACCCTATTTGACAGCTTATTATCTAGTAAGAATAGAGGCCCAAAGGTGAGTATTAATATTTTCCATTGCTGTAATGATGGTAGTACTCCATTCCCATGAGCAGAGATATTTAACAAAGAAAAGCTTTCATTTGTGGCCAACAGGAAATGGGACTGAGTGACAGTGTAATTCCAAAACAAGTTTCAGTGTTGTGGAATCTTTGAAAACACACTGTTGATGTACGTGTATTTGCCAAGAGTGCTAGAAGAAAAGAACATCTGGATGAAGGTTAAAGCGGGGCTGACCTTTTCATTTCCTCATAAAACACGTATTATCATAATCAAGGTGATGAGAGTTGCGAATCACCCATATCAAATTGCAGAGAAAAGAAGAACACTGGGGAAAAAGACTCTGACAGGCCATCACCATACATAGAAAAAAGATTGGGTTCCATGAGGAGGAAGACAAACACTGTCATTTGTAATTGCCCGCACTCAGGATAACTCGACAGCGATAATTTTCTGCAACGTTTTGCTGAAACAGGTGCCAGCTCCTCCCGTACCTTTCCAATGAAAACAAAGACTCCTTTCACATCAGATTACCAGCCACCTGAACACCCACATTGTCAGGATTTCACAGATTAACTTAATTAGAATATTGCTTCCAGGTGTGCCCCCAGGATGCAATCAGTTACACTGTATTTGAATAAAACTGACGAGTTGCTGCTACAGCAAAGTCAGTTTAGATTGGTGTACCTTGTGAAGCTCACATGTATCAAAGCAGTGTTTGAGATAGCATGCAGTGATGTGTTTCCAGAACTTGTCAGACTTGAAATCTTTGGAGATTGCCAGGTCACTTTTAGTTCAGCTCAAGGCTGCTGTGAGGGGGATCTTTATGTAGATTGGCCCAGCGTTGAAGAAACGAGCAATCAGAATCTGGGTATTGTGTTCTCATCACTGGTATTTCTTCTTGGGAGGCCTGTCGTCTTTCCGAGATTACATGATGTTTGACAATGAGAAGCATACGGAATGCGTTTTTAAAGCATAACAGCCTTGACCTTGCATTGCCTCACTTATGTCTATACCCTGGGGGGAAACCCGCATAATTTGTGATTCCTTATAGAAAATAATGCTTTCTCTGTCTTTAATGTTATTAAAGGAACACTTGGTGTGTTTGCACATAGCCATGCTAAATTAGATGTTCATGAAGAAATTAACCACATGTTGGGTAAATCACTTGGCAGTATAAGGACCATGTGTATTCAAGTCTGTTTGAGGCCATGCTTCGGCACTGGGAGCGTCATTTAATCTTTAGTATTGATTCAAATACTTAATATCTCTGTGTGACTGTCAGTTGATTAAAATATACTTACAAGCCACAGAACATGTGTTAGCTGTTTAGTTCCTCACAAATATGAATGGTTGTGCTTGTGTAATGGTGACATCTGTGATAACAAGACGAACTTTGTGAGAAATGTCACAACTTCTTTGACATTAACATTTACTTTCTGAACTTGCTTTGTTTGGTTTTACAGAACTGGTTAAGCCTTACAAATTTTACAGTCAGTTTAATAACAGCAGGTATTACTCCAGGTAGCTATCTTTTCAATGACTATAAATGTTGAAATCAGTTTCCATCCCTCCTTGTTCCACCTGTCATCTATCAACCAGCCAACCCTGTCAACCTCTGACATGTCTGAGATACTCCAAGTCAAGATGGTCATTTTCTTTCATTGGAGAGGCAGAAAAAGACACAGAGTGGGATTTATCCCTTCTCAGTTTGTTCATGCACTCTCCTGAAGTGTCATCCTATCTCCATTAGGCCCCACTTTGCCATCCTTGCTGGCTCCTCCAATTTCCTCCGTATTCTTTCTCCTGTGCAAATAATACAGTTGCTGTCTGCCTGTGTGCGAAACGTTACTATGAGCTGCTTATATTCTCTGCAGCCCTTAACACATCGGCCTTGTGTCAGGTGCGTTACCACCACCACCGCTGCATCACCATAGCCACGGCGGAGGACACCCAGGTCGGCTAATTCTATTTGGTCCTATTTGCCAAGCAGTCACTCAGCAGAAAGTGTATCTGTCTCTGGGGGAGTCTCCAAGGACCATTACCACATCCTGTCTATGAGCTCTTTTATGGCTCCGGTGTACTCATCTGCCAGGGCAGCGCACAGGCTCTGATTGACACATTAATTCCTCCTCTACCCCCTTATCTTCCTGCTGTGTGCAGAATGAATGCCATATCACTGCGTCGGAGCGTCTCTTCTGGCTTATCAGTAATGGCTCGTCAGCTAGTGGTATCCTCCCAGCTGATGTATTGGGGGGTACAACTGTGAAGCTAGCAGTGCACCCGCAACAAAAAACAAGCACGCTGCTGGGATTTAAATGTATCCATTAACACCACCACTACCCTCACCTCTTTGTTTTTTCTTTAAACCTCATCCACCTTTATTTACAACCTGCTCTCTGTCATTACCAGTGATGTCAGATTTTACCTCCTCTCCTTTGTCACCATCTTGGAAAAGGAAAAAAGCAATAATCATATATATTCATGTAGGTATATCCCCCCTCCCCTACATACTGCTTCCCAACCCCTGCCGCTTTGCAAGATCCAGATTGGTCTCCAAGAGTCATCATATTCACTAACAAAGAGGCCACCCACCAGGCTGCTGACAACCTTAACGTTTTTTTATGGACGGGAAAAATGGACCAGCTTAATGTTTCAACACAAGTGATCATCCGTCCTCATCTCTTTAATGAAATTAGATTAAGTGCACCTGGGAAAGAGCTGAGAAAGCAGAATGCCTCGCCACCTCCTTTAATCTAAAACCAATTTGCCAGTAATATTCCTTTCCCCCCAGCTTGGGATTCGCCGGCCCTGATTCAAAATGGAGGAGGAATGAGATGAGACCAGAGCTGACTGGTTGCATTCAGCTCCCCACAGGCACTGTGAAATTAGAACTGACACCGGCAACATAGGCCTTAATATGGAGATGTCATTTTTCTCCTCTTGCTTTTGTCTTTCTCTCTCCCT
The DNA here is from genome assembly GCF_001640805.2 of Lates calcarifer. Lineage (NCBI taxonomy): Eukaryota > Metazoa > Chordata > Actinopteri > Centropomidae > Lates > Lates calcarifer. Next base: position 18,212,005 of record NC_066845.1, read on the forward strand.
CCTTCCTCCTCTCCTTCTTTTTTCTCTTACTCAGTTACTTCCTCTATTCACTACAGTTATCGCTTTCTGGCTGAGCCCAAAAGAAAAAAAAAGAGGAGGTCATAGTGGTGGTGAGTGTGTGTGTGTGTGTGTGTGTGTGGGGGGGGGGGTTTAAATGGTTAAGGGTTAAGGTTAGAATTTTGCCATGATCACAATTCTAAAAGCAAATAATGATGACTTCTAACTCTCTTAATTAGCCAGAAATAAACATGTTATGTTTCCATCAGGTGGTCTCATGATGTTCCTCACATCTAGCTATTACAATAAACCTGGAAACATTTATATCTTTAATTTATATGAGCTGTTTGCAACATGCTCTTATTTCTCGTCAGCTCCAAATCCTGTGTGCTCTGCAGGCTAATGTTTTTTTCTTTTTCTTTCCGTGGTTTTGAAGCAGTTCATCTGTTGTACATTTAGCACACAAGTATGTGGTGATCAGAGAGCACATTTGGATTTGTCTCTGAAGTGAAGAAGGACACCCTCAGTCTTAGCAGTGTGTGTGTGTGTGTGTGTGTGTGTGTGTGTGTGTGTCTGTGCACTTGTGTGCATGCTTGGAGGGAAGTGAGTGTAAGGGCATGCTCAGCGGTGAAACCCAGCCCCAGTGCATGTTGGGAAGAAGAGGCGTGATGACAGAGAAAGACTTGGAGTTTCTGCAGGGCCAGCCAGCAGACACAGCCAACTGACATCAGCAAAGACAGCTTGTCACTAGTAATGCATGTCATACAGCAAAGCAGGGACAGTCAACATGGCTGTGGCGTCATTGGTGTGGCACCCAATAGCCCGGTCCAGATTCTTTCTTAAAGGTTAGCACTGATGTTGGCATGGCAGATGAAAATAGAAGGGTTGTGGCAAACAAAGCCACGGCAGCCACTCAGAACAGAGGAGGTGTGAAAACATAGCATGGCATCAGGACTGTAATCTTCTTTCTCTTACTGCCTCCTCTTAGTGAAGCTGTTGGTGTTGGCAGAGACTGTTAATAGAACAAATAGTCATCCCTTTGTTCTGTTAAAATCATCACACACACCCTACCCTTCTGTCTCTGAAACACCAGTGCTCTGCTAACTCTCTGAGAAAATCCTGTCACCACTCAGCCATGTTTAACAGCTTGTGATCATTGTTATTGAGAGAGTTATTGTTGCCTCGATGAACACCAGGTTTCAGTATGTGTTTTTCCTCCACCTCGACCAGATCCATTTTTAGAGGTGGTTCTCCTCAAACACTGTTTTTCCCACCTGAGAACCTTGTTTTCAGTAACGGCCAGGTGAAATGCTCGATTGCACAATTTTCTGCTAGAGATCTCGTCAGTTCAGTGATACGCTGATAGAAAAAGTGAGGCATGCCATATCAAATAAGACAAGTCGTAAAGTATTACACCGGCTGTGGTGCCACATTACATCTAACTGGCACCATATGTATCTATAGAATATTGTGCTGTAGAAGACTGACACAAGTGCATTTCATTATTTTCTGCCACCATTTTTGATGGCACCACTGTTAACAAAAGATTTTTAGTAATTCAAATAAAAGTAAATATTTGCTTTCTTTACAATTACATTTCATACAGTATGAACATAGAATAAACTTACTGTGTAATGTTAAGAGAGTCACAGCTTTTATTGGGTGTATAACTTCATCTACCTTTGAAAACAATTAGATTACAAAACATAATATTACACATAAAACCTGCTTAATGTAATTAACCTGAATTCACTTTATGTGTAATATGTTGTGAGTGATACACTCTTACAGTAGTTTACGCACATCTACTTAAGTAAAGCATAGCACATAGCCCAAGGAATAATCTCAATGCAGTTGTGTGACACAAAGTTAAACAGGCAGCTAAACTGACTAACCCTGCGCTCAGTGTGTGTCCACTGTTCTCCAAAGCAGCATGGCACAGCATTCATTGTTTTTCAAGTGGCCTGTGTTTGAATAACAATCCAAGCACTATATACATTTTTCCACATGAGTAATAAAAGTAAAATTGACTCCATATTGGGTGCAGATGTTCTGTGGAAAGAGAAAAAAAAGACAAATGTTTTTGTGTACGTGTAAGATGTAAGATTTGAGTGTTTCTGATTGTGCATAAACATAATGCCTAAGTGGGTTTTTATTCAATAAACATGGTTGGGCTGTAATTACTTACACATTTCTTCTGGCTGGAAATTCAAGACAGACTTTGTGTGCGTTTAGAGCTGGCGCACCAAGACTCATGTCTGTCCTAGGCTTGGCTTGTCTGCACAAGACTTCCTAATGCAAGAAGACTTGCTTTTCCTCCACAACAAATGGCATATGCAATCAGGGATAAATATAGAATTCCCTGTTGTTATTAGGAATCAGTGCCATTGTGGATAATGTTTCCCTGAAGAAGCGTTGCTTCCTCTTTGGCCAGGAATACATGGAGTAAATGGAGCTTAAGTCCACTGTGGTTGCAACAAGAATGTTTAGAGAGCCTCAATTCTCTTCTAAGACAAAGAGGCCAGTCAGCAAAGTAGTACGCTAGTCATATTTTTTACATAAATTTTATAAGAAAAATCAACACACATTAATCATGAAGTCATAGGCCATTTCTTGAGGCTCTGTATTTGGTCTCCATTTTCTTAAAATTTTCTTCTGAAGCCAAGTTTCACAACCTTGCATCTTTATGGGCAGGATCATCTGCAGTCCTCATAATAGTGATGATGGACAATAAAGGAAGTGAGCCCTGAGTCTGAGCCTCTCTCCCACCCACTGAGAGAAACATATTCCATCTTTCTTTTGCTAACCACTTGAGCATCTCCAAGTCAATCTAAACACTCGGATGCCTGTGGATGGGCTGGCGACTGCCAGACCTCAAGCCTTGCAGGCCCTCGCGTCACTTGGGCTCTGGAGGGAACTTTCCGTGGGCGAATGTGTATGTGATGTGGAAAGCTGAGAACCCTGGAGAGCAGGCTGAGATCAGGCCCAAACACACACAGGGGCCAGCTGCCTTCAATTAAGCCAGAAACCCCAGCCTCTGCAGTCCCTTATGCACAAAACCAGCCTGCTTTGATCTGCGCCAGCCAGGGGAAAAGGTACAGAGCTTGAAAGATTACGGGAAAAAAAATAATTATTGTATCAAAGGGTGCTCCATAAAAGTTAACGGGGGGATTTTTAGGCTCAGGGGGCAGCGGGAAGCAGAAATTAACGATGGCTGTCAGTCATGTTCATTTGCCAGTTATTTTCCCTTCAACTTCTCTGAGCTTTAATTAGTGGACACACCTGGCCTCTCTCCGAAGTTAACTCTAGAACTCTCCCTGCCACTTTGGTTTTTATGGGCACTGAAGATCAATTCTGAGTCATGCAGGGCACATTGGCACAACTGAAGCTGATATGCTTGTCATTTTCAGCTTGACACACAGAAGAGGTATAGCAGCTCTTGGATATGTATGAGGTTTGGAGCCACAGACAGAGACCAGTATTAAAGCTGTCCCCCTGCCAAGCACTACAGACGCAGGCGGCATGGGCATCCATTAAATTAATTTGACTTCATTAGTGCAGACCTGCTAGGCCTGGGGAGCCCACAGAGATGCCAGGGGGTGGGAGGTAGGGGGGTGGTGGTTGAGTGGCATCAGCCGCTGTGCTCTGAGGAGAGCGAACACATGGCACTGACAGGCGGAATATGGCCCCAGTTCTTACACCGGGATGGCTGCCAAACAAAGGCAACATGCGTCACTGGCTTTAGGGGAGCTCAATCAACACCCAGTTGGAGCATTAACGCCATGCGCGCCGCGCCACATCAGTGAGGAGGCTTCGGGTCGCTGGGCAGCCTGCAAGTCATGCGTGTGCACACAGTGAATGTGGCAGCGTGATATGATACAGAGACAGTGCCAACGGGTTGACCCACTGCCATCACCTTTGTGTCTACTGCCAGAAACGCTCATGTTATTAGATTACAAAGCTCACATTTATCTCTTCTTATCAACTAGCAATAATATATGTCAGAATATTTTTTAATATTTGTTGTCATTACTTTTGGTAAACTAAGTGATTGTTCCATATTTTATTCATGTACAGTGTTACAGTGTTGTATTGTGTTAACAAAATGTCAATCTACTCATTACAATTCTAGATAAAATACTCCAGGTCCTAATGGGCACAGTATTTCATCATACAATGTGGGTGACTTCTTTATATGATTAAGAGTAAAATATATTTCTCCTTGAGCTAATTGACCAAGCATTGAAAATAAATGACTGCATTTGAGTTGAAAGTTGATCATAATCTGTTATTGTTTCTGGATCTTAAAATCGTTACAGCCCAATTGCATTCAACAACCAAAAATAATACTGCTATAGTAGTGGAGGGTCAGATTGTGTAGCTTGAATTTCTTGTGATCCTTTCCTTTCAGCCACTTACTATCAACTAATGTGAACTCCACCAGTTCATTTAGCGAGGTTACTTGCTTTGCCTAACGGCATCTTAACAGCATTTCTAACCTGCAACCTCCCAGTCACCAGCCTGCCTCTGTAACCTCAAGGCAACCGCTGCCAGCTTCTGGAGCTGACCTGAGCTCTGCTGGGAGCAGTGCACCTGATAAATACAGAAGTGTGGAAATAAATAAATAATGGGAGGCATTAAGTCCGGATAGGACTGGAAGGTAGCCTGAGGGTGGTAAGTGTTCTGTCTGACAGCAGCAAACACTTTGATCAGAGGGCCCCGTCTGAAGATCGCTTCCACATCTGCACAGGGGGAACGAGCTGTAAACTGCCAAGAAGCATTTTAATGACAGTTGGATTATAAAATGAAAGAGGGCTCCAGATGGCAGGCAGTGCAGCGGCTGCGGTTCGGGGGAGGCTGTTTAAACTGCTTTTTTATTGATAAAATATGGGGTGAAAAATTGCGTAGGGCTTATTAGGCGTCCCACTGTGATGTTGCTCAGCTGGCCAAGCTGTTCACCATGGCCCCCGTCCAAACATGCCTCCATAAATTTTTAGCTGTACCTTTAAATCTGTAAGATCCCTGCTTGTTAAGTTCACCCTTGCTCCCCCAAACCCCCCACACCGTATTTGTCCTTTGAAAGACTTGCTTGTGTCCATTTTTTTTAGACCGTCTGGATGAAAGCAGTGTTAGTAGCTCAACATGGACTGAGGAGGATGGAGGGGGGTTCCTGCATAGCATGCTCATTATCGTCCGCCAAGAACCAGAGTTTAGCCCTTAAACAACTTAATTCCTGCATGATTTCATTAGCTCTACTCTCCTAGTGATAAAATGAGACCAGCCTTATTAATTCAAGACACTGTGGTTGTGCTTTCCATCTAGATCCACAGGGTACTGTTCAAGGCAGAAATAGTCATCTGGGCATTGACATTTAGTAACTGGCTGCAATAGTGGCCAGAAGGGAGAAACAGTTGGACTTACTGTGAATCGACTACCAAGTTAAAGCCTAAATTGCATGAACAGTTCTGCATCAGAATATACTGTAATAAGAGAGGTCATTTTACTACTAGAGAAAGATATGGTGAGACAAGGGTTTGTTCAGTAATGAATTCCCTTTCAGAGGAGCCAACTCAAGGCTTTAGAAACGCACATGTTGGATAGACTTCACAATGACTCATTAAGGGAAAGGGCACAATAATTACATTTTCGTGTGATTTACAGTGATGTTGGTTAAATCAGATTGTCACCTTTTGAATAAGTGTCTCCCAGTTAATATTACCTCACACTAAATTGATCTCATGCACATCTTTGATCTGGAGCTCAAATTGAATTTGCTTGAAATGCGAATAGGCCTGATTCAAAAGCTGGGAAAAAATCATGGTCTCAATAAAAGGGATCAGTGAAAGCCATCTTGACTCCATCAAAATCCATACATGTCACATGTATGCTTTTCTTTCCACAGAGTGGGCTCCTTTCAGCTGAGACATGTTGTTAACTCTCACTACTCTCACTGCTAATTTAAAATCCATTTAAGCTGATTGGCTGGTTGACTAAAACGCTGTTGTGATGGCCTCGCAAAAATGGGTGTCTGTGCTTTTTTCCCTACCTTCAGAAAACAGGCAGCCCCAATTTATATTCCATAACTACCACTTCAAGGCCAACCCACCGCGCCCCCATTCCACCCTCGCGCCTACCCGCAGCATCAAAGACAATTACTGTCGACATCACATCAAATTACAACTGTTGGTTTGCTTGTTTGTCTCGTTATTTGACTTGAAAACTGCCATCTCCCACCCAGGGAAGGTCCCCTCCCATCTGCTCTCCTCCCTTTGCCCACCCTTATGTGCCTACGCACACACACACACACACATCCTCTTCCAGCACAGAGAAGAGAAGGGACAGGCAGCCGACAGCCTAATGGACTAATTTGTAATTGCGAATGAGAAAAAGCTGAGTTGTTGGACGTGTTATAATTCGACAGAGAGTGGCAGCTCTGAGCCGGACCGTGACGCTTCAACCACAAATCTCTCGCTCCCTCCTCCTTCCTTTCCCTCTCCTTGAAATGCTTTCTTTCTTCCCCTCCGTTGAGACTAGTCAGAAAGGAAGGTGATGGGAGAGATGCTTTCGGCACATTCAGCTGCTCAAAGCTCCTGGCTCTGTCATATTCCTTTTTTTTACTTTCCACACAACCCCCTCACATCCCTACCTCCTCTCCCTCTCTACCTTCACGTGGATCCCATAGGATAGAATAAGGAAAGTATCTCAGAGCATTCAGATGCGTTTGAAGTGCAGGACAGATGGGGGGCCCGAGGGACTGTAAAAAATGAATCGAGGCTAGTAATAGGAGAGATGTTTTGAATTCTCTCCCCCATAAGTTATTTATCAGGGGCCCTTAGTGGTGGAGGAAGACTTCAGAGTGCTCCCTTAATGTAGCATCTGATGACTAGTAGGGGGGCTGTTCCAGGAAGTACTGCTGTAAAACAGGAGGGGAACATTAGTAGGGAAGTCTCTCAGGGCCCGGGCAAAGCAGATGAACAGCACACAGGGCAGCTCTTTCCCAGCATGCGACACAGGACAGAGAAGAGAGGTGCACAAAAAGATGTCCTGGAGCCCCCCACCAGCCAGTGATATCACACAAGGTACAGAGCAAGACAGTCTGTACTACGATTCCCACCAGGTTAGGCAGACAAGGTCCTTCAAATAGTTGTAGAATAAACAACACAGAGGAGAAGCAAAAAATGAACAGAAGGCAGTGACTGCTGGTTACTTTAGTAGTCATTTACAATGTAATTTTAGCAATTAGCATGTGGCATACTTATTCATTTTATTTATTTATTTTTCACAATTAAGTGCATAATGGTTTTTGTTTTGACTCTCTACTACATCCACAGCATTTCCTATGTTTTATTTCAAATCACCTGCTTTATTATAAAATTGTGACAAAACAGGTTATAGCAGTAAGCCAGTTAAGTGGGCAGATAATTCAAAGAGAAAGCACTGAAATGGGCCCTTGCACAGCAAAGTAATTTTTAATGTAATTTTTCCTAAGACACACAGACATCACCCTTGACCTTGGACAAAGGACTTGAAAAAATTGGATTTTTAATACCACTGCCAGGACCAGTGTTGATAGGATAAAGCTGCTGATAGAAGATGTGTAGTGCTGCGCATTTGACAATTTTCTTGCAATCTTAGCAAATTTTGTTTTGTTTTTCCATAACAATACTCATGTAAGGTTTGAAAACAGATTTTAAAGAAGGTGGTTCTAAAATTATCTATTAAGACTTAGGATAACAGTGAATCAGTTTAAAGTAATGTAAATATATTTTAATAAATCTAGTTATTATGCTAATGCATGCCATGTCTTTGTCTTTTATATGCCCAAAACATAAATGAGCAATTAATGAATACAAGTACTAACATGATTTGTTTACACTTCTTGTATGTGTAATCATTGAACTGCTTCACAGCCATAATATCAGAGATGATCATCAGTAGCTAGCTGATTTCTGGTTTAACAATAATAACAGGTCTTACCACCTTGAAACACTGAACACACTTGGTCACAAATGCCAGTAATGGGCTGAGCCAACCAGGGAAGTCTCAGATCACAGGAGACTAATGGCCTCTGAACTGATCACTGAGGCTAATAAAGACCAGCTAACGACATAGCCGCTTCGTTTGTGCTAATTGCTCTCCCTGGACCTTCGCCGTGGCCCGTGTCTCCCGAGCATCTGTCACCAGGCATATTCCCTGACACAACTCAGACCCTGGCCTCAGCCTCAGCACCGGGCACACCGCCAGAAACAATTGTCCTCTGGTGTCCTTTTACTACAGTGAGGTGTGAAAAGACATTGTCTAGGTATATTGTTTGTTTTACTAGATTTACATCTTGGTGAAACTGGACAAGTCCATGTGTAGATGAAGAGCTCAAACCTGGACAGTCTGAATATAATTCAGTAACAGTATCACACTGTCTATATCTAATCATTATTGAAGTCAACATTAAATTTATTGATAACCTCTGGAGACCATGCATTCTTTCATGAGTTCTGCCCTAGGCATATGCACTCATCTTCAGCACATCAATGCTCTATGTACAGCCAAATTAATATAACAATAAAAACATATGAGAGTTACTAGGCTTAGTGAATATAGTGAGAGTATGGAGTAGTAGTACTAGAAGTATACAAAGAATACCACTGGTAGTGGTTAACAAATAAAAGTATGGCACTATTCATAGAGAGGCCATTGGTGGCATGTTGTGATACAAGAAAAGCAAAACACTTTACACTGTACTGAAATGGTTATATGGCAAGAAATTTTGTTGAATGAAGAATGGAGATTTTCAGAAAAACTAATTTTCTTATGTAACACAAGCACATTAGCCTTATTGGAAAATTTAATGGACTCTGTGGGCCCAAAGTAGAAACTTTGAAAAATTATGGTGAATACTGAAAATATCAACAAGAAGGGTGGTTAAGGGGATATTCCACCCACAACCAGTACTACATTAAACACTCATCCTTTGTAGGTCTGAACAGTGGCTGTGCTCAGCATAGTTATTGTAGGTATATAGATTCTGAAAGTGACACCTTTTGCAAAAAGAAAAAAAAAGATGAAGAAATACTTCTTAACCACTTGTGAGCTCTGGAATCCATTGTAAGCAACTGAATTCAAGCTGAAAGAGAGTTGTTCTCTATCAGTCATCAAAGTACAAACTGTCACACAGACATCTCTCAAGTGTGCGGTGTTTAACACTTAAAGTATACAGTTTGGGCTAAGTGGACAGTATCACTTATGCTAACATGTCACTCGTCTATGTACAATATTTTCCACCCCACACCTTTGTAAATGACATTAATCAACAATTGCAGCTACAATATACAGTATGTGTCTTGATGATGTACATATCCACAAATCAAATTCATATATATTACAGGCATTTTGAGACCAGCTACATTTTAAAATGGAGGTAAAGTAGGTGCACCTATATTTTTTCATTGTGCAGAACTTGTGATGCAGATGCAGCAGTGGCCATTTTGAGGCACTGATGCATGGTGCAGCATCACAATGGGCAGCAATTTGCATATCATTTCATGTTGGGGATATTAGATTAATGGCTTGTGACTGGTGTGATGAATACTAATTTAGCCTTAAATCATGTCGCTGTTCAGACATCAACAGCCTGCCCAACAGGCAGCAAAGCAGCTGAGCAGCCAGACATTTTATAAGGTCGGGTAACTTCTTTAGCCAAGCTCTTCCTGTTCTTCATTCGTTCTGTCCAGTTATGGCACTTGTTGTAAAGGTTAGTTATTCCAGGAACTGTTGGCGTCACTGTTAAAGGTATATGAGGTCACCACAGGGGTTAATGTTGTCCCCTTTTTTCCTAGCAAACAATAAAATCTGCTGATAGAGTCAGGCCAGCAGTAATGGCAAAGCTGGGCCTGATGAAAATCATAAATGTTGTGGTTCACAACCCCTCCCCCCAATGGCCCCAGTTTGACTCCCAGTATGTTGGTCCCTAGTGTAGGCAGCTTTTTAGGCCGCAAGGTGTAATGATGTTAATGTTGTGTGAAAAGGTTACACAGATATGTAGGGGAGCAGAGCATCATACTGTGTTTTAATGTCATCAGAGACTGTTTTGACTCACCTCAACAGGTTGTGCAGTAAAACAACATGGAGGACGTGGATCCAAAATAAAGGAGCCAAAGACCAAAACAATGCTACTGATTGTCCATGAGTTTACTCAGACATGGTAGTCACTGGTCAAATGCATTTAGCCTGGCTTTAGCTTTTTTTATTTATTTATTTACTTGGTTTAAATCAGGTTGGAAACCAAAGTTAACAGAAAATAGCAGAAAGTGATATGGGTACATACATGCCGGAATCCTGATATTCATATTATGGTTTGAGTTTGTGTAGTGTTATAGTTTTTAATTTTAGAACTCTGTTTAATCAGTGAAGGGCATTGAAAAATATATTTCATCAGAGTTTCAAAATTAATGCAAGTTTAACTTTGTTGTTTGTGATGCCACTTTCCAGTATTAACAGAAGAATTGTGTATTTGTGCCATTTGCAACATTGGTACTCAACTATTTCTGGACATTTTAAAGATTCACAAATGGTGTTAGAATTAGAAAATGTAGTGGTCATCCCTCCTGACCACTGATGAATATTCACATTGGCCCATCAAGAAAAAAGCCATTATGAGCTAGTATAAGATGATGCTAGTGAACTATAAACATACTGTTTTGTTCATGTGGTATGGCTCGCAATGGTGCAGTAAAGCTTGACTGTGGATTCAAATATCTAGCAATAATTTCATTTTCTTATTTGGCTACAGTAGCGGTCGTATCCATTTGAATGAATTTCTAAATGTTATGCAAAACCACTTCTTCTGTCACTATGTGGAGATGTGAGAGTGTGTATGTGTCACTTCATACATTCTCCTGAGATTAGATGGCTAGCCAGGAGTACGGAGGGAGGAGATGGGAGGGTGTCCAGAGGGAGCTGTTTGATTGATGTGTTTTGGGGGTAGAGGAAGGTGGGTTGGGGGGGGCTTGATGGGACTCAGTGGCAGGAGGGAGGCAGGGCTCTTAAGTGGGGGAGGAGGGGATGGGCGCTTTAACAAGCCCTAGATTGTTAGTGACAGGCAGATACTTCAACACTTAAAGTAGAAGGTTTGATTTAATCACAGAGCTGTCATTTGTTATTTGTCTGGCTTGCTCCACCGGGGCCACGGCTGATCAACTGCCTGGTCCCAAGAGAGCCCTTTTTCCCCCTGTAATGTCTAAATCCCCTGCACAAATTACAGGTCTGCACCGCCTCCCATCCCATCCCCACCCCTCCACTCCCCTCCCTGGTTCAATCCTGCCACGTTAAGAGACGAAGGCCAGAATGGGGGGGTTCACAAAGAGAGAGAAGCGGGTTCGCTGGATGTGAGCAAGGGAGGGAGACAGGTACTGGGAACAAGAGAGGGAGATGGAATGGCCTGAGGGCCACTAAAGATCATTAATAGGACTGTCAGGGAGGTTGCCAGTTGGTTAGCGTCTTATAAATAAGAAATGTGCTCCTCCCTCCTCGCCCATTCTAGTTCATTAATAATGCCTGCTGTAGCTATTTTGTTGCATCGTACTTTGAAGGAAGAAGCGACAGAATGTTGGAGGCATAATGAAGGAGAATTCAGGGATAGTGGGCCTCACTTCCCCCCTCTTTCTCTGTTAATCCCATAGGACGGCCTTCCAAAGCAATGAGTCCACAATACCACAGCATAGAGTCAATTAATCCCACAACAGATGAGAATGATCAAATGGGATGGAGGGCTTGATGACAAGACAGTAGGGAGGATGAGACAGACATATCCATGAGATCTATATACTCCACTTCCCTGTGACTACTTAGCGTGTTTTTCTTAGCCACTGTTTCTCGCTCAATTTTTGGTGGAGAAATATAAATGACACCAGTTCTAGTCAACCATCACTAGATAGACAGATTGAAAGTGATGGAGCAGTTGGTTGTTAAAGAAAGAGAGAAAGCAGGTTCAGAGGGGTCAGCCTCCAGGTAAAAGCATTGCTTTTTAATTAGGGTGAAAGGATATGATTCTTTTATAAAGACCAAGGGCCTGGGCACTGTTGAGGCTGATAGCAGTCAATGCCGCTCATTAACCCTCCCTCTTGCTCTCTGCTCACGACATGACTCCATCTGAGAAGGCATAGATAAAAGGCTCAGCCAGGCCACAAATGACAGGAGGTTTTCTGGGTTTATGCCCTGTATACTCACTACTACTCACATTTCTTTCACTACTCTCATTCTCTCTTTCCCTCTGTTTATTCCTTTCTTTTTTGGTCACCAACATCTTAAGCCACTGTGCCCCATCTCTCCAAGGTGAGCTACCTTGGGGAGGCAGGGTCTACCGCACAAGTTATGTTAAATTTGGTCGCTTTGATGGTTTCATTATGCTACAGGTCAGACTTTCTCCACAGGCTTTTTCATTTGTTTGTCTGATGCATGCAGTATCTCAGACACCATTCATCTGACTGATAAAACTGGGAAGGATTCATGTCACAACTGCTTTCAGGTATCTTGAATAGTACACTGATTCTCATAAAGATGGCACAACAATAGGTCAAAAGATGGTGACGGATTTGTTACATTTGTATATTTTTCTTTCATCTTTTCTTTCTTGCTTGTTATCTTGTGTTTTGGGTTCTTTTGGGGGGTCCTTGGTGCTTTGTTTTTGTCCCACCCCCCTTCCCCTCATCTCTTCTCTTTCTATGCAAAGAGTTGCTCTTAGCGTTTCTCGTTGTTTCTAGACATCAAACACAGTCCTGAGAATGGCAGGGGAAAGAGAGAGAAAGCACGACAGAGAGAATAGCAGGAGGCCAGCAGTCAGCCAGAGAGCCATGATGTATGATTTTACTCATTCCTCCTTCCTGTTCCTGATTAGGGGCCTTTAAACTGTGATCGATTGGCCCTCAGACCAGCCTCTAATCAAAGGCAGATACTGTATGTGCTGAATGAGAGGGAAACACATGGAGGCATTAGAAGTCTGTGGCCCTGAGGTGCACAGCAAGAGGTTGATTCACTTTGTGCAGGCCAGCTAGGGAGAAGGACGACAGGGGGGGGGTCATAGAGTGATGAAAGACCATGGTACACACTTACATACTGATGGGTAGAAATGTATGTCTGTACTCCCTGTTCAGCTATGGGCACAGACAAGCCTGGCCTCCCTCAGCTCCTCCTTTCAGCTATGTCTCTTGCCCCAGTGGTCATGGACAGGTGGGATTGCTGGCCTCAGCAGTGCATTGCCACTAAACAACAGGAAGGAGGCTGGCGTGAGCGTATTCAGACGTTACTTCTACCCGATAGCCAAACCCAGATGCTCAAACTCCCCATCCTTCAGTTCCCCACATTTTCCTTCACCTCATCCAGTCCCTCTGTATTTTCTCCAACACCTCCCCTCCTCACCATCTCCATCCACTTGAGATGAGTCTTCAAGAGATGAACACACTGCAAACAATTTATGATGCCTTTCTAAGGAAGTCAGATCTGGCCTCCATACCTTAGGGACCTTTTTTCTCCCTCTCTCTCTTTTGCAGGTCTGCCAAAAGAACATTCTGATATGTAATCTCTGGCTGAAGGAATGGCAGAGAGACAGACACATGTGCACAGTGCACATTTGTTTTCCTGCTCTTGACCTGCGATCGACTGTAGAGTTGCAGAGAGAGAGCAAGAGAAAAGCTGCCTTACAACAGATGGTTCTCCTTAAGGAGCTGAGATGAAACTCTTTGTGTTACAAGTGCTCTTTGGTCTTTTTTGAGACTCCAGTCGGTTCAGGCTCCCCTGCTGGGCTTCGTTCCAATGTGCTGAGGCCAAATGAGTGCATAGGCATGCATACACATACACACACACACTTATTATGTGATGAATGGTCTCACCTGTCTTCTGGCTTTGAGTTATTGAACAAACTGAATTCCAGTCAAGGCTAATAAATTGTCCTTGGAATTGTTCTGGAATCAGACTCTAATTATTGGTCTTGTCATTTGACATTTTGGATGGCTGCATTGGGGCTATGAATTTTCCTTAACAATTCAATATAACACAGATTAGAGGAATATGAATGCCCAAAATACATAAAATCATTTGTATCGCTGCAATAATGGAAAACGTTTTCTTCTAATTGTGTGATATAGGGCGAATATGTTCATACTTTTATCATGTGCATCCAGGTTATTCCAAGGTTATGTAAGTAACCTTCTTTGCCCTTTGAAAGATATGTTCTAAGATTTAGAGATGGACTACTGAGTAATGCACCATTGTTATTATGGTGGCTTTAATGAATGATCACTGCATGTCTCACCCAGCAGCTTGTTAAGACTGATATCTGGAGCCTCCAACAGATTGATGTTGAATCTGAATAGGAAATGGAGTGCGTCTAGCAGCCAAGGCCTGTCTCAGAAGAGGGGGTGGTGGGGGGAAAGAGGAGCGATTGCATTCCCGGCAGAGTGATGGCATCACTTCTCAAAGCGCACACGCTCGTGACAAGTAAACTGAAATCATCATTGATGTTATTTATTTTCAAATGCTCCCCGCTTGACAGGCGACATCTTGTTCGGCACGCATCCCTAGGGAGGCCGCGGTGCGCAGCGCTTCTCGGCTCCATCACGCGCAGACAGCCGCTCAGTGCTGACACCAAAGCAGTGGGACTCACTAGAGACTTGCTCTGGAATTTGTCACAATCCTGCACCACACGAAGAAAACACAAATGCACTCAGCTCCTTGTTTACACACATCCAGATCTGTCGCACTGCTTGTCTCCCACCTCAGCATCTGCCACCACACTAGAAAACAAGAGATTGTTTGCCCTCCAAAAAAAAAAAAGAAAGTCCGTTAAAGATTAGATTTTTTTTCTGTGCTAGACAAATATCAACAAAAGTTAAATCTGTGGAAAGGAAGTGAGCTGCAAATGCCAAAGCTCCAACTTCCTGTCTCTGTCTGATATAGACATATGGAATACAATTAAGGAGTAAATTAATGTGTCTGTCAAACCAAAATCCTAAAATGTTTTCCAAAAGCCAAATTGAATCTTTGTAAATTGTTGTTATTGTAAGTTATTTTCCTTAATCAAATATTTATCCAAATATTGACTAATGACCAATGCTAATTGTTCCATTTTACATTAAGCTCTTTTTGTTACCCTATTTTTCCAAAGATAGTTGAAGGTTTTCCATGCCAGTTTTCCACTGTAATCCATCACAGACATCATAGCAGCGGTTCCAACTATACAATTCCATGCTACTAACAACATCGGCTCTTCAACACTGCCTATCTCAGCAGAGTCTGGCTCAGTGTCTATGTATATGTGCACTGCACATTTGTGTGTCTTTGGTAGCTTGGCCCATCCATTCATGTGTACATGGCCTCATTATCAGTCAGTAGCTGTCTGAGCTCAGGGGAGGTGGTACAGATGAAGAAGCGAGCATGGCGGTGGGCAGGTAAACCAGCCATGAGCCAACACCAGAGCACAGATTCCCCCCGGCACAGCTCTGCTAAAGGAGTCCATTTGTCAAATGTGCCTCCACCGAGGGCCGCCGGGGAGTACATTACTGGCTGGGGCCCCTGCAGGGATCGGTCCTCTGACTCCCAGCCACACTCACTCACCAGGCTGGCCGCCCAAGGTGCTTCCTACAGTCAGCAGTGACCAGCCCCCAGCCTGTACCGTTTCGATTGGCTCATTAATAAAACAGCCCCCACCCGAGAGTAGGGGACATGCTCCAACGCTCTGGACATCGCTCTCTCCAGCTAATGGGCCAGCCGGGAGAGGCCTTTGTCTGCACCCGACTCCCTCACATCCCTCAATGTGTCAGACAAGACAATGCAAGGAAGGATGGAGGGCTTTGACGGTGTAAAGCCCAGATCATGTTGTATGTAAGCCTGGGCTGGAGCTCAGTATTCATAGTAGACCTCAATGTGTCTTCAGTCTGGGCAAGTGCCTAAGCTTTGCTCCATCAATCCCACTTAGCCTCACTTGGCCAAACCTCCTCAATTGTGTCTCCTCTCAGAATGATTATGGACTGGCTTGGATGTGTCACCACCATAAAACACTCTATGCATTCTGCAGTGCAGTGACTCCAACCCTCATCCACCAACTTTCATGCATCCTCCTACTTTGTTTAGCCCAGTATGAAGCTAGTTTTTCCCTTTCTCTCCCTCTTCCTGTTTTGCGCGTTGAGCTCAGATAGAAGCTGCTCTGATTCACAACTGGGCTCCTGAGGGAGAAACAAGAGTTTTGTTTGTGTTGTTGTAGGATGTAAATCTAACAAGAGAGGTGGAGATGGAGCACTAAGGCTTATGGATCCCTCAGGGGTCTTACTGAGCCCCTCACTAAATAAATCTGAATCGAAAATACATATGGAGCTGTAAACTGTTCGCATAAAGGAGTGCTTGTTCTCCTCGAGGAGAGCATCAGATTTACTGGCTCCACAGTCTGTCTACTGGATCCCACCCTCAGCACATTAACACAGGGAAGATATGCGAGTGAGACACAGTTAGTGTACATAAAGTTCATTGACTGGAATGTTTTTGTGATGTATCAAACCAGAGCCTGGGAGAAGCTTTGCTTTGACATCCATCTTTGAATCTCTGCATGAGGTGGTGGTCTTCATTTTCTGGAACTCAATAGCTATGTTTCCCCCACAGCTCTAAAATGAAATCTCCAGGGGACCTAAACCTGGGGCTGTTTAGAGAGCGATTTAGTTAACGCTATTACCATAGATATCTACTTCCTGTTTGACGAGGAGAGAGAGAGACAGCAAGTGGAAAGTGCAAAATTGGTGCCATAATATCACTAGACACAACTCACTGGGAGAGGTGGCTCTCCTCAATTATTAGCTTAAGGAAACAGTCTAGAGATTTATGAATATCCCCAGGTGACTTAGAACAGCTCTAGTCACTTCCATATGTGACCCTGAAGCTGAGTGGTTGACAGGGCCCTTCCAGGCCGATTAGGCTCCCAGGCCCTGGTGTAGAGGCCTGTCTTGTTGGCAGCTGGGGGCCAGGGGAGCATGGCCTCTTGAGCTCAATTGGTAAAGATCACAGATGTAGAGGCCCAATGAGGGTAGCCAGTTGCTGGGTCACCACAGCCAGTGAGGCCCTCCTCCTTGACACTGGGTTTACTGTTACCCTCAGTCCCTTGAAGAGGAAATAACAGAGGCGCCAATTAAAGCTTTAAGACATTAAATAAAAACCCTCTGTTGTTGCCTTTAAAACATCCCAGTTAATGCTTGTTTGTCTTTACGATGGAACCCCAGTCAGCTGACATCGCTCTGCTTTCTATTAAAGTGGGATTGAGTGGTTTTGTGTCAAGTTTTTTTTCCTCCCCCTTCTACAGTCTTTCCAGCTCGTGGCTTGATTGCTATATAAACAACCTTTTTATTGCTGAAATACATACTGTTAGAGGGGAGGAAGTCCAGATTTTGTAGACTTTTGAGGTAGTAAACAGCTTACCTCTGTGAACATCTGCAGGCTATAATAAGTAAACTGTCTGCACTGTTTAAGTGATTTTGCCAATCAGAATACATTTGCAAACCAAAAGGCTTCCTTGATAGAGGTCTCATGATGAGCCATGAGACATCCTGATGTTTGAAGGTTTTGTTTAATGAATCAAGCCCTTTCAGGAATCCCAGGAATTTAAAAGCCTTTCACAAATTAAACAGGCTTTAAGGCAGGCAACAGTAAAAAGGTTTAAGTTGGAGGAAAAGGTAGATTCCAGCTGGCCTTCTTAAATACTACCACACTAAGTCCAACCAAAGATTTTGTATTTTAAACTCTACAGTGGTTACATTTTTTTCACAGTGATTTTAATCATCTATTCTTTATTGGACAATTTGTTTTCTTTCTTTCTTCTTTCACATTTTCTGTGTACATTACTTCACTCTAATGCAGCGCAGCATGCATGCACTTAGTTTGGGGATCTCTGTGTTATTGAATTTAGATAACCTGTAAAGTGCAATGTCTAAACTGGACAGAGCAGCATTGCTATGATCTGCCTATGTTTGAGGGAAAGGAAATAATATGCTCAAATAAATTAGAGTCATTTCATGTTTAAACACCAAACACAGTAGTATTCTTTTAGTTTGAAAATGGTGGGCTTTATGCACCCAGTTACTTTTCCATCTATCGAATAAAGCTCTAGCAAGTTATGATCGACACCCCTGCAGCAAGTCTACAGAGACCCATTGGAACAAAGGAACAAAAGACCAATATGAAACTGATGTCAAAGGCTCTCGGCTTCTGTCTCTGGAGCTGTATTGGTGTAATTAGCGAGGAAGGCCCTTGCCCTTGCACCAGTCTTCTATCAACCCCTACTATCCCCACTGGGGTCTGGCATGAGGAGGGCCAGGGCAGCTCTCTTGGGGAATGGAAGGAGTGGTCGTGCAGGGTATGTCCCGAGGGGGCACAGGGTCAGAAGTCATTGCAGGCCTGTGGCCAGATGAACAAGGGAGCTGTGATGCAAAGAGGCTTTTCTGACATCATGACTGAGCGCCCTGAGCCAAAGTGCCTAATCCATATTACATGCACAAAGGCTCTGCAGATTAGCAGACATCTTCATCAAAATGAATTAAAACTTATAAATTTGGGGGGAGGATGGCTGCATGAGGATCGAAAGAGAAAATGGGCTTTTAGCAAGAAGTGCTGAGAAGACATTTCCTTCTAAGACTCTTTATAGGTTAAGATATTCAGGTTTAGAACCTTAACCTCTGATGTGGAAGCCATTAGTTTGGAGGGCAAGGGTCTTCTGGCTAAAAATATGGGATTTAGGGTACTGACACACACAATTATGGGCTAAGATGGAAACCATTTGACTGGTGTTAATGTCTTAACTGATTTGCAGTGACTCTTATTCACACTACCTGAGGTTTGATAACTAGGCTAGCTGTAAAATGTGTTTTTTGTCTTACCATTACTTTACGAACCCAATATTGAGTAACAACATGGTCTTAGGCATGGCCTCAGCTGGACTGTACTTTATCTAATAATGAGATGTGATTGAATAAAGACAATTTTGCGTTGATGTGCTGTAAACGGTTGAAATCTTATTTCAGTCATTTTCTTGGTCTCTTCATCATTAATTTGTCATTAGCTAGATGATATTCCAAAGGACTCCTCATGCTTCCAGTATAAAGGGGGTATTCTTCAGTGTAATGCCAAACAAGAGTACAGCAAGGGTAGTGTATGAAGACTGGCATGGTGAAAGAGGGATTCACAAGCTTGATTTGTTGGTTGACTGAAGTAAAAAATAGTTCATGTGTGTTGTGTCAGACACTCACTGCTTGTAAAATGGCCTAGAGTCTTTGAAGTTTTTACATTGGTTCGATCTTTGGCTCATGGTTTGGCAGTGTTGGAATCCTCAGTTCACCTGACTGCAATTAGCTGACTTGTGGTTTGTTTACCTTGAGTTTTCCAAGTAGACTTGAGTTTTGAACAACTCTGAAGTTTGCCACCAGTTCAGCGAAGAGATCAGTGTAAACAGCTGGCGTCTTAGTCCATAATTAAATTTGAAATCTACTGTTGGAAATTTTATTTTGGATGATAATGTGATATTCCTAACTTAATTTAAACTCATTTACTTGCTGTTGATTTGTATTTTGCAAGGGGGACTTTTTTGACCATTTTCCTATTTGATGGAGGCTTGTTTCCTGCCCTGACTGGAGTTAATATTAGATTACTCAGCTTCTCTTTTTGTTGTCTATGTCACACTCAGAAACTAGGCAGTTTCATGAATTCTATCATGCGAAAGTCATTCAAACAGTATTATTGAGTAACAGTCCACACACCATAATAAGTTGAAAACAACATTTTGTAATCACTTCATAGAACTCGCTAACTTTATCAACCATCCTTGCCTTTGAGCGTCATTATTAGAAACACTCCTCTAGAAGTATGAAAATGGGCCAAGGTCACAGCTATCCAGAGAAAGCTGCAGCATATCCTTTTTTTGAAGAAGGAATAGGCTATACACAGAGAATGAAGAGCACAATGTTCTTGTTCCACATCCTCTATGAGACAAAACTGTGAATCAATAAAACTGCACAGGGCATAGTTAATCTACCCACCACCATCTTAGCCTCTATTTTGAGCATGAGGGAAGCCGGCAGCCATTTTGTTTTCCTGTTTTCCTGAATGGCTCCTGTGAAAAGCAGCCGCCTGCGCATGGAGTTAATTAAGCCATAGTTTTAGAGCCATAATTGATTGAATCATAGAGTCATAATAGAAAATGCGGGGCCCCAGCAGCTGTGTCTTACTGAATTAAAACCAGTGGCATCCTCTGCTGGTGAAAGGATATGTTAATAAGGCCTTGAATGCAATCAGATTTTGTTGTTTTTGTCCTTTTTTAAGCCTGGGTGCTTCTTTTTTTCCCTAACACTTTTCCTCAAGGGGTCTTATTATACACTTCTGTAACACTAGAGAGTTAGTGTGCAACGCAGTGGGAAACCAAAAGACCCTCCCCCAGCTCCCTTAAATCTGTCAAAGCATCTGCCTCATCCACCCTGGCAAATCCTTTGACGTGTGGGGCTAAAGAGCAGGTCTTGTATCATTCATGAATGCTAGTGGATTTCCATATCTGACACTACGCTGACTTACTGCTGGGAGCACTTGTGTCCACATTCAATCCTCCGCCGAGAAACGCGGCAGCATATGGTGACCGTGGAGATGTCACATGTGCACGACTGAGCTCCAGCATGCACATTCATGCACACCATCATGCACATCCATGAACAATTATGCATCCACATTCATTCATTCAGTTTCCTTTTTTAACACAAGAACATTCACAATGTTGCATCCATACAATCAAAATCTGAAACTGAAATTTGTAGGAAATGTACAGGCTACAGGAATTTACACAATATGTAATGTGTGTCTCCTGTGGTTTTCATCATCTCTCTTATTCGTGCTCTTTCTTGCTCCCCACTCTTTTCCCTGACTGACCCTATCTCCGCAGTGCTACAGTACAGGGAGGTAATGATGAGAAATGGAGTTATAATGCCAGTTGTTAAACCCCAGGCCGCACAACAAATGTGCTTCAGAGACCCTGCATTTGTCTCTGAATGGATTAGGTCTTTGCTGTGGTAACCCCATATTTAATCTCACTCCAGTCTCTGCAGGCAACTCTGTGTTTCTCATGGTAACAAATATTCTGTCATTTTCTCCTCCTTATGTCTTTAACTATTGTTGCACCTGAACTACTGCAGAGTCTTTGTTTTCTCTCGATTATCTGTTGTTTTCTAATACAAGAGGAATGGAGAGTAAAATACTTATCTCTGAGAGTGTCTGTTATCTGTGTGACTTGGCCGTGAATGTCAGATGTGCATTAAAAAACAGCTTGTCTGTCTGTGCAAGTTGTTCTTAGCCAGCACCTGGACGCCATCGCTCACCTTGCTCTGCCTTATCACCTTTTAAGAGTCCTCTGTTGGCTCAGACATTATCCATTTTTCCCAACAGCACAGTGTCGACATGTTGCCATGTTTTCAAGAGCTTATTAATACTCCATAATTTGAGGTCGGACAATGGAGCCAATTTTTCTTTCTTTTCATGGGAATTTTGTGTAACTATCATACCGTTTATATGGGTATTAGGAAATTGTATTCACTTACAGCCCCCAGTGTTGCCTTCAGACTTTTAGTATTTTATTTGATAACAACAACCTTTGACCACCTGATCAGGTGGTAATGGTGGTTCCCTCCAAAGCGCCACAGATTAAATGGTTATTATTCTCAGAGAGCAAGGGAAGTCATAGAATGTTAATAAACTGGTGCCAGTCTGTATTAAATTATCAATGTGCATGAAAAATTCATCTCCAAACGTCTTTCATACTTTCTGAGTCGGAGCACAATTCACTTTTATCTTGTTAAAGGAATGGAAATTTTATTACAAGGGAAAATAACACCACTTGTTTTTCATTTTCCGTTTCACATCCCAAGCAGGGGGTTAGACGTGAGATAGCTCTGATTACCATGAGCATTTTCAGTGTTCACGCATAATTTGGTGGGGTTTGGTTGTCCTGTATGTCAGCTCTATAACTCAGGAGCAAGTGGCATGGCTGTCCTCTTAGAATGCAACACTGCAGTGAAGCATATCAGAGGTTGTTATAGCAGGCACCCTGCTAAGTGCCCATAAATTACTTGCTAATCTCACTTCTCCAATTTCCATCTTTTTTTCTTAGTGTAAATTATACCCTGGTGGAGACAAATCAGCAACAAGACCACACAAGGCTGCGCCTTCTGTTTTCACAAGAGCAGCAAAGTGTAGTTTTTGCTTCCGTCAATCTTCCAAACAGCTCAGGAGGAGGGAAAATGAATGCTGTGGGTCCATAAACAATTGTGTATCAAATGCAGGATCTAGTTTGCACATTTTCTTCTGCTAGCACTGTGAAGAAGATAAAGAATGTCAAGGTGACATGTGCATGCTTTTGGAGGGAGAATAAAGACAGCAATGTCCTTGCTGATTCTATCAGTGGGTGCCATTCTTTACCTTATTCACTGAAAGAGGAGGGAGGGGGAGGAAGGCCATAAGAGTGTGGGGGTGTAGGAGAATAAAAGCCAGAGAGAGCATAACATCCCTCCTAGAAACGCCAGTCTAACGCAACACTGTTATCAGCTCCCAACTGCTTTTCCTCCCTCATCGATCTGTGGTGTTGGGCAATGCAAATGGCTGCAGCTAGCCCTGGGTATTCTACCATCAATGGAGAGTAATTATCTTCGGCAACAACCAATATTGGATTGTTAAGCCTCGGGATAAGGTAGCCGGCAGAGCCTTCAAACAGTCACTCACCTCTGTGGGCTTGAAGGCTGATGGATGGATCAGCTGGGACTAGCTGCTAGAGGGGCTCCCGAGGCAAACTAGCAGAGTTACCAGCTCTCATCTCCCTCTGCCCTAGCAGCGCAGCCCTTTGAATCCCAGAGAAAATTCATTTTTAATGTGCCTGGCGGAGGGCGCTTTTTGTTCTACATCGCCTCGATCAATCAGGACGACTTTTCATGTCGAACAGGAACCTCCAGAAACATTTGCCACGAGGGTTTTGATGAGCACAACTTTCAAGACAGTTAAAAATGAGCTGCCTGACAAGCCCTACTCAAGCAATAGATACAGAAATATGACTGCAAAGAGTTGCAGACTGCACATAAGTGAAAATCCATTACCTGTACCGTAGTTCATTTCTACATGTAATCCTATGGAGTGTTTTGTTTCTGTATCTTATTCGATCGCTTGTGCATCTCTAGAGCTCCTCTATTACTGCAAAGTCCTTTACTTTTAGTTGGGTCTCCTGAGAGTCCTTCAAAGTGTCTGACATCCTCTGGCCTCTGTTCTCAGTAGAACTACTTGTATTCTGGAGTACGCCAGTGCTCCAAATGGATGACCTAGAAATGTTGTCCGTATTGAAAGATGGGAGTCATTGAATAAGGTGCTCATTCTCACATCGTTGGTCTATGCTACTCGAGCCCCCATAATGAATAAATCATGGATTCTGCAAGGCACTCTCTAGATAGAAATTACAATGTACAGCTGCAGAAATAAAATGGAATAAAACATGACTGTGTTCCGTTTTTGGTGGTGACAGTCTATGTTGTGTCTCTCCACCATCATTACTAGTAATGGCGAGGATTCAAAGTAGAGATTGCTGGGACTCAAACTTGCAGTGTAGTTTTATAACTCTACTTAGAGTAACTGCCCTGTGCTGCTGTTTAATTGAACAATAAAAACTATAAGTTATTTTATGAAGCAAATTAGCTGAGCATATAAATGTAGTAAACCACTTTTGTGAATTTTGTGAATATTTTATGCTTGTGTGTCCATCCCTACAAAAAATAAACATAAATAGAATATCAATACTTGTAGCGTCATGAAAAGCATACACTAAATCCCTGCTACCTCTAATTCTGAAACCAGCTGCTGAGCTAATTTGTCTGTCAGTGCCTCTAGGCTTTGATGTCATTCACTTTAAAGGAGGGTATTTGCTCTTGATAAAGTCTCAATTTCAAAAACGGAGTGATGAGCTGTTAGCAGCTTCCCAGAAATGTTCGTCTAATAACTTCCTATTAAATTTTCTCTTTGTGGTCGATATTAAAACTTCCTGTCAACATCCAGTCTGGAATGAACATATTTCTGCCTACAATCCTAGCTTCTCTTTTTACATAACAGCTTTTACTGTACACGCACCTATTTTAGGAAGCTGTTGAGGAGGGGCGTATTGTATGCCAGATGCTATTTCCACAAGGCAGATATTTGGACCAAGCCTCTAGATCCACTCAGTCAGCGCAGGCTTACCTGAGATTAACTGTTCTCCTGGCCGAGGCTGGCAGCATTAGCGGGCCCACCGCTGAATGGACGTGAAGCCGAAAGCTGGCTGTTAAAGTGCTGAAGGACAGAAAATACACCCAACCTCTCTCCCAGAGGTGATGTAGTGGTTAGACCCCTACCTTGGGAACTATATGTGGCCTTGCTAGCTTAAGACTGAATCCTACTAAAGTATCTCTCATGTGTCCATCTCAGCTGTCTAAAAAAAATCGAATAATGCGCTTTTTAGTGGGATTGTTGTCAGAAATCACAAATTGCATGAAATCGCCTCTTCAGCATCTTCAAAACTGGGATATCTAAAAGATATATTCTGTGTTTTAGAAGCACAGAGGACAAAACATTATGGTTTTATTGAGTAGTTAGCTTACACATTGGACATATTTGACCAGCAACAGCTGTGCTGAATTATTGTATACTGTATCTAAGAAATCAGAAGCAACTCTGAATTAAACCCCACTGAATCTTAGATGTGTTGGTTAGTGCTTTGTAGTTAACAGGAAGCCATAGTTTCTCTTTTGACTGCTGTTGTTGGAGTGTTCCTTTAGGGGAAATAACTGCATACTGGCCTTACACAACAACAACAGTACGCCAAATCCCAATGTTTGCTCCAGATTTTCTTTATTGGGGTGGAAGAGGTATGGAGGAAAACAGATATAATATGACCCTTAGGAGTGATGATGCCTTTATGGCTTAAACGTCTATTGCTTCCTTCTCTAGCATCTAAGGGGCCAGTTTCCCAGGATGCCCTGCCAGTCCAACATCTGCTTTTCTGTTCCATACATTGTCCTGGAACTTTTCCCAGGTTTAGCGTCGTATATGTTCTCCCTTTTTGGTCACTGGCTTTTTTCAGCCACTTTTGGTAAGCTGTTATTTTCTAGGATAAACAAAATCACAGCCAATTGCTTGATTGACCAAGGTCCAATTTAGTGGCATCTAACTTTTCCCTGTCAAATTCCAAATGTTCCTGCACCTTTTACTCTGACCTGTGTGTGTGAGTTGGTGGGTTGATGTGTTACTGTGTGTCTGTATGTGTAATGCCCCATGTTTTTAAGGGAAGTCTGTAGGCTTGGGGATGACCCTTAATCACAGTCAGCTGGGAAATAATTATAAGTCTTGCATTCCTGACACAAACCCACAGAGTAAGCCATAACTCTTATTGCTGTTGCATGCAAGACGGTGCCTAACCTACAGGCAAAATGTGTAGATGCCCAGTTTGGGGTGGGTATTACAGTGTGTTATTCACCCATCCACAATACTGTATTTATCATTCTTTATTTAAAAAAAAAGGATTTGTTTCACATAACAGAGCTGCCATTCTCTCAGGGGTATCTGTAGAGTATAACACAGCATGGCAGAAAGTAAACACCAATCTTCTACTTGTCTCCAGAAAACTCCACAGGGAGGTGGAGTTGTAAAGGAGCCCCTTACTCTGCCTTGGCATTTTTCAAGCATAAACCTCTTTCAACCTGACTTCAATCATGGCTAAGTTACGCAGGTCATAGGAGTGAACAGGATAACCACAGGGCTAACTTTGTTGGAGACGTCAAAGCCCTATCCTCCTCCTCTTTAGCCTCCGAGAGTTCTCCTCTAAAGTACATTTTAAGAATAACATCTTCACTGTGGAAAAGGAGCAGATGGATAGCCTTGCTTGGTCAGGAATGATGCCAATCCATACTCCCCAGGCTACTGAGAGTTTTAGGGAATCGTTGCAGACTGGAGGGGTCAATGGGGGAATTCTAGATTTTTATTTATTTATTTATTTATTTTTGCTTTACATCTCTGCATGGGTGAAGTGTAGAAACTATATGCTATTACCAGATGGTTATATGCAGTTCAGTGATCATTTTCATTAAATAAAATCTTTTTTTTTTTTTTTAATGAACAAATATAAATTTTCCAAATAGTTTTCCTCTGAATGATCTTGTCCTGATACAATGAGATTGAGACTAGAGATTTAATACTCATCGGCTCAGAATAAGATCAGTCAAAAAGTATTGGTTATATAATTCTGTATTAAATATATGCTATGTTCATAGATATAGTACTGTACCGAAACACGCAATATAAAGCTATGTTTACATGCCTAAGTAGCTCTAATGTATAATCCATATAAAAACAGGATGTATAAAGAATACATTCGTCTCTCAGAAATAAAATCAAACTATTTAACACAAATCCTTGGTCCATTATTGGGAATAGTGTTAACAAATCAGATCAAGCCCTCGTACATTGATTGCTCTGGTCTCGTCCTGTCCTCATTTTCAACAGCTGCTGCCACACACACACTCACACACAGACACACACACCCTGGCTGACGCGCAGAGCAGGCAGTCTCTCTCTCTGTTGCGCACGGAGAGCAGGTCGGAGAGGAGCGGAGCGCACTGCGTTTTTCGGGACTTCTCGTTTTACTAAACGCGCCGGGATCTTGTGGATAACCGTCCAAAGCAATCCCTAATGCACGACCAAGCACCCACGCGGCTCTTGGATATGTATTTCGTCGCGTTTTCTGTTTGAGATCGACAAATACTTTGGG
Source organism: Lates calcarifer (assembly GCF_001640805.2). Taxonomy (NCBI): domain Eukaryota; kingdom Metazoa; phylum Chordata; class Actinopteri; family Centropomidae; genus Lates; species Lates calcarifer. The sequence continues at coordinate 18,238,835 of NC_066845.1, forward strand.
GAATCTATTGTGGACGATCTGTCATCGGCGCTTTCACTATCCGAGTTGGAATCCTATGAGCGGTGCTCTGGCTTGACAAAGATCCACTGTGTTCTCTTAAGGAGCCCAAATAATTGCCTACAGAACTTTAGCGAAGTAAAAGAAACTGAATTTTCATACTATTTCCTGAAGGTCTCGCTTTTTCTTTCGAACGACGGAGGAAAAAAATCCGCTCAGTGAAGATTTATTGTTCCGGCAGGTTATTCTCTGTTGAGAGTTTTCTCATCGCCCAACCGTTGAACTGTCTTTTTTTTTTAAATAACCAGATTGGATTTAATCCCAATACGGCTTGTTTAAATATATTTATGAATGCCTGTTCTTATTTGCCTCAGTCTGGGTGATTTGGATATCCTCCGCGACCGATCTCAGCGCATTTGGACTCGGTAAGGTTTCATGAAATTCCACCGATGCTTTTATTGTTTTAATTGTTTTCCAGGTGAAATATTCGCTAAAGGTGATTTTGAAAAAAAAACATGCACAGTTTTCGTAGAAATGAATGATTGTTATATTTAAATAAGCTGTTCCGTTTTTCTCGTGCAGACCGTCTCCGCCGATGGCAGGCGCATTTTCCTTTTGCAACGAGACGCCTCGCACGTATTGTAAGCAAAGATGTAGCGGTGGCTGGAATAACATTCAAACTTACTCTACCCGTTTTTAATTTCAAAATAGGTTTTACTCACGTCTGCAGGGGTTGCAGTAATTCTGTATGGACTTCATAGCATAATAATTGATAGAAACTAGTGGAAGTTACGTAAAAACTGGCGGGGAAAAGAATAAATAGATATTATAGGAATATGTTAACGTTAGTCTGCACTGAGATTTTTAGTCCTACTGTGTGTGTGTGTGTGGGAGCTTTATTTTCATTTACAGTTGTAGCGTGTTATTTACCACCACATGACTGGTTGTGTAAAAACTCAAATCTTTAGCTGCTTTGTAGGTCGGCGTCTTGTTATTGCAGTATACTGAGAGCTATTATCGCGCACTCTTAAATCCAGCACGCAGGACATTAACACAATACGAGTCTGTCCCGTGTCTGACTTCTACAGCCACGGGAGGAGCTGTTTAATTAGGTTTTCTTCCCCCATCGCGCCCAAGAATCTCAGCCATCAAGGTCAGGTTGTATCACATGTCGCCTGTTAATATTAGTTCAACACTTCGGCCTCTTATGACACAAGTCTGTCACTTTATCACTGCTACCACAAATCAAATTGTATTATTGTTTATTAGTCCATCCCTCTCAGAAGAATTCATCACAAAATCCCCACAATAATCCTATAGGGGCTTAGACGCGCGTCCCAGTTGTGAGTTTATAGTGATTTGCCCTACTTTAAGCTCTCCCTGGGTATTACTATAATATTTCCATAGGGACCCACAAATGTTGTGTTCAGTGGTGACACTATCCTGAGTTAATCTGCGCTATATTTTTTGTCCATGTATCACTTTTAATATTCCTACAGCGTTAAATAGCATGTCTGTGAAAATCATAAATATCCATCACTGTGGCATTTTCTGTCTCTAATGATATCACTATCTCGGCATTTTCCTGTGGCATTTCTATTGAACTTTAGTGTTTAAGGCACACTCATCTGTTGTGCAAATGCAGTTAAAAGTCTGTCCACATTAGAATAGCACAGATTTTGTTATATTATAGAGCATTGTTGATTTTATGTATAGTCTCTGGTTTCATTGACAGAAGTGTTTTTTCAGGGCATATTAGCACAGTGACTCTGGTAATAATAATTTGTTGAATATATTATATTTAAGTTATAGAGTGTAAAAGTTTAAATATTAATTGTCACTGAGACAGATGGCGGTAGCTTTACTCCAGAATTGACTGGGAAATGTAACCAAATCATTTTTTGATTTATTCCTGTTTCTATTTGCTAAATGTCCCAAACCTTTTCTCCTGATAAGGAACACGGTGAAATGTGTCTTTGTATTCATTGTTACACCTGCCAATCACTGTCTTTTACTGTGCTGCAGGCTCCAGATAGGCTATGTTGGAAATGTCATTTTCTTCTCATCAGGGCTGGTGCAAGAGCAGCAGTGTAACTGATGCGGTCAATGATGAAGTCTCCATAAAATATTCTCAGTTCATTATCGCTTGTTATTGCCTGTTAGTTCTGCATGTCTTTGGGTTGTAGAGTGTATGACATTGTAATACCAATCACTCTTCAACCTGATACTTCCACCACCTACATATTAAAATATGTATCTTTCTCCGCTCCCCAGCACCTATCTGTAATCTACTGCAGATGGGGCTCTGGAATTAGCTTGCAAAAACCTCTCTTATTCCTATCTTCAAAAGCCCATTTATCTCTAGCGGAAAGCTGATAAGAGACAGGCCTGCTTGCCAAATGTGATAAGAGGGTGAAAAATCCTCCAGCTATTTGTAATGTAAGAGTTCAGGCAGATCACAGCTGGGGAAGACATGACAAACCCAGCATCATGAGACTAATGCCTTGTGCCCCCTGAAGCCTGGATACAAGATAGAAGAAGAAATGGAGATTTATTCTGGATGTGTGCATGGACTCTTATGTGAAAAATGAGCTAAAGAGACATTCAAGAAAGTAGCCCAAGCATTTTGATGCAACAACTACTTTCTTGGGTTGGATCACTAAGTGTTTAACACCATGTTCTCAGTAGTGACGACAGTTCCTAAAACCTCAGTGTTATAACTTGGTATTGTAAATTAATGCCTCAGCCTGCTAAGTTATTTTGAACATGTTGTCTAGCACTAAATATGCAACAATCTGTGAAATAACATGAGGAAAAAAGGGGGAAAATATGTCAGTTAAATATGTTGTTGATGCATTTAGAGTTAAAGCTGCGCTTAGGGAGGAACATGTTTCTAAAAGTATTGTAAATCCCAACTGGAACCTGTCTAAAATGTGGAGCTAATCCAAATTGGTTTATACTCTGAGATTTAAGCTGCCCTCTGCGAAAAACTGGATTGTGCTATAGAATTGAAAAACAACATACCACTCATTCTGCATGCCAGTTAAGGCCAGCAGTACTCAGACAGTGTTTGCCTATCTTTGGCTGGTGTTCCCTTCTGATTTACTGGACGCAAAGCAGTTTCATCCCCGGTCCTTGACAATAGCTGCTCCACTGATACAGGTTCACCCTCAGTGCATGTTACATCTAGCATTAATTTGTTGGTGCAGAACATTCATATTAAAACAGGAAAGATACATGAACCGTATTTGTTATAACGGGTATGGCCTTTCACAAAATTCACTGTCAGGAAAGCAAGTAGTTCACAGACTTATGGGCCACAGGAGATATGGATTGTTCCGAGGACATGTCATTACTGTATAACAGATGACACATAGCATGTGATGTTATTCATACTTCAAGGACACTCCCCAAGCTCCACCACTTGTGGGTCCACAGTGGGAGATGGAGAATTTATGCTTGTCCCTGTGGCACTTGGATCTACATCTTAATCCTGACAAGGGACTTGCCATAAAACACTCTCTCTACACCAAAAGCAGAGGGAGACTTTACAGAAGAGGAAGCTGCTGTGGAGTGAGGCATTTGGCAGGCTTGTCTTTTAATGCACACTGCAGAGATGTCTCTGTTTTTAACGTTTAAGTTATAAATAACGCAAAGGGCCGCACAAGGCCAGTGGCTGTAAAGGGACAGGGAGGTGTTGGCAAAACAAAATACATTTTTTCTCCCCTTTTTATTGCATGGCAGCTCCTTCAGAGCTGGCTGTGTTATTAACTGCACTGGACAGCGGGGGATTTATGTGCAGGTCCAAATGGAAGTGACCAGTGACCTTTCCTGTGGCGTTAGCCAGCTCTCAAACTGCCAGACACAGGACTGCTTCAACAATGAGCCGCAGCTCTTTGTCCCTCATCTCTTCCTATCTGATGTTATTTCCTAAATGTGGGCATCTGCTCACTGAGAGACCTGGGGCTTGTGTCTCCGCTCATGTTTTTTCTCCTTTTTAAAATTTTTTTTTTTGACTCTCAGCTCAAAATGTCAACTGTGTGCTGCACAAAGCAGCCATCCATGGTCTTTTGAATACCTCCAGGTACTACTGAAGTCATAGGTCAGCCAGTCACTCAGTCAGTGGGTAATGTGTGTTTCATGCTCTTGGCTGAATGCAGTGAGCTGTTTGCAGGGGCTGCTGAGCAACACAATGCCTAAGAGGCAGGGTGGAAGTGGTGCGGGTCACAACACCAGGCCACAGCACCTTTTCATGCATTCCTCTGTGATGTTATTATTGTTGTTTTCGCCGTCCACCCTTACAAAGAAGTCTCTCTTCAGTTCAAACAGCTGCTAAAACCCATACATATTTCAAAAGAGCTCTCCCTTTAATCCCCCCAGTCTGTCCACAATTAGCTGTTGTCAGCAGTGCCTAGTGCAGTTCATGATCTAATAGAAGAAGGGGAGACAAACTAGAGGTCCTTTGATTCTCAGCCACTGAGCATCTCTTCCTCTCAGCCTGCTCATTGGGACCCATCTCAAGGAGAGGTGGAGACACTCGAGTGAATTCCCCCTCTTTTGAAGCTGCCGACCTGGGTCAACCTGTAATTCTGGCAGCTGGCCAGTTATTCGCCTTCCCCTCGTCTCTCTCCCTTTCTGTCTCCCTTCCCGATTTCCAAACAGTGCTTCCCCGAGAGCAGGCCGTGTCTTTTGTTACCTTTATGAGGCGTAATTAAATGTGCACGGCGTGGCACAGTGTTTGAGCAGGAACCCCAGGCGTGCCATTAGCCAGATGTGGCTGCTCAATCCTTAATGATAGAGGAACAGAGGCGGAGGAGACAAGCCCAGGAGTCCTTCATCACGCCATCCCGAGGTGTCGTGTGGGCCTAATTGCCCCATCGTTTTGTGCACCATACGAGCCCCCGTGACACCTAGCTTCATGCATTCATTATGTAGTCTCCCAGTGCTACTTCAGGCTGTGGTGTTCATGTATAACCGGAGGTGGGTGGTACACTGCAGCTAGGCTTTTAGCCAGCAAGTATGATTCATGAGGGGAGGGTTCTTAACACCTTTGTTTTGAACATTGTATGCAAGGAGTGGGGTGATGTACTTTGTAATGCAGTGCATTAACAGTTTACAGTGTCTGACTGGAGAGGGTTTCATTGTCATGTACTGTCATCATGTGAGAGTGTGAGAGGATTAAAAGGCACACTTTCACTTTTATATGCAGCTGCTGTTAAACATCACAAGTTGTACATCATTATTTGTATTCAGTTTCTGTTGGATCACTAAGTGTTTTTGGCATTCAGTAGAGGCTGTTGAGTTCTGTCAGTCTATGCTCTAGTAGTTGAGAATTGATGTACATGTCCTTGGAAGAGGGGCCAACCAGGGGAGTTAAGAAGCCACTTTTCTAGAAAACAACCTACTTGTCTGTCTCTGCCCGGGGGCTTTGGAAGTGCTAAGGGATCAGACTGACAAACGCTGACTGATCGGCTCACATCCACACAGCGTTTCCTTCCAGTCTTGCCTGGGATCTTACTATTGAGAGTTCTCATATTTCCTCCTAAGCCCTTTCACTCGCAGTGTATTAAAGTCCCCCATCACACTCCACCCCCTCCCCATCTTTTAATCCAGCCCGCGTGTTTTTCCCCCTTAGTAAGCAGATTTGAGTCGTGAGCTTTAATTAGATGCGTCCTCTCTGGGATGCGGATGTGTCGGGTGGTCCGTGCACAGCCTGGGGAGCGTTGGGTGGAAATGGGCCTACATACCAAACATACGGCACCCTCGCTGGAAAGCAGGCCCCTTCGTTAGTGAGGAACTGACGAGCTGCCGCTCACATTTGGGTAATTAACACCACCACAGATTGTGGAACAGCTGTGCAATTTAGCACTGTGGCAACACCAGTGAGTCAAGAGAGACTCTGCAAACAGAGGACGGCTATGAAGTAGATTCATAGAGCACCTCACTCAGGCCTCATCCAGGCTCTCTCCAGTGGCCAAACATAACGCATATTCTCAGCTACTTGGCAGAATGGCATGACAAATTATTAAAATGACATTATTGAAGGGAATTTTAGATGATGAATACTTAAGCAAAACAACAGACAACTATGACTTTAATTTGGATGCTCGCAGACTCATGTATGCCATAAAAAACACATTTTTAGAGAGAGAGAAACAGTTCAGATGTTTTTTTGTCAGTCTGCAGTCAGTATATTTCAACACCTCTCATAAAGTCATGGCCATGCTGAACTACTGAGATCCGGCATGGCTGCTTCTAAGTTCTGTATCCATGGACAATTTACAGCAAGGTTTTGGGGCTAGTCATCAGCCTTGTCTACAGCTGTGGAGAATAGATGGACCGTGTGTAAAAAGCCTCTGCACTTTCTCTCCATGTAATTTAAGTCGCTTTTCATCTTTCTTTTCTTGGCAGTGCATGGCTTGCCCCCACAAAACCAAATTATATGTGAGAAGTAATTAAAGCATCCTGGTCTCCTTTTTGTTTCTTTTTGATTATAGTTAATGTGTGCCATTCCATCCTCCACTTCGCCTTGTTTTTTATCCCCGCTGATCCACAACATCTGGTTTTGGGTTTAACCATAGTGAGAGTGTGGGGGGAAAATGCTCATACACATGCAGTTTAAGCTCAAGTATTTCTCTGTCGGCTTCTACCTGATTATTACTGAAAGAACACAAACATCCTGGGATATTTGGCTGTCTAGTTGTGAGCATTTTACAGTGACAATTCGAAGATAGGCATCTTGTCTGTGTGTGGCTGAGCCTAGTTCACCTTTGTGTTTATTAGATAAAGTCAGATTTCTACATGATATAGTTTTTATAGCTAGAGACAAAGTAGCAGTATGGATCTGTATAGTTAAGTGTGAGTATTGTAGGGTTGAGCCTTGTTGCCTCTCCTCTCTCCTCTCCTCTCTCTGGCCTATCAAGTGTCAGTGACAGTGACATGCCCAGGGCTGTCAGCAGGCCATGTCCTGGCCCCATGCTCCGTCAGAGAGTGAATGGAGAGAGCCCAGGGAACTTGTTAAATTTCTGCTAAGCTAGGCTATGCTGCCTTTGACAAGAGACATTTCCTCCCAGTCTCCTCAGGTCCTCTGCCACCATCATCAACCACAACTCAGTGAGTGAACAGGGCAATGGAGACGATGCAATGATAATAATGTGAAAAATGTCTATCTGCAGTAATGCCAGGTGAAGGCAAACGGACAGGCAGCCAGCCAGCCTCTGCAATGTATTCTGGGAGGCTGGGCCAAGCCCCAGCGGGGCTGTCATTTATTTATCTATCTGCAGTGTCTTGAGAGGTGAGGAGAGAAGAGATGGCAGAGGCTTCGCTCTACCAGAGGGGGCTGGCCGGCTCTTGAGGGATAGGAAATATAATTGGGTTGCTCTCACTCTCGGCTATGGCACCAATCAGACATTTCTCCCTCCCTCACCCACACACGTTGCTTGCAGACATAGCTGAGGAGATGAGGCAGTGCTGGCCTTTCAGGCCCTGAGCAGGGACAACCCCAAACAAGACTTGTCACTTGTGCTTACAGTGGCATTTATTTGATCGGAGGAGGTTTTTCTTCCTTCCCTCCCCCCAGCTTTTTCCTCTGCATTCTGCTACTGCCTTTCTCTTTGGCCTGAGCTGTAACGCTGGAAACCTGAATGCAGCTTGGCTGGGGCTCCCCATGACTACTGCTGTGCAAGGCAAATGACTTTGCTGTGAGGGACAGGCCACCTGTTAGTGACCGGGTGGGGCCTGAGCTGACAGAACAAGTGTAACTGTCAGAGAAGCAGGTTGAAGTCTCTCCAAGCATGGGAAGAGGGAGACAGAAGAACTGATTCCACTGGCCCATCACCACCACACTGTCCCACACATATCCCCTGCATTCTCCTACTGTGACCCATTACTCTGGAAACATTGCTATGCTAGCACAAACTACTGAAACTAGAATTTTTGTGGATAGTCTAGTCAGGTTAACTACAGGGTTCCAAACCTTCCTGTTTCTTGTGAGCATGTGGCATATAGTCATGTCCATGTGTGTATGTGTTTCTGTGATGGGAAGCAGGGGGTGTCACGGTGGTCGAAGGTAGAGAAGGTAGAGCACTGAAGCTTGTGAGCACATCTGTTTCAGCTACTCTAATTGCATGTAGAAGTATTGATCTGTGGTGGGTGCAAGGGCACTGTACCAGAAGTTTTTGCCTCCCTGCAGTGGCATCCCGCTAAGGTCCTGTCAGTCATGGATGTGATGCCCTCTCAGTAGTCAGAGAGATGTTACAAGGGTTGCAGCAAAACATATTTGGATTTCCAATTACATATCACTGGGTGGCATGGGGTGGGATGCCACACAGGTTCACAAGGTCAGCTGGGCAGCTCCTGCTGCGATGTACCAGAGCATGTTTAAAAACATTAACAGCAGAAATAGTAAATGGGGCTGGTACAATACATCAGGATCCCTCACTGACTGTGCTCCAACCAGTTTGTTGGGGAATAACAAGAACAGCATGAATAAGGCATAATTTTAGCTAACCCCATACACCCTTCATCATCCTACTGTGCCTAGCCTCACAGCTTTTAACACTTATTTAAGCCCTCTTCTCCCTTTTTAAATCCTTAGTTGTACTGAGGATGCATGATGGGTCATCTGGTTTTTGCTGGCAATAATGTTCACCTTTTTCATTTGGGACTCTGTTTACATTGGCCTCCACAGTCCAACCACATACATCTTTACCACTGACAGACATGAAATGCAAACACACTTTTTTCCTTTGCTGAATGAATAGCATGCAGTATAAAGGCCCTGGAGCCTCAACTAACTAATCCAAGGACTCTCAAATGTGAGAAAAGGCTGCTTGAGCACACAGGCTTCTGCTTTGACTTCATCTGTTTGCATATCTCTTATTCAAATACAGACAGGAGCCACCTGAGCCAGGCTGAGTGTTTCTGGATGTGCGGATGTTGAAATGAAGTTCAAGGAAATAGAGGTTGCCATGGAATTACCTTAGAAAAACAATCAAGATTTTAAACGAGACAGCAAATTCAACCAGTTATCAGCCAATGGCATGGACAATCAGTGGCTATAAAGTAGACGTCCTTTTGAAAATGCAGACAACTCAACATTTAAGAGGTAGTTTAAGAGTGTAATTGTCAGGTTTGTTTTATTGACAGGAAACTGGCTTGTTATGGCGATCTGGTGCTGTGGTAATGAGTTGTTTAACCTTGCCTCTTCCCATACACAGCAAAAAAATCAATCCAATGCATTATGTACACACACTCCAATAATGTCACTGAAGCCAACATACTGGAGGTGAAAATGATTGGCCTCTGCATGTGACTTGGCGTCCTTTTTGCTCATTCAGTCCACACATATGCAGAGACTCCCAAGGAAAACAAAGCTTTTAACAAGTGCTAAGATATTCATTGTTGCCATCGTGAACAAGCCCAGAAAAGGGTATTAGTGCTCCAGGGAACATTCCTTGTCTGTTGTTTTTTCTTTCCACCTGAATAATTTAAGGAGTTGCATGTAAGACAAAGTTGCATTCACTTGCTTCATTATATTTTAATCCAGAGCAAATGATGCTCTGCATCAACTTGGCATGGCCAACAACTTTTAATAGTACTCTCTGCTGTGATTGCTCATAAATCTGCTCTAGCAATGCAAGCACATCTAATATATCCTCCTCACCCTGCCCTTCTCTTCTGTCCAGGGATTTGTGTTCAGATGGATGCCAGATCAAATTCCTCCACAGGTGCTATGTTATTATCGGAGATAACAGCCGGTGGGTTTACACAGAGTTCACCAGGGCTCATAAAAGAAGCAAAGCTTACAAAATAGTCAATTACAACACATTTAGATGGTACTAAACACTGGAAATGTAGGTCACTGTGAGTGCTCAATAACAATCTGAACTCATGCTAAAGTTAAAAAGCTGACCTCCAGTCAATTATTGACAGACTGTCATCACTCTGTTCTCTGTATAAGTCAATGCAATTCATAACTATTTCCATACAGCTATAGTAAGCAATGATCATTGTAACTGAAAACCACTAGTAACATGGCTGTTGTCAAGGTCAGGTCATAATATGATTTGCTAGAATGATGTTACACAGTAAGTGTGAAGTCTAAAGCCATAAGCTCTCTCACAAGGTCTCGGCAGTTGTCGTGTTGGCGTTAAACTAGCTTGTGCTGGACTCCCTTGAGGTACACAGTTAGCTCAGCACCCCCTCCATAACCTCCTCCCTTACAGAGGAAAGCTCCTGGCATGTCCCACCGATATGTCATCATGGTTATTTATATACTCCCACCCACCCCACATAAAGTCACACATCTGGACTGTCACTGACAGAAGAGCTCAAGCGCTATGCCATGTCACGAAAGAGCTGTAAGGGGGGCGGAGAGTTCATAGCACAGTTAAGGCTTACACTTTCCCATAATAAATAGTCATGACATGCCCGAGTAAAAACCCTGTCACATATTCATGCAGAGGAACAAAGGTGTCAATGAACAGACAACATCAAAGTCTAAAAGATACATTGCTGTGACGAAGCAGTGGGTGTACTGTGGGCTGCAAGGGTCCATGTTCTATATTAAATTACTTCTCTAACCTCAGAACACAACACACTCAACCCACTAACACGTTATATACTGCAAGTAGCAAATACTTGAAAAAAACATGCTCATTTCTCTGTGTTTGGTAATGAAATTAAAGTCTGTCAGTTGTAAACAGTACCTTATACTGGAAATAACAACCACCCCACCACCCCCCTCTTTATAAGGGCAGCTGAGCAGTGAAGGTATTTCTAAAGGTGACTGTCCAGGCGTTGGGTGTCCTATCCAACCCTGCAGTGAGGCCCTGGGGAAAAGCTTAGGTTACAACTGCCAGAAACTTGAGGCCTGATGTCTGCATCAAAAGTAAATTCCACTTAACTTGCCACATCCCTTTCCAACATGATCTGGGGTGTTTGGAAGTCTGAGACTCCTTTATATAGTGCATACCATGTTTGTTTGTGCTAGCAGGGTGGATCATGTGCCTTAAAGTGGCAAGGGCATGGTGGTGTGGAGACCAGTGGGACATTTGGCAACAAGTATCAGTCTTCCGTGTCCCATTTCCAGTTTTCCACTCCTCCACTTGCAACCCCCTGTCCTCCCCAAATCCCCTCTCATTCCTCTGCAGGACAAGTGGCTGTATTGACCCTGAGAGCCTGGCTGACTTTCATGGTTGCAGCTGACATATGAGCAGGATGCGCAGATGAATTCCTAAATTCCCTTTGCCTCATTGCAGCTCCTGTTGTCGTTTAGGAGAAATGCTGTAACTCAACCAGCATCAACAGCTTCACACCGCCTACCACACTAATAAACTGTAAGCTCAGCAGAGAGCCAAGCTGAAAGGTCAGAGGTCATGGGCATCCAGTGTGTGCACAGTGAAGGGTTTAGGAAGCTGTGGGATGCAGGATGACTGGTGTGGAGGCTGGTGTGTGGAGCCTGGATCCTGGATCCCCCCTAGTTTTCCTAACCCAGAGTCAGCCTTAAACTCCCACTGGTATTAGAACAATATTTATTTGTGTTAGAGGGGAGGTGATTCATATTACTCAAAATCACTGGCATAGTACGGGTGAGATCTGCCTTTTGCTGCGCATTTTTTCCTCTCATTAGAGGTGTCCGTGCCCAGAGGAAAAAACCAATGCCTACCACACATTTCCATGTAGTGCCAGCTCTGCCTTTTCTTCTCTTTGTGTGCTGTCTTTCACTGCAGAAGAAATTCACAGTGTGTGGGTTGAGGCAAGGGAAAGGGTCACAGCTTTTTTATCGCTGCATTATTTAAGATCCTGCCGAGTTTGTTTTTTTCCCCTCTTAGCAAATTCATCCAAGTCAAAAGCGCAATACAATCTTAAGAGAGAGGAAAAAAGGAAGACTGTAACTTGTGTAGCCCGAGGTGGGCTATGACTCACCTAGACATTGTTCAGATGGAGTGAAAAAAAAAAAACAAGTTCAATAGGAGTTTCTATTGAGCGGTGCTTAAAGCCACCTTTCTCTTAACAAGCTGCAGTGAGAGGTGGTTTGCCTACCAAGCTTGCCTGCAGCTCTCCGCAGGGCGATTATGTCATGGCGGGCCAGTCAGAATGATGTGTATCTATCTGTTAGAAGGCAGCACTACTGCAGCAAAGGCTCTGACTAGGAATATTATTATTATCTCCTCCAGGATCCTCTCCACAGCAACAACGGTGCCGCATTGTGAGAGCTCTGGAGAAAGCTGTTTTTGAAATAATCCGCCTGTCTGTTATCCTGCCTCTCAGACAATAACATCCAGAAAGGCTTTTTTACTTTCCACCACCCACACTGACAATGGGGTAAAGGCTTTACAACAAAAGGATGATGTGGATATGGGGACAGTGAGTTTCTGTGACCCGTCCTATCATACCTCCTCATAGTGGCCCCGAGGGAGCCAGGATTTGGTTGTGGCTGTTGACCAGCCAATCAGGGAGCAGTGAGCCGTGTCTTAAAGGGCTATCTGCTATCTCGGCTGCCGAGAAGCCTGGAGAGCCAGGAGAAGCCACTGGTGCTCTGATCTATATCAGGGCCACAGAGTAATGACGAACAGCCTCCTGATTCCACCGGGAGATTACCTGCGGTTCTTATCGCTGCTGGCACACATTTTGACATTAAAAAGGAAGGAGGCCACACCCTTTCCCTAGTCAGTCGTGCAGTGCTGTGCCAAGCAGAGCTACTGCTATCTCCTGCTTTTGTTTTCCTGTCTCCCATTGCCTTTATCTCTCTGTCTTTCTCCCTCTCTCTCTCCATTTCCATGGTCTTAAGCAGGACTTAATCAAAGTGCAATGGCTGCACCACACTGACCCTTATCTCACCCTAAATGAGATACTACTAACCTTTCCAGGTGCACCCCCCACCCCACCATCCCCCAATTCCCCTAAGCCTGACAATGGAGGAGAGCCACGCATGCTTTTAAACCACTAAGCTCAGATCTGGTGTTGCATTAATTGAGTTAAATGGATTGCGATGGTCGAGATGATTTGTCTGTCGGCTTTTATTGCTGCAATTTAGACTGTGCCTCATTGCATTATGCCACTTAATGAGAGCCCTTCGCAGCCGTTTTGTCTCTGCTGGTATTAACATGCACAGGTTCACTTCACAGGAGAAAGTGGGAATTTGTTCGTCCTAATTCCCTGCGATTTTTAGTGGATAATCAACTGTCATTGACATTTTATAAATGGGATTTCTTTACTTTTTTGTTCCATACCTGTTTCTCATGTCCTTTTTGTTAGTCTGTAATCTGTGGGGTTGAGATTGTGATTTGTGACCTCCTCCATCCTTATAGCCCCCCACCACCCCACCTCCATCCTTCATCCCGGGGCCTTTGCAGGGAGTTTGAGCAGGTCTGGATCCTCTCCGGTGAAATATGCCTTGTCCTTTTTCCTTCATTTCTCCTTATCTGGTTAGTGCTGGCTGTGGGCCCGCTGCGGCGTTGATTTGTGACCCTCTCTGTCTGCAGCGGCGAGAGGCTTTAATGCAATGCGTGCCTCTGCCCTTCTCCCTACTGATGAAACAGGCCCCTGCATTCCCCTGATAGACTGCTAATTTGTATACTAAACTGACAGGCAGCCATGATAAGGGCTAGCAACTGCTGCACAGCCAGGGGAGGGAGGGGAGAGAGGAGCAGTGGTGTGGGGTGCGGTAAGCGAGACGAAGGGTAATATTTTACACAAAGCTCAAGCCCCCCTGCTCCTCTCTCAGCATTCATTTCCCTGCGTCTGTTGCTAGGGGGAGAGAGAGCAGGAGTTGTCAGCCCTGGCCCACTGTCATACACACACATACATTATTCGTGGCTATGAAAATGGTACTCAGGACTAAGCATAAAGAGGTTTGTGTGTATTTTGTGTGTGTGCAAGGAGAGACCACTCCATTCTACATGGTCACTATGGAATTCATTATCATCTTAATGATGCTCCAGTTGAGGCAAGTATCTGTTGGTTGACAGTTGCGTGGGAGGTTTCTTCTCTCTTTTTCGTTCATGCTGTATATCCCATCATGCTCACTAGGGGGTTTGCAGTCTTGCTGGCCCACACCTGTTCTGACAAGCAGGCAGTGGCAGCGGTGGTGGTAGCGGTGGGTGGGAATTGGAGGTATAAGGTAGATGGTGGCTGCTCCCTACCTTGGGAATGCGCAGCACTGCTGCGGCTTATAATAAACGACCGCTCGGGAGGTCATTAAGTTTCTGGAACGGTGCGAGGACAAAATGCAGGGGAGATAATTAATTTGGTGTCTCCCGTTGCAGCCTGGGAGCTGTAGGCCCATTGTGAATGGTTAATGCGGCATTTATTGCTAAAGTAGCATTAGCAGACGTCTGGGGTGAAAGGGTGACAGTAGTTGAGGGCCCTGAGTAGGTGCTGATAAAAGTGTTTATCAAAGTTACTCCCACATGAACAGAGAAAATCAGGCCCCTGCTAGGGTTTGACTGATAGGTGTTTTTACCATATCAGTACTGATAAGCTTCTTTATGTCAGTGTTCGAGATCATTGTGCAACCTGAGAGCCATTTTGTAACAGAAAACACTCAATAAAGTCAGATCAGAACATCACATTGAAATAATTTATTTCCTTAAAACAAACATTGAAACATAGGTCAGTTTGGCTGTAGTTATCTATTAAAGTAAACCACATCACCTTCATCTGATTAGGGATTTTGGAACCCAAAACCTGAAAAATTGGAAGAAAGGGCAGTGAAGGAGGCAGTTGACAGTGATGAAACACCAAGGGATGAAGCAGTGTGTGTGTGTGTGTGTGTGTGTGCATGCCCCCTTGCCTGCTTCCCTTCTTCTCTTTCTCACTCTCTTTTTTTTTTTCTCTTAGCTCTTTCTTTCCTGCTACCTGACAAGTCTTTCAGTGCTGCATCATGTCACATTACTACAGCACCAAATAATCATATATTCTTATAGAGAACCATCAATTGTCATTTATGGTACCGTTCGCTTACACAACGTTATTTAAGCCACTTATTTAGATGTCAAGGAAGCATGCACAGTAATGTGCTGTGTTTGTTTCCTATTCTCTATTAGCGGTGATTACGCAGTAGGACAACATACTCCTAGCTACACCTGCAGTGAGAGTTATTAAGTTCATTTTCCTCTGCCTGTATGTATCGTTTTGCAACTGATGATCTTTTGTATTGTCCGTTAAACTGGTTTTGAAATTAAACTGTCAGTCATTTTACAAGTCTTTCATTTTCAACTGAAGCAAATGTCATTTTGAAAACTTGCCGTCTCGCATTTGGTTTGTGGTATGTAAGTGTTAAAATTAGCCGCCTTACCGCTTGTCCTGCAACAGTCTGTCAAGAACATACAGTAGCATGTGCCAAATGACTCAGAGCTAAATTGTAATTATAGTCTTTGCAGAAATGAGCCCACAATAAAGCCTACTAACAGGTTTCTTTGTTTCCACACTACAGCTGTTGTGATAGCACAGCCAGCCTGCGTAAAAACTATATTTCTGCCAGGGAGGGGAATGGCTTTACCTTCATTGCTTGCATGGGAGGAGACTGTATTAGGAATTTGGTTTTAGTTAGTCTGGTTGGAGATCATTTATTCAACTCCAAGGAATGCAGGACATGCAATGGGTGCTCTGAAATCAAAGGTAGATGGATGGCCCTGGGATCATTTGATATAAAGCAGGGGGTTTGGTGGGTGGGGGATTTGTAGGGAAAGAAATTGGTCTCTCAGCAGTCTTTACTAAATCAGGTTAACTGAATCTGGGTAATTGCTGACTTTCCTGTCTCATTGAAATCACAGCCTTAACTGATCAATGCCTTTCATAAATTCATGCCTGAAGGTCATTCAGTTGATTATGCCGCCCTCCCTTGCTGCCTGCATCGCCTCGCTCAGTCGGCCCATTGTGCAAAAATTAAGCGTGGAAGCTTTTTAACACTAAAAAAATGCAATTAAGCTTGTCTCAGATTTTCTAAATTAATTAGCTTGCTGTGTTGTTAAGTAAAAGCGATGTGGACATGGAAAATTTGCTTCTTTGCTGTGACAGCAAATGCATTTCGCCTCACAGTAAATGTCTTACTTATTGCTAGCAAGGGTTTCTGCCTCTCTGGTCTCCTTTGCGGCTCTGCTATTATCTAGAGATTTACGCAGCCAATAAGTCATTGGTGTTCAGGGAAGTTGGGGACTTTTTAAAACAAACAGCAGTGTAATTTGTAATTTGGCATTCCCTAAATCTGGGAATTATGGTTCCGCATGTGGCTCTTTAGGGAGTTAGCACTCAAATGGTGGGTTTACTGGCTCAGCTCCCTCCCTGGCCGCCTTCTTTGTCTTTCTCCCCCTCGTTCCTTTTACGACTGCCGAGGAAACTTGAGGATTTCACAGCTGCTGTGAGCTGGGCCCCGGCTGGGCCCTATGACCTCCTTCTTGCTTTTTTCCCCCTCCCTCAGTCTCACTCCCTTTTTTCTCCCTCTCTCCAGCAGTCTCTTTCCTCAGGGAGCTCTTGTGTGGCTCAGAGGAAGCTGAATCATAAAGCATGGCTAATGAATAGAATAGGGAAGGAAAGCTGAGGCCTGCTGACGGCCCTCCAGAGAGGAGGCCAGGCTCCTGAAGCCCCAGGCTCAAATAGCAGACGGCCCCCACAAAGGTCAGGCTTCCTGCGGCCCGCTCCAAGGGCTTTTGGCTCCCAGGCAATGTGGCTTGAATTTCCCCCGTTATTTTTTTTAAATGGTTAAATTTCCCTGTTTCCTTTGGAAAACCTGGCCTTTGCTCCTCTTTTTTTCTTTGTCTGTCTCTTTCTCTCTATATATATTTCCCCTCTGTCTCGTCTTTCCTTGACTGTTTTTAATGGCACTCAGGGTTGCCTCAACAAAGAGAGTGTGAAGAATTTGTTATACATGACCTCTGCACACCACAACCGCAGGCAGCTCGAGACTGCCAGCAGCACAGCCCCATGAAAAAATGTCAACTTGACCAGCAAAACCCAGAAAGTTCTACAAAAACAACAGCTAGCCAAATCAGGGCTCTGCTTTGACATGCCTTTTTAAGAAGTGCTTTTGTAAGCCGGCCTTGTAATTGTGGATTATGCGACTGACTCATGCAGACTTGGCAGGTGCAAAACACAGCATTAAAACCTAAATATTGGTTGTTGATGTTACTTGGAATACGTTTGGAATATAAAACAGCTCACTGCACTTTCAAAATGGCCAGACAAGGAATAAGGAGATCTAGGTCGACACATGGTAAACTCAGCATTTTCTGTTCTCTTTCTCAGGAACATGTTATGTCTGCCTTGCTCTCTGGATAACCACTCTGGTCATAACAATTGTTTTAACTGTTATAGTGAGTTATGGCATGACCTACCCTGTCTTTTTTGCTTTTGTGACCCCATGCCACACTATGCGAGTCCCTGAGCCAGCTCCCGTGTCCATTTGACAAGCTTCATTTCATTCTGAGCCCATATTTTTCTTCCAGGGCCTCCGGGGCTGTGATTCAAGGCTGAGGTTGTGCTGCTGCAGTGCTGGGGCTTGGTACTGGAGCGTTTAATGTCGTCCAAAGCTAACAAAGAGCCTGTGTTGTAGCTTGGCGCCCTGGTTCTGGGAGACTGAAAGAGGGCAATGCACAACACTCTGTCTTCCCTCTATAGTTTTTCACCTCGTCTACTGTAAGAGGAAACA
The DNA here is from genome assembly GCF_001640805.2 of Lates calcarifer. Taxonomy (NCBI): domain Eukaryota; kingdom Metazoa; phylum Chordata; class Actinopteri; family Centropomidae; genus Lates; species Lates calcarifer. The sequence continues at coordinate 18,256,482 of NC_066845.1, forward strand.
GGAAACATCTCTATTCAGAGTGTTGGCACTTCTTAGAATGTTCCTCTTATTGAGATAAAACTAAAGAGGTGTTACTTTAAACACACTAGACGACCAGTCCTTCTATAAATAAAGTAGTTTATCAGTCTTATAACTAACATGGCTGCAAGCAGAAGCTAAAGGTCAGTGTTAAAACTGCAGTTAAGAATCTAATGATATCAAGCATACAACAAATATATCATTAGGAAGTGACTCGTTAATGCTTCACCATTAATGTTGTTCCTAACATTGTCGTTTGCAGTCTTACTTTAGAGTTTGGTGTAGGCTAATATATAACTGATATATAATGATCAACATTGTTATTCGTGACTCAACTCAACCTACCTGTATTTTATATGGCTGCAGAGAATGAGGCAGATTGTTGAGAGGTTGTTTTCCCTGGGCACTGTTATGATTAGAGCTGAAACAAGACATCAAGCACAGACAGACAAACACTGTGGAGAACTGTAACACAGTGGCAGTGAAGGAGAAATTGGGAGGTCTTGGAAAGAAGAGGACGTCCTCAAAACACTTGTGAAGAACTAACTGGGATGCCAAGGACAGCCATCTGTGTTTACAAAATCATTTGCTTTCTCTCTCTGTCTCTGTCTCTCTTGCACTCACTCTGATTCACTGTTCATTCTTTACATATGCTCCCTTTGTGCCGCATAAAATACAAGCATGGCAGTTAAGGACACTCAGGCCCTTTGGGTGGAACATATGTTCAGCTCTTGCAGCTTTTAACAAGTCTGCAGAACCCAGATGAGAGAAACTAAAGCAAAGGGAAATCGTGGCTTTAAACAAAGCCCCTATATGGGCTGATATTACAGGCTGAGGACGGTCATTGTTAATATTATCTTCCAAGCACACAGAGTTTTTCTACGGTATTTTGCACAATGCCAGGTTTTGTGTGGATTTACTACTTCTTGGTCATAATGTTTAAAAATTTCCTTTCTGGCGAGTGAATGTGTATTTTTGTAAAAATGTATGATGTGTTTTGATTTAGGTGGTGCTTGCCAGAATCTACATCCATCTAAAGGACAGGGGAAAATACCTTGCAGTGTTTAGTCTAGTCTAGTTTCTATCACTTCAGACTCAGATGCCTTTCTCCCTCAAGTATTTGACTCAGCCTCCATTTGACTGTAGTCCACCAGGTTTCCACTCACTGTCAGCCACATCAACCAAATCAGTAACTGTTTTTGACTCAATAAATGCTCATGTTCTTGACAGATCATCTGTTTTATTTCCAGTACAGGCTGATATTGACTTTGATAAACGAATCTGTGAATAAGGATATTGCTTTTAGAGTAGAACCAGATTCTATTCATGAGATATGTTATTCCATTCAAAAATATGATTTCTGAACAGCAGCGTGTATGCAGGCACCTTTGTGCTCTAACGCTGCATAGCCACCTCACTGACTTCCTCTGACAGCATTTCTTTTGAGGGTTTTCAGGTGGCACAACAGTGCCACCTAATGTTACCTCACCGGGAAAAAGCCAGACAGGGACCATCAGGTACAGAGGAAGCTCTTCTTGTTGGCTGATTGGAAGCTGTTGATTGACTGTGTAATTGTGTGTATGGGAGCTGGACCTAACCTCCAAGCACTTGTGGTCGCGTTTGTGACTGAATAAGCCTTTTACAAGGCAGACAAATTATGTGTCAGTGCTTGTATTAGTTTTGATGAATAATCTTAAATTGTATGAGTCAGTTTCTTTAAACAGGATTATCCGAAGTTTGCCACTGATTCAGCTCATCAGACAAATCCACTAAAGACCTGCCTTCTTGTTTTTCCAGGTGTCTGATGTAGGATCAGAGAAGCTCTTTTCCCCTACCACACCCAAAGGTAAGCGCCAGCTCTATTTTCTCCATTCCGCCTGCAGTCTTCCCTCTTCCCCCTCATTCATACACAGAACAACAACTGGGTTTTGTGTATTAGTCCAGATCTGTCCCGCTCTAATCCTGTAGCTCCCATTCAGATTTAAATGTCAGCAGACATAAACAAGGTCTGGTGACTACATATGCATACATTTTTGCCTGGGTGCCGAGTGGCGTTTCTTGGACGACCCCGCCAAAGGCTTAGCCCTCCTACATATTGGTTCATTAGAGGGGATTTAGAGCCTCCCTGCCACATGCTCCCACAAATGGGAACTTCCCCTCAGGCAATACAAGCTCACTGACAGCAGGCCTGGAACATAATGGATGCCAAAGGAAAGAGAGAGAAAGAGCTTTGTCAGCCTCCCAGACAACACAAACTCTGTGTGTGTGCATTCACATATGCACATATGTGGATTATAAAGCCTTTGCGTTTGTATTATGTTCATGCATGATTTCATGTTATTTTGTGCATTTGTGTGTCCCTGTGTGTCCGACCACATACATGTGTTGGTGTATTTGGCACACGTGGGCAGAGAAATTGGGCTGCACCTGTATATTCACTGAATGCAATATGCTTGCCAGGTCAGAGCAGGGAGAAAGGTGTCAAGTTGTGGGTGCAGGGAGGCAGGGAAGGGAGGAGAGGTGCGATCAGCCTACTAGTGACAGACAGTAGCATGCAGACCACATTCCCCCAGGGCAAGAACCAGGAAGGAGGGCTATTAACACAAGCAGGGCGAGAGGGAGGTGGAAGTGTAGAACAGTGTAAAATATGGCCATATGTGAATGTTTTTGGGTTGGGGGTGTCTGCAGAACAGACTGGACAAACAGACCAGCATGCCTTAATTGGACTATTAATAATGTCATCACAATAGACACCATCATGTTGACAGAATCTGGTTTGTCACATACACATATTTTACTATTTCACTGTAATACACATTAGTGAGACAATCATTGTCTTGTGGTTGTTAAATAGGTCTGTTTTGGTTTGGTTTGGTTTGGTTTGGTTGTGATTATGCACCACCACTCCTCTGAATTCCAATTTAAGAGACCTGTAGCATCAGTGTAAATCTACCTCCTGCCTTTTTTTAGAGGTTTTATTCACCTCCACATCAGAACATCCACTGTGAGAGCCAGAATCTCTCAACAACATATGAAAGTGTTGCATGGTCTGGTGCAGTATCTCTGACTGCTGAGTGGAAAAGCATAGCTGACAACGAGGAGAGAAACCAGGCCTGCCGGCCGTATGATGTAGATGACCTGTGACCAGCGTCGGCCTCATGAAACCAGCGTTCACAATGACAATGACTTCCAGACTTGCATGGTTTAGAAAACAACTAGACCGCGTCCGACTCCATTTATTCTCTGCCAAGCTGCTGGTCTACTGCTGTTGTCAGCTGTCAGGGTGTTGACTTATTTTCCCTGCATGCCCGCACAGAACATGGCTGCATATAAACATACTCTGCCGTGGAGAACTGATAGTACAGGCACATACACAGCCGCTGTCTCTTACACACATCCAGTCAAACACCCCTTCCATGTCAGCTGGTGAACGAAGGCCTCTGTGGAACTTGCTAATGTGTACACAGGGCTGAGGATTAGGAGCCTGGAATTACATCCAGACAATCCAATCAGTGTCTCTTGTGATTATCACACAGATCAACCAGATCCTGTTTGGGTAATGTAGAAAAAGGGTACCAGATTAAAACTGGGGGTTAGAAGGGGTGAAGCAGCAAAGAAATCATCAGTTTGATGAAGTGATTTGGTGACGTTGAGGAAGAAGTTATCACGCTACAATTGCAGAGATGCCACAGGCTAGCTCTCATCTCCCATTCCGATGTTGTTGTTTTGAGTTCTAATGGATTCTAGGACAGTGTTTGTTTTTGGCCCAGACTGGTTTTTCTCTGTGTGTATAATGTGTGTGTGTAATGCAGAGCAGCCCACAGGCTGTTTTCCTCTGGTTTAGAATGCAGCGTATGTGTCCCATTACCGGTCTCGCTCACGGTCCTGTGGGACCAATGAAAAGCCCGCTTTCCTCTGATCACCAGGCCTGTCGGAGCTGTTGGCTGGGAGACACAGACAGATGCACACACACACACACACTTCAACACACATACATTATGGCACACATAAATATATAATGCTGTGATGATGTTTGGCTCGTACAATTGTCCAGATAGTGAGTGTTGTTTCTTTTCCTTTGACCTCTTCCTTTCTTTTCAGCATGGTGCTCTGAACTTTTTTTTGGTGAGCAGTTACGGGTACAAACAGTTGAGGTTAAGTCCAAATTGCACACAGGCCCACAGTCTGTCATGTTAATGAAACGGTTCAGGGTTAATAGAGGAGAAGAAAGACCAACATTGTAATCAGCAAAGGCAGAGCGCTGTAATTATGCACACAGAACATGGTTTTGGGCAAAACCCAGACACCCTTGCCTTTTTTCTCTCATATTTTCTTTTCATCATCTCTACATGGCTAGTCTGGTGACAACCTGTTATAGATGCAGCAGCACTACTGATAGCACAAGCTAATAGTATCTGTAATAACACAGCGCACACTGTGCAGCTCTCTTTGGATGTTGTTACCCAAGACCTAGCACAACTTCTGCTGAATGTCTGTCTGTGTTGGTGTTTACGAGGTAGGAAGGTACAGCAAAGGGCAAGCATTATCTAACAGTTATTGGTTTTTGTTTATTTCCTGTCTTAAACCTCCTGCAAATTATTGATTTTCTGGAGGATGGCATGTTTAAGTAAAAGCGCTGTGAAGACTTGTGCTCCACTCAGGGTTACTCTTATTGAATTGCAGGTCAGAGTTTACCGTTGTCACTTGCTTGAAGGCGAATGTGAAGCTAAATGTAGCTGCTGAGCACGCACAGGGCACCTCCACAGAGCACAGATAAACACTTCACTGGTAGGCCTTCTTATGACATTTCACAATGCTGCACCTATGGAAGTGGTGGGGAGGTATCACCCGTCTGTCAGCGGCTAGAGATATTTTAGAAGAACACTTTGGAATCTACAGTGAGTATGTTGAATGTTGTATCTGTGGGTTTTAGAGCAATAGATATAGTCTAGGCATAGTCTTTATATATATAGTCTGCCCCCTTGTACTCTCTGAGGTCCTGTTGTTCTAGCTAGGTGCTACCTGCTGTGGGGTGAGGGTAAACCCGTACGGTGTGCCAAGCAACAAACCTGGGGCATCTTAGGATAGCAGGAGAAAGATTGGTAGAAAACCCATTTCTGAAGTGGATTTGTGCCCTTGTAATCCTGATTAATTTTGACCCGTTGTGCTCATTTTAAACAGAGCATTACAGTAAGCGTGAACACAGCAAGCTCCGGGGCGAAACCAGGAGCTTAGCGGCTTTGGGAGGCTTAGCTGCAGATGGCATTTTAAGCCGGACTTAATAAATTGTTTCCATTAAACTTACCGGCCCACACATACTGGATTAGACCAGTGGAACAAAGGAAGGAGAGAGCGTGCAGACGAAGAAGAGAAAAAAAATACACTCACACTCACTCACACACACACACACACACACACACACACACACACACACAGCTGCCATCGTACACATCTACAGTAACTCCACTAACATCTCTCTGAGGCCACATGAAAGGTGAAGACAGGGTTACTTGTGGTGTTCAGGGAGATAGAGGCTTTTGGACATGAATGCAAAATCCACTCACTTTAGATCTCTTGCTCGTCAGGGATGTCAGACCAATTTGCTTAATTGACATAGAAGTAAACAAACAAAAAAGATGCATAAACCATTTAGCTTGGCAGTGGATTTAGGGCTTATCCTCTAACTGTTTATATATAAACACATTACCAATGCTGTAGCTTAAGGATTTAGGATCTGGCCATACCCTTGCTTTTTTTCCAATTGAGCCTTTTTACTCATATATCCATCTCTGCTGTTGTGGGAAATCAATTCCTTATGGTTGAACCCTGCCTCTCCTCTCTCCTATCCCGCCTCCACTGTACCTCCTTCCCCCATCGGCTCATGGCTCGCTCCCTAAGCTCTCATTATGTGCTACAAAGTCCAGGGTCCCCGTGTCGAATCACTAATCAACCACCCTGTCTGCAGGCCTGCTCTCTCAATAGGTGCTGAGTGGCCTTTGTTCCGCCACTGCTGTTTGCTGCATGTCAATAAAAGAGCTATGGCCTCCTCCTCCTCCTCTTCCGTTACCTGGGGCAGCCATAGCTACAGGCCTGCTCCTGCAGTGCAAGCTTACAGGAAAATGAAAACACAGTCTCACCTGCTGGATTTTGAATGCCAGAAATGGGAGGAAGGATGGTGATTGGATAGGGAGCGGCAAGGTCAGGGGCAGGGGGGATTGAGGGCAGCTCAGGCATAGTGAAATAGATGAGAGAGCATGTTTGTATTCGGCCAAGCAGCTCTCTTCTGGCTAGGTCAGTGTAATGTATCACTAACCTCGGCGGCTGGCCTGACTGTTTGCAGCCTCTCACCCATTAAATAATGAATGGAGGTTGACCCCCTGACCAACTAATCAGCTTTTCACCAACGCTGAATCAGGATAGAGTGGAGGTAGATGGAGAGTGTGGCTGGCTGGCTGGCTGGTACGCGGGCTATACAATTTGAGGGCAGACATGTTGCTGGGAAAACACAGGGGCTGCAGAGGCTTCACACAGCCAGGTTAGCTTGTGCTGGAATTGAAAGTAGCCATCACTGCTGCGGAATCTAAGCCTGGTGAATCTCACCTCCAGTACCTACTGTAATTTGTTTGACAAAGTCCAGGCAGCTTGCAGCTTTTTGTCAAGAAGACCAATGTTCCTGTATTGACATAGCACTTATGGTCAAGTTCTGGTATTTTGAGGTTTGGGCACTCTAGGTGACAGTCACACTGTGTGCAGTGGGAGCTGATGGTTGGTAGTTTTGGATGCATAAAAGAAACCATCCGTCTGGCTTCCAACACCACCTCACTTGTTACTGAGCTTGAACAACAGCTCATCTGTTTTCCTGATTTAATGGTACAAACTCTTTACAGAATACAGAAGCCAGGAGGGTTAGCTACCACTCTTAGTTCAGAGAGAGAAAATACTTATGAGGAATTGGAGAAAACCAAAGAGGATGGCTTGTTTCTTTATTAATCTTCGGGTTATTACTGTTCACAGACATGGGACAGCTTATGAGCTGGGTGATTTGTTTTTGGAGAAAGGGGCTGATATTAATGTTCCCTTTATTGATAGTGCTAATGCTGTTTGTGCAGCCATCCCTGTCGGAGAGATGAAAATAAATAGGGGGAGCTCGGTGGAGATAAGACATGTGTTTAATTATTAATTGAGCCATTACTGACAGAGATTGCCTTTTTTGATTTAAAGCAGGAAGGCCTGCTTCAGGGACAGAAAAAGCAATTACAGAATTCCCAGCTTGCACCGCTGCTGCCCATCGTTTCACTATACGCTGCAAGAGAGGAGTGAAAGGAGACAAAACACTCACACACACACATACACTCACACACATCCTGTTACACTGCGGTGTTCCATAAATTATTTTAATTCTTCTTCAATATTTATAGCGTTTTAAATTACGATTACAGCGTCATGTACTATTTATGTAGAGTGGCAGGCAGTCAAAGGGACCAAACCACATTACCCACAACCCCTCAATGGCCTGGCACCTTAAAAAGCTGACAGGAGGGAATTGTTTGGTTTTGTATGATTCAGGAAGTGAATTCAGACTGCACCAGTTCTTACAAGCTGCCTGTTTTGAAAAACTGAAGTGCTGATTTTCTATGCACAGCAATTAACTGGCTTGTAAAGTCATTGCTGATATGTCATGCTATCCCCATGTGCACTCTGTAGCCCCTTCAGAGCACTATTATGTCCATTAGAAAAGTGTCTTCTCAGTGCAGAGAGCCCAGTGTGCATTAAATATTAACTGTTTAGAGTATTGGGTCATTGCTGGTCGAGCTTTAATCTTGAAATAGAAACTGTGTTAGATAGTCATTGTATTTCTCCCTCATGTCTCTGTTAGCCATTACACGTCAGATTGCTTGACACCTGTCAGTCAGTCCTATCAGTTCCTGTCATCTGTGTCAGCAAGCCTGTGGGTGGTGATCAGCTATTGTGACAGAAAATGGGAGTCACATTGAAGTCTGTGTGATTAGGGTCCATTGTGTGGCCCTGTGTTCATTGACTGAATATGGATTCAGCTTTAGCTCTGGAGAGGGAGCAATTACAAAATCACTAAGGGCCATGAGGGAGTTTTAGGATAAGTTGTCATTGACCATTATTTTGGCAGCTGAACCTTCACCATACATCCTCAGTTTATAATGGCAGGAGTGTGTCATCCCTGGGCTGTGTTTCTCATCTTACTGTCATGAACAAGTTGGCATATACAGAGGGCTTCAGAGTGTATCAAATAAAGTCAAAGTGAATATATTGAATCACTTCAATGCTGAGCAGTCTGTGGTTCCTCAAAGCCATCTCCTGTATACAACAGAAACCAGTGCTCCCCCGAGGCCTCTCAGTGCTGTCTCTCAGTTCAGGTTAAATGATAAAATACCAGCTTACTGCTATCCTGCCCTTTCCACACTCATGATACCCCTCACCTATACACCTCAGCTTCCACACCAACAGTAGCATAGCACACTGTACTAGAAAAAAGCATATGTGAATTTTTTGCTGCGGCTGTGGCTCAGAGGTGACACTTACACCTCAGCTGGGATTGCATCAGTTGCAAGCACATAGCGGAGAGAGGGGATTCTCAATGTTGAAACCAGGAAATTGAAACAGAAAGTTCAGATATTATTTGATATGATGAATTTCCTGGTTAAGCTGCAAAACATTGCAAAGAAAAGATAATTCAATAAATTGGAAGCAAAAAAGTGACAGCAAAGCTGCATGCTAAACCCAACCCCTCAGCAGTCTTATTGTGGTCTAGTTCACTAAATCCTTTACTATAAACCAGTGTTTTAGGAATGTGTAGGAAGATATTTCTTTACCAGTGAGTGAGGAAATCAGAGGCTCCCTGACAAAGGGAAGACTTTTTGGCAGATTAGCTGCAGCCCCTGCAGTTAGTTGACCAACTTGTGAAACACAAGTTGACTCTAATCTCAACAAGCACCACTGGTGAAAATGAATGTATGCTTTGTTTTTTTGTTTTTTTCCTGTTCTGTTTGTTTTTTGGGAGGATAAAGCAAAGAATTTAACGACTCTAGAGAGCAGTAGCTCTCATCACATCTTCTGTCTAATCTTAATCCTCCTCCTCCTCCAATGAAGGCACAGCCAGCTGCAGTGTGGAAAGCATTTTCATTGTTTACTTGAGAGAATACATGACCAGCGTCTTATCACTGCTGTCAGGCCTGAAATGTAAAGCGTGTTGCCTGTGATCACTTACAGGTTTTCTTGTTTTTAATCCTTTATTCCCAACTCCAGTCATTCTGCCAGCCAGAGTGGGTTTTTCCCCCACCCTGCTTTTGTTTGAAGATCCCAGTTCCCCACTATGTGCGTTTTAAGCTCATCTGTGTTGAGCGGTTCAGAGCCAATGTTGTTTGCAGATGAGGCTGTAACGCTCATTGACAAAGCCAGATGGTAGGCGATTGTGGCCAAACACGACGCTTGGATAATGTACAATCTCTGGCAAGGGGACAGTCGTCAGCCTAGATGGATATTACAAACATGCTTGTAATGGATTGGACATTTTGGGAAGCAGTTCACACAGGCTTATAAAGATGGGAAAACCATCGCCAGGAAAGGAGCGGATGTAAAATGCCTCAGATTCCATGACGGACAAGGACATCCATGCATCAGAAGAACGTGCCAGAGAGTATTCTGGGGAGAAAAGAGATGAACCCAGGAAACAAGATCCCAGATCAAACAGAAATATCAGCCTGCCATATAAAGTACTTTCCAAGTATTTCGAGATGGGTGGTCCTCCTCTAGTGTTTGTTCAGTATTTCTAAGCCCCATACCTTTCCAGTGGTAGCATATTAGCATCTATGTTTCTATCAGTGGCTTATCAGAGACACTCTGTCTAGAAGCGTTACCACAGGCTTGGACCAGTACAGTATGTTTGACAGAGAGCTGGGTTAGGAGCGGTTTGCCTAGCTATTAGCCTTGAACTCAACACATGGTGAAAGCAGTAACCCGACACGCACTGCTGAGAAAGGGCTTGTGTTTTCTCCTGTATTTCATTGGGCGTGAGCGCCATTAATCGTCCCTGTGTTTGTTAAGAGACAGGCGGTAATTCGCAGAGACACAGGGGCCTGCATTTTGGCAGTTTCGGGGTGGTTTAGGGAAAAAAAAGAACATGCACAGTGTGGTCTCCTCCAATATTCAAGCGGTCATCTGTTTGGCTGTTGTTTTTGGCTACCGGTGAATTCCCTGCTCTGGGCCCTGGTGGTGGGGCCCCTAATGGCCTCTGACTGACTGTAATACCCCATTCAGCAGAGCATGGGCTCCAACCTCCCTGGCTGTTGGGTTAGTGCTGCTGTGTTGAGGGGTGAGCAGCAGGACTGGGATTTCACTGGTGTTTGCTTTGGGAAGCAGCGAGAGAGACTGCTCCAAAGCCACACGACACATGGAGAAGTGTGTACAGAGCTCCAGCAGCAGCATTGACCGGGGTTACACTGATATGTGGTCTTACTGATATTTACTTTATGTCAAGATTTTTTTTTTACACCTGTGTACAATACAATTCCATCAATTACATATAAATTGTAGCACTCTTCAGTACTTTAGTCTTTGTTTTTAAAAAGCCCATAACCTAAATTGAGGTATTTGGATTATAATGCACTTGCTGAATGCAATTAGTATTGATGTTCCAAAGTATGTCTAAGCATTTTTTTGTGAAATATTTAAATACTTGGACTTTACTGGCACAAAAATGTGACATACCCAAATACTAGCCAATACCAGACTTGTAAAATTAGTCATCTTCAGATTCAATCCAAAATGATCAGCCCTGATATCGACCATCAAAAGACCACATCTGTTGTAGCCTAACAAATGACAAATTACATCAAAATCATGGCTCCCTGTGTTTTTGGAAAAGATCAATATACAGCTATCTCTAACACTAATGATACAGGTATTGACTCATCAACTGTTAAGTGCGGGGCAAGTGCTGAAGTGCCCTGGGTTCCTTATCAGCTGCGGCACACTGTATTAGTGTGCTGGGCTGGCGTAGCACTGACCTAATCCTGGTAGCAGGTGCCACTGGAGCCGAGGTAGAGTGGACATGTTTTTCAGGGAGGATGAGCCATCTGGGTCTTGATACTCTATGGTGCTTAAAACACGCTCTCAAGTGTGACACTCCCAGCACTTACCTTTTAGCTGCACACAATAATCTAAGCGCTGGCTGCTAAAGGGAGAGAGGAGGCTTTCAGGAGAATTTACAGGGTTTGATGTGGTGTGGAGCCTCAGCTTCGACACGGATTCATGAAACAGCCAGACACACTTGGCGGTTTGATTTTGATTCCTCTAACTCTTTCAGTGTTGTTTTTGTCATCTGCAGTCTGAAATATGTCGAGCAGAAAGAAAAGTGTGTTTGTTTTGTTTTGTTTCTGTTTTTTGCTTTTGTGCCAGCCTGCCTTGCTTGACACTTTTCTTGGGCCTTGTGTTGTTGTTTTTTTTTTGTTTTTTTTCCTTGGTTAGTGTGTTTCATCTCACAAGCGATTTGGCTCGTTTCGGAGTCCAATTTCGCTCCTGTTTCACCGTGCAACCCCCTCTCCTCGCAGACATACTCACATTCACACATTTCCCCAAACTGACACACCGCCTTCACACTCCAAACAAATCAATTCTTCACTTGCCACACTCAGGACGCCACAGCAAAATGCAGCAGCTCATAGCAGCCCTGAAAACGTGCAGGCTGTTTTTATAATCCTTGTCCACTTAGGAGACCAGACCCAGATTCTCCTACATCTGTGTGTATGGCTAGGGCTTAGAAGAGATGGGAGCAGACAGTGGTGGGTTTGGGGTAGCAGCAGCCCCCCACAGGTCAGGATCCAGGGCTTGTTTCCATTAGTTTACCTGACACAACTCCCTGCCCTCTGCTCTCTCCTCTCTCCTCTGCCTTATTAACTAACCTGTCTCCCCCTCTTTCTCCCCCTGTCTGGGTCACTTTATCCCTCTTTCTCTGTCATGCTCTCTCTCTCTAATCAAGAATGATGAATGGGGTCCACGGAAGGACATTGAATGTTTGGGAACCTGATACACCCTCCAATTGTCACTCTTTTTCTGCAGTGGGTGAGAACATGGTGGTTGGGAGAGGGAGGGGATTGATTTTTGAGGCTTTGTGTGTGTTTGTCTAACTAAGCTCTGCATGTCTGCTATTTCAAACATCTCCACCTTGGTCCTCCAAGTGTGTCATCAGCCTTGACATGTAATTCAACGACACCCCAAAAAGAGAAAACTCTGTATAGTGCAAGTCTACTTTCAGATATCACAAGCTCCGACTGCTGCAGAAAAAGGGCTTGTAGCTCATAAGAACGCAGCTCTTTTGGCATGTAGCCATTAGAAGGGAAAAGTGGCAGCTCTAGTCTAGTCTTCAACAGCTGCTGGGTCTCCATCTGTAAGCCTAATTACCCAGCAGCACCCCAGGAGCAGCTTAGCAGCATGATCCTCCTATAGAAGAGGCATTGATTACATCAGTGGGTCTATACTGGACAGTGTGTTTCCCTGGAGGCCTACAGATATGTGAAACGTAATCCTAAACATTTTAATGCACACTGGGGTGCTATCTTTAGACAAATAGTCCAGTAAGATCTTACCCTATCGCATGGACTCTCCCTGGGAGGGAAACTTCACATCTATTCTAGATCATGTAGAGACACTCCAGGGTGTATAAAACAGTAAATAACAAATTCAAATGAAACACAATTTTAAGTGGTCATGCTGTATGATAAACATACATTTATAGTGACTGCTGATAAAATGATAAATTGATGAATGTAGTTATTGCATTGATTAAAAATGTAACTGATATTGATATTGATCATGATACTGATATTGATCAAGCAATCAATTAAGTCACAGATGCCATACAACTGCTGGTTTTAGCTTCTTAAATGTGAGAATTTACTGTTTTATATCCTTGTAAATCAAACATCTTTGGATTTTGGACAGCGGTGCAGAGAAATGATTTCAATTGAAATTGCAGTTTGAAGGATGTCATCTGGTGCTCAATGAAAGTAATTTTTAGTGACTGAATCATCCACATTAAACAAAACATATTTTTGACTGGAGTTTGATTGGTTACAGTTACTGTGATTACAAATTGATTGGTAACATTGATTGTTTATTATTTGTTCCTCCCTATGCAGTGAAATTCCTCTGGCATGCTGTAATGTTCAATGCAATGACAGACTCTTGAATGACAAGAGAAGTGGTCCTGAGCTTTGATCAACATTGTGAAGATCAGAATCCCTGGCCTGTAATAACAGAATGCTTCAACATGTAAACATGACAAGAAGAAGAAATGTGGTGGTTGATTGATATCTACCTCTCTGGCAGTTGTTGATAAAGAGATATTTAGTTTTTAGCCTTTGTCACCTTTGAAAAGCTAGCTGCCTTAGCATTCTTGTCTATCAGAGGGTATTATATCACATTAAGAAAATGGCAGCTGTATTCGTATGAAGCAGGTGAGCAGCTCAAGCAACATCTTAGTCTAAACCACAGCTTGTGATACTCATGCTGACAAAAGCCCTGTATCTGCAAAACATTTAAGGAAATATGATACGTCGGCAAAGATGTTTGTCCTACCCCTTTCATGGCACTAAATTGCAACGGCTGCATATGTCAAAACAGTGAATGAGGTATGGTGAACGGTTAGGAGCTGTCAGCTTCCAATTGTTGCTTTGCTTTCAGAGTGGGGAGTGAAAATGGAGATGGAGGAGGAGGAAAAGAAAAACATGCAGGCTCTTTCAGCCCACTGTCATGCCACTTAGGATTTGTTGAAGGATTTTCACCCAGCCATTTCCCTTCCATTGAGAAGTAATCAGTACGGCACTGAAAGATAATATTATATCCACTTAGAGGCATGTGGGCTTCATGCATGTTCATACATGAAATGAGGCTGGAAAGCAGTGCCTCTGTTTACATTGCTGAGCACTCACCCCCTCTATTTCTGCTTGGACTTGAAGCTTCCTGGCAAAAGCTCCCTGTCTTTGTGTCTTCTTATATCTCATTCTTTCTCACTCTCTCTCTCTCTTCCCTACCTCCATTGTTTCCATTCTCTCTGGATTGTCAGCCAGCTGGTGGGCTAAAAGAGGATGGTTTCCTGTGGGGCACCAAAGTGATACTGTTCAGGCGTTATGCGAGCTTAAGTAAAGCTGACACGCTGCTCAAGAACTACAGCCCACACTGAGCTCCACAGCAGCCCGTGGAGAGACTCTGAAAAGGTCTTAAAGGTATGGGAGACACAGGGAGGCTGCTACTGTCCACTCACTGCTGTGCTGTGATGTGGGAAGCAGGAGTTAAGTCCTTTATTAGAAGTGGCAGCCGTTGTCTCCAGTCACCTCGATAATTGCAGCAACACGACCACTGCCGTAATCAATTGAGACAGCTGCCACTGCGGCGTTCAAGTCCATAAGGCGGGAGTGTCATGCTAATTAATGAAATGATAAGGCTAGTGCTCACAGCATTGCACAAATAACTCCTGAAGGCTCCCCTTCTTTTCAGCACAAAATTCATCCTTAAAGTTCAAATGGCCCCTCCCTCTCCCTGCCTGTTGGCTGTCTGTCCACAGTGGCTTCAGGGTAAGATGGGTCGCCAGGGTCAGTGACAGTGAAAGGGGTCAAATTCCAGGCTGGCAGGGTGGGCCGTGTCAGAGGAACCATTAGACTTGAGCTTTTCTGTTGAAAGTTCCAAGACGTTCACCCTTTATTTAGGACAGCCCAGTGGCACTGACCTTAGACGACCCGGCTGTGTTCATAAGAAGCTGAGACTGATGGCTGTCCCAGAGCGCATGAGCTCTGCTAGAAACAGCTCTGCAGGGGGATGGGCCCTGATGGAGATTCAGGGAAGGGGAGTGTGAGTGTGGAGGCGTCTTGTTTCTCTGCAGCACATTATAGCCAGGGGTTAATGAAGGTTTAACATCGCTTTTGGAGCGCCACTGGAGCGTATATGAAGTAAAAGGATTTGGACAGTCAACAGACCTCTGTCATTCTCTCTCTCTTTCCTTTCTGATTTGAATACTGTATGTGCACCCCACCACTTGCCTCCCATACACAACATTGGGATATGTGCCATGAGAGGTGAACAGCATATGTGTCCTGCACCATATGGCTGGAGTTTGAATTGGGATCCGATATGCACAGGAAAAACTGATTCATCCCACAGCTTGAGCTGCCAGCTCTCTGAAATGAACATTAGGTTCTCAATTTATGCCTGGGCTTTGACTGTAAACGTGTTACAGCTTAACACCCATCCCCATTCTGCTGCCATCCACTCCTTTTGTCAGCTGCAGCGAAGAGACAGAGAGAAATAATTGAAACGTGCCAGCTGTCCCCACTCTTTAGCTATCTTGGCCAGCTTTCTCCTCGTCCACTCCCCCATTAACATCTCTGAGTGATTTGCAAAAACGTCGCCTTGGCTCCCCTCGTTACCAGCTTGGAGATGCTCGAGGCAGATTAAATAGTGTGAGGGAAAGCAAGCCATTGCAAATTTCTCCTATGATTTTATTATTAGTACAATGATTCCACACTGCTCAGTCCTTCTGTTCCTCTCATACAAAATCATTTTGTTGAAATCACCCCGCCTTTTTTTTTTTTTTATGACTGAATACCTCGCGGCAATGAAGTGTTGATTGGCAAGACTGCGGTTTCCTGCCTTCTGCTAGTATCTGTTATAACCATCTTCCACAGTCACTCACTCGTGAGCTAAGCCTTGGCACTGTGCAGATTGCTTGTCTAGAGAGGTACAAAAACCAAATCATTGTGAGCTCAACCGTCAAGAGCAGCAGAATATTCTGTCAACCAGAGCCAGCAGGAGACGGATCAAGGCAGCGTGCATTCTCACATACCTTCTGCATCCTCCAACGTCTTTCAGCAGATATGCCACTTTATTTAAATATCTGTCTGTTCATGTCCTTATTTTATCAGTGCCCTGGCTGTTTATGCTTTGGCAAAGGCATGAAGGGAGTGAACCACAGTGTTTGCCTAGTAAATGAGAACACCCAGTGGCCTTAAGCTTCTCTTAGCCCCCGACCCCCCGTTGTTGCCAGGAGAATTTGCATGTCCTCGTATCTAATCTGAAAAGGAGTTTTGCATACAGGTTCTATTTCCCTGGCAGTTGTATATACTGGCATTGGTGTCAGCATTGAGCAGGTAATTTATGTAACACACTTTTTTGCATGCATTCGTTTGCAGTGGGTTTTAGTTGGAGGCCAAATGAGAATATTCTCTAGGTCTCTCGTCTCATTCATGAGGTTACAGGGTCCATTTGCAGGTAGCCAGGTGTGTATTTAAAATAAAGCGGTAAAAAAAAAAAGCTTTGAAGTGAACGTGTTTTGAAGGCTACAGTTTTGCAACTCAAAGCATTTGAAAGCTAAAGTGTGCTGGGCTGTCCTATGGGGCTTTTGCAGTTGTTCTTGACACAGCATTTGTCAACAGACTATGCTGGAGAGGGACATCCTGGTCACAACAAGGAGCCATTTTATCCCTTATTGAGGTCTCCTGGATGATGACAATTAGCCCATCCCAGTCCAGCTTAGGGCCCAGCCATTCCAGACTGGTCCAAGCCATTCCAAGCAGGGCCATCTGGCTGCATAAAGGCCACATAGGAGGAGATCTGTGCCAGCTCTCCAGATGTTCCACAGGGACAAACAGGGTCACAAGTGAAGGATATCGGAGGCAGGAACAGCTGTGTAGCGACACGGTGTTCACCCCAGATTCCCTGCTGGACACATCAGTCATCACCAGCGAATCCCAGTGGCCTGTTGTCCGTCTGCTACCTTAGTCCCTGTGTCCCTCCTCTCTCCACCCCTACAACACCCAACCCCATATCACTGAAAACCCAGGCACGTGCATGCAGGGCAAGAACCAATTCCCCTGAGTAAGCAGGGCCACAGGAACAACTATAAAAAGATCAATACTGGGATGAGATGTCATCTGGTGAACAGACCTGCCAACACCCCCCAAGGGAATGTCTCTGTCCCCCCGGTGCACTAACCCAGCTAACGGGAGAGGTGGGAGGGGGGGTGCTGCCCCTCACCACCGGGCTGCCCTCCAACCTGCCTGACTCACTCCCACCATCTGCTCAGGTTTGTGGGGCAGGGCTTCAGAACAGCACATTTTTTGTACAGACACTCGTATGGCATTTGTTTCACATGACTGCCTGTGGCTTGCCTACTGTTTTCCTCAGTATGCGATTGCAGGGAAAGTGTGTTCCATGTCCTGAGGAAAAGGGAGAATAAAACAATGCCAAATTTGTCAGTTTGTCGAAATGCTTGAAACTCCAGTTGACAGTTGTGTGTGGTTCTGCAGCAAAAACATCAGTGATTTTGTTACATATGGCCCTTGGGTGACATGTGTCAAAGAGGCATTCCTGTCATCTTGTTATCACTGTGAGTTAGTTTACACTCTGCACACAAAATGGCTGCTGCTGAAACACTCTGAAAAATGGTGAAAAAGTAGTAGTATTAGGTAAGGGTATTCACAGTAGCAGTATTTTCTGCTATCAGTGGATCAATACTCTTGACTTGCTGTATGGTGCTAAAGACACTGGAGCACCTGCAGTTTAAAGAGCTTTCACACAATGACTTTATGTATGCTTACGTAACAAGTATACATCCTAGCATGCTGCCATCAGTTTTAAAGTGTAAAAGTAACTGATATTATATACCCTGGTGTTTTCTCAAGTCAATCTGGTCTGATTTTTCTTGCTTTGTGCTGCCCTTAACTAGAACTAAGATATTGGGACTATATTTGTGTGTGTTAGTGTGAGTGTAATGTGCCCAGAATTAATACTTTTTTGTGTCCATCTTCTGTTGAATGCATTGTGGATTCATGAATGCATGCGTGTGTGCGTGCGCATGTGTGAGTGTCTTTGCTTGCAGAGTGATTTTAATGAGGGATGGGTTGGTCTGAGCTGATACCTCCCTGCCTCCATTAGAGCCCATTAGAATCATCATTAAGATAACCCGGCGCTCGCTGTGGCCCTAGCTTCCCAGCATTAGTATTAGAAGCCCCTCTCTATCTCCTAGTGGTCATAGTGAGACTTCATTCCATATCACTTGCCTCGCATTGTGTCTGGGAGAACAGGTTGCCACGGCAACATCACCCAACGGCGACATTTCGACTGTGGATATTTGCTTCTTCGCCTCTGTTTGTCTGTCTGTGCCTGTCTCTGTCTTTGCCTTCAGTCTTCCTCTTTCTCTTTCACTTGCAGGAAGAGAGCCTGACAGTTTGATCCAAATCCCAGACCCCTATAAATCTGGAGGTCTATATACACCCAGACCCCGGAATTCATTTGAAAATCGTGACACCTTAGCTAGCCCCAGTTCTCCCATAAAATACAAGGACCAAGGGAGGGGGAGCTCAACAAATAAAAAAATAAAAGCTCTGCCCTGCCTTTTTATTGGTATTTTTATGGGTGTTAGGATCCTTGAAAGATTAAGCAGGCTGTTAATAGGGACTGGATATTCCATTAGTAGGCTGCATATCGAGTTCTCACTGGTTTGACAGCAGCTCCCAGCTCTTCTCATTTTTTGTTACCGTTGAGAGTGCCCGTGGAGCTTTTTTAATTGCAGTGCTAGTAAGCCTTCTGACTGAAGTACTGCTGCATCTTAGCTGTAGATTAGAGCAGCCTAGAGAGCCTCATCTGCACCAGGCTGTCTTCTCTCTTCTTTTGTCTCTATCTGTCTCTATCCGTGTGTGAACATTTTCTTTCTCTGACTTTTCTATGTATGTGATGTTTCTGAGCTTAAAACGAATTGCACCACTAGCAGCTTTGATTAGTTCAGAAGCTATGGTAGTGTTTTCTCTATTCTAGCTGTAGCACTACCATCTCCTCAAACTCAATTTCTTTGTGGCCCATTTTGCTTTTCTTTTAACTCTGAGAGAAGTAGAAGATCACCAAAGATCTTTTCTTTTTCATTAAGATTCATAAGTGTTTTGAGATTCTTTGTATGTTAAAGGTGTCGAGATGCTACATTTTCTGCCACTTTCCTTTTCCTGCAACAACAGCATGTAATTACAGTCATTAAATTGCAACAGCCTACGTATGAAAAGTCGTTGTTCAGTGGAATGCTGATCATAAAAGCTTCTTGTCTGTTGAAAAGACCCCTGATGAATGGTAAAGACAAAGTGGTCGAGTTCAGAGTGCTTTGCTGCAGTTGCCCAAATCCCCTGAAAGATCAGGAAGGGAGGATAGAAAAGCACAGTGGCAGAGAGGCCAAGATAAGGGGCCATGATCTCTCTTCACAGCACAATTGAAACATAATTATTTCATGCCAGATTGTGTGCTCAGCAAAGCCCTGAATAGGGGCCGACATTTAACTTTAATTAGCTGTGATTTATTCATACTGACTGGATCGCGAGAAGAAATTGGATCATCTGATTATAGTCAAGCATGAAAATGACCTGATTAAACACTTAATGGAACCTAGGGAAGGGGAAACAAGAGGAACCTTGGGCAGAAGACATGGGGACAACATTATAAAGGAGGAAAGAGAGCTATGTTTTACTTATAATTGATCATGTATACTCTTCTTTTTACACACAGTAACAGCTGCCCTTTTATGGCTATTATCTGGCATCATGTGTTTTTGAATCAAACTAAGATGGCAGATACAGATGAACTTTTTCAGATAGAAGTTTACAAATTTTCTTTTTACATTTTCCTGTTTTGTTTTCTCTCAGGTGTGCCAACGAATGAGAGTCCTGAGTCCAAGACTTGTAGCTCAGCCAAAGTATCAGGGCTCCAGCGCAGCCAGGAGCAAAGCAACAGTGAGGTGCCGTTTGCGCCTCCCGTGCCCAGCCCCACCCCGGCTTCGGCGCCCACAGGCTCCCCTGCCCCCGCTGCAGCGGCGGCCCCTCCAGAGCCTCCTAAGTCACGCCTCCCCACCCCACCTCCTCTCAGTGTCAAGAAGGAGCAGCAGCCTCCACCCCCTGTCCCTACCCCTCCCCTACTGAGGGCACCACCCCATCCCCATCCCCAGCCCCACCCTCCTCACCCACACCCGCACCCGCACCAGGAGCCCCGTGTTCTTCCGCCCCCACAGCACCACGCACGGCCAGTAATCAGCCACCAGGTTCATCACCCACTGCAGTACAACAGCCTCCACGACATCAGGTAGGTTGTCTGGGTACTGGGGCTGGGATGTACAAGACAGGAGTCATCATGCTTAATTTAAAATGGCAGCCTACTAAGAACTAGACACATGCTATAATTGTAACACACTGGTGTTAGAATAGTGGAATATTCAGCAACATTTCAACCTCAGTTGGCCAGCTGAGGTATGTCTCTGTAAGACCAATAAGGGAGAAGAAATGCAGTATCCAGGGAGCTGTCCTCACTATCACTGTTTCCTCTTATGTACAGTGGCAACTACCACTTTCCTTTAAAGTGTCCTTGCCAGTCTAGTGGAGACAACATTAAAATAAACTGTAGCAATTTCCAAATTAATATAATGTAGTGCAATGCGACAAAATACTGTACTATTTGTATTCTACACAATATTGACTGTTTTCAAGCAGATATTGATTTTCCGCCACACAAACTTGCAATAACCAGCTGTCAGATTTACTGTATTTCATTCAGGAACACTCCAGCACATACAGCACATTCAACTATTTCCCATTTCATCTTGTTTTCTCAGATTCTGCCCTCACCGCTTTTTTTTTAGTTCAATGTAAGAAGCTTTATTGGAAAATCATTCTTATGTTGTCAAAGCAAAGTGTCAAACATACCAGTAAAGCTGAACTGATACTGAGCTAGCATCAAAGCAAGTGACCACATGTATACAACAAATAGTAGCTGCAATAGTTAGTTGTACTTTCACAAAATGTATCATACTCCTGCATTCCTGCTGAATGCTAAATAAATGAATAAAACACAGTATGTATTCATTAGCAGTATAAATTATCATTTTGCATTTTGCTTTGTCCCCCATTAAATCTGCAGCCACAGCAGCAGTCCAGTGGGTCTTCCCAAACAACACTTGCCCCCATCCCCTCACCATCACCTCAGCGGGCTCCCATCCTCGGCCCCGGCCTTGCCTCTGTCTATAGCCAATCTCTCTACCTCGCATTATTCCTCCCTACGGAGCCCGGCTCATCGCCATCCGGCCATGTTTGCAACCCCAGCCACACTGCCTCCACCACCGACCTTACCAACCAACAGTTTAGTGGTGCCTGGGCACCCAGCCGGCACCCCCTATCCAGGTAAAGCCGTGCACTTCACATGCTAGATGGTAAATTGCCAGTGCAGATACAAACCAACAACACTGGTTTCCAGTGTTGGTCCTTTTTTATAACACAGTTTGACAAAATAACAAAGTGCTGCAAACATTGGTATTATTATTGTATGAATTTCTGTCATTTCTTTATCAGAGAGCTTTTTTGTAACACATTTAGCTGCATCTCTGAATACTGATGTAGAATAGTACACATATATAATGTGAACACAGGCTGTGTTTGTATGGTGACATGGCCATTATATATTCCAGGGTTTATAAAAAATATTAACATATGCATGCTGCAGCACCAGTGCTTACTAACAGGTCTTCAACCTGTAATGTTTAGTTGATGATTTTTCTAATGTTAATGTCATAAAATATGTGTTACATGGTGTTGAAACTAGTCAAGTGTTCTTATATGATTTGCTGATCTGGTAAGTGCTCTTTTCTTACATTTTTTTATTTTTTTATCCTTTAATACTGCATAGTTCAGTATATCCAAACATATATGCGTGTGGCTAAATGTACATATGTTTGTTTCCTTCTTTACTGATAGATTGATATATTTTATTGTTAAAGAAAGGGCATTTTGGTAAATCAGGGCTTTGTCTTGTGATAGAAATATTGCTTCTAGTAGTTTCTAGTAGTTATTATTGCTTCAAGAGTCCATCAGTGCCTATGCATAGTGAATAGTAAATGATAATTCTGCATCTATCTTAAAAGCAGTGTATGGAGCATGTCAGATACTAAAGCTAGTAGTAAAACAGTGAGCCGGTTAATGAGCCCTTTCTGTAAAAGTCAGCATATTTCTTCAGTGTTTTGGCCATTAATATTAGGATTATGGTTCACTTAGTCCAGCAGCTACAGATACCTCAAATAACCAATTACCAGCAACCAATAATTTGAGAAATTTCCAAAGAGCCTTACAAGCATATCACCCTTTTGAAGCACAGAATGGAAATAAATTCAATTTAAATCTGAAAACAATAAAATAAAAAATAAAGTCACATGCTTTAATGTTAGATCTTATTTTCACTGGTGGAGAATATCATACTTCAGTTTCTAAGATAGATGTATTTATAGTAGTTTAGAATTTTTAAACGCGTGATGAGGTCACTGAATGAGGGCTTGGATGCATCACTGGAAAATGTCAGCTAATAACTGGACAGTCATCACAGCTGGAGACATCGTGAGCATACTGAAAGCAGCATTCTGCCGTGCTGAAAAATGTCACGTTTAAAAACTGTGCACTCAGTCAGAATTGTTTCTCTTGTCAACAATATGGGAATTGAAACAATTTGATAATATGTTCAACAATTTCACAAAAACAAGCAATTTCATGCTGCAATAGAAGGAAACAAATGTCTCCAGCGATGATGGGTGTCTCCGAAATATGTAATAAATATGCCAGTTGTGCATTGACTTTCTAATAGAGGGCAAGAGTGTGTGTGTTTTCTGCTGGGATGACTCTTGGTTCTCTCTTGTCTTTAGATACCAGCCTGTTGATATCATTCAACCAACCAATCATGTATTGCCAGCCTCATTCGGGGATTCTGATTGGCACATTGTCACAGGCAACTCTCTTACCACCACCAATGAGTCCCCACGTAGAAAACCCTCACAGCATGAGCTGGAGAAACAGAGAATGCCAGGTGACTATTTTCTTTCTTCTCTTCTACCCTTGTTGTGAAGACTGACTGGGCGCCCGTGCCTTTTTTTTTTCTTGTGTCCCCCCCTTCCCTCCCCCCACCCCTTTTTTCTTTCTTTCTTTCTTTTTTTTTTTTCGGTTTTCCTCGCTCTCCTTTCTTGCAGAGCATGACCTCCTGAGGCAGGAGCTGAACAACCGCTTCCTGGTTCAGAGTTCAGAGCGGGGCCGGGGGCCGTCCGCCTCACCGCTGGCCCCCGTGTCGCTCCTGAGGGCTGAGTTTCACCAACACCAGCACATGCACCAGCACCAACACACCCACCAGCACACCTTCACGCCCTTCCCCGCCAGTCTGCCCCCGGCCGCCATCCTCACCCCGCCCACCGCACCCCCCATGGTGCGTACCCAAGCCAGAAATGTGAGGATAAGTAAAAAATAAAAAAAAGCTCCCATAACTTCCCACCCACCTGTCACCCCTCCCAATCTCCTCTTCAATCAATTCCTCCCTTTTTTTCTTGACCCCAAAATTCACCAAGTATGTCCCCATAGCTGTAGGAACCCCTCCCTTCAAAAAATATGACACTGATTCAGTTTGAGTTGTGTTCTTTGATTTCTGCATACTGTCCTGCTATATGAGAACTGACGAGCAAGCTGGGAGCACCACATCTGTTCCACTGTAATAAGGACAAATGCTGGGCAGATATGGCCATTACACACACACAAACACACACATTTGTATGTCTACTAGTTTGTCCACATACATACTAGCTGTTGCTAAGGTTGGTCAAACCTGCCCACACATATTTATTTCCATGTTCTATACATAAACTATACATCCACAGTATGCATCATTTTCATAGAGGCCCTTGTCTGACTTGTGGCAGGCCTGCCAAACCAGAAAACATTACCAAATGTAATTTAAATTATACATTTTCTTCTTAACTTTGACATAGATTTTGCTGTTCAGTGTTTGCTGAGGATCAAAAAAGGGGAGCTGCCTGAAGGCAGGCTTTACAATTGTTTGCATATGGATGTGTTTTAAATGGTTTTGAATGTTTTCATTTGCCTGTTAACAAAGAGCAACAAAGGCGCCGTCAAACAAATCTGTGTGAGTGTGTGCATTCCTGTAGACTATTTGTGTGCTAGTTCCTTGCCGCGCGCGTGTGTGTGTGTGCACACAGCTCAACAGCAAGCAACCATACTTGCCAATGACAAATTCAAAGCCAGTCAAATAACTTTATTGCGAATGAATGGGGGATGACATCATTGTAAAACTGTTTTGATAATGTTTCTAATTGCTTCTGTGCTTTGACTGCCATCATGTCACAACGGGGGGGGGCAAGCACTGGCAGCTCTCAGATTAGTTCAGAGGGAAAAAAGGTTATAACTATTCATCCATCATTTCAAATGCACAGCAATCTCTGACAGTGAATTCAGATGGGGCCCCCATTTGTAGCTTTTTGGCATTACTATAATAGATCTAATCCATCATGTCACGACCTCTGATTGAGAGCCTGTGGTCCCATTAAGGCCCTGCTCCAAGATTATCCCCATCCTGTACATTAGAAATCAAAGCTCTGGTATTTATGGCACAGTCTCTGATAAGTATAGAGACCATTTAGACGGTCCCTCACCCGACACACATGCTGTTATCTGGTCTGCTGTTCATTCTTGATTTGGTAGGAATTATATACAGTACACAGTACTCTTTGAAGATGAAAGAGGCGATTTTCCCCATCTCGCTAATGCTTGCATTATGTAGCCCATGATGTACACAGCCCCCCATCTCTTGTTATGTTGTTGCGATGGGATTTGAGACTGCTGTTAATGTCTTGTGCTGTTTTTTTTTCCTTTTAATTGAAACTGTGTTGTTATTTAACTTGCCTTTTCCCCTCCCTTCCTCTCCCCAGTAACAATGCTGTTTTTCTTCTCTTTGGTGCTTGCTTAGAGAGGCAGGAGTAATGATGATGTTGTGGTTGTCTCACTGTTTTGTCATGAAAAGGCAAACCACGTATGGCCCAGTTTTGTGTCCTCTCTCTCTCTCTCTCTCTCTCTCTCTCTCTCTCTCTCTCTCTCTCTCTGTGTGTGTGTGTGTGTCTCTCTTTCCCTCTTTTATTTTCTCCTGCTCTCTAGATGCCCCATGTCATTTCAACTATGTAACAGCCCTTGGCTAATGGCTGTAATTAATGAAATTATGAAGCCTCTATATTTGTTTATTGTTCAACGCCCTCAAGCAGCTGGCTTGCCAAATGGCAGCAGTGAGTGCCTTTGCTACCCCGCCCTCTTGCCCCTGCCTTGTCTTTGGACAAGGAATATCCTTAATTGTTATAAGATGAAATATTAAGCTTTAATTAGCCAAAGCTGTTTACTATAAAACTGTGACAGGCACCATAAATTACAAGGGCAAGAGTTGTTTTTTCTTTTCTTTTTTATAACAAAGCCATAAAGCAGCCAAAATCCCTCTCCCAGAGTCAAACATTAAACAGGCCGCGCCTTCAGAAATGCAGAGGAGCTGTTTAATGAGCTCGGAAGCTGGCTCGGCGTTTCCTCTCAATAGGCTGTCTGTCTTTGATTTGGGCCCATTATCGCCCACAAACAGGGCCGTCAACACCATCGCTGCCACTGCTGCCATTTTGTGTGCAGATGTGAATGCCCCTGGTTCACCAAAGGGCCCCTGACCCAAACCGTGCCCCTCCACCAGCAGCTTAAACCAACCCTACACCCGCTCCCCCCGCAACCACCCGTGTCGCAGCACACGCGCACACAGAAACACTGATTCATACCCAGTCATTTTCTTGTTTTATGTAAACCCAAAACATCTGCGCCTGCCAAGAGAGCTTTGTGAAAACACTCGCAAAAAGTACCTGCAAATGGTTTGTGTATTTGAGGAATAGGAATAAGTTACTGTCACTTGTAATTAGCCTGTTTCAAAATAGAGAGCCAGCGAACAGACATACAAAGCCCTCATTCATACATGGGGCAACATTCTCCGTTCTCCCTTCTCTCCTTCTCAGCTTACTGACTAGATTCCCATGTGTTCAGGATATGATCAGAAACATTTTTTCATCTTACAATGTGGTTTTTATATGGCAAATCCTAATTGAGATTATTCTGGTAGGCATAAGTTCTGCCACAGATATGGTTTCCTCACATCAGTTCAGCATTTCAAGGTTATATCAGTTTCATGCTGATCTGTCCTGAATTAGCCCCTAACCATTGCAAATGTCATCCACTTGATTCAGTTTCAGTCATAAAAGACAGACTGCACACACAAGAGGTTCCATATATTTTTTCCATGATTTTATGCACAGAGAATTGGCCTGTTTTCTTGACTAAATCTTTTTTGAAGTCAGGTTTTCTAACACCCAAAACAAGCTATATGTCTCCATGTACTCCCCTCCCATCTATACCATGGGGAATTGTTGTTAAAAAAAATGCCATAGCAGTCAAAAGCAATTAGATTCACATTTCTACAAATTTTCCAGTGAATAGAAACAACTGGTCTGGTTTTAAAATGGTCTGATTCCCAAAACTGGGCCTCCACGCCCAACCTCTGTATGCTCAATTGGAAAATCATGCAGGCTGCCTTCATCTTGGCAGTCTGCTAAAGCGGCTGTATTGTTAGTAATTTAACTGTCTATCTGACCATGCAGTTTAAGTAAACCCATGACCAGTGCAAGCCAGCTGCTTTACTCCAGGGCTTATTATTCTGGATCAAAATCCTGCCTATTACCAGTTACAGATGTTGATCACATGTTATGTTTTTATGATTTAAAAATAATGAGATGGTATTATTAAAGAAGGCTTTTGCATGACAGATTTTGTTAAAGTAGATCATTTTGTGGACTTATGTTTCCTAATTCTTTTCTCTCTTATCTTTCAGTTCGACAAATACACCCCCAAACTGGACAATCCATTCATCAGACATTCAAATGTAAGTTTGTCTTTGGCATTCGAATTTAAATTTGTTATTTGCATTTGGCAAATCAAATATTTGACATATTTGAATGTTGCCATGACAGCATTTATTGTGGTTGTGATTTTGTGTGTGCATATGCTTCAGTCGTGTGCGTATCTCTGTATGATTTTGGTTTGTGTCTTTTTGTGTTTCCCATCCTCCTCTTTTCTCCCCAGTTCTTCCCCTCCTATCCCCCCACCATGCCAGGCATGCCCCCGCTGCTCCCACACTCAGGACCCTTCAGCTCGCTGCAAGGAGCCTTCCAGCCCAAGGTCAGCCCCACATCCCTACCCTCAACCCACGATCTACAAACAAACAGAGTGGAATTTAGTGGGCACAAAAGAAATCACACAAGCTTGTACAGAACTGAAAGAAAAATTAACTAATAGCACAAAAAAGGCAAAACCAAAATTTTAAAATGCAAGCTGACTCTTGTTCTTCATAACCTTTAGTCAACAATTTAAATGCCTTGCTGCAGATAAAGAGTGCCAAGACTTTGCATGGGTCAAAATGACTACACACTCACTGAAGGAAATTAAATGAAAGACATAATGAATAGAATCTGCATGGAACTTTAAAAAGGTTTTCATTCTTACAAAAACCAAAAAACTGTATATGCAAGTTTGCACTATAAGTGTGTCATAAAAGAAATATCACTCAAGGGTACAATATATCCATAGAAGAAATAACAAGTTAGAGGTACATTAGATATTTTTGATATCAGATATTCTGTCTTGGATGAGAAAAGCAGCAGAGCTCTGTATACTGAACATGTGAAACAGGATGCTAATAAACCTCTCCCCATCCCATTTAAACCCATCATAATACTTTGTCAGATTTGTTTGGACCTGAACATGGGTCAGAACTGCATGCTGACCTGAGTGGTGACAAGCCTTGCCAGGGATAAGAAAGCGAAATCTGTCTGTTCAGGAGAGCAAAGGAGAGAAGATGCAGGGGCAGCAAGGATGTGAGGGATGGGAAGGGGTGTGAGGGTGCGAGTCTGTCTGGCAGATGCCCAGCGGCTGTGACCCGGTGTAAGCCACTAATCAAAGCTGCCCTAAATCCGCTGGCTCTATTCCCAGTGGAGTCTGTCATGGAGGGTCCCTTTTGTGGAGGCCCCTCCAGATGGTTCAAGGAACAGTCTTGTGTCTAAAGCCCCTGCTAAGTATTCTTGGAGAGGAGCTTGGGGGGGGGGGCTTGGGATGTGTGTTTGTTTGTGGGGGCTGGTGACCCAGGTCACCCTGCTGGATCTTCCTGTCCCTGATGTAGGGATGGATTAATAAGGCTGATCTAGGCACTTGTGCTTCAGCGTCTTAAAGAGCAGATGTGTTACTCCGGCATAGCTCAGCGCCTGCAGCATCCCTGCAGTTATATCTATAACATCAGCTATATAGTAGCTATAGTTGAGGATTAGTGGGCTCTAGTGTTAGTTAGAAAGGCTATAAGGTTGTAGTGATGCTGGCATCTCTAGCTAGTGGATCTTTAAGACAGAATTCCTTACATGCTTCCATGCCACAGATATCCACCTAGAACATGGACACAAGTTATTATACATACAGAAAAAAATCCAATTAAAAGTCTACTGTGAGCATGCCTCAGACCCCATTTGAAAGTCATTACATGAGGTCAACTTACCTACTAAATCTTTCTGCATAATGTATTTATGTAACAGGTTTGGTTTATTTCTGTCTCTGTATAATGTTGATCTGTCTGATCACCATGTATCTTTTTCCCTTTGTCTCTCTCTCCATCAGGCATCTAATCCCATTGACGTAGCAGCACGTCCTGGAGCAGTACCTCACACACTCCTACAGAAGGATCCACGGGTAAGCATCAGACCAATAGCATTGCAACCAGTCTCCTCTTGCTCTGGTGAAAGCTACTTGTGTGCTATAAACACAGTATGTGTCTCAGAGAGAGGTGAATGCATGTCTCTGCACTAAAAATTTTTTGAGACAAGACACTTTCTCTTCATATCTATCTATGGACACAGCTCCACAGAACTTCACATTTTGGCACCTCTCTTTGTAGTTGATGATGATAATGATCGTCTGTTTGTCCATACAGATAACAGATCCATTCAGGACATCTGTTAGGGTAAGTGTTTGCCTTGTCCATCTTTTGTTAAATGTGTCATCTCTCTGGCCAGGCCACAAAGTCTAAAACTGCAAATTCTTCAACAATTCCTGCAGGCTTTTGGCTGCATTTACGGTTTGCTTTGAGGTTTCTATTGGGTTAAAGTCAGGGTTAGATTTTCTTAATCCGTTGCCTGGTTGCAAATTCTGACTAGTTCCCACTTTGTAGTTTGGCCAGAAAATCTCAATGCCAGAATCCATTTTTAGCTCCCCATATCAAAGCCAGCAGGCTAACCTCAGTTTCTCTCTAAATTTTTAGAAACCTGGCAAGTGGTGTGCAGTGCATGTCCAGATCGCATGGCAGATCTACCACCACCAGCAGAAAATGAAGGTGCGTGAGATGGATAATGATGTCTTGCAGAAGTCTTGCTGTCATGTAAAACCAGATACAGTACATTGGTAATGGAATAACAACCCAAATAACATACTTACTGAATACATAGTAGCTCTCATCATGTCATAGTTGGATCTTTACCTGTAAAACAATCTATAATCGTGTTACTGGGTTTTAGAAAGACCATGTGGGTGGGAAAGGGCAGACAACAAAAAAGGAACAGAACAAAATCCAATAAAAATGGTGTCTCCTCTTGTTAAATGTTCCCTGAAGCTAAGTAAAGGCTCTGTGCATGGTTCACTCTGCCTAAACAGAAAGGGGCAGATCATAAACCATCACATTTACAGCACTTAGTGACAGAATTAGTACTTGAAGTAATAGTTGTGCTGACCAAAATGCAACATGTGAACACAGACAAAAAATGCTTGTGTGGAAATGCTCCTCTTACTGACAGAGGATGGTGTGGCCTCGCCATGGAGATCCTCTGCTAATGCCACTGGCCCAGTGGTGTCAGTCCTTCTTGGGCTCTGAACCCCCGTTACCAAGGATTTAGTGTCCCTAATCAGCTTACATATATTTGTTATAACACAGTTGGTCAGAAGTGGAGACATGGAGCTATTGTTGATGTATCTGTCTTCCTCTGATCTCTCACCCAGTGTAGCTGAGGATAAATCCCTCTCATTCTGTTGTTGGAACTGTTTGGTACTGTTGCACACCAACCTAATTTTCTTTGTCTGTTTCCCTCTCCCTGTCTCTACCTCTCTTGACTACAGCAAATGCAGCTGGATCCTCACAAACTAGACATGAATGGAAAGCTGGACCTGTTCAGTCGACCCCCAGCTCCAGGAGTCTTCCCAGGGTTCCCGTACCCTCATGACCTGGCACGACCTCTTTTCTCTTCCACAGGTCAATAGGGTCTCTCAGTACCTAAACTGCACCTTCCGAGACACACAAATTATTCCCTTCTCAAAGCATTCCAGTGGCATTTGTCTCTATGCAAATAAGCATTTATACTGCATGTTGAAATCGTTCCTCCACTGCTGTAATGAAATGGCATCATTTTTTCTCTCCTCTCATGTAATGTTCACTTAATTATAGTGCTTTTGTAGCAAATGTTTTGCCAGTAAAGGGAGTCAGATATGTCTATGAATATGGATGACTCTCGGTTAGGTAATTGACTGATTTGCCCTGCGTTGGAGGGCAATGGAGAGGCGAGTGGCCTTTGACTGGTAATTATGCAGTGGTGTGTCAGAGGCACTCCTTTCATTAACAATTCATGAAATACGGGTGATGGTAACAGTGTTTTGTGAAAGAGGCCAGTTTGTTGCACATTCTGGAAATGACCCCAATAATCAGCTATAGACTCACACACAAACATCCAACAGCTGCAATAAAACCAAAATATCAATTGCTAATTTGCTCAGTGGCATTACTCAGCCATCTCTAAACTCATCCAGCTCACACATACACCATTTTCAACAGGACTGTGATGCTGTTGCATAAAAAATACTTGCTCATGAATACTCAGGTTTATGTTTTTAGTCTTGGATAATCATGGGAGTCAGAACCATGATTGTTGTGGATGGAAAATAAGTTTCTCTCTTCGTGGCTGGTTGGAATTTATGACTGTCTGATTGGATAACAATAACACTGTTCTATCCTCTCTGTTCTGATAGGCTCCAGCCACCCAGCTCCCTCCCCCTACGGCCCTGCCCCACACCCCAGCGGCTTCCTGCCTCCTAGCCATTTGGCAGGTAAGTGTAAGTAACCCCACATTCAAATTTTTTTATACATTAATCTCCTCTTTCCCTCCGTCTCTCTCACTCACTCTCTCTCTTTTGCACTCATGTTTTAAACACATTACAAGCCACCGGGGTGTAATTTGAAGCCTAGATATTTCTAGTTTTGATCTCAGATTCATTTGAAGGTTAATGTGAAATCCAGTTGGCCAGTGTAGTCAGTCGGCCTCAGCACCTCTTGAGCAAACTTGTAGGAGAGTGTAGCCTTCCCAGAGTCAGACTGTATGATTCATAACGTAGCCTTAAATAACGCTAATGTCTGGGGTTATTAAAAAGACATAGGTAACCTAGCGTTCTCTCCTCTGCCATATTTGTCATCCCTCATCTGTTTGGAGAAACTAAACGCAGAGCAACAGCATATACGATGCTATTTTCTATGAGATGATGTTGTAATTCAGGAGTAGGACAGTTGCTGTATGTACTTGTGCATGTAATTATTTTTATCCACCATCGTCTTTTCCACTATTCTATCTGAGACACTGTTTGGATTCAGAGTGGCAAGTTGATTTCATGGAATAAGCCCTTGAGTCAATCCATTTTGTGCTTATGAATACACGGTGCATAGATGAGGAAGACTTAGCGAAACAAAATTTTCCTGTCCAGGGAATTCATCTGTGAGGCAGAGGAGATTTCTCAATTGTTGTCTTTTCTGATATATTAACAAGCCCCGGAGCTGAAAATCCTTAAACCCTAATCTGTTGATAAGTTCTGCATTTCCTGATGGATTTTTGCTGAATTAAAATGGGACCACAAATTATCAGTTGATGAATGTTGTTCACTGACTTCTCAGGATAAACATTTGTGTTATTACTATAAATTTGGAGGCTACAGTTTGCATCAGTGAAGCCCATCAAGCTGGTTCTCCAGTTAAATCATTATGATCTGTCTAGCCTAATTTTTACAGCTTCTAATTCCCCCTGCCCTACCACAGTCCATTTTCAGCTCAGCTCCAGCAACTCAAAACTAATTTCCCCATCAAGTAGTGTTGTTCCGCTAGCCCCAGCAGGGTCAGAGCCACTCCACTCCAGTTAGTGGCAGTGAATCCAGCATCCAGGCGACCTGGCTACTGCAGGATTACCAGGCAGAGAGCTAGGGTGGCAGCGCTAAAAAACCACAGCTCGCTTGTAAGAGAAAAGCCGAGTGGAACGGGTTGGTGTTGGGGTGAGCACCGCTAGCCAGCACCCCCCCACCCCCCTTTTTGCTAATCCCTGTTTGGCATTTTGCAGATCCTTTCAGTCGCTCCAGTTCCTTTGGCGGCCTCGGCAACCTTTCAAGCAGTGCCTTCGGAGGATTAGGCAACCCCTCGCTTGGTAAGCGCTGGCCCCCTCTCCTCCTCCACCGCTCCCCCCTTCAATCTGGCCCCTGTGGCCAGTGACAGAACAGAGCAGGACAGAGTTAGACCACAGGGAGAGCCAGGAGGGGAGGAAAAAAATTAAGACACTTAGCTCTAGTTTCTGTGTCAAAGCAGCCCTAGTCCAGCGAGGCCCAACAAGGCAGTACAACACACCCACAGCAAACCTCCTCCCTGCCTTCACTTCATCCACCAACCATGTCCCCAACAGTCTGGCTTTAATCTGGCTGCGCTGCTGCCAACAAGCACTCTCAGGTCTACTGTTTGGTGGCAATTCATCTATTAATTATTTGACAAGCCCCTTCTGCACCACCATGGAGGGCTTTCTCTTTCCCCCCTGCATCCTTCTCTCTATGCGTTTCTCTCTTTCTCTTCATCCCTCCTATTCTTGCGTGCCAAATCCTGTTGTGAAAATGGATGTGATTGGAATAGACATGCCATGGAATGCTAAGGTCTCCCTTGGCTTTTCACAGCCCTCAACTCCAGAGGGCAAGTGAGTCTCCCCTGTTCATCCGGTGCAAAAAAAAAAGGGGTGGGGGGGCTTTAGTCCAAAAGCAAATGAGTATTTTTTTCACTGGTGGGGGGAGCCATTAACCTCTAACTCTTTCAAACAGCTTCAGTGAGAGAACCTCCAGAGACAAAGACAAAAGCAGCTTTTGTTGTTGAGTCTTTCTCATCTTATGTGTCCTCAAGAAGGTTTTGTGCTCAATTAACTTACAGTGGGTCCCACGCCTGTCTCCCCCTTCCCTCCAGGGTCCAACAGTGTGTTTGGCACCAAGGAGGGGCCAGGAGGACTGCCCACGTTTGGCAGCCCCCACCACGACACCTGGAACAGACTTCGACGCACCCCGCCATCTTTCCCCACCCCGCCACAGTGGCCCAAAACCGCAGACACTGAGAGGAGCAGCTCAGCCAACAGCCATGAGAGAGAGCGAGAGAGGGAACGGGAAAGAGAGAGAGAAAGGGAGAGGGAAAGAGAGAAAAGAGACTCATCCATCGGGAAGGAGGAGAAGGATAAAGATAGGTGAGTGATCTTTTTACCTCCTTCTGCAGAATTATTTAGAGGATATTCGCATCCAGTTTAATCAGAGAAAAATAATATTTCTTCAAGAGTAGAAATACTAAAATTCTTTCTTTTCTATTAACACAACTTGACATTTGACCTGTCTTTCACTTCACAGAATTGTTTCAAACCATTATATATATATATGTATATATATATATATATATATATATATATATATATATATATATATAGATAGATAGATAGATAGATAGATAGATAGATAGAGATACAAGATGATCAAATTATGTCAAAAAAACCAAAAAAACAATTGAGTCTCCCAAATCAGCTCCAGAGATAGATAGATGTACTGGTAAAGATAAAAGCAAAACACTGTGACAGTTCTTCAGTCCATTAGTAGTATCCTTGGAAACTGAATTAAATTGAAATCATGGATCCAACAAGAAAACAGTCTCAAATCAAACAGGCAATAACCAGCTCTGAGAGAACCTATCTGTCAAAAATTAAATGGAAGGATTTCTGTGGATTATATTCTAGCAACATGCAGGGGTTTCTATCAGATTTAAGTGCAGAGGAACACAAGAGCATGGTAGCCTGTATTTTTTAAAGAGAAGTGTAATTGTGGAAATTACATAATGCTTGTTTTAACTAAGTTGTTGTTTTATTATGCTATTATAGGGATTCTGTGGATCGCAACCGACACTCCAACCGTTCATCTCCAGCCTCTGCACCAGTCAGCTACCAGATCAGTAGCTTGATTCGCTCCAACAGCCAGAACTCCAGTGATTCGGGTCGGCATCACAGTGGCAGCGTAGACCGGGTTCGTGAGGCGGAGAAGGAGCTGTTGGAGCGCCACAGAGAGTCTTCCACTCTGGCTGACGTGAAGGTGAAGGAGAGCCGCTCGCCAGGCAAGGAGATGCTAGAGAGGAGACCCTCAGAAGACTCCATCAAACCCACTCAGCGTTCTCCTTCCCCATACTCCAAGGCAGTGATCAATGAGCAGGGCATGAAGATGGCAGGTGGGCCCCCGCCTACGCTCAAGGACAGCGATAGGAAAGAGCCCCCACCTGCAGACCTCCTCCACAAGGTGAAAAATGACATGAAGATTAAAGAGGAGAGGAAAGAGGAGCAGGAGGTCATGGTGGTGAGTTCTGAGCCTGCTCCCCAGCCACCAGCCCAAGCTCTTCCTGCTCCTGTCAGCCAACCTGGAAACCCTCACCACCACCACCCACCTTTGTCTCAGCAGCCCCCTCTTCCCTCACCGCGTGGCAGTGACATCCCTGCACCTGGCCTGCATGGTGTCCCCATGGCACATTCTCTGCCCCTTTCAATGAGCGCCATGCCCCAGATGGGCAGCCTGAATGTGCTAGACCGGGCTCGTATGGCTCCTTTCATGGGAGTGAGCCCTCTGGCAGGAAGAGAGCGCTTGCCCCACCCGGCCTTCCCTTGGGACCCACTTAGAGAGGCCTACCGCAGTCTGGACCTGCAGCGGCGCATGGATTTCCAGCTCAGGGCTGAGCAGGGACATCGCTTCCCCAGTGTGTACGAACAGGAGCGAGCCTACCGCGAGAGGGAGGCTCATGACTACTCGCACCATGAGCACCTGTTGGAGGTCCGCAGGGAGCACGAGAGGATGAGACAGCAGGCGGAGGAGCGAGAGCGCCTCCACCTTCGGGAGGAGCTGGACAGAGCACGCCTCCATCAGCTGCACCAGTCCCCCATGGAGGGCCATCTACCCCACATGCCCCCCTTTATGCCCCACCTCGGTGGCATGCCCTACCCCAGACTCAGCCCCTCCACAGGACACAATGGCCCTCTGAACAGAACACCCCCTACTGCTGCACTCAGTGCACCCCCACCCCTTGTGCCAGCCGGCAGTGCCAGGCCAGCCTCACCCAGGAGGACTACCCCCCTCACCACCACACAGGACCCACGGGACTACTCCCCATCTCGCAACCCCAAAGAGGTAGAGGCTCGGTAGCTTCTTAGAAAAGTGCACAAAGTCGTATTAGATGCACTCACAAGCCCCACTCCCCTAATCTGAAATCCTCTTGTGAACAAAATGCACTGCTCTTCACCAGAGAGGAGCAAAACTCCCTAAGGGAAAGGGTATGATTGTACAAAGTAAAGGTGTGTAAGGCTGATTAAGCACATGCCATGACTTTACTTTTAGTGGACTGGGTTGAATAATGTCGGTAATGAGAACACAAATATGTGTATGTTTATATCCGACTTAAATATTTGATAATTATTAATATATTAATCCAATACCTTTTTTCAGCTTTGTGCGAAAAGAGAGGTCCTGAAATGAGTTTGTACATTTCCTATCCTTGTTCCATGTATAGATATCATTTCTATGAATTTTATGTAATTTGTGCATTAGTCACACCTTTTACAATATTTATCCCAGTTGATTGTGAGACATATCCATTATGACCCACTGTAAAGACTGGATTTTGGTTTCAACCTTCAGTAATTTAACCTCATGGTACCAGGATATCCTCAATGATGACAATGTACAATGTTACATTACCGATTTGTTTTGCTCATTTGTTTTGCCTTTGAGATATGCAGATAAATATATATTATGAGGTCTTTGTTCAGTCTCTGTAAAGAAAACTGATGTAAATAACTTGTTGATATTCCTTCGCTGCAAAATTACCATGTAAATTTATTAGGCTTTTTAACCATTTCTAGAAAAACAAAATTAAATGAAACATGGGGAATCACTTCCCTGTTGAATATGGTGGTAACAGACAAGCCTGGCCAATGGATGGGAAGTGTGACTGGAGGGTGTTGTAAGGGAGCCTACAAGGATCATCTGCAATCTATGCAAAGCAGCACACAGCACCCCAATGAAGAAATCACCTGGAGGGAGCAGACGATAGTGGTGATACTGAGAGAAACTTGGATTAACACATGTTTATATTTACCAATGAAATAATGATGAATTATTAAAAGACTTCCAAGTCACAAACTGGACCAGCCCCAGACAGAACAGAAGGACACTTTTTAGTGGGCGGCAAATGGACTTTCTCTGTCAACCTTGTGGTGTTGTGCAGTTGTTTTTCTTAGACTCTTGTATACAAAACAAGTAGAGTTTTAGGCCTGCAAAAAAAAAGAAAATGAACATTCATGGTTTAAAATGTACGGAATAAAGTTTGGACCTAATGTCATATATTTGCTGCCTGTCTTTTATCCTGGTATTCTTTGTTGTATTGTTGTTCTGACTACAAGTACTGAATTTGTCTGTAAGCCAGACCTACTGAGTGGAATGTTGATGTTGGTTTGATAGGTTTGCCAATAATGCTTGTGCCTCAGTTTTCAGCATTTAGAGTATTTGCTCATCTGATATCAAGCTATTACTTTGAAATCATAAAGGCAACAGACTTGGCCGGCAGAGTAGCCTAAGCCATCAGATCATTTGACCATAATCTGTCAAACATGGGCTGCAGAGCTCTTCAGAGGGGATCGATAAGATGGGGCCAAGGCAATACAGGGAGGGACTAATAGGACATTGATTTTGTATGAAAGCAGGTTTTGAGTGTTTGTGTTGCAGGTAACCGGTATTGACTGGCAGCCCAGCAGCATATTGACCCATGGTCTGGACTCATTAAGAGGAGCAATGCCTGGGAGGCAGGCTATCGGATGGTGGAGGAGAGGCTCCTCTCCCTTCTCATACGCCTCCTCTCCTCATGCACAGCACTCATCTGCTTTCTAATGAGGCCGGAAGGCGCTCTGGTGTGGGCCACGGAGGGAGCCCTGAGGCGCCCCGTCCTGCTATTGACAAGACCTCGGCTGTGCTTGCCGCCTGTCCAGCAACGACCAATTCATCTTGATAATGCCCTGACTACTCATCTCGCTGCTGTGTGCCGTGAGACCCACCAATCCTGTCCCATGGTATCAGCCCATAATAACAGCGTGGATCAAACCATGGCCAGGTCATTAGGGGATGTTACTGAAAATCAATGGCGCTCCTGTGTCTCACACACTCAAGCAGGGTTTTTTTAAAAGGGCTTCTTGAAAAGACTGTTTGCCAGAATGGGGCTGGTGTATTGGGAAGACTTAAATCACTATCACTTTCAATTTAGGCCCGTGGTAATTGAGCCACATATTCCTCCAACGGGTAGCATCTGTCAGCGGCCAGCTTCACTTAAGCATAGTGTGCTTTTAGTCCTAATAATCTAGTAAACAACAGGTACTTAACCCCTGTACTTGTTACCTCATAGTGATTTCTCCTGTAACTATTATTTACCAAGCAAGCTTTGGTAGAAGGAAAACACACACCTTACATCCCCCCCGACTCAATCACTCTGTCCTGTGCTCTATCCATTTTACAGCTGAGTGTGGAACGGGCCCTCCGGAGATGAAAAGCTCCATCAATTTCACTCATCGTCTGGCAAGGTCAATTTATTTCAACACACAGTCCATCATCAGATGGGAATCAATTGACACATTGCCTAGCATATCCAACCCAAGGTGGGTTATTACAGCATCTGCAATTGTCAGCTCTTTTCCAGAGCTCTCTTCTTCACATGTTAAGGCTTTTTTTCTCTGTCTCTCTCTCTTTTGCTGGCATTGTTTATGACTTTCTATATTTACTTCTTCATTATTTGGAACATATTTCCTATTTGATGAAACATTGTTACTATGACAGGGCTTCATGTAACAGCTTGTCACAAAGAAGCGGCTGTGATACAAGATTGTGCGTGTTTTTTTGTTTTTTTTACACATTTCCCAACTATAATCCCAATTAATAGGATACGGTGGTATCTGAGGTAAGACATTGTTTTATTGTTCCATTAATCCTCTTCATTTATCTGTGAGAAAACTCAATGCTGAGGGTTTGGGATTGAATTTTCATGCTCTCAAATACCTCCAAAAAGAGCTTGGCACAGAGCTCACCCCAGATTCAGTGAACAGTGGAACAGGCCTAAGGGGCTTTTATAGAGCACAATGGCCGCTAATAACACAGTGCCAAGCTAATAAGATGGGCAACAAATGAATGGTTCAGTCCAAGCTCCTTTTCTCTCTTGCTCACTCTTCCCCCGCTGATAAAACATGTATGAAAGCGTTTTTGAGTCGCTATGTAGTGGCTCCCTAGACTTTTCCCCCAGCAAGAGCTAATGCATTAGTTCCCATTTGAAGGCTGTTTTGAAATGGAGATTGGTAATGAGACGGGAGGCCCCTGCCACGATCACATTTGGATTGCTGGGGCCTCCACTGGGCCTGGCGATTTGGGAGACCGTGGCTCTGCTCGGAGTTCAAGCCCATTGCTCTGCAGGGAGTAGAAACCCTGACGAGAGCCATTCTAAACCTCTAAACTATATCTGAACTGTGAACTGAGGGAGAGAGCACCAAGTCAAGGGCTTTGGCAGTGGATCCCTGTCACAGCACTCTTTGTAGACTGCATGTTGTTTTGACCACCTAAAAAGGCTAACAGCATACATCCTTCCATGTTGCAATCTTTTTATAGCCTTCAATGTCAACAGAGCAGCAGCTGACAGAAACCAGGCCAGTCAGCGGTTAAGGAGCTGACTTGGAAACAGCCAAATGGTGTGAATTCCAGACCCTGGTGACAAAGTGCTGTCTAATGTCTTTGCACCTCTGGACCTATGACAAATATTCTGGCTGTCTCACACCACCACCGCTATGGCTATGCAAGGAGACAAGCCAATGCAGCCCAGGAGAAAGAATATACTGTAAATCACTCACAGAGGAGCCTCAGATGTGAGACAGGGAGGAGTTGAAGAGAATTAAGGGAGATGGAAAAGGAGGAGGTCCAGAACAGCCACCAGCCAAAATAAGTTTTCCACTTTGATTCAATTTTGAGGATTTTTCCAGCCTTTAGTGGAACCTCACAATCTCCCACACTGGCCATATTATGTACACAAGCCATAAAAAATGAATAACATTTATGCAGCTGGGTGCATCTGGCAGCGATAGTCCTCTCATTCAGGGACCCACAGGATGGCACTGTGCCGCCACACCACCCTCTCTGTTCTATGTATGGGCACTAGACAAGAGAAGACTTAGGGGAGGGGTGGGTGGTGTAAAGGGAAGCTCTCAAATGCTTCGAATGAGTTTTAAAAAAATAAAGAGATTTCAAGGCAAATGGAGGCCATACGTGGCTCGTCCAATTTGGCACAGCTAATGCACATGATTAGCCGTAGAGACGTTAATCAAAAGTGGCTCAGTATTTGAAGGGGCGGTGAGAGGCACTGCCAGCTGGTGACAACATGGCTTGTGTGCACGGGCCAAGAGTGAAGTTTATTTGAATATGGATCTTGCCGTGACCGTATTTCTCCAG
This sequence comes from Lates calcarifer, assembly GCF_001640805.2. Lineage (NCBI taxonomy): Eukaryota > Metazoa > Chordata > Actinopteri > Centropomidae > Lates > Lates calcarifer. The sequence goes on from NC_066845.1 coordinate 18,296,300, forward strand.
AGCTCAGTTAGCAGAGCGTTCCCTGGCTCATCACTGGGATCGCCTCAGAGCCGCTTGGCACCAGGGAAGGCGGAAGTTTTTCCAAGCCGCAGAAAGAGAATTACGATTTAGTCCATCCCCTCTGGTGGTGTGGGCATATTCATAAGCATTTATTCAGTTTGACGCTGGCAGAGACGCAACACCTAGTTCTTGGCGTCCATGTGTGAGGATTTCCTTTCCAATATGAAATTATGAAATTGACAAAAAGGTTGTTTTTACAGCCTATGAATTAATAACACATTTAAAAATAAAACATCCTATCTTTCCACATAAAACCATGCAATCCCTCAACTGAAAACACAGAGCTTATATTAAACTGTCAGTGTTCCCTTAGAGCCAGGGCTTGAGTTAGAATAAGACCACCAGTAGTCTAAACCAGCAACAGAGCAGCATCTGTATTCAGCTTTGTTAAGTAAGGTGGGGGGTGTTTTCTTGGTTTGATTCAACAAATTACTAACTGAGCTGTTTTGTTTCGTGTTAGTATACAGATGAAGCTGCTTTTAGTATTAGGGTTTTAGTCAAAATGTTGGATATGCCACAATAACTTTGGGAACCTGCTCATATGAACATCAAATGGTGCCATACTTTTTTGTGTGGTTTAATGTGTGAATGTAGGGAAATTCAGTTGCACATCAGTTAGCATCAAGAAGACACTTTACACAGGATTCCATTAATGATATGATACAAACATTTCAAATACACATTTACTGCAGTCAGATCATATCTCACTACAGCAAGCATCAAAAACAGGAATTCCTTTCCCTTCAATCCCTGTACCAGGATAAATAGATAGATACCAGGATAAACCTGGTCAGGGAAAGAGAACGAATAATACAAACAAATAGTAGTAATAAATCATGAGTCATAGCTAACTCCACAAACATCACGCTAGCTAAATTAGCTAATGCAATAAATAGCTTATATTGAAAGGTCTGATATTTGATATTGGCCTCAAGAATTCTCTGAATACTAATACTAGCTAAATCATTAATGATTTATGAACAATGAGTCTTTAACTTTTTCAGTTCATTTTTAGTTCATTCATTTCTGTCACCAAAGCAAGCAATGATGTGATTCAGTTATTCTTGTGCTTGTTACAGTTGCATCAGACAGTGAATAGTATTCCAAAATCCCAAACAGCTTTGAGAGCATCAGTCCAGGATTAGATACAGGACAATGGCACTGTATGGAGAAGCTGGAAACAAGTTCATTTATCTTGTAGGTAAATTCTTATTTTAAAAAAGAAATATTTAAAGATTTCATTATACCAAAATTACTAATTTATGTGTACAATATTAATTCATAATAATTTCATACCTGAAGACCTTTAGATGAAGACTCTATATTGTCCCACTGTAGCCATAGAATGAAAATACAGGTATACTGTTTAAACAGCATATGACTAGCCAAGTTACATAAGATATCCAGGTTACCCAGTGGCAACAAATCATAAATCTGAGTGGGCAAATAAACAATGCTATTCAGACAACAATGCCATATGCTGATTCATACAAAGGTCACTGCTTCTGAGCATTTTAATAATATATGAAACAATCAGAAAATGTGCTAATAATAAGAAGCAATTTCCTGTCATGGATCAATGAAGTACTATTCTTCTGAACATACTACAGCTGCAGTTACTATTTCATGAAGTTCTATTGTATTTTTTTCCAGTTTGATACTGTAAGCAGGTGCTCAACATCCTTGCATGAGGTCATTCTCTTGATGCATACTGGATTCTTATTGCTTCTTTCAGCACAGTCTCAGAGTGTATTTATGTCATCAAGGCGTTATAACCTAACCCTCGCTCACAAAAATACCAAAGGAGGCTATAATAAGGTGGAAAAGGGCAGGGGGATCATATTCTTCATGAGACTGGCTTCAATGGGGCTTCTCAGCATTCCAAGCCTCGCTTTGCCTGTCTCCCATGCTTCCTCGGAAATTTGTCTGGCAGCAAACATGCTTTGAATGGCTCTTATCTCCTATCTGGGCAGGAGTTCCATGCACCAAGATAACAAACCCTATCTTATCTTGCTGTGTTCGTTAATGTCACAGCTTAAGGGGCTTGTTCTTCCACTTGCAATGGGGCTTGCAGAGCGGATTGTTTGCAGATTAGTCAACACAGGCCTCTGGAGGTCTTGGAGCAAATTCAAAACGCTTGTCTTGTCCCACAGACGTTCTTGTGTGCGCTCACTGGCGTATTGGCTGCCTCCTGCTTTCCTGTGTCAAATGGCTGGAGTACCACACAATGGTTGGTAGGCATCATTACACACAGAAAGATCTACAGTAATACTTATCACATCAGACAAGCTCGCCATGCAAGCCAAAACAAAAATGTGCCCCTACCCAAGGCCAACAATGTTGTTGAATGTTTTGGGGATGATTTCTTATTATTCTGTCGCTGATTAGTGCAGAGCCTTAATCAGTGATACCATTTTGAAACAACATCTATTTGAGCTTATCAACCTAGGAAAACATTCAGGCTGCAATATTTCATGTATTTTGTCCAGTCTGTGTGGCCAGATTCATGATCATCCCTTTGTGACACAAGAGACCAGGCAAAGCTCCATTGACTTCAGCCATCTGGCTATCTCACACAACCCTTGGCTACACAGTGGCTCACTCAGCGATTGATTGGGGTGTTGAAGGCCAGCTATTTAACACATCAGAACAACAAGTACTGCTATCAAGCTGGCCCTTCTCATGCCTCGTTTCTGTGCCGCCCAAGAATGTCTCTTATCTCTTCCCTTCTGCTTGTTGGTTTAAGCCAGACAGCATATGCCCACATTCCCCCTGTAATACACCGTTGTGCTTTTGGTGCAACCCTGACAGACACACTGGTTGCAGCTGAGATATGGAGGTGTTTAACCCTTGTGTAGGTTAGTAAGAAGTGGGCCTTTAAAAAAAAAAATCTGCCTCCATACCGCAGCCTCAGGGAGGAATGTAAAAAAGGTATTTTCTTCCCAACATGCTCTCCTGTTGTTGCGCCAAAAGACTGACAGATGAAAATAAAGCCCTGTGTTCCATATCATTAAATCCTGCTCTCTCAGCTGATTACATTCTTATTAGAGCCTCCATTCTTCTCTCTTTATTGTTACTTCTAGTGAAACAGGCCTGATAATGTGCACTCACTCACTAGATGCACAACCTGCTCATTCCCATCTCTGATTCTTTGTTGTCGCCGAATGGTTTTTAAATGAAAAGTGTGAGTGCGGTGTAATTATAATTCTGGGGGTATTATGAAATCAAATATCACAATGAATGTAATTTTATTTGCTTGTAATCTCTCTCACCCAGGCTAATAGGCATTTTCAAAGGGCATTCTCAGGGGGTTTAAACGGCTGACCATCTCTAAATAGAACGGCTGCTCCGCTCTCTTGCTCTCCAGCTCTGTTCTTTTGTCTTTGATATGCAGGCAAAGAGCTTGACAGTCTGGGAGACGTGGGAGATTTGTCGGCCTGTGATCTCCATGCCTCTCTGACAAATGAGCGCCTTTGGCAGGGCTGCTGGAGGTACGGCTTCTCTGCCCTGCTGGAATCCTGATGAGACTACTCTGGAGCGGCTGGTAATGAAGTCAGGGCACAGGACCAACCTGCTGCCAGAAATGACCTTTAATCTACACACATGCAGGTTATTTGGCATGCAGTGACTCAAAATTGCACATACACCTTTGTGTTATTACATCTAGCACATTTTTCAGAGTGATGTTACAAAAATAGGCTACAATGCACAATTTAAATCCTTGCAGCAATGTATTTGCCACATTATTAAAAGGCCATTTCAATTATAAATACTAATTCAATCATCTATGCTGCTTGTTACAGCATTGGCAAATAGTTTACATTTTATGTTTCTCAACAATCAGTGATGGCTCATGTATTTGTATTCATATTTGACTAGTGAGGTAATTTAGGATGCAATCACCATCCAGTCAATCTTCATTACATCGGACTCAACTGCTCTGCCGAGCACACAATTGCCTGACATTGATTTTGCAGATTTTCTCAGTGCTTGTAATTCCTCATACAGTGCATGGTAAAGCTCTCCTCTTGGTGTGTCTGTGCAAAGTAAGATGTTAACAAATTACAACCTAAAAATTTGAATCCCCTGAGGATAAATGTGCCCATTTCAGCTCCAAATGAGCAGGAAATAGCTGATATTGATTCTGGTCGGTTCCCATTCGACACTGAGGAATCTCAAAACCACAGCGGCTCACTCAGTCCAATCCAACATGGTTGCCTTTGATTTTGTCTCTCAACCTCAGAGTAATGAGTCATAGGAAGAACAAGCACTACCCCTTGTGGCCCAATGGGCCCAGTGCAGCATGGGTAAATGGCAGCTCCAGCTGCTCATGGGCCCCTCCTGATAAGTTAACCTTGTGATAACATGCTAATGCCTGATTAATGTTGCAGTAATTAGACACAGCTTTTCACACTCAGTTAAGAGGACATCCTCCAGCAATTAGCCTGAACCGGAGAGAGATAATTTCAGAGAGCACAGCAGAATCACGTTCCTTAGCTCGCCTCCATTCCCACTTGGCAACATTAAGGTTTATTTTCTCATTATTTCATTTAATTACTCGTTTGATGTTTTATACAGCTGCCACAAGTAATCTTTGATCCAATTAAGAAATGCTGATTGACAGTGTGGGTGTGGGATTCAATAAGCTGCATTCAATTTGCCGTTGTGACCTTATCAGAGGATCTGTGGAGGATTCACTGTTCACACTGAATGCCAACTAAAAATACAATAATTTCCCCTAAGAATATATTCAGCATGGAGGGCACACCTTTGTGTGAAGGGGTGTGTGTGTGTTTGTCCGCTTGTGTGCCTTTAAGTATGCGTCTGTGAGAAGGCAGAATGTGTGTGCGTTGTCCTCACCACACATCTAACAATGAGGAATGAATGCATTAGCGCAGAGAGGCCCCTGTACTCACCAGTCTCCACACTGCCCATTAATAATGTACTGCCAGGGAGTAGATGGGGGTTGGTGCTGAGATTAGTCCTGCATTAAGGACTCGTTTGCTTTTTCTATTATCTATCTATTGCTATTATGAGACATGTTGGTCTTTCTTAAACAAGAAAGATCAGCCCACTTGTAATTGGACTGTAAAATCCTATATCAAAATTGTCAGTGGTCCAGCAAAGCCAGCTGTGTAATTCCCTTTCAGTGTGATCAGTGACCAGAACTCCGCTGGGGTTTTCTATGTGGACACAGTGAATGCAGTTAATATGAAAAATAAAGAGTTTTTCCACTGGTGCAACAACTCAAATCACACTGACACAAACATTCAAATAGATGTATTTCTATAAATGAATGCCATTAACATTTTGAATTCTACTGACATCAGCATAAATTGCAAAATGAGGACATGTCAACATTTAAAGCATAGTAAACTCAGGTGGGGCACTAAAGTCACACTTGCTTTAACTGACTGGCACCAGCTATTTCATTTATGACGATCACAGGCTGATTCATCAGCTGTGTAGCTATCAGGTGACTAGTATCATCCAATTATATTCCTGCAGGTGTACAGTGTGGCAAACCTAAAGGTCTTTTTACACTGGGGGTGTTTTTTTTTCTTCCAATTAATTCACATGTCAGTTTGTTTTTTTGAAGTGTTGTTGTTGGATATTGTCTGTTTACCTCAGTGTTTATAGTATGTGTTTATTAAAGAGGGATTAGTTCTGCTGACAGAATCCACATTGCTGTTCTGTTTCTTTAAGAGCCATTCAGACAAAATCTCACCAAACATTTGCCAAAACTTGTCATTTCCTCGATGTAGGTGTCGCTGACTGCAGTGGTGGAAAAAGTACTCAGATCCATTACAAGTAAAGATCCTGCATTCAAAATCTTACTTAAGGCAATGCAAATATTATCAGGAGTGTACTTTAAGTTTTAAAAGTCAAAGCACTCGTTCCATAGAAAAACAGCCCCCATAAGACATACACCGATCAGCCACAACATTAAATCAGCTGCTGGTTTTAATGGTGTGGCTGAATGGTGTATATTACAATACATTATCATCATCAGAATTAGCTTTAACTGTTTTATATACAGTTGGGTAATTTGGTCCTGTGGTTCCAAACCCAAGGGTCAGGCTCCTCCAAAGAGTCATAAGATAAATCTGAGGGGTCATGAGATTATTAATGGAAAGGGAAAGAAGAAGAGAGGTTCTGCACTCATTTACTGGGCTTTGTGTAGTTTTTGCTTTTTTGTGTAATATTGATGATTTGACTTTTCTTTTTTCTTTCTTTTTTGGCCTCAAACAGTTAAAATGAACCCATCTTAAAGGTTTAGAGGGGAGATCTTTCTTTGGTGGAACTAACAACTCATAAATATCTGAAATGTGACAAGGAGCCCCAACTAGACACTGCTTTTTTGTAAAAGAGTCAAAAGCCACAAAGAGGTTGAAGACTTCTTGTTTTATTTTTCACAATGCACAATGTTTTTATAAGTTATAAATATTTTGTGTAAAACGTGCTCTGAAAAATAACTGGTAATATAATACATGATTATACTCAGTAAATGTAGTGAAGTGAGAAGTACCACATAAGTATGAGGTATGTAAGATCATCAAATGGAAATACTCAACTAAAGTGCAAGTACCTAACAATTGTATTTAAGTACAGTTCTTGAGTTCTTCTTAGGCTGGCTTCAAAACATCAGGTACTGAGGGGGGCACTAAGCAGAGTGTGAACAACAGGGGCCTCACTGCATCTAAGAAGAAAGAAGCTCCCTCCAAACCTGCTCAGCCTAGCACATCTGAAAAGACGAAACCAAACCACCACTCTGTATGCGAGCATGTGCTGCTTGGGCTAAGTCACTAATCTGTGTCTGGATCAAAATCTGATGTTTTCTTTTTCTTTTCTTTTTTTAAACTTCAGTTTGACATTATGACTGTAGATGCATGTGTAATGTGATGTGATGTAAATTCTATAAATAATAAAATAAATAGGCTATACAATGCACTTTTGCAGTGCAGTGCATTCAACTTTGGTTTTGGATGGCAAAGAAAATTAAATAATGAGGAAAACAGCAAAGAGAGGTGAGAGTTTAGCCCTCTACTAGAATAAAATCCTATATTCAGCTGTTTCTGCTTCTAGGCATTATTATCAGCTCTCACTGAGGAGAGGGAGGTAAGTTTAAATCTTTTAACTGAGGAAAATTCAGCATTATTGTTTTTGGAAAATTAGTCTATTGATTGTTATAGTTGTCATATTTGATGCTGACTTGACAGGGAGCAAGCAAACAGTAAGCTACTGTACTCAGCAACAAAACAAATGCATGTAAGTAGACCATAATTTTCAAGTTCTTTAGCAGTGCACTGGCAGGTAACTAATGTTAGCGCAGCAATACTAGCAAATGTTAGGCATTCACGTATCCAGAACTATTTGTATCTTTTATTTTAATATGAATCGGTGCCATTATATTTCTATGTTTGTATTTTATGCAATGATATAAATGGTTGGGTAATTTAATGTGAAGTGGTCATATTTGCTGCAAAGAAGTGCTAGGCTCTTAGCCATTAGCATGTCTGATGTAAAATATGGTCTCACTCTCAGTGTTGGAAATAAATAGCAGGTTTCCACTTCTGCAGCAATTACAACCAAGAAATATGTTATGTTTTACACGATCTCTTTTATGCTGAGCAGTTTGGTGTATGCTAACAGCAGACTGCAAGAAAGCAGGCAAAGAAATGTTAATGTGAATACCGGTTAACATGGCAAAAAAAAAAAAAAAAAAAAAAACTGCTTAACACTGTGAGAAAAAGCTGAGACACAGCACTCATGCTGTTCATTATATATATTCTGATGTGTGTGTTTTTGGTGAATTTATGGTATTTCTTGTTTATATTTGTAATACTTTAATTCATGTACATAATGTGCATAGAGTATGTTCCTGTGTCCTGTGTTAGTCCTAAGAAGCTGTTCTGAGGCTTACCACACAATCTTCCTCGACTAGAGCCCAGTTATCTTGAAATTGCAGATGTTCATTTTTTGTTTTTAACCTATAAGGATCAAATGGAATTAACTTTTAATCTCAAATTTTTTGTTACATCTACCTTTGGAAATATCTTCTAAAACTAAGCGAAAACAGGCCCCAAATCCATTTAACAATGTAAAGTTTGGGGTCAAATGTTTCACTTTCTGGCTCTCTCTGTCCTAATAGGCAAGTGGGGTTGCTTTGTCTTATTTGATTTACCAATCCAATATTTAATCTTGTCTCAGACTCAGAGTACAGTCAAATATTCATGTTTATTTGTATCTGTCTGCAGGGGGAGGAGCATGTACAGGTGCAGCCAGATGAAGCAATGGCTTGCCAGAGTTTGGTTGCCAACATCTAATTCATCAGGGAGTTGTTTAAAATCTGGCTGCTGAGGCATGACATCATTCATAACTGCACTGGTCAGCTCCTGAGGAAAGGCGACCAGGAGTCTGGAGTGCTTGATCCATCTCCTCACCATCACTGGCCAACAGCTGGAGCTGCTGACAGCCAAACATTGCATTGATGGATATTTCCACGAGCTGGATGAGACAGTCAAGAAGAGAGATGCTGCAGGAGCTGCTGGAACCCTGCAGGAGACACTGGCTTCAGAGTAAAGAGGGAGCAGTGGAGCCCTGAATCTGAACCTCCAGACTCTGCAGAGAAACCTGCTCCACTAAACACACCAAAGAGTGAAGACTCCAGCTGTGCTCCAGAGCTGATGCCAACAGAGGACCTCCCAAAAGAGGCTCAGGACACTGAGGCAACACATCAGCGAGACTGCTCTGAGAGTGAAGAAAGGTATGCTGGCAACAGTGTCTCCTCTGCTCCTGCTGCACAACCCCTAACTAAGAATAAGGTGGAGACAGCATCCGGGGAAGTCTCAACGGATATAGCACTAATATGACGGAGGCAGAGAGGCAGTGCTGGGCCTGAGAGACACTTCCCTGCTGTCAGTCTTTGGGAGAAGTCCTGTAAATGCAACATGGCAGCAGGGATGCTGTACCTGAAAGGTCTCTAAGCAATCCTAGGGTTTGTTAGCTGAACTGCCGCTAATGTTAGCTCAGCTTGTTTCTAGGTACTCGGCTTGTTTTTAGGTTAGGATTCCTCCAGTGTCCATCATTCAGAGGGCTTCTACCAGGAGCCGAATAATCCACAGAGGTCCCTTCCTCTCCAAAACAAATGGACCAGGTATTTAAAATTGGTAAAATCATAGAATAAGAAAGTTTCATGTAAAAAAAATATATGTTTCTCTGACAGTTTTGGGCAGATACAGGAAGTCTGGAGGAGCTGTGAGAGGGGCTGTTTGCACAGCTTCTTTCTCTGATAAATGAGTAAAATGTCTCATCTGGTCAAAGGTTACAGTTATAAGGTTATTAAAAAAAGGTTATAAAAAATGACTGTGACATGGCTTTAAATAATAAGAACATATGCTTTAATGTTTTAATGTCCAGCCATCTGTCTGACAGCTGGTGCTGAAATTCTCAAGGTTTCAGAGTACACCAATGGGGAATGTGACTAAAATCTGCCTGCAACACTGTGGACATCTATGCACATGGTTTACTAATCCACAAGTTTGGTTTACAAAACAGATTGTGAAACCGTGGGAACCGGTTTGTAAACCGAACTCACAGATTTACACATGGCTCTTTTTTTTCCTCTAAGTTTAACCAAGGGGGCCTCCATTGTCTTCCCTGCACAGGAAGTCAAATCGGTTATCAAAAATGTTTGTAAACCATGCTCTCAGATTTGTAATCCATGGCCACAGTTTTGTAGTCGTAGGGCACGGTTTATGAACCGTGCACACAGATTTGTAAACCAAGTGCACAGCCTTCGATACACTTTTATTAGTCAAACTCTTGTTTTTCCAAATGAATGGGCCTCATTCCTCGCAGGCTTTGGCTGAAAACAAAGTTGTATTTATAATTACTTAACATTGACTTGGGGTGTTCTCAGTTGTGTTATATACTACAGAGCAATTTATGACAAAGAATAAAGGGCAGTTCCCCACACACTTCCCCTCTCCCCTTGAATTTGTCAGTTTTACACTAATTCACACCAGAAAGCTCCAACTGCTGCAGACAGGGACTGTCAGAGTCCAAAAAGTTGCAAAAAAGATGAAAAACTGGCAAAACGACTTTGAGTCAACAATACTTTCGTATTATGAAATGTAAGCGTTACTGTTACTATAAAAACCTAAAATATAAAATAAATCATGAGAATTTGCTAAATATAACCATAACCATGAAAAAAAAAAAGTAAACAGAGGTTGACTTGATTCAACACAAGTGTTATGTACAGTAAAAGTCAATTTTGTTCCCAAACAAAATGCACAAACAAAATGTTGTGCATTTGTTACACGCACTACTTTTTGTGTGTCACAGCATATTTTGAACCACATGATATTAAGTTACATGCTTATAATCATTCACACCTTCCATATTTTCCTACATAATCTTCTTTGTTAAAATAGTGACAGTCTGTTCGTGCATTTGATCACCAGATGTATACTTAAGGCTAAATGATTTTTGTTTTCCATGGAAGTGGCATAACACGTGCGTCAGACTCACTCCAACAATGTCTGATTATGTTTTTGGGGTGGCAGCCTCAGCACACCCAGATACACACGAACTTTTAACCACGAACCCAAGCTGCCCCTCCTCCATCAGCTGATACATATTGTCAACCCTGAGCTTGGCAGGAAGTGCATCTTGTCCCTATAGCTGGAACATGAGGACAAGAAGCGGTTTTATGCAAGGAAACTGGGACAACAAACTAAACTTTTGACGGTAAAGTAGCCGTGTCAGATATGGGATAAGCATAACGTTACAGGCATTCCTGGTAGTTGCGACGTTCTTTCGATTTTCTCTTGGATACACGGTATGGTGGGTTGCTAACGTTAGCAATCGCGTTAGCTTAGTGTTATTATTGAACGAAGTTGCGTGTGTTCATGTTAACCGCTGTAATATCCCACAGCGTGTGCATTATGAAAATTTTGCCACACTGATAGTTGACGAATGAAATAATTTAATGGGTTTCCAGTTTGTTACAAGACTCAGCTAATAACGATGGATAGCTAGTAAGCCCAGAAAAGCCAAGCTTAGCTAGGTCTCGTTAGCAGATTTAGCCCTAATGGGTCCTTTAACAAACTCGGTGAGAAACTCTCTCATTTTATTGCTGTCTTTCTTATTTGGCTTGGTGAATATCTGTCATAAAGTTGCTCATGATCGTTTATGAATCCATAAAATGCACTTGATTCGGCATATATAGAACATGATATATCCAACAGCACTGGGTTTTAAGTGAAATTGAAACTGGCTACCTAGAAATATTAAGTTTTATGATGTGTTTTAGCTTAAGAGAATGAGACGTAAAAACTTCACAGCTCCGTAAGTTGAAGTCCTTTTGAAATGAATGCAAGGGTTTTTGTTTTTTTTTTTTTGTTGTTTTTTTGTGAATACTGAAATTAAAAACGGATGCGTGGATTCATTTTGAAAGGAGCATATATTTTGTTTGGTCATATCTGTCAAGAACCTGAGTATCTCTAAATGTCAGATTTACTTAATTCGGCATCTGCCATCAAAACCAATCTAGTTGGCAACAACGTTACAAACGAAATAAAATGCAAAAAATGCAAAAAAAATGCAAAAAAAAAAAAAAAAAAAAAAAGGTTACTCGACATATATTATTAATTTCACTTTCTCTTTGGTACCATTTAAAACAATGGCACTAAAACAACCTTGACGCCAAACAGCAATATCGAGTAGAATCTTATATTTAAACCATTCCAAACTTGTTTTCACATAATTTCTTACAGAAACAACATCAGGCCATGGACAGTTGTGGGAGAGGACGACCATGGGGGAAGCTAGTCAAAGTGGACTCCAGTGAAACTGTCCTGCTTTTTAACAGGGAATGCACAGTTGGCAGAAAAAAAGGTCAGTTAGTTTGTGTATGTTATGGAATGAACAACAAAGATTTGTCTTCATATTATATCTCATTTCAGAAAACATTTTTTAATCTTGCTTTAAAAAGCTCAAAATGTGGTGTACCTGTTAACAAAAGACAATCCTGTCTGTAGACACTGCTGTCAGTGTCTGGAGCCTTTAAAACCTCCCCCTTGAAAACACAAAGCCTTCTTTAGTGCACCAAACTTAGACAGCCCCTTGTGACGATAACAAAAGGCGTCCATTGAGAACATGCGTGCAGAATATTAAGTAGATATTTTTTTTGTATGGGTTTTGCCTTAGAAAAGGTTGGGCCTATATTTCCCCCTGTGTCTGCTTTGTTGAGTGCTTTTGGGGTCTACTTTTTTGCAATGCAAAGCAACTAGCCTTAATTGGTTGGCTTATGTTTGGGCATTACTAGGTCTAAAAATGTCATGGCAACAGAGTTTCAGGTGAATCATTGTAGTATGAGGTTGGATTTTTTTCGTATTTATTTAGGATAGGTTGAAGATATAGAACTGTGTTGACAGAATCACTAAAAATGTGTTTTGCATCGTCTGAGGGGGAAAAAGAAACGGACATAACAACATGTCACAATCTTAAACAGATACATATATTACCCATCATTCTTCCTTAAAGGAGACATGAAAAAGCTGAAGGATTAATTGAATAGGCTCTGTTTCAGAGAACTGATTTTTTTTATTATTGTCTGTATTTTCACAGTGGCATTTTATTATTTTGTTGCCAGGATGTTATCTGTCATTTCCAGCCAGCAAACTGGTCTCAGGGGAGCACTGCAAGATCGTGCAAGATGAAAGCTCAGGGCTGGTGTGGCTTGAAGACATGAGGTACTGTATGTTGAATGTTTACCCATCAGTGAAAGAAACTAAGTACAGAATTGTTGTGTGTATCATGTGTTAGCTTCCCAGTGGATCCAGCTAAATAATATGAGTTCTGTGGGGCACTATTGATTAGAGGTTAAATTTTGCACTGTATTGAAATAATTTAAATATGTTTGAAAGAGAGACTAAGCTGTTCAGGTGTGTAGTTATGTACTAATTTGTGCCCTTTCATAAAGCAAACACAGGAAACCTTTACAGTGTACAGTGACATGTAATTTCATATTTGTTTGTCTGTAGCACTAATGGCACAGTAATCAACATGTCCAAACTGGTCAAGAAGCAGACTCACATGCTGCAGAATGGTGACGTCATCTACTTTGTTTATAGGAAAAGTGAGCCAGAACAAAGTGAGTAGTCCATTCTATTATGAGAGTAATATGTTGGTATGAATTTATAAGAAGGAAAGGCAAGCATTCCCCTCTCTTGTCACCCTGTAGACATCGCTTACGTGTACCACTCAATCAAAACGGAGCAAGGGAATTCACAACATAGTTATGGTAAGTAGTCTGGTAGTAACCCGCCCAGCTCTTTTGTCTAGTTCAACCACTTTTATTCCACAGCTGTAATGTGCCTCACTAGTAACCCCCAACCCTGTATCTGAACTTAAGACACAGGGAGACCATCACACAGTCCTGCTCCTCTTCCAGCTTCAGAGATGTCGCTCTCTGTAGAACCTGTATTGCTCACCAAGGCTCCTCGTGATCCAACTCAGGAGGAACCTCAGCCCTCCACCTCCCACTTCTGTATTGAGAGCCCTCTCACTTCTGGTCCCATGGCAACAACAGCCTCTCCTGCCTCTGGTAGGTTGTCTGCTAACACCCTGAGGGATGGTTAATTAATATCATGATATTGCAACATATTTTTTAATATGTATATTTGTAACAACAGTTGATGTGGTCAGGTGGAGGCAGTGACAGATGGTGGATTTGTATGATGTTAAAGGTGTAGACAGCGAGACAGAGATGCGGCTCTGTTCTGCTCTTCGATTAGTCACAGACAAACCTACTGATATTAGTTTGCTGATCAATATGGAACTTTAAAACAAACTCCAACTCAGTGCAGGCTGTATTGTCTAATTGTGTCTACCTAGTGATTATTACACTGTCCTCAACGTGCTGCCGGCTCTCATCTGCATTGTGCCATGACTTTTTCCTCTGAAATCACAACTTGACTGTGACTAACTGAGCTATTACCCTCCCAGTTTTTTCAACTTTTAAAAACTCAGGAAGTTTTTTGTTTTTTAGGGACATGCTTCTCAGACTAATTGCTCACAAAGTGAACATACAATGAGATCGAACTTAGCTGAGTCAGATCCTGGCACAATTTGCCTCAAAGTCAATATAGTTACCAGATAATGGCGTAAATGGCCTTTGTTGTATGTTTTAGCTCCCCTACTCTTTTCCTCTTAGGATTATTGTTCTCAAACTGCTCCCATACTGCTCCCAACCAACTCCTCCATTAGCTGTCAGCCATGTGTGTTGCTGCTATACATAATAATAATGTAAACTCATCACCACATTGCAACATTGTTAATACTTTAGTTTAGTACTTTGTTGTTGTTTTTTTATTACATTAAGATATTTACAGGTATTACTGTGCTATATGACCCAACCCTAGTTTTAACTTGTTCAACCAAATTTTTCAGCCAAACTTAAAGAAGACATGGACAACATGGAGCCAGAAAGCAAGCGGAGGAAAAAAGGTAACTTTAGTTACTCTTTTAACATAGATATTAACCTGGTTTTCCTTGAATATTCATAGTACATTTAAATTTTAAAAGAACTTTACTTAAGAGCTTTTGTTCCGACCCTAAAAACAAAAACAAATCCCATAAATGACTCACTGTAGCATGAAATATATACTTTTTGTGTTTACAGATAAAGATTATGATTCAAACTTGCCACACACCTCCAGCACAGAAGTGGCTGGTTCAGCTAAGGGAAGTCCTGGGAGTCCTTTGTCTAAACCTCCAGTGGAAGGAACTAAAACAGACAAGATGGAGGAGTCTCTGACATGTGTTATTTGCCAGGACCTACTGCATGACTGTGTCAGGTAACATCTCAAGAGCTGTGATATCTAAAGTTAGGGGCTTGAACCCTGCTTTGTTGTCTGGTAAGGCACTTTGCATTCACATGCACCAAATATAACAGTGTGTGATTTTAACTGAGTCTCTTGTTTTCTGCTTTAGCTTGCAGCCTTGCATGCATGTCTTCTGTGCTGCCTGCTACTCAGGCTGGATGGAGCGTTCTTCGCTTTGCCCCACCTGCCGCTGTCCTGTGGAGAGGATTCGCAAGAACCACATCCTTAACAACCTGGTGGAGGCTTACCTCATCCAGCATCCAGGTTTGAACACATCACGATATTTTAATATGAGACATACTTTATTCAAAATGCCAAGTTCTTCTGCCAAAGCTGGCATGATATAGGCATGTAATTTCCAAAGCAGTATATAAGATAAGATAAGATAATCCTTTTAGTCCCACAATGGGGAAATTTACATTGTTGCAGCAGCATAAGTGATTGAAAAGATAGAAAAAGACATAAATACGAGTAAAAGACAAGATAAAAACAAGATAATGCAATAAAAAATATACACATATGTATAAACATGACAATGTAATAAAAAATATTAACAGAAAAGCAATATACACAGGACTTTATACATAGAGACAGAAAATGAACTAAATACAGATATTGCACATTTTGAAGTGGAATTGCACACAATGAATGACTGATAGCAGCTCTTTTGGATCAGGATGGATTAATTTAAGTGTAGAACCTAGTGAAAATGGTCCGTGTGAGTATGTGGTGTATTAGGAGCAGTGCTGGTTGTAGAGTCAGACAGCAGCAGGAAGGAAGGACCTGCGATGCCTTTCCTTCACGTACTTTGGGTGAAGCAGCCTATCGCTGAAGGAGTTGCTCAGTCCTGCAGGGGGTGGTGCTCCTTGTCCATCAGGGATGATAGCTTACACACACACACACACACACATACACATATATGTATATACATATTCCCATAAATGATGAGATATTGACATTGTATATGTTTGTGTTTCATTTCTGCCCCACAGAAAAGTGTCGCAGTGAGGAGGATCTGAAGAGCATGGACAGCCGTAACAAGATAACTCAGGACATGTTGCAGCCAAAAGTTGAACGCTCTTTCTCTGATGAGGAGGGCAGTTCAGATTACCTTTTTGAGCTCTCTGACAATGACAGTGACTCCTCAGACATTAGGTAAAAGGTCTGGCTGGAAAGGCAGTGTAAAATATTTCTAACAATGAGTTGCATAGGTAATGTAAAATATCTCAGATGAAAATGTTAATAACAGCAGTTGTTTAAAAAAAACAAAACAAAACAAAACAAAAAAACACCACCAACCACTTGAATCACCAGTGTTATGAGAATATCATGACATGGGACATATTTGTGAACATTTTCCTTTTGTGTTTTTGTCTCCAGTCAACCTTTAGTGATGTGCAGACAGTGTCCTGGCTACAGGAGGGAGGTCAGTCAGGTTCTGTTTGCTACAGGTTCAAACTACTGGTTCCCTGGTCTGCTAGCTACACCGCCCATACCTGCTCCACCCAAACCAGTAACTGAGGAAGGGTCTGCAAAGCCAACAGGGGAGCAGCCTTCAACATCCTCTGACGTCCCCTCAGGTGATTAACAGTCTGGATTTGAATAGGAGAATAGGAGTGAATAGGAGGAGAGGGGGATTTCTAGCTGAAGTTAGACTTTTTACTCAACTGGCAAATTTCAGGGTACAGCATGCTGTTATAATGCTAATTCCCAAAACAATAAGCAAGAAGTGTGCTCTGTAGCTGGTAAATTCACCTGAAAACCAGCTGCAGCTCAACTGTGTAGATCATCCTGCCATCTATTTGGATCTCCACCTGTCTAAACCCTTTTTCTGCCCCCATCCTGTCTTCAGCTCCTCAGGAGTACCGCTGCCCCCCTCAGGGCTGCCATCTCATCTGTACCTGCTGCCTCCAGCCGATGCCAGACAGAAGAGCTGAGCTAAACAGCCAGCAGGACACTGCTCAACAATGTGAGTGGTTCCTGAACTTGTTAATCATTCTGCAGCATTCCGATAGATAGAAATATGCTGTCAGTCAGAAAACTACATGTAACTACAGTGAAATAGGAAGAGAGTTGATATAGGAAAATAAAATTCAATGTATTTCATGTACATATTTTGAGGTATGCAATGCATGTAAAAATCACCTGATAAAGGACAACTTGGCAGGAAATTCACGTGTGGATAGATTGCTGCACAAATGTCATTATACACCTCGAATACATGATGTCTTGTCTGTTGGCAGGTGTGCTGTGCCAGCGACCCTTCTGTCATATGTACTGGGGTTGCCAGAGGATTGGCTGTCAAGGCTGTCTGGCTCGATTCAGTGGTATGTATCTGTTTCAGCAAAACAGCCCCAGGGGGATCTCAACCCAGCAATAACACTGTTACCAGTATACCTTTAATTTAGGTGCAGATTGTCTCAAATAGATTCCAACTACAACATCTGCAATTTTGATGATTGACATCCTTAAAAGCACAGCATTTCCCACAAGTGTTTATCTTTAGGAGATTGGGAAGCTAATTAGATATAGTTAATATAATTTATTAAATGTTCAGTGGTTAAAATTCACTGTTTTTCTTTTTTTGTTTTTCCCAGAGCTCAATCTGACAGACAAATGCCTGGATGGAGTGCTAAACAACAATAACTATGAATCAGAGATCCTTCAGGTAGGATTGACTAATGTGAAATATTTTATTGATATTCACCATTTTTGGGATTTTTTATTTGCATATTAGAATGAATTACTTGTTTAAGCTAATTGTGTAAAGCATGCTGTTTACATCTCGGGATTCACACTTATGCAACTGCTGCTAAAATAGGTACTCTGAAACACTTTGGATTGGTGTGTCCACCAAACTACTGCTCAAAGCTAAATAAGCATTCCAGATTACAATATGTCATCTGTACCACCATTAGCAAACGGGAGAGTGCAGTCACATGTGTGATGTTAAGATGCTTTTATTTGTGTGTCTCTGTCCTTCCACTAGAGCTACTTGTCTTCCAGAGGGAAGACATGGAGAGATCTTCTCCAGGAGGCTCTGCAGGGCTTAGAGCAATCACACTACTGCCTGACAGGTGAGCCTTCAAATCAAAAGCCAAGACACTTTCATTACAGAGTAGTGGATTTGAATGCCAATACATTTGGAAGATCCACTGTGACACTCTGCCTCATGTAGCCGGTACAGTGTGGTTAAACTATATAAAAAAGGTAGTGGTGCAATGATGATGATTCTTTCTGACTCTGTTAGATTGCCGTATTTCTGCAAACACCATCCTGTGCTATTGCTGCGGCCTGCGAGCATTCAAGGAGCTGGCCTTCAAGTACAGACAGAACATCCCTCCATCTGAACTGCCAGGTCAGACAGACTGAGATCATTTTTAAAGGGATTTTATTCGTTTAGGCAACAAATGGATAACAGTTGTTTTGTTTTTGTTTTTTCACTTATGCTAAATGTTTATGCCATGCCCATGTAATGATTTCACTCAATGTCCTCTCCTCAGCTGCTGTAACGTCTCGTCCTGACTGTTATTGGGGACGCAACTGTCGCACGCAGGTGAAGGCTCATCATGCAATGTAAGTCTTACTAGATAATACACTGAATCAGATAACATATCTGCCCTCTGATGGTTGTATAGTGTCTTGCATAAGTATTCACCCCCCTTGAACTTTTCCACATTTTGTCACATTACAACCATAAATTAAAATCTATTTTATTGGGGTTTTATGTAATTGACCAACCAAAATAGTGCATCATTTTGAAGTTGGGGGAAAATATTACATGGTTTTCAAAATTATTTACAAATAAAAATCTGAAAACTGTTGAGTGCATATATATTCACCCCCTTTACTGTGAAACCCCTAAGTAAAATCCAGTGCAACCAATTGCCTTCAGAAGTCATATAATTAGTAAATAGAGTCCTCCTGTGTGAAATTTAATCTCAGTGTAAATACACCTGTTCTGTGAAGGCCTCAGAGGTTTGTTGGAGAACATTACCAAACGAACAGCGTCATAAAGACCAAGGAGCTCAGCAGATAGGTCAGGGATAAAGTTGTAGAGAAGTATAAAGCAGGGTTAGGTTAAAAAAAATATCCCAAACATTGAACATCTCACAGAGCACTATTAAATCCATCATCTGAAAATGGAAAGAGTATGGCACAACTGCAAATCTACCAAGACAAGGCTGTGCACCTAAACTGACAGACCAGGCAAGGACAGCATTAATCAGAGAAGCAACCAACAAGCCCATGGTAACTCTGGAGGAGCTGCAAAGATCCACAGCTCAGCTGGGAGAGTCTGCCCACGGAACAACTATTAGTCAACTCCCCAAATCTGGCCTTTATTGTTGTAAGAAAGCCATAAGAAGTGCCGTTTGCAGTTTCCCACAAGCCACATGGTAGACACAGCAAATAATTGGAAAAAGGTACTCTGGTCAGATGAGACCAAAATGTAACTTTTTGGCCTTAATGCAAAACGCTACATGTGGTGGAAACCTAACACTGCACATCACTCTGGGCACACCATCCCCACCATGAAGCATGGTTCACCTTCCAGCAGGACAACAATCCTAAACATACAGCCAGAGCTACAATGGAATGGTTCAGATCAAAGCATATTAATGTGTTAGAATGCCCAGACCTAAATCCAATCGAGAATCTGTGGCATGACTTAAAAATTGCTGTTCACAGATAGTCTCCATCCAGTCTGACTGAGCTATTTTGCATCTTGGCAGCTGTAATGGCAGCAAAAGGTGGTTCTACAAAGTATTGACTCAGGGGGGTGAATACTTATGCATCTAAGAGATGACTGCTTTGTTGTCCTAATTATTGTTTGTGTCACAATAAAATGTATTTTGCACCTTCAAAGCACTGCGCGTTTTGTGTTAATCAAATGGTAAAACGACCATTTAAGTCAATTTGAATTCCAGTTGGTAACACTACAAAATGTGGAAAAGTTCAAGGGGGATAAATACTTACGCAAGGCACTGTATGGTGGAGAAACTGTCCCTTTTAGGGACAGTGAAGCTTTGTCAGTGACTTGTATTGTCTTTGCAACACTGACACTTTTTTCCCTTGAGAATTAACAGTTTTGTTTTATATTCAAATGTTGCAGGGTTTTGCTTCTTCTGTGCTGATTGACTGAATAACTTTGTATTGCTTCTCTACTGAACTGTCTTTAATCAATAGCCATAGTTTGTTTTTCAAAAAATGCCCTTAGCAGTGAACAGCACAAACCCATCCATTCAGTAATGATTGCCCATCATACATTATGCTGTGGGCTCCACTTACATGCATAAATGTTAATATCAGTCATATCACACTGACATGTAAAATAGATTCTGAGCCACAGTTTCTATTAGCACTTATATTTATTTATATAATTTCAGACAGATTTCTGAACATTTATAGACACTTGTTTTGAAAACCACTCATAGCATGTTCTACAAGCAAGCTGGATGTGTTTTTGTTCCATGACAGAGTCCTGGTCATAAATCTGTTGAGAATAGATCTGATAATGCATTGGTCACACATATGACATGAGACGAAGACACTGAATGCTTGCTCAATGCTTGTAGTTCACTTATTTTAGCACTAGATGGAGTCCTTATATAAACATGGTCCCATAGTTCCTTATTCTGCTATTTGAAGACCTGTGTAAAGTGGTTCATGTCATGTCATCTCTTTGGGGTTTTTTTTTTTTTTTTTTTTTTTTTTACACTTAATTTATGTGGTGTCTTCTCTTTCTTTTTATTCCAGGAAATTCAATCACATATGTGACCAGACACGTTTCAAGAACTGAAGTAGCAGGGTGGTTTGATTCTTCAGTGTCAAATGTAGATAACTGATCATTTCATGCATTGGGGAGACATGACCTTGTTTGTTGTTTTGTTATATCCATTGTAGCTAACTGCCTTCCACATGTTATGCAATAACTTAATGCTGAATTGCAGTCAGTATCCATTTACAGTAGTGAACAGCATTTTACCTGACACAGGGCTGTGTGAAATAATGCTATGCACATTCACTAAAGTTCAGTTTAGTAAAGTTCCAAGCTGTTCTTTAGAGATTAGACCTGGGTGGGCATTTATCACCAGCCACCTTTTAAATTGTGATATATTTTGCCTGTGGCTCATGCATTTGTCTAATTTACCAGGTAACCAACCACCTTTTGATAGTATTTCATTTGTTTGGATGGTGAAATGCTTAAAGGTGCTTCCTGATGTGTCCTTCCTCCAGCCTATGTGATTAAATTGTTAGTTTCCTCTCAGATCAAGAGCGATTGAGGCAATCTGTATGGCTCAAGGCCATATATATTAACTTACAAATGTTGATGTGCATGTTTTATATTATGTGCTTCTTCAGCCTTGGTTATCAAGGCTTAAAAACCTGATGCATATTTTATTTTTTTACTTCTGTACTTTTTATGAAGTTTAGAATCCAGGGCTTCAAACAACGTAATATCAATGAATACAACTATTGAATATTATTAGAGTAAAAGTAAAGTGATTAATAGTATTACAGTAATACTAATACAGCACAATTTTATGCTGATATACTGCTTCCAAGATACAGCAATATTACTATGAAAGTGTCTCACCTCTTAGGGTCTACTCCTTTTTTGCCAGGGCATTACTGTGTTCCCAGGCAAGGGCAAAAAGCTACATCAAAGCCCCACACACGTACAAAGGTAGATTCAATGTGATATTTGTATAGGATTTCATGTTTGTGGGAAGGGGATCAATGTGTTGTAATGCTGTCAGAGGGCACGGGGGCCTCAGTTGTATGCTTTGCTCTGGATAATCATCTCCAAGGTGATTATAGTGGTGTAGAAGGGACACTTTCTCAGGACCTTGTAGTAAAGGCTAAGCTGTGAGGAAATGCACAGTTACTCCATGTGGACTCTAAAGAGGAAAAAAATAGACTGCACTCCAAGCAACCATTAACAGTTTAATATGCTGAAGCTGATGGTGCTCATGGAGTTTTCATATGCAATGTTTTGCTGGATACACTGTTCAGAACCAACAGTTTAGAGAATTGTGCCAACACAAATAAAACAGCACGTTCTGTCATTTGGGTTCTAATTATACATGTTGTAGCTTATTGTGCAGCCATTTTGATAGACATTTATTTAGATTCTCTTAATGTTTTGGAGATACTAGTTGATCAGTGTGTTGGATTTGGTTAGATTTAGAATTTAAGATAAATAGATTTTCTCCGGTTCCTCAGGTACACAAAGCTGCTGTTGAGTTGTTTGAATTTCAGGTTAACTATGTTTGGTGGTTAGAAAACGTCTGTGTCAGCAAGCTGTTGCTGAATAGTCCCATTTAATCTGATAACATCTCATCTATGACTATCATTACCCAGATGTCAGCAGGTCCCAATTATGCAAACATGTACTACTAGTAATGATGTAGAGTTAAAAAAAAAATGACAAATCACCCTTTTTTTCTTTTCTTTTTTTTTTTAGCTAAGTGAGATGAGAATTAGTCTCAAGAGGCCTTATATATTGAAATACAAGTATAATAGTATATAATATAATAATAGTCTTGTTGCGCTGTTGTGTTTTGTTTTTTTTTCTTTTTTTTTCTTTTCGTAGGGTCACAGTGTAAAGAAAATTTTGGTGGACATGAAGAATGGGGAATAGAAAATGTTAAAAGCAGGCCCTGACTGGCATTAGTACATTTTGTATAATTTTACAGATAAATGTTGGTCTTCTTAAAGTTTATGTAGAATTTTCTTGGTTTTTAATTTTTTGCTAGATGTGTCTATATTGTACAACTATGAGGATATTTGCACATATTTGTTTCACATACATTTAAAGGCTTCTGTTTTAAGTCTGTAAGGTTATGATATGAACCGGACATCCTGGAAGAGCTCTGGCTCATAGTATCTGATTTGTAATCATATGAAGAGTTTCATTCCAAAGTGAGATATACATCATCGGAAAGGAAAATTCAAATGTGAAAAATAAACTTAAGGGTCTCCTTGGTGTGCTGAATTTTAGAAAATTATGTCCATTTCTGGTATAGTATTAGTCACATTAGCCATAGTGAACATGGATGTGTTGTTTTGGAATGTAGCTCTTCATATGTTCTGTGTAAATTTTGGTGGCAAAATGGGTTTGTGAATGGGCACTTTCCTGGACTCGGCCTGAGCTCCTTAATTTGTGGTGTTAGCAAGGTGGTTTAGGTGGGGTTTTTTTTGGCCCCCTCAGTCATGGTGGGTCCACATTGGCATTCCTTAGCGGCTCAGGCCCTCAGCACAAGCCTGGTCGATCCCCCCGACAGAGTGGCTGAGTTTTAATTATTCCCTACAGGAGATCTGGGCGCCCTAAGCCCACAACAGTCTCAAGCCGCTCCAATCAGGAATTGGTATTAAAGAGGCTTTGGAGGAGTGCTTTGCATTCTCCCTGTGGTGAGATGTGTGGGGTTATGTTGTATATCAAGGCAAATATTTACTCACTTTGTGTGCAAAAGTCTGGACCAAGCTGCTCAGCAGTATGGAAGAGGCAGGTTTCATTCTACCTCATCACACAGCTTCCAAGAATATGGAAGACTGAAAAGGCATCAGTCACATCAGTTCAAAGCTGAGCATGCATCAGTATGAAGGATGGAAGTCCTCACCGATGCCTGGAAACTTTGTATGCAATGCACTATTTGAACAATTAGTCTAGACTATAATCCACTTTTAGTTAAATCACTCTAGAATAGCACTAGGCAGAAAATTGTTGAGAGGTCTCACGTTTGAGAAATAGTTTGATTAAAGCTTCTTTCCCTTGTATGTTGTATTAGTATTGCTAAGATTGTCTTTGAAATACATATGGATCTGATTTGCTTGTTTACTGTCAACAAATTAAAAAACTGATACAGCTGGCTACAGGAATTGACTTGCTTTTTCAACATCTTTAAAGCCCCCTTTCATTTAAAATATGTTTGGCTTATTGTTACTTCACCTTGATGTTTGACCCACACTGTATGTGCACAGCTTACCACAAGAAAGGCTGTTTTCACATTCATCTGAAAAAATGTCTTTGTGCTCACCTTAAATCTGAGTGTAAAACATGCAGGTGTGAGCAGGATTTTGTGACATTGCAACTAGGTAAGAGGCCAATTGTGGTCTAATATGCAGCTTGTGTGTGTAATGTGAAACATGAAACATTCAGCATGCATAAACTGAGGAGGAAACATCTAGTTAAATGTGACATTTTTCATATTCATAGATTCTGGATTTTCAAACAGTAGATTAAAAAAAATTTAAATGTATTTGGGGGATCCATAGTTCACAGAGGATGCAACTTCCAGTTGACCTTGTGCAGGTAGTGTTCAGATAAATGCAATAAACTGCAGTTTTACTCAGTCTTCTCTTCATTTATTCACATTTGTATTTCCAGTTTTACTGAAGTCAGACTTGGTGTGGGGCATGCACTTCCAAAAAATCTTAACAGGTCCTGGATCAAGTCAGACAAAAATTCAGCATGAGGTCCTGACTTCTAATTTCAGTTTTGTCCCGAGGTTGTCTGTCTACTGATTGTATAACATCTTCCGTCAGATCAAGGACAAAACATGTGAATGACATAGCCTTTATTAAACTTGACATTAATTCATAATTCATTTTAAATACTATTGTGATTGCTAGTTCTCGCTTTATTCTACATAATAGTGTATATTAGTGCTGTATATGCTTTTACATTATTTTGATTTCCCTTTTATAATCCGGTATCAGCCTTAGGAGTACATACTGTATGCATACACTGTTGCAACATTGATATTAATGTATGATCTATGCTTTGCAGAACACTTTTGGGTAATAACTGTATAAGCATTTATCAGCCTGTGCTAGAAAAATAACCACATGAGGAACCACATTGAGGAAAAAGCAGAAAGCTGGCACAGGGCAGCACAAAATCCACAATGAATGAGCTAATGAAAGCAGTGCAGCAGTTGGAGTGTTATAACTCTGAATAGCATCAAACTGGTTAATAGATCTAATTAATAAGTGCTCCTAAGAGTTGGGGGTTAAGGAGTACTCACTCAGAAAATACTTTTTGTATTCATTTTTGCAATCAGTCATCTTTTTTAAACAGATAATACCACAGCAGTCAGTGTCTTGGCATAATAAGCAGCATATTATTCCATCTTTGTCCAAACACTTTATAAAAATAAAGAACTAGAGTGAGAAGAGTATGTAGTAATTTTGTAAAAGATGATTTCAGAAATCAAAGACTTAGATTATATCTCACAAAGTGGCACTAAGAGTTCAGAAATGCATAACTGGCCCACCAGAGTCCCTCCTCCTTTCACCATCTGGTCACATCTGGTTGGTCACACTGCACAGCACTGTTGACTGACCAAGACACAGCTGGCTGTCACTTACTGTGTTTGACTCAGTCATGGTGGTGGGTGTGTTGGAAAGGAGTGGACCGACCCCTCCTGACACCTGGCTCCCCCATGGCCTCCACTCTGGCCTGGCCCTCTGGTTCTGGGGGCTCTGGCTGGTGCTTCCTACAGCAGGCCTCTTCCCCTCATATGTTCCCCTCACCAGTCCGTTCAGCACAGCAGAGGCAGAGCTCTGGTCCAGGTGCTCGGCCAAGACCAGAGGCTGCCGGTCCTCCTCCTCGGAGATGGCAAACACCGGCACACTGACGTGATCACCCTCGCCTGGGAAATCACGCCTCTTTACGGGCTGGCCACTCTCAATCTGACACTGGGTGGAGGAAGAAGAGCCAGAGCTGGGCTCTGAGGAGGATCCCTGGGACTGAGGAACCCCAGAGGCCTTCACTGGGTCTGTTGTCCCAGAGAGCAGGCCAAAGCAAGGCCCTGTGAAGCGTGAGCGCCGCAGGTTGCTGGTGGAGTTGAGACGCCGCTGCCTCTGGGCAGGCTGCGTAAGTGGGTAGGAGGCATTGCTGATGGATGAGTCAGAGATGGTGCTGTTGTCTGCCCTGGCCTCCAAGTGAACATCAGAGAAGACCTTCCTGCTGTCGCCTCCCCTGCAGTCAGCTGTCAAACTGGATGGAGCCTGCAACGATATGAGACAGTTTGTTCACTGCAGTTTTTCACAATGGACAGACTGTCATGGTATGAAAGCACAGGTGTAATAATGCTAATGCAACTGCATTTAAGTGTCTCAGTAAGCCAACATGCACAATACTAAGACTGATTTGTTGATTATGCAAAACCACAACTACTTCCACGTGCCACAAAAAGTGAGGGAAAAAATGTCATTTAGGTCAAGCAACAATACATATCAACACAGTTCTACAGACAAGTTCATTTATAATGGAATATCTCAAGTGATTACTGGTTTGTTCACAAAGGAGACTTTATGACACCCTGACCCTTATCAACCTTTCATGGCACATATGGTCCTGGGTATGAAAACAAAGCAATGGCTCTAGTACTGACGCTGTCCACCAGCTTGGTGAAGGGACTGGTGGAGTTCCAGCTACACCACTTCTTATGCAGCTGCGGAAGTGGAGGGAGGAAGTCCTGGAAGGTGCGTACGCTCCACGCTCTCGGTCTGGCGCAGGCACTGCTGCTGTCCTTGTTGGACCTGGCACCAGTAGGTGAGGTGGTGGAGTCTGGTGAGGGCCAGTCACCTGCAGGGCTGGGACCAGTATCACTGTGCCGCAGAAACCTCTCCCGCTTCTGAGACACAGAACACACAAAAATTTAAATGAGCATCAGACCCTGCATTAAGTGGGCACCACTAGAGGGTTGATGGGCTCATTTATGAATACCAAGTAAGGAGGTGCTGAAAAAATATCTATGTAGCCAACTTTCCCTAGAGGAACAAAGATAAGAGTGGCTTAGAGAGGATAAACAAACTAATTAGGAATGAAGACAACCACACAACATATATAGCTCACATATCAGAGGTGGCATTATGCTTGAGCACACAACTGCAGCTATAATGGTCAATGACCTGCACAGAGCAGTAGGCTGGTTATTGAATCAAGCACGCATCTTTGGTATTGAGCATTGAGTGAAAAACTGGACTCAGATGGAAACAATAGCACTGCATTATCTCACTATAAACATTGATGTAAATGGACAGAAATGGATAATACTAAAAGGAAACAAGGAGAAGGTGTCAGATCTGTAAATTGTGATAGACATAAAGAGACACAAGTACTGAGAAATGACAAGATTAGTACGTGTTTTACCAAATAAATACATCTTATACACTTAAATTAGATTGCTGACAGGCAGAATCACAACTCTAACAGTAGTTGCACTGCATGCAACAACATAAGAACATAGCACACATTTTCAAGTAGGGATATTAGGAACTGAAAGGCTGCTGGCTGCACCTGCTACATTTCCACCTCACACCTGAATTTCTCCCTATAGATTGTGTTGTGTACTACATTAATGGATTAACAAGAAGGAACTGTGCTGATTAGCTTGGCCTGCTCAGTCACATAGCCAGCCAGCCGAGCGTGTGGCTCACATACCAATCTCAGTCAATATTTATTAAGTATATTAAAGCTGTCAAGGGAATAGCAGGGGCTTTGGAACCATTTCAGTCACATTTGTTATGTTGTGTATTAACAACTCTTACCATGTGAGGTGCACATTACAGATCCAGCATATTTGAGAGGGCACTTTACTGTATTGACACATACAAGTCATATTTGCTTGAGCAGTTGTGATTGACAGGTTAAGTTTATCCTTCCTGGTCAGTCAGCTGCTGTTGATCAAGGGAGGAGGAAGGTTTTAGGGGTTGCACCCATCAGACAGAAAACGAGTCCAGATAATCCTTCCCACAGAGTCACTAGCAGCTAGCTTTGTCTAGACAAGAATTAGCTAGGGGTTTAAATAAAATGTTCTTTTGGTCACTTAAGCCCCACAAACACAATGGCAACTTTTAGGTTTGACAAATGAGGTGAAAAATCAGCCACCCAACACAGTCACTTTAAAAACATGGGTCTAAAGGTTGGGTATGAGACCATTCAGGGGTGTCTGGAGAAGCTCGACAGGCTCCCCAGAAAAAAACTGAAACAGCTGAATTAAGTCTCTTGAATTTCAGGCATCAAGGAATGTACCAGACCAATTTGATGCTATCAAATCTTGGTTCATGGGTTAATGCACATCTACATAATCGGGGATATTTGGTGTGCAAATAAGACGCTAACCTGGAAGTTCACCTGGCAATGATAATGAGTGCGTGAATTTGGCAATTTTCTGTGACCTTTGCCACTGTTAGCCCATGCAACATTTCTAAAACATTATTTACATGGCCGTCTGCATTGAGGACACACACAGACAGACCACACACTGTGTGCCAAAGCGTGCATGACACACACCGACACACAAACACACACACAATTGGAGCTGGGAATCTGGCTCTGTAGATAATACTCCATTAGCCTAGGCTGCAGAAAAGCTTGCCAGTCCTTCAAAAAGCTGCCAGAGCTGTTTTATGCCAACTCTTATTCCAAGAGAATACAAAAGAGAGAAGAGAAAAAAAAATGCATGGCTGAACCGTTGCTTCTTCCTCAATGCTCCTCCCATCTTTTAATTATCCTCATTTCCCATTTATGTCCTCACAGTTTTCATAGCTTTAGACTGTACCACATGTATGCCAATAAAATGGTGTCAGCCTTATTAGGAACACTGGGTCAATTCAAAGCAATGACTGCCCTGTCACCTCTGATGTTCATTGGTTCAGGGATCATTTCCTCAGAGCGAGGAGATCACCCATGGAGAGTTTGGCCTGTATTGGATTAGATAGAAAATGTCACTGTCTACTGTATAACATCAAGGCTCCTTTCAGATAAAGCTTTTTCCCCACTTACCTGGAGAGTGAGGAGACAAGATCAAGAGTCTGCAGCCATGCTAGCAGCTTTGTGAGGCACAGCAGTGTTTTGAACTGAATGCTTAAGTCAGCATGCTAACATACATATTTTAGCATGTCAACATGCTAAAATTTGTAATTAACTCTTAACAAATACAGGTTAGGCTGCTGGGAGTGTCATCAGTCAGTCAGTTTTGCAGGTGTTTAGTCATAATAAGTACTGAACAAGCTGAAATTTTGAACAGAAGGTGACACTATATAAAAACTCAGAGATTACCAAAGTCAACAGGATACATCATCAGAGAACCATGGATGTCTGTACCAAACTTTGTGCCAATCCATCATGTAGATGTTGAGATATTGCGCAGGATAAATGAAAAGGTTGACCTGCTAGTGGTGCTAAAGGAAAAGCAAGAGGATGACCTCATTTGGCTTCATTCACTGGGTACTGTGAATGTTACTACTAAATTTCATGATGATCCATCAAATAGCTGGTCCGATATTTTAGTCTGGATCGAACTGACAACAACAAACTGACACTGCCACCTTTGGAGCATGTAATGTCTTAACTAGGTGACAGCATAGACAACTGCACTGGCATGAAACTGGTTCTTACCGTGTGAGAGGAGAGGGGTAGCCTGCTTGAGCTGGGGGCTGAAGATACAATGAAAACCTCATCCGCACCAAGGTCAAGTTCAGTCAGACCACTGCAAGAAAGATCCACCTCTGCATTCTGGGAAATGTCGAGGGAAGCACTGACTACAGAAACACAGAAAGAAAAATGTATATACAAGATACATTAAGAACATTAACAACAAGGCTATTATTAATGTTTTTATTGAACTAATAGTGCTCATACAATTAAGTTGGCACTAAGAGCAGTTTCGGAGAGAAATCAGTAAAGCACCAATTGTGCGCTCTTCCTCTAGTAACAGTAACAGTGTTATGTGTAAATTTGTACATTATAATGGCTTTCACTTTTGAAATTTCATTTATTCCAATGCTCCACATTGATTTCATGTGGCCTACCTCTTTAAGTAAGGACTGCTTGCTTCTAAGAAAAAGCAGTAAAGCTTATAACGTTGCACTGCAACTTAAATGGTTCCGTGAAACAACATGCAGAATAGGCAGCTGTATGTTTGGGTGTAAACTCCTGACACCATGACTTGAGCACACAGAGAGGGGGACTGTCCTCCCCTGTTGTTCAAACTACTCCCAGGCTGCTTTGTGGGTTAAATGCCACAACCCACAAATCTCTCAGCCTGGGTTCAGTCCCACTGAGAGAGAGAGAGCGAGCAAGGGTGCGAGAGAGAATGAGAGAGAGCGAGAGAGAGCGAGAAGCATTTGGATAGTTCCAGGATCAAGCCTGTGTCCTGCTCCTAAACTAATGCAATTTTCCTTTCCATTGAAATACCTACTGACCCACCCTGAGTCCACAGAGGGTTCCTCATACACAGCTTGCTTTAAAGTAAGCTTACAACATATTTATAACACAAAAGTGATTCAACCTAAAACCAGTTCGTGACAGCTTGTAACGCTCAGTGGTAGGTAAATCTTTCCTTGGAAAACTCCTGTAAGTCCAGAAAGATTTTCTGTTTTCCATTTCCAGAAACAGCAGTGGCAATTTACTTAGAATAAATAGAGGAACTGAGTGGTTAGCATGAGCAGAGATAACCACCATGTATGAACACACAAAGAAAGCGCACCACCTAGAGCTACTCATCAGCAGAAAATCCAATCCCACACTGTTTGATTGGCAAGTTATCTCCTGGGAATCGTGAATCGTCAATTGAGGCACATTCCTCAAACCCCAGGTCTTCAACTTTTAACCGACTGCACTAAAACTTTATCAGATCATTGCTTTGCCAGGAAATGAATTAATGACAGATTTATATTCCCAAAGGTATTATTATCATTCCTGAAATGATTCTAGTGAAAAGTCTTGACACGTGTAACTATAAATCAAAGTGAATGACATCCGAAGTAATGTGCAATTCATGGGCTTTGGGCTTGCTGCAGTGCCTGTCATGCATTCTATCTTAGACATTTGCAAGAGATAACCAGAATATAAATTTAACAAATTTAGCAAACACTTTACAAAACATTGAGCATGAACAATTTTAGCTGAGGTTGAACATCAGCAACCCAGTAAATCAATGTGTGTGTGTGTGTGTGTGTGTGTGTGTGTGTGTATGTGTGTGTGTGTGTATGTGTGTGTGTACGGTGTATGTATTTGTGTGTCCTCTCCACCTGTGTGTGGCAGGCTGTTGTTGCTGTTGCCCTGCTCTGTGGTCATCTCTGGATTGGTCTGATTCTCAGCCATCAGCTGCAGCTCGCTGACCTCAGCCCTAGTATTCTGGACTCCTTCTGGCACCTGCAACACAGCACAATGCCATTCACCTTAACCAGACGTCAAAGTCATCAAGATCAGTTCACAAGACATGTTAGAATACAATCATACATTTTTTTTTTTTTCCCCAGTAATATGATATCTTATTACAAGTAAATTCAGTTAGCAGTTAGCAGGGCACACATAGATAAATGTAATACAATACTTAATACTTAATACTTCATAACAATTACAATGTTCAATATATGTTGAAACTGTTTCAGAGAGGTGCTGAATGGTCATTTTGGAGGCTGCAGCTTGTGGTGCTGCTGAGTTGTATTGCATTAAACTGAACAGTCCAACTTATAGATACCAATGAGAGCAGGCTACATAAAAGAAATACCTCTCTGTATAATGCGAAACAGTTTGCGGCAGCACAAACTACGTCTTATGATCCAGTCCAACAATCATACAGTTGAATCAACAGCTCTTAAAATCAATTTCAACAAAAACTGAACATTAGAACCATCATGACGGTAGGCACTATTACAGGACTGCTGTATTAGACTGCATTAGTCTAACTGCCAACTGAGTACATTTTCTTGTGCTAAAACTACAATACTGTGAAGGGGTTTTAGTCAAATCCTGATAAATATGATGAAATCTATTTCCATTTGGTTATCAGTGCAAATTCTGTATAATTAATTATCACAAAATTCAAAATAAAAACATCTTTATGATTGCAAATGGTATTATATTATAAAATTGAAATTACAAAGGATAATTTCACCCTTTTCAGCCTTTTTCAAATCCCACCAGAGATTTTCAATGGGGTACAAGTCAGTGTGATTGCCACACTAGTATCTTCAAGCTTCAGCTTCCTCACAAATGGTGTGACATTTTCTCCCAGGATTTCCTGATACTTGATTGAATCCATCTTGCCCTCCACACGCTGCAGGTTTCTGTAGCCAGAGGAAGCAAAGCAACCCCAGAGCATCACTGAGCCACCGCCATGCTTCACTGTAGGCAGGGTGTTCTTTTCAGCACATGCTTCATTCTTCCTCCAGACATACCGCTGATCAATAGGCCCGAAAGGTTCCAGTATTGTTTCATCACTCCACAGAACAGAATCTCAAAACCTCTTTGGCTTCTTTATGTAGTTTTGAGGAAATTGGAGCCGACTTTTCTTGTGTTTTTCGGTCAGTAGTGGTGTACGTCTTGGAGTTCAGGAATGGAGCCCTTCAGCGTTTAGTATGCACCTTAATGTGGAAACTGAAACCTCAGGTCTGCTGCCACCATGTCTTGCTGCAGGTCTTTTGCAGTCAGTAGAGGGTTTTTGACCACCTGCCTCATCAGGACTCTGGTGGCAGCCATTGATAGCTTCCTCTTTCTGCCACATCAAGGTAGTGTAGCCACTGTTCCTTTAACTTTAAACTTGCGAACTATGCTTCCAACTGTATCTCTAGGAACATTCAGTGCCTTTGTTATCTTTTTGTATCCTTTTCTTTTGTTTGTGTTTTATCTGACCAACAGTCCAAAGCCAAAGTTTACTGTTATGTATAACAAGCATGAAATTGTCACATTTGAGAAGCTGGAATTTGGCATTTTCCTTAAAACACGATGATGACAAAACAATTATTTAATTATCAAAATAGTTGTAAATTAATTTCCTGTTAATTGACTGATCAATTAACTGACTAGCTGTTGCAGCTTTATATTAGGGTGAATTGTCCCTTCAATAGACTGCTCCACTAATGCAGCATTATACTTCTATAACATTTTTGGACTCACAATGGACATAATGGGCATTTTAGAAGATTACAATATTGTTACAAAAAAGATGAAACAAACCAAAATTGAAGCAGCACAGATATCATCATTTTGATTCCTCACATTTTTCATCAAAATTCCTACATCACCCACAATGCAACTTGACCTCCAACAGTTCTGGTTGGAAATTCAAGTGTGTTATGCTAGTAGCAGCTATAGTAGCCTTGAGCTGCTTCTCCTCAAGCAGAAATGAGGAGCATCCTCACCCCTAGATTTTCAAATTTGCTGTCCAAACTGATGCTTTCTCAAGTGATATCACTTGAAGCACTTCTTACAGCTCCCTCAGGAGCCATAAAAGGCTGTATAAAACTTTTTCCACATAAGCAGTAGTACTACCCCAACACCTTTAAATAGACTTTAATGTGTAAAATTGATTCCCTTTTAAATAAAACATATTTTTGTTGAATCACTGTTTTAATACATTATAATGGACAAAGACTTGATCACATTTTGCACTGATATCACTGAGGCTTTAATATCATTAATATACAGCTACAAAAATATTCCTCCTCATTCTGGCGGCATTATAGAATTAATGTGAAAAATCTGATGTAACAAGAACCAATATCAGAAGTTTAAATTACAACTTTACAATTTTTTTTCATGATGCCACTCACTGTTACAAATATTTCAAAAATCCTTTTGCATCATCATCATGTTCATCTACCTTTGTTTTACATGTGTGTGACCTGATGTGACCCTGAGGTGGTATGGCTCTGTGGGGAGTAGAGGGGCAGTGCTACAATGGACAGTTTTGGCTTGAGCAGCAAAGAATATTAAAATAAATGTCCAGTAATCCTAGATAAAACTCAATTTTAGAGGAATGTCTGACAAATAATGCAATAGAGAGAAGAAGGCAGGTAGAGGAGGAGTGAGAGTGACATGTAGAGATGACAAAAGGAAAGAGAGATGGGATGAAAGGGTGCACTGCAATGTCTGTACCTCAGAGTTGCTGGATGCGCAGGAGCTGGCCCTTTTTGGACACAGTTTGGGTCTGGAAAACATGAAACACCACAGCAATTCAGTTTATAATTACAGACATATCTGAAAACCAGCTTTTATGAATGTCCTGTTTTTT
This sequence comes from Lates calcarifer, assembly GCF_001640805.2. Classification (NCBI taxonomy): domain Eukaryota; kingdom Metazoa; phylum Chordata; class Actinopteri; family Centropomidae; genus Lates; species Lates calcarifer. The sequence continues at coordinate 18,330,288 of NC_066845.1, forward strand.
TCCACTTTTGGCTGTGTTTTCTCAGGAATAAAAATCCATCTGGTGTTCACAGTTTGACCAGAAATGTAAAAATGAACACTGTCCCATACAACTGTACTGACATGGGATCTTTTTGACATAGTAACCACCTCACTCACTATATAATAGCTCCAACATACCCGTGGCTATTTCCCTCTCAATAGTTGCTCTATTGTGGTGTTGGATGATGGAGCAAGATGCACCACAATCTTGCATTCACACACATACCACAACTCCCAGCAGTTCACATAGTGGTTGTTACTGAGATGTCATTGCTATGCATTGCTTTTTCCTGTAAAGATGCACCGCTGTCACTTTTTCATTGCTGATACTTTCAAATATGTGTGATAGCAAATTCTGACTGTATACAAACCATATCTCAATAAAATACCGCAGCTGCTAAAGGAAGGAATAGCACATTCGTTTTGGGATGTTATTGACACTTACCTGTGTCATCATCATATTTACTTGAATATCTAATGTCTGTAACTGTTCATCCATGTTTTCTGCACACTTCTTAGTCCAAATGAACCAATGAAGCAAGCAGAAATACTTGAGCAAATACCCACTTATTAAAAATTACTCTTACAGCTGAATGAGTTCATTACCAGCCACGGGTCAACTAAGGGCAACCCCTGCTGTGACTCTCATCCACCTTTGGCTGTTTTCTGATCAGCAGGGACCATGGGAGTTAATCTCACTGCTGCTTTAAACTTGCACGATCTCGCCTAGTTTGCCAGACTAGTTGTTTTCCAATGATTTCTGTGAACTTGTTTAAATTAATAGGGAACAACTGAATGAGAAAAAAGAAACAGCTACTGAGGCTGCTCCATGAGTTTGACGTTTCATGGTAATGCATTTCCTGGCTTCTGAATGACTTGTGTTGTTGCTAATTCCACTTTCATTTTATTGAACATGTGTTTCCAATTTCCCTGTCATTAATAGTGAGACCCTGTGGAGTTATTGTGCCTGACGGATGAGTTGGAGACAGTGAGCTGTATTTGAAATTAACACAAATCATATTAAACAGGGGTGTTTCTCACAGAAAGCTGAATACTGAGACCAACATAAATCTAAACCTGGATCCAGGACATCTGGATCTGTAGGGTAAACCTTGTCAGAACAGATAGTATTACAAGCCTCCAAACTTAACCCTTCAGTTTGTGGTTATTGTCCCCTGGGATGGAGGAGGGGAACAGTTTGTAAATTACACCTTTTGATTTTCTGACAATGCCATCAGAACCAAACTCACATTGAGTTTTACTATCCTTGTTGTCCCCTTTCCCCATTTCCTCACCCATTCACTTTCATGCAACCTCTGTGTTTTTGTGTGCTGGAATTGATGCCAGGTGCTGTACCTTGAATGCCCCACCGTATATGGTGAGAATGTTCCACATCAAGGAAGCCGCACAGTTGCAGCCAAACCCAACTAATCACTAAGGGTCACCACATCAGGGACTAAGGCTTCCAGCTGAGTCAACACAACAAAGGAGTTGTGTTGACTAATGTGAATGTGTGCGTGCGTGCGTGCGTGCGTGTGTGTGTGTGTGTGTGTGTGTGTGTGTGTGTGTGTGTGTGTGTGCATGTGTGTGTGCATTTACCGTCAGACCAGCCCATTTCCATTCATGAGAAATCAAAGATAGAACTTGTTAATTTTCTCAGGAGTACATTTACTGAGGACTTAATGGGTGTTTATGTTTCAAAAACAAAGAAAGAACAAGTGTCTGAAGGTTTTATCTGAGAAAACCAGATGTTGCACATTTTTTTAACACAACAAAGTTTGTAATAGCTTCTGTGAGGCTGTACATAGATCAGCATGCTAACATGCTCATAATAACAATGGTAACATTGGTGTTCATCATCGTTTAAAATAAGCACTCAACACAAAGTAGATCTGAAGCTGATGGGAAAATTATTAGTTTTCAGGGGATCATCAAAGTCATTAGTCATCTTCTGGGGAACATGAATGTATGTACAAAATGTGCCAGTCCGTCAAGTAGGTGCTGATATATTTCACTGGAGACTGGAAAAGTTACGTACTTGTAGGAATATATGAAAGATCAGAGAACAACCAAACAAAGGGTTCATCCTCTGGGGTCCTTGATTATCTGCCCCGGTGTTCATGGCAATTCGTCAAACACTTGCCAAGTCACACAAAACCAACAATGTCAACCTGCTGGTGGCATTAGAGGAAAAGTCTGAGGACCATCTAAGTCACTAAGATTAATCCTCTGGGGACCATTTATATGTAAAATTTTAATTGCAGTCCACTGAGTATTTGTTAAAATATTTTGACTTGGAATAACGTGGTGTGCTGAACAACTGACAAAGATTGCCATTTATGACAACTACTAGCCCAGGTAGCAAAAATAATTCAGAAACTTCACTGTGCTTTTGCTATTTATCAGTGGCAAATAGAAGTTAGTAAATAAGGTACTGGATTAAGTTATTGTTGTCCCTGATCTAGTCGGTCTGTGTTAAATTTGTATTTTCTTTGCTTTTCTATATAAAGTATTCAATTTCTGTTACCTGAAAATGATGCAGAGGGCACTTGTAAGTATCATAGCGAAGAAGGCAGCTCCACTCACAGCAGCCAGCAGAGAGTCTACCTTGCTGGCTGTAGCAGCAGAGGCACGGTGGTCCCCCCCTGGCTCGGTCAGGTTGTGGTAGTGGAAGAGAAGAGCAAAGCCGCGGCCCCAATGTGTGGTGGTGATGAGCTCCATGATAACCTCTACCATCTCCTGGCTAGAGCCAAAAACCAGCTGGCTGCTGGGTGGCCGGTTGGACCCACAGAACCTGGAGGAGAAGGTGATCAGGTCTGAGATGTAGAGGACATCATGGGGGCAGGCATCAAGCACTGACTGCTGGGTTTCGGGGCTCACAGCTGGAGTGTCGGTAGTGTGTGGCAAAGAAAGGGTGGTCTCCTCCACAGCTGCGTTTGGGTTAGCACTGGGGTTGAGGTCTCCCCTGAGGTGAGATGAGGAGGCAGAATTGACAGCCTTGTCTTTTGAAGGCACAGCCCCAGGTAGGAGGAGGAGAGAGGAAGGAGGTGGTAAAGATAGGCCAGAGGAGGTATCTGCAGATCTTTTAGCAGAATTTGAGACTTTGGCAATTTCCATCTTTGTGGACTGTTCTTGGACCACTACTTGTTTGACCTCACCATCTTCTTCAGACTGCTGAGTCTTTATGACATCCCCTACATTCTGAAGCATGGGATCTTTTGCAGCCAATGAAGTTTCATCTGCCACTAAGCTGCCAGGGGTGAAAGTCACCTCTTCTTCTGCCTCTCCCTCTTCAAAATTAGAGATAGCTGAGTATTGTGCTGCAGAGTCATGGCTTTCAAACACATCAAAGTCAAATATCTCCAGAATAAGCTGGTAATCAACAGGCACAATGAACAGCCAGACGCAATGTGTCCCAGACGAGTAGTTGTAGGGGAAGCCAGGGGACAGAATGAGGCCTTGGACGTCCACCACATCCACCTTGGCACCACAATCGAAGTATACCTGCAATACGAATTACATTGAGTCAGCTGTGTCACAAATCTAAAGCTGCTTTTGGAGCAGATACTTCTCACTTGATCTTTGAATCTTACATTTTTATTTCAAGCACTTACTGACACCCTCTCTTAACATGACTCACACAGCTTAACAGGTTGAGCACAATACAAGCACTGCCAAGGTAAGGGCTTTTGATTCACACTGGTGCCACCCACGCTAGCATTCATGTTATTCTTTGGCATTATTTTTCAAAGTGTTGACCAGCATTACATTACACTCTGCCTAAAATGTGGTGAGTCATGTATTCAAATAATGGCCACTAAGCGATTAAGTTCTCTATAGAAAAAAATGTACCAATAACCAAGGTACCAACCAGCAAATAATACCATGTATCAGAGTTGTGGTCTGCTCATTCACATAAACCAGCTTGAGATTGAACTATTCAACCCTGCTGTTCTGCTTTTGTATCAAAGCCTGTGTTTTGCCTGTATTGCCTGCTTGGGTAACCCTGGGGAGGGTACTTCTTCAAACATGCTGGCTGTAATTCTTCCCAGGTGTGCAGGGATGTAAGGGGGACTTTGGCCCTAAGCAGAGGCAGATGTGTGGCTGGGCCATGGAGCTGATGACCAGACCTTTGTAGGGGGCCTGCGTGTTTATGAGCTTTCCTGTTGGCCTCAGCTCTGGACTGTGGGACTGACCCAGACTGGTGGACCCCCATGCCAGACAGGTAACAAACCAACACCCGCGGGCCACACTTGTGCCCTGCACTGGGCTAAAAGCGTAAGAGATTACTTTGAGAATGCTGTTTTGATGGGAGAGAGGAAAAGGGCAACAGGGACACATGGAACCAAACAGACACTTTGATTGCTTTATCCTAATCCCCATGCATTTCTCAAAGGCATTCCTCACTCAGTATATTTAGTAGCAAAATCTACATGTGGTTTACAATTTCATGGTGCAAAATCAACATATATTTTAGTGGGAAGAGGAACAGTCACTCGGCCCTCTGGTCATCAAACCAAAAACCCTCTCCATAGCTGATACAGTGGACAATCTCACAGCCAGGCCATGGCATATTACAGACACATGGGACGGAAATGAGGGCAGCGTGACCTAGGTAACTAAAGAAAAAATGTGTGTGTGTGTGTGTGTGTGTGTGGTGTTAGAAGTTACATGTTAAGACACATTCTGAGTAATTTTGTTCTCATATTAAAGGAAAGGTCATTAAAAATCACCATCTGCCCACAACCATGACATGCAGTAAAAATTTAATGAGCAACAGATCTACAGCTGAGCTCATACTCTCTCAACCTCTTTAAATTATATTTAAATGATGATAATTACATGATGACCAATTCAAGTGAATGCTTTACATCACCTCATCTGTGACTTCAGCAGTTCACAAGTTACTCTGTGATTTGGTCATGTAGCCTTCTTTAAGTAAAGCTTAAGAGAGGGAGAAAGACAAAACATTTTTTGCGACGTTATCCAGCAGCAGGTTGTGTCTCCAAAGTAAATCCAGCATTTACATCCAATATTCCTACAGTTTACGCTGATTAGCTCCGTTCATCCTCACCCTGCTCAGGCCGTGAAAGTGGCCAGGAATCACTGTGGAAATACTGTATTTAAATGTTGGTTACATCCTGGGCAAACATTTTATGTTTCTGGGCAAATTGTGAGAATACCTTTGAAGATACAACAAGCTGCTTTAAAACTTGCAGAACACCACTGCATGTGGACAAATCAAAGAGTAACATACAGAGTACTGAGGTCACAGATGTGTTGGTACGGTTCAGTGAACAATAACACAGGCCTTAACCATGACATGGCACAACACATCTGCCAGTCCCCTTTTGCATTTCCAAGAAATGCAAAGTTAAAGTATGTGGCTGACCAAAAATGCTTGCGTGTTAAATTAACCAGCTTCCTACAGTACAAGTCATAGTTTCCTAATTACATTTACAAACAGTGGTACCGTTGTCAAAGACACTGAACTTTGAAGCTCATGGAGCAGCCTCAGTAGCTGTTTCTTTTTACTCATTCAGTTGTTCCCTATTAATTTAAATGAGTTCACAGAAATCATTGGAAACTTTGAAGTTTGTAGCATGTGAGCAACAAATTTAATGAAAAATGCAAAACTGAATGATGTTTTTCAACAATTCTAATGTACATTCTGATCATTAAAGACCTTTATGATAGTTATACTTTGCTGTTTTTCTCCCTGACTGACATTTGGAGGCAATTACATTAGTGCATGGCATGCTACACTTGCACTGCCCACACAGTTACTAGAAATTAAGTAAGTGTGTGGGCAGCTTATTCTAATTCTACAGCAAAGAATTACGTGGATGACATCTGAACAGGCCAAATGCCATTCCTGCTGAGGTTAGCGAGAGTAAGCTGATTTGGGGGTTGCAGTGTGTGCAGCGAGGTTGCGCAACAAGGGGAACCACTTCACAATATGGGGGCATAACAGGGGGAAGAGTAGAACAACGTGTCCCCTTTTCAGGGCAAAAAATGACCAGTGATGAAATAACATGTGTTTGTCCATTTATCTTTGGCATATTACAGCTTTTCTGGCCTTTCCTCTTTCAAACTAGTTTGAGATCAAATTAGTTGTACCCCTTTTTTCACCTTAAAATAAATAAATCAGTTAAACTTTTAAAAAAGGTTTTAAAAATACATGTTGCAAATAATGCTCTATAAATCAATAATAGTCTCTTGTACAATGTGAAATCCTGCATCTGATGAAATAGAACTGTGCCACTGACAGCGAATGTGTCATCTCTGCCAGCAGGATAAGGCCGGGCTGGGAGGTCCCCAGCACCCTGTGATGTGCATGCTAGACTACACATTAAAGGGCCCCAAAGTGCCACAGTGTCGAATGGAAATAGGACATTCTTATAATGCCAAACATCTCAGTTCTGTTACATCACAGGCCGCTCCGCTTGCAGGCCGCTAATTATTCAAGGATGCCTTTTCTCATGGCGAAACAATGGGCTGCAGTGCCGTTTCGGTGAGCCACTCCACAAATGGGGCGGGCAGATAATATTTTAATGAAGTGATGCTAATAAGTACAAGGCAAGCCGAAAGTTTACATAAGAACCAACTGGTCATTGCGCCCCAGTTGTGGCACTGACAGGGGCTTCCCTGGACAGAAGTAGATCAACTGAGCACATAATTGTCTGAAATGACTTGTTCAGTGAAACATCAGACCAGCTGCTGTCATTACGGAGAGGCCCCTAACAAATTGTATTGTTCTATTGTTTTCACTTGGCATCAGTACATCTTTTTTTTAAAAAAAGGTGTTCCAATAACATTCCAGTATGGGATTCATATTGGTCTAATTACCACAGAGGCAACTTTAAATCCATTGACTGATGTTGATGAGCTGATTTATTTGTATAGTACCATTATATTATATATAACATTATATGAGAATATGGTTTTTAATTTCATTCAAGAAAAATATGTTTAATATATTATTTGAAACTAACAGAAAAAAACATTAACCAGAGTATTTTTTTCTGTGACTGATTGCATTCTGTGTAAATGGAGAGATGTGATTGGAAAAAAGATGAGAATTGAACAAAAAGGAAATCATATTCTTCTCTTACATGCGTGTATCTGAGCATTAAAGTAAAGTTCTGGAGACAGCTTTACTTGACAAAACAGAGGTCTGCAGTCTGACCTAACTGTTTGCTGTAACGTGGATTTTTTTTTAAACCACCCAAGCTGACAACACCACTGTGAAAACTCTGCAACGCGAGCTGGCTTCTGCTGAAGTACTGTTAACACACACAAACACACACACACTCTGCCTCTCATGCACAAACAGCTCCGGACTGGCTCATAAACAGGCAGGCGGGCCCCTCAAAAGGGGGCAGGAATCCTCACCAGCCCTGTTTACTGGAGGAGAAAAGTGACACTGCTTCACAGGCTAGCGATCGGGCAGCCACAGTCCATTCAGGATGCATTACAATCGCACACAATTTCTCAGACCAATATCAGCATAGTAAGACTTTGTGGACTAGTAGTATGTAGCCTGTATAACCATTTATTTTCACTTATTATTAATTCAAATCAAGTAGTTTGACTGGATTTGAGATCTCAGTGATACAGACCTGAAGACAAACAATATTTAGAAAAATAAAGTCAAGAAAATAAAGCGGCCACACATTCACTTCAGTAGCTGCATATTAGAACAGACATAAAGACTGAAGACTAAAATAGAAAAAGTAGGAATTTATGCAGCAAAATCAATAGTGAGGATGAGGCAAAACTTACCTCAAATCAAATAAAAGATAGAGCTGGTTGAGTTTAACAAAATTGTGCCACTGATTGAATGAGAATAAAAAGGACTTGTTTTCTCAAGGTGTAACACATGTACAGGATTTTTTTTGCACTGGTGCAGAAAGATACACGTCTTACTTAGTAATGCATTATACAATGACACAAGACCTCACATCCTGTGCAATAGGACAGTGCTTTGCAAGGTACACAGAATACAGAAGATATGAGGTCATGAATCTGGTTAAAATATACAAACTTCCATCAGTTATAGAGAGGGATATGAATGTGAAAGAGGCAGACTAGACCTGTGTGGATTGACCAAAAGCAGCTGCAACTCAATCTCTGCAAGATTGTTTTTATATTTTTGTATAGCTGCCTCCACATGTGTAGATAGAGAAGAAACTCCTTGAGGTCATTCTCCACAGCTGTGAAAAGGCACTGATACTCGAGCCCAGGATTTATCACATATCTCCCCTGTGATGTCAATGCCTCTCCTGGTGGGCTCATCTCAGCGGCTGCACGTTCAAGCCGAGGCGAGTTTACAAACAACTGGTGTGGTGGCCCGATTAAGCCCAGGCATTTCTAGGGTCGCCCTCTTTGGCCACGGTAGCGCTGGCTCAGCACATTGTCACCACCGTGTGCATCAGGAGTGATTTACGAAAGGCCTCTTTGAGCCCAAGTATGTTTGATCAACATTTTATTTACAGAGCCATCATGAGATGTTCAGTGTTGCCTACATGGAAGCGTGGAACACTGGAAATTATTACCACTGTGGTCCTCAAACTCGCACAGATATGTTACTGGGTGGGCGAGAGGACAAGCAGACGCAGGCTCTCTCCTCCATGTTTGTGGTGTAAAACCTATTAACATATTTCCTCTAAAAAGAGCTGCTGCTGCTGCTGCTGTGGTAGCTGTTTAGGCAGGCCTGTGGAACCCTGTGGTGAATCATGACCTTATCTTCACAGTGGTTTCAACCAATTTGGTGAAATCATTTCCAGATTTTGGAATGTGATCCAGTGAACGCATCCATGATAATTAGTCTTTGAGCAGCAAGTCGGTGAGAAACCCAGTCGTGTAGACAGGGCTGCACTGTACTGACACACTTAAACTGCAATCAATCAAGAGTTTAAATGGATACAATAACATTTCCAAGTGCGGCCACAGCATCAAAATTGCCAGAAAACATTAGATTACATTTTTAGCCTTTGATCAAAAATAAATAAATATACAACGATCTTTCAAAATCCAGAAGATTATTTAACAAATCTTACTGCTGTTCTGAAGGTATTTCGAGAATCTGCAAAGACTGTTCTAACCATATGGATGAAAAATATTCTGTGACCTGTTTCTCAAGTTGTGACTCAGTTGCCCGTCCAGAAAGCCGGAAATGATTCCCCTTTTCTTTTTGAACAACACAAGAAAAATGTGAATGTGTTGTTTTGTTTAAAGATAACAAAAATATAGGAAAGTAACATCAATACAGACAAGCATAAGTGAGTTCGAGGATGCATATATGGTATGTCATTTCCGGCTACTGTGTTTGTTTGGGAAAACAGAGTTGCAACTTGGAAAATGGGCTAAAAGAGGATGATATGATTCTGGAAATACCTGATGTAATGACTCTGAAATGAATCTGTATCCGAGCCCAAGACCATGATGCAAACACCCATGATCTTGTGTCGCAATGCAGGATAGCCCTCTCCATGGATGTAAAGAACCACTACACCCCTACTGGCTCAGTGGCTAGAATTTGTGAGAGGCACAAAATATCACCGACTGTGACCTTGGCAGAACCAAACTGACGATGCTTCATATATTGCACTTTCTGTACTTTTTAGTCTGTAACACTGCAGTGCTCTCACACCTTCTAAAGAGAAAAGTAAAACCAATGCAGTTTATACCAAATGCAGCTATTAGAGTTTTTATTTTGAAAGCTGAAATGTTTTTAACAGCCACTAACTCCTCATCTAGTATAAGTAACAGCAACATCTTCTGGAGACGCTAGAATAGACAGCATTGAAAAATGAAGTTTGTTTTCTATTGAACAACCTCCTGTATCTGCAACACAAACAGCACAGTTTTCACCTACTCACTCCATCTCTGGCCCTGGCATCCCATCTCTTCCCACTGACACATGGTGATGTGTTTATCTGTTGACAGACTGTGTGTATCTGTTGTCAAATAACTCATGGGAGGAATAAGTGAATTCACAGTTCAATGGGGTCCTACAACTCAGTTCAATTAGAGATGAATGTCGCCTCTTTCCATCCCAAATAAAACCCTCCGAAAGACAGAGCACAACCACAAAACAAGGATCAAATTTACTCTTCCTCATCCACAGTGTTGAATTGTGGACCAACAGGCTTGGATGCCTCCCATTTTTTTCTGAGGGAGATAGAATAAATTCCAAGCTTGTTTATGCTGTTCCAAAAATCAACTTAATACAAAAGGGGAGCGGAGGACAAAGCCATCATTTACCGTGCCCCCTCAGGCAGATAATTGCAAAGATAGTGAGCACCCTATGCACACAGGAACTAAAGCTGGAGACGCTGACAATTCAATATACCAGGGGCTTTTGTTGTGTGGTTTCAAGAATTGTGCTGCTGAGCCGTCATTGTCCATCAGCGGAAGAGGACGGCTCTTGACAGGTGGGGGCCACAGAGCTTTTCCTGGCTGACAATGTGGTCTTGATGTCCTGGAGGAGATCTGTGCCAGGTGTAATCCTTTTATGTTATGACACCAGCTACTGTCACACGATAAAGTTGCATTACATATCAGAAATAGAAGAATATGGGATCACAAGACTAAGTGGGTGACACAGTTTACAGTATGGGTACAATCACTTCAGCAAAATTTGGCAGAGAAGCACATAAAACGTGAAGCGTACATCACTATCATTTTCATTTCCAATATAACTAATGTTTCCTGAGCAGTGAAGGATTGCAGTTCTTTTTTTAAAGGGCCCAAGTACCGAGGTCCACCCCTGCCCCTGTCTATGTAAACATGACTGTTCCAGGCTACTGACACTGGGTCTCAACAAATCCTGTCTTCCTTAGTCATGTGTGGTTATTTTTCTGGTGCAGGTACCCACATAAACCAAATTACACAGTGACACTTCAGGTTATGTCATCAAAACAACTTTTACAACTTAACCAATCAACTCTGAAGTACCCACAGACAACTGTGAGCCTCACTAACCTGGCAGGAGGCTTTCTCACTCACACAGGCAAAGCTAAATGAATGACAGTCTGACTCAATGGAAAACATCCCCGACAAGAAATCCCTGACTGTTTGCGTTCCCGTTCATTTTTGAAGCTTGAACGTTCCCATCTATGAGTGTGAGAAGTGCAACATAAAGTTAACATGTTCTCAATGTGGTTCTCATTTCAGCAGTTTGGACTCTGCATGCCATTCTCTAACTCTGTGAAGTGCATGACATCAAAACAGGCCTGTGCCATCAAAACATCCATCTGAAAGCCCTAGAGGATTTAATGTGCCACACTCCCGGTTTGGAAATTTAAAAAAACTATTAGAATTTAGTTTTGAATGACTAAGGTGCACGAGTCAGTCAGCATGACATAAAGTGATTAAAAAACGTCTGGCTGTGGCTAATGTTGCAGGGCTTTTCTAGACTTGAGTTTTTGATTGTCACATAACCACATACAGTATTTTAATAAAATAAATAATGAAACTGAACTTGAACCTCGACGTATGAAGTGCAAACAGCACTTACAGCAGTTTATACACTACATGAGGGCGGATGTGTTGGCTAAATGTTGTCAGACACAGACAACAAGACCATTCTGACATCCTTCAAATCCAATTTAGTTGGTTTCCTAACACAACTCTGAAACTCTCAAATTCAGAGGCAGCATAAGCCTGCGCTTTAGAGAAGGTCATGTCAGGTCCGATTCTGGTGTCAAAAAAGCATACGCAAAACCCAATTGTAAAAATTGTAAATTTTAGAGGTCATCTCTAACTGCCAAACGTCTCTATACTGTAACACATGAATGAGCTTGGACTTTTTTAGAAGTAGAGTTTTGTTCCAGTGTAGTCGGCGTACAAATTATCAGGAAAAAAAAACATTTACAGTATTTACAAATCTACTTTTACAGATCGGCTCAGACTACGTATCGCTTCTTGCTACCGCCTACTACGGTGTATTGTATTTTGGTCGATCAAAATTGTGTACAGAACAGACGAACCAGATTTAGATTTGAAATGTAGTTGACACACGTGTTCGTTTGTGTATTTCATATATGCCGAAGTGAACGGTGGCACCTACTTTTTCTTCAAGTAACTTGCTTTAAGTCCCTTGGGGTCACAATATTTGCCGAGAAGCAAACAATTGTTGAATAACACGATTTATGCGAACGCGATACTCAACAAGGCTGGAGGTAAAGCTTGTGAATTATTCTTGCAGTAAATAAACGTCAACTTACTTTCTGTGCAACGCATCCCATCAAGAAAAGTAGATATGTTGTCATAAAAACTTGTGCCCCAAGCGACGAAACACAACTCATTTTCCTGTAATTGTTCCTCTTTAATGCGACGCACAATGAACCGTGTCCCGCTCCTCTACTTCCCTCTCATTCACCTGAAGTATCGGGAGCGCGCTTCCATCGTTCATGGGCGAACTGGAACACAAGACAGACCCCTAGTTAAAAACTCTCGTGTTTACGAATCGACAGCAACTTAACCATTAATTAAATGACGTTTTATCTTAAAATTTTATTCAAGTAACTTGTAAATTTTAGATTGTATGACTGTGGCCCTAGCCAGTCCAGTAAACATACAAATTTACTGTTATATTTCTATTTTCCTCATTCCTCCAATCTTGCATGTACAGAAAAGTTACATAAAGGTTTGGGGGGTTTTGGTCATAGTTTTATTTCTGCCCCATGCATTTGACAACATGCAGTGCTGTAGTATTAGCTATTATTAAAAAAAACCAGTACAATTTAAATTAATTAGTGATTATTAACTTTTCTTTCAGAAATATGCTTGAGTCTGGGTAAAGCAGGCTGAAAGAGGAAACAAATTAAGTATTGTCATTGTTGCTCATTTATTTCTATCTTGTTTGGAACCTCAGGAAATGTCCAATTTGTGTTTAGTAGAACTGATTGATTAGTTATGACAGGGTTTTGTGTCTGTGTGCCTCCTAATGAAACATCCCCTGTTTGACTGATGAATTGTTTGTTTTTTTAAATAACCACATATAAATGTACACCTTGTTAGTAGTTGACTCCGAAATACCAACTTTCAAGTCTGAGCTACTTCACAGGGCAAACACTGACCAAGCCAGACAGTTGTATGAGAAGTTAATGGTGAGGGCATTGCCAGACTGCAGGGTAAAAAAAAAAAAAAAAAAAAAAAAAAAAAAAAAACAAACAAACAAACAAACAACAATGACAAAAAATAAGCTAATATGTTCTGTAGCATGTCACAGGCAGAATAAAAATGATAACTTTGTGGTGGATGCACGTTGTTTAGTTTTTACTCCAAAGTGCCACCTTAACCCAACCAACCCCATCCAGAACCTCAGATAGGCGAAATATACGGGGAGGGGGATTAAAAAAAAAAGAAAGAAAGAAAGGCTATAGGCAGCACAGACTGGAGACGTGTGGGGGGATTTTCCAGGGATGACTTAAATTTCGGTTTCTAGAAAAACAAACTATGGTGAAAACAGACGAGTATATTTGGTGTTTTCTTTTCATCCCATTCATTTTGTCTCCTGTCCATCCTATTGTCGTTCTTATGACTACCACTAGATGGCGCCAAAGTAAGATAGTTTGAAATCCTACAAGAGCCATTTAAAAAACTTTAGCATTAAAATATCAGTTTAAATCTTTATCACTGTACTAATTACATGCGCAGTATTTAAAGAATGAATTTAAAGATATTACTATCATTAGTGGAAAGAGTACTGAACAGTTCCCGGACACATATAATAAAATTCAACTGGGTGAGTAACGATGATAAACCTAGAGTAAATACATAACTGAAATGGCACGTTAGGACGAAGTCAAATCCTTTATGTGGAATCCGCTTTAATCTCATTACATTATGTAGCCTAGTCGCATGATACAATGATGTACACATTAATGTAATCCATGCATTATGTGTGCAATATGGCGGAGGGCACATAAAGTGGCACTAACAGCTTGTAATGGCACGTCTGGTGGCACTAAAAGCACCCGCAGCCGCAGGTTAGCTGCAGGGTGCCACGGCAGAGCTCTTTGACCACAAAAGTGAAGCTCTGTAACACATCCGACAGATTCAACAGAGGTAATGTCCGTTCCATATTAAAGTTCGTGCAATCAATTAGTCACTGTCATATGCATTTGCAATATAATTGTCTCACATAATTAATACAGCAGGTATATTTCAAATCCAAACGTTGTGGGTATACACAGCAGACACTCCGCTTTTTGACGAGCTTTATTTGTTCTTTCACAGTATATTGTTTGCACTCTCTGTTTCTAGTCGGACACGTAAAGGGACGGAAACCAAACAGCCACGTAGTAAAAGGCGAAGCTCGCAAAAAGGTGACCATTTAATGTCTTTAGTAGCATTTACCGAAATTGTCATCTTGTAATTTATACATGGGGTTTATAACGAACTAACGCGACAGAGGGTAATTCGTTGAATTATTTAAAATATTTCAGAAATCACTCCTGCACCGACGCTGGCGATTCTGGCTAACGAGTTAGCAAATTTAGCTTGACAGATCCCGTCGTAAACACATCTAGCTAGCTGTCAGGCTAGTATCGTTAGCTTCATTTGTTCACCTTAGTTTGTCTATCATCCTTGGCGCTGGCTGGTACAGTTAAGCTAGCCCCAGTCAGTACTGAAGGACAATATAACAGCCTGACGATATACGTTTATCAACGACTGTTTCGGTTTATTATGTCCTCTAAACCGGTGAGTCCAGCAAGACGATGTGGAACGGCGCAGAACAGAGGCTAGCGAAGCAATCCAGCCACTGCCAGATAGCAAGCGAGAACTTCGCAACACAGTCTTGGAGTCAGAAGTTATCATTAATAGGTAAAGTGACAGATAGCATACGACGAATTATGATAATGAACACAGTCACAGCACTTTAGATAAAGCCGATAGCTGCATACCTCAGACTCAGTGCCAGAGTCTTCAAATGCTTTAATGCAAATCGAGCCTTGCCAGTCGATACATGTGTAACATGTACCATAGCATGGCTTATATTTTAACTGTCGTTGCAAATTCGGGAACCATATCGTCATATCAAAAGCAGCGAGTGCTATTCTCAAACTGATATTTCCGACAGTCTTAAGTATGGTAGTTGAAAGGGTCACATTTAAATGTCTGCTAAGCCGTGTGTCCAATGTATCAGCAGATTCTACAGATTCCTACAAAGATGTCATTATTTTCAAACTGAGCCTCAGCTGATCGTCAGTTTGACATGTTATATTTGTTAACGCAGGTTGTCCTATCTGTTTCTCTGTGAAAAAGTAAAGGAATTCAATGATAGTTGCTAGTAAATCTATATTTAGCGCGACACAATCTACTTAACAACCAAGCCAGCTTGTTGGCGCTTCACACAAGCTTATGTTTCAATTAAAGCACCTTGTGTTGTTACATAACATTATTACTGTCTGAGGCAGATCACTTGTCAGGAGCCACACCTTCTTTCGTGATGTATATTGGTCTTTATTATGTGTCATATTCCCCAAACAGTGGCAGATGTTAAACTAAATGTTGTTTTTCTCTTGCTGCCTGTTTTCAGAGGTGTTCCTGGACACTGACATGCTCCCAGCTGGCCTGTCCCCTAAGAAGATGGTTTTGTGAGACGCTCTTTCCAAAGAAGCACCAACACTACTGTGACTGATCAGTTTCGTAATGGAAATGGAAACTAACCAGTCAGAAGCAGCTCAAATGGAGGCAAATGCTTACCAAGAAGGCCAAGTTAGAAAATTCAAAGAGACTGAAGCCCATGCTACGGAAGGGGAAACACAATTGAAACAACAAGGACAGGAGAACACACAAAACACAAAAGGGAATATTTGTAATGGTGAGTCCTGATACTGCTTCAATGGGATACTATTAAGTTTGATCATATCGAGCAGTATGTGCTAATATTATGTCTTAATGTGACACTATTCTATGTTATGTCTTAATCTGACACTATTCTATATTATGTCTTAATGTGACACTATATTATGTCTTAATGTGACACTATTCACTCAGTGGCAAAACCAATCAAAAGGTGTCAGGTAGTCAGTTATGATGGAAAAAAATAACTCAACTAATGAATGTTTTTAAAAAATAAAGGCCATCTGAATTTTCTATGATGTGTCTGCTGAAACTGACTTACATACGTGTGTGTTTAAGTAGCACAACCCCAGAGACATAATGTTTTACACTATGCAAAACCTGTAGACCTGTGGAGGCCTGGTCCTATTTGAAAGTGGTATTATGAGGACTTCAGAGGAAGTTTTGCTGTCTGTGGACAGGTTTGTAAGAAATACTTAGATTTTACTATATGTTTGAGTAAAAGAGAACATGTGCTTGGTAAGATACTATGATATTACACAGCTCTTTTGAAAGTGTTGCTTTATTTTCACTTGATGCTGACTATTGTGTTTTGGCCACTCAGGAAAGTGACTGCAGTGACGTCCACATAGATGGACTCCATGTGCATAGCCTAGAAATCAATTTGTTTTGGACCGGTGTCTGATATATTCCCATCGGAATGACTGACAACTCTGCTCTCCGATCTGCAAAGTTTTTTCTCCTTTAGGCACATTACTAGTATCTACACTTGTAACCTGACATGCATGACCTGTTTTGGTGGCTGTTAGAGGGCCTGAGGTCCTTTACTGCTCCATGTTACATTGCTCTTTGAGCTACTGTGTTAAATAGCTGAACTGACTTCTAATTATTCAGCTTCAGGAGGAAAAACAAGCTGAAAATGTATTTCTGAGCTTTAAATGCTTGTGTAAAATTGGGTGAAGCACAAGACACAGGTTGAAAAAAGAAAAGTCTGAGATTTAACAAATTTGATAAAGCCCCAAATAGAACTGCAAAGAAGTTTTTTCACAGGCTGAACCGTACTCTCTGTGTTTAGTATGTTTGATTATGTTTCCCTTTAGCACGTTGGCTTCATTTTCAATTCTGTCAACTCCAGTCATAGTATAAATGTATTCTTGGCAAATACTGTACAATGATGTTTGAATTTGTTTTTTATGGATGGTTTCACATCTTGGCAACCTCAGTATAACATGAAATATTCATGAATAAATAAACAACAGTCAAAGTTAATAAAGGTTTTGAGGGCCTTTAAATATCGTTGCCATGCAAGATGAGCCTAATGTTTGCACTCCTTGATACGGGAGTAGGTGCAGCTAAAGAGATGCTTCAGTAGCCATGTGCTGCATGAATGACTCCAGCTATTTTTTTGACTAACGCAACTGTAGCTTGACAAAGTTGTCAAGCCAGTTTGCCAAGAGAATCACATCCTCTCAGTCTAGTTCTTGAGAACTTATCATGACTAATTGTCACATTCCCCGGGGCTTCTCCTCCCCCTTCTCTTTCAGGTCCTGTTAGTTCAGATGTGATGCCAAATGGAGACGGACTAGCAGAGGGCTTCGGTGCTGCAGGGGACACCCGTGCAAATGGGTCCCTGCCTCTGACAGCCCGTCCACAGAGCACCAGTTCCCCTGTCAACTCCCAGACCCAAGAGCCCTCCCCAGGTGTGGCCGCTTATCCACCCATGATGCTAGAGAAGTCTGAGGGGGCTAGTGCTGAGGTCACGGTTCACAAGGGTGATGCATTGCAGTCGCTCAGACTCAGTATGCCTATGCAGGAGACTGAATTGTGTAAGCATAAACTTATGTGGAGTGAATGCCCCCTCTATATCCTCTGTATTTAAACCTCATTTTGCTGTGGGATGTTTTGGTTTTTTGGCTCATGTGCACATCCTTTTTTTTTAACTCCCTTGTCCGTGTCTTATCTGAACAGATGGATTCAGTGGGGATTTCTTTTTAGTTATTTAAGTCTACCTCCTTCCTGCAACTCCCATAGGCATTTAGTTGCTTGATTGGAGTTTGGTGTGGGTGCTTCATTTGGAACACTGTTTGGACTAATGGCTGCATTTTAGAACTAATTCCTCTGTTATGTTATCTTTTTGGTGATATTTTAAAGGCGTCGTTGCTGTGCTCACAATATGAAATGTAATATATTTAGGCTTGTGGTGATTTTCTTTGGCTTATAATTGTGGCTAATAACTCACATGTAATATACTTTATATAACATCGCATGAAGAATTCTATATTATCAGTTTTGATGGCACATGAACATGACTGATCCAGTGTACATCTGTTTGATTTGTTTATCTTTGTTTAGCTCGGTGCAACATTGGGAATATTAGCTGTTGCTGTCATGACTGAGGTCAATTTTTTTTAAATGTGCATAATCTAAGCAGACTCTATAAATCTGCTGTAGCTTTCAGTTAAATGGTGAATAGTACAGGTGCAATTAGTGACACACTAGTCATTATGGCTTGTATTAAAACACATTTCTGTCCCAGGGATTAATATAAATCCCATCTGAATGATTTGTTTACCATTCAAACATACTGAAGCAATGTCTGATTATGTAACATAAGCCTCATTGCCAGGATTTCCCTTTTAGAGTTGTAGAGAACCTTGTCCTGTGTAGATAAAGTGCTGTGGTGCACTTGTGCAGTATGTAACGATGTGATGAATATTCCTTTCACACACTTTCTCTTTAGCCAACCAGAAGCCGTCACTAGAGATGGAGAATGAGGAGAAGATTCGCCTGGAGGCCCGCCGGCGCCTGGAGGAGCAACTCAAACAATACAGAGTGCAAAGACACAAGGAGAGGGTGAGTGAATGAACTCACTGTCAGGTTAACGACAGCACAAAATTTTTATCATGTGTTTATGTAACCAAGTCTGTCTTCAAAATCCTCACATTTCCTTAGCCACTCTTGTCATCCTCTTGTCATTCACTCATCTGTCTGTTTTTTAGAGAAATGTTCCCCAATGCCATAAACAGATTTGGAAGGAATTTGGTAGATGAATATTCATTAGTTAATATTTAGTTAATATTAGTTTATTGCTGTCTTGCTAAATATGCGATTTTCTTGGAAAAAGCAACCCATGAGATCCACAGTTTAATGGCTAGAGAGACCACAGCTTTCCACTTTGGAGAAATATTCTGCAGTGGTGCAGGTTTGGTACCAGTAGGAGCTCCATGTTTGTGCATTTGTTTTATTGATTTTCTTCCATTGCCTAATTTGCTACTAAGTTGCACTGTAGGTGTCAAGCTGGGCAGCCTTGATTCAGATTTTGTCATTGTGGCAGTACTTCTGATTCTCTCTTTCTCCGTTATCTGTTTTCTAGTCTCACCGCACCACCACCAAGAACAGGCCATTCAGCACCCTGGATCCAGAGCTCATGCTGCATCCTGAGGCGCTGCCCCGGGCCAACACTGTTGCCATGACCAAGGAGTATTCCTTCCTGAGGACCAGTGTCCCACGTGGTCCCAAACTGGGTAGCTTGGGAATTCCGCCATCCAAGGAGAGGAAATCCAGGTCGCCCCGCCCCAGCAAGATCCACTCCTTGGCTGACTACAAGTCTCCTGAGAATGATGGTGGAGGAGGTGGTGCATTAAGGACAACAGATAACACAATGAGCTCCCTCCAGTCCACCATTAGCTCAGTGTCCACACTGTCTGAGGTCAGTGTGATGTCAGAGAGCAGCACCTGTGAGACAGAGGCACAGCCTGGTAGTCCGTTCCAAGTTGGGGACAGTGTCTCAGAAATTGATGGCAGTGAATCAGGAACAAGGCCAGGGAACGACGGCAATGACAGTGACAGCTCATCTTACAGCAGTGTGTCTACCAGGGGGACATACGGTATGCTCTCTGCAGCGGTGGAACGGCAGCGAGGGCCCTACACAGTGGAGGGGAGGGAGATTGCCCCTGAGGCCATGGGTCAGTTCCCCTCCCTGCAGGAGGTGCTGCAGGCAGCCAGTGAAGAACAGCACCTGCTGGAGCTGGAGCAAGAGAGAGAAGGGACAGCAGAGCCTCGGAGTCGCAGGGACAGTTTCTCCAGCAGGTATGTTTCAGTGTTGGATAAGGATAGAATTAATTTGAACATTACAATGCCTGTTTAAAGCACTTACTTTGGTAATTGTTCTTTCAGTCAACTAATGAATTAATACATTAATAATTTCACTGTTGATGTGAGACATTTACATTTGTTTCAGTGTTTCTTTGGAGAGTTCAGTGATGGGCCATGATGAAATGCTCCAAGTGCTGAAAGAGAAAATGAGACTTGAGGGCCAGCTGGAGTCCTTGTCATCTGAGGCCAGTCAGGTTGTAGAACATTCATTTCTATAATCATATTTTCTGTTTCCTCTCAACAATGCTCCATCCATACACATTTTGTATAGGACTGAACAAAATAACACAGACACCTTTAAATATTTATATATTTCCTATCTCTAAAAGAACTACATTCTAAAAAACTACCATAAACAAACAGTTTCTTGGCAATTGGTTGTATTACATTGTACAGTAATTATTTTATTTTGTTTACCTGTCGTGAACTAGACCCTCTCATGACTTGTTATCTAATAAAATGATTCCTGTTCTGAGTGGATTATCTGTATGAACTGTATTCCCATGTAATAAAAAAAGTACTGCTAATGTTTAACACTTGCTGGTGCTAGTGACAGGAAATGGCAAGATTGGTTGGCTTACAACTTTAGTCCAGACTAAAATATGTCAACAATTATCTGATGGGTTGCCATGAAATGGCCTGTTCATCTAATGCTATCAACAGTCAGAGTTTTCACCTATCTTGTGGAATATAGATGGGCTCAAATTTTCAGACATTCATGGTTTGTTGACAATGTATCATAATGATGTTGTTGATTTTTTTCTGTGACTCCACCATTTTTGTTTTTGTTAAACATTCACATGGCCCCTCTGGATGTATAATCAGGTTTTATCTCGTGCCATCCACCTATCAAATTTGAATATGTCCGGTACTTTGGTTTATGTATATTTGTGGCCAAATCTCCTGCAAAACCAATAACATTCCAATTATTATCAACTGTACTTTATGTTAAGAGCTAAATGGCAAATATTAGCATGCTAACACACCACACTAAGATGTTGAAGTGGTTAAACATTATACCTGCTAAACAACAACATGTTAGTGCTGTCATTGTGAGCATGTTAGCGTGCTGATGTCAGCATTTTGCTCAGAGCGAGAGAGGGAGACTGCTGTGCCTAAGTATATCATCACAGAACTGGTGGCAGAGCTGTTGACTCATTTTTCTTCTTAATGGTTTTTTCCTTTTTACTAATGCTAACAGGGCTGTCTGTGTTTGCATAAATACAACTTGCATTCAATTATTTACATCATTTAACACCATAAGAAATGTCTGTACTGCAAACAAATGCCAGGTCGTGTATCACAGCATTCAGAAATATTACATTTAGGTTGGTGGCTGCTAACTTACCTGGGCAAGCTGCCCAAGTAATGAGACTATGCTGGAAAGGCTGAGAATAATTGGGTGCTGACCACACTTTCCTGTCCTTCAGGCTCTTAAGGAGAAGACAGAACTTCAGGCCCAGCTGGCTACAGTGAATGCTCAGCTGCAAGCTAAGAAGGAGGAGGCTCAGGTCAGCCAGGAGAAACAGAGCGCCCTCACCACAGAGGTTGGTACACTGCGTCAGAACTGTAGCCAGCTAGAGAAGGCCATGGTGGAGCTTCAGGGAAATCTGGAAAGCAAGAATGCCAGTCTAGCTTCCCTAAGCAATGACCTGAAGGTGGCGGAAGATCAATACAGCAGGCTGATGGGGAAGGTGGAGGAGATGCAAAACACTGTGACCTCTAGAGACAATACAGGTGAGTGATGATTTACAGTCAGAGAGCTGACTGTAAAATGGTATTGTCACCTTAACCCCTATTGTTAATGTAGATGTTTTTGAATTTCCCGTTTACAGTTCAGGAGTTGCGTCAGCAGATGGGTGGTCTTCAGAGCCAGCTTCAGCAGATTCAGCTGGAACGCAGCACCCTGCAGAGCCGACTGAAGACCTCCCAGGCTGAGATTGACTCACTCCAGCAGGTTAGACAGTGGTACCAGCAGCAGCTGGCATTGGCCCAGGAGGCAAGAGTACGTCTGCAAAGCGAAATGGCCAACATGCAGGTAAGGCTGATGCTGATGCAGGTGGTTTTGTCATAATCCCTTACATCAGACAAACAAAGGTTGACATGAAAAAATGAAGACATCCTAGGTGACATTTTTTGTGTTGTGCTATTTTTTTGCTCCCAGGCTGGACAGATGAATCAGATTGGTGTCCTGGAACATCTGAAGCTGGAGAATGTGACACTGTCTCACCAGCTCACTGAGACCCAACACCGCTCCATCAAAGAAAAAGAGCGTATTGCTGTTCAGCTGCAGAGCATTGAGGTATATTTTCCATTGTCCCTTTTTGACCTTATACTATTATATATTTTTAAGATTTTCTTAGTATTTATACTCCTTACTCTTTTCATAATGTTGTTGTTACCTATTGTTGCTGTCTCTGCTGCTATAACGCTATAACAATTTCCCTCACAGGATCAATAAAGTACATCTATCTATTTATTCAGCTAGGGATCTTTTATATAATCAGGCTTTTCTATACTGAAAGCAGTGGTTTAAACATTGTGTACATAATTTTTTTAATAAGTAGATGTGTGTCTTTCAGCTGTTTGATATTATTTTTTTCAACTAATTGAGCATATTATTTAAAACATTTTACTGTCTGTGATGTAGGCCGATATGCTGACCCAGGAAGCTGCTTACAAGCAGATCCAGGATGCAAAGACCATGGTGGAAGATGACCTGCAGCACAAACTGGAGGAGTTCGAGGAAGAGCGAGAGCGCTTAATGAAACTGGCCAACACAGCCAGCACCCTGGAAAGGGAACTAGAACAGGTAGTCATGCCAAATGTTACAGCGATTGGTTTTCCACCTTGTATGGTTAGTAAAATTCTTGCTGTATTCTGCTCTAAACTACCTGACTCTGTCTCTCTCAGGTGAAGTTGACCCTTTCCCAGAAGGATATGCAGCTGCAGGCCCTCCAGAAAGAACATCTGGAGCTGATGCGCCAGCTGACCGCCACTCAGGAGAACCTGCACACCAAAGAGCAGTCCATCAATCAGCTAGAGGCCCGCTACCTGGAGCTGGAGGCCCAGCTGGCCGAGCTGCAGACAGAGAGCAACGCCAAGGACGACAACATCCAGTACCTACAGAATGAGAAGATTGTCCTAGAGGTGGCTCTGCAGGCAGCTCGGGCCGACAAGAGTGAACTTGATGAGGGTGCTGAGCGTCTCGGAGAGGATGTTCTGGTGGCCTCAGATGTCCTAGATCAGCTCAGACAGGAGATCCAGGTCAAAGCCAATCAGGTATGAGACAGGTGGGAGGTGAAAAAACAGAAACTAAATATTCATGCATAGAGAAATGATCACATGCATGAATAAACCATCACCATTAACTGTACAGCAAATATTGACATTCCCCTCTGGGCTTAGACATCATTCCATCTACTTCTGTGCGGACACTTTGAGTTAGATATGTTATGGTTAGATACTTTCTCAGCCATGGTGAACAACAACTTTTTGTCTATAAAGCATTGTAGAAAATGCAGAGTTACTAGTGACTTGGTCTCATGGGCCTTGTTTTTGTACACATTTAGCATCAGTTTCGACCGAAATTCAGTAATTTAGTAATTCTAATGCAAGTAGTATTTAGCATCTGAGTTTTTTTCCCTTTGGGATTACCTCTCCACCATAATATAGTGAATAACAAATGACTTTTTTTGTTACAGATTGAAACTCTGCAACAAGAAAATGGTAACCTGAAGAAACAAGTTCAGAAATTTAAGGAGCAGTTCCAACAACAGAAGGTAAGACATGTCCATTGCTCCTTCATGAAATTGCGTTCAGCTCTCTCATAGTTAGTAGAAGACAGAAAAAAGTGTAGACTGTGTAGACTTTACATACATTTATAAAGCACTTGTCAGAAATCTACCAGCTGCTGAACGCTGATGCTGTCGTGGGAGGATGTATTGTAGAACCAGATGGCTGTCATCTCAGAAGAATGCCCAAAGTGCTTGTTGACATGCCTCAGTGGATTGAGCAATAGGGGATGCTGCTCATTTTGCAGTGACAGGCTGTCATAAAGATGGTGAAGTTAATTGACAGAGTGACAGTAATGTGAATTGTTATTTTATCTCTTATAAGGTTTTAGTTGTTGTAGACCATCTTCAGACTCATGCATTAGCATTCATTATTGATCAGAAATCCATGGAAAGCAAATTGCTGCACCTCTGGTGCTAAAGAAGAAAAACTGTCTTCATTATCAACAAACTGATATCTTTTCACTGCATCTAAAGTAATTACATAGGTGGAAAGTCAGTGATGAGTCATTGTCAGTGCAGGATTTTTTCTTATAACATTAAATATAATCTATTTTAGATACATTTTTTAATGATACACTTGTGTAGCTGTACCTACATCAAAATTTGTGGATCAGTTCGAATATATTTAAAAGCTTAAAAGCTCAGAATTAACAAAAAATGACAAACATCACAGCTTTCCTCCACTGGTTTCTTGTAATATGTTGCAAAATGAAATATTGTGTGTAATATGTGTTCCTGTTAGGAACAGACAAAAGGCTATTTGGCATCATAAAAGACATGTACAACTCTTCATGTATAGGTGTTCTTTATTCAGTGAAATATGTCTCCCTAAAGCCTAGAGATGATGCAGTGTGGGATTCAGATCCTGTCGCAGCACCCTCTCCTGCAGTGTATCTCCAGTACGCTGTGAAATGTCATTTTGCCTACTGCTTCGGTTGAGACAAATATGAGCGAGCCTACCCACATTCCTTGAAAGGAGAAAATACTGACTTAATTAGTGTTTTGTTTTATGTAAACCTTTCATCAGACACACAATGCCACTGACTTCACAGGTGATGGTGGAAGCATATCGCCGGGACGCAAGCTCCAAGGACCAACTGATCAGTGAGCTCAAGTCCACCAAAAAGCGTCTGTTGGGGGAGGTGAAGGACCTGAAGCAGGAGCTGTTGGGCATCCAGGGGGAGAAGGAGAAGGCAGAGCTGGAGCAGGCCCGGCTGCAGAAGGAGGTGGTGAGAGTCCAGGAGCAGATGAATAACATGGAAGCTCATCTGCAAGCCATTCAGAATGAAAGGGATCAGTTAGAAACCCAGATCCAGGTAGTGTGATTTTATAATTTACTTTACAAAGTCAAAATAAAGTAAAGGAAAGCTGTCAGCCAGATCTGTATTGTAATGTTAGGTTTTTGGTTTTTCCTCCCTACAGTCTCTGCAGTTTGATCAGAGCCAGCTTGCAGCAGTGACACAAGAGAATGAAGGCCTTAGGAAACAGGTGGAGCAAATGGAGGCTGAAGCCAAAAAGTGAGTCATGTGCTCTTACAGATTTGTGGAGCTTGAATGATTCCCACAGCAATGACTTGGACCATGAGGCATTTCTGTTTTCAAGTGCTATTTATAAATACAAATATGGAACATTGATTATGCAATCCCTGATCTCCGCATAGATACATGAGTCAGTACATGTGGTTTAAAAAGTACATCCATCCATATTATAGCACTTTTTTGTGTGCTATCTATATCTGTAAACAAAATCTGATTTTTAACACCTACATCTTGTGTTCATATGTATGCATGGTCTACTGTGAAACTGATTTCTCCATGGACATTTATTACTTTATTTTGCATATGCATCGAGTAGGGCCATCTCAGAGCAGAAGGTACGCATGAAGAGGCTGGGGACGGATTTGACCAGTGCTCAGAAGGAAATGAAGGCCAAACACAAGGCCTATGAGAATGCTGTGGGCATTCTGAGCAGGAGGCTCCAAGAGGCCCTGACTGACAAGGAGGCAGCTGAGGCAGAGCTGGTCAAACTCAAGGCCCAGGTGTCAGATGGGGGAAACAGCCAGGTCTTACAGGTACTGTATAAACCTACCAGACTTTTACAATTCCTTGAAAAATTCATAGCTCTAACATAAAGTTTAGCACAGAGAAGTGTAGTACAGTATAGCCATTTGTTTTAATTGTATTTTTCAGTACAGAGTACGGTTTTAAACACTGATTAATAGGATTGCCTTCCATTCTTCAACTCATGTCTGATGTCATAAAGATATTTGTCATTTTGTTGCAAATAATCCTGATTAACTGCATCTGTTTAGTATCTAAAACATATTAAAATACAGTGTGTTTTTGTCATGCAGGAGAAGATTAAAGTTCTGCAAACTGAGCTGCAAGCTGTGACCAACAGCAAGACTATGTTAGAGAAGGAGCTGCAGGAAGTGATCACCCTCACCTCCACGGAGCTGGAGGAGTACCAGGAGAAGGTCCTGGAACTTGAGGATGAGGTGAACTATGGTCATTTTATCAGTTTATGTTAATCTATTTATGGTTTTAGAACACAAAACTGCTCGTAAGGTTTAATGGGGAAAACATAATTTCCTGTTTTATAATATCTATTACAAACCTGTGATGAGCTGTGTGTTTTCACCACTGGAGTCAATCGATTCACGTGTGTTTTGTTAATGACATGAATTGACTTCACAGCTTCAAGAGTCACGATGTTTCAAGAAGCGGATCAGAAAGTTAGAAGATGCTAACAAGAAGTTAGCACTTGAGCTGGAGCATGAAAAAGGGAAATTGGCTGGACTGGCACAGTCCCACAATGCACTACGGGATCATGCCAATATTTTGGAGTCTGCCTTAGCTAAGAGAGAAGCAGATCTTGTTCAACTCAACTTACAGGTGAAAATTTGTATTATAATATTATGTTTCTTCTTCAAAGTAGAACATTTTGGGTGACAAATGATGCACTTTTAAATTTTTAAAGGCAACATTGTTTTTAATTTTTTTAGGTTCAAGCTGTTCTGAAGCGTAAAGAGGAGGAGGACCAGCAGATGAAGCAGGTGGTACAAAATCTACAGCTTGCCTTGGAAAAAGAGAAAACCAAAGTCAAGGACCTGAAAGAACAGGTAAGAGCTCTGTACTGTACAGGATGTGTCCTTGTTGAGTTGAAATACCAACTCCATATCATATTTGCCTTTCAAATTATTCTAAGGTCTATAATTTAAATATATTTGAATATTTATTTTGAGATAATTTGCTTTGCACAGTAAGAAGCCTCTTGAAAACATAAATATTAGAAAGATGAACTGTTAGTATATCTATATTAAGTCCTTAGCTTTTATCTTTTTGTCAGCCCAAAGGTCTGAAGCATTTGGCTCTCCTGGGGTCCTTTGGGTTGTTATAATATGATATGTCCTTTAGGTGGCAGCAGCGAAAGCTGAAGCAGCCCACAATAGACGGCACTACAGGGCGGCCATGCTGGAGCTGTCAGAGATCAAGAAGGACCTGCAGGCCAAAGAGGACCTGGTCAAAGCTCTGCAGAGTGAAGCACACAAACTGCAGTATGTGCATTTTTCTGATAAAAGAATCCAGTGACTTTTGGGAAATAACTTTATTTCAAATCTAATATTGTTTTACAAAATCTGTAGTTGCACACCTTACCACTCATTTATCAGTGAATATGTTGTACGCTGCAGGGCCCAGGATGAGCAGCATTCTCAGGAGGTTTCCAGGTTCCAAGAGGAGCTGGCTGAGGCTCACTCGCAGCTCCAGATCCTCCAGAAACAACTGGACGATGAACTGGCCAAGCAGCCCCTCACTCACCAAGAGGTAGAGATTCTCAGCCAGGGTCAAACTGGAATATAGTTAATGATGACCTTGATGATGAGTTTTCATGAACAGTTCTAGGGTTTCTGTTTTTTAAAATCTGCTGTAGTTTGACCCATAACTTGTTAATATTGGAGAACAACTGATGACTAACATTGACTGTTTGTTCAGGTTGAGGACCTGAAGTGGGAGGTGGAGCAGAGGCAGAGGGAGATTGAAGCTCAGAAGCAGCAGGTGGAGATGATGGAGCAGTGCCATCACAGGGAGCTGGACAACCTACAGACAGCTCTGCAGGCAAGTACTCACTTCATTGTAAAATATAGACACAGAGCTGCCCTCTGTATTTATGAATGCACACAGTTGCTTTTACTAAATGAAAACATAGCAGGCAAACATAAACAGGTAGAGTGTTGACGGAAATGAAAGATGAACTGAGCAGTTACTTCTACACAGTATTTATATGATTACGACCATATACAAACTGGTTCATAACTGACAACATTTTCTGCTGGGCTCAGAACATTAAGGTGGAGCTGGAGACAGTCCAGGAGGAGCTGGGCAGCACTAGGAAGGACAAGTTTATGCTGCAGGCCAAAGTGGGTGAGCTGAGGAACAGCATGAAGACGGTCCTGCTGCAGAATCAGCAACTCAAACAAGACCT
This sequence comes from Lates calcarifer, assembly GCF_001640805.2. Lineage (NCBI taxonomy): Eukaryota > Metazoa > Chordata > Actinopteri > Centropomidae > Lates > Lates calcarifer. The sequence goes on from NC_066845.1 coordinate 18,358,561, forward strand.
CAAACAGAGCCGCCTAAGGAAGGTAATGCACCTCTTTCTTCTGTGAAAAGTTGTGCCCAGTTTTTCGTGCTTTCTCACAAGGTCTCCAGCCAAGCCACCTTTTGAATTTTGGGCAAACCATGAAACATTTGTACTGATTGAGTAATAAGCTACTAAGTAACTTAAGATCATTTGAAAATCTCCCATGTTAAGTTGCTCTTTAATTGTCATTATGGCTTTGAGATACAGTCAGTTGTCATCAGACATAATTCAAGAACATTATAACTGAAGTTAAAAGTATGTTAATATTTTTCACACAGACAGCAGTGACCACTTGTTACTATGTTATCACCCATGTTATGTGCTCCTTAATTTCCACAATACAATGCTTACAAAGCCAGAACCCTCTCTTTAGTGAGGTTTTAAAGGCCCATGTTGTAAATATAATGATAAATGACTAAATACACCTCTGTAATGATGTTGTTGGAGCAGCAGCGCATGGAATTTAAGAGTGATGGGAACCCATCAAATCCAGTGACACCAGTTAAGATCCCGGACTGCCCAGTTCCTGCCTCCCTACTGGATGAGTTGCTGAAACCATCAACCTCTGTCAGCAAGGAGCCCCTCAACAACCTACACAACTGTCTACGGCAGCTCAAGTAAGCCTATTGTTGTGTTTGTGATTGTCTGGGTTCAACATTATCAACATTCCCATATGAATCTTTTTGTTGTGTAGTGTTGAACAGTTATCCCAATGCCAGACTACATGTTATGTTTTGTGTGTGTGTGTGTGTTTTTTTTTAAATCTCAGGGAGGAGATGGACAGCCTCCAAAGGCAGATGGAGGAACACACAGTAACAGTACATGAGTCAGTGAGCTCATGGACAAACACAGAGGAGGGACTGGCTCAGCTGGGGCTTCAAAATAACATCTCCAAGTCATCAACGCCACTAAACAACACGGTGGTAAAAAATAACAATGAAGCAGAACAGCAGCAATCATAACAGAAGAACTTTTCTCAGGCCAATAGAGGGAGAGTGGAGTTTTATCCACAAAGGCACTTTTTAGCCCCGTAATCCCTTTCTCTTTTCTTAACAATTGCTGCCAACATTTGGCATTCTCCCATCAGCACAGAAGTGCTTTCGCAGAGTAATACTTTATATACCATAGCTTTATTCTTTCCTCTTCATTTGATGGTTGTTTATATTTTTGTTATGCTATTGTCACATTTATTTATTTAGAGTTAAGGAATTAAAACTTTTCATTTGACAGCCTCTATAAGATCCCTCCTCTTTTTTTTAAATTATCATACATGCAAAAATGGTCTACTTGTTAAGCTGATACATTGGGCCAATTTTCCCCAGTGGAATCTGCAGTTTACTCACTAAAAGGTATTTAGTCATCATCCTCCTTATAATATTAAATCAGTAGCTTTGATGCTGCTTAAAGATGGCTGACATTATTTTAAAAAGTGTTTTTGGTGACAGAAACAGCTCTTGAGTCTGTTACCAGACTAGCAATGAACTGTTCTTCCATTTCTTTGTGCCTGTGTACGAGTGATTGATTTAACTGACGTGCTTACACTTCCACACAGTTTCTAAGCAGCTTGTGATGAAACTCCTTCTCATGAAGTTAAAAGTCATATACAGTTGTTTTTCCTTTTTTGTATGACCTGTTGTTAAAATGCAGTGTTTCTTATGTTGTTATCATATCACCTTGGGTTCTTAAACTCTGAAAATATTAATCTCAGATATGTATGGAGGTGTTTGTCTCGCATGGACTGCAGTAATTCGCACACAAAAAAGCCTTAAGCAATCTTTAATATGCTGTAAAGGACTAAGTCGGTTTGGATGAACGTATTTCTGCTGAGGGTGTGTGCAAGATGTAATATGTTATATTGTCTGTGTGTGCAAAACCTTACTGAAGAATGGTTTATTGTAAGATAAGTGGGTCACATCAACTGACATTGCACACTAGATTAAAACTAAATTGACTGAGAGAAAGTTGTAAGATGAAGCAGAAATGTTACTTCTAACAGCAGGTGCAATCAGATGTGTTCATTTTCTGTTGTTACATTTGGTACATACTGTATTTACAAAAAAATGACATCCCCCAAACCAGATGTTCTAATTGTTTAATGGCTGTTTCATGGAAAGGGGATATGTTAATTGTTTCCAGAGGTTAATATATTAATACGCTTCCTTTTTTGTATGATTGTAAATTCATCATAATTGTTTATTAGTGTAAAGAATATGGAATGCAAGATATCAAATGCAAACCATAAATCAAAGCCGATAGTAATTTTGGTACAGCTGTACACTAAAATTTCAGTGTAGAGGAGTAATTGGATGGTATAGCTTTCTGCATGCAGTTGTGCTGCAGCTGCTGTGTCGGTGCTCATTCCCACACTAAAAAACTGTTTTTGAAACACCATTGTATGCTCATGAATTTCCAAAGGGACAATAAATATTTTGAGGAGAATGCTTATCGAGGCTATAACAAAACATTGATTTACTGTATTCTGAAAAAAAAAAAAAAATTGGACTATATCTTCCAAACTACCGTTCACTGTAACGTTAGGCAGTATGTAATATTTGCTGGGGCACCTGCGCTGTATAAACCTTATATCTGCAGTTTTTTTTTCCTTTTCTTTTTTCAAAGATTGGAAATGATTCATTCCTGTTTTAACATTTGTGTTGGGAGATGTGATTGTATTTATCATAAAATTGCACTATCATCACAGTTTGTGCTCATTCACTGTGTGTTGTTCTTGGTGATTTCCAGGTTCTATCTCATTTCCCAACGTTTAAACTGTTATTTTGCTCAGGCACTATGTTAGACGGAACCGGGTCCTCGCTCTCTGCATTTTGAAACCGTCGCGGTGAGAAGACACCTAGCAACAGTAGCCGGGGAGAGAGGAGGAGGTGGGCATGGTACTATTAAAACGAGAATATTTAAACCAGCAGTGCATTACGGTCAGCTGCGGTACATGTTTACTGTTACATGTACGATACGAATACAAGAACAGTGTTTTTACTGCACGTAATAACGCATGCTATTGCTAACCGGTGGCTGGAGTGATTAGCTTCTTGCTTTGCTAAGCGGCTAACGACTGTTAGCATGCTTGTATCATGTAGCCAACGTCATTCAAATTTTCATTGCTTCCACCTTCAACGGATAGTGATCTGTAATAGCAGCTGCTGTTTGCCTCCGTTCTTGCACAAATGTCTTGAGAATCGTCATGTCTTGCTGTTTGGCTTGCCTCATACATGCCTGACCAAGTTAGCCTGTATATATGGGAATGTACCAACACAAATATTCTTGAGTATGGTTTTTATACCAACATGACATTACATTTTTTTTTTCTAAATAGCTAACGTGTAGTTAACCGGAAAACCAGACACTATGGTGCTGGGTTACCGTTTCCTTGGATTAGTCACGTCTGCTATGGGAGAGCATGATGCTACATTCACACCTTGAAGAAAGTACGTCAATGATAGAGACATAATGAAAAGTACATTTTAAGCAGCTTTCCGTGTTTTTTGATCACGGACCAGTAACCAGAAACTCATTTCGAGTGAAAGTTTATAAAACTTGTGTAAATGCCGTAAATAAATGGCCCTGATACAAAAAATGGTGTAGTGTAAAGGGAGTTCAGTGTTGGCGTTCTTCAGCATTGTACCGCGTGCCGGCGTAAGAAATCTCACAAATGACGCATTTTTTTCTCGCTGCTTAGAGTTTAAGAGCGAAATATAATTATATGATTAGTAATATAATTTTCTTTATGTTCAGTGCTTGTCACCTTCATGGCATCCAGGTTCGAGTTTTCCCACCGGTCTGGAATGCAGCGTGCGCCCTCCCTTGCAACTGAGCATGCGCAGAACATGTTGTAAACAATGAGACTATTCCAGACCGTCTCCAGCTTTGTGTCTATACAACAGTTTATCTGTACAAAACTAACAGCAGTTTTCCATAGCTCCGCGTATATTAAATAAAAATGTTCCTTGGTAAGTATAGGAACACATTTGTTACTAGATGTCATCACGTACACTTTGATTTTTATCGGCATCATCACCACGAAGACGTATCAAATTTGTTACGTTACAGCCCGAATGACATACTTGGGCGTGACAGCGTGCGAATGAACCGACTAATGTTGTTATAATTTATCCAGCTTTCTAAGCATTTGTACTCGCTGATATTCCAACCCAAACTGCATACTTTACTCTTAGATTTTCATCTGAGCAGTTTCCCTTATGCTAGCTTTGCCGGGCACATTCCCTGCCCGCTATAGCTGACTTGTTGGTTAGCAGGCTAGCTAGCAGATGCTAGTCTCACACAAGTGTGGCTGGTTCCGGTAAGATTATGTTGAGTTCATAATATGGGTATGTAGAATTTCAGTAGCACCTACTTTACTGTATTACATAGACGTATATTTTTTTAAAAATCGCGTAGCTGTTGAGCAAACACGAGCTTTGTGATAGATTTGTGTAGCCTACAGGGAACTGAAGGGCACTTGATATCAGTTTGTATTATGATTTTCCACGTGTGACTGCTTGTCCTAGAGAGGATATAATGTTAATGTACACATAGAGCAGTTGGTTTGCTCGTTATGAGGAATATCGAGGAAGGTAAAGACCAACTAAAACTCACTCTAAAGTTTCACCAACTTCTTGGTCAATGTGTAGATGCTAATTTTATGAATAATAACCAAGCCATAGTGTACATTCTATAATACCAAACTGAATGAACTTTGTGTTCAGACTGTTGAAAGCTAGACAGTATAAATAAATGATCAATTACTGTATGGTTGTTATTTAGCAAGAATGATAATTGAGCAAGAAAGACGGCAAAAAAGAGGATCTTCTGATGTTCATTTATAAACACAGTATCAATTTAGCAGTGCAGATTCACGTCATCTTGTCTAAATGATACTTACTCTATCTGGAAGTGTCAGTTTAAACTGACATTTATAAGTACGGGGGAGAAATCTGAATCTGTAACTGTGGTGTTGTGTTAATTGATACACCAAAATTGTATGTTATGATTCTTGATAATTTTTTAAAATTGAATATTAAAAGAGACCAATAATAAGCATGGTAGTTAGTATATTAACAATGGCTGTTCATGATTGCTAAAGTGTATTGTGTGGTGTGTTGCAGGGAGCTGAAGCATGGAGGCAGTTCTGAGCAGGCTGAGGGGGCTAAGTGCCGATGAACTGCGTGAGGAATTTGCCCGAGCAGACCTCAAGTGTGGCCCCATCACAGCTACCACCCGAGCCACCTTTGAAAGGAAGTTAGCCCGAGTCCTGGCAGGGTCAGAGAGCAGTGCCACTGAATCGGACAGCAGCTCTTCAGCAAGCATTTCGGGCAGTGCAGCCTCTGTTGCCGATCACGCCAACTCTGTGCTGTGTGCCACCTCAGCAGTTGCACCCACCGCTGCTGCCACAAGCAGCAGCCCCTCTGAGGCAGCCAGTGAAGAGTTGGACTTTGGCTATGGTATGGGTCTCAATCCTCCAGAGGAAGAGGAGATCTTAGTAAAGGCAACCTCAAACTGCTCTGCTGAAGGCAGTAACTTTCAGTCCAAAACAGAAACCCCTTCAAAGCCTGCACAAGTGTCCCCAACCTTTTATTATGGAGTATGTCCGCTGTGGGAGGATGTTTTGGCAAGAAACGGTAAGAGAGACTCTGCTTGTTACTTTGTAGTGTCATACAAATATTATTGTTCCTTACTGAGTGTAAACATAAGTCACAGAAGTGCTCAGGATCACTTGCCAGATTGTCTTAAAATTTAAGGAACTGCAGAAAAATGTTTCTTTAAGTATGGAAAAAAAATACATTCCAAACATGACTACATCTCTTAGGTACTTGTGAGTCGTTGTTTCACACTATCTGATTTTGAATTTGATAAAGGGATGGAAGGTTGCATAATATTTCCTGCCATAGTATCTGTACAATATATAACATCTAGCTAAAAATGATGGCTGCAACTATTATACTCTTTGTTGATTTTCTTCAAATAATTATTTTTGTCTATAAATGCAGATTATAACGCTCCAAAGCACAACAAGACTTATTCACGTTGCTTTTATTATCCAATTAACAACTCATACCCATATGCAGTTCACTATATTTGATAAGAAAAAGTATAAAATCACGTTTGAGAAGCTAGAACCATCAAATATTTAGTTTTTTTTTTCTTGAACAATTAGTTGATTAACAAAATAGTTCTTGATTGAGTTGTTGATCAACTGATGTATCAATTAATTGTTTCTAATTGTCTACTAAAAATCCAGATGAAATGAAAAACACAATAATACCACTTTATCTATAATCAGACAAATTTATCAACTGGAGACCATCTTGCATTGGGGTCACCCCAGCTGTGGCGTCTGTCAACATGTTGATATTTCAACTCATGAGTACTCTGTAGTCATCACTACATTATTACATGAATACTCAGTACTCATGGTCAGACCACACCCATCTTCAAACTTGGCCTTCATTTTAGTCTCAACTACACACCTGTAAAGTTTTGTGACTCTTATCTTGCATGGTTGTGACGCTATCGCAGTAACTAAATCTGTCCCTAGCCATGTAAAGACCTGTCGAGGCACTCATAGCCACCTCTGTGGTAGTTCCTGCTATAGCAGGTGTCTACAGGACCACATTTTATCATGATGATACACACACACACAGGCTCACATGGTGAAAACAATACCAGTCCTGCTGTCAAACAGCTGGTAATTACAGTAAGGTTGTTAAGAAAGATAGTATTTTCGTGCACTCAAAACCCTTAGGCTGAATTTAGTGCTACAGTGACACTTGCTTTAAGATTAAGGAGTTGATGTCTTCAAAAGACAAGATGCTGTAATTGTTAATATTCTCCTCCAGTCAGTAACAAATTATGTCCATGTTTCTTCAAACAGCAGTTTTAGATGTTTGTTCATTATTAGTTTTTTTTTTCTTCTTTCACACGTGTATATTGGTAGTGTTATGTGCTGTGATGCTTTCCTATAGTGTAAACAAAACCTGAAACAGAAACATGCTGAAAATGTAAATAAAGTTTAAATTCAAATATGAATAATAAGAAAATTATAAACAGAAGTTTTTTTCCTAAATGATTTGTTCCTCTTATTGTCTCACATGCTGAAAAACACTTTCAACTCCAGCGTCCCCTTTAACAGATCATCATGTTGCTTGTTTGTTTATTCATGATATCTACTGTGTGTGTTGTCCAGCTTCAGTATTTGTTTAGGAGTCTGGCATCCACATTTGTCTGTTAAGTGGATGAAAGCATTTGTTGCTTTTTCTGTGGTGCTAAGCGGCAGGGCAGTCGGACTGCCTGACCTCTCTGAAATAGAGTATTGATCTAAATTAATCTCGAGCTACTACAAAAATCAATTCTGTTAATGTTAATATGTCAGGGCAAGCTTTTGTAGCAACTGCACTTTGTAGATCCTCATCACACTATGATTTACAGGCTGACTGAACAGAAAGGAAAAGAATGCAAAAAATCCAATTCAATCACCACATAACATTAACAACCTGTAGTGAATGAAAAAAGAAAAACCTGATAGTCGTCATGTAGAACAATTAAAAATATGAAAAATGGCTAATTCTGACTTTGTATGTTTTTTTATCTATAGAGAGAGCACACGTATACACAGATAAGAAAGATGCCCTCCAAGCTGTAAAAATGATGAAGGGAGCCCGCTTCAAAGCCTTTCCCAACCGTGAGGATGCAGAGAAGTTTGCCAAGGGGATCTGTGACTATTTCCCCTCTCCCAACAAATCTACACCCTGTGTATCTCCTGTCAAACCAGGCCTGGTTATCAGTAAAGGTAAGTTGATATGATGTGTTAGACTTCACTGTAGAAATGTCCATAATCAGTATCCTCTCTTATACATTTTATTAGAAATTCAGCCTAGGTTTCATCAAGTTTTGATACACTGATCTTTTGGGGGCCACACAGTCACTTTTTCTGCTGTATTTGAATAATTTTACTGCCTTTTATTTTAAGTGCCATTTTTGAGCTAATCATTGTGATTTTCAATATGTTATTATAGTGGTTAGATGCATCATTCCTTCAGGTTTTGTCAAATTCAGGCCTGTAATAGCTGAGATATCATGTGACACAAACAGAAAAACAGATGCAGACAAATCTATAACCCCTGCTGCAGTGACCATGGAGCACACCACCCTTGAACAGTATTTGAGGTCTTCAACAGCAGCGCTCATCCGTCACTCTCTATTTCCTCTCCGTGCTAGACAACATGGAGGTGGATACCATCAACCGGGAGCGGGCCAACAGTTTCAAGAGCCCGCGTACCCAGGACTTGACCGCCAAACTGCGGAAAGCTGTGGAGAAGGGCGATGAGGTGGCTTTCAGTGAGCTGGTCTGGAGCAACCCACGCTATCTCATTGGCTCAGGTGATAATCCCACCATTGTGCAGGTGAGGACAAAAAGTAATTTCTCTGTGTACAGCCAGGTATCCCGAGGGATAAATAAAAGCTGTTGTTTGCAGCATTGTTTGAGCTTGTTGTTGTAGTACTGTTGTGGATTCTCAGACTATGTGGAAAGTCTTCAAAGATCCATATCCTGACTTGAATGTTGTCATTTATTGATACATAAACATGTTTTCCATATCAGCTAACCTCTCAGCTAATGCTTTTGTCAAGCTTTTGAGTTGCTAAGATGAAAACAGAAATATGACCTGGCACGTGTGCATGTAATGACATTTTTAAAAAAGTCCTCATAAAATTTCATGTAGTGCCAAGACTCTTTGTGAATGTACAATGCAAACTAGATTTTTGGGCCTAAAAAATAAGATAAACGTTTACCAACCATTGATTCTTAAGCCCTTGTCATTAAAAAATAAAATAATGATGGCTGATAAATCTCTAACTTCAACAGGTGAAGTTAAGGTCAGATGCTGCTTTTGGAAAAAATTAAGCATCCTTTCCTGTTGACAGGAGATTAAAGAGGATTATGTCCTGATCCTACACTTGTTCCACTGTTTTGTCTGGTTAGGAGGGCTGTCGATACAATGTCATGCATGTGGCGGCTAAGGAGAACCAGGCGGGCATCGCCCAGCTGCTGCTGGACACCTTGGAGAACCCAGAGTTCATGCGCCTCATGTACCCAGACGACCAGGAAGTCATGCTGCAGAAACGGATCCGCTACATTGTAGATCTTTACCTCAACACTCCAGATAAGGCTGTAAGTTCTTTTACCATACCAGCCAAACCAGACTAGATTAGATTCTTTCCAAAAGTAGTAAATGGGTTGTGCTCACACTGTATTTTGCTGTGTTTGTCTGCATGTTCCAGGGGTTTGAAACGCCACTCCACTTTGCCTGTAAGTTTGGGTGCCCAGATGTGGTTGATGTTCTGTGCTCACACCCTGACATCGAAAAGAACTGTAAGAACAAGGATGGCCAGAGGCCTTGTGATGTAAGGAGGTTTATTTTTCATCCTTATTTAACTCAACATAAATAACCCTTATTTAACATGCACACCACTCAGCATAGCCTTGGTTGTCATTGCTGGGTTTTAATGCACAGAGAGTTGGCAGCTTCTCAACCTTAAACAGTACTGCTGAACATTGACATCCTGGCAGTAGTTGCTGAGAGAGATACAGTTATGCTCACTCAGGTTTTGAAGCTGTGACCTTTTAGCTTGTTTTTCAAATCTTTTGGCAACAGTCCTTCAGTGCACATTGTAAGCTAAACTTAGATGAGCAAATTCTTTCCTCAGTTGATTCAGCAACAGCTGTATCTCTGTACATGTATTATTAACTGTTTATTTTTCCTCTTCACAGCTAATCTGTAGCAGAAAAAATAAAACCCAAGAAGTGAAACAAAAGATTATTGACTATTTGGAGGGTAAGAACACATATGTTTCTTAAAACAATAAAAGGTTTTGTTCCTCTTTTCTCCTGTTTCCTGAATGACACAGTCAAGAGCCATTTAGTGTACATTTATTCCTAGTAGTTTTATTATTAATTATATATCACATATATTATATAATAATAATCAATTATATATATATATATATATATATATATATATATATATATATTATAGATTTAGGATTTAGGGTAAAAATATCATTAACAGGTTGAGGTGCTTTGGGCTTTTGTCATGGGGTTAGTGTGGCTGGCTGTGCATTCCACTGAATGAACTACTGATAAGTTTGTATTTCAAATCACTGTAGTTGTATGATTTTGTTCAGTCCCCTGAGAGTCAGTCTGGGGTGTGAAAAAAAAAGTTGGATAAATAACAGTTGTAGTGTAAAATTGGTACTGTACTGAATTTGGTGTGTGAATGGCATTTGGCATGAAGTTCTGCACACTGTGTGTCTTTACTCAATGTCCTGTGCACAGACAAACAGCACCATAGGCAACACATCAAATGAAATTGTGTTTTGAGGTAGACTGCCAGCTTGAGGTTTGAGTCCCACTGTCTCATTTCTCTGTAAAATGCTGTGAATAAAAGTTGTCATCTAAAATTCTAACTGTTTGTTGTCTCACAGACCGCTGCTTTATCCCTTTGTTGAGGGCAACCGACAACACCTCTCAGCCCATCATTGGTGCCCCATGGTCACCTGAGTCCTCAGAAAGTCTCTCGCTGATTCAGCGGCACACAAGAAGCCCCATGGATCCACTGATGACTGTCACAGCCTTTGCAGGCCCCCTGAGCCCTTCTAAAGCAAGTTCTTTACCTAAACACTTGTGTCTTTCTGCATGTTTCAGCAAATCATGTCATAAAGTGGTGATGTTTTAGGGACCAAAACAGGTTTTATTGGCATAATTTGAAATATGTCTTGGCTAGAAAATATAACCTTCTCCCGTAGGCAGAAGACTTTCGACGGTTCTGGAAGACGCCACCCAGAGACCGAGCCAACGTTTTTCATGACATCCTCAAGTCTGATCCTGACCGTGGGGCAGAGAGAGTGGGCAGGTAAGACCAACATACTAACCTGTACGTTTCTGATTGTCACCTGCCTTTCCTGAGAGGTAAATGAAATAACAGTTTGCAGAGATATTATGATTCTACTGCATGGCAATATTACTGTTTCATTCATTGCTGTTGATACATGAAGTGAATACACTGGAGGCATTACTTTTTGCGTCAGCAGGATAAACATGTCTTTGGGGATTATGAGCAAGGCCATGTGTTATACACCCTGGATTCAAATCTGGTTCATCCTTTGTTCCATGTCATCTTCACTCAGTTTCTCACAATTCCTTTCAGCCTTCATTGCCTGAACTCAACAGCAAAATTAAACTGAGAATAAACATCAAATTAGTACTAGAACTGACTCTGAAGAACCTTAATTTGTTGTTCAGATGTGTGTCTGCAGTATTACTGTCTTTAAGTGTGTAGCATAAGAAAATATTTGATATAACATGAAAAATCTGATAAATGGTCCACTACCACTATGATAGCAAGTTATTCTCAGACATAAATCAGTTTATAAAATTGCAGAGTAATTCAGTCTTATGTGTACTTTTGAGTCAGTCAGTGAAAGGTACAGCTTATGTGCTCCAGGAACTATGAAAACACCAGTATTTTTGACTTCTAAATACAGAGATATGGCTCTTTTGTATGTGAAATAATCAAAGTAATAAGTGCTCCTCTGTCTACAGAGATCTGGCTCATGAGATGGGCCACCCATGGGCTGAATATTGGGATTTCCTGGACAGTTTTGTTGATCTGTCATCAACTGAAGGGCTCAGAAAGCTGGAGGAATACCTGAGCAAGAGGGACTTCAGCCCGCGGGCTCATGAGGAGGCTGGGGAGAACGAGACCAGCAACAGGTTCAAAAGCCCCTCTCCAGGTATGTTCACCCATTCTACAAGTCACCTGCTCTGCAAGTCTAGAAAAAGTATAAATTGCTGAGATCTGAACATTCTAGATATGCTTCCTGACTGAATGTGACATTGCTGTGTATGTTGTCAGATGTAGCCTCTTGTTAGGTATGTAATAAAGTGGCACAGAGATTACATATTTTTGTAGGCATCACCTTGGTTCCCTCAACAAAAAGCCAATGGGATTTTTTTCATTGGGTTTTGGATTATTGCAGAAAATAAGCTCTGTGATGAACAAAAGTATCTAACCAAAATCCCATTCAAAAAATCAATTGTGCTAAAATGCAAACTTATTTCTGGGTTTTAGGACTCATTCTTGCACCACTCTTTAGACAAAGCCTTTTGCAAAACTACATAATCTGCTGCTGTGAAGAATTATCTGATAAATTCACAGTGTAGCAATGACTAGTTACCAGTCTGTTTTGGTGACTCATCATCCCTGGTTGCAGGCAAGCCCAAAAAGTTCTGCAACTCCATCTCTGTTGGTGCCTTCCTAGATGAGGGTGATGACATCAGCCTTGAGGAAATGAAGAACCGGCAGAACGCAGCACTCACCAGCATTACCTCCTCTGCTGCATCCAAGGACGGCCTGAAAGGAGCAGTGGGCGGCCGTGAGTTCCACATCCTGCCCATTGCACTGCACCACCGCGGGGCCGACCTGATTGAGACGGCGGCTGAGCAGGATCTGCTGTGCTGCTGCGATGACGGCCTTCTGTCGCCCGGTGTCGTCTGCAAAAATGGGGTGTGCTCCTCCTCCAGAGACAGGACTCACAATGGAGACAAGGTGTCCCCCCGCACTTCCCCGTCCTCCTCCTGCCTGTCACCCATCTCCAACCTCATGGTGGAGTTTGAGCGTATGTCACTGCAAGAGCCACTGGACAGCCCCACCAGCTGCAGGGAGAGGAGGAGCAGTGGCGGGAGCCGGCACAGGGACGTCCGGGACTCCTACAGCTCCTCCTCAGCCACAGACCTGAGTTCCGGGCTGAACCGCCTGTCTCTCGGTCACAGCAGTCAGGACGGCGAGGCCTTGGAAGGTCCGAGCTGGAGAACAGAGGGAGGGGGGGCAGAGGAGAGGCGCAGCAGTGGCAGCTCAGAGGAGTACTTTGAAGCAGAGGAGAGCCTGGAGGTGTTGGGCAGGACTAGGGGGTCAGTAACAGGGGGGCGCAACTTTTGTGCTAGGTCCAAGTCATGGGACCATGGGGGGAGGGACCTGAGCAGCTCAGGATCCTCTGGGTCTTCCTATAAGTCCTTAGATAACTCCCATGAGTTCCTACCCAGGACTCCACCACACATTAGAAGAGGACTTTTCATCGATGGGTGAGTCACACTGGTGTCTCTGCAGAGGGCAGAATGGAGTTATACCTTGACCAATTTTACAAAATGCCTCTTATAATGTTTCCTTAGATGATGTGGTTGTGTCATATTGTAATTAGTGATGATTAGCTAACCCTCTCTGTTCTTATGGGGCAATCCCTTTTTCTCAGCTAATTCTATCTACCACTGATTATTAGGGAAATGTCACAGACAGCCAGTTACAAAAAAGTTTGATGATCCCCATCTTACAAGTTACAATAACAATGAGTAGCTACAGTACCTGCATGTGTCATTAATTGTCCATGTCTTCACAGGGATTCACCAACCAAGTTGGACAGAGAGGTCTTGTCTGCAATAGAAGGCATAGACGTCGATCCCCAGAAGTATCCCAGCATTCATAAATGGAAGAGCACAATGACGTCGTACTCTGCATCAGACATGCAGAGGTTAGTAAATTAAAAGCCGAAATACTATTTCTACCACCATAAATATTTATGGTGTAGGTAAACATTTCGTTTCAGTGATCATTTGGTCAGAGAAATGCAGACTCTCATGAGGGACTGTGATATCATTGATGCTTACATATCATTACATATGTACAGTCTTTGTGTTACTGTTTTTTTTAAAATATCTTTTGAATGTTGTCTGAAGTGTTAATATACAGAGAAAGAATGGTTTGGCAACAGTACTGAAACTCCAGAGCTGTCCCTTAAAATCCAGACAACAGAAATTGGGCAACATAGAGACAGAGTGACCAATATTTGATTCATCTGTAAAAGTGTCACTTATGATAGATTATAATACTCCTCTAATTGACAGAAATGATGGTCACATATTTTCACAAAGAAGAGGATTAAGAATGGTTGGTAAAGCAGAAATTCCACAGAGAAGGTTTTTCAGTTTTTTAGAAGTTTTGAGATTACAGTCACAAGACATTTTAGGAATTAGTAGTGAAGTGAAACATGAGAAACATGTTAAAGATAATCAGTTCTCAAAGGGTTAGTGCTGTTGATTGTGGTCAATTTGTGCATTGGGGCATCTTATCTGTACTAATTTACCGTTGAGTGTTGTTGTTGAACGCTGTAACTGTAACTACTGACTGGTGTTGATGTGTGTCGTCTAGCTGGCCCAGCCCTGTGGTGGTAAAACCACGACTCAGGATGCAGCATCAGACTCCTGGCTCCCCCGTCAGCGGCCTGATGTCTCCCACTGGTCGCTTCAGTCCTGCCCGGCACGCTGCCTCGCCAGACTTCAGCCCCAGCCGTTACAGCCCTGCCAATGCTAGCTACATCCAGCGCATCCGCCTCAAGCACTTGAATGAGCCGCCAATCTAACTGCCCACTCCTCCCTCTGTCTCCTACCACTGCGGCCATACCCGTCTCCAAACCCCAAACCCCACCCCTCCCTCCCCACTACAAACCCAGCTGCACCAAGGTGACTACACCAGAGCTCAGAAACCACATACCTAACAGAAATATGCACAAGTGTCTGGAAGATTTGTATTAATGATGTATGGTACTACTCCTATGTAATACAGGAATTCTCATCACGTTGGGTTGTGATGTACACTCAAGACTTTAAAAAGGAAAAAAAAAGAAACCTTGATAATTTATGTACTGTATGGGTGTGGACCATGTTGAATTGACGGTAATGTTATTTGTGGCAAGTGTGAAGCACCTGTAGTCAACTTTTTTGAATATCGTGAATTCAAGCCGCACTCCCCAAAGTTAGTTGGTCACTAAAACCTTAGTGTGGAATCCTCAAAAGGATTCTGTCACTGAGGATGTTCTTAAAAAAAAGTAAAATGTCAATATTTTAAAAATTATTTTTTGTATGTTGGTCAGTAGCACAAAATTTAAATGTTTTTATTAATGGTGTTAAAACCAACTGCCATTTCCTATGTTTCTCCTCAGTTCAGGAATTGCCTTAATTTTCTGAAGTGATGGACCAGTTCTCTGTCAGTTTGCGTCCGTCACAGATGATTATGGTAAACATGGGAAAAACTGATAAGACTGAGATCTTCCATGTTTTATTTTGTTCTTCAATAAATGCATACATTTTCGATCTTTTCTCGGTGGTTCCTGGACATGTCTTGACTTTTCCTTTCAGCCACTAATGGCGGCCTTAGACTGCAATTTTTATTTTATTTTTTTTCTCTGAAATATCTTTCAATCATAAACATCTCCCACAATGTATGAGTAAGAAAACACACCCATCAGTAAACTATATTTTCAAATCTCTCTTGTCTGGGCTTAACTCTAAAAATTTGCTCAGTCTGAGACCACCTTAAAACTTAATGCGGATTTTTAACCACTGTGGGGCAGAAAGGCTCCAAAACTAACTCAACAGCAACAAAACCGGGATATATTTAATAGCTTGCTGTGGCCTATTGTGGCCATCTTGTTAACAAAGAACTGCCTTAAGCTTATAGAAAACACACTTGATTGGCTGAGAGCTGCATAGAGCTGGATGTTGATTTCCACTGGGGATAGTAGTACTCTCAGCCATTTTCACATTACAAATACTAATTTGATTCTGTGTTAATTTCAAAATTAGGGCTTAATAGAGTTTTAATGCCTAAAGTTATTTATCAGGAATCTCAAATTGGCCAACAGTGAACTCATGCACACATTTGCAGGTTCCTGTAGTTCTACACATCAAATCTAATGGTGGGAACCTGCTGTATCCAAATTATTTGTAACTTAGGGAAGCTATGTCTGGGACAAAAAAGCCAATCATTTTGAATATTCAGATTGCCACTCTACTTAGGTTGAGAGAAACAAGTGTTCTGAATGTAAATTTTTGTGAACTAAACCTTTATCTGAGAGCACAAACTACTTCACTGAGAAGATTGTATCGTCATCCTCGTGCTCTCAGGTGACAACAGATCTAATTCTGGTCGCTGAATGTTTATGAATGTGGAACTTTGCAAAAATGCACCTAAACAACTTAAAAACATGCTTCTTGTGCTTTTAGCATTCTGTGCTTTATTAAAAATTAACTTTAATGGTGAATTCTCTTTCTGTATGTCTAGATCTCATTTGCTTTCAACTAATCAATAAAACATCACTCCTACTTTACTGCCAGTGTGTCTGTGTGCTTTTCTAAACTTAGTTCTGTGGCAGTATTATCAGCAACAAAGAAAGAACATCATGTGGCAGACACTGTGGCATTCATAATTGTACTTTATTTACTACAGCTGCACTATACAACACACAATCCTCACTTCAGAGTACTGTAATGACATGTAAAGCTAACAGCACTTGCATTTACAATAGCTATACAAATACAACTTTTTTTGGTTTAAAAATCAGTCACTTGTGAAAAACCCTCAGTTACATTCAGGAGGAGTTGCTATGCAGCTGTTAATCACTTCTGCTGGCAATCTATGGCACTGAAGTAATCACAACAACACCACAGAGTCTTACTACATGATGGTAGTTCAGTTACAAAATAATAACATCAAAAGTAATTTTCAAGACACTTAAGGAGAAAACTGAGCTTTGACCCTGTGGCCGACCCGAGTCCCGGAAACCTGCCGTGTGTGGGGCCATCAGGTCCGTGTTAGTTTGTCTGGGGGCATGAATCCTGCGTCTCCCAGAGTTCTGAGGGCCACCCTGCCGCTAGGTCGAATGGTGAGCCATGTGATGCTCCCATTGTTCAAGCCCATACGTAACCAGCCCTCTGGAGGAAACTGCAGAGCCCTGAGAGAACAAAAGACAAGATATGAGCAACTGAGAAAAAGCATGTCAGTAGTGAAGCTACTACATATTTACAGGGCACTTATTTCATTATTTGTGTGTGACATTACCAATAAATGCTCATTTGGAGGATATCAAACTCTCATTACTAATTACATGTACTAAATATCACCTTTAACCAAAAGCACAGGACAAGCAGTCACCAAGAAATGCACAGGGTTGTATGTAGCAGCTGCAATATTTACATTAAACAGGAACTTTCCTTTAAGGATTCGGGTAAGAGCACAGTGACACAACTGAGGCACAAATTCAGTCTTAAAATCTTATGAGACTAACTGCAGCATAGTTTAAACACAATGGTTAGCAAAGCAAGAAGGACACACTCTGGCCTTGGCTGAGCTGTGACCACCATGTCCGCTGGCGACACAAACCTGCAAACAAAATAACGGATGACATTGGCATGACACACGATGATCTCATAGCTGTCCTCCTTCTGCTTGGGGTCAGCCCGGTGGATGTAGCGGCGGAAGGCTGCCTCAATGCGAGCTCCATCTTCATGGTACTGCTGGAGGACGGTAGAGAGGTTGAAAGCCACCCTTGTCACATGAAAGAGGTTCTGTCTGAACCCCTCAGTCAGTACAGAGTCAGTACATGATGCATGAATGTATGAAGAGTTCCATTCCAAAATAAGGCCAACCATATGGAAAACATTCCTTCTGATAAACACTTATGGCAGAGGACTGCTGCTGCTCTGCTTTCTGTAGGAAATTAAAGTGGCTATACCAACATTCATATTAATGATTCAATTACTTCAAACATTTAGATTAAGGTATTACTGATTAAGAAGTTTACATGGGCTGTTTAAAGGATTTATAATCCTGTTTTCCAATTATGTCTTTCTGTCATGGTGCTGCCATGTTCTAAGCTCTTCTTATAGATGGATGTTTTCCAAGATAAAAAAACTCAACAATGTATCTTTCTAGAAACAAAGTCCTGGTTAGTCTGGATAATCCACAGACCTCACTGTCAATAGTCTCCTTTGTAACCTCTTTTACTGAAGGTGGTGGGATCCATAGTTTATCCACAGTAACCAATGCAGTGTTTTTGGAAAAGCACATCCTGTTACTGCTGAGTTTTTCAAATGTTATTTTTCAAAGCTGTGAAAACTAACAAACTACCAGCATGAAAGTCATTTCTGCAGTTGGGTGAACCAATGCTAAGTTGCTAAGTAATAAAATAACCTGTACCAGCTAAATACACAACTGGTAATCTAACAATGGCAAATTCTTTCAAATAAGTAAAATGTGATGAAAAAGACTGATCCACAGCTGGCAGACTCCCTTTGACGTTGGCATTTTGGAAATTAACTCCTATGGTCCATTCCTGTGGCTTTGCACTGATGTATTGGCTGATTTTTGCAACTGTAAGCCTAAACAAGCACTTGACAGGACACCTGCACAGACATGTGGGCGGCACAAAGTAATCTAAACACAGATATGCCAATACAAAACATCTGGCCTACAGCCCACTCTAGAGGTAGAGCAGGAGTAGCTTCTCTCACCACAGCATCGGGCTTCCAGTGAGTGACGGGTGGAACCGGCTCAATAGGCGCACCCTCTCTCAGCAAATCACAGCTCACCAGCTCCACTCCTGGACCCGTACGACATTTGAGGCACAGAAAAAAATGTTAATATATTTTGTAATGTTCAGCATTTCTACACCAGGTACTATACAGAACCTGCATTGCTAAAAAGGAAATAGTGACAGAAACAACATAGATCAATATAATATGAATAATAAATGTTATGTATTCATAGACAACAGGCTAAACACTTTTCCCAACTTGGAGAGGTAAGAAGTCTGGGTGCAGCACTTAAAGCAGGATGGTATCTATTGACTACCTGGAAGATGTTTGCTGATGATATTTGCAGTCTCAGTGGCCCTGGCCATGCTGGAGTGAATCAGAACATCGTACTTCAGTCCCAGTGCAGCTAATCTCTGGCCAGTCAACTCGGCCTGCTCACGACCTGGAAGTGGAAACAGCGGTCATTATCACAAATGACTGATCTGTCAGATCTGTCACCAAGATGTTGGATAAAATTTGGTTGTGACACCGAGTAGAAGAAGGGATATTCTCTCCCACACAGAGACAGAGCAGCCTACAACAGGGCTAGTCACAAACATGTATGTGAATGTCTTGACTGAAATTAGTCCTCCAGACTGCTGTGAGGTATAACTCACACTAAGTGACATGAGGGGAAAACTTAACTAGCCACTGAATAACAATACCTAATGGAGTGAGGATCCTCTCCTTGTCGCTGCTCCCACTCAGGTTGTATTGGGAGTGTCTGATGAGGAGAATATTGCGTGTAGCTTTGGGTTTGCCGTTGTCCTGCTCAGAGGTGGGGTCCTCAGTTGCACTCTCTTTCTTCTTCCCGTTAGACAGTACAGATGGGTCTCTCC
Organism: Lates calcarifer; assembly: GCF_001640805.2. Lineage (NCBI taxonomy): Eukaryota > Metazoa > Chordata > Actinopteri > Centropomidae > Lates > Lates calcarifer. Next base: position 18,377,893 of record NC_066845.1, read on the forward strand.
TGAACAGAGATAAGACATGACGTGATCTTGAGATTAGAAGTGGCTTTGTCTCACATGGTTAACTTGAAGCATGAACAATTAGGTTAACACAACTATGATTTAAGAGGACTATCTGTACGAAAGAACTGGCATACATCCAGTTTAGAAGAATCCCTGCGCCGAACTCTACTCAAAAAAGTAACTATTTATAGTTGGGTGGCGTGTCAGCAACAGTGTAGCTCTGAGAATTAGGATCACGAAATCACACAAATCCTCTAGGTCCATCCTCAGATTCGGCATGCATTCAAAACGCCGAGTTTCTCAATACATTAACTTTAGTCTAATGTGTTCTTTTACCAAAATCAACCTACAGGTCACCACGGTAGATAGTCTTGGTGGATAAACTGATGTATATTTGACAGAGGTTTGGAGTGACGTTTCATCCATTAAAAAAGTGGAAAAGTGGAAATGTGGGGAATATAACAGTACTGGCTAGGTTCAAATAACCAGTCAAAAGACAACACCTGTAGAGGCACATACTTATCCCAGTTAAAGTCCCAGGCGTGTCCAGTCGGGGCTGGTGTGTGGTTGGTAGGTGTCCACGCCGGCTGCGCAGCTCGAAGAACGGTGAATCTTGACCACCGACTGGTCGCCTCTCCGCGCTGCTCTCCAAAGTATCCCCGAGAGTCAGCAGCGGCAGCCGCGAACACCAGCACGGCAGAGCCTCCGGCGAGCCCACAAATAAGTTTAAAAGTTTTCCTGTACGACATCCTGCGAGTCGCCGAGGAAGCACACTACTGCTAGCTAATTAGCTCAGTTTAACCGATCTACCGTCAACGAGGAGTAACGATATCTGTCTTCGCAAATGTATGGCTTCTTTTTGCTAAATGGTGTTTGGCTGTTAATTCCAACTCCAGCAAGTAAAAACAAAATACCCGTGCTGTGGCACAGATATATCCTGGGCAGCGGATCTTGGCTACAAAGTAAAAACACAGACATACAACGGACAGCAAGCTAATCCGTTTCCTACAATTATTACGGTAGCCCGCCGTAGCCAAAACAATCGGCTTTCGCTTTTCACATAAGCCCCGAAGTGTGCCACGTGAGGGCGCTCTAATCCCTACATATGTAGTAGTAGCTACAGCGTAGTAGATCTCAGTATTACCCGCTCTCTGGTGAAGAGGCATTATAGACTCCATTCAGCATGGAACAATTCAGTGGGCCAAAGTGTATGAAACACTGGTTTACATTTTACTGCCACACAATTCAGCACATAATTTATATGACATTTCAACACTCACACACCTTACGACCCCCCAGAAGTTTTCCATGGACTACGTTATTGACAGGAGACAAAGAGAGAAACAAGTAAAGTCATTTTAACAACTGAATTTTCATTTAAATCCGAGCCGTCTAGCATACAATAACTGTGCCGAAATTAAGACTCGAAGAAGACACGCTGTCAAATATGTCATAATTGGATTGGACGAGTATTTACGCTTATAGTTGAGCAAAGCAAAATGAAACTAACAGATTCTAAATGGAGTTTGGTTTTGTTCCCCGAGCCAAGGAACGCTGCATATCCGGAGCTATCCTTATCGATGAGTCCAAAACATGACAAACTAAACTTTGATTCAGAATACATCACGATGATTTGAATCACTGAACATTTGTGGGATATCATTTACATATGTATGTTCACGAAATCTCCCGACTAGAAATGATTGCAGAGTAACTAATGCTTCCGATGAAATGCGAAGTGATCATCATCATCATAGCTCCCACCGTTTTCTTAAGAACACACTTGCACGGTTTGCAGAGAGGCTCCACCTATTCAAGCGGTTCAGTGACCTCACTAGTGGGCTGGATTGTAAGGGTGGGATTTCCAGGCTTTCAGAGAGCTCAATGTATTCCTGCCTCTCTATCTTAGGACCTATGCGGCTTCAACGATAGCGAAGACGGACTGGTTGTACCTTTCATAGCCATACTAAGGCTTGTATACTGGACACTGGATCTTTTTTCTACATGCGACTCCAATCGGAATAAATAATTGAGGAATGTGGAAATTACAGAATGCCCAACAGCGCTGGAAAGAGATTTAAACCCACCAAATACATCCCAGTGTCCACTGCTGCCACACTCCTTGTGGGTTCGACTACTTTATTTTTCGTTTTCACGTAAGTTTGCGCCGTTTTTTGCTCTTATTCAGTGCATGCCGAGAATTTCATACACCCTGTACCTTCAGATTAGAGAGTGGATTTGCAGCTCGAAGTTTGCATGGGTGGTTTCAGTCACTTAGGTGGGAGTAAGAATAAGTGGTTTTACAGGAGTATATCTATCCCACCGGGGAATCTCGCAGCATTTCTGAAATGGGTTTGCAAGGAGCAGCCCTCAGATGCTGCCTTCCTGTGCAGGGAGACAGACCATTCAGTCATAATGCCTGCAAGGTAAACTTCCAATAAGCCTTGCAAGTTTAAAAACGCTATGATCGTGCAGGGAACCGCGGCTTAGGCCGCAGTTACTCACTTTCCATTGAAGAAATGCCGCAGGCAGTTGTTGATACATTGGCGCAGCAGGCGGTCGTGTTGTGTTTGTTTCATGCACACTCAGTTGGGATAGGTACGGTGTCACACCACTTATCAAAAATCACTATAATCATTCTAGGCAGGGGTTCCCAGAGTGGAGTCCTGCAGGGGTCCCCAACTAGGATTTAGTGCATCTACTACCATGCCTCAGCTATAGGGTGTAGACCCTAATTTAGGTTTTCCTTTGGAGAAAATGTGATCAGCTGAGGTTTACAGGCAACCCGTGACCATGACCAACAGGTCCTTACTCTCTCCAACGCAGATTTTAATTCAATTCAAGTGTTCTGACAAGCTGGAGACCACACCAGCTGCAATCAGGATGATTACATAGTCACACAGCCTATCAGCCAGCATCACAATCATGCCAAGGACCCCTGAGTAGAGAGGCTTTCATGCCATGCCCCTTCATCTGATAAATGTGGAACTTAGTGCTTTGACTTAAATGCAGAGCTGATGCTGTGGCAAGAGGAGAGAGTGATGTCTCTGGTCTGAATCATCATTCCCACATACATTCTCTTCTAGTGCTAACGCCCCAGGTGAATGGTTATCAGTGAAATCAATGGCATGCTCAATCTCACATGTGCAGGGAAACCTGAGGTGGCTCGAAAATCATTATGGGAACCTCTGATCTGGACTAACAACTGTAGGGATAGATCACTTTATCATATATAGACTCAATCCGGCTGCTGAAGAATAAAACTGCTGAATGTGATTCCCCGCCCTTTGAGGGTAGGCGGTCTGACAGTGTTTTAAAGACCATATGTCACAGTTGCCAATGAGAAACATGTTGGATACACAAATGATTCTCTGCAATGGCACAATAAGTGATTTCTATCATTTTGGACAGATTTTCTACTTAAAATGTCTCCAGTTGTTAGCTTTTGTGGATCTAATGTGTGTGAATTTATACTATTAAAGCTTTTATTGATTTTTTTTCACATTTGTACTACAGGCAGATTTTTTTCTACGTTAACATAAGTAAAATGCAGTAAAAGTGCAAGATCTGGCTCACCTGGACAAATGCACAAAGACACAGAAAATGCTTCAGCTGCACCCTGAGTGGTTTTGCACTCTCAGGCTCAGGTCAATGACCGAGACTGAAGGAAACATATGGTGTTTGTAGGATGCGCCGCTAGGTTCTATCTTTAAAAATCCCAGTGCTCCTTAGTGCGTTGTCCAGAGCTTTGCATAAACAAATGGTCCAATTCACAATTCCTGTTGTATAGTGAATGTATTATGATTTAATTTGAGATCTGTAGTCCAGTCATGCTGTTTGCAAATAGCAGATGTCAGATTTATATTTTTAAAATTATTAGTAGTCCTTCTTTTGCTGGGGTTTAGGTCACTTTACACTATAAGGTTCATCCCCCAGCAGATGGTTCAAGGGTGAGGATTAAGACTTTACTCTGTTGCTCCTTCATTTCTCAGTAAAAGGCCCAGAGGATTGAGCCATGTATAATGGAACCCCCTGGGTAGCAGTGCACGTCCAAACTAGGCCATGCCTCCTCATTCTCAAACACACATCCATTCCATCCATTATGTTGAACCAAGTCTGGCCTTGTCTGTGGCTGGAGTGCAACGCTACATGTTTACAGTACAAGCCACAGAACACTGGTATGCCTTTATCTCAAGTCTCTAAGTCTCTTAACCAGAGTAACATGCAATGAGTACAACAGTTGCAAAATTTTCACGTTTCCAAGGTTGTCTCACACAGTATGATGGACAGGGGTTAATATAAGAGAACTGTACCACTCCCTCATATGCATTCATGTACAATAGAGTGCCAGGGACACAAATCTTTTTTTATTCTGAGGCCGGAGTGTGTTAAAGGTCTCACTGTTGCCAACAGGCCACTTGGTGTCATATGGGTAATGGAGGATGAGACTTTGGGTCAACACTGGCACACACACACACACACACACACACACACAGATGCACACCATGGTGCGTTGCTGTGTTTGGCTTACTGACGCCTGACAGTTTTTGAATTAGAACATATTTGTACAAAATTATTTATATCTTCACTGCACAACCACAGCTCATCAAAAAAAAAAAATACTGAAGATAAATTAAGCTTTTAGTCAGGGTTTAGCCATCATAATATTATCCCAGTCTTATCTGGGTCTGCAACAAAATTCGATTATACACATATTATAGACCTCTCACTATGTCTAAATTTGTCCCAGTTCTGTATGGCTGCACTGAAGAAGCTTTATTCTACCTTTTAGTTAGACAGTCCTCAGAATGGCTTAATCACTGCCCTTGACCATATGCCAAATGAATAACCTGTTCTGGAGACAGAACAGCCAGGCTGGCCATTCTCATTTGTTGCCAAGCCTAATAGTCCACACTTCAGGGTACGCATGGAGGGAAGTGAGGATCAATCAATTGATCATCTGGACAAGACCTGTGTTCAGCAGTTTTTACTGTGTGAGGGTGAATTATGAGAGAGTTAGTCAGTGGTGGCATTTGAAGCCAGCATGTCACCAGGCTGAGAGCAGAGCTGTGCATGAGAGTGGGCCTTACAGGAATCTAATCTTCAGCTTCCACATCTGTTTCCTCCTTTTCACTGCATCAGACTTCATTCAGATCCTAAAGTATGCATTGTTTTGCCTTTATGCTCCACTCTGAGCTCCACCTTCTTGTAGAGATTTTTAAAATGTATTTCCAGTGTGTTAGTCCAAGGAATGCACAGTTATTAAAAGAAGGGAAAGAGGATGCTGGCACTCAACCATGATACACTGTACTTTTTACAGGATTTATTATAAAACCTGTGTTTTAATGTAAAATGTTTGCAAAATGTATCTGGAGCCATTGGTTACATAGATTACCACATTTATACAGTACAGGAACCTTGTCTTTTGTCTTGGTAGTGTAGGAGAAGTGTAGCATTCCTCTGATAATCCAACATAAGAATACAGAGACATTGGGCATTTAGACTAAAAGGGAGCTACACCGAAAAGTTGCAATTTTTCAACCTCTTACTAATGATCATGTAGTCAACTCACAGTTTACGACATTTATAGGCAATCATTTAATAAGCTGCACAGCGGTGTCAGCTGAATACATCTTATTTTGAGTAATGTTAGAAAAATTAGCTTTAGCTTTAGCCAAGCTACTTAATAAAATATTTTTAATAAAAACTGAGAGACAGCATACACATGGAACCATGTCCACATTGCTATACTAACCATTTTGTGAACTACCCACATATACATTATTCACTTATACATACTTTGCGTAAACATTAAAGGGTGCTTGACACTTTCAGTCAAAATTAGTTGTCCTCCTTTCCCCCTCTTCACTCTGCTGTATGTAACATCACAGTTTTCTGAATCTTATTAATTGAAGGTCTAAAGGCATAATTGTATGTTTATGCATTGATCCTAATCCTCATCCTGTGTGTGATTATGTATGCTGAGCTGCTGTCGTCTTTTTGTCAAGGGGTTTGGTTAACAAGCTTGTAATCATTAATGCCTCACTGCTTGGTATTAGTGTCCATTAGAGCCTGTTTGCCTTCCTCCTGTGTGATATTGGTGGCTTCGAGGCACCCTGTGTTTGACTGTAGTTAAATGAATTGTTGGTTTAACTTGTCCTGTTTATGCTCAGTGTGGGAGCTAGACGGTCTTGGCTGCCTGTTTTAAATATTACTCATATGACACAGGGACTGATTTGGGTTTAGTTTGTTTATTTAAATGTGTGATTGAGGATATATTGCCATGTTTGAGATGTTGCAGGGACAGAGCACTCCTGTGAAGGAGGAAATTGCCAACTGACATGTTAATAATATGCCCTAATAGCTCTGTTTACGCTTATGAACAAGCATATATCAAATCCAGAAACCAGAGAATCTCAGCCTCCCTGATGTGATACCTATGTACAGCATACTGAGAAGTGACCAGGACTTTGTGACATAATTGCACACTTTAACCTCCAAATAACCTTTGCAAAAGTATTCCATGATTCCCATGAGAGTAGCAAATTTCAGCTCTTAAGGCAAGCTCATCAGTATTCGTCTTCAACATGTCCTCTTGCAGTCAGAAACATTTGCTGAAATATTACTATCTGTCCTCACACACTGTCACAGCATTAGGTTTCAGTCCCTCAGCTGAGGTGGATAAGGAGCTATCCTGTCCTTATGTCACACAGAGGATAAACCTGATAATCTTGACGAGACCAAAAGTAGCCAGTAGACGTACAAGCTCACCAGGGCCAAAAAATCCCTTTGGCCTATTCATAAAATCCATGTGGCAAAGTGCTGGTTTGTAGAGATATCTGCTTTATTTTTTTCATCGAGGATAAAACCAGCAGAGGTGTGTGCAGTGTGCCCAGCTTTGTCAGATTAGATAACGATGTAATTTCCTCTGTAGGTCCTCATCCATCAGCACCTTGGAGTGAGGGCCTGGAGATTGACAATCACAGTGCAGGGTTGTGTCACTTCTGCTCCCCTTAAAGTACTTAAGGGGACAGGCAATAATGAATGGAGAAGGAACCGTATTTCACTTTGAGCTAATGCAGAAGATAAGGCCAGAGTTATAAATTGACCTAAAGGTTTTTTTTTTCTTTTACTTTGTAATCTTGTTGCTTTTGACAGCATATTTATAGTCTGTGTGGTGGTTTATGGTTAATTTTCATTCTTATTATGGTTTATGGTTTACCACAAGGCACAGTTCCAACCTGTAATAGTATTAAAGATTGACCAACCCCCTGCCTCTGCAGCTTCACAGCAGAGCTGCTAGAGCAGCCACATGGTGTGGTTTTCTAAAATGTCACAGTTAAATCAGAATGACTGACTTATTACTTATTAAATGTGAAGTATTTGTACTTACAAATAGTCTCTTCCCGTTTTGTGTCCCATCCCCCAATGTCCTGATTTCATTAATACAGAAGCAAAACTCCTTTGATTTTTTTTTTGTTTCTTTAATACCATCATGAAGCTTCAATCTCAGATACTTCCTATTTAAATCCATCACTACTGTGTTGTTTCCATATATAATGGGAACATGTTTTTATTGTGAGCATGTTAACATACTGACATTACCATTTAGCCTTAAGCACTGCTGCACATAAGTATGGACTCATAGAGTGGCTATATTAGCTGTAAACTATCAAGTCTTCACTGGTGAATGTAATTGTCAGATGTTTTACAATCCTCATGTACAGCTTCAGCATTAAAAATGTGCTAAGTCATGTTGCTTCTGTGGTAGAGTTAAACTAAGGCCACACTTTCCAGTTTCTCTGGAGTACCATTAACATTTTCTGTATTTAGAAATGCACTCACAGTCATCACAAAACAGCAATTTCAGAGACTGTGAGCAAGTTTGAGGTAAGCTGTTACTCGTGTCTTTGTGTCATTGGTTTGTCATGGTGAACACAAAATGCAAACAGAGCTAATCTTAGAAAGATATTATTGACAGTTTGACAATGTCTAACGTCAGACACCCAAGAATTCTTTGAAACAGTGAAGAAAGGAGGAGAACTCATGGTGTTGCTCCAGCAGGTACTCAACATCTGAATCTGGACTCCATCACTCATATATTTTTAGCTGCTGTTTGACAGTAATGGGATCAAATGTGAGTTTCTGACAAATGTCTTGATATTGTAATGAGCCGACAGAGTGTGGTTCTTAAGGGACCTTTGAATGGGACTCTTCTGGCTTGGAGCAAACCATTACTAAACAGCTAATACATCCAAGATACACACACACACACACACACACACACACACACACACACAAATCAGTCCTGTTGGTCATAGCAGGGAACCACCATATATCAGCTTGTCTGTCATGGCGTGGTATGTCCAGCTGTTGTGTCCTCTCTGAGTAAAGCTGTAGATGTTTGGTTCACACAGGGAGTCAGGAATCTAACAAAGGTCCTTAAAAAGATTCCTAGGAGAACCACAGAAAAATAAAGTAGTTCATTTTATTTGTCTCTCATTATTATCTCACTAATAGAATTGCTTCTGTGGTCACTAGTGTTGAGTATCGTCTGTCCTGTTTGCAGCCCTAGTCAACCCTAACCTGTAGTATAGTTACTGTCCAGTGTCCAAAGGCAAACTTATACTTCAGAGAAAAATATCCCTTGTCCTTCCCCCATCAAGGTTCAAGTATACCTGAGCAGCAGGCTGCAGGCAGTTTTCATACAGTCAGAGTGTTCTGCATCCATCGGTATTGATGAGTGAACGAGGCACCGTGAATGAAAGGCTAGGTCATCTAATCTCATTCCATCCCAGCCTTCCTGTCACTGCTCGACAACTAGGTTAAGATAATGCTGACAGATCCTCTTCCCTGGCACTCTACCATGCATCGTTGAGCAAGGCGACTGACTCCACTTCATGCCACACAAACACAAAGTGGTGCCAAATTTATATTGCATTAAGCTTCAGGTCGAGGCAAGTTTTCCTAATTTGTTTCCTTTGTAATTTTAATGATCACATTTGATAGGTAACAGAGCAAAAGAGCAATAGTTTCTACAGTTTTATAGTTTACAAGTAATAAGTTTGTAATGAAAATCCCAAAATTCAAAACAAATATTTTGCATAATTCCTCAAAATAAATCCCTGTTTTGTGAGTCCTGATTTCAGGTAAAAACCCATTTGCATAAGATCATGCTTCTTTAACACAGCGAGAATATGAACATCCTAATCTCCAACAGGAGGTGATTAAGAATCCAAATTGTGCATCATGATCTTAGCATGATTCCAGCACATGTTGAGCTTTAATAGAAATCAGTGGTTCCTAAAATTAGCCTGTCCTCTTTCTGCCAAGCTTTGAATTGGTGTTTTCTGTTTGTGCACTCTTTTGTAAAATGCATGAATTTGACAAATGTGTCTTGAAAATCTCTTAAATGTGTCCAAATGTGTCATTTCCACTCCAGATCAATAGAACTAGAGAAACATTTAGATTCTTTTAGTTTTCCACTGCAACTCGTGACTCTGCTCCTTTCTCAATGTCTATTTAAAATCCTTTTTGGTTTCTCTGAAGTATTGACTTTCTGGAGCTCTGGTGCTTGCCAAAAAAGTAAATTGTGCCTTGTGATGCCATAGTTGAGCTAAATGGATCCATGTGGATTCAGTGCACAGCAGTGTGTGGGTGAAAAGTGCGGGAAAGTGCAGCGAGGTGCTCTCAGAGTTTGCTGTACTCCACCACCCTCCCACCAACCGAATAAGCCAAGGCTGCCTGGAAAGTCTCCTCCTGCGGAACATGTGGGATTAATTTAGACCTCCAGCCTCTCCCTCCATGGGTGTCTCCACCCTGTTTCCCCTCATGTTGTTTTGCCAGAGGGAGACCATGACTGGTAATAAGTAGAAACAGAGCTCTACGTCTTAACACCCTTGGCTGGAGTGGCTTTCTGAGAGATCAAGGAGTCTGTAGCAGGCTGAGGCACTCAGTGTTTACAAGAGTGTAGCTGTGTCCATCTCTGGTACACAGAGGAAGACAGGCAGATAGACTCTGTGATTAAAAGGGCAGGTCTTCCGCATCTTTGCCACTTTTTTTTAAGTGAGTCGTTTCAGAAGTCTGTGGACATCAGAGGGCACATAATACAGAACCACTACTCATTCATCTGTGTATGGTACACCAATACAGATAGCATTTGGAACTTATAGCTCCTATGTAAGAATTTTCATCATGATTATGGCGTCTTCCAAATTATTGTGATTAAAATAGTTTTGGCAGGAAATCTCAAACTTGAGTGTATTTCTAGGAAAATTAGACAGATCCTGGTGAAAAGTCTTGCAGTCTGTGTGTTGTGTGTTGATGTGTTCTTGATACCACCACTGGGGGTGCCAAAGTCAGAAAATTTCTATGTGTACACATAATCAATATTTATAGTAATATCAGATAACTTTGTGAATGTGAAAGGTGTTTCTCTAAATCCATGAGTAATTAGCCCCTGACTGTGTAGTCTCTCATAGATCTGTTGTGGTTTTCTGCCACACAGCTTTACTGTTTGGTACAATGATAAGAGTTTCCAGACATAGCAGACAGCTATTTTAAAAAGCTCTAAAACCCCTTTTGGTATTTGCTGGGTGCGTAAATAAGTGACTGTTTGCTAATGTGTATTTAGACATTTCAACTCAAAAGGCAATAATATGTAAGTGTTGTGTTTTTAGCTTGTTTTTGCTGACCCCAAGTGGCCAGAAAAATCAGTTAAGGCTTTAAGTTTAAGGTTTAAAAAATCATGCCAAACTTAACCAACATTCCAAGCTAATATTGTTCTATCTGTCTAATCTGTGTGTGTGTGTGTGTGTCTATAAATACATGTGGTTACACTTGGTCTTTGAAGCCATGGATCCACGGGCTCCAGCCAGGCTTGTTTCTGTTAAACTTTTGCTGTTCCCTTTGTACTTCACTATAGAGGTGACCTTATCCTGTCACATCTGTCACATGCTATTATTTCACACCTCTCTGGACAGTTTATGAATAGACATCAGTTTTATATGAATATTTATCACAGCTCTACCTGCCAAAAGCCATGTACTTAAAGATAGAAATGTCCTCTATTGCTTATAAACCTACACGCAAATATACACAGGCCTTAGCACCAACCAGTATTACAGTACAGTAAGGTATTTTGCTGTGACGTCCAGGGAATTGTGATTTTAAAAAAAAATCTTTATCCTCTTAGAAGTTGTTTGAATTCCAAAAAGGCATTCATATACTATTATGATATATTTAGTTGTTCATTGTGTTATGCATTAGCTGCATTTGCTTTCCACCCAAGCCTCACCTTTTTAGCTTTCACCCACTCTCCATCCTCCACTCTCATATCTAAAATGATGAGTGATTTATTTATGCTGGACTAAAAAGGTTTGTTTGCCTGTCAATATGCTAAGCTACGGCTAGAATGCAGAGACAGAAAGTAAAGCCCAGTGCAGCTTCACCATGAACCAGTTTGTAGTGCCCCAGTCAGTCATCTTTGTGTCAGATGTCTATTTAAAAGAATGGCATCATGTTTGACAGTTGGGATATTTTTAAATGAGGTTTAATTCACAATGGACAAATGTATTCAGCCCTCAGGCTTTCACCATTCACTGTGGATTCCAGGTTCCCTTCCTCCTAATATAGTGTCATACAGAGAGAAATCACTCTCTGACTTTGAATCATGAGGCCAGTTTTGAAAGGTCTGAGCACAGTTTTCAATCTGAATGTTGACTCAATTTGTGTTTGTGTTTTAATCTTTGAATTGACTATAATTTTAGTCCCAAGGATTGTTTTATTTAGCCACTGTTGATTTGTCAACCCAGTAAAAAAGAGCTACCTAAGCAGCTGTGCTATTTTTATTACACAATTTGACAGATAATAAAAAATGTGTAGTTACTTAATTCTCTTGATTTTAGGGAAGGAAGTTGTTGACCACAGAGACAGGACTCTGAACCTTCTGCTGGAGAGTAACCAGCCAGTCCTGAGCTGTGGATTTCCTCTGCTACACTATTTTCTTTGGCACAGCAGTGTGCAAAATTCTGCAGAAAAGTCTGACAATTTTTTGAGTGTTATCCATGTACAACTGATGAAGTGATAGTTGCTCTATCTATGACTGAAAAACAAGGACAGGAAGTTTTACTTTGGATCTATGAGTAGAGAATTCTTCACTTCTCACTCATGCTTCTTTGGATACATGATTGTCAGTGATACACATACAAAAACTGCAGTGGTTCACATAATTGATAACATTTGTTTGAATGGTAACATAACTGTTCCCTCATTTATTAGTGGTATTTACACAGGACTTTTTAACATGTTGATGTGATATGAGTCAGACTGTTTTTCATGGGCAATGTGGTTCAGCAGCTCTCAGTTTGCTTTCGACCCTTCAGTATATTTTGGCTTCATGCTGCCTTATCTCTTCCAGGGAGAGGATGTTTTTGGTTTATTTTGCCTCATGTCTTGAGTTTGCAAAACCCCTTTCCTGAATAGCTATTGTCAAAACACAACATAAGTAGGCACAGCAGGTCTGTCAAGTTTTAAATTTCTCCAGCTGTGGTCATGGGCTTGTAATAATGGTGATACTATGTAAAGGTTTTGGAGGATGATGTCTTTTTTAAAGCCTTTCCAAACCCAAAAACACAAGCAGAAGAATGCTTAAACTTAAACAGTGTTTTTGGCATCTAAGGCAGACCAATTACCTGCCTTACATGTCACAATGTAAGGTGATGATAACTCAAGAGCTGGTAAATTATTTTGTCCCTTTGAACCTTGTGGTAACACTTAACAACCATGGGCTCCTCTAGGCAACTGACTGAAGATGTCTGCAAAACACGGTGATTTGGCTGATATATGAGTGGTGGTGCACCGTTTCACCATGGTAGGGCAGGGTTGATGCACAAACAGCTTCTACATGGAAGAGACATCAGATGAAAACCTTATCTGCAATCTCAACACAGAAACCAACTTCTGAAGTCTGCCATGTAACATCTGGATAAGCCAGTCATTTTGGAAACAGGTTCTGTGGACAGATAAAGTTTAAGCTTAACTCTTTGGCCACATTCATTAAAAGTGTGTTTGGAGGAAAAAAAAAAAGCAGCAACATTTGATGTAAAGAGGTTGTGTGGCAGCCAGTGGTACAGGAAACATTGCACAGATAGGAGGAAGAATGGATTTAACTAAGTACCAGCAAAGTCTGGAGGCAAATGTCCTGCAGTCAGTCAGGAGAGTGAAACTGAAACGGGGGTGTGTTTACTTCTTTTCTCTCCAGAAATCACTTGGCACAATATGTAGCTATGAAGTTCATATTTAAAACCCTGTTACAAGATTCTGGTTTTAAAACATGTCAGCTGGAAGCATTAAAGAGCCAGACGGAGACTGCCTTTTCAACCAATGCATGGGCTAGCATTAGCTTGATTAGCTAATGTTAGCTAAAGCTGATAAAATCTGTTGGAATGAGGTTCAGCCTTCAGTCATTTCAGCTGGCAAAGTCAATTGGTCACCAGCTAGAAATATGAAGCCTGCTCTTGTCCACCTCTGTCAGAAATCAAGTACTCACTGTTGCAAAAATTACTAAGAATTTTGATTTGTAAAGATGCCACTGTTACCACTGGAAACTTCATATGTGCTGTGCCAGAACTGAAAGTTTGACAGGGGTGGCAATGGTAACTTAGTGGGTGAAACTTAAGTGCTTTAGGTCCTCTATAACTTGAAGGCCCAGGGAAGGAGCTTTATCCTGCCTTATCTCTTTCTGGGTGAGGATGTTTTCTGTTTGTTGTTCTACGTCTCTTAGGGGAATTGAGTGAAATTATCCATCTTGAAAGATGAGAAACCTCAGCCTGACCTTTTTGGCTAAACCGTTAATGCAAACTGAGACCTCACATGCTGACTGTCTACACAGGCAAAATTATACTGCACTTAATACATAAAATACTACCAGACCTGAAGCCAAGTTAGTGGTGAACCTTGGGTATTGGTGCCGGGAGCACAACAGTTTCACTGCCACTAGGCAGTGCCACTTTACTCTTAATTAGGATCTTAGTTGGTTAGCTGGTTCTTAATCCAACGTGCACATGGCTGAGATCTAACTCATTGACCCGGTTGAACCCAGTTAGTTCAGCAACCTAAAAACATTTGATCAGAACTGACATGAACAGCAGACTATGTTGTTCTAAAAGTCTTTTGCACAGCACCCCACCCCCATTACTATTACCACCATGTGCATTCTCAGCAGTGTGAATAATTGCTAAAGTCCTGATTAAACTGCTGTGAAACTATTAGCCACCCGGCCAAATCCAGCTGATCCCTCAAATTGTTTTAGTAGTATTCCCTGTCGACAGCAGGGCCACCCTGCTTTCAAAAACGGGGGACCGCTTACCAACTCTAGACTGACACTCACTTACTCACATACTTCCTATGATATTTTTCATGCAGTTCCCTAAAATAATAGCTCACAATGGCAAAGGAGACTGAAGATAGACTGATCCATCGTTGGGTGATGCTTTGTACTACAAACTGTGCTACCCAGCATGCCCTCCTTCCCAGTGAGGGCTCACACTGTGAGTTGTGTTATGTACAATGTCAGTGAATGTGCACCAACAGCCAAGTTTACCAGACAGCTCCAAGTGGACAATATTGAGGTTGTAGTTGAATATTTACTCGGCTCAGTGTTTCAGGACAGTTCCCCCTCCCTCTCTCTGACTGAAACTGTACTTCAGTTCCAATTTACCCACAGAAGTTTAATAATGCAGAAGTTGTAATGTACCTCTCTGCATTATTCACTGGCTTTTAGCATCAACAAATATTGGACAGGATAACCTGTGAATATCAATTAGTTTGTTTTATCGATCATTATACAAGGCCATACCCTGCTCTGCACTCTCTTCCCTCCTTAATTCATTTCACAGTATGAGCCTGCACATCCTCCTCTGCCATGTGTTTTGTGAAGATGTCGGTGTGCGTCAGTTCGCATTTTTCTCTCAGCTAGGTTCACCTCTCTGGAAGTTTTAATCTGCCTAAAGTCTTTGCCAAGGTGTAAGTAGAGAGCAGGATGCTGCTGTTTGGTTTAAAAGTGCTGCACAAGACACCTGCAATAAACCCCAAGCATGATGCCATGATTGAGTCTCTGCATTCAGTTTGTGACAAGGGAAGTTGTCTGAGGAGATCTACATGTTTTCGTCTCACTGTGGAAGGTTAAAGCCCCTCCAATACGTGCCTGTGGATTTAGTTTACCTTGCACAATCTGTCTTGCTCTGTATTAATTAAATCATTCAGGGTTGCATCGCTTATCTGCGACGGGCTCTGGCATTCCTAGTTCTTATAAGCATATTTCTGCCTATGCTAATGCGCTGGGTGCTGCAAATTGAGAAGCTCCCCTTGAGAACGTGCACAGAATGTTATTAGTGAGTCATAGGTCTCCCCTGGAGACCTCATTCATTCATTCATTCATTTTTTTCCTGATTTTAGGAGAATTTCAAGTTGTTTCTGGTTTATTGACGCACTCGAAGTTTTATTCCAAAAAAATAAACTGTATTTTAATTACTCCAATATTACACATTTTTGACCTATTGCATAATTTCTTCGGTGAGCAGGCCACCGGCTGCACAGTGTTTTTGTTGGGCTTGGATTAGCCTTGGTGACTGACAACTATAATCATGTTTTTGGGGATATTTTAAGAGTCTTAGTGCAGGAACTGGAGAGTTGACCAACCAGGGAGCCACAACTTGCATCAACAACACTGGGAGACTGATTTGATGGAAAGCCCAAATGAATAGTTCCCTGGAGGAGGAAGAGGAGGAGCTAGAATCGCAAAGAAAACTGCTGAGCAGTCAGAAACTACACCTGGCTCCGGGAAACGCCAACAACATAAACAATTGTTCAGGATAGTGCAAAAGTAGCAGCAGTACAGCTGTCTCAATCTCTGGGCTAAGTAAAGACCCAGAGGAGCCCGTACGCAAGCGTAGCTCAAATGTCAAATTTCAGCCTGGACCCTAGAAAAACGTCAGCTCAGCTCTGGCAGTGATGGGTGAGGGGGTTGATGTTGTTGTGTCTGCAGCCGCCAAGAAAAGGTCCGCCTCCTAGCAGGGGGTGACAGGGAATGTGACAACAGCTGCCCATGGAGCCTGCTTTCATGTGGCATGGGTTGAGGTGTGGTGGCAGGTGGAACAGGAGAACACTGGCAAAGATATGCAAAGCTGAGGCTGAAGAGGAGAAATACATACATTCATACATCAGCCTCCTGTTTATACTGCAGATTCCCACAAAAATATTTTTAGACCATCACTAAAACAAATCAGAGCATCTGTCTTGCAATTTCAGGGGCCTGTCATGATGTTAGTCATGTTGACTTTAACAAATTTGCCTGTCGCCACTGTCTGCAGTCTGTATAATCTTAGAAATGCATAATTTGTTATGGTAACAGGCAGAAAGAGGCTTTTCACATGGGAAAAAAAAAAAAAAAAAAAGAAATGTACAACACGGCAAACTGTATCTGTATATATACACAGTAGACAACCATTAAAAAATAGAAAAATGTTCTATTTAAGCTCTGTGAAATGTATAGCAAAATCAAACAAGTCTGGAAGAAACAAGCTCTTTGCAAAAAACATATCAGCAATTCAAAAAATATATTTGAATATGAATATGTACAAATACCTTTTCCTTCCTTACTGTTAAGTTTTGGCAGGATTTTGGGTTGACCTTAATTGTGTTAATTATTTTTAAATGTTACAGTTTCAGAAATCCAGCGTTTAGTGCTCTCACATAATTAGATTCTTGGCAGGGAAGGGAAAAGCCTCTGAAATGACATTTACTCCACACTACACTCATGTTCTGTTTAAAAAAAAAAGGATAAAAATGGCAGCATATTTACACATAAATGTAATACACATATTTGCAAAACCACATTAGAGTCCAGATGGATAGCTTCCCAGAGACTGCTAGTGTAGCATTGATAAACTATACAGTATATGAAATCATATTTACTGTGTCACATCAATCTTGTCAGACGTGGCTCTCAGTGACTGGATGACCTCCAGTTTGCAGTCCAGTACTAATCTCAGCACTGCATGTAGACAGCAGAACATCAGCTCAGCCTGCAGCCTACCATGTGAATCAGGCAACTTGAGGCCAAATGGCAGCAGAGAGGCAGGTCGGTGCTGCTAATAGACTCTCTAGGTCACACTCAGGGTCACGTCCTCTCATCAGACTCCTAGCCTGGCATAACCTCGCACCTCAGTCACACACACATTTACAAAGACTAAAAACACATTGACTTTGATAGTTGTATACATCAAAGGCCTAATAAGACTATTTTGCTTACTTCACATAGCCTGTGAACTTTCCAAGTGCTTTTTAGGACAGCTATAGAACTGGCAGGGACATTAAGCATGGCTGCAGGAAAGTGCTATATACTGTGACCCTCTGCACTTCTATCCGTTTCATTAGTATAATCACTGTATAATCACATCTCCATAGCTAGTGGGGTCAAAATTCAGCATGACTCAGCCTGTGGGTTAGCAAGAGCAGTAAGACATGTGCTCCTGTCTGCATCTGAAGGCAGAGTTGTGTATTGAAGTGTGAGTGTTTGCAGACATGTGGCTCTACCCTGAGAGCGCTGTCGACTAGGAGGGAGGCTGCTGGTGCTGCCAACACATTTTTCAAGCCCTGTCGCGGTGATGCCTCGTGGTGCGCTTAATGAAGCGCAGGCTGAATGAGCAAGGGTATTGATCTTCCCTCTAATGGGCTATGCATAACGACGGAGCTAATTATTTTCTGATATAGAGACTATACAATGGAGAAAGTTCATTAAGGTACAGTGGCATGATGAGTTCATATCAGTAGCATACAAACAGAAAGGTTGATAAGTGACATAAACTGATATTCTCTGATTAAATTAAATGATCTTGTGATGTTGTCTGTCAAACAGCAAACACACTACGGTGATAAACAGAAAATATTAAAGCTGCACTAATTAACATTTTTGTATGTTAATGCATTAAATGCCACACAGTTAGTGACTGGCCAGTGAACACAGTGGAGCATTTAGAAGCAAAAGAGTTAGCTATATCCCCATAATTTGATTGGCTTTGCTAACATAATAGAGACTGCAGTGGAATATGTTAGTGTTGCAGCATGTTCTCTAATTCTCTTTTAATTCATCAACAAGATGAGCTGCAGAGAACTGCAGTAAGAAGTCATCTGTCACATTCCCTATAGCCCACAGGAACTGCTTCACCCCTCAGTGTCAGGCAGTGCCTCACTCACAAGGCTTTCTGCCACAAGCTCGTCAGTCTGTTACCAGTTTTTGGTCACTTTTGGGTCCTGATCATCCGTCAAACACTGTTTCATGGAATGACATGTCCTCAGCTGCTTCTCATGTCTCCAAGGGAAGAGCCACAGTAAAGTTTCAGGATGGAAGTGCGAGAAAGATTTTTAGTTAGAGGCTGTAATATCAATGTATAAGCAACCACACAACTTAGCATAATTTCTCTCTCACACTCATACAGATCAACAGAACTGCTGCTGTCCTTATCTGTCCTGCATACAGACCCTTAATACATGATAAGTGTGTTTACTGCTCAATCGTTTGCAGTGTGTGTTACTGCTTTACATTCAGTGTGTGTCACAGCCCAGAGAGCCAGCAACAAGGGCTGCCATTCAAGCACTTCACTGTG
The DNA here is from genome assembly GCF_001640805.2 of Lates calcarifer. Taxonomy (NCBI): domain Eukaryota; kingdom Metazoa; phylum Chordata; class Actinopteri; family Centropomidae; genus Lates; species Lates calcarifer. Next base: position 18,396,558 of record NC_066845.1, read on the forward strand.
CTCATTTACAATCTGCTCTCCACGTTGCCAGGCTAAGTGGTGACTGAGTGAGGCCTATTTTTAACTCCCCCCTGTAACTGGAGCACGGCGCTCTCTCATTGAAATGGGTAACAGGGCTAAAAAGCAGGTATTTGTCAATCAGCAACTATGGATAGATAGTTGTAGATTATGCTCCCTTTCAGACTCTTCTCCTTTTTTATACAAAGGCAAGTGGATAAAGAATACATTGTTATTTAACAACATGGCAGTTCTGGGATCTGCACTTTACTTTAAATGTTGCTGCTGGGAGCAATTAGGAGTTATACTTGTCTGTGAGACTCAGGAGTCTCAGTAGCTTTTTGGGTTCACTGAGCTGGCTGCCTGCCAGCCCTTATCTCCAAACTATATCCAGAGGACATTTTTATAACCCTTCCATGTGTACATACTCAAGGGCCTGACACGGTCTGGACAGTTTGCTGAACAAACAGCTCTGATGAACATTTTATCTTCCTCCACTTGAACATTTCAGCCTCATATATCATGATATCATGAGCTGTTATATTTGATATTCACAGAGTTCTTTCTTGTATAAGACCTGAGCACCTGGTGATCATCACTCGACTCGTAATGTCTGGCTGTGGCTGTGACCTGTCTCCATTGGGTATGAATGGAACAGATGGGCCTGTGGCTTAAGTGACTCTGCTCATGACACCTGTGCATCATGAGTGCACTTTGCGCTCCTGGAGATATACACACTGATCTCATAATGTAGGCTGAGGTAGGATCAGTCTCAGACAGATGGGCATAATTAGTTGATGTGATTGTGTTAAACTGCAAGTGTTTCACTCCAAACAGAAGTCACAGAATTTAGATGCTATGCATCTCCATATGAGCATAGTGTTATGGTTCATGTTTGAAATGCTAGTGCTAACCTTGCATGATTCAGCTTTTACATTGGCATTGTTAATTCTAAATACTAAAAGATAACGCCAACATTATTCTTTTTTTCATGTAGACAACCAGTCAACAATGTGTTAGTCCATCTCTCAATACTCTGACTATCTTATCTGTGGCACTCAGCCTATCACTGAAGATGTAAAGCTTTAAAAACAGGTCACAAATACATAGTTTCATTCATTAAAGGCTCAGTAATTTCCTTGAACAGGCTTTGTTATTTGAAAAAAATATATTCAAACAGTAGTAAAGAGTGCATTTGTCCTATTTTCAGCTAAGGATGAATTCACAGTTGGTGCTTTAGTGAGTATTTATGGCTCCAGGACAATGTATTAGCAATCATAATTAAGGAATATGTCATCCAACACAACAGTGTAGCTCAATTACATTTTTAATAGTATTTGAACAACAATTTGAATGAACTACACTGTACCAGAATTTGACTATACAGGTATTGTTCGTAGCGTCAATTGATTGCTGGTTTTGGTCTTTTCACAGGAGCTGTTACCAGTTAAAAATATATAAAATAATACCAGAGCGACGCTTCAAACTTACTGAAGTATGAGACTTTTAGAAACAAATAATAAGATAAACAAAAACAAAGACCTGAAAGGACTTAAAAAACATTGCATTCATTTCTAACACTGACTGTTGGGGTTATCAGAGTCAGCTCTGGGTACTCTGAATGTTTCTGAAGTCCTGTCTTGTCTCACTCTTTGTACCAGTCTGTTATAACGCTTATCTTTCCTGAGTCATGGTGGACTGGACTGAAAATACCAGTATATTATTGATTCTGGGATGCAGAGACAGCTTCTTGGATCTTTGTCAAATAAAGACATTTCCATGTTAAGATGCTGTGACACAGCACAGTTTGAATTAGTCTGAATGTTGCATACTTCCTCATTAGCCTGTTATGGAGATCAGTCCTCTGTTCTCATCTTACACCTGCTGCGTTTCAGAGGAAATGGAGTGTCTTAGCGACACTCTGTTGCTCGGGTGCTGCCAATCTCTTTGATGCCAGGGCCTAATGAGGCTTGAATTATGCCACAGCTGGCAAGGGCCCTGTCCCAGCACCGGATACTGACTCAGGAGATGAGGATCAGGGTTCTGCTGGAGGCTTATCTTCCTTCCAGAGACCACGGTCCATGCTGTTGCACTTTGTGTACCAAAACCCACACACATACACCGGTCCCTCTGCATGTAATAAATTTATTTGAACTATACAGTAAATTTATTTGAACTGTACTGTTAGCTATGATTTCAGTATGTCAGAGCTTGAAATGGGGATATACTATTATCAGGACCACATATCCATCGCATTGAAACATTAGCTGACTAAGATCTTAAGTAGTTTACCATGTATTTAGTTAGAAATAAAAAAAGACCGTTGACAAAGTTTATGATATAGAAAATAAAACTATTTGTATTCATTATTCAGTAACTTAATTGTTTGTTCTGCTAGCTATCCGACTATCTCGCAAAACTAGCAAATTAGCTATAGCAACAAGTCTAGCTAAGAGCAAGCCTAGCTAGTGTATCAGTAAAACGTGGATAAACCATGGCTGGCTAACTTTCAGAAATAGATTTAAATATTAAAATTTCACTATTGGTTAATTTAATGGTTCCTCCAAAAGACAATGTTTTATGTACAGAGGATAGGCTACCATTAGTTTTTGATACTTTAAAATGTAACAACTTTAGGCAAGCACATGCTTAGGTGTTAGATGACTGGCTTCAAAAATGCACTCACAGCTACTTTATTCAGTTGACAGTGTTGCAGTGACCTTGTATCCAGTCTTTGAGTATCAGCCATTGGGAGGCTTATTTCTAGCTTTGGAGTAACAACCATACAGGTTAACACACTGCTGATGTTCACACCCCCACACTGGACCCATGTCATGCATTTACACAGGCAGCCGTGGCTGGTTATCATATATAAACTGAGTCTGTCGGAACACCAGTGGCAGCTTGAGAAACTCGACACTGCTTTGCTAAGCAGGGTTGAATGGTAAAAAGCAGCAGGTTGTTGTAACATTCTGTCCCACACTTCTCTTATGAATAAGATAATGTTGTTCCAACGCCAACACTTCATTCCTGCTTGTAGGCACAAAACAGCAGCTCAAATCTTTGGTGTCAGACAGACAAAACTAGGTTTGCTGATGGGGAGTTTAACAAAATGCATAAACAAACACGAAGAGACTGCCACTACAATTACAGTTGTTCTTTGTGGAAAAATAAAACCTTTCAGCAGGCATTTAGTTGGAATGATAACCTTTGTTGCTGCTGCATAATGGATTTTATTTCCAAAGCTGTGCTCAACCCATTTGAAATAATGATATTGGATGGGTTTCAAATCATTTTATTGGGTCTTCAGTGAAGCCTGGTAATGTTGCATTTAAATGATTTAAAATGTTGCTTTTGAAGAAGCTAATTGATTGCTGTTAGCACAGACTCACTTGCTCTAATTGGAAGACTTTTAAACTGAAGGTACCAAAACCTTCTTGTTAATCCATTTCATTTCATTTAATAATGCAGAGAAATTTACACTTGCTTTTATGGTTCTGTAATGAATCATTGTTCATATTTGCAAACTCTGGACACCTGCTTAATGACTTTTCTCCATTGTTTTGTTGAGTCAACCTTCTCAGCACAAAACTGTCACAACCATTATAAGGGTGTCAGCAGGCTAGAAACAGCGGTAACCCCTGTGCATAGTGATGTTGACGTGGGGTTGTGGGTGTTTTATTAGACTGACCCTACAGGGCAGAGGTGAGCTTTGAGGCAGGCAGAGACACGGAGTCAGCATCAAGAAGACACACAACATGCTATTCACTTTGTGCTGAACTCCAAATATAGGCATTTTAACACAAAGATAGACTGACATTTCTCCCACTGTGAGACCTAACAGCTTGAATAGACAGAACAAACACACAGGAGTTTACAAAACAAGCTGTTCTCACATAATGCAGGGGCAAGCCGAGGGCAAGGTTCTCAACTAAGGCTTTAGCTTGTCATGATTTTCTGGCTATGCAGTTGTGAGTGTGTGTGAACTGTGACCTGTCACAGCCATAGAAAGGTGTGAAGTCATGGCAAGGTGACAGTGAACGCAAGGCCTAATTTCCCCTGACTAATCCCTGCAGGATGGGACGCCTGTCTCCACTTAATCACAGCACACTGATTACGTTCCTCTTACTGCCCATTGTATCAGCACATTCTGCTGCTTTATATAATATTATCTGCTATTTAATGGATGCTTTTATCCAAAGCGCATTTCTGGAGCCACCCATACCAAATATGTAGGCACTCTTCCACTACTGTAATGCACTGCTTTTATCCAAAGTGCCTTCATTAGAGGGCACACATATTTAGTATGGGTGGCTTCAGGAATAATGGAAACTCTATCTGTGGCACCATAAAAGAAGTGCAAGATAAACCCATCCAAAGTTAGTCTGCTGCATTACCAGTCCAGTTTTAACTTGATGCCAGGCAGTCAGGGTCTATAGAGGGCATAGCTCACCAACCTTTAATTTAGCACCACCTGGGTGTGAGTGTGTGTGTGTGTGCGCGCGCTTACCCGTTATACTAAAGAGCAACTGAGCCACTTGCTGCAAGCACTTGAGACTTGGCTTAGCTATAATGTGAGTGTTTACTAAGTGGATATTTATGCATCACTAAATGAAAACAGGCTGTAACACACAAACTTGTTCTTATGTAGAGATTACTAAATGTTTACAGTTACTAATTGGTGGGTATTGCATAGTTGACTTAACCAACTGAGAAATCTAGCTTGCTCCACTAAGACGTAGAATATTGTCAACGTACTTGACTGGGCACTTGATCCAGGTGCTGTCATAATGATTAATAAACTGGGGTCATTTTAAGTTACATTTAACAAAAATAACTCAATAAATACCATCATTTATGAAACATAAACATATACTATACTACTATACATACTAACTCTGGAGTACACAAATGTCTGACTGGAGAAATACTCTGTGATAATGATATCTCTGTAGGGACTGCAGCAGTGTATCACTCCACCACACAAGACAACATGTATAGTGTCATCTCTGTCTAATTAATTTTCTGATTATTGACATGCGCTGTGAGTCACACGACCAACATCAATCAATGTTTAGCTGAGAGTGTTGCTAGAGATTGAATGTGATATCATGCACAAAACTGATACCATCATCTTTGAGCTATGGTACTGGTGCAGTATGTAATAAAACACATCTTGTGGTAGTGTAGTCTGAAAGAGCTACTCGGTACACAAGCACCTGAATGCGTGTCAGTTACATATTCCTAAATGGCATGTTAGCTGTCTGACTCAAATAGAACAAGTTCCTCTTACATTTGGCAGCTATAAATATTTCACAGCCTTCAATGGAAAACTCTTTTTGTCTTTGTTCTGCACCATTGCAACAACACCAGGCTCTCCATTAGATAGAGCTATGTCTGTGATGAGGACCTGTGAAGTTTGTGTGTGTATTTCAAAAAGAGCAGTTTATAGTCGCAGGTTGACAGGTTGATTTAATGTTAGATTGGTAGTAGAAGACAGAGGGTGGGGGATCCAAAGCCTGTCATGTTGTTTCCTCTGCCATCACTGAAAAGTAATTTGTCTTGCTTGGTTAGGAAAAGAATGATGGTGTAACTGTTAGACAATGACAGCCATTAAATCACACATAAATAATGTTAGAGGATGCTGATATAGTAATTAAGATAAATGTACTGGTGTGTTACAGTGTTGCATTGTCAGCCAAAATGCATTTTTAAAATACAGTCACAACCAAGCCTAACTGAAATAATATCATTAAGGCTCAATGTACATGAATTGAAGCTGCAGAGAGCTGATACTGTGTTTGTGTGAGAAAACAACACTGAGATCATGGAACACTGATTATAACTTGGCTGATTTTTTAAAAAAAGAAAAGGGTTAACTGTGAGCCCCTTATATCACAAAGAAATCAACCAACCTACTTAGTCAAATGTTTGTCCTTTGTGTATTAGTTACTCAGAAATGTTGCTGCTGGTTTTCAGAATTTCTGGCTGTGGGTTGTTCTTTTTGTGGAAAATGTGTCAGATTATTGCCACCCTCCCCCAGTCAAAATGTCACCACGCACTCTGGCCAAAGAGCTATTTCATTGTGAGACATTTGAGGTGAAGTCCCGTTTGTTTAAATGCCGGACAAATGTTCCCCCGTTAACATAAAAGTCTGAGTGTGTAGGTTGGTGGAAAGAGAGGGTAGGGAGGATGGAAGTAGAGGAAGATATGACAAGAGACGCTGTGTGCTTCCCTAGTAGCTGTCAGTAATCACAGCTACTGCATGCACCGTAGGACTGCACTGTAGCTGTTCAGTACCTGCAAGTGTTTTCATGAGCTCTATGTTAATACCTTTTATATTGATTCTCTGGGTAGTAACACTGCATTCAGTGCATTCCCTGGCTGTTTCCTTACCAAGTAATTTTTTTGTTCTACAAATGTCTGTGTGCTACAGATATGAACTTTGCTCTCCACAGGCCAGGCACCCACTAGACATTCACCTCACAATAATGGGCATAATTTTTCTCTCTGGTCAGAGAAACAGTATGGTTCATTCAGCTACTTACTCTGTACAACTATCAACAGACACCAACGATCAGCACATCTCTGATGAGGTCAAGAGTGTGGGAGAAGCAGGGTGCCCCGTCCCTTTGACAGCAGGGTTCTGAAAGCTTGTCCTGTTGTCTAGTGCTCAACCTCACTGTTGTGGTGTAATTCCACTAAAAGATCCAGGAGGAGTAAAGGGAATCTCATACCAGCCATACAGACAGAAGAAGTATTCTAGTGGTTGTTTGTGTTGCACATATGATAAAATTTCTGTTTTTCTGGAGCAGTGACGTTTGTGATGGTGGGTGTATCTTGACAGAGGATTTTTGATGCCGGTATTGCCAGATGTGTGATAATGATCCTATTTGTATGATAATTTATACAGTGTAGATCAGTAATTCTAACAAACCCCAAATATATGAAAATGTATGATCTATGATATCATTTGCTTCTCATAGTTTCAGTTTTTTTCAGGCAGTAATGTATTTTGGCAAACTGACTCTGGATCTGCTATAAATAATTCCATCACATCTTGTGCGACAGCCACTATTCATAAATTATTGTAAAGTCTTTGCAATTGTTTCACAGTTTTTGATCATTTTAAGGTGGTTATAATTGGTATTCTTATAATAACTTTTTTGGGACACTCCCCACTCTGAGTTTTGTTTTCAGCAAAATTAAAGCTTGAAAAACAATATTCTCATAGGACTTGGTGGAGTGCAATGTCATTAAAAATTGTGCTCTATGTCTGCTGGATTTGTGAATAAGCATTTGTTTACTGACAAGTTTGCCATATTAGCTTAAAGGTGCTATATGTATGTTTTTGCTATCGCTATGTAGCTAATGTTAGCATTAACAACTCTCTACTTACCAGTTCATTACCTGCTAAAAACTCTGGTGGTGGGAAACAATGCAAATTTCAACTCTTTACTCTTACCTTTATTTCAATCATTGATTTTATTGATTAGGTTAGCATGCTAACCTGCTAGCCATGGCCTGTCACTGTAGCATCCAGTATGCCCTCAGTGCACCCTGAAAGGATGGAGAGGTAACCCAGGTAGCCCAAAGAGCATATTCTAAGCTGTCATATTAAAATGAATAATCCGTTATTACAGGTAAAAGCATCAAATCGTTTTGTTTGGTTTATAGTACAAAAATGATAAACCTTTCTCCTTTTTGCTGACACTCTAGGATGCATAGTGTATCCTCTAGCCTGCATAAATGAACACAGTCTTGTTGTTGGAGCCCATTGCGGTCAACTTGATGAACTCATGTCCTGTACAGTGAACTGCAGCTCAGCTTTTAATTTGAATGTACAATAGTTTTGCTTGAAATTCCATAATTCTCTAGTCACCAGTGAGACCTGGAGACACTGTTCAGTTTGTGATGCCTTTGGAAACTAGCTTCATAAAATACAAAAGCTCCCTGAGAGCTCCTGATCTATAGTGGAAGAGAAAATACCAGAACCAGGTCTCTCTGGTGCAAATGGGGGTGAATAAGTTCTTGAATAAATTCCCATTTTAGTGCTTAATTTGCACATGTGCTCTGTTGCCTGAGTTCAAATGGCCATCACTCAATTTCAAGACAAAGCTGAACCCTTAACCTTGAGCCTTGAAGTCACCCAAGCTATAACTGTCACTTAAACATGTACAACCAAGCACAAACGGCTGCGTGTAAAGTGGTAACGTCGGTGGTGGGTCCTCTCACCCATGCTATCCCAGAAGCCTCCATCTCCTACCTGCTGCTGGGCTGTCATACTTTCCACTGTGGGTTGAAGCAACAGACCATCCAGGCTCAATAGAGCCTCCATTCATTCATTGAGCTGAGGGAGGGAGGTGGAGACTGCTCCGAGTAACGGCTGCTTTTCTCTTCTCATCGTGAATAGGTGTGGATGTAAAAGGTTTTGACTCATGAACTGTTCATTTTATTCATGGCTCAGGAGAGACCGGCGTTGGTTATAATCCAGACTCCAGGGAGGTTATGTGGAATGAAAAAGAGAGGCTGCATTGTTGCGTGGAGAGAGACAGACCTTTCTCTGTTTGTGGTCCTTCTTAATGAGATCCTTCATTCACATATGTGTGTTTACTGTAAACCCTTCCTGCTAGTTAGTCTGAAAAGGACTGATGAGCAAGGTGTTGGCCTCCTGATGATCTACAGGAAGCAAAAAAAGAATATTACACTGCATCCAGTATGCACACCATGTGAATCAAAATGAGCTTTTTCTGATCAGATTCCTGGTGTTCCAAATTGCCGTCATGCATGTGTGATTGTGGCCCTGCACTCTTTGCCCGCCTCTCACTTTATGATTAATGGTTCGGGGATGAGACGAGTGCCTGTGGCTGACAGTGGAACAATTAATACCCCACTCTGCTCCTTTTCTCTGCAGACAGAATGAGACTGAGCCCCTCACCCGCACCCCCCACCCCCCGTGACTGTCAGAAAACTGCTGAACGCAACGATAGCGGGCCAGTAAACACAAGAAATAATCCTCTAATTAAATCTTTTTTGGCTGGAAAGTGGAACATTAAGTTATTTAAACAGTGTTTTATTTATAGTCCCGCCAGGTAGCTGAAACAGATCAAGAATATTTCTGTTTCAAAGGCTTACAACCATGTGACATTTCTCTCTCCTTCACAGAGAGTGAGTTGTGAGGAGCCAGTAACACCCCCAACACACACAGACCACCACTCGCTCTCTCAACCAGCTATAAGAGACACACTGTGAAGTCTCTACTCCAGCTGGCTGTCTGCCACTGTCACAAATTGAATGAGAATTGAATCTCCCAGTCATTTTTAAATCCATTGAAAAGCTGAATTTCTTTGGCAGATGCAATTTTTACATATTTATTTATTTCTGCGATGCTATAGAAGAATTTCAACATTCCCATTGGTATTCTATGTGTTTGCAGCTCTTGCTATCAACCATCAACATCTACTATGAAGCCAAAAGCTGAGCCTTCCTTAGGGAAGCAATATATCACCTCAAGGAATCCCTTTGCTGATTCAATCTCCGTAAATCTGCTGAAAAATGAGCTGAATTCTTACATGTTGAGCCTGCAAGGAGGTGGATTGACTCTGATAAACTGTTTGGCTTTTACTGAAACATTTAAGACAGTGAGCTGATACTCTTACCAAGAAGAGATGACAGCAAGTGTTCTACATCGACTATGTCACGAATGCAAGGTAGAAATAACAGAGGAAGATGGAGAGGAGGGATTTCAAGTGATAGATGGTATCATGAAGTGTTGCTGACAAGATGTTGGTTTTCAAAACAGATGATATGTATAGTCTCTTTGCTTTCTGTGAAGTAGGGGGAAAAAGGAGTCATGGAGTCATGGCTGGGTTACTGCAGGGAGGAGAGAGCTAGTAAAGTCCTGGAAGTAGTAGAGCAGAGTACAGAGAGTGCAGAGTTGAACATTTTGTTCACTGAGGAAAAATTGAAAAGAAAAATTCTCCCCCTTGTGCCTGACCTCATGCCTGCCAAGACCAGAGGAGCAAGTGAAAGTTTTGGCCCAGAGAATGATTTCTTTGGAAGAGGGATCAGAAAATGCCCTCTGCATCCTGTTGCAACAGACTGGGTCGTGTGAAACGACTCAGTGTGTTTCAGCTGCACAGAGTTCACAGAGAGGAGAACCTGACTTAACTCATATTTGTTCTACTTGTTATCGATGGTGAGAAACATTCTTTGATGCCTAATATGTGCTCTGCCTCCTGACTATAAAACCACCATTCTCACATGTCCCCTTGGTTAGCCTTCTGATGGAGTGTCATGGGATGTACTGATGGTGTTGGGCCTGATGTAATAGTCACAATGAGTTTAGTCTAAGGGCTGGTGGGCAGATTTGCATGGAATTAACTGATCATTTATTGCAAAAGGGCAGTACTCAAGTTTCATGTTGCTATAAACTAAAGCAGAGTAAAGTGTTGTCCATGCAGGCCTGTCAGCCAAGGCTCAGATGTTAGGAATTGTCTGCATAAAGTTATTGTGGAATTCATGGGTAGGACAGAGTTTAAGAAATATGAGTAATGCATTCCAGATTAACTGTAGCTCATTTTGTCTTTTATTGCCTTGCTCTACTGTTATTAGATTCTCAATGTTGACTCAGCAGACTAATGTGCTTGGTTTAATTGTCATTTGTCTGTTTAATTTTATAAGTACTCTGTATATGAGCGAGACAGAACAGGAAGGTACAGAATAGAAGGTATTATTCCTTGTGTGTAGAGAGCCGTTTAAACTATGTGTGACACTGGCATGAGTCATGTGTGATCTGGACTCACTGTATTTTCATGTTAACACCATTAATTTTGGACTGTGCAGTTAATTGTAGATAAGATTGTGTCATGAGTCCACAATTTCAGTCATGACTCAGTAATATATTGGTTTTTTTTTTCATAATGTAGTATATCACACACTGTTGTGTGTAACCAGCCACAGCTTCTGAAGGTACAATGTCCAGGATGGTGAAACACAGCTTATAAGCTGCAATAGCTTCCTCCATGTTGGTCTCCAATCAAAATGATCGAGCTGCCTGACCAGTGAGGTAGTTTCAACTCAGGCACTAATTTCAGCCATGTGTATCTGTGTCTCTGTGAGGTATATCACAGGGTCACTCAGAGAAGCCACAGTTTTGTTCCTCACCCTCAGGTGGGAGAAGTCTCGCCGCACCTGCTAATAGCCATTGACTTTCATATCCCACCTGGAACATCATGCCACTGAGGTCTGTTTCCTCTCCGCCTGGCTATCTGTCTCTCTGTCATCTCTCAGTGGATGTTTGCAGGGCCTCTGTGTCACTGAGATTCAGCACCAGGAGAGAGTGTGGGCACAAATTGCTGAATGACTCTCAGCCAAGTCACGAAGTGGACAGCGCCACACTCCCACTGATGATATCCAGTTTCTTGGATGTCAGGAATGTTGGGATGGGTTTGGTTTTATTAGGTCCCAACTTTTCCCTCCCAGATGGTTCTCTCAACTGTTTGATGTGGAGTTTAAAGGATTTAAAGGATATTAACTGTGCTTCATGAGTGCATACAGCCTCAGCATGAGGAGCCTCAAATATGTCAAAATGTTATTTTTTATTATTTTATTTTTTTTGCAATACTTATTGACTGATTCATGATTCAATATCTGCAAAATTAATGTCACGTCCATAATCCTGAGTTGTACTTTGTACTAATTTGAGAAGGTTAGCATGCTAACATGCTTAACCAAGACAGTGAACATGGTAAACATCATTATTGTACTTAATTGTGAGCATGCTAATGTCAGCGTTATTATAGAGTGGCTAGCATGGCTGTGTACTCTGCATATACTATATGCTGCATTCAAACCTCATTCATCAGAATCGGGCCAGTCCACTGAGACAGCTGGCTGCCAATGCAACCTGCAAAACAAGTGTGTGGCCAAGCACACATTCTGGGCAGATGGCATTGTAAAGTGAACACAGTATCTCTACTTTTCACCTTGCAATCACCACAATGAAAGATAAAATGTCTGTTGCTGTAAGTTGTAATATCTTTGTAGTGTCTGTTGATGTCTGGTAAGCCTTCAAATTCACACATCTACTACTCAAACATCCTGGGCAATATTTCATGTCTCTTCAGTACCTTAGCAACACAACCCCACCAAAGTAGCCCATTGCATTGTTTTAAGACAGGGCTGGTTTCAGTCTGAATGCCTGCTTAGTCTTATTTCTGCTTGATTTCATTATTGGAGAGCTTCAGTGATACATAATGAGTTTTCAGGGAACAGTTGTGGAAAACAATGAGGACTTGTCATTTTTTGCAAGAAAATCAAGCATGTTGAATATTATTATGTCAGCTATCAGCACTTTCAGCACAAAACCAGATTTGTCCATCTTCAAAATCCCACGTCAGTTAAATCTCAGCCTTCACTGTGTAGTGTTCTGTTTTTGGTGAGCTCATCAGGTCAGTCTACAGAAAGAAAGCCAGGAACACTGTCCCACTCTCAGATACCCCCAGCCCTTTCCTTCTTTTTGTATGTGGTTGAGCCGACGCAGCCCATGCATGACACATTGTGTTCACAACAAAAGCTAAGAGTGCACAGGCCTTACGAAATTCATATTTAGAAAGGTCGTGATTGTGCTCGTGTGAATAGCTGGCTCCCCAGACTAGCCCAAGGGGCCTGTCAACCTTATTCTCCATTTAACAACATAACACATTTGGACTGCTACAATAGAATTTATGTCTGCTTGCTCCCTCGCTCCCCCACCCACTTACAGTGATAGGAGTGGAAGGATTACTCTTTCTGCATTTTCAAGGCTGAATCTGGACCCCACCGATTCTTAGAAGAAATTGTTTTCATTACAGCTTTTCAAACAGTGCCCTGAGCCATTCTGTCAGCGTGATAATGGAAACTTGGTGGTATTGAAAATGAGACAAATTGGTTTCTGGCCCAGGGGGAAAATTATAATTAGCAGATCTCAAACTCGGCTGCTTTCATGAGAGCTTTGGTTTGCTGTACTGTGCTTTTGCTGTGACAAACCTGTACTCAAAGAGTGCTTTCAATCTGTCCTGTGGCTGCTGTCAAAGCCAGACTCGTACCATATTGTCCCGTCACTCAGTGTCTGCCAGGTGTTGCACTGGCTGACGGGCCTCTTAAAAGACTAAGAGGCTTTGAGGTCAAAGAAAACAGAGGAGAAAAGTAAAGTAAACCTTGTATCCCCCTTCTTGCCTTCCAACTCCCCCCTTCTACCACCACCTACCCTAACCCCTGTCTGCCACACATGTTGCCTCAGCACTCTGCTTGAACTTTTCTAAGATGTTTCCTCCATCTGGCATAAAGGAAATCTCCACTCTGTGCTGTCCGGATTGTTAATGACTCGACTTCATACAATAGAAGAAGAAGTGCAGATGGTGCAGATAGATCTGATAAGAAATCAGCCCATTCAGAAATATTCTGACTATACGCTCTCCTTCATTAACCGCTCAGCTGGAAAAAAAAATTGGCTCCTATATGCCCTTCAATACGGTGACTCTTAGTCTTAATATACGGCAATTTTAAAATCCTCATCCAAATGTATGCCACATTATATCCATTCTCATTTTTAAAAGTTAACACAAGGTGTAATTTTCCTACAGTCTTTATTTCATGAGGACCTGAACTTATGACACTCTCAGTGATTTAGCTATTGTCTCATTCAAGACTATGTCTTTGAAATAATCAAATCTGTTAAATAAGAAAATAAAAAAAACACTTGGTTGACATGTGTTTGCTAACATGTTATCAAATAGTTGACACAGAGCAACATTAACATTTATTTGGTGTCATGTTTCTGGTTGCCTGAAGAATGTAAGTTGATATTCACTCCTCTTAGAGCTTTGTTTTGGTCTCAACCAATTCCTGAGGGAAATTTCTGGCTCTTCTGCTCCAGTATGTTTGTCAGCATTTTGCTAACTTTGTCTTTTTTTTTGTTTGGTGCTGGGAAAGTGGTGCACAGGTTAATGACAGCAGTAAGACTGAACTACAACATTAAAGTCACAGGCTAGAAAACCAAAACAAAACAAATAGCTTAAAAGGTGCTAGAACCCTCTTGGTGTGACTGGTTAATATTAGTCATCATCTTTAGGTTTTTCTGACTGACAGTGCAAAACGTTTTATAATAAATTGAATAAAGTGCCAAGTTTTCATTGTATTTGAAAATAGCATGTGCAGTCAAACACTGTGGCACTCTCTCAGGGACAAGGCTGGGAAAGCCTTCTTAAGTGGTTTTCCTCATGCAGATTTCCACAGCTCATTCAGGAGCCAATGCTTTTGTTTCTCTGTCCTTAATCCAGTAAAGACAGAGGAAAAATTGTGAAAAAAAAAATCCCACATGCAGTAGAGAGTGGGAGAGGAGAAAGAGGGCTGGGATTCCAGAGGAGGGGGATTGGAGAGGATTTGGTCCTTTAAATAGAAGCACCTGTTCATCTGGGATTAGTAGGAAGCAGAGCTCTATTTTGGTTGAGTAGGGATGTTTGCCCATCACACTCCGAGTCCTAATGGCTGCCTGGGTGTGAACCAGCATCCTGGTGCTTTCATTTGGGGTTTGGTGTGTGAGAACTCGCTTTCTGGCTTGACACCAGGACATTGTTAGGGCAGATGCCTTGACCAACTGGAGAAAACTTTTCCCTTCCTCAGCAAATGCCAATCAGATGCCTTGGAGTAAAACACTTGCTGATCACTGGCTAACAGCAGATCTTACTGGTCAGCTACCAGATGCAAATGTTAACATAACTGTGTTAATTACAAGTTTTAAAAATACGCATATAATCAGATGAGTGCAGGTAAAATTAATGGATGTGACTGTGCCTCAGGCGAGATGCTGTGATAATGAGGTGTAGGCTAAAGGGCTGGGAAGGTACTGGTCGGTGCAGATCACAAATCACAACAGGTGACACTGAGGTCAAATGTGGCATGAGCGAAATTGTGCTTTAAGACACAATGGTGCTGTTCATGTTCAAGTGTGTACAGATTAGATCCAGCTGTGACAATTACAGTTCACACTTAGCATAAACATGCATTTCAAATGCCTTTTGTGATTGGATTTTGCTTTCCTGTTTACTGTTGATCTGCTGGAGGAAAGAGGCTTCTAGCTGAGAGTTAGATGAGAAGATTCTCTCTAAACCATACAGTAAATATTAAACTACAACCAGCAGCAAGTTAGCTTGGCTTCGTACAAAGTCTGTCCAGTGGCAAATAAATTTAAACACTAGATTTCATTTGTTAATCAGTACAAAACTGAAGACTGAAAATGACAATCTGACATTTTATAGAGTCATGTCTTAGATTATTATTTTAGTTTATTTTTTACCTGGACCAGTTGCAAACAGTATACATTTCAGTTGCATATTGTCATACAAACATGTTAATGGTTTTGGTCTTATGACCAAATTTTTAACAGAAAGTACATTTCCCAAAATATCAAACGCTTCCTTCAAGCCAGTGAGGAAATGTGTGTCATTTTTCTCTTCTGTTGTTTGCCTTGGTGGTGATTTTTAGCTTCCACCTTTAAGCCATGGTGGCCTCCTTAACTCAACACCATCAAGGCCTCCTCCCATTTGGCCAAATAAGGATTTTCTGGTTTCAGTATTATTTGGAAAAGATGACAGCAAGTGGAAAAACCCCATATCCAGGCTTCAGAAATCTTCCTTCAGAGACCTGATAAAAGGATGCACATGTGCACTCAGCCACACAGCTATAGGCGCTTCTCCTGTGTGGTCAGGGATGTATTTGGATTTACACCATGTGCAGCACAATACGGTATGTGAACAAATACAACCACCACAAAATATGGCTTAAGTCAGTGTATCCTCAATACATTATGGGTGCACTTGCACATGCATTCAGAGCAGTCCACTCGTGATTGGATCCCATATTATTCTGTTTTTGTAATCTGATATTCTGATTTTAACAGCATGTAGTGGGTATTGCCTCACACTAAAATATAATTATTTTAATGCTTTTATAACAGCACAGTTTTAAAAGCATTTATAAATCAAAATCTTCTAGAACATGGTTTTCTGACTCTTTCTTTTTGACTGTATCCAGCTATAATTGTTTTCAGAGTACTGGCTAGCTCCACCCAGCCTACTCAAGGGGATTTTTTTGGCTGCCTTCAAACAGACTAAATCACAGATGACTCTACTCCACCTATAATTGGGTTAGCATGTGTTATTTTTAGACAGAATCTGTCTTTCCAAACACATTAAACACAAAACAGAACTGGTTGCGCTAAATGGCATGAATTGTGCTCCAAGTAAACACCAGCTATTATCAGTTTCTCTCATTAGCGTCCTGTGAAACGACCAGTTACAGCATCACCCAGAATAAAACACTCAGCTGTTGGAGCTCGTGTCTAAGCTGTAATGAAACTGCAAGAAAGGAACAAAACAAGATACAGTCGGTGTTGGTTTCTGTGTTACTCTGTACAGCAGCAGACTAGCAAATGAATCTTTATCCCTCTCATTTTCTCCAGGGCTGTGCTCTCACAGTAACAGGAGTTGATACAGTGAAGGAGCAAAAATAAATTTATCTTTATAAAAGCCATCAGTCTTCATTCCAGCATGTTGCCAAGTTGCTACTCCCCATCACTGTTGAACCTTTCAGCAAAAGATATGCCCAGGATTCACTTAACAATTCAGTAATGAAATCCTGCACCATTAATGTGAATATGTTGTTATTGTAAAAGCCTAGCAGAGCAGCCCTGGAGTCCCCCTTATTGAATCAGCAGTGACCTGACATCAGTGTTTATCCCTGCATATGGCTTCAGCTAGGCTCCTGCTGTTCTGATTCTCCAGCTCTTGCCTGCCACGGCTACAGGGAGAAAGACCTCAACAGCCCTCTAAGCGGATCAGACCTTACATATTGCTCCACAATTTCATTAAGGGTCACAATTTGCGAGGCTGTCAGCGCCATAATAAACTCCCCAGTGCAGGCGAAGCAGATGGTGCAACCCAAGCGTCAAGGGAGAGGCATCCAGAGGAATCCCCTTAATAAGGGAAGTAGGCCAGCAGCAGGCGCTTTAGAAGATAACTCCTGCCTTTTCATATGATATTCACAAGATCCTTTGGTGTGTGAGTAGAGCCACATGAAACTGTAAATCTTGGTTTGGCTAGAGGGCAACCATTTCCATTTTACTTGGTCAGACTGCTGTAAATCAGTTTCTATCAGCAATTACTGAGCTTAGATCCCAGCATTTGTATGTAAAATTGATTTTTTTTTTTTTTTTTTTTTTTTTTTTTTTAAATCTCATTACACATTCAAACTGCATATGCAGTGATATCACTGATATCAGTGACAGATTTACCACTGAAAATTCTTAGAAAGTTTTGAAGCAGTGGGTCCCAAGTTAAGACAGAGGCAGACAAATTAAGATTTTCCTGTCTGAAATGACACTGTCGCTGTAGATGTAGCTTTGGCTAACGTTAGCTCCCTGAGTTGAGTGAAAATCACCCGCCAAAGTGTTTCAGCTAACTCCTTTAAAAAGAGCCATTTAAAAAGTTTTTTAAAAAGCACTTATTGACTAGGAACATTAAATTGTACTGGTGGGCTGAAGCTGGAGGTTATGTTCACTGTAGGTAGTAATCCAGTTAAACAGACATAGCAACATTTGCCAATTTACATTAGAGCCGACACTTTTCCTCATATGTGCTTTTCTTAAAGGTGAGTATTCTTTGTATTGTTTATGCTGGGACTGTTTTAGCGAATGGTCACTGGCATTTCTTCCACCTAAATATATTTCTGTCTTATGTTAATCAAACCAGTATTTTGGCAGATCTGGTAATTTACATTTTGGCTCTCTTAAACTCCACCCTCCCAAAATCACCTAACCACCAGTACATGAAAAAATCCATTGTAAGACAGTTCCTGCTTTCCCTGTACAGTTGCATGCCACCTCTGTGCAACCATTTACATCGCCACAGGGCACATTTTTAGCTTGAGCTCCTAACTGCTATCCATCCCTCTTATGTTTCAGTCAGCAGGTTTATAAATGCTCCCTTGGAAAGAATGGATGCTCAATTGAGTCTGCATTACAGGAGGAGCGCTTTTTTGGTTGGTGGAGTTTGGACGCTGTAACTGTCCCTGTGAGGGTTTAACGTCAGTGCCCTATATTTACATCTGTCCACTGGCAACAAGTTTGCCAACTAAGCAAGGCTCATTGGGCAGTGGTGTGTGAATTGGCCCTTGATGTGAAAGAACATATTGAGGCTCTCTGTTAAATGCTAACACTGCTGTAATATCAATTATGCAACTGTTCAGTGTTAGCGTGAATGTGCTCAGTCATGTATGTGCCATCGTGCTGCTCTGTGATGTGACTTGTTGTATGCTAGAGCTACAGGGCTTGCATTGAAGATAGGTCAACCCAGTTTATTGACCCTCCCACCCTCTGTCTGTCCCTCTCTTTGTTTCCAAGTTCCCAGAGAACACTGGTGGGATTCTGCCCAGTGCTGCCAGCCTCTGATGCTAAAGGGAATCATTGTCTTGTCTTGTTGTAGCAGAGTTAATCAATGGGACCCTTTGTTCCTTTTCCACCATGTAGGATGTGGAGCCCGTACTGACGTGTCATGATTGCAGCCTGCTGAGCATAGACTCAGCAGATCATATGTGTGTGTCTCCTGTGCTTTTAGAGAGGTTTTGAGAGGACCAGCAGATAGTCACATTTCTTTCCAATCCCTGCAGCTACTAAAAGAGAGAGGAAAGAAGGGACCATGATATCACAGAGCTGCCATACTACATCTCCTCAGAGGTTTCCCATGCTTCCCTGCTTTTTCTCTCCCTGAGCCTCTATGAATGAGCTTTCCATATATAGGTAGTGTTGTGTGTGCATGTATGTGTATCTGTGTTATGTTAATGCATCTGCATATGTTGTGTGTGGATGTTCATTTATATGTATGTGTATGTGCATGTGTAGCCTCCCTGCAGTCCTCCATCTGATCTAGATCAGCTCCCTTGCTGGATAAAAAAAATCCCAGTTTGACAATATACAATTAAGATTCCTGCAGATGTGAAGGGGCCACTGATGAGTTCCTTCAGTGGGAGAGAGCAAAGAGGTGTGGGAGGTGTGGAGACAGAAATGAAGGTGGAGGAAGAGAAGGTTGGAGGGAGAGGGAGAGGAGGCGGTGGTGGCAGGGGAGAGCTCTTCAGGGAAGTTTAGTGAAAGCACCTGCCTCAGCTCTGGGGCTCATGATGGATGAAGAGGAACAACTGAGAAAGGGAAGGGGGATGGTGTGGGGCAGGTTTGAGCTTGAAGTGAAGGACATTTTGTCCTCCTGCAAATTCTTCACTTTAGCCTGTTCAGCACACACACACACACATCGGTGCAGTGCAGACACAAAGACATTGGGGATGGGGTTAATTCATGTTAAATCCACATAATTCAGGAAGAAGATTCTTTTGAAAGATCCCAAGATTTTTTTTTTTCCTGCCCTGAAAAGCTCCACAAATCCAAAGATGCTCTAATTTAATTCTGCCCTCCTGTTTAAACCTCTGAAGCTCTGTTATGACTCAATTTACATTTTCAGTGGAGAGACTTGAAAGTTGCTGCTTGTATTTCCACATCAATAAATCATTACCACATTCATTTTGACACATATATTCAGTATATTCACCACAAGGAAACAAGCAGATTGGCATCTTCTACTGAGTCTTAATTGGATTTTACATTGCATGCCAACTGGCTGCGTTTCTTGGAAAATTTGTTTTCTTTTTATGTTTATTAACATTACAAAGGAGAATCCAGAAGTGGGAAACATGGTTTTAATGGAGTGATTAGACATTTTGGGAAATGTTGTTATTCACTGTCATGCAAAGAGTTAGACACCTCCCATATCTGTCCATTAAGAATAAGAAGCTACAGTCAGGAGACAGTTAGCTTAGCCTAGCATAAAGACTGAAATCGGGGCTAACAGCTAGCCTGGCTCCAATCAAGGCTATGAAAAAAGAAATCGTCCCCCACAAAAAAGTCCATAAAACTGAAACTTGTTATTTTTGCAGTTATTTTGCACAGATTAAACAAATTATGGACAACATGTTATGTTGCAAACCTTTGGTATGTTGGCAGTATTTCTTTTTTGTTTTTTGTTTTACCTTCGGATAGAGCCAGGCTAGCTATTCTCAGTCTTTATGCTAAACTAAGCTCATATCCACTGGAAGAAACTGAAGCTACTAGCATTTTGTCATTAGATTATACCAAGAGCTAACATGTCATTAGTCAAAATACATTAATGTTCACAAAGACTACAACCAGCACCTTTACAGAAAAATACACACATGCAATCCTACGCTAACCATAGCTATTTTCCACCTCCAGCAGTAGGCATCAGATCAAGACCCACAGGGAAGCACATCTGGACATCGGTGGTAGGAGCGAAGGGTCTGGTCACAGGCCTGGTCTGTCATAATACATACAGGCATGTGGGCTGCTGTGGAGGCTGGGCTGTAATGGAGCCCACCACAGAAACCTCCTTTCAGAGTTCAAGGCCATGCACTACACATGGGACACACGCACCATACTGTAAATGAAAAAGAAAAAAAAAATTGCAACACTTTGAAAATCCTGTGAGACAGCACTGTTTCATCCAGCTTCCCAAACAAAGGCTTACTGTATCGTACAAACCAAAGTTGCATATTTTAAGCATTCGCCTTGTACACTGAGACATTTTCAGAGTATTTTTAAGCACAAAGTAAAATACAGGAAAATATGCCCCTCTGTGTTTTAATTTTAATATCAAATGTTTGTATTATTCTGCAAAACTGTTTGTCAGAACTGTGCAGCAGGACTGCCCGAGACTCTCTCACAGTGAACCATGGTATTTTGTACTAAATATATATTCAGTCTGACTGTGGATTCAGTCTCTTTCCACATCTGTCAGCAGCTATATTGAATTGGAAAGTACAGCATTATGAGCTGCATATGGACAATCACTTAGGATTAAGAATTTCATATTCCAACTCTGGCTCTGAATATCCCATAATATTGTCTTTAGGGAAGGTCCAATAATGACTTTTTTCCATGATGTCAAATCTGTTAGAGGTGAGCAGAAGGCCAGATCACTCCAAATGAAATTGCCCAAGGTGTTAAGCCTAGAGACAGGATTTGACTGGGCACATGTTGGAGCTGAAAGGAGGGTATTTCAGTTTCAGTCTGTTTGACTTAATGTTGCAGGTGAATTGAGCAAGTTAATTATATTATCATAGTTTACTGCAGGGCTGGACTTGCAATTGAAATTCTAAATATTTTCTCCAGTATTCATGTTGAAACATTCTACCCAAGACATGATATTTCATTGAGGAAAAACTGGATGGAGGGTGTGTTGTGGCTTTCATGCTACAAAACTGTCCTATGATCTTGGACTGTTAACTGTTTCTGAGATTTTGACTCACTTAAATTGTCTCTTAAACTGACAGTCACTGTCACCTTTGGTAGAATTGAATATCAGCTAACATAAACCAGTGCTTGGTGGCTAATGTTAACCATTGCTAGCAAACTTTAGGCAGCTTTTACTGCGTAACTGACTTTATTGAGTAGTTTACAGTTCTTCTGTTCTTGTGCTACTGTTATACTATGTTTTATCATTTACATAACTGTCACCTGTAGCAACAGTAGTTGCTACTCAAAAGTAAGCTAGCTTTTAACAAAATCAGCAAAAGACTGGTTTAAACAAACAAAAAACTATCTGTTACAGAAATAACCTTGTTCCTTGTTGTTTTCATTATGATAATGAAATGATTAGAATCTCCACTTATCATTGTTGGTTACAGGTTCTTAACATCTCACAACATTGTATAACTGCCAAGAGTAAATCAGATGCATTACTAAGAAGTCTTACGCTTAGCCCGTCAGATGTTGTAATTTTTTCAGTAGCAAGCTGAGTACAGATAAGGCACTGGAACAAACTATTATTCTATACCTTTGTAATGGCAAACTCATAAGCTTAAATATGTTCTCACCTCTATTCCTTAATACAGCAACATGGCAGAACTGTCTACTACATCACCTGAAAGCCCTAAGAGAAGCAGAAAAACATACAACACTAAGCTTTGTTTCTTTTCCAACTCTTTAGTGGGAATATTTAATCACACTTTGACAACTTCTGGCAGTTGTTGCCTTATCAGTTGTGTCTACACAGGCCTCTCCAGGTTGATTCCCAAAAAACGTTTCTATCTTCTGGTATTTAACTGAAGCTTTGGCTGTAAGGCAGGAAGAATATTTGTGGACATCTCCCCTTGTTTTATTACCAACTGAGTCTTGTGCCATCCATTTCTGCCAACCTCTGTACCAACTGGGCCTGTGTGTGTGTGTACATTAAACTGATTGATGAACAGTTCATTAGGCTGATGGGCTCTGCGGGGGCAAACAAGCATCCAGCAACAAGAAGTGGATTTTAAAATACAACCGGAATTGTTGTGGCTTGACACCAGCTGTGTCAGCAGTTTATGCATGACACTGCAGTCTTTGTGATACATATTATGCTCTGAAGCAAATTTTCTGAATGTGAAAATACTTATCCAGAGCTTGTCTGCATAATAATTGCCACTGTGCTTCACATTTTGTAGGGAGTGTGTCTTGGTTCTGTGATTAAGAGAATAAGCAGGAATCACATACTTGAGTTGTGAAAATTCCAGTGTTTACCCATCCCATTTCATCAGTGATTTTTGGAAAGGTGGGTGAGTGTTGTACTGTAAATATCACCAGGACCAGAAGGCAGGCAAGCAGCTGATCCACTACTAACTGCCAGCACTGCCTGCAGAGAAGCGACATGACTGTACAAAGCATCACGTGTTTGTTTGTGTTTAACCTTAATTTACTCAAGGAAACTTAACTGAATGACAAGGCATCTTCTCTACACACTATGCTGCTGTCTGCCAACCTAAATGACTATAGGTCATTTGTCACTGATCTGACCAATTTGAGGCATACCAGACCTTTGTCATGATGGTGACAGTAATAAATACATGGTTAAGGTTATGGAACTGTCATCACTTGGTTAGGTTTAGGCACAAAAACTACTTGGTTAGGTTTAGGATAAAATAAGTATTTTGTTAAGAGTAGAAGATCTTTGCCATCCTGCAGTAATAAACTCCCACATATCAGTTTGAAAAGGAAAATGAACATGTTCTTCTGTGCAAAAGTCCTGTGTTTTATCAACCTATCCATTATACTAAATCACCTAACTTTCCCCATTGCTCCCATTACAATTATTACTACTTTATAGACTGTAGGGTGACAATCTCTGGATTGCATATGTGTGTGTTTAATGTGTACTGTATCCCTGATTAAACTCTCCAACATCTCCACATGGTGTTGGCTGTAGACTGAGAGGATTGCTCTGTTATCTGGAGAGCAGCTTGTGTGTGTGTGTGTGTCTCTATGTGTGTGTGTGCTTATGTACTTGTCCAGTCCAACCCCAACCTTGGCTTCCTGCAGGAAGTGAGAAGAGAATTGGACTGACCTCACTGGTGTGGATAGAACGGTTTGCAGATGGTGCTTACAGATAAATAGCCCAAACCAGCATAATTGTGTGTGTGTGTGTGTGTGTGTGTGTGTTGGGGGTGGGGGGGTGGGGGCTCTGGATGGTAAAGGGTCATTGTGCATTATGCAGCGTGGACATTAAGGTCAACAAATCATCTCACTTTTTAAAACTCTGTCAGGATTTTGTGTATTTTTGACTTTTACATTCTGCCTCGGTGTCTGTGTCGGTGTGTCTCTACCATCTGCAGTATTTCTGGAGTACCTACTCAGGTTTCAGACAAGTTCCTCCCCTCTCCTCCTCCCCTCTTCTTCCTAGAACTGCTGAGTCTTGACCAGCCAGGTGCTGGTTAAGGAGATTTGGCATCATTGCGGGAATAAATCTACATTTACCAAAGTGCACTGAACTGGCCTTTGTCACCAAGATGTGTTGGATAAACACACACTTAAAATATAACATTTTCCTCTTATTGTTATATTTGCTTATTTGTTTTAGCTGGAAATTGTCAAAAATTAAGGTCAGGATAGATTGTGAAAATCCATCTTGTCCTTGCGAACAGTAGTTTGTAAAAATAAAATAATATTAATAGTTTGAAGGCATCATAGCTTATTAGCTGTGAGGTATCATCCACTTTTATATAACTATGCTCTGTCGCAGTATAAATTACTCCCAAAAAGAGGCGTGGTTTTCTCAAATTGTGTGAACTTATTGGCCTGTTAGCAACTAGCTTGGTAACTGATGGTTAGCAAGCTAGCTAGCTTGGAGCGATGTTGCGACTGAATAGCTCTAGCATGTTTCTGGCTAGCTTAGTTTGCCAACTAGCCCTGTGAGTAATCTCTACATTACTAAGCTTCTAGAATCACAAATTCCACATGGTGAATTTCACAGCGTTATTTTATTTTTTGTATTATCAAGATTACAATTAATCTTAAGTTAAAAGTAGATACAACAGGATCCCAAGTTTCTCATGTCCGTGACATGAGACCCTATTTAAAGTTGTCTCTGTTGCATTTACTGTACAACACTAATGTTCAGCACCCAACTGCCTGAAAACAGGCTACTGAAACAGACTGAACAACTCTGCCTGTCGCCTCTTTGACTCATAACTCCTCCTGACAGTGGCCACACATGCAGGCCGCAGTGCTCGGGGCTTAGAATAAGAGTGGCTAGGAATGTGACACAGGGCAAGCCAACTTCTGCAGGCGTTGCTTTCTCACCCTACATATCAGCCTAGCAACTTAGTAAGCACTCCCAGTGGTCTTCTGATGCAGGGGCATCCATGTTTGCTGAATCCACCCTCTCATCCCCCCACAAAAGTCAATATCCAGATTGAGTTTCATACAGATGCATATTTCAAACTGACAGAGCTTAATATGCACACACACACACACACACACACAGGGAGACAACAGTTGCATTGGCAGAGGTGACTCTCCTTGCTACTGTGGTCTAAATACCCGCAGATATTTACAGCACTTGTCCTGTTAAGCCTCAGTGTCTTTTGCCTCGTAAGCCCCATTTATTCCAACTGACCCATGGCACTTTATCGGTTTCCAGTTTCCCACGGGGAGCCTGACAGGGAGGCAGCACATGTGTCATCACCCCTTGGGGAGATTGCTCTACACCCCAGCCAACACAACACACTGTGGCTATGAATGCATGCACATGGGTGTGTTTGTTGTTCCAAGTGACACATGCCAATGCAAACTGTTTTTCATCAGAAAAAGTGATCAACATTTTTTTTATTATATGAGCAGACAGTTTGGATTTGTTTGAGGTTAAATAGAGTATGTAAGGACATTTTCTGTGGGGAAATAAAAGGGGAGATTAATAATGTGGGTGTGCATTACGCTAAACTACACAGACAATGAGTAGGAGGATAGGGGAAGAAAGGTGACGCAAACCCCCTCCCCTTGACACACACGCACACACACTATTTCATTCCTTTCTCGTATGGAAATATTTGTTTTATCACCAAGTGAGACTCAACTTTGAAAAATGTGACATCTGCTCCAACAGAATGCATACCCACATTAAGAGGAAACTCTGCAGGGAATATGACTAAAATGTTGTTATCCTAAGTTAGATTATGTTATCATCTTTCCCTGAAAGTGGATGTCAGTGTTACAAAAACCTTGACTCTTCGATATCTCACTCATAGCATTGTGCATTCTCAAAATTTAATTTTAGATATTCATTGAATTTCATGAGCTCAAAGGTACATTATGTATCAGCTGTAAATATAGTTCATTCAAACATGAGCCTCATACATATAGAGCCAGGCAGCATTTGCAATAGTATCACTGCTCACTGTGCTTATTTATAGTGTGATGTAATTTACTGGGGTAAGCTGGTGAAACTACATTTGTGGCTGTGGGAAACAGAAATGTTTTTCCTTATGGGACAGCTCTTCTGCTCTCCTCTTTCTACTGACAGTAAAAAAAGGGGTTATGAATATGTAAGATCCAAAAAAGCATTTTATTTCATTTCAAATGGACACCTTCTGCAATTATGAAAATGCAAATTACACTGAGCTCTGAGCTGAAATGCACATGGGATACAGTCTGCTGTGCAGCTGCACAGGTTCCTCCTCTGCTCTGCTGTCTTAGAGTGAAATCAGTCGTTCCTCAAGGCTGTCTCCTCATCAGTTCACACAACTGAAGTGGGACTTACTCTGTGCTTCACAGTCTCTTAAATTTGTCTTAATTTGCAAGTCTGTTCATGCATAATAAACATTTTAAAAAGGTCTCCCTCCAATCAAAAGTATGTTTCACGTATTGTTACTTCACTGTCTGACCTTCTAGTTTGTCACTAGAAGGCTGTTTGTTTTCCGGTGAAGGTGGAAAGTTTCTCTGTGCTCACCTGAAATGTGACATGTACACACAAGCAGGATTTTGTGACATCACAACTAATTTGGAATCCAGTCGTGGTCCCGTAAACAACTTACACAATGTGATTATGTAAGCTTCTAGTGAACAAACACCGAAAGTGAAGCAGTTACATTTTTTAAGTGAAAAGTATGTCAATCTTTGTAAATTCTGGATTTTTCTTTCAATGTGAGAAGACAATAGAGGAATTTATAAATTTATACCTGGCTTTAGCTTTTTGACATTTTCTAGACTAAAATTAAATTCATACTCTAATTGTAAATGTGCAACTCAGCCTAAAAAATGTGTTTTGGTGCAGTCTATGGGGGAAAAAATAAAATATCTATCCCTAATAAATAACTTAAGGGCTGGAGGAAGTGAATTTCATGATACTCAACCAATCTGTGCAGCTCTGCTTCTTGCCTGACCTGTCTTTTGCTGCTCTGCTCCATGCCTCCAGCAAACATCACCGCTGTCTCCACTGACAACAGGCCTGCTGCTGTGTGTGTTTGTGAGTGGAATATTAAATGAAATGTGTGTGAACGCAGAGTGAGTGATGCTGCCGTTCATGAATCCTACGAGGAGTAAAATGAGTTTGAGAGAATTTGAAGAGTGGGGATGAATATGGAATATAACCTCAGCTGTGTTTGAGCAAGTGCAGGGCTTCTGAGGGCAAGAATTGGTGATATGTGATAGACCAAATGTGAATGATTTTTTTAATATGGCATGCAGATCAGGTCTGAAATCACATAAGTGTGGCCTCATTCTCATTTCCTTATATAATATAATGCCCATTTTTTAATGATGATGAAAATCAAACACCAGACTTGGAACAGATTCTGGATCGTTGGATCTCAGCAGGCAGTCCACAGGAGAACAGGCCTTCCATGTGCATCCCACTGAGTTCAACCTTAATGAACTAATCAATGGGATTGTGTTCTCAACTTGTGCTGCATACATTACTGTAAGTGCTCCCAGTGGACCGATTGCTTTGTCTAGTATTACAGGTGTCAGTCATGCTCACAAGCATTACAGTCTGATGTGGCCTAATTTCTGAACCCAGTGATAGGTGATATTGTTCCTCTAGAGAACATCTTTCATTTCTTTTGAATGATAAGTAAAGCAGAGATACTGAAGGTTTTCTGCAGAATAATTATTTATTTAAAAGCAAAAGCAGGTTAGCACTGCTGTATTTGATACTAACCAGCCTAAAAAGCAGAATAACAAACATGTTTTGCCTCTGACTTCACCTCCCATAGCATCACTGATGGGTGATGTCACAGTGTATTTGCATACCCTGGGGTACACTTCTACATCACTGCAGCAAGGTGGGAAGTTAAAGCACTGGATGGAGATGAGCAAATGCAGCTGGTGTTAAGTTGCTTTTTGAAGAGGAATGATACAGAGATTTTACATGTACAGGTCATACACTTGTATTCATCTGTGAAAACAGTTGTTTAACGTCTGCTGTGGCTCTGTAGAAACAGTTGGAGGATACTACTGGCTGCATCCCTAGTAGGGACTAAAAGTCAGAATATCTCATCTGCTGCTGCAACAATTTGTGACCATTCTTCTTTTAATCAGTCTCTTATGAGTGTCTCAATTTTATAAAAGAACAATACTAAATTTCTGGAATATGCCTTTAAGTGTCTGTAATAACTTCATGGATTTGAGTTCAGCTGACTGAAGTGGATGTCTCTGCCCCATATTCAATACCTAATACATACATATTATATGCACATTAGTCCATCTTCCTTCATTCACAAAGACTGGCATCTTGTAAAAATGCCCACTTTCATGTTGGACAAAAAAAAAAAAAAAAAAAAAATGCTACCCATCAGTGTCAGTGCCAAAACCTCTCTAGACTGACTCAGTTCTCTCTTTGATGGCTGTTCAGTCTCTGTCCTACCCCCTTTGCCCCCCCACCAGAGCTACTAAAAGAACAGATAAGAGCAACTTCAAAGAGAGGGCTGCTTTTTTCTGGTCTGACCCAGAAGCAGGCAAATAAAGGACAGGCACATTTGAGTAGTCAAATAGCTTCGGGATGTGTGGTGTGTCGTGAGCATGTAGATAGCTTCTCATGATAGATGTGATTGATTATCGCAGCCCTATTTAGAGCTGCAACTGTGCCAACGGTTCAATCCTGCCACCTTAAAAAGCTTTAAGTTCTTCATCAAACATCTAATTACTTTACAAAGACCACAGAGCTTTTTCCTCCCTCTATAGCTTTTCCACAGTAGTGGGATTAGAGGGTTCATTTCAAAGTGTTCCAGCCAGATTTTGTTTAATCAACAGACTCAAGCCTGTGTTTTTTAGGGTGGTTGGCAATCAGCTGAGAATTTAAGACAGGATTTGTGTTCAGGATTTATATATATATATATATATATATATATATATATATATATATATTTGTGAAAGACAGCTGGGTTATCATCACCAGAAAGCTGGGGTGTTTTCTCTAATCTTAATACTCAACCACAAACATCCCTACAGCTGCAGTGACGGAGAAGGCTATCAGATACCCGAGGCTAAGATTCTGTCTCTCAGTCCCTGAGCTGACGCTGGATGAAGCTAAGTGTGTGTGTATGTGTTGGTGGATATCAGATGTAACATCATTGTTGTCCACAAATGAGATGAGGCCCACAAGAGTAAAATGATACAGACAGGGAAACAAGTGCTGCTTTACAGCTTAAAGTCAGTTAAAGATGCAGTTTAGAGAAAACTGATCCTGGTGTGTGGTGATTACAGCTGAAGGCAACTATCATGAATACTGCACAATGCTGATTTTTACTGTTCGGGTCTGGACATGACTTGACCAGAAAGGGAAGAAAAAGAAACAAATCATTTATAGCTGCATCATTTTATTTCTATTTTATTTTGAATTTCTATATATAAATTATTTATTTGGCCACTTGGGCAGTGAAACAAGCTATAAACATATCAATGACATATCATCACTTTGTAAATTTGTTAAAATGAATGAGCTGGCAAACAGATGCTTAATTACACATCCAGCAGACACAGAGCAAGATTTGTATTTATTTGGAGGCATGTTTCTCCCTCTGGCTCAGTTTTGGTCTCCACCAACTCCTGAGGGAAATATCCATAGCTGTTGAATACTCCAATATGCACTGCACTGGTTGCTGCTGCTGAAAGAGTTTGGATGGGAGCTGTGAGAGAACCAAAACAGTAACATTGTGTGCCATAAAACCAAAACAATGAGCTGATATTGGGTCATAATTCAAGCAACTCCTTTCACATTACACATTGTCATTTTATCTGTTAATACTATCCAATATCAATCAATGCTAAAACTAACAGTATATTGCAATAGTAGTGAATCATGACCCTTGTACCTCATATCCAATCAGAAGCATAGCTTGTCATCTTCCTGATCCATCCACAATAGGGAAAGCTGCAGAAAGACAGTCAAAACTCATTTCCTCTTTAACCACACTCATGTATGAAGACAAAGCTGCTGTGTGGATCTGGTCTGCTCTGCTTCCAGTCTGCCTCATATTGATCTGACTAAGGTTCATAGGGAGACTGTGTGTTGCTCTGTCAGTCTGAGGAGCAAGCTGTGGATTGTTCCTCTTTAATGCTCTGGGCTTTTTAAGGTTATTCTCATTCTCATGTCAGCCAGTGGATGATATGTGATTTTCATATATTTTATTCATTCCTCAGCATGAATATTATCTTTATACCTTTGTCACAACACTGTGCTGGGCATCTTCAGAGGCCTGCAAGCTGGTGTTTTAAATGCTGATTGGCTGGAGGGTGACTGCTTTGTTAACTCGCCAGCTCCTGTTTGCAGGCATTTTAATTACCACAGAGAATCCAGGCCTTTCTTCCACTCTGGCCAGCCTCAGGACTTAAACTTAGACAAAACCAAACTCATTACATTACTGCACTTTTTGGCAGCCAAAACCCCTTTAGCTTGATAAATTTGGTCCAAACTTTTTGACAAGCAGGAGGCTTTTCTGTCCCAGCTTAAGTATCATGGTTACACAAGCAGTAAAAGTGGCTTGTAAACAGTGTTGATAGGTAGTCTGTGGTTATTTGTTACTCCCACACAATTAACCAATGTCTGTGGCCTTAATCAGGCTTTCTCTCAGTCACATTTTCCTCCCACGCTGTCTGCTCTCAGGCTCCTAGAAATGGTCGCTGTCAGCTGCTGAGCTGCACTCCATTTTTTCCTTATCTCTGGCTCGTCTGTATCACATTGTGGGCAAAAATACATGATCCTTTGACAGCCGAGTAAATTGGGATTTTATAAGACGGTGGAGCTGCATGCAATTGCTCTTCTTTGAACAATTTTGTAAGCGTTTGTACCTTGTCTACTTGTTGCCAAAGCTGTGATGACACAGCATGGCACTACTCACTACAGACTGCTGAGAAAATGGCAGTTCCACTGAAATGTACTTTGTGAAAAATTAATATGTGCCATAAATAATCCACTGAAACTGTGTTCAGAGAATAAACAGCACCAAAACTTAAATTAACTATCTACTACTACTACTACTAAGATTTTCCACACAAGTAGAAAACTTGTCTCTCCAAATCCTATCCAATTTTAACCAGTTAGTAGTCTAAGTTAAGAGACTGAAGGTCTACAGCCAGGCTAGCCTCTGTGAGGCTTTATTTAGGCACAGTAGTGCTTGAAGCTAAATGCTAATGTCAGCATCCCAACATGCTCACAACAGCAATGCTAACATGCAGATTTTTAGCAGGTATAATGTCCTGTGTTAGAATGATAAAATTTGATAATTAGAACTAAACACAAACTACAACTGAGGCTGATGGGAATGTCAACAGTGAAAGTATTGTTTTTTCACTCAGAAACACACATGTCAAGATGGTGACACAAGACAGAAGTTATTAAAGATATCATCTGGGAACCATGAATGTCTGTGCCAAATTTTTAAATTTTTAAGTGATGTGAATCAAGTCAACTAAAAGGGCCCAGCATTGCCCAGATATATTGCAGTGATATCTGTGAGGAATGAATTAAGCCCTTACTAGCCCAGACAAAGCTGGGGCCCAGTGCAGACTGGTTCTGTTAGAGACCGTCTCATCCCTGTTAGCACCTCTCTATTCTCTGTTAGTAGCTCTCTGTAGCCATGGCTCTGAATAATTCAACAAAGCAAAAGAGGAGTGTTGGAGTGGGAGACGAGATATGGATTGAAGATGATCTCGGGGCAGGGGTACCAGGAAATTGAGTTTTTGACGTCAGAATAAACCAGAGAAGCATCCTTGAATGTCGAAGTATGTGTGTCTATTACGTGTGCAAGTTAGCGTGGGTGTGTTAGTCATTGTGTCAGGAAAGAGAGCTGGAAACACTCTCTGTGAAACACCTTCCTCTCACTCCCACGAGATACTTTATTAATTCATAAATTCTCTCTGGGTGTGTGACCTGCAGGTTCTCTGCAGTATGTCCAACCGTAGGCATTAACACATCTTCATTCTGATGGTGTTTTATCTCTACAGAGACCACACAAACAGTTGATTTGAATGATAGCGCCCTAGGAAGCTCACACTGTCTTGACATTTGAGCCCAGGTGATTGAGCAAGGCTGTTGGTATGATTCAGGTGCTGCTGCAGTTGAATATTTCACAGCACTGACTTACTGAGTTATGACTCGCAGGCAGTGGAGAAGGTCAGTCTTGACGCAAAATGTTGGTGGAATTTAAAGGTTTTTCACTGATAATAGACTGACCTGACAGGTTTCCATTGAGGTGGTTACTCTATCAGATGTATGTAATGGCAAATGTCCCACAGTTAGGTTGAGATACAGTTTGGAGGGAGGGTTTATCCAGGGAAGAGTGACCAGACCTGACACTAAAGCCAGGTTTGGTAAGTTCTATTTTTAACCATGCAGTGGCGTGGTTGGTCCACCACTTTGGTCCACACTGAAATATCTTTACAGCTGTTAGATTTAATTGCTATTACATTTTGTGAAGACATTTGCTGTCCCAAGAAGATGAATCTTACTAACTCTGGTGATCCTGTAATATGTGATTCTTCTATCATGAGACTGTGATGAATCTGACAGCCATTGTTCCACAAATTTAATATTGTGTTTTTTTTTGGTTTTTTTTCTTTTACTGATATGGCTGCCAAAGTCTCACCCACTTCTGTAATAGTAGCATGTGTTATTAGGTACGGTTTAGCCAAAACTGGTTGATGCAAAAAAAAAAAAAAACCCTGTATGCCACTTCTATTGTAACTGTAGCTCAGTTCAGCTTACGTGGTAACGTGTAACCTGATGCTATCTTTCTGTCCTTTAAAATGAACATCATGCAAGGGGAGGAAGCTCAAATGAACTGAACAGACTTTGTTGAGACAGATTTATAAGTTTTGTTTATGAAACACCAAGCATATTTCTCAAGCAGGTGATTTTGAGGAGGCCCTTTAGGCTAAGGATCAGCCCTTTGGTTGAGTGATTTCACAGAAACTGCTAGCGTCCTGGTAAATTACAAAGAATTACAGTGCTGTTAGGAATATTGATTTAAACTGGCTGCTTCACTGTTGTTTTATTTTCTGTAGGTCACAAGTTCTGGCATCCACCATCGACCCTGCTCTAACTCACTCTGTGTAATCTTGTTTCCAGTTTTGATTATTGCTCCCATTTAGAACCAGGACTCATAAGAATCATGAGAATAGAATGAGAGAGCTCATTTTTAAAAAAAATGCATGAATATGTCATGACCAGGGAATCATGTGGTTACTACTAAGACTGGACCAACAGAACCAACACACCTGTGATCCAGATTTGAAGGTGTTTGAGTGTTTTGTAGACAGAAAGAATCCTCATCTATGTCTCCTCATTTGTGGTCCAGGTGTCCCTGGTTGACTAAGGTGATCTCTCCCGCTGTGCCGCTCTACAATGGCCTGGTCTTCCTCTTTGTCTTGGCCAACTTCAGCATGGCAACCTTCATGGACCCTGGTGTTTACCCCAGAGGTTTGTATGCATGTTTGTGAATGTGAAAATTGCTTTCACTTGGTTTTTTGCAGAATGAAAAAAAAAAAAACTGTTTACTTGCAATATTTATCTACCATGTAAAAATGTTAGTATCTGTCATATTCTGTGTGCACATAAGTATGAGTAATGTTTCCTCCCTTTTGAGTCCTCATGTAGAGGGTACACCTCTAATAGCACCACATTTATCAGAGCACCCCCCCCCCCCCCAATGTTTCACTACCCCATTATCTTCCTGTTACAGCCTGTAAAGTCCCCATGCTGCACATGCAGGACACTGGTGGAAGTTATACAAGCCTTCATATTGAGAGGTGTACTGAGTATCTCTCAGCTGCTCAGCCTGTCAAACAAGTAGTGCTGACTTACACTCCTGATGCTGGCTCCTTGTCCTCAGCGCTATCTGGGTTAAGTAATGATGATTGAACCCACCCCCAGGGATGTTTGTAATGCGCTTGTAAATGATAAGCACCTGTCTTTAGGAAGAGCTTTCTCTGCCCATAAAGGGGGTTGATAATCATTAGGTTGTATAAAGTGTAGGTTATCTGCCTCCCCAGAGGTGACAGTGGCCTTCTGCTGCCGCTGCCGCTGCCCCTGCCGGGTTTTATAGACTACTGAGGGATGAGTTGTTTACTGAGCTCTTGATGTTATATCTCAGAGGCAGCAGACCCACCAGAGAATTAAAAAAATAGATTAATTAAAAAAAATTAAGCACTAACATAGCCAATAAATGACATCTGCTTAGGAAATCACTCCATCATCCAGAGTGTAAAAGCGAAAATGAAAGGTTGGTGTGTTTTAAGGATTTTTCCATTCAGGTCTCTGACGTATGACACAGCGGTTTATTGTCATTTTCTTTTTTGGGATAAACTGCAAAATGACAGATCAGACAGATGACTATAAGGAATAAGGTTACACAGTGACAAGCTAGAACATCAGACAGTTCTGCAATTCTGTAAAATTTAGCAAAACATATTGTAATTTGCAGTAAAAGTGCAGTGTATCTAATTGTAAGCCAATGTGGTGAAGCAGTGAGTTTGATCCCAGATGATGTTACAAAAAAAGTGTTAATTACTGCTCTGCTTACCAATAGTTGTATATCATCAAAGGATAACATGACTATATGGAACATGAAAGTAGTTGCTTGTAGTGATGAACCCACAGAGAATTATCACCCAACTCTGCTGCATGTTTCACTTCACTGATTTTATAGCCTGGAGCTTTACTGTTTTAGTTTAGTCTCACCGCTCTCATCAACCTGGTTTCCAGCTTTAGAAAGCAGCTATTTTTAGTGGAAAATCCGAGCACCGTGCCCAAGTGTCATTGAGCAAAATGAGGAGGCAATGCATCATGAGTTGCATCAAGATGATACACTTGTGCAGGTAGACACAAACATTCATACTGATGCTGTGATGGAAAATAAATGCAGTAAAATCCTGCTGGTAGATACAGTCTGTCGTCACGGCCCATAATGTCGATAAAGTTACGCCTGACCTTCATGCAAGCAATTATTTTATCAGGGCAGGTGTCAGAAGTTTAAATTCTATTAATCTGAGGATTAGTGGAATTGAACATGAAAGGTGATAACAGGATTAAGCCTAAAATGTATTTGATAAAGATACAGACTCTACATACATAGCAATACAGTGAAGTGTAAGTATCCCACTTTTCAGTGCCAGAAATAAACATGAAAAATGGGTAAATAACCTGTTCAGTCAAAAGAGGTGAAAATACTCTTGGTCAAAGTTGATTTATTTCACTTATTTAAATGTATATTGTATAAAATAGGCCACTGTTTTGTCTGCTGAACACTTCTTGCATTGAGCATTTTAGAAAAGAAGCTGTCAGAGGAGATGCAAAGCATAACTGCTGTTTGTGTGTGTTGGTTTGGCAGCCAGTTTACCTTTAAAATCTATTTGAAGAGACTTGAGAGCCATAATAACAGAGCAGTGTCCTGCCATGGAGCTGTTTATTTCTGTGCTCTACCTTTGTCTCTCTCTTGTTTTCTCTCTTTTCACTCTCTCTTGCGTTCTCTCTCTGTGTTTTCAGTTACCTGGATCTCCCTGCAGTTATTATTGTACTGTGAAATTATTTTCTCAGGTCGGAGCTCCGTGCATATCGTATGAATGTGCCCTTTGATCAGCTGAAAGACATTTTATTTTCCACTGCAGCTCCAAAGCAAAAAACCCCTCTCAGTCACTGCAAAGTGGCAGCAAGTACAAAGCTTCACATAAACAGTTAGATTGACTGCAGAGTCAGATCAAGGACAGTGGAAATGCCACTTGTTCTCTGGTACAGTAGTTTAGAGGTTAAGAGTTTATGTTCAGGTCAGATAAAGCAAGGCACTACCTCTGCCAGGGTTAGAGGTTTAATTCCCATTAAACAACACCTTCCATTCTAATGATGTGTGTACTTTTGTGAAATCAAACCAAACAGCTTTTATTATATATGAGTCACAGTATGCTTGCTAATCAGTCTTAATGTTAAAAGCAGAATGAATAGGTCACGCCTATAAAAATGTTCATTTCTCTGCGTGTTTGCTCTCTCTGCAGACAGCTAACAGTGGGGGTGAGCATCATTTAAGGTTGCTCCCCTGTTGTCCCTGTCAAACTGATTCATAAATCACAACCATTTTCTTGTTACTGTGTCTGTGTTTGTGCCTGTGTGTGTATGTTTGTACTGTATGTGACTGTTTTTCTTCACACCCCACCATATGCATCTGTGCTCTCATAATGTGTTTGCCCCTGTGTAAATGTGTGTGTTTCTCCACAGCCGATGAGGACGAGGACAAGGACGATGATTTCCGAGCGCCGCTCTACAAGAACGTGGAGATCAAGGGCATTCAGGTCCGGATGAAGTGGTGCGCCACCTGTCACTTCTACAGGCCGCCTCGCTGCTCGCACTGCAGCGTCTGTGACAACTGTGTGGAGGTGTGTGTGTGTGTGTGTGTGTGAGTGAGTGTGTGAATGCACATGTGCAAACAGAGACACTGTGTGTATTCAGTATACGTGCAGGCAACAAAATCTAAACATGCATTGAGGTTAGGCTGATATACTAGGTCAATAATCCAACGTTGTCCTGTTAATATTGGGATTGTTTGATATGAAATGATCAAACATCATGCTTACCAGAATAAATATCAGCTTTTGACAGCTTTAACCATCACATACTGCTATTAGTATTCACTTTTAAATTCTCATTTAGTCTTACAGTCCATACACAGGATGCAGAATTATACAGATTACGTTCCTGAATCCTGTTTTTGTTTTTGTTTTGTTTTTTTTTAAAAAAAAGGATTTTTGTTTTGTGGCAATAGACAATTTTCCCCACTAGTACTAGCAGTGGTATTAATGTTCTTGCCATTGTCACAAAGAAGAATATAGTGAGTTTCACACTTCTCGTTTTAGAGAGGTCACTAACAGGAAATGTATTATTTGTTTAGATTGTCAAACAAACAATCTGTTTGTTTCTAGCTGTTAGTAGTAGTGTTAGCATATTTATTAATAACACCAGGTGATATTGATAACTACTGGGCTTTGAACCCTCTCAAGTCCTTGAGGTCTCCCCATAGTGGGACTGGCTACTGGGACAACAGGGACAACTCACGATGGACCACAAAAAATCCATAAAGTCAGTCCCAAAGGAGAGGTCCCAGTCTGACTATGGCCCTCCCCATTGAGTGAATGCCCGTCTAAAGGCTTACTCTTGTTTTACTTCGGTTTCTATCACTCTTCCTCTTCACCTTATTTCCCTCCTCCAATAGTGGGGGTCTTTTTCTTTGGCTGGGTAGAGTTTCCACAGTTACTCCAGTTGTTCCACCGACAGGCCTTCTCAGTTACCTGAGGAGAGTTACACATTGCTATCAGGGAAAACAGGTGCACTTCCTTCATGCTGTAAATTGAGCCTTAATTTTAAACTTTTCCATGAAAATTTGCATCAAGCATCAGAGAGAACTGCATAGTGAAAGCAAGGCTTACAGATAACCAATCTAAATTATGATGCTGTTATTATTCTGTAGCTATCACATTGTGCAATCAACGTTTACTTTATATGAGTTGTCTCAAAAAGTTGTCTATTGTCACAGTAACTCATGAAAGCTACGAGAAAATCTCAGATGCAACCAGCAAGCAGTGTTTGGCATTTATTTGAGATATAGGTTTATTATAGATTGAATTGAATGAGACATTTCTATAACCCTCATAACCTTGTTATTCAACCAAGAATATTGGTTGGTTGGTATACTGTGTATACATTTCAGAACTGTTACTCTCTCCTTCCCTCCTCAGGACTTTGACCACCACTGCCCCTGGGTGAACAACTGCATCGGACGGAGGAACTACCGCTACTTCTTCCTCTTCCTGCTGTCGTTGAGTATCCACATGGTGGGAGTTTTTTCCTTTGGCCTCCTCTTTGTCCTCCACCACAGAGAGAGGCTGGGAGCGCTGCACACCACGGTCACGTATCCTTTCACTGCCAGAGCCTACTTCTTTTTTTATATGCACATGGTTTGATTGGTTGTCTCTTTAATCTTTTAGAGTAATGTTAAATAATAATGCTGGTGCAAGTAGCTTTGGGTTATTCTTACAGCACATCTGGTCATGCTCTTTTGACCTTAAATTGTTGTTGTTGTTGTTGTTGTTGTTGTTGTTGCCGCCCTTGACCTTTGTGTCCAGTCTGGTGGTGATGTGTATAGCAGGGCTTTTCTTCATTCCAGTCATGGGACTCACAGGTTTCCATATGGTGCTCGTGGCTCGAGGTCGAACAACCAACGAACAGGTGAGGGGACACCAGCAAAGGAGCTGCCAATGTGCTTGTTCTGAAATATACACACACACATTTATTTGACTATAATCTATCAAGGAAGAGTAAACAGAGCTGTGTGGTACTTCTTCAAATTCACACAGATCCAAAAATTCACACCTGGAGCTGCCTCACTGTCTGTATCTGGGCTTGCTTAAGGGCACCTTTGAAATATCTGGAGAATTTTAAAAATTGGTGGAAACCTCTGGACACCACAGTGCTTTACAGCTGCACATACCGTGGAATACTCCTGTCCAATTAGCCTGTGTGGACAGGAATAAATTGACTTTAATAAAGATAGTAAACACACATGTAGTAAAAGGAATAATATAAATGGTAATGAACAGCATAAATACTCCCACTCACACCTATTATGTATCGCCTTTGTATTCAAGCACTGGACCTGTGTGTGTGTGTGTGTGCTGTGGCCTTGTGCTCCCTTTGCTGCTGACTCTAAACAAGGCTTTGTCTTCCTCAGGTGACGGGCAAGTTTCGTGGAGGAGTAAATCCCTTCACCAAGGGTTGCTGTGGCAACGTGGAATATGTCTTATGTAGTCCCCTGGCGCCTAGGTAAGATGCTTTAATATGCTGTGTGTGTGTGTGTGTACAGTAGTGTGTGCTTTTCAGGATTATTTTCAGTCAGTACATGTTAAACTAGGTAATGATTTTTAATGAATTATCCTGACTTCCTGCTTTGCAGATGTTTGCTTAATCATATGTATGTGCAGTTATGGCTCGTCAAAGCCCATGATGTCCAAGCCATAGAACTTGTGCAGCATCATCTTAACTGCAGTGAGATCATCCATCCATCCTGTGTGTGTGTGTGTGTGTGTGTGTGTGTGTGTGTGTGTGTGTGTGTGTGTGTGTGTGTGTGGGAGTATATTCACATGCTCTGAGGTGATTGTGGAGGTGTGTAGCCAGTTCTGCCTGAAAGCAGCCAGCAACCCTGGGGGAAGGCAGATGGCTTTGAGAATTGAATCAGTCTGTAGAACAAGAGTTAATAGGGAACAGAGCGCAGAGCTAGTCAACGTGCTTTTTACACACACACACATGCACACACACACACACACACACACACACACACACACACACAGCATCACTAAGACCCAGAACACCAGTTTTATATCCTATTGGGAGAAGTCCCATTCCATAAAAATCAACAGTGTGACTGTAGAGAGACAACAGCAGGTGGGGGTGAAATGCTGTGTTACAAGCATCTTCCTTTAAGTTGTTTCACAGTCCCTGATGGAAGGTTTCTGATTTACTGAACCACTGAGTCAAAGGATGGCGGACACGACTGATACTGGATGATCCGTTTGAGTGACAGCAAATCAGTGACATTCATTTAGTAACATGGTTTTTTTTAATGTAGGGACTGATTACTTGAAATACGTAAGGACACCACACATTTCACTCCCCTAAGTTCCCACGCTAACCATTAAATATTAAAGGAATCACAGTGACAGCCCCTTTAAATTATAAAAAACCCTGTAAGAGTCACTTAAATGCTGTTTTGCTGTCAGGAAGTTGTGTCTGAAATGTCTGTTTTAAAGTGTGTAACAAACCACCTGGGATTATGCAGATGTAAAATTTCATAATTAAATTCATCAGTGCTCTCAAAAGGCCCACATGAGTTGTTAGTGGAGTTTGAAGTTCGGTATACGGTATATGCTTTTGTTGTGTGAATTTCCATGTTTTATTTATAGATGTAAATGAGGTTATATAGTTTGCAGTCTCATGTAATCCTTTTGCAATCCCTCAGTGTAGAAAAGATAAAATGATAGATTTAGGGTGAGAAAAAGAGCAGCTGTAAAATTAAAATCAAACGAGCTTTGTGGGCATGAATGTTGATCTTCCATTATTGACAAAACTTTCTCACAGAAACTAAAGTCAATTTGCAGCAGTAGTGTTTACTATAGTCAGGAGGACCACACTGGAGGTGCCCTCCTTTGGATTAGTGTGTATTCCTTGATGTGAAGCTCTGTAGTAGTAAGGTGTGTGCTGGTTCAGCTGTGTTACAGAGATGCAGACTTTTCATTCCGGTTACTTCAAATATGGCAGTGGATTACATTTCAAATCTAATGGCCCATCTCCACACAGGTACATGCTGGACCCCAGAAAAAAGCCACACATCAAAATTCAGCCCCCATTCATCAGACCAGATCTCTCAGACAGGCAAATAACCATTAAGGTCAGTGACAACGGCATCCACGGCACCATCATCAGCTCTAAGGTGAGTTATTCTCAATTACTGCAGAGCTCTTCCTTGCAATTTCCCTGTTATTCTATTATCCAACTGACACACAGCTAGTCATTTTTTCACGATTATGTTTTCCATTTTCTCTTGCTTCCCTCCCATAGTCTCATGTCAGACATGTGTAACATGGTGTTAAACCCAGTCCTGTCTTTGGTTTCCCATTTTAAGGCCAGCTCATA
The DNA here is from genome assembly GCF_001640805.2 of Lates calcarifer. Lineage (NCBI taxonomy): Eukaryota > Metazoa > Chordata > Actinopteri > Centropomidae > Lates > Lates calcarifer. The sequence goes on from NC_066845.1 coordinate 18,437,129, forward strand.
TTGAAGGAAGTAAATTGAGAGGACACAGTAGCTCACCGAAGAAGGATATAAAACTGGATGTTATTAGACACTTGACATCAAAGCCAAGGGACTCACAGATAGAGGAGAAATTAATTTGATAGTTTTTGACCCCAAAGGAGTATCCTCATGTTTTAGGATGTCTTTTTAATCTTTTAAACAGCCAGTATTTTCAATCCAAACCATTTAGTGTGACAATCATCTTGCAAGGGGTAAATAATCCACAACCCTTTAAAGCATAAAAGATTTCCCATCTCTGCTTGTAAAAATATACTCACCTTATCAGCCTAAAGCACAAAGGGGGGTTCCAGTTAAGAAAAGTGTCCCTTTCCCTTTAAGATTAACCCTATAGATTGAATCATTTTCTGATGTTCAGGATTGGTCAGGGAATACTTCTGTAAAGTGAAGAGAAATTTAGGGGCAGAACAGGAAATTTCCTCTGGCTTTAATAGGAACTCCACTGATTTTACACATCAGAGTCTGTTTACAGGTCTTGAGGAGTACTACTGCATGAGTGGAAAAAAGCTGCATTAAGCCTTTTTTGGCTCCAGAAGGAGCTGTGAGAAGTCTGATGAACTGCTACTACAAGTTTGATAATGAAAAAAAATCACAGGGTGTGGTATCACAAAGGAGTGATTTCTGCTTGAGGCGAGTAGGGCTACATTAGCTGCTACTAGCATAACACACCCAAATCTCTGATTCAACTGTCAGCATTTGGGTTGCATTGTGGGTAATGTAGACACTTGGTTTTGACAAGGAAGGAGAATGCACTGAATACAAAAGATGATGGTTGTGCTTCTTTGATTTAAATTTCTTGAGTCTGACAGTGTTACAGAAGTGCAGAGCTAAATCAGTGGAGTATTCCTTTAAGATGAAAAACATCATGCTATATTGAGAAAAAATGTTAATCTAGTATATTTCAGCTCAAGTAGAACAACTGCCCTACGCAGCTTTGCTATCCTTCAACCCCTTGTGACAGTTGTGTTGGTGCATCCCTAGGACAAACACTTGCTCTTCTCCATTTCATCTGCTGTTCCCCCACCTGTTCTGGATGCTTTTAACACCCTGCTCTCCTCCATGTAGTCTAAAAGCAGCCTGGACGGCCTAGATGACAAAGAAACCCAGCCACCGCTGCCCCCCAAAGCTGACAGGTACAACCAGCTGAAAAGCCAGCTGACCTCCAGCGAAGGTAAGAACCACAGAGACACAGCCTCCCTGCGTTCACCAACTCCCCCCGCCCTCTCTCTCTCCCTCTTTCCTGTCAGTCATCATCAATCCCATTTCTCTTTCCTGTCAAGGCTGCACCAGATGGCAATTCCCCAAACTCCCCCTGTAGATCACCAGTGTCCCAGTGTGAGACTTGGTGCTAGTTTAGCCTGATAAATGCCTGTCCCACTGGCAGGTCGATTGCCTTTTCAATGCTGGGCCAGAGAATAGGTGTGATTTGTAGCAAGGAGGCAAGCCCTGTTTACTGAATCAGCACCAGATTTGTGGCACGACAGAGAAATTTCAGAGTGAATCATTGCAACATGAATCACCACCTTTTTGCTGGTGGTGTGTAGCAATGGAGCTCTGCCAAATGAAGGGATGGGAGAGGAATATGGTCTACAATCAGTGCTCTAACTAAAAAATGACTGCCTGCCTCTGGGAGTTGTCTGTGTAAATTAGAAACTGTGAAGAATGCGGTGGTGATAGTTTTACTGCTAGGTGTGTTAGCCAGTGGTAATATGTTCTTTATGCTGTTGCATTCAATAGTATAAAGTGTCCATAATATTTAATGTGAACCTGCAACAGCAGGTTCCCTCCAGAGGATCTCCAGTGTCATGGTGCATTATGTCAGGGAGTGAACACTCCCTGTTCTTCTACAGAACACTACTGCTTCCTGGTGGTACATGAGGGTACTGCAGCTGGTTTAAATGGATGGGTCACCTCCCTTTTTAAAAGCAGTTTAGAGGACTCATAATTTGCTGAGTTGAGTTCTTTGAATCTCCCCCAGAGACACTCCACAGCACAGGAGAAAATACTTGCTTAGAAGTACCTTTGCTGTTTTGCGATTTGTTCAAGTAGTTTGTCAAGAATAGACAGTGAGCTATTGCAGGTCTCAAATGTGTTATATTAATTTCAGAATGGATTCTTACCATCTGGCTACCCAGCCACTCCAATTCATTTTCATTCTGATATGTGTGGATATCAAGAACCTAATCCCCCCTTTACTCTGGTAATAGAATTCAGCTCTGTCTTTTAATCAGAGCTGTTATAGTAGTGTCATTTATTTTATCTCTACAGTGTTAACCCTGGTCTTCTTCCTATGTGTGTGTTGTAGAGAGTTCTCTTTCTGGTAAGACCCACCCCTCCACTCCAGCCATGTACAAATACAAGCCATCCTTTGGCACCATGCCGAAAGTCCACTACCACACTGCTGGAGAGAAGGTAAGACATGATACAATGTTTAGTAGCTCCGCTGTAATTGCCAGGAGTTCTGGTGCAAAAGGATCAATTGCAGCTGTTAAGGATTAGAATTTTGTTCATATTTCAACTAAGATTTTTGACATGATACTTTGCTGTTTGGATCTCAGATTATCATACCAGATGACCGGAAGACATCGGCCATCTTGGAGGAGGGTGTCCGTGGTCATGACTACCGATCTGAGCCAAATCTGGACCTGCCTGAATACACCAACGCTCCCCTCCACCGCACCTTCCAGTCCTCTCCCCTACAGCTGGACTCTGACCCCATAAACTCCCGCACTCTCAGCCTGAAGCAGGGTCACCGTCGGCCAGAGAAGGGCCAGCTTCCAGCCCTGCAGCCGCATACAGTCACATCCACCCCCTACAAGAGTGTCTTCTCACCCAACACACTCTCCAACCGTAATGGTAGTCTGTCTTACGACAGCCTGCTCAACCCCACCATATCCCCAGCCACTGCCAGTGAGTGCATGGCCCATCGTGGTATGCCCTCCATGGGGTTCCACTCGCCGTACCTGCCCACCAAAATGTGCCACATTCGGGAACCTGAAATGCAGAGGCAGCAGGTTGCCCCTGCCTACAGTCCAGTGATGCCACCCAGAGGAGTGGGCAGGCAGTCCCCTCACCCAAGGGACAGGGACCCATCCCCGGTGCGCTACGACAACCTCTCTCAGACCATCATGGCCTCCATCCAGGAGCGAAAGGAGATGGAGGAGAGGGAGAAGCGGCAGATGATGCATGGGCGCTCCCAGACCCACATCTATGCCCAGGACTCTGGTGTGTTTGATGGGGGTTATGGCCTACCCTCCAATGCTTGCTATCCAGATGGGCCTCGCCGTCCCGGTTCCAGAGGCCCAACACCCCCAGCCTATGGAGGTTCCAGGGACAACCTGATGGGGGTTGGGCTGGTGAGCTATGGCCAGCGAACCCCTGTATTGCGCCATGCTGGCTCCACGCTGGGCCGTGCCCCTAGGACTTCATCCACCTCCCTACACACAGATCACAGTAGCACCAACAGCAGCCAGAGCAGGGCCACTGGCCCTGAGGGCCCCTATCGCTCCCCAGCCCACCAGCCCCACTCCCCTGCTATGCCTCGATCCCCCTCCTACTCTCATCAGAAACTCTCCTACATCAATGCCCATGAGAGGACAGACTCACCTCGTCTGGGGGGCCCAAGGTATGAATCCTAACATTACTCCTGTGGGACTGCATGCACTGTACTGAGCCAGTGGGGACTGATGGGTATTGAATGTATTCCCACTGGAAACCCAGCTCCTTCTGCTGGACATAGCCAGCAGGTCATGGGCTCTAGTGCACTAGTCCTAACTGAAGCAACGTGTAGCATTTGTATGAGATGTATGGTATATGTCCAACTGTTATGTCCATTTATTCATGAGTTCTGTCTGGTGTGAATTCTTACATGTTTTGTTCTGATTTGTATGTTTGCCTTTCTAGTAAAATATTCATTTTGTATTATCTCACAGATGTCAGATAAATAAAGTTGTGTCACTCCTCTCACTTCTTTTTCTTTTGCATGCTTTCACCTGCTGGTCTAACATTTCCAAGTCTTTTGTTTCACTAACAAGTACACTCTCAAGTAATCCTCTATACTGTGATTCTGTTTTTGTCATTTAAAGCTGTCTTGTTCCAGACATCTTACCTGCATGTTGTCGCAATCCTCATTGTTTGGTTTGTGTTGAATCTCTTTGGCTCTTTGTGTTGAATCATTTTCTCTGTTCTTCTCTTTCCATTCAGAGAGGCCATGAAAGTTAATGGGCAGATGGACTGCCATCCCAGTACCCAGGGTACCACCCTCAGTCCCAGTCGCCACAGTAACGTCAAAAAGGTGACAGGCGTAGGAGGCACCACATATGAGATATCAGTGTGACCAGGGACATCCACCTCCAACCACAACGTTCACCCTGCTACAAAGACATTCACTCTGTTATTTTGGTGAAGTCTAGATAACGGCCAGTCAGGGGCACGCAGCACTCCCTGTTTTGGAGTTATTGTCCAATCAGAGGGTCTGTCTGCTCTTGTGCAGGTCTGTCTAGCCAAATGCCTGTGTATGTTTGTACCCAAGGGATTGGTTGTCAGGTGATACTGCTGCAGTCTGTACTGTATGTGTGAGGAGTGTCTTGTCAAATTAACATTTTTGTGGCTCATCATCTTTGTTGTAAGAGTGAACCGTCCAACAAGATTGTCAATGTTATTACTGTTGTCTCTCAGCTGTGGTCATGAAGCGTACATTGTTCCAAATGTCAGACAAACTTTGCTCCAAGAGGCGCTGAAGGCTGAACAAAAACACTACAGACGAACACTGATATCCTCACTATGGACTTCTGTGAGAAGAGACTAATGTCAATTCACCTCAAGAAGTCAAGGTGCTTCACATTAACCTGTTACTGTTCATGTCATCTCCAGCATACATGGTGGAGTTGTACAGCTTTGAGAAGCGATGAGGACAGATCAGTTAGATTAACCGCAAGTGCAGGAGTGAAACGAGAAACTGGGAAAGGGGGTATGAAGGGGAATTTCATTGGATCATGTCTGGTGGTTGCATTCCAAAATTCATTGAGAAAGGCTTGGTATTAATTAAAAGTAAAATAAACAGCAATTTCATCTTAGTGCAAAAGAATTTTCTCAGGAATGAATGCAAGCAGCGGAAATGTTAGATGATATGAAACCACAAATCATGAATGTCTCCTTCTTTGTCTCAGTCGAGTGCAGATATTTAGGGCTTGAGAACAGCTTAGCCCCCTTTACTCCCTTCACTAAGGTGCAGTATGTCATCATAGGTTTCTGTTAGTTTTAGTGAGTTTGAGTTCAGTTAGTTCAACATGACCCATGACACAAGAGCTGGGCTGAAATATGCGCGTTCTGAAAGATCAGAATACCTCATCCCAACGGTTCTCACAGAGTTCAGAGTCCAGCCTTGCACAACCAAAACAACTTTTCTGTTTATGTTATGTCTAAAAGAAAAAAAGAAGAAGAAAATTAGTTTAGTATTAAGTTATGTTTGTGTTATAATCATAGGATTGGAAGGGTGAAGAAAACAAGCCATTGTCCAACGTAGTAAAATGAAAATAACTGGTCCCCGTTTATTATTTTGTAGGGTTTTTTTTAAATCAGTTTGTTTCCTTTTTATATACCCAACCTTTCAAAAAACTATGTTTGATACATCTTTTTTATACACATACTTAAACCTGGAATGGATGTTTTATTTTGAGTGGAGTTTGTGTTGATAAATTATATATTCAGTAAATAAATGAGATCATGAATGATGGGTAAAATCCATATAGTAAATATAGCTTGTTATACCTTGCAGTGTAAAAAATATATAGAATGAAATGTAATTAGCTGATATGTGATGTTGAGAACATGAAATATTAAAGTCACAGTCTTTGACTTGGTAACACTCACATGGTCCACGCGGACTTGCCAATATGTGCTGTTCCCAAGCCAAGGATTGGGCTTTAAGTAGAAGCAGCCTTGAGCTTTCAGTGCCAAAAATGGCTACACACCCCCCTTAATTTCTCAGACAGCAAACAGGTCACATCATAAAAATGGAAAATGTCAAATCAAATTGCAGCAGCTGTCTGGTACAGCTTTGGTATTGCCTGCCAGGTAGAAAGGAACTTTTTTGTTGCTGTTAATAAAAAAAAATGTGTCATAACATTTATTACTTTTGACCATGCAAAATGAGCTGAAGTGGAAAGTTTTTATTTATATTTTGCATCAACTGAATACATCAAAATATGCCAGAATTTACTTGGATGTGGTAATTTGTTCCAGCTACATTTGCATAAAGAATAAACCATTGTTGCCTTTTGAGAGGAAAAGTTAAGTTTCATACACAATGAAATGTGGCTGTTTGAAACACTAAGGGACAATGAAATGCCATTTGTGTTTTGTTTCTAGCAACAAATGGCAGGACTGACACAACTCAGACTGGATAAACAATAGAAAGTTCTGGAAGAACAGTCAATGTACAAAGTGATATGTGATCAAGCTTATAGTAATGAGATTACTTTTTAAAGGATTTTTTTTCCTTCCCATTTCTGATCAAGTTTCCTTTCTCCAGAGATCAGTGTGTAAAGGCTGGTAGCTGTGGTAGAGTCTTGCTTGGTTGGATGTTACCAAAACTCGCTGTAGTTACAACCTTCTGACTAGTGTGGTCTCACTTTCAAGGTCTCACCCAGCTGCCTTACCAAGGACACAGTAATGTGAAGTAACACAGGATACTCTATTCATGTATTTCTGAATTGTTAAAAACTACTTCTGTTAAGGCTGTGGTACACAGGGCTACTTTTATGGCAAATCTGATGAATGTCAGTGAAACAGCTAACAGGAGCATCTTGAAATACCTGACCAGACCGTTAGCTGCTAAGTTGCCTGAATAGACCCTCGTTTGACCACATATCAAAACACTGTCGATGTCATTCCTCTTTAAGATGACTGCCAATTAGTCCAGTGTTCTTGTTTTTTGGGGATGGACATCACTGCAGGTCAGGGGCCATTCCTGACAGTCAGCAATGAACCTGTTCTATCAGCCACAAGCTGTTTTGTTTTCTGAAACTCAAATAGAAAGTTGAGTATGTATTAAAACAATAGAATATACTATAAATGTACACGCGTTCCTATTTTTGTGAAGAGGAAATATTTCCCATTGACCTGAGCAGAGTAAATAAAGTTTCCATCTCTTTGAGTGAATGAGATTAATTCTTGTTATTGATAAAGGTAGAACGAGGGACACTTGCACAACACTGATTAAGTTTGTCTTACTACAGCTATTTGGTAACAGTCTCTATAATTCAATCAAAATCTATGCAGGATTGGTAGTTTGCATACAGCCATCTTGTTTTAACTCCTGCAGCTATCAGCACAGTCATTTTAATACACATGGGATGTTTTTCATGACATTTGATCATTAGCTATAGCAAGAAAGGATTTTTATATGAATGCAAACATGTGGTCTTTGACAGCTTTTATTCGAAGGTGGAGGAAACATTTCAAATCATCTGAGTGCAAATGAAAAGCAACATTTCTTCCATATACATGTATTTACAGATGCACTGGCACTTAGATGCACTTTAGAGGCAAGGTTAAGAACTTAATTAGTGGAAAGAAAAGGAGAGGGTGGTGAGCACACAGATCAGATAGGGCACACTCTGTTACATATACTCTACATGCTTTTAAGTTTGGGAATGTTATGATCTAAAGAATACAAACTCCATTTCCTGGCGAGGAACTTAAGTCAGAGCGTAGCTGCACCAAACTCTGATGAACCGTTCACTTTGGACTTAATGGTTTCTGAGATATTTAAAACTAAAAAGGAAAAAAATGAAATGCTTAGCTAAGTGCATCTGATCTCCTATCAGTCAGGTATCAGTGCATACTACGATCTGCAGCATGCATCTGATGCCCCTCAGCTGTCTGGAGGTGATTCCTCTTCTATTCAGTTCCAAACAGAACTGATCAAAGAAGGAACCGAGACAGAAGTATTTCTACAAGGCATCCACTGAGAAGTCTTCGCCTTGCTTGCTGTTGCTAACAGTGGAAGCATGGACAGTGGACAGGGTGAGAAGGCCCACTGAGATGAATCATGGGATTTTATATTTATAATGCACCTCCGTAATGCCTGGTCCCTGACCCTGTGCTGCTGACAAGCAGGCTACATTATCCTCTCCCCCTACAAACAAACTCCGCTTCAGAATAACAAAACAAAACAAATACCCCAATGTGGGAATTATCACTATCACACGCCTCTTTTCACAGTTAGTCAAATGTAACATTGAACTGTAGATGACAAGGATGGAAAGTGTGGCATTCCACAGTGCAAGGAGGGAAAGGGATGGGAGGGAAAGGGCTTTTTTTTTTTTTTCATAAATTCTCTATCTTGTATTATTTTTTTCTCCCCAGTGGCATCAAGGACTTGTGATCTTGAGGCAAAACAGAATAAAAAAAAAAAACTAATAATATGCAAGTGTCCAAATTCAGTTCATTTAGAGTCTATTGTAGAAAAAGAGGAAAAACTGATAAATTGAAGATCAGCAAAGCAAGTTCTTGGTTCTCAATTCTTCTCCTCAGCCTTCACCTCCTTTTTCTCATCTTCTTTCTTCTCAGTCTCCTTTTTGTCCTCTTCCTTCTTTTCTTCTGATGCCTTGTCTTTTACAGAGAGCTCCTCTAGCTTCTCAGCCACCTTGTTTGCACTATCAGTGTTGCCTGTGGCAAAACAGTGAAATATGCTGTCAACTGAAAAGCCAGTGGGTTCAATCATAAGTCAGCTGCATGTCCTCAGAATGCCTGGCATGTGTGTTTATCTTTAGAGAAAACATTCTTGCCATTTTCACTTTGCATCTCGACTTAATACTCCACCTATTTGCTACTGTGGTCAGATTAAAAAAAAAAAAAAAAAGTGTGAAAAGTTGGAATTGTAATGTGGCAGAACATACCAACACCAGCCAGCCTGGCAACAAGCCAGTGAAGTGTTACATTCTGCACATTCATGTAGCAGACAGAAAAAGTCCCAGGCTGGAGGGAGCAGCGAAGAACAGAGTGTGTCTGCATACCAATTAAACACGTAATGCAAAATGTAACGTTATCCCTAATTTGAATAATCACTCAAACTTGGGTACGACAGTGTGTTGAGGCATCTGAAAGTAACAGAATATTGGCATGTTGCAACACCTTGTAAACCACTGCACCAATTTGTGAAAAGGCACTACCATGTTTGTCAAGGAACATATTTCATCTCACCTGCATCCAATAATACACATATGTATTATTATAATACAAGAACGTCTTAAGTTTAAAATTCATGTACCTGTTCCCTCTAGATTTTTTCTGACCTCCTCCTTGCACTCATCGAACTTCACCTTGAACTTCTGAGCATCTGTAAACAGAACAAAGAGTTACATCACCAAGCTATTGTATGATGGTCAATGAGGCTGCTTAATCATGCTGCACTAACAAAAGGGGGGGGGGGGGGTCTGATATTGGATTAGATATATGAGTACTTACTTTCTGCATTTAAAAAGCGTATTGCCAGGAGTTCAGGTTTGGGGCATTCGTCAGCATAGTCTGCTAGTGTGTTCCACACCCATGCCCTGTCACTGCCAGCATTGGGCTTCAGCTCCATCATAGGTATAACTGTGGTTCACAAGAGGGAGAACAATATTTGTGTGGTCACTGACACTTTTGGAGATTATATCTGGAGGTTTGTCATACACTGGCTTTTTAATGTTATTTATGTTGATTGCTAATATTTGTTTTCATCCTTTAGAATATTACATTGTATGGTGACACAGAATAACAGTTTAGTCATATTTGGTAACTCACTGTGATGATTGGCACAAATCTTCAAGGTCCGGTCTCTCCTCATCAGGAGGCGGATTGTGCCCTTCTCTTTGTGTTTCAGCAGCTTGACATCACCAGTTCCTCTCTCCTTCCACTCTGGGGGGTCGTTCTCAGAGGCAAAACGATATAATTTAGCCCGCCTGGGAAAACAACATTACACTGCATTAGCAGGGTGCCACTCCTAGTAAAAAGACACCAATGTACTTGCTTTCCAAACAGTCACATACTGGCAAACAAAATGTATATTAGATAACATCTGTATGACAAATAACATGCCAGTCAACAAAAGAAAACTGTAATTGCATATTACATTTTGAAGAGTTCTTCCTCATCCTCTTCTAATGTTTTCACATCCTGCTCAGGAAGGGACACGATGGGCTCAAAGTGGGGATCATGATTAGAGTCCTCTGCACTATCTGCAGTGGTATCGTGGTCATCCTGGTCCTAAAGGGAAAAGGAGCCAACACAAAAAAATGCACTAATGCTTGTTAAACATTCAGAGTAAATTTAAAGTAATTAGGCATGTGGTATGAGTCAGAGTGATTCTTGAAACTCTCTGGTACAAAGTGACTTCTGACAACTGACCAACAGGCCATGGATGCTTCAATAGAGGGATTTAAGAGCTCATTGGTTAAGTATAGCTTTTGTAGGGGAACTGGCAAAGCCTTTTGTAAATCGCTGTTGCTGAGCTAAGCATCTTTAATGCTAACAGAGATTACATGTTCTCACATAGTTGTTTGTAAGATTAAGTATACAACACGAATATGGCAAGAACATACATATTCTTCATCCAAGAGTAACTGAGAACAAAGACGACTAAAGTAATATATGAAAAAGTGTGCACCCTCATGATCTGTAACAAAGCGTCCCATGTGCATAGATTATGCAGTATCATTAAGAGGAAACGAAGCTGAGCATACGCGGGAGATTTTCCTTTTCTTTTAAGTGGCAAACCTACTTTTAGACTATTACGCTCACGAGCTTGTTGCTAGTTAGCTGAATGCCAATACAAAGTCTTTGCGACTTGGCTAACGGAGGTAAGCTAAATTACTGCTACTGACATTAAAGACAACACAATAAGTGTATGGTTAATAAAATGAAGTAACTGGCTTGAATGAGTAAATTTATGTATTAAAAGTTTTGCCTTGACAGGGTTAGATCTTACTTCAGTAATGTTAATAAATTGTTGTTCAACTTTCTTCTTCTGAGACAACTCATTGTGAAGTTACCTAGCTAGTTAACGAGGCCTTTCACGAGCAGGCTAGTCGAGAGCTAATGGTTGGGCTTCTTGCACAACGGTGTGTGTCGCTAACTAATACCACAGATTTTTTTTTACAGGGCCTTAGGTGACATAGTTTTTTGGTAACTGGCATCCCATTCAGTCTTACGCTTGTTACTGTTAACTGTCCGAGAATACGAAGCCGCTGTCTCCAGCGACCTGCTAAATATACAGCTAACATTAGCCAACTAATGTTAGCAACTGTTGTGCTTGGCAGACAAAGGCAGAGAACCCTGCTAACCTCGTTGTCTTTAACCAGCCGGTTACATGTAGTTTACCCTGTTCAAACAACTGACGACTGCGACAGTTAAGTCAAATCATTCACTGTGTCGTGCTCGTTACCCTATGATCAGAGTAAGAGGCTAATGTTAACATGCTGACTGGCTGCACAGTCCCGAGTACTTCTGAGCTCGTCAATGTTAACTATGAGGGAGGCACAACAGTATTAAATCTCAAACTAGACACCACTGGAAATGTCTAACTGCCGAAAGTTTTGAAGCTTGCATTACACCTTACAGCCTTGAAAACATACAAGTTAGCTTTTCTAGCACCACGAGAGACAACATCATTGTCGGCATTTCTGGCTCGCAGATTCCTTGACAAACTTTGACGAATTATGACACGCAAAATACAATGTTTGTCACAAAATTCCGATTTCAAGGCAAACATAACGCATTAGATGACCTAAAATGCGCGACCTTACCTTCGGGTCTGCCATATTAATGTAGATGTTTGTAGATTATGGAAGTAGTTTGATAGATTCAAATCCCAAACTGGCCGCCGTTTCCCCTCAGCTACTCTCACTTCCTGCTACAGCTTTCGCGCGCCGAATTTCCTACGTATGCCCGCGCCCACAGTATGACAGCGCGCGCCGCCTCTCTCTCTCGTTTGGTACTGTGTATCCATAGACTGAAAAAGAAAACAAAATGCGGTTATGAATACTTCTATCCACTGAGAGAAAATAATAAGTCAAACTGGATCAGCATAATCAAGTGAACAAGGCAAAAACACAAGTGCTGTGATGCAGTTAAGAATTGTGTGTGTTGTGATTTTTAATACTGAAATCAGCTGTGGACCTCTATATACCCCTTATTACACCCTCTGTGCATCATACACTGTAGGTAATTATTAACTTGACTAAGCAGTAAAATGCAGCATCATTTTAAAGTAATATTGGCCTTTAACTAGATTTTAAGATGGGGTACTCACAGCCAAAAATGTAATTCTGTAGATAACCCCAAACTGCCATGTGGTGAACCCCCTGAGGGTCCTACTCTTCAAGGCAGCTGCCTGCCCTGCCCAGCTGGTGGCCCAGGCTTGTACACTACTGTTACAAATCCATATGGTTAAATCTCAGTGTTGTGCATGTTAGGGCAAACATACGACAAGCTGAATGAGTCATTCATTTTTATTGTTTCAATTTCCTTTTTATAGACAGTTGTAAATATGAAGAACTGATAATAAACAACAAACAATAAATGTAATTATAATTAATAATAACTTTTCTTACAGTTTGCACATTACAGCATAGACCTTTTTCAAAATATACATTTTGACCCATTACGGCAGGAAAATCACAGGTTTAAGTTAAAATGTGTCTGCATTCCGTTTAGGTGAGTGAATGAATATAAATGAAGGGCTTCAGTTGCACAATATTGATTAGATTTAAAGCCTCACTGAACAAAAATATCAGGCATTATCTATTTCAACACTGAATCCTGACTCCACTTCACTTATAGTTTTACTTTAGTTTATGAAAAAACAGAAAAAGCCTCTGCTTTTTTAATGGTCTGTTGATGTGTATTCGACTGTATATGTGTTATTTGTGGACTTTACAAAGAGGGCACTGCACATAGAGATGTAATAACATTGTTTTATGTGCACTTATATGTATAACATACAAAAATTGTATGTTTTATATTCATATATTTACATAGCCTGTTCTCATTTGTTCAAATATGTCTCATCATTTGTTAGATTTCAGCCGTCTGACCTCTCTAACTTGTTTGAAGAGGAGGAGCTAAACACTCTTAAGAGCTCCATGAGGGAGTACTTTACAGAAGGAGAGGGGAAAGACAGCGGCGTGACCTCTCTTTACTTTGTCAGAGAGGGTCAAAGGTGAGAAAAAAAGCATTTAATAACTGGCAGTAATGAGAATAACACAGTCTATTCAGCTAAACCTGTTGTGTTTTTGGCTGTGAAGGAAATCTCCTAACCCAGAGGACTTGCCCTGTGAGCTGGTGGCTGGAGAGAGCTGCATTCATGAAGAACTGCTGGGTCTAAAATTCAGAATATCCCCTCATTCCTTCTTCCAGGTAAGAAAGAGGCTTTCCATCAGCACACAATGTTTTTTTTTTCAGCAAATCCATGCTTTTGTGTTTATTCTTGGAGTGGTGTATTTTATTTTATGACTCAAATGATGGTTCCAGCTGTGGTTTCTATTTTTGTGCTTTTGTGTGTGACTTTGCAAAGATGCACTGCACATAGAGATGTAATAACATTGTTCTATGTGCACTTGTGTGGAGATTTTCCAGCAAATTATTAAAATATTGTATGTTTTATATTTATATAGCTTACTCAAGTTTGTGAGTGTTTTGTGTTTCACCTGGCTGCAAGACATATTTTCCCTTAAAGACAAACAGAGACAAATAACAAAAGTTAAAAGAAGCTGAAAAAATATTGTTAAATGGAAACTAGAAATCCTCTCAGTCGCAATTTTAATGAAAAAAAAAGTTCAAAACTTGAAAAAAAGTGAAACAAAGTGTAAATGAGGCTGTGGGGAAAATCAGAGATGCTTTATATCTGTACCGTCTCTACAGAAATGACGACTGTCGCTTTAAAAAAGTTCAAAGTTCACGCTACACGTGGTTAAATCAACATGGTAGCGCCCTGTACGTGTTGGTGAGAAGTGGAATTGAAAGTAAATGTAAGGAGGTAAGGAACTATAAACATGCGGACCAACGTTCAGATATTGGCAGATGGCAGATATTTACAACGATAGGAAACTGTACGTTGTTGGATATTCAAACAAATACTAACGAAGTGTTTTCTCCAAACAAGAAAGACTTCAGTGAATAGTTCATGTAAATCTCCACCTCAGTCTCCAAGCAAACAGTAGAGACGTACATATGTATGCGGTCTTTTAGCGTGACACACAGCCCAAACTCAAGTATTTACATGTCGTATTTTAAAATTTAAGTGCTCCGACAGTAGTTCTTCTCATCTCCAACGTTACATCAAGTTTGAAGTCAACTCGGAAACCAAACGTGATATTTTAGCACAGTCTGTCCGGATGAACGGTCGTTTAATTGTGACAAATCGTGTAAAAGACAAATAAAAAAGTGTCTGGTGACGTAGACGGAGCTTTTTAATATATTTTTTTGAACATGAGCTCAATTTCAGTTTGCTAACCGGATTGTTAATTTTACCACCCAGCAGAGTGATGGCAGATGTTAGTGGCAGCCCCATGGCTGATGTACCACCCTCAAAAGAGGAGAAGCCCGATGGCCTCCCCCAGGACTCCAGCAACGATGACGAAAAGTCTGATGCCAGAGCTGAAGATGACAGTGAGGCAACCTCTGACCCCAGCATGTACCGCTACATCAAAGAGGACCTCTTCACATCTGAGATCTACAAAGTGGAGATCAGGAATCTGCCCAAGTTCATTGGCTTCAACGACCTGAAGAAGTTCCTGGCCAAGCACAGCCTCAACCCACACAAAATCAAGCTGTTTGGCAAGCAGACGTTTGCTTTCGTCACCTTTAAGAACGAGGAGGAGCGCGACAAGGCCATGAAGATGGTGCATGGCATGCAGTGGAAGGGCCAGGTGCTGAGCGTCAAGCTGGCCAAACCCAAAGCAGACCCCATCCTGCGGAAGAGGAAGCAGGAGGAGGGAGAGGGCGCAGGAGGGCAGCCCCCAACCAAGCGAGCAGACGGGGATGAGGAAGAGGAGCCGCTCAGTGTCCAGATAGCCAACGTGGTGACTCCTCTGTGGAATGTGCCTTATGAGGAGCAGCTGAGGAGGAAGGAGCAGGAGGTGGTGGGGGTTCTGCAGAGGCTGGCCAAGTAGGTGGTGTCATTTATATGGGGTCACACCATATTACCACAGGCATTGTTCAGCAGCAACAGTAGATGCTGGCCAATATGTGTTATTGAAAGGCATTACCAAGCTTTTTATGGAATCTCATGACATTTAATTAACATAATTGATTTAACCAACATTTAATAGTTTCAACTCTGACCACCTTTCATTCAGATCTATGTGGAAAACACTTGAATCAGTATTGAGAACTTTACACTCTCCACACTAGAGGTTATTTTGATGATGTTATCTTCATTATTGCAGAATTAACAGGTGGATTCTGCAAAACCTCTGAAGAAAACATAATGGGAGAAAATGTTGTGTTTTTGCAGTAGAATATATCCACATCATACAGTTTACACATGGTTTCAAGGTAAACACAACACTGTTTCCTTTTCAGAGAGATCGGAAGCACCAACAAAGCCCTGCTGCCATGGCTGTTTGCACAGAAAGGGAAATACAACAAAATGTGTTGTCCCCTGGAAGCTATTCAACCATCCCCTACACAGGTATGGTTTACCCACTCGGTCTAACTCAGCTCTCATTTTACAGACATCCATGCAGCTATAGGGCATATTTTTAAGGCTGCAACTGAGATTAAGTATTCAAAAGTCTCACAATGTCAAAGCTATTTTATATTCTTTAAAAAGGTATAATAACTTAACTTATAACCTTTATTCAAACATTTTATAATGTTTCATATTATTTCCATCTCAGGAAAAAATTTAATTTTAATTAAATCTTGAAGTGCAGCAGTATCTAATATCCCCTAATATCTCCTGTTCACTCTTTACCTATATCATGGCAGACAGAGTACAGAAACAAGTGCGAGTTCCTCATCTCAGTGGGTGCGGATGGTGAGGACAAGACCATCGGTTTCCGCCTGGGGAAATACAAAGGAGGTTCCTGTGCTGTGGTGGGGCCTGCTGAGACCTGCCATGTCTCAGCCGAGGCCAAGAGAGTGGTCGGCGAGTTTCAGAAGTTCATCAGGTGTTAAAATGTCTTAAAATGTTTTTTTGTGTATGTGTGTTTTAAGAACATTAAGTCTTCACACACCTATTTCCTCTACTGCATTTAATTTTGCAATTGTTTTGCAAACAGGACAACACCGTACTCTGTGTACAGTCCTGAGACATATGAAGGACACTGGAAGCAGCTGACTGTACGGACTACGAGGACCAAACAAGCCATGGCTGTGGTGTTCTTCAACCCACAGGTAACAAAATGCTCTAAGTTCAACCATGTCTTATTTGTTCTCATTTGCTGAATATGTCTCATCATTTGTCATCTGACCTTTTTTAATGGTCTGTTGATGTGTATTCGACTGTATATGTGTTATTTGTGGACTTTACAAAGAGGGCACTGCACATAGAGATGTAATAACATTGTTTTATGTGCACTTATATGTATAACATACAAAATATTGTATGTTTTATATTCATATATTTACATAGCCTGTTCTCATTTGTTCAAATATGTCTCATCATTTATTAGATTTCAGATTTCGTCTGACCTCTCTAACTTGTTTGATGACTCCTAGAAACTTGAAGAGGAGGAGCTAAACACTCTTAAGAGCTCCATGAGGGAGTACTTTACAGAAGGAGAGGGGAAAGACAGTGGCGTGACCTCTCTTTACTTTGTCAGAGAGGGTCAAAGGTGAGAAAAAAAGCATTTAATAACTGGCAGTAATGAGAATAACACAGTCCGTTCAGCTAAACCTATTGTGTTTTTGGCTGTGAAG
The DNA here is from genome assembly GCF_001640805.2 of Lates calcarifer. Classification (NCBI taxonomy): domain Eukaryota; kingdom Metazoa; phylum Chordata; class Actinopteri; family Centropomidae; genus Lates; species Lates calcarifer. The sequence continues at coordinate 18,454,073 of NC_066845.1, forward strand.
GAAATCTCCTAACCCAGAGGACTTGCCCTGTGAGCTGGTGGCTGGAGAGAGCTGCATTCATGAAGAACTGCTGGGTCTAAAATTCAGAATATCCCCTCATTCCTTCTTCCAGGTAAGAAAGAGGCTTTCCATCAGCACACAATGTTTTTTTTTCAGCAAATCCATGCTTTTGTGTTTATTCTTGGAGTGGTGTATTTTATTTTATAACTCACTAACAAATGATGGTTCCAGCTGTGGTTTATATTTTTGTGCCAGAGCTCTAAAGCCTTCATACACAAAATGTGCTGGTGTTAAGTGTGTCTGTGTTACCTGGCAGGTGAATACAGGAGCTGCAGAGGTGCTGTACTCTGCTGTGGGCGAATGGGCCCAGCTGGATCAGGACAGCACAGTATTGGATGTGTGCTGTGGGACAGGAACCATTGGCATCTCTCTGGCTAAGGTAATGTTTGATGTTTGTATCAGTCATATATTGTGATAACCAAAGCAGACTGGCAGGTATGCAGCCCATTCTGTCTTTATTTAGACAGTACTCACCAGACACAGTTAAGTGTTGTGTTTGAGTTATGATTACATACCAGTGTACACATAACAAGGCTCTGCAAGTTCTGACAAACTTTGTGACTAGTACATACATTATACACATCCTTCCTGCTGCATTAATTGATTCTTTTGAGCTATTTGGAGGAGAAGAACTCCACAGCATGTTGGCACACACACACAACCCTGACATATTATAACCCTATGAATTTGTTATGGCTAACCTATTAGCAAACAGGGAAAATATGCTTGTTGTTGATAACCATTTGAAAGATGAATGACCTTTTAATGTTGTATTTGTATGGACTTTCTGACTTTTGTCTCCAGAGGGTAAAGAAAGTGATTGGGATCGAGCTGTGTCAGGAAGCAGTGGAGGATGCCAAAGTTAATGCAAAGCTCAATGGTAGGACACTAGATAACATCACGCAGTCTGAAATGAAAATTCTCTGATGTTGGAATAGTGACAGGATTGAAAGAACCAGGAGATTAAATTTTGTATTGTAATTCTTTCCCAAAAGGAGAAGCATTGAGAATGTACAAAGAGCATAAAATCCATTATAATGGTACTCACCAAGATGGCATTGGTGTTTAGATGTTTAACTGTTATAAAGAATGCCATCTCACCTAAATAGTATTCAACATTAGGATAAAAATGGCACTTTTACAGAAAATGTTAATAGAAGTTGGTTTTGGTATATGGGCAACATGTTGCTCTGGTTTCACAAATGAACCTTTAAACCAACTGAATCATCTTATTCAGTTTATTCCTTGTGCAGACTGATGAACTCAGTTTTTGCTTTGTGTTTTAAGGTCTAAGTAATGTTGAGTTTCACTGTGGAAAAGCTGAGGATGTGTTCCCCAACATTCTCAGTGCTCTTGTGTCGCGCAGTGTCACAGCCATTGTGGATCCGCCGAGGGCAGGCCTACGTGAGTAAACAACTACAACTTGGGAAATTTAGCTCACTTCCAAGATGTGTCTCATATTACAACGATTTGTTTTAACTGAACACAGATTCCAAGGTGATACTTGCTATCAGGAGAGCAGAGCACCTGAAGAGGCTGGTTTATGTGGCATGCAATGCAAAGGCAGCCATGAACAACTTCATTGAGTGAGTCGTAATGTCTTTTAAATTGGCCATTTTATAGCAGTTGTTAGCTTTATACGGAGCCCCCTAAGGGACATGGGGGAATTTTTTTTGATGGGTTAAAAAAAAAAAAAAAGACGATTTTTTTGCGAGATCTTGCAATGTGTGGTTGAAGAGGACCAAGCGGTGTAGACCGGCGTTGTTTAGTTGCGTCAGACCACCGTTTGTGGTTCACGTTCATAAATAGAGAGTCGTGGAGGACGATTTGGAGTGTTTCCTGCATTTGAGAGAGGTCCCAAATGAGGACATTATGCAGATGAAGAGAGACAAGGTGGGCATAAAATTCATTCAATAACTGTCTCTCACTAATATCGAACCCGTGTCTACTGCCAAGCACTGTTTTAATATCTTTGTATTTTAGGCCCAGGTAAAAATAAAACTCAATAAACTTCTCCCACTCCATTGTTGTGTCTGTTTTGTTTCCATTCTGAGCATGGATGACCTGGAAGAACATTGCTCTTAATATATGTCTTTTTTTTTTTTTTTTTTTACCCATCAATTTTTTTTCCCCCATGTCCCTTAGGGGGCTTCATTGCTTTACCATAGTGATGTGAGTACAAGAAAACAAGAGTCAAGGCAAATAGTTCTGCTCTCATGGCAGCTGTCATTTAGAAAGACCAGTTCTATAAAATGATTAAATCTTTATGTTGGAATTTTCTCTCAGTCTGTGCAGAGCGCCATCCAACAGAGTTCACGGAGCCCCGTTCCGTCCAGTGCGAGCCATGGCCGTGGATCTTTTCCCTCAGACCATGCACGTTGAGATGCTTCTCCTGCTGGAGAGAGTGGACTACAACTCCCAGCAGCAGCAGCAGGCCAGCAGCAATCAGGAAGAGACAGGTTCTCAGCCTTAGAAATGGACCCTCTACAGTTTGATAGGTAGCATGGGCTTTTCCACACTAGCAACGTACACACACAAGTATTCCAAGGAACCTTGGCAAGATTTTCATCATCTGCAAGGTCTTACACACTGAGACGGTCAGTTCATCCAAACAGCCTAATATTAATAAACTCTTAGTGTTACTATAGTATGTTTTGGACTGTATTTGCATAACTGAGCTTTACGGACTGTACCTTTGCCTGCTGCCTTTTAGAGCATTTTTGTTGGATATGTCTTAAGACCATAAAGCTACCTAGATTTAAATGGAGGTTTTTGTTTCAAACTCTGATGCTTTGTTCAACTATTACTACTACTTTTTCATCGTTCAGTGGCTGAATAAAACAAATCCCCTATAGTCATTAGTCAAGACATTTTATTTTGCATAACAAATATCACTGAAGTCATGGAGCTCAGGTTGCAATACATACTTCATTTTCTAGGCAACATCTCAAACAATTCATTGGTACAACTCAACAGCAACACATAAAAGCAGTTATTTTTTCGGTCTTCTCACTGACACACACTTGGCAAGACAACACACGCACAGAGGGGAAAGCACATTCTTAATGCAATCTACAATATCACAACAGCCTTGTGTTTAAACTGTGATGTGTCCTTGTATATTTAGTAGAAAAAGCAAACCAAATACTCGACAGAATGCACAGCAGTTTCTATTTTGTTCCAGCAAAGTAGCATGTCTATGTATTTTCCTGTGTTATAGATGTTCCTACTGTACAGTTTGCAACATTAAGTATTCTATAAAATGCATAAGACTGTTATGTAAGCTTTGGTATACACAGTTTCATCAGCTTGTGTTGGACTCAATGACTTGATCGCATTTTGTTCATGTCAGTGTGCCAACTAAATTTTGCAAGGCTGCCTTTTGAAAGATGTATTCTACTTGTGGCCAGAAAGAATGATCGACTGTCACGATGATGGCAAACGTACACAAACAAAATACACAATCCATTAAGATGAGCCTTAAAAATCTGCACGCTGTAGGCATTCTTTCCTAAAATTTGTTTTATAGGCTGTCGTCTTTAAAAATACTAATTGGCTAAACAATAAATGCTTTATCAAATAAAGGGGGCTTGGTCTTTCCACCTCTGGTTGAGGGCGTTTTAGGTCCAATGTACTGTATATAATCTGAGCCCTTCCTGAAATGGATCAACTAAGGCAACATGTAGCCAACAGGATTTTTTTTTTTCCAAGGGCACCAAAAATGAAAAGCAACTGAAATGTACAAAGTGGTTAGTTGGTGTGCCTGGCATTAGTACTTAAAGAAAAAGCTAGCTGAGGATTAAGCATCAATGAAATGATCTTTACCTTTGCCATTACAGTACTCTGTGGCCCTGTACTTGGGTTCACTACAGTGTTGGCATGGGGACCAGGACGTTTGTTGTATTGCCAAAGCATAAGGAAAAAAAAGGCAACAGCTCCCTCCAAATATAAGAAGTCACCCCCAAATTTCCCAAAAGCAGTTATTTCTGTGCCGACAGCATGATCAGTCAACAAAAATATCTGACAGGACACAAGTGCATGACAATAGTTCTGAATAGTGATCACTTCACAACGCATGTTTTTATCGTGCAAACCAAGACAACAAGTGTCCATTCTGAGGATAAACAAAACGGCATATTTTGTATTTCACCCAAAATATCCATTAACACCGACTATTAAAATACCCTATAAACAAGTTACTTTGTTTCCCAATTGAATGAATGGTATAAATACACAAGTATTAGTAGTCCCTTTCAAATACTTGAAGCACAAACAAAACTAATAAGTGCTGGTACTATTTAGATTGCGACTGTTAAAACGACACTTCAAAACAAAACCAACAAAGTAGTGGTTTTTGCAGTCAAAGAAGCATGCATTTTATTTTGATGTGGTTCATATGTTGTCAAGTCATGTTAACTTCTCTGCACCCTGGGTGATTTTTTTTCTAGTGCCATAGTGAGGGTGCATCTAGAGAGGTAGACGATATTTGCTCTACGGTCTGTTAGTGCATTTAATCCTACCCTTACATCTACCGCCTGATCCGATAAAACGTTGAATGAAGGAAGCGAGCAGTTCTACCGGCCTGGTCAATGTGTTAGCTATATTGCCATTAGATCTCAGTGATGCATAATTAAGTGATGGATGGTGGTGTGTGATGAGTCTGACAGTGACTGGGTTTCAGTGCCGTGGTTAATCAGTGATTCCGAGACTCAAACGTCGACAGTGCAGAGAGGTTCGCTCCCTGGCTGCGCAGACTCCATTATAGTCATCTTGGGTTTCTTCCTTGTTTCCTCCTGAAAGACAATAAAATAACCATAACATGAGGAGTGGGCTTAGAGAGAAAGCTCAGCTATTCTAAAATATACAAATCCTGGCAGTGGCAATATAATTTTGTCAAGCAGGGACTGACAGCTACACTAGTCAAGATTTTTATAACAATGCAACATTCTTTAAGCCCCAAGCATCAAGTGTAACTGGAACAGAGAGAATCCCACTCCCACTAATTGAGACCCTGCAGATTTACTCTTTGCCGAGATGAAGTTTTGTGCTTCATCTGGATTAAAGCTACCACCTCGTCTTTCCTTCAATGAGCTCTCTGGTGGCAAATTTCCAATATATGCAAAGTAAACCCTTCAGGTTCTTGGCAGGGAAAGAAAGGATGAACACGTCAAAAACAAACATTCCTCAACTTGATATGAGAGGTCCAACATTCACAAAAACAAATGGATAAATGTTTCACACTTATTACAATTATAATACATTAAAAAAAAATCTGTCTTCTTGCACTTGACAAAACAAAGAACTCTGCTTACCCTCTGTGTTGCCAGTTTCCTCATTTCTTCTTGCAATTTGTTCAAGATATGAAGGTTTGGCTTGTTCTTTTTGGCATACTGCTGGAGCTCAATCACACTTTTGTCAGAGCTCTCCTGCAAAAGATCAGTATTCACATTTCAATGGCTGTTCTCAGATGTGACAGACAGTAGTGTTAACAAGACATTGTGTAAGCAACGAGCCAATTAACTTTTAACTAAAATGCCAATACATCTTCTGACAAAGTGGTTGTCAAAGATGATTCTTACCTTCTTGACCATCTTATTGCTCTCTCTGCCGTACATGCGCAGCAGTGAGCCCCAGTTCTTCACATGGGGATGAAGCATCTGCAAGATCTTCTGAGATGCTAGTTGTTTGCCAACCCTCTTGTTCTTGCCTGTTGGAAAAGACAGTAAATATATGAAACCTGTCGTATGTTAGACTTCAAAAGACTAGTTAGCACCACAAGGTGAAAATAAGGTGATTAAAATAAATGGGAAAAATGAGCATCATAATGATTTGCGGCTTCTTGCATGTACTTTACCTGAATGAACTTACTTGTATCACAAAATAAATGTCAAAACTGATTTAAAAGAGGTGGAATCAATACCACTATATTCTGAACAGTTTCCAATGCTCCTCAAGCACATTAGACTATCTGATCACATATTTGATATCACATCAAAATCCTCTGTGATGTGGCAGGTTTTAGTTTTTAGTGTTGAACCCACAAACAAAGAAAACACTGATCTGTTGAGCTACACACACTGACTGGTTCAGTCTCACCATGTGATTAGAGGAGGATCAGGGTGTACTTACACCAGCCGCGCACAGTATGTTTCCCACATGTCATCACATATTCACTCTTCTGGTTTTTCCCTGGGATCACCTCAAATTTAATGCTGGTGTCTCCCATTCCGTGGTTTCTGCAGGAAAGACAGTAAATGTTAAATAAATATCCACAACCTGTTTTTAGCAGCAGTGAAAGAACAGCTCATCCAAGTAGCAACTGTGAAATTGTAGATGCTTAAGCAATGGTACTTATTCAGGTTATTTTAGTTTGTATGTTTTATGCTACTCTGCCATACAGATGGAGACAATGATATATGATTAACACTACTAATATGAATAGATCACAGATATAAGCTTTAAAAAAAATTACACAATCAAAAATACTCATTAACATTTACTTTCTTGGTGGAATTATTTATTAGCCCTTACCTTTTAAGGCACTCATGAAGAATCTGATATGGCGAAAGTAGTCCTGCTTTGTTGGTCAGCTCATACACCCTCGAGTCTTCTATACTGATATGATTAAAATACTGTGGGACAGAAGACACTCACTATTACTATTGCTGTGTTATCTCGAATTTGAAAAATTCAAACTTTCAAACTTTCAGGGAAAACACACTATTTTTGGCAGTGCTTGTTGTGTTACCTGCTTGGAGCGCTTTATCTACTTTAGCTTTATCTATTCAGTTTCACTGAAGATGATTCCTGGTAAGAACATAAGTCAAAAACAGCAAAAAAGAAGTACCTCCAGTTCATCGCCCTCGACAGGCTTCTCCTCCGAGGTCTGCTTCACAAAGTCAGGGATGAGGATTTCCAGTGTGGCTCGAGCTGCAGTTTACATCAGATTACCAGTGAGGGCAGTACTAGTGATGCATTAAAACATGCAAACTTACCAGTGCAAATATCTACTGTATATAGTCAGAATATACATTGGGAGGCGCCACAAAGACAGGAAAACTATTATACAATCACACATTTGACACAGATCACATTGCTTAGTACTGTAAATAAAAAATTACCAGCTTTATTCTTGGCAAGTTTTTTACTGCTTGCGGTTCCTGTGCCATAAGTTACTCCATCTATAATGACTGATGCTCCAAAGGGTTCACTTGGGTTCTCTGTGAGGCACACAAAATCAGTTTCATTTCATATGAATATCTTGAAAAGCTTAATAAGAAACTTGTGACTTTAATTTATAAGAGATAACAGCAATACATTTGCCTATTATAGAAGGGGTAATGTAAATGTGCACTGGGGTTGTAAATGACAACAGAATGAACAGAGCAGATTTACAAATAACATTTACCAGAGACACTATACTAATGAGAACTTACCACATTCAAAAAAGTTGTAAACAGGTCGAACCTTTAGGACACGTTGCATATATTCATGCAGGATGCAAACTTCAGACTTTCCGTTGGGATTGATGACAAATTCTGTTGCAGAAAATAAATAGAAAATTTTAACATCAACAAAGAATACACCTAAAGGACATCTTTACTAATTATAAAATAAATATGTCATACTCACATAATAGAAATAACACATATTGACTCTTAAAATTTTATTTTGATTTCCACTCTTTTTGCAAAAAGAGATAAAGCTGACAGTAAGTTCCTTTAACTTTAATTGGCTTAAAAGGATTAAATATTATTATGACCATGTTCATCAGAAAATATTCTGTGTTTTAACAGCTTTTTAGTTTAACCATGGAGTTCTATTGCACCGAGTCATTAGCTATATCTATACAGGACAGACAGACCATATCCATTCCATTATGGTGTCACTGGTTACCGGTTATAACAAAAACTGTGTGAAATCATATCAAATCATATATAGTCTATATTACTTTTACCTTTCTTAGTAGGTGCATCCTGGACTGACAGTGTGATGAGTTTCTGGTTGGCAGGCAGGATAGGTCTCTCTGACTCTGCCTGCTTCCTCTTCATGTCTCTGTTGAACTGCCTTCGCTCAGCCCAGGTACGAAACTTCTTTACAGTAACTTGTTCAAAGTCAAAGCATTTTTCCAGGTACAGGCGAAACTCTTCAAGTTCTGGGAGGAGGTTTTAGAGAGTTAGATCATGTAATAGCCAACAGCTTGATAAGGACCTCTTACATTAGCAAAGATATAATGATCTTTCAAGTCTATCACTGCCAATATACCATGGAAAGCCCTTACCTATTGACTCGTCCTTGCACACCTCCACCTTAGCCTTGACTTGTCCTAAGGCTCCTTGGGCAGTGTCACAAGGCTGGGACTCTTTACCCTGCAGGTTGTTGTCAGTGGTACCCTCTCCATCTGGGCCACCATAAGTCAGACTAGAGGGAAGGATGCCATCATTCTCCTCAACTTTAGTATCTGACTTGCCTGCTCTCTCTTCACCATTTGCCTCCTCTCTGGGCTTGGCTTGCGACTCCTCTGCATTAGCTGTCACCTCCCCGTTCAGCTCCTTTTCCTCCTGTTCCTTCATTTTCTTGTAATGTAGGCAAGGGATGCTGCTGGTGGGAGGATCATGTTTCTGTATCAAAAAAATAAAGAAAAGTTGTAACAAGATGTGTTAACAGTAATGTCAGCTCAACGGCATGGAGGACTTTATCCTGACTTTTGAGAATTAAGCTGCAGTACCTCAGTGATTAAAAAAAAGGCTGATTATTCCAAGTTGCTGTTTTCTAAGAGGGGTAGACCATTTAAAGTGGTAGAATTTTCTGCTATGTGATTTATGTCAACCTGTTTCCCAGAAGCCCTTTGCCAACATTGGAAGTGCTGCCTGTTCAAACCCCTTTGAATCAAATTTTTCACCTGACTGGAGGCACACTCACCCAATGTAATGCCACAGTAACTTTAACAAGAATAAACTAAAACTTAATACTATTTATCACCACTTAAGGGTGTTATTTTGTAATGAAGCAGATGAGGACCTGCCACCAAAAGTCTAGACTCCAGTCTATATTTGTCAACACAGAATAACACCACAAAGCCCATTATGTCAACAGCTAGAAACTACTGTAGCCCATCTAAACCAGTTAAACTTGCAGCTGGAACAAAATATATAAGTAGATTCTGTTTGAACAGCTGACATAAATGGGCATCCAACTAATATGATCAAAACCCCTGCACTGTTCACATCAATGTTTTAACTTATTTAAACATGAAACTTGTGTTGCATCTTACCCTAATACTGCCTGTCCCAAGGAAGTAGGGTCTGGACCAGGTGACCACTCTGGTTTCTCTATGCAGGTAGACTGGAATGCCTGAGTTATGGAATGTCATGATCCATCCATCAGGTAGAGGCTCAGTGGGTGGACGCCCCCGACCTGGCATGTGGAGAAACACAAATATGACTGCACGCACTCATTACAACACTAACTTAATAAGTGATGCACATAATTATACAACAAGCAGTCAAGACACTTATGTATGGGGTGTAGGGTTAGCTACAATTAATTTCAGGCTTAGAATAACTTAAAAAGTTGTGTTTATATTTGAAAATCAGATGAGGAAAAGTCAAACCACAAAAAAATGCAAGTAAAATGTTGCTGAACATCAACTTTTGGCACCTAACAGGTAAGAGTTTTCTCAGACTTTATATCACTCATACTGACTGACCATACTTTTCAGCCCATCAGCATATTTGTTTTTCAAATGTGAGACTATTTCAGAGCACTTCAACACAGAATAGAGGGCTACTTGGTTAACCACTTTGGTTTTGCAGACCTTACCACCCTTGCTAACCAATTGTCGTTGGAAAACCGCATGTTGTAATCTATACTGACAACATACACAATTGTGTAACACAATACTAAAAACACTATACTGTCCTACTGTCATATCAATTCACTTCAAAAATACACAACACACGTAATACATATGAAGCAGAAGCTGTCTGGAATATGTCGTATTGTGCCCCATAGTACTGAAACCACTGAAATCTCATTTAGTGATATAATATACAATTGCTAGTTCCTCAATAACACCCGAACAAATAATGCCTAAAACAGACGGATCAACCACTCACTCTTCAGGACAGTCTTAATTTTGGTCATCATAGGCTGAACACCTCCTTCTCCATCTGACTGATGATCACTGTCCCCGCCATATTTGTCCTCTGCTGGGCGCATCTTTTTAGGGACTGGCATGCCCTCCTCCAGCAGAGCGTCAACATCATTGTCAAACTCCTCCTGGAAGAGTCAATGGTTAAGGCCGGGAGAGAAGGATGGGTCACCAGTTTAAGGGATTTTTGAAAGCTTCACCTGAGAAGAAACTGCTGTTATAAATAGACTGAGCAGTTGGTAGAATAATAACCAAAACCACAGCTTAACTACTGCAAAAATGATCTGTTTCACTTTGCATAAAAGTGAAATATTTCAGAAACAGATGATATTGAACCTATATAAACACCTACTACAAATAGAATAGATTTAGCAGTTTCAATTAAAAAAATCATAAAAATGTCACTAACCTCTTCCAGCATCTCACTTTTCATTTTCAGTAACAAAAAACAAAGAAATACAACAATAAAACAAGCAAAAATATTTATTTATATTTATACTGCCTTATGGGACATTTCATCCTGGCTTAATCAGTCATGCCTATTGATGCAGGAAAAGTCTCAAGTGATGCAATGTAAAGAAATCATTGCAACATTCATTTTTCTGGCTTTTTCATTTTCTCTTTTAGAAACTCTTTGATTCAGCCCTAGCTACACTTAATCTGTAACACAGGTTCCCACATTTTTCCTCCAATTCATAGTTATCCTGTTTCTGCTATTTTCCCCTGTAACCAATAGCATAACTGTAAATATACCACCCAGCCACTATTTGCTTTGATGCTGCAACTGTGAAGTAAAAACCTGTCATGCTACTACCATCAAATCCATCATCAAATTTTTGTTCTGTACTAAACATCTGAAACGATTGTGTACTTTGGTGGAAAATGTGAGGTGGATCCCAATTTGAATACTATACTTTTTAGACACGAGTCAGTATGAGAAAGCTACTATGAGAAGGTTATCACAGGAGTAATCACTTTCTTCATGTAGCAAAACATTATGAAGTAAACAGCTTAAATCACAGCAAGTTACATGAAATTCTACAGAGGATTAACACTTGCATATAACTGGTTGGCCCATTGGTGAGTTGCTAGATGATGTGATGAAGTTTTGTTTGTTTTTTGCTGTGTCTGCACCCCTCTGTGCCAGCGCAGTGGTCTCGTTGAAGTGACGGGTTGGCTGTGTTTAATAATGCAATTCTGATAATGCCCTCTTATAAAAAGGACTGTATGTGTCATTAACAGTTTAACAGTGAAGGACAAATTGGTCGTGTAGCTGATACAGCTGAACAGACATACCTCATAGGAATACGCCCCGGCCTCGTCATCTGCTTGCTCCTGCTGAACTATGACCTCAGACTTAAAGTCGCCATGCTCCCCATCGTCATGATCCAGGAAGTTTTCGTAGAAGTCATCCAACTCATCCAGGACAGCGAACTCTACCTTGTTTTCCAGGTCTACCTCAGCCTCCTCTGATCTTCTGCTTATGTTTCCTGCTCCAGAGCTACCCTCAGCTGCCTCCTGCTCACTAGTGGAGTCATGCAACTCACCATTCAGGCCGTCTAAGCCATCATCACTCCCTCCCTCCTGCCCTTCACCTGTGTATAGAACCTTCCTGTCTTTACTACTGCTGCTTTCAGTGAAGCTTACACTGATCTTTACATCTCTGAGCAGCTTGAGGTCAGGTAGAAACTTGGTGACTGGGGGAGCGTGGCGGGCTGTTCTGGGGCACGGAGGGTTGGGATTGGCCTCATCTGAGAGGTGGCTACAGAAAGTGACTGAGCCCTTGCTGAGGGGCTGCTGTGGCTTGGCTTCCCCGTCCCCTGGGGTGTATGTGTATCCATCACCACCAGAGCTAACGTCCATTACCTCTGCGTCACTGGACGTTTGCAGGGGAGGTGGTGGAGGTGCTCTGCCCTCATTTCGGCCAAAATCATCAGGTGGCTCCAAGGGGAGAGGGGGTAGAACATCATCTATCTCCATTTCCTCTGTATTAACAACTACAAATCACACAAACTTAAGGTTTATTTTAAAATCTGACCTGTTGAGAAACTTCCTTCTTATCTAAACCCAAAATGCATGCAGAAGCACATCCCTGTATAGACCACGTACCAGAGGTGAAAATGCTAAGCTGACTACATTGTTCTTTTCATTAATGTAGACAGCTTTCAGAATCACTGTCTCAATTATTGGAAATCACAATGCATTCAGCTTATTATGGGATCTAGGCACTGATCATCCTCCACTGGGATCTTCTGGGAGCTAGAGAGAAGGACCAATGAGAGTAAATGTTAGTACAACTTTATGACGATCGGCGTAACATGGTAGGACGTTCAACGCATTACTATTACAAACGTTATCATATAGCTGCGAGCATTTGTGTGACATTAATAGATGTGGGTCCTTTGGCTTGGGAATACAATTATCGTTTAACCCTAAACCTAAATTTAAATGATAAGCAAATTAATCGTTTTAGCCCATCGGTTCAATCTGCAGCTGCACAGCGGGCCCCTTGTAACGTGAACATCCATGCTAATTATGCTAGCAAGCAAGCACTGGGCAGTGCAGATGTCTACGTCTGCAGAAATAGTCAACTAGGCCAAAAACCATAGGGCAAGGGATTAAATAAATACTCACCGATAAATATGACGCGATTGTCCCCTACTGGCACCTAACTACCTCCCTAAATTATTTTATTCTCGACGAGCCGCCATAAGGACTCAGTGGTAGCCCCGCCATCTTGAAGAAAACCACAGCGGAAAATGAACTCAGACCCCGCCTCCCAGTACCGGCATTTTAATGAGTGATTGCTCAGTGGGCCAATCACAACGTCCCTCAGCGGCATCTACTAGTGTGATCCAGCCAATCAAGCATTTGACATTTTGGTAGATCAACACATGAGATTATTCACGAAATTAAGAAAAAAATCGATCAATATATGTTGTGACTTTTCTGTCGACTTCATTTTGAATCGTCCTTTAAAACGAAAACGAAAGAAAAGGTATCTAAAAACTTCGTTTACTGTTTGCTTTTATACAAAAGTCTATCACACGCATAAACTAAATTTCTTTATCAGCCAGGTCTGTATGCTGCATTGATAAAAATCTTCACAGAGAAATAAGAATGCTGGTTAGTCTGTGCTGTATTTGAAAACTGTTATGAAGGTTGTGACATCCAAGGTGCTTTTAGGTGATAGTGGTAAGTGTAAGAGAACAACGCCAGTGAGAGCATGTTTGTGAACAGAACCTGTTTCATGGTTCCCTTTTGTTCCGTTACCATCAGTGTCCAAATTGTCTGGCTACCTACTAGTGTCACATAAATATACCAACTACAAGGTATATCCTACTGCATGAGCATCACCTGAATCACAATAGCTCAACTTGCCAGTTGGGGTCACTATTTACTAACAGTAGTAGGTCTGGAGTGCTCCACAGCAGCTTCACTTCAGTTCTTTCCACTGGAAGAACAAATAAGGTGAAGATGGTTTCTTCTTTCTTTCACTTCTTTTTAAAAAATACATAGAGTTAGGATAACATGGTTAAAATACAGACACATGCGTCATTAACATAGAATATAGTCCAAATTCAGTGCAAGAGCTGCAATTTGAGTACATAGCACTTAAAAAGCTTCTAAAAGTGACAGTTCATCAAAGTACACATTAAAATATTTATTCACAAGTAATATCAACTGTGGGTTCTTTTGCTTTTAGAGGTACCTGAAGAGCATCCTTAACCCAGGGGACCACTGGATTAGTGTATCCTCACTGAAAACTCCTCTACGTGCAAGATGGTAAAAATAAATGCCTCTTCAAAACTTGTTTAGTCCAGTATATAGAGGACTGCACAAAGCCTTTTCTTATTTGAGTTTATAAACCACTTAATAGCTTTCTTCAAGTAAGTAAGTGTGACCATTATTCCTGATGGATTAACATTTGTACAGCAGTATGAGTAATGTGTGTGGGTAATACATCTGGTAAAAAGATTTTACTTTTAAAAAATAAAATGCAAAAATCACCTGACAGGTGGATGAACCTGAAAATTGGGTTCCTCACAGTTTGTCTGTGTATTGTCAATAATCATTATATGGTGAGCCAAATGTGAGTGTTTGGATAAACTGTTTTTATTATCAAGCAGCTGTAAAAGGTATTATTCTACCATGGAAGCAGTCAGAGATCCAGTGCCTGAAACAATTTTTCATTCAATACTGAAACCAACACTGAGACTATTGTTGTGCAGGGCTAGAGCATAAGAAACTACCAGTGACTCTAATTTATGACAGTTAATGAGAGTGTAAATCACTTAAAACATTCTCCAGAAATACTGGCGACTCGATGAATTCTCAGTGTGTAAAATGGAAAATAACATGCAACTTTTTTTTACCTTAAAATATGTTGTTTTTTTATTGTTGTAGCTTTAGGATGATATTTCAAACTGCAGTCAGGAAATTGTGCATAATGTGTATATTCACTCTGTATCATGGCTTTAAGGTAAAAATCTGACGCCAAGAAGAATAAATAATCTTGTGAACACCAGTACTGATTGCAATTCAAAGCAGGTTACCTGTAATCTGTAATGGATTTGACTCTTTCAAGCAACCCAACCCTGCTGTTTTGTGACATATCTTCCTCTACAAAAATTGTACATGTTCTTTGGCAATCTTTTAAATTAGTACATGTTTTTTCAAAAGATGCACTTTAACTTAAATCAAGAATAAGAAATACATATCACTGATGTTAATGAGGCAGCCAGTGCAAACTAGCTCAAGAGAAAGTGCAGTGAGTCTTCATGTTCACATAGCTGCTACAGTGAAATGCAGCTGGAGGCCGGGAAGCTGGGGGCGATGGAAAGAAAGGTGATGCAGAAAGGCACAGAGTGGGTTTCCTCCATCATGTCTTCACCCCTGCAGTTTGAACTCAAAAGAACTGGTGCTCCATTTGCTTGTGTCACAGTCGAGCATGGTGCGCTCTGTGAAGGTCACGTTCCCTTCTGCGTCTATCAGAATTATTGTATTGGTCCTGAGTGGGCAGGGGCACAGGGGACACACGCAAACGAACACAAAACAATATAAATTTAGTGACTGAAAATGCTTGTAAAATAAATCAAAATGAAGGCAGGTGACAGGAGTAACTTTGATAATTTAACGGTCAAATTTCCACATTTGAGGTATTTAGCCAAACACCCTTATCAAGAATGAGCAGGCAGTAGCAGACAGTGCCTTGTGAAATGACACTTTGATGGCTCTGACAAAGACTGACCCTTTGACCTTTTGGCTACAGGACAGTCTCTGTATCCACTAATCCACCGTGGCATCACAGTGAAGATGATCCCCTTTCAATTCCTCGCTGTGGAGGATTGATTACACTGGGGATTTTTATGTACCAACACTTCTCTGCTGTCTATGATCCTGTCAGTCTTGTCAGTTCCCTCAGGTAGAAACAAACAGGGGGAGATGGGGGATAAAAAAATTTTTGCGTGGGTGGAAGACACTGACCTTGTGCCATAATGAGGTGAGCGAACACACACCGCTGACAGAGCCTGGATCATGGGCTTACTGTAACCATCACCCTGGTTCTCCTGAGCTGGATCAGGTGTGTTCCTGTTAAACAAACACACAATACACCTCTTTAGGAAGCTTTAGAGTCATGTCATTTTCAGCGCATTTTTCTCTACCATACTGTCCATGTAGCATATTTAAGTCAGCTATCACTTCACAACACATTCCTGTCTTCAACAATCCATTGATAAGAGATATAATGCAGATTTATTTCTCCTGTGTCTCAAACTTAAAAGAACAGGGTTGTTTGGAAACTTTCTCTTCACTCACATCTCACTGAAAATATTTCCTGCCAAAAATAGGCAATAGTTCAGCCTTGATTTATTCAAAATATAAATACACAACAGCTAGTTCACAAGCACACCTAAGGAGGCTGGGATGCAACGCATGTTGCTTGCTCTTCCACTTGCAGAAAATGCTTCAGAAAATACTAGTTCATTTTTTTAAGCTGGTCCACAGTTCCGTTTTTTGGTATGTGACAAGCCTCTTTTTTCATATTTAATTCTTCTCCACTGTCTGTGCTCGATCAGCTCCCAGTAGCATTATACTGCTGTACAGAGGATTTCAGATATAGTTAGTTCACGGTCTTCATCTTGAGGTTTGAAAGTTTCACAGGGTAGCGAGACATTCTGAATTCAACTGATTAATTTCAAGGTCAAGTCCACCGTTTGTTTGATATTTGATATTTCAAATTCAGTGTGTTCAGCTGCCCAAGAGGGAATGTCTTTCTGCTACCTGGTTTGCAATTCTGGCCATCATTCCTATCATTTATGAAAACCATGTTACTCAGTTGAGATATGTGGCTGTCAGGGCTAAACACAGCTTTGCAATGGAGTGCAAGAAGAAAACATAATGCCACAAAAATAAAATATCAGGGGGATTTACACAAATCCCAAGTTTAACCTGGCCAAAAATATAGTCTTGCATGTACCAATCCATCAAACCACAACTTGTTTTATGTAGATTGAAAGAACAAGAAACAACATGAGCTTTACAGGTGCTGGTAGGTGGACTTTTTTTTCAGACAGGCTAACTGTTTCCCCGTTTCCAGTTTTTGTGTTAAGTTATGCTAATTAAGCAGGTGATAACTCCACCAGTGGTATCAATATTCTCCTCTAGCTCTCACCAAGAAAGCTGATAATTGTTTTGTATAACTGTCAAAGTATTCATTTAAAATTGTTTGTCACATATTCACAATCAACAAATGACAGTACATGTAACTAATGAACGGAGATATACGTGAATACCCTGAACATGTCATTGAACATTAGGTCCCTAAATCAAACAAAAGACAAATTCTAAATGATAATTATTCATTTGTAAATACAAATTAAAATGACATGTTTTATTTTTGTGAAAATCTATTGCAAGGGAATGGGTAAATGGGTGATCATCACTCACAGTTCCTCATTATTGAGGACATTGAGCAGCTCTTGCACCAGTCCATCGCAGGACAGGGACTGGTCGTTGATGACGCTGGTAAAATGGCGCTTGCCTTGCAGCAGTTTCTTCCATGGAGTGTCCAGCAGTGAATTACTCAAACCATAGATTCCTGCTGAGGAGGACATGAAACATACAGACAAATACAAACACTAGTAAGCTATGTTAGTGACCATGCACATCAGTCAACAGATAGGCAATCTAAGAGTAATATCAACATGGAAATATCAGGCTAACTAGAGGAGAGGTAAATGTGAAATGAACAGTTTCTACAGCAACCATATTAAAAACACAGACCTGGTTTTAGATGGATAGGTTCAGGGCTGCCTCTGTTTCCATAGTAACACACAATGTCTTGTTTGGCTCTACATGGGACACAGTAAAATAGAAAATAAGAGATTGCATTTAGTGATGATTGAACTTGTTTATGTCCAATTATGAAGGCAGAGGCAAGAGTCATAATGTGTCCATGCTCTGAAATAAACGCAAATACAGCAAAGATGAGGTTCAGAGGAGCACTTCTGGGGGAGTAATGTAAAATGTATGCTCAGGGGGTGACAGGGCTGATTTTCTTTGCAGTCCTGGAAAATAGAAATTAAGAAAGTTTCATTTGTAGACGCAATACAAGTGGGAAAATACCACACACCATAGTTAATTGCAGCAATTAAATCTTATCCTAAAGGAACAACTGGGTAACATTAAGGCTTCAAAATACAAATTAGCGCTGCAAACACCTTTGACTACCACAAAACCATTAGTCACAGTGTTAGATCTCTTTGCAAAGTCCTCAGTTAGAGGGAATTTGTTCAGTCTGAAAAATCAGTCTGACATCAAGGGCATCTGTGACGGCTTTGGTACAGGAGAGTGAATAATAAATTATGACCAAATCCTTTGAACCAGTGGGGGAATGAATTTTTTGATGTCAATTTTATGACAGCCATACCAGTCACATCAGTCAGTCTGAAATGTGGTGCAACACTGCTTCAACATCTAACTTGGAAAGTTTCCCAGTCAAGAGCTGGCAAGACAGGAACAAAGTGTGCTCCTGGGCCTGTTGCTCTGCAACTAAATTTATGGGATAGTTTTAAAAGCCAAAATACAAGGTGTGCCTCTGGTCTGTGGTATATATCACTACAAGCAGAAAATGTTTTCCACATAACCCATTAACAAAGATTTCATATGCGGTGTTCAGAGCTGAAACAACTGGTTGATTCATCAATTAGCAGATTATAACACTATTAACTAACCTTAAGTGCTAAAGTTAGGTTTCTTGAAGACATTTCACCTCTCATCCAAAAGGCTTCTTCAGTTCTTAAAACTGGTTGGGGAGTCTCAGGTATTTAACCTCTGGGAGGTGATTCTGAGAGTCGTCAAACCATCTTGCCATTGTGTGAGTCGTTAGGGTCACAGAAGCCCAGGTGTGACTTGTTGGTGGGTCGTTGCTCCACCCTGACATCATGTGAGTCGTTACGCTCAAGGTTGATACAACCTTGAGACATGTCCAAGGTGTGTCATGTCACATAATGTGTCATGTCAACTCTAACAACTCACATAATGACAGGGTGGTTTGACGACTCGAGAACTACCTCCCAGAGGTTAAATACCTGGGACTCCCCAACCAGTTTTCAAAAACTGAAGAAGCCTTTTGGATGAGAGGTGAAACGTCTTCAAGAAACTTAAAAGAAGTCCGGTTGTCTTCAACTTTAGTACTTAAGAGTACCATGACCTGGATAACTGAGAACCTACACAGATTTGCTGGTTTATCAGCTTTGTATCACCATAACAGAATAGAGTATCTTTGGTCAACCCAACAACATTGACAGGATGATGTAAGAGAGGGTGTGATGTGACAATAAATATGCTTACATTTATCATTTTAACATGTAGGTAGTGACTGGACTAATTAAAATCATCTGATCTCATCTGATTTGTTACATTCATAATTCACTCCATGCTTTCCCCTGGGACATTATTATTTTCTTTTTTACCTCTGCAAACTACCAAGGACTGAGGGAATAATATGATGACACAGACTGACATGAGCAGACCTCATACACTCTTTTTTTATACTCTACATATGATCAGAGATAAATATTCTTGTCTATAAACAGTTGCCCCTGTGCGGAGGTCATTCTTAACTGTTCTCCTCTGTCCTGTGTGAATTTCCTGGGGCAGAGTGATTTCTAAAGGCAGAACAATATGTGTCCAAGCAGCTGCGAGAGAATCCTCAAAGCTGTAGGTTGACATTACACTATCTATCTGACAACAACAAATCAAAGACCTTAATACTGTTGCCAGCTTGTACCCAAACCTAATTGAATGGTCTGAATAAACAACTACTTTTTCTCCGTTCCTATGGTTACTATGAACACAGCAGTGCTGACCAGTGTTGACTCGTAGTTGCTCAATAGGAACCAGATGGCACAGTAACCTGAAAGGAAAAGGAAGTATCTGTAAAGCCCTGACCTGCTGTTAGTTCTGCTGTCGTCTGAAATACTAGTTTGATATTGGTACTTTGAACTGAACGCAACCATACCTGAAAGGCCTGGTGTCTGTCTACTTATATACACTTTTCCTGCAATGTGCATCAAATTGACCATGGTGATTGTAGGTGGAGGATTTGTGAAGTGATAGCTCTATTTCTGCTTTTTGAAACTGGCTACAATATTGAAAGTCCCATCAGGTGCACTGTGGGCTGATTTGGGCTGAGATGAGGGAACAGCAGGAGGTCAAGGCCAGTGGACAGAGAGAACGAGAAGGGAATAGTTGAAAACAGGCTTTTTAAGATCACAGTCAGAGAGGTAATCAGTATGCTGGCTGGGAGATGTTCTAATGAAGAGTCCTCTATACTGAGGCTGCAGAGCAGTTTCCCCATCGCCAGCTGTGGTGTAGTTGCCTGGAGATGGTTGGATGAGCTTTCAACATTATCAGCTCAGAATGTAGATGGGTATGTTGGTGGGGGCTCCTGGGTAATGACAACATGTACTTTTGTATCCAATCACACACATCTGTGCATGTACACCCACACATTCAGACATCAAAGGCATGGAATGGTATGAAAAAGAGACTTGACATTTCAAATTACTTTTCTCCATGCTAGCAGTAAGGCTCCATGGATGGTCCATTGTCAAGTCCAGGCTGAAATATCTCAAAAACTATTGGATAGGATGGGTTACAGTTATTCACCCATAGGCAGAACTATGATAACTTTTCATATACCACCATCATGAGGTTTGTCTGCGGCTGTGCTTTATAATGAATTAATCAACAAGTAGTTCCGACCAAGCAATCTGATTGGTCAACAAGACATTTAGAACGTGCTCAAATCAGCATGACAGCACACCTTACTCATCAGTAAAAATATTACTCTGCCATATACATTTTACTTTGTTGGTAATAGGTGCATAATCGTAAGATTACACTCGAGGGTGTCGTTTAACGTCATTTGAGCAAAGCGCTTTCTCCATCAGCTGTGCCGGTGACATAGCGCTAACTTAAAATTCATGTAAAAGTTTGCAGTTGCAGAAGCTACATCTGTGTGAATAAATAAATGCAGCATTTTTGTTATAAAATGGTTGATAAAAGTAAGCATTTATTTGTGCAGTAGGCTATTGATTTAGTTCGGTAAATTCAGAGACCTCGATAAATGACGTTAAAGCACACCCTGTTGGTTAATATTGCTTAAATAAACAATTACATTCCAAACAACCTCAGTTGCACTTTGTGTTTAGTGCTAATTGGCCAATGTTAGCAGGCTAACATGCTAAACTATGATGCTGAACATGCTTAATATCAGCATGTTAGCATTGTCACTGTGAACATATGAACATTTTGCCCAAGTGCTATAAAATCAAAAAGCACTGACACAATCTATTTCAACATCAGCTACTGTGTGTGGCCTCAAGGTGACCTCTGATTTGATTAATAGAATAGAAGACCACAACTTTCTTTCATAACTTCATAATGAAATCTTATCTCACCTGACCTAGAAAAATTTGCCTTGCGAAATTAGCCTCTATGAGATCGGACAGACTTTCATAGCAGAATAAATGTAGTGGGATTCAGATCTCCTCTAATAAAAAATATTACTGCATGCTAACAACTAGAAAGCCAATATCAATATTATTTTGATTTTTGTGGCAATCTTTGGACATCTGGATTTATTCAATGAACAACGAAGGTTATATTTGAACTGTTTCCTGTGAGCATCTAGTAAAAATTCTATTTAGTATACAATTGTACTAGTAGTTTTACTCTATGGAAAGCAAATGAGTTTTCCCTATAGCTAATTTTACAAGCATATGGAAAAAACAAATACTCATAGTCATTCATTGTTTAAAATGTTGGGAGTCCCCCCCCCCCCCCCCCGATACTCTGGAATGTGCCTATCTGGTGCTGTTTTTCTTCTTCTCTTCTCTTTTCTTCTTTCTGTTTTTCTTTCAGCTCAAACAAGTTTCAGCCAAGAATTACACCACATGGTTTGAGGCCATAAGATTGAAGTTGTTTTTATAAAATGGCCACACTCTGCTTGACTCAAAGTGCATTAAGGGAGGCATTTCTTTGCAGGCAAACATCAGAGGAGATATTCATTAAAATGAATAATCTCTGGGCACTGACTTTAAAGCGAAGAGCGACATAAAGTGGGATCAAAAACCAACGCTATAGAAAAGTCAGATGAAATGTTGGTTATGGAGCCTTGAGAGCACCAAGCAGAGAATATCTGAGATGAAAATTTAAATATATATGGCATTAGGTCCACTGAGAGAAGGCTCAGTGTGGTGTTTTGGAAGTGCACGGCTGCCACTGACCAAATCACTCACATGTAGAACTCAACTCAACATGGTAATAGATTATTCATTAAGGCAATACTGGAACAAGTATCACAATTAAAGACAAGCAATACATGGCCTGACTGAAATATTATTGCTTAATTTTATTGCTTCTGGATTGACTACCAAGCATCTCAATGAGGGTGATCACACACTAAAAAACTGAGCGAAGACACAAAATGTTATAAAAATGACGTCACGCACGATCTCCACATCATGAATCACATCTCTGGTTACAAATGAATGAGAAATCCACTAATTGTAACATGGAGCTCCTTTCTATCCACCAGATGTAGTTATTGATCTGGAAAGAAACCAGACGCCTTACTTCCTCTAGCTTGCTGGGCACACTGCAGTGCAAAACAAGTAGGCTGCTAATGATGGTGTTTATTAAAAACATGTAGGCTTGCTTTCTGTGACTGTGTCATTTGCATCTGCAGTGAACGTGGCTTTCATCAGATGGATATTTGAGGGGGAAAATGTATACTGTTAACATCATCACAACATAAACACAAGGTATCTATCTCGTGAGTGTGGTGTGATGCCTTATTCTTTCATAGAGGAAAGCCACTGGGGCGGTGCAGGTGCAACTACATCTCCAGGTCCTAACAAGGACGTTTGCATGTCCTCGTGGCTTTAGCCAATCAAAAAATGACAGCTGAGCCATCTAGCTGCTGTTATGTGTTTATCCAAGTGTAAAAAGAGAAATCAAAGGGTTTTCAAGGCTGAAATAAAACTAATACTAATGGACTGAAGCTACAACTAGTTAATTTTGTACATATATTAAAAACGTAGGACATTTATTAAACTTCCCCATCAAACAGTAACTGTCCAGTCATAGCTTGGCAAGTGTAACTCAGCACAGCAGACCTGTATTGAATTCCCATTCTTGTTACCATGTCACCGTAACTACAGTATTACCATCTACAACGCTAACTTGACCTAACATCCAAGGCAAAGGGCCATTTCATATTATAGTATTTTGTGGGTTTCCAGGTTACATTATGGATGCCACTAATGCTATATCAGAGTGCGGAAAAGTCTTAATGACTCTGTCCTGCTCTTTACTGGATTTGGGGAAGTTTTCCCTACGAAAACCCCAGGCAAACTTTTTTTTATCTTAGATAGCTTCATGTTTGTGAAACACACTGGTTCGTCCTCACAGTAAAATGCTTTTCTTTAACATTTCAAATGAAAACATAATGTTTGAAAATATGCTCTGTCTTGCTTGTCAAAGTGCATAAGCCACACAGCCCAACAGGGTTACATTATCAATAAATAACTGAACATACTTATCCTATCCTTTTCATACTTGTAATACCAGGACATATTAACAATACTGTCTGAAATCAAGGACACATTGTTTCAATAAATCACACCACATCTATCATATTGGAGGTAGGCAGAAATGATTAACTGACATCATAGAAATGAAATAAGAGCCTAATAAAGAAAAAACAGTGCATCTCCATAACCTAAAAGTAAGGCTAGAAACTGTAGGAGAAGGGATGTACAAGCATAAGTAAATCCCTTTTGAGAGGAGATCTTGCTTGAGGCCATGTTAACAGGATATACAGATCATGACACCAAACTCCACTGTGGAAACCCTGATTTTTTTTTCTCCCCCAGCAGGGATAGAGTTTGGTAGGGCTGTGTGTTGGAGCTGAACTGCCAACCTCTGGCTGGCAGAAACTGAGACCTGTTTCCATGCCAATTGTCTACAGGGGTGCTCCACCATGACAGCTATCTCAGAGCACACTGATCCCACTTTGATTTTTCTCTCTTTACCGGGTCACTGAATTCAGTCAAGTCAGGCCAGTGAAGCAGATGAGTGGGGAAAAAAAGAAGAAAAAAAAAACCCTCATTATTTTTAACACTGTCTAGATTTTCTTTGTCTGAAACCCTGAAATATGAACAGATGTTCCTTTAGAATTTTAATGCTGGCTCTTTCACAGCTCAACATCTGAGATTTCTTTTTAGCTCTGCCTACTTAGCACTCCTGAGATGAAGACGCTGCCTTTGCGGTTTCATTCTGAGGTAAGAAAAGGCCAGAACTCAGAGGAACAGAGTTACAACTTACTCTCAACAAGTTTAAAAATCTTTGTGTTAAAATCCTATAGTGTGCAAGAATCTGCCACTGTCTCTGGTGTGTGGACCGCAAGAAGTCACGTCATGTCACCCACAAAGTACAATAAAAAACTTATCTTAACATCAGACAGCCTTAGGTGGCCATAATACATATTTTTCATAACTCTCTGGAGTAAATTTTGACTTGTGAAATGTGTCATGTTTGGGATATGGCTGCTTACTTCAAGTGTCTATTTTTACAACCATAACTTGCTGCAAAGATTCTCACAACGTTAACACATCTTTGACTCAGCTTTATCAGTGGATAGACCACACACTTATTTGGACTTCACCACAACTTTCACTCACTTGAACTCTGCTGTGATGAGGTTGAAGCCGTTGTACAGGTGGCCTTCTGCTGAAACCTTCTTCAGGTAGGAGTAGCTGTCCAAATCCTTGTCCACAAGGTAGTTAGACACTAGAAATCCTGCAGAACGCCAACAGTAAATAGAAGTGGTTCTTGAATTATGCACTTAATAAACCAGCCTCCTCATTGTTAATAATAAATACAAGACAGATGTATGAAACTTGCAGCACAGATATGGAGGAGACCCTTCAGAGTGTAGCTCAGAATGTGATATTGTGCTTTCAGATGTTAAGTGGTGGATACCAATTAAATATACAGCACCATCTTATTAAAGAAATCTTGTGAGTAGATTAGGAACAGTTAAATTATCTAATGAATCTGAAGTGTAAGAGACTGGGGAGACTTGAGATTTATGAGTTAACCTGAGGCATTTTAGCAGCGACTATGTTTGTGAGTATTTTGTGGCTGTCTTACCTCTTCCTTGTGCATCAGGGTTGGGGCGTCCTTCCATATAGTTGGTGATAGCAGCCAGCTTGCCCCTCTTGCTGATCCCCAGCCATGATCCTCCTTCTTTACCATACTCTAAGTCCAGGCCTGGTTAACACAAAAGTAGCAGAATGTTAATCACAATAAGTCAAATGAAAAAGACCCAAACTTCATCATGTGGGGTTAATAAATGTTTCCTCCATACTTCTGAATAATTCCCACAAAATGCATCTCCCTGTCAGTATTCATTTGGTGAAGTCATTTCCTATGTTTTTTCAGATTTTCCTCAGTGGTTTAAGAACCCTGTGTTCAACACAGATCAGCCTGTCTTTCATGATGTTTCCTGGGAAGAACTAGGTAATTTGGTACTAATTACAGGGAAATGAAGGCAGTTTGAATTGGCAGACTTCTACTTGGTTTACTATAATTAATTGCAAACATTTTTAAAACACAGCAAGTGAGCTATACATACATTTCTCAGTAAGCAAGCACACAAGTCAACATATGAAAAATAAGGTGTTCAATAATAATATCATAAATCAATAAAAATAAATAAATGAATAATTAATTATTTTTGTTTAAATTGATTTTCTTTTGAGAAAACTCCTATTTCTCCAATAATAACAAACTACATAAGGCTGTTAAAACTGACCTTAATCTCATAGGTTATCTTTTTCTCCCAAGGCTTCAGTAAGGCTAACCCTCAATGTCTAAACTTTGAAGCAAAATGTCCTTTCTCCTAATACAACAAGCAGTAAGAAAGCATACTGAACATGCACCAGCCTACATTAGGATATACCTGATGAAATACAGAGATAAACAAATGATGTAATCTTCCTCAACTGTTACTGACATTAAAAGAATATATCCTTTGATAAGGCTTTTGATTGGAGTACAATCACATAGCTTTTGCAGTAATGAAACAGAACCAGTCCATCAGTAAATCAGTTGTTTTTTTCTCCACATTCCTCTTCTTCACTTGACACAGAAAAAGCATGGCCCTGCTAGTCTAATGCACTTCCACTTTGGTGATCAATATAGACAGGTCCACTTACATTGACAGTGACCAAGAGAGCCACACGCTCTTATTCCTCTGGGGTCGGATGGAAAGCTAGCCTGATCCCACTGGGAGCTATAACTTACTTCCCTTCTCGTCATGCTATGTCTCCTTCAGGGCCTCCTGCCTCTGCCCCCTCCCCAGCTCCGCAGATAAGGCAGGGCCATTTATTCCTGTCACATCGCATAAAAGCAGCCATCAATTAAGGGCCCACTACTGGAGTCCTGACCCCTCTATTACAGAGGGGAGAGGAGACTGATGAACAACCAGGCTATCTCTGCGTTTCCTTCTTCTTCAGAAAAAAAAAAGGATGATTGATTTCCTCTGCTTGGCTATAATGTGTATTGGACATCAGTCAATTAAATATAGTTCACTGCGGGTGGAGATGTCCTGTGACGGAGTGGAGGAGTATTGGATTCTGAGGTGAAGGAGACAGATTTTTCCTTGTTTATTGAAAGGTATTTAGCCTTGAATAAAACTTTATTTGAATGCTGCTAAAAACTCACATCTGCTGCTCTTTCACATAGTTACAGAGCCAAAAGAGTCAAGTTTTAAAGTCTAACACATGTTCCAGTTGTCTACTTTTAACAGAAATTTATCTACGTCAATTAAACATGTGGTCAACTGTGTGAATTTATATTGTTTTATTTACTCTTATTTCTGTTTTGGTCAGGTCTCCCTTGCAAAAGAGCTTGCCAACCATAATGACATTTAACTGGTTACATAAAGGTTGAACAGAAACACCAGCACTTCAAAACACAACCGACAGGTCTAACTTGCTTTACATTTACTCATTATCTCCTGTTGGAGAAGACAAAGTAAGAAGTCATTCGTTCAGTGCTCTTTACTTCACTATGCATGGCGAGTGGTGAGATGTACTGACTTACCGCTGAGGATCTCACTGTTAGCCCCCCAGAAATCTGCAGCTTTGGATGGCCTGTTGTAGAACTCATCTCTGTTTGCAGCCAAAATTAGCCTGAGGAGATGGAAAGAGTGGTTAGAAAAGATGTCTTGTTATTTTTGTTCACTCTGTGAGCCCTGTTCATTTGACATGAACCAATGAGGTATTACAGAAGGCCATCAGGGGTCTGAACAGCAGATCCATCATCAGCAACTAATTCATCATCATGAACACATGATATCCCATCTCCTTTATCTTCCTTCTCAGCTGACAGTTGATCATATGTTTGTATCCTGCTGTTCTTTTATTCTAGGGTCATTAGATTTTCTCAGTTACATCTCTTGTGTCTGTGCTCTATCTGTGACTCATGCCAGCATTCAAAATGGTCAGCCATCTAAGAATATCAGCTACTGTGCTCTCTGTGGTCAGGTATGCACTTGAATGTGAGTTCTAAATGCAGCATATTCGATAATGCTTTCTAATACATTCCTCTTATCAACAGGCCTTTAGCTTGCCCTTGATTTACATTTACAAATAACTGATCGTTATAAAAAATAAGCTGGTGGACTGTTTGCCACAGTCTCCGTTTTCTGGACACCATGTTCTAAGTTTTCCAGTGTGATAAAGGCCTATGATGTGTCCAAAAGCCTTCAAAAAGATTGTTTTATTTCATAAATTGACTGAGCAGGACACAGAGAATACAAAAGGTCAAGGTGAGAAGGAGGAGGGCATCCTTTTGATGATGACCAAAGGAAAAGGGATCAAAAAGAATAAGATGGCCATAGAAGGAGCCAATATAACAGCTACAGGCAACTCATCTTAACACGGAGGAAGTAAAGTAAAAAAGAACTTGATCCAAGTTACAATGACCATGTTCCAGTGTTTATGATTAAAGAATGCCCTTCCTTCCTGTCAGACAGGCATTCATTTCAGTGCATTATAAAAACTGAACTTAGAGACAAAGTTAAGTTCATGTGTTCTGGAGCTATCATGCCGTTATATCAGTGCTGATGTTATGATGTTAACTAAAGTATTCACACTGGTAAATTCATGTTGGTCCCGCTGAAATTAAATTAAACTCATGCTATGCCAGCAAACACTGTATCAAACCCACAGTTTTTTTCAAGATACATGAGGCTGAATTCTGGGAAAAGTCTTGAATATTTCACTCAGAGTAAACATCCTCCAGCATCAGTGAAGAGTTCAAACAAGCCAATACAGAATATAAATGACAGTGAGGAAGAAGATAATTTTTCCTACCTTAAAGCTATTTATCTTAAGAAAAAAAATGATATTGGATATTAGAGGGTTGAAACAATCTAAAATGTGAATTTATGCAGAAATCTATGACAGATTTAGGCAAATCATCTAATTTACATCTCATTTTGCAAAGCTGGCTGTGCCTCTGCCTCGCATCAGTAACCTCTGCAGGTGTTTTATCCAGTTCGAAATCTGTTTTTATTGCCAAAGCAAGGCTACAACACAAACATTTACTGCTACAAATAAAGGTGAACAGCCTGAACAAGAATGTGATCTGATTTATAATAAATCGCCTTGAATGTGACTTGGCAGTCTGACACAGGCTGTCTGTCAGTTAAGCACTGCACTACACTATGACCTGCATTTTTATTCAGGGTGGTGTCGTCAGTAATTATGCCATTCCACTCATGGCCATTAACAGCTACAAACTGCATTGTGACCTGTATCTCTGTATCGCTATTACTTGCTACATGCCTTAACTAGCAGGTCACTAATGTCAGCTGTGGAGCAAGGTAACATCACTTAGTGGCTTTATATCCTCTCTCAGTATCCACTACCCACTATTCACATAGCAACACACATGCACACAAGTCTTCATCTAACTCATCTCCTATTCAGCAGTTATGAAACAGAAAAAAACAACTATTCCCTTTGCTTGGAGGAAAAGATGACCTCTCACTGTTGCACCATGTAAATTTTGTAAACATGAATTAACATTTTAGCTGAGTATTGTGGCCTTATGTACTCCATGGTGTGTAAGCATATAAAGAAATGACATGATTGTACATTTGCCAGTAAAACTAATTGTTTTACATTTACAGAATTAGAGTTAAAGGTCATTGAGATATAGACTGAAACACAGCAGAGAGGCACTTAAATAGTCCTTGGGAAAACTCCCCAGGCCAGATAAAGGGCAGATGAAATTTATTGACCTCTATAATGGCTGTATATTTCCTCTGAGCTTGGCAACGGTCCCCCTATTAATCTTTCACAATGGGTGTGTGGATCCTGTGTAAGAGCAAACAGATAAACCAAACTGACCTAATAGGGGTCGACCTCTGTGCATCAAAGGCTAATGACAGCCTGTTCCCATGGCATCGTGTGAGCCATTACTGCTCCCGAAAACAAAGCTAACACTAATGATGCTGCACAAGAGAGAGCATCTGCTATCGGATCCTGAGGGGAAAAATCACATGTGAGCAGCTCGGATCACAGTGACAGTCAGCCAGCTGCATCATGTAGGAGGGATGGTGAGCAGCAGAGAGGTATCAAAGCTCTTCATGAATACTGAACTCTGATTCTTTTTCTGTTCAACCAACACAGTGGCTTGCAGACTTGGCAACAGCCACAGTAGGTTTGTAGCAGATTTATGTATTCAAGGATATTCATGATTCCCACAGGATCAGTCCTTATAATTTTGGTGAATCCTTGACCTCTCATCTTACATTAACGTCATGTTAAATTTCCACTTGATCAACCAACTGCTTCGAGACACAGTCATTGGAATCCATCCTGTGGGGACCTTGACTGTATGAATAAAATCAGCTGTTGAGGTAGTTCAGTCTGGACAAAAATGGTAGACCATTGCCCTCCACAGAGCTATCGTGCGAGCATGACAAAAAATAGTAAAATCTAAGAAGCAGGTTGCAAAGAGATATGCTGAGCACATTTATGCTCCAAACAGGATAAATTCTTTCCATTTTGGACATTCCATGAGTTTTCCTCTTGGGCCAAAATGTGGATAACCAACAAAACCCCGCCACTACAAAAACACTAAGAAAAACTGTCAGAATATGGTTTGTTTAGTCCATCACTTTAATATTGTTGGGTGCAATCAACATCACAGCTTCTAGGGTCCGTGAGTGAAGCATATCTAAATCATATTGATTGATATGATATTGATTAGAAGTGGTATAATTACAGGTCAAATCAAATTAAAATGCTGGTTGGTTGATTGCAGAATAACTCTCATTCTGAAAAGATGAAAATTATGAAATTTAAGAAACAGTTCAGGCAAGAAATTCAGTTTTGAAATACAGAAATCTCAGTATGTGGGTAATCACTGAGTCATTTGTGCTGCACATAAACCCATTTAACCCCTGCAAATATATATAATGATAACATTTTGTGCTGTGGGAGTGTAATAATTGTTTCTTAATAAAATTTTAATCTTGTCCTCAGTCTGTATGTATGCTGCACATTCCTTTTGATTTACACATCATGGCAGGACAAGAAAACTACTTCTGCAACTGGTAGTCTATATATAGCACTGATGTAACCGCATTAGGACACAGTACGTTTCACCTTTCCCTAGGTTCACGTCTGAGTCAGTACTCATAACACACCTCTGCTGTGATCTACTTAGGCGGGGTCAGACTCCCAGAGGCAAGGACAGAGATGGACTATGGCCAGGTAGAGAGCTTGCTCTCAACCTCCGGGGGATTATAAGCTGGACTTCACAACACACTGCAACTCATTTTGACTGCTCATCGTGTGCTGGTTTGTGCTGCCCACTGAAAGAAGTTAGCATTTACTGCTAGGTAGGGCACATGAAGGTTGCAGCAAGATTCATCCAGTGCTTTAAAATGTTAGATTTGAGCTTCAGATGTGCCTCATTTTCTGTAATAATTGTCATGTTGACAGTGCTATACATTATGTGCCATTTATGACTGGGTAAGTTCTGCATAGCTATTCATGTCATTTTGTGAACACCTGTGATGTCCCAGAATAAAGCACATCACACCCCAAACATCAGATAAAAGCATGTATATATACATATCTATCATGAACATAATAAATCTACAGAGAAGGAAATTATTTTCCCTTAACTCCTTTGTTACTGTGCTGCTGTTTGTGTGTGTTTGCACCTCTGCTCAAAGCTCCAAGTGGCAGACTAAACAATCCTGGAACAAGATGAAATAGGGAATGCTGCAGCACTGTCACAGTATGATAGCCGTGATGTAAAGACATGACGCAACCTGATTTATCAACCAAAATTGTTTTTCCCTTTATACTTATACATACATATTTTAATGTATCTAAATATTCTGTTGCTGCATGTTCCAATATGTCACTGAAACTATCTAATACAATCTCTGAGTGAAATATTAAAACCAAACACGGTTTCTTTTACAGGAATGTCAAAAAGAAAACAAATCCAACCTAATATATTGGGTTTGTTTTAAAAAATAGCCTCACAACACTATTTATCAAGATGGACCAAACAGTGGGGACTTTGGGGATTTTAAAGGTTAACATAAACATACTGTGAAGTTGAAAAGTAAACAGGTGCTTATGATGTTTGACCCTTATCTTGGTGTTATTGCACTTGCTGTACTCATAAGATATCTCTGCTAACTCCAAGTGAACAGTTCTGGGTGTGACTGTGCCTTCTGACCCTTTGTACATGAAGAGGGTTTATTCAAAGATAGTGAAATTTTTGTTTCGATTTCATTGCACCAGATTTTGGTGTACTGAGTAAATCTGGTTAGTTATTATCTCTGTCAGAAGTTTGGAGGCAGTGCCCTTGCCAATTCAAGAATTTACACGGATTTGTGAATATTTACAACTCAGCTGTAGCTACAGTACAACACTCTGTCTGTAAATGAAATTAAGATACATTTTCTGCACATGATCTTATGCATTTCATGAGCTTTCTGGAGCATGATCTATGTTGTGAAATCATATTTTTCCTCGCAAGTCCCTTCTTGCATGGTTGACCTTGCATTTAGCACAATTAGTGTCCATATGTAATAAAAAGGTTAATTGCACTACCTGTAGGCATTTTTGGATGCAGGCCGGGGGTCAAACTTGAAGAAAATTATACACATGGATGTACTGGGGGATTGATGACAGGGTTTTCACTCAGTCCACATCTGCCTTCCAATCTTAGTCACATCTGAAGTAATCAGAAAAAGGAAATAAAAGTGTGGTATGTGGCAGATTGATAGGGGTGAAATGAAGACATCTGTTGTGGAACAAGATCACAAGATGATTATGATTATGTTGGGTGTGTTCAATTTGTGAAATATGATATAAACTGCTATAACAGACACTAATTATGTTTCTCGTTGCCTGTATTCACAGGGCATTTTAATACTTACACAGTGCACTTGTCTGAAGGACAAACTAATGGGCCATCCAGACTGCATGCTGTGTGTCCCTCTGTGAACATGTTCAGAATAGTTAATGTTAGACATAGTAACACAGAGATTTATTATCTTTATCATTCCCATAACTGTAATGAGTGCAAAGGTAGAAAATCACACGTTCAAGACCATTAATCACAATGTCATTCAAACGTGTGTCAGGGAGGGTACAATCATCATGTGATACTACCAAGCTGGTAGGTTGTAGCTACTTATTAGACAATTAACACTTACTATATATGTTAACTGTCTAATAACACTGCGATGAACAAGAGAGTAGCATTGTGGCAAGCTATTAACAGCTGCTAGCGAACAGCATAGCTAGTTAATATCAGGAATGTTCCTGGGAACATACAAGTCCTGCCCTGCAGATTAAACAGTCGTTAAGTAATACTATAACATTATGTTCTACCTCTATCAGCAAACTAGTTTCAGCATAACTTGGTAACCTTATCAATGGCTAGCTAACGTTAGCATTGTTAAAGTCAATAACGTAACAATGACAGAGAGACAACCCAAGCAAACTTTAGATACCTACCTAAACTTTGTTATGCGTACCACATTAGACTGCAAATAATATCTGTTCAGCAAATTGTTTATTGGTTGATTCCTACACTGTTTACTGCTGTGTGGTGTCGGCTAACTGAATTCACTGCCCTTTTACACTCGCTGTTGACAACTAAGAGGAAGTGCACACATAGGGTGATTGATTTGTGTCTCCAGTGGTTTCGTAAGCCTCTACAGTGGGTGTGAATGTTTATTTCCTGTGCGTTGTCCTGAATTCCGCCCATCCTGGCATAACAGATACTTAAAACGAGTGCACTTCCAACGGGGCTCTGGAGTTCACTGTGATTGGTCAGTTTCCGGTACTAGAGCAACCACCAAGCTAACAGTAAACAGGAATGCTTATGTTTCCGGTTAATTAGTTTCATTCAAAATAAGAGCACTACTATCAAATATATTTGTGAAATTGTTTAAACAAGGCTCTTGCGCTCGACTTGTGTAGACCAGAAGGCAAGTGGAGCACAAAACCTTTACTTTAATACTTTATTAGACGCAAGGATCATCAAATTAAATCCAAATCAAAATAACCTTGGATTACTCCGATAGTGTGACTGAAAAATGCACTGACTTGCACTACAGTCCCAAGGCTGAAGCACAAGATTCAGTGCTTAATGATTACAGCACTCTCATTCATGGCCTCTAAGACAACGTAAAGAATCATAAACACATAAATATATAATGACTGCAATGATAATTGATAATTATTTTTTCTTTTTTCTTTTCTTTTCTTCTTTTTTGCGCGGGTAGGATCTACCTGCACTGTATAGACTGTTTACTTTGAAAAAATATTCACTAGAAGTTTTCTTTATATTTGTGCTAACTTGACAACGCACCGTACCAGTTAATTATTATAACAATAGATGTGTCGAATCTAGACAGTAAGAGGTGATAAAATAAACAAATAATAATGTAACATATATACATATATATTCTGTGTTTTATGACATTTAAAGGACGAGTTAATTTAATATTTCGATACAAAAAAATAATACCACTGAATACTAACCAAATTAGAACAAATTTTAAGTAACAATAAGAGTGAGTGAATTACTTAATTGATAATTGGCCAGATAAATTGTCAAAAAATCAATCACCAATTTCCTCCAATACTGTGGTACCGGTGATGGGGCGGAGACATTTGCTGTGACCGACAGCATCCAGCACTGTTGTGGATGAGAGGGATAAAGGCTGCTCTGCCTCTCATACAACAGTACGTCGCAGCCACTAATTAGTAATTATTAACGACGGTAGCTACGAGTACACGTAGTAACTTTTAAATCAGTTAGCATACTCCGTTTTTTTGCATGTGGCGCGTGGCTAAAGGGAGCGCGAGCAGCAAGCTGGTAACTACAATTTGAGATTTGCAAGGTTGTAACAGTAGTATCCCTGCAGCAGCCAAGTTGCATTGACAATAACGTTATCCAGTTGAGGCTCGGACTACTGCTCATCACACTGGGGAATCACTTCGCCTGCAAGAACGAGGATGAACAGGAGAAACTGAGGTAATATCAGTGCAGCTCTTTCCTTTCTCGCGTAAATCCATGTGGTGATTATCTTGCAACGCCAAGTTTTAGCCTGTGCCATTGCAACTCAGGAGGAGGAGGGTGTGACAAAAATGTACCAACAATAATGTAATATTAGTGTAAACTCACATTGGAAAAGACGAAAATGAACCGTTGGCTTCCTCACAGATGAGTGAGCAGGTGCGCAGATAGAGATTAGGATACAGGCACCCGGTGTGTTAACGCCTTATTTTTCACGTTTTTGGTAAATAGTGGGTGCTTTTAATGTGCTTCGACAAGAAGAGATGCGTTTAATGCTGCTGAATGGTTCATTGTACCAAGTACGTTGATAAAATACAATATATTTGGTTGTATTCGTGTGTTGTTGTAAACACTTAATGGATGCAGTCAGAGGCAGCGAGCGCGAGCCGCAACGAGCTGTCAGTCATCTCATCCTTACTAGTCCATTGTCTTGCCCCTCCTGTTTGTGAGTGAGTAACCATGGAGAGTCTTCCGGTTTCCTTTCGGCTAATTACCTTATTTGGAGAAGGGGCGGCTGTCAGTGGCTGGACTGATAGCCTTCTTGGGTTAATAGTGCTGTATTCACGTCCCATGTGAGTAACCGCCAGAATGACTGAATGCTTCAAAACGACGGCCTGAGCTCAGGCCATTAAGGAGCCTCAAATGAAGTTGCTTAGTGGACTTTGATTGGCTCTGGTCAGCGTTTTCACACCCAGCTGGCAGTAATGGTCTCTAGGCATGGTTGGATGCAGTTAAAGCAATTAACTATGAGCACGTGCAATTAATTTCCTTCACTCATTATGTGTTCTTGATGTGAACCATACAAAACCTTTAAAATCCTAAACTCACACGGTACTTTTAGAAGCTTCTGGTTGTAGTAGGTTTGATTTACCACTGTTCCTTTATTGGCTGTGGCAAATGTGATGAGGTGGCACCCAACTACTCTATAGCACACAAACTGTGTCTTTACTGCAATAGAATATCATTTGATATATCAGGATGCTTTGTTAAAAGAGATCTGATGTGATTTGCATAATTAACAAACCCAACAACCCCTTTGTGTTTACTTCAGTCAGTGCATGTAGCAGGTTAGCCCCCACCTGCCATACGATGGATTGTAGGGAAAACAATGAAATGAAAAGACAATTTTATAGAGGCACTTAAAGCAGAATTTTTCGCATGTGAAATCTAGTGTACAAATAAGGTGTGTCTGCCAGTGTGGTAGTGTATCTGTATGTGTAATGTTGTGTAGGGCATCTAAGCCTAACAGACTTCGCCCCCCCCCCAGCTAAGCAAAAGCAGAATAAGGGTTGCAGGTGCAGGAAAAAAGAGAGAGAGATCCACACTAGTCACTGGGGGCTAGATGGTCGTGAGCACTGAGGCCAGGTGCTCCAGATTGTTGGCCAAATCAATCGGGGACCTTCACAGTATATATGCATTATATAATCTGGTCATTTAATGAGGGAAATCATTACAGTAAAATATGTTGTTGATCTGCTGTGTCTCAGAGATTTTAAGTTTTTTGCCAAGGTTTTGCACGGATCACATGTGGACCTTAGAATTTAGGCCATTCATGCACTCCAGAGATTGTCAGACAGAATGAGAGTCACAGAGCAACAGTGAATGCATATTCCTTCATTCTTGAAATTAATTGCCTTTTATTGCTTTTAAACAATGAGAAATTATAGTCAGAAGCTCGGAGGATGATTAGATATTGTTCTATTGCTAGATAGATGTCACGCTGCTCTAAGATTGAGCATGGACCAGTATGTTCAAAATTCAGTCTTGGTCATTGCAGATGAAATACTTAACGTACTTGCAGCTTTTATTATATTGTAAAAGTTTGTAGGATCTTGCTCACCTGAAAGGCCAGTCAAATCTGCAGTGGTCTCCTCAGATGCTTCTGTGTCAGCACATCCAGAAAGTAGCTCATTTGGAAAACAAAATATTTGCAACTCAAACACAGCGCAGTCTCTGGACAGGATGAAAATGTCCACACCACCTGTGACTGTGCTGAAAAATGAAAAACGCTCTGTAAATGGGGGCAAACAAGATGACCTCCCATGAATGCTAATGTTAAAAATCCTATTTTGTCAATTTCATGTCCTCTATTATATATTCTGTTTTTCCTGAGACAAAAAGCACAGTTGTTAGAATGCGCTACTATAATCACCAGTTAACAAGCTAATTAATGACCAACAAAACATAGACTGTGGTGAGCACATAACTATATGCTTTTAATTCTGTTGAATTTGGGGTGTCTAAATGCATAATGAGTCACAATAGTTAGTATTTATGTATCCTTTCTAAAGGAGAGAAAACCACCAGCAGGCTTTGAAATAGACTGCCTCTTTTCTGTGGAGTAAATTCTTGTATCACTACTTGAAGATCTTAAAGGTTAAAATGTCATTTTTCTAATGGACTTGACAAGACCAGAGGTCAGCTTTAATCTCAAGAGCAATTCATGCTCTAATGCACTCATTTATTAGGAAGTACAATGCCTGAAGAAGATGTAGTATTCCTAACTGTCAGCCCTGCAGCATGTTGGCAATTTGGATATAAATGTAGACGCTGGTTACTGTCAGATCCTGTCTCTTTCTCAAATCTGCAGCATCTGAGTAGTCATGGCACTATCTGAAAATGAGTCTCTGGTTTGAACATTTTACTCCATCCATCCATCCATCCATCTATACTGCTTATTCAGGACTGTGTCTCTGCAGATATTGACTGTCCCTGCTCTCTCACACCTGTGTGAAATGTCAGTATCAGAGGGACATGTGAGCCGAGCAAGAAAAAAAAAGCAAGCAAGAGCATTGTTTTATGTGATGAGGGTTAAAAAGCTCTTGGATTTTTCACTGTCATGTGTGTCTGAACACTGATGCCAATATTTTTGTGTCAAAACAGCCAGGAGCCAAAATTTTGTATTATCATTTACGTCATCCTCATGGCACTTGAAAAAGGAGTGTAGTAAACAAGAGAAAAAAAAGTCTGCATGCATTAATTGGGTTTGCAATACATTGCAATAACACTTGCAATGTATTGCACTAGGGTGGTTTAAGGCAGAAACTTCCAGGGATTTAATATTTCCAGACCGTGAGTATTCCTTATTTCAGTTTCATCAGAATGGATCATATGGTGCAATACAAAACTCCTCAAAACATTTTGTATTTTTAAAGAAGATTGGAGGGGACACCTTTTTCCAGAAATTAGTAAGTTATGATACCTCAACTCTATAGCTCTAACTTCTTGTAGTTGGGGAATAGGGTTTGAGGAACTTCAACTGTAAAAACAACTTACAACAAACAGTTGGTCTTCAGATATTCAGATTAACATTTACGTAAGGTAAAAACATCATGATTCTTCTCCATCAAAAGTTGACATGAAAGAGAGAATGAGGGCGTTATTTTAGCTTTTAATTAACTGCTAAATTCCTGTGGGCCTTCTTCACAGTACATGGCAGTTTTCCTGCCAGGTGTAATTAATTTCAGTAAAAGCACAGGTAAAGCTTAATGGAGTGCTTCCCTTATTAATATTATTAATTACACCTGTCCTCTTCCTGCTATGACATGTAAAATGTCTGCTGTGGAAAAAAAAACAATTTCTTATCCTAGCTGATTAGACCTGTGCGCAGGTTGAAGTTTGGGCGGAACAATTACACAAGACCACCAAATACCACAAAACTAATCAGGGCTAGTCTGAGCGGTTTTAATCAAGCGCAGTCTAAACATGGCCTCACAGTGCTCAGCAGAGGTCTAATCATGGCATGGAGAGTGAAAACAGTTGTGTGGGTGGATCATAGGTGTGTGTAGGGCCTTTAAAGAGGAAGACTTAATAGTTTAGACCCTGACCACAATGGACTCTGTGCTTCTGTCTTCTACAGTTTCAACAGCAAAGAAGAAATAACTTAGCAGCACTATTATACAGAAATGGTATTATGTGTTTGTCAGGTCGGTCCGAGCAGAAATGATAAGTTACACACTTGAGTGCTTAATGCATAAAGTGGCAGTCATGTTCAAAATGTTTGCAGTGTTGCTTGACTGAGTCATACAGAGTGGTAATTGTCAGCAAAAGTATCAAAGTCACATTAATTATTACAAGTGGCACAGGCGCATTTCCACGTATTTGCTGCATATGGAGACTGAAGTGATAGTGATTCAGTCCTTCTGCTGTGATGGATCATACATGAGCTGTGTTTTGTGGCTGTTGTGAGCTGACTGAAGCGGTCTGTAATAGCTAATGGTCAGGGTAAAGCCAGTCCAGACCCAGAGTGAATGGTCCTTTGTGGGACAGACACCTGCAGAGCTCAGCCTCCTGCTCCTGAAGTGATTAACATGCACCTCCAACCTCTCCGGCCTTCCCACTCCCCAGTCCCTCGGCCACCCATCCTGGCACTGCTCTGTTGTCTTGGCACCTGTTCTACACCACCCATCCTGCAAAGGCTATAACTCATGTCTTTGTCTGGGCTGAGCCAACACAGCGTGACTACAGAATTGTGTTAGGATTATATTGATTGGCTCTGTCAAGGGGTTAAATTTAGAAGTTTTGTGAAAGATAGATGGTGTGGCTTTGTTTTAACAAGGGATTTTGAGATGATGTGTACAAAATATGTTTAGCTTTTTTTTAATGTCAGTTTTAAAAAAGTATTTGCTTTTTCTTGTAAGCCAGTGGAAAGAGAGTTGGGTCCCAAAGTGAGCTGCATTGGTTATTTTTCTGCCACAAAAGAATTGGAGCAGGTAAGCCTATTTTTAAGGTTAATAAGTGAACTCTTTTTTTGCTCAGAATGATAAGGGTGTCAATAGTAAATACTGTGTAAAATAATGACTTAGGTAAAATATATAAATATCAAATGTTAGTCAGATGTTGTTAAAGATTAGCTTGTGTTTTTCACCAAAGTTACAGTACTATTAGCTTTTTTCTTGGACAGGAATAAGTGTAAGAATGCTGATAAAATATATAGTGATATATTAACGTCCATTTCTCACAGTATGAGTGAGATAAATGTTAGCTTCTCCAGCAGATCTTTCATAAGATCTTTCATAACTTAAGCAAGTTGTTTTTGTACCTAAACCTAACCAAAACATTACCATAGCACTGTCACATTTTTCAGCTGTGATTTTTGACAGGTCATCTGTGGCACATCACCCGCTGCTGTGGGGGCACTATTTCAGGAAACTCTCCCATGGGTTTTATCGGAGGGTAGGGTCAAACAACCTATATGGCCTATATGGTCATTTAGGTTGGAGGACTTGCTGACATGTCATAGGCCTATAATCAGGATGATTGATCTGCACATACTTTTAGGTTTCTTCTCTTTTCATTATAACAAAGATACAATAAAAGCTGAGTCATAAGTCCTGTTCCTCTCAACTCCAGCCTATAATGTAACACTTTGATATTTTTGTTCCGTCTTCTTTTTTCATAACAGTACCGTTTTTTATTTGAACTGAGAGCTCAACTGATTTTGTCTGGGATTTCACTTATAATGTAGAATGTCATGTGTTATCGCTGTCATGTATTTTCCGGATTTTCAAGGTTTAATCACGGTTAAATGATACATTTGTTAGTTGTAGCTGAGTATAATGAAGAGTGAACTCCTCCACCTGCTCAACTTGTATATCACCAATGTATATTACCAATTACAACTCATATAACCCAACCACAGATTATATCACATATTATGAGAGCATTAAAAATCCTCAAAATATCACAGTATCATAATTAGTGTGATTTGTTCAACACAAACAATTAATTTGTAATTATAATGCATGCTTCTTAAACAAGGATTCTTCAATATTCCCATTGCAGCTTTTCTTTTATACCAGCAGAGATATTCTCAGTCAACGGAGATATTATTATGAGTCATATTCTCAGTAGGTTTAATTTTTTTCTCAGTCTGATGCAGTGTTGTGTCCTTAAATGCTGGGGTCAGTGCAGGCAACTCTCTGCTGCCAGACACACGATGACGCTTGTGTCAAAA
Source organism: Lates calcarifer (assembly GCF_001640805.2). Taxonomy (NCBI): domain Eukaryota; kingdom Metazoa; phylum Chordata; class Actinopteri; family Centropomidae; genus Lates; species Lates calcarifer. The sequence goes on from NC_066845.1 coordinate 18,494,455, forward strand.
TTGGTTTTAAATCAGATTTTCGTGGCATCATCTCCCTACCCAATTGTCGGGACCTCGGGTGGCATTGTTATTAGAATATCAGCCGGCCTGTGCTTTGTAACATGCTGACTCGCTGATAATCCACTCCCCTTTCTTACGCCCTCCCTATGTTGTGGTCTCTGCATTAACATAGAGGGCTGATTGAATTCCTCTTCTGATTATTCCTGAGAACTGTCCCATCCACACTCTCCTCCTCCCTCTGAAATAGCTATACATCTTTATTTTTTGTTTGCAAGCACACGTGCACCCACACAATCACACACATACCCATGCTGAATAGTCTCACTTAGTGTACAGTAATGTGGTGTTTATATGGTGTCTACCATGAACCATGTCTGTCTGCTCATCTGTCTGTCTATCTGTCTATATTCTGAAGCCCCCCCCCACCCCCACCCCTCCCTCTCTGCTCCACTCCCAGTCTTGGGTCTGTGTGCCACAGGAGGATTAACCCAACCCTCTACATTCTGGTGTGCCTTGATTATGTCCAGGGATAAGAGCTGCTTAATTGTAATCACTGGAGCTGTCCTGAGCAGCGTAAACACTGTGGTAGGAATCAGCTCAGGCCACACATTGAAGCCTGGCGTACAGCAGAACACGGAGAAGCAACATTTACCTAGCTGCTGAAAAAATCTAAGATGCCCACATTTTCTCACTAATAGACTATCTCTGCAAAGGAGGATATATATTCAGTCCCATTTGTCGGCAGGAAACTACTTAACATATCTAAATTAAATTCATCAAGCACTTCACACTCTTAATTATAGATGCTGAGCCGTTAGGTGTAAACGAGAAACAATGATATTGAATATATTTATCCATTTAGGCATGGCATTGCTGTGTGTCAAAAAATGTTATCATTCTTAAGTGTGTTCAGTAATTAAAACCAAAGTTAGATTATACATCAACTCTAAGTATTCCTGCAGTTATTATTGCATTTTAAACTGAATGAACAGTAAGTCAGTGGTGAGGCGTAAGACCCATTTAAAATGTTGTCAAATTTGTCACTTTACCAAACCTTGAGGAATATTCTCCAACACACTTGGCACTTCTCAGTATTTAGTATAAATGCTTTCAGCAGCAACTCTCTTCACATCCATTCGAACAGTGCAGCCACAGTCTCTACAGTAGTGGAGGGCCTTGACTTGCCTTGCCCATGAGCACCTCAGTAGGACCTCTAACAAGCTCAAAACACTTAGATTAACTAGAATCTACCATATCAATGTCTCCCTGTGGCATCTCCTACGCTGGTGGCATGCTTTGATCAACTGATATCTCAGTAACAGGAAATAATGTAATCTGTTTAGAATTCATTCACATATCTTACAGTTGCAAATCTTCAAATTGTTAATTTGCTTGCAGCCATTCTCTCTGATAATTTGTGGTTTCGTTCCTATTTGATGTTTGCAATGGAGCTTGAAAGTGTGAAATGAAGTTGGCACATCATTAGATGGTTCATGGGGAATAAAGCACCTGAGCAGTAGCTGTAATTTATTTGCTTTAGTAAGTAATTGCCTCACAGAGAAAGACTGGGGGAACTTGATGAGATAGTACGACACTTGAACATTTCTCCGCAGCGTCTGTGGTGAGATTTTCTGGAACTTTGGGTCAGCACACCAAGCTCCTGCCTCCTTCTGCAGTTTGTCAGTTATTGCACTGAAGCATTATGCCTTTCATTTTGAGTGTTAAGCCTACATGGTGACAATCCCACATAGTTTTCCCCTATTCCAGGTGAGGTGACTCTTCTCATAAGGATTTATGAATTGCTCTTAGTCAAGTGCATTCCTGGTTAGTGTTGGACTTTGCCAAAGCTGTCTGTTTGGGATTTTAATGAATAAAATCTAATGTCTGCTAAGAAGTAGAACATATCCATTTTGGTGACCTCAGGATTGCATCTCTGCTTTTTTTCTTTTGGCTGCATTAGACCCAGATTAGCAGCAGAAAGGGAAGTATGGGTGAGTGAGATGCAGTGTGGGAAAACCCTGTCCTCTTGAACTTTCTACTGAGTGAAGGCCCAGTCCTCTGGAGAGTACAACTTGATGTCTGTTCCACTGACAAGGACATCTTTATGCCAAAAAAGCCTCAAATGAAGATTTTCTGCAGAACAAGTAAATTGAGGAAACTCTCGTGTATAAGGAAGTCTAGTGGAACAGGTTGGCCATCTGGCATTTTAGTCACAGAGCTGAGGTCAAATCTCAGGTGACCTGTCCTTGGTGCAGTACAGCATAACAGCCAATTACTGCCCTCTTAGAATCCCCCCTGATGCACTTTGTCCCATTTTTCCTCTCCAGTGTGTGGATGTTAATACTAAGCGGAGGTTACAAGAATATTAGAATAGGATATGTGTCAGTTATATTTTTGATGTGTGTTATACAGTTATGAATTTGAACATTTTTGGAAATACACCCATTAGCTCTCTTGCCCAGATTGATTGATACCACTTTATCAGTGTGGCAAATATAAAGCTACAGCCAGGAAACAGTTAGCTTAGCATAAAGACTGAAAATAGGGGAACAGTTAGCCTGGCTTAATATATTGAAAATCAGTGATTTCACAGATTAACATCATGAAGTCAACATATTTTTACACTTTGGATTAAACAAATGAGATATAGCATTTTAGTGAGCTTTAGAAATGCTGATATTGTTGATATTGTTACATCTGGACAAAACTATGCTTTGTTTCCAGTCTTTATCCTAGGCTACACTAACCATCTGCTGGCTGCAGCTTCAATTTTAAAGATAGAAGTATCGATCTTCTCAACTAACTTATAGCTAACTAACTAAGTATTTAATAAACAACTAAGCTTTTAGTCATTCAGTAAGTAAAATCTCAGAAAATATTTTTGTTATAATTTGTCATTTCATTCTAATTTAGATGAGAAATTGAAGGCCACTTAACTTACCACTAGTTATATTTTATTGAGCTTTAAAGATAAACATTACAAATACTGTTGACACTTGTTAAATGTAGAGGCACACAGCCCACTGACAGCATGGGATTCCTGAAACTGAATTTGAAAGGACACACAGGGAAGCAGTCAGCAACAGTTTTAGTGTAGTGAGACAAAAAAATTCTTAGGGGTGTAAATGAATGCAGATATGTGCGAACCTCATTAGAGATTTAGATGTTTAAGTTCTTTTCATCTGACTGCATTGATGTTTGCTCTCCTGCTGCGATGAGCTAAACTATTTACTTTTCCTGAACATTCACAAGAGGTGTAATTGAGGTTTGGAAGGTAAGAGAGAATACATGAATCAATTTGAGGGATTTAACTGAAAAATTGGAGCACAAAATTACTGCTTTAAGGAAGTAATGAGATCAATCTTACAGAATTTCTGTTTGAAATGAGCAGTGAGTAATGCCTTGCTTTTTATGAGCAACAAAGACAGCAATTCAATAAAAACCCTTGTTTTCTCAGTAATAACCAAAATCGTCATCACTCAGTTAAACAGTTTCTTTTTAATCATGTTCACAACTATCATTTTCCTTCCTATATACATAGTGAAAGAAATGATTTTACACTTGAATCCAAAAATATCTAACTTATAGGAAGTGTTAGATATTATGGTAAATATGCATATTTGCTTTCTAGCTGAGAGTCAGATGAGAAGATTACAATCTCTCTCATATCAGTTGCTTGAATATGAAGTGACAGTCTGCTATAAATTAGCTTAACATAAAGTCTGAACACACAAGGAAACAGCTAAACTTACTCTGTCCCCAGGAGATAAAATTTGCCTACCACATGTTATACTCATGATTTAACATGTCTTATTTTGTTTGTTAAATGTATTTTTTAAAAAAACAAAGAACAAGAGTAAGTGACAAGTTTTTTTGAGAAATAAGTGCTGGCCTATTGGGCGGGAACAGTGCAGTGAGCTCCTGGAGTCTGTCTGGCAAATTTACTGTGACTCGAGGAAGTCACTGCTCCCCTTCTTTAACCTTTGGATAGAGCCAGGTAAGTGTTTATGCTAAATGAAGCTAACCATCCCTTTGCTGTAGCTTCATGTTTAACTGACTTCAAATGGTGTTAATATCCCAGCTTATTGTCTGCAAAATACTGAATAAGTGTATTTCCTAAAATGTTGAAATGCTCCTTTAAGTTGAAGTAAACCCACCCCAGGATGAAAAAATCCCTCAAATTAGAGCACTTAAAAATGTGATAAATCCATTTTAAAGAAAGTGACTTCCTCTCCATCTTTGCATAAAAGGAGAAACCAGTGCTAGTGGTGTTTTAACTCCTGCAAGAGAAATATAGTCTTTATGTCCATTTCCATGTTTGTTGCTGTGGCCGAGCATGGCAATGTGACAGCTAATTTATGTGGAGGTCAAGCGAGATGCCCCCATGAAGAGGCTGTCATATAAAGACAGGAAAATGTTTTTCTCCCCTACTTAAGAGCTGGCAGCAAATATAAAGGGACACTGTCAGAACATGAATGTGGCGGAGGGGATGCCAGCGTATTCATCAATACCAGGCTTTATGTGTGGGAGAGTTTTTGATGTGCAGGGCTCATGCTGCAGCGGTCTTCGGTGGATGGTGAAAGCCAGGAGCTTTGCCCAGCTGGGACTGCATGATGGTGGATGCAAGCTCTCTTTCCTGCCTCCTACAGCGGAATCTTCTCCTAGGATGAGGACTCAAACAGTATACCATCCTGTAATGAGGACTTTTGGTGATTGGAAGTGACTCGTTTGTGACAGCTTAATTGGGAAACTCTCCTAAGTGCTTTTTTGGGTGCTGGCTCATTAATAAAGCATGTTTTCCCTCTTCATGTCTCTCCCTCTATTTGAAGTGTAGATTTCTCAGATGCAGAGCTCTGTGTACCATGGAGGAGAACTGCAAATGAGAGTCTCTATGCTACCCAAGGTTGTGGTTGTGATGAAATCAATTCTGGCTGCTGCAGAGCTTTGCAGCATAGAGGGCAGTGCTGCAGTGTGTATGAAGCTCTTTCAGCCATGGAACCAGATGTACTGCACTAACATACATGCTACACACACAAAAATGCCAAGCAGACCAATGATATGAGACTATAGGATGAATCAAGCTTACTCAGCACTTGAATCCACATAATTAGCCTAAATTCAATGGCTGATAATTCTCCAACAGGAAGAGCTTGGCTAAGCTTTTTTGTGCCCTACTTTGACAAGTGTGTTGAATAAATTCAACCACTTCACATGTCCTCTGTTGTTGCTGTGATGTCTGCGCTAACTTGTCATCAACATATTTGCAGGGAACACAGTAATCCTCTTATTCTGCTAGTTTCTCCACTGCAAAATTACAAATCAGTCAGGCCCTGGCCCAGCGCCTGCTGTGTGAGCCTCTATTTGTGTTGAGGTGTTAGGCTTCCATTACCTCTGCTCTTCAGCAAGTTCACTGAAGTCATCCTGCAGCAGCACTACCACACAGCATTCTGGGAGCCCGCAAGCACCACCATGGAATGAAATGATGTGGATCGATCAGTGCAAGCCAAATGTGCATCTCCTTCATGCCTGCGTGGAAATCAGAGCTGCAGACAGCCTCCTCTTCCATTTCTTTGATAGTACTGCAGGCCTGCGGGTGAGTGCTCTTGGATGGGTGATGGGTGTTCACTATGCAACTCCAAGATAGCTATATGCAGAACCAGCAGGAGGCCTTAGCTCCTAGAAGTCCATAGGGACAGAGGGAGTGAGGGAGAGAAGGAAAGAGGGAGGGGGCTGGAATGGAGGGGGATAGAGAGAACACTTGGCATTGCTGGAGCTCGGATTGATTTAATCATTCAGAGCATTCATTGGGGGCTCTGTGTGTGTGTGTGTGTCTTAGTTGGATGGGTAGAGGTAGGAGAGCTAGCTCTGGGGAAAATGGTTCACTAATAATGATGAGAGAGGCCGTCAGCAGCCTCAGCCACTGTGGTAATCAAACCTCTAACCTTGGCAGAGTTAGTGCTGTGATCTCTCTGCTCCAGTGCAACACTGTGGCTATAAGCTTTAACTATCAATGAACCCCAGCATACACTGATGCAGTATCTCGATAGGTAGTGCCTCTTTGTCTTTTTTTTAGAACTGAATAGGAAATCCCTTGTACTAATCTTACCTAATATGAAAGTCCAGTGAGCATAAGGAATAGTTTATAGTTCATTTCCCATTTAGGCAAAAGTACACAGTCATGTTACTGTGATAATATATGATGTCTAGTGAATGATGAATGATGAATGAAAACATATTCAAGAATATTTTCAGAAAAAAACATTTCTATCTTTCATCTTTCTAATATTCCCTTGCTGTATCAGTATGATATTATTGTCAGTTTGTTTACAACTTGTCTGATTATTTGACTTTGTATACATATCCAAAGATTGTGGTTAAGATCTAATTTTCTACTTTAACCTTCATCCCACTCATTCTGATCAAACAACACATATGAGGGAGGTGTGGGTGGAAGCAAACAATCCTACAGCTTCATATCTCTCCACAGCTGTGTGTTGCACTATATTTGTGAAGCCATGCTCACTTTAAATTTTAATGATTTGATTTAAATCTCTGTTGAACTAAACCCTATCCACACATTACTGAGGCTAAATATGCTCAAACTGCATCAGTTGCATCAGCTTTCTTCTGGCCACTTAGCAGTGGAACAAGCTGTCAACACAACATTAACATAGTATCACCTTATAAAGCTGTTAGCACCATGAAGCAACGTTAGCATTCATTTGGAGTTGTGTTTCTGAACTGTAAATAGAGCAAAACAATGAGCTGAAAGATGAGAAAACACTTGATAGAAATGCAGGGGAATGCAGAGTTGGGTGAAGGCTCTCTGTCTCTACAAGCAGCCACTTCAACATTGTACATAGTAATTTGATCCAATGCAGAATTGATCAGTGCAGCTTTAAAGATGATATATCAAAATATTTACTATCGCTACGGAGCCAATGTTTGCATTAAAAGCCCTTTACTTGCCAGTCTAGTGAAATATTGTGAGTTCAGCATCAAACTTCCTTCCTTTACTCACTCACTACAGTGGCTCACTGTCACCTCTTGAGGTACAAAGTATGACAAGATGGGGCTAGGTGGTTATCATGCCAACTTCAGAGGATTTCTCTGCAGCACAATACATAGATGTCTTTGACATAACAGCAAAACAGTTACTTATTCACATTCTGTTAGTAATTGAGTGAATAATTTCAGCTAAAATACTTTCAGACAACAGCCAATTCATGGCTTATAGAACCCTGTAGCATAATGGATAAAAGTAACATGTGTGTCATATTGTAAGAATGCTGTGCTCATCTTCTTTTAGGCAGTAAGAAAAAAACAAGCCTAATAAGAGGATTGATTCCACTGCACTGATTTACTCATCCTATATATGCTGATATCAATATAGTATGTCATTCTGTCACAAACACCCTCACCACCCCATCCCCCTTTTTCATCACTGAATCACTTCAAACAGATGCTAGCACCATGGATGACAGTACAGTGAGTAAAGGAAGGAGTGGAGGCAGGCGTGAGGGAGGGATAGATGGATGGCTGGAGGGACTGATGGGATTGAATGGTAACTGATCCCTCAGTGTTGCTGGTGTGGCATGGCTGAGGACGAAGCCATCTCCCGCAGGGGCCCAGTTAGCCCAGAGCATTTGTCATGGTGAATGATGTAATGGGCTTTGTTAAAGGATTGTGTATGTTGACTTATTTGTGAATGTGCACCAGCCCACTGTATGACATACACCTGAGCTCCCTTCCTCAGACTATGAGATCATATCACTGTATATGCTGGCTCTGGCTGAATGAATTTATATCTCTAGCACTATTTCTACTTCTTTTCTTCATTTTTTGTGTTGCTTATCACATTATGAGCCAGATCTACATTTCTGGTTTTAACAGTCTATGAGAAGTAAGCAAAATCTGTTCAGACCTGTCACTTAAAGAAAAGCATCACAGATGATAAGAGTTGTGTGGAACCGTAGCCTTTACAACCTGTGAAGATTACATTACATAGTGAGAAAATCCCCTTTCTCATATTCACTGGCTTTGATGAAATCTCTCTCACTCTGTGTTTGTGTGTGTTTTGAGATTGACTAAAGTAAGAAGGATCTGTGGTGTTAAGGACCCACAAAATTAGTGTGATGAGACATGTCTGAAAGAATTGTAGCTGTAGAATAAAACATTACCTATAGTATTGTCAGCCCAGAGAGTTAGAGTGAGAGGCGTGTTGGTGAGCTTCCGTTATATTAAATCTGCCCCTGTCAATATTTCTGTGTTAACAATGGATCAAATCACTACTTGTAATGCAAAAAGTGTTGCTTGTAGTGACAAACCCACAGAGAATTATTACCCAGCTCTGAAGATCCCCTTATCTCTATGAAGTGTTATATAATCTTTCAGGTAATGTTCTGGTTTTATGGCCTGCAACTTTGCTGTTTTGGTCTGTTAACATTAATCAGTTCAACAGAAACAGACTCAACAGACATAAACAGAAATGAATGCTAATGTTGCACTGTGTCTGCTGGATATGTAAATAGGCCACTGTTTGCTAATACATTGGCCATAAAAACTTTGTAAGGTCACCATGTGCCAATTTCCTGTTTAGCTTATTAACTCAGCTCATTGTTTTGGTTTTGCAGACTGCAGCTGTACTGTTTCGGTCCATTATCACTCCTCTGATAAATCTTGTGTCCACCCACAGCTGGCAGCTATTAGAGCTGTGAGAAAACTTAGCGGGAAAAGGTCCACTGTGTGCTACCTGCCCAGCACCAAACAGCAGATGGGCAAAGTTAGCCACTAGCTCGTGAAAAGAGCTAAGCATTTAGCAGCTAAAGAGCTAGATATTACCTTTGGGAGTTGAGGGAGTTTTGAGATCACTGTTAAAAGGAAGAGTGGATATTGGGCTTAAATTTATTAGGTGGCCAGAAAACTTTAATATAAGGAGATATACTTTTTCGGGTGATACTACGTCAGTGTTGTCTTAACAGTTTACTGCCCCAAGTGGTCAAAAAGCAGGTGTAATACAATAAAAAAGTGATTTAATCAGGGAAGCAGATTTTATTTTAGGCTATGATAAGATTATTTTGCCTATTTCTTCATTCCTTTGAGTCACATTTATGAAAAAAAAACAACTTTTTCATAAGTCGTGGGTGGGAGATTCTTTTTTTTCCCTAGGATTAAAAGTCTTTTTTCCTTCATAAATGAGTCAAGGTTTACTTTTCAAATAAATTGTCAGAAAATGAATTTCCTCTCTTCGTGACTTGCAAAGTTCTTATCATGAAGAGTTGATGATTAATATCAAAAGAAGCATAATTTAATGTTATTTCCTTGGATAGACTGGTTTGTGAAAACTAGTCTATCCATCAAACTAATGTGTGCTTTCGAATATTCTCAGATGTCTCAAGTACTATTCCTTTTTTGAAGTGTAATTATTGTTTTCTGTATGTTTTAGGTTTGCATGACGCTTTGAAGTCTCTCTTTATCTTAGTAATTCAGAAAGGGAATGAAAAAGGATTTTCTTCAAAACTTTTGTCCACTCTTCAGTTTTTCTCCCTAACAGAGAGTTATCACAGCTGAAATCTTTATTCCTGACCTTTTCAAAACTTTGCAGAGAGCAGAGATTACAATAAAGAGGAGAATAGTGATTTTCATGTGAATTACACCCCTGTTTGACCTTGGGGACGGCGATAATTTAAACTCCACAGCCCCAGTGTAATAAGCCTACTCCATATGTGTTGAGATCTTACCCACTTCTAACACAAACGTACACTTCACCCCATCATTATTAAACCCCCAGATGTTCCTCTGCCAGCTCTGTTTAATATGCAGAAAAAATCGGAAAATAATTAAACTCCACGACAAGTGATATGACCTCAATTACCCCATTCTAACTGTGCTAGCAGGATGTACTGCAATGTAAGATTTGGGCACTGCAAATATCAGGATTGTTGCAGAATCACAGCATGTTTTCTCTCATCAGGATTATGCATTTGGGCACACAAGGTGTAAACAGCTCATCAGAAACAAGAGAATAAATTTGCTCTTGTGATGCACTGCTATGTAATTTCTGTTTGTTTTCTTTTATTGCCCTGCAGAGATTATAGCACAAGATGGTGTAGATTAAGTTAATTCTCTGAAATTACAGTGCAGTCAGCTGTTTAAACAAGTTTCTAAATACAGAATAATCCTTTAGACTGTGCCTGTCTAAAATGTTTCAGGCAAAATGGTCACAGCTTGAAGTGGCCTTAAATAATCTCCTGTCTCAATATAATGGTATATGGTAATCTGTTGTTTCCCGGCGCTCTCTGTCTATGATAAAAGGCCCACAAATAAGCAACAGTGGTTGCACCAAAGGGATTTAGCATGTATATTATAGCATTGCAGATCAACTGACTGTCCGCAGGCAACACAGATATCTGAGTGCAGTTTGACACCAATTCCAAATGCCATGCCATCTTCTTGCATGTCTCTCCCCTTTTGTAACTGCTCCTGCTGGGTTAGCAATCTGCATTCAGCTGTTTTGGACAGGATATGAATATTCAGAGTAGTTCTTTTGCATACAGAGCAAAGCAAAGCAAAGCAAGGCAAAGCCAGGCAAAGGGAAGCAGCCCCCCCCCCCAAAAAAAAAGATGCCGAGAGGCAGCCAGTTGTCAGAGAGCTCGCTGTGCAAGGCCCACATTGCACACTGACAGGGACCCGTTTCAGTGCACGAATGATTGACAGGGCTTCAGCACTGTAACAGCTTTACCACGTTGAATATTTTTGATGAAAAATCGCCCCCGTTGTCCTCCCCCTAGTCTCCTCCTCCTTCTTGTTCCATCCTAATCTGCTCTTATGGGTCTCAGCCTGTGGCGTCTTAAACCGTCTCCGTCTCCAACAGCTGCTGAGGACAGGGAGATATAGAGAGATTAAATGAGTCTTTGCAGCCCCCTGAAGGATTCCCACATGCCTCTCTGCCTCTAGCCCCTGCTAGTGTCTTTGATCCACTGTGCTTCCCAACCCAGTTGAGTCCCACTGGGTGCAAGGGGGTTCCTACACATGCCAGCCTACATACAGACCTCTTTAGACTCCATGGTGGCTGCTGAGTTTATCAGTGTTGTTTAGTTCAAGGCAGATAAAAGGCTCAGTTGCTTTCAAATGCATACTGCTGGAGGAAACCAGTGCACTGAGAGCTTCTTGCTTGTGCTCCAAATGTGAGTAGTTTTGTCTTCCTTTTTCACTGTGGTATATGCTTATGGTTACAGATCCACCACTCATGGATACAGTCCCCTGATCTTCTTTCCTCTGTTCTGTCATATGAAGTCATCCTTGCAGCTTTGGATACCAGTGCAGGACGTGGATAAAGCAGTAGAGATCAGTTAGATCCAGTCTAGTCCAGGATGGATCAGACATGATGACCAACCTCTGGGGAATGCCTGCCACCTCATATTAGCCGTTTGTAATTAATGGCTGCGACAGCCCTGGTTGATGCACAGCCAAAGAAATGAGCGTGGATGTCCTGTGATTCACCTTGTAGTACAAGGGAAACCCACAGACCTGTTAACAGGAGAGATACAGTAGCACTCTCCCTTTCTGTTGCTTTCCTGCTACCTTCATCCATTTGTCCTTTGTCAAAAACAGTTCACTGTTGGCCATCCCTGACACTCACATTAGACTTCTCTGCACGTAACTGCATACACACTGAAAACCAAACTTTTCCTCATTAGCATGAAAATTAATATTCAGCTCTAATGATACCACGTGAAGCCAAAATATACAATTATATTCTTCCACTGTATGAAGCTTTATGCCATGTCCAATTTTAACTTTAGCTAGCAGGTGATATATAATATTGCATTCAATCCTTCCATCTGTTTCTGTGCATACACTATGGAAGTAATTTCTCCTACATATATGCAGAGCAAAGCCTCACTGGCACACAATGGAAACTGAAGCAGTGCATGTGAAAAATCTCAGGGCTGCTGTAACCCTGGTAACGTTCAGAGGGAATTTGGAGGATGGGTGATAGATTATTCTCAGTGAGCATCCACTAAGCTAATACAGTCTGTCCCTCAAGTGTGTGCAATTTTCACATTTGGTCCCCGTACAAGCCTCCTGTGGCTTTTAATTTCAGTACTAAAGTGAGCCCAGATACTGGGGAAAGATTTAACAATTCAGTAATCAGTGTGTTGCAAAATATCACAGGATAGGCTCAACTGCAGTGTGTTAATAAACCTTCTAATATGTTATATGTAATATTTTTTCTTCCTGTTTAATATTTTCATCTCAGCCTCCTTGACTACATTTAATAAGTTGGATTTTAATTCTTTCATTTCTGAATAATCATTTTATTGTAAGTTAATATTTTAATGTCAGTGCTGGCTTTAGTACTGCTCTCATACAACACATTTCTCCAAGTACCCCTAGATGTACCTGTGAGCAGGAAATGATGCTGCACTTCATGTTGCGTGGGTTTACATGTGTAACCACACACAATAGATGTTTATGGTAATGGTTATGCATAAGGGAACAGTAAGGTAGTTGGCAATGTTGTTCATTTGTATCCTGCAGTGGCTTTGCTCTGTAGCATCAAGCACCATATTGAAGGACACACTGTACTAGGTCCATAAGCAACTATGGCAATGAATAATTTACTTAATGGAGCAAATTTTGACCCTCTGATCTTTGGTTTCACATACAGTAATGAAAAAAGGAAAAACTATATTTACAGTACATGATGACCCTGTCCCTGTTCACAATCCTAAAAGTAGCAGCATGAATTCATTTGCAACCTCAGCTCAAGTATTGCAACAGGTAGTTTTACTAATGTTACACTTTCTTTGACAGATCTAACTGTCATTTATCACACAGTGTCAACAGTTTTAAAGATACTGAACCTTTAAACTTTTAAACTTTTAAATATGTCATAATTTCTCTGGGCTTCAAGCAACACTAGTTCCCACTCCATACCCCTTTTAATTGCTTTTAGCTACAAATGTAATTATTAAAATATATAAAATTTTACTTTGGTTTGGTAATGCCCCTGAGTGCATTTTTTCACCCAACATGAAAGCACCCCACCAAGAAGCATTTCTATACAACAAGCTGCTTTGTAGTTCTGAGGATTTCCCTGTCTAGAGGATTAAATGGAGGTAAGGCATCCATTCATCTGTCTGCACTCTCTTTGACACTATATCCTGTGAGTTAGCAGGTCACACAAACCCCTGACCTCAAGGTGCTTTCCATTTTCTGGCTGGTCTCCCTATACATCGGCCCTCTGACACTAGAGCTCCATTCGCCTGAACCATCATGACCGTCATTACATTGAGTGCAAAAATACATTAGCTCTTACTAGGAGCCACTAAGCTCTCACCCATCTGCTGCTAGCAAGGGATTAATTAAATGATTCTGCCTGGCCTATTAACTTGTTATACCTTTTGTCATCTGTTTGGCGTGGATAACAAAATATCAGACTGATACACACTTTTTTTGAATAGCAGTGTTATAATAGGTTGCATGTATCTCAGAGGATCAGTTTATAGCCCATTAAGCTTGGGCTCGAACAGGCAAATGAATACAGGGTACATAGGAAACCATTACTGAAGGACAAGGAGTGGGATTTATAAGGGGCAGCCATTTATTATAATTTACCATTGTGACAGAGACCTTATGGAAGTCTCTAACATGTCATGTTTTTATATTTGAGCACATTACAAGCACTGTGTTGTCCTTGTGTGCTCTGTGCTTTGTTCCATATCACACTGTTGGGGTTACAATCAGTCATCATTATGTGCACCAGCCATGCTCTGCCAATGCTCAGTGTAAGACTGCATTATCCCAGCACCGGTGCATGTTTACAACTTGATAGATATTATTCAGCAAGTGTAACTAATGATTGGCCTAATACAAATTGGTTTAAGGGGTAGGTCTAGGTTGTCACATCTACTATTTGATTCCTTTTTTTAGTGGCTATTATTTTTGTACTGTGTAGGTTAACAAACTTCAGTTACATGCAAAGCAGTGCTTGAAAAAAAAAAATCATGCTACATAGCAGATGCTGGTGGCTAGCTAGAATTTGGATACCATTCAATATGAAGTTGTCGCTAGAAGCTCGTTCACTCAGCTTAGTGTAAGGACTAGAACCTTGGGAAACAGGTAGCCTTCTTAAACTAACTGTTTCCCTAGATTTCATTCTTTAGGCTAAGCTAACCTAACCAGCTGCTGGACCTTATTTTCACATTGAAAGGGCAGACATGAGAGAGGTATTGGTGTTCTCATCTCACTCTCAGTGATGCACACAGCAGAGAGGATTCTGGTAGATTCAGTCTCAAAGCACCTGGGGAACATAGCCATTATTCAAATGACTTTTATGGGCTGGTGATAAGAGAACTTAAAGGCTTTCCAAGTAGCACAGAGCCTTTCTTTTTGAAATATTATGATCAGATAATGTTGATCTTTGTGACTGCAGTCATTTGGTCAAAATGAAGATTATTTCAGTGACAAGGTCCATTTTATATTTGCTGCACTCTCCATGATTGTGGGTGTTCTTGAAGCAAAATGAATGAAAAGCAGATTGGCACCACTCCTATAGAGCATAATGGTTTTATTTTGAGCACATCATTTCTTTTACATTTAAACAGCTGAGAAAATTGTCAGACCAAAGGGAGAGAAATACCCTTCTGGGGGGATGTTCTTTGAGGAGTGCAGAAACACAATTTTACAGTGATGGAGCTCAGTATTTAGATCCACTGCATCAGAATGCAAGCATGCAATTCTAATTTTGGCTTAATTTGATTTGCATTCGTTTGGAAGTCCCACTTCTCCCCAGTGACCGTGTTACTGAGCTGCCATTCACGCAGAGGATGCTCCCATCTTGCTCCTGCAGACCTCAGAAGAAACATTCGCCTTTCACTGAAATTAATTGAATTATTGGTTGGTTGATTCATCAGTTTATTTTATTTTAATTTACTTATCTTTCAGTTGTTTCTCTTATAATGAAGGCAGCCCTGTATCCTAGGAATTGCACCCAGTACACAAAAGTTATGCTCCTTGCTATTTACTTCCAATGGCAGTGAACACTGCCTTGTTTTCGCAAGAACACTGTATTACTGGAACATAGACAGATGCACCGTAAAAAAGTTGATTATGTGGCATGTGAAGACATTTTGACTTTTCTTGTGGTTTGAACCAAACATAGAAATCTACATTTAGACTGATTTTTGCTTTTGAAGAAATTTCTTTCATGACTTTTTATTGAATCCTTTTATATACCTTAGAGTAAATGTGGTACTCACATAGGTCACATACCCACATGTACAGCATCACACAGTGTTTATACAGTATGTGCCAGTGTGTGTGTGTGTGTGTGAGTGTGTGTGTGTAAGTGAGAGCTGCCGTCCAAGTGTTAGAGATTAATCGGTTTAGTGAAAAGAGAGCTAATTATAGCAGACTGGGACCTGCACTCAATGCCCAGATCACTGTCTCCCCCTCTTTCTCTCTCTGTTACACACACACACACACACACATACATGTAAATACATAGTAATTAAATAACCAATTGAGACCTGGAGGCCTGCTGTCATGGACAAGAGGACCTGTGTTGAACCTACAGTGTTGCTGTGTGAGTCACATTGAAATCAGTAATGCCAGCCACCTGTTGGACCCCTCTTTGTTGGCAGGAATTATAGCATGCACTGAACAAGCCATACTCAGTTCAAACTCTCCTATTTAAAACAGAGGCCGTTTCAGTAAGTCATAACCAGCAGAGAAAATGAAAACTGAACCAAGCTGCTCGACAACTCCAACATTCACTTGTTGTAATTATAGGATTTTAGTCCTTGTGGACTCTGCTGATAGATACTTCAGTTTGGGTATTGTTTGCTCTATATGCTTGTTTAGTCTTATTATGGGAGTCTGGCCTTTATAAACCCTGGGGGCCCTTTTGCCATATGCGTTCCTCACTCCGGCCTCCACTGTTGGACCGCATCCTCTTGTATTGGCTAACAAACACTCAAAAAATATATCAAGCTCATTGAAGGAGTGCTACTTGGGTGTTTGGTATTACTTTCTCTTTGGGGAAGAATTGAGGTAGTTCATAAAAGTATGGTACAAATCCTTGTAAATCACGCCCAATAGGGGATGAATGTCAAAAATACTGGATGTGTTAGGGTAGACATTTTATATTAGAAGAAGCATACTGGGAGCCAGACTGTGTGTGAGCAAATACTCCTTCCCTTTTTCAGTGTTGGACTCCATCTTTCCGTGTGACCTGTGTAATCCTAAAGCTGTTGACCAATCGCCAGTGTGGCTTAACGCCTGCTCCTTCTCCTGGGCCCCTGGTGACAAGTCGTTTAACAACGCTGACTCTGACCACAGTCCCCTGTTTGCCCAGCAGCCATTGATGTGGCCTGTCTGGAAATATCGAGGTCAGACTAAGCCACTCTGCAGCGGTTTCTAGGGCACGACACATATCAGAACTGCGGTAGAGTTGAAATCTAGTTCAAACAGCAGCTGGGGGAGGTAGGGGAGGTACGTAACGTCAGCTAAGTCCCCCAAATACGAACGCTACCAGCTCCCTCCATCCCACCTGCTTCATAACACAGCATGTAGGCACAAATGGCTCACGCTGGTGGGGTCATTTTCTCTAACGTGCCTGTCGATTGGAGCTACAGGAGGCATGCGAGCTGTTAATGTGGATAAGTGGTTAAGCTGCACTGTGGGATTGAACCTTTCACAATGCTATTTGACAGCACCTACAAGTGCATAGAAATGAAAGCGAGCAGCCGGGCTGAACCCTCTTCAGATCCACATATGGGCAAGTTGTGCTGTGCCTCTGAGCATTAGCCACTCAGATTGTTCGCCGATTAAAGCTCCTTATGTCCTGGCCCACATTTTTATCCTACACTAAGACTGTGGTTTTTAAATAACACAAAATCTGCTTATTTTTTCATGAGCAGGAGTTCTTACTCTGTCAGCCTTTTTTTATGGTAACAAAAAGTGTTATGTAAGGAACTTAACTACAAGGAAAAATGGTCTCCTGCCCGACTACTATTGCCATTTTTATGAGAAAATGAAATGGCTTGACACTCATAAAATGCCTAAATGTTCCTCCCAGCCGCAGGTGAAAATAGAGAACACACATTGTGGCATCTTCCCCACTTTTTTTTTTTTCCTGACAGACCTTAAGGGACATCATCTCACAGGTTATTACCACCCTGTGAAAGGTTACAAATCAATACTTGTCATTACAGCAAAGTCCTCCTTTTTCAAGCACAGCTCTGCTATAAAATGAGAAACTTTAATCTCTTCCCCCTCCCCTCCTCCTTCAAAGCTTTGGACATAATAATCTGACAGAGACTCAGGGTGATAGTTTTTTCCCCTTTTTTTGATACAGTGTGTGGATTTTTGGATTTGTGATATAACTACAGTCTGGGTACAACATAACCAGGACACTGACAAAGCAGATCTGTCTAGCTATCGGTGTAGCGATTATCTGACAGTATTCGGGAGAGTGTGGCAGCTGTGGTGGCATTCAGGACTGAATAAGATTTACAGACAGTGATCATTTACTAAACATATTGGATATCTTTTAATTAGGGAGGACAGTTTGTATTATGAATATAGTATAATATATTTTTCCCTGTTTTTTTTTCCTCTTTCATCTTTGTCTACACCCTTCAGACTGAATTAGGGCTACATAACAATGATTTTATTTACAGTTTATTTATTTATGTATTTATTTGATTAATCTCTCCATCCCTATAGCACAAGGTCATCTTCAAATTCCTTGTTTTGTTTGACCAACAGTCTTAAAACCCAAAGATATTCCATTTAATATCACATGATACAAAGAAAAACAAAAGACATACGAAAATCCTCACAATTTGAGAAACTAATGGATCTGGCATTTTTAATGGAAAATTACTTCCAAGAGATTAATCAGTAATTAAAACAATTAGCCCATCAGTTTTTCTCTGGGTCAACTCATTGCTTTAGCTCTAGTTTGGATGTAGCTCATGCTGTGTTTAAGTGACATGGGAATACTCCTTAATGACATGTTAATTTTATTTAAATATTTCTTTTAAATGGCACTAATTATCCAAAATTATCATTTCATTTCTGTTTTATTACATTAAAATATTATTATTAATATTTCCTTTAATGGGACAATAGTTGTTTACATCCTTTAAATAATGGCAGTTCAGAGCAACATGTGCACATATAATGCTGACAGCTTTGCTGTAATAATTTTTTGTATAAGTCTAATTACAATAACATGCAGAGTGCATTGGCAGAAGCCTGCCAGTTACATTAATCAACCTGCAGTTAAACTTATGGAACGGTCATACTACACAAAAATTACTTTTTTAGGTTTTGGAAAAGGAAATTGTGGTTTGAGTAAAAAAAACAGTACTTCTTTAAGATTAACTGACCTTTGTTGGAAACATGGAAAAGGTTATGGAACAGTCATGGATAAAACAAACATCACAGACTCTCTTTATACTTGGTAACCTAACAAGCCGCCTTCTTCATTCTGCCAGAGGAGGTTGCCTAACATTAAAACGTAACTATGGGTCATAATAAGCTGTTGCACAGATGACCTGTATGGGCGTTTTTTGTTTTACAAGAGAACAGTCTCCATTTTTTAGATCAACATTTGATCAAATAACTGTATAATGTGAAAAAGTCAGTCATAGTGACAAACAGAGAAATGTCACTCAACTCCCCTCAGGTCCCCTCAGCTCTGCAGAGTGATTTAGCATCTTTGGTTCTCTATCCTGCAGCTTCACTGTTTTGATTCTGATCTCTCGCAAATCTCATTTTCAACTGCAGCAGACAGCTGTTGAAGGGTAAGATATGCCCACTAAACACAACCAGCCCAGCACCAAACAGCAGACAGACAAAGTTAGCACACAGCCAGTGAACACTGTGGAGCATTCAGAGGCTAAAGAGCCAGATATTTCCCCCAGGTGTCAGTGGAGACCAGACAAAAGCTAAAAGGAGAGTGACTACTAGACAATAACACCGCTACAAATGAATGCTAAATTTGTTCTATGTCTGCTGGACGTGTAAATTAGCCGATAAGTCAAAAAATGTTTAAAAACAATGATTCTGCTGAAATCTGCTTCATTGTTTTGATTACTGAATTCCAACTTGAGCTAAAAGAGAGCGACAGACAAAATGTACAGAGGGCACAGAATAATATCTGGTTTTATGTCATATTTTTTTTTATCATATCTCACAATATTGTTATCATATATCTTAATAATGGTTCTTACATTGTTTTTTTTTTTTTTGCTGTTTTTTTAAAAATCATTCTGTCATACTGTTTGTAACTCAGATTTTTAAACCACTTCATGTTCACTTTAGATCAGACAAGTTCAAGAATGAGAGTAGCTATAAACTAAACTGATCATCTGCTCAAACTCTTTCTTACTCAGTGGCAAATATGCTGAGATTACTCTCAAATCGTGCAATCGTGACAGTTTCACACCTCCACTGTGGCTTTTATGTTTTCCCTGTCTGTCATCTTACCTCCATCTTTGCTGTCCTTTTCCTTTCTCTCAACCTTGATCATTGCCATAGACACTCTATCAGTTGTGGAGGAGCTTTCAGCACATTGGGTGGGGGTGGGGGTTGGGTGATCAAGTTATAAATTACATATCTCACTAAGATGAAATCTTGCTGCACAAGGATTTTCTTTTTAACACAGTGCAAGGATTTGCTCGCCTTTAAGATAGATAGTATTCCCATCCCACTACTGCCTTCCAATTTCCTATTCAAGGAAAGATTTTGATGTTGTGGAAGGTGCTACTTCTCAGTTCAGCAGATATTTTGTAAAAGAGTTCTGTCCTCATTTGAGGTTAGGTGATGTGTTTTGATATAAGGATTAATGTTGAGCTTAGCTGGTAGCAAAAAGCAGGAACAGGTAACAGAGAACATGTTAAGGTTTTAAACCGTGCTTGGGATATTTTGGACACCATTTATTTTGGGCGATATTTTCTGGTTTCTTTTAATAATCTTGAACGTTTTCTTGAATAATTTGCTCTCCTGCGGAAGTCTGATGATTACAGCATTGCTGCTCGGCTCAAAGCCCAGGCCAAACTGACAGGTGTAGGAGTGTTAGGAGAGCCTTGGCGGAGTTAATTTGGATTAACTGCCTTGGCACCGAATAGGAGGCGTTTTCACAGTGGGCTTTATCTTCAACTCAGTTCTTCACACAGGATTCAGCCCTCTCTCGTGTATTGGAGAAAATGTCAGACATGGGTGCCTCCTGTCTCTGCTGTTTCTTGCACCCTGGACTTGACACAAGTCAAGGCTTGATGTTGTACAGCTGTGACAGTAACAGGGTCATTTATGGGGCACAGCTGTGTGCTCTGTGACTGACAGACTAACACACAGGACTAACACCACCTGAACTAATCTTTATGGAATATACGTAGAGTGTACATTATCTCTTATTTTGCGTGCCCTCATGTACTGTATTTGAATAAATGAATTGCCCAGATATCTACAACTACTCACACTTTGATGCAACAGGACATAATTGAAGACTTTTAATTTGTGCTTTAGCTTGCATGGG
This sequence comes from Lates calcarifer, assembly GCF_001640805.2. Taxonomy (NCBI): domain Eukaryota; kingdom Metazoa; phylum Chordata; class Actinopteri; family Centropomidae; genus Lates; species Lates calcarifer. The sequence continues at coordinate 18,515,009 of NC_066845.1, forward strand.
ACCAGGTAAAGCCTCGACAGCTCCTTGGCCTTGAACCTCCATCCATCCATAGCTAATGAGGCAGAGTGAGTGAGGCTTGCAGCGGCATCTGACTCACCTCGCTTGTATCCTCTCCCATGAAATGCCCACAGTTACTTTCACCTGCATTCCTCTTGGCCAGGTGCCTGTTTGAATTTGGTGATGCATGGGATTGTTTGGGGGCTGCTATTTTAGGAGGTGCCTCCCCGAATTCATCATTATGGATCAGTGTGGTGCTTCAACTTCATGCAGTCTTAAAATTACACTTTACAATCAGTTAAACCTGCATTTTATGTTTTTGGCCTCTTTGGGAAATGGAACAAGTCTGGCAACTAAAGGAGTGTAGTCACTTCATCTTTAGCTTTATTTTGATCTGTGCTCCAGACACAAGTATCTGTCTCCTTAGAAGCTAGATGCTTCACTACGTTCATCAAACTAGTTGCAAACATGGTTTGTCTGCCATTTTCTACAGGGCAGGTAGCCCACAATATATTTGCTTTTATATGTGTGATCAGAGAAATTTTGATTCTTATTTCAATCTTAATTGATTTCCTATAAAGTCTATGGAAAGATGGAAATAGAGGCAAAGATTTGTTGAACTTGAGCAAAAAACAAAAAAAACAAAAAAACAAAAAAACAAAAACAAAAAAAAAAACTGTGTTTGGGTCATACACTGACTGCATACACAGTTACCTAGCAATTGGTACAACACACAAATAACATGAGGCTTATTTTCCCACATTTTTAGGTGTAAATTATCAATGGGGACAAAAAACTTGAGCAAGAACGGTATACCCAGCAACCATGAACAGTACTCTTGCAGTTTTTTCTGATAGCTATACATAGCAATGTTTCTGGTTAAATAAAAAGCATCTTACTCTTTAATAAAAAAGGTCTTTCTCTGTATGAATCCTGCCCATAATGTTGTCAAACACTTATGACAATCTGAGCTTGTTAGTGGCAAAAGCAAGTACTGTAATGAATGTACTTATATAATTATATACAATCACTGTACAATTGCTCATTGGAGTGCAGCAGCTGCTCGTGGTTGCAGGGTACACTGTTCTTGCTCACTTGTGGACTGATTGCAAATATTATAGGCCCTGGTTCAAAAACACCTGAATTATCCTTTAATGCCATAAAGCCAAAATGATGAGCTGAAAGACACTAAAATGCTCTAAAGCAGAGGGAAAATACAGAATTGGGCGATAGTTTTCTGGGTTTGACACTACCAGCAAAACCACATTACACATCTCACTTCATCCATTGTTAATATGACAACTGTTAATATGACAGTTGATTTGTACACTGTTAAGATTAAGGGCTCTCTAAGTCCAATATCAGCTGATGATTTGCCTTTCCAATTAGATTTAACAAATATGCCAAAGCTGCTTGTCCCATTAGCTGCTTAATTCAAATGGTCACGTGGTTTACAAGCAATTATGTGTGAAGCCCAAACTGAGTGATTCATATGTCTCTGACTCACTCATCATTGAATGTGAATGAGGAGTTGCTGTTAGTTCTTCTTCTCCTCCGATCTGCTCTGCCCACCTGCTCCTGTGCATCCTGATAAACAGTGGGCCCCTCTGATCCCACTTACATGCTCAAGACATCTGGCAGCTCAACAGGTTTAAACCCACATCCACTGTGTACTATGTCACGCTAAATTGCCTTATCATAAGAGATCCTTTCATGCTTTGTCACAATTTTTTTCCCACGCTAAACTTGCTCTGATATTATGTCAGGGCAAGATGGGCTAGCAGGTTGTAAATCATTCACCCAGTATTAGCTTTGGAAAACCATTCATGATATCTGCCATCTGGATGATATTAGTCAGAAGCAAGGATCATCAATTGTGAAGCTTTGATAGAGCATTTGTAATATTACAGTCCAGGTACATAACAGGTGTTCACTGGATTTTCTTTTCTGCATCTTAAATTAGTGAGAGGCAGAGGAAAGATAGATTTGATATTCACAGATAAAGGAATGGGAAAAGGTAAATAAGAATATAATCAAGGGCCAGTAAAAGGAAAAGGAGAGCATAATGTGATCCTTATGCAAGTTCTGTTAAATGCATTAACCTTCATATATTTGGCATACTATTTGAATCTGTTGGAGCAATTAAAGCATAGCAAATAGCGAGGTATCGTTGTCAACATTAAATTATTCTAGAATTTACTGCTCAGAGAGGGTGAAGTGATCATTTTCTATAATTTAAAATGTAATATAAAATGATGCAGGGACACAGATCTGTGATGAATCAAATCTCTCTCATTGAAGAGTAATGGTTGTAATATATCACATATTAAAATGTAGAGTTTGGGTTCATTAAAAGACTGAAGAAATGTTAGAAATGGAATGAAACGTCTACATAAATGGATGATTTTAATATTACACTTGGTGAGACTTGGTGCCTTCAATTAGACATTTGAGGGTTTGATTAAAATGTCAAATAGCTTTCATACTTTTAAATTCAAATGTAGAATGTGAGGAATTCAAACACTCTCACAGACTCGAGTTATGAAATATGAAAATGTAAAAACAAAAAGTGAGGTCTTTGTGGTCAAGAAGTGGTGAAATGTATTGCAGGATGACTGCTTTGACCCCTTCAAACCAGATATTTTAGCTGTTGTTTTAGCCACTGGTTTCCTCTGAGGATATATACTCTCACTGTTGAACTTGGAGCAGGCCTCTGCATATTTCTGCAAGAAAAATACAATAAATTAGATGTATGTTTTTCTAGAAGTAATGCAGGGGAGGCCATTATGTGCTTCCTTAGAACACAGGGGTTATGTGGCTTTTGCATTTAAGATACTGTATGTAACATTAGGTATGTTTACATTTAGATGATATCTTGGTGATTTAAAAAGCAATGTTGATGGTTGTGGTTTTATTGTTTCTACATATTTCTACAAATATGCTTTTTTTCCCCTCACTGTATTTCAGAGGGGATGATGGTAATGAAGACAAGGCAGCAGTAAACATGTCATCAACCACAAGTGATGCATTCGCCTGCTGGGCGGCGTGGGGAAAGCTATTTTTCAAGAAACTCAAAACTGAAAGAATCATCTGGCATACAGTGATAGTTCTGCATATGTTCAACAGAGGAAATACCACTGAAACTCTCTCTGCTGGGGATATTTGACCTATAAGTACAATGCCCCATCAAGCCCGGTCAATATATTGTTTGGCAAAGCATAGTACATCTTACAGTGGTATCACAATTTGGTCAGAGTTGTCAGAGGGACATCAGTGAACACATGAACAAGCAATGAGTGGATGGATAGCCCTCAATAGTCCCTGCAAGTATAAATATAATATAAATACAAGTATAATCTCACAGTTCTTTTCCTGGATGTCTGTTTAATAGGTAACACAGAGACTAAGATGGACTGGACTGATAGATAATAAAGCATGAAACATAAATGATCCGTGCATGGAAAATGAGACATTCGGGCAGCAGTGGTAACAGGATACAACAGAACAGGACTATTAATAGCCTATATTAAATATGGGGTAAACATAATGCTGCGTAAAATTTTACAGTCATTAAGTTTCCCTCAACTGGCCTACTCAAAGTGAAATGCACTGTTAGTTCCTCCTAGTTCCCCCTCTGCCTTAGTGGACCACGTTCTCGTCCATGTACTTGTCACTCATCTTGATGAGTTGTGTATTAAAACAGTGTGTCACCAAGGGCTGAGGTAACCTGTAGAAATAACAGCCACTGAAGCCAGGACTGAAACTGCAATAAGAAAATAAATCAATGCTCATTGTATTTTCAAACAGATTCGTTTCTTCTTTCTTTACTTTCAGCGCTGCCATAGCTCTCCTGTGCAGTGACCATTAACTTCATCTTAAAGTAGAAGTCTGGTGTTGTTCTATATGTTTGTTGTTGCCAACAAATCTAATGAAGACCAAAACCAAACAACAACAAATTATCTCTGTAGCTGATGCTCAATATATTGTATCTTAGTCCTCTGTGCCATGGAACTCCATTGCTGCCCAAAAACTGTAAAAGAAAACACTGTTGCACTGTTGTCCCTTCATTAAAATAGACACAGGCACTGTCACACTGTTTTAAGTTTATTGTAGTTACAGTACATTGTTCTGCTGCTGTATGCTGTACTCAGGAGACTACCAAATGTGTATTCATCTGTGCAGCAAATTATTTTGTCTTTTTTTAAATGATTAAAGTCTATTCACAACCTGTAACCAGTCACTATAAAAGTACTCTAAGTATTGAACCAGATATCTTAATGGGAAATGGAGAAAAGATTAGGCATTAAATGCCACTACCATGGCAGCTACTGAGAGCTTTAAAAGCCCATGGTGTGTGGTTGTGACTATACTGTTCATATGTACTGAATAATATTCAGCCTTACATCTGTGTGTGTTTTTAGACATGTCAAATAATGTATATTTGTAGTGCATATGAAATTATACATGCTGTGATGTTTTTTTCTGGGTGTTTGGTTCAGGACGGGAGGATATTGAGTGTGACTTTGCACGTGTGTGTATTGTATCGCTGAATGAGTGCGAGCTTGTGAATGAACAAATGAGCGAGCGAGCAAGTGACAGTGTGTGTGTGGGTGAGCAACTGAGCAAACGAGAGTGCTTGAATGAGTGTGTGAATGAGTGATTCATTATTATTGATACAGTGTGTTTTCTCTCAGTGTTAGTGCAAGTTTTGCCGCAATGTGTTTCATGTTGTCTGGCAGCCAAAGGTCCACAATACAGTATAATAGAGCATGTTGTTGCAGTAATTGTTGTAACACAGAGTGGCTGCTCTGCCTGCTGCTCTTAGCCTCGCTCCACGCTGCAGTGATCTCCACTCACATTCCTCCTCTCACTTGAGAGCTGCTCGGCTCCTCTCTGGTCTCTGGTAGATCTTTGCCATGGATGACAGGGCAGGAGGAGCAGCAGCCAGGGAAGAACCTCGTTCCATTACCCGTCTCTTGCAACTCTAATGGGGGAGTTTATGCAGCCTTCCTGACACTGGCAAAGGGAATTTGCTTCATCTCTGCTCTGTTCGATATGCAGAGTGGTCTGATGAAGGCCAAAGTGCCAAACTGTATTTTCAGCAGTGTCGGGTGAACACAGCATAACTTCAGCCTTGGACAATTCTTTTACTTTTTTTTCATTCATTAAATGCATTTGATAATTCATTCACACTGTACAGCTGCATGTCTCTGCACAGTGTTTTACCAGTGTTATTTTACAAACTTTAATAACGCTGTAAGTTAAATATAAGTTAAGTAAGTTGTAAGTTAATATCTATATTATAGTATATAAAGCTCGGAACAGAGGACAAAGTTGGATGTTTATGACACAATGAATAAATAAATAACATTTAATCTTTAAGTTACTATACTATATGTTTTGGTGTATTAGTAAGACATTATTGCAGTGGCTAGGAATGAAACAAAAGGCCAATTAATCAATTAGTTAATCCACCAAAAATTATTAATTGATTTACCAAGTCATATTTCAAGCAAAACAATAAGTAAATGAAGATGACCATCTTTATCTTCTTATTGCTTTGCCAAAATACTCAAGAGGGCAGGAATTTTTGTTCCAAAAAATCCAAAATCTCAGTATTTGATTAGTCATTGGTGTTAATCAGCAGCTATATCAACCAGTCGTAGATATGGCTGTTTCATGCACTGGGACTGTTAAAAACTGTTTTATCTGTATTTCCTGTTTCCCCTTTTTGTCTGTCTGTGACTCAGCATTGACCTGTTCAGTAGCTTGGTAAAAAGCTCACCCATGCATTGGTCCTAAGCTAAAATATTGATGGCCTGCCATGTTGCACTGTGACTGACTGAGGTTTTTTACACTGCAGGGATCCTAAAAACATCCCATGTAAACTTAAGAAATTGCACTTCCTTAAAATTGAAAGCCATGCACCACCAACTGACTGTTTCAGAACTGACATACAAGAAAAGTCCAACTTCACTAAACCCCATAAAATCCATTTACTGTGGGACTTTTTTTCATGAAAAAGCACCACATTTCTCTGAAAACCACAACTTGACCAGCTTTGACTTGGTAATGAATGTTTTCATAGATAGAGATCTTATATATCCCTTTCATCCTCTCAGGTCTTTGCTAGATCACACATCACAGCAGGTAGCGGGTGATCAGGGCGAAGACCTCTGAGTAGCTGGGAGGACTCATACATAGCCTCCCTCCAGAGCAACATGCTTCCTAGATCTCCAGGGGTCTCTGTGGTGCAGCGGAGAAGCCCGCTGACTTAGAAATATGAGCAGCCTCCGCTGGCTCTTTAAAGCTCAGACGGTGTACACACAGACCCATTTTGTTTGGGGCAGCTCTATAAAATCTATTACCAGACCGGTCCTGCATGTTTCCACCTTGTCTTTTATGGTTTGTGTCCTCAGCACGGGGCAGCGAGGACAAAGCAAAGACAAACACTGGCATTCCTTGTGCTGTGTTGAACTTGGCAACACAAAAGTACAGAATTTGAAATCACAGATAACAGAGCAGTGTGTGGTGAAGGGGGGTGATGTGAACACGTGTCACATGCTCCACATTCTAAGCCAGTAAAAAATGTTGTACTACACTGAGAAATCCTTATTTTCTCCACGCTGCCAGAGCCGTGCCTGATGGCTCTGCAACGTTAGTAAGATAAGCTGACTAATTAGTGTTAAATACCTGAGCTCCAACAACAGCACCTCTCTGTTTCTTCCAGCCTTAATGGAGCAACAGCAGCAGAAGAGATCAGAGCTTCCCCTCTGCAGCTGGTGTGCTGGAATGTGTTCGCACCTATAGAGGGCAGCTGTGCTCTCCACAATCTCTCCTCTCTGACTAATAGAGTCACAGACACACACACAAACACACACACACACACAGAATGAGAGAGATACAGTATAACACAAGTTATCTGGAGAGGTGGTGTGTATTCCTGTGTGACTGCCCTGGCATGCTCATAGTGCTCTGAAAGAGTCCATTTCTTCTGTGTTGTTTATGGCTTCAGCCTACTGGAGTGTGTGTGAAGCAGCATGCAAGTCCCTAATGAAGTCAGGCATCTGCCAGAGACAATACAAGGGCTTGTTTTGATGCTGAGCTCTCTTACTTTATATCTCCCTCTGTCTCCCTCTATCCAAATCTCTCCAACTTAAAAGCTTTTTATTAACTTGCAAAGCAGAGGAGAAGCCATTGATTACCACTGCCTTAAATGACTGGGGGTAATGAATCATAACACAGTGAATGGTTGGTTCATCACACTAAGGCATTCAGTGCAGAATGAAAATGGCAGCTTCGTGCAGAGTGTGGCTACAGCTGAGCTGTTGTTCACTGGCAATACAGTTGGTTCAGGAAAAAGACTCTTGTAGATGTAATATGTTTTTGTCAAGCAGCGGAGGCAGAGGAGGAGAGAGACGGAGCGAGTGCTGGCATGAAATCAGCTCTCTGTAGTCAGGGTCCTGGCAGACGTCGGACTGTAATAAACCAAACAATATCACATTAACACCCAAGGTCCGCCATTAATGGGGCCCAGCTTTGGCCAGCAGATGATATTGAACATGCACACACAGTGGCACACATGCACACACACACACACTCACACAACTGCTAGTGCCCACTGTCTCTCCGCTGACTATTTAATTCCGCGGTTGATAATTATAACTGTTATCTGTTGCCTCTGAAAAATTATTGAGCTTGTCAGTGCCCATTAATTTACTCTGTATCATAAATTAAGTGGTGCGGGCTGTGTTTTATCCCCTTCTTTCTGGAGTAAATGGAGGCAGTTTTTCCAGAGGGTAAGTCTGCTTTAGTGTACTGTACGTCACACATGACAGACTTTTGTTCTGCTTCCCGGTTGTTTAAAAGCCTGGAGAAAATGAGTCGGAGATAAATTAGCCACAGTTGAGTGTGTGCAGCTCCAAACTGGAGTGAGGATGTGTCATCTGAGCTGAAGCTATGGGTTTACATGCAAATGAACAATTCACCTCTTAACCATAAATGCATATAACTCCAGAGGCCCATAGCTGGACGTCTCTTTTATGATCTATGTCCTGGAAAATGTCAGTTCTTGTTAACTATGGTCGTCTCATTTTGCCAAGTGTTAGAGCAGAAAAGTTGTTGTCCAAAACCCTGAGCTGCAGGCAGAATTCACGAGCAACCAATTACATACTGCCGTCACCATATGTCCCGCCTGTTGCTGCAACATGATTGGTACTCGAGTTGAAATTAATCACGTACCTCGAATCAGCCAGTTAACAGCGGCAGGACCATGTGGCTACCAGCAGGGTAGATAAAACATGATTTATGGTCCTGTATTGTGTATTGTGTACTCAGGCCCTGCATTGTACGTCCACATCCGTCTCTTGGAGCAGTGGTCAATCAAAATGCTAATGCTGCCTTACTGTAAATGCAGAATGTCTCATGTGGGGAGGGGATAACAACAGTGACCTTTTTGAACCTGCACAAATAGGAAGTTGAGCGATATTCTTCAAATACTCAATAGCTCTCAAATTGCCATTTCTATAAATCATATACATTGGCCAATGTTGCCTGTTGCAGATATATATGTACTGGCTTGTATACTTGCTAATAACTTTCTTTTGGGATAATAAGAAGTTTAACACATATCATGGGCTCCATTCTTTCAGCATCAGAAATCTGGTATCAGTGGGGCATTAACAGAAACCCAACACATAGCACAACAAGAGTTTGCCCTTTTCCATATTAGTTTGAGCTTGCATGTCCAACAGGTCACCACAGTCCCATACAGGGCTGAGACATAGAGACAGACCACACACAGTAACTAAGACTCTCCTGCCTGTTCATATAAATAGTGGAATAAGTTCTTTTAAGTTATTGTGAAATTTGAGCCTGTAAGAGGAACCCCCCCAAAGATCTTCAACATAGGGTCTGTTTATAATATAAATTATACATTACACATTATTATACATTATACAGCTTCCTGAGGAACAATTCCCCACCCTAAAGGCATTATAACTGATGTGCTGATTGATCAAAGGAGTAACTATATAATTTGTGCAATCAAGTCATACAGGCCCTTCAAGCATCAGTTGTAGAATATTAAACAGTACAACACAGTACAGCTTTTGTAATATGTGCTTCGTTTGGATCGACAGTGAGAGAACAGTCCTGTAGGACTTGGATGGATAAACAACCACAACAATTGTTTCCAGAGAGAAAGAGAGTGATGCTGTTTGACAGCAGCACGGACAGCCTGCCACAAAGGTCCCTCATCAGGGAGAACCATGAGACGTGGAAGTCCACTACTGCTCCCTACATCCCCATCAACACTTCCTTCATTCATCTCCTCATCCTTATTTCATATCCTCCTTGTCCTCTCCTTTCTCCCACCATTGGATCTCTTTGTCTTCCTCCTCTCTCTCATTTTGGATTCCCACTTCTGGCAGACTGCACACACAATTTAAATTAGATATAGCTTGTGCGGCTGATATGACACCAACAAAAAAGTGAAAGATATGATATTTATTTCTCTGCCTGCAAACAGACAAGAGTGTCACATTCTGGCTGTGGTGGGAAGATGTTTGGCTGTTAGTGAGCCGTCGTGAGTAGAATAAATAGGTCCTATAGTGTGTTTTTGTGTGCTAGTGTGGTCCTTTATCCAAACTTGTGAGCCTCATTATCTGAGCAGTGCGCTATGATTTCTGAAAAAAAAAGGTCTGGCAGCTACTGCAAGACATCATCTACCACACATTACAGTACAGTTTGGCCCATTTCGCTACCCCAGCAGAGGAAGTCATTGCGGAAAGACTGAAACTTTACAGTTCACTTTGAGCTTCTTGGCCCATTTTCTGTCCACCTGTGCCATCTCTCTGTTCCTGCTCTCATTGTCTCTCATTGTCTCTCTCTCTCTGCTTCCATCTCAACAGCTTTTGGCCTGTCCTCCACCAAAGATTAATAAGACTAAGAGAAACATATTATTATACCATTTGATGAGTAGAGCAGCCTTTGTCAGTTTATGCACCTGCTGCAGCACAGAGCTGATATGATTTGGCACAATGTGGTTTGTTTACCTTTATGTAATAGTTGGGGCTATTTATGCAGCTTCAACTTTGGAAGCTGCCACTCTGAATACCAATCTGCTCTGTAGCGTTGCAGTGCTGCTGCCTCTGCACGGGTATTTACCGCTCCTGGATGGGTTCCAGACTAAGATATATGGCTGAAGGCTTAAATAGATGTCAGAAAGGTCTGCACTTGCACTTTCTATTGGGAGAATTCAATATGGTGTAACTTTGTTGGGTGTGAAAGGAGAGGTGAGTTAGGGCCGGGGATATAAATGGGCTGAAATGCACTGGATGTGCAAAATATTTGGGACATGATATTGAGTTGCAGATCCTTTTGTGGAATTAAAAAATCTAACTCGTCTGCTTCTCCTTTGTGACAAGTATAGATTTTGTCAGACGTCAATTGAGAATAATGGTTTGTACCTGAATTCACCTCATCTTTGAACTAATATTATGCAAAAAAATGTTTTATATTTGACTCCTGAATGACTTCAGTGTCTGAGTGTTCAAACTTGAAATAAATTCCAATCATCAGGATGACATGGCAATTAAATATTGAATCTTAAATGTTGGAAGCCAAGCAGACTGAGAGCAAAGAGAGGGTTGGTTACGAGGGTGTGTATGTGTGTGTAAAAACTTGGGGACAATACAATGGATTTTTTGTTTGCATTTTTGAGTGCCACAGATAGGGGGTCAGGGCGGGAAAGAGATTCCATGGTGTATTAAATCCGTCTGAATGGGTTTTCACTCTGTCATAGCACGCTGCGCTCCAGTTTTCATAACAGCGTCGAATCACCATTTCCATTCCTCTAATTCTTTCCATTCTTTTGTTGCAGGCAGCAGACTTGGCAACTATTGTTTGACACGTTGCTTGTGCCAGAGGAAGCTGTGTGTGTGTGTGTGTGTGTGTGTGAGAGAGAAAGAGTGTGTGTGTGTGTGTGTGTGTGTGTGTGGGAGAGTTGTGACTGGCTAATCCATAACCCATAATAAGAGACTGTTGCTTTTAATGCCATATCAGGTGTCTTTTCACATTTTTCCCTGGCAGTATCCATTTTACAAACTATCAGAGAGGAGAATGGAGGTTAGGTGTTTGATTGACTCAAAAAATAAAAATCATATTTTTTCAGATTCTAAAAATGCATTTGTGTTTATATCATGTGTTAGGATTTGTGAGGCCCCACAATAGCAAATTATCCATAAAAATCAATGTTAATATAAGTTAATATAAAAAAAAAAAAAATGAAATTAGTGTTTTGAGGATTTTCTGCAACAGCAGCAAGAATCTTCTTATTAATCCATGTGCCCAGGATAAAGGGATATTTTATGGCTGAAGATGATGCAAGAGACAAAAGGTCATAAAGTCAAAACGTTGTATTAAATCAGTTCCATAGTTTGAAGATTGGATCCACAGTCTACAGAGAGTCATTTTTACACCAAAGGGAATCAAGGCAGAAACTTTTTCACTTCAAAACCATTGAATCCAGCCTTTGAGGCACTTTTACTAGTTTCCATTATGCCTGCTGAATTATTTTTGAGGAAAATCTATTCTATCAAGGTGAGCTTTGGAAGAGGTGCTTTAGTATTAACATTCATAAGAATATCAATCAGCTAGCCACTCTGAGTGAGTGAAAAGACGAGGGAACAAAATTTCTGGTGGGTTTTTTTCTCCCAGAGGGGCTTTAATTCTGGTTGTTACTCATCACTGAAATCCAGTAAGACCCCCTCCACCACCACTCCCCCACTCCAGCTATCCCTTGATCCTATTAACAGGGAACCCATGGGACCTCTGATCAACCATGCAAGGTCATTGAGCCATTGACAAGAGACACCGGTTAAAGTATTTGATTCTTGGCAGTAAAGGTCCAGTAGCCTTCAGATTAATTATGGTATGAAGTTGTAGGGCCACATTTGTAGCTACTTACTGCAAACTTAAAGGAAAAGTCTGGAAAAAGTTTTGGATTTTTTTTTTTTTTTAGATTTGAATGAGATAGATACTACACTCATGTATATGTGCTGTATATGATGTGAGGGCCACATTCTCAGTCACACTAAAAGACTGAGAATGGGAAACAGCTAGTGCCCTTGTCTTTTTTACACTTACACTACATATGAAACACACAAGAAAAAAATGTTAATTACCGAGCTTTATAGGTGTTGGTCAGCAGATATTAGAGCCACACTAGTTGTTTCTCCTTTTCCATTTTTATTGCTTAGCGAAGCTAACTGGCTCCTGGTCGTAGCTGTAGCTTCATATTTAGTCATGAGAGTGATATCAATCTTCTGATCATGGCCAGAGGGAGTTAACATGTTTTCCTAGGTGTCTAACTATAGTTTTAATTCTGTCGTATCATTATTAAAATGCTTTAAGTAGCTTATTAAATGAGTGGTAAGTATTAGGCTGTTTCTGTATCACAAATAATTGAAAAAGTTCATTTACATAATTTACAACTTTGGCATGGATTTAGTCATTACCCGCCTAACACTGCATGTGGGAACACAAGGCTTCTGGACAGACTCACATCTGTTAACTCCCTCCCTCCTGTCTGTCTGTGTGAGGAGTACCGTCATTGATAAAGAGGCCAGATCTCACTGCAAATGACTTCCATGTTACGTCATCTGTCAGCACCAACTAACCTCCAGCTACTAAGGCTGAAGAGGTCTGAAGCCAAGAGCTGCAGACAGTGAAGATAATCAGAGGAAGTGTTGCTGAAGGGCTTGAAAAGTAGACACAGTGCAGGTTTGAGTCCAGTGTCATGGGAAAATCAATGCAGTGAACATTATCTGAAAATAAAAGGCACAAGCAGTTCTGTCGAGTAATAAATTCAAATAATTGGTGTCTTTTATTTGTCCTGTAGATTCACAGTTTAAAAATTACCACTGACTTTTAAAATGACCAGTGACCACTGACTCTATACTTGTAGTGAAAAAAGTATGAATTTATTAATTTATTTTAGTATCCACTCAAGCTGAACTGTCTCTTCCACCACCATCACTTACTACCTGTGTTCCTATGGTAACAGAGAACGTACTCCCTGCCACTTCAAAATAGTGTTTATCTTTTAGCTCTTTCTGAGAATCCTTGCTGATGGATCTTGATCTGAAATTTCTACTATTAAATGTTGCATGTTTTTTTTTCAAATCCATGGCTGTGAAATTGATTCACAAAGAAATTTCTTTCACAATTTTACCATTACTGAGGAAATTATTGTAAGTCAAGTGACAAGGAGGGTGTGAATGCAAGTCACACTTTAATAGTCTCTTATCATCAATGACAGTAGGTCTAGATCACTAATTTCCCAAACTGTACTCCAACACAGCCAGTCACACTGTACAGCCTGGACCCATATGGTCCTGCCTGCCTTCCCCTCCTCCCATTTTATCTTCACCCCAGCCTATGTTCCCAGCAGGTGATCAGACACACATGCAGAATGTTGTGGAGCCAGGGGTTACACTGTGTCTGTGTACTTCACATACTGTACGTACAGGATTTTGTGGTATGGCTGCAACTGCTGATTATTTTCTTTGTCTATTGATACATTTTTAAAATGAAATAAAATGGTAGAAAATAATGAAAATCACATATTCAAAGGTCAATTTACCATCACGTAGACAAAGAAAAGCAGCACATCCTTATGTTTGGGAAGTTGGAAAAAGTGGCTTGGTAATTAATTTTCTCTCTATTGACAAATTGAATAATGTAATAATTGTTTCAGCTCTAATTAATGCTGCTGTGGAACAGTGTGGCACAGGTTGTTAAAGGATAGTAAGAAGTTCCCTCATATCTTTTTTTCCAGTAATTAGTGGTTCAAGCTACAGTACAAGCTTATCAAAAATAAATAGGTACTGAATGTCTTTAACGTTTACGGAACTATCGCAAAAAAGTTTTTACCCTTGGCTGGTGCTCTTTCACTTCTTCTTTACTACTTGTAATCTTGTTGTGCCTTCTTCCTGTCCAATGGCTTTATGGAACCCAACAGAAATATGTGCGACACCAGCTGTTTATGAACCAACTCCTAATATTTGCATAATGATAGTGGATGAAGACACTTCTTTTCTTTCAGATTTTCTCAAAATTCTGTTTAAATATGTGCTACATTTGGATGGAGACCTCCTTAGAGACTGCCTGAAGACTTCAACTCAAAGACTACGGCTTTGTATCTTCGCTGGTGATGCTCTCCCAGGTCTTCACTGCAGCTGCCATCAACTCTCACAAATCTCTCTTCCTTAAAACTGGTCTTCATCAAAATATAATGCAACTCAGTCTGATTGGGTTGTTGACTCAGTCAGTCAAGAATTTTCCAACTCTTCACACTGAAAAACTCTTTCTCATGTGTTTAGGATTGCAGACAGATGATGAGATGGTATGCTTCAGATCATGGGCTGATCCGTTTTTCTCCACACTTCCTCTTTCCATCATTTTGATAAAGGTTGATTTTTGTCAGTCCATAGAACTTTGTTCTAGAACTCTTCACTGCGCTGCTCCGCAGTCTGGCCTTTCTGTTTTTGAAGCTTATCAGGGGTTTACATGTTGTGGTGAATCCTCTCTGGTTATGGTCATAGAGTTCTCTCTTGATCAAGGAAACATGTGCACCTACATCCGGAAGAGCATTCTTCACTTGCTGTGCAGGGCTTTTTTGTTATTCATGAAAATGAATTTCTGGTCATCCACAAGACCTGTGCTCCTCGGTATCTATCAGCTGGTTTTCTAGCTTTCCTATGTTCCTTAGAATGTACCCAGCTGTTGATTTTGGTAAACCAACTACCTTTGATATCACTCTACCTCAATCCAAATGGCTACTCTCGGTCAACTCTTAGGTGTCCACAATCTTAAATGATGCCTCTAGGAGAAATAACTAAAGAAAGTCTAACACAAGGTCATATAACTTTACAACAGTCAAGACATCACATTATAGCTGGGTCTAAACTGTATAGCATGCAGTGGCTGCAGTATAGGCAGGTGTTGGTCCAGTGCACTCTGGCAGAATATACTGAATCGAATTTGTACCTTGTCTATGTTTGTGCTGTGCAGCATTCTGTTCCTGTTTGTCTTAACCTGCCCTGTCGCCCCTATTTCAGCTTTCCCAAATCCTGTGTATGTTAGAACAAAGACTAGATTTTCTATCAGACCAGCAGGGGCTGCCTGGATGTTTCTGCTAGTCGCTTTCCAAGTGCCCAGCAGACTGTGACCGAGGCTCAGGCTTGGGAGTGTGGAGGCTGTGTTTTTGTGTGTGTGGGCATGGAGTCTGGCTGCTTATAGATGGAGGAGCAGGTGGGACAGGCCAGCTCCTCCGACCCCTCAGAGCTCCATCTGGACCGTGGGGGGCTGTCATTTAGGAGTGCAGGGCCCGGGCGGAGGAGCAAATTGCTTTTTAATCGATCATATTCCCAGTAAAAGCCACTCCCAGCAGCCTCTTGCCTACTTTCCATTCTATTTATGGAAGCTCCCCGCCTCTGACCACTGTGTGTGTGTGTGTGTGTGTGTGTGTGTGTGTGTGTGTGCTGTGTGTGTGTGTTTTAGGGAGACAGTTGTGGTGAGTTTTGTTGACCACTTCAAGTCAGTAAAAACAGAATCATGTTTTCCACTCTGGTCTTAAGTCAAAGCTTTTGTGTGGATGTATTTTTGCTCATTAAAATCAGAGCACTACAAGGACCCCGTAATACTCATGTGGTTACAGATGACATGAAGGCTGATAGCACGCTGTTTAGATAGCAAGCTGTTCCTTTGTATCTGCAGAAGGCAGTGATACCAGGGCAATGAAACATGAGCATCAGACAGTGCTCTGTTGACAACAAAGAGAAAACCCTCCCCACCATTAAACACCACAGAGCTACACTCAAACATGTCATGTGCTTTTATAGGAGCCCAACAATGCTTTAATGTGATCATTTTCCCAGCTCTAATTTCTTGCATCTATTTTGAGTCTGATGCCCAGTGTTGAGTCTCACACTAACAGGCGCTACTGTGTGGCGGGCACGAGTAATAAATTATGACTCAGTCCAAATCTCGCCACTGATTGTTGGATCCATTTTCTAAGATGCCATTGTTTCTAACTAATCTGTCCCTTAGGGCTGTTGAAAAGGAAGTTTAAGTCTGTGTTTGCTTGCTCTGTAGAACGCATTTTTTTTGTTCTTTTCATAAAGTGTTGAATCACCCCCTTTGTAAAAACAACAACAACAACAACAACAACAAAAAATACGTTCAGCTGTAATGGTGTCACATAAAAGATCCTGCAGAATGAGCAATATCAGTGAATGAGGCCGCCGCTTGCAAGCACTCCTGTCAGTTTTCCTTTTGTGGGCCTCCCAGGAATTGTAAATGTCGTCACATTTTCGACAAGACAGGTTTTCACTATTTGCTGAAAATTTTTTTTTTGGGTGTGCTTCTCTTTTCTCTGCAGTGCACCAGAAAATGTATAACTGTTTAATATGACTTTGTAGAAGTTGCAAAGACAGAGCCTAAATTAGTTGGAAAATCTCTGTCATGATTCTTTGGAACCTCATCTGTTTCTTTTATTGTGAGAGCTCAACACACCACAGCTAGAGAAAACACATGGAAACAGGCAGAACACAAACAAATGAAGAAAACATCTTCATTAAAGAAAAACCGCTGCAGATACAGACAACACAAATAAGTAGAGTTGATACAATCAAATATACTAATTTCCTGCAAGCAGTGTGTCTGCATTTGGTTGTGTTTTCTTCATTTGCAGCCTGTCAAACTGTTGATTGTGTTTTATTTAGCTGCAGGTCATTGAGCTCCAAGGGCCACGGTAGTCTTTCCCTTAGATACATCTGGCATTCTCTCTAGTTGTGACATTAGCTGTATTGCTAAGTTAACACAGTCATAAGAGAGGGAGACAGAGTGAATGAAAGAGCTCAGAGTGAGGAGTGGGAGAGAGAGAGAGAGGAAGGATGGAGGGCTATGTCAGGTACTCAGCTGGAGGTCGTGTATTCTCTCTGTCAGTATCTTGTTGCGGTCTCGCCCCCTGACCAAACAGGACATGAGCCTCCCCACCTCATGCTGCTGTCTGGCTCTGCTGCTGTCCTCATGTAGCCCTCACAGCTTTTATTCAGGTAGTTCTCTGTTGTTTACCACTCCTCCTCTCCATGCTTGGGGTGTGTTATGACACAAAGGTTCTCCAGCAGCCTTCCTTCCCTCCTTGAGACTGGTGGCAGACTGATAGGGTCAGTCAGTGCTGATCTCAAATTATAAATGATAGCCACAAGTTAATGCTGGAGCTTCTTCTGTAACCACAGCAAATCAATACATCAATGTTATTATTAATGTAGCATGTCTGGCCAGAGAAACTGTTTGAATCCACTCTCACATCTGAATGTTATGTATGAAACTACCGTCTTAGCTTAGCACAAAGAGTGGAAACACTGGGAACAGCCAGCCTGGCTCTGTCCAAAGACAACAAAAATTCTAATAATGAGAATTAAAAAAAAAAAAATCAACCTACCAGCATCTATAAAGTTCACTGAATAACACACTGTATCTCATGTTCAATCCATACAAAACCTGAAGTTTAAAAACAATGATGAGATTTTTTCGGGAAGTTTCCAATCTTTGTTCTAAACTAAGTTAAAAGGTTGAAACTTAAAGTACAGACATGTGAATGTTTCAAATTTCTCCCATCACTTGGCAAGAAACTGAATGAGCGTATTTCCAAAAATGTCAGACTTGTCTTTTAATGCTTATATTTGCTTGATTAACACAGAACTCTTACACATCTTTTCCTCTGTTTTTCAGGTGTAGCATCTCAAGTGTCAAGTGTGGCTCTGGTGTGATAAATGTTAACCTGCCTTGAAACTTGTATGGGTCTTTCTCCACAACCAAAGGTGAGTTCACCCTCTTTTCAAACAGGTGTGTTTTGGATTTGTATGACAGGTCCTGCACTTACAACTACGCAGTGTTCAGGCTTTATTCTGAAATACTAATCTCATTTAAATATGCTGAAAGTCCCAAAAAAAAAGCTATAAAGGAAAGCACAATAAGAGTCAGAGTGATGGATCACAGACATGATGTGGTTTAATGACAGGCTCATAAACCTTCAGACTGAGGATTAGATGGCTTTGGCGTCATTTTTTATTACAGTGGGTCCAACAGAGTTGAATTTCAAAACACTTGAGATGTAACTGATTGCTAGCATGGATTATCTAAGTAGCTTTTTTTGGCATGATGGATCCCAGTGTGCCATTGAGAGTAAAGTGAATAAGTTAGTTCTTTGTGCTGCTAAGTCCCCATTTAACCCCATAAAACAGTGTTAAAGCAATAGAGACAATCTCCACTGTTGTATCCCATTTTGGATTTCTTACACAGATCCTAAGTAACTGAAGTAACTGCTATATGTGCTCAAGATCTTTTCAACAACTTTCTTGGGCTGCCCTTGCTTTCACTGTCTTCCAAAGTACTGATGTTCTTATTTCAAAGAGGTAGAGTAACGTTTTGTTGCCACCTGACAAACAATTCAGGCCTTGATGTTGGTTGCCTGGGAGCTGTAAACTGAAGTTGAACCTATCTGTGGAACCTTAGTTTCCACAAAAAAAAGGGAAAAAAAAAGAAAGAAATGTTCGGCAAAACGGTCAGTCTTTTCTTTGGTGACTTTGACAAGAAGACTCTCTTTAGCCATTGATTTACTACAAGTCGCTACAATATGTTGTTCCTTTTCTCTGCTGAGGTTAATCTTGTTTCTGGCAACTAAAACTGGTCATTTGCGTAGTCTTGGCAGATCCCAACTCCAGGTCATGTTTTGTTTCTGTCTTGGTCTTGTACTTTTTGTTTAATGGGGCTGAGCTACTGCGCTGGCTGTTCTTGAGGGAGCAGTACATCACCAGAGCTGCATCTGTGCACCTCAACCTGGAGTTACGGCCTGGCCTCGGATGAGATATCAGTTTCAGGACTAGACATGAGGCGAAGATTTAAAGACTGCAAAAAAAAAAATCACACAAAATGCTGAAGACAGCCAGGATCTGACATGCGGTTATTGAAAGCACTGGGATGGGAGATTAACCCAGCTCCACTGCCTCCCTTGGGCTATGATTCCTCCCCAGTTGGTACCTTCTCTACTATCCCCCTGAGAGGCAGGGCTGCTGGGACAGAACTACAGAGTGATTCCTCACTATCATCCGCTGCTTCACCGTATGTTAGTATTTTACAGCTAAAAGAATGCTGTTAGTTTGTTTTTATGATTTCATATTTCATTTGGTACCTCTCCAAAGTCCTAAAAATTCTTCGCTTATTATTCATCAAGGTTGGAATAAGTGGCCATCTGTGGACCGACTGTTTATAGCAGATTGGCTTTAAGAGAGGTCAAATCACGGACACACACTCAATTGCCCCTTAAGCACCCTACAGTTCAAGCAGGAGTCATTCAGTGGATGATGTTTGAACATGCCTGTGCAAATTATTTCAAAGCAATTTTTATTCCCATCTGGAGACCTGTTGAGAGATTTCCTTATATAAAATATTACAGAGAATTCACAGTAGCAAAGTTAGGCTGTGATTGCAGAGCATACTTGAATATGAATACACCTTATAAAATCTCTGGTGAGTAATGTTAACAACATCTTCAGCTTTACTCTCTTAAAGATCAAGCAGAGCAACCAATTCCTGTTGTCCATATTTATTTTAGTGGCACATTCACATTGTTACTTTAGGTTAACAATGCAGTTTTTGTGACCTTCAACCTCCTGTTCTCTGTAATGAGCATTTGAGCATTGTATAAGTGATCACAGCTGAATGAGCCCAAGGAGATTTTTTTTACCATGTTCATTCTGACCTTTCCCTGTAAAATTTCAGCAGCTGCCCCTCAGTTAAATATATGATGTTCACATCACCCTTTGTTATACTTGCAGGAATATTCAAGGTCAGATAAGGTCAGCTTGTAACCCTTGCTATGTAAATGCTGGTCAGAGGAGGTTAAGTACACTGACACAAGGACAGAGCACTTATCCATCCTAGAGCTCCACCTATCAAATCAAGGTCATTTTATCTCAAAATCCTTGGCTTTCCAAAATGGCATCCGTTTAATTAACTCTCTGGAGTCTCACTCAGAAAGGCCATTTTAATAGTGTGGAAATGCATATTAATCTACTGGCAAGGGCCCAATTATGTCAATGACTGCATGTGTTGTGTGGACCAATATGACCTCTCCAAGCCTATGAGCTCAGAGATTTAAACTGTTCTACTGAACTTCAAAATGTTGACATCCTTTTAAGTATCATGGCTGAAGACATTTAAGTTCTTTGATGCTGTAGATGTAGATTTAATATACATGTAAAATGGCAGCACAACAGCATTATATGATTAAAACTGAGAAATTATTCCTCTAACATTTTACATTGGAATGTTTTCTTTGGTGGAAAATTAGGAGCGTGTGTTGACAATGTGAAACTTCCTTAATGGGGGTTCATGGCCTGTAAATGCTTGAACAGCACAACACAACACAGCACAAAACAATACAATACAGAGCAGTGTCAAAGTGTTGCTTAATTAGCCAGTTTCAGTGGTGTCTGCCTGAGCTCAGTTACATCAAGGATATCTGTAGACATGCTGAGCAGGAAAACTGTGACGCTAACAGTAGGCAGCCAGTAACTAGCTAGTTAGACTTTCAGTTCGCACTGGGGTCACCCATACTTATGCTATTTTGGATTAAAGTGTTTGCCAAATAGCATACATTATAAGTTGGCTCAGCTCTGTCCTGCACCTCAGCTGAATGGAAATGAAAACTGCTCCAAAAAGTTTTGAAGTTACTTTTCCTGACAGTGGTGTTGAATGTGCAGAAGAGGACTTTTAATAAGGCAGCTTCAGCCAGGAGTCACACAAACTGTCTCTAAGGGCCAGCAGGCCCATAGCCATGAACTCACCAGCTTTCCCACTAATGCAGTGCTTTATTTTCTCCCTCTCTGTGTTTCTCTCTCTCACTGACACCTTTGAGAAGCCGGTGTTTTGTTTTCATTTGAAGGAAGAGGCAGTGCTGGCCCACAGCCCAGTGAACTGCAATGGCCTGTTTTCCAAATAATTAAGATAGAGGAGAATTTATTAAAGTTAATCATACTTTTTATAGTGCAGATACGCACTCGTTCAATTTTATTTTGGTGCCTTCCCTGCCTCTTTCACATTACATTTTTACTTGATTAATAAGAACAATTCCACAAGAGAATTGCTACCCCAAGTGACATTTAGGCCATGTCGCCTTTGAAATGATTTCTTGTCACACAGTCCTTCAGCTTCAGGAAGTGTTCAAATATTGTTTATTACTCATTTTGATTCATTCAATGTCAGAATGAGCCTGAGGCTGCTGTTTATCATTTTATGCACTGAGGGCATATTAATGGGCCAGGGAAAACGACTTTAATAAGTTAATGTACACCAAGTGAGGGGAGCTTTTTAATGGCTGGATCCGGCGCCATGAATTGGTTGAGACAGGGTGAAATGGGTTTGCAGCCGTGCAGTCAACTCCAGTCCACAGTTGAATATGCAATCTTTGTGGGAAATTACAGGTTGTAATGATAAAGCCCTCAAGTTCCTCCTGTCTGCATTTACTACAGTAATGAGTCTAACTGTATTTGTAACATGCCATTTCCAACATTTCATCTGCGGCATAGCACTTGAAAAAAGAGGCTTTCAGCCCCCTTAAAAGATTGCACGTTTGACTTTAGAAAATATGAGTGTGGAGCTGGAGGTGTGGCTGGTGTAAAGCTGATATTTGCTGAGGTTCCAGACGTGAATGTGGTCGGGCTTAGTAGTAACTCTAAACCAAAGTTCCTGTGTATTTGCTGTATAGTCAACCTGCCACTGTAAATATACTCCCATTCTGTCACTGTGCCGCACTGCTAAGACTATAGAAATGCTTTGAGACCAACTGCCCCATTTCACTGGACTTGTTTGTATAGCATTGAGGCATATGTTTACAGCTGCTCTCAGTAATAATTACATCCTCCATAGTCTTGAAGACAGAACATGTACTTAGCTCCAGTGGGCCTTGCATTGTGTTTTATTAAATGGTCACAGATTATGGTGTCACCCCAGGGGAACTGCTGTCTTCAGTTTGTGACATTGCCACACTTTCTCTTACTGTGTTGCAGTGAAGAGTGGCAGAGTCAGTACTTCCCCTGGGCTTTTCCTCTGTAGTATTGGTATGAAGAGTTGGACTCTGGGTCTGGTGGCAGAAAAGGTCACCATCCATCCTGACTGTGTTTTTAATTTCTTCTCTCCTCAGGATTTGTTGCATTTCCACTATCACTGCTGCCAATAGTGGGTTGAAATATTACTTTTCTGGTTCTTATAGCGAAGAGGCGTCATTGTGGCCTGGTAATATTAAAAACAACTTAGAGCCATTGTAGCAACTCTGTGAGGCTGTACATAGTCACAGCAGTACTCTGAGCTAAATGCCATCATTATGCTCACCATGACAGTGGTAACATGCTAGTGCTTATCAGATTGTTTACCATGTTCATCATCATAGTTTAATGTGTTTGCATGCTAACATTTGCAAATAAACACCACTGCAAATGTAATTTTACAAGTATCTGGTTATAAACCAAAATACTAGACAAATAAAAATTTTGATCTGAAGATGGCGCTACAATTTTAAGGGTCACCAAGGATATTACAGCTCATCCTGTGGAGAGCATGAATGTCTGTAGCAAGCACAGCAATGCATCCAAGGGTTTTTGGATAGTTCACTCCAAACCACCAATGCCAACCTCATGGTGGCACTAAAAGAAAAGGTATCATTTAAATCATTAGCATTCTTTGTATGGAAACCACAAATGTTTGTACCAAATTTTGTGCTAATTGACATCTGTGTGTTGAGATATTTCACTGGACAAATAAAAACTTTGACCTGTCCTCAGGTCATGTAATACCTGTGGTCGAACAACTTCCGACTTATATGACTCTATCCTCTGGGTTGTGTCGCTCCGTTTCTCTTTAATTCTTGAGGTGTATATTGATAGTGTTAGAAGTACCAGATTCAGATCCTGAATTTCTGGCTTTACATTGCATGTTAATGGGAACAGTAAGGAGAAGCCACAGTACAGCTACCAACCATATTCACAGTACCATGGAAACAACCACAATTGCATTTGTAGCCCAACTTAAAAAACTGCTTAAGACACAGCCAAGCAGTGTAGCTACAGTGACCAAAGCCAGTGGCTGTATACTGTTGGACCTTAGCCTTTGGAAAGGAGCATTGAGCAATAAATACATGATGTAAAGTGTCAGATCATTTTCTGTAGTATTTGCTGAGTGTTACACTTACCTGGCAGTGTATTATAATTCTCTTAAGGACTGGCCCAGTAACAGTTCCTTTGCTCAGGGGGAATGCAAAAAGTATTGCGAGACAAAAAGTTTTTGGGAAGGAATGCAAAACATGTTCTGAAATAATGTCCGAGTTCAGAAAAAATATCTACCTGTGATCCTTTAGGGTGATCCGTACAGGGTGTGCCCTGCCTCTCGCACCATGACAGCTGGGATAGGCTCCAGCCCCCCCGCGGGATAAGCAGATAAGCGGTATAGATGGATAGATGGATGGATGGGCCTCTGTATGAAATACAGTAGATGAAATTGTTTTATAAAGTGACTCATTCTAAACTCATACGATCCTTTCCATACCATACCTTTAAGGATAAGAGTTTATAAGAAAACTCCATGATGTATGAACAATGAAGTAAAAATATGCATTCAATAATTAGCTTCCACCACATGCTGTGGCAAAAGCTTGCTGTTTATCTCCAGTGTGTGCATAGGATGGCGGGTAGCGCAGCATTGCCCTTGCTGTGGTGTTTTGAGACTGTATTTGGATGCGTGGCGGTGATGCAGCAGAGGGTGGCAGCGGCAGAGAGCCGGCGAGCATGACTAATCCAGGGATCTCCTGTGTGGTGTGTACGGCTGGCCGTCCTTCACGCCTCACGCCTCACTGATGGGGACCGCATACCCATGGCCTCACACGCACACTGGGAGGGGTTGGGGGAGTTGGTACAATATGGAAGTGGCGCTGCATTATTATCAAAACATATAGTGTAGTTTAGTCTTTAAGGGGCCCAGCAGGTCGCATACAAATTTGAGTTTTTTTTTTACAGGTAGCCACTCTGCGTTTTTTTTTCTTTCCTGTAGAATATGAAAATCAATTGGAGAGTTTGTACCACTTCTTGTATGTATTTGCACATGGATGTCTGTCTTTACTTAACAACTTAAAAATTAATGACAGAACCAGTGTGACTTCCAGTCTCAGTCTTCAGTTATAAAACTGATGTTTTAAAGTGTCATCCTTTTAGAGTCTGTAACCTCTTTTCACTGCATAGTCTTCACTTTATATGAATTCACTATTAGTGCTACAGCCCTTCAGAGACCTGCTAATTCTGTTTTAATACTGCAGTTTCATTTTGCCTGTCATTACAAAAATGACAAAAATGATACATGAGAACACTGAACAAAGTCTTGCCTTCTTAAGTGCCAAAGGAGAGAAACTGGGAATGTACAGTGCGTCTGTATTAATAGGATTGCTTTGTTCTTTCTCAGCTACAATGAGGGAAGATGCCTTCTTCTGATTGCCTCCCAACTGGCTCGAGCTCCCCCATGTTTTACACCAGTGTGGGACGACTAATGTAGTCACTGGTTGTGTGAAAAGAAAAAGAAAACAGTGCAGTCCAAATGTATGAGATCATTTCACACAACCTTTTAGGTTGATATTATTTGGAAATAGTTATATTTACACATCCACTACATGATAAAAACTAATTTGGAATTGTGTCTCTAGCCACATGATTAGCTCAGTTTTGGTGTCTACCAACCATCTCTTAAAGCTGCTACTGTGCTCACCAGCTATTTCCTATTTGTTTGTCTGCAGTTTGGTGCTAGACAGGCAGCATGGAGTGACTTTATCTGAGTTTTTTTGTTGAAAACAGCTATGTGCTGCAATGCAATGGATACAGCACTGATGAGACTGGTGAGAGTGAAACTGTATGATTGGAAAATGGCCAAAAAGATGCTGAAATTCTCCACACAGCTGAGAGCAAAAGCAGGGTTGAGTGATAATTCTCTGTGGGTTTGTCATTGTGAGCAATCCCTGTCAAATTACACACAGTCATTTGATCCATTTTTTATATAAAATCATTGATTATAACAGCTGTTTGTGAATATACTGTGAAATACTTAATGAATTATTTGATGAAATGCCAGTTTTGTCTAGTGTGTCAGTCACCCTCTTATTTTAGTGTGTGAGGGATGTAGCTTACAAATTCTCAAAGCTAAGACTTTGCTGCTTTTTCTTAGGATGCAAACCTCTTTTCTAAGTTGAACCAATAGGACTAGGATCCATCTGTTTCTCGTTTTCACTGCTTGTAGATCGACCCAGTGAAGCCAGGCCAGAATAAATCTGTTGACTCTGTCCATGCTGGCTCCAGATACAGCCTGCTACCTTCATGCTTCTTTTCAATGTGTATTTGAAACCCAAGTATCACTTTCTGTGCCGTGAACACAATGTGCTTTCATCTCTAACAACATCACTGCTTTGTGTGTGTGTGTGTGTGTGTGTGTGTGTGTGTGTGTGTGTGTTTGTGTACTATAAATTTACTTTTATATTTTGTGGTATTTTAGTATAATTAGCTATTACAGTATGTATGTGTGTGGTCAAGCATATATACACTATATTTGAGTGAGAATCACTGGGTAGTTTATAATTATACATATGTATGCTTTTGAATGTGTGTTTGTGTGTGTGAGAGGAAGGAAGGGAGTTTAGCCTCTGCAACAACACTGCACTGGAATGTTAATTGGTATGACTGGTCTGCCTCACAGATAAGACAAGGCCGCTTTTAATAAACCAAAGATCAGGATGTCCCACTGTCTCGCCCCACAGAGGCAAGGCAGAGGAAGAGGGTGTGTGTGTGTGTGTGTGTGTGTGTGTGTGTGTGTGCACGCACGCACGCATGTGTTTGGAGCGGTGTTTGCTAGAATCCTTCCTTTTCCTTTCCTGCCTCCCTCCCACTCAACTCCACATCTTGCTGCCTCATAACAAATAGAAAAACAGAAATATTTCAGAGCGTGAGGTGATTCAGGGGGAGACTCAAAGCGCATGTATTATTAAGACTGGAGTGGCAAGGTTTTGAAGTTATGCTAATGAGGAGCCTTTTAGGTGCTACAAATCTAACCGATATTTGAATAATTTCTCTGCCAGTCCCCCCTCTTCTCCCCCCTTCTTTCTCTTTTCCATCTTCTTTTCATTCTACAAGAGTCACACATTCAAGGACGCAGTGTTGGCATGAAGCTGTCTTCATGCTGTTAAAGGGAGGTGATGGTAGATTAAACAGCAGCTACAGAAATCTCAGCTCAGACCTCTGACTGGAGGCTTCTGCTTCCATGTGCAACCTATAATAAACAACTCATTTTATGTTTACCTCCTCCTCCCTTCCATATATGCATGTCTATACAGAAGACATATTAAATATAGACTGATATTAGATAAACTATGTATGAATGTATGCATACAAATGCACACATATAACCCCACACATCATCCCTTATACTTCAGTAGAACTGAATCACAGCATCTAATCATAAAAAAACAAATCATGAATATCATAGAATCATGAGTTTTAGCTATCATGGTGATTTTGGGTGGCATCCTAACAGTCAAGCAGTGTAGTATGTAGTATTGATCAAATATGCAATGAAAAGATCAAAGGTCAGGTTAAAAGCCAGCAGGTAGAAATTCAGGGACATCAGGCTCAGTGAAATGTGAAAAGTTAAAACCCTCATGGCTGAATTTTGAATTTGTTTTAAACAAGATAGAGATTTTTTTGCAGATGCCAGAGAATTATGGTCCTGAGGACAGGCAAGCGAGGTGACAGTTTTGGGGTTTTGGTTGAGAGAAACAGTCTAATCTTTGACACGTTTCTAAGATGCAGAAAGCAGGACTGAACCATGGATTTCATGTGTGTATCTAGGCTGAGGGTGCAGTTAATGATGACACCAAGATTCTTGCAATGGGGGATTACAGAATGAGACTGCGTACCAAGAGAATTTGAAGATAAAATATTTGCACTGTCTGGAACTATGATTAGTGTCTCTGTCTTATTACTATTTAGCTGGAGGAAATTCTGAGACATCCACTTGTGAAAGGCAGTTTCGGAGCGATAAAACTTTCTGAAAGTGGTTTGCAGGGTCACAGCTTTGATAAATGTGAGTGCCTCTACTGTGTAGAAGTGGAAACTGATATTATGTTATGCACATAAGGTGACCTAAATCAAGCATGTAAATGAGAAAAAGGATTGGGCCAAGCACAGAGCCTTGCGGCACCTTACACTGCATACCTATTGTGGCTGTCGTAGCATTTACACTACCTTAACAGAAACACCTGTCTTAGAACATAATGTTTCAGTAATGCCTGAAGGGAATAAATAAAAGTGAAATGGTCAAAATCAGTGGAGAGTCACTACTTACATTGCATGTGCAGTATATGCAATATCATGCAAGTATATTAAAAGACTGGGAATTAAAATATCTGGAGAACAGTCAACATATTGGTCCCTATGAGGAGGTTGATGTGTGACTATATAAAGTACACCTAGATTTCTCATTCACATCCACTTCAG
Organism: Lates calcarifer; assembly: GCF_001640805.2. NCBI lineage: Eukaryota > Metazoa > Chordata > Actinopteri > Centropomidae > Lates > Lates calcarifer. Next base: position 18,542,653 of record NC_066845.1, read on the forward strand.
TCACATTTAATCAGTCTGCGGCTGCACTGTCTGTGAAGGGTGATGTGTGTTGGATGCTACCTGCATAATGCATAGAATGTGTGTGTATGTGCCATTGATCACAGTTCCCACAGTTTCCTTTTATGAAGTATATGTCACCTACAGGTTAGATATGCAAAACCAAATGTTGCTTCTACAACTTTAGATGTTGTATTAACACACACACACACACACACACACACACACACACACAAACAGGGCCAGCTTCCTGGACTTCAATAGTAAGGCTGTAGTCTATATCATTACGCTTCAGAGTGTGTTGCTCTCTCTACACCCAGAGGCAGAATGTAATGAGTTGAAATAAGAGCTAAAGCAACTGTGTTTGGACTCTGCAATCTTCCAGTGCTTCCAGTGTCAATATGCTCTCCCACATTTGATTTGGTGAGCTCTACAAGTCATTTTGGAGTACCAGCACTCTGACTGCTGTTATTGATTTATGTGAAACAGGGCCAGGGATTATACTGTTGTAGAAACAGTGTAAACTCCACGTTGTGGACGCTGTGGCTTTCACTGTAAGTAATAACTAAAAATTGCAGGAGTGTGTTCACAGATGCTGAAATGAATTCTGTGTGTTTTGTGTATACTTCATTCAGAGTTGGAGATGTGCAGTGTTCATTGTCATTGATCTACTTCAGCTCATCTTAAGTTCCTGCTAATCTAAATTTGGAGAATTTTACTGACCTGTGATGTGCCAGTGTAAAGCAGTCTCAGATGCTCTCCCACAAAGCTGATCATTAAATTCTTTGGAGAGCTGTTTTGAATATTGAGTGAGTATGCAGTTTCAGTCCATAACTCTCAACTTTTAAAACCCTCTTAAAAATATATTGCTTTTAACCCATTACAGATGTCCATAGAGAATCAGCTGTCCATAAAACAGAAGGATATAAAGGAAATTTTGTTGTTTTCCTCATCTTCACCTGTTTTAGGGGTAATATTTAGTTTCAGATTAAAGGAATATTTCAGCATACAGCAACAGAATGGGTCCCATTGGTCAAGGTTCAACTGCAAGGAAATGTCCATCAGGCAACAAATATCTGCGTGTGTGTGTGTATGTAAATTGTGTAAAATTAGTGTAAATTTTTGTATTATTTGTATTATTTGTGTACATTTTGTATTTCTTATTGTATATACCTTTCTTCTATAGTGCACTGTTTGTCTTTGAGGAGCACCCACAATTTTGTTGTACTTAACTGTACAGTGACAATGAAAGCCTATTCTATTCTATTCTATTCTAAATATACAGGTGTGTGAGTGTGTGTTTGTGTGAGAATTTGTACAATGTCAAATTGGCAGTACTTTGCCACCCTCTCAAATGCTGTAATTGTAGAGAACAGGGAGGGGGCCTCACTTGAGTACATGAGCTCTAATTTTCACAAGCTCAATGGTGAAGTGACCTGCAGAAATATCCCCTATTATCTCCAGCACAAACAGCAGACCAATGCAAATGAAGAGCACTTTGTATGTGAAGGGTGCACACTTGGGTCAAAAAGGACTTTGCTGTCATGCTGTCATGATGATGTATCATGTGACTCACAGCACTTTTGGCCACACACCGGAAAATGTCAAATGTAGATGTATTTATTAATCTGATTGAGTGCACTGTATATTTTCCAGTCACAGTCAGATACAGTGTATTCACAATCATTCACAACCAAAGGACCTGGCCAGAACAAGCATAGTCTTTCACCAAGCAGCTCCACTGATACAGTGGGGAGGTCAAAGAGCCTAGACAAAGGGCAACTTGTCAACATGTGCCTAAATTTTCCAACTATTATCTGCTGTCTGATTCATTACGTTCAAGTAACCAACAGGGGAGGATCTAAACATACAGTAACACTGTGACATTTTCCAGACAGGAGCTGATTTTGTTTGATTGCTGATGGGTGGCGATTTCTCCCTTCACTGACTCCTAGTATGGACCCACAGTGAGACCTCTAGATAGACCACACATGGAGGTGGAAAGGGGAGGTGAAGGTGGTTGGAGTCTTGGCCTCTCAGCTATTGATCTCTGTCATCCTTTTCAGATGGCTGCTCTGTAGATTTCATTCCCTAGGCCTTTGTCATTTTAGACCACTAGCTAAAGACCTGAGGCTCCTATAGGCTTCTATATAAATTGTGGCCCTAGGGTGTAATGTGAAACACATAAACTGTCGATTTGGAAGTTTGTTGACCAAAGACAGCTGAAATTCTGACAGTGACTGAAAATTGACAGAACAAACCAAAATAACCAGTTGTTATCTTGAAATGATCCAGAATACTGTATACTACAGTGCGGTATGAGCCATTTTTGAATGAAGTAAAACCAAAAACATTAGCACAGAAGGATGGCACATGTTGATGGTATTTTTCCTTTCTTGGTTTATATTGAAGTGCTACAATCCACAAGGTATTCATCACACAATCTGACTGTCAGAGATTGCTACCAAGATTTTATTAGACTTGTCTCACATAGTGTGACATGCAATGACCCCGCAGGATTTCTGTTATTGCAGTCTATAGGACCGACCTGTCTGAGAGTCTGATTGTGTATAGCTTGGGTTAAGCCTTAAATGATGAGGCTAGCTCATGGTCAGTGACCAAGAAATACATAGTATTTCATCCAACAGGGACTGAGTGATATAGTTTTTTTTTTAATCTGCAATGACTTTTCTTGCATTTCCATTTGAAAAAGTACTCCAAGCTGTGTTACAACAGCTTATGATGGTAATTTCTTCAGCATATTCTCTTGGATGGGTTAAGCTCAGAAAAACTTTACATTCTTGTAACATAGGCTTTCCATTCAACTTAAAATTAATATGACAGAAATATCATCAAGGTTATTTTATCACACTTGAGTTGGCTTCTGCAGAGACATTACACAGCTGTTGTCGCAATTGTCATAGTACTGCCACTGATGAGCAAATTGATCTCTATAGGTAAAAATTGGTGGGGTGGCTCTTTAATATCACCATTAGAAAAAAGAAGATAAAGAAATTCCCAAATACAACTGGTGAAATCGTGCATTATATCCATTTCAGAGGTGGTGATATTCCATATATGTAAAAGGGCCAGTTGGTATATATTAGTCTAATCTACACCTGTTCTCCACAGCTAGATGATATGAAACAGTTAGGGAACATGAATTGCTCTAAAACAAAGTCAAACCAGCCTCTGAGGTTCTCAGATTAAAGGACCCCTCTGTCATTCGCTCTTCTTCTCTCTTCCTTTGAATGAAGGAAACAGAGTTGGACCAGGGTTGACCGCTCTCTCTGTTCCCCCTCACCTTCATTGTCCTCCCTTTATGCTCTTGCTAAACGCCACTGATGGCATCACTGCTCACATAGATCGCCCCTCTGTTCTTCCCCCGTCCCCCAAAGACCCGGCGTCGCCACTGAATGGCCGGGGCGTCAAAAGAAGTGGAAAACAAAGTTCGGAAGTATTAGTGTTACTTCCCTCATCCCCTGGGATACAGAGGGAGAATCAATAGTTTTTCATTAACCTGTCTTCCTCCCTGTAAACGAGTAGGTCTAGCCTCGGGTGCCAGTAAATGCTCCAGCAGAGATAGTGTTGGAGGATGATATCTCTCTCTCTTTTACACTTGCACACATATACACTCTCCCTCTGTTATTGGCACATTGTTTGGAAAAAGCAGTGTTAAACCAAGCCATTAAAAGAAAATGGACATTTTCAATATTTGTACAAAATATGCGGGGGTGTTGAGCAATTTTAAGTGCTTTTGCTAAATTTGTGCTTTGTTTCTGTTTTACATTTTTGTCAAGTTGACCAATCAATGACCAAGTCATTTAACACCTGCTGCCCTTTATACTGTATGCGATGGGGGTGCTGAAATATTTATGAACTGATCAGGGTTCAGCCTAAGCTCTAAAATTGCTTCTCTTCACTTTACAGTGTTTCCCTTACCACAAAAATACATATGTCAGTAGAAATAAGTCTATTCATTTAGGTTTCCTTTTACAGCTTATCTTAACAAGCTCAACAAACCCATCATTTTTCTCCTTCATTTGCCTGTGAGATTTATTGAAATAAAGAAACTGACTTTCTAAGAGTGAGCGATAAGGTGATGTGGAGTTAATGCGTAGTGAACTAGCTACTCACCAACCTGCTGCATGGAAACCAAAATGAAAATCTTTCTCTCCTATGTAATCACAAGCCAAAATGTTGGTCAGGATATCTTAGTTTTTCTTAAAGTTAGAAGAGATGTATCCATATTATCCATGTGTAAATCCAGGCCTATAATAATAATAATAATGAAAAAAAGTAACTCAAACCATTAAACCTACATTGGACGTTGTAGCCTCAATCTGGAGCTTCATGTGTTCTCTCTCATTTAGTACATTTCTCCTTCTCTCCCTGACAGATCAGTTGTATCTCACATCTCTGTGTCTAGAAACAATGTAGCCAGTGTTGGGAAATGACTTTGTGTCTTGTACAGTGCCAACCTCGCCTCTGTAAAAAATTAATCTCTCTTTTCCTATGTTGGCTTGCACACTGTGTCCCAGGAGTTGTAAACACGAGGTGATACAGCCTTATATTCGCTGTTAATGTTATTTGTTTCACTCAAGGCTCTCCAAGGACCAGAGCTAGTGGCACGTGCTGGAAAACAGCATCTGTCACACCTGAGTGTGGGAAAGTGGTGTGTTTTGTTCATGCACACCTGCTGCAGTCTTTGCAGCTGGCATTGTGAACAAGTGCTGTGGTGACTGAGGTGCAGCAGAGTGGGTTTTATCTGGGAATGCATAACTACCACTGCTTCCACAGGAAGCCCAGACAGATTCCCTTATCTGATCTATAAAGACAAGGAAATAAAAAACGCTGAACTCACTGTGATGAGAAGCCAAACATGGAAGTGGTGCAGAGGTTCAATCATTTCTCACAGAGAACAACTGGTGAAATAATGAGTTCAAATTATCCAAGATGGAGAACTGATTCAGAGGAGGTGATTATCACAGCCAATGAAGGCTGAAATTGAGCAGATGATTAGCAATGAATGCATTATTAATGCTCATACAAGTGTGTGCAATACAGGGAGTTATGCTGCTTGTACAAAATGTTTGTCTCAGACCACAATGGCAACCATAATTAACTGGGGATCAGGAAACCTGTTGTGACACAAAGCCCACAAGTCAATCAAGCAAAGAGGCTACACTGACTTGTCCAGCCTTTAATGCCTATCAAAAACCTTCAATATTTTGCAAACCAACCAGATTTTTAGAATAGAAAAGGACCTACGAATCAGGTTGGTGACCTGCCAAAGTGGCTGGTAGAGCAGACAGATTTACTGGCTGCATCCAAAGTTTATCAGCATTTGGCTGGTGGTAATTTGCTGCCCTGAAGGGGAGATGAAGGCAGGATGAATGCCACAGTGTCGCCTGGATCCAGATGGCCCAAGACAGAGAGGGATGGATACAAGCACTTTATCAGCAGCCTATGTTCCATAAGGCACTCAAAGGCTCAAGTACAAACAAAGGCAACTATATGTAGGTTTGCCAAAGTTCGCCATTCATTTCACTTTATGCTCTGTTGCCTGTATGACAATAGAATACTCATTGTTGAGTGGTTGTGCATAGTGTTACATACTTTGTCTGCTGCTTGGGAGGAAATGGAAACTTTAAATCAAAGCTACATTGTGCACCCTCGATCAGACTTTATTGAATGATAAAATAACATGCTGGCAGAGTACATTTGTTAAAGACTAATTTGTACCTCATTGTTTAATTTCAGTCATCACATGCTTCACTTATTTCTCACTGGTGGAAACTGGGAATAGTATGTACACAGAGGTTTGGGGCTGGTTTCCCACCACATCTGCTGTTTTGCGGTTCATCTCTCATCCACAGTAGTGGTGATTTTTTTATATTTGGTGTTGATACAGTGGTTTGCTTTAGCTGGCTATTTTTTTTCTACTTCTTCTGCAGGCTGTGATTTCTGCTCAAAAACTGCTTTATTTGCTCACACAAAACACTCTTCCACAGTCATAGGCTTCAATGATTAATGCACGCTGACCCATGGGGGTCAGTAGTCAAACTTCTACATTCATATTTGAAATCTCAGCAAGTAAATTCTGAACAGTGTGCAATGCAGAAAAGGCTTTGTAATTATTTATGAGTTGTTTGTAATTTAAGCGCTTTATAAACAGTCAAGGCATGGCAAATTTATTTATATAGGTCTTTTCATACAAAAGGCAATTCAAAGGGTTTTACATGATGCATAAAAGGGCATTTAAGATGAAATAAAGCCTGAAGTAGAGAAATTAAATGGAACACAAGAAATATAGGCCAAAGACCAACTTGAAGTTGGCTGGAATTTTAGTAAAATACAAAAAGAACAGAAAAGTTTTAAACATGCATTTAATAGTAGTCATATTTGGGGCAAATTATCTGCTCAAAGTCTGTTCTTAAAGCACAAAATAGAGACACGTAAGATGATAAGGGGCTGTTCAAATCAAAAAGAGTGATTTCTTACTCACTTCAGTGTTTTTTACAACAATCAGTGAAGCAGAAGGAGAGAGAACACAAAAAGCTTAATCAGGTTTATCAAATTTCAGTTTTTATGAAAGCTTACTGCTGTGATATCATTATCAAACAAAATAAAATCATTGGACTTATTATTCAAAGCTCTTCATCTTTAGAACCTGTTCATTTCTGACATTATCCTACTGTCAGTGATGGTGAAAGTATTCAGATCCTCTCTATAAGTAAAAGCAAAATTACCACGCTGAAAAAATACTCCATTAAAGGGAAAAGTCCTGCATTAAAATAGACATACTGTGTAGAGAAGTATTGAGAAGCATATTACTAGTACAGCTAGTAATTATCCAAAGTAAAAGTAGAAGTGCAGCCAAATTGCTGTCTGTTTTATACAATTGGTATATCATAAAATTACTATGTATGACTCACTTAAAGTTTGTATCTATTCTAGGTTGAGCTAGGCAAGAAAGCGAAAAATGTCAAACTCTTCCTGCAAATAAATGTAATGGAGTACAATTTTTTTCCATTTCCATTTGGAATAAAAGTATAATGTTAAGTACAAGCATCTCAAAATTATCCTTAAGTATGATAATTAAGGAGCTATTAGTAAGTTTTAGCCAATGTTAGCATGAACACCTCTTTACTTACCAGTCTAGGAACTTCATTCCTTTACTTGCCAAGAGCTGCCTCCAGCAGTGGAAAGCAATGCCAATATTTTGCCTCTAGGTCTATCACTTCTTTTCTTCTACTTTAATTAGCATGCAAACTATCTAAGTCTTGGCCCATCTCGTTACTTTCCAACTCACTGTAGTGTCCAGACTGCCCTGAGGAAATAGCACTGCTCAGAGAGCGTATTCTGACCTATTGTATTTTAAAAACAACAATGACTGAAGCTCTTGGCAACCGACCATCACTACCTCCCACTCTTGGCAACATTTGACGACAGAGGAAAATTACAAATAGCTCTTGTAAGAAAAACTGTGAGGAGCTGTTGTGAGCTGTCAGTAGTAGCAGCAGCTGTAATATCCCCAAGACTAATTCCTGTATGTTTACGGTGCTTGGTAGTTGAAGTGACTCATGTTTCAATTTTTTATTTATTATTTAATGCATCATGGACACCCAAGGAGTCTCCTTGTTTTAAGATGTTTTGGCAGTGAGAGGGGCGGAGCAGTCTGACTCAGTGGGACACTCTGGGGATCATATGCAGCATGAACTCATCTAACAGCTTCCTGAGAGATGAATCTTGTGTGATCCAGACTGCACATCAGTATGGGTAACCTGACTAGCTCGAGTCATGCACCGTACTCTGTGCAGTGCTGTGCCCTGGAGGGAGCCCCAAAATAAGATGCCTGAGTGTGGAAAATGAACGAGGGCGTCTGCATAACTGCAACTTATGAATGCCAGATTCAGCCTTGCATGACTGATACTAAGAAGCTGAAGGAGAACTGCAACCTCTGTCACTTCACATACCCTCTGTGATCTTTACACTAATTAGGAGTTCTTTGTTTGTATCAACTTACATTTGGGATTTATGCAGAGTGAGAAGTCTGTTACAGATTTAACTGTCAGCACTTTGATCAAAGTGATTTCAATGAGGCCTCCTGTCTAAGCAAGCATGCTCACACTCTCTCCCAGCTAAGATACAAGCCTAATTTGTGTTTTGTTTTGGCGAAACCCTACAGCTGCCGACTCTCAACCAGCCGAAGAGCCTCACAGTGACAGGCCATTCAAGCTCTGATTAAGATGCTGTACATGAATCATTTTCAAATTGGATGACCATGTCCTTAGTTTGCCTTTATATCCTTATACAAATCTTTAATTGCCATTCCGACAATGCTCTTTGATTTGGACAGCTATGTGCTATTGACTCCATGTCAGAAATCATTTGGCTCATTTACTGTGCAAAACAAAGCAGTCCCATAGTCCTGTAGTGTATTGTCTGCCTGTTGTTTTTGAAAGCATGAAGCACATTTATCTATGTTCTGATTTGATTGTGCAAATATGATACAGATTGATTGAAAGCTGATATCCATTTAAAAATCTGTCTTTGAATTTTATCTTTGTTATCAAAAGCATGACTCAGCTCCTTTGACTGTATTTGTCTTCTCAATGAGTTTTGAATGATGTGTTATCGCTGCTCTGTTAGACCTGTTTCACTTCCATTTGCACCACAAAGAAGTCCCTCTTTACTAATCAATACTGTGCATTGTGTGTCCAATCACGTTTCTTGTTAAACACTGTGACAACCCTGAAAAAGAGCTTTCCAAATCCAAATGTGGCAAATGACCTCCTTAACAATCTGTCAATACTCACTATGGACCTGTTAAGTGTAAATCTTTGATTTTTAGCTTTTTTTTTCTTGCCGTTTTGTTTTTGGTTTTGTGTCATTAGACCTTATCAGAGTGTTTTCTCACAGGTGTTGCCAGGCTGCATGCCAGCATTGCTTATTGTCATCGAGACAGATTGTCCACAAGCGTGCGGCAGGTTATCCTTGTTTATGAATGAAGGCGGACATGCACCAGTTCAATCAATGCCAGTTACGTCTCGGCTCATTTCTCTCTCCTCCACCACCTCCTCTTCATCCTGAGGGTTTTCACCTCTTCCTCCTCCTGCATGTGCAGAATTCCAGTAGCTTTGCTAACACACACACAAAGTAATCCAGCTATTGGCCATACTTCGGTCTGGGTCTTATTTGGATTAAGCTGTTTACACATATCTTTGATGCTGTGTGATTGAGTCTCACAGCAGTCTCTTGCTATGAATAAACCAATTACTGGAGGACTGTAGTCCATTCCTCCTCCTTTGACTGTGTAGTAGTTACCTGTAATACATGGAATGTAAGTAAACATCTTTATCCTCTCTGAAGTATGAACTGTAATCCACAAACATTCTAGCAATTTTACTTTTTTCATAAAAGTTGCTTCAATAGTCTGCCTTAGGACATATCAAATTTCCACAGCATTTCCTAAATAGCCCAAGCATATCTAAACAATGACACCATCAGTAAAGGTACGCACAAGATTACAACTTTCTTAATTAGTTTTTGTGTAATGTGTGAGACTCAATCAACAGGAAGTAAAGCTACACTTTGATTAAGGTCATTTTAAAGCAGCAGACTGGATCCTGAAGAAAGACTTTTAAAAGCTTCACAGAATACACAGGCAATAGTACCTAAATAATGTGGTAAAAATGGCTTTAGTTTGGTGTAATGCTGTAATTAGCAACCCTGTGTCCTTGCAGTTATGCTTACCTACTTTTAATATGCAATGCCACACAGATTACAACATTCGGACAGCATTCACTGAGAGCTATTTTTTTTTTTTTTTATTTTATATTCTGCAAATATTTGCTCTTGCTGTACAGCATCCATCCATAGTAACTAAAACATTGTAAACATTGTTATGGCAAAGTTGAGGCATTCACAGCACTTAGATAAGATTGTTATGATCATGGTCTTCAACAAACCTGGATTGTTTCCTACCCTTATAGGTGCTATATGTTTTTTATATCTATAGTTTTTGCTATCGCTACATAGGCAGTGTTAGCTGTTTACTTACCAAGTCCAACACGAGAGTATGAAGAAGTTGCTTTGTCCAGATGGCGTATTCTAGCCTCTTGTAAACAATGGCTGAAGCTCTTGGTAAGTAAACGGCTGGCTGTGTAGCAATTGCAAAAACTTACATACTTCCATATAGCACCACCCACATCCCTACAACTTCCATACTGCACAAAAATGTGGCTTCACTCAAAAAAAGAAGAAAACATCACCCACACAAAAGTTATATTACTTCCAATATGTTTTTGGTAAAACTGATTAGTAGTGTATTCATGTAATTTCTAGGAGATTAGAGACCTCTGCAGTCAAACTTTGTGTAATGATGCAAGCAGATAAACACAGCAATGTTACAGATATCATGTCTAGAGGGGTTTTGTATTAGTAGTAGGCTAATTTCTGACATTTTTTGACCAGAAATGTAATGATGATACAATTTGCATAAAAAATCTGAAAGCAGTATGTTCTTCTCATGACACAGAAACAACAGGTAAAGGGAAAAAAGGGCCAAACAATGCTTAAATTCTACAAGGATTGTCATCAAGTCAAACACAGATACAATTTTTTGAGTGGACTTCCCTAGTGTCTTTATCTATCACTACTGAAACAGACAAGCACCCCTTGCAAGTGGGAGTTATGCACACTGTTGAATAGAGAAAGAAAAAGGGATTTTTAACAGTATTTTAAGTCATGATATAAGTTTAATTTATCCAAAGCTTGGCCACTTTCATAAGACTCTGACCCCGATGACCTCAGTTTGCTCATGTGTTAATTTGTTTACTTTAACAGTTATGTGTTCTAACATTTCACCTCTTACAGGGTGACTGTATTAATTCTTACACTGTGGCATGTGTGTGTGTGCGTGTGTGTTTGTATTTGTATTTGCTGCCATGCCTCCAACACAGTCCCCTTGAAAAGAGCAGTGGTACATTTTATCCCAGGAGGGGGCAATGCTCTGACCCCAGAGGGGAGCTATGGCAGTGCAGGGTCAATGGAGATGTACCGCCTCAGCTGCACAATCTGACAGACCTAATGCAGCTATTTGTAATGGGATTCTCTCCCTTCAGCTCCGGCCCTGTTATCAGTGGCCAAGCAAGCTCGCTGCAGCATGGCTGAGGCCAGCTCATCAGTACACTGTTCTCCCAGTGTCTTCTGGGTGTTGAACAAATGACCACATTAGGCTCAGTGGACTGTGACTGTGGCATTAAGGCTGTTTTTTTTTTTTACAATAATGGATTGATTATTTGTAAAGAAACACAGGTGTCAGTGTTTGGGACAAGATGCATTTTTGGTACTTCTTTTATGTTCTAACATAAATACACCATATGGTGCATCCAGGCACCCTCGTAATAATCAGCATATCAAACTCGCATTTAACTTATGTGATTTTGATATACGGAGTCTATACTGAGTATACTGAGAAGAAAGAAAACATAAATGAAAATTTGATTTTATTTTTCCATATATTGATTGTTTGCTTTATAGTTATCATAATTTTCCCATAGATCCCATCAGTATATTACAACACTTCGTGTGCACAAATGCATAGTGAGAACATTTATAATAGTTTTATGGCATGAAAGATTATACTTACTCCAAACAAAGAACAGAGACATTGCTGCAGTTTCAAGCTGTCAGTTCTTCTTTAAAAGCATCGTTAGTGGGGGCACCCATAGCCGAATGGTTGGGGTACATACCACGTGGGCCTTAGTGTCCTGAGCAGCTGGTCTCTGGATTGACTCCTGGTCGGCCGGACCCTACTCTCTCTCCCTGTTTCCTGTCTCTCTCCACTGTCCTCCACTGTCCTGAAAATGCCCCCCCCATCAATTAGGCTGATGATTCAGACTTGACACCTGTAACAAACTCAGACAACTCATGAAAAAGGCACACATTTATAGAGAACATACAAAAACACAGCTAGAAATAAAGTTGTTTACATGATGTTGACAGCTTTGGGAGCTGCATGTTTGTTTGTAACTTATACCTTAACTTAACCCAATCCTCTGGCACACTTACCCGATCTTTATCTCACAACTTCACCTGTTACTGATGGTGGCTTTAATGTAAAGCTCAAAGCTTAAAACTGCAACAATGCCTCTGTCCTTTTTAGGAGTAACTGCTCTTTTTATCTTTTAAATGTCAGTGGATTTTCTGGCCTAAATTGTCAGAATTCACCATCAACAATCAGCTGACCTCAGCTTCAACAGTGAACTCATGTGTGACAATTTGATAAGGTAGCGCACAGATAATACTGGCCAGCCAATGCTGTTTCTTGGGCACTAGGGGACAGTGGGATAATCTGTAAACATTGGCATACCTTACAAAGTTGATGTGCCAATTGTGTCAGCAAGCAGTTGCCTGTTTACACACACAGCAGACATGGAACAACATTAGCATTCATTTCGTGCCATTTTTCTGGCAGCCTGGTGAAAGTAAGTTCAATACTTACTCTCCTTTTCGCCTTGTTTTGTTCTCTGCTGATTCCTCAGGGAAATATCTGAACCTTTAGCTATTAAATGCTTTATTATGTTCACCAGCTAGCCGCTAACTGTGTCTGCAAGCCCTTTGGTGCCTGGAAGGTAGCACACAGTGGGTTTATCAGAGCATTTTCTCTTAAAAAAAAAAAACAACTGCCTGCTGGAAACAGCACTGATGAGTGTGGTGTGACCGAACCAAAACAGTTAAGTTGTGGCCAAAAGCCAACTCAATGAGCTGAAACATGCTGAAATGCCCTGGAGAGCTGTGGAGGACTGGTCCAGTGATTATTCTCTATGAGTGCGTCAGTAGAAGTGACACCTTTCATACTACGCAGAGTAATTTAATCTATTGTTAATATGAATATATTCAATTCAAAATATTGATTAAAACAGCTTTAAACCTATGAAGCTGCATAGACTTGACACTGTTTTGAGTCTTATGAGCACATCAAGGCCTGAAATTCCCCTCTTGTCTGTTTATATACCTACTGATAGTTTAGGAGCTATTCACTGCACTGGCTGTACTAACCTGTAGAGACATCAACGACCTCAGCTTATACTGTCAGCATAAACAAATTATTGAATCAAATAAAAAAGTTCAGCCCTAAGAAAAAATTGAGCGAATAATGAGACACTTAGGAACCATTGATTCACATCAACATACAGCTGTGTGCAAAAGTCTGGGCAAATTTTGTTGATGTTTGATATAACACCTACAACAGACAGATACTAAAAATAAGCATTTCTTCAAACGTTATCTGCTCTAATGATTTTGTGTCTTGTGCAAAAGTTTAGGAACCCTACTAAGTCAGTATTAGTAATCCTCCCTTTAGCAGACATCACACATTGTAAAACACTTTTTGTAGCAGCTAAGAGTCTTTCACCCACTCTTCCTGTAAATCACTTCAAGTTCTGAGATATTTTAGGCTGTCTTGCACACACAGCATCTTTAAGATCTACCCACAGACGCAGGGGTTGTATTTATTTCTTTTCACTTGTGTGCCAAACTTTGCTGCACAACTATATCAACACCCACCTATTAAGAAAGTTTGTGATATACATTATGTATGATTGATGCCTCTTTTCAAGTATGCAATTCTTTTTTACGTGAATACCCAGTGTGCCCACCTTCATGACATTCTGCTTATCTCTGAGATATTAAGCTCCACGACCGGCTGCCTGCTACACCCCATTGTAGCCGTGGAAGCACTGTTTAATCACCCAGATAGTGCTGAGAGATTCTTCTGGGCTTTTAACAGATTAAGAGGACATTACCTAGAAATGAGGGAGAGAAAATGGTCTATGGGTTTTTAAATACTCACTGGAGAGACTCAGTCTTATGGTCTTTTATTTTGGTAATTTCCCTATTGCATATATTAATCCACAGAGAGGCTTTGCAGAGGCTGCATACTTTTTTTGTCCTGCAAGAAGCTGCTTTATAGCCATGTATTTATACACACTGACACCTTTCAGCTGCCCTATAGAGGTCAGGTGCTTTGCTCCAAGCATCACCTGTCTGCAGTGGTTGAGGCTGGAGTGTTGGAGTAAAAAACCTGCAGGTTTCTTCACACCTAGTTGAAAAGTACTGCTATTACACCAAAGTAAGTATGTAGTGAGTAAGTAGTCAGTTGTTTTTGAGCCTCCATTCTGGCAAACTCCTTGAAACACATCCTCTGACATTTGTCACGTCGATTTGTTCTTGTTGACGACAATTAAATTTAGGATGTATTTCTGTCATCCACTCAGGCTCAAGTCTTTTGTCAGAGCGCTCGAGGTAACTTCAGGTCTCTCCCATCAGTGTCAGTGAGTGGTGGCAGCAGAAATTACTGCTGCCTCCCTTACTCTCTCTCACTCTTATTGACTTCTCTTTGCTTCTTGATCCCTCCTCTCTTTAATGTCAGTTGTTTGTCAGCGCTGATGCATGTTTGTCACATGATGACTATCACGCAGCAGTGGCCAGCTCTCCATCTGGCCTGATAAAGCTGCAAACACCAGCCAGAGAGCACAACAAAGGAAGGATGCAAATCTTTACAAAGGACAGTTTTAGATTCATCACTGTGAGTCCAGTAAACTGTATAAACAATACCCTTTTTGTAAACAAAATGACCGGTAGTAGCTCTTTACCAGAAAAGCATGGTTTTTTTGTTTTTTTTTTCTAGAATTGTAAATAATTAATTTGGGTAAACAGGGATTTAATTGTCTCTCAGTGTGCGAAGCCCTGACATTTAATGTTAAATTATAGTTATAAAACTCTGGGCAACACTGGGGTGCACCTCAGTGCCAAGCTGGCATAGACTGTGGGACCTGCTCAATTAAAATCTGCACTGGACAGAGGTAAGGCAAAATGGTCACATTGATCTCAGACATTTCAGAGGAGAAGAGCATATCACTAATATTGGTTTTAATTTTATCTTCTTAACTGGCTCACAATTTTATCTCAGAAAAGAGAAAAAACTGTTTCAGTTTTATTCATGAAAAAGCCATGTCACCTTTGCTTGACAGCAGTGACATTTAGATTCAGCTAAATCTAGGTTAGATTGATTTGAGGTATGACTCTGCAAACACAGTCAAAGGTAAAAAGGGAGTAGATGCAGGGTTTTGGTCTGAGACTTTTTCATCAATAGTGAAGGAGCAGAGCAGAGTGGGCAGGACTGTGCTGAGGTGTGAGGAGTGATGGATTGAGGCTTCTTGTCTTGGAGAGTGACGGCTCAGAAGCAGTGTGTGTTACCCTTCCATCAGCACCACTCTCTTTTCAGCCTTCCTACTTCCTGCCACTGCCCCAGCCTGCACAGTGTGAAAAAAAATATCAATACAATATAAATGAGAAGGTCTTTACCCCTCATTCTCCATCACCTTGCACCTCTCCAAACTGCAGCCCTCTTCACTGCTGTCTCATACTACAATATAAAAGAATGAACTGTGAAACCAACGATAACAGCATAAGTGCAGCAGGCTGAAGTGAGGGTGGTCAACATGAATACTTTATAAATCATTTATCATCAAGCCTTCAGACAGAGGAGCTCAGTTTGCAGCCACAAATGCTTGAAATTGTATTTCATTTTATGCTATTTTACACTTGTAGTCCATAACATCAAAGCTATATTCTACTTTGAGCTATATTCTACAGCTATATTTATTTGACAGCTGTTCTCTACGTTTCAGATTAAGATGTTACAGGAAATGCATAAGATAATCTTATAAAATACTATGTCTAATGATTAAATTAGTGGTCCCCAAAGCTTTTTTTGGCTTGTGATCCCCTATGAAAACACAGTGTCATGTTTGGCCCTTTGTCACATTTCAGGTGTCTATGAGCTGTTAGAGGACTAAAGAGAGAGTCTTCTCAGATGGTTTAATGGATGGCTGTTGTAGGGCTAAAGAGGTAAAACAAAAACACAGGTAAATCAAACATTTGATAGAAGTTCTAAAGAAAGATTACAACTTTTGCTCTTTTTCTTCTCTCATGTTGTGTCAAAGAAACAAAAAACACTTTTTTTTTTCAATAGCAATCTGATATTGGTACAATAAATACAAATCTACAGCCAGTAGCAGTCTAGAGGAAAAGTTGCAGGTTCAACATCAAACTTCAGCCCTTTACTTGTTAAGAGCTGTTTCCAGTGGTAGAAAACAGTGGCAGTGTTTTGCAGTTAGCATTCTAATGGGTAAGCACTGTCCCAGTCGGCCCATCTTGTCACTTTCCAATAGCAGGTGACGAAACCAGCCAGACTGCCCTGAAGAAGTAGCACTGCTCAAAGGGCGGATTCTAACCTTTTGTGTTGCAAACACAAGAATAGATGAAGCTCTTGGCAAGCGTCCATTACCACCATCCGCCACATCACATCACATTTGACGGCAGAGAAAACCTACAAATGGCCCCTTTAAGTAAAGGAAGTAGGAGTAGTGCTTCTGGCATTTGAGCAGCCATGATTCTGTTACATCTGAATGTCATTGTCCAACAATTTCTGCTCAAAGAGCCCTTCATAGCAGGTCTTCATATAGGTCACCAGGCTGCATGTGGTAAATGTAGTCCCAACTATATGAAAATAAGACACAATGGATCCTGTTATAGTGGCCATTTCCTTTTGAATTCTTCTTTGGATGAGAATTTTCACTGTTGCAGTGAGTTACTCCCTGAAAATGGAAATATGCAGAAGTCAAATAATTGAATCTGAGACTATGCGGATATAAGCCTGGAAGTCTCATGAGTGGGGTTTTCTCTGCAGGCATGAAGGCCTTGTGTTGGTTAGCAGTGTAATAATATGTGACTAAAGAAGAGACAAGGGGCCCTTGTGAGATGCTGTCACCATTACTTTGGTATGTTCTCTTAGTCTCCAGTGGCTCCAGTTGAGCCGCCTTTCCGTGCCCAGTTCAGGAAATTGGGCCTTATACTAGTGTTTCTAAAAATAGCAGCTTTATTTTACCAGAAATGTGGTTGTGGCCAGTTACATTTGGCTGAATTCCCTTCCTGCCCTGGGGGAAAGTGCAGTTGTTTCAAGGGCCTAGCCGTCACTCAATGGATGTTAGAGACTTCGGCTGATTAGTAATTGCCTTCTCAGTTCAGAGCTTTCTGAAGTTTGTTAGATGTAGATGTTATATTTTGAGATGTAATTACCACTTCCTTTTTATGGGAAGTGAAGTTAATTTTCAAGGCTGACTTCATGACAGGAGATGTTATTGTCAGGGTCGAGGCACCAGTGTGACCTTCATGCTGGAAGTCCATTGCACACACACACACACACACACACACATATACACACACACACACACACACACACACACACACACACACACACAGTTTCAAGCCTCAATTCACATGAATGGTTGTGTTGTTGTTGTATTTTTCTCCAGCTAACTGCAATTAGACTTAGGATTGTCAACAATTAATCAGTTGTTCTCCCCTGGAGTTTTTATCTGCTTGCTCCTGCTAACAATATGTCCTTCTTAATTACACAGTAATGGGTATAAACAAAGTGTTTATTGTTGTGTAATGAACTGTGGCTCATAGTGAAAAAACAAGGAGGCAAAGTGGGAAGCATCTTGGTCACCTTTAATTTACAGTTTTTAGCAGGCATGCAGAGCATTGTTTAAACAAAACTCTTTTTCATTTGTAGAATATGTTTTATGAAACATTTTAGACTGAGATAAATGTTAATAGCTTAAAGTCTTTGTATATATGATTTAAAGTCCTATCAGTCAGGGTCTGTTGTTTCTAACACTGTAATTCATTTGTGTCCATATCAGTGTTTGCATTATGATGACAGTCCATAGTTTACCCATTTTATTTCTACATATATGGATAAGAGAGTGTGACTGACGTGGTCTGATGGTGCCTCTCCTCCCTAGCGCTGCAAACAGAGGCAGCTGATAATATCCCAGGGCAATGTTTGATCTTTTTACGCCTTTAACATCCCCTAACACACACACACATGCACACACACACACATTTGCGCACACATACCGGCCTCCCTCTCTGCCCATCTCCCCCTTCCCTCTCTCCCACCTCTCATTTTCTGATCCCCTAGATAAAGTTTTCTCCTGTCTTTGCGGATACAGATGAGGCGAGTATTTTGTCAGGCTGCGGTGATACACATTACATAATTGACGAGCGCAGGGTGCCCATCATGCACAAATCCCTGCATGGATCTTTTATTCAAAGCAGTAGTGCATTAAAAAATCCTCATCCTCACCAGGTTGTGTTGTTCCATCAGGAAGACTGATCCTCCATATGTTTCATACGATGCTGAGGCTGATGGGGTTGAATTCACAATCACACTCCGCAGGGTGGACTCACTCTCCTTTCTCTCTCTCTCTCTCTCTCTCTCTCTCTCTCTCTCTCTCCCTCTCTCTCTCTCTCTCTCTCTCTCTCACACACACACACACACACACACAGACATGCACAATAAGAGTTAAAAAAAAAAATCTATAATCTGTGCTTTAATCAATCATTACCTGAATCTTATCATCCTGTTAAACCAAGTTTATCTAATATGTCAGAGTGTTATCATTCAATTTATGTCACCTGCTATTCATCAAAATATGAGGATTTGTTTTGGCTTGGTGCTATTAATAATTTTGAAGGAAAACTGTGTCAGGCTTTTTTTTCAAGGTTGGATGACTTCATTTTTACTCCACTACCAACAGCAGAACATTATGTTCTTTAGGTGGAAAATTATGATGACCGATTTCCTGACGTTGAGGAAAGTAAATAGCACAGTGACTCCTAGTTACAGATATTACTACTGTCACTATTATTCTTATGTCCACTACCTCTAATAATAACTTAATGCTCATCCACAGTAGATAAAGTCCTATTACTGGTCTCAGCTGGCAAGTCCAATACAGAATTTTTGTCCCTCATCTGACACAGTAAGAACTCTGCGTCAGAGGAGAGATGAGTGGACTCAAGCAGCAAACTGAGATTGTTCAGGTGGTAAGAGATTTCTCACTGTGCCAGAGGCCTTATTAACCCCTCTGTGCCAACCAAATCATCAGCACCTGCTGAGATGAGAGGCAGACCGCTAGAAAGTCAGAGAGTTAGTTTTGTATATGGTAGTGGGTTATTACTTTTTCTGCTTTGTTTCAGCAGAATGCATTAGCCATATTAAACAGAATTAGACAGACACTTTGTTTTACGCATTTTTGACTGGCATACTCACTTCTGTCTAAAATTTGGTGCATTGTCACCTGCATGATCATAAAATACCATGATCATAATAGACATACTGTAGCCAATCACCCCCAAAGGTCAGTCAGCAGGAAGGACAAATAGGAAATATAGCCACACAATATGAAATGCATGGATTCAAATATTAAGACATAAAAACAAACTCTTATTTATTTAATTGAAATACTGATATTCCATGGATCAGTATTTCTAAATACTTCATTTATAAATTGACTAATTAAACTATCGACTTGTTCCACAACAGATTATCAGCATTGTGGATTAACACTTTTTGTTCGGCTAAGTTGTGTTCAAACCAAAATTAACGCTGCATGCAGCTCCATCATTCATTCCAGTGCGACCACATCTTCAAAGTCACTGATCCATTACTCATATTGGCCTGCCCGGGTTATAGTTCATAGTTCACCAATAACTGAAGCATCACACACCACACCTACACACCTTGCCTCAATGCAATGGTGTTTTCAATTTGAATGCCTGCAAAGCTGTGCAAAAAGGTCAGCTGTATGAAGATTGCAAGACATTTCACACATTCAGAGAGGAATTCCTCAGTCATTTGTGAGTATATTTGGAGACTTGTTTTAGTTTTGATTGTGAAATTACAGAAGTTTGATGAAAGAAACTGGCAGTGTAACATCACATTGAACTGCCTTCTCCAGTCTGCTGCTAGCTGAACATCATTCTCTACTGCAAGTTAAGGAAAGATGAATGCCCTTAAGTCTATGACTTTTTCAATTTTTTTTCCTGTAATTCTATGAAAAAATATCCACATCCAGTTTTTTGGCTTCAGTTGAACAATTTAACAAGATAATGGGTTTCTGCAGAAACTTTCATCTCATCCACTGTGGTTAGCTTAATCAAGGCTTGTATACACCATTGTGGCATATGACGTTACTATGAACAAAGATGGAGGTGTCCTTGGTTTGAATGTTTTCTTTAAAAAACTATTCATGTGAATAATATACATTTTTTTTTTATCTGTCTGGAAAATCGGTCATTAACTGCAGTCACGAGGTCAAAGAGTGCAGCTGGGAGCTCAATGTTCCCCATGTTGGGTTTGTAATACTTGGGTAATCATTAGGTGTTGATACTAAGGCTGTGGCTTATGGGTTGCATTAATGATCACAGTCTGTCTGTAATGAATCTGTAACAAATTAAACTTTCAAAGAAGCCTGGTGAAACATGTAATAAAACCTAAATCTGTACACAGTCCAAAGAACAAACAAGCCAATCAATTTCTCCTCCCTGTATCCTTCAAACTTCTCTGTGAGCTCTGCTACTTTGCTTTGGCAGGAAATCTTTCCCTCTTTGCCAGGGCATTTTTTTTCTATCACTTGCTCTTTATTTACATCTCGAGAGGCGGTAGACTCTGATGAGGCAGAATCATTTCTTCCTGCCTCAAATTAAACGAGCGTTGGCCAAGGTCAGCTCTCCAGAATGAGTCCGCAGAGTTCTAAAACCCAAGCCACTCTTTTTATTTCTCATATGACGCAAGCCAGCATGTTTGTCCGGACTAATAATGATGGTCTGTAATTTTCTTTTGGAATGCTTAATAAGCTGCTGCACTCTTCAAACACATCCGGTGATGTGTCTTTGCTCTGCTTTCAGCTGAAGAGCTACCTGGAAATGCAGAGTTGTCAGGGGATTCAGTCAGAGTACTTTTCTGTTTTATTAGACTATATACTGTGGAGAAATAGGAGAGAGGCACAAAGCATAAGAAGAATGAGAATGGATGACATGGAATACGAGTTACATGTAAACATGAAGCACAACAATAGTCCATCCCCTGGTATCCACATAACAAAGTCTGTATATGTGTACAGTCAGGCTTCCTTGTGGCTCAGTCGGCTTATATGCATACAGTGCTATGGTGCAGAGGTGGGAATACAGATTTCCAGTTTACTTGCAATATTAACCCAAGACCATTTTAAACAGAGAAACAACATCATACCAAACATCTCTCAACTCTTACACTGGGCCCCCTCTTCTACCAACAGTCAATGCTGGTTTCTTTGAAAGGAATAGTTCAACATTTTGAGAAACACTTTCTAGCTGAGAGTTAGATGAGAAAATTGATATCACCCTTATTTCTTGTTAAACCAGGAGGCGATTAACTTTTTGAGGAGCAACAGTGACAAGCTAGTACCTATTTCCTCATTTCAGTACAATGTATACATAAGCAGTTTTGACCAAACAACTGATTTCTCCAGTTAATATTGCAAAAACCAGTTAATGAACCAAATCTGGCAAATATACTTAGATTAACATTAGCTTGGCTTAGGAGTTTTTTGCTGTTGTGCTGCACAGGTTACACAAATATAGATATGTGATGCTAATTACAGAGTTTCATAGGTGCTGGTGGGCAGATACATTAACTCTGGAGAGAAGGAGGATAGTTTTATCCTGCTTTCAGTCTTTGTGCTAAGCTAAGCTAATTATCCTCTCATCAAACTGTTGGCAAGAAAGCAAATAAGCACATTTCCCAGAATGTTGAACTGTTCTTTTAACCATGACCATGCCCTTCCCCTAGTTAAACTAAGTTGTTTAAGCCACTTAAACTAAATCCTAGCCATAGAGGTTGCAGATTATTGTAAGTCATAATTATGAGTCCTGTTTTAAAATTTGTTGTGTGCATTTTGGAAGGCAATGACAAACGGTGGCATCATGATGATAGTGGCACTAGGTCAAACACACTTGCATTGGCTGTTTTGTCTGTTTTGTCACTTTGGTTGGAGGACTTGTTAGAGATTAACCCACATGCACAGGAGTCTTACATAATTAATGCTTCCACTTACATTTTAATTTTTTACATTCATATTCAGCATTTCATTTACATAGATGCCTAAACAGTTTGTCAGACTGCTCACTGTATTCATGATTAACCTGTATACACACAGCACCAATGAAATGACACGCATGCACAGACCCACACAGACAGTGTCTCCATATCCCCCTGGTCATTTATACATGACTGCAGTTCTTCTGTGTGAGTGTATAGAGGCACTGACAGCTGAGAGAAGGCCTTGATCAGTGTAGCATTCCCCACACACTCAGCACTTCAGTCAGTCAGTCTGCTAGCTAACCCTCACTCTGCATTCATTATTAATCACAGGCGATCTCCAAACTATGTGGGTTGAGGGGGAACAAGTCATGATAGAATATGCAATTGTCTGCATAATGCACAGCAGGTGAGATATCAGGCGCCGATATGAAGCACAAATATTGCATGAGGGTTCCGCAGTTATTACTGTCAAATGAAGGTGGCATCAGGGGCAATGCTGAAGATTGTCAACATGTTCCACAGAACCCAGAGCAGAGAAAACATACCTGAGTGTACATAACTCTGATTGGATGGGGGTATTGGGAGTATGAAATTCCATCTGCTTGAGGCATGGCCATTGACTTTTTCTATATCTTCATTTACCCACAGAAGCGCTTTGTTGAATGTACGGTTTCTTTTCAACAATGTCTTGTTAACCACATTTACTCTTCACAGCTTCCCAGTGCAGATCTATGACCTCTGATACTTGAGCAATGTGTCAGCATTGGCCATTTACCAACACCTCTTTAGCCACAGGAACTCTTAACTGCCACCCAGAATAATCACAGTCTCCTACTATTGACCTCTGATCAGCTCCAGAGAGTCAGCTAGGAGGTTAAGTGCCATTAGTTGATGGACGCAGGAGCATCATTTATCCCTTTATCATCACTGACCATCAATTTTCTAATTCCCAAACCAGCTTGTTGCGCTGCTGGCCTGCCAACCCAGAGGAAATACTCACTTACAAGAGCATTGCATCATGTTAAGTCGAATAAAATGCATATTAATCAAAGTGCTAGTGTGAGCTGCAACTGTGTGTGTCAAGATAATCTCCATTCAGGAGCGATGTAAGGCCTCGTTCAGAATTCGAAGAGAGAGAGATATAGAGAGAGACGAGGTGATAACTAATGCGGCCGGGCTTAGCTTCACCTTTGATGTTTGTACCAGAAATCCAAGGTGCTCAGAGCCTATCTGTCCTTGAAGTGAACACACCCAGGAATCCCTGGAGAGGGAGAGATATTCTAATCCCAGAGCCAGCTAAAAGCTGGAAAGGAAAGTTGACTTTGTATCGATTTTTATTTCTAACTCACTGTGGGTGTCTTCTGATCATAGTTAATAAAACATTGCATGGCTTCACTTCTCGCTGATGCATATTTGGCCAGGAGTCAGAGCTGCATTTGGAAATACTTATCATGTGTAGAACTGCCTATACATACAAGTATAAACCAGTAGTTCAGATTTCTGATTTTAAGCAGGAATTCATGCAGTTTAAACGCATGAAAGGTCACATGGCAGTTTTTACTGCTACAGGTTTTGAAAGAGCTCTTATATATTCATGTTCAGTGAAGACAAGCTGTGTTCAAAATGTCCAAAAATAACCTTTAAGTTGTAGGTGAAAATGTTGATGTTGCATCAAAAACAACTTTTATTCTTTTAAATTTTATCCACTTCATAGACAAATAACTTTTTAAAAAGATCTTTCTTTCGTTCTTTTTTTCGTTTTTCTTTTAATCAAGAATCAGTCTCCAGCTGTATCTATGCATACCAGCTAATATCTGAGATGAACTGTTGATGAACTCAGTTTGGGAATTGTATTTTTTTAAATAAATGTTCAGCTAGAGCGAAATGTTGCTTGAAGTATGAGGCAATTTTTCGGGAACCATTACATCCTATTAACCCCATAGTCTTAAAATGAAAGTTGGCTTGCAAGGAAACGTGCAGGTTTGATTTCATCATCTGTGATATCTTCAAGGGTGCAGTCGATCCAGCAGTTTTGCTGCCAGACTTTTGTTTCCTCTGCCATCAAAGGCAGCATAGCCTCTGGACAGGTTGGTCTGTATGACAGTGTGATTCATCCCATGGTATGAAGCATCAAAACCAATTGCAGATTTTGACACTGGTCTTTTTTTTGTGTACCTGTGATGTCTGTATTTCTGAGGCAGTGCAGTGTGAATACTAGGGTCAGGCTGGCATATTGGTTGGAATTGGAATTGAGTAACTGTTGCCTCATTATTAAGAATCAGATATTGGCCAGACAACCTTCTGCCTCACATACTTAGTGAAAAATTGATTAGTAGAGTAGATGTTTACATGATGCTCCAAGCCTGAAATTATTCTTATTACTGTAGCTACAGAAATGGGAGAATATACTTGTTGCCTGTAACTGCATACATATTACCCTGGATTTCCTTAAAGAATATTAAAGTCTGGAGAAATATTAATTTAATTTTTTGCTTGTTGATATCAATACAATTTCTATCCTCACCTGAAAAAACATATCTGAAGAAGGATGACAAAGAAGTAGAAAGCTTAAGTTTCTCTGGCAAGTAAACGGCATGTCCAATCTATAGGGGTCAGGAATTCACCAATGTTTTTTAGCGCTAGACTTAATTAAGTCTTGATCATTATCTTTATCTATCTATCTATTATCTATACAAGTTTTAAAATAAAAAAATTACTGAGTGAATGGTGGCTAAGATAATGGTGGTGATATGATTGTGCTGCTGTAAATGCAAAGGCTTTGGAAAAACTTTGGACAAACTTCCTCCAAGAGGGTCCTAACAGGATATAAATAAAGGCAGCTTTGTCTAATTTTTGTCTAATGTTTTTCAGTGAAGAGAGCAGAACTGTCTTGATTTCTTCAGCATGAAAACTGAGGTTAGATTTGAATAAGACCCAGATTTCTAGCCACAAGTTTGATATATGTTCTCTGACTGCCAAGGTTAGTACAGATAATCTGAAGAGAGTTGTGAGATAAAATGATTAGTGTACATTATCTTTGTTCATCCTCTGCTGGACATCCAGCACTTAATGTTATCAAGGCAGTTAATGAGAGTGGCAATGCCGCTATTGTTATTTCAGGTATTACAGGTACATAGGTGGGTGTCGTCTGCATAAAAATGAAAATTAACACAAAACTGTAAAGTGTGATGTCTAGTGGAGGATGCAACATTATCACTATCAGATTACAGTTGTGAATCATGATTGTACATGATTGTACTGTACATATGTTTCTATATTACATAAGAGCCCTATATTAACAATGCACTGTCAGCAGGTTGACTGAATTCTTATTTACCACAGTCTTGTTTTTTATCTGCAGATCTCCCCTGGTGGACTGAACAAACGAGTCGACTCTAACAGAGCTACGCCTGTCCTCAGTCTACTTGTGGTCTGACGGCACTCACCAACATCAAAGGTACCCCTGCCTCTCTCTCTACACCTCCAGCCTCCTTTAATCACTTTGTTCAGCTCATCATTGCAGTAATTACATTTCTACATTCCTGACAGGTTTTTTTTTTTTTTTTGGTTTGAAAGTCTTCACTTTCTCTGTTATCGCTCCTTGAGGGAGGTTCACTTCACTTTGTCGCCGAGGTGCCTTGTATGATTTTTATTTCAATACATTCAAGAGCTTTTCCCTCCAGGAAATGTGCTCTCATTTCAATAATTCACACAGTTGAATCAGCTGAGGTAAATGTCAGTTGAAAACTGGTTTTAGTTCTTTTCACAGATTTTAGCGTGTTTTAAAGATGAACAGGAGTGGACGTTTCTGGTCCAGTTTCTTAAGACAGACTCAACTGTGTAATCGAGTGTTTGAAGTTTGTCACCTGTAGTTAAATACAACCTGAAACACTTAATTAGAATTTGGATGTTGTATGTGCTATGAAAGAATCTGCTTTAAAAACTTGGAGGTTTTTTTTTTCTTCTTTCTTTTCTCTCTTTAAGAAAGAGGACAGGAGTCTATTCGAGCTAATTGAAATACTGACTAATGTTCATGTCTATCAAAGCTTTGTGCACTGCTTTTAGTGTGTTCAGAGAAACCTTCTGTTGCTTCTTTTATAGTTTTGCGTGGCCTCACAATCAAGAACTGACTTTTATCTCATACACTTTAATGGAACCTTGACCTCTGCTTGTTCTTTAGACCATATTCAAGAACCAGAGTAAAAACTCATAATACAATGCAAAAAGAAAAACCATTTAAAACAGATTACTGATTTTAGAAGCTTTGTATTCTGTAGCATGTCTTTGTTGTGATAAAGCATATGAGCTGACAGGTCTTTATGAACTGTTCTGTCCCTTCAAACAGACTAACGAGACAGGTATTTGCATCAAAAAGTGTTTTGTGTATGTAGCTGCGTGTATGTAGCTGTGTGTATGTGCGTTTGTCAGTATTTTCCAGCCTAAAATCCTCCACGTCGAGGCGGTTCAAAGAAAAGGGATGAAATAAAATATGTATGGTAAACAACAGCCGCATTTCTTTTGGTCTAGCTGTGAAAGTGATCAACTATGGACTCCACACACCTCGCTAAGCTTTGCTTATCCTGGCATCACTCGGCAATACCCCTCTGGGCATTAACACTCACTTTAACGTTCCTCAAAGCAACAACGACTAGAATCCTAAATTGGAAGGGTGATTATTCCTGGTGATGGTGCCTTTTTTTTTTTTTTTTTTTTTTTTTTTTTTTACTGTTGTACATTACTGTTGCATCTTTTTAAAACTTAGGTCACTTACTGTATCAGTCCAGTGCAAATTATTTTTATTAGATATTATATATAGTATCTTTTGAAATGACAATCACCATCCAGGAACCATTCATTAAAACATGGTGACTTTACCTAATACCGTGGTAAAGTTGCCACTAACATCAACTGTGCATTTTCTTTTCTTAACTTTTTCTTAACTAACTGACTAATGAAACTCAGGGCATTCTCTCAAGGACTGACTCAAACTGACTTTCATGCACGAGTAGTAGAGTCATAAAACTCTTGTGTTGGTGAGTAGAAATTCCCAACACAGCAGATTATTATATGATTAATCATTTAATTGTCAGTCACTCTCCATAAGATCCTAGACAACCTGGACACCTTAGCTAAGGAGAAAAATTCTTTTAAGAGCCCAAAATTAGTGGCTCTGAAATGACAAAAGTGTAGCTATACCCTCTGATATTGCCAGATTGTCTCTGACTATATGAATTTATTATCATTAACAACAAAAGCAGGTAGACTGAAGGCTGCTCTCACCGCCACATCCACATCCACATCCACACACACACATACACACACACACACACACACACACACAGGAGGAGCAGGTGTTCTTAAGTACCCAATTGTGCCACTGAGAGCTGCATCCTCAGATGGGCATCAGATGGGTTTAGACAAGGAATTAATCTGAGCTGCAATTACAGCCTCTACAAAGGGGCAAATTGGTGGTGAGGGGGGAGGAAGAACCCCACCACCCACCTAGTCCCTAATCAGGTGAATGTTTCTAACTTAATATCAAGCACTGATGGTCACACTCAATTATCCTCATCCTTCACCTCCCAATCTGTTTCCCCTTCCCTTTAATAACCCCCTGTCCAGACCCCTCAAGACACGCACAGCACGCTGCCTTCACTCAAGGCGGCCTCCTCAGTAACTACAGATCTCATTTGCCTCTTGTTTGATACCTGAAATAAAACAAAGGTTAAAGCAACAGTTAGACATTTTGGAAAACACACTAAGTTGCTGTCTTGCTGGGAGCTAGATGAGAAGATTGATACAACTCACATGTCTATCTTAATAGGAAAACTGCCGACAGGGGGTAGCTATCTTAGTTCAGTCTGAAGGTAACAAAATCTGCCTACCAGCACCTCTGAAGCTCACAAATTAACTCATTTAATCTGAAATCACTGTGCCAAACCAAGCAAAAGGAACCCTGCTAAAAACCACAAATTGTTGTTTACACTTCTGTTTTTGCATGGATTAACAAACAAGATATGTTAATTAATTGAATTTTGTTACCTCCCAGACATACTCAGGCTAGCTGTTATAAAGCTATGTTAGCTAAGCTAACTGCCTGATGGCAACAGCTTCATATTTTGCATATACACTAAATGTGGTATCAATATAACTCTTGGCAAGAAAGCAAATTAGATGTTGAGCTATTGAGATGTACAATATGGTTCTCTCCACAAGGTCTCCTCATTTGACTCTCAAAACACCAATAGGCTTCAAAGCATGAAAGGTTTAACACCAAGTCCTCAGTGGAATGACTTTTTACAGATGTAGTGTGGCCTTGTGGCTAAAGCTGCATTTGGAAACTTTCCACATTAGCAGTTTCAAATGGCAGTGAGAGGTAACTGCTGGAATGCAACATCATCAGGCATAAATCCTGTTGTATAATGTCAGTGGACTGCAGACTCATACCAACTGTCCCAGTATTTGATGCTTTTCACCAGAGGATACCAAAGGAATAAGGGTGGCAAAAGATTAAATGTTTGCATTCCAGCTTGCTCTGGTCAAGAGTTCTTACATGATGCTCAAGGTAGAAACTTTTCCATGCATAGAAAACAAGAATTTCATCTTGGCAATGAGGGAATCAACAATGTATCAATCCAGCCAGGTAGGGTATTCTTCTCCCCTATTTTTGTGATTTAGTTGTAGTGTCAAATAGTCAGATAACCAGACCTCTTACTCATTTAAATCTTTTCTTGAGAATAACATCAGTTAAATACTCTCCAGTTTACCACACAGTGTGGTTTGATGGCAGAGGGTCTTGTCACTGGAAAATTTGTTTTAGGGGAGTCTAATGGACCTGATGAATAAGGTGCCAAGGATTTATTCCAGGATTTTCCAGCGAGCCTTTGAAGTGAGCTACCACTGCATCTCATCTGCCGATCCACACTCAAAATTGTGGCTGCGTGAGTGTGGATATATTTATTACTGGGCTATTTTTAGAACTGAGGGTTTGTGCTGAAGTGCGTTTATCCTTGAGGAAAAGCCTTGCAACAGCACAAGTGAAGCTTGTAGTGAGGTGCCGCATCAGTTCCACACATGGAATATGAGTCTGTTTTTCCTTTTAATTAAAGATGTTTATGCCGTAAGAGAAATCTAACACACTTCTCTTTGTGGAATTAATTAAACATTTACAATTTTTTTGGTGGCATCCACAAATGACACTTCTGTCCTTGGAGTTGTTCTTTGATATGTTTCCAGCACATAAAGCTGGTACTAACTAGGGCATGTGTAATTGAGGATGGGGTTAAATGTGCAGACCTTGGTTGTGTTTTTATCCCCTCTGACCCGGGCTGTTAGCAAACATCTGCTGAAGCAAAGCTTTAAAAAACCAGGGCTGTCGTGGTGGCAAAGGGGAATTCTTCTGATGCCCCTCCCTGTGCATTCTGGGCTATTTTAAATAGGCCTGGAGGTTGGTGTTTAATGATAAGCTGTGGGGCATAGCTGACATGCCTGCCATATTATTCCCTCTATGACTCAGGAAGCAATGGCTATGTTGCCCCCCAACCCTTTAAGGGTGTGAATCATTAGAGTCCATCATCAAGTATGTCCAATCAACATGGCTTATGGGAGTTTATTGCTGTCAGTTATCTCAAGCAGTAAATAGCTTTGAAAATAGACAAGGATACTATTTTTGCAAGGAGACATTATCTTTTCCATTTTCAAACTAAATTACCAGCTGATGACTGTAAACTCACCAGTGACAAATATTTTAGTGAGAACAAGTTTTCAAAATGGTAATGTAGAGTTGAAAATGAAAAAAAAAAAAAAAAAAGGCTATATAATGAGAAATCCTGCTCCCACATAGGATGGAGGTAACAAAAAGAACCATTTCTCTCATTCACATGGATGTGGAGTTTAACTTTGAAAACACAGACACGTATTGCTTTGTGAGGAAGAGTGAAGGAAGAGTCGTGTCAGACGAGACTCCACTCCAGATAAATAAATGATCAGCAACAAACATCAAAGAGGGATTGTGTGCTTCAAAGGGAATAAGGGCCCTGTAGTGAAGTATGAATCCTGTTTATGCACACACAAATACACATGCACACACACACACAGGTAGACATACAGACACACACGCTGTTCCTGTAATCTGACTTGTTTGAGATTGTAATTGTTTTATCTGCATTGATCATCCCCTGTTGAGCCAAACCACTCCTCCTTGATCTTTGTGATCTCTGCCTCAGTGCCAAGACCAGCTTTAAAATAATGCGTATGTGATGTAATGTGCCTCTGATTCAATGTCATTTCTTGGTTTTACCTTCTCGTTTAACCCACTTGTGCTTACATTTCTGCTTTAAAGCCATAATTTTTTAATAACTATATCTGAGACATTTCGGACACAGAGATTCATCTGACAAAATCTTAGTTTGTGATGCTGACCAGCCTGAGTTGATCCCAGTGTTGGCTCTGCATTATGTTGTGATTTCTCTGCAGCTGATTGCTTGACAAATGTCTTTCACCCTGTCTCTCTTGAACAGTCCAGTCCAAGGCCAGAACATTATGTTCCATCCACTCACCAAAGACCACATCACTTGTGCTGTAGCTGTGAAAAAATGCTTGGTTGCGTCTAAAATGTTATAAAGATGTCATGTTTTGTAAAATAGACAGGAAAGAAGTATTCCTCACGTAGAGAGGCCAAAAGTATGTGTGGTTGTCAGGGTGGTGGATAAGTGTCTAGTGCAGCCAACTTTCATTTTGGAGACTATCAGTTTGTGTTGCATTAATTAATGTTTGCTTTTCTTTAGCCATAACCATAACTGATTCTTAAGTGTCCTAACTTTAACCAAAGCTTAACACTAGTATTTGCTATGACCAGGCAAATAACCAATAGACCACTTTCCCAATCCATGACCATGCAGTGGTTGCAATTTGCCGATACTGTAGAAGAAACTACTACAGAGTTTTGCAGAATCCTCCAAAATCAACCTTCTCAAGATAATAATGCTGGACCCAGCAAAAGACTCTTATCATTTCGATTGATATGATCAACCAAATGACCAGTACTCAACTGAACTTGGGGATCTGGGGGATTTTTGGGGTCTGGGGCACTGGGTTACCTGTCTGCTATGCCAGGCTGATGATCAAGTAATGAACAACTGTGGATGTTTATTTTGAAATGTACGTAGATGATACTCTGCCAGTTTTTAATTTTGCTCTTGCACCTGTTTTATTAGATTTGGGTTTACCAATAAGCTGAATATAAGCCAGGCTGAAGAATCATATGCTGTATGTTGCTTTTCAATTTTCTGTTAACCTCTGTCTTTTTCTCTCTTGTCTTCCCTTTGTTTTTCTTTCCCTTCTCCCCCAGCTCTCCATTCTTCTTGCTGTCTCATCCCTCTGCAGTGGGGGATGTCTGTTTTCTAACACCTCTCAGTCTGCTTATCTACTCGGTCTGTATTGCAGTGGATTGGTATTTCCAACCCCATTTGTCATTGTACTGTCAACCCCCCTGATATCATGCCCCCATCAGTTATGGATATCAGGGTGTGTGTGACAGTGATATGCACTGTGGCTTGCAACTGTTATCTGGAAATCATGATTGTTGATGATGGACTGTGTGTGTGTGTGTGTGTGTGTGTGATACCAGACCTAGGTGTCCGTATGGGTGGCTGTGGGAAGCTTGCATGTGTTGGATTTGTGCCTGTAACAGTGCTTGTGTGTCAGAATGCATTATGGCTCTGTGCATGACTATATCCAATGACAGCGACATTTGTAGGGATGTGAACATTCCTTTCCACCTTTTGGATGTGCAGAAACAAGAATCTTTGTTTTTGTGACTGTGCACCGTGCTGTTTCATTCCCTTTGTTGTACTTGGAATTGGTGGATCATGTTTTAATTTCGCTGTGCTGATGTTCCAGCAATATTGTATTGAGTTTTATCTGTGGTGCCATGATTGTCTTAATTACAAGAAAGATTCAAACTTCTGAAAGCAGAGTCATAATTGGCACCCAGCAGAGCACCCTCATTATTGTCTTTGCTATGCTTGGTTTGTAATATCATAGACTTCCCATGCAGTCATTCTTTGTGAGAAGAATTTGAGCTTCAGGGTATTGGCTCATGAAAAATTAAACAGAACAGATTAACTCTCCATACTATGACCCTACCCATCATCCAGTCAGTCATTCTGATCGTTCCATTTTAATGTGTCATGTTGCTCTTTTGTTCATGATGATAATTTTAAGCTTGTGCTGTTTGACAAGTCACCAATGTCCTACCTTCTAAATAAGTCTTGTATTTGACTTTGAGGCATGCATCAGCCTGTTAATGCCACTCACCCAGCCTGTTGGGTGTGAGTGTTTTAATGACCTGGTGCCCCCTCCTCCCCCCTTCTCTTCCCTCCCTTCCTGACTCGGAAGATCTGTACAACTGCAACCAACACTGGACATGGAGGACTATGACGTTCGCTCAGCCGCCAGCATCATGGCCTCAGTGAAAGAGCAGGAGGCGCGTTTTGAACAGCTGACCCGAGCCCTTGAGGAGGAGCGGCGCAATGTCACCCTGCAGCTAGAGCGCGCCAACCTGCCTCCCAACCCCACTACCAGCCAACCGCTAGCATGGCAGCAGGTGGTGATGCAGGTAAATGATGCCAGAGTGCTGGCCAACAACCCATTGTCCTTTTCAACCACCAGCTTGACCCACCATGTGTCTGCTTCCCTGCTTACCTCTCTAAAGTGACATACGCCTCTCCTGCTCTCTCTTTCCATCTGAGCAAAAACATTCCATCGTCATGTTTGCTCATGGTCATTGCTTTTCATCACTGGTGGAACTCAATAATCTCTCTGTTCAATTTCTCTGTGATTTGGAACTCTTGTTCCCATTGTCTGAACCCACTGTCCTGGATGTTGTGCTATAATCTGCTCTGTGGTGACTCATCTTTGAAAGAGAGCCGATGAGATTCAACCTCTCATCCTGTCTTCATTCACCTCCCTCCTTCTACGCCACTGCTTGCCATCCAATCCCATCTCCTTTCGCCCACTGGTCTTTGATATTGTCTGGTGGCGCTGCTGATTGGATGTGGCCTTTCGCCCAGCTCTGGCCAGCGTCTGGAGGATATTA
The DNA here is from genome assembly GCF_001640805.2 of Lates calcarifer. Taxonomy (NCBI): domain Eukaryota; kingdom Metazoa; phylum Chordata; class Actinopteri; family Centropomidae; genus Lates; species Lates calcarifer. The sequence goes on from NC_066845.1 coordinate 18,575,754, forward strand.
GAGTCCTGGCCAGGACTCCTGTCAATGCTGGCTGACTCTGCAGGGCAGGAAATGTAAGATGTAGAAATGAGACAGCTGTAATCCTCTAAAAATGTCAGCAGTCACAACAGCCCATTGATTTACACACTTCAAACTGTTAGCCACTGAGGGAAAATGTTACAGTTAACGCTTCCTCTGTTAGTAACTCCCAATGTCAGGCAACATAACATCTTATTACGCTGGTTATTTTCAGCCTTTGAAGGGTTGACTGATGCATGTGTTTCTGTTGTGCTGATATCCTCATAGCACTTTCTCCTGTTTTTACACATGGGAATGATCACTTCTTTGAAGAAACCCTTTTAGACTTTACACATGTTTTACTAACTAGAATTTGAAAGCACAATTTGGTAATGGAGCACCTGTAGCGCTTAGATGCATCACCTTTAATCATGCTAAAGGAGGTAGTCTCATGTATTATTGATGTAGCAAGACTTGAAGAGATGGAACTGCTTTGCCTACGTTTGCCTGCAGTTGTATTTGCCTGCAGTCACATTTTGTTAACAGCCGGTGTCAGTGTTCTTTTTTAAAGGGCTTGCTGCCAATTTGGCCTCATAAAGGGAAAATGAAGAGGATGCAGGAAATATATGGAATGGTAAAGTAAAGTTGTCAACCTCTCACCCACCACAGGGTCCGGCAATCTACTGCATTTATATGTTTGTGTGTGTGTTTGTGTTTTGTGTATAAGCATGTGTGTGTGTTTAAGAGATAGAAACCCTCCCCCCTCATAAAGTGGTCAGTGATTTACTGGACAGTGCTTAACATGACAGGCAGTGAATTAAGCTGCTTTCTCACACTATCACTCACAGATCAGACTCACAGATAAGTGTGTGTGTGTACGTGTGCTGCACCGTTAGACCCACTCCATTCTCATAATGAGGTGGTATGAGCAATGAGGAATGCATCAGGTTGCTCTCTTCCTCTCTGTCTCCTCCTTGCTTAGCTTACCCCCCACCCCTCTCCACACACACACACTCACGCGCAATCCTCCGGCTACATGATAAATTAAAGTGGAGCATGGCTCAGTCGCTTAGGGTTCAGATTCACAACCCCAGGGCCAGACTCAATGAGGCCCACCATTGTTTAAAGCTGGGGTCAGAAAAGAAAAAGTGGACCAAGTCTGATTAATGAAATCAGATTCAAATAATAAGTAGTGGTGATAAGCTACTGATCTAGATAGCACTCTGCCACACAGTGCTGACCCTGGAACAGATTGGGTCTACACGTCAGTGGGCAGCAACACTTTTATCTGCCTTCATCATTTGAGATTGATGCAGGTTACTTCACATGCATCAGCATAGACCTGTATGACTGGACACTTCTAACAGTGCACTAAGATGCTCATCGCTGCCTAACTCCAGCTTTCCGATTTTAACACAGCATGCTCCTCTGTCCAGTACAGCCTGGATGTGGAGTGAGGCATGGCCATGGACTGCAGCCAAATGACTCAAATAAATCATGCAGTGATGGTTTGACAGTGTTATGTGGAAATATAGCAGTTATTTCCTCCTTAAATTTAAAGTCAAGAAGATTTGTAGCCTTTCTAGATGTTAAGTTTGGTGACAAATCTTTTGGCTAATGCTCATGTGAACATAATAATTTTGCACAATAAAGAAGAGTTTTTAGCCTCTCTAGCAGTCAGTCCACTGATGCAAAGCACTACTGTGCCTAGGTACAGCCTCACAATAGTGGTAACATGGGTGTAGATTCATGGCCTTGTTCCAAAAAGAAAATCTGAGAGTAAAATTGAAACTTTTCAAGAATTTTATGTTGTTGTCGTTGGCTACAGATGCCACATACCGCTCACAGTTCTCTATCATCTAAATCTGTCCTTCACAGAGTGAAGACAAAATAATAGTGCCAGCAATAAACAAATCACATTCTGATATTAACACAAGCTGGAGTGCACATGACTGAGGAGGATTAAAGAACATTGTGATTCAACATGTTTTAAATATCATTTTGTGATATTTGTTTTGGCACTGCCTGATGGTAACACAGTGAGTGTAAAAAGGTAAATCACCACAAGACACTTTGTATCATTGTATTGGAACAATGAGTGCGGGAGAGGTTCTTGTAAACAGCACTGGCCTACTTTCTAAGACCTTACTAATTAAATTCTGATCCTCATTCACTTCAACATAACACTTTATGAATTGCCGCCAAGGAAGAGACTTAGACTGTTTATGCTGCGCCGTCCTGTGAGGAAAATCTGAACATTGCTATTGGACACTCCATTAGCTTTCGTGATGAAATTATCAGTAGAGATTCAGTGACACGGACCGAGGTGCCTTTCAATCCGCATTCACTGACAGCCCCAACATGTGACCACTTACATGCTAAGATCATACCCTTTCTTCATTTGATATCGCGTTTCTCTGCAGTAATTGATTTTTGCCTGAAGGAGCCTTATCGCCAAGGCTCTGAAAGGTCAAGTGGCACATGGTGACAGTTCAATGTGTGGAGAAAGGCAGACAGCACTCAGACAACCACGTCTGTCTGGAGCTAAGGGACAGGGTGACCTCATTTCATATACACCAGACAGCACATGCATAGATCCCATCTTGTGGCATGTACAATCACCCAGTTTCATTGAAAAGGAAACTCTGGATAATTTCTCGCCCCATGGATGTCATAAAGTGTTGGTGTTTGGTATTCAGATGCTATATTCAGCAGGCTTCTAGCACTGCACAGGCATACCATCCCTTGTGCAAATGTTGTGGGAAGTTTTCAAAGGCTTGTGAGCTTTAGAGAGAGGGAACAGTGCAGCCTTTGATCTGTGCTGCTGTCTGTGGTGAAGATGTACAGGCCCCGGCCCTGCGATGGCACCACAGTACTCAACCAACAATCGCTTCAGCTGCCCTCCACCCACTTTCATCCCCACAGCCCCCCAGCCCTGTCTAGGCACAATAGATACAAAGGGCTGAGGGTGCTATAGCGACAGAAGATCTATCCTTCCCCTGGCAGGGCCCGGGAGCTCCTGTACCCTCGTAAATCACCTGCCTAACAATGAGCCTTAGTTTGCCCCCCTTCCCTCCCTCTATCTTCCCCTGTCTTCTTCCCTCACTTTGCCATCAAAACCCTTCTTGCCTCCCAAAAACACCCTAATTACCTTGGTGTGAAAGTGCCTCCTTTTTTTATTTTTGTGTACCACACTGTTTCCGTTGCCCTCCTGCACTTATTTCCTCTCATAGTTCCGTGTAGCAGCCTGTGGAAAAGTCACATTTAAATTCAAACAATGTTGCTCCAAATGGAACTCCCTTGTCTATAGGATATGACAATCTTGAACTGCTGATGTTCCCACTCATATTTTTGTAATAATTTTAAATAAAAACAAATAGAGGAGCAGCACTGTAGTTTTACAGTTATCTTGGTATTGAAGGTACACTTCCATCAGCATGTTACTGTCTATAGCAGTGGTTCCCAGAGGTTCCCAATCTACAAGATGCCGATATCTCAGCAACTATTAGATGGGTTATCATGACATTTTAATGACTATGAATAGATGCCATCGTTCAAAAGAGTCTAAAGGCAATTTGATCCATTTACAAATCTAATAAATGTATCATACATTTTCTAGCAAAGACTTCTTTGCATTAAATTTAGTAAAAATGCAGGGTGCGTGCGCTTTTTATGTTCTAGATAATCTTTTATTCACCCCATTTCAACGTTAGGAGTCAAGTTTGAGGTGATGGCCCATGAATCACACTGCTAACTGCTCAAGGAGAAGGGGCAAGTCCTTTTTGTGTCTCAGCTCAGTACCGGGACTGACATGGAAGGACAGGAATTTTTACTCAGGGTTGGGGTTGTGCATATTCCTCTTGTTCACATGAACAGGGAAAGAGAGGTTTGAAGGGAAAGCAGCAAAAAAGCCTTTTGTACTGTGGGCTATTTATATTCCCCAGAGGTGGCTCAAACCTTCATCCTTCAAATCAGCCCCCAGCACTGGTGGACTTAATGCCTGTCCTGGTGCACCTCCCTGCCATTTGATCACAATCCATTAAACCATTACGCTCACTAAAAGCACTAAGGGGCTATCTGAAAAATGCTCCCATTTCCTTTACCACACATCCTCTCTGTGTACTTGCATAGGTGAACAGACTAGACTAAATATCTTTGAAGGGCACTGCCTCAGTTTGAAAGTTTCTGGAGAGCATGGAAGTTTATGTCTGTACTTGAAGATGACCACGATTGCCAAACAGTCTACTGGGCTTGGCTGCTAAGTTACTAAACTGCATAGCCCATGTGTTTAAAATAAAGCCCCTTTCCTTCACGGGACACCAGTACCACCTGTGGAATGTGACCTCACCCCTCCCAGTGTCCAGCAGGATAACCAAACAAGGCTGGACGTTGACCCCTTTCAACTGAAAATAACTAAATTGAAAACAGTTTTAGAACTTTGTACCAGGGCTAGAGGTGTTCTTCAAAGCCTTAATTTAATTATCCTCATGAGTTTAACATACTGGTGCGACATTTTTATGACATGACTTACAAGCATGTAAATATTCATCAAATGAGGAACAGAAGCAGCACTGAGTCTTGTTCTGGGAGGTTTGTAAATTTGCACTTTATTGGACAGAGCATTCCTTAAGACTACAAATGCCTTAATGGCAAATGGGATTTCTTTGAAATTTCACCCCAGTGTGTTACTTAATTAAGGTTACTACACTGTGAATATTCAAGTCTATTGCCAAGTAAATCAAATCAAAGAGTTTCAGCCCAGCTCTCCACAGGATAAACTGCAAAACTGTCTTTCACTTTATTGCTGTGAAACAAATGCATGCAATCATGTAAACTGGCCTTGGGATCTAATGTTAATTAAAAAATACAAATGGACTTTTGTTGTAAGTGTTTGGATGCCAGAGCTACACTCTCAGTTCCAGGAATGTGACTCAAACTCTGCATTTAAACAGCAGTTGAATGAACTTAGAAAGAGAGGCCTTAACTCTCAGGTGGGTACTTTACCTGGAATTAGCCTAAAATCCCATTTCCGTTTAATGCAATCTAAAACAAACCTCTTGGAGTTTGCTAGTAAATAACTGATCTTCCACCTGTGTGCACTGATGTGGTTATCAGCATCTGAATCCTTAGACCATCAGATTACAGCCAGAACCACACATGCGTCTGGAAGTGTCTGGAATTTGCAAACCTTTGCTGTTGTGGTCAGAGTCGCACAAGCACACTTTGGTTAAAAATCATGTAATTTGTCTTTAACTGAAGCCAGGCTGCAGGGCCCTCTTTACATGTCGCCGTATTTGAAAAGGGTGAAGTGGAGAGAGGTTGGTCTTGGTATGTGAACTGTCTCGCATGGCGTGCCTGAGAGTGATTCTTGTTGGGTAGAGGGTGGTGGTAATAGTGCTGGAATGTGTGAAAAGATGTGCACTAATCTTGACAGTCCTCCTCCTCCTCCTAGGGCCTCATTCAAGCCGATCATTCTGTGCTGAATAAGGACAGATATACCAAGCACTTATTCCATGAATGGAAAGAAATTCACCTTTGAACTTTAACATGCTTTTGATGAATCACAATTACAAGTGCAACTGAACTTGATGACTAAAGAAGCCAGCTGAATCCTGCCAAGAAGCTTTGGATCTTAAGCCAACTGGAAACTGAGGCATATGAGAAATAGAATTTTACATCAAACTGGCACCTTATATATTCACCAGTTAATTGGACCACCTGTCAACAAGAAATCTTAAAGAGATAAAAACAGTTTATCATGAAATTTGGCAGAGAGATAGGTATTAGGGCATTCAACAACTAATTAAATATCATTTGTAGACATTCCCCTGAACAACCAATAGAGAAGCTCCATTACAAATCCAAAGGGTATGTTCATCTAAATGAAGGTGACGGGAAAATGTTTTTTTGGGTGTAAAAGTTGATCATTTGCTGTGTGTCAGCCTCAAACTGGTTCAGATTCAGTTGTTTGTGCCTCATTCAATGTCCCAATTATGCATGACAAGATGGAAAACTAGGAAAAGCCTAACCCTGTTATAGTTGTATTTTAAATCTAGCAGTGCAATTACAGTATTGTGACACAAAAACAGAAAATAGAACCTTTTGATCTGAAGTGATGTCATTTAAACAGAGCTTTATTTCCCTAAATGAAGGGAAAATTGCCTTTTTGCAAGACAAAAGCCCCCAATAGATTGGACTCTAATCCTCTGCATCGCTGAATAGCCATTTTTCAAGGGGAAAATAAAACATGATAGTAAAAGTCATTAGATAAGGGCTTTTTTGCAAGCTGTGCCATTGTTAGAATAAACAGCAGTCAGCCTGTAGCAGAGCAGATCATCTTGGCCCCGTACACTCTCACACATACATTATTTTTTGTCATCAGGCCCCTGTACTGTCCAGTGATTGTTTAAAGAAGTCAGTATTATCTTTAAAATCACTCTACATGCATCTTTTGCAGACTTGCTTTGTGGGGTATTTGTTTGAACTTACTCACCTCCTCGTAAAGTTTCCAGGCAGAGTGGAAAAAGCTTTTGAAGTACTTTTCAAAATTAGATGTCATTAAAGTTCCCTTTGAAACTGGAGATATAAAAACATTATTATTTTTTTTATAATGAAATGCCGTGGATATTTTCATGTTGGTTCTCTTTCAGTCTATTTTCTGTATTTGCTTTGGCTCCTTTGTCTTTCTCTTTGCTTTCTCTGCCTCTGGTATCTTGAATGGAAGTGAAAAACACCATTTTAACAGATGCAGCTTCATTGGAGGTGTCTGGCTTTCAAAGTGTGGCTTGTTGCTGCACATTAACCTTTCTACCATCTGCTTCACACCGTACGTCCTGACAGAGTAAAGCTGACTTCAGGAGCTTTGATTACAACTCTTGGATTATTCATACACCTTGTACATTCATTTTACAAGGCCCAGGCATGTGGGTTGGCTAGACTCTAGAGAATAGAGCTTTTGTCTGACAGTAGCAGGTATTCCTGGAAACAGTATGTTTCACCTACCTGTGATGTTGAAGACATTCCAGGAATTATTTTTAAATGAAATGTCAAATATACTTTTTTAGATATTAAGCTTACCTCAACCTGTCTTGTCTATTTTATGCTAGTTGTCAATTTTCTACATTTCTAGTATAAGAGGGCTTATTGATAACTCCTGACAGTAGTGTTCAACCTGCAACAGCATTTGTCAGACATGCTACCACCATGGTTTGAGGAATGGTAGTACCCCCAATTGGCTCTGGACTGAAATATCTCAACAACTACGGACTGCCATGAAATTTGGTTTAGATATCATTGGTACCCAGAGAATGAATCATACAGACGTTGGTGATCCCCTGATTCTACATCTTATACCACCAAGAGATTGACTTGTGTTATTATGAGTGACATGTCTGACATATATTGGATAGATTGCATAGAATTTGGTGAAGATATTCATACCCCAGAATGAATTGCAGTCACTTTAATGATGCCCTGACTTGTTATCTAGCGCCATCATCAAGTCAAAAAATTCTAGCCAGCCAGTTCTTTGGTTTATGACCAAATATCTGCAAAACTAATGACATTCTCATTAGCCTGGGTTGTACTTTGCATTTACTGCAAGTTAGCAAAATTGTAAGTTAGTTAAACCAAGAAGATGAACTTTGGAAAGTATATTTGCATGACTGATGTTAGCATTTAGCTCAAAGCACTACTATGCACAATTATAACAGAGCCAGGTAGCATACACTCATAGTTTTGTTTAAGTCTAGATAGTATGGGAATTTGGAAGATGTTCCTTAAAACAATAAACACAAGATTAAACTATAAATTGTGACCCACGCAGAACACACACACAGATTTATTGAGAAAACAAAGAGTGATGCTTCTTTTCTCATTTGCTCCCATGAGTATTCCAGGGCACTTAATGGATTTTTAAACAAGGTTATGAAACTCACTCAACGCTTAAATGGCTTAAATGGCTTAAATGGAATGTGATATTGCAAATCACATAAGAGAAAGAAATGCACTGCAGCTGAAGTTACAAGACTTTTTTAAAAAAAAAAAAAAAAAAACACTTTTTGAAGGTAATGTTGGCTGGATGAATTCTTAATGGTATTGTTGAGAGTAAATAGATCTAAATGTAATGGTGCATGGTGGGCCAGGTCTTTCATTAAGAACAAATGGAGCAGTAACATTCAGGGAGATGAAATAGCACTGCCAAGCTTGTGGAATGCAAAACCTCAGCCATTCCCCCTCCGTTTGGGATTTCTCCTTTCTCTGTTTTCTGTTTTTAGTCCAGTCATCCTTTTTCTCTGTCCTGTCTGTTCAGACTTCTCTCAAAGTTGTCCTTAGTTAAGCTTCCATCCACGTTATTAGATTAACATTCCTTCTCAGTCTTGGTCACAGTCATAGATATTTGAATGTGAATTCTTTCACGTACGTCCCACCCCTCCCTTATATCAAGTGCAGTGAGAGGAATGGGACAAAGAACTAGAGAAAAGGAGCTGTGTGTGCATGTGTGTGTATAGGGTGTAAAAATTCGTAGAGTATGGGGTGCCATCGCTTCAGTAGGGGCAACTTTTGTGTTGTGTGTGAGCCCCCCCCATCCTCTGCTTTTTCCTCGTCTCTCCCTGTCTATGCCAACAAGGAGGAGGGGTTGATGAGTTGACAGACAGACGCAGCTGGAGTGCATAAAGGGAGCTGGTCCCACCCCACTAAGATGCCAGAGATAGAGTGAGAGACATAGACCCAATGAGACAGAGAGAGGAAGGGAGGCAGAGAGAGAGAGGAAGAGAGATAGAGAGAGAAAGGAGGAGGAGAGAGGGAGCGCTGCTACACAGCTCCTGCTGCCTGTCTGGGAACCCTCCTTTCTATTAAGACACCTCCTCTTTCCCCCCTTTCTCTCAGCCCCGGAGGTTTTTGTTCTCTCTCTGGCTAACTTTTTTTGTTGAGTGTGTGTGTGTGTGTGTGCGAGCGCACAGTTTAGTTCAGCTCCATTCCTTTTCTGGGTGGGGGGTGGGGGGTGGGGGGTGTTCTGCCCCCTGTCTCTCTCCATTCCATACATCCATACAGCATCTCTCTCGAAGGGGAGAGCAGGGTCCTCTTTCAGCTGTGTCAAACTGGCTTTAGATTTAATTACACTGGATGCATAGTGGTCTTACTTTCAAAATAAAAGCATTACCAAAAAAAGCCTGATGCAACTCATACTTGTTCTCTGAAGGAAAGACCAATTGTCAAGTACAATAAAACACACACTTGTTTAGATGACTGTTTTTAATATCAAAATAGTAATACACACCTACTATGACTGTGACCTCTAATATGGACAACGGAAGGTGCATTATGCCACAGTTTTTTGAGAATCCTGGACTTACACTCTCAGTGATATAAAAGTTAATAATGACATTGATTTTGCTATTGTTTTCTAAATTCAGGAGCTAGCATCCATGATAAAACACACAGCACATGTCTCTCAAGAGACGTATTGTAAAGCATTCCAACCAGTTCTGTAGACATTATAGCAATGGCTGAGAAATCATTTAAGATGATCAGTATTACACAGACATATTACATTTCTTACAGACTGTTTTATTGAATATAATGTTTATTTATATAGGATGTACTATTAACTACTACAGGGGCTACTATATGATTTGTAAGTACCTTGCTTTGAAAGCTTAGGTTGTGGAATATGGTTAAAGTGTTTTGGATTTGGGACCTGTTCAAAAGACATGAAACATAACACTAATCTCAATGTCTTATTGGTTCATTTTCTCTTGTAACAACATAATTTCAACCTTCAACTTGAATAGTGATTTTTTTCTGGTTGTTACAAATTTAACTATTGCTCAGCAGGCAAATCATTAAACCTATCTTTTGCGAGTATGTGTAATCATCGCGCTTTTAATTTGAAAGGCCCATAGCTATACTTCCTGTATTTCTCTGGCTAACTCCGTTTAGCTCGACACAGCTGAGTAGAGGATGGCTGCTTGCTTCTGAGCTGCTACCTCTGCGCTCACAGAGGGAAAACTCAACGTAAATAGACGAAGAAAACGTGAGGAAACGAGAGGAGGAGAGGAGGGAAAGGAGAACTTTTCCGAGAGGTGGAAATAGTTGTCACATATTTCCCCGGGAGGCTTTTATTTTTTCGGGAACGAAGGGGGGATTTTGGACCATGCCTGCTGAAGTGAAACAGGTTAGTGTTGCTGTGCCTGCCGGTCTCCTCTCTCTCCTCTCATCGTATCTTCAGCCTGTCTGACTCTTCTTGTCTTTCTGCTCTTCTTAATTGATTCCTCATTGTTTGGATTTCGTTGCATGCTTCTCATTTTTAACAAGAACAACACTCTTTTTGTCCTCTAGATAGCTTTTTTCCCACCCAGTTATAATATGAGAGCAGTGATCCTCAGATTAATCGATGTCCTTCAGGACGATAGTGCGCGCGTGTGTGTATTGTATGTGCACATATGGATGTGTAGTCTGTGTAGATGTGGGTATGCTTATCTGTGTACAAACTGCTGCATGACATCAAATACAGTAGGGCTACGTACTTACACCACTTAGCGACCATTTCATGCTGTAAATAGTCTGAGATGACCATGAGATATGTTTAGTGGTGGTCCCGTGTGTGCATTAGTGTGTGTGTGTGTGTGTGTGTGTGTGTGTGTGTGTCAGGAGGACTGCCTTGCAGTAAAGCAGTGCTGTGACTTATGAGTTCCCTGACACATTCATGGGCTCAGACCTGTCTGTATCACCCATAGAATGACTGGTGTGATCATGGGACAAGCAGTGAAGTATTGAAAGTTTGTCCCCGATCATCGCCTGTGAGGCTTTGAATGAGCCTGGGACAGGATTTATAGCCTGAGCTGTAGTGCCAGTTGTGTGAGAGACATGGCATTAAACCCTTTTGTCTTTCCCTTGCACAGATACCGCAGGAATGTGCTTTTGTTAGCTCTTGCGAGTGTGTTACTGTGTCTGTGTGGGTGTGTATGTACCAGGGCATGATGTGCATACATTATTGGAAGAGTTCCCTGTGTTTGAAGCGCATCCACAGGCAGCCTACACCATCACAATGCTCTTTTCCCCGCCGAGCTTGGCAGAACTCAGATGTTAAAAAAAGGAAGACAGATATCCAAAAGAAAGAAGGAAAGTGCAGGAAAAAAAATCTGATTGAATAAGGTCAACTTCTCATCAATGCTGCTCTCCTCCGTTGGGCTGAGAGGGGTGGAGTTAACAAACCCCTGTCTGGCAGGCAAAAACATTCTGTCAGCTCTCCACCTTGCTCTGATAATAATATGTTAACAGTTGCCCCCCTGGACGGATGCCACTTCATAACTTTAGGAGCATTTGCCAAAAAGAGAAGCTGCTTTTCTCCCTCACACACTCATTGTTCTTTCCATCCCTTGGTTTTGATAAGTTTGAAGGCTGTACCCAAGTGCGTGTTGATGGATCAAAAGCAGGGCAAATGTTGCCTGTTGGAATCTGTAGGCTTGGATTATGTGAATGCGTGTCCACAACCTGAGAGCATGTCCTCCCCAAATGCATCCCAAAATTGGCCAAAGACCATGACCCCCGTAGGACTGAGATAGTTGGCATAGTTGGAGGCAGGCACGCATCGTGGTGTGACCTTTTCAACTCAGCATTCAACATTCCACCGCTAGAAAGCACCTGCTTGAGCAGTGCTGAAGAGGAAGATGGGTCAACATGTGTCCAAGTCATACTTAAGCCATGGATGGATAAATTTCAGTGTCCATGTTATTGATTTGGTTGTCATTCTCCTTGCTTTTGCTCAGTTATGGCACTTGAACCTTTATGAATACTGTAAAACAAGAGCTTAGTTGCCATTTGAACCCTTTCCGGCCTGTAGAAGAATACTTCTGAAAAGAATACTGTATTGTACTGTGTTGTATGTTCCCCACAGAATCCAATAGCTTCAAATCAGTTTTTATACACCAAAGAATTTAGATAGAAAGGAACATTGAGAGAGATACTGCTCTCTGCCTTGACCCCATCTTAATGCTGCAGCAGAGTTTACAGTGAATGAGTTTTAGCCCACTGCAGATCACTGCATAGCCCTCAATTAGTGGGGGAGCCTGCACCAGACCACGTCTGAGTTAAATATAAACATGCCTTTATTTTAGAACTTTACACTAGCAGGGTAGCGCACAAATCCTCTGAATTTAGTTGCAGAGGCTATAGCATCTTCAGCTCATGAAAAATAGAAGAACAGATTTGTCGTGAAGGAGAAAGAAAAACATTATGAATAATCCAGTAGTCATCATCTTGCCAAGGTCTATCAAAAAAACGACTTTACTTCTCCTCCGCAAGCTAGAAGGACCCGTCTGAATAACAAAATAATTCATCTGTGATACAGCCAAAGACTAAAGAAGGTCTTGTCTTCAGACTGTGGGTTACTGCCAGATTCCTGACAGCTAGCGGGGTTTCAGCTACAGCAACTGAACGTTCCCCTCCTCTCCGATGCTGTTTGATTTCTTACCAAAATTAAAAAGCCGTCACACTTCCCTCTATCTCTTTTTTCTGCGGGGGCGTTTTTGTACGACAACTCGGCCGTCCTTGTGCATTCTTTCCCATTCCTTTCCTCAGGCTCCCCCTGTGTGACTGCAGAAGATGTGCAGATCAATATTTGAAGACATTTAGAGCATGAGGAGTGGCATTGTTTGGGGAGTGGAGGTCATACACAGAATAATGCCAATGACCGGAAACATATGAATGGTCAATAGCTGTGGAGAGTACATCAGTGTGAGGGGCATTTACTGTGGGGGTTGGGAGCAGGATGGGAGTAGGGGGGCTCATGAGTGCTGTTGTGTTTTGAACGTGAGATGGTCTTGGAAGAACTGTGATCATATGGTGGTCGGTGCCTGGTGACCGGTGATACCAGATGGCTTTCCCGTCACACAGCCTGTCCATACTGGCCATTCTCCCCATGTTTCCCATACCGTTCTCATGGCTGCTCTTATTGCATGACCCATGACGCAACATGGCGTGACATGTTCTGGACATCTTTTGATCAATTCAACTGTTTGGGGCTTCAACAAATGATTATTTTCATGATTAATCATGATTAATCATGATTTCATGATTAATCTGCCAATCACTGTCTATTAATTGTCAGAAATTGGTTTAAAAAATGCTTATCACATTTTCTCAGAACTGATGTTGACATGCTGAACTTAGATGATTAATCATTTATCACTTTTAAAAATTATAATTTTCTGTTGATTGATGTCCTGTTCAGTTGGAATACCTCCCTACAGTTTTGAGCACGCTAGCTACACAGTTGATAACTCAATTTGTCAACTAAGTGATCTTTGCGCTATATATTGTGCAGTGATTATCATATATTATGTTTCTAAAAGCTATTGTACAGTTACTATAGTTATTTTTTGAAAGATAGATTGGTTTACTATATCTGAAATCTCCTGATGCAAGATTATACCTGACATCTGCTCTGCCAAGTGGGTTTAAACAAACACTAAAAAATATGTGCAAATGCGATTTGACCCCAGCAAGTCTTACACTGTACTATACATAGTACACTGTATGTTCTTTCTGTGGCTCATATGAACACACCCTCACGTTTTTGATGTTAACTCTGCGGTTGTGTTCTGTGGAGCACTAGGGGTCTATGCCACTCAATCCTTGGCACCACAGACCACCCCCATACCCCCCGCCCCTCCCGTCTGCCTTGGCTTCCCCTCTCTTCTGTCCTAACCCATTTGGCTGGCTGACAGTGTGACCGATGCAGGCCTGCTCTCGTTCACTCACTGTCTGACCACTGGCGAGAACCATAATGCTCTCTCAGCTTTCATCATCACACTGATGGAATTAAAAAAAGGTGAGTGGCAGTAAATTGGAAGGCTGGAGGGGGGTGCTGGAGATGGATGCTTTCATACTGCTATGTTTGGAAACAGCACTGGGGAGAAGAAGCAGCGCATTAATGAGATGGCAGCTTATTATCTTGCTAGAGCTGTTTTTTTTTTTTTTTTTTTTTTTTTTTTTTTTTACCTATTCAGCTTTACAGCGTGCCTGTTATCAAAAATGTATGCAGGGTGCATACAATATGAATGCACATTCTTCAAAACATTACATTGTGTTTCCCGGGGTTACATTTTGTACAATTAACGTCCAATAACTTGTTAATGACTTCTTGGCTGATTGAGAGTGTTTTTGTGTTTTTCCTGCTGCCAAACACAGTAAATCCTTTAGCAGTGAGGTGTAGACACGGTGTCAGGCCACTCTTCCTTCAGCAAACAAATTTACACACACGCACACACATACACGTGCATGCTGGAGGCTACAGAGGAACATCAATTGGATCCCCGGCTTATTCACTCACTATTTGTCTGCGGGCCACAGACAGGGTCGCCCTGTTTATAAGGGAGTGGTTTCATGCTTTCCCTGACTGTGTCCAATAAACACCCTCCTATCTGAGCTTCTGGAAGCCAGCAACAAGAGCCATGTTTTTGATCGGGTAGATAAGAAAGCCACTTGCCTCAGAGAAAGCCGAAGAAGCTCTGTCACACTGTGACCAGGGAGCTGGGGAAGTAGAACCCATTATACTTAGAATAAAATTGCACTTCACATCAAGGCTGTAATTATTATAGTGACAATATTTATGATAATGTCATATCTGAATGGTGTAATTACATAATAGCAACAGTTTGGTTATTACATAACCTGATACTGTAATACAGGAGATATATGAGATATCTCCTGTTGGGGTTGTAGGCTTGCACTCATGTACAGTATGTGCAAGTTGCTTGTATATATGTGTGTTTGTGTCAGTGTGTTTGCATGTGTCACCACTGCCACCAATTGCACTGTAACTGTCTTAGTTTGATATTGATAGTACAGGTTGAATTTAGGGGAAGAAAACAGTCATTCATGCGCATTAGATGAACTGCAGGAACATAAAGAGTCCTTAAAATAACCCATGGGATTAATGGATTAATGAATATATGTGCAATTTATCTTGAACGGAACATAAGACTGTCAAGAGTCCATGGAAGTGTAGTGGAAGTTCTTTCCATTTGCTCTTTCCTCACTTTTCCCACTCTTCCTGTGTTCCATGCTGGGAACACTGCTGCCACCCAGACCTTAAGTCGGAGAGAGATCTAGTTCTGGGGCCTTTTCAAAAGAACTGGGACTTCTTTGACAGTTACATATAGCTCATATAGGCTCCACCCCCTCTGTCCTGCAGCTGGGGACCTCTGTGAGGGGCCCTGAGGGGGAAGGTCAAAGTCCTCATAAAGCTTCCCTCAACCAGAAACACAGGAACAAATGCCTCCCCACTTCTCCCTTTCTCTTTTTAACCCCCTCCGGTACCATCCACATTGTACAAGGCAGCGCGCGCAGTGTAGCCATGGGGGCTGGGGAAGCAGGACACAGCTCAGGCTCCTCTTGCATGTTTAGTCTGGAACTTTCTTTTGAGGGATTAGCCCACTTCCTGCCTCCAGGCCGGCCGCTGGAAGCAGTCGGGATGCTGAGGAGAGCATCGATCCTCCATCATCGTACCATCTGTCTCATGCTGCCTTTTGGGATTAATGATTCCTTCTGACAGCTCTTTAGTAGGGCTCTATCAGTGCCGGCTGACTATTCTGATTACACTGACATGTGGCAATGCGAGGAGTTTGCATGAGGCATCCGAGGTTTATTTAGTTTAACTGCTGTAAAGAATCATCAGTTGTTGGGGTTTTGGAAAACCAGCTTAAGCCAAATCAAAATGGAGAATAATTACCTCAGTAAATCTACATGTTTTCCCAGATACATCAATACGCATATCATACTTATTTGACTAAATGCTTCCAAATGCGTGTCTCTGAATCAGTGACTGGTTGGATGAGGCATACACCTGTGACCCGCTGTGTATCATTAACTATAACTTTTGTCAAACACTCAAGTTTGTTCAGCATGGTAATTCTGTTACAAACCTAAGATGTGAAGTGTATGTAAATTCAGCACAATCAAAAGTTTTTGTTTTTAGATCACATAAGATAACATTCATCAGCAGTTGCATTGGAATAAAAGAAAAAGTCATAATTGCAAGGTAAACTAGACATCATATTGACTCAGAGTAAATAATCCTGTTGTATCAAGAACTGATTTTCTGATTTGAATTTGATTCTGTTGACTGGTTTATCTGTGTTTTTTTTATTAGCAAATGGCTCATGTTGTGCCTTTGTGTCTGAAAAACCAGTATGCATCTAACCATAATAGACCCAGGTTTTGCTTACTCAGAGCTCAGTCACAAAGCCTGTAGGGAGTTTAAAGTGAGGACTGGCGGTTACTGACTGACCCGCTGGCGGTTGAAGTGCGCTGATGAGGTCCGGCACTTCATTAGAATGCTGCTCTGAACCTTGCAACACATAATAGTTGCTGTAACTGCTGATGGCTTTGGTCCAGGGAGAAAAATAGAAGAGAATGATAGAGGAGGAAAGAGTGAGAGGGAATGTCCAAACCACTGTAAGCTGACCGGCCTTGGGGCCGCAACGGCCCCTGCTACATGAAGCCACAGCTGCCACAGCTCTGGCCCCAACCTGGCCTACACACAAACATTATGCTAACCAGTGGCAAGAGTTCAGCCAAACCATGAACACAACCTCTTAAAATGAGAAAGATAAACGGGTTCCTGGCATTCTCAGTGCTGCTGATTCTCCTGGCAGACAATTTATTTGTACAGTTCAATGGTTTCTACAATAGAGGCATCCAGACACTGGGCTGGCTGTCATATGCCATTACATGTGATGGCACAGCATTGTTACTCATCTCCTCATCTCTTGATATGTGCGTAGCCCATTCCTAGAGGAGCCGCTGGTGAACAATGGAGTGATGCGCCTCCTCGCACATTCCACATGGCTCTATTGAGTTGTCTAATGAACCTCTACTGCATGCGTGGCCTGCACTGGCTGCTGTGGCTCCACGAAATACCATCTCGGCCCATCACACCCCCTCATATTTAATTTGTTTGGAATGCGTAATAGGCTGTGAAGTGGAGCGTGGTGCAGTGTTGATCTGTTCCAACCAGGTCTGCGGATACGGAGGGACAGGTGCCAGCCATCAGTGGAAGGTGCTGTACTTAACACTCTGCGCAGTCCTGGCCCTGTGGTGTAGGCTTTTTAGAGCTGCCAGTATCCTGTTGCCTCGGCCAAGCAAGCTTTTAGTTTGGTAATAGGACATCGTAGCTGTGTGTTCTTTTTCTGAAGAGGGGGCAGCTGAAAGTTGGACAGAGACGGTTGTGTCAGGATTGAGTCGCAGGCCAGGAGAACCACAGTAGACATGAAACACAGCACAAATTACTTTCTTTATGCTGTAACTCAATCCTGCAGGATTAGAGGGAAATCATTCTCTGGGACACAGAGTGAACACAGAGAAAGCAAAACAAAATAAACCAGTAGTGGTCCTGCTTTTTTTGTTTTTTTTTCAAAGCTATTATACTATTAATGCTTTAATTAAATATTCTACCTGTAACAGCTTAAATTACATTTTTGCTTTTTTAGATAATAATACACTGGCAGAGTGTCACTGTCTGACAGAGAGGACAGTTATGGCTTGATGGTGCAGGTGCATTAGCTACTGAGCCACTAGAGCATCTCGTTTTCCAACATTATTTGTGCTTTTACATGTCTCAGAAAGGCAGACAGTGACATAAATAGCTCCAGCCTCTGTATGACGGTATTTTTCAATCTGTGCTTGTAGATATTGTGCAAGAAAAAATACAGCTCTGGAGACTGATCCTGCCTCCAAAACATACCATGCGCTGAAGAATCACAGCCTATGTTTTCCTAACTGGACCTCTGGCCGCCATAACTGTTATACTCACAGGTGTATTTATTTCCCTATGGCTGTTCTAAGTTTCCGTCGGTTACCAAATTGCTTTCCTGGATCCTTAGAGATTCAAAGGAGGTCTCAATTTAACACCCTGGTTGGTCAGGAGCTCTACTAAGGCATGTTTTTTTCTTTTTTACCTCCTCAGATTTAGGATGTGTGGAAAAGAGTGCACTAAACCCTGCAAAGTTTCAGAGTTGAGCAAACAAGGCCTGTTGACACAGACCTCCTTGAATTCCCAAATTCTTTCCATCATATTCTAGTACAGTTAAGAGAGGCTTAATCCAATAAAACCCACTCTACTCTGTTTTGTGCTCGGTCTCTCTTGAATCTGGCTCTGAGCATGTGTGCGTATGTTGAGGGGGGGATTTGAGTAGGTTCCTGTTAAGGAGTGGCCAGCTGCAGCCTCTGTTGTTCAGGCCACAGGGGAACACAGGGAGTGTTTTTGGGGTCACGGAGCAGCTACATTCCAGACTTGAATGCTCAGATGGGAGCACTCATTCCTCACTCTGCTCCAAGCCATAACCCACCTCCGCTCTTTTCCCTGTGTCACTTTTCCACAGTCCTTCAAGCATAATGTCCCTGAAACACCCGTGCTAATTAAGGCTGCTGGTGACTGTAACTGGTCAGCATAACATGTATCAATGCTCTCCCTGTGCAGACGCGTCACTTACCAGTGAGAGCCAGAAGTCATGGGAGACCAGACTGAGTGCACCTTTTCGTGATCCGTCATGTTCTCACGCCGCTCATGTTGTGACCAGAACAAGGCCTTGTTATGGTCTTTTCCTGCTAATGGTGATGAAAGTGAAGTGTGCTGAGTGCTTTACTACCGTCTATAATTACCTGCAGAAATGAACTCAGATGGTACTTTCTACAGACATGGAAAAACTCTTAAGTAGGAAATTAAAACTTACCTCAGTTCTGTGGTGTTAAATGCAGGACACACTGGCACTGTCGTGTACCATTGCCTTACTTGACACATTGGACACACCATACAGACAGATGAAGTAGCCAAGGTATGGTAGGGAGCGACTGTGATAAATTTACTGCTTTTGTGGAATGTGTTGACAGATAGAACAGTGGAATATCCTGACACACAAATACAGTATGTAAGCATACACCCTGGTATGCAACGGCCCTGCACCCTCTACTAACTCCCCACGGCCTATTTCAGTAGTTAGGTGTCAACACACAAAGGCGCCTGCATTTGCTAGCTGACAACATGACAGGCCCTGAGACCTGCACACAGTAGTGGCATGTTATCCATTTAGGCCAGGACCCAACCAGGCCCCATGGGTGGCTGGTCACCAGGACTCATCTGGGATATCACATCACAGATGGGGGCCTTATCCAGTAATGTAACAAATTCTCTGGAAATTCAATTCAGAAACAGGTAATAGATGATTGGCTGAGCCACTAAATGAAATTAAATGTAAATTATGACACTGATGTAAAAACCTGGAATATTAGCACTGATTGCCTTTAACACAACAAGGGATACCAAAGGGATAACTACCTCCCACTGAAAATTTTCCATCATCTCCCAGTTTCCAGTATATAGCCCAATTCTACCAACTGGATAACATGATTGTGAATGCAGTGTATTATTTGCATGAGTAATGAGCCAGTATTGGCAATGTCAGCCCACTTGGTGTGACCTTCTGAACCTTGGCAAATGTGTCAGTTTTAGTGTTTCACCAGTGGCTTAATTTTGATAGATTGATTAAAAAACATTGTGGATTTCAGCCCTAAGCAATTCATTACTGCTGTATTTTTCTGTTGTGCTACAGTTTTACAAATGATGAATATGCAAATATGTTCATGTTCTGCTATATTAGTGATGACAAATTGCTTGCATTCTCCAAAGAGTCCAGAATTATTCCAACCAGTCTCTCTGAAATATGGTCATCGCAGCAGGGGCTGAGAATTGGATACTGAATATGTGGGACGGTCTTCAAAGGGAAAGCTATTGTGTCCCCTGCCACATTGTGGTGTGGAAATCACAGCGGGCACGTTCACAGAGACCGATCTGAAATTACAGGCCTCCATCCACACTCTGCAATCTGAGGCTCGCAGGCAGCAGGACTGGCACGGTGTCCCCAGCCCTCCGACCCTGGAGCCCCGAAGCCACAAGCTGCTGCTGTTGTGCTGTACTCGGGCCTCTATGGCAAACACGCCTCCTGTCTTCTCTCTCCAGCACACACCAACAAACCTAATTAACTTCCCCTCTCGGCCGAGCGCTGCTGCCTGTGCTCTGATGCAGCTGTGCACTCTGAAAAGTCCTCACTACTTTCTTTTTGAGTACATGCATTCCCACACCTTGGCTATACGGTGCCAGTTTGCGGCATCTTATCTCTCAGAGGTTTGTTTCAAAGTCAGACTTAGGGGTATTATGATCAGCTCCCCTTGTTTTGGGGTTTGACGGGTGCAGAGGTCTGCAGTGTGTGGAGCAGGTGCTGCAGAGGAAAACTTTCTCTGCCTTTTCACTGCAGATAACCTCTCCAGGGAGGAGCTGAAGGCTGCAGGATGGAGTTTAAAACTAGGCTTCTTTGGTATGTTTACTATAAAGTCTGTGTGTCTCTGTGTTTGTGCACATTGTGGATGCTGAGTGAATGTTACAGATGCTTCTATGTGTGAATTCCTGTGTATCATGTGTATTTGGCAGTGTTTGTGAACTTTGCCAGTGGCAGCACTGCAGTATTGTGCAGCGAGGTTCTGAAGTGGGTCAGCCTCTCTGTAGTGCTGAAGCTTCTGTTCGCTCTCAGAGGAGCCTGTGAGTCCAGGAGAAATCTGCCACAGGCGGACTTTACCATCGCTGTGACTAGACACATTTCTGTCCCCTGTGGACATGGAAAAGCTAAAAAAAAAAAAAATGATATAAGATACCTGCATACTGCATTAATGTGCCCGTGGTGACTTATTCAAGAGCTTATCCATCTGTCTTTGCCATGCATATTCAAAAGTTGGATGTGTGTAGTTCTCACCACCTTTCACAGCAGGTCTAATTTGTTCAAGTATGGTCCAAGTGCAGTTTTCTTTTCCCTGGAATTAGAATATTGTTTTTGGGTTGCCCATGAGCAGTTTCATAATGAAGTTATTATAAATACTCAGCAGAATCACTGTAGTCAAAATCATTTTTATATTTATTTTTTTGTAGATATTTTTCTCTCTAGAAGTTACATCTTTTGGCTTGGGGTTTTAGCTTGGCTGCTTTGAATGATGAGCATTTGGCTGCTCATGGATCTTTCAGTCCTCCCTGGCAGGCAGAGCTGCCTTAATTGTTGCATGCCTCTGGAACGTGCCTCGCTAATGGGGCTGTTGGAATCCCAATCAGTCAGCGCTGTGTTTTCTCTCTCTAATATCCCAGCTTGAACAAGCAGGGCAGCCTTGATGATGCAACAAACTGCTTTGGTTTGGTGACGGCACTCAGGAGGCCGTGGCCCAAAGGAATGATACTTCTTTCATGCCTGTTTTAGGCCGTCTGATGTCAAACTGGGATCCAGCAGAGATGACGTTTAACGTTAATGTCTGCTGGAGTCTGTTTTTGTGCATGTCGCCAGGCTGCTGGTTCTTGTGAAACAACGGGTGTGATGAAATACGACAGCCATGCACTCAGACAGTTACACAGACTAATTTCTCAGACTGTGACAGCTAATTCAAGTTGGATGTGCAGAGAATCAGTTTTGATGTTACTCCAGAAAAACCTCAGTGGGGGTTTGTTTTGTTGATTCCATCATACACAACGCTGCGATACTCTAGGAAGCTAGCTGAGCAAACACTTGATCATGAGTGCTACTTGTCTTTGACTCACACAGGTAAAAGGTCCTGTATAGATTGCAGTGGGGGTGGGGCTTTTCCCGTAAAACTCCAGAGATTTGCATAATAGGAGCTTATTCCCAGGATTCATTGTGGACTAAAGCGGGAATTTCACCATCTTTTCATTGAAAGTGTCCAAGGGCTGACTCATTTTGTGTTGTCCTGCAAGTCAATAGAGGTGATTTGGGAGACTGGAACAGCAGTGGTCTAATACCTCAAATGAGTCATGATCCATGTGACTACCCCTAACCCCACCCCTCTTCATCCTCCTTTTGCTACATTACAGTCCAGGGCCTTCTCTCGGAGCAGCCGATGAGAGGAGGTTTAACCACTCAGACCAAAATGAGCATTATTTCACTACACACTGCTGCTCTCCTCTGTTGCTTAATCTTTATTTTGGCTTTAGAACAAGTGCTGGAACTCCTGGCAAAGAAAACAAACCTCTAACAGGGGGAGATGTGAGCACCTTGTCACCATATGGGGCTCGGAATACCACCAAATTGCTCTCTAATCTCCACAACATGTTAGGAATTTGAAGCCCTTGTTTTTCAGGAGAAAATAGCTGTCCGCTCCCCACGTGGCTTCTCTTTTGGCGTGCAGTGTGGAAGTGCTGTTTGTAGCACTTTGACTTTTGGAACATACAAATACACATAGGAAATCTGCCATGTCTGTGTTGTTGGTTGTGGGACGCTCCTCTCTAGTTTTGTTGGAAAGTAGATGCAGACAGAGACGGGGCAGAGTTGGGAGTGCTGGTGGGGTGTCTGACTTGTGGCCTTGGTTGATAAGGAGTCTGTTACAGAAAGCAGGTTTAACAAACTCTGAAACTTACCCTGAAGTCTGAGTTGACTGATGCTGAGATATGAAGCTCAGAGTTTTTGGTTACAGAACAGCTGATCAGATTCAGTTCAGTCAACTCTGTTCACTCTGAATTAAGTGTGTGTATGGTGAATGAAAAAAAACTGCAGAGCTCTGAAACCATGAGTCACCATGGCAATGGGTAAATAAAGAGCGGGGCCTCCATTTTAATCCAGTGGAGCTAGGAATAATAGAGTATAACAATGCATATTTATCTTTAAAAAAACACAGCAGCAGCGGTGAAGGAGCCAGAGCTTGAGAAAAGTGTCAATAAGCTACGCTGTTATATTTTATTCATTGTTGTTGAATTCCTCAATGGATGAAAGAACTGTTTGTTAGACTGTTTCTTAATGAGCTTGATGCTGGTGGCAACAGAAGATGAAATCAAACAGATTAAAACACTTGACTGTAACCTTATAGTCTGACCAGGGAAAGAGTCAAAATGCTGTTGAAACAAGACTATTTACATGATTTCAAAAACTCTTTTCACAAACTCTTTACTCAGAGATCAGTTTCTTATGTGTCTAAAGCATCATGCAATTTCTTTTTTTTAATTTGCAGTGGTTACAACTGTGTGTGTACTAATTACTAATGTATGGTAAACATGTCAGTGAAGGAAATGAATGAAAAGATCCAGTGACCAGGATTGGCTCACAGAGCGAGTACCACAGTAACTTCTGGAACATGAGTTTCTCTCATTTCGGGGTTAACAAACTCAGATTTTTCACTAAACCTACTTTCTGGAAAACACCCAAGGTGTCTCCTGTGCTGAAGTAAAGTAGTCATGTGCCAGATATCACTGCCCAGTTTCTGCGGTGCGATACATTGCTGGGCAGCAAGGCAGTGAGTGCTATTGTTCAGAGTGGTCTTTCACTGACTGAGTGGTCTTGCTGTTGGTGAGTGTGTTTCCCAGACAAACTGATGCCCTCATTTCCAGTTTGGCTTTTCTCAGCTGGTGACTGTGACTGACATTCTAAGTGGTGTGGAACGGGTCAGAACAATGTATTGCGTTACTCATCATTTTCAAGTTCACATGTTGATAGTACAGTGTTTAAATCCTCCTGGTCAAATTGTTTCCCTTTTTGACTAATAAGTATATATTTGTTGCATACATTAAACAAGTGAACATGTTTAGTTTGTAGTGGTGAAAACTGGTTCTCAGCAGTCTTTTAGCAACATGCAGTAGCTGTTATGGTTTCATTATCAAGTTGATGACATTTGTTTTTTGTAACAGATTTTAGAAAAACATTGCAACGTTGCTATTGCATGGAACAGTCAGATATGATCTGCAAACAGATCTGTTTGCGGTGCAGCCTAGAGTCAGCACAGATGACAGCGTCACTCCTGTTGTGAGATGTTGTCATTTTTGTGGGCATTAAATCTGGAAGAATTATTTCTCGGGGTTGTGTTTTTGAGGCTTTAAGGATAGGGGGGTCTGTTGGCTTCTTATTACACGATACAGTAAGTAATGTGTAAACAGCAAGAGTCATCGTTTTCTTTCCCAGTGTGTGG
This sequence comes from Lates calcarifer, assembly GCF_001640805.2. Taxonomy (NCBI): domain Eukaryota; kingdom Metazoa; phylum Chordata; class Actinopteri; family Centropomidae; genus Lates; species Lates calcarifer. Next base: position 18,599,757 of record NC_066845.1, read on the forward strand.
ACAATCATATGTGGGGGTGTTGTATACAGTTTCTCTTCCCATCCTTGAATCATAATGTGGAACAGGCTGTTCCTTGTTCGATACATTCCGCAGGTTTAGCCGAGGTTTTCAGATATCATCCTTCTTCAGTCTTTGTTCAGTGCATCACTGGCCTGAAAAAGTTGTTTTCATCATTTTGAGATATTGCCTAGTTCCTTCCTCAGGCCAGTGGACTAATGGGCTTTGGTCTGTGGAATCCACTCCAGTGTTTTCTCCCTCATTGGGCCATTTGCTGAGGCCCCAGTGGGGCAGACAACAATAGGCTTCATATGAAATATTCACCATGACTGGGGCATTCCAGCGAGCAGTCGATCTGTTCACAGCAGTTTAGTGGTTAGATAAAAATCTGCTCTGATTGAAGAGAAAAACACAACCACAATGCTTCCGGGGATCCAAAATAAGATTGAGTGTTCATTTTGTTATTGGATGGTGCCTGTCTGCTATCTATATAACCACTCCCTGGCACGCAAAGCTTATGGCCCTGTCTTGTCTCTGTTTGTCGCTGTCAGAATTTCAGCCTAATGAAATGAGGATGCATCTGGAGTACTGAATTAGAAGTGAAACAATTGTTACACATCCTATTTATTTGCTGAAATTGCTGTGGCAGAGGAACTGGGCTCACAGCTCTGCCAGTCTTGGATGCTCCACAGTGCTCAGGTGGTTGCAGCCTAGATAGTGTGCAGATGCTCGGAGTAATTGCAGTGAAATCTGGGGATGTCTCAGATAGGAGAGATGGTGTGAGTCCCTGTAGCATCAGGGTCGTCTCTCACTCCATGTTCCAAACTCAGCTGTCAAACGTGAATTCATTCTGATGAAGGAGCCACTGGCGTTGTCGGGCTCATGCAAACCAGAGAAGTCAGGTGTTGAGCTGAAACACTGCCTGCCAGCTCCGATGGCAAAGCCTCTTACTCATATAGCTGTGAAGGGTTTAGACAAGAATTGACTCTTAAAGAAATACGTTTGATGTCATGTCAAGATATATATGTTGAGCTGAAAGTTGTGTTCTCAGCAGGGTAGAAACCATCTGAGCCATCATCATTATAGGTGGGTCTTGGTGGTATGAAAGAAACCTCCACACTTTATCTCCAAACAGTCATTTCACTGGTTTACAGCAAGTTGTTTCATTTCCAAACACTGAAATTGTCCACTCATGAGCTATCAAGACATTGTTAGAGTGAGATTTCGATCCCCGTTGCTGCTGGCACATCCTCAAATGTTTGTAAATGGGAAAATTGTCTATTTAACCACACAGATTTTTAATACAAGGCCAGTGATTTATTTTTGTATCTTTTTCATGCACATCATGTACTGATGAATGACTGTCACCTCAAGAAGACAATATGCCACTGTGCAGTGTTGTCTCCTAGACGTTCCTAGATGGTCTTCAGTGTGTCACAGACCATCTTTGTGTATGAAGTTCACATTCCTGCTGAGGCATAAAGGAAGAAGACAAAATGCTAAAGCCACAAAAGCACAGGATGTTAGCGTGTATTGCAGCTAATGCTGTTGGTGTCGGTCCAGCCTTCCAAGTCAGTTCCAACGCAGTGCTTTTGTAACCTCTGCAATCCTGTGTGAAAAGCTGACAAGGACCTTTTGAAAAACTTGCATATCTGCCTCCTTTCTAGCAGTGTAAAGCTGACAAAAAGCCCTGTGGTTATATTCCGTTTTTCCAGAGAAAAGATTTGCTTTCGATTGTGTGTCTGCTTTTCTTTTGCCCAAAGCTGGCTTCTTACAGCTCTTTCTCCTGGAGGATTATTGGAAAAGGCTGTCACTGTCCAGTAAATTTTTTTTTTAAGCTCACAAAATAAAAGTACCGTGGCAGTGGTGTGTGTGTGTTTGTGTGTGTGTGTTTTAGCCTTGCTGTTTGGCTGCTGCTGACAGAAATATATTGTGTGAGAGAACAACAGTGTGTTAGCCAATACATTTAGACTTTTATTAAAAATTAGATATTGGCCAGCCAGCCTTGATATGAAGGACATTCCTCTGTGACCACAGCTAGTGAGTGTTTTATGATTATAATCATAATCATAAAAACTGATGTGTTACTATGCAAGTTATGTGGTGTGGTGTGGTTTTACTCAGCAGCTTGAGGAGTCTCAGTCTGTAAAACCTGCACTGAAAGCTGCTGCTTTAAGGAGCTGCTAACACCTTAAACAATTTAATGACTCTTGCTTTATTAGAAAAATGTAGTGTCTGATTATAAATGGTGTTTGAAAAGATTTTCTAGTTAGTCCTCCTTTAACCATAAAAGACTACTCAAAACAGTATCTGGCCCTGGATCCAACATTGTAGTGAGTTATTTTTGGGCTCTACTTACATGCTGCAGAACTCATTGCACAGCAGTGAGAGTTGTTGAATGCAGCAGCCCCCTCCCTCCTCCTCCTCTCAAACCACCCCCCCTCCTGACAAAAGCACTCCACAAACTCAGTCTGGCTGCAGTCATCTCACACCCTCCACTCTATTTTAAGCCTTCAGACAGAGGCCCCGCTTTCCCCCCTTGAGTGGACCTCACTCTCTCTGTGTGGGCCAGTGCGTGGGCCTCTGCTGCTCACCCAAGACATTTACACACACACACACACACACACAAAGCAGCTCCTGCCAGCTGGTGCAAAGGTAATAACAGAGGTAACCTCCCAGACGGCAAGGCCTCACCAAACCTCTGCCCTGGCTATACACTGGAAGTCAGAGGAGGATGCTCATTAAAGTTTACTTTCTTACAAGAGAGCTGACGTGTTTGTCAGGGCTGTCCCAGTGGGTCAGCACACAACACTGCAAACCATACTCTGAGGAGTTTACTTTCTTTTTTCAGTTTGTGAATTTGGACTAAAAATGGATCAACTTGGACTGTACCTCTATAAACATTTTATTTTGTTTAGATTCTAAATTATTTACTTGTGTTATTGGGTAATGAATCACTGGAACTCCAGCAGTGAGACTATAGATCATCTCTTTCTATTCCTATTCCTAAGTTTTTAATTTTTCCAGGAAAAAAAAATATAGAAGAAGAAAATAATGAGAATTCCAGTGTCACAGATGTTCTGCAGAACTGTTACCAGTTAGCCTCCCTTTTTTCATGGATTCAGCCTGCCAAGGTGGGGTTGGATTCCACAGTGGGCAGACAGCAGGAAAGCGACAAGCACCCGTGCTTCCTTCCCGTCTGCATACAATTTGCCCAGCTCCCATACTGTTCATAATGCTGTGCCAGCAATACGCCACTTACCATTAAAAGAAGATAAACAAGTACTCGAGGTTAAGGACATTGTCTGTTCCCACTCTGTGGACATTAGTATGAGTTGTCACAGCTTATTGACTCAATTTTAAGTTGGTACACTGTGCCACTTTATCCAATGATTTTTATCCACTCTTTAGAAAAACTTAAATAGATGATTCAAATTGGGAAGTACCCATACAGCAAGTTAATAAATAAATCTCATGTTTCCAACCACAAATACACTAGAGAGTAACATAGTCGTATCGTGGTTTCAGTTTTCACCAAGCTTGCTAAACAGCCTTGGTCATCGACTCCAGAGAGTACCCATATTTTTGTCCATTAATAGAGGGAGATGAGGGTAAACTGATTTGGACTGGCTGCATGACATCTGAATTGTGGGTAATCAGATGGCTGGCTCGCAGTGGACATCCTCCGTCTGACAGAGACAAAAACACACAAGCTCCTCAGTGTTCCTGATAATCACAGCTGTAGACAGGGAGGCGCAGTGGCTCAATAAACTGCTGCCGCAGTCGCTTCTTCAGGTTATGGACTAGCCTGAAGCACCACTCACTGAAGTGTGCCATGATGACTGTTGTTCTTTGCATAATTGCTATTACATTACCCATGTTCCCCTGAGTTAAAGTAGTTGTGGTGTGGATCTATCACAAAGTGGAGTGTGGGGATCCCCAAAGGTCCTTGAGGAGGTTCGAGGGGGTCCCAAGCTAAATGAGCAGTAGTTTAATGTTTTCATTACTCATTCTAAATTATCCTCAGTAGAGTTTGTGTAAGTGTGACTGTTATAATCATAACTCACTTTTTACAGCGGTCATCCCCTAATGGGTAGTGTGGAAACTTCTACAAATTGCTCTGACACCAAATGTAGCAAATGAGGGTCTGTAACACAAAAATGGTCGTTTATAATGTGTGTTGAGCTCATAACACAATACAGGTTTGTGGTGCTATGGACTTCAACCACCTTTAGTTCAATCTACTGTATATCACACATGTGAAGTAGACCTGCAACAATGTTTTTTTTTTTTTTGTTATCGATTAGTCAATCAAAAGAAAACGATTCGGCAGCTATCTTCATAATAGATCAATCATTTCAGTCACTTTTCAAGCTAAAATGTCAAAACATTAGCTGGTTCCAGTTCTCAAATGTAAAAAAAGATTAACTGCTTTTCTTAGTGAATTGAATATTTTTTTGGTTTTGGGCTGTTGGATGGGCAAAACAAGAGATTTAGTGATGTCACCTCTGATGTTTTGATGACCACTTTTCACTTTTCTTTTTTCATGTTTGACATTACTGATGTTTTCACAGACCATAATCAATGATTGCAGACAGTGAATTAATTGAGAAGTTATCGAGAAGACAATCCTCAAATTAAACTATGATGGAAATAATTGGAAAAAGGACTCTTTACCCATCTCTTCTGCTTTATCTACAGCAGATCCTTTGGACAACTGAATGTTACTTGAGAGGAGTAATCTTTAGAAAATATGTTTTATCCCTTTAAGGATAATTATGGTTTATTGCAACTTGGGTGTTATATTCATAGTTTTAGCCATTGTTAAAATAATTGCTGAGATCTGGGAACACAGCAAGATAATCTAAACTGCTTCATTTGAAGGCAAAACTGAGAGTTACTGCATCTGAAATGCTGGTAGTAGTCCCTCATCGTACATGAAAACTATGTATGTGTGTGTGTGTGTGTGTGTGTGTGCGCGCGCCATCAAAGGCAAGTACAGTAGGTTCAAGTTGAACCAGTTAGTCAGTCTGTAAACCTTAGTAGCTGTTCATGGACAGTTTGGGTAATAATTTTGCTGTTGACCTTCATTTTGTTGTCCAGATACCTGAGCGTGTGTGTGAAGTCTGACTGCTTGTGTTTCCTGCCCTGTCCAATGTCTGTTTAACAATGCTGATGCATTCACACAAATCAGCAGTTACAGTAACTTGGTGAGTGCTGTGTCATTATTACCAATATAAATGACGGGCAAAACTACAAAAATGACACCTCAATTGTAAAAAATCTGAATAATTATAGTAGTGGTAACATCCAGAGGCTAAATGAATGACTCTGTAGAGCTGTGTGTGTTTAGGATTAGGAGCAGCTCCGGCTGTTGTCCCAGAGGAATCTGAAGGGTTGGACTGAGATTTCCTTCCTGTAGGGAGTCATGTCTTCACTGGATGATATCTGTCATCCAAACAACCCTGACCTATCTGTTAATAGGCCAGTTTGGAATCTGTGGGTTGTCATCACTCCTCCTTCAGCTAACGGCTCTTTTGGGTCAAGATCCTGTTTACTGGATACCTACATCTTCAGAAGTCAGCATTTCCTGTTGCACTGAACAGCAGCAGCTGATGCAGGGGGGAGGAGGGGGTATCTCATCATGGGGGGAGATGGATAGAGATGTTTGTGTGTATGTGTTTGCTTGATTAAAGGCTGGGCGGGGGGTTAGTAGACAGATGCTAGGCCTGCAGCTGGCTGGCTGAGTGGGAGGGGAGCTACATTGAAAAGCAGCGGTGCCAGCAAAGTGGGGCTTAGCCAGACACTGAGAGGAGATAATCCATATTTCATCTGCATCCTCCTCTTCCTCCCAACCACCTGCAGAGCAACACAGTGCAGACCCAGAGCATGAATAGTGCATGACATAGAAATAAAATTTAAGAAACCCAAATGCTTGAGTGCAAGAAAGAGACGCCCTTTCATATTGAACACCTTCGGGAGCTCTTCAGAGCTTGGGAATGACTCTATTAGATAGTGAGATTCAAAGTTGCCCCACCCGCCAAAAAAAAAAAAAAAAAAAAAAAAAATTATATATATTATTATTATATATATATATATATATATATGTATATATATATAAATCTTCCGCCCCCACCCACCCACTCGCCCATCCCTCTTATGCAGCAGTGCAGCAGGAACCTTTTCAGTTTGGATCCAGCTATAAGGCTTTACTCTGCATTCATAACATATACTCTCTGGAGTGCTCTCCTGAACATTCAGAATGCATTTTCCTGATATTTTTTAATTCATCGAACAAATGTTTGGAATGAAAACCACACTTCATAGTGAATGAGCCACAGCTTCAAAGACCCTATTTATTCTTATGCAGTGGCTCTTGCTGAAAATGTACTCGCTGATAATTTAGCATGCCAAAAAAAAGGCACGGTACAAAAACTATATTTCAGATATCTGCCTCATTTTAAATATTCATGATCAGCTTGCAGCTTTGAAAGTGAGCTTAAAAGACTCTCTTTTGCTCACTCAGCCTCACACACAGATATGCACACACGCAGGCACACAGCGCCAGAATGAGGGCCATGTCTATTGTCTCTCTGCATTTTTATTCCCCTACTCAATATTCAGAGGAAATCAGGTAGACTTGTTTCCATTAGCTTGTAAATGAGCTGTTGTTTTTTGTGGCGCTATTAATCTCTGATTAAAAATCTTAACTGTAACACAATGTAATCTGTAGCAAACCAATACAGATCCTGTTCAGATCTAATTTTGCCCTGTTTTGAGGCAGTGGAATACATTATGTGCACATATAGTGGCCATGCCTTTCACTCCTACTCACTTATGTTTATTGTTATTATGAGCCTGAAAAATGCTCTTTGTGCAGAGTCAGACACAATGTTTTTCACTTCCAACATTGTGAGATGAGAGGGAGTTCTCTCTTTGTTGTGGAGTGATGTGGAGGGCAAGGCGTCTGTGTACTCTGGTTGACCCACAGATTTCAGATCTGTGGTTGTGTTTAACAGTAAGCTCTGGCTCCAAACTGCCCAGACTGAAGCACTATGTTTTTGTAGATGACTGCTCTGGCTTTTAGTCATTATCTAACTCAGGCATGGGCACCTGGCAGCCCGCGGGCCGTGCACGGCCCTCGTAATCAAACTTTGCGGCCCGTGAGTTGATTTCCAAATATCAATAAACCGCAGACTGCAATTAACAGAGAGTCAGTGGACGAGTCGCTGCCTCACAGTTCACACACAGAGCATTGCAGGAGCAACAGAGCGACAGGCTGTAGACTTTACAACCAGAGCTTGTCTTAAAATGACCAAGCCACAAAACTAACTGTGGATACTTGATGAAAACGGAGGGTAGAGCGACAGTGAGATGCAGGCAGTGTGAGTCGCTCCGATTCTCTCTGCTCTGGTGTCAGGTGAGAGCTGTGTGTTAGTTGCGAGAATGGACTCAGCTTACTTAAGACAAGTTAAAACCGTACAGTCTTTGGTTAAAACTTACTGACGGTGTCAGAGAGATAACTGAGCTAAGATGCCAACTTTATATCTGCAGTGTTTCCGCTTTATACATTTTATAGTGATGGCCCGCTGCTGGAAAGTTATTACAGCAGCTGCAATATTATAAAGTAGCAAAATAGGCTACCTGACTGAGGCGAGGTGAGAGAGAAAGAGGAGAAAAAGAGAGAAAATTTGGTTGTATAAAAGCATTTTTATGGAGTAATGTGTCTGGGATTTTTTTACTGAGTTAATCCAGCCATCCATTAGCTATACGGCTTATCCTTTGAGGATCCTAGGGGGTCTCAAACCAGTCCCATCTGACACTGGTTGAGAGGTGGCGTACACCCTGGACAGATTGCCAGTTTATCATAGAACACATATGGAGACAAACAACCATTCACACTCACATTCACACCGACTGGCAATCTATAGTCACCAATTGATCTGGTTTGTGGGACTGTGGGAAGAAGAAGAATATTTGGTGCTGATCAGCACCTTCAGAATTTCATTTTGTGTCTGCATCTTTAAAACAGTATTGCAGGGACTTTGCTGAGAACAATGTATTACACATGCATGAAGAACAGGACGATAAAGGGGTATAAACAGGCAAATCCTCCTGGAATAAATCAGTTAATTTTTAAAAATATTTGTCTTTTTTGTCCACATGGAAGCACTCAGAATGAGAGGGCACTGCACTGACCTGATGTATGCTCTTATGCACGCCTACTTAAATACTCACATACATGTACTACACAAGGCCTTCTGAGCAGAGCAGGGCTGAGTAGATGTAATATCACATTTCTTTTCATCTGACAGAGAGAGAATAATAAATAAAGTAACTGGGCCATAGCTCAAGCCTCCTGATAGATTTATCCAACTGCACAAAGGCTTCTTTATGAGACACATATACATCCAGCTTCACCTTATCTCACGACCCGTTGAAGGTTAGCAGTAAATTGGCAGGGATTTCTCCATGGGCCAGTTCTTGCGGCTTGTCCTCCGCCTCTGGCTCTGACGCCATGCCATTGCCCGCAAAATGAGCCCAATTCTTTAGCAGGCGGTTGGCACTAGGCCGTAAAAAACGTCCCCAGAGGGGGGTTAATCACGTTTGACTGAGTACATATTTGAAAAGCAGTCGCAGTTATTGTGATGGACTGCATTAGCTCTGCGAGGTGTTATCTGTGTGTGCAACGACAGTTTTTCAGAGCAGACTTCTGGTGGTGGCCAGGGTGCCTTAGGGTGCTGGGTCTCCTTCAGTATGTTATTGGGATTTCTTGTCAAGATGAGGAGTAGTTTAATTTGGTCCAAAATGTCCTAACTAGAGAGTGAAGGTTTTTTTGCAGGTTTCAGTCTCACTTCTATTACCTCTTGAAAGGAAATGTAGACATTTATACAGTTTGGAAGTGAATCAGTAAAGGCACAAATTTTGCCAAACAAGTTCACTGGTCTGTTTTGGAATTCATGACTAAAACACTCAAAAATAAAACTCATAGCTTATTCTAAGAAATGTGGCACTGTTTGATGACACCCTGCCCTCCTCTTGTGTAGAACCCTCCACCCCGGTCCCAGTGGAGGACATTTAGTGTCTTTCCTAAAACAGTGTGCGCACCCTGCTAAGCCTGTTAGTAGTCCTCCATTACCGCCCCAGGCTTTACTGTTTTCTACACAAGAGAGACTGAAAGAAAACCAGAGATGGAGGGGAGGGCGGGGGGGATTTCTGCTAAATGGGAGACCCTGCGGCTGCACATGCAGACAGTTTTTGGAGAAAGGGTGTCAGGGGGACAATAAGTGTTGCACTGGTAGGCTGACAGGAAGTGGAACATATGTCCCCTTTCCAACTCCCTAAATCTCCAGTAGACCTCACATGAACTGCGCTTCTGGCAAAGCCTGTCTCGCAGCCTGCTCCACGCACTGCGATCACCAGCCCTCTGACAGAGTCATGCTGACAGTGATCCAGGGGCTGAGGGAAGGGGCACTGCAAAACAACACCCTCTGGGAACCCAGAGTTACGCCATCACGGTAAACCCAGCACCGCCCCACACCCCGCCCACCACCCGTCGACCGTGGCCAGCTACCGCTAATCTGCCTCTGCAGTGCTGAATTCTTCTTTTTCTCTCTCTCTCTCATGGCCGCACCCGCTGTCCAAATAATCAAACCCAGGGCCATGAGGCTGACCCCTCTCCAAGGCTCATTGTTTTAGTTTTACTCTACAGGCTCCAAGTGGTTTCTCCTCTTTTTGTTTTTTATTTATCATCCTCCTCCCCCTCTGTCTCTTCAGCTACTCACTAAAAATCTGCACAACTTATTTATCTTCCTGCTGCTTGAGTTGCTGACTGCTACCATGAATTCCATGAGAGTGACTTTCTGCATGTTTGACTCCAAATCTGACTCCAGGCCTCGAATTGCGAGGAAAACATTTGTGGTATGTGACTCCATGTGTTTTAAGTATGTTTGTATGTATGGTGTATAATTAATAGCATATGTAAGAAATTACCCAAGGTTTCAAAACATGTCCTGGCCAATTTGAATGGAAATATTAGTGTTTGCAAAGATTAAGGTGGTGTCGAGTGTTGTCGAGGGTCGACCTGTGGTTTCCATCTGTCGCTAGATAGTCGGTTCGCAGTGGGAAAATGTGGTGGTGATGCCCTGTTGGGAAGCAATCAAGCTTTAGCTGCAGGGTTTTTTTCTTTGGCTGGGCGTTTGATTTTGAGACTTGGAGGTGGCCTCTGTCTTTGAAGGCTGGAGCCTGTCAAGCAGTCTGCCTAACCCGAGTTTTGTTCCGTCTCTAGGCGCTGGTGCAAAAGAACAAAAGGGCACGAAGACGGAGGGTGGCGTTGTGGGGGGAGGAGACAGGGGCTTCTGGGAAGAGGTAGAAAAAGCTGGACTAGGGTGGGAAATGATGGAGGCGTCTGAAACCAGGAGGCCAAGCGTGAAAGAGATGAGAGAGGGAGAGAAGCCCAGATTTGGCCCAGGATCAGTCGCCAGAGACGGAGAGATTAAGGTCCCATCATTCCCAGCTGCATCATCAGGGCTTTGGTCCTCTCCCCTACAGTTATTTGTGTGTTTGTGTGTGCTTTACCCCTAACACCACTGACTAGAAGGAATTGTAGCACGCACAAATACGCACACATCACCACCACACACCCATGCACCAGGTCAGTTGGATTTCTAATCATTCCAGAGAGTTGGGACCTCTGCCCCGGCTGTAACTGAGATGAGGCCTGCTTGGCTGGCCTTGGATGTGACTGAATGCCCCCCCTTCTCCATTTTTACCCTGGGTGAGCATGTTGTTTTGGGCCTTTGCCATGCATTGTCAGCCTCTCTAGTTCCCCTTCCTCTACTTGACTTCCCTTCTGCCTCGGCTTCATCCCACAAACAAGCCTTGTTTTGGCTGGATGTTTGGATCACACGGCCACGGTTCACAGTTGTTTTTTTATGGGTCACCCTAGTGCACTACGCTCTCACATGCTCTCTCTTTCTCCCTCATTCTCTTTTGAACTTCATCATGTGATTCTTTTCTGTGGAGAGCTGCCGAGAGGGCAGGTGGCAGAAACAGAAGGGGCTGATGGGAAATTGGACGACCCACGGTTAGCCAGGCGATCTTTGCCTGAAGATTAATTGTGTAAGAGCCATGTAATGATTGCTGGCATGTCTCCACAGTGAAATCCTGTTAGTCACTGCACAAGGGTCAGGCTAAGACCAAGCGTATCGTGTATGTGTGTATCAGGAAGGAAGGTGACTCTGATCATGCTGGTATGCGTGACCAGGTGGTGATCTGACAGGTTCTATTGTCTCATCCTGAAAGTAAGCACTGGCTCCCACCCACTGTGTTCAGACTGAGATGTATGGATCTAATTTCTGCTCAACAAGATTGTGTAGGAGTGAGTGGGAAAGTTGTTCTTGTGTACACCTGTGATAATTGACAAAAGAAACATTTGCTTTCTTGCTTTCATTGCCTCTTTTGACTCCTCAACTAGTTTTAAAAGTTAATTTAGTTAATAAAAACTCAATTTAAAGGTTACAATGTAAACTCTGATATTTGCAACCAAGAGACTGGTCCTAATTATTACTGTACTGTATATGAGGCTGGGTATTGAAGCTCAGGACATTTTTGGTACTGACTGAAAGGTGTTTGTAGCACCTGGTATCAGAACTGTCTGATCAGATTCCTGCTGTACTTCAATCATTTTTTCAACAAACAAATCCTGATATGTATAAAAATTTTGCTACTTTTAGATTTAATTTGTCATCAAACTTCATGAAAGCACAGCAGGGAGAGGAGATGATGATAACTTCCCAAGGGGAACTTACACTCAGAACTTACAGGTGGGTGCTGCAGTGGAGGTTGAGCTTATTGTGGAGCTGGGGAGTCAGCAGAGCACTGGCAGCTTAAATACACTTTTTGGCTTAGACAGGATCAAGGCTTTGAGAAGTTTGATATCTTGTGTTAAATAAAAATGGGTTTGCTGGTATTGAAAAAAATCACTGTTTTGGTATTGATACAGGAATTTGGTATCATATTGGAACTTGTGCTGAAAAAGGAAAGAAATGGCTGGGGAAAGAAACTGTATACTCATGCTAAGGATTGTTCAGTCAGCTCAAAATGTGCTGACCCCTTATACTATTTAATTCCTCCACAATACTATTTTTAGCACTATCAGTACAAAATCAATAAAAATACAAGCATGTGTTACTTGTATTATACACCTTGGACACCTACTGCAGTGATGACTCATTCTCCTAATTTGAACTTAAGTTTTCTTGTTGTCATTCTGTCCTGTGGGAAGGAAAGCCCCTTATCTGTTTATGCTCTCTCCTTTTCCATCTCTGCATCCTCAGACAACACTGAGCAGCTTATTGAACACAGATGATGAATGGGTGTGGATTGATGGCAGATTGCAGGCTGCTGCTAATTGACACTGCTGTATCACTTCATCTCCCTCTTTTGTATTCCACTTCCTCCTCCTTCTCTTCTTTTCTCAGCACAGCGATCCATTACAGTTGAGATTAGTCGCTCTTAAGGAGCTGTGTGTCCCTGCATGATCTATTGTAATGAAATATAGTCCATGGGAGATTGCTTAAGGGCTCTTGTCAAGGGTATTGTTTTTTGGAGGCACTGATTGTGTTGGACATTGTTGAGTTATAGAAAAGCTAGAATTCCTAAGTCTCTTCTCATTCTTGGTCACAATGCTTTACGGTAGTTTAATATAATCTAGCAAAAGTAGCCATAACATTTTCTCAGTGTAGTAGAAGGACAAGCACACTCTAAACCTAATCCATTCAAGAGTCAGCCAATGTCTAGGCACTGAGCTGGAAGGTGAGGTGTCATTATCCAACAAACTCTCTAACCCATACTGCTAGTCAGAGCCAACCACACCGGACTGAGTAAAGTGCAGGTTGTACAAATCTGTAGGCCGTCTTCAGAGCCAAATCCCTGTCCGTTTGACACCTCAGCTGCTCAGCTACCACTGGACGAACAGAAGCGATTTAACAGGCAAAGCTCTAGCAAGCTCTTTTCTCCACATCAGAAGTTGGGTCTAGCTCTTGGCAAGGTTTTTTAGGCTAGGCAACAAGACAAACGTTCGTTTTGCTTTATTTACTTGGGCTCAGGAACCCTAAGCTGTATGTTTTTTTCCTATTCTTAACAAAAAGGCTTGTCTTTGTTTATAAAAGCTTGTGTTTTGTCTCCTTTACCAGGTGTTCTTAATATGTTTTTATCCTCTTTATCCAGGTTTGACTCTTGCTGACACATAGTTTCACATTTTCACGGCATTCTGTTCAATATGTCCATGGTTGTTCCGGGGAACAGGTGCACTAGAATGCTCTGCTCAAGGAATTCTGGTGTAGTTTTTAGCTGAGAAGGACTGTTCCTTTGTTTTTCTGATCTAGCTGATTGTAGACTTTTACTCTACAACCATCGAATCATAAGCTCACCTATCCAACCACTTTTCCACTGGCTAATACAAACCATTTTCACAAGATCTGCATGTGTGGACTCCCCCCCCTTATCATATTCTCTCTTGTACCCTTCTGCCACTTTATCATTCATCTCTCTGAGATCAGCCATTAACTCACTGTGCTCCACTTCTCCCACCCTTGACTAAAGGGTATGCTTTCTTGAGTCTCCTCAACTCCGAATCAGCCTTGTATTCCCCTGGGACTGACAGACAGCCGTGCTAGCTCACGGCCAGACGGCTTTTAATCATTTATTTAGGGGCTGTAACGTCGACTTCAGCTCCACTCTCTCACGTAGTGCACGCAGAGAAGGAGAGAGCAGGGGAAAGTGAACGAGAGACACTGCATTAAGCTTGGATCAGGAAGCCAGTTTGTCAGCGATCCTCCAAGGATCCCTGCTTCCTTTCTGTCCATGCTTTGCCAAGTGCTATATTTTTTAAACAAGTGTAGGATGGTGCTGCTATATTCCTGTTTGGTCGCCATCACCTCTGGGTGCACCTAGTGAGCCTTCAAAGGAATGAAACATCATAGGAATTCAGCTAATTTAGCTGTCACAGTTTCATTAGTAGAGAGCAGAAGAGGTTGAATAGGAGAATTTGTACACACAGTATCTCCCTCATCCTGTACAGAAGAAGAAAGGATAAACCATGCCATACATGCAATTAGGAACACATGCACAGACACACACACATTACATGGCTTAATTCTCTTAGTTTAATGCCAAATAAAGTATTGTCTATTGAGTTGTTTCCATTCCCAAAGAGAAACAACGCCAAGCAGAAATGCTTCCATGTATTTCACTGGAAGAATGTGACTAACAGCAGTGTGACAGGGTGGGGCAGATCTTCATGTTTAATTGTGGTGGAGGGAGCTGTAAAAAAATAGTTCAACTTTAGAGGCCACTGGATTACCTGTTAAGTCACAACGGGCAGCCAGTGAGTGAGAAGAGTGGCCCTTGCCACTGTGGCCTGAACCAAGCCTCATTTTGGTTAAATTGAACTTTAAATTACTCCTGCTTGGCATTGAAAGACATTTTAAATGGATACTGTACACACTCAGAGCCTCTTAAAATAAGGTATTATCCGTTACTGTTTTCTGCACTGTGCACTGAGCTGCGAAGGGAATTCACATTTATAATTGAACAGAACAAGGTTGTTGATTGGAGGCAACTAATCAGCGCTGACCTTTTCTGAATACCATTAGAAGGCCCATCCCAGCAGAGTCATGCTGTTTAGCCTGAGGTCAGTTGTAAAGAATGTCTTTTCCTCAGCGCAGCAACTGTTGTGTGTAAATAAATGTGCCTCTTTCCATTCAGCAGATAGCCTTCCTAGTCATTAACCCCAATAATGGGACTCGGGAACCTTTCTCCAAGTGTAATGACCTAACTCAGCTCAGTTCAGAGTGCTAATTGACTCTAAGTTATTGCATAGAGTGAAGCAGGTAAATAGAGAAAGTTTTCATTTTCTTTGTGCTGCTGAAGGAGGTGAGGCATCCTCACAAAACAAGAGCCCAAACCTTTTTCCCAGAAGGGACATGGAGAGGCTGGAGAGTTGCGGGATTAGGGGAAGAGATCTTCAACATAAAAAGTGCAAACTTTTGACTGATCAGCAAGAAGGACCTGAGATCAATGAGGACTGTTTGGGGCTTTGAAGCCTGAGAGGAGCTGGCCAATCAATGGAGAGCTGTTCACTTGTTAGCATCTTCAAAGACGAGAAGAAAACAAGCAGTGCTTCTCCATAAGGCGTTGCTCATAGTGTTTCAAGAAAAAAAAAACACTGTGGAGAACAGCACTGAAACTTTTTCTCTTGCTCTCTCCTTGGTCCTCACTCTGTCTCACCCTGCAGCTTGCTGTAATTGGTCGCAAAAATAGTCTGGTCGGATAAATTGCTTTTACCATTTTCCACATGAGGTGAATTTGCAAATAGTTACGATAATGGGGGGCACACTGGGGGATATTTTTTTGTTTTTCATAGCTTTGATTTTTTTTATCTTTGGATTAAGATTAATAGAGGTCACTAAGTTTTGGAACATAAATTAGTAGTTGTTTTGTCACATTTATGAATAAAACTTTATTTCTCCCAGGCAGTTGAAGGAAAAAGAAGTGCACACAATAAAAATGCCAAACACCCTGAAAAAAAAATCTTAAGGTCAGTTACAGCTAACTGGACTATGAATATACATACAACCCCCTGCTTCTCCTACTTCCCCGTTTCCAGTACACTGTCCTACTCCAGCTACTTCCTCTCTGCCCTCTCCATTACTTTCGATTTCCTCTCTCTCTCTCTCTTGGCTCCTTGCTGTTTTGTTTATCACTGATTGCCTTCCTTCCACTCTCCATCACGAGAGCTATGATTTTGTCACACTTATGTGCAGCAGTGGGCCATGCCAGGGTGTTGCGCCTCCGACCACTGACTTCATATCATTTTACATCAGCAGGAAATGCAGTGAGAGGCACATTTTTCTCACGCATTCACGCAGGGTCAGGTGGGGTACAGGAGACTCTATACTCACTTTCATCCTTAGCCCATGGACACTCTCTGTTCACATTCATGGCCTCCAAATGAAATATGAATCAAAAACAGTCCTCCAGGCTTTTGCTTGCCTTGAAAGAAGCTTTAACTCAATTTGAAGTCTCCAGAGGTGAGGAGTTTCTAGCTTCTTCACTGCACTGCAGTGTTTGGATATGATTTTAGGGCCGAATAAATCCTGGACTGGCAGGACCAGAAACAAACTAGGAAAACTATAAATAAATAGTTTCTCTCCTGCCTATAGACACATTATTTCTATGCTCTAATCTTGTTATGTAGCAAGGTGACAAGTACAGCTGTGGTGATCAGGCTTTGTATTGTATCCTGTGTCTTCACAAGGTTTCTTTATGATGGATTGCATATTTCTGGCAAAGTGAATCATTTTTATAATACATGTGTAAATAATATATGAGTGATATATTTTCTAAATATCATCAAATCACTTGTTATGCTATATTAGAATTTTTATTTTTGCAGTGATTTTCATGTCTATTTTTATATTCTAAACACTTTTCATTCATGTCCTTGTCTCCCTGTACACATTTTATTGCTGTTATTTTCCCCACATTATTATTCATACACTGTGTTTCACACTTTCCATCCTTCTAGCTGATGCTCAAATGTCTCATTGCAAATTATGGGTGGCATTATATTTAATACCCTTCATTTGCAATGTTCTTATTCATGCTCTATTTTTTCTCTGCTGGATTCTTATATCATTTGTTGCTGCAGTGGCCCAATTAAAGTTTTATCTTTTTTTATCTTTTGGAAGATTACCTGGATGTTGTGCTGTTTTTTTTTTTTTATCCCTTGCTGTCTAACATCTGAATATGTCAATTCTGATTGTGAAACTTGTTTTCTCCTCCATCCATCTGTGCAGGAGCAGAGCCCCAGTAACGCCACATCCCTGGCCATGATGCAGGAGCCACAGGAGGTGGTGGAGGAAACGGTCACCATAGAGGAGGACCCCGGCACCCCCACCTCCCACGTCTCAGTGGTCACCTCTGATGATGGCACCACACGGCGCACAGAAACCAAGGTAAAATGCAAAGGTGCATGCTTGGTTACAGTGCATAGGCAGAATGATCCTGCAAAAATAAGTCACTGGAAAGTGCTAAATAAATACCAGAAAAAGAGTACACACTTTTTGTTGACTTCCAAACTTACTAGCTATGTTCATATTTTACTGATGTTAGACTTAAATCAAATTTATTACTGACCTGCAGGTAAAACTGATGGTCCTGTTATTCCACATTATGGAGCTAATATACAGCCTGGTAGCTACTGTCACACATTAGAAGGATACTGCAGAGCAGTTGCATTGTTGTGGCACAGTGAGCTCCTAGCTGCAAAAACCCAGAAAGCCCCTTTGATCCATTTCAATATGGCTTCAAATTATGGTTATAGATCACTGCTTCCAAACCACACAGTACTGTACCTCCACTCCCAGACTTCCATCCTTAAGAACTCTAAATACCATAATCCTACAGCCCAAAGTGGTTTCATCTCCCTCTCATGGCTTTATTTATTTGCTGTTTATTTATTATTGTGTTATTATGAGTCAACTCCCCTGGTGTTCTCCTAGTTTTGTGCTTCTTACAAACTCCTTCGTTGATTCGTCCTCTGCTATGTTCTGTTGTTTTTCTGTAAGGATATGTCAACTAACGTGAAGGTGAGTGGATTTTTAATACCACTACGGCTTTTGCCACCATGCTACCATTTTATGTGTGCCCATACAGGCTACAGCAGCAGTGTGCGCAGCACAGTCTGCTTCATCACAAGCCAAATAATGATCCAGCCTACACTTTAAAGTACAAGTCACCGCTTGCTGCTTCCACCTCCCAGGATGAGACTCATTCTCTCTTTACTTATTTCTTTTGCATGGACTTTTATTTCTGTCTCTCCTTAATTCCTTTGCTTCTATAAATTTTATCTTTCAACATCCCTCACTGACACTACAGGAGGTACAAAATACCACTGCTCAGCACCAATAACACATCAGGAATGTTATGTGTTAGATATAAAGTGTAATTTCTCAATAAAATCATAAGAACACACTTAATCCCTGGGACAGGAAATACAGCCTCAGGGAAAAGTTTAGGTTTGCCAGCTGTAGCTTTATGTTATTTGGCTTTCTGTTTTAAAAGGTAACCAGGTCATCTTTAAACAAATATAGCGGCAACATTGGGTTCACCAAATGGTTTGCTACTATTTTGAATACCACAATACTGTGAAATCATGTTATGTGATCATGTTATGTGATCCCTACCCTCAGCGGACCACAGTGTCTCTCTCTGAGTTGTTGGGGTTTTGAAAAGTTTCAAGTGTGTGCTTGTTCGTTGTGTTTTGGAAGACAGTCTGCATTTCACTTCTAAGTTTGAATTCATCTCTGTGAGAAGAATTCCCTCTAGAATCCGCACCAGAGCTCCATTTTTTAAAAATCCAGCAAATATACGTCATTGTAGAAATGAGTTGAGTAGTTGAAGCTCTTCCTTTTCGCCTCTGCAGACATGCCCTAAAAGACAATCATTGCAACATTTTGCATGGGATTCAAATGTGAACGCAGCCATCATCAGCTCATGCTGCTGCTACTGTTGTAGGCTTCAGAGGAGTGGAGAGCGCTGTGTGGAGCTCCTACTCTAGGGACTGTGAGACTGTAATTAAAAAGCCTGGTCTAATCCCTCATCACGGAGGGCCCATTGCCCTCCAGCCTGTTTACTGCAAGGGGATTGGCCACACACACACTCACTCACTCTCACATGATTTTATGCATTCACACACAGAACTTCTTAGGAGTAACGTAGGAAAACACATGCAGTTAAACATCACACTAATCAAGGGCTTTGCTGCTGAGGAAGGGAAGAGGAAGGACGCTCTTTTTAAGGGCCTGCTACCCTGCTGGGAGGAGGGATCGGGTGTGTTCTGGAAACCACTTTGAGGAGGAAAGCAGATTAATGTTCAGGGTGAACTTGTGGAAGCCAGCAACTCTGTGATGGCAAATGGATCCAGACCCAGTTGAGAATTTACACAAAGAAAGCCCTCCACGTGCCTTCCTCACTTTCCTTCTCCTCTCTCTCTCACTTTCATGTGTTGTTTTTACCCCTCTCTCCCTTTCTATCTCTCTCAGCCTTCTCGCAGCGACTCACAGTTTTATTTATGTGCTTATCTGTGCTTTTGAACCAAAGTCTTGCCATACTGTCTAATGCTAACGCACTCCTTTCCCTTGATGGTTATCCCCCATCTGACTGCTGGAAGATGAAACACAGAAGCTTCTCCCATCTTCCTGATTTTCAGGCAAAAAAGTTTTTTCAGTGATAAACATGTTTCTAGCTGGTTTAGTATCAGCAATATTACTAGTTATAGTACTGGAAAAAGAACAGAAAATGAGGCACTGAAACAGAGCTAATGTATATGAGAGAATGTCAGTGAAAAGAGACTGGAGTCCTGTTGTACACTCAAGTGTGTGTTTGTGCAGGGGGGTGAAGGTAGGTGTCAGCTGACAAATTCAATTAATGAGGGACGTTTTTCTGTGTACAATCAGAAAACAACTACGAATGGACCTCAAATAACAGATTAACTGCTGGTTCTGTTTACATTTTGAATCAATTAATCTCAAAGGGAATTGGCCCGGACCAGCTCACTCTGTGCGTGTATATGAGTCCGAGCACATGTCCGAACTCAATTAGATCCATGTCTGTCGGCCTGTCCCAGCATGCCATGCTTTCCTCTGGCCATCATCCAGCCCTCTTTTCCTGCTGGCAGACACACTGAATGGAACACCAGTTATGTTGGAGGAAGAGCTCTGTTGGGCCAATAAAAGCAGCACTCCTCCTCTTTCCTCTGGATATGAGCTAATGAGAGTCGAAGCAGACCACACAAACAAATAAAAGCACTTTCACTGCCCTGCACACGCTGGGGAGCCAACCTTGAGCTGGCAGGAGTTAGTTATTAACTCCTCAAAAAAATGCCAAACGGTAGTTACATCAGGTACAACTGTTGTGGGAAATGAAGTGTCATTGTTGAACAGAAAAGATGAACACTAACTTCCTACTCAGAGTGCATTTCTTTATTTTATTCCAGACAGACTCTAGTCTCAACAAGCTCTTTTTTTGCAAGCTGATTTTAAAAATAGTTTCTGGAGCACAGCGAGAACACTCTAACCTCTCTCAAATTGCATACAGCTACATGTAGCGAGGCTGTGTCATTACTACCGAGCCATTACAGAGCTAAAACAACAGGGTGGATGTACATCCATGCAATATGCAATCTAAGGCAGTTTCCTGAGAGCTCTACCCACCCATTCCTCCAACTCCAGGTTACCAAAGTGGTCAAAACCATCACCCGCTGCACCTACCACCCAGTGATGGCAACTGACAGCCTGTTAGTGGAGTCCAGGCCTGCCACCCGGACCCCCACCCCCATCTCCGTCTCGACCCCCACCTTGTCCGAGACAGAACCAGTAAAGGACGCCGATCCCTGTGTGGTTTTTGCTGTGTTGTCCCCTCCCCCTGCCTGCCTCCCTGGTCCTTTAACATCATGTTTTAAAGACGCCCACATTCATCCACTTTGACTTCACTAGCATTGTGGAGAAACTAACAATTTCTACTGTCATTTTCGCTGATGCTCTATGATGGCCTGAAAATGAATTGCGGGGGTTCACAATCACAGGCTGCTTAAAAACCTGAATTACTACCTCATCCTCTCCCACTGACCTCCGGCTACCATGTCCATTTAAGTTCTCAATAAAGTGAATGCCACAGAGGTTGTGAAACCTCTTACAGTGCTGTAAAATGGTCTGTTTGACGCCTGCTGCCTTTCCCTCCATTTTCAACAGCTTGGTAAACACTTAAGTCTTGTCTCTAACTGCCTGTTATTCTAAACACTTTTCACTACAATCATGGCTTCTACATATATGCGTAATCACAGTCACGCTCTCCACCATTTTAGAAATTCTGTTTTAGCCCTGTTTACCCCGCTTCAGCACATTTCAGAGGCTCCTCTGAAACACAGGGCCCTCGCCTCCTCTTGCTTTCCCTTGCGTGACGGTTTAACGCCTTGTGAACTTGAGCATACATCAAAGAGTGTTTGAAACCGGTGTGATGGTTCCATTTGCAGCCTTGCAAATCGCCTAAAACGCGATGTTAGTACAAGGCAGCTGGGCATGTCAAGGCTGGGAAGCTGTAGTGTTCACTGTGCTTTCCTCAGCTCTGACAGTCAGAAGAGAATAGAATAAAATGTAATGATACTGTAATGAAAAGTTGATAAAATGTGAAGAAAAACATTCTGACATTGCTCTCCCCCTGGTAGGTTGAGGTTCTGTTGTGGAGCTTTGTTGCTCAGGAAAATGGGTATGAAAACTGTGAAAAATAGAATGAAAAATAGGATGAAGTAAAAATCTTCATAAATGACATTTATTGTGTCGACATGATGACAATGCACTGTATTCCAGGCTCAGAGTTGACATTAGGGCCCTAATATGAAGATCATAACAGCCTAGTATGGGCTACCACTGAATCAAGAGGACGGAAGAGAGCTTGTTATTCTTAGGTCATATATAGGCTTTAGCTAATATGAATCAAGCAAATGAGCTCTTTATTTTTAACTATGCAAAGCCAAAGCAGAATAGCATCAGAAACAAATGTAAATTACTCAGTAATTACCCTGAACATGGAAATGAACTTTGGCGTTCCTGAAATAGGCTTTGTTATGTAGCACACAGTCAGGGTGTAATCAGAAAACAAGGACAGTGAAGATTTCCATTTGTTTCAACCAAGTTAATGAGGATGCCATGTTGAACAGCCCATATGTGGTTTGTGCTTTTGCTCTTGGCACCCGTCTCTGTAGCGAGGGTTAATGCCTTGTTGTGGTTTCTTGAAATTGTTACATGCCTTTGCTCGCTCCTGATTAAACTCGAAATTATATCCTTGATGGGAAAATAAAGAAAGCATATTACAATTAAGAGGGCTGGTGTCGAAAATTAAACCCATCAGAAGGTGGAATGAGCAGAGTGATTTTTTTCTTTCCCCATTTCCCCAAGAAATTCAGATTGTGTGTCTGCACTTGTCAAGTGGGAACCTCTCCGCAACACCTTGTCAGGCACAACACGAACTACATCAGACCTGCACCCCCACAGACAACGATTAATTTTCATCAACCTCATTAATTTTGAAGATGAATTTATAGCCGCGGACAAAATAGCCAATTATCGGCCGCAGCAGAATTCACTGGGCAGCAAATTAGTTTCTGTATGGGTGGAGAGCCCAGGGAGGGAGGTGGGGTTGATGTCTGCAATTCTCCAGCCAGACAGCCTCAGAGACAACAGAGGAAGTAGAGTTACTTAGCTATAGGATGAAGTGACCGTGGGGGATAGAAACACCCAGGTCTGGTTGTCACAGTGCTCCAGCTACAGAGCATGATGCTACACTGCTACGCTCCCTTGGGGGTATAAAGGATTCAAGGTCCAGTGGAGCTGTAGCACTTCAAGATGGCTCAGTTACAGCACAATCCAGGGGAGTCAGTCGACCAAGACGGTTACTGTGTATATGCAAGATTGTGGTTTTAGAGTTGGCTGACAGTATGTGTCTTAGATTACAGCATGTGTACCAATTTTTTCCACTTTATAATTTTAGGTAGTTGGTGACACAGGTCTTACAGTTGGATAGTTGGACAGTTGGTTAGTTAGTGTCTAGTTGTTACCTCCAATGCAAAGGAGGTTCCTCCCTGAGTATGGCCAATATATTTTTGTTTTTTGATTTAAAAAAAATATATATTATTTTTTTATTATTATTATATTTTATTTTTGATTGATGATTGATGAAAATTAGCCCCAACCAACTTCATCATCAAAAGAACACCCATGATACTGTGAAACATCATTTTATGGCATTATAATGCACCATAGTTCTCTCCAGGGTTGAAAATAAAGTAAAGCTAACTGCAAATAAGATTGAACTAACATAAATATTTTCCTCTAGGAAAATAGAATATAATGGAATATTTTTAGGTTACATAAATTGCAATCTGAGAATCAAGAATCAAAGTTATAATTTATTTTTCCCTGTTAACATCAGCCTCTTTTACTTTAAGGCGTTCTAACACAGTGTCCTAACTAGACAACCAGAGAAGTACATATCTTTGTGTAGTGAACAACATGGTTTTCTGTGTGTTTGCAGCCTGATATGACATGTTCACATGTCAGCTGGATCCAAACAGAGGTTTGCTCTCATGTCATTCTTTGTGTATCTCTTCTCCTCTACAGGTGACTAAGATGGTGAAAACGGTGACCACACGGACAGTGCGTCAGGTGCCCCTTGGCCCCGATGGCTTGCCCCTGCCTGAGGGCTCATCCCCACTAGGCAGCTACACCGACTCTATCGACAGGCGCTACATGAAGAATGGAGGTGACCGTTTCATCACCCCTCAAGCAACCTCCACCCTGACGCGCTCCTACAACAACTCCTACAACGATTCATATGGCGAGACGCCTGAGAGCCAGTATGTTCGCCACTATGGCTTGCACGATGGCTATGCCGATTTGACGGACAACTACGGCAGCCTGTCACGTGGCGTCAACTTCCGGCCGCCGCGCTACCCCTACATGCCCAACAGCTACAGGCCAGAGAACAGCTACACGCTTCCTATTCGCAAGGATGACTATGGCCATGTGGCCCAGCCGCAGGTTCCTATGGGTAGCAGCACTGTGGATCTGAACCGCTCACAGCCAGAGCGCTTCCAACCCGAGCCATATGGCTTGGAGGATGATCGTCGCAGCTTGGGCCCTGAAGAGGAGGAGCCATATGAGCTGGAGCCTGACTACTCCACTGCCAACCGACGCACCCTGCAAGGAGCCAACCGGGGTCGCACCCATCGGGAACCTCTTCGTGACGGGCCTAGAGTCAGGTGAGGATAAATGCAAAAAGCTTAAGAGAGAAGAGGTTTGCTTTCAAGCAGGAATTCATGGTCTGCTGTTCTACCTTAAAGCAAAGATTTTACACAGATAAATCTGCATAATAGTTGTTTTTATACATCAGTACCTGGTGTTAATACTTAATAACCTGACAGATTGTGTTTCGGCTGAAAGATTCAGCCCACTGGAGCCTGCAGGAGATAATGTGTTCGTGAAGGTGTGCAAGTTCATACAGTATACATGATTTCCTTTTTACGTGGGACAGTGTGTTCTTGTTCATATGCATGAGCACAGACTTTGCCTTGACACGAGAGGAGATCAGGCCTGTTAGGATAAGAAAGAATAAAGAATACTTGTCTTGTGCTTGCCATAAAAAAGACTACATTACACCGTGCACGAGTAAACAAATGTCTCTTCTCCTTGAGCAACTTGCTTGAGAAAGGAAGCGAGGAAAAAACAAGTCTTTGATTGCCATTTTCCTGCAAATGGATAGTGAACATGTGTTTGTGTCAGAGGTAAAGAGGCAGGAATGATTGGAGATGTGACGAGGGAGGGAAGGGAGGATAGAGAGGATGGAGGGAGAGTGGGAGAGGACGGGAGGCTTTTGTCAGTTATCTTTCAAAGCCTATAGTTTTTTATGCAACCTTTGTTGAGAGGAGTATAACCCCTGGCTCCAGTGGGCAGGGAAAAAAAAGCCTGTTAGTCTCCAACAATAAGATCCCAAAATGGACTCTAGTCTCCTAATAGCTTCCAATCATTTCATTGCCGCCCCAAAGTGGAGCCCAGAAAAAACATCCACCCTCGAGTAAAGTGAAGCAGGGGTTTGAAGTTGAGTTGGTGGGAAGTGTGTTTTAAAGACTTCTTTTTGAGTGGTGATCTGTAGCAGATGGATATTTTCAAGTTCTCTACACTTTCCCACAAATCTGAGGGCAAAATGTTTGGGCCCAAGGCCAGATCTAGAGCTACGGAAGTCGAGAGGCAGGAAAGAGGAAAAGTGTATATCTTAGTCTGTGTGTGTGTTTTTTGTCATGATCAAAGGTGACACTTGATCCAGGTTTGCCCGCATCTTGACAGCGCATGAGTTTCGCTTTTGGACCCCTCTTAATTAAGCTCATGTACACACACACTCATGCATGCATAACTAGCTGGACTTTAAAGGCCCCTGCATTGATGTGTGGGAGACACGAAAGAGCAGATGCCTAATCAGACTGTGTCTTTACACACTTTTGACTTCGCTCTGACACTTACACACACACAGTATCTCCCTCTCACACACACGCACAGTCAATAAGAATCCACATCTTCAGAAAATGAGTCACTCCCCCATTTGCCTAGTGAGAATCGCTTGCTGTGACAGGCAATTTGTAGCCTGCCTTACATGTGTCACAACGCAGCCCTAACAGCCACATACACCCCTTCAGAAACACACATTCATGGACACACACACATGCACACGCTGACAGCTCAAATGTGAATACCCAAACACAAACACATACGTTTTGAAGCCACTCTTGATTGACTGCTGCCTGGCTAATTACAGCAGAAAATAAATCCCAAATATTCCCTTCTTTATTCTTTCCTTCGTCCCTCCTGCACTCCTATCAGCTGACATCAAAACATCAGTATACTAAGAGCGTTTTTTGTCTCTCCCACGAACAGTGACAATCAGCTATCCCAGAGTGCCCAGGCTCTCCCATGCGCTTACGCTGCGATTAGTATTCTTCCAAGAACGAAGCGGCGACTCCACAGTGCTGTAATGAATCTGGGAATTAAAGCACTTTAATTACAGCTTATCATTCCATTGCATGCCCTCAATTATGCACTGACAGAAATGAAGATGTTTAGTACCAAAACGTCTTCCCGTATCGGGGTGGAGCACTCATTTTATGTCACATCCGTGGAATCCATCGTGTGTGGATGGGAACGATGATGCATTTCTTGAAGAGGTCCCTTGGAGCATACCTCACTACTGGTGTAGCTGTAATGTACAGATTGAGCTGTTAGTGTTTCAGTGTCCTGCTGAGTATATACAGTAGAGGTATGCTGTCATTAGCTGTCATAGATCTTTCTGTTTTACTGACTTTTGTCAGTATTCAGTCTTGATTCTTCTCCATTTTGATGCACTTTAAAACTTGGAGCAGTTATGTATCAATAAAGGTTTATAGTGTTTCAATACATTGGTGCTCAAGGACAGCAGGAATGGGAAGGGAAGCTTTCTTCCCTTTATCCCTACTCACATTTTGCAGATGAAGTACATGTCTATCTCTGATTGTGAGTGCATCTTACTCCACTTTTCCCCACCACAACCCAGCCTCTATGTGTGTGTCAGTGTGTGACCATGAGCACCTTTCCGTCTGTGTGTGTGTCCTCATGCCATCGTGATTAATAGCTGCTTTTGAACTCTGCCAGACTACAGGAGCGTCTTTAAGCCAATCTCTAATGGGTCATCTCTCCTTGTGCGACCCACTCTGCTTCACCTGGACACCTGCATTCAGGGGTCACACCACACACATACAGCCATATACACACACCTACAAAGTCACATTTGCTTTAGAGGGAAACTGAGAGGGAGGGGGTCTCATTCTAATCCAGTGGTGTCTGTAGGGAAGAGATCTGATACTAGCCAGCTCAGCCCTCCTCGATCCTGCCAAGAGGCTTTCACCAAGAGCCAAATACCCTGTTTAATATTATACTTCCCTTCTGTCATGTTTGAGGTTTCTCAGAAGCATTCTCTAAATTATAGAAGAAACTTCTGAGCGATGTCGCTCTTCTTTTAATTGAATGAAAACAAGCAGTGGTGGCAGTGAATAATGCCGTCAAAACAGCCTGAGAAATTAGAAAGTGGCAAGGCATAAACACTCCAGCTTTGCTGTTTTTTTTCCTCTTCTTTGTTCTCCGTCCCGCAAAGACTCTTGTGCATCATAAAACAATTATTGCCTATAATTCAAAATGAGCAGTCTGCTTGGCAGGGACAGGCGGTGAAGAGCTCATAAACACTGTGGAGATGTAATGTGTACATATGAGATGCAAACATCTTCCTCCGAGTCTCTAATCCTTTTCAGTTTATCTCCTTTTATGGGCCTGCCGAAGAAGAGGGTCAGGCACAGCTGAGATTGAAGGGTGATGAAAGTGACTGACAGAAGATGAAGGAGAGGAAGAATAGTGAGGATGTGAAAAAGATGAGTAAATGAGTGGTCTGTGTACATGCATACATCATACCCACTGTATCTGTTTATCTTTGCTATTCTTTGTGTCTTAGAACAAAACAAGCGAACCCACGCATCCACAGACGAGCGCACAGATAACACAGAAATAGCCTGGACATTCAGCGGCTCGATTAACATGAGGAGAGTGATCTGCTGTAATCATGCTCAGAGCATCGCGTCTGGCAGTGGAGAGCCCTTTCACATCCTATGAATACACCCCTCCCTGTACACACAATGGCGCCAATTTAAATGCAAATCCTGACATTCCCATCACTCAGCCCCGCGACGCCTGCTTTACCAAAAGCTCCGTCGCATCGGCCCGGATCTAAATGAGCCACGATCTGCACAACTGTACATCTCATCTGTGTGTTGAAGTGTGTGTGTGAGTGAAAGTGTGTGACAAATATAGTGTGACAGATAATGAGAGAGAAAGCCAAAAGAAAGATAGAGAGATACTGTGTGTCAAAGGATGGTGGTTATATATGCAGGTGTAGACGATAGCGATGATGCTGAGGTTGTGTACTGCCCTTATTCCTGCCTCCCGTTGCCTTGTCATGTCCAATGTCCTGTAGCAATTGAAAGCTGGATGACAGTCTCCGAGTATGGGAGCGTGTGTTTAGATCTCAGTGAATGCAAGGAAGCATTTAGCAACCACCAGCACGTGCACACATGCACACGTACTCACAAATTTCCCTCTTTTTCCATAAAGTCTGTTCTGCAGCTCAGTGTTTCTGCCAAACCTCAGAGGAGCCGTCGTTCTCCAAATGATGTGCTGTAATCAGGCTCATGATTGGCCCCTCCTTCCATACTGTGGTTATAGGCTGCCTATAGAGGTTTGAGGCTGTCCAACATGTTCCACAAAGCTGGAAAAAACTACTTTTAAAGCAAAATGAACAGTGCTGATACTCCAGATCCACTCCCGGTTTAGGTTAGCTCTGTTCAAGGCAGTGTTTTTCTCTTTTTTTTGTCTGGGAGAACACCTGTTTGAAGATGTAAGACCTCTAGAGTCACAGCTGTTGACATGTGCCCATGACACCCAAAGCTTGACCCGTAAAGTTTACCACAACCATTCAGCACTGTGGTTCTTTGAACTTTCAGTATTTAGACGCAGGGCCATACTCGACTGCGGCGATGCCTCACTCCATCTCTATCAGTCCTCTTTCCGTGCACCTAAATGGGAGATTTAGTATCTTGTTACACTGCTCAGACGGGAGTTTTTCTCCCAGTTTGTCTCATACCAATTTCCCCAGCATGTCTGAGAACTGTAAAAACACATAATTAACATAAAACTCATTAAAATTAGAGCTTGGTCTGGAATTCCTTGCCAACCACCGACATTGGCCACCATTCTGTTGCACCACCAACCACCATACATCAAAGATGGTGAGAGGAGACCAGCTGGATTATGTAAGGAGGATAAACAAGTTTCAAGCTGTGGGGGTGGGTGGGGAACGATAAAGGCTGTGCATAAGTACACAACCCCAATTAAATTCTTCTCCCCATGTCGTAACTTTTCCTCCCATCCTTTCAGACAACTCAGTGGTATATGTTCAAAAAGAATGTTTGTGAAGTTTCAAAAATATTCTGTGCAACTTTTCTGCCTGTATAAAATATGTCTCCCCTGACTCCATCTACTGTGCTGGTCCTACAAATGAAAAATCATTCCTGTGATAAAACAGCCTTAAGTAAAATAAGTAGCCTGCACTCTAGCAACAAACGATTGTCATTCAAATTGAACGCCTGTATTTTCACCCATGTTCCGATAGAGAATTGATGAGGCTGCCTTTGGAGTAGAGAACACTAGAGAACAGAGTGTAGATCATAGACTCTGGGAGGCTTGGGAAATGGTTGAAGGAAAGCCCTACAGACCCTCCAAAGCAACTTCCCTCTTCCCGTACCCAGCAGACACTATTTCCATCGTTGAAAATGAGTAGAGCTATACTGTTAAAGTCCCCAGCCTTAACAGTGGCAATGCTAATGAGGCTAATGCTAGCAGAAACATCCCAGAGAGATGGTCATTAACATTTTAGCAACTGCATGCCAGTGTTCGGCACTGTGAGCAAAGGAAGCCCTGGGGGCATCACAGGGGCTCAGAGTCCTCCCTAGGGGGACAGCACAGCTCTTTTCTCTGTTCCCTGAGGGGAAAGTCATCAAATCTTTTCTCTATTGTATATGGTGGCTTCTTACAAAAAAAAAAAAAACTTCACAAGACTTTCCTTCAAAGCTTTTTCTTTAGTGTTTCCTTTGTCTCTGCTTCTTTGGGAACTGCTTTGCTTTTTCTTTATGCAATCTTTTCCTGTCTCTCAATCACTCTCCCCAAGACTTTATGTTTGTTGAAGTCTGACATGTTTGTCACTGCCACCTGACAGGGAGGAATAATAAGGAGAATCTTGCCTACTGTGCCACCACAGTCCTTCTGACACACATTTTAATAACCGATCCAAACCAAGGATCACTATGTCTCCCCTTCTCTCTCTGTCATACACTCCTTCCTTTTTCCCCTCCATCGCCCACATCACCTCACTCACCCTGTCCTCTGCTTTCCCTTTTCCCCTCATTAGTCAGTGGCTCTCACCTCAGTTGGCTTCTCTCAAAGTCTTTCCCCCGGCTAACTAATTCTTCTTTCAGACAAATCTGTAAGAGTTACCCTCCATTTACCTCGTCCATCTCCCTCGTCCTCAAAGTCCTCTCTTCTCTTGTCTTCCAGAGGGTACCCAGACGACCCCATTGAGGCAGAGCTGATCGATGAGCGCCACCCTTACATCCATGGCATGTACTCAGCACCGCTGGCCCAGCCGGAGAGGGGCAGCATGGCCAGTCTGGACCGCATGGGTGGCCGGCGCTCACCCTCCATTGACAGCATCCGCAAAGATCCGCGCTGGCGTGACCCAGACCTCCCAGAGGTCATCGCCATGCTGGGCCACCCCATTGACCCGGTCAAGTCCAACGCAGCTGCCTACCTGCAGCACCTGTGTTATGAAAATGACAAGATTAAGAAGGATGTGCGTCAGCTTAAGGGGATTCCTGTTCTGGTGGGGCTTCTGGACCATCCCAAATCTGAAGTCCACCGCAAAGCTTGCGGTGCCCTGCGGAACATCTCCTACGGCAAGGACAATGACAACAAGGTGGCCATCAAGAACTGTGACGGCATCCCGGCCCTCATCCGGCTGCTGAGGAAGACCAATGACATGGAGGTCAGAGAGCTCATCACCGGTAAGAATAAACATTTCAATACATATCAAACAGACACACAGAGACACACAAAATGCGATGAGGCTGAAGCAGGACAATACACCGAAAACACATCTAATTATTAATTAGTATTAATTATTAATACCTAGTCATCAAGAAACAGAGATTTGGTTGCTGGAGCACCTAGAGCAGGCACGAGAACATGCAAATACACAGAGCTGAGACAGTGTTGCACTCCACCACTGTGCTGCCAGGTAGCAAACCACCTATTAAAATTCATGTGTGATTGATTTTGCAAAATCAAGTTAAAACAAACCAAGCAGGTGATTGTTCAGACTTCTCGTTATGCCACTTAATTTATTGTCACTACAATAAAAAGACCATTTTATATAGCTATGAGGATGTATGGTGAGTAGATGTTTCACTGGTAAGTCTGGCTGGCCAAAGTTATTGTTTTTCATATCATGAAAATATTCTTTTAATATGACTTTATTTTTCTTCACCACATTACCCATGACTGCAAAGCTTGCAATCACAGCATTTTATGAAGTCCCACATACATTCATATTTTCCTTCAAATGAAATATAAAATATCTGTCGTGGTTGAAATGATTTGAAATAAGTGCTCTGGATATATTTGATTGCATTCCATAAGTAAAAAATCATTTACAATTGCCCTGTCATAGGTACTGGATCCTTGTAATATTCAAAAACCACCTGCATAGCCCTGTTGCAGCCAAGCCTGTTGGCTGTCTTCTCCACTGAATGTAAGATTCCTCTTCCTGTCTGCCTAATTAGTCTCAAAACTCTTAACCCATAGCAAGAATAAAAGTGCTGCTTTGAAGCCTTTTAAGCTGATATGATAGTACCTTAGTATGCCAGTCTTTTCCAATCATTGGCTGCATACTTCCCATCACTTATATATTCCATCCAGGAATATACTGACTTGGCTGCCATAATCCTATACTGCATAGTAATACAGGGCTGTGAGTCATACTATATTAAGAAGAGGTTTTTTTCCCCACATCGCTACTTTTTGAAGCAGTGCTCACAGTGTTACTCATGTGAAAGAAAAGATGTAATGCTTTCTTATCTGAGTCCCCCTTCATTATTATTTGTATACCAACCATTCCATGTGGAGAGATAAAGCACCTACTACCATTTGTTAGAAGAGTAACACATGGCAATGAGCTAATTATTTGATCATAAAACCATTTTCTTTCAAGAAAGGGTCACAAGGATCACAGTTAGAATCAAATTTAGAATAGACATTGTGATATTTGATGGCTTTAGCTTTGTTACACAGTACTGTTAGCAGAAGGAGACAGATAGAAAGTGGAGGGATTCTCCATGGAAAATCAGCACAGATTTTAGAGGAAAAACCAATTGGCTGCATTGTGTAATAAAATATGTTTTAATTCCTTTAAGAGGGGCTATTGATTCAGACACCATGATAGGGTTTCTTCTCCTTGACCTGGTAAATGTCAGCTGGGGAATACAGCAGCGTGTGTGTGTGTGTGTGTGGGGCAAGTGCTCAGCTAATCTCAAACACGATTGGTTTGA
Organism: Lates calcarifer; assembly: GCF_001640805.2. NCBI lineage: Eukaryota > Metazoa > Chordata > Actinopteri > Centropomidae > Lates > Lates calcarifer. The sequence goes on from NC_066845.1 coordinate 18,631,603, forward strand.
CCTGACACACTTTGGCTGGTATGCATGCTTTGCCATCTGAGAGGGGGGGCTTTTGTTTTCACTGCACACGTATGAAAAACGAGAACCACTTCAAAGTGATATGCTTGACCTTTGTGAAGTTGTCGGCACATGTAAAATACAGTATATGCGCCACCCAAGGCAAAAAAGTGGTTACTTTTTAGGTAGTTTCACTATAAAGGTAAGGAAAATAGGTTTCAGCTGATCTTCGGCAGCTGTCAATGGTTTCTAGCTGGATGACATGTTGTGAAGATCTGCGAGGCTGTGGCCCTAAAGGGTGAATATCAGTTCAAAGTACTGGCTATTGATGGCCTCAGTTCAAAAGTATTGACATTGATACTGGTCCTTAAAAACCCACGCTTGTTGAGCTGTAATGTGCATACAAGCCTAAGTGTGTGTGTGTTTCCTTTGTTGTGACAGAGATGTCGTGGTGAGCGATGACTGTGCCACAGCAGAAATGATTGCCTTTACAGCTTCGTGTTGCTCCCCATCGTAGCTAAAAATAACCCTGCACCACAAGACAAGGAGGACAGAATGGAGGGAGGCCTTTTTATTTTTTCTCCTCTTTCCCTTTCTCACTCATTATCCACCCTCCCTCGCTCAATCTAATTTTTCTTTCTCCTTCATTCATTATCTACACTCTCGCTGTTTTTCTCTGTGTCCTCTCTCTCTCTCTCTCTCTCTGTCTCCAGCTTTAGGTTTCTGTTGCTGGAGCTCTGGCCCCAGTGAAAACAGGCCAGTCACAATGCAAGCTCAGCTTACAGCCTCAGCCTGTGTGGCTAGAATTGGCCGTGTTTTTCTACAATTAAATATAATTGGGGGTTTTTAAATAGAGGCCCCTTTTCTTAGTCCATGTGTTTTAAGAGTTTGCTGTTGGAGTTTGTGCTGTCCCTGTAAAACCACAGAGAGCTCTGTTTTCTGCAGGAGGAAACCAGTGACGTGGAAGCAACCGAGTGGTTTTATTTTCCAACACACAAAACAGACAGACACACGGACCATACTTTCAGAGTAATTCTATTTTCCCTCCCGGTAGGCTCTGTTTGTGCCCTCCAGCAATACCCACTGTGGAAATGCAGATTATTAAGCAGATTTGTCTCCTGTTTTTCCTGCAGGAGATGTCTAAGTTTGGTGGACTGCCAGTCAGGCAGGTGCTTGCTGCACGCCTTTGTTGTTGGGATGAAAAATGCATATAGTGCAGGTTGGCAGGCCTTAAAGATAAAAGAGTGATGATGTCTAGACACATGTCTATGTCTGTGTCAGGGTTTTGTGTGTGTGTATGTGTGTTTTCAGTGTGTTTTGAGTTCATTTCAGTTTTAACACTCAGGGCCTCAGAGAACTGAAACCTTACACAGGGTGTTAATAAGGCAAACACAGCATTGTCATATTATTACCCAGTAAAATTGTTATGGCTAATGTGTTAGCAAACAGTTACCCATTTACACATGGCGTAGATTAGACTTCATCTGCAGTTATGTTTTTGGTCACCCACTGAAAGTAAGTCCAGTCTTCACTCTGCTTTGAACCTTGTTTCCTGTAAGAAAAAGTCTGACTCTTGACCTGCTTCATAATGTTCCCTAGGTAGCTGCCAACTTCATCTGTCTGCTTCTTGTCAATTAGCTTACAGTGGGTTTATTGGAGGTTTTTCTGCTGAGCTAGAAACAAGGTTGATGAGAGCAGTGAGACTGAACCAAAACAGTAAAGTTGTGGCTGTAAAACCAAAACACTGAAACAGTAAATGAGACTATAAAACGCTCCACAGAGCTGAGGGGAACCGCAGAGTTGGATAATAATTATCTGTGGGTTTTTGTAAGAGGAGCGACCCCTTTCACATTATACATACTCATTGTATCCATCCTTAATATAAAAAAATATTGATTATTTCAGCTTTGAATATTATTTGTATGTATAATATTAGACATTGAAACCCTTGATTGTTCTACGACTACAGTTGAAGGAACCGTAGCGTAGAGCTGGGTAGAAAACAATGCAGGGTTTTTTTTTTTTCTCTCTGAAAATCTGTTCTTCAGAAGCCCCCACTGACACCTAAGTGCACATTTTAACAGCAGGAGGAGAGGTGCATACATTTTTGAGATTTTAACTTCATTACTTTGGTAGTGGTGAATTCATCCTCCTGTGTCAAACCCTCACTATCACCTCTACAGTAACAGACAACAGATCTTTTTGGCTTACTGAGACACTTGATAGGACTTAGCCACAGTTAGCCTTATTAATTACACTTGTGTTTTTCCACTTATAACAAGTTAAAATGCCTGCTAACAAAAGTGTTTTCAGATACTATAAGCCAGTCTGAAGGCAGATTTAAAATTGCATTTTAGACTTCAAATCAAAGTGGACAGAAATAAACCCAGTTAAAAACACATACTTTTGTCATTTTTTTCATTTGACCTAGAAGTGCTCCCAAAAACAAAACCGGCTTTACATGCTCACATGACTGGAAATATGTGAATATGGGGCAGCAGACACAGCTTTCACTTGTAAATCACTGCTTAGCTCTTGGCAGCTTTTTCTCCAAGGACACTGCAAGGACGATGAAGGACAGTGAAGGACAGTGATTACTGTACTGCGCTGTATTTAAATCTAATCCTGAGAATACTGGGATCTGGATAACACAAATCTAATTGAATTAAAATTTATTCTTATTACTGCTACTTAGTGTAACATATGCAGTGCACTGCTGCATTATAAATGACTCCCATTAAAACCTTCCCATAGACAAGTATAGTACTGATCGATGACTTTTCAGTAGTATGTGATCAAACAAACTACATCATATCATGTTTGCACCTCATTTGATTTCTAATGACAGGATAGTTTGCCCTCGGTATACTGATCTCACCCAGTTTCAGCACATACATACCTCACACTGTGTGTTCCCACCCCACACACACACACACACCCTGTACATGTGACTCATACTCATGGACATGGTCCTTACGATGATGTATAATATAGTGAAATCATTTCCGAGAAGGGTAACGTACCTGAGGTCCCCAACCGTGATCCATGAGACAACCTGCTGAGTTCATCATCGGCATACTTTATAAGTCTGTGTATGTGTGTGTATGTGCACGTTCCACGTTGCCCTTCCTACCTCATTTCATTAACTGCTTTCTGGGGATTGACCTCAGGCTCCTGCCTTATAGCCCCTCCCCAATACTTACACACATACACACAAACGCAAATATACACACACACATAAATCTTCCATTTCTCTTACTTTAGTGGATGTTTGCTGTAGCAGGGGGCAGACTGAGTCCACTTACTGAGGTCTCTTCCCTCTCTCCTTTCACGTCTCTCGGATGCCCTCCATTTTTTTCCAAACCGTCTCACCCTTTGTCTTTACCACAGAGAATGTAATGGATGGCGTAAGGGGTGAGGAGGAGAGGGAGAGGAGGGAGGAGGAGAACAGTAATGGGCAGAACTAAGTTAATAGCCCTGCTTGAAGAGCAACATGCCTGCCAGTGGTGCCTGGAAAATTTAATTAGCCTCAGCCACAGCTCCAGCAGTCCCAATCCCAGTCGCTCTCCCAGTCCCTTCAGCCCTTATGTCCAGGTATCAGAGAGAGAGAGGGGTGTAAAGGAAAGAAAAAGGAGTGAATAGAGAAACAGGAGGAAAGATTTGCTCCCCATCCTGTCATTTACTTTGACAAATACACATACACTGTTTTGATCTAAGCTTTGTTGTGTTATGTCAAGCTCTGACAAAATATGACAATCAAATAATCAAAACTGCCTGCTCATGGCAATACATGATTGAAGAGGCAGGTAATAATGTTCATGTTCAACTTGTCCTGCGGCTGGATTGGGTTTAAGACAAAGAAAACAAGAGCAAATCACAGGTGTACGGGAAAACACTAAACAGTGAATGATTGTTGCTACATACACATCAGATCTCAGTGTTTCCTCATAAGCTTTTTCCTATTTATGGACATTCAAGCACAGCAAATGCATACATTCTTTCTCAGAGGTCTTGGGAGATATTTTTATAGCTGAATGGCTTCTGTTTACAGGAATATATCACAGTATATATTTACAACTTGTTTTGAACATTTATTTCTTTACATGCTGCTTTTGCTGTTTCCTTCACACCCAGCTCAACCAGACTGTTTACCCCTTTAGAATTTTTCACAGAAGATAAACAACATTAATAAACCAGAGAGAGAGGAATAAGATTTTAAGATCTTGAAAGCAGTTTGACTTAGTTATGGAGGGTCGTATTAAAGTCTTGGAATTGTATATATATGGCCCTTCTGGGAATCCTGACTTCATTAGATAACAAACTTGGAAGAAAAGTGACAATATAACTGGAATCATAATTCAGAATTTGAACTAGTGACTCCTTTTTCTACTAGATGTAACCACTCACCATGAAACTGTCTTAAGATCTAATTATCAAAACTAACCTGGAGGTAGAAATAAGACAATTCTACAAAACAAGAGCTAAGAATTTATTTTTTCACCTTGATAGAAAGCACACTCAGACTGTGGGCAGGCAGTTTGGACAACATTCATTTGTGAAGCAGAGGTGTGTTTGTTTGGGTGGGTGAGTGAGGCTGTTGGTTGGTGAGAGCGGTCTAATTAAATTAAACACTGTGATTCTAAGTTTGGAGCAAGGAGTCAGATTCACCAGCGAGTAGCTATTAATGGGAGACGCTACAGGGCCACACACAACAATGCTGCTTCTAGCTAATTTGGTGCTATAGGCAAAGCTTCCACTCGTGCCCCTAAGGGCTTTGATGTTTTTATAGTCAAATAACCCAGTTATGTTATAGTTTCATTCAGCTTTATTCAGCTTTACTTAACACATGTTCCATGTCATGTAGGCAACAGAATGTTCAGTATCCTACTTATAAGCTGCCTGTGCAGCTGATTCTAATATTATCCAAGTTTCTGATCCTCCTCTTTGACATCCCAGACAGTCAGTGTCTTTTCTGGACTGACTGAATTTCTTGTAGTAACAGTATTTAGTATTATTGGTATTATTAGACTTTCACCAACCCAATATATTTTTAATTCTATTATTTCCCATATAATACAGGGTCAAGTGCACACCTAACCCACACCATGCCCACATTTGGAAAAATAACCAGCATCACAGCTATTTTGGAATGATAGTTTCTTATTTTGTATTTTGTATATCCATATCCATCTGTACATATCAATCTATATTTAGAATGCTGTGTAATTCTGTATTTTTCTGGGGATACTTTCGACATTTCAAATATGCTTTCACTTTAATGGAGCTATTTGTAAGTTTTGCTTTCGTTACATAGCCATGCTATAACGTGAGCATTAACAGCTGGGTACTTACTGGTCTAGAAAAGAAATGTTGCAAGTTCAGTATCAGACTTCATTTTGTTACTCTCCAAGAGTTGTCTCCAGTGGTGGAAAGCAGCACCAGTGTTTTGCTTCTAGCTCTATCACTTCTTATCTTCTGCTGAAGTTAGCATGCTAACCAGCTGACCATGACCTGGCAGGCCCATCTTGTCACTTTCAAATAGTGACTCGCTGGACAGTCCAGACTGCCCTGAAGATGTAATTCTGGTCAGAGGGCATAGTTTAACCTCTTGTTCTGCAAACACAACAATGGCTGAAGCTCTTAGCAAGCCAACATCACCACCCAATCCCAGCAAGAAATCACTTTCAGTGGCAGGGGAAAACTTACAGATAGCCCCTTTAATACCCCTCTCCATATTTCTATATATATTGTTAAACTAATCCCTTGAGCAAGCCTGTTCTTGGTATTCTTTCCAAAAAAGTTTCCAACTTCCTCTTTCAGTATGTATCAATGTAGCACTTAAAATCAAATGTGTTTTTATCAAACAAACCTAAACTGAATGTCTGAATGTGTTTATATCAGGTGTAAAATGAGCCTTTCACATCACAGTTGCTTGGCATCTGCCTCAGTCCCCATGGGACAGCAGGACATCCCTACCACACCCACCTCTGACAAGCTGATATAGGACAGCAAATGGACTAAACCTGATATGGAGTCACTGCTCTGGAACTGTGGCAGGAAGTGGGATGGAGATCGTCACTTCCACAGCACTCCGTCATTTTTAATAACATTCTGTCTGTGGGCTGTATGCCTGTCATACTTGATGGATCGCAGCCACAGCAAAGACATGCCTTTTCCTCCCCTCTGACATATGTGATCAGTGTAGAGCTGACTGATTTCATGGGCCTGAGCAGTGTTTCACTTGGAATAGTGGAGGTGATGGTGGGCAACCCAGGGGAGGACAGAAAAAGTTTGCATGGTTGGATGATACTTGTTGCATTAAGGCTCAGGTATCTCTTTGTTACTTTGAAGTACTGAGGTTCATCTATGCCCCTGTTTGTTTGTGTAAATTACTTTTTTGTTTGTGCACTTGGCAAAGCAAGATAAGCCAAAGATGGATACTGGTAGAGAAATACATTTCCAGGCATGTTAGGCATGGGCTGTTGATGTTTTATGATGATGCAGCAGTAATCTCATAGCAGGGAAAAAACAGAGCAAAGGCTTACACATCAGGCTTGAATGTGAAACCTATATAAACAAACCTATAAACTTGTATCATACAAATGAATGAGCTGTGCAGTTCTTTCTACTCAACAACAAATTTGCAGCTCCCCATACATTGTACAATGAAAACATTTTGTAATAAGTTTTCCTTATTCGCTGCTCGTCTTCGTTAAGCTTCCATTGCTAACTGCCTCCTCGTGTGTTCACTGCATGTTGGATGTTGCTTGTCACATCTAAAACTGATGCTAATGACACAACAGTGGGGGTAATCAAGCTGTCAGCCTTGCGGGCAGGCATGAATGTTAGCTAGCTGTCATAATACTGGAGTACACACATTTGTTGTTAATGTGATTCATGCCTGGATGCTGATACTTACTCTCATTCGCTCTCAAGCGTGTGGTTGGAATAAATGACAAAATTGGCCCTGTGAAAAAGGAGAGTGGAGGAAATATGTGCCATAGATAGAGCAGATGTTTTACTAAAAAATTTACTTTGTGAGAGCTGAAAATCATAAAGGAATTTGAACGACCAAGACACAGTACCACAGTGCCAAATGATATACAGTGGATATAAAAGGCCAAGAGGGAGCAGGGGGGGGCAACAATTTTTCATCACATAATGTGTGTTGGGTAATTCATCAGCATTCGATTCAGAATTCTCAATAGTCTAGTATTGGCTCTCTCTTCTGCTTAAATGTATATATATTGCATGTACACATTGAGTTTAATGATGTCTTCTAAGTAAGTTGTGAGAGTAACAAAAATTAAAGCAGCCTTCGCTCAACAGTGTAATTACCTGAACATCAGTTGTTTTAGGCTTTGGGGACATTTTGCTCTGAAAAGAGTCTGTCAGGTAGTATTTACTCTCTGGACATGTTCTCTACCCAACAAGCTCTGTGTTTGAGGTAGGGTGTGTATTATTGATGATCATACAAAACCTGAGTCTATAATGGTTTGTAAGGAATACAAGAATCTAGTAATACTACAGCAGATCATCCACACTGTCCAAACTGTTAAATATCTCTTTTAAAGCCCCTTAAATATGATCTGTTAAGCACATAAGATTATAAAAAGTTGGCCTGAAGCTTTAGAGTACATTCAGTATCCTGCATCACACCCAAGATTTGTTTGTGAATGTAGCCTAAAATGAATGTGGCCACACCTCAGCTTACACATCTAATAGCTTCCCAGTGAGATACTGGTGGACTGCTAGTCTGTGACACACAGGAAGCCAGTCTAGTCACCAATTGTAAACAGATGAAATGGAAGTACAGTGTTTAGTGCTTAGTTTGATAATTCAGTTACCATACAGTTATGTTGTGGAGAAAGAGTAAAGGTCATAAACTGCATTCAGACCTCAAATATAACAAAATATGTGGATTAGTCTAATGAGTATTTTCTTGGTTTAGGAATCCAGTTTCAGTTTTCTCCAGACACAACCACACCAGAAGGAGTGGAGTTATTTTTAGTGCAGGCCTGTCTGCTGAGACTTTTTTTCTGTGTGCGGAGAGTGTGATTTAACAGAGGAAATATTGACCGTCTGGAAAATGTACAGAAACCGTTTTAAAGAACAGAGCGAGGAAGTATGTCCGTTTCACTGCTCTGCTAATGGTCTGTTATTGTGGGGCAAGAGGGACTTACACACAGACTGTGGGTGTCTGTCCATGTGTGTGCACAAGTGCATTTCTGTAACATGCACAGTGGATGTGTCTTTGGGTACTTCTGTGTGTGCGTGCCTGTTTGAATGTGTGTGTGGATAATCTTAACGCCCTAGCCCCAGGTTGTTGTTCCTTTGGACCAGGGGTTTTCAAACAGGCGTGCCTCTCCAGGGGGGCATGGGAGAGTTGAAGGGAAGCGTGGCAGGAGAGATGCGAAGCAAAGATAGTGCAAGGGGTCAAGGAGTATACTGGAGTTCAAAAAACACTTCAAAGTTATTGTAGTTTTGCCTGCTGATTTGGCCAGTTCACAAACACAGTCAGCAGTTACAGACAGCAGCAGTGGCGGGGACATACAGCCCATGAAGGCAATTAAGGTACTTTAAATCCTTACTTCAATAAAAAGCACCCACTTACCACAATTTGTGTCAAAACTCACACTCTTTGAGACATAACTTATATCAAACCTGACAACACAGACATGGTGCACATATTTTTAAATTCAATGAGACACTTTCTGATGATATAATTAACCCCAGTATCCATGAGGAATAATCATCTATTAAGTTGTGTAAAAGTCATGGGCAAAAATATATAGAATATGTGTAATATATAAATATATATCTCCAGTCTCAGAATTATTTTGCCAAGCTGTTAACTGCTAACTGCAGGCTGTTGGAGTTTCGTTTAGGATTCGTGGTAAACCTGTGTCATGTTACACAATACATTATACCTCATGTGTAATGGCATACTATATGGTGGACTTCAAAGTTTTTTTCTGTTTGCTGTGACATTTTTGTTCTCCTCAGACTGGAGGCTGCCTCGCTCCACAGCTTCCATGTGGTGGATCATCTGATGCTGATGCTTTAACACAGCATTTTATTTTTATTTGGGTTGGCTACATGGCTCTGCTGCCAAAAATGGCCTCCTCTCCGCTTTTGTCTGCCTGCCTGCATCTTGTTTCTGTGAAACCTCAGGATGCACATACCTGGCTCAGTTTGTTTTACCTGTTTTTGTATAAAATGTATAAAATAGGCTGCCTGTTATAGAAACATTCAGGTTTCCTCTGCCTGGATTGTTTGGAAGAGAAGAGTGTGTGCTGTTTCTATTAAAAGAAAAGCTAAATAAAAATAGTTTACATTTGATCCTATGCACACGGTATCTATAGAATGAATCAAGTGATTACTGCACGAGTTGAGAAATAACATAAAGCATCATCAGGTCAATGTAAGCTCACTATTCCTACAGCAGTATTATGAGGGTAGTATAAAAATATCACTGTGATATGGCTGATATAAACTCAGTATTGATTACAACATGTGGTCTTCAGCGAAGCACTCATGGGAGAATAACAAAAGAATCACAATGATTTTTTAATACAGGTCAGTATGTCCGGTTGATAATGAACAACCAGTTGTACGCCATTATTATTATTTTTTTCAAATGTGGTTTACTGCCAGTGTAAATATGGTTTTGATTGCAAGTCTATCCCACAGTATGTTTGGCAGCTACACAGCTGTCGTTGTGTCGTGTCTCTACTTTCCTTCTGTCATTCCTAAATATTTCTCTCCCTTTATCACGTCTTAATTTGCCTCTTTTTTTCTCCCTACAGGAACCCTGTGGAATCTGTCGTCCTATGAACCCCTGAAGATGGTTATCATCAACCACGGCCTGCAGACCATGACCAATGAGGTCATTATACCCCACTCAGGGTGGGAGCATGAACCCAATGAGGACTCAAAGCCCCGCGACGCAGAGTGGACCACCGTCTTCAAGAACACCTCTGGCTGCCTCAGGTTGGTTTATTATTCACATTGCTTGTATGTTTGTATGGGATATTTGAGAGCTGTATTACAGGCAGGGAAAGTTGAGACATAAAATAGATTCTATGGAGAAATATAAGAAGAATAAATTTACAAGCACACTGTTTTATAAGAATTTGAACACACTGAGCTTTTTTGCCATATGTGGCAGGAAAGTATTTTTCATGTTAGGCTCTTGGAAATTAAAATGACTATTTTTTTCATTATTTTCTGATATTTCACAGCCAAAGCAATTAATCAGTAAATTGAAACTGTTGGGTTTCTCTAATATTTTAAGTTCTTGTAGAGAACCTTGCAATAATGTATGCTATAATATAAACATGAAAGTGGGAATAGCACCAAAAAAGGTAATTAATTTAAACAAGAAGTTCAACATATACTTCTAAATATCAGATATGAAAATGAGTAGCAAAAATTCTTTGCTGCCTTTATTAAATGGACCTGGAATTGATTGAAACTCAGGCAGATGGAAGACTTTTGGACAAAACTAATTCTAAATCAGATAGGACACCAACATTAGGCTAAATAGTGGAGACAGATGGCAGATTTATTCAGGTTAAAGTTTATTTAGGTTTACAACATGAGGACAGAGATCATCCCAGAGTTTATAGTGGGAACCCCTAACACACCCAGGGCCTTTCAGGTTTTTTTTTACTAAGATACCAGTTGTAGTTGGGGACAGGTGTGACATACATAAGACTACATATGTGCTCTTGTTGACCCTGAGCCAGGGTCAGATTTAAGATCTTTGGGTGCTAAGAGAATTTATGATATGGCAGATGCTGTGTTCTTCCTGTCATGGCCTGTATCTGTATGTATGTAAAGTGTGTTGGGTGTCTGTCTGCAGTGAGACTGCTGGGTTACTAGGTGAACATAAAACTATTTATGACATGCCCTCATGTTCGACCACATAAGGTATGGTACAGTAAGAAGACATCTCATCAACTGTATTTGGATTAGTTTGTAAAAGTTTCTCTATTCATCCCTTATTAATCTAATATGAGCTCTAAACAAGTCTAAACAAGTTACAATTAAATAATCACACAAATGAAGTTAGTCTCAAGCTTGTTATGGCTGAGTAAAAGTACATTGAGCTCACAGTGCAAATTGTTGCAGTATTTTTGTTTAGTATTTTAGGATTGCACCTCTTCTTTTTGTTGCTAAAACAACATACAAACATTAACCCCTTTGTGAACTACGGTTATACCCATCACTGAACCTGGAATGACTGAGTCATACTCCAAAACCTTGAGCTGTTCTTAGGTCAGTCATCCAAAGTGGTGTTAACTTCTCCATTTCCACTCTGACATACCTCATTGTTAAAGTGGTGTGACTCACACGGCCACTCGTCTGACCCTTTCTGGTCCATTTGTTTTAAAAACTGAAGGTCTGCTTTACTTTCTTTACTTTGCTTTACTTTACTTTCCTGAGGGGCTCTAGTCTGAGATAATAGCTGGAACGTTCTCTTACCTAAACCCCGTACACAGTGTGGACAAAGACATTACAATTGTTCAGGCCTTGATGGTCTTTGCAAACCAGTCACACTGCATAAAACAGGGCTATATGATGATTGTTTGGTGTGAACCTGTTAGCCAGCAGGACACTGCTGCCTCCCTAGATGGTTCTGAGACTATTTGACCACTAACTGGCAATGAAACCATGTCAGTGATAGTGCAGATACATTTGGAAATATGTGTCAAACAGGCCTCAAACTATTCTGCCCTACAAAGCCTAAATGTAGTTACATCACCATATAATATCAGATCCCTGAGTTTAACAGTGAAAACAGCTCCCTCATCACCACACAGGGACACATGGACAACCAGATTATTAGAAACCAGAGAGAATCTGTTCTAAATAAAATATGAAGTGCATAAAAATACAAGACTGAGTTGGTTTTAACCAAATATACAGTCATTATGCCATTAGACCACTTGGCAATGGCCTTGGTTTTGCTAGTTGATACAAAATCACTGTTTGCACTGTCACTGTGTGGTTACAACCTGTAGTGGACTAACAAACATGAAGAGAGTAGAATAGGAATGAATATTGTGAACATTCCTCTTTTTATCTACAGTGGACAATATTACTTTTCTCCCATTATGTTTGTGCTACAATTTCCTTGTAGGTGCTCACAGTTATCCATGAGCACATGAGCCATGGAGCATTCAGAGTGTGTGCCTATGTTAATGCGGCTTCATTCAGACTTTCTGTGGTCAGTAACATGGCTGTCGGACAGCATTAACATAAATATGTCCATAAAAACACATTGTGTGATCAGCTTTACGGGCAATGCTCTGCAATGAGCAAAGGAGAAAGATTTTTGCTCTCTCATTGATCAGTGGATCAACAGAAAATTAATCTGCAACTATTTTGATAATTGGTAAATCGTTAATCGATTAATTATTTAAGTACTTTCTCAAGCAACAATAACAAACATTCCCTGGTTCTACATTCTGAGGATTTGCTGATTTTGTTTGTGACGTGACAGTAAACTGACCGCTGGTCAGACAAAACAAGCAATCTTTCTCTACTTACTGACATTTTATCAACCAAATGATTGATTAATTAATTCAAGAAAATAATTAGTGGATTAATCTGTAATGAAAACAGCATTAGCTGCAGCTCTGCATCAGTTTTCTGTAAGCTCGTTGTTTTCAAAATTATGCACTGTGCACATTTTGTGGAAAAGAGCATCCACTGAACGAATACCTAATATTCAAATGTAAGTGTCAGGTGAAAATCAAGCGCACCTCAAACACTGCAAAACCTCACTCATACATCCTCTCTGCTTCATTCTTTTACATCCTGTCACCAGCTGAGGATGACAACTTGAGTGCAACAATCCTGAATTCCTGTTATTAACTTCAAAGTACTTTTCTCTTCAAGTATCTCCTCACTTCTACCTTCTTTGCTGAATCTGTCATTTTGGCTTCAACTCACAATGACAGACTGTAGTAAAGTGTAAGACAAGGAGTGTGTATGTGGGTTATCACGGCTCACGCCTGGCTGCGCTTTCTCCTCCCAGGCCAGCCAAGAATGTCTAGACTGTAATCTAGGGAAGAACTTCTCCTGCAGTAGACGCTGGTTGAGATCCAGATCAATATAACATCCAAATCCAGCACAGACAGAAAGTACCAGAGTGTATTTCACACATTTTTGCATGGCACTAAATGATTTCCAGCTATTTTTCTCGGACTGTGTAAAGTGTGGAAACTTGCTTGTAATTTTAGAACATTTTCTGCTGAGTTTAAGAGCAGCATTAACGAACCAAGAGGGAATAAATGAAAGCGCTCTCATACAGCTGAGGAAAGTCATAGAGAAGTCGTGGAATTTAACATCAGGGCCACAGTGGGAAACCTGCTCTCTCTGCCTCTTCCTCTGTGTTGCTGTCTTTCTCTGATTGTGATTTCTTTCATTATCTATTATACTTTCTGCCTTTCTTTTGGTGTAGAGATAATCCAATAATGTACGGTATGTTGTTCACCCTCTTCCCGAACACTATATCCAAACCTCATCATCACCCCTGATGCCACATATCTCATTGCTGTCACATATCACAGTATCTCCCAGTCGCTCTCATTCCCTCGACCCTTGATGCAGGCACTGCTGACGAGAATACATCTCCATGGTAACTGTAACCAAGCCCGCAGTTGCCTAGACGCAGGGCTTGTGCGCTGGGGAGAAAGCGCTGATGCCAGGGAGAATCTGTTTACTTGTGCCAACAGAGACGCAGCTTACACCTCAATAAAGCTTGGGTTAGTTTTATTATAATGGTCTCCTCTGTCGATAGGGGGCGGCTTAGTTACAGTGTTTACCCTGTGGGTTCAGTGAAGGGGAAACAGTGTATGTGTGTGTGTGTGTGTTGGTGTTGATGTAGGGGGTGGAGGTGAACACCAGGATTGGGTATCAAAAGCTAGCTCTGAATTGGAACTGGTCCCAGGAAAAGAATAGGAATAGATGAGCTTTTTGATTCCATTAACAACTGCTGGGTTTCTATGTGCATCAGAGCAGGCATGTGTTTAGTGTTCATAATCTGTCAGATATATCAGTTAACTGGTGTGAGTCATTTTAACAAAAGCTGAGAACAATTCTGGGATATGTCATGCTAAAAAATAATTTAATGTGAGAAGTCTGTAAAATATGACAAAGCACTCTTTGAACATGGTATAAGATTTAGAGGGTGGACACCCAATCTGTGCTGAGCAGGATATGTTGGGACCTGACAAGTTGGGCCGGGTTTAGACACAAATTAGGTATGGTGTTCATAAAATGATAAATTGATAAATGCAAAAAATTTGTAATCAGGATAAACAGGCAAGCTGTGACCATGGTAACAAAAACTGCATGACAGGAAACACAATGTCAGTGCTTCAGCTTGAATTTGTATTTGGACATAAGAAACAGAATGCCTGTTGTATTCAGGGTGGGCTTGGTTATTTTTGATGTCCCCATTCATGCCCATAATGCTCCAGAATCACATAACAGTATGGCGTTAGTGAAGGTAATGGTCACTCTATCGATGGAATTTGGCACAAATATCCAGATTGCCCGGAGGATGAATCGTAATTACTGTATGATCCCCTGACTTTTCATATAGCACTACCAGCAGATTAAAGTTTTCATTTCAAATATCTCAACATGTATTTGAAAAACAAATATTACAAAATAACCTCACCTCGCAAACACTGAAAGGCCATCATAAACACAATGTCAGACTGAGTAATGAAGTTAATTTCTAGCAGCCTTAATAGTACAGTAATAAAGGTGCATATGGCTTTCAACACACTGTATTTTTCTTTATATCATTGAGATAGAGTAAGAAGTATCTGAACAAGGGTAAGATAAGAAGCTGAATCTAAAAGCTGAATCAGAATCGATAAAACCTAAAGGATACCCACCCACAGGGTACACATATGGTCTTTCAATGTTGCCATTGACCTTGCAGGGTGAGAGCAGAGGTCAGCCACGTCTCCATCCATCTCCATCAGTCTCTATCGGTCCTGCTCCAGTCTATTCCTCCCAGCTGCTCTATTGTCCTCTGATGGCCACATGACTCTGAGTGACCTTCACGCCCACACTTCATCTGATAGAGCAGACACACTATGGACACATCCAGGTCTCAGTGATGGGCTGTCAGTGTCTGTGCAGATACAGACAGACCTCTGAATGCATACCCACTTATTCATTTAGCCTCTAATAATAAAATGGTCCTCACAGACGTCACTGGTCCAGAAATAATGTGACCAGAAAATGGCCAAATATTCCTGATTTGTGTAATGACACTAAAAATGGTAGTGAATTATGGAGTTTTCCTTTCTGCCATTAGGAAGAACGGCATAAGCACAGCACAGAGAAAATTGTCTCAAAAAACTTTCTTCCCACAGAGCTAATTATTTTCTGTTTAATAATAAAAGACCTTGTGCTTTCAAGGAGATCCGTCCTTTCTTTCTTGCACTTTCTTGTCACAGAAAAGAGGATGTCCTTGTTTCTCTAAAAACTGCAGTGTCATTGAATTTTTGTCATTGTATTATTTGGCTGCCAAAACATTACAGTAAACATAATTTTGCCAGTGACATCAGGCAAAAAATCTATGTGCTGTTAAAGGAAGAAAGAAAATGTGTAGTGAATCATTTTTAAAATGGGTCAATATCTGAAAATGTTGGAGATGCTGAAATACACCAATACTGCTGATATTAGCCTGAACTGACAAATCAGATAAATGACTTTTTTCCATGCATGTCTCAAACACAAGGATATCATACACACTGTCTCATCTTAACTACTTTCTTTGTGGTTTATGAGATATATTGTGGCAATAAACAACTTCTCTATGAAATGTTACAGAACAGCTGCTGGTAACCTGTAACCTGACTGGCTCAAAGATTTATTCACTTCCATTTTTTTTCCACTTTTCACTACACTAAATATTTTCATTATGCTTTCAAAACAGAAGAAATAAGCAATTAACACTATAAGGGAATTAAGAAGATTGAGGCTTCTTAGAGCTAAATGCTAACATGCCCTCAGTTGACAATGCTAATATGCTTATGTTTAGCATCACTCTGTGATGTTAATGTAATGTGGAGCTAGACGAAAATTAAGTGCACCTCCAGAGTTATTACAATTCATCCTGAGGGGGGCATGAATTTATGTTCCAGGTTTCTCAACAATTGATCCACTGGTTGTTGAGATACTTCAGTCAAGACCAAAGTGGTGGACAATGCTGCTAGCATGGCTAAAAATCTAGTTATATATGCAGTTGCACTGCAGCAAGGATTGGTGACATAAGACTTCATGATTTCCATCACATGAGTTTTCCATGTGTACAGCAGTCAGAACTAGAAAATGTCAGAGCATGTGAAGGAAGTTTGTCAGTGTACAAACAGACTGAGATTAGTAAACCTGGGCTGACAAAAAGATTGTACTGAAATCTACTTGGCCTCTGGGTTTTTGCATACAGGGGAAACTAGCTGCTTCACACCTGAATGTTTCATTGGCAGGGAACAGCATCAGATTCAGGCACAGTACCAAGTGAGCTCAATAACTGACTTGATACGACTGCCACACTTCATGTAACTAAATGCTTGATGGAAAACCAAAGTTTAATATACAATGAATGAATCAATTTAATCAATTTGAACACTTATTTTATGCTAATCTGCACATCCACCTAACCTAATACTGTTGACTTCTTTGTCAAGTGCTTGAGGATAGATGTAATTGGACCTGATGTAATAAGCTTAGAAGCAAATCTCAACTCTCGATGTTTGATAGCATTAGCAGGTTACTCACGTGGAGAGGAACTGCAGTATTGCAACAACAGATGGTACACTGCTGGTGGATCAATAATCATCAGCACCTGTAGACCTTAAACCCCACTAAAAATATTGCACTACAAGATAACCTGTCCAAAGACAACAGCATCTTCCCACAGTGTCTCCACTGACAGATGCACTGTCCATAAACCTTCCACCAAGACAACTGCTCCCTGAAAGACTCCTAGAAATGAAACAGCTGACAATAAAACTCTTCTGTCTTGTCTGCCCCCAAACACACTTTTGTCAAATAAATCCAAGGCAGGCACTCCTCTGGATCGCTTTACAGGGAAGGTGGTGACCATTTTCTGACAGCTGAAGACGGATGGGTTTTGTTTATGAGTGGGTCCAGCTGGCTGGTGCCGTGTGCCCCATATCTACCAAAGATTAGTTTTAATTAGCACGAGTTGCAGGTTGGTTCTGTGGGTCTCTACTTCATAGACAAATGGCAAAAATACTCATACGTTGGCCAAGAAGATAACTAGGTGTTAGACAGGTGATACGTTTCTGTGTGTGTGTGTATACGGTGTGAAGGTCAATAGGTGGACATGTATGTCCATTCATTCTTGTAAATTAATAAGTGAACACAGAATAATTATTCTGAAATCATTCAAATATACTACAGTGTGTGTAGTAGTGTTAGATGTGATATGTGTTTCACTCCACACAGCACTATAAAGCACTCCAGCTCTGCTTACCTCCGCGAGGCTGCCACTCTTCCACAGGACTAACTGGGGGTCGGCTAATGGGATTATGTGGGTTGGAAGCCCTCATAAATGAAGTCCCTGGTGAGGAGCGGGGAGCCCCAGCTATCCCTTAACCCTCTTTAAAGCCTTGCCTTTCACAGCCAGTCAGACAGCCACACTAAGACTGCACTAGCTCTGCTGCTATGCTTATAAGAACTGTGCTCAGGGCACTGGCTGATGTAACAGGGATGGCATTTCCCTTTGTAACAAAAAATTAAATTTATATTCATCATTTTCTTAAGATTATTTCTAAAGCAGTGGGGATTGCTTACATTGTACTTTTGAGGCAGACAGGGAGGAGGCAGGCCATGGCTCACATGCAAACCCACAAAATCACATGGCTGGTTTAGACTAATATCTGACTTTTGATGAACAGTCATCTGCCAGTTGTTGTTAACCAATCTGTACACTTACCATATTATGGGTTTTATGTGATAAAATGTTTAGATTTAAGATAATGATCATTGTATCAAATATTGACTCTTATCAACTGCAATTAAATATATCAATAAAAACCTGAAAATATCTTAGGATATAGGATACTGTATATACTTACAGCAAATCAGTTCCTAAATTTTGAATAATCTGCTGCAGGATGGCTGCAGAAATTGTAGAAGAGCGTCTCATACTCACTGACCATGTGTGCCTTATTTTTCTCCTGTAGAAATGTGAGTTCAGATGGAGCAGAGGCTCGGCGCAGACTGAGGGAATGCGAGGGATTGGTGGACGCCCTGCTGCACGCTCTCCAATCAGCTGTAGGAAAGAAAGACATGGACAATAAGGTGAGACAACATTTGACTCGTCCACTAAAACACATAGTAGTTGATACAAATGCTAAAAAAGAGTTTTGCAGTATATGGCCTCTGTTCTCAGTCTTTTCTGTAGGAATGACTAAACTCATGTTTAGTTACCACGCAGATGTAATTTTAGATGATTACGTCTGTGTCTCTTTGCTCCTAGTCTGTGGAGAACTGTGTTTGTATCATGAGGAACCTGTCCTACCACGTCCACAAAGAGGTGCCAGGGGCAGAAAAGTTCCAGGACCCATCAGCACTACAGGCCCCCGGCTCAGCAGGACCACAGAGGAAGAAGAAGGATGACGCCGGCTGCTTCGGAGGCAAGAAGGCCAAAGGTGAGATCGAGAAAAGAGGGAGACTGATTAAAAAACAGGATCACGACTAATCAGAAACATAAATCTGAGGGACTCATAAATGAGATTTCTGCCTCTTCAATAAAACACCTTCTCTTGCAAAATGAAGTTATAGAAAATGTCTGAAAAAATGATGGTGATTTTCATTGTATAACAGGCAGCTTAGGACCACTTAGAATTTAAGTTCTTAAGTGCTAAAATGATTGGTAGGAACTGCAGGTAGTGTTTAGTCTAATTACTGCTCTCACCTTTTGCCTTCTCATTTTTCATGAAATTTGTAAGATGTAAAAATAATTTATAGTAAAGCAATATTGAAACAGCTGGACTACACATTGTGGATACCGTCTTTTCTTTGTTGTGAAATATAGATGTATGTCCAAATGCAGTTGTCACGTTTCACATGAAAGGCTTACTCAGGTTCTTTTACTTACTTTTACTGTGTCACTGTAACCTCTTATCTTCAATACAAGACTTGAGTTTTGTTAAATGACTTCCATAATATACATCTATCACAGCACTGTCTGCCACTTCAGGAGGTTTTTCTTGTTATTGACTCTGCTTAACAGATGTGCCATGTACGTATGTGTTGTTAGCAACGTCTTAATCAGCGTTCTCCCAGGCTGTTAGCTAAACGACACTGTTATCTCCCTGCTGTACAGCAATAATGGCCGCTATTAATCAGTCAGCCAATGAGGTGTGACTACCAGCCAGTGACCCTTGACTTCTAACGACTCATTGGAGAATCCTTCGGCTCAGGGGTCAGGACAACACAGTAGCTTACATGTATACAGATTTATAAAGAACCCAATTAACCACATGAATACTCTCACACATGTACGCATACACTGAATAATGAGATGTGTTTAGCTGCCTCAGACCCTGCAGGTATTCTTTGAGAGAAGAGACTCAGGTACAGAAACATTAAACATAGCTATAAAGAAGCATGGAGGCGGTTAGTTATGCAACACTGTCGGCAATATGCTCAGTAATTTGTTACCTTAAGTAGGCTAAGTTTGGCCCCCTCTTCAGTTTAATGTCACTTGCAGTATAAAACATAACATTATGAGCAACATGCGCTCAGCAGCCCATGCTTTGTTTTAGCTAATAAACAGTCTGATTCTTGGCTGTTATTTCCATGTCTTTGAGCACATTTCTGTTCTTCCCACGCAGTGATTTTAATGAAGCTCTTATACAAACGCTGGCAGTTTGTGCTGTTTTTATGTATATGTTTCACTGTTACTCTCTGTCCTGCCCCCCTAGTTGACAGTAAAAGCTAATGCCAGTCTTTTTTAGTCTTTCCCTTATTTCTTCTTTTTCATTCTTTTCTATCTTTCTCCCTTGCTAATTGCTCATAACTTCTCTGGTTATTTGACTGTTTCTCTCTTGTTCTCTCTAAAAAGCCATCCCACTGATGCTGATTCTTTGAACATGCTTCACCTATGAACTGCTAATGGCTTCCTATCTTGCCTCTTTTCTATCTCAAAAGTACCCCTGCCTTTTTCTCTCTTTGCTCTCTCCTTTCTCTAGGTTGGCCTTTTTCTCCTTTCCCTTCACTCTTTCCCCCTGCCTATTCAGTCAAAGATGACTCCCTTTTGTGGAAAACTGTTCACATGTATTGCACAGCTTCTTGACACACGCGCACACACATCTTTTTCACCATGCCTCTTCTCTCTTCTCCCTGCTTTGTGTTTTTTGGCATTGCTGCTGCTTCCTTGGCTAACTATAGAGGAATGGTTTAATCAAGGTGAGTGTCCCCCCTTCAACCCTTCTCACTTCAGTTATCCTCCTCCTCTCCATCCTCCCCCTCTCTCTTCCTCCTCCTTTCCCCGTGCTGTAGAATATAGTTAGAAGTAGGTTTGGGTGTCCTCCAAAAACCTGAGGAACTGAAACGGGGCGTTTCACTCATTCCACATACATTCTTTCACCATACCTCGTAGCACCAAGAATTATAGACTCCACCCGTCCCAGTCTTCACAGTTTGTTAGAATTAGCTGTTCCTTCTAAAATAGGTTAAAGGGTAAAGGGAGTATTTGGTGAAACAGGTAAGTCCACTGGTTTTTGTCAGAATGTAAGTAGAGCTTGACTAATCAAAGATGCAATAAAGGAAATTAAAACTTGAAATCTATCCTCAGACTGTTTTTTTTCTGAATCTATGATTGAACTGAGGTGAACAGCCTTTTAGACTCAAGATAAAACTTATCCCAAACAGTTATGACAAACTGCTACTGACTGTATCCAATTAGACCCCTCATGTCTGATTCTTTTGTGTTGCATTTAAGCAGAAATGTCAAGCTCTGCTTCAGGCCCTGGTAGTGTGTGTATATGTGTGTGTGTGTGTGTGTGTGTGTGTGTGTGTGTGTGTGTGTATATATGTGTGTGTGTGTGTGTCTGTCTGTCTGTCTGTGTGTGTGTCTCTATGTATGTGTGTACAGATGTGTAATAAGATTTGTGCTGAAGCCACCAATATTCAAGTTTTTGTGTCACAGTTTATTATACTTAAAATTTTGGGGTTTCCAGCAAAAATTTAGAGCTTGTTAGCATTAAAGAGAGAGAAAAGGTTCTTCACTAGTTAGAACAGTCCTAAAACTAAAATTGTTTAACTATTTCTGGTGAAGCTATGGAGCCAGAGGTCAATTATCATAGCTTCACTAAAGAATGGAAGTGGTAGAAACAGCTAGTGTGAAGCTCAGCAGACAGCTTTGGCCTTGCACATAGACAGTGCACACACTTTTGTTACTGCCAGACTTGCTGCTCCCCCCCTGCTTCCATGCCTCCAGCCTTTGTGCTTGTCCAGGTTGTCTGCACACTAAAAAAGGTGAGAAAGCTGTAGCAACAAGATTGAAAAATTCAACAAAACCATACAGTAGGGGAGCAGCCAAAACATGGTTGTGCTATCTGCTTCTATCTGAGAGCACTTTTTGACCACAAAATAGAACCATCCCAAAAACCATCCTTGGACGTCCATGGTTTGCAAAATGAATATTGTATTGATCCATATTAGAATCATTCATGATTCAGATTGAGCTTCCCATAATTAATGTAGCATTGATCCATTATATATCATTTCATAGGAGGATAGCACTGATATCATATATTGATATCACATTAAAAAACAAATTATTCTCTAACCTCGATTTAGGCAAATTACAGTAAATGTATGAGCTTGTTTCCTAAAAGGAAGTGGGGATTCAGCCCAAAGGGAGCGCTTCATAACTTCCTCTTACCCCAACCCCAGTGGCCATAAATTTCACTTCCATCTAGATGAGAAATCAGCCTTTCTGTCTCTGTATCTCTTTACTGTCTCATGGGCATGTCCATGTGCATGTGAGATGACCATTAGCTGGTTGTGCTGCAGTCACCCCACCATCGCCCCATTCCATTTACCCTCTGCCACTGCATTATTCAAGGTGTTTTGCCTCTCAGGGAGTACCGCTGTTACATTAGAAGAGTGTATGTATGTATGTGATTGTAGAAAAAAAGTGTGTGCATTTATATGTGTGTGCGTGGTCTTGCTCTCATACAGTGTGTTGTTGGAATATATTCCAATTCATCCCCTGTGAACACTGGTGTAAATTTATGCTAAAAGTGTAATTTTTTACAACTACCATTGAAATCTGCCTCATCCTGATCAGCTATAACCCATCTATATATAATATTATTATTTTTTTTGTTTGTTTTTTTTTATTTTAAGAGGCTCTTTTACCGTTAATAAAGATAACGATATAAGCCTTCCAAACCCATATCAGTCAAACCCAGGTATCTACAACATGGTCCTTTACAATCCAGTTGTCTTAGGACATGACACTGACATCATCTTCCTTCTTCTCTCCCCTACCCAGGCAGAAAAAATGGTGAGAATGACAAAAACTACGACACATTGGATCTGCCCAAGCGCACAGAGCCGTCAAAAGGTAGGCCTTCACCTGGCAAGCAGCACATCCTCCTGTTAACACTTTGACTGCTGAGTGAGAATATCCCAGAGGAGAGCGAGTTGAGAAATAACCAGCCTGATTTAGATGTCATCCTGTAGAAGGAGACAGAGAGGAAATGAGTCAGATCTTTGATTACAGTGCTGGCAGAGACAAGTGTGGTTTGTTTGGTTGAAGACATGTCAGGTGTGGTGGTCAACAAAAGTGTGGGAGGCCTTGAAGAGAAAAAGAGGTCTGTTAATTTAGCTTTGTTTGATGGTTTTGTGGCAGACAATTGCTGGCAGCTTGTGAGAGTATCAGCCATCTTTTTCTTAAATGCTGCAACAATGCACAAGGTCGAAAGTCATACTTGTAGCTAAAGGGCATCTATTTATTAGTGACTCCTGAGCCCAGGAGAGGGTGATCTGATTAAAATCTTCTATCTCAATTTATGAAGTTTTATATTAGGATTAGATCTAAAACAATTAGTTGATTGATTGGTTAGTCACTGTATCAGAACATCAGTTACTAATTTGTACTCCTATCCTGATTTGTGATATAAATGCTGTATTATATAATGTGATCAGTGATATGGCAAAGGTAACTTGGTAAACTCATCACATGGAGATTTGAAGAGTGTAAATTCGTTCCCAGACTCTGCAACTGGTTCTAGCAATAGTGTGTGACTGTGTGTGTGCACTCATACTCTCTTTACTTTTGCTTTTTGGCACTGACAGGCAGTTGTAACAGTCATAAAAACAAATTAGTATGCTGCACACACTGCAGTGCACCCAGGTGGTAATAGAATGTGTATTTGCCTGGAGTGTGTATAATACCTTCCTCTATGCAAAGGTGTGTGTGTGTGTGTGTGTGTTTGAGCATCCACCTCTCTAGTGGTGTCTGTGGAATAGGCCTGCACTTGTTACACACCCTTATGTGGTATTTACACATCAGCACCTTCATCAATGTCTAGTGGCAGGCACTCAAAGTCAATACCACTTCCTGTTTGACTGTTAATTAGCCACATTAACACGGCAAAGTGGGCTGTCATTAAACTAGATCACAAGTAATTGCTTTGCTTTTCCAAGTTAAGCCGATTTTGCCGTTTTTATCATTCCTAAAGTAAAGGGAAGCAGATGAGCTCCAAGGATGACAATTAATATTTTCCACTCACTGGCTTTTCATGGGTAAAAGCCAAGCTGGCACGCTGAGACTGTGGATCTATAGCAGCTACAATTGTGGTGCGATTACGTTACACAATGTGCAAACAACACCCTTCGGAGTTTTGAAACCAGAGAAAGCAATTATTGTTATAGACCTAAATGTCATGCACAGTTGAAATGTGTGTGTGTGGGATCACGTTGTGGAGAGCACTCTGCATTTTCTTGCTCGCAGACAGACAAATCACATTTGATGTTTATTACCTCAACACACAGGCGAATAACAACTGTGAGATGCATGGATAATAAGCTTAATCACCAGAGCAAAACCCACATTGACTTTTAAAACACACTTATCACTTTTTCCTCTTCAGGACACATCAGAGTCATCTGGGCGTTGTTTGTTTGTCTATGAAAATGTATGTTTGTGTGAGTTCAGGCACATACTTCACTCTCCACCACTGCCACCACATCCCCTGGTCATCTGTGCAGAGTTTGCAGAGAGAGAGAGAGAGAGACAGAGAGCAGCTCTCATTCGGTTAGCTATGGGAGATATGGGAGATTACATGTGTATCCAGGTCCTGATCTGATGTCAGACAGAGACAGGTCAACACTGGGACCAGGCTGGACCTGGCAGTGGGCAATGATTAATCTTATTGTTTGTGTGTGGATGTGTGTGTGTGTGTGTGTGTGTGTATGTGCGTGTGTGTGTCTGAAAAGGAAGAGAGGGAGAGTGAACTAGAAAAAAGAACCAGGCCTTATGGGAACTTTTTGTTTCACAACAGTTGTGTAGACACTAATGTTTCATACATGTTTTGAGGGTTGAAACTACTAGTTAATTAAGAGTTTTGAACATCTTTAAGGTTTTGTTAATTGTTTATTTGGCAACATTGGGCCTGAGGAATAAGCTTAAAACACAACATTGACTTATTACAAAGTTGTTATGGAGAACAAACAGGCGGAAGTTACCTTTTTATACTTCCAGCAGACACAGAAAATCATGTTTCTGGCCACCTGAAGAATTTAAGTTCAATTCTCAGTCTCCAACATCTCCTGAGAAAAGTATGTGCCTGTGTAAGAGGAAGTTTGTTCTTGCCACAGTCACCTAGTACTTGCTCATGGTGGGATCAGTTGGGTCTCTCTCTGTAAATTTTATAAGATAAAGAGTATGGTCTAGACCTGCTCTATATGTACAGTGCCTCGAGATAACTTCTGTTGTGAATTGGCGCTATATAAATAAAATTGACTTGACTTGTGTAGCTGCTAAATGCTCAAGCAGACTCAGCAGCTAGTCACTAACTTTCTTTTTTCTAGTTGCAGTGCTGGGAAGGTTGTATACAGTGGGTTTACGAAAACAACGGCCTGTGCGTGGAGTTGATGACAGTGACGATCATAATTTCTTGAAAAATGTTATCCTCATGATAGAACACTAAAACTGTCCTTTGAAACCCAGAACAATTACATTTTTTCAGAAGTTTGCAGCAAATTATTCACTTTCTGAGAGTTAGGTAAGAAGAGCGGTACCACTCTCATGTCTAGGAAAATCCACCTACCAGCAGCTCAGTAATTAACATGTTATATTCCATTTATTTAATCCGCACAAAAAAGTAATTGTAAAAATGACAGTTTGTGGTTTTATGGGGGATTATGTGCTGCTCTATTTCTGTTTCTTTGTGACTTCTAGCAGTCTTGTCCTCATGGTGAGGTAGTCAATGGTCTAACTCTTGGCAATACACTGAATAAATGAATAACCGTATTTCCCCAAATCTTGACTCATTGCTTTAAGGCAGAGTGAAGCAAGTTATGAATTATGAATGTCCTCTCTCAACAAAAAAATGAGAGTAGTGTTATACTGTAAGACTGCTGCAAAACCTCTAGACTGTGGTTCGCACCAAGACTTGTACCAAATGCAACGTTTATCTCTTGTAACCCTGTTGAGAACTGACTCTAGCACTGTTGACTGTGGTTCACCAAATGGCTCCTACCAAGACCTAGTGTAACAGTGTACATGTGTGTACATGTACATATATTGTCATCATCAACCAAACATCAATGCCTGCTCTTCTGCACTTATTAAAATCTCTGTTTACAGTAACTCAAAGATCGTTCGCGTTTTTTCACATAGTAAGCCAATGTTGTGATTCATTTCTCTAGTTGATTATGTGGCCACTTTGTCCACCCTAACTGATTAAGTGAGTCATTTTATCTATGTAGTTGTGCCAGGAAGGGAACCTGTTGCAGGCACATACATCATTAGAGAAGTCCAGAGTTACTGGCAGTGGATTATTCATGCTGCCCAGAACAGAGGCGGAGAAAAGAGAGAGGTGGCTGTAACAAAAGTAATTAAGAAGTGTGAAAAGACGCATTTCATTAAAGAGTCGGTGAGCCCCTGAGATGATGAAACATTTTCCTGGCAGTTAATTGAAACCACAGCTTAAACCTTTAGATTGGAGAAAGGTCAGGTGAGGGGAGGAGGGAGGGGGAGACAGAAGGTGTGATGTGCAGTGACTGAATGTGTGCCATTGTGCAGATCTTCCCTAATTTTTCTGAGAGTAGGGGGAAAAAAAGAAAAACAGTCTGAGTAAGAACTGTAAATGATTTGTTTGGTTTTTTTTTGCTGAGGTTTCCTCTAACCTGAGGAGGAGGTTGAGAGAATACAGAAACAGTTGTGTTTACTGTCCTGAGAGAAATGCAGTACCTCAAATTAATTAGCCTTTACCTTTTATGCATCCTTCGTCAGCCCCCATTCATCCACTCTCTCTTACTCTCTGCACTGTATTGTCAGAGAGGTGTCACGAAGCGAGAAAATACCTCACGTCCTTTCTGAGCATGTGGATGTGTTTTCAATGAGCCCCAGCACCAAAGCGAATGAGTATGAGTGCTCACGTTCTGGCGAAACTAGAACAGGAATTTTTTGACCTTGACAAATGTGGAAGATGGGCTCTGTTTTTTTTCTAGATGTATGTACATTCAGACAGCTCAGTTTATAAAAGCAGTTTCAGATTAGTAGTGCTGACGCAGACAGCTGCAGATTGCATGTGAACAGTGCACATGCTTCTGTGCATACTACTATCAGGGATCTGCACACACAGACAGGTTCCACACATGCACAGTAGAAAACATGATGGTAGCCTCCTGACAGCATGAAAAAGATCTAATATGTTCCTTCTGTCACAACAAAAAGACATCAGAAAAGAACACTGCTTAATGAGAGCAGGACCATTGGTGTGGAGCGCAATACATGCATACACAAAACAAGCTACTGTTTTGTTTTTTAAGACAGTGGGTGCAATTGTAGTGTGTGGAAATAACTGGAAACTTTGTGTGAACACTGTTTCCTTTAGCAGAGCTTATTCCCATCATGATGAATCTTTTTGTCAAACTGCTTGTAGTTTGCAGTGAGGCCGACTGATCACAACTGCATTAGGTAGAGCTAATTAGTCATATCCGACAATAAGGGCAATCTGACCAAGCAATAAAGGCTGTGTGTTTGAAAAGCCTCAGCGCTTTCCATGAGCTTGCCCTCGTTCTCTTTTTATTTCTCTTTCTACCTCACTTACTGATTCTCATTTCTCTAGCTCTCTGCCACTTCAGTGCTTTCTCTCTCCATCCCTGTGAGATTTATCGTGCTCCCTTCGCCTCTCAAACACACATTGAGCAATTGAGAAAACAGCAGCGTTTACTAAGACGGCAACTGTGTAACATGTCTCGCTGCTTTGTCTTGCAAGCCAAGCATTTAATTTGTGGAGAGGTCTTAGCGTTGACAAACAACAATAGTGCGCGCTGTTATGTATTGCATTGTGCAACCTCCTTTGATATCATCCCACTGGAGATCTGTGTTTGTAGTATTATGAACACTGACTGTTTTGCTATCGGAGTCATCTATCGTCTCTGACGCATCTCAGCTCTTGAAGTCTGAAAAGTCAGAGGCTCAATTGAATTAAGGAAAATGGAGATACACTTTCATTGTTTGTCTCTGCTGCTGTCGCCACACATGGAGGAGAAATATTTCACTTAATGGCTCTGTGGCGCGATTCTCATTCTTCTAATCCTTCCCTGTAATATCTCCATGGCTCAGAAGCTGCGTCGAGAAAAGCAATAGTCTTGCCCAAAGGCACGATGAACGTCCTGCTGCAGTGAGCAAATATGTTCAAGCAGATCCATTTTTCAAGATAAAGCAACTTTGCGTCATTAACTGCTGCCAAGTCTGCTTCAGAGTAGCACAATTCCAATGGGCAGGAAAGTTTTAGCCTGTTCTTTGTCTACTTTACACCCAAAGTTAAAGCAGAATATCATGAATTATTTGCTCTATATTTCAAATTCCTAGCAGCAGTCTCATGTAGGTGTTCTCCATTTTTATGGCTGTGGAATTTAACACCCAGGTAGTGGATGCTGACTCCTGGCCTTGCTGACTTCTTGCTAGCACACAGCCTGTTGACCTGTTGAGTGAATCAGTTGCCTTTTTGTCCAGAAAGAACACACTACCCAGTTTCTCTGTCCTCCACCTCCTCTTCCTCGCTTCCTGCTGTCATATTTCACAGCAAAGTGAAACACCAAATGATTATGAACATCTACCTATCTGTGAATGTCTGTGCTCAGACACATATGAATGGAATGTCACATATACAAAGCATGCACACAAACAAAAAGTCATGACTATAAACATAACACTTGCACAGACACATGCTCATACACATTCACACATACTTTCTCACTCTCAGCCTCTCTGCTATCTTGATACATAGCATTCACTAAACCCAGGGTTGGATCCAGACTGTCTGGCACCTTATATCACTCTCCACTCTCTTGGCACTACACTTTCCTTATGCCAAATATACAGTGTCACTTCGCCTCTGCAGCTTTTTTATACTAGATGCTGTCATGTCCAGAGGGAAGTCGATCCTGCTTTAAGGAGGCCAGTGTATCACGAGGTGTGATGAGTGACTAATTTGTTTTATGGTTCTGTTCCATTTCAAGTGGAGAGACAAAGCTAAATGTGGTACAAACAAACAAAAACCAAAGGAAGATATATTCTCTCATGAGACTTTCTAGTTAAATAAAGGATCAAATGAATATTTTAAAAAAGCTAGAACCAGAGCACAAGATATAATCATACTCTACTACAGTTTCCACCCAAACTGTGTATATTGAGTCTATTAACAGTTTACTGCTCTGAACAACTGCCCCAAGTAGCAGCAGGAGATAATTGATGCTTGTGAGTCAAGACACAGATGTTATGTTACCCTGTTTACACTTAGCATTGTGCGTCTTGGATGGTGTGCATGGCTATCTGAATTGGAAATGCAGCCAAGAAGCAGATTGAGGCAGATTGAAATTGTATCTTTTAGATGCATTTTAGCCAGATGTTGAAAGGCCTGTATTTTCAGGGTATTGCCTCAGTGGTAATGACAGCTAAAATGATACTAAAATTAAACAGACATTAGTCTGTCTTCCTATCACTTTAAAGCAACAGGAAGAAAGAAAGAAAGTGGCTCCAGCGATTTTGCTGTCCAAGTACTTGTTGATGGTTAGCTGTTAGCTAGCTAGCTAGCTAAACTACTTCTCTTTGAACTGCTTTTGGTGCCATCACCCTCTGGACCCACCCAGATTTGCATCAAATGGTGTGAAAAGCAAGTTGGATACAATTAAATCTGTTAAACAGAGACACATATGGATATATGTTATATATATATATGGATATGTGTTTTAACTTGTATTCTGATAATTGAAAGTTAAGTGTAAATAGGTCCTCTTAACTGGACCCAACTGTCTTTTTTGTACTTGGTAGGTTGAGGTGATGATTGTAGAAGATGTTAAGTTTTTATCCAGATGGGGAACATTAGGCAAGTTTAGAAAACAGATGTGTGTAAAATTCTTTGGCAGCACCACAGTTAATTTTGGGGACACAGCATGGCAACAATGTAAATATATGCATATAATTGTCTGAAAAGTATGACATCATGTGTTAACACTGTATGTCAGCATGTTGAAAGCTCACTCCAGATGCTAAATGTTCCACTCACCCCTCCCTCCCAACCTCACCTGAGATTAAAACTAAAATTTTTAGATTTAAACTAAAAATCCCGCTCAGCCACACCAGCTGCTGGGAGTGCCACCATCCACTTAGCCTGCTCAGCTGGCTGCAGCTAACCTTATACTAATCACATGCCAATCACTTTCCCTCCTCTGTTGTTGGTAATAAAACTCAGCACAACACAGAAAAAGGACTAATTATGGGAATAGCCAGCGGCTTGCAGTTGACATTTCAGCTACTGCAACACACCCCACCCCCCCTTTAACTCCCCACCCTCCTCTCATGAGCCGTTTCACACGGGCAGTGATGAAAAGGAGTGATAATAAGGCGAGGAGGAGTAAAAAACAAATGAGGGGAGCGAGAGGTTTATTTAAGTGGGACCACCTTGTGTTTTGTTGGAAATATAAAGAGGTTTGCATAATAATGCTATTCCTAGGAGGTCTCGTGGAGGGTGACTACTCTACACATCATTAGTGGGATGAAGTCCTCGCAGATTACCATGTGTGTTTGTGTGCGTTGATGCATGGCAGCATTTATCCACCTGTGTTTGGCAAGGGATAGTGGGGCGCCTCTAATTCCCATCACTTCCTCTGTTGCAATTCCCATCACTGCATAAACTTAACAGAGCTTCCACCCACTACCACAGCAGTGATCAACTCTTTCTCAAGTTCTTTAAACTTTTTCTTACCCCCCCAGAAAAACTTACTGCCCCCACCCCCCCACCCCCGATCAGTGTTCCTCCTCCTACAAGGCTCTGTGGGATTCTAAAAAAAGTGTGGGGAATCCAGAGTAGCCAGCAACATCAGGCTCTTCAGATGATTAACCATGTCATTCGCCTCCCCCATCTCCCCAAACCTGAGCAGTTGGAGCAAAGCGATAATTATGAGACAAGAACGATTCCAGGGAAGTAGGAGGAAGCGCAGTGAGGTTTACTTGCCAATTGGAGTCTTTGTTTGGCCCCGTTCGAGGCACATGAGCGCTCGCTTCCTGTTTCTGCGAGAGATGCTTTAATCTAATTAAAAGCAGATTAATGGCGCGCTGACTGGCATCGCTGGAGCTACAACAGAGGCTTAGCGAGGGGAAAAACGCCCCCCTCCAGAATTTGCAACTGTCCTGTTACTGCTAAACAGTAAATGAAATATTGGTCATAAACAGTCTAGACTGTTGTAAACAGGAGAGCCTAAATGCACCCTAAGGACTGCTGTCCTTGTATACAATTGAAGGAGAGGGTCAGATGGAGCAGGGAGGAGTTGAGCACTGGCAGGAGTCCAATCAAACTGTCCCTCCTCTGAGGTTTCACTCAGAGCATAAAATCAGCCAGAGTTAGACTGTATATTATCCTTCAGATTACATTGTAGGGATTTAACTGATGCTTTTATCCTGTGCTACATAAAATTTGTGCACTCCTTGCAAGCAAGTAAACAGAAGTGTGGAAAGGCCAGTGTCTCAGTACAATACTGCACAATGTTCCTGTGGACATACAACAGATAATAAAGAGATAATTAGAAGAAGAAGAAGGAAATATAAACAGTCTAAGGAGGAAGATGTAAACGCCTATTTATGTAAGAGAGCGAGGAGAGTGAGTGGGATGAGGGCGTCATGAAACACTTTTTGGTGGTGAGTTTTACAGCATCCACAGCCAATCTATTTGATTGGTCTATAATCAGAAATATTTTGGATTTTAAATGTGCGTTTGATTTGACGATGGGCTTGTTTAAGCCGGCGGGGGCAACAAATCTCATCCTCCCTGCCTTTCATTTGACTCTTATAAGCACACACACACACACACACACACACACACACACACACACACACACACACACACACACACACACACACACACACGAACACACACTCACACACAAATCCTAATTAATACAGCTGTCCATAAACACAGTCTCTCTCTCACACACACACGAGCTCATTTACACACACATTTACTCTGTCAAAACCAGTATCTCTCCCACACACATACTGTACATATACACACATGCACACATAAAGGACAATGCACTGTGCCCTTGACCATGAGGGTGGTATTATTTAGCTATTAGAGGTGTTGTTGTTTTGTCAGGGTGTTGCAGAGAGAGAGAATATTACCTGGGAAAATTGACCACAGCTGTGTGTGTGTGTGCATGTGTGTGTGCTGGTGTTTGTGTGGGTTTGTATACGGGGGTGGGGGGGAGAAAAAGCACAGACAGCCATCCTCCAAGGAGAGAGTTAATCCAAAGAATCCATCACACTTCAGCATGCCATTTCACAGAGGGGAGGGGTGCTGAGGCTGGAGGAAGTGTTAAATGAGAGATGGGTGCTGACACTGACACAGACACAGGAAATCCCTCCACCGTCGAACATCATCACAGCCGTCATCCTGCATTCCTGATGCAGAGGCTAGCCGGAGACAGAAGGTGCACTTGTTGAGGGACTACTGGTTGAGCTGTGGTGAACTAGCTTGGTGGTAATTGGTCTGAATTCAAGGTGCAATACAACCAACATTATCTTTTGTCTTGTTTTATTAGCTAAAGCTGCATGTCCCCGACAGATGATATATGGAGAAATAAATTGTTCCTGTGCTGCAGTATAGGGAGAGATTGTATTATTAGTATGATAAGGAGTATTTTGTCTGATAAGGTTAAGGTTATTTTATTCTAACATAAGCCTGTTTGGCTGCTGAGCTTATGTAATAGTTCATATTTTCGAACAATATGTTTTCACCTTTAAAAAGAAAGACTTTCAGAGTTTGGACAAACCAGTAACATTGTCGTGGGTAACATTTGTTGCGGCAGCTGGAGTGCATTTCCCCTTATCTAGTTGCAAACATCAGCCATATCACCCTCCAAAAAGCCAAGTATCACCCTTATTTCAGGCTCATGCACATTGTTGTGCCTGATGTGCCTTGTTATGTCTGCTGTGTTATAATGGGACTTTACCTTGAATTATTATTTGCATGACCAGACACATCATCAAATATCTGTTTAGTTTTATTTATTACTGCACTACTGGTATCAAGAACAGATATTAGTCCAGCTGTAGTGTGTGTGTGTGTGTGTGTGTGTGTGTGTGTGTGTGTGTGTGTGTGTGCGCGTGCGCGTGTGCGTATATGTGTGTGCTAATGTACACTCCTTCATCATCTGGACTGCAGGCCCAGGCTCTCATCACCCCACACTTCCTCTTACCCCACATCTGCTTCAGTCTAAGGCCTTTATCTTGAGTCCTCGTTGCAGTCTTTGCCATTTCTTTATTAAGCCTCCACTACCCCTCTACTACCCCCACCCCTCACACACACACACACACACACACACACACACACGCATACACACACACACACACACAACAGCAGGCCACCGGATTATCTAGTCTTATTCCTGAAGGCTGGACACCCAACCTCCAAACCCCCACCTCACACTGCCGAGAATATCATTTAGCTTGTGCTGCAGTACGTTCTTTTTTCTTTTGGTGGATCATTTTTTATATTTGTCCTCATGTTACTGTCTTGTTGCCCTGACATGATCCATGCATCCCTGTGGACTATTTACCAGACAGCTGTCCCATCTACCATACAACATTCATAACTCAAATCTACTCAGTCACGATTTCCTCTCTCTCTCTATCCATCCTTCCCACCATTTACTCCTTCTTTTTCCTTTCCTCTCTCTCAGCCACCGCGGTATTCCTTCCCTCCCTACTCCCCAGTCACATGCTCTCCTCTCCTCCTCTTTTCCTGTCTTCCCCTTCATTCCCCTCCCCTCTCTCAGCCTTACTTAGTCCTATCTTTTCCCCGTTTAGCCTGTGCTCCCCTCCTACCACCTCATCCCCATCTCTCTTGATGCACAATTTCCCAGTGCAATCCCTGTCAGATGTGGAGAGGTGTAACATTTTGGGAATCGACTGTAAGTTGGAATTTGTGGCGCACGGCACCACCCTGACAGCTTAAGCTTGTTTTTCAGCCTTTCAGGCTCAGGCAAGCAACTAAGACAGCCAAACAGGGAATAGGAAACGTTGTCCGCCACCCCCCACGGCTCCCTCTCTCTCTATCTCGCTCTCTCTCTCCCTCCCTCCCTCTTTATCTTTTTCTCTCTACCTACTTCTTCCCTTTCCCCTATCTTTTTCTCCCTGGCAGCCCCTCGCTGTTGCCAGAGTTTCTAGTTTCGTTTGTGTCTGGATGAGGACGTGACTTGCCTGGGTAAGAAGAGCAGCACTCAAGGTGATGCTGAAACACACTCCACTCTCACACACACGCATACACAGTGATACACACGCTCAAAAGCAGATACACACGCCTCTCCACTCTGAAGCACTTGAGTGTCTGAGGGAGCTGTTGATGCTCAGCACAAACTTACACGGGGCACAGGCAGGGTTTGGCCACTAATTGCAGCCTTCAGGCTAGAATTTTCGCCAGTTGTTTTAGAATTATGGGAATTGTAGGTAAGGATAGAAAAGGTCTGGTCTTACATAATGTGCAGATTGAAAAGCAGTTTGTTCCTCTTCCTTGTTTTGTTGTTGCTGGACCAACTGTCTCACATGGATGTTGAATGAGCAGATTTGTTAGAGGTGATGGAGAGTGGGTTTCCATAGCAACCCCTAGTACTACTATCATGTACTCTTCATCTCTACATATTGTCTACACCAGGAGGCAGAGTAATTTTGGCATGTCTGCTCCATTTTGTGTTTTTTGTGGAGATATGGGAGGTTATGAGAGACACAGAAGAGAGAAAGCTGGTGGGAGAGAGCAAGAGAAGAAATACAAAAGACAGTGAAAGAGAAACAGAGACAGGGAAAATAAATGTTCTCAGTAGAGCAGCAGGCTCCCGTGTATCCATTCTCCATCTGCAGCCAAATTAACAGCACAGTCCAGACATGTATCTGCAATGTGTGTGTGTTTGTGTGCAGTCTGTAGGATGCAGAGCAGCCTGGCAGGTTGTCCAGCAGCTTCGTGGCTGAGACCAGTAATGATGTAGATTCTTAAGCTGCAGTCACATCATTTTGGATGGAAAGATTCTCGTGTTTATGACTTATGCAAGGCTTCACATCATTGGACATCTGACAATGATCGCTGCCAGTCTTCTACCCATTCATATGAGACAGTTGTCAAAGGTTTATCTGTAGTTGTCACTGACAGCGGAGACTCATGTCTGCAGTATAGTCCCACACACTTGACTGATAAACCAGAGAATTACACAGAATTACATCAAACTCCCCCTTTCTCTGTGCTTTTTCTTCTTTCACTCTCCACCTCTGTCTGGAGTTAAATCATGTTTAAATGTGGGTTTCAAGTAAAGGGTATTACCAAGTTGTGCTCTCCATGATTTGAATGAAGGAAAAAACACCTGATATGAAGTGGAGAGTGGTTAGCTATTTGTTTGTGATTCTTAGCTTTTTACTTGTTTTTTGTTCCCAATAGCCAAAAATAGACATACATGTATACAGGTATATCAAAGGTAACACCACATAGCCAACAAATTACATGCTAATAAAACACTATTACAGGTTATTACTAAGGGTATTTTATTGATAATTTGTTTGGTTACAGCCTTGCATTCAAGTGCACACATATCATAATTCAGATGTGAGTGCACATGACTGGCCCAACAAAGTGGTAAATACAACTTAGAGGATGAGATTTCCTTTCCCCCCTAGTCCATTTTGTTATTATTGCCAACTGAGAGCACCTGGATTTATGACATCCAGCTTTTAACTGTGCCAAACATAGAAATAGTAGCACCTGTTTCAGCATAAACAGAGAAAGAGCTTGTACCTCACAAGTGCCCTGTGTGACTGCATGCACAGACAGGCGGTCTGTACTATCTGTCAACTGTGTCTAAACATTAGGTGATATTAACTTTGAAAGCAATTTTCCTGGACAGTGGCAAATAGTTATGAAAGGCTTTTTCACACTCCACACAACTTGAAAAGTGACATATCTTGTCAATATGTTTTTCATCCAAAGGGAAATATCTCCACCTGACAGAGATTCTAATATAAACTAACACCCTCACCTCAGGCCCTGGAACAGTATTACATTAGCAGGAGGAACATTGAAAACAAACAACCAGAGCATTACCACCGTTGATCCACTGAGAGGCCAGATAGCTGTGAGGCACATTCTTGAGTGAGCCACAGAAAATCTAATACTATGGCTCGGGAGTGAGAGACCCCACTGGCTCTGTGTTTCTGTCCAAGGTTCAGGGGTTGTAGCAGGGGAGATGGAGCATTTCCGTTGGACTTTGTCAAACGAGTGCTCGGACAATTTGGTGTCAGTTTGTCTGCGTGTTTTTGGTACCGGTGTTGATTTGCCCTCTCTGGACTAAAAGCCCACAGCAGGACTTTGCTGGCTTGTCAGCACAGGAAAGAGGAAGTACTCCCCTGTCACTGCAGAAGCAGCTCGCTAAAAAGAGTCCTATTGTGCTAAATGGTAGAAAACAGGCTTTCATGGACTGGACTTTTGATAGTGCTGGAGCAGGACCCCTATCATGAAATGGCAAAGATGGGAGGAGGGAGGGATAGAAGTGTCTAAGCTGCATATTCGCCTTGTGTCTACTGTGGTATCTTTCCCCTCAGCCCAATCTGTCTCTTTCACCATCTCCCTCTCGCATCTCTTCAACCACCCCCATCACACCAGGACATCTCTGAGGCCCAAAGCTGATGGGTATGCTGTCCAAGAGATGGGCCACTTGCCACCTTCTGCCTCCCTTTGTCAACATCCAACAAACTAAGGCCAAACCACCGTGTGGGTATGCTAATGTGTGCTGCCCTGGGGCTGCCCATAGAGATGCCAATCTGTGGCAGGGGCCAACCGGGTACGAGAGGAGAAAACGAAGCTTTGACTCCTGGACCCTGTCAGTCTGAGAGGGTGAGCAGGGGGTGAACAGCCTTTGCAGCCTGGCAGTGTATTCTGTTTTGGTCCTCTTCAGCTCCAAATCTGTCAGGAAGGCTGTGGAGAGAAAGGGAATGTGAGGCTCCATCACATCACACTTGCATGTTTTAAATCTACTAAACTAGACATGGGTCAAATTGTATATGCAAAAGAGTGTTTGTTTTTGGTGCAACCTGTGTGGGGGAGCATGTTTTCACAGTGGTTTGCCACAACAGAAATTACACCAGGAAGAGCAGTGGAAAGAGAATTTGAAAGTCAATTAAGTATACTTCTCTGTGATTTATATCCAGCATTAATATGCATCCCATATCTGACCCTGATTACATTCACACCTGACGTTAAGAAGCATCTCTAGCATACAAATGGAATTCAGATTTCTCACTCCTTGGCCAATACTCCTGATTACAGTGCATGTCACCTCCTCTAGCAGTACTTACACTTTACAATAGACAGTAAACCTCAATTGCACCCATCCCCAAGGACACTGCCATTCATTCTTAACAAGTATGTAACTACCTAAACAAATTTATTTGTATGCGTTCCTTCAGCAAAGGTTTATGTATATTTTTTCAGTTGTTTCCCAAAAGTAATGGGAACATAACAACACAGTAGTAGTTATAAAAATGACTGTCTTTGTTTATTGACAAGTTGACAAATAAAGCCTTCATTAGAGCTTTTACTCTTTGGCCCTCTAATATGTAGATCAGAAATATACTGTGGCCCAAAGAGCACTGTGAATTGCAATACTGACACTGTCTGTAAACTCCATCCATCTGGTTCTCCTTCAAGCAGACACAAACACTGTTTGTCCCAGACTGAGGCAGAACTGTTGAAGGGATTTCTTAAGCCCCTGCGAACACTTGCCAATTCGCTTGTTTTGTTTACGTGGCTCCACCACTCACCTTTTGGTTTTTAATGAACCTGAGAGAGTCACAGCCATTATTATACCGGTGGCATACTACTTTTAATGATGTGCTGCCTTAGCCGTCGCCCTGCTGTGGCAGTGCCCTGCAAAAGTCTTCATTAGCACTATAGCACTCTTCCATGTGTGCCAGTGTGTACTTACATAAAGACACTCTTACAAAAAAAGGGGGCTGGCAGGGTTAAATGTGCATGAGTTTCAGATGTGGAATGAGACCGGAGACTTGACGACTTCAGGCTTCCCCAGTGGAATGGCCTCATTTATTTATGCAGCCTTTGTTAGGGGGGAAATGTGACCCTGTGGTCAGCTCTGCTCTACAAGTATTTCAGCTCTCTTTTCGTTCTCTGTCTGCCATGTCTCTGTCTTTCTGTGACACTCACCTGGAGAAACTTAACAATGAGAGTAGAAAGTTTCTGATCCTACCATTCTGGACATTACCAGCATTTTAATTAACCAGAAGTCAGGAGTGCAAAGGTCAGAGGCTGCGCATTACTACAATATTCCTGTGAGCATAAGAGGGAACCTATAGAGCAAAAACCTGTTAAGGAAAACAGACAGATAGGGTTTTTTTTATTTTCTGCTGTTGTCTGTTTTTCCATCTGTCACTCTCTTTATCTTCCTCCATCTCTCTCCAGGCCTTTCATAGCTCTGTGAAACTCCCCTATGAGTTGTAGAAAGTGATACACCATCATGTACCCCTGATTCGATGGAAGTGCTGTGTGCTGTAAGTGTGCTGGAAATGGAGCAGTAAATAAATGGAGCTAGTGCAGCACTTGTGTAGAAGCAGGAAGAGACCATGTACGCGATGTAGGAAGACTGGATCGATGAACATCACTTTTTGACGTGCCCGGGCGAGGGCACGGTGTGTTTGTGGATTTGTGTTTGTGCACAGAGGTGTTTGCAGAAGTGTCTATCCAGTTCTGCATGAATGCAGCCAACTAAAGCAGATGGCTGAGAGAATTGAGGTGTTTGCCTGTGTGTGAGTCTGAGAGAAGATTCTTCATTATGTCCATATACATGTATGAAAGTGTGTGTGTGTGTCCCTTCCTCACCCATCAGTTAATCCATTCTCATTTATCAGCCTGTCACACTGCTATACCTTTGCTTTAATTGCAGCCAATAGTGAAGCTGCTTGAACCGTATTAGTGCTATAGCTCTGCAGCGAGCATCACTCAATCACTTCAACTTAACTTCTGTCTCTAACCCAGTTTTCATGCACCACAGTGCATCAAAGTCCCTTCTCTTTTGTGCCCGGGTGCTAATTGAGCTTCGCCTCAATTGCAGGAGTTGTCACTGTCGTCTTCTGCTTTGAAAAATAACTTGCCGCTCCTCCCCTCTCACCTCATTTAGGGATGAGCTTAGATCTCTAGAGCGTTTTGTGCATATGTTACAGAATGTGCCCATTTGTACTTGTGTGTGTTTTGAGGCAAAGCTGGGTGACTGTGTGTCTATCCCACGTCACAGGTTATGAAGCAGAGCTCAGCAGGAGTCTTGTGACGAGGCCACAGTTGTGTGTGATGTTTGCCACACCAACGTTCAGTACAGGCAGGGGAAATAGGCAGACTGGGCTGAGCTCTCTGGGAGTTGGCACTCATGTTAGTTACA
Organism: Lates calcarifer; assembly: GCF_001640805.2. NCBI lineage: Eukaryota > Metazoa > Chordata > Actinopteri > Centropomidae > Lates > Lates calcarifer. The sequence goes on from NC_066845.1 coordinate 18,670,837, forward strand.
CTTGAATGTATTCTGGATTAGAGTGAACTTGGTGTATATGTGTGTGAGCCATTTACTGCTTGCATGTTTTTTTTACAGTGGAACATGTACACTGACTAAAATAGTATATTTTTGAGGATCTTGTAATTTTGAAGCAAAAAAATAAATAAATAACAGCCATATATTCTAGTTGATTTGCAAACAAATACAGACGTACAAAATATGATCAGATTATAATATATTAAATTAGCTCACTGACCTGCTACAGCATTAAAATGCTACTTTTATTTGAATGCATCATTAATACTAATCCAGGATAAAAATTTTGCCTGACTCTGACTCAGGCTTGTCTGCTTCTGTAACAAGTACTCTTATTTTTGATACTTGCATTCATTTGTTTTTTGGCCACACAGAGTCAGAACAAACAAGTTATAAAAACTATGTCTGACACATCATCACCTTTTAAGTTGATATGACAAACTTGTCACCAAACAGTTGTCTATTTTCCAGCAGACAATGAGCAACATTAGCAGTCATTTGGAGTCATGTCCGTGTCCACCTGATGAATCTAAGTCTAGTTCTCTTGTCTCCTTATGTTCACTAGCTAGCAGCTAACTTTGTATTTCTGTCATTTACTACTGGGTAGGTTGTGTGCAGTGGGTTTATTGGACCCTTTTCATTAAATAACAGCTGCCTATTAATCCTGAAAACACTTGTAAGGGCAGTGAGAGTGGACCAGCTTTATGTTGTGAACATACTTTACATTTCAAATAGAGGACTTTTACATGTGATATGTCAGCTTTTGTAAATATTCCACGTCTGGTGCCTGAGACTCCACCATGTATGTGGTTATCACTAGCTATGTGCACCAATGATAGTTGAAAAGTGGGCAAACACTACACTATTCGATACATCCGTACTTAAGTAATCTCATCATGTTTTCAGTCTGTCACAGAATATAGGGCCGCCCTGAGCAAAGCCAAGGTCACGTCACTCTGACAGCTCATCTCCTCCTCTGAATTGCAATTCTGCCCAACAAACTGAAATCTAGCGGGCCAAAAGGACAGCAGGAGACGACTGATGACGACAACAATAACACTACAGTGAACGGTTGCCAACAGGGCTTGACCTGGCTGGTGCTATTAGGAAGGACCTACGGCACTCAGTGTTGACGTTAAGCCCCAGCTAAGGACACTAAGGAGTGAAAGCTTTGGCAGAGACATTCTCTGGCTCAACAGCGAGAAATTCCACTAAGGATAAGGGAATTAGTTTAAAGGCCCAGTGAATTTCCCTCCACTCTCATCCTCCTTTGTTGAGCAGTACATGTCTTTTTTGTCTTGAGTTCTTCATTTGTAAAACGCCAATTTCATAAGTTGGTTCAGCTGGTTGCCAGACCAAAACCCCAGGAATTACAAGATGGAGGAAATGTGGCTTTGCGGATTATGTTACAAAAAAAAAATGCTGTCATAATAGGCAGAGTCTTGGAGCACAGGCAAACTTGGCAGCAAAGGTTCAACATGGCTGACATTTTGTGCAGACAGAATCTGCCTTGGAGATGAAGTGTCTGTCAACAGGACTGGCTGCAAGATGGTCTCCAGTTTGCTGAGTGTGCACCCAGTAGGCCCAGAAATATGAGGAGCGTGCAGAATGTTGCTGAGTGTCTGGTTTGCAAACCCTCCCCTCTTGCGTCACCCCTGAGAAAACCTATTGATGTGGTTCATGTTTTAGCACATGGTTACAACATCTTGTGCATGACGACTACTGCTTCTGCTGCTTCTTTGAAAATAAGCTCAAGATTTCTCAAGCAGCACCTACATTTACATCCTCTCGACCTGGCAGCTCCTCCCACACACATTCTGGAGCAGGTTTGGCATGATCTGGAGGGTAAACACCACAGGGATGAAAACCCTGCCTTTGGAGTGTTAACAACTATGTTGCTGTGTCTGAATCTGGCAATCACAGAGTGCACCCAGGCTTCCGCTCTCTGCAAATTACGGGTGTGGGATGTGGATTTAGAGGCACAAATGTCAGTTTGTATGTTTCCGTTGTACTTCTCAAACACAAAAATGACACTCTTCCCTCTTTCACTGTTTTTTTCTTCTACTGAAAAAAGCAAGTCAACAAAAAAAGGAGATGTTACCTTAAGATGCCCTCATAAAGGTTTTCATTCATACTTTTATAATCTGACCCAAGTCCCACTCATATTACAGAAAGATTTTCTTTTTCTACATTTCAAAAATGTACTGACGGCCTTGTCAGCCCTTGCACATCAATCAAATAGGGTTACCATATATCCCTGCCCACATAATACAGGGGTTTTCAAATAGAACCTTGGAAATACTGGCCTCAGAAGATATGGGAAGAAACAGTGGGTTATATTTTTTTTAATTTGAGCCTAGAGGGATAGAAAAAGGATTTGAAATTGCTTGTGCCCTGTTGTAGAGGATAGGAAGGAAGCTGCTGGTGGATGGTATTTCTGTAAAAGACGATTTTAGCCACTAGTTTCAAAGCTTCAGCTAACTGGTGATCCAGACGGCAGAATTCTGTTAAAGCCTCAGTGAGTAATAGCAGATTGTGCCACTGTTGAAGCCTTATTTCTGGCTTTGTTTTGATTCCTTAATCTGAAGTCATTTACATTACATTGTGTCATCAATTATTTTACATATGCAAGTTAAACATTAAGATCCTTTTACATGAATACCTCTCAAGATTGATGTAAAATAAAACAGTAGTGAGGTACAATAGCTGTTGAAATCTGATAAGAGGTCCTTGCTTTCTGTAGAGTGATCCAGCCATAAAAAATGTATGACTCCCTCCAGAGATGTGAGCAACTGAAAATGACCTTGACAGAGGAAATATCCATGCTCTGACCTTTTAATTGAATCATTGTGTGTCTTCTTGCTGATCCCTTACAAGGCACTTAGTGACAAACCTGAAATAAGAAAAAGCCCTGGATAAATGAATTTGATTTGATGTGATTTGACGCCTCTGTCTCTCCCTGCGCCTGCACTGTCTAATAGCTGATAATGTAATTACGATTCCATCAGAGGGAGGCCTAATGATTGACTGTGGTGGAATGTGTTATGTGCTAGTGAGATAAACCTCCCTCTGAAATACTCTGGGTTTGGTCTGGGCTGTCCAATCAATAACTTCTTGTGTTCTCCTCATTTTTAATCCTGAAGTATTTTCAATCATAATATGCTTTATTATTACTACGAGGAAATATACTAGACACCAGTATTTCTTAATAAATGTGTTGCAGACTATTATGAAACAAAGTGGACAGCTACTCTATGCTCTCTGCTGTGAAATTGTGTACATTTCCACTGAAAAATCCTGCCATCCAAGTTTTGTGGCATTTGTCAAGGTTGTCTACTGTTACTAGACCCGAGCTTCTCCACTGTTTCCTGATGCCAAAGAAGTCTCCCCATGGTCTGAGATAAACCTCAGCACTGTACTGCCTGTACCTTCACTCTGCCTAATTGGCCTGTCTGTCTTGCCGGGGAGTCTAACCAGTATTGTGTGTGTTTCTCTTTATTTCCCTGCAGGCTTTGAGCTGCTGTATCAGCCGGAGGTGGTGAGGCTCTACCTGTCTCTGCTGACGGAAAGCCAGAACTACAACACCTTGGAGGCCGCTGCCGGGGCTCTGCAGAACCTCAGCGCTGGACAGTGGACTGTGAGTCCAGGGTTGGGGAGGGTACAACACATAGACACTGTTTTCTGTCTGACTTATAGATTTTTTTATTCCATTTTTGCAGCTCCTTCCCTAATTATTGCCCTTTCAGTGGCAGATATTTTACATAATGAATGAGGCAAGAATACCCAGAGTCAAACAAGACTAAAAGGACACAAGACCTGCCTCCAGAGGTGCTCAGAGTCACCTTAACAAGGTGTAAATGCACCATTTCTCTGTAAACCATATAGCAACTGTGTAAACAGAAGTAAATCTCAAGACAGAGGCACAACTGAACCAGGCAGCCGGTAGCTCAGACAGTAAAATCTTTATGAAAAATTGACTGCCAGCGTGGTTGGGAAGTGAAAACAAGGAAATGAGCATTGCACTGTCAAAGATCTTAACAGCCAAATATCATTGAGCACTTTGAAAATGGAATGATGGAAAGAAAAATTAATTGTATTCAGAAATATCTAAATAGGTGTATAGTAGACACAATCTGTTCATTGATAATACCTTTGTTGGACCTTCTATGTGTGTGAGATTTGATGAGTAGATAAGGGTTAGATAACTAATGTGCACTGCATTCTCATCTCTAGTAGATGTTTGCCTCTGATGATGGATGATATAAGAACTTCTACAGCCAGGTTCAGACATTTATTCCAATTAGAGTAGTTGTGGAGCTGCTGAGAGGCTGTCTGGCTTGCAGGCAGCAGTGAATTATCAACAGGGAAGGCCAGTTGTCAGATGCCAGTTTACACGCAGCACCTCCAGCAAGAGTGGTCACTTATGTTTTTCAGCAGGCTGGCTGTATCCAGCCGACGGCAGCATTATCACGGCAGCGCTTCTCTTAACACCCGTGTGCCAGACTGTAAACACATTCAACAGTCCTCTGGATCTGTCGGCAGCACCTGGCCTTTCTAGCTTGACTGGAAAAAACACCTGAACCTTTTTTTTTTTAAGTTTCATGAGTTAACATCCAGCCTTGAGTCTCACATCACATTTAGTGTTCTGAATAATTCAGTAGTAGTGATTTTCAGCTAAGGTGAGCATTTTGAGGAGAAATCTTGTTTCCTTTGTTTTTTTTTCCCCCTGTCGGAGCTGATCAGAATTCTTGGTTAGGCACAGAAACCTGTGGATCCACAAACCCATCACACTGTCACATCTGGTGGCTGGACAAAGCATGTCCTTGCTCCCTGGGAGGATATCAGAGCTTCTTCTTTAAATCCTCTTCATTCTTCCCTTTTGCTTTTGGCTGTACCACTGGATTGACCTGTTTTCCAAGGCTTACTACTGCCATCTGGTGGTTTAAGTGTGCCTGTCCTCTGCTTAATTACATCTCTGGGGGTATCAGTGCTTAGAAGAGAAACTCTTTTATGTAAAACTTAATGTTTCATGTTACAAAAAAATGAGAAGTAAAATCTACTGATGTTTAAATTAAAACAAATTATATCACATGTCCATTCAGAGCCCCACTGTGTAATACCGTGAATTAGTCAAGACCAAGGAGCAGTGCTGAGCTGTCTTGTAGTTACTGAGTGGAGCTTTCCCAGTGGCCAAAAGAAAAGAAGTGTGGTCATGCTGGGCAGCTCCCAGGTGGGAATCTGTAGGTCTGCATGAATGTCAAACAGGATGCTGCTGACAGCCTTGCGCTCACTCAGCCTACCCCTGGAGGTTAAAGGTTGAAATTTTAAAAAGCAGTCACAACATGCCCTGTGTCTGGCCTCCAGTGGTCCAACTACATCCGAGCCACAGTGCGCAAGGAGAAAGGTCTTCCCATCCTGGTGGAGCTGCTGCGCTCCGACTCCGACAAGGTGGTTCGGGCTGTGGCCATCGCCCTGCGCAACCTGTCTATCGACCGCCGCAACAAGGACCTGATCGGTACAAACATCATTAATACCACACACACATCAGAAAGAATTTCTGTTTCAAATATACACACACAAGGCACAAATACAATGGGCATCCTTATTGTCTTTGCATGCTGCAACAACAGCAACTGTCAAAATTCTATGACTAATCTATAGTTTCTTTAAGGATAGGTTCAAACTTATTCAGGTTTGTCTCAACACAATTGTCACATGCCCATATGTACACTGAAAGAGCTATTGGCTGTAATTATCCCTCTTGTCCATGTTGGCTCTGAAGAGCACATATTCTGTGGAAAAATGCACTTACAGCTTCAGCCAAAGCTAATATGAGGCTTAAGTTGTTTAAGTTATCCAAAGTGGGTATCTTCCAAAGCTACTGAGTCCTTAGTACAAAGTTCTCCTCTTGTTACTGTCCCTCCACCATATGCCATACACACTCAAATTAAGTTTCTTGTATTAGTTTCATTTAAACTTTAAGGCATTTTTACACTAAAGGAGAACTGGGCCTTCTGTTACCCATGCCTTACACTAGAATTGTGCTAGGAAAGGATCCCATCACAGTATGGGCAGCAGGAAAAATTAGAGCCACCAATAATTTTATTAATGTATATATGGGCATGTAAGTATTGTTTGAAGACAGACGTGAACCTATGTACTATGCTGTATTGTCAGTAAACTGTAATCATGTTTTGAATAGTTTTTAATAACAGTTGAAATGATCCCAGGTCACAAAATTCAAAGACTCATCACTGTATTACATGACTTGTTTAGGCATTTTCTAATATTTTACTTGATTTAAATGTAGTTTTCTTCTTTAATTTGATGACATTTCAAATTAAACCTTATTATCCCTTTACTGTCACCTGCTTAACCTCAAAAAAATACTTCACTTTACAGGAAGTTATGCCATGCGGGACTTAGTGAGTAACTTACCCAGTGGTCAGCAGCGACCAGCCAAGAACCTGGAGGAGGACACTGTGGTTGCCATCCTCAACACCATCCATGAGATCGTCACCGACAGCTCCGAAAACGCTCGCTCTCTCATCCAGGCCCAGGCCATTGAGAAGCTGGTCGCCATTAACAGGACCAGGTAAGACTTTACACATCACATACTGTACCATGAATGCAATTAATGTTACTCTACGACAATTAATAGAGTATATCTAAAGCGATTCATTGTCTTATTTGGATTAAATAGGGTTGTAAATTCATTTTCTTGAGGATTTTATCCATTAATTTGGCAACTTTTTACACAGAGGTGAACCCAAATGGTACATGCTCAATTACACGCTCAACACTGGTGGAATGTTTGGTTTTTCATCACAAAAAAAGCTGCTGAAAGAATGGCTAGTTTACATTAGTATTTGCTGTGTCCAGTAAATTGTAGGTTTTCCTTGTGTGTTCTTGCAGGAGTCATATAATGTAGTTTACAGTTCTTATTGCAGACAGTGAACCAAACAGAAATTACATGTTCATAGTTATATAAACCATTCCAGAAGTGTGGGTATACCATGGAGACATATTATGTATGGAAATGCAGTACAGATAATTATAGTGTGACCTTGAAAGCAATTTGCATCTTGAGCCTTTATATGAGTATTCATAGAGAATAATGTAATGTGTCTCTAATGGCCTGATCTTGGCTACCACAATACTATACTCTAACAAGACTGAGCCCACACACACCACTATCCACCACATGTTAATTAACAGGCTTTTAGAACTAGGGGGCAGAGTTACACAGGGTTGCCTCTGAAGCTGCTGCTTAAATAAGTAAGCAAGTAGTTGTGCTTCTGAGTTCTCCTCAACAGCCTTATAATGAAAACTAACAGATGTAATGGCCGATATTTCAAGAGGTGTCTTATGTTATCATATTGTTAGCCATTCCAAAATGAAGTGGGTCTGCACTACACCACAATATTAATTTAAGATCAAGAGCCTTTTTCAAAGACTTGTCCTTGTGTGGTGAAGTATTGATCATACAGAGAGTCACTTACTAACATGAATATACATAGTTCATTCACAGACCAAATAGCTGTGTTTTCACTCACCCCTCTGAGATTAGCTTTCTTTGAAGTGAGCCCCCGCCCACATGTAATTAATACTGGTGGCTCAGAGGTAGCTAATGAATGGAAATGTGCACTCATCTGGCTATGAATTAAAAACTAGACCCTGGAGCCACTCAGGAGACTTGAAGTCTTTGAATAAAGAGATTGATTGCCACAGCAGCGGCATGTCACTGTCGCACACCCAGCTATCAGTGTTTTGGGGGGTCAGATGGAGTTTCTGACTTTAATTTCTCCAGTTATTTCTTCATTTATTTCTACCTTCTTGTGATTTTTTCAGCCAATCAGCTCGCGAAACAAAGGCGGCATCCCATGTGCTGCAGACGGTGTGGAGTTATAAGGAGCTAAGAAATGCTTTGACCAAGGACGGCTGGAACAAGAGCCACTTCCAGGTACAGAACTGCAGATTTGTGGAAGATCATTGTTTTTCCCCACTCATAATGGAAGATCCACTCAGCGGATCTGGAGTGCTATGACTGTCATATGAGTTAAAAATATATAATTTATACATTTTGAGCACAGAAAGTTGAGAAGAGCCACATTTCTATCAAAGTGTCCTACCAACAAAAAGTATTAGTGGCGTCACTGGGTGTTTAAATGCAGCATTTGCATTGAACAGGATGGTACAGATATTACATTTAAACACACACTCAGGCAGTCTCTATTCTGTTGATATATAGAGACAGTTAATGTTACACATGTCAGCCTCTGTCTGTCGGTATGTAAAATGGCCAAAATCTCAATTTTTTCAATCCTAACCCAGGACCAGTATCAAAAGAGGAAGTTAATTCTCTTTGTTCTACATTTACTGTACCTGTTTGAGCTGTACGATATTATGTTAACATGCTAATTGCTCTATGGCTTCTCTCAGCCTACAGTGACAGCCACCCCCAAAGCAACCAAGAATGGCAAGCCAGGCTATGATGACACCACACTGCCCTTGATGGAGAAGAACCAAGGTCAGTTTAAATGTGTGTGTGATGTTTTTGCCCGTTTAGAGGACAAATGGGTGGGATTAGGTTAAAAATACCTCAGGGACCCTCATCAATATGAGGGAGAATTAAATGATATCATTTAATTTGTATTGTTATTATTATTATCATTAAACGTGTAAGAATTACTCTAAAACTTGGTAGCCCAGTGACTAATTGAAAGGATAAACCTGGTGATTTTTGATATTGTAAACAAATCCCAAGAAAATACCAAAACCAAACATGTCTTACTTTGTCTCTCAGTGCTTTTTGACTTCCAAGGTCAGTCTATGTTACTCAGTCCCAAGACTTTTTTCCCACTGAATACATACATTTAAAAAAAAAAAAAAAAGAACTATTTTATTTTTTGAAAATATTCTGTAATTTCTCAAACTAACTATACTGTAGATCTATAAAATCCTACTCAGACTGAACTAAACAGCACATTTTGGGAATTATATCAGACTTTGGATACACACACATTACTTGTTCGTAGGATTCCTTGTTGGTTTTGGCCATTTCTCTGGATTTATTGACAATCAAATAAATATAGGATGTGACCAGACTTATCCTCAAGGAAGCCCTCCAAATAGACATTAACACATAACATAAAGTATCTGTATTTTTTGTCCAAATTGTCCTGACATGGAGTATCCCACCTGTACAGTCCTTAAAACAGGTTTAAACAAAATACTAACAAATACTGGAAAACAGCATTTGGCTCAGTGTGTGTCCACTTGCTGAGGACATGTATGTTTTTTGTCATTGCTATATTGAAGCACCATGCTTGCCACATTGTTACTCTCATCCCCTGTGTGGTGAAGCTGTGGTGTGTTACATGTTGAATATGTCATTCATAGGAGTCAAAAACAAAGCACATTAAATAGGAGATGGAGCATTAAACAGCATACTACTGCTGTTGAACCAAAACCTAACACCCTCAAAAAGTTTGTTTTTTGAAGGAATATGTTTTGTTTTCATCTAGGGTTTTAAGTTGATATAATAAGGTCAGGGATGATGAAAATTCCTCCACCCTTAAGTAAGTGTATATAGCTGTACTGGCAATCAGTATAGGGGTAGAGGTTTTCTATAACAGCAGCAGTATATGTGGGGGAGGGAGGGGAACTTGTGCAGTACATTGGCTCAACTACAAACATCTCTTTGACAGAGGAGTCAATAGCATAGCAGCAGGTTACTGTCCTGATTTTTTGGCTGTGTGCCCCCGTTTTTTGTTTCTGCATCCATACATGCACATGAATCGCGGTGCTCATGCCTGCCCACTCTCAGTTTGCATTATTCAATCACTGGCCGAGAACCATTACCCTGAAAAGCAGCAGCATTTTGGCTCAATGACTCAGTTTGTGTGTGTGCCACCTATGTACAAATGGCATATGAATGCTTTTCAGGCACCAGGAAATGTGGCAGTGGTGATATGATACCTATGGATGAGCTGGGTCCAGGTAAGAGCCAGACTGCATGATCGTCCTTAGCCAAAGAAGAACTAGCTCTCCTCTAATCTGTCTCCAGTGTCCCGTAGTGTCTTCTGTGATTCGACATCTCTTTTACTAGTTCTCTAAGCATTGCCAAGATGTTTTTTTTTAATCTGAAAATTCAAACCACTGAACACTCTGATCTCGGTATGATGGCTCTGGACCGAGCTTCAGACATGACACCCTTTGATGCTGTATGCAAGACCCCTCTCTTGACAAGATGTTTGTACAAAGCTGGGCCTTCATTAGAAGCTCAACAGCAAAGGATGTGGGTGGTTCTCCACTCGTGCATTATAAATACACGCTTAATATATCATAGGGAAGATTTCCTCTGCCATGCTTCAGAGTAAGTGCTGTTGTTAAAACTATAGAACTGCATCTCTGACAGTCCTCCTGTTCTTGCCTTAATAAATTCAGGACTCTTGTGACTCTTAGGGGTGATAGATAGAATGAGAGTTTTTGCCATGAAGAGGTAACTTTTTTATTTTTCTACCTCATTCCCAAAGTCATTCTCATCGGGGCATATTATGTTGGTGTACCTCTGGGCCCATATTTATCAAGCATCTATGAATCCCTCCTAGGATTTGTGCTGAAAGTGAAACTAGGACTAAAACACCCTGACCACAAAGTAGGACTTGAGACTTATTTATGAGGCTTTTTTACTTTTAACAACACCCAGAGGAGAGAGTGTGCCATTGCTGTTTTACAGCTGCAAAATAGAAATTATAATGAGGTATTGTAGTTTTCTGACAGTTCGAAATATTAAACTGAGATAAAATTTGAAATGCAGAAAATAGCAATGTATTTATGTGTAGGCTTGATGTGTATAATCAAATAATCGTGCTACCTAATTTATCAAGGTTATTTAGTAAAAATATGATGCCAAAATAAAAAATAAAAAAACAACTAAAATCTCTTTATGATATTTGTGTATCATTACTTAAATTGAATAACTATTAATGTAAGTAAACACTGGAAGCCATTTGTGCAGCTTAAGCAGTTAATGTATGTGCCATTTAAATTAAGATTAAACTTAGCTATGTGACCTATCCTAGACATCCCTGTCCGATCACACTGTTTTGCAATGCTAATATTTGTGCCACACCTTGCATGTATAGTACAGTATTGCACAGCGGCGATATTAATACACTCGAGCTCACTTTAACTCATGTGACCCTACAGATTGGAACAAAATGATTTGTGTGATGCCATCCAGTGTTGAGAAAGACACTGTAACAACTTAAACATATCTGTTCTTCTACATTATCTGTGCTTTTAATGAATAAATGAATGAACAAATAGATAACCCCATGTTCTGTATGAATGCACAAAGGCTGAGTGGTGGAGAACTGATTGAATCTGTGCATTATCTGAGGAGCTGAATGAGTGTGATTTGTTACTGCTGAAATAGACCCAAATGGTTACTGTTATAATTCCAAATTTGTCCTTTGCGTCTCACTCAAGGTTAGTCAAAAAAAGGAGTGTGTACTCATAGTCTGATGCCTCTTGTGCATGTCTCTTCATAAGCACCATGTGCTCTTCAACATCACCAGAGCTAAATGATATGATCGGAGTAGCTTTCTAGGTTAAGAAGGCTGATAAAATTGTTGAACTGCTGCAATGCAAAAAGTAGGACCAAATACAGTATGCATCACTGAGAAGTTTTTGCTGTTTAAGGCAGATTTTCCTCTCTGAAATGCTTGATAAATAGTGGCCTGGTGAGAGCTCAGGGTCAGTTACCACTTCCAAGTGTTTCATGTAGTTTGTTTTAGAGGTACTGTGGTGGTAAATAACATGACTGCCAGAAAGTTTAGACAGACACAACCTAAGAATTTAGACGTGTCTTCAGTCTACTTTTCAACTGTGTCATTCAACACAGGTTAAAACAACACCAAGATTTATCTGGCAAGCTTTTTTTGTTTTGTTTTTTTTAATCGAAGATAGAGAGGAATTATCTGAATGTTGTTCTCTGACCTTATTAGATGGTTACTCCACCATTGACCAGAGGGACAAGGACTGCAAGTACAAGACAGGCGACGGCTCAGTGGACCTGACAGAACGGGAGCCATTAAAGGTACAAACAGACCTCTTCTGATCTCCTGGGGGATCAGGGCATAGAGGGTGAAATAATGATGTCTCATTGAAATATTATCACATGTCCTCTCCCTATGTGTTTCTCTCTTTCCCTCTCTCTTGGTGATCTCTGTGGTGGTTCTCATTAGAGGATCTTAATCCTATCGATCCTTTAAATAGGCTGGAAGTTGTCATTCTCTGTTAATGTTGCCTGCCACAGCTCAGCGCTGTGGACATCCTCAGATCTGCGAGCCACCAGTTAATTGAGTAAGCTTTTGGCGTCTGTAAAGTAATTAATCTGAGACTGATTAAAAGAACCGCCAACAAGCGCTCCTCATGGAGACGACCCTTGCCTTGGCAATGAACAGACTGCTGCATTATCAGGTGGTTGTCTGATGATTATACAGCCGTTTCACACAGCAGCCAAAGTTTGTTTATTGTCGAGCTGATTGGCAATCCAGCCTCAATGAGGAGTCAAAGGATAATAGCCTCAGAGGATGTCTGACATGTATTGGATGACTCATGTACTTTTTGTAGTTTGTATTTGATCTACTTTAGTGCTAGATGAATGGGACTGTGATGGGATTCTTGTGGGATTGTGAAATGACTACAATTAAGAGTCTAATTAAAGTTAGTTTGGCATTATGTCTCTTTAGGTGTATGTTCACATACAGCATCTGCTACTCAATGCAGGTTAAAACTAACTCTTCAAAATCTTTCCAAGGTGAAGTTGGGGAACCATCTTTAATAATCTTTAGTGATTTTTATTAGGATTACAACAACAAAATAGTTAGCTGCCAGGTTTTATTAACAATCTGCTATGGTTTATGATGAAAAGTGTAAGCTAAAGAATTGTCCACTTCAGTATCTTAAGGTGAGCTATGTAACTGAGCAGTGTCCACTGTGGTTGCAGGTGACAAAGTAAATGCTAAAATGAAAACAGCAGCATGAGACTCTACCACATGCTATTGGTCATATCAGACCAAGTAAGGATAGAGCAGCAAAGTCCCTATGTTAATTTAATTGAAAAAGGAACATTAGTGTGGAATAAAATCCGAGAGAGACTGTATATACATATATTGTTGGCTATAGATACCATTAAGTAAAATGTTAAAGTTTGCTATCACTGTAAACCAAAATTTATTTTAAATCTTCTCTTTTTAAAATTGCATTTATATTTAAGATGCTACAGCAATGATTTGATTATGAAAAGAATGAAAGGAGCTAAACACCAAGATCCACTGGAGGTCTACATAATCAAGATCTGGTGTTAAGTTTCTCTTTGCAGTTTTTATTTTCATTGATGATTTTTGATTACCTTTTCTAAAGTGACTTTTGTTTTGTATAGCTGTTTGAGTTGAGCAAAATATAGAATGGGCATCAAAGGTTGTCTCAAATTCAGAGTGAAGACCAAAGTGTACTCTTTCAAAATTATTGCAGCTGTATTTTAAAAGAGCTTCCTCCATTCATTAATAATAACATTATACATTATTTATACATAATACATTTATTAGTTATATTGTGTCATGTGATGTTGTGTAGCTATTCAAGACATTTTTACTTTACAAAGCTTAAAGACAGTTTAAAGATAAAAATAAAGCAGCTAATGTACAGTAGCAGCAAAGTATAGTAGCACAATATAGCAGCTTCAGTACTCAACACTGACCTGAGGCTCCAATAATCAATTTTACTTCTTATTTTAGTCTTCAACATTTTTAACCACTAAATCAGCCAGAGCTTATATATTATTACTGTCACATCTTGGAAGGGCAGATACTTTTACCAGCTCTGAAGCCACAGACAGGAGCAATCACAGCATAGCATGTGTTTGTCTTCTGAGTGTACAGGCCTTCTAGCGTTACTCCAAAGCTGTCTTCTAAGTCTGCCGTCTGTACTTCCCAGAGGTGTTCTGCCCGCTTTGAATGCAACTTGGCAACTGACTGCTCCCTCTTTCATTTGCATGTTTTGGTATGCTGTTTTGTAATCACTCTGACTTCTTTCCAAGCTTTCCTTAAGGCAGGGAACTAACACTGGCTTCTCTGATCCTGGATGCATGTGTGTGTGTGTGCGTGTGAGTGTATTTCTGAAATGTATTGACCTCTTTTTGTTTTGCTGTGTTTTTTTTTTTTTTGTTTTTTAACCCATCCTCCTGTGGCCACAGAATGACACAAATAGGAAACACTATATCAGGAGTAACAGGCCTGCGGTCAGTCTGGTGGACGCTTGTGATGTTAAGCCCCAGCCTGTTGACTCCTGGGTCTAAATGCATGCATGGTAGGTCTGAAAAATAAAAGCACAACAAAAAATAACAACCTTCACCTTCTGAGTTGGATTCTAGCATCCTACTCATTCCCTGTTTGTTCATCATTTCCGCCTGTTCTCCTTTCATCCTCATACTGTAGACCTGCTTTCACCCTGCACCCAGAGCAGTCAGCTTGTGAAGTCACCTTTCCATGGAAATTGACACCACTTCACTTGTAGTTCAACTGAGAATTCATTTTATGATTTAAAAATGTTTGATTTTATGTAGAATTTCATCTTTGCACTGTATTTAAATTCACAATTCTCATTTACACAGACACTTATGTTGCACACACTTGCATGTGCAGACAGAGGGAATGATGGTTTTACAGGATTGATCACAAAAGAGAAAACATCTGAAATAATCACAACCTGTCTCGCTGTACGAGAATGCCAGAGTGGATTTTAATTAAAAGTATGCCTCATTTGTTATAGTTTAATTGACCATCTACTAAATGCCTTCCTCAAACAGTGATTGTAGCGTAGCAACTGTAATGAGGCATAGCAGGCTTGTCATGCTTTACATTTCTCTACATGTTAAAGGGAGTAACAGCACCTTGCATTTAAAAGAGTTTAGTGTGTCAGCTTTTCCAAAAACCAAAAACCACAAGAGTAAATATGCAAGAAATACAATTAACAAAGCTCATTAAGAAGTTACGACTGGCACATCCATAATTTTCTCACTGTGTGGAAGCTAGTTCTGGATGCTATCAGAATTTAGGCTAACATTTGCAGCTCTGTCCTGCTTTTTGTTGTATTTCAGAAACCCTGGCCAAACCCATCATCCAAAACACGTTCATTAGTCCTCATCCCAAAAGCTTGTACCAAACATTTGTTAGTGTGTGAGCTAAGCAGCTAATTAAGATTATATAAGAATGAAACAATCTTTTTCTTATCATACTTACAACACTATAACTAAGTAGCTCTACACAGAGATACAAGAACAAGCTGTCTCTGTATTTGCATTCTTCTGCATGGGTCATCAGTTGGTGAGGCCCTTGACATGATTCTTATTTTAAAACAAGTCAGCTGAGCAAACATTATAAAAATTCCAGCAGAGGCAGAATTTTTAAACAACTCATTAAGCTAGCTAATTTTTAAACAACTCACTTAGCTTAATAAGCTAGTTAGCTACAGAGGATAAAATCTCATAGAAAAATTTCAGCCAGTACTTGACAGTAACTGTCAATTTTGTTGCTTAGAAATGAGACGCCTGCTCTTTTCTACTACTGTCTAAAATTAAAGACTTACTGTTTCAAAAATATGTACCCCTGCTATTGTAAAATTGATTATATATATGCCTTCACAGAATGGGAAGCTTTGGAGGTGTAGTAACAGTCACTAAAGAGGTGAGGCTCAGTGAGCTGTCAGTTTATATTCTAATGTTGCCTTTGCCAGTGCAACATCCAAATTTTCAACACGTCACTGTTACATGTTACATGACTTCTCCCATCTGTAATACACATAGAAAATAGACAGGCTTTGGTTTGTGTTTACAATTCAGCACCACCTGTCTGATTGAAATGTACGCCTAGCTTCACTCACTGCTTCCCCTGACAGCCTTTGCTGAAATTGGTGGCAAATGATGAAGGGGAATCATTCTTCTGCACTCCAGATGAATCCTCCAGAGACTCAGTCATCCCTAAATGAAAAGCAGTAGGGGGAAAGAAAAAGATATGCACACACACACACACACACACACAATCTCTTCTCTGTCTTTGTTGTTGTACACACCATTTCTAGGTTCAAAGCAAGATGATTTCAGATACATAACTCATGTAAGTTGATAACTTATGATGGAAGCCAACACATTTAATGCCCATACACACAAAGTCACACATTATAGACTCACACATAATATGCGGAGGGCACAGATGTAATGTGAATTCATTTGAGGGCGAGCTAACATTAATTCAGTTTACATACATTTAGAGGTCTGAAGTAGTTGATTTGAATAATTTATATTCAAATTCATGGTATAAATGATTACTAAGTGGCTGCTTATGTAACTTCAATTTCCACGTTTCCAGTTAAGTCCACAAAGAAAGAAATTCAGCCTCTCTGTGGAGTTGAGAGATTTCCTGAAACGTCTTTTTTAGTAGAGTGGATCAAGTGTATTTCAGCAGAAAGCTTTTATTAGGTCCAGTGAATAGAGCTACAATCAAAAACACTGAAATCTAATGAAAACCTTCTGCTGAAACTGTTTAATTTTGTTAGAACATCCTTCTGCGTCCAAGAGCAGGTGAATTTCTTAGTTCACCCCATTTCTACATGTCCATTTACGTTGCTGTAAAGAAATGGTAGAAACAGTTTGTTACACAACTCACAAGGGAAGACATCTAAATTAGTAATGTCCTCAAACCTGTACATATGTTATTTACAGTGCATTAGTGACTGTTTGGCCTATAGTGCCTGACTGAATTCCCAAAGTGACTCACTATTTAATGTCCCACTAAATGACTTTTGCAAGGCTGCCAGATGATCTGGGTGAGCTTCAGTAGTTGTCTTTGTCGTATCAGCAGCATCTCTCTGTCTTCCTGCCTCCTCCTCACTGCACTCCTGTGCCAGAGGCCTCCCGTCAGACCTCACTGGCTTCCTCATTGTCATCTTTCTATCTCAGTCATCTTTGTCACTGGCCATCTGTTCAGTTCTTTCATCTCCATTCATTGCATTATCATAGGAAATACATCAGAGGGTGACTTTTGAGAGACAGGATTATTTTTGGTAGTCGTTGTAATTTTGCCACTTAAGTAAAAACCAGCTACAGGTAATAGAAAGAATGAACCATCAGGTAAGTCATTTTCACTTCACTTAGCATATGCAGGATTTCATCCAGCACATTAAGCATCTGTTTTGCTGTCTCTTGCCTCCATTTGCCATCTGGACTGTCATGATTGAAGCACTGATGAGATTTGTCAAGTACTTTGATAATGCCAAGTGATTGTCTAGCTGTCATGCATAAGAGGAATTGAATGGGAGAGTTTCATTCCAAACATGTGGTTCCAACTGAAAAACTAAATGTTTGTATGAAACTTCAAGGAATAAGGCTGCAGTACTCTTATTTTTTCTTATTGTCAACAAATCCCATGAAAAGACTCAAATCAACAATTTTCATGACAGTAACAAGTATTGTCTGTGCAGCCAAAGCCTGATATAGCTTATTTCTCTATGCCATAAAGCTCCACTTACAAGCATGCCAGTTGTGTGTTAATGTGCAGCTGAAAATAGATTTCAACAAATGAACAAAAAAAAATAGTAGTGCAATATTTCAGCCACTGATGGGAAGTAACTGTACTTCTGTGGCTGATATTTTTAAAGCTGTATTAATTTATTTTTTGGCCACACGGGGGCAGCACAACAGGCTGTAAAAGCGACACTAACATATTATCACCTCAGATAATATGACAAACAACTTGGTTGATGTGACAAACTTGATAGCAAACATTCAGCAGACACAGAGTAACACTCATTTGAAGCTGTTTTTGGCCAACTGGCAAATTTAAGGCCAAAATTAACTATGACTTAAAATATCTGGTTCTTTAGCTGCTAAATGCTCCACTCCAATAAGCATACAATGCATACATCAGTTGTTTTTTTTTTCCCTTGCTGAAAACACCTGTCTACTGTGACTGGCTGGAAACCAGGTTGAGTGACAGGGAGCCAAAACAGTAAACCTGGGGGCCAGAAAACCAAAGCAAAGACTGAAAGGGAAGCGCAGTATTGGGTGCTAATTCTCTGAGGGTTGGTCTCTGTATGAGGGACTTAATAATAATTGTTTTCCCCCTGTTTAGAGACAGAGACACATTTTTGACATTGGTCTTTTCAGGTGATTTATACACAACAAAGAATGTTGCAAGCCTTACCCTTTAACTCATTACACAGTATTTAAGTTATCATTTGTCATGAAGAATGCCATATGTAGCATTTTGGACTGAAACTCTTCATTTATTGTTATGTCAGACTCAAGTGATTGTTCTTCTAACATGTTTCTCTCTTTTCCATGTGACTCAGGCTTAAAAAAACAACAGTGCAACATCCCAGCTAGAGGAAGATCTTTCATATCACCACTGCCATTTCACATGGAGCTTATCTTTGGAGTTTGAACTATGTACAGAAAAGAGGATTTAAAAAAAAATTTATGATCA
Organism: Lates calcarifer; assembly: GCF_001640805.2. Lineage (NCBI taxonomy): Eukaryota > Metazoa > Chordata > Actinopteri > Centropomidae > Lates > Lates calcarifer. The sequence goes on from NC_066845.1 coordinate 18,689,406, forward strand.
CAACAGCAACTACCCAGCAGCAGCCAGCAATCTCATGCTTTTCAGAAAAAAAGTTAAAAAAGAATAAAAAATGACTACTCCTACTACTTTCACATATCTACATTCCCACTGGACATCATGTGAATTCTACAGCGTTTACTCTTGTTGAGTTCTACCGGTGACAAGAAATGGACAGAGGCCGGTGATGTTGAAGGAATGGACACGTGGCAGGTCGACGAAGTGAAGTGAAGGAAGTGAATGGAAAAGGAATGTGTGTTGGAGGGAAACCTGTGGGAGAAGAAATAGAAATGGAAAATTTATGTTTTTAATTTTGGTTTGCACATCTGAAAGAAGATTAGAGAATGTTACTTTCAGTTTGTTGTCAAGCTTTGGTATTTTGATGTGAACAGGTTTGGACTGGTGTGTTTGAAGGTCACTGAATGTTTCTTTTCAGAAGAGTGGAATGGACATGAGAAAGGAAAAGTAAAAGGAGAGAAACCGAGCCTGAGAAGAGCTGTAGCATAGTGGATAATCATGTACTCCAAGCAGCCTGCTCTCATAGATTTACAGTCCATTTGGTTCACTGTGTTTTTTCAAAAAAAAAAAAAATGCACTGAGATGCTTTGAAATCAAAAGTGATTAACAGGTGATTGATGTCCATTTTATAAAATGAGGAGTCTGCAAGTTGTTATCTGGAGAAAGGAAAGTGACAGTGTGTACATCAGACGGAAAAACAGTTTTGTTAATACTGCATTGTAGAAGGAATGGAAAAAGTGGAAAGGCCTTCTGTTTCATCATGGTCAACATGTGTGAGCCAAATGGCATGTTGACCGTCAATCACAGAGCTGTGGTTACACATGTAACCACTCTGGTTGTGTAGCAAGGCGGTTCCTTGAGTTCACTGGTTGGTTGCTCTTTGTCAATGATGTGTATTAAAGAGGATATAAGGCATTTTGTTTATAAATGATTTGTGTTTTTGAAAAGAGAGGCAGAAGATTGTTCTCTTGTTGAAAGGATAGATCTAAAAACATTTTTTATTTTTGTTGAGTTTTATATAAATGTATATTAGGGTCAAAAGAAAAAAAAAAGGAAAAAAAACTAAGGAAAAAACAAACAAAAAATGACTTCTTAGTTGTATATTAATATCACATTGTTTGGAAAGCACATCTCATTTGATAGAGGCTCACCATGTTTGTAAGCAAGAAATAACCAAGTAACTTAAATGTATGTCAGATATTGTCGAGCTACGCCGACGATCACCTATTTATATTTTGTATTTGTCAAAAAAAAGGTTACAGAAAAAAGTTTATCTGCAGTGTTCTTTCTTAAGGTGATGAATACATGTTGTCTGGCAGCCCTTGCATCTTTGAAACAGACACTACAGAGGGGCCAAGGGTTGAGGCAGAGATAATGACAAGAAATGGCAGTGTTAATAAAAGTCCCCTCATTTTTTTCTCCCAGTGCATTCTGACCAAGTTCCCACTGAACCTAACCCCCCCCTCACCAATGCATCTTAAAGAGAAATATTCAGTTGTGAGCATGAAGGTCTGTACAGACATTTATATTTTATTATTTCCAAGTGCCAGTTTTTTTTTTTCTTTGTGGTGTCATTTGGATATTAACTAATTAATTTGTGTGCAGGAAGAAAGAACAGGTGGACAAGTGGATGTGGATATTCAAGGCAAAGTAAAAGAGGTGCATCACACTGTATAAATTAAAACATCAAGTTTGGTCATATAGTATATATTTTTACAACGTTATAGGGTGGACAGTTGAGATGTAGAAAACCAGAGAGATACAGAATCTTATTGCCATTTTTCTCTTGCTTGGCGAGACTGCACTCAAAAATGCAGCGGTAATGTGTACAGTCTCTTTTCCAGCTTCCTGTCTCCTGATTGAGCTTGAACAGGAGACAGAAAGAGAGTCCAATCCAAGTTGGTGTCACTCATGCGTCATCAAGGCGAATGGCATGTGCCTGCATTGAAGTCTGACTTTTCTTTGTGGCGTATGTGACTTTATAAAGCTTGCATATTTTACACAGTGTTTACAAAAATGTACGTTGTGGTAAAAATCAATAAACTACAAAAAAACTTATTGTATAAATTTTAATTTCAGAGGTTAAAAAAGTTATAATAATACCCAGCATCCCTTTTGTGTGTCCTCAGAAGTGTGTGCTTTCATTGGACAATACTGAACCCTCACAAAGAAGACCCATATGACTGTCTATTCCTGACTGCACTATGCAGTACCAGAACCAAAGGATCCAGAGGTGTATTTGCATGCATTCATAGAAGGGGTTTTTGATTTTTGTGGATGTGCAATGCGTTGTACATGTACAAAATTAAGAGCCCAAACAACTGTGCTGTAAAATAAATGCAGGACACGGACACACATCGAATCAAACGAACCTACCTGTGTAGATATAACTGATTCAAGACCGTCAAAATAAAGTAACTGTACTACTCAGTAGCAGATGTGTTTGTACCTATCATGTGCCTTAACCTTTTCCATAGTAGATAAAGTGTGTTTTATATAACTTTATTCCTCCCTCTCAGCTGTCATTCCCCCCCGTGTCAACCCCAACCTCCCTTTTTCCTCCACTCAACTCACTCATTCATTTGTCCTGTACCACCTTCACCCCCACCTTCCCTCTCAAATCCAAGTAGTTTAGACTGTTGGTGGGTTTCTGCCTTGTATTACATTGTATTATAAACTTTTAAAAAGATAGACTCATTCGGAAAAAAAAAGGTTTTGATTTCCTAGAGGAGTAAAGTTGTTAATGCTTTCGTAGTGAGCAGAAGCGATGCCACAGTGACAGAATGTATTATGTTAATTTTACTAATACCCAGAGGCAAATATTACGCTTGTTAAACATAACGGAAAAATACTGGTTTGTAGAGTATAAATTTGGTGTGTTTTCAATAAATCATGCCTGGAAAGAAACTTGCCCATCCCTGTGTCTTATTTTATAATATGTTATTAATTTCCAGTAAGACTCACGGTTCCTCAGTCATAATAGCAACTAGGGACTACAGTGGTCATTACAACCAACCCCAGAAAGGATTAGTTCACCTAAATTACAAAAATGGAATTTCATTTGTGGTGCTCACAGTTATATATTCTAACTACTTTTTACCAAGGAAAAAGTAGTTATACTGAAAAAAATGGTGCTATTGAATTTTTGGATTTTTTCATATTTCAATGCTGTGACCACCACAGATGTATTTCAATTCAACGTCACTGTATTGGTTTGAGGCAGAAATGGGAGAAAACCTATACAAAATAAACCGAAATGGTGGCTACATGCCACTACGGGTAAGTGAGACTAAGTGTGAGAGAGTACAGTTTTCTATAATTTGGCTGAACAAGCTCTTTAGAGTATTGGAGCGTTGAATATAATAAACAATGCACAACCTTTCTGTGGTCTGTGTCTTCAGAGGCTTTTCCATCCTGATATTCAACATTTGGACCAAACAATACACATTGCCCTGTTCAAAAAATTATTAATTGCATGCTTTGTTATACAATATTAAATAGCATATATTGTGATGGAATGCGCTCGTGCCCTAACAGTGTAGAATAACTGTAAACCTGATGGCCAGGGTTTAAACTTTGGAAACTTTTGGAAAATATGGTTCTTACTAAATTATCCTTGAACAAACTATTGAATTCCCCCTATACCTGCATAACTGAGCTTCACAAGAATCTGTACTTTCACGGTGTCCAAATCCTTAGCAGTCTTATTTTGTCTGATTTCTGTTCTATTCAATGTCTGTTCATGGAAGGAGGAAGTACAAGATCTGCCACATAAAATGTTGTTCCAGTTTTTACCGCTGGAAATTTTAGACCATGAATATGAGCCAACAGTTGACAATTCTAAAATCCTTATGTGCAAGGCAGTGACATACGAATGGGGGTGCAAAAATGTCTTTAAGAATCTCTTCAACATTTCCTGTTTTGATAAAAATTATTACTGTATTACAGAAATTGATGGTTGTTAGTGCGGCATGTATAGACCCTTTTAACAGCTGACATTTAGAAGTAATAGCAGATGAAGCACAGCTGGATGGTGAGGTTCCATTAAGCATTTCAGTAAACCATGACAGTGGACAGTGTTACACTCTATCAGGGCCCTGGAACTGGAAGCCATCATTAATGTTATCAGTTCCTGTAAAATATGTAAAGTGTTTATATTGTGCACAGTCACAGATGTAACATATTTAATGCCACATTCTAAATTACTGAAACTGTCCATTTACTTGAACAATTAGTTATTTAGGCTATTTTTTATATTGTAGTATACTGATACTGATATTGATGTACCAACACACAGGAAAGGTGGCATTGTGAGAAATAAGTTAGTTTATTTAATCATTTTCAGCCATATTAGCCTATGTTTGTACTTTTCCTTCATATTATTTACTTTTATTGGAAAAAAAATTCAAGCTAAATATTTTTTTTTAAAGTGATCATTTTCATGTATATTTACGTGCATGTGCATAATTAAGGATTATTCAAAATTTCTAATTGTGATTTGAATTTTATGCAGTGTATTGCGATGTATTATAAATAAACCCATTTAATAAAATAATCTATTCATGTTTAGTTTCGAGTCGAGTGTATGCCTGAAAGAAAACGTGCATGACCCATTTCTTTTCAGGCATTTCTCTAGCCACCACATATCCAGCCAGGGTCCTTTCATAATAACAACATGGCTGCCTTATGTAGAGGCAGGCACCGGTGGAAAAGGACTAACTGTTTGTATGTTTTGGCAAGAAACCTGACAGGTAAAATAATGTGTTCTTCTAACATTCCCTGTAGATACGAAGAAACAGAGCGGAGTTAGGTTAATAACTGGACGTGCTTCTGTTAGCACCCGGCTAACTTTCACACCAGCAGCTGCTTTATCTGAGCGTCTGCTGGTTATTTTTTATTTGGTTCATTAATAAATAACTTCCATTCAGAGATGTAAATTAAAATGTACATGTGAGGTAAATGCAGGTTAAGTCAGTTATTTATAATTTACACTAACAGGGAAGTTTGACTATGACCTGGTGGTTATTGGTGGTGGCTCAGGAGGGCTTGCCTGCTCCAAAGAAGGTGAGATCTTTTAAAGTCGCTATTGTCCCTTAATGTTTGTACATATACGTGTGGCACAGTGATTTCCATCTAATATCACCATGACATTGTCTCCATTGTTTACAGCGGCACAGTTGGGACAAAAAGTTGCTGTTTTAGATTATGTGGAACCATCTGTAAGAGGTAAAGTAAAATTAGTTGTGGCAGTGGATCACAAAATAAATATTAACTGTTGTTTTAATATTTCAACACATCACTGCTAAGTCCTCTGGAAATGCTTTTCCATACAGGTACCAAGTGGGGTCTTGGTGGTACATGTGTTAATGTTGGCTGCATTCCTAAGAAGCTCATGCACCAGACTGCTCTGCTTGGCACTGCAGTCAAAGATGCAAAGAAGTATGGTTGGCAGATCCCTGGGCCAGTCTGCCATGACTGGTAGGTCTAACCCAGGAACAACATGCTGTGTCTCAATGCTTCATCAGCTGAAGAGAGAAATATTCCTCATGCTGAAATTCTTGCATGACAGAAAAGTAGAAGCTGAACAGCACCCCCTAGTGAATCAACACACAAAAATATTAAAAAATCAATGAATAAAAGGGGAGCGAACTTAAATTAGGAAGTGTGATAATGGTTTACTGAGTCAGTTTTTGCCTCATCCAAAAATCCATCTTCGCTTTGTTTGTTTTGTTTTTTTTAAAGAGTTGATATCCTAAGAGCTAATGTTTGGGCCTCTTTTCCTTTTTCATAACCCATTATTCAGTTTCACCTGCTAGCCCACACAGCCAAAGTAACATATGCAGGCACATTATGAATGCTTGTGAAAAGCTTCTCTTGGTGTAGTGTTTGTTCAGGAATACTGATGTCTGGTTTGTTCATATTATTAGTATCCCTGGTGTGTTTTTCAGGGCCACCATGGCAGAGGCCGTTCAGAACCACGTCAGGTCTCTGAACTGGGGTCACAGAGTTCAGCTCCAGGACAAGTAAGTACAACCAGATCCGTCTGCTTTATTCAGACTTACAAATTTCAGTGATGATTTTTCATGTAATTAATTAATTTATAGGCAGTATTGAATGGTGTACAATAATTAGTAAGTAATGCATCAAATTTGTAGGTTGATTCAGCTGGGCTCACAGAGTTTCAGTGGAGAGTTGTAGTGTCCCATGATAGTCTTAATGTGTAGTTTGTACAACAGATATAATGTATTATCCATGTCTCACCCACTTATCACGTCACTCTTCCTCCTTATTGCATTTGTTTAATCATTTTCTGCTACATACTTTAATAAGGGCAAACTTCCCATATGATAATTATGAATATTTGTGATCATCCAGGCTGTTCTTCTTCCTTTTTTGATGATTTTCTTGGCATGAAATGTTGCTGAAGGTTGTTGTTTCTGCTGGTGCGCAGCTGAAGCACCTGTAGTCAGTGACCACATGTTGATTGAGTGACTGCCTGGAAGGCAAACAGGTGTTAACCTCTGTGTGAATGTGGAGTTTAACCTAAAATGTTTTCAGTCCAGTGATATCATTTGCCTGGATTCAGAATGTTAGTAATGCTTCAAATATGATTTCATTTCCTCTTAATTAACAATCAGCTCTAAGGGGCAGTGTTTTCAGACCAGAAGACAGCACCACAGTGCAAACAGTCATTTAATTCATTAAAATATAAATTCTACTGTAGACTGGAACATTGGCTGTAAAATCTTTGTGGGTTTTCTTCTTATAGATAGAACCAAGGCCGAATGTAATAACATGCAAAACACAACAGGAAACAAATAATACATGATCTTCTACTATGTAGCCTGGACCAGCCCATTTTCTGTGGAACTAAATCATGCTTTTGTTGGTATTTTTGTGATACCATTGCAAGAGTAAACTTGCATTTCAGAAGATGTAGTTTGGAGAGTATATAGTGGGAATACTGGGAAATAAGTGAGAGAAGTGATGATGGTGGGTTACTGTACGTTAGTGAATGTGATCTGCATGACTGTAGGTTCGTGCCCCAGTAGCAGCAACCTGTTTTTTTCTTTTGCAGGAGGGTGAAGTATCTGAACATTAAAGGAAGTCTGGTGAATGAACACACTGTTAAAGGACTAACCAAAGCAGGAAAAGAGGTCAGTTGCTAATTCACATCAGGTCTTCTACATAAGTTACCCCATTTCTTAATACAAATTACTTGGTACTTTTACTATTTAGTTTTTTTATGTTTATTTATTTATTTATTTATTTTTTATTATTAAATTAAAATCAAATTCTTACTGTATGGACTCCCCTATACCTTCTGAGAGTACTGGTGTTTTTTTCAGTGATATCAAAGAGTTTCCGTCATCACCTGAATGCAGAGCACTGTGGAGACCACTTGCTTTCATTTGACATTTCCTTGTTTTTTGAAGGATATGAACAAAGGCCATTACCTCACATTTCCCTCCTCTCATACAGACGATCCTCACTGCCAAGAACATTGTGATCGCCACAGGTGGACGGCCTAAGTACCCTGCCAATGTAAGTACAGTATGGTTGTTAGTATCATTTCTCTTAAATACTTCTTTCTCTGTGTGTGTTGTTTGGTTGGTTGGTTACCTGGTAGTCAAACAAGTGAGAGAGAGAGAGTGAGATACCCTATAGCAGCAGACAAAACAGATGAAGTGAAGTTTGGAGGCATTCCATTATGGCACATTTACAAGCCTTAACACACCAAAGAGAGTAGGTTTTAGAGAGCAGACTGTTATTGATAGATCCGTTGACAAACAATTGATAGATTTATGGTTATGTTCACTGCTTTAATTCTCATCACAGATCCCTGGAGCGATGGAGCATGGCATCACCAGTGATGACATCTTTTGGCTGAAAAAATCACCCGGAAAAACGTGAGGACGCTTTCTTCTCTAAAACACCTTCACACCAACATACACACGTACTATGTATGAAACTATTACAGTATATTAAGTTGCTTTTAACCTGTCAGTGCCCTCCATGTCTGTTTAGAAGCTGTCATGATGCTCTAAGTGCAGTTTCAGACTCTCTTCCATTATTCCAAAAGCATTAAGATGTGTTTATATGAAGACTGACATAGTCAAAAAGTCTGGCTTTCCAGCATAGGTCACCCTCACCACATATATATATCTTAGTACAGTATGTGTATCATTGCTGGCATCGTTCTCTATACAAAGAGCTACGAGGGAAGCAGAGCCTCTAACCTCTGCAGTATTAATGCCTTGCTGTACCCGCCATGCTACTTTGCTTGCTGACATGACACATCCCACTCTCACGCACTGTAATCACTCATCGGTGACATGCAGTTTGTTTTTCTCCCTTCCTGTCAGCCTGTCCTCGCCTCATGATTCAGATTAGCGGCGTGCATCCTGACCTTTACAGAACAAGCCCTTTAATCCAGCCATTTAGCTCCTGTCATCACCTGGTTAATTGGTCTTTCCCTGATGTTTCCTCTTGGCATGACATGCAGACGGTGACTAGTGGTTGTGTGGTATACCTGGGTTATGGTGGTTGTTTGCTTCATGGAGACAGATACGTGGAAATAATTATTTCGATATTCAAGCTTCGTATTTATTTAGGCTGTCTACACCTGGTGCATGAAGTTTTCAATTGTTTTTAATTGTATTAATTTTCACATTTTTTTTATTGATTTGGCTGTGAAGTAGTGCTTGTGCGTTTTAGCAATTGGTATGCAGCACTTTATTCCCTTTTTGTCTTGTTATCATCAGTTCGTTTCTCATTTTAATTCTAAAATGTGTTGTGTCTAAACATGGAGGAAGTGTGCTGTTCTGCTTTTCGACCACTTGGTGGCAGTATAAAATCACTTATAGTCAATAAATCAGTGTGAGCGTAACCATCCTTATACAGTTAACAGTGTAGCGTTCACTGATTCAACAACACACCGTTGTATAGGAATCAGAATTATCCACTCAGAAAGAACACTTGAGCTCAGGAAGTCCTTTGATGTAAGAGTGTGATGGTTACTGGAGTCCTCTATCTCCCCGCAGGCTGTGAGGGGTTAGCTGTAGGTTAGCAGTAGCTTCCTTTATAAGGGAGCTTAAAGCACACACATTAGCCAGAGCTGGAGATGTTGTTGTGTTGCAGAGCTGTCAGCTGTGCAGGTGAGGTCTGGAGCACTGTTTCTGCAGGTATGGCTGGTGGAGGGGTGTCCAAGCGAGTGATGGGTGTCTAATGGGCCTTGGAGCACACACACACACACCTAAATGACATATTTGGCCCCAGGGCCAAAGCCCAGAGCTGGCTGCCGTCATTGTGCTATCACTAGAAAGCACTAAGTGCGTGCCAACAGGACTCTGATACTGGTCAAAGGATAGAGCAGTGCTTGAATGAGATGGAGCAGTATGTAGGATTTTGTTGTGTATCTACTGGACAAGGACCACCCTGGGAAAAAACAGAAAATGGAAAAAACAGAATGGAAAGACTGTGAATATCAGGCTCTCCTTAACATTACAAAAAAGATACAAAAAAATATTATGACATAAATAAACCAAAATACAGAAAATTCATAAACAGTAATAAACATACAAGTAATCATGCATAAACTCATACACCTATACACAGTAGTGAAACAAAGCTGTCACAGGCTGTTTTTCATTTATGCTCTCTGTGCCTATGTAATACCATTAATAGTCACAAAATGTCACACACTAGCCGTCATGGTATCAGCAGTACAAGCTACATAGGAGCCACATGACACCTTGATCCACCTCTCTCCTAACTAACAGATTTATGCATGAAAATATTTCATATTTAACCTCCAAAGCATAAAAACATCAGTACATTGACTTTTCACTAGACAAGTAAATTAGCATTACACTGGAAAACACTATGTGTACAACATGCATACTGTTTAAACTCCTAAAAAAGAAAGGAAAACTAATGGAAGCACAACACACGTTCAAATACAGAAGATTCCTCTTTCTAGGAAAGTGTATGAATTCTACATTGTAACATAATTACTCTCTTTGCTAAATCCACATAGGCTTTTACATGAATTTGTAATGCAACATCATATTCATTATTACAGTTGCACTGGTCTAATAAATGTTTTTTTTTAATGTTTTTGGAAAAATCTTATTCAGTGTGGTTTAGTGTCATCTGCTTCAGATAAATAATTGGATATTTTGCAGTTTGTTTAAATATAAAATGTATTAATCGTATCAGAGATTAGTGTTGGTGAATAATACTGCTTCAAACTATCAGAAGCCCTTCAAAAAATGATGTTCGTTTTTATTATTAATAATGTTGTCTCTCACGGTCTAAAAGCTTTACAACTTAGACAAAAATGGGAATTAGACTGGAGAAGAAAAATACATTGACATAATGTGCAGACATTTGAAGTATCACATGCTACCATGTAAGTTTGAATTTATTTTCTCCAACCAAACATTAATAGACAGAATCATTATCATTTGTTGTATTCAGGCTGGTGTAGCGGCTGGTTCAAACAGTCCTCTTTTTTCCATTGTCATGATGTCTGTGTAGCTTTGGCAAGACTCAAAACCAAAATAGGGACTTTAATTTGTGTGACCCATGAGACTGTGTCTAAAGTGAAATACTGTCATGAAGTGTAAGCAACATTTAATACAAATGTCAGTTGGACTCACATCAAGCCTTTGCTTGCAATAAAATCCACCCACATTCTAAACAGACACTGAGGAGGATCCAGATCTAGTGTTTTTGGGCAGGCTTCTGAAGATCTGCCCAAGGTTAACAAGCAGCCACAGATAATCAGCACAATACCTCCTTCCACAGGGCTTGTGGGTTCAGTGAAGCCTTGGCTTGAGCTCCTAACCACATGCTACCACTCCACTATCAGGAGTCAAGCCTCGAGAGTTTTCTAATGTTACTGTTTGTTGTGTGGCTCCTTGTCCAGTTTGTTACCTCAGATAAAAGTCCAGTGTTATATGTGACATTACCCACATGTATGGACTATGTCATTTTTTTCTGTGATGTTGTTACTTAAATGATGTTAAAGATAGCAATCCCTTTTAATAAATAATTGCTTTTAATGATTTGAGTTATTCTTATTTGTTTTTGGTCTTTGCTAGATTTGTCCCATATTCTCATTATATAGCTATTGTTGAAAAGGGTCAGTAGGGTTGTAAAAGCTCAAATCAGTGTCATGCTTAATGCATTGGAGCTGTACAGACTCCAAATCAGTGTAAAATACATTCAAACACAATGGGGAAGAAGCAGGGTTAGTGGAAACTCACTGTTTCTCAGTGATGAAAGTGTAGAATCAAGCTAAAGCTCTTTGCCTAATCTTCTTTAAGCCACTTCACAATACGTGCTAAGTGCAGCTGTGCATTACACAGACGTGGGGAAAATGGGCACTGGGGCTTTTAGTGGTTAGTGTCAGCATGGACAAGGGCAGGATGTGCCGCAGGCACCCAGAGCTGTCACGTGGAGCGGACCGAAAGGGAAGGAGGTCTGAGTTGAAGTGGTAAAAACAAGGCAGAGAGGGGCCTCATCCATGTGGGTGACTGACTTCACTCAGCGGACCGATGTGTGGACTTGAGCCCTGAACATGGCACACCCCATCCGCAGGGATTAGCCTAAACGCTAGCAATTAGCCCTCCTCAATGCACAGATCCCAGTACTGGATTAGATGTGTGATTCACCTGGACCACACACACGCACACACGCACACTGAAACCGCAAGTGCGCATACACAAACATGGCTTTTACTGTCCCCTTTTTCTACATTTTCTTCACACCTCTTCACTTCCGTCTCAGGTTATGAAGTTTTGTAATTCATCACCTCTCTAATTCAAGGATTTAAAGTAAACATTTTCAGCTTTGGACTTGCTTTGTTTTCTTTGGCGAAAGTGTGCTGCACAAATGATGAAATGTATTTTTATTGTATTACTAGTTCAGCTAAGAGCTTCTCTTTATTTGTGTTTTGCAGACTTGTGGTTGGAGCCAGCTGTATCCTTTGTCTGCCAGAGAGCCAATAAATGGAGCCACCGTATAAGTCCCTTGGTAATCAGTTGAGAAATTGTTAAGTTATTGAGCTAATAAAAAGTAACACTGGCATCAGACCAGTTTCAGATAGTGTTTCTGAATAATGCTTAGCACTTGTTTGAAACCTAGGGTCCAATATTTGCAGTACTACAGTGAGACCCCGGGAAACATTTCCAGTGAAGGATACATAATGTACCGTAATCTAGTTTTTTTTAATTAGAATGCCATATTACTGTGATTTCTCCCCTCTTTTTAAGACACCTACTAGTTGTGCAACAATGTCTTTATGTTATGACCAAACATCAGGTACATTTGTACATGCAATTCTAGAAAAGCACTGTAATCCTCAACCTGGTGTTGCCCAGATGTGGCTCTGGAGTGTGCAGGGTTCCTCACAGGCATTGGATTGGACACCACGGTGATGGTTCGCAGCATCGCCCTCCGGGGGTTTGATCAGGTATTGCTCCTTGCGCTTCGGCCTGCATTATATGGATGCCATGATTGTATTTTCATCGTGCTTTTAAGGTTGGTATTCTCTTTTTGCTTATGCAGCAAATGGCAGGTCTAGTGACAGACTACATGGAGGCTTATGGGACCAAGTTTGCATGGAAGTGTGTCCCACAGAGAGTGGACAAACTCTCGTCAGGAGCCTTGCAGGTGACCTGGACTGACACCAAGACAGGCAGTGAGCACAAGGACACCTATGACTCTGTCTTATGGGCAGTCGGTGAGTCTGTGTGTGTGTGCATGCCCGTCAGTTCTTAGGGACAGTTAATTTAAATCAGAAACAAACCAGAATTCATCTGATAATAAATAATAATTCCAGCCCAATTGTGACACAGTTTTGTCAGGGCAGACATCATCAGGCCTGAGACAAACAGTAGTGTAGTAGTGTATAGTGTGACATAATTGAAGAACAGCAGTGTGGCATCTGGAACGATCTGGTACGCCCTACGACACCACAACATAAAATCTAGCATCAGAATTTTTTGTTTGTTCCTGCCTAGTGTGACATCTCCTACAATATGTTCCTTCACGTTAACTACTGGGTTGACAGTGCACTCTTGAGACACTCTTGAGAGGGACTTGAGACATGACTTGGACTTGTATTGATTGACCTGAGACATGACTTGGACTTTTGAGGCCACCTTGCCACATCGCCACATCAACACATCATCATCCTTTTTATAAACTAGATATTAAATCACTTGAAGTATGAAATTTGTTAAATTGATAGTGAATGCAGTTTACAGTGCAGTACAATGCAGTAATTAACTCATTATTCCCTATTTTTAAAATGTCTTCAGGGATTGCATGTAAATCACCACCTATGTTATTTCCCTCTGATGTAACAATATATGCCTGAAATAAAACACTGCTATGACTGTGTTCTCCCTGCCACCATCAATTTCATTGTCATCCTCAATAGAGTGCAGTGTCAGCAGATAGCCTAAGAATCAAGGCTGAAAACAAAGTAATAAAGCTTGAGTGATGGGAATGAGCAGGGGAAATGTTAATCACCCACCGCTGGTTCTCTGGCTCTCTAGTTGGAGAGGGTCTGGACGGGGCAGGATGCACCCAGGCACAGGGTCACAGCATTCCCCTCTTTGTTCTCCCTCTTCCTGCCCATGCCAGGCTGCGGAAACCAACCCTGCATCTGTCACTGCCATCCCTGCCCGCGGGCCCTCTGCCTGCCATTGCTACCAGCTCTCTGCCTCCTCTTTCTCATTCATCCATTCTTTGTTTTATCATTCCACTCCTGCCGTTCCACCACCAGTATGAGTAACAATGGAGGGAACATCCGTCAGGTCTGCAGCCGCCAGTTTATTTGTGTTGACTGCTTTCAAAGATGACTCTGTGCTTCCGAAAAATCTGACTACCAGGTTTTTGCTTTATTTTAGAGTGTGTGTGTGTATGTGTGTGTGTGTGTGTGTGAGAGAGAGAGAGTGAAAGAGGGTCCTTTTGCTCTATGCGTGTGACAGTGACAATCACGTGTGTGACCCTGCAGCTGAGATGACGTTCATTTTTTCCCACCTGTGACTGAATTCCCACATCGCCTCAGTGTGAGACTGCTAGTGTGAATGATATTTGCATTGAGTGCAAGTATCAGTAGGTGTTTGTCATGACATGCGTGAGATTCTGCAACCCTTATGTTTCCTATATTCATTAGAGTGAAAGTTCTCACCCAAACTCAGCCAAGCGTTTGACATTTTAGGACTCGAAAAAAAATGTTAATGTTGATCCCAGTTCACAGTGCACCATACTCAGCATTTTGATTTAGTTTTCAGGCACATTTTACAGTATCTGCAGCAAAACTAATCACCATAACCTTAACTTCCATTACCTTATATCAGACCAGTCTCACTCACTAAAAGGGCTTCCAGAAATTGTCAAAATACCAGCAGCAGTTTCCTCTGTTAGTCTGTTAGTGCTACTACCCAAACCTTTGCAAGGACTCAGTTGCTGCATGTATATCCATGACAGCTTTTGTTCCCATACTGTTCAGTGAGAACCAGTAACAATGTGGCTTCTGCTCTTTGATGTGTGCATGCAAGAGTTATGAGTACAAGGCCACTTCCCCTTACTGTGACCTTACACTAGGGGCCAGGCAGGGTCCCAGGCCTCTGTGGAGTTATTAAAGACCGGGGGACAGTATCACCACTGTCTGCTACATCCTTCTCCCCGGCCCTGCCTCCCTCCACCTTTCCCCTGCTCCTTCCTGGCCTCATGGCCGCTCCCCTGTCCAGGTGTGCCCACAGAAACTCGTCAGGAAACAAAACATTTCCACATTTCCTGTCTGCATGTGGACACTGGATACATCAGTCTTCCTCCTCAGTTTGCTCTATAGTACTCAAGGATTCATTTCCTAGTTTTTTAAAGGACATTTGTATCTCTCACAAATGTAACATGAACTATGTTGCGTTGCTTTAAATCTCTTGGAATCTTCCTGTATTACCCTTTGGGTTTACACACACCAAATTGCAGTGCAACTGGGCAATATCTATATATTTTGAAGTGATCAAAAATATACTTATATATTATTCATATTAAAGAGATGGCTTTTGGGTAAGAGCATGACTGATCACTGAAAATCACCTCTGAAATGCTGTAACCAAATACTGGCTTAACAGAATTTTTTGAAACCGTACATTTACAGATAAATGTAGTGCTATTCATGTTACTACCAAATTAAGGTGTAGCTCTCAATTCAAACATTTTGTTATTAATACATAGCAGTGTTTTACATAGACAGTGAAGTAAAACATTATTTTTGAAAGCAGTCACCTTCTCTTGTGAGCAATTTACACCTAAACGCTGAATGTACAAGTCTGTGTTAAACATTAGAATTTAAGTAACACATAGAAGTAACAGATAAATCAAGTTACAGATAAAGTCATTATGTAAAAGCCATTTGGTAAAAGTAAGTTTTGAGAGATGATTTAAAGGCAGACAGTGAAGTTTCTGGTCTATTTTCCTCAGGTAAGCTGTTCCAGGGGGTTTGGACCCTAACACCAAAACTCTGTTACCCTTGGTCTTCAGCTTTGACTGGGGAATAGCTAACAGGGCCTTATCAGAAGATCTCAAGTTATGAGCTGTTTAGTACTGATTTAGGAGCTCAGCCAGGTAGTTTGCTGCCATTCCATGCAAGGCCATAAAAGTCAAAAGTAATATTTTAAATTCAATTCTAAACACACAGGCGGCCAGTGAAGGGAAGCTAAAATAGGGGAAAAGTCTGGCAGCTGTCATGCAATCACGTTTTAGCCGAAGCATGTAAACACTACATTACAATAATCAAGACAGGAAGTAATAAAAGCATGCATCACTCTTTGAAGATCATTAAAAGAAACAGAGGATCTAATTCTAGATATATTTCTCAAGTGGAAAAAGCAGGACTGAACTAGCCTTTTAACATGAGACTCAAATGTGAGGTTCTGGTCTAAAGTAACTCCAAGAATTTTAACAGTAGGTACCACATGTTGAGCTAGAGATCCAAGAGCAGGCAGAGCCATGAGAGAGCACAGGGCAAATAATGAGGATTTCTGTTTTGGAGTTAAGCTGAAGAAAATTTCACAGATTTTTAATCTTAGTAAGAGGCTGATTGAGAAAATTCTGCCTTTAAAGATATTTAAAGTCTGTTTGTATTCATGATACTGTGCAGTGTGTGGACACTGTGGCGATTAAAACACACCAAACTGTCTGCAAAATAAATGCATAGTAATTAGGTTTTGTGACATTTCCCATTCCCCTGACATCTGTTACTATGCACAGAGACGACAATAAAAACTAGTGAGCTCTTCATTGATTTACATCATAAAATCTTTTTTTGGCCTGAAATAGAACCACCTAATCAATTTTTGGCATCCTGTGTGATCTATTCCCCCAAGAATAACAGTGCCCCCCCCTCCCTTTTGTCTTTGTTCATTTGATTGATCAGATAAGCGTCCAGCTCTCATTTCAGCTTGTGGAGGTTTGTTGTGGCTAATTAGCCCGAGCAGTCTAGAAGCTTCCTCTTAATGTCACAACAGACTTTGTTCAGATTGGCCTATTTGTTGGACCGCTGTGTGTGTGTGTGTGTGTGTGTGTGTGTGTGTGTGTGTGTGTGTGTGTGTGTGGTGTGTGTGTGTGTGTGTGTGTGTGTGTGTGTGTGTGTGTGTGTGTGTGTGTGTGTGTCAGTCCCAGCTCCTACCAAGTCCCTTATCAGCCAGCTCACTGTTGTGTCTTTGCCAGACAATGGAGCTGTGGTCACTGCCACAGTATCACAGTACAGCACTGAGTGGAGCTACAGACAGGAATGCCTGATATGTACAGAGAAAGTTTATACGTACCAGTCAGATTCTGCTGATACAGATTTCTGTAGGCCAATTGTGATATTTTTGCAGTAACAGATGCTGAAATTCAGTAATTTCAGAGCAGAAAATATCAAGTATTTAGTGTCTCAGCTGCAGCAACTGTCAGAGAGATAAACCCTCAACAGGATGTAGATCATTATGGACACACATTCCATTCTATTCAGTCTACAGGCATATTATGGATATTATTCCTGAACTGAAGTAAATGAATGATGAATGTAAAAATGGAAAAAAGAAAAACTGATTTAATTGCAAAAACACAGTTTTTGAAGACAGGAATGTATTTAAAGTCTTGCTTTTGGGAATTGGTCATGACTGCTTAACTTCCCCTCTGTCCTCCTCCTCTTTGCTCTCTATCCATTCAGCCACCCATGCTGTGCAGCAGTAGACAGGTCCCTGTAGCCCCCTGGTCTGAGAAGAGGGGGAGCACGTTGTTCCTCGGCTCCAGCCAGGAAAAAGGGTCTCGGGGGTTTGTTATTTTTGCTGTCCGATAGCATCTACATGGGTACCTCAGGGCTGGGTGTTTATTATGCTACCCAGGCGGGTTATGAGGCACTATGGAGAGGGCGGGGGAGCAAGTGGTTCATGCTCCATCACCATGGAGACTCTGTGTCGACAGCATCAGTCAACCGTCTCCCAGGAAGTGTCAGAAATCGCACCTTGGTGTGTCCCATGGGGTCGATGGGATACTGATTCTCAGCTGCTCATCAGTTTCTCCTCCTCTCGAGTGCTCCCTCTCTGCTGGCCAGATGTTATTGTTCTCTAATTTTAGAGTTCAAAATTAGTATTTGAGTATTTAGTATTAGTATGTGATCTTTATTTGTCTTTCGTGGGCATTTTCATGGGCATTTTAAGATATTTTTAGTCAGTCAGTCAGTTGTTTGTTTTGTCCAACAGTCCAACCAACGATAGAGATATTAAATTTACTGTGATACAAAACAGAAAAGCAGGAAATCCTCACATTGGAGAGGATGGTGCTGGAAAATGTTTGTCATTTTTAGCCAAGCTGGCCGCATGGCTTGGGGGATGGCATTGTCAGTCCAACTTGGGTCCAGACTGAAAAATCACTAAAACCGTCAGATGGATTTCTGTTAAATTTGCTGCAGATATTCAAGGTCCCTAGAGGATGAATTCAAATGACTTTAATCCTCTGGCTTATTCAAGTAGCTTTACCTCTACTTTATGAATTGGTGCAAAATTTTGCACAGACATTCATGGTTTAGATGACATATTCTAAAAACTTTGGTGTTCCCCTGACTTTTCATCTTGGCCCATTGAGTCAAAATTATAATTTGTTCAGTTCTTTGGTAAATGATGAATGATTTACTTTTACTTTTTACATTTAATTTCATTATTATTTTTTATTTTATAAATTGGCAAATATTAGCGTGCTACCAGGCTAAATTAAGATGATGATTATTTTTTTTTCTAGGTAGAACAGATTTCAGCATTCCATCATTATTTTATTTTATTTTATTTTATTTTATTATTTGTGTGTGTGTGTGTGTGTGTGTGATAATTCCTGAAGGCTGAGTTTCATGTCACCCCTAAAGGTAAATTAGGGAAAAAGCCTCCATTAAGGGAAAAGCTTTTTTGCTTTATTAAGCCCTCACTTTCAGTGTTAGAGCATTGTATGGATAACCTCCTTCTCTATAGTATCTAGGTTTTTGATAACTCCTGTAATTCTGTAATTTAATTTATTTTCTGTGTAGGATGAGGCCTTGCAGGACATGCCTTAAAACCTGCAGAATGTGTTACAAACACTGTACAGAGCGCCTGTCTCCTCCTCCACACCTCTCTCCAGAATTGTAATGTAATATTCTCTCTGTGTCGTTTCCTCCTATTGACCTCAGGTAGAGCCCCCGAAACCAAAGCCCTGGGCCTCGACAAACTTGGTCTGCAACTCAACAAGGAGACTGGGAAAGTAGTTTTGGGTGCAGACGAATCCACCTCAGTGCCAAACATCTATGCTTTCGGTGACATTGGTGAGGTAGGCCTTGTCAACATACGACACACTGACGGCAGAAACAGCCCTGATAACACTAAATCAGTAAACACACTACGTACTTGATTTAGACTGTAAAAATCAACACTATGCCAAACTCGCTGGAAGTCCACACCCATCACAGTTACTGTAAATGTTTTTTATAGTTTGAGCAGCTCACTCAGAGGTCTGTCATCTCTGAGAGAGGAATCTAGAATCAAACACGTACACATAAGCTCTGGAAAATTTGTACCAACACAGAAAATACCTTAATATTTGTCATTTTCACATCATGACTTGATTGGAATGAATTGTGGTAGGTACTAGGGTTATAAACTAATGCAAATGTATTAGTCAGATATTAACAGATAATGTACTCTGAACAGAAATGAACAGAATCTAAATTTTGCAATAATACTTGTTAATTTTCTTACCTTACCTGAAACTTCACTCCACTTGTTATCTCTGAATTTCTCTCAGTCAAGACATCACAGACATCATAAACACACCGCTACATTTAGTGAGACTTGATGACAGGATCTCCAAAATCCATTTTGAAACCGTAGAACAAAGGCACTCTGTATAACTTTAGATCTTTGCTCATAATCATCAGGTCGGACTTTCTCTTCAGTAGTTCAAATAGTTTTAACTTCAGCACGGTTCATCCTCAATTACTTTTTATCAGTCTTCACCAGATTAGTTGGACAGAGCAGAATACAGCTTGACTGATGTTCCACAGGTTTTCACCTCATGATCCGTCTCTGGTATCTTGTGCAACTTAACAGCAAAAAAAAGTCCATGAAAATGGAGAAGAGATTTTTCAGACAAGTTTTTTCATAGACACAAAAGAGTAACTTTATTTTCTCCTGAGCCTATATCATCATATTTAAATAATACAATATAACCCATATTAACCATTATGGCCTCTTTTGATTCGATAGCTTTCTCATTTTATATTCATAGACATTTCAGACTATTATTACATACACTGAGGCCTCCTCCAATTATATACACAACCTCCAGTTGTTAAAGAAAAATGTGCTGCAGAATGCAGTTCTGACTTGTATTTTACCACCGTTAAAACACTCATTTCCACCTGGACCATTAACCGTTACTGAGCTATTTATTTAAACTCAGTTTAAATTTACTTAGATCTTTTTTTGAAGGTAAGATTCAAATATAAATCATGCGTTACTATTTAAATTATTTAGTTACATAGTTAAAACATGCCTAATTTTGTATATTTTGTGAAGAGCTTGTGTACAAAGTGGATAAACTCTAGATAAGAGTTAAGATATAAAATGAAATAAATCAAAAGAAACACATTTAAACTAGGGATAGACCGATTATCAGCCGGGCTGATTATCAGCACCGATATTCGGCATTTTGACACATATCGGCATTAACCTTTTTTAAAAATCCGACGGCCGATAAGGGATCAATTTAAAACTGGGTTATTTTGGCTCTGATGCAGCCGCACCTCTGTCTGCAGTCACTGTCTCCAGCATTGTCCCACCCACAACACCATCTGATCTGGTTACATGCAGAGGGTAACAGCCAATCAGCAGTGAAAGCTGTGTATGCACAGTGCTGACACACATGGCGGAGAGGAGAAAAAGTTTTGTCCAGTGGAGAAGCTCTGAGCTAAGAGATGCTGCTGACCCTGATAACTCCCTGCACTTTTTGTTGCACTTTTTGTTTTTGTTGCAACAAAGATAAGTGAAAGATAAAATAACATTTCAGGTAGATTGAAATTTCGGAAAACTTTATTTACTGTAGAAAACTTTAGAGAGCTATTTATTTGTTTAAGTTTTCATTTAACTTTATAAGACATGCTGCTGAACCTGGGAGCTCCCTGCACTTTTTGTTAGAATTTTAAAACAAAGATGTGTATTGTCTAAAATAAAATAAAAAAACCTTTCACATGTTGCAAATCTGAAAAGCTGTTGAATAAACATATGCTTAAAGGCATTTAAACAAAGTGTTGGAGTTTGTATTATTCAAAATTTTGACACCAATATTTTCACTTTTACTGCAAATAAATATCGCCTCCAAATATCTTATTTGCCTCCTTGACTACTAATAATCAGTATGGGTATCGGCCCTGAAAAAACCAAGTCGGTCTATCTCTAGTTTAAACTATGTTCAGTTGGGCTTTTTCCAACACATGCCTGTTGTGCAGGGAAAGTTTTCAGAATGCATGATCATTATTTTAAAGGTTGAACTTTTATTTATGCACACATACAAAACATATTATCTACCAATCAGTACTTGGCTGAATATTAAGTGAAACTATTCCAGCCCATCTTCATATAACTACTAGCATTGGCACTGTGTGTTCAAAACTGAACCTGCCATGTTAATACTAGTTATACCTGCTGAATATAATGTCAGTGTTGTTTTTCCACCACGACCAGCTGTGTGTTTTCCTTCCTGCCTCCCAGGCTTTATGACACACACACATACACACTTGCAGAGTGTCTTTTTGATTGACAGCCGGCTTTGATGAGTCGTGCTTCACCCCAATCTGTCTGTCAGCTTTTCACAGCAGCAGGGAGGCTTATTTTTTCTTTTCTTTTTTCTTTTTTTTTAAACCAGGATGGTCGATATCTTTCTCAATTTGATGCATCTCTCTCCAGCGCTTTGTTGTTTTTTTTCCTCCCAGAGAAAGAAAAAAGAGTGCCAAGAAATGCATTATAATGACGCATGCTGTCTGGTGTGTAAACAGTTACTGGAATACCAGAGCACACATCCACATACATGCAGAGGTGTAGGAGATGTTTTGGACAACAGGATGTGCAGTGGTAATTTAGCAGGTTTAAGTCATGCCTTTAGAATTGCCCTGCAGCCCCACCGTTTCCTGCACCATTCAGTTGTAGTGCGTGTGTGTGTGTGTGTCTGTGTGTGTATCAATGACTATGTGTTTGTCTATTTTGGTAGACATCCAGAACAATAAAGCAGAAAGCACAGAAGTAGAGATTTTTTTTTTGAGATTTAAGAAATTTAAGTGTGTTTAAATGTTTAACACTCACCACTTGTGTCAGTCTCTGACTCATGGTTCACCAAGTTTATCTTTGTGTTTGTATTTACACTATTTCCGTACTGTGTGTGCTTAAGAAACGAATGAGCAAAGTAAAATATTTCTATAATGAAAATGAATGACCTAATGGTTTAAACCCCTGCACCTCTAGTTTGTTGTTAAAAAAATGCTTAAAAATGATTTACGACTTAAAGAATAAACCTAAATCTAATGTGTTTAGAGGCACAGATGTACCAAAGTGCATTCAGTTTTCTCTTGTTTTAGGGTCGTCCTGAATTGACGCCAACAGCCATTAAAGCAGGAAAACTTCTCGCCCGCAGACTGGCTGGTCAGAGCACTGAGCTCATGAACTACGACAATGTAAGACTCACACTCATTCACACACTGAAAGGCTGGTAATTTTCCTCCATCTTTCCACAGCTTGGGTCTTCGTGGCCCTTTGAGCCTATTGCTTTCTGCTTTATTTGATTTAAGTAACAATGTTTAAGGTACTTTGTGGTTTCAATGTCTTATGTACCCACACCCCCATCTAACTGTACCTCCAACCTCTCTTCAAGATGAGTCATAGTATAAACATACCAGCACTTTCCATAATATCATCATTCTTCATCATCTTATATATACTGAGATCCATCCTTCTGCAAGTCTTAATGGAGGTTTTAAGATGGTGCTGAGTGTCCCTACCTTGCAGTTTGTATTCTACATATAGTAAATATTGGGGAATTTTTAAGACTGATTACTGTTATCTGTTTGATACAGTTTTCATATCAGATAAGTAAGGGTAAGATATCTCATTATTTTGTTATGACACATATGGTGCTGCCCCCTTGTTATTGAAATGAAAACCAAAAATATTCCTTACTTTAACAGACATAACGACTCTGTAATTACTGGAGTTATTAGTATTAGGTTATCGGTTATATTTCAGACCTTAATAAAGGGTTTATATATCTGTGTGTATTTGTGTGACAGGTGCCCACCACAGTATTCACCCCTCTCGAGTACGGCTGCGTAGGCCTGTCTGAGGAAGAGGCTGAAAAGAGGCATGGAAAAGACAGCATAGAGGTAACATAGATGTGGTAGATGTGTGCTGTGATAGATTTGTGATAATACTGTTCTAAGCAGTGAATTTCCAACTATAAATATTTCCAGAATGTATTTGTAGTATTTTAAATAAGAACTTTCATTTCAAATCTTTGGCAGTTTTTTCATAGTAACTTATAACTTATATAGAAAATATAGCAATAAAAAATATGTGCATCACTTTTTAATTATAGATGAGGAATGGCCACATTAAGTAGAGGAACCTTTAGTGACACTATTTTGTGAAATGCAACGTAACATAAAACTTTAAGACTCTTGTAAACAGTAGTGTTGTTAATGTCAATGTAATTTTGAAATACAAAATTGGAAATTGAAGTCAGTGGTCTGTAAAAGTCATGAAATTAATTAAATAACTAATCTCCTTACATGTAGAGGGAATCAGGTTTCTAATGAGTTTTCATTATGAGTTTTGCTTCTTTACCATATATGAATGGCTACATGCCACAAATGCACAGAAGTGGAAAGTTATACAGGCCATGGCAGTTGCTTAAACTAACTTCAACCTGTATAAAAAATAAATGTCCCCTCACACTTAGACATACACACACACAATGCAAAAGCAAGCAGCTCTGTATTTTATTTGCTTGTGTACGTGCACAGTGTGCCAGATGCTAGCCAACACCTGCACAAGGCCGTCGATAAATGGTTTAGCCAGTGAGGTGGGGCTCCTGGCTGTGACTGACAGGCGAGCAGGAGGCCTGATTGAGGTGTGTATGGGGTGATGACAGGCGCGCTAAGATCTGAGGAGGAGCTGCAGCACCAGCCCCCGACAGCTGCACGGCCCTCACAACTTGTGTCAGCACGTTTGCCCATAGAATAAAACACACTACACGCATGTCTCAGTAGGGACTTTGAAACCCACCAGCATCATGAGCAAGCACTGATACACTGATACTAGCTTTGCAACTTTTTAACAAATGAAAGTCCTTACAATCAACATGTGGTGATAATTAAATACAAAATACAATGTGTAAGATATGGGGCCATGACCTGATATTAGATTTCTAACAATAATAAGCTATTAATTAAATTAAGTCTATTTTGATTAGTTCTCCCTCACATATTTGTTCTTGTTGTATTGTCTAAAAGCATTTTTTGTTTCCTGTGGTTTTTCTCTGTTAGCTGTATTATTATATTATTTATAGCATAAGTCACGGTACAAAATGTGCACAAGAAGAGGTCATTATTACTGCTGGAAACTGTGCCAGGGTTTTTGTTTGCACATCATTAAGCTCTGTTGGTCAAAGTAAAGATCCACAAGAGGCCAATAAAATCACTGTGAATTATTGATTGGTTGTGGGCAGAACACAAAATAAAACAATAATACATTCTTTATCATTTCTTCTGTTTATATGACTTGTCCACTGTGTTTATGTTCATGTAGGTCTACCATGCTTTCTACAAGCCTCTGGAATTCACTGTTGCTGAGCGCGATGCCAGCCAGTGTTACATAAAGGTAGGGTTAAACTGCAGACCTATTGTGAGCTCTTTTCTAGGTATTTTAAGCAAATTTTGTAATTACATTTTCTGTACTCTTGTGTGAGATACACTGTGCATGTGTGCGTGCATTTAGTTGATGGACAGGAGCAGTAAAATGTTGCCTCTGGCAGCAGATTGAGGGACTGGTGCTCAAAAGAAGGATTGACTCAGGAAGAGAAGAGAATAAGAGCAGAAGAGAAATATTCTGAATGGTCTAACCATGTGATAATCCTGCCAACTTCTGACTTCATCTGCAGCATGTAGGGTACAGAACAACCACTAACACCCTGTTGGCTTCAGCTCCCTCGCTTAAATTTGTGTTTCTACCTCCTCAGGTGGTCTGTGAGCGGGGTGGAGATCAGAGAATCTTGGGTCTGCACTTCACTGGTCCGAATGCTGGAGAGGTCACACAGGGCTTTGCTCTGGGCTTCCAGTAAGTTTAATAAGTCCAAGATCATATTTTAGGCAAAGCTTGTGTTTTCATTGCATTTATGTCCTACAACAACAATCCATACAAACATTAATATCTTACCACTCTCAGAAGCCTTTACAAAAGGTCAAAACTGACCTTGGTCTTAGTAAGAATTAGTAAGACCTGACTTACATGAGGAGGAAATGATAGAGTGCCATAGTGAAACTCTACAACACAACACTGATACAATCGATGATGTGTCGTCGGTCATGTGACAGTGTGAGTAACAGCAACTTGAATGATCTCTCTGTGTGTTTGTGTGTGTCTCAGGTGTGGAGCAACATATTCCCACCTGTTGCAGACGGTAGGCATCCATCCGACCTGTGCCGAGGAGGTGGTCAAAGTCAACATCACGAAGCGCTCTGGCTTAGACGCAACAGTCACCGGCTGCTGAGGTTAAGCACCTCGGTCTCTGAACACTGAGCACACAGGGCCCCTCAGTGACAGTAGAAAGAAGTTAGCCTGGGTTTATTCTGCTCTCTCTCCTTGTCGCCCTCCCTCTTTGATATATCACCAAAATGGCCGCTACTTTCACAGAGCTTTCTCAGATTTTTGATACACCTCCTGTGCAGTAGGGTCTCGTTTTAGGCCAGTCATGGAAATAATCATTTGCTGCCCAAGTTAGTGTCACTGACATGTCATATGATAACCAAGACTACGATTATCTCATATACATACATGTTGTGTGTATGCTTTAAAAAGCACATGGCTATAGATCAGGTTAGTGAGAGTCCCAGCCGCAGACTGAGCTTCTTTTAAATAAACAGGCTCATCAATCAGGATTAAGGCCTGTGCTCAGGGTTTTGTTGAAACCGTACACAGAAACGTGGACCGAGCCCTAACGTTTTTCTGAATATATATTCTGCAAATATTGTTGTTTCTCTGGCTGTACTTCCTGTCCATTAGTCTTGGAGGTGACACATACCATACACCTCCTCCCCCCCAACCCCCCGTGACACTGATGGATGGCCCCAGAGCCGTCGCCGCAGCGACACCACCCCATTTCCCATGGACACACACAAACAGTCAGCAGGCTGCCTGTCAGTCAGCCAGCAAAGACCTGGGCCAGGGTGCTTGTTTAAGGCCCAGCAGAGTCCAGCAGACCCCAGACCCTTTTCTCTTCCTCCCATGCCCTTCTCCATCCCAATTCACGAGGGAATGCAGTCGGACTACAAACATGTTCTGTCAAAAGCGGTGTGGATGCCACAGCCCAGGCACACAGCAACCATACCTATTGATAGCAGTGCTGCGAGCTCTATTACAGCTGTACTACTCAGCCTTACCCAAAGGTGGCACTATTGTCCTCCAGTTCTCCCCTTTTTTCAGAGCCAGGGGTGGAAGGCAGGATAAAGTAGTCACTGGATAAAACATAAGCCTGAATACATTCAGGTTGCACATTTAATCCCTTTAATCCCTATAAAAGATATGTGTTTTTGGATGAAGCTGGAAAGCAAACTGGCTTTATTGGTGCCAAACTGATAAGGGTTATCTGTTGTGTATTTATATGGATGGCAGGTTAGGCCTCAAGAGTCATCACTATCAGAGATAAGGCACATTGTTTATATCAATAAAACAGTAATAGACCCCCACAGTTTGCCAAAGTGCCTGTACTGGACATCTTGGGTTTATTAAGTAGAGAAGGAGGAGGACTGTCAATAAAGATGGTTGACGCAGAAATCGGGGAGACCGCGAGGAGGTTGGTGGTTGTAGTTTATTTTTATTTGAAGTCTAATCTGCCCAGTCTGATTAATGATTTCGATGAGGGGAGTGACAGCGTGCCAGGAGATGGAGAGAGGGAAAAGAGAGAGAGAGCTACCAGGTTTGTTTGGACCTGGGCTGGAGGAGAGAGCTGAGTTTCAGCCCTGGTTGGGGAGGGAAGGGGGATTCCTGTGTGCTCTATTCAGGGCTGAGGTGCTGACTGAGGGACCCTGACCTCCGCTCAGCAGGAACAGCTTGACTCTATCACTCGGAGCACAGAGGGCTCACATGCCGCGGTGCTGCGCAGCAGGGGCCTGGGAGGGGGGCTTGGGTTGGGGTGGGGGTAAAGGAACGGACAGAACCAACCTACCAGCCAACCAACACAACACCGAGCGGTAGCGGCGTGTTTGTCCAGGGTAATTGAGTCTATGTTCCTGAGCTTAACGAGCCACTTCAGAGACCCCAGGGTG
This sequence comes from Lates calcarifer, assembly GCF_001640805.2. NCBI lineage: Eukaryota > Metazoa > Chordata > Actinopteri > Centropomidae > Lates > Lates calcarifer. Next base: position 18,716,542 of record NC_066845.1, read on the forward strand.
GGCCCAAGGCAACGTAAGGGAAGTCATTGAGGCCGTCAGTGGAACTGTAATGTCTGTTTGCTTTTTACCCTCCATTTCCCTCCTGCTTTGTCTCATCTGCTGCTGTACGGCTGCTCACGCACAAAATGAAATAGTATTTAATTTTCTTTTGACATATCTGTCTAATTTCAATGATTTCTTTTAACTGTTGCTGATCAGTTACTCCACGCACAAGACTTACACACCGGTTACAGCCTCACCTGTGTCCTGGGGGGTCAGGGTTCAGTTTCCAGGTCAGCCAGCTAATGATGACCTGCACTAAAACCCAAAACTGGGGAGTGCAGGCCTGATGTCACCTGGCTGCCAGCTTTAGTAGTTGTAAATAGAGAAGTGTAATTTTCCAGTAAAGCTATGTAATACATAATTTATATGTAAAGTAATAAAACACTGGAATGCATAGTGTCACCATTAAAGTAATGACGACCACTGATTGAGTGCTCTGTGTTGTACATCAATGACTGCATAGTCACTTTCATCTGCATATTAATTTGAATGTGTACATGTACAGCATAAAGTACATGTGTATATGTTGAGTTCTCTGTCACTGGACTCTGTTCATTTTGTAAAAATAAAAGATGAAACTAATAGCTGTGTAGTAGAGACAAAGAATGTAAGTTCTCTAAGGAAGAATTCAACATTTTAGGAAATACAGCTTTTATGCTTTCATGCTGAGTTAAATGAGAAGGGTAAATATGAAGCTACAGCTAGCAGCCAATTAGCTTAGCACAAAGAGTAGAAACAGGTAGCCACAGCTAGCCTGACTAGCCTGGGGCCATGTGCAGGACTACTTTTTGGCCTGGTCCAATCAATTTATGTGGTGCAAAAAATAAATCCAGAGAACCACTGATGCCACAGTAAATACATACTGATATGGAGCTGTACTGGTTTATCTTAAACTACGCTACATAGCTCAGTCCTAATATTTAGCAGTGTCACAAGGGGTGGTCACATGATGACCCTGAGTCGTCTCTGCTGACAGGCAGCCCTGCTATGCAGCCCTGTCACTCAACCCTCTGCACCAACAATGGCAGAAATTCCACTGTGTTTGTTTGGTTAAGGACAGAGCTCTCCGAAACCCCTGAACCTCCTCAGGATCCACAGCAGCCTCACTCACCCTGAGAGTGAAGCCGATGTCAACCTTAACTCAGACAGCAGGAGTAAAGTTCACCCGCCGTCTCAAGAATAGTCTGCCCCATTTAGCAATTGTGTTTCTTCTGTCCCTCCACAATGGAGCAAACAGGCTAAATCCACCTTGAAATGCACTTAGTAGAACATGTCAACATGTCAAGGTGTGCTCGGTTCTACGTTCAGTCTTAATCCAGCCCATTGAACGCTGACAGTTGTCTGAGTCAGACATTCACAAGGCCTTTGTCACTTCAGGTCTTGAGCCCCAGCAGCCATGCAGAAAAGGAAGAGCACAACCTTCAGACACACGTTAAAACACATATGCTGGGTATACAGCCCCTCAGCCAGAGCAAAAGCCTGAGGAGGAGGAGGAGGAGAAACCGATACATACCTTGTGTAAACATTAGTGAAAAAATGACGCTAGGAACAGAAAAGGCTCAACCAAGGCGAGGATTATCCCTGAGAAATGAATAGGGGCCAATTATGACTGCTCTGTTGTACTGCCAGTATCTGGCTCAAGAGCTGTCAGTCTGAGATGCCTGCAGGGCCTGGATGGGGTGCGGTGGCTGGTGAGGAGAGCTTCAGGAGGCTTGATGTAGAAGGGGCCCTCAGACTGATAAGACAAGATGAGTCTCTAAGCTGGTCAGATAGATGTTGGTGTTCATCTGGCCTCCCAAGTTCAAGACAGTTTGCTCAACTGAAGCCATGTACCAAGCCAAATGGCAGGCTCACAAAAACAACCATGGAAACAATGGTGCTGAGATGAGGCTGTGTGCTATACACGCTTACTCAGTTCAACCACCCCTTCCTTCAGTCAGAGCAAAGACATTTTAATCTACACTCTGGATTGTGAATGAGCTCACAGTCTGAATATTTCCTCTCAGGAATGTCAAGGTTGTCTTGTTTGTTTCACAGATCTAAAGATGACATGTTTGATTTTGCTACAACTGTAACTTGTAGAAGGAGTCAGCCGAGTTACCTCCCTTCTTGACTTCTCATTCAACCGCAAACACTGAGAAAAAGTAGCTGAGGTCAGTTCTTGTCAGACTGGGGTCCTGTTGGTAGCCAAGTAGAGGTGAGGGCCTGTGAAATGAGCTTATCTAACCCCCGATAAGAGCAGGATGCCCTGAGAAATGGCCTTAAATTCAATACACATGGCTGCTGCATCTGTCTTTATCTGACGAGATGTGGGTGTTTGAAAAGGAGCTAGATGTAGCACTGTGGTTGGGTTTGTCCTATCTAGACCAGTCCAGCAGACCACAGCCTTACACAGAATCCCAGTGCCTGCAGCCAACAGTAAAAAGGGTATGCTTCAATGTCATAGTTTGTGGTTCCAATCCTCAGACATCACTAAGAGAGCAATTATGATCAGCAGTCTCAACTCCTAAATCATTTAGTCAGGTCTCCTGCCACACAGGAAGCTGGTTCATTACCTCTGGAAGCTGTGCAGAGATTTATTTAGCCGATGTTTGATGATGGCATACAACAAAGGGACATTGTTTGTGTGTGTATACATGCCAAACCACGTCGATTGAGACACAAGCAGTCTGCATGCAAAAAGCAACACAACACACTGATGTTTTGATCTAAACAGGACATGTCTGGTACTCTATACCATGACTTTCAGGAATAATGATCATGTTGTTGCACCTCTAACAAACTCTTAATCATCGTCTGTTTGATCAACTACAGTTTTTTCATCACTACAGATGACATGTAGAATAATTGCTAATATTAGTTTTATAGTAGTTCAGCACTGCATTGCTTTGTAGTTGTATACAAAAGCGCTGGAATGAAATTGTATTGCAGCACGGTTTAATGTGAAAAGCCTGTCTGGAAAAAGCCTTGAAATCTGAACCAGTAACAAATTGTTTCATATAGCCAACCTAAATCTATTCTGATCAGATTAAATCATGTCACTCATTATGCCTCAGACAGGTAGTGATATATTATAGAACTAACTTCTGGCATCATTAAGTCAAAACTTTATTTTTATTTTTTTTTCCAATATTAGACTAATAAAAATACTTGATATTATAACACAAAAACATACTGACATACTAAACTGAGATTACCTGCATCTTCCATTGTCAGTGTGAGCATGTTAGCATGCTGACATCATTTAGCTCATCACACTACTGTACATAACTACAGCCTCAGAGCTGAGCTGAAGACATGAACCCTACTGGTATTGATGGAGATAACATAACAACCCCCTGCACAGAAAATTGCAAGCTACATCATTACATTTCCTATAGGTTCTCCCAAACACTCACAGAAACAAAGAGAGCATCAGTATCAACACCAACTTGACAGTTTCCTTTCTGAGTGTGTCTGCTCTGGGGCTGGTGTTATCAGTCTGAGTCACATCACATAAATCAAAGTACCTTCCAGTGCCATGATGGCTTCCCACTGGCAGCCAACACATCTGGCCTGAGATCTAAGGAACTGCCTGAGTTTGAAAATATATCCAGCACGTATAATTCCTGCTGATGGCCCTGTCCATAAACATGCATAAAGCCAGAGTCCACACATGCAGGATGAGCTGTGTAGACAGGCTTGTTACGTGATGCAGAGGGACTACATGCTGGGCTCACCCTCCGGCTGCTGTCGATGCCTCTCTGATTGATTCTGTCTTTCCTGTTTAGCCAATAAAAGCTCTGTGTGGTGAGACGAGTGGCTTGTGAATGAATCACACACACACACACACACACACACACACTACACATTCTGCATGTAGTGTGTATCTGTTAGCTTTGCCTCTGGAGTTCACAGTTAGGCCTGTCTGTGTTTATTTGTTGGTCACTCTGCTGATGAGAGATGGCTTGTGTGGTATGTTTTGCGTGCATGTGTGTGTGTGTGTGTGTGTGTGAGGTGGTGTTGGAGGCAGGTGGGAATGTGGATGCGTGGGTGTGTCAGTAACATGAGCTCGCTTGTGTATGGCCTGTATTTGAGTGTCCACACTTACTGCATGTTTGAATGGCATGGTGTGGATATACTGTAACCCTGCATTCAGTACACACTTTCCCTAAAAATAAACCTGTGGAGAGCTATACCTCTGCCCTGTGTTTCCAAAACAAATTCAACATTTTCAGATGGTTCTATAACAGCAGTGTCACTGTCACAGCCAAACTATGGTACACACACACACACATACATAGACCAATGTATATATAACCAGCTCAGTAATTAGCCTTCAAGGAGTAACCTTTGGCCTTAATGTCATCCTGTATGACAAATGAAGTAGCAGCAGCAACATGAAGAGTGGTCATTACTTTGTGTCGAGGCGTCTACTGGAAGAGAAGACATGGCATGCGCCTCGGCTCACTGATCTAGGTTCTGTCCACCCAAAGGCATTTTTAGACCATCGTTGTCTTTGTTCTTTTTACTCGCCAGTGAAACAAAGAAGGCCTGGTGTCTTTAGATGATAATGACAAACTTCTGGGCAATAGGGCAAAACTATAATAATCTTTTTAAACCTTAAAGGAGCTATTTGTAAATTTAGCTATCACTACATAATATTAGTATTAATAACTCTAGAGGAAACATCACAAATTCAATAACATTCCTTTACTCGCAACGAGGCAATGGTTTGCCTCTAATTTTATCCTGTTTTCTACCAAAGTTAACATTCTAACCAGTTAGCCCCAGCCTGTCTGTCCCATCACTTTGTGATAGCAACTCACTGTAGCATCCAGACTGCCCTGAAAAAGTAGCACTGCTCAGGGCGCAATTTAACCTCTCATATTGTAAACATGATGGCTGAAGCTCCTGGCCCTTGGTCTATGCCACCCACTCCCAGCAGGAAACCACATTCTGCAGCAGAGAAAAATTACAAATAGTCCCCTTAAATGATGTAAAATTTTACTTGCTGCAATTTACTGTGTCCTTTTTATGGAATAAATGAAAATTTCAATGCCAAAAACTTTTAATTTTACCACAAATCTAATTATCAATCATCAATCAAACATACATCATACAGACCAAAACTTCTTAAAATGTATTTAAGGTGATAAAGTGAAGTTTGGTATTTTAGGTATAGACTTCAATGAGAAGATCGATACCACAATCATGTCTGTGTGTTAAATATGAAGATAAAGACAGTGGATGATTTTAAAGATGACAGTAAAATTGCCCATTGTGGGACTAATAAAGGATTATCTTGTCTTATTTTATACTATCTTATCTTACAAATTGTGTGCATTACTGTGTGGCATCAAACTGTCTACAGAAAGCATTTAACCATAGCTCTTTGCCATTAACCAAAGTTGAGTCAAATTCTACAGTCACCATGGATTCATTTTTGAGGAGATATACAATTAATTAAGTTGGGAGCATACAGAATAGCATGTGTGTGATATTTAGACAAATTTCATCACATTAATGTGTACATGCATTATGTGATTTAATATAAAAGACAGAATGTTACATGATGACTAAACACACTTTAAAAAGGTCTGAGTGCAATATTAGAGGTCAGAGAAAACCTTCCTTGCATGCAGCCTGGACGTGACCATGAGAAACTGCTTCATCATAGTGGAGGAGTTTCAAAAAGACCTGATAAGAATATTACATTTAGATACTGGGTGCCTCTCCTTCTTCATCATTCCAAGGGAGGCTAGTTTAGTGGTGCTGATAGTGGCTGTGCATCAGCCTTCTCCTTCCCACTACATACTGATTCATTAAAGCTGTGACAGTCAGGCCGGTCACTCCTCGCCCTCCCTGAGATCTCTCCATTCACACCTGCTCAGATGCCTAAGGAAAACAAGAGCCAGAGAGGCCTTGCCATCACATGTTATGATACCTGCACATCCAACACACACACTCCCATATGCTGTATCTTCTTCTGTTCTGATAACTTAATGAATACACATCCACTGACTCATCAGATATTCAGAGAGAAAGTTACACACAGTTCAAAAGGGCAGTTCTTTCAGATTTGTTCACTGCTGGTGTATTTTCTAATTCCTGCTGTTAACTAAACATTGAGCAGGACCTCACATCACTGTGTTTCAAAGATAACCTTTTGGAAGAATTTTTTTTTTTCAATTTCAGTTTTTGCTGTCAGTCTACAAGGATAACAGAGATTACAAATTTTCTACACCTAACTGCAGTCACACGAAATGCCAAAATTAATTTTGATGTAACTGGATGCATTTGCAACCATTCTGCCAAATGTCTGTAGTTCTTTTCACCAAGTGGGAGATGTCGTTGCTGTCAGAAATTTCTGACATCGCTTAGACTTGGAGACTGACGTGAATAGTTTTGCCAACTTGGCTGCTCATAATTATGGTTTAAACGATATGACGTAAATGTGCCCTGTAAGTACCACAGTAAGTCATGACTGTGACACTGAGCCAGCATGCACAGTTATAGAATCCTGAAACCAAAGCAGCTAAACTGGACAGCTTTCATTTATTTTATTATTTTCTCCTATTTTTCCTGGTGTGACAAGTCAAAATGTCTTTGACGAAAAAAACCCTGTTACATAATTTCATCATTACTCAACTGGGTACAATTTCCTGTTTAGCATCATCTTTGTCTGCATTTTCTTATTTGCATAAAATGGTTGAATGAAAGTAAAATTATCATAACATCACACGAAAAAAAGACACAAGGACAAAAGTGAATGTAAAATGGAAGTGTGTTAGAGCTGCAACAATAGTTCATCATTAATCCAAATTTTAAAGGCAATCTTGAAACATATAGGTCCTTTTGATGGAGCAAAACTGCTTAACAAATCCACAAGTTCGTTGATTTATAAGCATGAAGTTAAACTGTATCTATTTTGCATTTCTATAAAACATAGTTGAATACTGTTGTTAGCCCCTCTATAATGTGCTAGAATAGTTGAATGTTTTGGGAACTATTTGCTTTCTTGTTGAGAGTGAGGTATGAAGACTGATAAATTCTCTGTCCATTTAATATGAACCTTGAGCCACAAGACAATTAGCTAGCTTGGCATAAAGACTAAACACAAGGGAAACCGCTAGCTTCACTCTGTCCAGAAGAAAGCAAGACAGGTAATCTTCTTTATTAAATCTGTAGAAAAATATAAGTTTTAAAATGAGGGGAGGTCATGTGCCAACCTATTTCTAAAGCAGGAGCAGACAAGACTCAACTTGTTGTTTTTACACTTTTTGTGCAATTGAGTAGTTACCTACCTGTTTCTAGTCTTTGCACTAAGCTAATTGGCTGCTGGCCCTTTCTTCATGTTTAGCATACAGATAAGAGAGTGGTATCAAACATCTTATCCTACCCCTGGCAAGAGAGCAAATCAGCACATTTAACTCTTTGGGCCTTTCGTTTGAATGTAGGTCCAGTATACCCAGTTTAATTTTGAATAGACTCATAGTTGGCCTTCTTTGTACTTGTTGTTAGGTGTTCCTGTTATTTGGCCTCCCTTCATGCAGTAGTTTCACAGTTAAAAAAACAACTAGAGGAGTATTATGTAAAATTCCTACTGCTCATCAGTCTCTTGGTACAGCTACTGTCTGTGTCCACACTATGTGTCCATTGCTTTATGGTCTTGGGGGACTTAAAAACACAGTCTAGTGTTCCTCCTTGGAGATTTTCCCTGCATGTGCACAGTGCAGTCCTCCACCTCTCCATGGTGAGAGAGGAGCCTGGTGAATGAGTGGCAGCAGACTGAATTGTAGCACTTCCATCTATTTCTATCTCTCTGTGGTTTGGCTGCTGCTCAGGCTGACCCACAGCCTTTCTAATTTGGTGATGAGCTGTAAAGTGACCTGCCTGCCCCCATGGCAGGGCGGCTGGAGTGAGAGTGGGATTCCAGGGATTTCCTTACCAGGCACGTCTCTTGGGTTGGATGGACGATACTGTATACACACCCCAACCATGTCACATACACCCACCCCCCCTCTCCTCATCGGACCCACAGGGAGACCAAGGTACTGGCTCTCAAGTGCACCCTGGCATTGTCCCTTACACCCTCCCTGCCCCTGGGTAAGCTGAGATACCAGGAATAATTGATGATGATGTAGGCCATGCTATCTGTCCAGGCAGGACAGCACACACTTTCTCCCACCTCCTGCTGAGGGGTACCGTTCTGCCACCTCCATTTGCACTAATTGATTTTAACTCACTGCTGACTTACCCTTTTCATAGATGTCATTAAGTGCTCATATATTTGATCTATCTCATTAGTGAATTAAAAATATTGGTAATCCTCCCCTACTGCCAACATCTCATTTCATATAATTTGAGTATAGTATGGCTAGGAAGTGAGAATGCTGTTTCACATGTACATTAAAATTCACCAGACCCCACATAAATACTGTGACTGGTTCTGTCCCCCAAATATTATATATATAATATATACTGAGTTGCCCAAATAAATTCTTATGCATACAGATAATTTCCTCTCTCTCTCTTTTTTTAAAGAGTTAAGTGAATGTCCTCTAATTTTGGAGATTTTTTGTTGCTTGGACATATTTAGGTATTTAGCTTTCAAACTCACTATGCTCTACACATTATGCACCCTCTCCCAATGAGCCACCTGTACTCCTTATTGTTTCTTTTCAGAGTGCAGGGGGGCTGTCTGACTAATCCATAGCCACAGAAGAGGTTTAAAACACTCTGGTTTCATCTAATCTTCCAGCTCAGACCTAGCCGAGCTTGAAACCCGCTTTCTCCATGATAGGAATGGACAAATAAAGGTCTCTCCCAGCACTCCCATGAAAGGGGTCTGTGTGCTCTGTGGATTAAGGTCTCTTTTTCTCAATTAGACTGAAAAGGCTGAAAAAAATAAAGGCACTCCTGTTTGTGTAGCAGGGTGAAGCTTTGCAAGTTGTATCACTCACTTCTGATGGTTTCCAGGTAGTCAGAATGTTTAGTAACCATTATAGAGGTGGTAGGGATTTGAAAGAGCAAAATATGTGAGGTATTAGTATTCTTAAAGTTTCCATGGTCTGAAATTTTCTAAGTTCATCTGTTCTCTTCTGTTCCAGTGAAAATCTAACCACAATAATCTTAACAATATCAGAGTGGCATGGGCTCTTCAAGTACCTGGCCAACACCAACTATTTATGTGTGCTTCCCAAATATATTGTGTTGCTTAGTCCCTCAAAACAGAGTTAAGCACACGCACATATCCTTAAATGTAAAAGTTCACACACGCACACACACACACACACACGAGGCACGCAGATAAGAGGTCACACATATGAAAGCAGTGGAAAAAAGCTGAGGAGGGAGAGAGAGAGAGAGAGAAAGAGAGAGAGAGAGAGAGAGATATATGGCTTTTCTGTACAGGCAGTTTCACGGGCAACTCATTTGTTGTAAATAGGGGTCCTTCCAGTCCGGCGCATGTTTTGTATTTGATTTCCACTTCTGCAACACTGCCTGAGACCTTCCGACAACTGTTAACCCGCCGGTGTCTCACTGAAATGGTATTTTATCAAGTCTTGTTAAAGCCAGCGTCACAGTAGTATCTTTACTTTACGCAGCGTTAACAACCGTAACATGTTTTGTATTTCTGTTGTTGCTGTTATTGTAGATAGTTGCTAGCTTGTTGCTAACTTTCTTGCAAGTAACAAAGCGAAACGTACAGTGCACTGGTTACAGATACAAATTGTAGTGTTACTCTTTCTGTTTTCAGTCCAACATTTCCTGAATGGCTGTGAACGCTGTCGTGAATGCAGCTCTGGTAACGGCTAGTCGCATGGGGGCACGAACAAACCAAACTCCATTCAAAATTATGGCTATTTAACGACAAACTGTCCTACTTATTCTCAGCTACGCTTCTCGTATATCCTTTCTGTCTCTTCTTGAACCGTCTGAAGTCCAGCCTCATGTTGCCTATGGCATTTTATCAGTAAGGAAAATCTAATTAAAAGCTTAGTAAAGCTTTATGATTCGTAGGCTCTTCCGCTTAAGAGTACTACACGTGAGAAATAAATTAAATCAGTGGCGCAAAGTTGCGTGCTTAAGTTTGGCCACCACTGGGAAAATCACATATTTTGCTGATTTATGAGGTGAAAAGAAGTAAACGCAACCCTGCAAACCCGTAAGAAAGCCATTAAAGAATTGTTGCATTTGAGTTCTCCCACTCCCACACATCGTTTTCCTCAGAGATAAAGTTGTATTACAGCTAGTTCTTTTGCCATCTTATGAGTGAGCAGTAACACCAAACTTTATTCCAAAATCTGGCAGTTTCTCTTGCTTGTAATTGGCAGGTACGTGTAAAACTGTGTGCAGAGGATTGAGCAGCCTGGGGCAAATGACATGTTTTGAAAGCAGTAAAATAAATAAAATAAAAATAAAGAAAAGAAAAAATTAAAATGAGCTTTTATTCATAAGTTAATACGTGGTAACTTTTTATTTAATGAATTTAGGAAATAGAAAATGTTAAATAGTAATTGTGTTAGGTGCAAAAGTTTGGCCACCTTACACCCTTCCTAGGATTTGATGATATCATCCACTCTTCTTCTTTGTAGATCACTTCATGTTCTGATGTACATTCAGGCTGCCTTGCACTACCCACAGATAATAAGAATATTTAAATATTTTTTCAGTCAGAAAACTGAGAGGGCTGTTACAAAAGCTTCAGCTTGTGCTTCTTGAGGTACTTCATGGTGGATTTTGAGAACCGCTTTGGATCATTGTACTGTTGTAGAAGCCAGCCTACTTTTAGTTTCAGTGTGAGATCGCAATCAGTCAAGAAAATGCTTTGTAGACATCATTCAGCTTCATTTTCAGAGCTTCAGCCAGTTGCTTAGAGGAGCCTATGGTTGATGAGTGTTACCACAAGGTCTGAAGAGTCCAAAAATTTATCAGCTCTTGTATTATCTGGCAATTCCTATTTGCAATTCTTGACCTGCCTTACAAGTCCTAATGAGTCAGTAAAGGCCTTTCAAAATGATGACGCTCTGAGTGTTTTGCCAAATATAAGGGCAAACTTTAAAATAGTCAGCGCTTAAAGGAGTGTTTCAAAATATGGGAGGGAAGTTCAGACTGGTCTCCGGAAGCTGTTCATCATGTAGAAATAGTTAGCTCTCTGTCATTCTTTTTTTACTGTCCATTACTTGGTCTTAATGCAGTCACTCATCACACCCCTGAAGGTGACTGTCAGTTTTAACACTGGGCACTGTGTTGTTTGACAAAATGTAACCTCTTGTTGTTTTCCTTGTTCTGTGTCTCCTGTTGCATAATGTCTTTTGGGGATTACAGCAGCATTTACTTGTTCTCATGTCTTTGCTGTATGGACAGCAAAATCCCCAATGATTCGAAGAGCCATGACACTCAAAATGTGTGGAGATGTGTGATGACACTTGAGCTGTCGACCCTCTTGTGTTCCTTTATCCACTAGTGTCCAGGCAAATGACCTCACGGAGGAAGTGGGTGATAATGCAAACAGATAAGGCTCCTGGTACCTGTTGACCACAGTCAGGACCTCCTAAATCAGGACCCCCTGACACAGTGCTCCATCAGTTCCTGCCTCAGTGACACCCACAAGGCATTGAGCTCTTATCTGTAATGGCCCCTGCTTAGCATTCACGCCATTCACGCGAACAATGCTACCTCTTCCCGCTCATTGGATCTGTGACTGACAGTGGGTGTTGGTGCACTTGTTTCAGACTTCAGCCTCTATCTGACACTGAACTGTTTATCCAGTCTAGATACCCCCTCCAAGACACAATAAAGGGCGTGTGTCTTCCTTGCCACTTCCCATGTTGTTTGTCTAACTGGACTTTTATAATGGACCTCGCTCTCAATTTGGCACGTTGGTTTCCTCTTCAGAAGGATCTGTATTATTTGGTGAAAGGTTGGGGCAGAAGGCTTGACTAATGGTTGTAGAGCCAGCTCACTGCCCACCCTCTGACCAGCCGGTGAGGTGGAAGTGCCTCTTTGGCGAGACAGTGAAAAGCAGGGAAACACCAGATAAGACCATTGCCTGTGATAAACAGAGTGACTAATAGCTGAGGTATGATGTAGCAGAAATTGACGGATTAGGCGTCTTTCTCTGACATGCTCAGAGTTAAAATTTGCTGGCAAGGATATTAAAAAAATACTGTTGGTTTAATGGGTTATAGAGTTGGCTTTCACTGGAAGAGCTATCTAGAATGCAGCTTTTTGAGCTATGTGTAATCTACTTTCAGTTTTCATCATGCAGCTCAGATCTCATATTTGACGAGGCTGGTATCGGCAGGGGATCTTGGGATCCCATGCCTCCATAATGACCCCTGTGAAGCTGGGACATTATAAAGCTTCTATAATAAACTCCTGTGATCAGTATATCCCTCCCTCCCTGCCCTTATTTATGAATGGCAGAATTTGACAAGAGGGCAGCTCAGGTGGGTAGCTGCCGATCACATGATACCAAAGAGCTAAGTGAGGAATGTGGATAGGACCCCCCCCCCCCAACTCCACTCAAAAAAGAAAAAAACTTTGATGCCCTATATCATAACGAATACCCTCTCTGTCCCCTCCCTCCTGAAGCCTTCATATGCGCAGCAATGCTGAGGAGAGGAATGGGTGCTGCAGGGCTGGCTGGGGGGGGGGGGGGGGGTAGGGGGGCACAGATAGTGGCTGCGTTTGATCTGAAGGTCGCCAGCCCCTTGCTGGTGTTGAGAGATCCTTGGCGGACGAGGCTGGCTCTTATTTAATAACATGAAGGGGAAGCGGACCTTTCTCTCATAATTAGGCCTAATTACCCAGTAGGTGTGGACAGACGGCCCAAGAAGAGACAAACTGCCTTTATCCATGGACTTAGAGTCAGATTACCCAGAGCTGTCTTATCTGTTACAGGGCCAGCAGGAGCCTCAATCCTCCTCTCTTGCTTCTTCCCACTGGCTCCCATATCCAACTCAGGTATATTAATCAGTCAGTGTGATTTATTAGGCCCTGTCCACGACACACAGCTTTAATTAGACCTTGCTTGTTACCCTGTGCTGCAATATCTGACATTTTTCCTGTGAACATGTTTAATAAAAAAGTTAATTGACCCATTGGATTTTTGTTATCTATTGCTCAGTTTCTTTATGAAAGCTTATTAGGTTTATTAAACTGCAAGGTACTGGGAATTTTGGAGATCTAAAGAAAACAAGATACTTGTCCTTGAGGATCTTTGACCAGTGGATCACGTCTGCACCAGCTAGATACTGTTAAAATAGCTTCATCAGTGAGGTATCTTTGCATTTGCTACAGATGTGTTTTTATGTCAAACATACAAGCTTGACAAGTGACTGGCTTGATTGTTTACTCGGCCGGCCTCTCTCTGTTAGCAGAGAAGAATTTAAGGGTGCTTACAAACACATTTGAGTGACATCCTGCCACCATCTTGTTTGTTTACAGTATCTGTCTCCCCCTTCCTGAGCTGCCTCCATGTTTGTATTTGGGTTTGTGGGTGACTCACTTGTAGTCACCACAACAGAGCCATTGTTGGGGGCAATTCAGCGACTGGAAATGCTGACGCCTAGGAAACAGAAGGAGCAGTCCACTGCGGATATAGTGGCAGAGGAAAGTAGCCATAATACTCATCTTTCAGATGCGGTTTGGTTTGGCTTGGCAGTCCTCAAGCCCTGTAAAGTGACATCTCCATCACTGTCCCCTAGTATTGTCTTTGATTGACAGAGAGCTGTTATTACCAGTGGAAAGTTTTACAGCCCCTGGTCTTGAGACAATGAAAACAGCCAGTTTCAGGCTGCTGTGTCCGTGTGACTCATAGCTCCATGCAGGCCTGCTGCTAGACGACAATAAGGAACGTTTAATCCACCTGTTATCAGGGTGAGCTTCCTCCTGTCACACACTCGTACACGCACAGGACTCTGGCTCAGGAATGCAGCCTTACCCACCCATTCACAGGAGGAGCAGCTTAACTGATAGACCCTCACAAAAACACTGTTGACTGTTTTTGCCATTTTCTTCATACCAAACAAAAACAAGTTTGTGCAGTTGTTGGCCCAACAATTTCCTGTTGGTTTGGTGTTACATATAATGGTCAGTATCTTATGCGTACAGCTATATAATTTGAACTATTCCAAATATACACCAAATGTTTTTTTTGTCATTTTATCTATTTGGAGGATAGAGGATATGTTTTCTATAGCGAGCATGGAAAAAATGCTCCATTTTGCTCCTGCAAGCATGCGCTGTGTCCCCTTACAGTGGTAAAGTGATAGTAAAGCTGATGAGTTGACTGTGTCCTTTTGAATCCCTCAGACTGTGGCATAGTGTCCTTAATTAGGCAGGCTAGTCAGAGGTCCATCTCTCCGCTTCACAGATTCACATGGACAATTTAACCACTAACCTCCTGAAATGAGCTGCTCCTGAATGCCTTGGGCTCCAGTTTCAGCGTCTGCTGATTGCAGGGGGCAAGGGTTATGATAAGTAAAAGTAGAGGAGGGGGTGATAGTGCATTTGGAGAAGTGGGGTAGAGTGCTCATTAACCACCCCGTATTATTCATACTGACTACAGTTCTTATGATTGCCCTGTGGAATTTTCCTGTGTACTTAAGTGTTACTCACCAAAACTCACTGTGTATCTTTAAAGCAACATAACGCAAATATTTTACCATGAAATTACAGCTACATAATCATTTTGATGATTGATTCTGATTTGTAATAGGGAAAGTGTCACCTCTTTTATCTCTGCTGCATTCCGCAGCGCCTGTTGTTGCACTATATAACTTTGGCTAAGTGGATACGATCTTCTGCAAGAAGTATGTAACAGTATGTTAAGTGCATAATGCTTTACAACGCTGCATCACACGCTAGCTCGCTAATTCATTCTTTCAATGAATTCAACTTTGTGTTTGTTGACTGAGTCATTGATAGGTTTTGTCCTCTGTGCATAAGCTGCTAGCTTCTAGAGGTACACTTCCTCCAGTACCTATAACTGCTTGAAGCTGAACATAATTTAATGGGCCTGTGTCCTGTAATTTCCGCTCGTGGCTGCAGAGGCAGCAACTGCTTGCAAAAGTTCCATGAACATGCTGATGCATTCAGTTTCTTCTTCATAAAACATTTGTAATGCTGTTTTTTGCAGAATTAAAAATCTAGCTAGCAGTCATCTTCTTGCCTTTGTATGTTTCTTGTTTCTTTCACATTTTGTTTGTTATCACAGTGGACTGTTGATCAGCAGAGTTGTGTGAAAGATGTAGCAGGAATGTGTATCATACCTGTGTGTGCTTTAAACCAAATGCTAACAGCAGCATGCTAACATGCTCACAGTGGCAGTGCTTATATGCTGATGTTTTGAAACTGTAGTGTTTTTCACCATCTTAGTTTTGTGTGTTAGCATGTGGTGGTGCCATAGGAAAACTCTGGGGATCACCAGAGTCAGTAGGATTCATCCTCTAGGGACCATGAATATCTGTGCCATCCAAGAGTTGTAAAGATCAGTCAGTCTGGGCCACAGTGATAGATCAAGTGACTGACTGACATTGCCATCCCTAAAAACACTGAGACTCCACAGGGTACTTGTAGTCTTATGTTCTACCTCAGTTCTAAAACATTATGTTTTGTAGTTAGGATGATGTTGGTATTTTTGGAAAAGTCATGTAGAGATGGTGAACATGTTATTGCAGATAACTGGGTAGAAAAATAATTTCAGTGTGGCAAGAGAGGAATTCACTTACTGGCCTCAGGGGTGCCAGCCATTAAAACCGGCAAGCCTTTTTATTAATATTTTTTGTTTAGAAAATGGATGAATAGATTGATATTAGTTATCTAGAGCCAGACGCTTACATGTGATTATGCTGCAATTTAATGTTGACGCATTATTTCCTTGCAGCATACCTGTGGTTGGTTGGGTTTCCTCAGTTGCCCGGCCTGCAAACGACATAAAAGCCTGAGCTCTTACTTCTGCCTTTGGGACAACGGCTGTTGATCACAAGAGGAGTGAGAAGCTTGAATCTCCGTCTGTTTACTGTAATTAAGCTGTCAGAGGTTGTGATTTATGACATATTGAGTAAGAGAGGTGTTATCATATAGACTAGAGAGAGGAGGACAGAGAGAGAGGCAGAGAGCCACAGGGTTTGTAGCTACTAACAATAGAAAAAATAGAGACACTGCATTAAACACAACTGTCTGCTGTGGCTTCAAGGCAAAGTGGAGCTGCTCTCTGACTGTGCTCAGTGTTTGTGCAAAGACAAAATGAGATTGTTTCTGTAGATATTGGTTGTCAGGCTTATACCTAACTTTATTGTATTTCCACTTCTTCGGTTCAGTCACACAAGTAATACACATCTTAAGTCACTTTTCTTGTTGTCTTTTCCAGTGGCTGTAATGACGCTGGTTTGCAGCCTATTTGCATCCATACATTGATTACATGACCCAGGAATGTCTCGTCCTGCTCCATCCCCCATTTACACCCTAAGGGGGGCTGGCGGGCCCCTCAACACCCTCCACTTTAGCTGCCATGGAGGTGACACTCCCATCCTTTTTTCTGGGTGAGTCATTTATCTCAAGATTCATATTTTGCCTCTTCATCTCACTCAAATAGTGAAGAGTTTTTTTTTTCAAATGAGTTAATTTTTCTAATTTAGTTCTTTATCAAGTCCAACATTAGACACACATCCATCTTTCAGTCTTCATAAAACATCCTGTTGGGTTTTGCAGGTCAGGGAAGGGTGTTATCCATATCTGGAACCTGAATAGCAGGAGGGCTGAGAAGATTGTAGAGGGTCATTCTGGTAGCTCGGTCATCTGGCTCAGCACACTGCAGTCGACGGATGCCCTCATCAGGTCAGGATAACTGATGTCTCGGTTGTAGCTCTCTGATAAGGTTTTAGCTTCTAATGAAGCACATGCATAGGTATATAACATTTTTGTTTCTCTCTCTCTGTTGGTGGAGCAGTCAGGGACGGGACATGCAGGTCTGTCTGTGGGACCTGAGAGAAGGTCGCAATGAGGTGGTGGACAATGTGTGGACTGGCAGCGTTGGGTTCTGTCAGTGCTCCCTGCTGGAGACAGGCCCTGGAAACAACCTGCTGGCCTTTGCTGGACAACAGACAGAGGAGGTTAGTCATCAGGACTGTGTTTGTGTGTCTTAGTCACATTCTTCTTTCCAGGTTCTCCACTCTTTTTTTTCATTTTTAACATCACCAAAGCTGCAGTATTTCAGTGTTTTACATTTTGGTAGTGGCTTGTAATAATTTCTAAAATTAATGGTAATACATATCTATATTTATGTTTCTTATTTTATCAGAAAGCTCATATGTGTACTTCTGCCAAAATGATGGCAGTTTTTAAGCTTTTACTGTTTGTAAATATTAAAATATTAAAGGAGGATTTTAATTGGGTGGAATTAACCAGGAACCCTCAAGATTAAAGTAAAAAAAGTAAAAGTAAAGTAAACCTGTTGTTTTGTGTTCAGGTAAGGTTTGAATTTATAGGCATGTGAGCGGTTGGATGGTAAATTTGTTTGACTTGAGTGTAAGACATGTCAATCTGCATGAACTTGACCAGACTTGTTGTTGCCAGTTTACTTGTTTGAGTTTAAACCTTTACACATATCTGTTGCTTTTAGTGCTGTTTAGTAGGTTAGTAAGTGCTCAGCAAGAGTTGTGTTTCACATCACAGCTCTGCCATCTTTTCCTATTGTCACACCTCTGCAATGATTTGCATGTGATCTGATCCATAAAAGAGAAATGGCTTGAATTGGATGAGGTGTCCAAGATAATATTTTTAGCCAATCGTGAGTGAGTGTGTCATGAGTCAGTGTGACATGTGAGAATACAGTTTGCAGCCAGAGGCTGTCACACAGCAATCTAAAAAGCATCATTAATAAACCAGCCAAGAATAGGAAGTTAATAACAGCTACCAGCTATATGTCGGTTAATTCTGGCTGTGGTTAGTAACATGCCATTCAGTGAATACTCCTCTCTGAAGTAGCTAATTTCTCTGTGAAGGCCTAAGAAAGCAAGTGTAATTCTGCTTTTTAGAGGTAAGGATGTTCCTGCTTCTAAAACCCATCTGACTGATTGAATAGTCAAAGCTGTTTACTTTTTTATCTTTGACTGTTGAGTTACACAGAGAATTCCCAGGCTTGATTCGGTTGTGCACTGGAATGAAATCATGTTCTGTCCATCTCAAAGTTTCTGCTCAACACCCACAAGTCTGTGTGGCTTTGTGTGGAGCCAGTGTCTGAGCACTGCAGCAAGATGGGGAGAGGGCAGCCAGCGATTCAGCCATCTTTTATTGCCTTCAGATTCATGTTACTTGTTCCACTGTGGAGGAGCCACACTTGAAAGGGACAGAGCAGTCACCTGATCCAGCTAAACGTGCCTCTGCTAACCCTAGTTCAGCAAGCCAGGCATGAGGGCGCCTGTGACTCCCAGCACCTCAATAATGCCATTGTCCCAACAGACACAGACAGACAGAAACACACACACCCATAAACGGTAGACCAAAACAGGCCACAGCCGATTTTGTCGTTTTGTCTCCCCACCCCATTCCACAGACATAACTGGCCAAGACAGATGCTTATCATGTATCTGCAAATCATACGCCCACATAAATGAATTCCCTCGAGAAACAATACATAGGCACTTGACACAAAATAGGCACAATGGTATAAGCAGTAGGCAGGTGGGTTTTGATTTGTAACCATACTTCCTTCTGAGCTATTTCAGGGGATTTCACTGTTTACTGCTCACAGTGAGATTCCCGCCAGCAGATTGCTGCCATGGCAGAAACATTAATTAATAGTGTGGGTGTTTTATTTATGGGCAGTGTGATGCCACACAAGAACAGTGATCACCTGAGGCACAGAGAAGTCTTTAAAGGCCCTCTTTGTCAGGCATGCAGAGGTAAACATGCAGGACAGATGTGGCCTAGCGCTAAAATACAGATCACTCCCTTTAAGGGCTGTTTAATCTGAAGCCTAATGAGGATGAATATGCGGATCATCAGCACAGAGGAAGTCGAAGGAAAGGGTTTTGGTAGTGATGTGGGTACACACATACACACAGGCACCCACTATATCACTGGCTTCATTAGGCTGTGTATTTTATCAGAATCAGTGCCAATGTGTGCAGGAAAACACCATTCATGTCGTGGGGTCGGACTTTAGCAGGATTTATTATAGACAGTGGGGCGGCTGCTTTGCACTGATGGATTGTACTGTACTGCTGGTTGGAGTCACTGATCCGCAGAGGTCCTAAACCACAGTGAAAGAGTGTGACTGCCGCTTTCTTATTTTAATTCAGAAGACAAATAAATTATGACTCGGCAGACTGCTTGTAGACATATTCAAACAACTACAATCTGTCTGTAAATGGGTCTCAATAATAAAGACAGATACATTGGAACAAAATACATTAAGATATATACTTTTTATGAAAGTGTGCTAGCTTTTGTCTTAAGGTAGCTGAGGGTAGGGGGCAGGCAGGCAAAGGATCACTGTTGGGTTTAGCTTAAACAGAACCAAGCATGATACATGCTACCAAAATGAAGCTGTGCAAAGCAGTTAAACATGTTTACACAAAGAAATCTCTATTTAGCCATACTGGCAGTGTGGTTGTGGGGATGGCAACATTGGTCTAAATATCTTAACACCTCAGATGGACTTTGAAAATCCATAGTTGCATAGATAATGTATCCTAATAACTTTGGTGATCCTCTGCATTTTCATTTAGAACTATTATCAGGTGAGAATTTAATTTTCATTTTATCTATTCCTGCTAAATAACAAATATTAGTATGTTAGAATTGTCATTGTGAGCATATTAGCATGCTGACATTAGGACATTAGGATACCTCAGAGCACTGCTGTGCCTTAGTACAGAGCTGCAGGCATAGATGTAGAAAGCATTCAGCTACATTCAGCTGTCTGTAGTGAGTTTTAAGATCTAATTGTCTTGTGTTCTCTGCAGATCAGGATTATTGAGCTGCCCAGCAAGTC
The DNA here is from genome assembly GCF_001640805.2 of Lates calcarifer. Taxonomy (NCBI): domain Eukaryota; kingdom Metazoa; phylum Chordata; class Actinopteri; family Centropomidae; genus Lates; species Lates calcarifer. Next base: position 18,736,574 of record NC_066845.1, read on the forward strand.
CCCAGTCTGCACCCTGGTACCAGACACTAAGCTGGGGATGGTCATGTGTATCAAACTGTGGCAGGTAAGCACCACACAGTCCTCTTAAGTGTCATTTTAATAGAAATTATTGCACCTCAGCCCTAAATAGCAGCTTTGTGTCCCTCTGTAATAAACATCCAGTTTAATGAGTTCACTTTGGCAGTCACAGTCCAAAGCAGCAGGTTCTCTACCATCGCTTTCCTCTGTTTTAAATAGTACTTAGACTTACCTGCTTTATTCCGATTGGCCAGCGGCCCATATCAAGACGCAATAATAGAAAAGTCAACAAAAACGCACATGTGAGACGTGGCACATGATTTACAGCCCAACAGCTCGTCCTGCGCCATTTTTCCAAGCGTTTCTTCTCAGCTGGCAGCGAGTCCCAACACTGTAATTAGAGCATTTGGAAGGGCTGGGGGTTCACAGCCATATATCAGCCTGCAGCTGTACATCCAATCTGATCTGAGGAAAAAAGTTTGCTTTCTGTTTTGTAAATGCTGTCGAAAGTTTTATTTTCCAGCCATTAACGAGAGCCTGTAATCATTTTCATGGTTAATTATTAACTCTTTGGGTTTGGGGCTTTGGTGAGAGGATAGAGCGGGGTTTTTAGACTTATGCAAGACTGTGGATGGTTTGAATAAATGTAATGGGCTGTGCAGTTTACAGGCAACAGAAATCAAAACACAGCTTATCATTTTAAAGCCAGAGTGAGGCGAGCTGCTGGCCCGTGCACATTCAGTCCTGTATTCCTGTAACACTAATTAGAATTACTTTAATAAGTCAAATACAAAAGCCATAAAGGTGACATTGTGTTTGTGATGTAATTATAGAGACAAGTTAGAGAGTCTCACAGTACCTGCTGACATTTTGTTTGTGTTTTTCTTTCTTTCCCTTTGATTTCACTGTTACACCCACCTTTCATCATCTGATTTATGAACCAATGCTGGTTCAGCGTTGAGTGCCAGGAAACATAATGATCAATTATATCATTATAAATTATATAATATCATTGTAATACAGCACAGGCAGCTGTCTGACTTCAAAGCCGAAGGGCCCAGGTGATTCTAAATCATTCCAGGCTGATTCCTTTCAAGGCCAAGGCATGTTCATCTGTTACTGACTGAGCGACTGGAGACATCCAAGCAATGGGAAAAGACTGAAAACTTAGTGTGTAAATCCTCTTTCTTTCTCTCTCCCTCTCTCTCTCTCACACACACACACACACACACACAGGCAGGTTGTGAACACACTCTGTCTGTCAGTCATAGGAAAAAAAAGGCTCATCTTGTCTTTCACATCAAGTGCTCATATGCTACCCACCGTTTCCTTAACCTCACACAGCAGGAGGCAACAGCTGACACCATCATCCCCTCTCTCCACCCTGTCTCTCTCTATCACACACACTCCAGGAAGAAGCCACTGACAATTAACTCCTCTCTCTGTCTTTCCTCTCACCCATCCCATTCTCTTTTCTTCCTACCGTTGAGACGAGAAGTGATTATCCTCCATTATTTCCAGGACAGACTCACCAACAGATTTATAGTCGGCCTGCAAGCCCTCTCTGCTGGAATTTATGGGAGAGATTAAACGCAGTGTCAAACATCACTTTCTTCTCAGTTCAGCCCCTCTTCTGCAAAATCCCACCCGGCTTTTAGTTCAAATGCTGAGCTATGTCTAGAAGGTGACAGAGCTCACTGTCTGATTTCTCTGAACTTGACTGGCTGTGAAGCGGTGAACAATGTAGCGGACATGGAGGCAGAAAGTACCTCCACATGTGGGTTTGACTTGTGCAGAGATGTAGGGCCTGGCCAGAGGGACAGTATTGATGTATGATGTGCAAGGCTTTTAATGTGAACAGAGGCTGGCGGGGAAAAGGAAATGTTCCTATACAGATATCCATCACTCTCAGCTCATCACCTTGCTGCCTCGTGGCCATGACATCATGGCGGACCAGGACAAAAACCGGAGGAAACGATTGGTTCCTTATGTTGAAACAGTGCCTGCCTGGGGCCTGTGGTGGCCACATCAGCAAACAAGCTGTTGGTCTCTTGGTTGTTCAGGATTTTTGAGGAACTTACCACATAAGGAAATGACATAAAAGTCTTTGCTGAATGTATAATGTTTCCAGGATGTCACACATATATTTATCTCTAATTACACTCAGATTTTACCTATTTATTCTTTTTTTGCATTAGTTTATTTGACAGGAGCAGTGCTCATTGATCAACAGAGAAAAGCCTAATATTCATCTGTTGTCTCCGGCCTAATGTTAAAATGCACCCTAAAAATAGCATAAAATTACATACCCTTTAAATTGATATTTACAATGAAATAAATATACACAAAATAGCACATATCCAGCTATAGATGACATCGCAGTGCAACTCATGGCGGTTAGTCACAAACCACACAACATGAAAAACCCCACCTTGGATCACTTACTTGGAGACTGGAGTTTAACCAGTATGTATTTGTGGAGGGCTGTAGTATCATTTTGAGCCTTTAAATCTTTCATTAAACTGCTCTAAATAAATGCGGGCCTATTATTAAAATACCGGAGCACTTATAATAATAGTTAATGACTTGATTCAGTGAAAAAAAATCTTTGTCGTACAGAACATGACAAATAAATAACTTTTACTTGACGTTATTTTTTAAATCCCTTCCTTGTCTAAAATTTGCTCATTACACATATACAATAAGAACAATTGTGACTCTCAGAGTTTAGATGCATGTCATCAGGAGAATAGCAATAATGCCAGGGAAGAGAAGAAAAAAGAATATTGTGACATTATTTCATATGTATTAAGTCAATGCCTTATGCTAAACTGACGAAAGGCTGCAGCTGCACTTCTTTCCTTTGCCTCCTCACCATCGCAGCCATTATCCTCTACACACTAGAGAAAGTCTGTGTTCAGAACAGGGATCTAATCTGCACACCTGATATATTTCATACTAATACCTTTTTAAGGATTATTTACAGAAAATTCTAATTCAGTGTAATTAATGGTACAAAAGAGAATTCAGTTTAGCTTAGTTTAATGGCTTCCAATGAAGGACTAACATAAAGGTATATATAGTCTTGAAAATCTGTGTAGCCTACTATGTGGCCAGGATCTGTTCATGGAGTCAGAATAGTGAAATTAGGAAACTGGAAAGACATGGTTTTGCAAGAATCATAAAAATGTCAGTAAATTATAACTGATCAACAGAAAATTAAATTGGCAATTATTTTGATAAATGATTAAATGCTTAAGTTCATTTTATAAGGAGAAATGCAAATGCTAAACATTACTTAGTTTTAACTTGTCACTTGTACATTATGTAATAGGAAAATAAAATATTTTTGGGATTTGGACTGTAGGCCAACAAATCAAGCAATTTGAAGACAAAATTTTGAGCTTTAGGAAGGTTTTTTGTGATGGATGTGTATTTTACTTTTTTCCTGATATTTTATAGACCAAACAAGTAAGGGTTTAATTGAGGAAATAACTGTCTAATTAATCAATAACAAAAATAATTGTTAGATGAAATTGTTGTGGAAAAACTGACAATAAATTTAGTATGTGCAGTGGATTTGTCTTAAGTTGGAAACACAGAGGAATAACAGTCAATTTAGATCGAGTGATTCAGCAGTTATTATTATGATGGCTCTATTTGTTAGAGCCTGTTTCATTGTCTTCATTTTTGTTGCCTCAGCAGAAGAACCTCTCCATTAAATGTGGTTGTTTTTAGAAGAGGAACAAAAAAGAGAAAAATGAACAAATCATGACGTGAAGCTTGCCTGGATCCTTGATTCATTGATCATATAAGTGGACCTCAGTGTCTGAACCAGTTAGACCAGCAGACTGGACACATGTCAAAAATAGTCTACAGACTTGAAATGGTTGAATCATTAATAGTGATACTCATATTTACTGGATAAAATGGCAGAATTACATTGCCTATAATTCAAAATACATTTAACTCACATTATTTGCACAATTATTGTGACTGACAGACTGTTAACAGGTTACACCTAAAACAGTTGCCATGCTAGAGAAGACCTAGCGTCATTGCTCTTTCCACTGGTCCTGTTTCTCCAACCAGCTTCCATCCGTCTTTCCAGCTGTTCTGTGGTGATGAATCTCCTCCCAGAGCCCCAGCCCCACTCCAGCAGAGAGCCCTCTTGTAGAAAGGCCTGTGGAGGATATAATGAATTAGGTGTCTACCCAGGGTTCCCCGACCTCTGACCCATGACATCATCAATCATGGAGGTCCTACACTTAAGTGAAACGGTGGGCCCCAAGCCTGGAACGCTTAGCCTGGTCCCTGCCGGCAAGCAGGGGCCGCTGATTTTCACTTGTTTTTATTTGTTTTCATAATCCCTTAGTGTTCGTCCTTGCTGATGTGTTTGGAAGGAATACACAACTCTGTCTATAATTTGTTTAAAGCTGAAAGAAGAGAAATATAGAGCGTTAAGTGAGAAGAGAACTTTAAGATGGATGAAAAAATGGCAGACATGCCCCCCCCCGCACATATGGAAAAAATTTCTTTCTCTCCTTGAATCTGTAGGGCACCGTGCTTTTGCTTGGGGCCTGGTGGTATCTTAAAGCAAAGGCATGAGTCTGTATGGTATGACGTTTTTTTTTTTTTTTTTTTTTCATAGGTCTTCTAAAATATTTAAGCTTTAAACAGTTAAAACCATTGTCTGGATAACAGACATATGTGGATGTGAAGGGGTGTGCTCAAGGTATCAAAAGGCATGGTATACAGGCGGATTGTAGGATTTCCAGAAAGCAGGATGGAGGTTAGATCAACCAGTTGTCCCTCCCTCTTCCTCTTTTTCTACCTCCGTCATTCCTTCCTTCCCTCCAGCAGTGTAAAGATATATGAAGCCTCCAGTTTTTATCAGTTCTCCTTTATGTTCTTGTTCACTGACATGATTTACAAGCTTGCTGTATATCTCCACACAACTTTTCTACCCAGCTGATCATACACACTCATTCAGAAAAAGCTTGAAGGCTCCCAGCAGTGGGAAGGCGCTGCTTGATCATATGTATTACATGTTGTACCCCATACTTTTCTCTTTTTATATGCAAATAACTGCATTTGTTCTTGATACTGGTTGTTCTGCATGTATTTAACAGAGGAAATGTGGTTTAGATTTTTGTGTCTAATGCCTGTTTGTGCACCTGGTTTCATTTCATGTGATTTGAAAGATTTACTCTGATGGATTCACCAGTTCTAAACATTGCGGTTGGATCTGTAATGTCCTGGGGTTAAATGGGGATGAATTCAGGGTGTAGTGTGTTTTTGTGTGTTAGTGCCTCAGCATGTGTAACGCGTGTAGAGCAAAATAATTAATTGACCATTTGTTAGTTTACAGAAAATCTATATGTAATTATTAATCCTTCAAGGCAGGATTTGCTGCTGTACTGTTCTGTATGTGATTGTAAAATTATTGTTAGGGGGTTTTAGACAAGTGGACATCAATTTGAAATTGTTATATAAACTAAATAATTAATAGTTCAGAAGAATTGATAATAACTGTGAGACAATGTATTCTCTGTTTGTACTCTAGAATTGTTTTTTTTTTTTAAGATAAAACTTGAATAATCCCTATGGTAAAATTTGCAGCAGCAATATTAAGAACAAGTTACAGTTTCATAAAATGGACTGCATGTCAAAATGTAGCAAATTTATGCATGAAAGCCTAAAAAAGGTCTGTAAAACAATAGGTAGAACTTGTTAACATGTTAAAGCAGAAAAGGTTAAAAAACATCATCAAACAGTAATATATAATGAATTGAAAAACATGGGGGGAAAAAATCTGAATCAAGACTCCACCTGAGGGGAAACAGTATATTTGCAGTATTTCACTTCACCATATTTCTCTGTGCCGGCACTGAGGTCTGTGGCTCAGTAATATAGATGAGGAGCAAAGTGAGGAGTGGTGTAATGGAGTGCTGGAAAGAGAGAGAGCAGCAGGCTGACGAATGGAGCCCATAGCGTCTCTCCGAGTGTCAGCGGGAGCTTCCAGGATGATAACCTCTGCTCCGCTCAGCTTCCAGCATCACGCAGCGGTTTCTGTGGTTTTTACTGCAGAGCTCTCATCTCACAATTTAACCTCACACCACTCTTTGTCTTCTCCCTTCCCATCTTGCTGTCCCTCCTCCTCTCTCTTATCATCCTCCCTTACTTTTAGCCAGACTCGGGTTCCAGACCTCTCCTGTTGGCTGGATACGAGGATGGCTCCCTGTTGCTGTGGGACGTAACCCAGAGGTCCAAGCTGAGCCAAGCCAAAGCCCACCCTGAGCCTGTCATGTGCCTGACCTTTGACACCAAGCGTCTGAGGGGCATATCAGGCTCCTCTGAGAAGAAGCTCTCCTCCTGGATACTGGACAGACAGGACAACCTGCAGGTCAGCAGAGGACAGGCTTAGAGGGGGTAGTGGTGTTGTCTAGTTTAGTGGTTCCCATGGTGCCCATATGCACCACTCATGTTCCAGATGTCCTCATTTGAACTGATATTAAACTGGTTGTTTCTTAACACTGTTAGATATTATAGTTATTGATGCACAGTACAATGTACCAAAAGTTGAGAGAGCATTCCTGTGGAGGCACAGTAATTGGAGGATATTGTTACAGCAATGTTACAAAAATACAGTTCAGTTGTCAGTGTTTAGGTTGGTTTGGTCATGTTTGCTTTCATACTACCACCTTTTAGATTTCTATTACTTTCAGCTATCTTTTGAACTGCTTATCTTTTAGCGAACTAGTTCAACTGTTTATTCGTTAGTTTAAGTTGACTGTTTCAACTATTTGTTGAATATATATATTTTTTATCCATTACTTTTAGCTATCTGTCCTTCTATTTTTCTTGCATTATCTATAGTAATGTTTAGAGTTCAGATAACACAGATGACTCGATGTATATTTTTGAATCAAATCATAACTGTTTTGACATATTAACTGTAATTATTGTAGTTTTTATAGTCTTTCCAAGTACTCCTGGGCAATTCCAGAAGCCCCCCCTGCGGTACCAGTGCTCCAGTTTGAATTGTCATTATAATGTGGCCTACTGAAGTGTCCCTGGTTAAGGTCCTGAACCCCCCTACCTGCTGAATGCCATAAAATATTATAAAAAAGGGTCATGGTGGAGATGGGAGGAGAGTAGAGTTGCCTTTTCTCTGGGTTCTCTTTTGAAAACATCAGGAGCCAAAGAGGAAGAGGCTCGGCAGGGCTCCGGGGGCCATAAATCAGCTGCTGGTTACACAGTGTTGGCAGGGCCAGGGGCCAAGGGCCGGGCAGGGACTGTCACTCCAGAGTCTAACCACACACATAGTCACTTGTTAGGTCTGGATAATATCTATGGTTCTGGATTAAAAAAACACATCACAAAATCAAAAAATTATTATTGCATGGTAATGAATAGAATGTACAATGCAACTTTCCTCTTGACCAGCACACACAGTTTCTTTCTCACACATAAACACTTGGAGTGGTCCAAACTATCTTCTGCCACACCAAAAGAGATCACATCAGCTTTGTACCATAATTCATTTTACATAACAGCCAATGCTTCAGAGACTTAACGCCTCATTTGAAGCTATATTTTCTCTTGATTTCATGAGCAAAAGGGAATGCTCCCATTTTTCAGCCAGCCCCCATGAATCAGAGCCGAGGGGAACCTGAGGCTGATATAGGACACTCCTGAACAGTGAAGGGGTATTATTCTTTCCAAAGCTTTTTTTTTTTTCAAATGAATGCTTGAATTAGAAATATTTTTTTTCACCCTGAAAATGCGTCTAGAAAAACACTATGAAGGATTTGATTCAATATACCAAAAACAGGAGGAGAGTGGTTATTTGGTTTATTTTGCTCAAGCAACAAAATATTGATTCAGCATGTAATCCAGGATGAGGACGACAGGAAAAAAGCACAAGGAGAGGGAAAGGATCCAACAGGGGCTTTTAAATTATCCTGAAGTGCAGCTCAGTGTGACGTCCAGACAGCTATCCTCAGTTCTTCCCACAAAAGTATTTTTGTGTGGCAGCAGTAAGGGGGCGGGGGTGGTATGGGGGACATGCCGGGTGGCGGACCCAGGCCCGGGTCCTGACGGACGACCCGTGAGAGGTAATAAAAATATCAAAACCTCGGAGGCCCCTTAACCAAACAAAAAACACATCTGCAGTAAAGGGAACAGTAGTTCACAGTGGGAGGCTGCAATAAAGGCTGAGGAGGCTATAAGTGCCACAGCATCCCACTTCCCACAAATTACCCCTGTGATACAGTCAACTGTTGTGGAACTGGCTGGCAAGGCAAGATAGATGCTTTTTGTGAAATGGAGGAGAAACCGAATGTGACACAACACAGTGCAGTTATGATTTAGTGAAGCTGAAGGGCTGTGAAGTGAGCTTATCAAGAACAGATAAAGACAGATAGCCTCAGGAATGGAGGTTAATGTATTACACATGGCTCCCAGAGGCTTTTATCTGCTGTTTGACCTGGCTGGTCTGATATCTTTTCATAGTAATGAGGCATCATCTTTAGCCCTTTTTTCTACTTTCCTTCTAGCATGCATTTTTGGGAATGTGTCAGAGTGAGACTATGAGGGCGTGGGTGTTAGGTTTTACAAGCTGTTAAGCCAGACGGACGTATATTTAGGTGGCCTCTCAAATGTATTGACATGTGCAGTGATGGGTTGAACCAGGAGAAAGAAAAAGACAGAGGTCGCGGACCGGAGAAAGAGAAAGCAGGTATAGACAGAGGAAGATTAGTAGTGCAAATCAAGCATGGCTGACAGCAAGCTATTTCTGAGACTGATGACAGTTCTCTGCAGGTGAAACTCCTGGTCCTCATCTTCACTGCAATGTTGAAATATCTCCGCTGTGGTCACCTGCATGACGTCCTCTGTGAGTTCTTGTACCTGTCAGTCAGATTTGACCTGATTTATGGGTCAGTTCACATCAGGCCCAGCCTCAGCCTGCTGTTGGACTGATGTATGCCCAAGTTGGCTGTCATAAAAATTGTGGCTTTTTTTTTTATTGAGTGACAGCCCCTAACCCCCCACCCCCCTTTGTGAATCAGACTGCTCACCTGTTTGACACATCCATCTCCTGTCAGCCTCGGCCAGGCTCTGACAGGCAAGGTGACAAAAGGCTGTAATCTCCCTGCTGGTGTGTGTGATTCTGGGACAGGGTGTGTCAGAAATACCTGCGAAAAGCCTCCCAGCCGCTAGGCTCGAGTGAGCGATGATGGGAAGTTTCAGTAGATGAGCGTGAACGCCAAGATCGGTGCCAAGACTGACGAGAAAGACAGGGAGGGAAGTGTAGTAAGGCTTGAGTGAGATCTGCCAAGTGGACGCTCCTTTTGAACGTCCCCTCTGTCGGTGAGATGCTACAAAAGGGGATCCCGAAGTGTGAGTTGGTGTTGGATCTGTCATAGACCCACAGCAGGTCTTGTGGGCCCAGCTGCTGAGCAGAGCTGGTAGCCTCCTGACAGCTGAGAAAGCTGGCGTTTAGACAGCCAGCCTGCTGTGTGTGAGTCTGCATGCTGTAACACAGGCCAGGAAGGAGTGTTCAAACAAAAAAAAGAATGATGAAGCCCAAAGAAGGATTCTGTCTATGATGAGATAGTAAGGAAGCAAACAAGAAAAATGGGGCATCCAATTAAATGAGCCAAGACTCCCCCGTTAGAGCTAATGGATTTCATTACAGATTGAGACCTGGTTAATGGCAGTGCTTGAAGTCAGAAGTGTTTTCTTGGGATTCATTCAGCAGTGATGTAGCTCTTACTGCTGCTGGAATACACGGAATTCATGACAATATAATTTAGACAATTTTCCTTTTTAAGAGAAAGAGAAAAAACATTTTCAAAGGCTGCAATTAATTGTCATTTTTACTATCCTTTTATCTGCTGGTTATTTTCTCAATTCATAGATTACTCATTTAATCTGTAAAATATCATGAAAAGTAAAACATATGTATCATATTTTCCTAGAGCCCAAGGTGATGACTTCAGATTGCTTGTTTAGTTTAACCAACAGTCCAAAATCCAAAGATGATCAATTTGCTTTCTTGCTGATATTTTTAGATGCCTCGTGTCTGTACAGTGAATAAGAAGCAGCCGGTTAGCTTAGCTTAGGACAAGACTGAAATCCAAGAAACAGTTAACCTTAGCTTTGACCAAAATGTTGAACAAAATTACTTTTTTTTTTCTTTTTCAAATCAGCAAATTGATAAATTATCTCATTGGTCCAACTTTGTTTTTATCATGGCACTATATCCAAAGCAGACCAAAACTAAACCTAAATATCTAAGGAGCTGTGTGAAGAGTATTTGGGCTCCTCAGCATTGTGACTGGGATATTAGCTCAGAGCTAGCTGGTTACTTGAGCACCAATTAAGCCAAATTAAAATAGTACACTGACCTTATATTACCCCAGTGAATTGTAAAAAAAAAAATATTTCCAACTGTCAAAGACCTGCTCTAAATGTAAGTACAAAGATGGTTATATGTTTGCATGCTGCTATAAATTTTATTTTGGTCAGATGTTCTTTAAGAAATTAATTAAATGGTGGGACTAACTGTTAATCTTGATTTAAGTGCCTGTATGCTAAGGAGTCTTCCACCACTGCCTGCCAGTTCATCCAATGGTCAGTTGCTCAAAGTTCTTTTGTTCTCCACCATATGTTGTATATCATTACAGTGGATATCCAAATACCTGTTATATCATAATGGATCAGAGCTGCTGTGGAGTTCATTCTGATGGAGGCTTTTTTCTTAAGGGACAAGCCATTTCAGTGTTACAAAATATGTGATCTTTTTCTTTCCTGTTTTTAGAGTCTGGACACGATGCAGACTCCAGAAAGACTAAGAACAAAGAACAATAACAACTAACAATTCAAAATCCAAAAATGTCCAATTCATAGTGATATAAAAACAGAGAAACAACGGAACTAGCACATGCTTGGAATTTTTACTTGACAATAAAACTTTATCAAAAACGATTTATTAAATTTCAGATTATCAATGATTGATTAAGTAATAAATTAATCAAACAATTGTTTCAGCACTGTTACTGTCAAGCACAACTGCTACATGAAATCACAGAGTAAACACTGATCACTAGCAGCTTAGGAACCGACATAGCTCATTAATTTTAAATTACAACACAGGAAGACTTTTTTTTCTCACCACTTTTTCTCTCTGCTTTCTCAGACTTTAGAAAGTAAAAACAATTTTGCAGCCAGCCCTGCTGAATGACCATTACTGCATCATTAGCCATTTACTACTTACAACTGACCCTTTAATGAAACAAATGCCTTTTCCTGACACAAACTATGGGAAGCAAAACAAACAAAAACAGACACTTAAACCCATCATTATCAGGCTGCTAATGCAGACCAGATGGAGAGAGGTAGGGGCATACCAAATTCTTGAGGTAATAACAAAGCTCCAAACAATCTTTCACCCCCAGGTTTCTTTGTATCAGCGCTTGTTTGGTCTAACCAACCACTCTCTGTGTAATACTTGTGGTACCAGCGATTGTAGTTTGATTTACAAAAAAAAGAAAAGAAATTAGATCACTGCCTGTTCTGAACTTCACTTTCTTGTGCTGCTTTGATCAATGACATTCCCCTCTGCTCTCTCTCCCTTGCATTCCACTTTATCCACTTGGGTTATGAGTACCTGGCTTATATTTTCCACATGCAGCTTGTGGACAGTTCCCGCCCGGAACAGGAGCACGCAGATAAATTCTCCACCGTCTCCTCCCATCCAAGGTCATTAGTCTCCCTAGACACAACTTATGAAGTCAATTTTACGCTGTCCAGTTTAATTTCAGCTCCCATATCCAGATGTTTGTGTCCTATCTAGCGATCCAGTAGACATCCCTACCCTGCAGGAAGAGCACGTTCGCTCCTCAAGAATGCCCACTGCAGCAAGCCCTTCAGATAGTGATCTTAGCAGTCATTCATTATAATATGTCAGAAAGTTGCCCCTTTAGAGAGATTGATACAGTCCATGGGACACTGGAGATCACAGGGAGAGAGAGCTGTGGCTAATCTTTAACAGGCAGATGTTACAACAGTGTATTTATCGGGTCTCTTCTCCCGCTGACCAGACCTTTCAGTGCGATGTAATTCATCAGAGACGCTTAAAGCAACAAGGCCTCTGCAAACAAGCATTTCAGCGAGACAGTCTCTCTCTCTCCCTCTCTTTTTCTTTCTTGCAAAACTGTGACAAAGGTAAGTCAAAGCCCTGTAGTGCTTCCAGACTAGGCCTCCCTAACTCCAAACCAAATAGTGGGATGCAGAGAGATTTGCTCGCGGCCCTCGTGCCGTAATGTTTTGTGGCCGATGATTGAGTCCCAGGAGTCTACGGCCAGGTTCAACAGACATCCAGCCTCACACTTGGACTTCAGTCATCAGATCAGCTGATAGTCTCTCCCTGTCAGTGTTTGTGTTGGCCACAGTTTCTCAGACAGCAGTGATTAATCGACTTACTGACCTAATTAGCATGTGTGATCATTTCTATTTGGTTTGAGATTTCTCTTCTTGTGTGGCAGTGCTTATAATACCTGTAAAGGTGTCTCAGATGTATGTTTGATATATGGTTCTAACACCCACTAACATCTTCTCATCCTTGCCTTGTACAGCTCCAGGACTGTGTGACGCTGGTCAACCCTGGGGTTTCCCAGCTGTGCATCAGGGAGGACGGTAAGCTACTGGCGTCAGCAGGCTGGGATCACCGGGTGCGGGTGTTCAGCTGGAAGAAGCTGCGACCGCTGGCGGTGCTTCAGTACCACACTGACATGGTGCTAAGTGTGGCCTTCTCAGACCACCAGGACCCTAAACAAAGACTGCTGGCTGCTGGATCCAAGGACCAGAGGATCAGCTTGTGGTCAATATACAATGAGGGAGCTGACACTGGCTGAACCTGAGCTCTGAGAGGATATAGACTTGAACTCAGTACATTCATAACTGTCAGCTTTACTAATGCAATGATGATGTTCTGATTTCCAGAATGCCAAAAATGATTTTTAATTTGTTTCCCAAGTTGCACCACAGAGAGGTGTTTCTGTTATTTAGCTGACTGTCACTGATATAAAAGGGGTGGACAAAATAATAGAGGCAAGCACCTAGCAGTTGCAATACAATGCAAAACCACCAAAAATGATGTCCTTCAAAATGATTATACATCTAAATCAAGACCTCTCTAAAACACCTTTATAACTAAAATTGAACATTATAGCCCTCATGAAGGTGGGTTCTAGAGCAGGACTCTTTTAAACTGTATTAGACTGCAGTGGCTGTTTTCCAGGTGTACCTAATAAACTGGCACCTGAGTGTATTTGTCTCTTGGAGACATAGAGTTACAAGGCAGTGAAAATGAAAATGTAAGGAAAAACTGTTCGTGATCAAGGTCTTATTTTCTTATGTCATGATTCAAAATATAACCTGTCAGAGCTGTTATATGCATTCACTGTTTCTTCTTGCTATGTAACTGGTTGAATTAGTGATGTCTTTCAGGGAGTTAATTAGGCACTATCCAACTTCTTCAGCCCTCTGTTTTCTAAAGACTGTTGTGGTGCTCTGTGCAGCTCTGTGATTGTATTGACTTATCTGATAGGAGATTTGCTCCAGTGGACTTGAATCTGAGGTATACAATGCACCTGAGCAGCTATGTAATCCTGTGTTGTTATTCTAGCAGGTCTTAGCTTAACACACAGGCCCTCCAGCCTGACCTGAGCTGTATTTGTCAAACAAGGTTAATCACAGCAGGGACACAGAGAATAGAGGGATGTTGGTTTAGTAAAGGTGCCGATCTGCAGTTGCTCTCCTTGGTCAGCATTATTTGTTCATGAGCTGAATTTTTTTTTCTTAATTAGTATATGATCTTTGCAAATGAAGAATATGAGAAAAACTGAAAAAAAAAATCTACACTGAACCATTGAATTTAAAACAAGTAAAAAGTAAAATAAGATGTATTTTAACATCCTTTATGATAGAATAGTCAGACTATCAATAACTTCTACATTTATCTCACGTATAATGCTAAATACAGATGTCTTTTTGACAAACTGACATTTGTCAAGAAGAAGGCCAAGGGTCTTGTTGTGAAATTCCCAGAGAAAATAGAGAGGTGTTGTTTTTCTGCCCACTGTCTCTAATATCTCTGTGAGTCAATGAGCAGCATGGGAGCTCATGTGTTACAACGTTGTGCCATGAGGCCAGGGGCCCAGGGCTTCAAACACTAGACGTTCTGCTTCATAAAGGTTTTGTCTCCTGGGATGACCCCAAATTGAGAAGCTCATCATGCTGTACAGGAAAGGCCTGAGAAATCAAAGAGCCAGATGAGCATAATGGCCACGAATCATTAGTGAACAGAGGAAAGACAAGGTCATTTGCTGGACAAGCTGCTTTTCCGTGACACTACTGTCATGGAAAAAAGTGTGTTAACTGCAGGTTTGATGGGTTTTCTTGCTGGTACTCTGTTATGTTTTGGATGAGTTGGGTTTGTAAATGGAACTAGTTGAAAATCCTATAATATGACTTAAATACTTGGAATAAGAACTGTTTTTGCTTACTTTTTTTCCATGTCCCTTGTTTTAATGACCTGTTTTTCTTGTTCCCTGCAGAGCTCCATCCATACCTTTTGTGTCTGACCCCTCTGGTGACATCTTGCATTCATAATGGCTTCCTAACTCTCCTGTTGGCTTTGAACAAACACTAGAGGTGGTGTGGACCAGCTTCCGTCCATTCTCTGATAAATCAAATAGTTCATCCATTGGTGCAGATGTCTGCTGAATGGAGCAGACAGCAACCCACCGGTCCTTAGAAGTGGCCGGTGGACCTCGTAAATCACTCCATAATGGGTCATTTAGGAAGTCAATAATTGGACAGGGAGACTGTCTGCACAACAGGCCCTGTGCTTCACTTATCACTAACCTGTGTCTTCCTTGGTCCTAAAAGTCAGAGGTCAGCTTGGCTTTGGGACAGGACATAATCTGTTGGATTGTGCTGGTGTGGAAGCGTGTGTGCAGTTGATGTTGTCAGTCCCTGAGCTTTCGGGTGTATTCATGGATTATATTACCAGCTAAGACGTCACACTGAGCTTGATTATTTAGAAAACAAATGGTGAAAAAGAATGATTATAAGAAAATAATCCCTTTCTGAAACCAAAGCCCATGTTTTGCCCCATGGTTAAGTTGGTTTTATTTATTTTTTCGAATGTGAATTAATACAAACGTATCGCGACTCTTGCCTGGTGATGGTGATGTGTTTTGATGGGCCACATAAAATGTCCATCAGCAACCTCATGCATGCCATAAACCATAGCACCTTTTGTATTAGCTGAGAGGCCAGAGGAGGGAAATGTGAAACACGTGTTCTGTTGTTTAGGTGGATGACTCTGGTTGGTTTACCTGCATTGATTTTAATAACTCTCTAAGCTAAGCTCTTCAGCAGAAGTGAACAGAGGTGAAGTGAACGCATCAAGGCCCTGATAGGCCTGTCACAACAGATGTTCCAGATGCAGCTGAGTGTCAAATGATGCCTCAGGTTCCATTATCATTCATCCTCTGCCTCCTCATACTTCAGTGGCAAGTCCTTGGCACTCTGTCTCCTGTAGCCTGAGAGATCTGGACATATAAACTGTAAGTGTGCCTAAGCAAGTTTCTCTTCTCCATGTGAAATGAATGATATATCAAAATACTGGACTTGTTGAAAGCATGCCAGAACTAATTTAGGTGCATGTGTAGAAATGTAATGCAGAGGATATTTTCCAACACAGGCACCATACTGATTAGATTAGTTGGTATTGAGGTGCACTTCATAATAATTCCTCCAGTAGGCGCAATTTCCCTGATTTACCACTGCTTGCACTAACCAATCACTTAATTTATTTATTATTGCAAGGATTTTAAATAATCTGTGATCTCAGCCTATATCTTTTTTTTTATCTTCAGTAAAACTAAACTTCATCAGAATGCTAGAGAATGAGAATAGGGGAAATATAATTCTTATTTATATAAACTTTAATTGATTCCTTCAGAGTTACAAAGTGAGTGCTCAGGTTTTAGTGCTAAGCTGATGCATACTGCACACAGAGATTCTGAGAGTGCAACTTGACAAACATTTTCATTGCTGGATGTGGGGATAAAAATGAGTTACTCTGCAGATGAACTAAGTTCATTTATTTAGGTATTGTACTTAAGTACAGATTTGAGGTATCTGTAATTTAATGCTACTTTACATTTCTGCTCCATTACTATCAGTGCCAAATACTGTACTCCACTAGGTTTATTTGACAACTTTAGTTGTTATATTGCAAGTTAAAATTTCACATGGAAGGTCATGAAGGTATTAAACCAACAATATATAAAGCAGTTAATAATGGCTACTCATCAGTAAAATTCTACACTTTAATGCATTAGTAAGAATAATTAAATTATATTTTATATAATTAAACTTCATTTTGATACTTTAAATACGTTTTGCTGGCAATATTTACATACTTAAATGACATTTTCAATACATGCCTTTTATTTTTATTTTATCGCTATTTTTAGTAGAAAAAAAATAGCTGGAATTTTATACTTTATATGGGTTAGCCTACTTTTTCCATCACTAATTTATTGATACGTCAATTTCCTAACTGTAAACTACTGCATCACTTCAACACACTCATACGGGTTTACCCTGAGCTGTGCTGGGACGCTGAAAGCCAAAGAGGTGGATTCATTGAAGGGTATTAACGCATTAAAACCTAGTTTACCTTTTTTTTGAGGGGTAATATACATCATGACCTAAGTTAAAGTAAACGGTGGTTATCTTTGTTTAGACAGTGATAATCCTTACCGTTAATAAGGAGAAATTTACTCATTAAATCACCTTTTACCCCTGAAAATGCAACTGGTGGTAGTTTCCTTGCACAGATATAATGTGTTATCCTTTTTTAGACTGGTCCCACTAAATACAACGTGTGTTGGGGTCTCATTGATTTATGTTGTGAAACCTATAATTAGTCCGAACGTCACCTTTTGATCCTTCGTGCCACTCGCTCAACTCCCTAGGAGCCCCGGTGGTGCGGGGGGTAAACCCAGCATCGCCTGATGGAGCTTCTCCGCTTCCGACTGGCTGATTCTCAGCACCTGCAGGCCGGCGTCGGTTCACACCAGGCGGCTTCATGTCTCCAGACCTCCGCTTCCTGACCAGACTACACAGGAACAACGTTGTTTTTCTTTTTTCTTTCTTTTTTTTTTCTTTCCTTTTCTTTGTTTTGTTTTTCTCCGTTGTTAATAAGTTTAGTTATGACTCAACATGAAAGAAATATTTTAATGGGCTACAGATAGGCAAATATAGATAAGGCTGTCATATGAAATAGCAAACTAGACAAAATTACAAAAACAGCCTTTGTGTTATTTCTAAAATTAAAGACTAGGCCTTCGTCTGAATTGTAAACAGATAATTTTACGATGCGAAACTTAAGAATGTTAATTATTCTGACTGTCAGCTGACTTTTTTTTTTTTATCAGAAGGCTAAGTAGCTAGCGTACACCTTTAAGCCTGGCTTAAAGTTAATAGACAACACTATCCATATTAGCTTCAAAATAAAGTCCCATTGTAAAATAAAATAACGGCAAAGCTTTAGTCACCGCCCAAATAAACCAAAAATTATACAACCAATTAGTCAGCGTTTAAATGAGTGGAAACATTATTTAACCTTTGACACCTTTACAAGCCATTAAACAGCCAGAGGTCAGGCGCCCTCAGGCATCCTTTCCCCCTCTGCTCTCTGCTCTCTGCTCAATCGCAGCTGGGTTCAAGGAGAAAAAATACGTTATTGAAATGAATCATTAGGTTTCGTTTTCCTTTGTATCGTGACAGGCTCAAATCCCAAAGCAGACTTTTTTTCCACAACGAGATTAACCTTGACAACAAAGCATTCCTCATAGGACTTCAAATAGGAGATGGAAATGGCTGCACAGATAGGAGGGGGGTTGACATTCTTAAAATATCACCCAACTGTCCCATTAAATATGAGCAATGATATCCTTTTGGGAAGAGGGGAAATGTAAGTGCTGTCTTTTCTCCAGTTTGTGTGTCATTAAATGGTAGTCTGTTCTTACTTTTTGGAAAGTTAGTGCGTGGACACAAAATTCTGGATTCCCATTAATTAAGTTATTGTTTTTACCAAATGTTTTGCGCAATAGTATGATATTTGAATGTGTTTATTTAAAACTTGTATTACCATCACTTTATGGTTTCAAGTGCTTTAACATTTTTTTTTAAGTAAAAAGTTTTTTTCTGCAGTAATACAGTGTTTAATTGAGCTTTTACAGCAAATTATATCAATTGATTAGTAGAAAAATTTAACAGCAAACATCAGTCTGTCATGTTACCACAGCCCCTGTAGTTGCACACAGGCTTTATCAAGAGGGAAGGTTGTGTAGAAGTAGGAAGTATGGTCAATGACTCATTTTCGTTTGTGTATGTGCTTTTTCCCTATATAACCAGATGCAGATTTGAACTGTACTATATTGAATTATAGTGCAGTTTAATGTTTAGACAGCTTCCAAGCCCTGACTCCAACTGACTGCAGGAGCAGCGGACACCTCAACCTTTTTCAACAGGGCAAATCCGGACGGAGAAACCTGAACAATACTATCAGTGAGGTAAGCTTTTTTTTTTTTTTTAACCCTCCTCCCTTCAGCACTGCAACAGCAGATGGGCCTTTGAATGGAAGACTGGCACAAAGAATGTTCTTTTTTATGAATTACAAGAATTTAATGTTTATTTTACAGATACAGAACAGTCATTCTGCTTCATTTATTTACTTTGTATTGCTGCAAGTCAGTGCCATGGTACAAGCTTCTCAGAGCGGCTCAAAATGTTCAGAATGTTTCAAAATCAAATCTTGTATTTTTTTTTCCTCAAACAAAAACATTTGATGTGTTTCGACACCTTCTCTGATGAGCTCAACATGCAAACATCTTGTCTACCTAGAAGGTTGATGGACTATATAACATATGGCTTTTTTGAAAGCAATAAAAACAAGGCAAATCAAAAAGTGCATCCAACACAAAAAAAAAAAAAAAAAATCAGTTCCAGTCTGTGATCAAAGGTATTGTCTGTCTTAAGGAGAGGTTCCTCAGGTCTCTTGTGTTTGGTGGCTCAATGTCCACACCACCTAGATAAGAGGTGCCCTGATGTAGAGCTATTGCCATTGGGGTTCAGAGGTCAAATCAGACCTCTTCAGGGGCTCAGAGCAGGTGCCCAAGCTTCCCCCAAAAGATGTGTTTCCTTTAAATAAATACGGCAGGGTTTATCCAGCGGAAAGGAGTTTCAGCCTGTAAATGCACCCCAGAGGTTGCATATGCCATCAATAGACAGGACTGTGCTGCCTCTCCTGCCTTTTTCCATTCCCACAGTGCTATGTGCTGTTAGCCCCGGTGGACAGCAGTCATTATCTGGGCCCATAGTCGTAGTTAGAGGGGCCACTGGTGGCTGAGTACATGTTAGCTGTAGCTGGGTTCATGTGGTGATGGTACGTGTGTCCTCTGATACCGGGTAAAGGGTAGGGCGACGGCCTGGTCTTGGCCCCAGGTAGTGTTCATAGGTTGTGGGTACTTGTAAGGGTGGTGGTGCAGGGTGTCCGGCGGTATAGGGTGGGGGTCTGGCCGAAGGTCATGGGGGGGCTGGGTCGGCCACTTGTGAGCGGGACGGCGTGGAGGCCTCCTGGGACGGGCAGGGCAGGGCTGAGGACCCGGGACATCAGTTGGTGAGCTGGGTCAGCATGTATGGGTGTGCCGGTGGGGTCTCGCTCGTATTCCCGCCTACTGTCTTCTGTGGAGGAAGAGACATGAGGACAGTCAGAGACAGCCAATATGTCAATACTCTGCATTGGCAGGTTGTGTATATTGTCTTTGACACTGCACTCCAAGCTGCACTATGTTATCACATGTACAAGGTTTTGAATAGTTGTAGTGACAGTTTGAACTTTGCTCGTGTATATATAATAAAATCTAATTCCATTATTATTATTCACACAGTGAAAGCAGTGTTTAGATCACTATATAGTAAAAGGCTGTACTGAGACCCAGAATTAAAAAAAAAAAAAAAAAATCTGTTAAAATCTGATGAATGTTACATAAGAATAAATTCAATACGTTTTTCAACAAAAAAGTTAATATAAATTGACTTCAGATGAAATAGAGTCTTTTTAAAGCCAAGGTATAACTCAATTTGATGAATTAATCGAAATATTATTATTGAACTAATAAATAAAAGCATCATTATATCAAGAGAATCTCATTTTTTAATTTCAGGTTTTACTGTATTGTGAAGCTGTGGTCAGTTACGTAACCACATAGGATCGTGTATTTAGTCAGCAGTGGATGACACTGACTGGCTAATATTTGATGTTTAATTACAAGCCAGTCTTGGCTTGATACTGCAAATGCTCCACTGTGCTTAAATTAATGATAATAAAGTGAGAGAAAATTAGTGAAATATACCAGTGATTGAAAGAAAAACATTTCTTCTGAATGCACAACAACTTAACATGACTGTGTTTCATGTTTGATGGCAGGCATGAGTTTTAAAATGAAACAAGGAGCGAGCTGCAGACCTTTCTCTGTGCCGTTCTGCTGAGGGGGAGATGACATTGGGTTTCTTGTTCTGGCAAAGGCACTCATTATTGGCAGGGAGCCTGGTCTGTGATTCCTGGGCCTGGAGCAGGGAGAATGGATTCAGTTACATACTCATTTAATGAATGTCATGGGCTCATTTTCTTTATTATATATTAAAATGATGAATGCATATTTTAAGAGTTTACACTGATGCATGTAATGAGCATTTACACACTGACATGCCCCCAGTTTCCAATGAATGAAATGTGAAGCGACCTATTACACAACTTAGATTGGCCTGTTCTATAAAATAATCAAAATTCCCATAAACTTCAGTGTAATTTCTTCAGTAAAAGCTATGAAGGAAATAAATAATTTGCAGAGCTGGATGAACATTTGGAAAATGCCTTTGTTTCAGCTGCCTGATTATACCAGATGGGTGGGGTTTACTCCACTGTGACAATTACAAAACTGTTTGGTAATTTGTCATTGACAGAGAAGCACAGTTGATTGCCTTTCAAACAATATCCAGTGATTTTGAAACATCATGACACTCATTGTGTTCTTTCATGTGGCAAACTCCACCCATCTGCTACCTGTGTCAGATAAAACAAACAGCAAAACTATTTTGCAAACGCTCTCCGGCCTGGCCAGCTCTGTTGTAGATTTTTACGTCATGTGGAAACTTGCCAGTAAGAGTGTATTTTTTTCAGAGTGAATGCTCACCAGTCCTCTGGGTCACAGTCCCTGAAGCCTTTTGCAAAGGGGTTGCTGGCTATCTTCAGCTGTGTGATCTGAAATCCAGAGCACAACATCAAATAAACCTCACTGCTGCATAATGTAGTTCTACACAATATCATTTCTATTCGTCATTGCATTTGATTTCTATTAGAAAGGACAGCGGTGGTAGGCTAGCATGATGGACTGAACATTTTAGGTGGAAAATCTGCTCTGTCTTTGAAAAAAAAAAATCATATTTCAACACACTGCTGTCTTTAATAAAATATGTTAGTAAGCAGTTACAGGTCTGTTGTTCAGGGCTACAGCATCATGCCCGTTCAGTGTTATTTAAAACAAAGTGAATTTATAGCTATATCTGACAGGTAATACAGAGCTTGTATTGTAACCTATGTTGATTTCTGAACTCTCTTAACATTGACAGCTGCATAGCGTCTCATTTATATCAATGAGACACAGCACAGTTCCGATCATAAAATATTCATAATCATAACCTGAATGCTTTTTCTCATCATCATCATCATCATCATCGACAACAACAACATTTTATTACGTTTCAGATTAATTTCTGCTCATTTGTATAATTTTGTCTTAATTTCATTAGTCACATAAAGTAAAATAATTTAGTCATTTTAACTGTAACTGTAGCCACCGGCGCTTAAGTGTAAAAATAATTAACACCTTCAGACGCTGTAGTCTGGTCACAGGAATGTCTCCTGTGTCTCCTGTCGGCTCTCACACTGCACCATCACTTGTAAATTGCTGATAGGAGCTGAATTTTATTCTAACGTTTCACTCGTTAGGAGTCGCTCTGAATAACCGCTGAGTGCATTGATGTGTGAATCTAAACAGACGCAGACACTGATGGAAAACAGAGCAGGCAGCAACCGCAGTTGTGCGCACAGTGCAGACGCAACATTTACGCGTAGAGAGCGCGCCATGTAAGCGCTGAGGTGTACTAAAACTGATTATTTCGTTCATGTGTGTAGCACAAAAATAACAAAAAGATACATTTTTTCTAATCTGTCACAATCAGTAGTGAGTTAAAAGCGCACTTGCCCTGTAGTACGTGGTTATCGTTTTATAGTATCAGTTCATTTTTGCCATAATCAAATATTTACTTTTCGCTTACTTTATGCTATACATTTACATACATTATGTAGATGCAAACATGTTTACTTCTGCACATCCCACCATGTGAGTCCCACACATGTGACGGTCTATAAAGAAAGCGTCTTACCCGGTGGTTCTGGTACGCTGTGACCGCTGTGAAGCGGGTTTCCTCAAAAACAAAGGTTTTGTAATTCTCCTCTGCATATTTTTCACTGTCCTTGCGGGGGTCCACATAAACCACATGAAACCTGGGCTGGTAGCGGTGCATGGAGTTCAGAATGATCTGTGAAATACAAAGAATTACAAGTCAACACTTCATTTATAGGCTTAAATTCTGCAAGTCAGACTATTTTAGATGTTATACTTTTATTATTTGGCTATTAAGTTTTATCACTGCAAATGAAAAATGGCTAGACAAAACACAATAAAATAAAGTACACTAAAATATCGTTAAGACCAAACGAGGTAGTTTGGTGACTTCTACCTATTAAAAATGATCTTATTTAATAGATGTTAAAGGCATTTCCAAGACACCTATTTGTGAATTTAAGGGTGTTTGGTAAATGTCATTAAATACACAAATAACTTGACGATCCTGTTAAATGTGCAGAACCTCATCTGAAAAAAGACTGAGAATATTAATTAGCATACTTCTCATTTAAAAGCCCATGAATGAAGAAATAATAATGCTAGGTGATATTTCAGACTCGTGATAGACCTTCACGTCTCACCCTTTTCATTATCATCCGCTAAAATTTTCCCCCAACATAACGAAAAGCTCTCTTTTTCTTTTCTAATTTCACAGCTAATGCAATGACACACAGAAACACTCAGACAGAGTGGAGGATCAAGCGGGAAGGGCTGAAATAATTTCCAGTGGTGAAATATTCCACTTCCTTGCCGTCATTTTTGGAGTACGGCCTGATGTGCAGAGCCGTTTTGTGGATTGAAAATTGGCTTTTGGCAACATCTGATCATTAGTCAAAATATCAAGCTTTAATTACACGTATCAATCAGTCTGAGGGCGAATAAAATTGCTTAACTTCTCCTTTTAAAACTCTTCTTGTGACAGTTTATACAGTTAGCCGACAATTTTAGAGTAGTTTAGACCCCTTATGGTGTCGGTGAAATCTTCCACTGTGATTATGGCGCTAAATAATGCTGCTCCTCTCTGTATCTGCAGTTAAATGTTAAATTAAATGTATATTTTTGCTAAATCATTTGCATAGTCATTGTTGAAGCCGGGACTGTTTACTGTCCTGTAATGAAACTCTAGTCTACATGTTTTGTGATCAGATTAAGGTTTGTTTTATATGCAATATTTTTGACTTACATGTCCGTTGTCATCCAGCAGGTTGTTGGTGAGTTTGAGTTTGTCAAAAGAGACGATCTGCTTCATCCACTGTGCGCCTTTGGCTGGAGAATCCGGGTGGTAGTGGACTCTGCCTGGTGTGGCGGGGTCAGCCTTACCCGCCACCAGCCACGATGAGCTGTGGAAAGCATACCTGTAAGTTCGAAAAAGTGAATTAGTCACGAGGTTCCGATTGTCTGGAAATAGTCTCAAAAATAAGTCTCCATATACATGATACGTATGAGACACACACTGAGGACATGCAAATACAACAGCCCTCATGATAAAGGAAAGATATGACACTAAATGTTATGTTTCGGGCACAAATTGGTTAATTGTGGCATTAATGTTAGAATAGGCTTTTATTGCCTCTGTACAGTAATTATGGATTCATGCATACATGTGTTTAATCCATTTGTAATGTAGTTTTTTAATGTATTAATAGAATTTAATACGTTAAACTGTAGAGTGTGCGGATCAGTGAAAACCTCCGAACCAGTAGCCTACAATGTTTTATTGCCCCGTAGTGACAGATATGTTTCAGTTGTCTATAGACAAAGTTACCTGTAACGTTTGTCGTCTACAGGCAGGAAGTCCATCAGGAGCATGTAGTCTGCCATGGGATCCATCCCAAATATTTTCACTTGGAAAGTTGGAAACATTCTCCTGGCAAAGAAAAAAAAACATGGGGCGACTATTAAATCTAAGCACTAAATGGTGGCTGCTGCTGCTTGTATGGGTACACGTTTTGTTTTTATGTCCTACTTTTTAAAGCTAGATCATCTGTGTGTGTGGGCAGCGGCGTTCGACTGTTTGAATTATTTGGAATTCAAACACATGAGCCAACAAATGATTTTGCCAAAGTATTTCTTTTTAAAAAGCCTGCATGTTTGCACTTTGCAGAGAGACTTGCAGCTCCAGGCCTACGGAGCTTAATTCTGGCCCGAGCTGGAGGCTACAAGAAGACAGAGGCTTCAAGCTATTGGAAATGACGTGATTCAGTCCGTGCGTAGAAACCCTCCCTGATCTGAATGGAGCTTTAGGTTTGTTGTCTTTTAACTCTGAGTTTGTAACTTCTGGCAAAACGCTTTAACTTCTCTTCTGCGCCTTTGATGAATTCCAGACACATTAAGGCCTACACCCATATAGTGGAAATACACACGCGCACATGGGCGTAATTTGGTTACGTGAGGTGTGGTAGGCTACTACTCTTTTATCATCAAGATCGAGAGGGAAAAAATGTCTAGAATTATTTTGTATGAAAAAAAGGTTTTAGTTTTTTTTGGTTTTGTTTTTTACAGATGAAGCGGCTCGATCAGCACCCATGCACACAAACATTTGTTTTTCCCTCCTCCTCGTCTAGGTTAGGTTACTGTGTAGGGAAGATCCATAACATCAGTTGAAAGTTGAGTAATCCGCCGAGTCAGTGAAAGGGATCCCAAAATCAACGCTCAATTAACGTCAGTGTTGTGGCTAGGTGAGGCTGAAGGAGCTTTTAAAGTGCTCTGCTGCAGATCTCCTTTCTCCTGTCAGACAGTGCAGAGCGAGGAAACTGAACCCAGGCTTTCAGAATTAAACCAATTATCTCATGCCTCTTTATATTAGCCTATTATAATACAGAAAAGCTCAGACACTTATACGTACCCCGTTTAGTGTATACTGGTTGGAAATAATAGTATACTGAGTATTAGTGAAACATTTTACAGGCTCTCCACAGGGGTCAGAGGTCAGCGCCCTGCCTATAACGATACACGCAGGGCGACACATAAAGTAGTATACATTCTGCAATAAAAAAAGGCTTTTCTGACTCATCTGAAATTTGGAAATTAATAAAGGTAAAATTGACCAATCAGCTCTCTTTAAATGCCAGTATTCCGTTTTCTAATCATTACTAATAATAAAATCCAAGCCAGATTTTTGTGTATTCATAGAATTCATGTAACCAAAATGGATTTTTGTAAGACTGAGAAAGGAGGGAAGCAGACAGACACTCCCATGAGGAAATAAGAAAAAAGGTAAACACATGTCGAGGCCCGAGTAAAAACAAGACTGCAACACTGTAATCAGCTTGTACACGAACTGAACTTCGTTCACACGTGTAAAGACTCATAGATTAAAGGCCGTGTTGTTCTCTGTAACCGCCGTGCGCCTATAAAATAAAGAAAACCAGCCGAGAATCACAGCCATCCTTATTGGATCTATAAAACGCAGCAGGATCAAATCAACATGGTGTTTACAGCTGACACACACACACTCACACACATCCACATATAAACTCTCATGCGTTTGACCTCCTCATTTACATGTCTTCAAACCTTTCTAACTGCAGCAAGCCTGAACTGTTCACCTGCACAGCTTTACTTAAACTTTTTAAACATATAGTTTTTTTAAAAAAAAAACAAATAGCCTGATGCATTTACGTAAAGATTATGTCAGTGTACATTAATTTAATTCACTCTGGCTTCTACACAAATATTTTAGGCCTTAATGTGCAGGAAGCATGGTAATGATTTCTGTTAATTGTACTATAATGCAGGACTGTTCCACGAGTCTGAATCCATAAACATGTTATTTGAAGAGAGAAAAACAACATGCAGTTTAATAGTGAAAGTTCAGAATAAACTCCAGAGGAAAAGTAAAAAAAATATATATACAATATTATTTTTTAGGTTTAGTTAATTTATCCTCATTTGATTTGATGCTGTTCGAAATTATGTATATTTTCAACTAAAAAGATCGAAATAATTGACCCGCATTTGTGATTTGCGGCATCAGCATAAATGCAAAATAAACTTTAATTTTTGATATAAAAGCTTGAGACTTCTGATGCCTTTGTTCTTCCCAAAGGCAGAATATCGAGTAATATCGAGTAAAAACTGTGTATTATAAATGTGCTTAAGGCTTATGCGGAGTAAAGTAGCTCCCAGCCTCTGGCCTGTACAGAATCTGTGCTCACCTGCCAGCCTTGGTAACGATCATCTCCGTGCCAAGCTGATTAAATTCGTCCCATAAAGCTTTCATCTCCAGCTGGACGTTAATGTTGGCCACTTTCGGGTTCTTCTTCACTATAGTTTTGCTGTTCGGTGTGGAGTTGGAGGACGACGAGGAGCAGTTGGGAGTCCCGTTGTCGCTCGGCGGGGCCTGGCCCGGGTTAGACCCCGGGTAGTTGTAGTTGTGCTGGGCGGCCGGGCAAGGTTCGAAGTGGGACTCATGTTGGCTGTAGGGGTCCCCGGGGGACGGAGAGAGGTGGTAGCCCCCCGGCGTGTTGAGGCTGCTCAGGCTGCTCGTCGTGAAGGCTGCAACATCGCAAAAATGGGACAGCTGCGTCAGCCACGGACTGGATATGGCTGAAATCATCCCAAAAAACTGGATTTACTAAATATGCCGTGCACTGTGAGTCGGTTATAACACAGATAGTAAAAACAGAAGCAGGATTCAGTGATCTCCAAATGAGGATGTCAGGCACAAATGCAGCCCTTTCGGTTTAAAAGTTTCCGTCTCGGCTGCTCATTAATCCCTGAGGTTGCATCCACTGCCAGCATGCTACAGTCTGCCTGATCTGAAATAGCAAACGTCCGAATCGCGCCGAAATGTTTCCAAAAACTGTCGCGGTCACGTAGAATCTCTGAGCTACAGACAGAGACGAGCCTCGAGTGCGTGTGAATTGGTTTTTGCTTTGGATCGATTGCGCTCTGAGCGGCCTCTGTTGTGCGCTGCTGCTGCTGTGTGTTACACCGCAACCCCGTCTCCTCTCTTATCTGACGCAGAGGGCCTCCCCTTTGCGATAAAACCGGTTCTTATTTCTATTTAGATAAGGAACTGCAGGTAATGTGCCTTTTCCTCGCCTTGGGACGAGACTGATTGACAGAGAAGTGCGCCCCTTTTTAATGGGCTTTCCGGCACCCATTTAACTTGTGGATAAGGGTATCGCCCACTCACCCCGTTCACAAACAATAGAGGATCTGACCGGGAGAGAGGAGAGTAAACGGTTTGCAAGGTAAACACACACTGATTTGCATGAACAAACAAACAGGCAGCAGGTGACTGTCGCTTTCTCGTTATTGGACAGACAGATGTATGGAGTGGATGTGAATCTCACTCCGAGCTGGATATGCTTATTATGGTCTGTTTTTACCATTACACACAGGGTGCCCGTGTAAACCCCCCTCCTCCTCCTGGCTTCATTGTCAATGTATGTGATCCTGTCCACAAATTAAAGCTGACTCTTTGTGCAACGCTTTGGGGTTTTGGAATGGGAAACTTTTCCCCCCACTCTGGTTGCTTTGTAAGCAGACTTCTCCTCCCTGATGGTGATTATTAGTACGGAATCTGTATTGTTTTTAATAGAAAGCCAACTTTGCCGGAATTAATTTATTTTTACACTATATTCACTCATGCATCCAAAACAACGCACAAATATGTGGCTTTGCGCATTAATTTCAGTTGTGCGCTTTGAAAATGTCGATTAAACGAGCAGACGCAAAGGTGTTATGTAATTTTCGGGTGAGATGTGTACATGCTACAGCAGCTCTATGGGCATCAACAAACAGATTTACCTTCCATTTCCCGGGTCACAGTGCTGTAGTGCATTTTAAAGGAACTGTGGTTGTGCAGGTCTGGCTTGTCTAGGCCGGTGCTGTGTTTGTCAAACGCTGCGTTTCCTGCTTGCTCTGCAGCCGAAATCAGAGAGGCAATACTGAAAGCATTTGCCTTTGGAGAGAGGGGACCGCCGTCGTCCATAGGCAAGAGATCGAGTCGGGAAAAGCCGTCCCTCCTCCTCCACCTCCGCTTTCCAACCGCGCAGAAAGCAGGAGAGGGCTGCGCACAATGGAGAGGAACATGCGCCAAAATGGGGTTTTCACATTCCGCCACCGGCGCTCGGTGGGTGCGAGAGTCAGGGGCAGACTGTTCTTAAAAGTATTCCCACGGCTACAGTTAAAACACGAAAGGCTCGTCGGTGCTCTGATTCATTTGATGAACCCCTAAACACGTCCTGGTGTCAAAACATAGTTCATCTGCAGTGAAGAGAGAGAGAGAGAGAGAGAGAGTGAGTGCTTCCCTTGTTTCTCCTCCGGTCGGCGGCGGGGTGGTGTCATCTGAGTCCTGCCTTGAGGAGAAGCTACTACTGCTACGAGAATGTCAAAAGTGAGCAAAGATCCACGCCTCCCCTGCACTAGGAAAAAAGTGTCTGCGCTCTGCACTGGATGTTTTATTTCAATAAGACGTTGTCAGTCATTTGAATTCAACTTCCAACGTCATTGCAATGTCCGGCTTCAATGTGCGCCGCTTTTCCAGTAAATTACTGACTATATATATGCGTGTGCATATTTTAGCTCAGATAGAGCTGCTCCGTCCCAGAGTTAGTCTGATATGAAAACACAGACATGGAAATAACTGTGAGGTGGATCTAATCTAAGACCTAAGAAATGTCACTCATAGGTGCCACTAGAGTTGCTTTACGCATTAACACCAATCATCCATGCATCCATTTATTATTCCTCCATCCCTAAACCAGTATTAAGCCAAATCGCGCAATTTCACGCAAATCGATCTGTGATTTACGCCCGTGCCTCCCCCCATTACCTCGACCTTGTTACACACAGACAGTGCGCAGAAGTTTTACCGAGCGAAACACCATCCATGCAGTCAGTAAACAGGGAGAAGAAACACACGTGGCATTTAAGGCCGGAGCTGGACTTGACCTCTCTGCCTCGCGCGCCTCCAGTATCGCCTTTGTTGGCTCCCAGCTTATCGAGGTTCTGCTTTAATGTGCAGCAACCAAAGATGTTGTTTTGTTGGAGCCGCTGCGATAGCGGTCGGATAGAGTCTAATTTACACTGGAGGCAGTGAATTAAGTGTGAAGGCAGCAGCGGGGTTCTAATTGGATAAAGCAGTTAGAGGATTAGTCCTGTTTGTTTTGGATGTTTCTCCACGGGAGGGAGTGAGCATAAATAAACCACTGCAATATGTTGTATAAGGCAAATATTTAGATAGATAGATAGATAGATAGATAGATAGATAGATAGATACTGTGGAGACTCATCTTTGGCCTCTGCGCATTGATTACTCTATAAAAGAAATCAGGCATGGCGCAGTGAAAACTAGTGTAAACCGTCGCCCAGATGATCTATGTCTGCCTGTGTATGCCGGCCTTTTTATCAGATATGATGCCATCGATACCGACTCACTTCATCATTGCCAAGTCGGAAGCCTCCTTTGTAAATACTCAGGTGATAACAGACAAAATACAGGAGCAGATCAAAATGGGAAGAGACAGTGTTGGAATTCGCTCGCAGGCCTCAGCAGCGGCCAAAGCATTCAACACGGCACTTCTGAACATAAAGACCAACTTATAGGTCAACATTTAGAAGGAAAATGATGTTAAACAAAAACTTACATTTAATTTTAATCACGAAAAATGCCCTCTATATGTGTTAAAGAAGATAAAGCAGAGAAAGTGCAGGAGCGGAATTTAGATCGAAGGTTTACGACAAATAAAAGTAATACGTGTTGATTCACTGTGTAAAACACAGACTTCAAAGCTCCACAACAATGAGAATGCTTTTTCTTTCAGTACGTAGGAGTGAGTAAGCGATGAATCACGCAAGGGAACAAGATCTCTGCAGCTACAGCCAGTCAGTGATACCACGGGAAGATGAAGTTCCTATTAAGTTAAAAAAACAAAAAACAGTAGGCATTTTAACGTCGTATATGTGAATAACTTAGTTACAACCACAGAACCACAGTGATTTTTCGTTTTAACATTAGATCAGCTTTAACAGGAGAAGCGTTTTAAGCTGGTAAAAAAAAAAAAAAAAATTCTGATTTCCGACGCACATCCTTGACCTAGCTCCGTGTGCTGTAGACTGTATCCTGAGGAGTTTAGCACGTGAAGTCCAAACCTGACAACAACTAGATAAAGTGAGCAGAGTCTGAGAGTAGCCCTCACTGATTAGAGGATACAGTCCTCAACACCGACTACGCCGTTTCTTTACTCACTGACTGATGGATGCAGAGCAGCCTGGACAGTCTGCACAGTCACTTACAGTATATCTCTGTAGCTGCTGCTACATCTGTGCACTGTATGTCTGATTTTTTTAAATTAAAAATCGGATTATATTAAAATTATTATTCACCACAAGGCCACAATATGAGACTCTTAATTAATGTAACAAAGTATTTAAATGATCTGAAAAGTGCAGGCCGTCATATAGTCCATATAGAGGGAAAGAGCCTAGGATTCAGTGATTAGGGACTAGTTTATTAGAAGTTACTGCTCAACGAACTCTTTTTAAACGCGATTAAATGAAACATTTTTGTGGGAATTCCAAGGAGAATATGCTTGGAAAAAAGAAAACAACAACAACAACAACAACAACAACACGTACTTAAATTATCTGTGTGGAACCTACGACTGGTGGCCTCGCTGACGTGGAGTAATATCAATTTTTTTCAACATTTTATCTCGTTGTTTAATGAAACAAAACAATATATCCGCAAAAGAAATTTGCTTTTGGTTTCTAAGTGCGCTGCAAGTACACTTCACCCTTAATATATAGACTCAATTTCACCGATTCTAATTATTTTATTTATTTATTTTAGGGATTATTTTTAAAATGATTTTTAAAAAATCTATTATTTTACACATGAAAATAGTACCCATTATCATCATGCCATTTTCTGTTTTTCATTAGCCTTTTATCACTGAACCAGTGCTCTGCTCGGCACAGTGAGACTCTGTATGACGTTAACTGTCAGGCAACTGCACAGAGGTGACAGGGGACAGGAGAAAGCAAACATGGACACCTTCAGTGTCATTTGGAGTGCGCTTTTACGCATTGGAATAATAACAAGTGCATGAAAGCTTTACATAGGAATACTGAAAATACACCGGTCTGACTGTAATTCTGTGTCATTAACAGTAATTTGACACATTTTGACAGCCATTCAGTCACACTCAGTGCAGATTCCCTCATGTTGTTGGTTGTCTTCTTGTTGTCTTTTAAAGCAGAATCGGCGGCTTCTGATCCTCGTGCACTGCGGGAGAGGCCTGTGTGGTCCTGTTGTGGTAACATGACAAATCACCAAACCAAAAGAAATAAAAATGAAAAAAACTCCCTGAATATGGATCATTAAAAGGCACAGATCTCGTAAACGTCAGGACTCGGCGGCTGCTATTTTGTGTTATTATTAAACAGAGATGTGATTAGGTCATCGGTATATCTGGAAGGACCTGTGGGCGCGCGCTCTCTTCTTCTTCTCTCCCTCTCTCTCTGCCCTCCTCCTCTCCTTCCCCCAGACATATAATAAAACAGCATAAAATCTCCTTTGATGTTTTCAGGTTTGTGTTGTGGAGAAATGTATTTCACCACTCTCTAATGTAATGAGCCACAATCAGGATGATAAAAGTATTAATGACACGCTCGCATCATTTCACAGATAATAAATCACAAGTTATTCCGCTGATCATAAAACCAATGATTTTCACATTCATGTTGCGTGACCGACGCTGTAGGGACCGAGGCGGCGCACTCCAAATATAAAACCCTATCCTATCTAAATATTAGTCTAAATCCCTGAATACGAAGGAGAGGAAGTGAGCAGTTGACCGCTGACAGCGGAGGGCCCGGGGTGTCCCTTCTCTCCGCGGGGCTTTAGGAAATGCACAGAGAGAGAGGCAGCAGGTATGCAGGGGGAGATATTTAGAAAGGTGCCTCAGCTATCTACGGGACCTCCGGGCGGTAATCCTTATGAGAGAAAAAAAATCTAATCATAAAATATAAATATTCACTGGAAGATTTAAGTGAGGCTCCTGAAAACCATTGTCTTTAAATAAGCCATCACTTAGTTTTGAATAAATAACTTTTAATGAATAAACGGAAATGAGCAATTTTAACGGCATTTTTTTCTAGTTTAACCATTGTTTATTTATGTTTACATTATCGACGCAATCAATGAAAAATACCTATAGGCCAATTTTCCATAATATTCTTACAAGGAACTCTGATGGTCATTTGTGAACTCATTAGGCCTTAAAAATAATAGTAATAATGAACATTATTCTACTGTCGCTATAATTAATATAGGGTCTCGCGGTTTTGCTGTTCTATCACTACAGGATCTGTCTTTCTTATTAATCATAATATAATTATTTAATCATCGGATGAGTGGTCGAGGATACAGTACAGATCTTTTCATTGCAAAAAGCGGTAAAAATAAATCTGCAGTCATGCAGGTGCAAGCAGTCTGCTGTCTCACAGCACCAGCAGTGGGTCTAATTTTGTCGGTTGGCTTAATGCGTGTATGCCTTCATTCACTCCGCGGGTTAAAAAAATGTCCAGCTCCATTCCCGGAATGAGATGTCCACATCAGCGCAAATACTAATTTGTGTTTTTCATCAAAAACGTCCAAACATTTTACCGTGTGATGAATGTGATGGATATTTGTCCGATGTCTATCATTATTTATTTTTCCTTATTTGTAATTTCATTTCTATCGTCTGTCATTCAGTGGTTAGTTGCATATTTGGATGACTTTTTCCGTGGCGTTGGTTGGTTGCTACGATGAATAAATTCAAGAATTGTCGGTTTGATGGTGCATGAACTTGTTAGTATGTGCAAATATACACAACAATATTATTACAGTGTAAACTCAGTGTATCTGTGTGCGCAGCAGGATAGACTGTAAATACCGACGGGAGTTTGTGCTCACATTGTGTTACAGGTGTTTGCAGATCTACAATCCTTCAATAGGCCTTCAGTCATGCGTAAAGACGACCACAGTGCAGTAATCCTATAGTCAGTTTCAGCAGATACAGTAATGATACAAATATCAATGCAACCAAACTGTACATGATTTTCCAAACAGGTGGGACAGACCTTTAGGGGAGCTTTAATAGACTCGGATTCAGATTAATACTTTATAGTCCCTAAGGGGACTGACATTAATCTGTCCACATATTTAACAGGTAACATTCAACACAGAGTCGAGAGTACAGACTGTGTTGTCGCAGCAGAGCATGCGCCAGACCAGTCCAGTCCAGTTTAATAGTCAAAATGTATTTACTAGTTTAAATATTTTTCATAACTGGGTGAGCCTATAGCTTTGAAGGACATATTAACTTCCTCTAGATATTACGGGAAGTCCTCTTTTTCTTAAAGAAAAAAAGAAAAAGAAAAGTAAAAAGAACAGGGGAAAAATGAGAAACACATTTCCTTGTTGGCATATAAATGTGTTTTCCTGTTCAGCCCTGTTCTTTTTGTATTTTTGGGGTCATCATAAAAGGACGTGTATAAAAACACAATGGACATGAGCACAATAGTTGACCAAAGGTGAAAATGATGATTCCCTAGTGTCCATCTCAGGCAAATTCCAACATATATTCCCACACACATTCATAAAGCACGGAAAAACGGGGTGTAGACTTTGGTTTTTAATGCTATTCATATAAAAGCTGAAGAGGATGCAGGTTAATGTTTCAGAAACAACTGTACTTTATCCACACAATGGAATGTCATGTTTTTAAGTGACATCATATCAAATGTCGAAAGATTTCCTCCTGAAAATAGATTTTTTTTTGTTTCTTTCAGTTGGTTTATATGCTATAGTAAAATATTTGTTTTGTGCAGACAAATTTTGCCTCCAAATCTTTATGGATTCTGAGGTTTGATGACTTCACTACCTGGTCAGTTTGTCTAAGCAGTCGTGCAGAAATAAGAAGAGACAAAGAAAGAAAAGCAACAATTTTCACTTTCTCCCTCCCCCTTTGCAGTTGCCTGGGAAGATGTGTGCCACCACTATTTGTTTATTTTGGGAAGGAAGGTCCTCTCTCCACATGTCGTCTCTGAGTCAATGAATGGGCCTGACAGCTGCCAACTGTGCCCTTCAGCAGGCTGTGAGCAGCCTGGTCGATGCAGGCTGGCCTCCACTCTCCGCTCACCACACCTGAAGCAACACTGTAAATGGGAGAGGGGTGAACAATCTGTTATCATCCAACTACCAGATTACTGTAAGATACAGTCTAACATATGACATATAGCATAGGGAAATGCCTAAAAGTGTCTTTCATCAGGACTGAAAATGGCAATGTATGCATGTGCTTGTGTGTGTTTACAGATAGTGTGTTACTGTTATGTTCTGAATATTCCTTTCAGAGCTGTTATCAGTTGAATTTCATATGGAGAGTGAGAGAGAGCAAAAACAGTTTGGAATGTCTGTGTAGGACATTGGATGGTTGGGGGGTGGGGTGGGGGCTGCTTGGAGTCAGATCCTTTTTCAAAATCACTTCTTCTCTTTCCCTCCCGTCTTTGTTTTAAAACTGGGAAGCTTTTAGCTTTTGAAAAGTATCCTTTTCCTATCTGTTGCACGGCCGCCCCAGTCGTCATCACCTCGCCTCTCCCCGCAGCCCCATTGGAGCGCCGGTAAATAGCTGGCATTCCTGCCACAAAGAACCGATGATGTGGGCCCGGGGCCTCCGTGATCTCCCCAAATTAATTAAGGCCTTTCTTCTTCCCAGAGCAGGATCCACGGCCTTTGTCTCTCTAATACGTCTTAAGCCCGGTATTAAATGCAAGGGCAGAGTCTGCACTCATTATAAATCTGTCACTGCCTGCTTTGCTCTTCTCGGCCTTCGCCCGTGATCCTAAATAGGCTTCAGTGTAGCAGCGAAGCCATCTCCCAGTCTGGCTCTCGCCCCTTGCCTCCTCCTTATCTGCCGCCCCTCCCTGCTCCCCACTGGCTTGGTATTTATTTGAATATGAGAAGGCCTGCTTGTTGTTTCTGGCTGAAGGGGGCTCAAGACTGAGACCCCCTTCCTACCACCACCACCACCTCATACCCCTCAACCCCCCTCAACGTCCTCCATCCCTCCATCCCCAGGTCGCTCCCTCCATCTGTCCCTCTTCAGCCACCCTGGCTTGTTCACTCTTCCCTGGCCTCTGCTGCTTTTCATGAACTTGAACCACAGACCTCTAGTCAAAGGCCATTACAAACAGGTCCACTGTGCATGTATGAGTCTGTGTGTGTCTGAGTGCATGTGTGCATATCCCATTAACTACTTTCCCCCTCTAGCTGAAATTAATAACTGTGTTAGGGGAGTTAATGTGTAAGCCAGTGGGGTGGTCAGACTGCTGCTTTTCCCCTGAAAACTCAGCTGAGTGAATGTTTCCTTTAAAGTCTCTCCAGTCAGTAAATGCACCTTTCAGGGGCTGATCCTGTTTCTTTCTCCCTACCTCCTCCTCATTTTTGCTTCACCCCCATGTGTCGTCCCTTTGACTCATCTGAAGAAAGGCTTCAACCTCAGGGGTCGGTAAGACGATGAGTCTTCCAGTACGTCTCCAATTTGAAACGCTGAGGGTGTTTAGCGGGGTTTTAACGTGGCAATTCGTTCTGTGACAGCAGGATCAAGATCGCCTCTTACCAGCAGCAGGAAGTGGATAACATGTCCATTAGAGAGGCCCCCACACCAACCCCAGACAGTGAAATTAGGGGATCAGAGGCGTGCAGAGATTTGACCTTGAGGAATGCCAATACCACACCCCCGGTTGGAAATGTGCAGCGGAGGAGACAGGAAAATGAGCTACAATGTGGCTTTTTGTTTGGGCGAACAGGAGATTTGGTTTGAGGAGGGAATACTGGGCCTTCCTGTGCTCCTCTTCCAAGATGAAGAAGCAGGAAGTAACACAGGAGGTAAACAATGTGCAGAATGGAGCTGATACCAAGGGCTGGAATTTACACCCCCATCATCTCTGTTGGCATGGCTCTGGGCCAGTTGATAATGGACACGGCGCCCACCAAACATCCAGCCTCCATGTTGCAAATATTTCTCCATCTCAGAAAATGTGACTCAGTGTAGAATGACCTGCAGACTTCTCTCGATGGTGGTTTTGCTTGGATCAGCCATATCTCAGGTTTTAGTCTGTGCTTCAGGGTCACAGATCTTGCTTTGTGCATCGTGTCACTCAGTCACTCTGAGAATCTGTCAAAAGCAGCCTCCACCAATCAGAGCAAGCACTGGGCTGTCTCATGCTGATTACAGCGATTCATCATGTAAGGCACTCCCTGCCACCACATGTTTGTTTTGATCTC
This sequence comes from Lates calcarifer, assembly GCF_001640805.2. Taxonomy (NCBI): domain Eukaryota; kingdom Metazoa; phylum Chordata; class Actinopteri; family Centropomidae; genus Lates; species Lates calcarifer. Next base: position 18,773,501 of record NC_066845.1, read on the forward strand.
TTCCTCTCCAGCACAGTGACAGTGAAAGATGAGGGACCATGTGGCCGAGCCGGCATCGTGCCATGGAAACCAGCAGCACAAGCAGCAGCTCTGGGTCTCTGCTCAGAGCTCTGCACGCTGGCCACAGCCCCAACCCGGAGCTCCATGTCAGGGCTCGGAAAGAGCGAGCTCAGTAGGGCGTGGAGAAGATTTGGCCTGCTGGCTAATTGCAGACCCAAAAGTGTAACTTTAGGTGATGGGGGGATTAAGGCATGTTGACTTGTGTTCACTGGGGGGCTAAACTGACACTCAGTTCCCCCAGAGCGGACAGTTCTTGAAACCCCCTGGAGTTGGCTGGGGGGTCTGGGTCACATTAAGGGGGTACTGTGTGGCCTGCTATAGGGCAGACCACATGACCAGCCTCTCTAAAACAAGCACTGCTGTGTCCATAATGTCAAACACTTCCTCCATCTGCATCCATTAGCCAGCTCTGGAGGTGGCGAGGAACATTTGAGAGCCAAAGGAAAACAAAGGGTCCAGAGATTACATGGCCCTTGCATAATGAAAAAGTTCCCTCGTCTATTGTACTGAGGCAGGAACAAAATTTACTCAAGGAATCCATTCATTTTGGACATATTGATAAGCTTTTCTGTTTGTATAAAGTAGTATTTTTTCATTATTATTTGATTATATTGTCATTAGTATGATTTATAAATTCCAATCAGAAGTGTTTATTTTAATCACGTAATGTGTGTAACATTTCTGGTTGTATTTAAAATACTCTATATATACTCCTATTTGTTTAATCTGAAGTTTTGAAAATGTTTATTCACTTTAAGATATCGAATTAATAATATAAAACTTGACGTAGTATAGTACAACAGATGTAACCTTTAAAACTTAAACATTAGCTTTTCATACAGTCCATTTTTTGACTTTTTACTATTGAAATTGAAATGGTAATCACATTAGTGTTCCACACATTAGTGATCCAGATATTTTCAATCAAACTGATGAAAAAAAGCATAGCACTTTCAGAGTTGTTAATAATGTATCCTTAAAACAATTTAGGTCATTTCAGTAACTAAAACATAAACCCTAACATAACAACAATCAATTTGTGGTTCACAAGCTTATCAAATTATTACACATCCAGTAAAATACTTACCAGTAATTAGTTTTAGGCAAATTTTTTAGGACTTGTAGGTGTGAATTACTTTTGTAAATCATGTAAAAAGTATGTCTACATATTACAAAACCTGATATACTATGTAGTTTTGACATCTAATCAGAGGAATTAAAAAAAAAAAAAATTGGAACTAAAAATTTGTATTTGATTATTTAAAATATTTTTATTTGTACAGCTGAAACAAAATTAATACCTGAATGACAACAAGGATACAATGTTGATAATTGAAAAACAATGAAAAGGGCCTATAGAACCATAGAAATTCCAATGAACAAAAAGCTCCAAAAACAGGATGTTTAAAATCCAAACTGCTGATGATGTAAATTACAGTTTTTCCATTTCAGAGAAACGTCTGGCTTCACAATGAAACTGTAAGTACACTATGGATCCTCTTGATTACATGAGTTTTATTTCCTGGCCCATATTAGCCCACAGTTTTATGCTACTGTACCCATCCGTTCATATAGGTATTCCACAGGCCCCTATCGTCCTGTCCCGCATTGTAAAATATGGATGGACCCTCTGACAGATGAACTAAGCAACACAGACAAGCAGAAATTTTTCGTGTTGCAGCAACCTCCCATGCGGCTCACACTGAGAAGACCTAAACATTGGAGTGAACTGAATGTGGAAAAAAATAGCCCTTGTGTTTGGGTCTGATTTCTCAGCTCATTAATCTTGACTGTAGTCCTACAGTGCGTCTTGCAGGCTGGCATATTTTCAGCTAGCTTGAATGTAATGATATTTATTAGAACATGTCCTCGCTTGCTGTTTGTCTCTTACCGTATCTGACATCACTGTCCTAGATACCGGGTTGTGTTTACATATGACTAAGAGGAAGAGGGTTGGACATTGGTATTTTTCACTGTGTTTTTTCCCCCTCCCTCTGAAAAGATTTTTTTTTAATTTAACCTTTTTGTTTCGTTGAAGTCTTAAATCATTTTTGTGGACATGTCCAAAAAAAAATCGAAATAATCAAACTTGTTTAAATAGCTATGTACATAAGCAAAAATACGATCAAAGTTCCACAAAATCTAAATTCACCATTTGAACAAGCTTTAAGCTGTAAGTAAAATAAGCAGTACTGGAGAAAACAAATGAAACCTTTCAGTTCTGTTGAAACTTAAAATCTTTGTTGCTGACCTGCCCATCAAAGCAACATGATGTCAACTTTTGAAAATAGTTTTCTGAAATATAGGTATGTTCATAAGTAAAGTAGATTTCCATAATTGATAGGGCAAAATCTAGATATATTAGTATTTACATGGTGTATTTACCTACTTTTACATTCTAAATAGGTTATACTGCAGATAGGTGACATAGTTTTATTTATTGATAGTTCAGAGGCAGGCAGAGTTATTTATCAGTGATGAGTTGCTGTTTTGAGAGCCGACATCTATTTCATCACAGGTTAACTTATAACCAGCAGACAGCTATAAAAACCAGAAGACAACAGATGTTATGTTTGCACATTGTTTATAAAATGTTACTCCTCTATTGGCTGTAAAGAGAAATCACTGCCTCTCTAGCTTCCAGCTTGACTGCTGATCCGTGCTGAAACCTGTGCAGTAGGTTGACTGAAGGGAATGTTTGGCTGGAGAGACACTATGAGTGAGTGTGTGTGTGACTCTGTGTGTGTCTCTGTTACAGGCCATGGAAAAAGCTGTAGCTCCCCTGTGTGGTTTGCTAGTGTAAGAGCACCTGGAGCTGCAGGGGGAGAGGTGGGCAGTTGGGTACCAGGACACAACCTGCATGGCTCCACTGGCACAGCAGTAGGTAAGACTGTGACTCCTGTGATGAGGCATTGACATTAATAAATGCAATAACACTGCTGTGATGTACCTGGAGATAAACAGCCACTTAACTGGAAATGAGGCATCCCTGGTAATCTTAAGAGTCTGGTTTGCTGAAATAGGTTAGCATCCAAATATTCCATGTTTAACCCTCAGCCTGCATTCTTGTTTTTGAAAAAAAAAAAAAAAAAAACACCTAGAAAAGCTTCTGTCATCACTTGTCTCTCCAAGTCACATATGCCAACAGTTCTTCCAATACACACACATGCACACATACCTGCATGCATACACATCCACACAGGATTTACCAGAGCTGAAAACAATTACTCAACCTCTGGTTGCCAACATCCGTGTCTTTCAAATTTCTGTGATTTTTAGCTAACATGACATACACACAAGCATGAATACACACATGCAAAGTTAAGCTGCTTGCTCATATACACACACAGAGCTATTTGGCTAGAGGCCCTATGGTTCAAGTTGATGTTTGGGGTGAGCCACGATGTTGCTTAGCTTCAGAGGCGGCCTAATGCAGGATCAGGTGTCTCTGTCCATATCAGATGCCTTCACAGCTTTAGATGGCATGTGCCCTCTCTGGACACTGGACTTCACCACCCCCCTCCCTACAAATATTTACCTGACATGTCTCCGTGGGTGGCAGCCCATCTAAAGAAACAGTTATACACACATACACATTGATGGATTTTTTTTTACACACTGGATTTGTGTTATGAAAACCAATATGAATGCTGTTTGGACTGAACCTGTTTTTCATATAATGTTCAGTATTGTTTACCTTGATTATTTTCATGTCAAAAACTGTACAAAAAAGTATTTAAAATCAACATTATAAAGTTTACAAATCCTCCACTGACAACCAGTGTTACCAGTGTACTGATAAAATACTCAGAAAGGTATTCCCTTTTACAAACACACATTGACACACACACACCTGCACTTAAACGTGAGTCCATTCCTGCGTCAGGCCTCATTGGTGTCGACACTTTGATGTTGTCGGATGCTTGTTTACTGATCCAAATTAGCAGGTAGGTGAGCTTCAGAGGAGCAGAGAGCGTGGCAGCCTTCGTGGGTGGTGGTGGGTTCTTCTTCTAACACCGCACCCCAACTCATCTTCTTCCATCCACTCCCCTCCCTGCCTCTACATCCACCACCCACCCCCCAGTGCAGGAATGCTTTCAGCTGGACTTACCTGGTAGAAGGGCCTGGGTCAAGTTTTTAGAGGCTGGAGTGAGTGGACCTCAGATGATTTTCTGAAAAATGTCACAATGCTCAAAATAGCTGATGTTTAGGAGACACATGGAGAGAAAGTTATATTTATTGTTTCTTATGTATACTATCTATTTTTTACCCTAAACCATTATGTGACTGGAGTAGCCATATTTGCCTGCAGTCGTCAGCCTTAATCTTATCTAACTTCCCAACTTACACTATACTAACATTATGAGTAAGATGATATATGATGCTTTGTGTAGTAGCTCTATGGTACCTAATGTAATATAGAGGCTCTTTCAGGAATAATTTAGAAATTTAGATATATTCACATTCTTGAATTAGCTATTTTTACATCTCGTCGGACTTTTGATTCCATACATTTATACCAAACTATCAGTGGAAGTTCGAATGTTAAATAAGGATGTATCCAGGGGAGGCATTGTAGAACACAAATATTACAGTGGTAAAAAAGTCACAACAAATGTATTATTCTTTATTATTATTATTTTATTATTATTACATTTGAGTGTCTACATTATCAGTTGCCAAAAAACAATTAAACTTCCAATTTTAGGTATTCTGGTTGAGTGGTTGTGCCGAGCAGAGACAGGAATTGGGAATTGGCTTCATACTGGGACAGAGAGCTGCATGACCAAATAAGAAGAGTAAACAGGAGAGAGTCCACTGGGATCCTTGTTGCTGCTACTTTCAATGGTGAGAACGCCACACTCCACCTCTTCCCAGTTACTGACCCAAACACTGCCATGTACAGCTAGTTGCATTGTGTGTGTGTGTGAGGGTGTGTGAATGAAGAATGCAGTGGTGTATTATAGTTATAATAAAAGTGAAAGTAAGAGTTAGTAAAAGTTGTGTGTGTATCTACATGTCTGCTGAAAATCTTTATAATGAAATTATGTGTGAGTGTACGTGCGCAGCTGTGTCGTGTGGAAATGCAGATGATGACTGATAGTCAAGTCACCATAACCAAAACAAGAAAACAAACCTTGTAGTCCTTCCTCAACCAGTGAGAAATGAGATCAGTCACTCTATACTACAACACTGTGTGAACACACAATCATGTAACAGTGTGTGACATAAACAAATATCGCAGCACCCCCTTTAGGCCACTTGGTGTAATATTGGAAAAGTTAAATTTGAGTGCATCATTCCTTTAATTTTGTCAGAGTGTAATCAGCAGCATGCAGGAAAATGCTGCATGTAATTGATGGCCATATTTTCTGATTTCACAGTGTTCGACAGTTATAGACCAAGATGAGGTGTCTGCATCTGTATGGGTGTGTGCGTGTGTCTCTGTGGGTGTAGGAGAGTTTGCTTTGAAGGCAGGTCATTACTGTGGATAGGGATTATCTACATCCCCCCACATCCTTAACCTACCCATCCTCCCCCAGTGACTTGTGACAGCCGTCAGTGTCAGTCACTTAGAACAGTGTGTGTGTGTATGTAGGATTGTTTGCATTAGGTTGGGCTTGGTAAACAGGACTCAGGTTACCTCTGAAGGCTTTTCCATATCATTCATTCCAGTTTAAATTGGAAAAATATCCCATGGGGCATATATTACTTGGTAGCACCAGATCACTTTAGTTTTCAAGTACAACAAGAGATCGGATCACATGTTGGCATGTGATGAAACTCTTAATACATCCATGGATGAAAGTCAATATGCTGTCTGGATCTTTTAATGTGTTTGATATGCACTTTAATCATCACTCACATTTGGGAATACAAGACTCCAGCTTGTATTTGCCCCTTTATACCCGCATCGAATCAAAAACACACAAAAAATGTCTTCAGCCACACTTGTGTATTCAGGACCCTTTCAGTATTTGCTATCCATGCTTAATACTAAAACCACAGTAGCTGCAGCTGAGGAGTATTAAATAGTGATTTGAAGGTTCAGACATGCTACGTGCTGACAAATAGTGATGGTAAATCCTGGGAGGTGACACGGGGACTCGAAACTGAGTTTTATAGAACAGAAAGATCTGACAATGACAAATCTTGTATTATCTAATCTATCTAGACAAATAGAAAAGTAGATTTTATCCACCTTTATTTTTTTCATCATCACTGTGCACTCCCTCAGCCATGTTATTTTGTTTTTGCATACAGCATTGCCTGAAAGACACTATGAAATTTTACTCTTTCCCACCAAACTGAACCAAAATCAAATTCAGTTTTTCAATCTGCATCAAAGACAATGAAAATAATTGTGCTTGTATTTTCTTGCTCAGTGAAAACACAGCGTGCACAAACCTGCTGTACGCCATCAGGAAGTTTGGAACTGCCAGAACATGAGTCAAAATCATGACACATGCCCTGTGACTGATATATGATTACACATTATATCACATCACTATATTGTCAGATAGTGATCTTGTTGAGGTGGAGCTGACTTTATCTTCTTAAATAAGAAAAGCTGCAAATCATATTGTGTTGTTACAAAAGAGTAAAACAAGCTGCTGATCACTTTTAGAACATGTGGGATGTTTAGTATATGATGCTTTTGTGATCTAGATGGCATCAAACACAAGTTGACTCCAGAGGAGAGGACTCTCTCTTAGTGAGTTAGGCACGGCACTGGCAATAACCCATTTGTGTTATCCATTGTGTTTACTTTTTCCAGTACTAAGCACTAGTAAAATGCTAACTATGTCCCTGGCAAACAAAATTAAAAACCTTTTTTCATATCACCCTAATTTTCAGTTTTTGTTATAATAATATGAAGGAATTTTCCAAATGTCTGCGACAACCCCTCCCACCCCCTGCATGAGACTTTGGGTGACTTGAGCAGCTCCTTCAGTAACAGACTGCTGCATCCACGGTGCAAGAAGGAGCATTACTGCAGGTCATTTATTCCAACAGCCATCAGACCGTACAACACCAGTTTGACTCAACAATAAACCTGCACTCTGGACTCCACTTCTGGTCACTTCTTTCTTTCATACATACTATCTACCTCAGTGATTATTACCAACTTCTGTATACAAACTGTGCATTTATGTTTGTTACAGAGTTATTTGCCTCTTTTTGCACTTTATTTTTATCCGTCTGTGCCTTTTTTATATTATATTATATTTTTATTTTATCTTTTCTATTTTTCACTCTAGTTTGTTCTCATTTCTGCTGTAACAAGTGAATTTTCCACAAGTGGGATAAATAAAGTCTATCTTATCTTATCTTATCTTACTAGTTTAAAACACTCAAAACATCTATTTATGTAAATGGCTGATTCTTCTTTATTGTATCTGTTTCACAGGTTATATCCCTGCCTTGTTTGCTGCCATGCATGGTCTCTTTTGTCATACCTTTAATACATATTTAACTTATACAGTAACACATTTGCCATTTGAATTTTTGACTTCTGAGAGTCAAATTGAAAGTCACTTTAAATGTTGAACTTTATGTGAGACCTCAGTTGACAAGCTGACTTGTCTCTCTCTTCAGCAACAGGTCAGTGTCTCCATAAGTGCCACTCTAGTTGTTTTTGAGAAGGAGCTCTGTTAGTCATGATACAGTGTGTTATGTGGAAATTTGACACAGATTAAACACCAAGACCAACCAACCATCAAGCCAAGGGTGTGGTACACAAAGACACAAAGACAAAGATGTTAATTATATTTGAATTTAATTCACCTGAGTTTCATGTTTTTTTTAGTGTGGGAGGAAACCGGAGTGCCCGGAGAAAACCCACGCAAGCACTAGGAGAACATGTTAACTCCACACAGAGGGAAGAATGGAGACATCGAGAAGATGGCAGCATCTTCTCTCTGTGGTGCCACAGTGCTAATCACAGAGCCACCGTGCTGCCCAAGAAGGGTATGTGCTGTATGTTTGTGTGTGCATGTGTGGGTGCAGTTACAAACCTTAACCTTAACCTTAACCTTAACCTTCTCTCTGAGGCTCCAGAACCTCCTTTGTTTCTTCATTTCTGGGACGAGCTTGTAATGGACGTCTTGTACCATCATGCATCTGATCTCCTGTCCACCTTCCCAGGATACTAAGAGAAAGTAAATGTCTTAATTATGAAGAAAAACCTCATTGCTGTCATAAAATTAATCCTATATTTACTGTATATTAATCCAAATATTTCCTGGTTATTTCTCAGTGTGTTTTAAGTTGTAAGCAGGTATTTACACAGACTGATCGGCTGGGTGTGAAATAACATTTTAAATTGTGAAATATTAACTAATCATGTTGAAAATTAACACAATTTCTAGAGAGAGGAAGGATTTTGTTGATTTGAAGGTAAAATATAAAGAAATGAAAGAAGTTATTTGGTCTAGATACATCTAAAGCTAAACAACATGTTTGTCATAAGGTTTGCTTTGGTCAAATTAGAAAATCTTACCTGGCTTCTTCTTCTCAACCCAGCTCTCCAAGTCACCTGAAAAAGACATAGAAGAACATGAGATGGCTGGATAATAGATTAATGCAAACTGAGGCAAATTAAAGTGTCGAGAAGTGTCTCAGTCCAGGCTCTTAGTGACTGTTCTGTGTGGAAGCAGTTAGTTCTAGAATGAATGCATCATAGCAGATGAATGGAAGGCTCATTATAATAAAATAGAACCTTTCCACACACACACACACACACACACACACAGCCTCTGAAATCCCCTTCGCTACGTAATGTGCCATCTCTCGACATGAATATTCACTATTGCAGAAAGAGTTGTGGGGTTTGTGTCCATGTGAGTGTGATGTATAAGATCAGCAAGCTGGGAAGACATAAATCCAACTAGAGCAGTATAATTACTGGATAGTAAACCCCAAATGTATTATTATTATACAGTATTATTTAAGTTTACATTGTGTGTACATGCAACATCTAATTTTTGCCCCATGTCCCCTTTCACCACTTAATTCATCAGTGCTCATGGCCTAAGTGCTGTTTTGTGGTACAACTGTACAATGATCATCTAATGTTCCTATTTCTTTTTCTTTACTCTTGTGTGTCTGGCTTTCCCCCTTACTTTCACTCTACTTCCCTGTCTCTATATCTATCTCCCACCTTCCCACCCACCACCTCTCTTTCGCTCCCCTTGTCAGTTGATTTATCCCCTGCTCTGTTTTCCCTGGACCACATGGCCCGGCAGTTTGCCCTAGCCCCACTCATCCAGAACCGATGTCATTCAGATCCAGTTAAATAAATGGCCCTATAAATTTCCTCCAATAATAAGCGCGGGTGCTGTGGAATGTGCGGCTGCTCGTTGGGGACGGGACAGGGTTTTGGGGGGAGGGGGTGAGAAATCCACATGACCTGGAGACCCAGGCAGCTAGGGCCAGTGTGAGAAAGCATGGATGCTGTGTGGATGGAGAGGAATCTGGGTTGAAAAAGTGTGTGTGTATGAAGGGTGAGTGGGCTAAGTGTACTCACAGTGAGGGAAGCAGGGGAGTGGGTGGGGGATTCCAGGCCCCTGTCTGTCTTCCTACCTGAAACGACACCACAGGGACACTTTAAATCAGCCCACCCAAAGACAGAGACACCAATCAGGCCTCTGTCAGGTCTGGCTAAGTCAAGTCAAGTGCGTTTGTGTGTACATGTGTGTGTACCTGCATGTGTGCCTAAAAATGTATGTCGGAGACCCTGCTAACTCATCTATAAGCCTGAATTTATAATTATCACCACCATCATCACATGGACCAGCCTTGGGAGTCTAAATCAGACTCTTCTGGCTCATCATGTAAACAATAAATTAAATTGAGAAATTTGGAAAACATGAACAAACAAACAAATTATAAATGAAAATGAGTGTTCATCTATTTGTGTACATGCACAGATAAGTCACAACTATACATGGTGGGATTTGAGCTGATAAGATAACCAGCTGAAAACCCCTAAAATTGATGTGATTCACGCTGCTAGATCATTAAGATGATGCACACATGCATGATTTTTGTTGCTCTGTTGAACTATAAAAGTACAGTTGTAGATTAATGTTACAGAATGGAGTTTCTCCTATGACATGAATACAGACACCAGCTCGCAGAGAGCACATTAAGCAGACAATAGCCAAAAGTTTAGTTTTGTCTTTTACTGACATGACAAAATGGCAATTTTGGGTGATGATGGGATTTTTTGTGACAGTCAGTGTTGACTAAAAATGCCTGCCATCTAATTGTTTTCTAGATTGACAGAGACAAGACATTCAATAAACGATTTGTCACTGTCAAAGCATAGTGAGCCTATGTATTCTACCAGTCTGGGACCATATCCAAAATATGACCAGCCATTGGAACCCGAACCCTATATATTCCATTGGAATCTATAATTGCATTATCTACTAACTTATCGTCACTTCAAGTTTGACCTTATCATCCAATCCACAAACCACTTTAGTGGGGGTGAATTCTGCTGTCTTTTGTTGTTCTTTTTCACTCAGTCACAGTCTATGTGTTTACCTTCAGCTGATTTATTGGCCGGTAGCTGGCTGGCAACACATGAGAAAAATGTCTGACCCTCGCACCGTCCCACTGCTACGAGTCTCTGTGGGAAACAGGGAAACTCAATATTATTTCTGCCACCAATTGAGGGATGCATTCAACACAAGGGAGGGTGGGAGGTTGGTTGTAATGTTCATTTCACATCACAGCTCAATAGCATCAATGACAGAGAAAGTAAGGAAAACTGGGCACCAAAGTGTACTTTCGCACCACCTCCAGTGTTATCTATGAATAGTTATCTACCCACCATGCGCCATGGTACAAACAACATCACCTGGCACTGTAAAATAATAACACCTGGCCTGGCTTTGGACTGAAGGAACTTTATTTTAAAGAGAAGTGAACTACCATGTCCATAAACCTATGGGTTCTGGGGGGGTTTGTTGGTGGGTGAAGAGGGGTGACCATCTATCACCCCTGTCTCCACACTGCCCAACTCCATCCTGTTCCCTCCACCTTGTCCAGTTATGGAGCTGAGTGACTGGCCCACTGTGTGATGCCAGTGACCCAAAACCCGTTTACTGCCTTAAATCGCTGCCCCTGTCCTTCAACCCCCCCCCCGCCTTCATCTCTCTCCAAAGCCACACTGCCACCCTCCTGCCCGTCACCTCCAGAGGATGACAAATCATCTGCTGCTCCTTAAATGGGGCTGAGACCCCATTTGGTCCCTGGTCTCCTCACTATAGCCTGCCCTGTCTGCTTAGAGAGGGGATTCCTCACCCAGGAATGAGGCAGTAGACCTGGTCAGCTCTATACCTCCCCTCCACCTCCTCTACCCACAAGAGCTCTAGCTTATATCTATATGTTTATCAAAGCTACATGGAGAAAATAAACTTTGTTTGAGCATAATGTTGATGGATTGGCTGGAAATATGAACATCAGCCATAGAGGAAAGAAAAGGGCATTTATCACCAGGAGAATGGATACTGTTTCATGTGTGTACCTGTGTGTGTATGTTACATCCCTGTTGCATGAAATAATCCATCTGAGTTTGCGTATGTGCGTCTGTGTAGCTTATGTTTGCATACCTGCTGCATGAATTGGTCTGTGTGTGTGTGTGTGTGTGTGTGTGCTTACTACATAACTGTCTGGCTCCCATGTGAGGCAGTAAATCTATCATTCCTGCTGCGTTTACCTACCACTTCACAGAGCTGTATGTCCAGTGTAAACAACGTTTATCACTGCATGCAAATGAGCCTGTAAGCCGCAGCCTCCACAAAGACTCCATTCACTCCCAGCATGCTGTTCTACCAGTGCGTTGAATTCGATACCACAGATTACACGCTTATTCCCCGGCATTGTGTGCTGCTTTGCTGTCACTCACACTTGACAATAGTTCCATCCAAATGTCTTTTTACAAATAGTCTGCATTTGCTGGAGCTATTATTGGAGTTATGACCATACTAGTCCACATAAATGTCATGTTTCAACCTTGACAGGCCTGCTGTGAACACAACAGACAAGATTTATCTCTTCTCCACCCTCTTCTCCTCCCTCTTTCACCTTCTATTTCCTCTTCTTGGAACTCCTCTCTGCCTGACTCCTCCTTGTTTTTTTCTCTTTTCCCCTCCCTGCATCCACTCAAGGAGGTGGTGGCATGTGTTGATTGTAGTAATTTTGCTCGTTCAGTGCACTACACACATCTGCCCTTGAGAAACAGCAGCAAAGGTTAGACTAATGTGTCTGTCATGTGAATGAGACCAATGTCATCCTTTTATTAAAAGCCCTATCTGATCCAGTCAATATTATTCATCTGTGATGTGATGAAAACCTGGTGTTCAGTGATTTGGAGTTCACATTAACATGTTGGGTATGATTGTTGCCACTAAACATGTTTTCAGTGTCCTAAGTTGTCTATCAGCCTTCAGACACTCACACTGGCTGAAGCCTGAACCTCAGCAGCACGTGTTGCTGTAAATTACGACTTAGGGCCCCACTGGGAGGTAGAAAAGATTTATAGGACACTAATAAGCACTATCTTCTCAGCGGATCACACTACAAGACACTGTCTGTGTGTGTGTGAGAGAGAGAGAGAGGGAGACATGAACAAAGACAAGTGTATGCTCACAGACACAGTGTGTATCAGAGCATGGCGTAAGATAATGTGATATATATGAAACATGGGGACACTGGGATGTGGAGCATTGAAATACACAAAGAAAATTGGAATGGATAATTGTGAGTATAAATAATGACTGGGCAAAAGTAATAACATGAATACATCAGCAACATACTACATGAAGGTATATGAAGGTATATAACAGTAACAGAGAATAAGGAAGTAAAGAAAAAATTATGAAAATTGCTACTCTGTTATTAAAATTTATGCAATGTGTGTGATTGAGTAAATATATAAAAATGGTAAATATATACATCTACTGTTTAAACTTAGTGCATTTAAGTTAGATGACAGTATGCAAATAATGACTGGCAGATGAGATATTTGTATATTGATAAAGTTTGAACTTAATTTGGGTGTACTAGCCTCCAAAACAAGTTTCCATCCATATTTAAACCATAGATGCAGCAGTCATTATTGCAAAATGTTCTATTTTTATATGTGATTTGAATGTGCCTGATGTACCAGTGAGTAACTTGTGAAAAGTGTTTTTCTTTAGTTTATCAGTGCATGCCCTCTTCAGTGATCCACAGAGTTGTATAGGACAGGTTGATTAGTGCCTTATTTATATCCATTCATTGGTTACAAAAAGGACTTTGAGAGAGAGAGTATGAGGTAATACATGAAAGTAGAAAGTAGGCAGACATGTACACACTTACCACACACACACACAGCTTTTTGCCAGTGACTTGCTAAGCCTTCTCCTCCCAAAAGGTCTTTTGACAGATCCGACATCTCTGCTCTGAGGCAGACACTTATTTCTCAGAGGAACAGCCCTGATAAAGATGTTTCAGCTACGGTGCTTTCATATTCAGCCTGGCTGTGTGTGCCTGTGTGTGTGTGTGTGTGTCTGTGTGTGTGTGTGTGTGTGTGTGTGTGTGTGTGTGTGTCTGTGTGAACATTGTCTGATGTTAAGACATGTTCCCTCTCAGCACTGCTTTTGGTTGGAAATCGCTGCCTCCTTTTAAGAGCTCACTTTGACAGAGCAACAATACCATCAAATCTGGCTGAAGAAACTCTCACACAAAAAGAGAGAAAGAGAGCTAATATGCTGACGTTGTGAGTGTGTGTTATGTGTCTGCATGTGCAAAGGCACACATAATTGTCTGTTTGCCCTTATTTGTTGTGTGGGTGTCCCTGTCTATCTTTGTGTGTGTTCACCTGTGACCAGGGCTATTCATTAGGCAGAGATGAGCTCATGAGGGTGGGTCTGACAGAGGGATTGGTGAGTGTATGGGCTTGCGGCCTGTTTCAAATCCAAGGTTAATCCTGGCCTTTCACACTGAAGAGTCTAGTTAACAGAGAGCGTGGTGGGTGGGTAGGGAATGAGGTGGCAGAAGGATAAAGTACCATTGAATAGTACATGTTTGAAAACATACTGAATGTTTGACAGTATTAACTTTTTGTTTGTGTTTGAAAATTAGCATTTTCCTTAATATTTGTAAAACCAGCCTCAAGCCTATAAAGTTTAAGCCTATAAAGCTATCTATGAGTTGTGAAATATGAAGAAGTGCAAGCATTTATTCTCGATGTGAATTCTTATTTGAAAGTTTCCTTTTAGTGGTATTCTAAATGCTTCTCAGCATCTCATTGATAATCTATAGGTTTATGTAATGACCATCATTTTAAGTTTCAAAAATTGTAAAAATACTCCATAGTAACACTTGACTCCTTTCCTTAAACCTGCATTAACTGTTTTTTGTTTTGTTTTGTTTTTTGCCATTTGGCAGCAGCAATAACATATATTAAAGTTGATATGGTGAAGTCAGTAGGTTGAATAGCATCAGAAATCCTCTCCCTACACACCTTTCTGACGTCAACAGTAGGGAGGCTGACTCAGAGTGACTGGCCAGCTGTATGGAGATGAGAAAGTAGGCTGGGGTTTGAGCTTTTCTTTCCAGCTCTCTTTTTTCATTTGTTACCAAACTATTTGTGGCAGCACATTGTACAAACCACTTCTATTGAGTATAACCCAGCTCTTACACATCCAGCAGCCATGGAGCAACATTAGCATTTATTTGGAGTTGTGTCTCTGTTCATCTGTTACAGATTTAAGTCCAATATTCACACTGCCTTTAGCTCTGTTTTGATCTCTACCAACTTAGGAGGGAAACAACAGACTCTTTAATTTCAAGATGTGTTTCTCCACCAGCTAGTTTCACACTAGGTGGACAGCACATAGTGGGTATGTCAGAGGTTTCTTGCTGAAATTGGAAATTAGGTTGATGAGAGTGGTGAGGCTAAACCAAAACAGTAGAATTGTGGAGTTGGAAAACGAAACAGTGTCAAAAAACACTACAGCTTCTGTTGAGCTGATATGAACCACAAAATAGATTTTAAAAAAAAAGGATTTTCATGTTTGATGTCCATCTATTGCCTCAGAAGTGCTTCAGCAGGCAGATGTCTAACTGTCTATGCAGAAGATTAACAGGGATTTTACCTCTGGAACCTTGGACAAGTCCTCCTATATTGCAGCTTTATTGACCTAAAAGAGGGTAAGGAGGTGTGAAAAAAGCAAGACGGATGGAGGATGGTCGGTATGCATGTGTGTGTAACCGTAACTTTACACTATTTTATGCACACAGTTCCAGTTCCCCCATTGCTTCCAGTTACACACAGACCACTCATATATATACACACATGTCGTGCCACTATCCCCAAACCCTCAACCACACACTCCCTCTCAGGATTCATATGTGCTTCTTGGCAGCAGCTGCAGGCCTTTATACTGTGGGGTTAGTGGTGTGTATGTGCTTCAGTTCATGATTCACTGTGTGTGTGTGTGTTCATTCCCACTGGCACAGCTGACAGGGCATTAAAGCACTTTAAGCAGCATGTAGCCACTGGCATGTAGCCTGCAGGGGATTTAGATGGCAGAGAAAGTCACTATGTTTTTCTCTTGGTTGCCCCACACACACTTGCTTTCTTTAATGTGGGTGTCACTCCCTTTACTGTTCTCAGACATGTGCGCACACACACTTAGAGACTTTAAAAAAGGTGAAAATCCATTGCGAATGATGAAATCCATCCTTTGAGGTTTACTTTCCTGCTTCCCAGAGTCTCTCTTTCTCTCTCTCTCGCCTGATTGATTGTTTCGCCCTGTTTTCGTCAACAGAGAATTCCACAGGAAACGACCGTAATTAAGAAATATTGATGCTGGATACATCTATTTGCTTTTCCAAAATGATCATTAGCAAAATTCGGCTGCAGTCGTTCATCACTGTACAGAGGCATTTGGCATCAGACACACATGCTCACTGCGGGCCTATCCCAGCATTTCTCTTGGCGATGACTTCATTAGAGCTCAGCTTGCTATCCTGTAAACATGTGTCTCACTGGGAGATATGATATAATGGCTGGACTAACTGTTCATCTGTCTTCCATACGCACGGTAAAGCATAAGATCCCTAAGCGATACAAGGATGTGGACAAAATACTGGAATTGCCACGACATAGACTTTCATTTTGACTGCTGATAAGTCTGTGTTAGCTTTAAAATCGGCATGATGATATGTTTTCAGAGAAATGTGAGGCAGTTAGTGAAGCTCCTAAGAGTCTCAACATTCAGCAAAGCATCAGTCACATAAACTGAGTGACGTCTGGGCAATAGTGACATCATCATGATGAGGAACACTAGCTGAGGTTTCCCATTCAAGAAGTATTAAAGTCCTTCAAGATAATTGCTGAACGCAATTTTACCCCAAACTGAAATTTGGATTATCCTCAGTTTTTGAGTGAGGAAATATAAACAATACTATTGCAGCTATTGTGTATAATTCTCCATTTTTCAGAAGAGGATGAAACTGTTTTTGGACATAACTGTAGATCAGTGTCTATGCTTGAAGCTTCTGGGTAGATGTCTCCCATGGCAGCGTATTCAAGCTGGCAACAATATGAGACACTTTTATACTCAGTGTATGTATGAGCTGCACAGTTTCTGTGGTCTACTATCAAAGTCGATCATAGCTTGTAGCCTACTAACATTGATACAAGAATTTCCCCTCTTTTTTCAATAAGCCCACATAGTGTTAGTTATGTGTCTTTTGTGATTTAAGATGTTTGACCTTTACAAAATTCAATGTTCTGAGCTGGATTAGACAAACCTTATTTGGAGGAGAAACCAAAACTGTAAAATTATTACCCAGCTGTCTGTGGTAAACATCCATCATAGTTCACAGATCAACTTTTTAGTTAAACTTTTACCTAAAGTTCATACAGTACAATTTCAAAGTCTGATGACATATAATATAGTAGTTTTTACCACCAAATAAAGTGGTTAAGATCAAATGTCTAATCTACTCAGCATTTTTACAACCTGTCTGACTGCTTGTTTTTTTTTTTTGCCCCAGCAGACTTTGTTGTGATGATGTTGCCATGTTCCCAGATCTCAGCAGTTTTTTTGGTGAGTACAATTTCATTATTGCAAATACGAATGATGGCAAGAACTTTAAGAATAATAAAAAGCCTCATCAGTTGGGAGGAGCACAAACCCTGCAGCTCTGGAAAATATAATAAGGTCTTGTGTATTTTTCATGCATCCAGACAGGTTTATATTTAGAGGAAACCAAAGGAAGCCTTCAACCTGTAATATCTCTTGCCAAACGTTCAAACATTGTGATGATCTGTAGGGATCTGGCAGCCATCCACTGGGAGTCACCAGGTCTAGTGATTGCTCTGCAGCGATGAACAGTCATGTACCACAGAGAGCTGACAGCCTGCAGGGATTCATCCCAGCCAAAAACTGCAGCAGGTGATTCTTCTCTCCTGTCAAGTTGTTCTAATCTTCATGATCACCTGACCAAAACTGAAAACTGTTGTTAAAATCACAGAGGAGTTCTGCAACCTTGCAATATCTTGCACACTTTTGGAAGACTTCATCATGCTTAGTTACAAAACTATTGTACAATACACAAAAGGCAATGGAAGAGCAGAAAATCTTTGATTACAGGACTGTGCATCATATCCACGCATAACAACGCTATCAAAACAAACCTAAGCAGTCCTAGAACCAGATTAACGAACATAACCAGCCTGACAAACTTGCTGCTGTCTGAATGTAACAGATGAAAAATGTACCTGCTGCAGCTGACATCTTAACTTCAGGTATGACAATAGTCAGAAGTGTTGGCACATCAAAAACTCTTTTGACTCATCTGTACAAGTTATTTGTATTGATTGATTCCCACCTCTCACCTGCCTCATGTACCAGCTGGCTGAGAGCACTGATTTACAGTCTGCAGGGGTAGTGTGTGAGAAGGGAGGGATTGGACTTTAATAGCCTGGTCAGTGAAGGTTCCAGAGTGTGTGTTCTCAGAGTTTGATTTATTCAGAGTCCAGCTCTTGCACTGACTCACTGCCTGTCTCTCTCTCATAGACGCACACCACCACCACCACACTCATTATCTCTTAGTTCTGAACTTTGACCTAACAACACAGCAGGACCTCCCCATAAATTACAGATCATTTGAAGTGAAGTGAGCCTGTCTTGTGTGTGTGTGTGTGTGTGTGTGTGTGTGTGTGTCTGTCTGTCTGTCTGTCTGTGCACACATTTGTGGCCAATCTCTCTGTGCATGCAAAATGGTAGTGGAGTGATTTATGACGGGCCGCAGGATAATTTCTAAAGAAACTGTTTTCTTATACTCATTGAATCCACAAGATGCTTTTACAATCAAAACTGAGCTCATAAATCAGTCTCCACACTAACAAGTATTACAGAAACATGTTTTAGAGTCTGATGTGTAAAAGAGTGAAGGAGGAATAGGGGAAAGAGGGAATCATTACTGTAAACACAAAGAAAGTCTGTTGAGGTTAAGTTTAATTAAAATGATACAGACATGAAACAGCGCAATCTGCCCTCATGAAGTGTGCAAAGACCCTGTAGCCCAACTAGCCTGAATGCGTCTGTTTTCCAGCTGACCCTGACCTCTGATCTCCCAGGAGAGGGGGAGACAGAGTTCCACATGAACAAAGTAAACCATTTAGAAGTTAACAGATTTCACTATGGATGAATGCAAGTTGTAGGCAGTAGTAGACAAGCAGACAAGACAAGATTACTGCAGTGGCACTGCGTTTGTAATCCTCTGTACAACACTAAAAGGATTTCACTTTTTAATCACTTTTGCCATGAAGTCTGTCCAGGAGTTCCAATAAAGCTAGTTACATACAATCTATGAAGCAT
The DNA here is from genome assembly GCF_001640805.2 of Lates calcarifer. Classification (NCBI taxonomy): domain Eukaryota; kingdom Metazoa; phylum Chordata; class Actinopteri; family Centropomidae; genus Lates; species Lates calcarifer. The sequence continues at coordinate 18,792,454 of NC_066845.1, forward strand.
AAACTTTTAAATGAAATTCAGCCCAGGTTTAACAGACGGATGTTATGAGTTGTAACCGTAAACTTCAATTTTAGAAAATAAAAAAAACCTTCTCACCATTTTTACTCAATTTAATTTCCTTTAAATCCTTGTTTACTTGATTGTCTATCAAGTTTCTATAACAGTAGATTTCATATAGAAATATACCTTGAAGCAACAGTGATGCCTTGACACAGTGAATTAGCTCTGGCTGGAAGCTGTGTTGACATGCGACAGGGAACGTGTTGATCACTTAGTTTCCTATTTTACAGCATGTTCTCTTTGTGTTGCTGAATCACCTCCCTATTAAGCAACAAAGAAAAAGAGAAAAAAGAGACAGAGCACGGGCACTTGTTAAAACTCGCAGCAACCAGTAAAAGGAAAGAGGCAATTGAGGAGCTGGTTTTCAAGAGAAAACCCACAAATACTTTGCCACGAAACTCAACACCAGCATCAAAAAGCACAATATTTAAATATAATAATAATACATTAAAATGTTTTATTGCAGAAACATAGTGCTTTGTGTTGCCAAGTAGGATAAATCTGCTCTATTTTCACTAATTAAATTCTTAAATACTGTATTGTTACCATTGAGATACACTGTGTTTAAGGATCTTTAAAAAAATGTAATTTAACATACATGGACCTCAATTTTGTGTCAAGATAGAAATAAAATAAAAGAAAAGATATTGATTCTTGTTGATTTAATGTCCAACTTCCAACATTACACTATACTGTAGGTGAAGAGTTACATATTTTAATTAAATACAGAAAGTCCTGTCTGGGTGGATTGCAGCGTAAAATGTTATTTATTTTTTTATGCTATGTTTAAACCCAAAATATCATTTTTTTTAACAGTAAAAACATTAAGCTTCAACTGGCAATCATTAAAATGTGGTAACTTCATTTTGATAGAGTCCTGTACAATATATTCAAGTTGTTCCAAGCTCATTTCCTCTTTTAAATAATTCTGCATGGATAGCCTCTTGAGGATGCACATTTGAGATTCACTGGTCCACGGGGTCTCATCTAAGTTTCCAGAGGTTAACCTGATGTCCTGTGTGACCCCAAAGGATTCAGGGGAAGACTGTTGGAAGGGATTCTGTGTGTGTTTTAAACCCTACTTCCCCTTCTAACATCTCAGGAGGTCCGGCTTGGCCTGGCAGCCCCTCAAAGACGCCCTTCTTTTGCCCCGCGCCTCTGGGGAGGGCAGCCCCAACATTTATGCAAAGTCAACAAGCCCTAATTGTAGGATCGGCTTACAAGCTAAATTCTTCTTGAGCCCATTAACAACTGCAGTTAATTATAAGTCAAGCAGATGGGTGTTTGAGTGTGAGTGACAGCGAGAAGAGGCAATATAGAAACACAGCGGAAAGAAAATAAAAAAGCCTGGAAACATTTCAAGTTACATCACACATACAATACACACACACAGGCACATTAGCCTTTTTAGGCAGACCTCCCAGACTACACTAAATCTCTTCTTCATTGGTCTTTGTGGCAGGGATTTGCTCTAATGAAGGAGAGGATCAGAGCAGTGACTCACACAATGTCAAAGTCACAATCAGGCCAATTTTCCTCCAGCCTCAATGTGTCAGTTTGACAGTGGGATCTATCTGCCCCCTAATTACACTCTTGGACAGCTGAGTGCACATTAAGCTAAAAATTAGACAATGATAAGAGGAAGTGAGCCACCGGACTGTGGCAAAAACAGGTTAAATGGGCAAAAGCTTGCAGGTTCGTATGGTACAGTCCCTGGTACAAGCTATGCACAAAGTACCACTGTAGGTATTATGTATCTATGGTATATACTGCATGTACAGATATAGAAACTGCTAAAAAGACAGTTGTTGGCAACATGTCCATAGAAACACAACCCACACATTTTACATTGACAAGCAGGTGTAGAAGTGGATAGTTTAACATTCGCTTTAAATGATCACACTCAAGCCCTAAAGACAGATTCAGATTATTTTAAACACAGGATGTTTGCTCACTACTTTTCTTACAACTTTTTCCACTACAGAACAAGTCCCACTATAATCAATGCCTGCAGCCTCACTTTCCCATTGATAAACCAATTGTGATTCGACCAGTGTATCCATGATTGTTCGACTGTGATATCTCTAAGAGTGAGACCTCCTCAGTCCTCCAAATGGCATATTGAACATTTACTTAAGATTGACTTCACAGCAGTGTGGAAATGAAGAGGAGGAAGAGGACAGAAGTGACAGTGGGGAGAACAGAGGCACCATCAGGCCTCGTGGCTCTACGCTCACCTGCTTTATTGAATTCTATGTTGTCTTTATGAAGGCGAGGCTAAGACAGGGCCAACAGGTGCCAGTCTCAAGTGGGACAAGCATTAGGATGTTCCCTTTGACCCCAAAGGGAGATTGGACAGCTGCAGTGTCTGGGTGTGGGGGGAAGGGTGAGGAATGGATGGATTGACAGAGTTCACCAGGTTACAGACAGGCTGTTTCCAGGTCAAGGCCAAAGACAAGTAAAATATAGATACAGACAAATAGATAGACAGACACTGTGGTTACCTCACTAACAAGACTTAAGAACTGGTGTCTAGTACACAGAGTGTTGTGTCCATACCACTTGCAGGAGATATGCCACAGATACACAGTCAGTGTTGCAAAATAAAATGTGATGATGGCATGGCAAAAGGTTTGGGTAGGTGTGCTTAGTTAAGGGACAGATCATGGTTACCTCTGTTCTATTATCTCATTATCTGTCTGAGGACAGTGTTTCAGTTCATGGGTCAGTACTCAGAACTTTAACTTTAATCTACTTAAGTTTATACAAAATACTGAATACAGTGTCTGAAGACTTGTGAAAGGTCACTTTCCTCCATAGTCTTTTTTCCCAATAGATTTTAGAAAGATGTTTTTACATTGTCACTGTGAAAACTCATGCCAACAAATGAAATTAAAACTGTACACCACCACAATGAGGGCACCATAAATGAACTGATAGATGCAATTTTGCACTGCAGTGACTGTAACCTTTGACCTGAATTGATTTTACAAAGAAGCTGTGAAATTAAAGGGTAGATGCACAGAATAATAGAAACTGGACAGTAACAGGTACATATCAAGAATTTTGGAACTGTTTGAAACAACACCATGTTAGGAGGGCTAACCTTGTCAAAAAGGTCTTTCCATAGCTGTTGACTTTGATTTCTTCAGAAAGCTAAGTAAACTATATTGTAGAAAAAAAAATAAGTGCACTAACAAGAGTTTGGTTGTCTTAACCTCCACTTTGTGCCTTGACTTGGTCAGCTTGGCAAAGAGAGAGAAGAAAAAGGGGGGCACAGAAAGTTTATGGATATGTTTATTAAGGATCCCGAAGCAACAGCAGAGCAAATTGCTGGCACCATGCTCTGTCCTCCTCTCCCCCACTCTCTTTCTCTTTCACTCATTCGTGCTGTCACCCCTCTCTCTCTCCCTGTCTCTCTCTTCCTAACTTACCCTGCTACATTCTCCTCACCCCTATGTCTCCCTCCTTTCCAGCTGCAGACAAGGAAAACCCCTAACCAGTTGGCCAGCGAGCCCGTCAGCCAGTCGGTCGGCCAGTCTGCTCTGCAGAGGGCCCTGCCAATCATCATCTGCTTCTTCTCATGCTGTTCTGCAGGAGTCTTTCCATTACACAAGTACCACAATGTACCTGCTGGGGTTAAACCAATTCATTTGCTTGAAGGCCCATACCATTTCCAATAGTTCTCACAGAAATATGTCATACTGATTGTAGGAAGGCAGGGATGTAACATTTCCTGTAGTAACTATTTGACTGTACTGAAATACATCTGGATCAACTCCTGAATTTGAATGCTCTAACAATAATGTTATCAAGGTGAGCAGTGTTTGAACCAAACCATGCAGTGCACAATTATTAACCAATCTGTAACAGAACCATATTAATGTAATTATTTGTCAAGTCAAGTCAGTTTTATTTATTTATACACCAAATATTAACAGAGGTTATCTCAGGGGACTTTTCATATAGAGCAGGTTTAGACTGTACTCTTTATAATATTATTTACAGATACTCAAAAAGCCCATGATCAAGCACTTGGCAAAGTTGGCAAGTGTGTTAGTCAGCCACATCTAAACTAACAGTAAGTCATTCCAGTTCAAAAAGCATTCATAGTCAGCTGCAGCAGTTATGTGTTTCCACCTGTGTACACATTCACTGTATAGAGTACATCCCTGTGTTTCCATTTTCCTGTGTATTTATATATGTTTTTTTAACCTTTCTTCAGCAAAGGGAGGTTTGCTGAGTAGACATGCTGCTGTTTACAATGTCCTGTTTAATAAGTTTAGATACACTCAATAGCACATAATAATATTGCTGAGGGGGAATAGAATATCAAGAATTCTCTGCCTGACTTTTTCCAAAGACCTTCGTGTCACTAATTCATAAGTCTGCTGCTGTCACTGCTGTGTCAACAAGGTAATGTGTGATAACATCTTGGTTTTGCCAAGAGGCTGGAGGGGTGTTCCACATATTGGCATTCCCACTGTCATGCTGCCAATCTCAACAGAAACACCAAGGGAAATTTATAAAATGAAAAGGGAGAAACTGGACAGAGAAAATCTTGTTGGACTATACTGTATAAAACTGAGTTAAGGCTGTCTAACAAGTTGAAAAAAATTACACTTAAACAGTAAAAATATGTAAACATGAAAAGATTGATCACCAGGGTTGGGTTCTGATAGCTGTTGGCAATTTACACTGTAGAGCTCCAATGCTACAATTTTTTTTAAAATCAAACTTTTTATTTCTCCTTGTTATTTTATTCATTAGCAAAGACCAGTGCTGAAAACGTGTAGGTAAGCTTTAGCGGGATTCTCATTTACAGGTGGTGCTAAGTGTTATTTTTGCTAGAGAACATGACCAACATTACGTCAGTGGATCGTATCAATTGTAGCTAATTAATGGTATTTCTGTAACAGATACTCATATCTCATATCATCATATCAACATTCTGAGTTAATTAACTTCATTGTTCTGAATCAGGATCTCCATTGTTATATCAGTGTACCAAAACAATCAATATCAATTAACAATCAAGATTTATACCTTCATATGCTCAGCTCATTTTCAGGTTGTAGCTATATTGTGATAAACTAACCAGGCAATCTTAAATAAAATTAACTCTAAAAACTGCCTCTTGCGTAACAACAGATGATCACAAATCTAGACAGAATATTGTATATCTGTAGCTATTTGCAAGTAATGAAAGCCACTCAATTAGATTCAATAAGGTGTGATTTTATAAAAAACAAATGTATATACTTGAAAATATATGTCATTGTTTACTGGGTGCAGCAACAGCACAGAAGGAGCTAATAGCACTAATAAGCTCTGCTCAATTGATGTGCTTCAGTAATACATTCCAACAAGCTACCAACATAGTGGCTCTGGAACTAGTACACCTCAGTGATATTTATGTTTATTTCAACAGTACTTTACCTGCTGTGAAGAGTCAAAGGACCCATGATGGAATCTTACAGTGGAGTACATTTTATGAATTCAAAGAAAAAATAGCTGTCCAAGGAGCTTACAGTTTTTCCTGGTTAAAATTAGAAACCATTAGCCATGTCCAGGTGTTCTTTGCTCCATTATTATGTGCTCGTAATATCTTTGAAAGTTAACTTGCATTAAGTGTGAGCTTTTAAAAAAATGGAGTCTGGATACATCAGGACTAATAATAGCCACAACTGTGCAGGCTAAATTTAATTTTAAATTTTCAAACACCTACCTGATTTTAATCAAACGAACAAAGACACAATTGGGAGGTATAATAAAAGAACAAAATAACAGCATTTTTGCAAACAAACAGACACTGAGCAAAACTAAAATAAATGTTCTTTTGATTTATTATTGAACAGATTATACACAAATCAACCGATTTTTACTTTGGACCTATGAAATAAACATGAAGCTTTAGTTGGTGTTATTCTCTTAACACCATTAGTAGCCCATTGCCCAGTAGCAAATAATATTACAACCTCCACAGCTGTCTAACTGCTCCATTTACTGTCACATCAGATAAGCTGACCAATCATTTATCAGATTCCAGTGGGGAAGTCTGTGGTCTAGTAAATTTTACCAGATACCCCAGTGACTCCCCACTCCAGGCTCTATTGGAGGGCTCCCCTCTCTTTGCTCCTCATCTCCTCTGAGATGCATTTAAACAGTTGGAACATCCTCAATGAAACTTTGATTTCTGGGTCACAGAGAGGGGGAAAAAGAGTGAGGACAAGAGGATGCATTATTCACTAAATGGAAAGCACCTATCGTCAGATAAATGGACACATGAACATTCCAGTGTTTGTATGTGAAGTAATTTCCATTAATGCAGACACCAGGCTCTGTGAAATCACAATTAAGAATGTTTTAGCCTCCTATATTCAATATGGCTTTCTGGTTGAAGCAGCAATGGTGGATATAACTGCCTCATGTGCTAGGACAAACTGAGAGCAATGTTCAGACAGACTGAGGGAGATGGTCTTTCCCGCACATCAAAGAGCTGAGGCCACAGTGGAGAGACTTGGCACATCAGTACACAGGTAAAACAATTCTTATATTGTCAGCATTTCCCACACTCTACTTATCTACTTACTGTATATTTGCACTGACTAGTCCTTGTGTGTGTTTTGGTGTGACAGTTGGGAGCATGATACGACTGTTTGATTAGCATTTAAAAGGTGCTCATTGTAGTCACTCAGTACATATACAATACTGGTGAGTGTAAACCAGAAAATTTACTGTGTAAATGTTGATTATGCATAGGCCAGCTAAAACCAAGGAGGAAAAACTCCAGGAAAGAGGAGTCATACCTGAGTGCTCTCACACAAACACACATCAGATATGGTACAGGAACATTGGAGATCTCCACCACTTGGGAAAATTACAGCACAGCCACAGCGTAAAGCAGAGTGTATTTTAGAAAAGCATATTCAACAGCCTCTGAAACCATGAGCAAAGTAGTTTATGACACATGAGCTGGGTGGAAAAGATGTCCTCAGGGAAGTATCCATTGAGTGAAGTATGTCATATAGAACACCACAGAATAGTCTTACTGCTCGATGCATCTACATGCTTTGTGACAGATGTGTGAGGTAGCACTCGAGGAGATGAATGGCAACACGTGTAACCTCACTCTCGGTGACAGAATAGTAACTGATCCCCTGTGCAAACCAGTGGAAGCTGATGACTACAGAAGTCGACGTCAAAAGGGGAAAAAAATCATCCAGATTTGGTTGCTCAAAATTTGACCAGACACCCTTCCCTTCATTCTCAGGAAAACACTCTTTATATGCCTTATTCATTGCTGTACACAAATCAGCAGCAGATCCTACACTATTAATGTGTTTGTCTAAGCCTTTTGGCACCAAGTGCACTTGTCATGCTCAAGTGCTTCAGTACTCATTTTGTATTCTGTTTAAATTCCATTATAAGAGTCTTTTACTGCTAAATTTATTAAGTATTTTTGCAATGATTTTTCCACAGGCATCAGCAGTGTTATCTCATCCATTTTATCTGGTGGTTAGCCTTTATACACACAAATTCCTCCCACTCACTCTTACCAATAGTGAAAATCTAACATTCTCCTTTTACCTCCCTTGTTTGAAACTTTAACTTTCACTGGTCTGCATCCTAAACACATAATGCACAATTCATGATCCAACATATATCATGGTATTGACAAATAGTGCTGGCAAAACATTCTTTTCTACTGAGACTTTTCCAAGTTTAGTGTGTACCAGGTCTGTCTGTCTCTTGTCTACTTTGCTTTTATATGTTGTCAGAGTAATTCTGAGTGATCAAGATTGAAGCATTAGGGTCTTAGTTTGCTTTCAGGCCGACATAAGCTCTACGTGCAAAAAAAAAAAAAACCTACATCAGCGTTTGCCGTATCACAAAACAATGTCATCCAGCAAGCTCCTGCATTGCCACCTGTTGAATTTAAAAATTACATTGAAAAATACAGAAGAGACTGCTTGGGAGTTTGGAGCTTCTAAGGTTTGTTAATGTTCCACAGTCAGGCAGTACACTGATTGATGCTGATCAGCCTACAGATACTATTCCTAACTGCAGCTTGGTTGGTAGTTTGATTATTTGTAGTGTTAGTGTTACTAATTGGTTTGCATATTAACTTAAATACTGTCATTGTCTCTGTTTATTTCTTATCCCTCATACATTCCTCGTACATAATGCATACATTCATATCTGTTCTGTAATAAATTGGTAGATCTATTGTAAAAAATAAAACACAATGTTCACAATAAGTAAAGTAATACATGCCATTATTTCATAAAATTATAGCTATATATATATGTGTGTGTGTGTGTGTGTGTAAGTACTGTAAAATGTGTGAAAATTGCATTTAAATGAACTTAATTACAGAAAAATATTTCATCCTGTGAAAAAGTCAGATTACATTGTACTGTGCAGTCACAACTGACAAAGAGATCCACAGCTTTGTAAATGGAACAGAGTGAAATGTTAAGATCTTAATACATTCGTCAATCTTTCCATTTGTCTCTCTGTCTCCTAAGCCCGAGGTGTGCTGTGGCATGCATGGTGTGAGAAATCAGTCCCTGGCGATCTGCCAAACCAGTCGTCAAACAAAGAATTGATGCGCTGCCCTCTAGGCTTTTCCTGCCCATCTTTACACTGACTAGTATGAAAGCTTCGCAGCCAGGAAAGATTAAATGTCTTCTTTAAAACCTTCCTCTGTCTCTGCCAACTACCACAAAAACACCAGGCAAAGAGTTGGGAGAGATGGGAGTGAACTGGGAGGTGGAGTTCATGATAATAAAAAGCTTTGTAAAAAACGCAGATATGGTGCTAAGCATCATTCCCTGTTGGAACACAAACTCCTCTGCCTCTAAATGACAATTTAGATGGAGAATGTTATTTTATAGCGGTGACAAATTGCAGGTATCTCTTGTGGCTTTGGATGAGCGTTTCAGGGCAGCTCGCCAACTTGCTGAGCAGGAGCCAGGGCTTTGACTGACTGCTGCACCTGACAGTGCACAATCCCTGAGATCAGCTGCCGTCACCAGCAGACACAGCAGTCTACCAATGAAGATGAGTTAATGCTCAGAATGTCCCACCCACTTGGCACTCTCATCCAATGATGATAACTCTAGAAAGTAGGTCTAACCATCCATTTTTCTTCCTTCTTATAAGCCTCTTTAATGAGATGATGAATGATGTGGTATCTCCCAGCAGGATGGCCACACACACAAACTTACTACCTTGGATTTCTAAAGTCACATGCAGTTGTGTAGATCATTTTTCTCTGATACCGTACTGCTGTTTATCTACAGTTTTCTTACTCTCTGCATCCGTCTCTGTCTCAAGTGTTGTTTAATGTTCCAGGGAGTTCCCTTTGTGGATTTTATTTGAGCTGTATTTTGCAGGCTCTGCAGCTGGTAAAACTTTAACTTGATCACTGAGACAAATTTCTGATATTCTGACATCTTATTTATAAGACATTAAAACCTTATTTTGGATTTTACATTTATTTAAAAGTCTGTGCAGCACATGTGAGGGAAAGAAGTCAAGATCATTATATTAGGATCAGGATGAGATAAGAGGAGAGTTTCCAACTTTGAAACTAAAGAAGAATGAGACAAAAGGGCATGTTGGATTAGTTATACCTAAAAGAAACCATTGGGACCCTCTCTCCCTGGCAGTGGTTTATTTATTTCTAAGTTAAATTAAACACTGAGACCTTTAGACACTGTTTCAATTGCAGACCCCTGTTTCCTGTCAATGACACTACAATTGTACTTTATTTTTACCTTACTGCAGTTGGTGGTAGTGCACTTCAGACACACTGAAAAACTGTAGACGTCACAGAACACGCACTGAGTCCTTGTCGAGAATCACACAAACAGTCTTTAAATTTCAGTTTCTGTCTCAAATCATACGTCATGCTTCACTTATGAGGTCCACTCAACAGATTTTACATGTCAAAGTCAATTTACTAGTTACTAGTGTGCACTACACAGCCTGTGAAAACAGTTGCATAATGTCTGCTGTGGCTCTGGAGGAGCTTTGTCAAGTCAAGTGACATCACTTGAGTAATCTCAGATTGGGTTTTCTGGGCATTCTTTTTAGCTGGCTGACATGAGGATAGCAGTGTTGGTCTGCCAGTTCACCACCTTGGGCCAGACCGACACATCTTAACAAATGTGGATAAATTGGCATGCAATTTTGTACAGACAAATGATAAATTGTAATGACTTCACTCTTCATCTAATGCCATCATCAAGTCACTTACTACTAGTACTGTCTCAGCTGTACTTTGTGTTTAGGGATGATTAACAAATATTAGCATGCTAACATGCTTAACCATGAAACATAGTAAGAGATTTTACCTCTTTAACATCAGCAATGTTGTGAGCACATTAGCATCCATAACTGCAGCCTCTTAGAGCAGCTAGAAATGACTGTTAGTCTTGATTTAGTCTTTGCCCTTTTAAATCTAAAATTGATTGCAGAAATTATTTGAAAAAAAGCAAGCAAACAAGCATTTAAAAAAAGCAAAAGTTCAAACTGACACAAACTTGACATGAAAAAAAAATCTACATCAAGAGGAACATACAGTATAAGACTTCCTGTAGGCAACCCTACTTTTCTGTTTATCTGTGTTTGGTGTTGTCTTCCAGTTAGAACCAACCCACAAAGCTTCCTGATTCTGCCAGTTGAGACTCGCTGCTGTAAACACAGAATGATCTTAGATTTACGTTCTCCACCACCACTCTTACCGTGTCACCATCAGCACACACTCACCAATGCACACTGTTACTCTTACAGCTTAAAAACATGCACGCGCTTTGTAGTATGATGTACTTGAGTGATATCTTGAGCCCAGCTGTGTGTAATGCATAAACCAGAGATCTTCAGTCTGGCTTGCATGTTAATTGCCTGTGGGGCTCTTCTCCATGCAGTTCTCCTGACTAGACCACCCATGGTGAGGAGACGGTGCATTCATCTCCATTTCAATAAAGCGTGTCATTATCTCCTCGCCTGTGATGTGCCACTACACCACTATAAGAAAAATGCTGTAATAACAGAAGTCTCTAAGGAAACATGATTGATGTCGCTAACTTTGTTGGATATCTTCTCAAGTGTTTTGAAAGGTGTGATCATGCATTAGTGAGAGTTTGTTTCTTTGTTTCTCTGTGCTAACTTTTGGGTATATTTAGACTAGGCCTTTTCTCTGCTAGATCTGGCCCTGCCGGTTTTGCAGGCACAGGGAGGATTTGGGGGTAACGCATGATTGGAAGTAGGTGGTGCTTGATGCTGGAAAAGCTGCTGCTGAGCGTGAGCAGACTTCCCTCCTCCTCTGACCAAATCCTCTTTGGCCACGGGCTCTCCCCTGTGCCAAGACCTGCTGAGAAGGGCCTGAGCTAAACCAACAACTGGGCAGCTTGATGAAAGGGACGAGCTGCGGGGGGGCACGCCATGAACCCAGGGTCATCCCACAATCCTGATGACTCTATCCCTGGTTCCCCTTTCACTGGCACATAGTATACACCACCATAGTATAAACTTCACCGCAGGGTGCTGATGTTCTTTTAACATCGCTGAGCTAAACTGAGCAGAACTGTTGTGACCTGGGCTCTGCTACTCTGGCTTGGCACATACACACTACATAGTACATAGTGTATGCAGTGTAGCTGGTTGAATGGTGGTAGAGAGGAATAACGTGATCTGACACAGAATAGGTGCTGGTGAGAACCGTGGAAGATACAGCAGATTAAATAGTTAAGAAAGCCTTTTTCTTGTATACGTCAAGTGAGCGTACGTGTGTGTTTCCATGCATGTGTACTCTGGTGAACCCAGGGCTGCAAACCGCCTCTGAAATTGAAGATGAGCCCTCCAACCCTTTATGTGGAAATCTCGTTTGTCTCGTTTTTCATTTGTGATGTGTGTCAAAAGGCAAGACGGATGTGAGCTCCCGCCAGTGCGACTGACCCAGAACTTGACTGTCAACTGTGAAAATCTGGGTGGGGTTTGGCGATGTGACGCTTTTTGTCTTGCAGATACAGTATGACATGAATGTGTTTGTCTTCCACGCAGTCTGTGCATGTGTGTGAGTGAGTGTGTGTGTGGGAAATGGGGGATGTTAAGTTGAAACAAAGACACAACAGGGCCCATCAAACTGAGATAAAAACCATGGCTCATCATCACTGTGTTGCAATGTTTGAAACAGTGGGAGTGGAAAAAGGCATAAGAAAATGTAAAGTGACCACCCAAGGTTGAGAATATAGCTGCAGGGAACAAAACTGCTTGTGAGCAAGAGAGATCTTGGCTCCTGACATGTTCCTGCAGCAGGCTGGAATACTTCCTGAAGATAAGACAAAGTATTCCTGCAATCCACCAGAAAAGAAATAAATCATGTAAAAACAGTTTTTTAAGCTGCACATTTGTTTTCAAGGCTCACATTTGCTCATGCGATTCCAATGAAAGCAGCAGAAACAAACACAGCCTTGTGCTGGGACATGTTATTTGTTTTCCTTCAAGCACACCACATTTTGCACTGCTCCACAGGATGTGAGGCGTGACAGAATATACATATGATTTTATTTCTCTGATCACAGGCTCTTTTTTCCTCTCTTGTTTTTTTGCATATGGAGCTCATCAAAGATGAACGACTTGTTAATGCTAGAATTGCTCAGCTGGAAAGTTGTTTTCAAGCGCTAGGCCATTGAAGAAACACAATGTAATAAAACACCAGCCAGAGCTGCTCCTTTGAGCGTCAGAGCTTTTCCCTTTCACAAAGAAGTCAATCTTTAAAAAGCTTTTGCTTGTGGAGCGGAGCACAGCAAAGCTTCTTAGAGCCGGTCTGCATCACGGTTGCTCAGATAAGGATCAGGAGGCATGATTGTACTGTGAGCTTTGTAGCGTTAGCATATAGACGACCTACTGGCCCTTGAGTCAACCTGAGCACACAGTGTGAAGTGTCTCAGTCTGCTCCCAGACATGTTTTAACACTTGAAACTCTCTGGGGCTGCATCATGGTGGTCTACATTTAGCCTCTGGAGGCCACTGTGCTTATGTGTAATGGTCAACTGAGACACATTGTCCTTGGACAGAAGTCTTCACGTCCCGTTCCCTCAGCAGCTGCCTCATTGAAACCCATCTAGTACATTTGCAAGCCATGAAACATTAACAGGGGGAAGTGTGCTGGCATGAGAATATGGTTATTGTAGGAATGCTGGTGTTGTGGAAAGTGCAGTGGAGAGTAAAACACTGAGCACGTGTGCAGCTGCACCTGGTGCAAGACACCACTGAACTGTACTGTACTGTATGACTACTGCTGTGTGTTTCAGTAGTGGGAGAAATTTTGGATGTTGTGGATAACTGACAGGAGGATTAGGGTGAGCATGATCTACTGCAAAACTCGCACCCACACACATCAGGCTTTCCATATTGCATGTACAATATATGGTGAGACGTGCAGCATCTACAGACACTTTGCAGGTGTAATTACCCCTGTGAGAACTTGTTGACTCATGGAAAAGGTGTGTTGTGGATTCACACAGAGCTTTTCAGTTGTAGTGAATAGTCAGACAGAGACATTTAGACCCATATAGCACTGGTTCCTACTGTCTGTCAGACTGAAATATCTCAATAACTACTGGATGGATTGTCATGAAATTAGTTATATTCATTTCCCCCCAGAAATGTCATTATAGCATTAGTGCTCCCCTAACTTCATCTAGAGCCATCATTCACTCAGAATGTATATTTGTCCATCACCTCAGTTCATGACAAAATAAACTAATGCAATTCCCATCTGTACTGTGTGTTCCATACTAATTAGTAAACATTGCTAAACTAAGATGGTGAACATTATGCTAAACATTAGCTTGTTAGCATTGTCATTGTCATATTAGCTTGCTGATATTAGCATTTAGCTCAAAGCACCACTGTGCTGCTGACAGTCCATCATTAATAAAGAATTTTTATCTTGCCAATAAACCCTGCACCAGGTGCGTGTCCATTTCTTCATTCAGATCTGGCAGCCATTCAAGATTTTTTGCAACTGATTTACATTTCAGTTGCAAGACAACACTTGTGACTTCAGTGTATTGTTCAGTGCTAAATTCTAAAACTTAAAACTGATTACAAGAGAATCACAAAACAAATCCTGGATTCCTACATCATATACTCATACTGCTGCACAGCCAAGTACATGTTGTAAATGACCACAAGCAATCAAGTACTTACACCCACACATGAATGTTCTCTCTCTCTCTCTCTCTCTCTCTCACACACACATTAACATCCATACTGTGTGCACATCCAAAGTAAAGCACACTGTATATTGCTACTACTTGATCTGCTAACACACACATGCATGAGCAAACAGAACTGATATTTATTGTGCTAATGTGTCCAATTTGGAACAATCTAACGTGATCTGCAAGAAACGTATAAAGGAATGTTTAGTTTATGAGCTTTGAAATGTTTCTCAAGGAGACTCATGGTTAAGAGTGTGTTTTGCCAGTTTAAACACATTACTGTACCTCTGCTGCATGCTGGAGTTCCCTTGAGATCCCTGCAGGTTTATTCAAACATATTATGTGTACAGAGAGACACTGACATCATTATGATACAATCTCTCTCAGGGGAAATTGCATTCACTCGTCACCCTAATGCAGCAACTCTGATCCTCTGACACTAGTAGCACTTCTTCTGCTTTCTTGGACAGTGAAGACTGGATATTTTTGCCTGAGGGCAGCTAAATGGTTTCCTTGTTTAGTTTCTCTCTCTCTCTCTCTTTCTCTCTCTCCCTCTCTGTCTTATAATGTTCATTTGAATATTTGGCGGCTGACTCATGACACCCACATTCATTCATGTTCATTCACAACATCTTGATAGTGTGTTTATATCACCTGTTTGGATGAATGACAGCTCCTACCAGCAAAGGTGTAATTAATCAGAACAAAGCCATGCTATGCCTCTGACAGCTGTGATAGATTGGGGAAGTTGCTCAAGCTGACTGGGTTTGTCAGGTCAAAGTTATGACTGTCGTTTGGAATGCATGAAAAGAGCCAGTGACAGTGCACTGTACCTGCGTGATTGATAACTCGGCTGTTAATGGCTATTTGTCGTCTGATCTGGAATGTGTCGGCCTGAAGCACAATGGTTATTTACGCACAGTATTTGTCTTGTCTCGAGACATTTCAAAGATGTCAAGTGAGGAAAAAGCTGTAAATTTCTCTGTCGCTGGAGTGTAAAGCTGCTGCCGTTCTCTGCTTTTCCATTACATGACTATTAATGAATCTCAGCCGTGAGAGTTATGCAATTGCACAGTGAGCTTGGCAGTGTGCTCCAGACTCATTTGTCAAACTCCTTGTGATTGTACAGAGATTATACTGCAATGTACAACAATAACAAATTAAGATATGAACACACAGTTGCTAAGAAAATATCATCTTCCCTCACTGCGATCACTTTCTTCCCTTCTTCTTCGTCCCCCTCTCTAGAGTCCAAAAATAACTTTTTTTCTTTCACTGTTTCACATTTTGTTTCCTGTTAAACTTTATTTAGGCTTCTTGTGATTTATGATTCTGTTTTTACGATATACTGTTGATGGTGTTGTGTGCTGAGGAGGAACGTGGAGGGTTGGGCGGGATACGTTCCAGTGAAGCGCTTGTGGTTCTCTGCCAAAGTTAATAAGGAGCTGAGTTATCACACCATCTGCTGTCTGTGATCTGTGACTCATTGCTTTTGGAGAGCAGCCAGAATCTTACCTGCCTGCCTGTTTGCCTGCCTGACTGATAATGGTCAAACTCTCAAGAATTCTTGTCACCTCAGTAAATAAATTCAAAGAGATGCGACTGACGTATGGTGTGTGCATAAGAAGGCATTTCACAATATTTATGCAGCAGGGTGACAGTTAAAGAGACTGAACACACAAAATGGGATGAATCATACACCCAGCTGAAGCACCCTTCAGACCTTACCAATTTCCTGACCCTCTAGCAATGCACAGCTTCAAATGGCTACAAATGATACCTGCTGTGCCCATCATCTCTAAAAGTATATATTCAAATATATGGATAATCAATGAAGAACCCTACAGTTATTAAATAATGAATTACAGTACATAAGCCAGAATGTAAAGTATGATGCCATGAAAACTTGCTACAAATCAAAATTTTTACCTGGTGCTGATTCATATCTTTTTTTTTATGAAGGTCTTCAATGAAAACTCTAAGTATAGGCATTTACTTAACCTATTCCATCTGAAATGATTTCACTTGTAAATATGGGACTTAAAGAGAAGGTCAGCGATTTAGTAGTTCACTTCCATAAGGACTGATTAATAGAATAATGGTCACAAAATATAGTAGCAGAGGCCAAATTATCTTGACTCTTAGTCCCAGTGTCCCATGTCAGAGCCATGTGGGTGTTTGAAAATCATGTGCATCCTCCAGCCAATCAGATACGCTCCACTGAAAAATAATCCAAGTCATTTAAATTAAATGTTGTTATAAACCTACTAAATGAATTATGTGCACTACAGATAGAACTATATTCTGTGTAGGCTTAGTAGTTCACTGTAGGCCTTTAGTGCACTTCCACAGGACTATGAAGAGCACAAACTACTTAAATATTTTTTCATGACTGTATTTCAAAAAGCAGTACAGTGTCATACTCCTGACAATGTTTGAGGCTCATACAAAGAATGGATTGAATCATGCCTCTTGCAGCTGGTTTCACTTCCCCTCCTTTCTCCCACTAAATTTAACTGCCCTCCAATAACCTGGAAACTCACATCGGGATAATAAACACAATTGCTCCAACATGAGCATGAATTAGCTTTAGCTGTAGTTAAACATGCCTGGTCAGGTCTAACAGCAACCCATAAAACCTGAGCCAGGTTTACTGACAATGTAACACAGAAGCTGAATTGCAATGTTTGACGGCCTGAGTGTTACTGTAAAAGCAGACAGTGATGGCAACTGTAAAACAGATTATTTCTGATGTGTAACAGTACTTTTTCAAATGAAACAGACTGGCTGTTGACAAACCAGAGCATATTTTATCTGTTTTGCAAATGACAAATTACTCTAGTTATCATGAAAAAAGGATTATCAAATGGTTGTTCAAATGTTTGTTCATTCATTCACTGTCTATACCACTTATCTGTTAAGGGTTGCGGGGGGCTGGAGCCTATCTCAGCTGACACTGGGCGAGAGGCAGGGTACACCCTATATGGATCACCAGTCCATTGCAGGGCCAACACATATAGACAAACAACCATTCACACCTACAGGAAATTTAGAGTCACCAATTAAGCTATCGGTGGGAGGAAGCCAAAGTACCCGGAGAGAACCCATGCAGGCACAGGGAGAACATGCAGATTGCACACAGAAAAGGGTCGAACCCAGGACCTTCTTGCTGTGAGGCAACAGTGCTAACCACTGCACCACCGTGCTGCCCTATCAAAAGGTTGCTGTAGTTAAAAGTGAGATGCTTGTCAGGCTGCTATATATCTTGTATATGTTGGGTTGTTAGCTTTAGGTTGTCTGCTGCATGAGACCACTGTGTAATGCAATGGTGTAGCAAAGGCAAAGGGTTGCTGCAAAACCACACAAGGTCATCTAGTAAATAAGTTGAAATGGTGCACATCCCTGGCAGATTAATTTGCAATGTGAATGCAGTATGTGAATGCAGTATTTTTGGTCTTAACCCTTATACCCTTACCCTTAAATAACTGGCAAAAAACAAAGTAAATAAAATATGAAAATAAATAAAAATAATGGAACTATTACCCTAACTGAACTTTTTGGGTTATATTTTGTTGTCTAACTGGTATCTAAGACAATACACCCATATCAACACAAGCCCTTGCACTTCTTAAACACTCACTAAGATGCACATGTTCTTTTTATTTCAGTTGTTCTCTGCACTGTCCACTCTTTCTGATGTCTGCATTATAAAAAGAGCTATAAAAGAAAACCCACAACATTGTTAATATGGCAGCTTACACACAACACTACTTACTACTTCAAAGACATTTCACTATGTGAATGTAACCTTTTAAATAATTTACTTGAGTTTTAGTTATTCCATTTTAAAAGCCAGAGGCAGTTGCTTTGGTGCTCTAGAGCCATTTTCCCATTTGGAAAGAGGCTGAAGGCCAATGTTAAGGCCAAGGTCTGGATCACAGCACACATACTGCTGCCATGTCTGCTTTGTTCTGTCTTCTCTACGTCCAATCCTTCACACCACTGGCTGTCAGTGTTGAGGTCAGCGGATGACCCTGCTGTTAAGCCACAAGCTTTATAAATGGACACGCTAGCTGAAGAGACTCAGTCAGGATGGAAATGCACGCTTTGGAGATAAACTCAGCTGAAATTCAGGGAATGATCAAGGGTGGCGGTGTAGATAATTAATGATTTCTCTTTTTCCTCTCTGGAAAATAGCCCCCGCCCCCCTGTCGCTACAGCTGACCAACATTAGTAATAAATTCCTCATGGTTTGACAACATGTTGGGTGGACTTTCTGGCCCGGGTAAAGCCCAGCACTGTGTAACCCCTCATTGTCCCATAGGTTTTACATTACATTTGGGATTGAGTAAGTCCCAGAGAGATCAGGATCCCACGTTAACTCTCTCTCTCTCTTTTTCTCCCACTCTATCTCGCACTCACACAAACACATGCTTATGCCCCCCCCCCCCCCATTTTGGGCTTTGCTCCCACACACTGCTCTAGGTCGGAAAAGCTGATCTACAAATCCAGCCTGTTAAAAGAAGAAATACAAGCTGCTATTGAATTAGCACTGCACTTGTGTTTGTATCACAATGACATGTCAGTGCATGTTTTCCTCTGCTGAGTAAAACTGTTGGCACCGCAGCTGCCAAGGAGATAAACACAGATTTGAAAATATTTGTCACACTGAGAAATGCTACAAAATATGATACAATATGTTCATCACTACTTTCCTTTTTCATGGAATTTTTGAATTATCTCTCTGAAGGTGATGACGTGAAGGCATTTAACAGTCTTTTCATAAAAATGTCTGCAGTATATCTTAACAGGCACCTTTAATGCTTTGCTATAGGTCATAACTCTTCTTGTACTTTAGGCCCGGAGCGACAGGAATCACTGATGACATAGGGAAATTCACATTTGATGAGTGAGTATGGAACTCTAGATAACCAATGAAAGTCAGCACAGACAAGGACTCAGAAGATACTTTTTGTCCTGCTGCCAGTGTCCTATCCTTGGATAACAGGTATCTTATTAGAGGGAAAGGGGGGTCAGAATTGGGTCAGGGTTATGAACGTTTTATTTTTGCTGATTTCTTTCTTTCTGATTTCTGTCTTTTTGGAGAGGGGACAGTGTTTCATTGTTTGCTCAATCCAGGTGAGCATTTTTATGTTTTTATTTTATAGTCTTTAAAATTTTGAATATGGGCATGGGTCAAAAATATTTCTGCACTCAAGTCCATCAGTATCCACTGAACTGTCACTGTACCCAGTTCATTCATTCAGTGACACTTAATTCACAAGATCAAGTGCCTGCAAAATTCAAAAGTCAAAACATTCTCAATGTAAAATATTGCTTTTAACATGTGCATTGCTAGCTATGGTGGAAATGATTTTTCCATTAACTTAATAGGGAAATATCTTTTAGTTATTAATTGTGAAATGAATTGTACCAATTTTTGAAACATAGTACACTTAAGCTCCCTCCAAACTGCCTCTAAATTTTTTAAAACCTAATTCCATTAATTTTTGTTTTGGAGACTACGAAAACTATTCCCAGATTAATTCAAGAAACCTCTGAGGTGACACTGTGCTTGAATAAAAATGGGATCTTTCAGTGACAAATATTTGGATTACCCTGACACCAAAAATGCTTTTAAAGGATTTGAGATCTTGAGGTTTTAATCATTTGTTTGAAGAAGCCTTGTACTCATCTCAGCATCGGCCGTTTTGGGCAATTTCACTGTCTGCCTGCCAAAGCACATCTGTCCCATCTGGATCGAAGTGGTTTCTGGATGTGGGTCCTATTACAGTGAGGTAGCAACCAAGAGTCAGATTTTTTAAAAGAAAGGGAATTCTTGCCCTTTAGGCATGGGCTTGTACTGGTAGAAATGGTATTCCTTTTTATTGTCATTACATTATTACATTCATTTTACTTTACATTTTATTTCATTACATTATTACATTATTACATTAATTTTACTTGACATTTTATTTCATTTTATTCATTACCGTTACCGTTTTATGGATGACCGTGTTAGATTGAGTAGTAGTAACTATACATCACAATGCTGCTTTCAGTTACAGTCGTTTTACAGCCCACAGAGAAGCTTAAGAGTACAATGATGACATTTCCACCTACAAGACATCTCTCAGTACCTGCTTGGGGAGGGGCAGGAAGCTGAGCATCCTGTAGAGGGCATTACACACTGCCTGGCCATGGCCATGTGCCATGCCACGCTAGCATTGTTTTTACACTCTGAAGCCATAGTGTGCTTTTACTTCAAGGTGATACACAGTGAAAAAAGGCCACAACTCTAATCCAGCTAAATCCCTCTGCAGGATATCCTTGGGAATCCGCACTGCAAATGTCACAGTTGTTGATTTAAGCCAGGATCTGGTCTCTTGATCTGTGTCAAAGTGATGGAGCTGTTAATAGCAGCATTGTTGATTTAACTTCAAACACTGCCACTACTGTTCCCATCTTAATTAGGCAATTGATGTTGGTTGAAGGTTTGCCTCTAAAAACCGTTTCGAAATGGGTTCTCAAATCAAACACCTGAGACAGAGGGGCATTCATTGAAGCAAACTCCTCATTTGAATACTTACAAAAAACTTTAATTTGAGGCTAATGCTTTGCTTTTACCCAGCTATTATGCTAACATTATCTACAAGCTTTTTTTTTTTTTTTTTTTTTTTTTTTACAAACATTTAAAAGTTAACTTTGCAAACATAAAATCAATTAGTCTTTTTCTTAGTCAGGGTGTTGAAACTGTAAAATCTTCAATTTTTTCCCCCTAAATGTTCTCTGTTAAAATCAGTAAACAGTCAGTGTCTGTTGTTAGCTAGCTAGGTGGCTAGCAGTTAATTTAGCCTCAGAATCACTTATTTAGAACTCAAAACACAAAGCTTAGGACATATACTTGACTTTGGGCTTGATTTAGGATTAAATAGCATAAGTAGTACAAGTAAATACATGTAAGTCTCAAGCATTTTTTGTACATGTACAAAAATATGACTTGGTATGTCATAACTCTGCAGCAAATTCAGTGAATAACACAGTAGTATTGGTGTACACAACTTTACAGTATGATTACACCTGTGGGGAAGCACAGTCCACTCATCTATGCTAAAATCATATTTAGAGTTTTTATACATAGTATGCACAAAACTTGCCAAATTCAGTATAGCTAATTTTCATTGCAATAATTCTGGTGTTTGATTGCGCAGATCAAACTTATATCCTGTATCATTATTTGCTCTTCACAAATTTTCTGATGAATTATCTTGATGTTTGGGATGACTGTACTGTACACAACCACAGATAAACAGTGAGAAAGAAAAATCATTCCATGAGTAAGCCTAAGTTGTGTCAGAGCTGAATGAGATGGTATATTTATAGGTTTGCCTTCATACTTTTGCAATGCACGTCAGGTTAGAAAAATAACTGCTTTCAGTTTGATTTGATTGATTGCTAAGAGGAGCTTCTGCTGTTTCAGTCCAAACACCCCTAAATCAAACTTGTCACAAATTTCCGGATTTAACAAGGCATCCCGGACTGAAGGAGAAGAGAGACAGAAATCTATTATGAGCAAGCTCTGCTAAAGCTTATTTTTCAAATCTGTGATATGGATCTAAGAAAAATTCTTATGCTGTAGACAAACTAACAAGTGGCTCGTGTGTTTCTGGATACATTTTACCTCAGCTGAGCATAAAAAAATGCAGAGGACTTCCAAAACTTTTGTAGTTTTTACATTAGAAACCACTTAAACTGCCTTGTTCACTGACACAGTTTTTAGTATGTTAACTCTGACACATACTTCAATCCAAACATTTTGAAGGTCACAAAATATTTTTTCACATTTTGGCTCTTGTGCACACATTTCCTGTTAGGACACCAGCAGGGAGTAAAGTGGATATGAATGGTTAGAAATGACTGATGTGTTTTTTGTCACAGGTTCACAGGGTCAAGTCAAGGCTCCTTTAGTGGATTTACAGTCCAACTGGGGCTTTAGGTCCACTCTGTTCAAAACATCAAGTCCCCACCATTATTTTCACAACTAATAATCTTTTTGATTAAGCACAGACAGAACTTCATATTTTAGAATAAACCAATGATGTAATTCATGTGGAATGTAGAGTATGATTTTTCTGTCTTTCACTTAGACCAGTTAAGCCTCACAATGCATTTCATGTTGCATTGGCTTTGAAAGGATAGGTAGTGCTGCTGACCAAAGAATAAGACCCATGGTCCTGTGCAAAAATTGTGCAATAGTGATTGGATTTAGACGATTAGATCCTTATCCATCATGCAATACCATTAGGGTCCCAGATTCACTCTGCAGCACGACCAGCCAGAATCATAACAAACTAACTTCAGCACAAGAAGAACATAGAGTTGTGCAACAGATGGTCTGGCCCCCATAGAGGCCTGAGCTCAACATCATGGAGTCAGTCTGGGATTACATGAAGACACTGAGACAGACTAAATCCACATCAACCTCTGGCAAGTTCCCCAAGATGCTTTGAACAACCTACCTGCCAAGTACCTTGAAAAATGGTGCACAGGTGTAGAATTGGTGCTGATTTAAATGAGAAAGGTGATCACACCAAACACCGATTTAGTTTTTTTTTTTTCTATTTACTGCATTTTGTATGAAGTTAATTGATAAATGAAAAATTATTATGGCAGCATTTTTGAAAGAATCCTCACTTTAAAATACTGAATATGTCAGGTGTTATTTTAGGGGGAATGTGTAAAAAAAAAAAAAAACCCAAAAATATTCAGTACAATATTTCATACAAAAATGAAATATGCAAAAATAAGCGCTGTTAAAATAAAATATTGTCCACTCAGCAGCAGCACCTTTGAGAAGACATATGTTGGAGGTTTAGATGCAGTTACTATTCTGCAGCATTTTGAAGCAGAGCACACCAACTGAAGGCTCTGTATCTGAAGCTTCCTTTTTCTCCACCTGGAGCCCATCATGGCTGCCACTGCAGGCCTGGCAGCTGCAGCACTGCACTCTGGGATACCGGACACCCCAGGCTGACGACTCTGATGAATCTGTCTGCTCCTTGCCCTGTGGCCCCCATCAGATCCATCCTACTGGGAAACAAGTGTGTCTGACTGACCCAGGCCAAACACACACACACACTGATTCAAACACACACTTCCCGTGGCCTCTACCACATGCCACACCATTAATACCAATTGGCCTTTCTTTATGGCTACAAATATTTTTCACATGCTCCTGGCATTCTCTAAGATCATCTTGAATCTCCGTGGCCACAACAAAAGCACACAACTCCTTGTTCTCTTGAGTGAAAAACCACAGGATACCCAGGGCGGGATATTTGTTAACATGATTTGTGAAACTTTTCAGACCACAAGACAGACTACAGTGGAGAGATGCACTGTGTGTGGGTGGAGAAGAAGTCAGATCCCCCTCTGCCACATCTGATAGTTCCTTTATTGTGTCTACAACACAGTCAGCAGGGGAGTCTGTTAAACGCCAGTCAGCCACACACACAGGCTCATTGTCAAAATAACGCAGAGCAGCGAGGTGTTTGCTCTTGACATATCAACAAACAGAGGTGAGTGTATGTCACTGCACAAAGACAGTATGGACAGATCTCTGGTGGGCCAGTTAATAAAAACTACAACTACAAAACTTTTACATCAACCAATCTAACTTCATCATGTGTGCTTTTGGGTGCAGTTTTTAAATCATGGCACAGAGTCATGTTCTACATTATCGATTCCCAACCTCTGGGTCAGGACCCCCAGAAGGTCAGCACATAAATTTCAGTTGTCACAAGCTTATTAACAAGATTAGAAACAGGAAAAACAACATATTTCTGCATCAAAGTTCATTCCTAACCTTGGAAATGATACAGTCCCAACTCAACTCACATCAACAGATTTATCTTCTTTGGGGTGCCCTTGTAACACCCCTGGTAGATCATGTACCAGTCCTTAACACAGCATCATCCTCTCTCTCCTGCCTATCCTGACTCTGCTGTAACTCTGTAATAATGTGAAGAAATGACAAAACAAACAAACTTCTTGTTTTTTTATTTAAAGATTTTACTTCTTCAGGCTCCCATAACTATTCAAATGAAAGACTTTGAGCTGGATGAACTGTTACAGAGATGCGGTCATGTGGTCCAGGTGCCACCAGTGTTTGGCTACATCTGGAATTTGCTTGACATCTTCATTGATTCATATATCACCATTTTGTTGTATTACTATTACTTACTTATGGATCACTTGCCCAAATATCATCAACAGGAACTTCATGCTTGAGGACATAGTGAGAATACATGCAGTATAATAACTTATATTTCACATTCATTAACAATTATTAATAGTTAATAATACAGATGAGTGTGATAACAGCAGAGCCTTTAATGCTGGAGGAATTTTGGACTTACACATCTCTAATTTTCCCCTGTAAATCATTGTGGCATATCTCTGCAATAATTGCTATTGACAGAACAACAACAGAGCAATTATATCTAGTTGACTCTTGTTCCTGTTAAGTGTGTGTGTTTGACTGTGTACATGTGTGTTTTATGGCCAGCCAGGTTCATCCTTCCAGCCCCACCCTGGACTCCCGGAAGCCTTCTGGCCCCAGCCTTGTTTTGAGTCAGATGGTTTGTCAGTAAGCGGGAAGCCCTGATGCCAGAGTGCTGTGTTTACTTTTCACTCAGCATATAAGATATGGACTCACTCTACCCTGATGCTGGTATCAGCTGGGCATGCGTGTGCGTGTTCCTTTGTCTGTGTGCACATACGCAAACCTTCCTTTTGGGTGTGTGTGTCCATGTGCCCTTTCTCATGCCATCCTGCTGCCAAGACTCACACGTCACAAGCACACCACTTTGAAGAGTTTATCAGATAGGGATTTCATGCCAACCCCCTGAATCCCCTCTCCTCCTCATCCCCCTCTATACATCATGTTCATATTTATATTGGTGTCTGGTACAGATACAGATCCAGGACTGTCGCTGCAGATTTATCACCTTCACTACAGTATGTATATAGATTGCATAAACAAAAATAAAGACAACAATCAGCAGCTGTGTGTAGTATGCGTGAAAGCGGAGATAAGCTTTGAACAGGAGTCAGACGCTGCATGTAAACTAGATGCATTTTAGGCATCCAGAGCAACAGTACAGTGAACATGAATGAATTTCTGGACTGTCAAGATTACTCTTACTCTGGTGTCATTCTCAGGTGCAATACAAGTATGTGGTCATATTGAAGGAAGTGAGTTGATTGTGGTTTTCAGATAAAGACAAGTAATAAAAACAAGAAATGAATAATGTGAGATGCAGGTTATTGCTACAGCTGGGGCAGGGTTGGAAAGGTTCCTGAGGTTAAGTCCAGTTGGCTACAGAAGGCGTGATTGGTGAGTATGAGATGTGGTCAGGGGATGAGATGGGTCTAGGGGCAGGCAGGGGTGTTCTGGGAGTTTTTTTCCCCTTTTTTTCTATAATGACAGGGTGCTGGGCAGCTGGATCCTGTTTTCCAGTGCGATCGGGGAGTGTAGCAGGGCATGGACAGCTCTGTCTGTGGGCCCTGTGTTCATTAGTGGAGCAGCACTGCAGCACTGGGGGTGATTCACAAGCATATCAAGTTAAAAAGAAACGCCTGGCCACAGAGGGATTTTCCTGCCGGGCCAGAGTGTGTGTGTGTGTGTGTGTGTGTCTGTGTATGTGCATGTGGGGGCGGTGGTGGTGGTGGTGGAAGAGCAGAGTGGGACGGGATGAAGGGGATGGAATTAGTAAACTTCAATCGGAAAACTTCCCCGCATCCGAGGAGACGCTTAAAAGTCACCCTCGATCAGATTTTCACAAACATCCACAACACTCCTGCTCTCTGTCTGCTCCATAAAACATGCTGAGACATTTTTGGGGTTTTACCCTAACTTCAGTGATATATTTGGGTTTCTTTATCTGACCTGCTCATCTTGTGATTATTTGGAGACCTGGGTCCTGTGCTTGTGTATGTTTGTCAGTGTTTTTCCTCTGACGCTGCACTGCGCCGACGCTGATCCAGGCACAGTGCCAGTCGATCAGGTTTCACTCTGCTTGTGTTTGCTTCTCTGACTGGCTTGGCAGAAACCAATAAACACCACACTCCCACCCTTATACCTCGTTCTTCGTCTCACCCTCCCAGAATAAGAAAAAAAGACCATTCTTACTCTGCCAAAGCACACAAGGCATTATGGATCAATTTGATTTTTTTTTTTCTCCAGATCTTTTCTCCCTTTGTTGAAATTCCTTTCATTTTTGACAGAGTGCAACTTCACAATTAAAACCAAAACACCAGACAGAGTAAGATTGAGCTATTCCGTATATCGCCGTAACTGGATCTATTTTTCTGTGATGCCACCGAGCCTCAGCAGCCCATTTGTCTTCGGAGAGACCACAGGGTGACTATAGGGTGGTCTTTTGGTGTTTGAGCCTGGGCCACCTTCCAGTGAGTGTTTGAAACTGGACATATCTGGATTGAATTGGTGCAATACAATATATAGGGTGAAATTTGCTCTGAGGGATGACACACCATCATGTATCCTTGGGACACAATGACACACGCTGCTAGTTTTAACATAAAAATATACTAAGCATTTCATTAGGGCTATAGGGTCAGGGTCACATGTTCTGTCTGTAAAAATCAGTAATCATGGAGGGTAGTTTGTCCGTCATACAAAATAGTATTGATATTGTTGTGGAAACTGCAAACAAAGCAATAAAGACAAACTAAAATTTGAATTTGATATTGAGTTTGATAAGAAATGTGTATAATATACATCCTCAATCAAAAGAGGAGATTTTGTGTAGAGGAGTGAAGTTAGATGCTGAATTTGTAACTCTTTCTCTTTACTGGCAAGTAAACAGTTGTTAATGCTAATGTGGGCTTAAGAGTGAAAAACGTACATAAAGAAACTTTAAGTTTAATTTCTTTTTCTCCCATGATAGCAGTCCATACATTAGTGCTGTCCAGGAATGCCAATAATATGTCCAAAAACTAGTTTTATCCTCTTTTAAAAATGGAAAGATGTGAACAATAGCTCTAGTATCATTATAGTTAACATTTCCTTACACAAACAGTGAGGAGAATTCCAATTTCAGTTCAACTTTAAGTGAATGAGAGATGCAGATGTGGTGTTTTGGCTGCTGTAAGAGGGTTTGTCTTTCTATTATTCCATTCAAAACACAATGTCAACAGTCTTGCAGCCTCCTTAGTTGCACCAGAACAGATTGCCATTGTACAAGTCAATTATTGCCATTTCTAACTCTTTTAATTCTGTTTTTTTGTGTCAAAAGTGTGTTTTTCAAAACGCTCAGACCAAGATTTATCACCCCTGCATGTGAAAAACTACATGCCCTTATATCTGTTAAACTGTGAGTGGAGCTTTTTTCTTTTTGCTGTGCAAAAAAAGGTTTTATCTTGCTCTCTATCTCCAGTGACAGTATGCCACCATGTCTCCATAATGGCATATTTGCCCAAAACGTCAGTGTTTTGAGAACACACATTCAGGGACCTGTGAAGTGTGCACATGTGCTGTGGCGTGACATGAACTGTAAGTGCAAGGATACAAACTTACTACACACACACACACGCATGGATGCATGCATTTAGTCTAAATAAAATGGAACTCTACCAGTTGGACTAGTTACTCCCTGTGAAGTCCAACACAAAGAGGCTGTCATATGAAGACAGCATAGAGGAACATAGATCTTCCACAGTCTGCTACAGTTGCTTTATTTGACAACATGCAAACTATGTTTATCTTACTCCCATGCAGTTATGCCTGGCATTTGCTCAAGCATTATGCAGAGTTTCCACATCCAACAAACCACAAGACAAAAATCTTAACTTTGTAGACTAATTCACTAATGGCTCTTTGATGTGTTTGCATGTCATAATGGACATGAAATACTGTAAGTTCTCCCAGCTTTTTTCTTGGATAAATAATCCTCATTAATGAATTTTCTGGTGATTATTTAATGGCCACGGTAGCTTGACCTCCTCTCAGTTTCTCTCTGAAACTCATTCAAACCATATCACCCTTCCCTCTTCTCCCCAAAAAGCCCCATAAATCACTTTCCTGTAAACAGTAGTGACACACAGCCTGATGTGTACTTCGATATATATTTAGGAGACCACAAGGCCTGAAATCTGAGCCGGCTTGTGTTTGAGAGACAAACTATAGAGAGTTTGAGACGCTGTGCGTCCTCGCTTCTCTGTGTGTGTGAGTTTGTGTTGCTCTCTTTCACATGTTGTGCACAGATGGCATTGAGCTAATTTATTCTTATTGTTACAAATTATGTTGTCGCACTTAAGCGTGGTAATGCTACCGGTAACAATAACACAGATTCAGACCGGGGCCATGGCTGGAGCAGCTGAGTGACGCCACTGCTGGCCTGGCGGGCTGCGCAGAGTTACTCAGTGGGAAATGGTTCTTGATATAAACACCCTTTTGGCAGGACATATGGCATTGGCCTGCAGACAAACCTACCAGAATGGCAGTTAAATAACATTCACCTCATAGCACAAATAACTTTGAGTTATTATGCCTCACAGTAAACATCCACACCTCAGGCACATTTGATTTTCAGATTTGGCAGATACTTGATACTCTAGACAAGGAAAGTACAATGGCAGTATAACGTAACACCACCCATCTTTACAGTAATTAATAATAAGTGCTGACGCAGACAAGATCACACTATGTTATCTAAGATAGAGACACCCTGGAGTCTATATGCCGCAGAGGACTGAAGCTTACATCAGACATGCACCTCATAGTGTAAAAATGATGGCAGTATGTCTCATGTCTGAATAAGAGCCTGAGAGTCTCAGTACATCAGACCTATACATTTCTGTAAGAGCTCAAGATTAAAACACACAAAGTGACAAATTAATCACAAATCAAACAATGCTCTGTAAATGTACCACTTAAAAAAAGTTGAAAATATGAATAAAGAAGTCTCTTAAAATAATTACAAAACGTTGTGAATGATCCGATTAAGTTGTTGTCGGATAAGTCCTAAAAAAAAATCCAAACCACTGTAAAATGTAATTACATCCCTATTTCAACTTTTGAAGTTATAAATATCCACCAGAATCCTTTATATACAGCATGTGAGTCCCACAAGGTACCATCTTTCTCTATCTAATGAAAAAGAAACTTATTGTGGTCAAGGCAGTTAAGATTCTGATTCACAGATGAAATATAGAAGTGAGCATTCC
This sequence comes from Lates calcarifer, assembly GCF_001640805.2. Taxonomy (NCBI): domain Eukaryota; kingdom Metazoa; phylum Chordata; class Actinopteri; family Centropomidae; genus Lates; species Lates calcarifer. The sequence goes on from NC_066845.1 coordinate 18,822,003, forward strand.
TTGCACTCGCAATGGTCATTAATTAAAGGTGCCCCGTGGAGTTTTTCATAGCAACACAATGAAGCAATGTTTTCATGAGTTGGCCCCTGTTTTATTTTGGTGTCATACATGTGATGTGATTTCTGTTAATGGTTTCATTCTATTTCACTGATCAGATGTTTTCTTTGGAAAGAAATGCACCCTAATGATACATGTAATGAACTTCACTGGGCTCCTTTTCAGGTTTCGACAACAAAATAAGCATTAAAATCCATCACTGAGGTAGCCTGTGAGAGAGCAGTGGCAAATATCATGCAAGCATTGCTGCTCTTTCCATAATGGTCCTGTCATGTCTGAATAAAGTCACAACAGACTTTTATGTAATGAACATCTATGTCTGAATGTTACTGTATGTATGCCATATCTGAAGGTACTTGAAAATTTGTCCCAAATGTGAAATTTGTCCCAAGTGTGTGTGTGAGTGTCTGTGCTTGTGTGCATGTGTGTGTGTGTGTGTGTAAGATGAATGCCAACAGAGGCTTTTCATCAGGTGTTAGCTGGGTCTGGGCTTGTGTCACCCTATCAACACCGGATGACAACTGGCAACCGAGCTCCTGAAACCCAGGAGAGGCACTGAAAAATGTCTCTGATTACAACCATTATTAATTGTGAGAGCAACAAGGAGAGACCGCAGTGATCATTTTTCTAAGCGACAAACCCAACTTTGGCCTTCTGTTATCTCTCTAATCCTATCTCATCCCTTTCCTGTCTGCATCAGCTCAATATTGCAGCTCTGAGCTTGACCCAAAATGGCAGAGAACATAGAATAAGGAAGAAAGGGTGGGATAAGTGGGGAGTGAATAAGGGGCTGGGGACAGATTTAGGGGTCTGACTGGCGGTGGCCATGAGGGGGTTCCCCATGGATCAGTCCTAGGCCCAGGTGCAGGGTTTTAATGAAGATGGTAGAGTTAGAGAGAGAGAGGAATACACTTTGAATACCCCGTCCCCATGTGAAGTCTCACTCAACACTGTGGCCCTCTTTGACCCAGATTAGTTTCCTTTTCCAGGTTTAGAAGCAGGATGTTGACCCCCAGTGTTCCCCCCGCTGCTACCTGAACACTAAGAGATAGCCCTGTTTCCCTGGGGACAGATATTGCAGTTGCGCCTGTTGTCTGGACTGAAGCCAGCTTGGACTTCTCACAACAGCGAAGGTGTCCATCTGGCAGGGCAGACAGGAAGCTTTGTTTTCTGTCCTGACCCATCCATCCTGTCCTTTGTAATACGTTATGTTCTTCATGGTATGTTGCATATTGTTTGTTTTCCATGTTTTGTGTGCAATCTTCAATAACACACGTTTTTGTATTTTTACAAAAACTCCCTCATGAATCACCCCCATCACAGATGTAACTTTGTTTATGCCTCTCATACATTATATATTAAATAATATTTTCTTAGTGACTGAGTGAATCCTGCCCTTTTTCCAAATTCAAAATCCAAAACAATTACATAATAGGATGAACTAGAACAGAGCTGCTCCGTGTGATCTTTTAAAATTTAATAAAGTCAGCTATGTTTATGTGCTTGCCTTTTACACATGTTGCTTCAGTCTCTTTTGTATGTGTGTGTTTGTGTATATATCTGATGCATGCACAGAGCTTTGGAGTGTGTGAGCAGTGTGTGAGACTCCTCTGTTAAGAGGCTGGGTTGACTTGAGGGCATTAGCGCTATTTGTTCTAGATCGTTGCTTGTTTGTTTTGGGACCAAACGTGTGTTAGTGAGCTTGGGCAATGGCTGGCTGCATGTCTTCTACTAATTATGCTGGAGTTGGCAATGTGTGGATCCTCAGAGTATCCGCCTCCTTAAGATTTGCTGGAGATAACTGTGAATGTGTGTGTATGTGTGTGTGCGTGTGTGTGGGGGGGTGGTGGTGGTGGTGAAAGGGTGTTTGCAGGCTGAGAATGTGGCTGTGGTTGCGCACACCTTGTCTGCGGTTTTTCTCCATCTTTCTTGGGCTGTTTGTACCGCCTGCCTGCGCTATCTGTCCTCATATCTTCATTGGCTTCCTAACACCTGTTGATAAAAGACATCCTCACCTGTCAGCAGCAGCCACCCAGCTACTCATAGGCCTGCTCCTGAGAAAAGCCGAAAGCACTCTGTGAAGTGTCTCTCCTTCTGTTTGAAGTTACGTCTCTTCTTCTCCTAATCACACATCCTCACTTATTGTTCCAGTGATAAACTGTGTCTATTCACTTAATAAATTCACCTAAACATTTTTTATTAATAATTATTCATCATTTTGTGGGAGAGATACAGTATATATTTTACTTGATTCTGCTGTGGCAATACACTCCACTAAATTTACACGTAATTGTTTTGTTTTCTTGTCACGGAGGAAACTACTCAGCCTGTAAAAACAGCTGTGTAAATCTCCTGTGGCTCCAGAGGAGCTTTACCAAGTTTGAGAAAATAACCCGGATGATGTCATAGAGGTTATCTCAGCTTGGGTTTGGCAACTATACATTTTTGACATAAAATCTCTATTACAAACAGGGGGGCTGAGGCCTGCACCACAAAGTAAGATTAGTGGGCTATCCAGCTATCTTTGGATTGGTATCACTGTTTCATCTCATGTCACATTAAGCACTTCATTTATGGTCCTAATAATGATGTTTCTAAATAACAATTCTTCTTCTGCATTGATGAACACAGAGTTACATGAACTGAACAACTGAACAACTGAACCAGTTGATACAGGTTTTCCAGGATGGTCAGTGTTGGGCTCAGTGAGGCCAGATAACCACAAGAGAGCCAGACTAAGTTGAACTCACTTTGTGGATCAGGCCCCTGAAGCCTGAAAGATGTGGTCATTTACCAGACACAGAGGGTCTAACAATGGGAAATGCAGGAACCAGCATTTTTGGTGCTTGATTAAGTCTGCATATCCACTTTTTTGTGTTGGTGTTACTAGTAAGTGTTGGTATTAAGTCAAGTTACTGTTACTGTACCTTGCAAAAGTGAGCTTCAGAATTGTTTGGCCTAGCAACAGCAGCGACTGTTGCTAGGCCAAACAAGCAAGCCTGTTAGTTTTAATCTACATGTTTACTTAAGTGCTGCATTAAGGATGTAGCCTGGATTCAGACCTCAGAATCACAGCACACATTCAAAATTTTGTAAGTTGATTGCAATTAAACAGCCACTGAGTTTGAGAATATCCAAGAGGAATTATATGTAACTGTAACTTATATAGCATCTCATTCTCCTGCTGTGCTACTCACTCATTAAAACAGATGCATTGGACCTTTAAGAGGAAAAAAAGACCTGAGAGATGTCCTCAGATCCACGATTGCCTTTTGTTAAGTAGAGTGGTGTTGGTGCTGTATGTTTGTGCGTAATGTGTGTGCTCCAGATGACACTGTGTTAAAGACGTGTGTCACCAAGGTGAATGTAGGTGGCAGGGTGCTAACAGCTGGAGACAGGTTCCAAGGCAGGGAGGTTACAATTGGTGTTAATAGATGCCTGCCTAAAGAGCAGATCACAATACACATTAAAACACACCCCCAGCTTCTGCTCAATCAGGTTTTCTTCTGCCTGTGTTTAGCTGTGTTTCAGGGCGTGTTTAGCCGCAAATTATTTGAACTTATTTTCTAGCCAGGATGAGGCTGCAGAGCAGGCAGTTACTTGTAGTATATTGTAGTTTATGGAGTATGTGTGTTAAGTTCTGAATGTTGATGCTTGGGTGTCTGGGGGAGAAAAAGTCTCAGTTCCAGTCTTAGTTTGGAGCAGCTGAAAGGGCACAAAAAAAAGAAAAAAAGAAAAGAAAAGAAAAGAAAAAAGAAATCTCTCTGATTTTCAATTTGTTTGTCTGCTTCAGTTAACTTTTACAATTCTAACCTTTATATCAATCAAAACTATTTACAGTATAATAACCTAGGCTAGTTGACATATATGGTTTATATGCATGAATACAGAATAACAAATTATTTTAACCAATAGTGCATTTTCCACTACACTGACTATAAAAATATTACTTCTGCTCCAGTTTCATGCAGCATAAATAAATATGTTTTTTATTTTTAGTGTGTCATTTGGATAATTCTGTGGATACAACATCACAGATGCATCAAGACCACAATAAAAGGCATCACAGATGAATGACTAACCTGCTGGTGTCTAATGTGTAGGGAAATCTGAATAGCAGTCCAGTGTAGTAGTATCAGTCTAATGCTACTGCATTGCGTATGCGTTTCATGCAGGCCTGCTCTCCTGTAGTTCTGGTTAGGCACAGTCAGGCTAACCTACAGCATAGACCTGTGCAGCTGACACCCAGCAGCCTCTGGGACTTGACAAATGGAAAAAGGCCTGAAGATGAATGAAGCACAATTACCCGAGGTAACAAATGTTCCTAATGATTTATGCGAGGCTCAGGTTGCTTTATTTTTGCCTGGGTACAATTCTCCAGGAGGACAGTGGTGTTGGTGGAGGTGGTGGAAACCCTGGGGCTGCTCTATGCTGATGTTGAGACAGCAAGCTGCAGACATTGACTAATGAGCTATGTGAGACCACCGCCATTGATATTTACCTCATTTCTCCTCACCCAACCACTGTCTCAACAACGTCAAGGCTGGCCATCATCCTATTGAATTTGTTCTTTCTTTTTTCAGTCCTAGGTATGGGTGATGTCTCCCTAGCTTTACTTACTTCTCCTAAAGGCCCACCCATTGGTGCCCCAGGGCAGAGGAGAGAGAGGAAGAAGGTGAGAGGGAGATGGAGAGGGGAGAAGGTCAGACTAAAAGCTTCAGGCATTGCAAAGAAACACACACTTCTCTGTGTTTTCACTTGTCTGCTTGATGAACTATCATATGCACTACATGGCTGAGGAAAAAATAGGACACATGGTTCTTTAAACTAGGCCTATAATCTTAGCTGTGATGGGAATGAATCACAGTCATAAAACACCTTCAAATATGGTTTTGTTGACTTCTTTTAACATTAAGGTCTGGGTTGACTTGAGGGCATCGCCACTGTTTGTTTGAGATAGTACTCTTTTTTACTCTCATTACCCATGTGTATGTTACATTTTAGCATCCATGAGTAGAACATTCATTATTGGAATAACCAATTATTACAATATAAAAAAAAGTTATAAAAGTGTTCTCCTTGAAATTAAAAGAATTTGGTAAGATAGAAGTAGTAACACCAAATTCAATCCCAGATTCACTTCAGTTCTCTGTAAAAGTGAACAAGCAGTTTGTTGACAATGAGGAAAAGGTAACTCTACTCTACTTGAAGCCCTAAGGCCATGTGGAAGTTCTCACCTCACATTTTACATATGAGCTATTACTACTTTGATATCTTGGCTTTGTGCATGTAAGAGTTATGAGGTTTGAAACACTAGTTGTGTGCAGAGTTGAAAAACTATTCTCTGGTTACAAACCTCTGGCCCAGGTGGTTCCTCTCAGACTCCAGACACGAACCCTAACCACCACCATGAAAAATAAGAGCCACAAGCCATATTTACAGTGGAACAGTCGACCTCTCCTTTACTCTCATTCTCTCCCTCACGGGATAACAAATGGTGAGGGTGATAAATTCATCAGGATCAGATTAATTGCGAAATAAAGCACAGTCTTTCTAAATAAGCTTTACAAATTCAGGGACGCTCTTCACAGGAGGTACTTTGTCAGTTCAGTGAAATTAATCACCTAATTGAAAAATGGTTCCACTAAGACTGAGGTGTCAACAGAGGCGTGGCAAAATGATATAACTGATTATTCAGTTGAAACCATTAACCCACACAGCTGTTATTATGATAAATCATGCAGGAAAGCTAAACAAGCCCAGCTCAGTGTTAATGAATATTACCCAATTTTATCCTTGCGTGATTTATGTATTGTTTGGTAATCACAAGAGGTGCTACCTCCAAAATGTTGAATATACTGATATTTAAACATGGATCAAGTTTCTCAGTGTATTGTTCTTTACTGTACAGTACTTTAGTTTAAAGGTGCTACATGTAGCATTTTAAGACAAATAAATCATTAACACATTAATTTTAGATGTAAGTACTTTGAGTAAACTAGGCCAGTGCTGGGAGAATTGGCAGGCTCAAAGACCAGCACTTAATTTTATTGTACACCGTGAGTCACATGCAGTGTCAGCTAAGTTACTTTTTAGATTACATTTATTACTCAGCACAACTCCATCAAAGATGCCAAATAACTGTGAATCCTTCACAAATATCACACATTCTCTATTTATGTCCAGTGGGGCTGAGGTGCATGTTCTCTATTTAACATGGAACATCTTTTTCCTGTACTACTTAATATTAAGACACTTAAGCACTCAGTGTCATCATGGGAAATGTAGCCTCATATCTTAACAGTAATTACATCAAGTTAGGTTACATAAGTTAAGTTTATTAACAGTTTATAAATAGTAGATTGCTTTATAGATCACACAAAAAGAAAAGCCAAAAATACTTTTGGATTGCCATGTTTTTCTTTAACATTTCTTTAACATTTATTTAACATAACACATGTACAAAAGAATGGATGTAACACATGAAGACATGAAGATATTCCATGCTATGCTATGCTATGCTATGACCTGATATACCTTTCATCAGTGTACCATTGCCCATGTATTACCTATCAATCCATCCAAGTGCCATACAGCACTTTTAAGGCCCAGTAATGACTGACATGAACCTGGAGCACCCTTTGATATACAGTTTGTCCTTACAAACACACTCTTACACCCACAGATTTACACATAGTCATGAGTCTACAAAAAGTAGTCCCATATGCATGTACAGACACCTGCAAAATATTTCAAAAATATTACTTTCTATAGCTATACACTGCCCTTACTTACATACAGTATTACTCCTCCCACAAACACACTGAGCCAGTGTGTCACAGTGGTATGTATCGTTCAAGGAGCCTGTGTAGAGCTCAGCTGTTGTGGGAAATGATGGGAGGACACGGAAATGTGGGTCGAGCCGCACTAGGTCTTTCATCTGCAGGTCCTGTTCATCCTCACCCTGCCTTGCTAATCGTCCAGGGAAATGCCTGTCACAAATTCCTGCCTTACATGTCAGAGACACCTGTTTCCCCATGCAGCCTGGGCTGGCCTTATAGACACAATCCAATGGTACACTCACTCTGTAGGAGCTGAAATTGACATCTGGACCACAGAGACAAAGGTGAAACACAGGAGTGCACTGATACTGTAGTGTGGTGAATGTAGGTCTTAAAACAGGTTTGGAAACTGACTTTTTCTGCTGTCATCAAACATATCACATTACACAACAATGGAGGTAGCAGCTATAAAAGAATACAGACATCAGCTCACCTTTCCTTTTGTTGCTACACAGGTTTTCATCGTTGATGTTGGCTGTCATATAAACATCTATTCAGAATTGGGATGCTCTAATTTATGACAGACCTGTTTCTAACAACTCCTCTTCTCCCTTCCTCCTCCACCTCTCTCACTCATCTCCTCTCACAGGCTCCTCATTTACCCCCTCTTTCTCCTCTCACTCTTCTAATTTCATGGGGATCAAGCAGATTGAAAGTTAGATGTGACCTCTCCAACCACATGAAGCGCTTCCAGCTTGTGCTACTGCTGTGTCCCGATGTCTGCAGGCGGTCCTTTGTGTTTGCATTCAAAATATCAGGATCCAAGCTGAAAAGTAGCCATTGTTTAGCTGCATAGATAAATATTGACTGTGCACTGCCTATGAATGTTTGTGGTTTGACTTTGCAGGACACTTAGTTGTTTAGGTAATCTGATAATCTGGTGCAGCATTTGAAATTTTAGGGATTTTTTAAAATGCTATTTGTCGGCGTGTTGTCATAAGGGCAGGAAATAATACCGGTGTTTCTCTCATTCCAGGGTTTTGTACAACACCAGGAACACTCCTAGCTGAAAAACATCTCTTGCCCCGAGGGAAACTGTCTCAGTTCCTGTGCAAATAAATAACAGCACATGCAGTCAAGACAAAACAGCAATTATCCAGGAGAGAGAGAGAGAGAGAGAGAGAGAGAGAGAGAGAGAGAGAGAGAGAGAGTGCTAATGTAGCTCACACACCAATATTTTCATGTTCACCACCAGTGTTTCTGTCTTTACATGTTCCCTGCCTCTGTTTTTGTGGCACAGTTGGCGGTTTTCTCCTGCTGGTAAATGTGCATGGATTTGTGCTGTAAATTTCTCTATGCAGTCTCCCGTGTTTGCATAAACACTATTTAACACTTTGATGATCATACAGTCTTTATGGACTGATCCCTCAGCGAGAGACTGCTATTATCCCAAAAGACAACAGGAGTTCATTTTGAGTTCTGTTGACACTAAAGTCTGAGCTGAAAACCATGTCTGTGCGGTTGTTTCAGGCTCTGTCCTACTAAGTAGCCCCGGGTACAAATGCAGGCATGTTTCTCTACAAATATGAGTTGGTGTATAAACTAAGTCTTAAGCCTGGCTGACAGCACAATTTGATTTTTTAAGATACCTTGCAATGAAAGCCTCTCCACCCAGTTTTAAGTAATAAGAGATTACAGGTAATCTCCTGGTAATGGCAGGTGGCATTCCATCACAGCAAGCGCTTCTGAGGCACTGTGGGAGATGTTGTTTTTGACCTGAAAGCCATTGTAATCCTTTCTCAACATATTAATTGGTTCATTGATGAGCACAAAAATAATCTTACTAACTAAACAAGGTCTGGGTGAAAAGGTTTGTGTTTGTGTTCTATGTCATCTGTGTGTTTTTACATGTGAAGACGTGTGTGGGCATGTTTGCAGAGATATATAGTATATCTACCTGCAAGCATGTGGGCATATACATCTAAATGCCTCTACAGTCAGGGTTATCCTGCTGTAATTTCAATGCTAAACTGACATTGCTGTGTTTCTGTGTTGAGGTACATATTTCCATCAGGCTTCAAGCAGGCTTGGTTCTTTACAGTCAAATATAGCAAACCCTTGTAAGTGCACATATAAACTACGCTGGTGTAACAGAGGCTGTTCATTTGGACAGCAACTTCCATAGAACCTAAGCCATTTGTTGGAGTCTTAAAATTCTTTTAGCATCTGAAGTGTAAAAGCTGTCATGCCAAAATACAAAAAATAAATAAATAAAAATAAAAATAAAAATAAATAAACAAATTGAAAATAATAACAATGCCCTGTCAAACTCCTTTTAAATTGGAAGCCTTGATCTAAGTCTATATAAAACTGATACAGTGTTAGCTGATTTTGGTGTCACATTAAACTCAAAATTCATAAAACATCTGTGGATGAGGTGTTCAACAGGTTGTTCAACTTGATGTCTACATTACCCACAATGCAACTTCAGGGATATCAGTAGAGGCACTCTATCAGATTTCACACAACTCTCTCTTAAGCCACAAAAGGGTTTATACATATGCAGTAGTACTCTCCAACACCTTTAAAAACACCTTGATGTTTAAAATCAGTACAGTTCTCCTTTAAGAACAAATCTGTTTACATGTGTGATTCTTGCATGAGGCCCATTGAGTTTATCATTACAAGCAAACTTTCAACTGTGAATTTAAGGTGAAAAAGTGGCCCTGGCTGTTGTGACTGCCCACTTTTCTTGTCTATCGAGTGATGGTTTTACCACAAGGATGCAATAAGTACAAAATACCACTGGCATGAGATAAGAACTGATGGACTCATTTGTTTATGGTTATCATAGCAAAGTATCACAGTTTATTTCACAATAATATAATGTTTATGTTTTCACTTTAACCTACATGACATTAAACACAGAGAGTCACCTGTCAGCAGCCATTCCTGTGAAACAACCAATTGCCTGTTTTCTCACCCTGTGTAATTTCCAGTTCCTGCAACAGGTGGGTGAGATGGTTCAAGTCCAATGTAGTGATTTGATTTAAATGGCATATTGCTAGAAAGACTGTAATAATAACCCCTTTCTTCTCTTTGGGTAATTTAGAGGTATGGTGCCTTATGCTGGGAGAAGGTATGGTAGTTTGACAGTAAAAATGTGTATATGTGTGTGTATGTGTGTGTGTGTGTGTGTGTGTGTGTGTGTGTGTGTGAAGTAAGCAGCCTGTTTTCCCCCTCATTTCCTCCTCCGTTTCATCTTCTAATTTACTGTAAAACCTGGTCTGCCTTCAGTGGCACCCTTAAAGGAATTAAATACAACTACAGTAACAGATTCTGAGAAACATTACTGATCTGCTCTCTTCCATGCCTGATAATGTTTTTCCGGAGGGAAAACTGAACTTTCCTTTGGCGTTCTCTGTGGTTTTGTGAATGTTTGTGATGTGTGCTTTTATATTTGGGCTGTTGTGTAAGCACTTGCCAGTCCAGGCAGATGTGAAGGATGGATTTGCTCGCACCACTGCCAAATCACAGTTGTCTTTTCAAGGTCCCTGACCCTGAGATAAATGGCCATGTGCAGCAAATGCAACTCCTTTGAATTTGATTATAGTGCATCATTACTACTTGAGCTCTGCAAATAAACCAGTTTGGTCAAATAAACCTGTAAGATTGAGTGCATACCAGCCTGAGAGAGCTGTATACTACAAAAAATACGTACAATCGCTGGTTGTTTGGAAAAGGGTTTTAGAGGGTTCTGATTTTTCAAATGTTGAAGACCAAAAAAACAAACAAACAAAATAAATAAATAAATAAATAAACAATTTTATTTGTCTCCAGCTAGGATGAAACGTGTGTTGAGAGGATCTTTGAAAAATTCAAAATTCACCAAACTCATTTTTGGACATTTTTTGCAGTGGTTTATTTTAGCATGCCCACTCTGTTAGTATAGTCCTACTCAAATGATCCCAGATAAAAGACTCCAGTGTGCAGGCTCTTCACAGAAAAGATGATGATAAAGTTCTCTCATTAAGACATGGTATCGTTTATGTGTGTACTTTGCATTAGCATCACAGGTGCCAGCCAAGAGCAGCATTGGAGGCGGTTTCCATTGATATTCAGTAAATATTCAGTAGTCTTTATGGCATTCACCTGAAAGGTCATAAACCAGCGTGTCCAATCATCACTCAGCCCCGTGCTGATTGGCTGGCTGCCTGCTCTTCATTGTTGGGTGCTTATACCAAGCAGTGGGCTGTACTGATTTGCTGTTTGGAAAAGATTTAGACCTGTCACACATACACATACACACACATACACAGTGGTTTTAAGGCAGTGGGGGTTATAGGATTATAAAGAGGAGAAGTGAAAATTCCTGTTTGGGAGATCTGCTGAGGCTTAGGTTTCCCCATTTCACATGTCAGGGTGGAAAAACTCCCAGGAGGAGGTGGGGATCGAAGCGTCAATCCCACGTTAGGCTCAGGGTAAACACAGGGGTATTCAATGACCCAAATAGTGCTCTCTGGGTTTCTTTTAGCCCTGCTTGTGTTTCTTGCTTGTGTCGCTCTGAATGGTAACGTTGCCACGCAACTATATATCCAACACTTGCAGCAACAACATACCTGAGCATTTTCTTGATATTAAAGCCAGTGGATCATATGCTTTCACATCCATGGTTCACTGTGACTAAGCTGCAAAACTCAAACTTATTGTAAAAATAAGTCTTAAAGCTCTATGGAGCTTCCATGCTAATCTCAGTTTACAATAGAAGAAATGTAGAATAGGATAAGACTTTTGAAATAGTAATGAATATGACAATAATGAATATAAAGATAAAATTTAAGAATATACAAAAATTGGAATCATAAAAACATTTGCAATGTGAACTACATTAAATGTAAAAAATGGAATTAAATATTTTTGTGGCATGCATCTAAACATAAAATAGTTGCATGTTACTGTATATGCAGTGTAAAATGTAGGGTGTTCCAGGATGAGCATTTCATTCACCAGATAAAAATCAGGCGGTACGTAAACAAAGAAAGTATGCTGAGGATTTCCGTGCACCTCCATTCTACAATGTCTGTGAGATAAAGCACTACAACAGTGTTCCACTCCTCCAAGAAAAGCTTCCAGTTGTGTTTGGAGAGCACAGCAGATACAAGTGAACATGCATTACAAAGCGGCAGCTCTTGAGTGACTAAGCTGGATGTCATCGTCTGAGAGAGAGAAACAGAGACTGCAGGGGCCTGTAACAACAGAGAGAGCAGCACTCAACTCACCATCGACTGTCAGCCGCACAGTCATCTGAAATGGCTACATGTGTCAACACCTCCCAGAATCACTGTTCCTACTTCAGTGTGTGTGTGTGTCTGTGTGAAATGAGTGTCATCACCTGAGCGTATACTGCACTAGCATCAATGAGGGATCTGAAGGGCATAAATCAGAATGTTTTGCGTAAGTGTACATGTGCATGCATGCCTGTATGTCATCATCTACGATTCTTTTATGTCTGTGTGTGTGTGTGTGTGTGTGTGTGTGTGTGTGTAAATACATATAACAGATGTTTTTATGAAATGCATGAATATGTTCTTACTTTACCAAAGGACCTCCAGCATATAAATTATTAGCAGTGTGTGATGGTGCTTATAACAGGTACAACCTAACTGGTTTTAAGGTTGTGCTTATCCGAGACCAGCGTGAAATGCAATAATTGAAATGAGAAAAATATCTCAGATGCCTCAAGGCTGAGTAGGTTTCTGATTTCAGAGCAGTGTTATACTTGAGCATATGGCTCCTCTTCTGGATGTGCTTTTTGAACCCCAGAGTAAGATCCAAGTATTTCATTTTATTGACAATTAATTGTTTTAATTACTTGCACAAATTTTGTTTGTGCTTACTAGTGAAATTTCCCAATAATCAGTGTAAGACATGAAAATCTAAGCCAATTTGTAACTATGCCCATTGTTTGAGACACCTTAGCAGCTACTTGTTTGTTATCTGTCCCATGAGTGAATATGACTGTGTCATCTGAGTATATCAAGATTTTTACGATACAGATGAGAGATCAGTGATTTACAAAGAAAATAACAGTGGTCTCAGTATGGAGCCTTGTGGTACTCCTACACTACTGACTAATCCACGTGCAAGGTGGATTTGCTTTCTTTCTGAGTGTTCAATTGAAGTCTCATGTAAATATAAAGCTACAGCCATGAGCCAGATTATCGTATTTTAGCACAAAGACTGGAAACATTGGAAAACAGCTATTCTCAGTCCAAAGGTAAAAAGAGCCACCATCACCTCACAGCACCTCTAAAGTTGACTAGCTCAGTTCAATTTTAATTATATAGCGCCAAATCACAACAAAAGTCAGAGAAATAGTGACAGAAGAGCATGGATTCCATGTAAAAAATGTGAAGTGATAGCAATACAGTAGTAGTAATGATAGTAGTGATAATTAAAGTAGTAATTGCAAAAGTAGCAATAATACTAGAAGCAGTACTAGTAATTTCTAATTATAACAGCAGGTGTTGAGTGGGGAGCGGCAAGGAGGCTTGTCATCACAGATCAGACTCTACAGCTCCAGAAGCAGAAGTACCTACAGAAAGTGACAGAAGAGGAGAGATGGAAGAGCACACGACTATGAGAAAGGGAAGATATTGAGTTAGTAACATGTAATATGGGATATGATTACAATGAGTTGCCCTCATTGCTTCATCTCTCACTGTAGTCATAATTTTCTCACACTTGTTTTCTCTCTGTTCTCTTTCTGCTTCATCATTTTTGAACCACAGGGTGCATCTCACGGTTTCTGCCAAGGGAACACTGCTGTCATCAAGAAAGAGGAGGACTCATCCTGCTTATTTCCGTGCAACAAACAGGCTCCAAAACTCAGCACAAACACATTCATGATATAGACATAATCATTTAACTTTTTATATGCAAAAATGTTAAATTCTTTTCAGATTTGAGATCTGACTTCTGGCTGCAGATTTTGTCCAGCAATTTTCAGGACAAGATATCCAGAAGTGAAAATGACACCATGACACTAACTGGCACTTCTGTTGACCTCTTCCCATGAAAGAAAAATATACGGAGAATTTAATGTACTCTACACCCCATTTAACACCACCAAAGCTTAAAAAATTCAACCACCCATGAGAATATTTGATTCAGCAGCTAGGGGCAGTGGAGGTGACGCTGAGATCAGTCTTTGGCGTGCTGTGCTCCTCCAGGTCGGCCAGAGTTTAGCCAAGCAGCATGGGAGCAGAACAACCCAGAACATTCTGGGTATTACAGTGGTTTTCTCAGGTGAGTTTAGGGCATGGATGATCTCTTTCTTCAGCCAGTGGAGGGCTTGGCATTGCAGGGAGTGGTGCTGGTAATTGTGGGAGCCCTGGTTCTGAGAGTGAGGTCATGGCACAGGGACTCCAGCGTTCCCCCCTCAGCTCTGTCAGGCCCTGAGGCTCCCTCACATCTGTGTGTTGTCTGACCCAGCAGCAGGCAGCTGCTCCCTCTCATTATATCCCCTAATGGATGGATCCGTTTCCCTCTGACCTCATCCTCCCTCCTCAACAACATCACTCCATCCTGATACCCCTCCATCCACGCACAGACCCCCTTTTCTTTCACATCTGAAGTGCTGAGCAGGCACAACTCCAGCCTGGGGTGAAAACAGAGGTAATGCTTTAAATTACAGCCAACAAATTACAGTGCAGTTGTTTAGTATATGGTGCCCAATAAAATACTTATTGGGCAACTATAGAGTTTAGGTAAGAGGGAGGGTGGTAACAACACTGTGTTTAAGAATAGAATAATTCAACAGCTAAACTTCTAAATATTTTTTGTCTATTTTTAAGTGAAAATGCTACACATAATTTAACTCATGACATACTGTAGTTATTGTGGAAGGACATGAAGGCTATTCCTGCTGGTACCCAGTGATTATTCAATATGTAGTAGGTAAAAAAAGCACTTGTAATTTAGTTCTAGATCCCTCTCACTATACTTCTATACTTCCCTTGTACCTATACACTTGCTTACTTATACAGTAAGTATTTCATTGATGCCCTCTGTGTACCACAATTTAAATGATTGGCTCTTGCCACCAATTAAGAATTTAAACATACATGCCATCCTGTGTAAATAGCATGTGGTTTTCAGGATTATCCACACAAACTAATCAGGCTATACTTTATTTGAAGAGTCCATAGCCTACAGAGAAGCTGTGTAAACCTGCTATCATAAACACGAGATTCATTCATTCATTTTTTTTCTGTTTTTACGCTCTTGATCCATATGATTTTCATTTGTTTTTTCATTGTTAAAAGCAAGCATCACTGAAAGACATGTCATGTCTCCATTTCTGTGTGATCTATCCACAGGTTAATCACTTACCTTCACAATGCATAGCTGTGAATATTTTCACCTATAGTGTGTGTGTGTGTGTGTGCGTGTGCATCAGCATGCAGTATTTATCTATCCTATCCAGTCTACTGAAAGAGACAAAGAAAAGGCTGGGGAGGAAAAAGGGAGCTATTCTCACAGAGCTCGCCACCTGTGTTTGCTGCTGAGTAAACAGGAGCTGTTGTCACTAGTGGAAGACAGCTTGTGGTTTGCTCTTTGGAACTGAATTTCAACTTCTCTCGGCTCTTTTGATTCCACTGCCGAGGGCAAAGCAAGCTATCAACACACCCTTCAGGCTTCTCTCTGGGCTGTGATGGATAGAATCAATAATGTCTCGGTCTACCTCAGATATTTGAGTTTATCATTAAGGCGGGCCTACTCTGTTGGAAGCGCCGTCTGAGAGGCAGCCTCAGACTATTTATAGGCTGGGAGGCTTTTTTACCAAGCTCATCTCCTCTCATCTCATCATGTCTCCTCTCAACTCATCTCAGACTTGCTGAGATGCAGACTGAGGAATTACTCTTTTATTGCACAGCTTCTGTATTCATTACCAAGTGGCTCCGATTAATCACACTCATTGGTTAGCCACAGCTCTCGGACCTGTCAGTCAACAAGTGTGGCTGGTTGGGCATGCCTGGTGATCAGTGAATCAGTGGCGTACACCAAGAGAGAGGGAGTGGAGGGAAAAGAAGATAAAGAAAGATGGAGAGAAAGTGAATTGGTTTCAATGATAATCTCTCCTGCAGATGGAGGAAAGCAAAAAAAAAAAAAAAAAAGACAAAATGGGAGGTATTATGGGGCCCTGTGATGATCCATGAGAGATCTTGAATGCATTTCAGTGATTCAATCCCTGGGATACCTGACTGTGTATGAATGTGTGTGTCTGGAGGGTGGGGGTGGGGAGCTGACAAAAAAAAAGCTAAAATAAAAGCACAGTATCAAAACATTTGGTTGCCAGGCAACAAGACTTCAAGCAACGGTAGTACTGAGTTATGAAGAATGGTGGTGCATGACTCGACTTCTCAGATCCAGTTTCAGGATGGTGTGGGGTGGAGCGGCGGCAGAGGGGGGACTAAGACAGGGAAATGTCTCCACCTGTCCTGATTTGTCAGGGCTGGTGAACAATGGAACTGGCCGCTACAGACTTTGTCTCTAGGGACCCAACTCTGGCATATCAACAGGGGCCCTTAAACTGGGCTAAGGTTTA
This sequence comes from Lates calcarifer, assembly GCF_001640805.2. Taxonomy (NCBI): domain Eukaryota; kingdom Metazoa; phylum Chordata; class Actinopteri; family Centropomidae; genus Lates; species Lates calcarifer. The sequence goes on from NC_066845.1 coordinate 18,838,452, forward strand.
GGGGTCTCTTGTTAGCTTTGGGGTTTATCCAAGTCATTTACACAGCATGTAATCTAAAGATGAGACCAGTGCATTGTCTTATCACATATCTGTCAAGTGTTTTATAGTGTAAGAGGCTTAAGACAGAAAGTTAGGCTGAAAGTAGGGAAAGAGACTCAGATCCCTTACTAAAGTAAAAGTACCAGTACCACTATATAAACGCTCCATTATAAGTAAAACTCCTGCATTCAAAAGGCTCTGTAAAAGTTTTATCAGCTGTACTTTAAGTATCAAAAGTAAAACTATTTAGTAAATGCCCTCTGAGTGGTATAGTATTATATGACATTTTGTGAATCAGTGTATAAGCAGCAGTAGAGCTTGTTTTTTTTTTTTTTTTACCATTTTGTATACATTCAGGTGTTTTAGTCCTGTGGTTCCCAACCTGGCTGCCAGTCCCCTCCAAAGTGTCACAATATAAATCTGAGGGGTCATGAGAGGATTAATGGACCAAAACAGAGAAAAACTAAGATCTGCTGCATAAACTTCATTAAAAAAAAAAAAAGAAAAAAAAAAGAAAAAAGTCTGAAAATAGAATAAAAGTCCCGAACCAAAACTGGGAGAAGGTTCAACAGCAGAGGATCCTGATAGCTGAAGACTCTGCCTCCCATTCAACTCTTGGAAACTCTAGGAACCACCAGTAAACCAGCATTCTGGGAACCTAATGTTCTAATAGGATTGTAGGGAACTATAAGAAGACAGAAAATGTCTGATTTTGGTGATATTATGCAGGTGAAAGAAGGCAGTCCTAGAAGTTTGTTTTATGGAGGGAAGACATATCCTGATCGAAGATAATTCCAAGATTCTGTACAGAGGAGCTGGAGGCCAGGGCAATGCCATCTAGCATAACTACATCAGTAGACAATATATTTCTGAGGTGTCAAGTACAATAACTTTGGTTTTATCTGAGTTCAATAAATGAAGTAAATGAAACCATCAGTGTTTGATGGGCTAGGAGGGGAAACGTCTCTGTCAGAACTGCTAACAAGCCATGCACACTCACCATACCTGAACATAATTCCACCAGCTGTGTGATCCTCAAAGTGAACTGAATTACAAGTACCTCAAAACTGTACTGAATTACAGCACTAGATTAAATGTACTTAGATACTTTCCACCACTGAGGTGGTGACAGGATTAACAGAAAAATATGGGCTCTAAAGCTCAGGGACTGAGATAGAAATAATAAACATTTATGTATTTTCAGTGCCTGATCTTTCACTGTCTCTCTTTGTTTTACTTTATTCCCTCTCACCAGCTCCCTACTGCTCAAATTGCGTGTGTTTTTGTGTGTGTGCTTGGCCCGCAGAGCTGCATCTGTCAGTCAGTTGATTCCAGTCAATTTGTCAAAACCGCCGGCTCACCAACAGACAGGCAGGCAGCATACGAGGCCAAAGTTAATCCTGATGGTTTTGACAGTTCATCCCCTCCAACCCTGTGTCACTGGGAGCATCGTCTTCCAACTCCTTTCAATCCCAGTTGTTTTCAATTACACTTAATTTGATATTAAAAGACTTAGCTTCACATCATACAGGCTCGATACATTACATTTTTGGAAGTATTTAAAAAATCTCATTTATCATCATCATTTATTAAATAAATAATATTTATTTCTTAAATAAATAATAAATACATAATACATTTAACTTTTTTTTTTTGTAATCATCTGAAATGATTGTGATAAGTTTTTACAACATTTTCCTACAACATGTCTTGTGCAATTTACATCATAATTAGTAAATAAATTAGTAAATAAATTTTATGGACTAGGATACATCTGGTGGTTCTAGATTCAAGATTCAGTACTTTATTGCCATACAGCTAAGTTGTTAGGAGGAGCTAGTGTGATCAGGACAGGACAACAGTCACATGATAACATATAATAAGAAAAAATAAAAACACACAACACACATAAATATTATATACATCTGTGAATGTAACATCAAGTGTGAGGTAAAATACCAGGTGTTTAAAATGCCATAAGATACATAGTGTAGAACAGGAAGAAAAATAAAGATACACATTTGGTGCCAGTGAGTATTGATTAGTGCAAATCTTTTCATGAGATTCTCACAGAAATTATACAAATAATCACCAGACATATATTTTCACAAGTACTCCACCACCTCAGTTGCCATGTATTCCATCATATCAAATGTTCCCCTACATCATTGCATACTGTACATTGCTCACACTGCCTGAGGCTGGCTGCTGCTGCTGTAGCCTGAGGCCATCTGGTTTAAACCAGGTAGCAACACTTGTTGCAGGGAGTGGAGGATGCCTTGGATGTACAGTTGAAAACCACTTCCTCTGATAACTGTGCAAATAAGAGGCCGAGCCTTCGAAACACAGTGTACGCTCCTATGCTGATTACAGTGAACATGCATACCAGATGGGAAGCACACATGTTGTATGCTAGCTTGCAGTGAGTCTGCTTGGTATTTTCGCTCATCCTCAGCAGTGGAATTTAGCTTGTAACATGTGCTTTTACCTTCCGCTAAGCCTCCAAATGACAGTGATTCATAGAACAACACTGAGGAAGAGCTAATGTTTGCTGCGTGTTTGGTATGTTGCTTAACACGGCTGAATAATTATAAGAATGAGGTTTGTAATCCTCCTGTGTCTGTTCTGTCGCACATGTGTGTGTGTGTTTGTGTGTGTGTATGTGTGTGTGCCTTTGTGGGTGTATGTGTATGTTTCTTTTTTTTTGGTCCCGTATTGTATTGATCAATACCCACACAGTGGGTATACACAGTGTTTTGTTTACTTTTTAATGTGGTGAAACCAAAGATAATTTTCCACAATGCTGAATATGCAACCGGAGCCAGTTAGCTTAGCCTCGTATAACCATGGGTAAACAACACATGTAGGTCAGTATGCCAGGCCAAGAAATTTTCCAGCATGTAAGCCCCTGTAAGACCATAACGTGTCATTTTTTATATTTCTGTGCACAGATTAAACAAACAAGATATAACATGTTAATTTATGAGCTTTAGAGGTGCTGGTAAGTGGATTTCAACAGTGTTCCTGGGGTGGTGCAGTGGTGCAGGGGTTAGCACAGTCGCCTCACAGCAAGAAGGTTCTGGGTTCCAACCCCTGTTTTGTGTGGAGTCTACATGTTCTCCCTGTGCCTGTGTGGGTTCTCTCCGGGTACTCCCACTTCCTCCCACAGTCCAAAGACATGCAACTTAGGTTAACTAGTGACTCTAAACTGCCTGTAGGTGTGAATGTGAGTGTGAGTGGTTGTTTGTCTAAATGCCAGCTCTGTGATAGACTGGTGATCTGTCCAGGGTGTACCCTGCCTCTCACCCAAGGTCAGCTGGGATTGGCTCCAGCCCCCATCTGTGTGTGGAGAGCTCAAAAAATTTTCATACAGTCTTTAAAATGTATTGTCTGTACATGTTGTGTGACACTTTGTCTGCCTTTTTAAGTGTGACATTCAGTAACAGTGTGCACTCAGACAGCATGGCATACAGGAAATGGTTTCATAACAAAAACAAGCTTTGCAGACAACTAACAGTTCTTTCCCTCTTGGAGTTTGTGGGTGTCTGGATGATGTCAGTGTAATGCAGCAGACTCAACACTGACTGTGCTGACAACATGAGGCCTTGTCTGATAAGGCGAGCCTGCTGCTCGCCTGGTCAGCCTTGTGCTGCTCCCCTGGCACCTGCTGCAAATCTTACTTTGGGATAGTGTCAAAAGCCTTACAGAGATATTATCTGACCAACATTTCCTGCTATAAATGCAGCCATGTGGACTGACATGGACCCATCTGAGCTGCACTTATGAGTCCTGGTATCTCTAATGTGTACTTATCACTGATAGTTGATTTATAGTCTGTCAATACAACCTTGAGACTGGGTCTTTCAAAATAGAATTAAAAATTCTGACATCAACATTACTACCTGAGGTTCACAATCCATTCACTTTGTTATCTGCAACTACATAATCACAGCAATGTCTCACCATTTGTTCCTATCTGTGTGACAGAAGCCTCACATTTCAGAGTTTCCTTCTCAGTTCTCACTATCAGTGTTTCATCTTGAAAGTCTACCTGTCAAAAGCCTCGATTTCATCCATGAGTGAGTTTGTCAGCTCTCAGTAAGAAGACAGATTAATCTACTGTTTATTTAGCTTGCCAGGACAATCTGTCTCTAGCTCAGCAGAGAGTGATATTGGATCCTTTCTGCCGTACATACCAGTAATGTCACACTGAAACTTACTTGTCAGGTGCCTTTGTGTCCTGTTTCGTTCATTCAGAGTGACTAGGAGAGGGAGGTTCAACACCTTGTTTGGCAACATTACAAGAAGCCAAACAGGTCAAGGGTCAAAGGAAACAGGATCCTGACAAATGGAACCAAAACTGATAAGAATATACATGAACAGAATAGAAAAGTATGGGTAAAGAAATTATATTAACTGCTTCTACCTGGCTCCTACTTCTACTTTGAATACAGTCAATTTCAAAGTTTGATTCATTGCAAATTAATGATTTCTTACTTTGAAATGTCGCCATCAAAATAATGCAGTTGTTTATACTTTAAACTTAAACTTAAAACTTTTATTGAATACTTAACTCCCATGTAGCACCATGTAGTAAGTTTAGTAAATTTAGTTCTAGTTTAAATGATTTCCATATTTTATAGATGTATAGATCAGATTGTCCTTATTATCAAAATATCTTTAAAGACATTTAAAGGGTCTCTACACAGATAACCCTGATGATGTCATTAGGGGATTTTTGTTTGTGGCTTGGAGACTTTATTACTAATGACAAACCAGCTTTATAACCTGGTGTGAATGATATTTGTGTTTACAAGGTGGGGAAAAATGTTATGGGAAGTCTAGGATCTAAGTAAGGATATCTCAGCCTCTGCTGCTTTGATTTTGACCATTCCTTTTTTTGATCTGTCTCTCAAAAGTCCCTCAACTTAACTGAAGTGCAACAATAAACCACTGGAATACCCCTTTAAACCATATTTGTGACCATAAGTGAAAACCTTGAAAATCATGCAATCGTTACCTAAATTTAAGTTTTTGGATAAGTGAACAGTTGAAAATACATTTTTTGGTGATCTTTTTTTAAAAAATAGAAACAAAAGAGAGAGATGACAGGAAATGGATTCAAGGAGAGATAGGGACTGACATATGACCCTGCTGGTATCAAACCAGGCATGCTGCAATTCATTGTCAGCACTCAAATGCAAAGGTTGTGAGGACACCCCAGGATTACTGTAAATTGCAAGGTGGAATTCAATAATACATGTGTGCAGATACAGCACCTGTAAAAGTACCTCCCAGCAGGAGAGAGCTGCCAGCAGTAGCTATAAATACGCACAAATACTTTTTTTTTTATCTGAAAGCTTGAATTTGAGCCAGCATATGTTCCCATCATTTGGTTAACCAGGTTAGGCACATGCTCTGTTTATGAGAACTGTGATTAAAGTTTACTCTGATGTTAACAGGGTTACTGTGGCATGGAAACATCTTGCTATGTCAGGCTTTTCTGTTCTGTCTCAAAGGGTTTTGCATACAATTTGATGTCATCAAATGACATGGTGGCAAACAGCAAACTCTGCACACATGACCACAATGATTATTTATTTCCTTTGTTAGAATTAACCCACTGTTGCTCACTTGAGGATGTGGTGGGTAACTGATTTCTTCAATACAACAGGGAGACTCAGCCGCAGGGTATCCAAGTAAACAGTTTGACCAAAGTGAGACCTCAACCAGAGAACGGTCAATACCTGGCCTACTCCATGCATGCAAATGCTGCCAGCAACATGTGACAAGCTTTTCTCTTACAGGAAAACTCCTGTTTTCAAGAACCAGGCCTCAGCTGCCAATGCAAACAAAGAGCTACACCATGTTCCTTCACATTATCCAAGCCCCAGCCCTCCTCACTCCAGTGCACAGAGAGCTGTCAGGGAGTGGGAGGCTCAGGGTGCTGTCACTTTGAATGACTCCATGAATAGGCCCGGGCCTTTTAGAGCCCACTGTTTGGCTGTAAGCTGTTTTGACATGGGCCCTAATACCTCTCTCGCACTTGGCCAAAGGGTTTGGGTTCAGAGACCTGTTCATGAGGAGGAACACTGCGGCGTTTGGCAGCTCACAGCCTGCAGAGACAAGAGTGGTGCATTTCTGCCTGGCTGAGAGGGAATGACTGTGGCATGTGGCTCATACAGGGCTGGATGGATGTCAGTCACTGCTGCTCATCTCACCCTCTGACCATCTGTCTGTCTGCCTGTCATACTGTCTGTCACTCTGTCTGGTTCCTGGCTCACTGCAGTGAATAATGTGATAAATAAATGTTATATTTAATTATCCTATGGCTCTTTTACTTCTTTTTTTTCTTTCTTCACTGAAATGTATACTATAATGTGAGTGAAACACAGATCCACCTTATCCCTCCCACTGACACCTGTGTTGAATGAGGTGGTGGTGTGTATGAGGCATGTAGAAAAGTATGTCTTTGCTTTTATGCAACACTCATTTAATGGTGAGCTCCTCTGAAAGCAGGAACTGTGACTTTCCCAGTCACAATATAATCTGAGTAAGTCTTAGTGACTCCATAATCTTCTACAGACATGCCAATTTCCAAACTTTTCTTCTATCTGCAATCATAAATGTGTATGTGAGCATAAATGAGGTATTGCACTGGTGATGGAAAGTCAACAATATTTCCAAATATTAAATATTTCTAAATAAAATGCAGTGATGACAGAATTCAGGTTAAGTTCCCAACCCTGGGTCCCTGACAACTGAAAATGCATGCACTCACGCTACTATAATGAAGTTTGGATAAACACATCTCCCAGATTTCATGTGCTGGATATGAAAAAGTGAGAAAGTCATAAAGAGCAGCACAGGTTGAGGCAGCAGATTGCCCCTGAGGTAAAGACACTGACTTATAATCACAGATGTAGTCAAAGATAAAACCTGACCTACATATAAATTTATTGTAGCCACATTTTTATTGGCGGAATAGAGTTTAGTCTGACATTAATTTTTATGTGCTTAATTCATATGCAGAATCAACCTCACAATAATATCAAATTTATACAAGATATGATTATAGGGTGTCTCATGGGAAAAAGGAAAATTTACATTTTTTCCACATTTCAATGTCTGTGCCATTGCATAAAGTCTGAGTCTAAAAGACTCTTGTTTCATGATGTATTTCATATTTAACTTGTAAAAGCCTGACATAAATATTCTGCAGTGCTTCATCATTTAAATTTCCTTTATCTTTCAAAGCTCTGAAGTTTGGAACAAACCACATCCTTAAGCTTTCAACTGCTGATGTGACATCACTGGTGGTAACAGCAAGTGTGTTTAAGTAACACATGTCTTAGAGGTCTAATCAACCACTGAGAGCTACAAGCACTCCTTAACAACAAACTACCACATGTGCAACAGAAGAACAACTCACAGCAACAACAGACATTAGGCTGAAGAGATTTACTGAGTCATGTTGTAATAAAGAGTCCAGTACTTACCTGGATCATTATCTGCATTAAGTGATTTTTTTATGACTTGGTGCAGCAGAATAAACTGTAAGCTCAAGATTGACATATTATAACCTTACAAAGTTGACATTGTGAAGACGTTAGCAAACAATTACCTATTTACACCTCTAACCAACACAGACTCATTCTGAGTTATGTTTCTGACCACCTGGAAACTGTAAGTAAAATATTAACTCTACTTATTGCTCTGTTTTGGTCTCAACCAACCTTTGAGAGAAATAGCTGGAACTTTAGCTGCTAAATGCTCCATATCACCAGCTAGTTGCTTACTTTCTTTGTGAGGTGAAAGATGCTAAACTGCTCTGCAGATCTGGGGGGAACTGCACTTGTACATTATCATACATACATTATCTATTGTTCATATAGATTTAATATTTATTAGAGAAGCTTGATGATGAAGAAATGATCATGACTTTAATGCTGTAGTCGATACTTACAGTTGCACTATTTATATTTACAATCTGCAAAGACCATTACTATTAAATTAGAATGTGGGGTCTCTGGAGGTATGTGTATGTGCTGACAATGGATGTGCAGTGAATCAAACTGTAAACTTTTGTGAGTATACAAACACTCTTAATCCTAAATAAACAGGGGTATAAGGTTGAATCCTTAGCAGTGATAAAATGGACTACAGGAAGCTAAAGAAACACAAACAGTGGTGAGCAGTGCCTGCAGATAAGGCTGGTTTGATCCACTGTGTGCACTGCAGACCAAAGGCCCTCTGATGCTGTCTCTGTGTTGTCTTACAGATAAAAGCCAGACCACAAGAAAGCCACTGCAGTCAGCTACCACAGTGAGTTATTCTCTCTGTCAAACGTGCTTTCTGTTGACTTGCTTGTTTGTTTATTGGTGGCTTGTCCCTTTGGAATCTGAGATCTGATCCTATGCTTACAGTAAACCCTGCAACAGAGTGGGGAAAAGTGCTCAGGTTTCCTCTGTTTGATTCTTTGTCTAAATATCACAGGTAAAGATCAGGAGAGGAAACATGCTCTTGTCATAGATAGATATGACATGTAAGATGTGAAGTGATGTTCATGTTTGTAGCTTGCATGTACATGTAGCAGATGTCTTATGTTTATGTGATTATAACTAATTGTGCTGGGTTAATTTTCAGTTCAGATTCCACAAAAAATAAAAAATTAAAATTAAAATTAAAAAAACTTTTTGCATATGTCCAAATCGACTGCGTACGAGCAGGCAGGGGATTGGAAACAGTCTGTCTTTCATAGTATTTGACTCTAAACTGTATCCAAACTGAACTGTGCTGACTCACTGCTTTAAACTCAAACACACAAATGATCAGCCAAACATTTTCTCTGTCTCTCCAAGAAAGCAGAAAACAACAGCTCTCATTCCAGGGGACCGGAAGGCGCAGCTATGCATTACTGCCATCTAATGGCCAGGGACCTGTAAAACACTGACTTTACATACTTTGAGTTGCACTTCTCATTTCCAACAGCTGTTGGATAAGCCATAGCCCTGTGAAAAAATGTTTAATTTTATTTTTCACATGCACATGTTTTAATTGTTGCAAATTAATTGTTGTTTAGAGACATAATGAGTAAAATCCCTGAGCCAATTGCTCCACACAGTGCAACACAGGTGGTCATTTTCTTTTATGTGTGTATTTGTGTGTTCCTAATCCTTTCCTGCTAAGCCACCTGCCCAATCATTGTTAAGTAACAACTAAAATCATGAGCTGATTCAACCTTATCAGATCACACCACCCCACCTCCTTTGTATCTGTGGCATAAAGCTCTTAAGTGCCTTTGTGACTTAATTACATGTATCAAACATCAAATAATGGCTGCAGCTGGCTCGTGGCTGTGTGTACAGTGCAATAACTCATAAACATTGCATTATCACAAAAGTGAAAGCACAATGGAGATGGCAAAGAGTATTGGTTTCACAAGCACTGGTCAAATACAGCTCCAAATGTAAGAAAATACTGACTGAGTGGCGTCGGGGAGATAAGCACACACTTAAAAGCAGCACGTTGATACACTGTATCCGCTGTCAGAACAATTCACCTGCCGCCGTCTCTCAGCACAGCCATTCACTGCCTCGCCATTTCTTTTCTGCCAGAGCAAATTGATATGTCATCACTTGGCTATATTGATCAAACCTCAGGTGCAAAGTAGAGCCCCACGCTGGACACCTTACCTAACTTTTTTTTCCTGAGCATTTTAAAGCCTCCATGATTCTTCAGTGATGTGACACTCGCTGCCTCTTTTTCAGTTCAGTGTCGGTAAACACAAGGCTGAAAGCTGCCACAGGCCTCTTTAGAAAACACTACAAAACATGCTTTAACTGTAGCTAGCTGGCTTTCAGTGCCGTACAAACACAGAGCTAATGTGATCTCAGCTAACCCCGGTGCCCACGGTGGTCACACTAGTGTTGTCTGCTGACAGCTCCTGTTAAGGCTCTATTGTGTTGACATGGCTGTGGAAGACAAGAGAGGAGGTAGTTAAAAGCACAAAAGGGACATGGTACACACTCCTTTCTTTCTCTCCCTCATCACAGCTGCCTTTTCTTCTAGATGCTGCTTTGTCGATCATCCTGGATGAATGGGGATCCAGACCTCTCCTCAGCTCCTGAGGATGGAAGGTGGTGGGGAGTCTGGAAAGAAGCCGGGGGGGGGGCTCACCAAACTCCTGGACCGCTAAAGACAGGTGCAGGCCAAGATATGAGAGGCTCATAATGGTGCTGACAGATAAGTTGCTCTCAGAGACTTGGATGGAGCTCAGTGGCTTCCTTAGTCCACCCAGTCCCACTCTTCCTCTGGTCGTTTGTCTCAGGCTAACTGCTGGAGCAAAGGTGCTGTTGTGCCTTGTCACTTTGCACATGTTCAAAGCAAAGGAAAGATAAATAACTATGTTGTAAGGATGTATCTGTTTCCTTCAGCGTGTGATCTAATTCAGTTTAGTCTCACAGGTAAAAAGAACTTTCCACTTTAACAGGACAAGCTTTTGTGTTCACAAGACTTTTATCAGAGCATATATCAAATGTGTACAACCAAAAGCTTGTCCTACTAAATGTAAATGCATTTAACCCATGTTAGTCATATCTTTCATTATTTATTTTGCCTTTAAAAGCCTTTAATCCTAATTCAATTTCCAAATTTAAGAATGCCAACTTTTAATATTTGGCATAAAGGACTACTACACCCATTGCTAGCTACCTTCCAGCTAATATCTGTACAGTTGTTACAATGACTGTTTTAAGTAAATAAACACAGACAGCACAAATGTTTCAGCAGTGAAATTAATGCAAATGATGCAAGGAAAAAACTGCTGGCTATTTGAACACACCTTTAGCATCTTAAACTGTGATTCATTTCAAAGTGAGAAAGTTGTCGAATTCATCTCATGTTCCATTCCACATAATACTTCTCTGTATCATAAAATCTCATTTTCACTTAAATTGAAATAACTCTAGATAAAGTTGTCAGGGTCAAGTCAGGTCAACTTAAACTGTCCCATTATCATGTTAATTACTTATGTTCATGAGTTCTGGTTGTATACGTGATTTTCTAATTACGTTATTTTGACACATTTCAACTTTTTACTATACATCCCAGCATGCACTTTTTGGTTAAACACTTTCCTCTTTACTTTTGCAAAGATAGTAGTGGAGGCTTGTTATATATCTTTTTATACATGTTTCAGATGAGTCATATGGTCTTGTCTATGATCAAAACAGTGAAAATCATCCATGATGAAGATAGGTATCCACTTCAACTAGTTCCCATTCTCCCCAACGTCCGGTAAGAGTTGTCAAAGTTTTTGTTTTTTTTGTGCGCGCGTTCGGCACAGGAAGGCCACAGACGTAAAAGGGAAAAAAAAGAGTTTCATCAGTTAAATCTGAATAACTACCAAATGTCAAATAATATATTATAATTATATATAGTAATATTTTGACCCCATTCTGACCATGGCTGTTAGCTATACAACACAAGCAATAACCAGGGTCCAAATGTGATGCAGTTATACAAGTAACAAATTAACTCATTGGAAGTGTGTGTAAGTAAAAACTGGGTCTTCCATGTGAGTACAGCAAACAGATTTCAGTTATTTCAGTTTTGTTACCTTAATTGTTTTGGTTAACATTAAATTTTTAACAGTGCATGGGAATTGTAATGCAGCTGTTTATATCATGAAGGGTACAACCTTAATCCTTTGTACCAAATTCTGTTCACCAAAATGTTTCACGTCCTGTTTTGGGAGACTTAATCAGGCTTTCCATATCAAAAAATGCTAAAGGTCACTGAGGTCATAAAAACAAAGGCCTTTATGAGGAGGGGTGGAAGCCCTGTGTGCCAGGGATGACAGATGCTGAGACGTGATTGGCCTGTTCCTGCACGGATGGGATTCGCTGTCAACAGGTCCCAATTAGTCCAATCAGAGTGGAAGGAAATGGCACAGAAAGGATACTTTGTGAGCACCACTGTTTGTGAAGCTGGAGGCAAAAACAAAACACAATCGCTGGTTCTTTCTTCCCACCCCACTGGGCCGTACCAGACTCTATGAGGGCAAATTAACCTGGGATTTAGACTTCTTGTTGCATCGCTTTGTTGACACATGCTCCAGTACGGGGGCTACATTGTTACAACGTTTAATGTTGCTGTTGATGTAAATATTGCCTTGTGTGTAGCTATTGTGTTTCTGAATAGTATTCAATGACCAGAGCTACTTCCTGCCACAAATGTGTCATCAAGAGCCTTTCAGATTGTGAGCAAACATGGCCGCATTCTAAGCAGCAGGCTGCAGTTCACATGAAAAGTTATTTGTGTGAGAAAAATGGAGTCAGGGTGGGCAAGAAGAAATGTGCATCACAGAGAACAAATGGTGAGTCACATTTAGAAAATTAAACTATGGAAAAAAAAATGTGTGATCACTGTGGAAGATGGACAATCAGATGGTGATAGCTGAAAAAATGGACAAAGTCTTTTTGAAAATAAAAATGTAAAAATAGACACAGTGTTGATAATTTTCTTTGCAGGAACAAAAGCAGGAAATTAAATATTTCATTAGATTCATTTAAGCAAATAACCATCTTGGGACCTTGACCTACCTAAGTCGTTGGCCAGGATTTAATGAGTGATAGGACATTGACCCCTGACCTGAGGAAGTCATTTAGATGCAGAGGCACTGAAGGTCTACTCTATACCAGGGATGGCAGAGGTGAGGATAGACAGGTAATTGTAGAGGAGGAGCAGGGATGTCTTCTTTCTCTGGACCTGTCACTCCCCCATAATTTATATTCAGCTCAGTGTGGCCTGTGTCTCATGTAAAGAAAATCTAATCCAGTGTTCATTTTCACATCTACTGAAGTGATCTTACTGACATCTCCAACACAGGGAATGTTTTCTCTTCTGAAAACCTCTCCACCAGGTTTTGGTTTGTAATTCTTGGTGTAGACACAAAGGGTCTGGTGTGGATGGTTTTGAGGTCCTGTATTATTTTGTAAAGCATATTATTTTGGGGCTGTCTGAGCCCTTTTAAAAAATGCTCCCACTAATATTATGACAGACATCCTATTGGAGCGTATTGTTGTGAATGGCCAGAGGAGCAGACGGATGCCAGCCTCCCATGGCCTGATCTCGGATTCCTCAGATATGGTTTTTCCACTGTACAAGTGTACCATGACACATGCTGACGACCACAGTGTGGCATGTTTTTCCATGGTGTTGTGCAGTTTGGTTTGGTTAAAGTAACAATTTAAAACATTTATATAAATAAATTCCATTTTCTATTCTGTATTGCTTGGATAAGACAACAGTGATCCAACTGCCTGATCACGAATGCTTTTCTCTTTGGTTGGCCATGCCTGGAAAATATTCTCAGAAAATGATAGATTTTATGTTTCCAGCAGCAGTGGCAGTGATGAAGCTGGAAAGATAGCGTGAGTAACAGTATTCTCTATGACACGGTGCCACCTACAGAAATCAATGAAAAAGGTGACACAGTGCTACTGATGAAAAAGACAGGAGGTCACTTTTAGCTGAAGAGGAGACAAAATCTGCTGTAAGTTATGACAAAAGCATACTAGTCATCACTCCAATGCTACATGCCAGTTAAAGTCCTCTTCCACTCAAAAATGTTTTTAGCTAATTGTTACTTCACTTGGATTAGCTGTGCAGAATGTTGAATGTACAGAGTTCAACACCAGAAGGCTTCACACTCATCTGCTGAAGGGGAAAGTTTCTCTGTGCTGACCTTCAGTCTGTATTTAAAATATACATTTACAGTTTGGATTAGAGGCCGTGGTCCAATATAAAACTTACACATAGAAACTTCAAACCTGTTGTGCACTGAGGACTTTTCAGTGAAGTAGAAGACATCTAAATGCTTGAAATGTACAGTATTTGTATTGTACTGCAATTTCAAGAATTTCTAACAGGCCAGTGCAACATGGCTCTGATTCTGTGCCACAACAATAAAAAGTCCACTATGATAACAGTGCAGTATTTTTGTGGTTAAGTGATAACTCTTATGTCAAACACTATAAATATCCTCAACTGTCAGACTGTCAAACAAAGTTCCCCTTTAAAAAATCACATCTGTATTAAACCTGATTGTTGATAGAAACTTTGTAAATTATTTAGTGAAAACACAATCTTTGTGATCAGACAAACATATGGTTGCTTATTTCAGACATCGTGCAGTTTACTTACCCAAACATCACAGAGGAAAGAAAGACTGAACAACTGAAATGCAAAAATAACTTTTCTCTTTTGGTACTTTGCAAGAGTTTTGTCCCAGAAGTGTGTGACAGCCTGAGAGAAAGAGTAGACATTGTTATGAAGTGCCAGTCACTGGTTTCAGTCATCGTGCTGTCTCGTTGTAAGGGGATACACTGAGCTTGGAGGTTATTTTAGGGTTCACAGTCACATCTAAGGACCTGAAGGATCTCTGGTTTTTCTTTGGTATCTGAAGGACGACACTGAAGAATCTCTTTAAGATCAAAGCCTGGAGATCAAACACACTGCATCCAGAGGAGAAGGAACCCAGTCATATGGATCTCAATCACTGTCTGTCCCTAAAACCAGCAGGCCCAGAGAAGCAGCTGAGTGCTTCATGTAACAAACCCCACAGGTACTATTGTCTGCCGGCCCACAGAGACTGTGGTACAGGACCACAAGGTGGCCTCATCCCTGTGCCTTTTGTTCCCATGGTTATTTATCAGCAGCCTTGTGGAGCCCAATTATACACAGATGAGGCCTGGCCCCAAATTCCAAGGCTATAACACGACCAGACAAGGACCAGGACTGTTGTGTCCAAAGATACTGCCACAGGATAAAAAGGACTGCAAGACAGTGAGTATTAATTATCAATAGCCTTCATTTCAGAACACCAAGGCTCAGGTCCATAAATATTTTTTTCCTCTCTTTTCCAAAACATTAAGCCCAAGGCATCTTTTGTTATGGGCAAAGCACACAGTCTTACACAACCAGGCAGAAATGTTTAAGGGCCCTCTGAGATTTCCCCTTGAGGCAGTATTCTGAGAAAGCAGGGAACTATATGTCATTTTATATGGAGTGTAAGAGTGAGTGCTCTATCATTTGGGCCGGTTAAAAAAACAAAAAACAATAAAATAATAAAAAAAAAAAAAACCTTTGAGAAATCTATGACCAGCCTGCAGTCAGAGACTCTGTATACTGAGCATTTTGGGCTGAAGAACATTCTGAGTACATGATATCTACAGTTGGGTTAAAATCAGAGACTCTCCTGACAAAACACACAACACTAGCTGCCTGGTTTCAAACACTCAGCACAACCTATGATTATGTTTTACTGACAAGTGACCAGTTGTGGTCATGCAAATAACTGACTATCCTCTCTCAGAAGCACAGGCAGAAGTGGCATTATGTTGTTGAAGTGCACCATAAAACACCACTAGGCCAGGCTTTGCTGTGAATGACCGGAGACAGCGGTAACACTGTTGGTTTCTATTAAACATGACCACAGTCTGCAACTAAACTTTACCAAGTCCCTCACCTCAGTCAAACTGCTGAACAACAAAAATAATAGAGTTAATATTCTAATTTCTAATTGTTCATTTTTGGGGGGGAAGCTACCTGAAAATGGTTGTTCTTTTGATCAATGTTATGCTTCATACAGTTTTAGGTTCTTAGGAATACAAGCACAGTAAACTGAGATGCTCCAGTGGAGTGGGAAGAGTGTTTGGCTTAAGAGCATCTAGATAGCTGACCTGGACAGGGAATTTGAATTTGCTACCCTTAAGTCACAGTCAGCTCCTTCCACCACTGGAGGCATTTTTACATGTGGAGGAAGTGAGAATATGTCTATCCTGAAGCTACATTCCTCCTGTTAGTCTGACTGACTGATCTGTTGCAAAGAGACCTTTGATGCTAAAGATGATGCTCCAACTAGCTTCCTCCATTTGAACGCTCAGGAGAAGACCAAACACAGCCATCTGCCAGTCAAACTTAATTTAGTGCAAGAGCCTATCTCGCCTGAAGCAGGGGGAGCTCCCAATGCTCAGCGTACCTGTCTAGCACTGATTGAAATAAAGTGAATGTCTGAGGGCTGAGTGGCCCTGACAGAGCTATGAAACAGCAGGGAGGTACAGGCAGATATTCACTATCCATGTTTGTGCAAGTGTGTGTGTGAGAAAGAGTTTGATATGGGCTATTAAGCGTCTACTGCAGTGAACGACACACCTTCCCAGGCTTAATAAGTCCCAGAGTGCAGCTAAACCAGCAAATGCTGTTATTCTTCCAACTGCGTTCAGTCCACACAGCCAGGGACTCTCTTTACTAGCCAGCAGGCCAAAACGTACTGATAGCCTGATAATTCACCACACACAAATATACACAGACATGCTCTTACAAATATGGATAGTTTGGAGAATTATGAGATGGCAGCCATTGATGGAGAATATGGTTAGACGACATGGGTTTTTGTGCTTTAAAATGTCTACTTTGATGCAAAAATTTTGCTTTCATAATAGTCCAGAGAGGAAACCATCACATATGATATAAAATGTCACGAGGAAACCCAATATCATAATAAAAAGTATATGCACATGCTTGTAATCCAGTTATTTTAAGTCCAAATGTTTCACAGAAGACTCAACAAGGACCAAATATAGAGAACAAATACTTATAATGAAATATGACTGACTGATATAAATTATAGCCAATAGGTTGGTGTAATAATGGCACGGTACAATTATATACATACACAATACACAAACAAGGTGTGTTTGTAATGTGTATTATAAGTAAAATGTAATCTCTCTGCACAAACATAAACTTTAACTCAAACAGCTCTGTTGTTACATCTCGCCTATATTCCTGGGTAAATGAATAGGGTCCCTTGGGTGCTCTAGTATGTAATTTATGGTCAAACAAAAACCGTTGAGACAAGGACTTATGGCCTGTGAATTGTTTGTGTTAGCTGCCCCATAAAAAGCATCAGCTTTAGCAGTCTGCGGACTAAAAAGTGAACAAGGCTAAGTGTGTGTGTGTGTGTGTGTGTGTGTTACACATGGAAAATCAGCTGCAGTCCAGATGGACTTTTAACTCACCACTTGCCACATCTCTGACCTGCTGCTAGACAGAGGGAAACCTGTAAGGTGGTGAGTTGCCTCAAGAGAGAGAGATATACAAGTAGGAAACATGCCACATAATCTCACATGAAGACTAATTGATAATAACTCTGGGCATTCAATAGCAAAACAGCATGTTAGGCAGTTGTTTTGTATGTCTGTATATAATTGTTATAAAAGAAAGAAAATTTGACAAATTCAAACTCAGGGTCCACTTACTAGGTTTTTTCAGAGCTTTCAACCGTATCAGCCATATGGATATACAGGCCAATAACCAGAAGCTACATCTCACATGTAACATCCAAACATTCAAAGGCAGTGCTGGAAGAAATATGCCCTTTATGCAGCAGGGCAGAAAATAAAGGTCTAAAAGTTTGAAGGTGAGGAGACCAAAGTTCACTTTCCATCAGACAGGCAATGAAAATTCTCATTCAGTTTCCTATCCTGACCCATGTTTATCCATACTTATCTGTCCTAATCCTAACCATATTGTGCTTGCCATGCAAAGATATCATGGGAAGCATGTTGGCACTGGAGGTCAAAAACAGTGGTATCTATCTACAGTTTTGCAGAATTGTGGAATATTGAGGCTCTTGGGATATAGTTGAAAGCTCCAGAAAAACTTAGGTTGTGTGGAAGACCATAAGTGTCACAGGAATAGTTGTAAAGCGTTTCAAATATGACATCTGTGGCCATACAGTTGTTTTGACAAACTGTCATTTCTAAGGTCAAGAATAAACTTTTATGTTTAACTTGACACTTAGCCTAACAGGCACTAAGCTTGCATATCAACAGATCTATCTCCATGACAAGCAATAGCACTTGATAACACTAATAAAAATCATGAGCCACAGTCAAAAGCTCAAGAAACACACCTTGTGTTAAGACTGTTTTGCCAAACTGCTATTTCAAAGACAAAGAATACATTTTCATATGGATTTTAGATGATGATAAACACAAAATTCAAATGCTCTTAGCTTTACAGTACTTACTCTGGACTATCTAGTAAAGTCTACTAATGTTTCCTGTAGTTTGATAGGCAGAATATGGAGCCAACAATGACAGTAGGCATACTAAAGGCTCATTTGTCACTGTGGCCTTCCACACTAAATATATAGTCAGTCAAATACATAGTCAGTCAGAGATTTGGATAAAAACACTCACCAATTTGCATTATGGGTGTTATGAGCAAGACACCTTCTCTTGTGTCAACATTAACATTATTAACATGCTAAACTATCTTTGTTATTCTCATAAATGCTCTAATGGAAATGGTATTCTCATCAAAACCAACCACCAAAGTCCAATTTGTGGATTTACCGCAAAATCTGTAATCGCTGCTAACTCTGAGGTAATTCAATGCCTCCCGTGAAATATGGATGATGACTTACCACCATGTGAGACGACTGCATGTTTTAACTTGTTTCCCAGGCTGTTTTTAGACGTGTTATGGTTGTGGGCATCAGTCATAATGCCAAGGTCATGGCTTCTAGATGGCTTTTCCACTATTAGACCTCATTATAGCTCATTAGGCCTCAGCTGCTTGTCTCCTCACCCCTCATAACATGCTCACACACACATTTATACACGAATAACCCCTGCTCCAGATGGACAGATGGACAGTCGCACATGCACACACAAACACACACATACAATACACAAACACAAATACAACCGCCCCTGCCACCCCCTGTCAAACACACCCCTACAATGCCAAATGGCAAATAGCGGTGGCTGAGTGTTCCTAGAAACTGATGTTTGGTAAACGGAGAAGGCTGGGAGTCAGGGAGTGGAGTGGGCGAGTGCAGCAGGTGGTTCAGTTTCAGGTCCCACTGGGTGCATTCCCTCACTCTTAACCACAGGCCAAGGTAGCACGGCTGTCTGGAAAACAAGTTCATCAACAGCTTCTGACACACTGCCCCTGGACTCAGAGTGGGGGTATGTATGGTGGGGTGACTGATGGGAGCTGTTGTGGGCCAAAGACCCGTCACGGCCCAGTCGGGCTTCTTCTGTCCCGCCTCTCCTCAAGCAGCACAGTCCTCCATCAGAGCTGACCCTTCTCTGCATGGGGCTCCAACTCCAGCCATTAAAAACACAAACTGAACTTCATCGGCTTTCCACGGATGTTTAGTAAAGATCAAATGTAGGAGGGATAGAGGTTCCTTGGAAGCGAATACTGTCTCAGTTGTAGCTAACTATAGGTCTGTGAATTCTGGCTCCCAATGAGAACCAAAGAAACAGCTGATTAAAGCAGGATTACATGTAGTAATAGTTAGGCTTGTGCAAAAAGACTTCCAACAGGGCAAAAAACCCTAAGCCCCTAAATACACCAAACCTTTCTGGACTAGAAAACTGTAAAATGATTCATCTTTGACCTACCATACTTACCATAGCACAGTTTTTGTCTGCAATGAAGGATTATTACCAGCATTTCAGGTGCAGAGATTTTTGGTTTTATCTGTCTAAACATCTGACTGCTTGTGTCTCTTGTCCCAGCAGACTTCTCATGAAATTGTGGTGATTTTGTTATATTTCCTCATCTTATCAGTTACTGAGTTGAGTACAACCTTTCAATCATAACTGATAGAAATTATGGCAAAAACTACAAAATAAGACCCAAGTTAAAATTTTCTTTGAACATTAAGGCTCAAAAATCATGGAGCCTTGAAGCTTTATACTGGAATAGTATATAGTAATATAGTGTCAATTGTAGCATTTGTAGCATTTGCTGAACAACAGCCATTGTTGCAACAGTTACAAGATAGATTCATAAAGTCAACAAAAAGACTCCATTATACAGAAATATTTTACTAAAATTTGTTAATATTAGCTACCATAACTGACCGCTCATACCACACCAAGTAAGTTGGCAGTAAAACCAAGCAATGGTGTGTTTCATTGCTTATGAATTCAACTTTTTCTCTGTAAGTGGAAGAATGTGTCATTTTTTCTTTTTAAAGGTACACAGTCTCGGTTTAATGCTTGACGGAGTTGGAAATGCTTCTTAAAGAAACTTTAGCCAAATACCCTAAAAGTCTCCAATGGCAGCCATACTAATGTTTTGTTTTGGTTGGGTCACAGCTTCTTCAGGTATTGCAAAGATATTTTTTTGACCACTTGAATAATCAAAGAGAACAAACTATTTCATTGGAGCTGATCACTAAACCACGAATATACAATTTCTCATAGTAGAGCAATATTTGTTTTTCTAACCATAATTCACATTTAATTTAAACCCAACAGGTCAGGTTGAGCAAAGAACAAGATTAACCTAAAGGTTAAGCTAAGAGGTAGTTTGAACATTAGTATTTCACCTCTTGCTGGGCTGATACGAGTACTGACCTAGATGTACTTTTTGACAGCTAAATGCTACATCACTACATCCCACCCCTGTTTGCGGGGGGGGGGGGGGGGGGTCTTTGACAGGAGGGACTGGTCGGTTTGACAGGTTCACGGGTCAGTGGTGTGGATGTCCTCCCCTGCTGGTAGCCATGTGCTAAGGTGTATCAGCCAGAAATGGTATGCTGAGAGAGAGGAGGGACACAGTAGGGGAGGGACTTTTAGTGGAGGAAAAGCTGTTACACACAGTTAAACTGCAAGATGATAACAGCAGGAGAAAAAGCAACAGTAGCAATGGTGGCTTTCTTCAGGAAAATGGAAGGTGAAGAATGATTCAGCTCAGCATTTATGAAACATTAATAAAATATGGATTCATTTTTGATGTCAATGAAGTGGTCAATTCAAACTAAGAAAAAAGCAGAAAGCTACTGTGTCATATTTCTTTACATTGAAATGATAATAATCATGTAATTGGATAAAATCTGCAGTAGATAACCAGTCTCTCTCTGACTCTAGTGTTGAAATGCTCTTGGATGTGTGAAATTCATATTAGCTATGCCAATGTTTGTCAGTTGGTTGGTCCACCATTTGGTCCAGACTGAAAAATCTCTTGGATGGATCATGGCCATGAAATTTTGTAGACATTTGGACTCTGTGTCTTTGGATTTCAATGAAATGTCTGTTGGATGGATTGCCTTAACATTTGGTAAAAACATTCATGTTTCTATAAAGGATGAATACTACAGGCTTTAGTAATCCTCTGCCTTTTCCTCTAGCACCACCAGCCAGTCACAATTTTTATACTGACTTGCAATTTGAGTGACATTACCATCAGCCTCAGCTGTACTATGTGTTTGGTGCTAATTAGCAAATGTCAACATGTTACCACACTTAACTGAGATAGTGAACAAGGGAAACATTATACCTGCTAAAACAATCATGTTAACAATGTTACTGTTATCTCATAGCATTTAGCTCACAGAGTACAGCCTCACAGAGCCGTTAGCATGGCTGTAAATCCACAGTAAACATAAGGAATTCAAACTGCATACTGACATAATGACTGCCTTTACTGTATGCTTCACCAACACCCATGGGTGCCAGATTATAGGGGCCAGCTACCTCATCCTATAGAGCTAGATGCCACTACAAAACATAAATCTAACCAATATGAGTGACATCTTATGCAGTCAGTGCCTTGCTTCAGGAAGCCAAAAATAAGAGTCATTGGCAAAGTCTGGTGCTGAATAAAATTTTTAGATTACATCAAATTTCATCCGTAGTAATTCACCTCAACTGATTCTACATACAATGAAGCAATTTGTCAGTGCATTAAACCATAGTTGATGTGTCTTTTCCGAACACAACCATTGTCTCCCATTTCCTGAAGGGATGTGTTTTAATGCCTAAGAACATGTGCTGAGAAACCAAACCTGTAGGTTCAGGTTCAACCACAGTAATCTCATCCTCTCATCTTTTGTGATCAGCACTGGGTGGCAAGTGGCAAGAGGTTTGTTGTGTAAGAAAGCTGGGGGGATATTACGTTCTCTGTGTGTGCGCTTACATAGTTGTATAGATTGAGATCACCTATGTACAACCCTAGTATTGTACATCTCTGTTCCATCTCCCCACCCGTCACTGTGTAGTATCAGATACGGGCCTGGACTATTTATGAGGTTACAATGGTCCTGTCAGGGTGGCTGAGATTAATGAAGCCTGTTTCTGTGGCTTGGAGGCTTTGATGGCTCACCTCTGCTGCTGCACATGTTCCTTCAGCCTGATGCTGTTAACCTTAGGCTACACAAGGTTGTCCTACTCACTGCCTGGCCGTAACTCAGCTTGCAAGGAGACCCTAAGAGTTTTTGTCTTGCACGACTAGCACAAGCTGTCAGTTTGATGTCATTATAAAAGTAGATTTAGGTTAAAATGAGTGCAATTTCTGGTACACAGTTGTAATCAATGTGTGTTTCAGTACTGCACTGTGCTCAGTATTTTGATGTTGTTTTCTTTAGATTTTAATTAAGTTTGAGTCTCTACAGCTACTTATGCTGCACCAATTAACTACCCAGTACAATTAGGTACCCAGTAACCAAATTAAGAGCAAAAAGAAAGGGAAAATGCTGCTCCAATGCAACACAGATTACAAAGATCTATGGTACACCGACAATGAGAAGATGTGTAAACCCATTTACGTCATATCAGGTGGATTCTTCAGAGGTGAGTGAGTGCTTCTGGAATGTGTTGATTTTATCCGTCCTTTTCACACACTCACACATGCAATCTCTGAGTCACTGTCCTGACTGTAGCTGACATACGGAAGTGACCAGCTACATGATAGCAATACAGTACCCCACCATAAATCATAGGTGCCTGTGCCCAGGGGACGACCACACAATACCAGACATGCTGTGAACTCCCCCCCACCCCTACCCCTCTGTGAACTTGCCTGCAGGTGGTCATATCAGATGTTGTTAGTCCCATGGGACACACAATGGTCCGTATTAGCCATTGCTGTCAGCATGTCAGGTCATCAGAAGAAGGATGGCAACTGTAGAAAAGAATGGATCACCTGTAAGTTTGTACAATAGTCCAGCCGTGTACTTCATACTCTGAGGATTATGTAAAGTACTGCAGGGGAGGGAACTCTTAATACACTCACAGTGGAATTGATGTAATCCTGTGAAGGCTGCCAGTCAGCTCAGCAGGCCAGCTGACACCAGCTTTCCAGAGGCTAGCAACTTTCAGTTAATTACTTCTTGGAAGCTCATCAATTATGTGGTGTAGACTGAAAACATATATAATTTTATAGCTCAGCTGGATTTATTATGAAAACACTGTCTTTGAATCAACATTGCAGAGGTAGAGGTAGAGGTGATGTTGAAATGACAGCCACGTTTACTTAATTAACTCAGCCTGTCTGAACCACAAGACCACTAGGTAGATCTCTAAACACAACAACATGAGAAACAACTGCATGACTGACTCAGTCTGATTCAAACCTATGGCTAGTTAGCTTGAAGCTGGTGTAATAAATATGTTTATATTGACAATGGTTCAAAAGACTTCATATACAGTATGTGAAAGGGTCACTCATGGTGACAAACCCACAGAGAATTATCTCCTGACTGTGCTGTCCTCTGCTCTATGCTGCATTGTAGCATCTTTGAGCTCACTGTTTTTACTGCTTGGAACTTCATGCTTGTGGCTCTTATTGCTCTCATCAGTGTCATTTGCAAGCAGCTGTCCTCTGGGAAGAATCTTTGATGAACCCATTAAGTGTTAGCCTCTTATCACTAAACAGCAAACGGATGAAGTTAGCGTGTAGCATAAGACTCGTATATTTCTCTCCCTTGATGATAAAAAGTGAGTGATTATTGAGGTAGCCAGAAACACAACTTGCTAATGTCAGTGTTGCTCCGAGTGTGCTGGATGGGCAACAGTTTGCTAATTATACCATTCGAATTTAAAAGGTAATAATGTAAGTGTTATTTCAGCTCATTTCTACTGCCCCAAGTGGATAAGAAGTCTACATAAAGTCGTGGTTAACAAGGTAACAAAGCTTATATTAGTTTACACTGTGGCTGTCCAAGTGTAAGTTCTTGACTTAAGAAGAGAAATTTCAAATCATTTATGTCTTAGTTCTTAGTTCTTCTAACTAATGCTTGTTATTGCTAATATTTGGCTGGGGGGGGGGGGGGGGGGGGGGGCATGTTTGGTGACATGAAAAGATAGCACGCCAACATCTCCCCCGTCACGCTAGGTGATATTTCTTATCTTGTGAAAGTCTGTGTTGAAAGAGTCTAGTACACCTGCAGCCCCACAGCCCAGTTAAACACTTCTGGAACTTTATTTTTCACCACTGGTACTAATAGTATAATTAAATTGAAACATCATACTTCTCTGTTTTGTTACAGCTTAACTTAGCTGCAGATGCATTTTCCAGATCTATAAAAGAAGTGATATGTCATCTTACTGCGTATGTGTATGTGCTCATTCAACCCATGTGTTAAGTACAAGTGTTTGAGTGCGTGTATGGATGTGTGTGTGTGTGTGTGTGTGTGTGTGTGCGCATGCAGCAGCATAGTGGGTGTGAGATGGCTATCTGGGGCCATACATCAGGCCCAGTGTGGCAGTGAGCCCGTGTAATTATCAGGTCTCAATGGGACGCTGTGTTATTTTTGCCCAGGGTGAGATGCTTATCTGGCCCTGTCAGCAGCCACCTGGATGGATGAGCCTTGCTCCTCAGAGCACTGACTCACCTTCCCTGTGCACCAAAGACAAACTGGCCAACTTCTCTCATGCAGGCCACAGCAACCTCTGCTAACATACAAGACAAATCAGCTCTGCCAAGAGAGTGAGTCTCAGAGAGCCAAGCCTGGAGAGTAAATGACTGCATTAGTGCATGGAGACTGATATACCAATCTGATATTGACTTTTAATTAAAATTTAACAGCTAATCAACATAATCCATCTCTGATTAGAGCAATGCAGAATGGCATTATTACAGGGATTTAACCTGCATGAATAAAAGAAACTTAAATAAATTCTCTTTCTTTTTGTTTCCATGGTTATAGTATTATTATTGTTTTTATTATTTAAATATGATTACATTTTTAATCATTTAAAAACCTATGTGTGGTGGTCTAAATTGTGTTTCTTTTCTATCCTCTGAGTGGTAAAGACTGAATTAGACTGACCATATAACAGAATTCATATTTTAATGCAAGATTTATGATTTTATTCTTCAGTACTAGAAATGCACATATTGTGACCACATTAAAAAGAAGAACCAACCTAAACAATGCTGAAATAATAATATCAGGTGTGTGTTCAAAAGACATTTTTAACCTGTTTACAGTCTTAGTTTAGCATGTAAGCATGCTAACATGTTAACTATCACTATAAACAAAGTGAGGCTGTTGGGAAGGTATTTGGAAAAAAAAACAAACAAACAAAAAAAAAAAATGTAATATTGGAGAAATCAAAAGAGAATTAATTTTAAACCACAAAAATGAACCTCAGATGTTAAGATACCACAGCTGTCTTCATCTTGGGAACATGAATATCTCTTCAAAATCACATGGTAATCCATCCCATAGTTGTTGGAATATTTCACTCTGGAGCAAAATGGCTGACCAATTCCCATCTTAGAGCCATGTGGCTAATGTGGCTGTTAGAGATTTTGAGACTGAAGGCAGTTTTCAATTTCTGATTGTGGTTGCATTCTACTGAGACTTCTTCAAACAGTTACAATGGAATATGGACAACATTTTGAACTATATGAGTGTGGCTGCTTATGGCACAAGCATCATTTAAGTGTCCATTGTCCTGTCATGCTGCATTATGGCATATCACTATATTGTATTGTATTATTTCTGTCTGGTCTTAAATTGATTTCCATTTCAATGCAGCCTCTGGACCTGTTTGTGTATGAAGCCTGAAGTAGCATAAATGTGCTCTCATCAGCCTCAGACTACAATTTTGCTGGTGTGGGTGTTAGCTCACTGAGCTGAGAAGTCGTTTGTGAGCTGTTACACAGCAATAGTGCTGAAGTGTATTCTGCTGCCAGGCCATATTCATTTTTCATTGCAGAGCATCTTTGTTGAGCTTTATGCAAATGCTGTGGTAATTTAGGAAGTGCTCTGAAATGAATCTGCCTCTAAGCTATGCAAGATAACTTTTACTGGATAACGCAAACTGAGAAACACAAAGAACTCATATACAAATGCACACAACACAAATATACAAACATACGCAAATGCATGCACAGCAAACAGACACACCACATCTGTATGCAGTTGGCTGTGGCCGACTGTGCCTCTGGGCCATTTCCTATTATTTTTCACCCTGCAGTCTAGAGGCAAATATGAATTTATTTGGTCCAATGATCAAAAGATTAAAAATGTCAAGCTTGTTGAGTGTTTGGGACACACTGTTGGTGTGAGCATGATTTACAGCCAGGAAAAGCTTACAGAAAACTGTAGGACATTTTGATTGAAAAAAACAAAAAAAATATTGTTTGATAGTTAGCTTGCTGGTGGCATAAGGGTTTGATATGTCTCTCAGCACCAAAACAGTAGCCTTTTATGACTGGCCTTATCCTCCTCCAAAGTCCTTTCCTGCACACTTCTCCCAGACTGTGTACCAGTCAGTGCTTTAAAGGTTACTTTAATTATGCAGTAAATGAGATCTGAAATAAACTATTCCTGTGATCACCTCCAAACACAGATGAATACTGGAGTTCAAAGAATGCCTCCACTGGGTTTCTGTTTGTGGATACATTTGTTATTTATTGCTTTAAAGATAAATGAAAAACAAAACTGAAAAGGAATTTATTGCACTAGTGATTCAAAACCATCTGTAGTGTTTTTTAGTTATTCTATTCTAAGACAGCTGTATCACAGTAATGGACCAGCATTTAAGAACACCAAACTGAGCTTGTATTTAATATAAGAATGTTGCAATGCTTTACTTTGACAAAACATCACATTGTGCTGCTTAACAGGCATGTTAGTGACCTGTCAATAACATAACTATTTGCTCTCCATGTATAAGGTTTAAGAGAAATAAAGAGATTAGAATTAAAGAAAGAAATTATTTCTAGCTTTGCCATATTGTTTTTCAAGCTGCTATCACCTAGTCAGTATGCATCTAAGTTTAACTTTAGCCTTTTAGGAATGTTTTTGACTGTTTTTGACTGATGTGTCATGAATAGAGAGGACCAAGACACTATAATTGGCAATGCTTTTCAAGGAAGAGGTGGTAAGGTCTACCCAAAAGTCACTCTTGTCTCTCTGTAAAAGAAAAAAGTGTTGGTATAGCTGGGGTCATCAATCCCTAAAAAAATCCCTAAGCTGGCAGCTCTGTGAGGCTGAGCCTTAGCATAGTGATGTTTTGAGCTAAATGCTACTGTCAGCATACTAACATGTTCACAGTGCCACTGCTAACATGCTGCTGTTTAGCAGGTATAATACTGTTCACCATCTTTAGCATACCTACATTTGCCAGTTAGCACTAAGCATAAAGAACAGTGGCTGATGGGAATGCCATTAGTTTTACAGGTATTATGTTATCAACCAACATTTTAGAGCTAGAGGGAAAGTGAAGTGAAGAGATCACCAAGGTCATCAGGCTAAATCACTGGTAAACCTTCAATGTCTGCACAATTTTTTTGCAATCAAAGTATATTTTGTATATTTTGAGATATTTCTAAAGAAAAATTCTGTGGCACTGCAGAAAAAGGCCTCAAAGCCATTGCAATCATCCTCTGGGGACCATGACTGTTGGTGCATAATTCCATGACCAAAGTGCTCTAGCATGGATAAAAAGTTATCACATTCACTATGGTAACATTGATCAAATCAATGTGATTACTTTCACTCCAGTAGTGTAATCCCATTACATTCAACCACCACAAATACTCACCTGACACCTGCTGAGTGAAATGGATGTAATAGCATAACAGTAGCTTATTATTAGACAGCATTCTCGCTTCAGTTCAGAGGCTGGAATCAAAGGCACTTGTCTTTGAGGATCACTTTACATAAGTCAGTAGTACAAATGCGGTTAGTTTGTGATGTGAAGTACACTGCATGTTTTGAGATAGTATCAGGACTTTGTTTAATCTCTACCACAATGCAATATCAGAAATGAATCCTCCCTCTCATACTTTAGAGTAAACAAACATCTCATTATGAAACTCATTACAGTTGTATTACAGCAACTATGAGCTTAGTGTGAATGGCATGTGTTCTACTTGCTGTCTTTCAGTTCATTTAAAATGTTAATGAAAATTTGAATTTGAATGACAGGAAACATCTGCTGTCAAACTAGCATCATTTTTAAGCTAAAAACACCACAACTATCAACAACAAAACAAAGAAAAACTCAATTAATGAAAGGGGTTTCTTAACTTAATTATAGGTATTGTTTGCACATGTGCACACACATATACAAAATGCGTGTTATCCCTGTTTTCTGCTGTATAACTTAGAAGAATTGAGTACTACAGTGACACTCAGTATTGTTGCATTTCTTTGCTTTTAACCAGTCCATTAGTCCCAGATAACCTCTGCCTGGTGAACCCTAGCAGCTTAAAACCCTGTGACCCCGCCCTTGACCTTTGCCCCGACCCCCTCCACCTTACCCCCTGCTCGGTCCAAGAAGAGGCCACTGAGAAGAAGTGGGTGCTCTCCCAGTGCCTCGGAGGAAGCTAGGGTTACTGGAGCATATGGATTCATTAACAAATATCTGTCTGTTTGCTGCAGTAATGAGTAAGGCAGCAATTTGAAGTTGAGTCGCCTGGAATTTAAACTGGCCGGACAGGCTGCTGGTGTCAATCAAAAGTCGAGGTTCACCAGCAGGGCATCTCCAGTCTACCTGCCTCCATCACCACTAATACTCATATAGCCATGGGTGAGGGTGTTCCATATAAGCCATAGACACAGTGGAATGATAGACCCTCATAGATGAAGGGTCAGGGGAATGAGAGGAGAGACACATGGGGCTCTTACACCCCCTTCTGGCCAGGGATTGCAACACCAGGATTTTTGCACCAGTTAATTAGTGTGTGTTACCAAGTCAGAACTGTAAAAATGTATGTCTTTTTGAGGTATTTCTTACCATTATAAGTTCTTTTTAAAAATACATATAAGTAATTATTTTTTTGCTTTGCAGGTTTTTTCATTCCATGCCACACACTCCTTAAAAACAGTTTGGTTACCTTTAGTGCCCAGCAGTTTAAACAGTGATCTGTTATGATGCAAAACTATATGGTGTCTGGTATTCAAAACCTGGATTGTGCATCACTAGACTGTGTTGCATTGCACTGTCAGCAGACTTTTTGGGATTGTGACCCCTGGTCACTGGTTATACAATAGGTCAGTTGCAACCAAAGAATTGCTTTCAAAAGATTGTCTTCTTTGCTTAATATAGGCCTAAAAACATAGTGTAGCATTGTGTAGCAGAAGCATTTTTTTCTATTCTGCATTCCTGTTGATGTAGAAGTTTTTTAGGATTGAGAGTTTTACTCATAATTACAGTTTATTAATCCATAATGGGTGCAATGAGAGAATCTGTAATTGCTGCTTCTTATTCTTGCAATGGAACAAAAAGTAGAATTGACAGTTTGTGTTAGATTTATTCCATGTGACATGCAGTAGCACCTGTAAACCAAACAGTTTTAGCTCTTATCAAATTTTGCCATTCAATTTTTTTTGTAATAAAACCTCAGTAAAATCAGTATTCCATTCTATATTATATTCATACTAAATTTACAACTTAATCTCTTTGAATCAAGCTTTTGCTGTGTAGAATTCTGCACACACAGTTTCCAACACAAACACATTAGAAGTGATTAGATATTAAGTGTGACCCTGAGTTATGTTGTGGAACAGCTGTATAACACGCAATATTGTTGTGCTGCAGTGAAGTGAAGCTTGTTCAGCCTGTCAGCTGAGCTCAGGACGGGAAGCCAGAGCGTTTCATCTCAGCATTGAAAGACGGACGAGTAGACAGATGGGCAGACTGATGGAGGGGCTGATGGAGCATGGTGTCCAATGAACCATCGAGCCAAACTAGTCCTGCTTTTTAAGTCAACTGATGCATGCTGGTGCTGATCTGGACCCCTGCTAGCTTGAGTCTGATTCTGTGTGCATGTAGACTCACTTGTAAGTTGCTCTGGGTAAAAGTGTCTGCCGAATGGGTAAATTTATATGTAGATTTGTGTCTGAGAAAACAGCCTGTACATTTGTGTTTGAATTTGTGAACATACATGCATCAGTATTTACCAGATTCTGAGTGTGATTCTGGGGTGTACACGCTCACATATCTGTACATAGAGCTTCTGGCCTGCTTCTATGTGTGAATGAATGTGCGTGTGTTTATTTGGTGTGCTATCTGATCAAAGCTCTGTTAAGCCTTGGGGAGTCCAGCATCTCCACATAGCCTTGGAGCTGGAGTGGCAGCCTTTGCAGAATAAGAGTAAATAGCTAAGGGCAACAAGTATCTCGATCTGGAAAACAGATAGCAGCTGTGAACGGGGATTCTGACTCATAGCGTCCTATCAGATAAACTGGACATGTGGTGCTAGCAGGGGACATAATGCAACATGAAGCCCAGACTTTGTAGCTTTGTGGATTTCTATGGTTTGTTTAGCAGAACAGCTTGACTTAGGCAGAAGTTAGTGTTGTTAGTGTGCCCATAATCTGATGTAATGGATATTAAACAATTTGTCTGAGTCATGTTTATTGTTAAATTAATCCATTTTACATAGTCTGTCTGTGGAGAGACCTCAGCCTGACTTAAACTTTCAGTTATGCATATGTTTATTTTTAAGTTAACTTTTGTATAAAAAGTTATGAAAAGCTCATTTTTCATGTGTAAGGTAAAGTCTTTAAAAATTCACACAAACAAAAAAACAAACATGTGGAATGTGTTTGAAGCTATTGCTGCTGTACTGTTATGCTGTTTCATCCTATTTACACACTTAAAACCCTTATAAGGGATGTGTATGCCAGTCTGTAACAGAGCTGACTCTCTCTCTCTCTCTCTCTCTCTCACACACACACACACATGCCCATGGGCAGTTTTACTCCTAACTTAAATGTTGTTGGACTGTGAAGGAAATACGTGCAAGAAAAGGGGGAGAAGAAACATTCTGTGCAATAGAAAGTGGTGATGGTGGTGAACTATGGCTTTGCAGTGCGAAATGTCTTTGTGCACTATTACAACAAAGAAGATTAATGAGTCTTCTAGCAGCTAAAACTGACCAGTCAAACCTCTTTCAGTGACCACATGGTATTTCCATAGTTTTCTTTCTGCACTCTAGCTTTGCTTATGGCATAGTTCTGTGATAAAAGCACCCATGATGGGACATTGGATTTTAATTATTTCTCAAAGGCTATATATAATGGTATAATGGTTTCTTTTAGGGAAACTTAGCCACCACTGTCCCCCTGCATAATTTGAACACTCTCATAGATATAGTGGCTCCATGTGTAAGCTCCATAGCTGGATCCCCTTAATGCAAAAACAAGCTGAAGGAAACAACCACTCAGCCACTTGATGCTCATTTATTTTTTCTTAAATTGAGAATTTTTACTCTCCCACGACTTAATAATTGACTGCACCATTGTGACTATGCACCACTGAAACACTAATGTTTTGAAATATTCATATTTCACACTGTGAATGAGGTTGCGTTGTCCCTGTAATATGTTTGTGGCTCATATGCTCAAACCTGGGTGATACAAGGTCAACGTCCAATGAGGATCCATTCAAACTCCTGATCACACTTGAATTAAACCCTCAGGGCCAGTCATATCTTTTAAAACAATTATCACATGGCAGGTCGGAACAGGTCCTCAAGGCACATAAAAATAGATCATCCCATAATGTTGTAAGGAAAGCTTGTTGAGTTCCTGGTGTTGCTGTGCTGTAGGTCAGAGATGAATGGTTAATGTCACACTAGGATACACACTCTGCATCAATCCTGCGCTGTGAGTCACTGGCCGTGGCCCGGCCAAACTAAACCAAATATTTCATCTACAATGTAAAACACGCTTGCAGCCATAAACACGCTTCAAAACGTGGTGGGCCACGGCCTGAAAAATGATTTTAACCATAACCGTAAGCGTTCTCTTTCTGTGAGTGTTTATTTATGTAGATTGGATAGAGTGGCGTATAATTATTCCAGCACTGCCAATGTCTCCTTTTATTTATTCTTCCTTTCCTTTCCTATGCAGGGATGAATATTGTCTTGGGATGAGGGAAAACAAGAAGCACACATCTATCTTTAGACACACACTGGCCACTCGTGCATGTATCTGATTACTGGTTCTAATTATTTGAAAGTTCCTCTGCAGTGAAAAGTCCTGAAGGGTGACTTTAATAGCGTTGAGTGTATATTCCAACTATTAATTACAGCTCTCAGATCTAAATTCGGTCCATTTGGAATTTAATGAAGAGTGTGTGTATGCGTGTGTGTGTGTGCGTGTGTGTGTGTGTGTGTGTATTTGTGTATTTACAGACTGTGCTTGAACATGCTCGGAGTGTTGGGAGTGTTTTTGATGCAGAAAGTTGAACTGTCTTATCATTTTTTTAATGTGTGAGTGTGTGTAGGCTAGACTGGCAGTCTGAGCATTGCTCTATGTGTGTGTGTGTGTGCATGCGTGTGTATTTTTCCATTTCCCCTCCTGCCTTTAAATAAGAGCAGTGCCACTGAGCTGTTTGTTGGCTCAAGGTTTCTGCAGTGGTAATGATGCATGGAGAATGATGTGGGCTGAACTGGAGACTGGGAGGCCTGCGCACCCTGGCCTTTCTGAAGTTACATTTAACCCAAGCAAAAGGCTTCAAAGACTGCCAAGAAAACTGAGTGTGTGTGTGTCTGTGAGCAGTTTTTTTTTTTTTTTTAATCTTAAATGTCAAAATATCCATATTCTGGCTGCCCTTCTTTCAAGTACGAATCCAGAATGGTTTTATTCAGTGGGCTGAATTAAAGCTGTTAAAAAAACTATTAGGCACACAGAGGGAGTGTGTCTGAAGTGAGAACATTATGTTTTCAGCTGGTTATGGCACACTGTGCAGCATCACAGATTTTAACCAAAGTCGTGACCATCACAGAGCAGCAAAGTTTGGGGAGTTATTTAACATACAAACTGGAGGACTTTGGCTGAAAGAAGCATCAATTTATTGTGATTTTTATGAGAAAAAACTGAGTGATTCACACAAATAATTGTCTTGTCATTGGAATTCTATGTCTCATATTAGGCAGCCTTAAACTGTCTAGCACAATGGTTGTCAACATGAGGGACTGTTTGAGGTTGAGAGAGAATATCCAGGATTAAATCCTCCAAATTAAATGAAAATACAGTTCATTGACCCCTACCCTCTGACACCACACACAGGAACAACGATTTGCCACAGATGAAATACAAGATAAATAAATAAATAACCCTGTCATAAAGTGAGTGTGCTATGGTTAAAAAAATGGTTGGGATTAGGCACAAAACCAACTTTCTCATGGTTTGGATTTGTGTAGGACAGACTTCTTAGTGTCAAATATTTTGTCAACCTATTCATCCACCCTGACCTCTTCTATACACAGACTTTGTTGCGTTACTTTGTCCACTTTACGATAAAATGTAATTATGGTTAATAATGAACTCATTTATGGGATTGTTTTTTCTTATTTGAAGAAACATTGGGAAAAAGCCAATTTTCAGGAAAATTTGTTTTTCTTTCCAAACCCTTTAATCCTCTAGTGTCACTTCAGATTTAACTGTGGACCCCTTGTTGGGTCCAGACCCCCAGGTAGGAACTAACTGACTGGGTAACACACTGAATTCCATAGAAAAAAGGGAAAAAGTGAGAATGACTGTTCCATATGAATTTAACCATAAAATGAATAAATAATTCTGTGTGTATGAGCTTGACTTGTAAACTGAAATCCAGTCAGATTGGAAGGCTACTTTTGATTTGACTATCTCCCTAAAAATTGCAGTTAATCTAGTGATTGATTGCCATTGAATTTTATCTGTGAACAACATCTGTTTAACAACAACAGTGTTTAGACTACTGAAAACCTAAGCATGTATACTTCTGACCGTACTGATGAGACAAGCTCCATCCTTCATCAACAACAACATCCCCTCCCAGTTAAAAAGAAGAGTCACCATTTGTCTCAGGGACTGTGTCTGTGTGTTTGTGTGTGTGTGTGTGGGGGTGGGGGGGTGGATTGTCCTTGTTTGTCAGAGGGCAGGGAAAATGGCTGTGATGTTGTGGGACTCACAGGTGTGTCGGGAGTTGAAAGCATCAGACGTCTGAGTCCGTGGCGTGGGGCCCCTGATATGGTGGTGAAATGCCTCGTTTAGCAGCGCGAAGGGCCTGACATTAGAGAGGGTGATGACAGTAACAGTTAGCAGGGTCAGCTGCACTTCAACATGCACAAGACTGGGAGAGAGAAGAGCAGCTGGATGAATGTGAAAAGCCTATTAAAGTATACCTAATGTTAGAATTGCTTAAACATAATTCACTTATGGAACAAATAATATGGATAATAGAAATTGATCATCTCATGACATATCAGCTCATTTTTGTGTTTCTGAAGTTTCTGAAATGTCTGTAAACTACATTTTATTATCATGGGTTAGGGGTTAGGGTTAGGGTTACACTATGAAAACCAGCCCATCCTCATACCTAAAGACAAAATAGGGTGCTTGTAATTACTTTCCAAAGTGACCAATACAAGCATTTTCTGATTGACACCTAAACATTAAACTGACCCTATTTTGGTATAATGAAATATAAACAAATTAAACAAATAAATACTTGAACTCAATACCACAGAACAGAACCTGTCAAGGTCTCTCCAAGTGAAAACAGAGTTGATTACAAGCTATTAATCTAATGGCTTGTGACTATGTTGAAGAGCAAGTTTCCTGATTACCTTTAAATAATGTCTAAGACAAAAGAGTGCCCTAGTGTAATGAACTTTAAAGAGCACCTAAGGTAATGGCATTATTAAAAGTTGCTGTCATTTCTGACACTGGATTTCAGCTGGCAGCTGCATTAGCATGAATATTTTTTTCATGAATATGAGCTTAGATATCAGAAAAATTAAAATATTTTTTTCTACAAAGAAATTATATAGTAATAAGTAATATGAATCAGCTGTTAGCAGTTCTGTTTGATGCATACCACTGAATGTACTGGCAACTATCAATGACTTACTCTGATACTGAGGAAACTTAAAAACATGATGATTCTTAGGTGGGTTTATGGACCTTTTATTTCCATGGATATAATGATATCCATGGAAAAGTGCAAGAATTTAAAAATACATGCATCATGTCTGTATGTTCAGACTTGACTTAAAGTAGCTTACATCAACTGCCTCCATGAGCTGTGTGTGCATCACTACCACTGCTTCTGTTGTTGTTGATCGTGTTGATAAGTGGACCTCACAACAAGTATCAACTTCCTGTTAGTTTTAGAATATCTGCATGCCACTGAGAATATTATTTTCCTGTTGAGTGAAAACAAGTTGAAAATGTCTCCCAACATCTTAACAGTAGAAACCAAATCATCTGACAAAGGACCGAGAATCACTGCTGTCACTGGAAGTCATGATGTCTGGAAAATATGAGCACCAAGAGAAAATCATTCTGATTGCTGAGAGAGCCTGACATAATCAGGGTTGTATTATATTTTTATAAACAGTCACAGACTTGCCATAGTAAGAAAGAAATGTGCTCAAGTGTTTCTGCTCTCTTCTATTCAGATGTCATAGTGTGCCCCCTGAAACTGAAGCAGCTAAAAGGAATTCAGCCATCATTTATTTTATTATTCACACCTGTACTTTTCCTGCTGTCACATATCAAAATATCTTCTGTGAAAAAAATGCTCAAGTAAAACTTCTTCCATTGTTGTCATACTGCTGTTTTCCTAAAGGTTCCAGTATGGATAAAGATCAGGTTCCTTTAAGCGATAGAGGATGAGGGAAGTGTCTGGAAAAGGTAAGTGTTATGTGATGTATGTTCCAAGGAATGATGAAAAAAGTTGTCCTCTTCACAAAACCTGCATGTCAAAATAAAACACAGTTCAGTGAGTGTGTGTCTCCCGACACTGCCATAGGCTACTAGTAAGTAAGCCAATAAGTGAATAAATTACTTGCATTCATTTCTGATCAAGTGCCCTACATTTAAAAAGACCATCATACTGTATGATGTCCATTGGATACCCAGATGGATGTGGTGCAACAGAATCTATTTTTGTTGATCCTGTTTATTCAGTGTTTAATTTTTTTTAGCTGATTTGCTTTGGCAGAGAGTAGCTCTAGGTTGTTTCTGACCCCCAGCTGACCTCAGTTCACTTGACATTGAATTATGTCTTGGTATAAATTTTAACTCTGATTTCGATTAGACTTGAAAGGATATCCCTTACATCCTGGTTTTAGCCTTTGTCTGGCTTTTCCCCTACAAGTTTATTTTGCAACAGAGCTACATTCATTTTTTCATCAAGGAAAGGCTAATGACATGCATGTCATTACTCTTGCAAAGATCATATCCATCAGATTTGACAGTAAACAAAGAATAATTTTCTAGTTTTTTGGTAATCAACTTCTAGATATGCACAGCATACATAAGATTATTAATAATGTGCCCAAAGTATTTCTGATAACCTTTGGAACTGGTTTGGATCTTAAGGGAATTTAAACCTGCACTTTATCCATTTTTGGTGTCTGCACACATATAGGGAGGATGTTAATGCAGGTGGAAAGGAGTAGTGTGGTTTCTCCCCAGACCAGAAGAGATTCATATGGATGCTTCAGCAGCAGAACAACTGTCATTGAATTCTCAAACAGTCACTGGAGGCAACAGGGGTGGGAAGGTCATTCTTACTGCATGGTTAGGCACACGCACGCACACAAACTCACACACAGGTGCTCATTGTTCAGTCAGGCTGCTATCAACCTTCACGCCTGGGGCTATGAATCAATTGGAGGGAGAGAGAGACTGAAAGTCAGAGAGAGCTCTTTAAAGTAAACAGGGGTGAGCAGGTCTCCTCTTTCTGGTCAGATTTATTGGACTGGCAGTCGACCCCAACTGTCCCATGCATGAGTGAGCCAGGTGATCGGCCAGGGTGCAGGTGGTGGTGTGTGTGTGTGTTTTTGGGGTGGGGGGGTGCGGGGGTGACACCAGTTGCTCATTAAATGTTAATTGATTGGCAGTGGTCAGTAACAGGTCAACTAAAGGTCTGTAGATAATCAAACAAAGTGGGAGAGATATGGATAGTAAGTTTCTGATGTTCTCTATTCTATGGCTTAACAAGGCATTTACACCTATTTATGATTTAATATTATTATCAATACATGATCTGTGTCTTGATATGTTAACTGGATCCTGACATCTGATCCATAGGTCTGTGCATTTACACCTGGTATTAATAAGTGTTCCTGGTCTTGACGATTGTATCTGGATTGTGACCAGATTTCAAGCCTTGTCAATACATGACATGTTGTGTCCCAGTTCAAGGAAAGCAATGCCAAGAATGGAAATCATTCATTTATTAACCTCATTTTGCTGGGGCAGACTTCCTGGCTATTGCTGTTACTTGCCAAGCTTGTGTATGCTGGCAGGAAAATGTGGAGTTAGACGACCTTTCAACCTGCTGATTTGATCACAATGCAAGCCTTACCACCTGTAAGTGTATTCTACGTGTATCTACATCTAATATTAATAATATAATGTTGTTTTTCCTTATCCAGTTAAGAGACCTTTCACTCAAAACCACAAATGTCAACCTTGGTGGTGGCAAGGGACTACTGAAGTCAGTAGGATTACTGAAGTCAGTGTCTGGGGTCTGTGAACATCTCATAAAATTGTTATGCTGATCCATCAAGTACATGCTTTCACAGGATATATATAAACTTGGATTTGCTGATGACACTACTGGAAACATCAAGATATTACCAAAGTCATAGGGATTCATCCTCTGGGCACAACATTTCATGAAAAGCTAAAACTGTTAACCTGTTGGTGGTGCAAGAGGAAAGGTCAGAGAATCATCAAAGTCAGGAGGATTCATCCTCTGAGGACAACAAGTGTCTGTACAAAATTTCATGGCAATCCTTCCAGTAGCTGTTGAGATATTCCAGGTTGGAATATGATGAACTGACAATGAACCAAGAAATGCCATTAATATGACTAAAAGTACAAGATCAAATTAAAGTCAGTAAGCTGGCATGCTCATTGACACCCATGTCCCCAGATGTGATGTCTCCTCTGGAACATAATTGAATTCCAGTTGCCTGCATCAAAGAGATTTCCCTCCACCCTATTGAGGCATGGACCATGTTTCAGTGACAGCCAAACTGATTCCATGATAGGAGGAGATAATCTCTGTGAGGGAGGGGGTGGACACTGTGATTAAGTTGGAGACACTGTGAAGGCACTACAATCAAATCTGGCCATGCAGATTCCTATCAGGTAATAAGCTGGATACTTAGGCGAGAGTCTGTCTTTCTGCATCTTTATTTGTCTCTGTTGTTTGACAACACCACTCAGGATTAGTTTTTCTAATCAATCAATTTAACCATCATTCAAATCTCCAAGACGACTGCTGTACCCTTTCAACACCTAAAAAAGACATTGATGGAAACTTTCACAAAAACATGTCTTGTGTTGGAGGTTGGCCTGGAGGTAGGAAAGCAGAGTCTAAAAGTGATATGCAAAAAGAAAAATAAACTTTTCCTTGTTCATTTTCCAAATCAGCCTGAGTCTGGCTGAGGCACCAAAAGCCCACACACGCTCACCCACCCAGATGCATAAAAATACCTACTGGCCAGATGCAAACATACTGTACATAGACAGCCCCTGTGGCCTCGCACCATTGCGCTTACCATTATTTACTGCATTCAGGGGACAGGCTGTTTGCCTAACAACTAGACCTTGTTGACCCTGAGCCAGTAAATTTTGGAATCATGTTGCTTTTTCTTCCTTGGGGTCAACACAGCACTGGCCAAAGATTCTCAAATTCTTCTCTTCTTAATCTGTCAAAACCAAAGAGTTTGGTGCTGATGCTGTGACTCTTTCACTCCTCACTATTCTTTGCTTGTAGAACTGTTGATTTAATAATTCAAAGTTATACCAGTGTCAGCTAAATACCTAAAATGTAATGTGTAAATGTCACGTAGAAGCTGTATTGTAATACATCTTGATTTAATGCTTGCTGAGCTTTCAGGTTTGGAGTATCATCAGGACACACCACCAGATGCTTTCCTAATGGCCTAAGACTAAAAGCTCAGCAGTAAAATGAGCTATATTACAATGCAGCTGTTAGAGTTAAATTTTCATCATTTTTTTTTTTTTTTTATCTGACATTCAGATTATCAGCTCAACACTTATGGGCATTGCAGTTGGAAGGGGTCTGTGAACTTTCAGTTACAGCAGGGTGTTTTTCCTTTACTGTCATATCAAGTGGGGTTAGACTGTGGCAAGTAATGTCCCTTTATTAAAATTAGATAAGAGTCAGTTGATGTATGATAGATAGGATCTTTTATTAGCCCTGTATCAGTTTGATATGTCAGTGATAATACTGCACTGATTGTGTAATACTGATCTATTACACAATTTGATTTGAATACCAAATCAGCTTATGCAAATTAAAACAAATTTACATAATTAGTGGCGTTGTGGTGGAGCGTCTAAAATTAATATTTTCATATTAGCAATGGATCATGTGGTTACTTGTATATGGAATCACTCATAACAATGAATTTAGTGTATTATCATCCAAATGTGCAATTCCCCTCAGCTCTATGGAGCATTTTACTGTTTTTCAACTGATTTTTGGTTTTTTGGCTCAATACTTTACAGCTTTGGTTCACGCTCACCACTCTTGACAGTATTTCAGTCACAGGCAGCTTTTTTTAGGAGAAAAGTTAAAAAAAAATCCACTGTACACTACCCAGCACCAAATTAGTGAAAGCCAGGTTAGTGACTAGCTTGTGAACATTGTGGAACATTTAGCAGTTAATGAGCCACATATTTATCTCAGGAGTTGGCTGAAAACATGAATCTAAATGAATACTACTATTGCTTCATGCCTGGTGTATGTATATGGTCAACTGTTTGCTAACATGTTTGTCATATCAAGAGTTAGCTTTGCAACTGTTTTTGCTTCCCCCAAGTGGCCAAATGATTAGCTATTGCAGGTTTGATCAATGTTATGAATAATTTTAGAGGTCACAGAGGTAGAATTAAAGATTTTAATGAATACTTTAAGTTGATTTCAGTTTAGCACTCTTCATTGCATAAAGGTATGGGAAAATTGCTGAATAAATACACTTTTTTGAATTTCTTGGCATAAAAACTGTCCCATTAAAGCACTGTGCAGCCCAAAGTATTCAGTTATTCTCAACTCCAATCCAAAGATATCTGTACTGACCCCCAAACTGTCAAATCTGTTGTGTAACTTCTAGCAGACCTGTCGTTTGGATTAAATTCAGTGCACCTGAAGTGGAACAATATAAACTCTCAGTGTGTGGTTATTGATGATAGCCAGGGGAGAGATAAATCAGAGGAAAGATGGTAGCCAAGCAAGGCAGAGGGTGCAAAAAGTCTTCAGAAACTATAGGATTTTGTACTTTATATTTTGTGTGTACTGAGCAGGGAACCAGAATTCCTCTGGCTAGCCCCTGGCAGTAGTGTTTGTCAGTTTCTGTTCCCTGCAGATAAGCGCTGGCTGCCCTCTCCTTCACCGCCAGCTTTGCCTGTGGTGCTGCTCAATTGCCAGCAGCGGAGGACCATGGTTTCACTCAGCAACTCTGTGGTTTAAATGAGTGTACCTGTGCTAATCTGACTTTGGGTGGCAGACAAAGAGCATGCACGTTCAGTAAATCGTTCCCAAGGGAAAAGGAAGCTAAAAAGCAGAAGACGACCTCGCTGGACCTCTGTTCTCCTTCCTTTACCCTCCAAGCCTCTTGTCCCCAGACCAGCAGACATCTGATTTACACCCCTGCGGTTGGATCGAGGGAACTGGACAGTCAGATACCTTGTGTCAGGACACCCTCTCAACCATTGCTTCTGTCTTATTTACGAGGCCGGCAGCGCTCAGCTCCGTGGCTGATCATTTTTCCATGCAGGATGAGCCTGTCTGTGGATGCCGGCATCTGACCTACCAGGGGAAGAGATAGGATGGGTTCAGCTCTCTGGCTTATTGCCAGGCAGGGGTAAGTAGGGGAATATGGGTGTATATGGTTCTATTTCAGCTAGAGTCACAATTTAATTATACACAGTTTATTGATCAGAGTAAAGCTTAATGATGAAATTTTTAATTTCCCTTTGCTGCATCTCTATCTTTTTCTCAAGTGGGATTAGAATAATTACCTGGGCCTGTCATGCATTTTTCATTCAGAATGTCTGGTCAGCTCTTTTGCACTGCTGCACTCAAAAATAGAAACCTCCAAACTTTTGCCTTTCAATGTCTGACACTTCTCTTCTATAAGAAGTAAATTCCCTTCCCACTGCAACACACATTGGACAGTTACGTTGACTGAGGAACCACATGTTCATGCTTTTCACTCCCAGTGTAGTCCAGTCTGTTTTACTTTACTCCACTCTACTGCAGGCAGCTTGTGCTTTGTTAACAAGTGTTGGAGGTCACCCAGGCCTGGTGTCATTACTCAGTGACTGACAGACTGACAAGCCCTCTTGTCTTGGCCCAGTTGGCTGCAGGTGAACCCAAATAGCTGGGCCATGATGGATGGCAGCTGACAGAGGACTGACAGCGACTGGAGGGAGAGACCGAGCTGCCTTGAGTGCTCTACTACCACCAACTAAACATTCTGGAGGTCACTGCGGGAGCTTGGATTTGAGTAAGCAGGCATTTCTGTCCACTGGTGAAGTTTTATCAAACAAGAGTGCAGATGTCTTGGTCATTGCCTAGAGGTGATAAACAGGAGTGAGGTGTGAGTGTCCACTCTAAAGCCCAGGCCATGAACCCATCCATCAGTTGGAAGGACAAAGACTCATGTCAGGGTGTAATGAGCACTCTTTTAGCCATGTCACCGCACCCTTCGCACATGCACACACAAAAAGCCCCCGTGGTCAAATCTTGCCAGGCTGGTCAACCAGGTGATCACTCTGGTCAAGGCTGAAGGAGTTCCGCTGTTATCTTTTCAACAACATCGTCCAACTGTGGATATTTCCTTCTTAATCCTTCCAATACTCCCCTCTCCTCCAATATCACTGGTAATTTAATTACATAAATAGGGTACAATCAATCTACTGATTAGGATTTCAGTCCTATATTGTATTGACCTTTTATTAAAGGACATTGATCTTATATTTTAAAAATTAATAAATACAGGAGTGGCCAGCTATGGAGAGCCAACAGTCTGCAGGTTTTCACTACAATCGATCACCTCAGCAGACAATCTCACTGATGAGTTCTTCCTCTCAGCTTGAGGGAATGTTAATCAGTGGATGGAGTCTTTGGTTGGAATGAGAACCTGCTGACTGTTGGCTCACCATGGCACTCGACTGGCTACCCCTCCTCTAATGAATGAATCTGATGTAGAGAGTTTCATTATAAACTCTGCTGGATGGTTGTGGGCAATCTCCGCACATGTACACATGATAATGCTTTCTTACTATAAATAACAGTAGATTTACAAAATAGCAGAGATATCATGGCATGACAGGGTTATATTTAAGGAAAATTCTAATTTATCACAGCTTGGGTTTCATTATTGCAACTTTAGCCATCATATTGGTTGTGTTGTGCTCATCAAAGTAATTCAGATCTGGAAAGCAACCCGATCTAAACAACTTTATTTGGAGGTGAAACTGAAAATGAGCGTACCCAAAATGTTTGTAATAATCCCCAAAACAACACACAGAAATACACTCAGACAAGGTTCTTCAAAGTTATCTGACTGTTCATGTTTCTTTTCTTGTCTGACTTTTGCTGTTCCCAGATGGCTCCATCTTTCTTTCAGTTTTCAAACTTGTTAGCTCAGTGCACTTGCTTACAGAAATAAAAAAGTTCACACATTTCATTCAGATGACTGTGCCACCTGATCCTGACTGCAAACCATTGATCTTCTGTGGAAAGCTTTATATTTGACAGAGCAGGGTTTTATTGAACTGCAAAGTGCAACATAGCCAAAAACTTATGATATACTGAAAAGATGGTTTACTACTGGTGCATTTTTTTCACCAAATTGAGCTTGATGTGAAAAGGTTACAAGGATTTACTTCACCTCTACCATTATATTGGAATAAATTGG
The DNA here is from genome assembly GCF_001640805.2 of Lates calcarifer. NCBI lineage: Eukaryota > Metazoa > Chordata > Actinopteri > Centropomidae > Lates > Lates calcarifer. The sequence continues at coordinate 18,881,730 of NC_066845.1, forward strand.
TTTTACAAATGTTGGTGTCACTGGGTCTTAACAGTATAAATATCCACAAGCTATCTATTGGTAGTTTCCACCCAAACATGTGACATCTATCAGTTAAACACAAATTCAAATGTTTTCTTGGTACAGTAACACTTGACAAAGATTTTCACAGAGCTAATATGCAAATTAAAGTAATTATAGAATAAATAAACTAATGTAGACATCTATACTTACCACTTACCTCTCCTGACCTCACCTTCTCCTCCCATCTCCTCCCAAAAACTCCAAAGCTATCAATTGGTGCCAGTTAATGGGGTGAAGTTAAATAAACACTTCAGTGCCCTGTCATGTTCTTGGGAAAGTCTGGACTGACAGTTGAGGGTAAGCTGCCAAACACCTGGACCTAAGTGGAAATATGTTCCGCGCACACCCAATAAAAATACCAAAATGGAACCATGGAATTACACAACTGGGGCACACAACCAAGAAGTATCAATAAGAAAATATTCTCCGGGCCCTTATAAGCAACTGTGACAGTTAAAGTTAATGTCACAACGATTGGAAATGCTTGCACTTTTGACTACAAGTTTATGATCTCACCTCACGGTCAGTGGGAGGTTCATTACATTCCTTTGACAGTTTGGTTTGGAAATCCTAAAGAAAAAAACATAAGTGCAGCCATGTTTCCTGCTTAGAGCTGGCTGACTCAGTGACTGGATGCTGGTCGAGAGTTTCTCCTCTACCTGTTCTCCGCAGAGCTCTCCCAGTGTGTTAGGTTTGGGAATCAATCAAAGAAGACCTCGTCTTATTCTTTTTTTCCCATTTAACCCCTGAACTCTGTCAGTTTAATGTCCCTACAATGAAGTCAAATTTGTTAGTACTAATAACTAAGTAGCTGTGGCAACATTGGTTTAAATTGGTCCCGTTATTACATTTAAACCAATTTCTTTCATTCATCTCTGTTCTATTTTACTGGTATCCTTACTCTCTGTCAAATTTAATAATGAGACAAAGCAGAACCACAGATATGAAGCCTGTGATGCTTTTTCTTTGGATCTAACTGTGTGCCTGTCAGTGGACTTGGTGGTGGATATATTGCCCAACTTTATAAAAATACTCACTGATGTGAGCATGACATATCAATGACATATCATATCAAAGTTTGCTAATTTTTTTAAGGGATCTCACAACTCACTTTGCAAGCCACTGTAATATTCCAAGAGACTAGGTACAGAAAGAAAGGAAGTAACTGAACAATAAAAGTTTCTTATTTTGTGTAACTGAAATGTTGTGTAAATTCATGTCAACAAGTTTAGCCTATTCTCTGTTGGGATCATTAATGTAGTTTACTGGATTCTTCTTTTGTATCTTTGTCCCTTGCTGCAAAGGTTACAGATACAAATGAAAAAATGCTGCTTAGCACAAAGTCACACATTGTTGGAGAACCTTGAAGGGATATAACAATATTTGGACTTTTTAATACACTGGATACGACTTTAAAATATTTTTTCAATGTGTAGGGTAGTCCAATAGGCTTCCAATGTTCTCTGCTGCATTGGGAGTTGACGCATGAGTCAAGTAGACTGCAAGCCATTGTCTGCATTTGTGGGGCAAAAGTGCATTATGGTTTTGAAGTGACAGTATTCAACCACACCACAATATTTCTCTAACCTTATCCAAAGCACTTTTGTTGCCTAATCCTAACCACAGACGGGACTCTGGATGCAAACCCTGGTCTCTGACGTGACAGTCCTGTTTTTTGTACATCCACCATCCATGACTCCACTTCTGTTAATAAATGTTGTATCTCATCATATGGTATGTTACCTCTGCACTTTGAAAAATGGAGAACACTGTGTGTTAATCTGTGACGCCATGGTGTCCTCATCAAGTATTGCTATGGGAAAAGTTGGCAGTGAGACAATTAGCAGTGGACAGACCCACAACAGTACAAGAGCTAACTATTTTGGGACTTCACCATTAGCCCTGTTCATGTCTAAGTGATTTTCAACTTTCTGCATTCAACTAAAGAAAGTTAGAAGTTAGCTTTTTGAATTATAGTGTCATGTATCTGGAAGACATTATTATATATGTAAAGAGGTAAAAAGGAGCGTGTTGAACTTTTTGAAAAATTATCATCAGTATAGCATCAACAGTAATAATCTAGGCTAATGCAGTGTAAGCAAAGTGTACAAAACCCAGTTGCAAATTAGACCTTATTTCTGGCTCCAAGGCTTGCTGAGCCCAGAACATTGCATACTAAGCTCTATCATGCTCATTCTGTATGCAGACTGGCTGGATGGCCAAGGAGTTTTTCTTGTCTGTGTCATGTAAGCTGACTGCTTGCTTATTTTTTCAGCTTCAGCACAGAGATAGTATGAGGTAAAGAGTGGGAGCTACACAACCCCTATTAATCATAGCAGGGACTGGGCTTCCCCAGGCAGAGGGACAGGATCCCTGGGTGTGTATTTATACATCTCTGCATGCATGCAACCATAGTACATGTACGGTACGGTGTTGATATATCTGTACTTGTCAGTTTATATGTAAGCAGTATATGTATGTTTGTGTGTGTGTCCTTCCCCGGTACCCAACAGTACCCCATTTCTGCACCCACTTAAAAGGATACAATATCCAAAATCCATTCATCAAAGTCATAAAACAGTCTTTTATTGCACCAGTGTGGGTGTGTGTTAGTGTCTGTATGAATGTACATAGTAGTCTGTGTTTTGTATATGTGGAAGTCAATTTCTGTGTGTGCTCATTTGATCTGAAACAGAATATTGGCAATGTGCGCCCATGTGACAGAATGTATGAAATGTGCATGTGTGTGCTCTGTTTGCTGGTACAGTATGTACATGGGTGTATGTGTCAAATTATATGTGGATTAACATAAAATGTGTAATAACAGGATTAGGTGCAGCCTGTTATCCATGGTGTGTGTGTAGGTGTGTGTGCATCCATGTGTGTTGGCACATTTTCACAAATGACAGATGTGTGTGCATCTTTGTGTTTGTCCACCTCTCTGGGTTTGTGCATTTAGGTGAATGTGAGTTGAAGCTATATGTATTTGCTTGCACCCATGTTTGTGGGCACTGCTTGCATGCACATGCTTGTGTGTGTCTATGTGTCTGTGTGTGTGTTTGGATAGTTCTAGACCACATGCTCCAATCGTCAGCAACAGATGGGCTGATAAAATGCCAGAAAAGCAGCAATTACCACCAATAAACCATTGCCGGCTGTTCACTCAGTATAGGAACATGTACTGTACTGAAAAAAATAAAGTCAACTCTGGTCCAATTCTGATATTTCGGAAAATATATCCTTTATACAGTTTAAACAGTTTGGAAATTATCAGTCATGCTAAGTATAAACCTTTCATATCCAAAATCTTTTCAGGAGCTGAGACAGCAGGAATTTGCTTGATAACTATGCGATGATATTATTGAGTGGATTTAAGTTTCAGAAGGCAATACATAATAAATAAATAAAAATAAAATTTAAAAAAACACAAACCAGACTTTTTATTCCACAAAAGCCAACTATCCAAATAGAGACTATAGCATTTTTAAATATTAGTTTGACATTTTGGGAAATGCTCTGATGTCTGTATGGTAAATATTTTGCTACAGCCAGCAGCCTGTTAGCTTAGCATAGCATAAAAGACTAGAAACAGGGGCAAACAGCTAGCCTGGCTAAAAGGTAACAAAACAAACATGTTCATGTAATTTTGTGTAGTACCAGCATTGTTAAAACTCTAGTGCACATATTGCTAGCATCACATGTATAAGCAGTGTGTGGTTTTAAGGTTAAAGATGAAGCTGAACTGTCACAATCACATTTTTTTTTCCATCATTGATTTTGACTCAATACAAGATTATATAAGCTTTTACTATGGTCTTATTTTCACTGTGTAAAAGGAATTGCACTGCAGTGCCTCCTTCCTTGGCAACTGCCTACTCTCAACTTACTGCCTTTTGGGAGTTGAGGCCCATATACATGCAGACACAAAACATTCCTCTGCACAACAGTATTGACAATTTTAATATTCCCACTTTGAGAGCAGAGACTCATAACGTTTATCTGTGAAGACAAGTGGAATCACTACTCATAGAGGGAATACCCCCTGTGGAGCAATAACACCCGCTCGAGAAGACAGAGAACACACAGAGGGCAGCATGGAAAACAAACTGAAGACAGAGGTTCAGAGACATGACATACTCATATTCTCATAAAGAGAGACAGTGAGTTAGTGCCACGTGGGTGCACAGAAAAACTGCAAAGCATACATCATACAACACACGTGATGGGCTCTGTTGCATTATCTGATATACTGTGTATAGACAGAGCAGTGCCAGGCAGAGCAGGGAGCTCTAAATGAAACATTAGTCAGAGGAAGTGACTCCTCTATGGTGTGGAGCTTCAACACACAATAGCATCTTCCTCCAGTGGAGGACCCTCTGTCAGCAGGCTAGATCTCATCAGCTGCCTAGGAACAAGGGCCTTCTCTCTCGGGCAGAGAGGGGCACTAGCCCTCTTTCCCACCCCCAGGTCCCATCCTTTGGTGCACTGAATCCTCCTGCCGAGTGATACGGGTGAGGGCTGAAGTGGACTGGCTGAACACTTGTTCCCTTATTGAATAACCTCAGTGACTCCCTGTTTTTCTAGCCCTTCATTCCAACATTGAGGCTCTGTCCTATTATGTGTATATGTACAGTAAAAAGCATGGGAAAGTATGCTGGGACAATGTTTATAGCTGCATGCTTCTAAGTGCATTTGAACTTTAAATGCAGTTTGAAAATTAAGACAAAATTGAGGACATTGCCCAGATGCTTCTTCTTGGCCATGTCCCCATATTTCATTTGTTGTAAAGCATATACTCAAGGTAACAGGTATAAGGCATGTTATGAAGATGAGGGGATATCTTAATGTCCACTATGAATAGATGGAATGATTAGGCAAATCCTGTTTCAGTATTCACATGGACACCTGACAACGAACTATGATAAGTGAAGTGTTGGTTTTTAATGGCAAAAGGGATTTGAAATAATGCACGTAACTGACCCAAAGTATAAGGTCCCTAGTTTAAAATATTTCACCCTCTGTAATTTTTGTATAATTATTATTACATATTGGCTGATATTTAAAAAAAAAAAAAAAAAAAAACAACAGCATGATAAAATGTGTCATATTAACCAGCTCTAGAATACAGCTGACTCTATGGGGTGACTTTACAATAACACTGGATCAGCATGTTCAACAAACTAGCAACTTGCTTTCAATATAATATTCCACATTCTCTCAGTAAGTCTCTCTAATTTCCACAGAGATTCTTACTAGATGAGTCATTTAGATGATTTAGATTCAGTCTCCAGGCTCTGTATGTATTAAACCAGAAGTAACCCGAAAAAAGCTCCTCATCATCAGTTTACTGGACTGAATACCCATGGCCATCAGCTGCTAATGAGCCTCATCATTTCACAGTCAGCCATCATCTAACAGTTACATTTAGCATATTGCTCTGTCCCAGGGTCTGCCAGCAGGTGACCACTAAACACACTTATCCCATTCACTCATTACTATATGAAGTAATGCCAATGTCATAAGAGACAATAGGCAGCTATGTACTCAACTACCTTGGCCCCGTTGCTAATAGATATGATATTGGAGGGAGGAAATGGGTTTGTAATGAACATCTGCCTCTGTTGGCCGACGAGGATAGGAGGGAAGAGTGGCCCTTGACTACCCAGGGAGGAGTTGGGGTAATGACTCCAGCTGGTGGTGACAGATTTTTAATTTTTTTTTTTTTTGGGGGGGGGGGGGGGGGGGGGGGGGTTGGCTAAGACTCATGAAGAGGCTGATACAAGCTCAAGGCTAAGCAATGATCACACTGAGGACATGTGCTACTTTACCTTAGATGGAGTGGAAAATGGCATACATAACAGTATATACAGTTTTTCCAAGTAGTAATTTTTTTTCGATCAATATATTCAAACATGACCACATCCAAACTGTAGCTGAATTTGTTTGATGATAAGTCCCCCATGATGTGTATTCATCATTAACCTGAAGAAATTGGGGTCAGAAATAGAGAAAATGACTGCACCTTTCTGAATCCACTTAAGCAAATTTAGTGCTCCATGGTGCTGGGTGTGAGAGAGGTTAGATCTCAACACTGTGACTCCAGTATCAGAGAATGAGCCCATAGGCAGCGGCAGAAAGTCTAATGATAAGTTGTCAAGGTGCTGCTGCAAAATTACCTTTCACTGCTCAGAGGTCTGCTTCAAAATTATGTACATCAGAAAAAATATTCAAGCAGAGATGAATTTTATTGACTTGTTTGACCTATGGCAAGCTGGCCTCAGTGTAGCAGTTAGAAAGTTAATGAGACTTAAAGGCCCTGTGAGAAGCTTTTCTCACAAGCTATTTTTGTTGTTGTTGTTGTTAGAATATCATCATCATTGAAAGCATCATCATAATGTGTTAATTATGTTTGACAAACCCAAACCCACGGATTGCGGTAATGTGCTGTATAAGGTTGCCATAAAAAAAGAGATTAGTAAAAAATAACATCACCATTCCACTTCCTCTGTTCAGGGTCATGGGGGACTGCCTCAGCATTAGGTGAGAGACAGGCCTCTGTTAGTGTATTTTCAGGTAGGAAATGCAAACCTTAAAGATTCAGGGTGTTTAGTGAGAAACTCCATATTATGGAACCTTTAACATAAAGGTCAAACAAACATGTTTGTGCTAAGAATAACTTGATATTTTATGTTTTAGTGGCTGAATGATCTCTTACGCAGTCTTAAAGAAAACATTTATTTCTTTATTCTTAATGATGGTGGTTTGGAGGGGACAACAAAATCTGTTGACTTGTTTTTAAAACAGTTGTGTCACAATGTGTGTATTTTTATGCACACAAAATAAAAATATGAGAGACTAAACAAAACCTTTTAATGTGACGGAAGAACCAATCGAGTTCCCATCTCTTCTTCTAGTCATTTTATATAATCTTTATCTTTCTCAGTTGCCATGGAAGAGGTGTGTGTGTGTGTGTGTGTGTGTGTGTGTGGGTATCAATTGCCAGCTTTGTCGTGTTTATATCTCAGAGTGAGGCATAAACAGAGCAGCATGTCTGAAAAGAACCAGTTGTTCTGCAGGAGATGACAACCCATTGAGCACATGTTCTGGAGCTGTCAATCCAAAGAATGACAGCACTGATGTTTGGCACTGCAGTATCCATGCAGGGAAGAATTAGCATAATACAGTGTTATGGGAGACAAATGACACTGTGGGTGGAACAATGAGCCATGAGCAGCCTGGGTGTTTGTTAAATAAACAAAGTAACAATGAACTCTGTGTCAACCGATGTGTCAACACCACAATCAGCAGGGCTATGACAGGGGGAGGTCTCCATGGGGCGCAGCACTTTGATTGTAACCTCAAGTTCTTCTGCATCTGCATGACTCCTGACTATTCACACCAAATACTGCAAACATTAGAAAATATAAATCAAAATGAATCTTATTCCCAGGTGTGATAGAACTTTGAAATCATTTCACTCAAACCCAAGACACTAAAGTTTTATAGTCACAGTGTTTAGATCAGAGGGTTAATATAAAACAACACATTAAACATTTAGGACCAAGAATGTATTCCCAGCAGGTAGAATGGCCCAGTAGTCTGAGCAAAAGCATTTCTGAATAATTAAAACCAAATAAAAGTATGTAGTGCTGAACTTTTTCTTTACAAGCTTTACATTCATCAACATTTCTCCACAACACATCCAAAGACACTAAACGCTCTCTCTCTCACAGGGGAACTACAGACAATATTGTAATTAATCAGATGTGATGGGCCAGTTTAGACTACGCGGAGGAAACTTTAGCTGATAGATTTTATAGAACAAAGAACTCTGGATTTGGATGGTTGGACAGTTGGATTTTGTGAAACCAACTTTGTGTTGTAGCAAAAGAATGATGTTGATAGCAAATGGTGCAAAATGTTGGCCCCTTCTGCTGCACTACTGAATCTACAAAGAGCTGAGCAAACAAGCCATGGCTATAAATGTCAAATATGTGACTGTCAAAAACATTGATCTTGTCTTATTTATAACTAAGAGGGAGAAAATATTTCTTTTGTAACACAGTTAAGTTTATTTACTGGGAGAGGCCAACAAGTTAAGCCAACCACAACTGACTCTTTAGCTTAACCTAACTACACCTAACTGTAAATTCAACTTTTGGCAAATGGTTGCTTTATGAATCAATCGAAATTTTCAATTATTCTCAAGTCATGTTTCTGGCCATCTGGCAAATTTAAGTCCAGTATCCACTTTCCTTTTAGCTCTGTTTTGGTCTCCACGAATTCCTTGGAAAAATATCTCTTTTTAGCTGCTTAACAGTCTGTTTCAGTCTGCCACAAACTCTGTCAGTCTACCATTTGGTGTTGAGCATACAGTGGGAGTTTGCTGCCTGTTTTATCTGGAAAAGAGTTTGACGAGATCAGTGACAGTGAACCAAAACAATAAAGCTGTGGGTTCTAAAACCAAGACAATAAGGTGAAAACTGTTAAAACACTACAGAGTTCTGGGGAACTGCTGAATCAGGTGATAAGTCTCCATGGGTAATTCTCTGTGGCTATAACTTTCACATTACACATAGTAATTTCATCCACTGTTAATATAAAATAATAGTTATTGCACCTTTAAAGGTATTCAAAACTTGTGTCATTCTTTCCCTTTTTCGCTATCATTACACAATGATAGAAGCAGAGAAATGCAGTAAGATCTTTTATGTAATCTTTGACAGTGTCAATCAACAGCCAGGTGTCTGTCAAGTATCTTTGAAAAATTACCTGCTAATATACCATATGTCATAAATAGAAATTATGGACTATTTTGGCTCATCATGGTTCTGCCCACATTTGGATTCAGTGGAAATATTTTACAGCTGTGAGTGTGGGATCAAAAGACGTCCTCCTTTCCTTCCCAGAGAGCAGAAGGCGTGACAGGTTCTGACTGCATTTTTCAAAGAGACCACCCTGCTGCGAGGCTCTTATCACTCCTGCCTCAGACGTCTGTCGCCATCTACTGTAAGTGCTGGTAACAGCGTCTCAGCAGGGGGCCATGGGCTTTGGGAATTGGCTCTCAGTATGAGCACCCCTCTGAGAATACTAATGTCAGGAACACTGTGCAAGGCGCACATCCTGAAGTCATTGCAAGAGGGTGACTCTTTCAGCCTTTCTAACTTTAGAGTACCTTTTATATCAAGTGTCATGCAATATATTTACTAGATAAGTGAAATTGCAGATTATTCAGTTCAACAAGTGTTACCAAATAACTTTTTGACAGTACGTATATTGATTTCATATTCAGCCTCATGATTTAATTTAAAATATATAACTTTTCCCTTTTCTTGACATTGAGATGGTGCATTTCTAAATCAGAAGACTGGGACTGCCCTGGAAATTTCCCCAGACTGTTGAGTCAATGTTGAGCACAGTTGTTGTCAGGGAATCTGTCTGTGATTAAAACAAATGTTAAATAAAGCCAGTAACATTCGGTTTGGGCAATGAAACACAATTCCTGCATCTTTTATTCTCTGTTCAGTCCCACAGGCTGCATCTGGACATGCTGCAGGGTCAGCGTCCTTTCATCTTCTGGCTGCATTTGACTTGCTCTCCACAGGATGGCGTTGCCGTGCTGCAGCAGAGCCCGGCTGAACAACCAGCTGGTAGCCCCGCAGTCACTCAGCAGTTCGCCCAATTGAATCAGTGGGGCCACATCAGCACTCAGGAAGCAGCTACCTAAACTGCCTGGCTGATAGTCATCTCTTGCTCGCCTCCAGACCCCCTCTCCTCCAAACACACACACACACACATATATATTCACATTAACAAACAGCTCTGCCTGTGCCAACTCTCATTATTCTCTGTTTAAACTCACTTCAATAAGTGGCTGTGCTGTTTTTTCCTTTCTCTATGTGCTGAGCTTGAAGATTTGTATTTGGTTGATCAGAGTGTCCAGGATTGTGATGTATATACTTTATGTAGCTTTTCATATGACTCCTGATGCATGAGCACACACTCCTGAGGCTACCACACAAGGTCTGAGATATGAAGCATAAAGGAACCAGACACATCGACACACACTCATCTCTTTCTCTGTCCACACCACATGCCCCAAGCAGTTAGAAGAAGATGTGCTGATACAAGGAGGAGGTGGAGCAACTGGGTTGGCCGACAACAAAGTTACCCTCTGTCTTATTGCTGCAGCACATGCACACCAATGATTCTTGTTATCCATGGTGCTCTGTTTGTTGTTGTGAGAGTGAGAGAGTGAAAGAGGGAGAGAGGGAGGGGGGGGAGGTGGATGTTTGTATTTTGCATTTGAATTATACCCCAGATTATGCATCTTTATGCACAGTACGCTGGTGAATTTGTAATGTGAAATAACAACGTGCCCCCTTTTCATTTGATCAATTTTCTGGTCTGTGAGAGCTGCTGCTTCCAGGGCCAGCTTATAAACTTTCGAATGGGGAGGGACCAGACTGGTGCACAATTTTAAAGAAGGGGGGCACTTTTGTAAAAAAGACTCAAGTCCTGGCTCTTGGCAGTAATAAACTGTATATGAATAACAGTTACATTATTCATTCACTCTAATAGATGAAAGCCAAATAAACATTGGTATTCTAGTATGAATTAATATCAACACAGATTATGAGACAATGGGCCCCTGGACACAGACAAAAAGCCCCGCACTCCTACACATGAGCAAGACACCCAGACAGAAAGAGACACAAAACAACTACAAGCATGCAAAATAAGCACAAAGACACACAAATGACAGCAAAGAGAAACAAATGACCAGAGAGAAACACAAATTAACCATTTATTTGATTGACTTTCCAACAAGAAATTGTAATTACTTTAAACAGAGGTTCTGAGCCTATACTGCGTGGTTCCACTCAGTAATCTGTCCATGACACTAACAAACAATCTATCACTTCTTACTCTGGTGGTGCGAATGGAGGGCGTGGTTTGTGGTTCTAGGGTGGGTACATGCCACCCCTGGCCACCCCTCTGGCACTGCCCCTGCTCATATCAAGCACTCCAGCTGAGGTCTACCATCAAGCAGCTGCACAGCCACGTGTTCACATACTGTAACACACACACATGAAAACACACCGATCTGTAGAAATGCACACCAACATAATCTCATTGTCAATGCCAACACCCTTTGATGCTCACCCTCCCCTCAACATGAGAGAAGCTGGGAATTCATTTAAACAAACGCTAGGCCTTTGAAACTCAATGCCACCCCCCACCCCCCACCCCCATCTCCAGAAATGTAATTCAAGCAAGGACATAGCTGCAGGACATTTTGACGGCACTGGGCTTCGAGACCCTTCTGCCGTGTGTCGCTATGTACAGTGGCTTTTATATATGAGAAAGACTTGATAAATGACAGAGAGGTACAATCTAATTTAGGACAAATGCATCACATCTTTTGTGTGAACACACAATGTTTATGAGGCAATGTGATTGATGATTAGATCCGGGCAGAAGTGACAGTGGAATAACATTATTCACCTTAGCTTTGTCCTCCTCAGGCACCGCGGCTGGTAGAGTTATCTTTGCTACCATTAGTCAAGTATGAAATTGTGCCGATTCTTTAAATGAAAACAATCTCAACTCAAGAGAATGTAGATGAGAAATGGGAAACTGGGGAAGGGTTGGCTGGAAAGAATATTCTCTGGCCTAGTTAAGGTGTGATTTTCTTCTTTCCATTAGTTTGTACCTCAAGTCAAATAAAACTAGTGCAGGGGATTTCTGCTGAAAATATGAAAAGACCATGACTGTGCATGGAGGGTAGATATGGATGAGCACAAATTCACCCAAAGTGGATGTGAGGGGTGGAGGAAAAAGAGGGAAGGGAGCCTTTTTCTGTGTATCAGGCCTAACTCTAATTATGGCTTCGTTAATTAGGGTATCTCAACGCCGACTCGCTTGGAAGGATGCCACTTAGCTCAGCTTTTTCTTTTCCCCATGTCCCTTTCCCAAATCATGGCTGAGCTCCTTCCCTCTTCCCCCCTTCCCCCTTTGCTTCCCCCCCTTCCTCACTCCTCCTCCCATCCCATTCCTGTCCATATGTCTTGACAGCTCATAAGGCAAAGCAGCATATCAAAGCAGACTGTGCCATCGTAGCCCTTAACCAAGCATCTTTAGCTTCAAATTGCTTCCTGAGGAGAGGGAGAAATAAGATAAGAAGGCGAAAAGAGAGAGAGGAGGAGGAGGTTGAAATGGGGCCATACTGAGCAGTTCTCTCTGTGAGATGGAAAGGAGTGAACTGAGAGTAAAAGTTGCAATGTATAAAGTTGTCCTTATTTCTCTGGGGTGTCGGTTAAAGCCTCTGAGAGCTAAAGTGAGAGACGTCAGCACTGCTCCCCCTCCCAACCACCCAGAGAAATTAAGTCCCATCTCAGTGACGAGATCAGGGACTAGACACATGTCACAGTGCTGCAAATTGAAGTCCTCAGTCTGTATTTACTGGAGCAGAGCCCTTGGCACACATGCGGAGTTCTGCGCACACTCCCCAGCAACCAAGAACACCATGATTCCCAGCTCTGAACCCCCCCCCCAAACTAACAAATTCAAATTCTTGTCGCGGCTGCTATTCAAGCTCAGCGGCACTGCAAGATGCTGCATAAATTAAGTCGCTGGAGGGAGCGAGGACAGGGAACGAGCACCGTCTGCCTCTGCCGGATCGTATTAACTCCCGGGGCCTTGTTGGCGGAGAAGAAACCCCTGTCGAGACCTGGGGCCACACCTTCCACTCTGTGGGTCTTCATTAAGGTCTGCTGACTGTCTCCACTCCCCAGCAGTACCTCCAGACTTTGTTTACCACCTGTGTCAGCACGCTACATCCATAACTAGGCAGAGCCAGCTAAAATGAGGCATTGGAGAAATGCAGACGTGTGTCAGTTGTTCTTTTTTGTGTGTCTGTGCATTTGCATTTGTGTTGTTTTCTGTGTGCTTCATTATATTTTGCACCAGACTGAGTGAAGGAGGCAAAGGTTGGGTAAGGGGAGGATGGAAGAGTGTTGTTTGGCTTGCCCCCCTCCAATGTCAAAGCTGGCTTCAGTATTTGCGGCACTGACCCCTCTCTTTCACCTTTCGACTCATCCCACTGCTTTGCAGAGACAAACACTCTGAGGCAGAGATTGTCTCTATTTGTTGGCCCCCTGCAACCTGTTATTTTCTCCAGTGGCTAGTTCGCATACTGTGGAGGAGCGAATAAAAAAAATAAAAAAACAGTGGTTGTGGTCCTGATCATGGTACAAAGTACTGGCTGTGGTATGGAATGGAGGTGGAGAGTTTGGGGGGGGGGGGGGGGGGTAGAGCTGACAGGATGTGTGCTATTTCAGACACAGTGCTTTTAGGCCAACTGTGCACTCATTGTTCTATCACTGCCAGTAATGACTTCACTGTGGCTTCCTGTCACATGATGATGACTCTACTGATCCCATAAGTAATGCAGCAAGGCTGAACTCCCTATTCTCTTTTCTTGCCTCAAAGGTTTCAAGATACATCCTTAACCTATTACCAAATGCACAACTGAGTTGTAGCACACTCTAATTAAATAAGGTAAGGGATTTGATGCCGTTTTTGCAGTTAGAAAAAATTAGATTCAGACTATGGGGGGTCTACTGATATATTTTATAAGGACTGGCAAGCATTCATCAACCATGTCAAGAATTCCAGGATGGATAACACACTCTGGGTGTGATTTCTGCCTGAATGTGTTGTGACTTAGACAGTAACCTTGAACCACAACCTCCCCAGCTGGAGGTCTTTTCTCTCCTTCATTTCCTGTCATATCTCTGCACCATCTAATAAATATGAGGCATTAAATGTTCCTAAACAAATTTTGTTTAACTGTGAGTGTTACTGAGAAAAACACAAAAACTATGGACCAGCAGTACAGTATATCCTCAGCTGTAGGACATTTTTGCATTCTTGTACTCTTATAAGTGAATTTGATCTTCATAATGAAGCATTACAACAGTATACACGCATGCTGACACACACATGAATAAAACCAGCCCTTGTCTTGTCTAGTGTCTCACAATGCCCGGCAGCAGACTGCATCTTCGTTCTAAATCGGAGGATCATATCAAATCTTGTCATTAGGCTTTGTTACCAGGACAACAGCACTGCTACAGCATAATCTATGCCAAAGCCTGTCAGGACAGCAGCACTGGTAGCAACAGAAAGAGTATACCTATAGATGAAAATAAAATAAACATGGGGCCAGAATTCATGACAGAAGCCTTCTCCTGCAGATGACCTGCTGGTTAATAGGGACCCAGATCCAATACTATTGACAATAGTGGAGTGTGATGAGCCTATCAAGTAGAGAGCACTTCTGTATTCTCTCTGTGGCCAGACATACATACTTGTTTTTTTATCCCTAATATTATGTGAGAAAGCCAAGGCTGTGAGTTCACAGCTCAGATAAAGACCTGAATAATTGGCACGTGGTTACATAATGTGATGCGTATGAGTCCATACAGCAGAGTTGTATAATTCATTGCACTGGTGGAATATGTAAAAGCACTGCTCCAATCCCCTTTAGGTCTAATTAAAAGACTATCAGCCTTTTTACAATGAAAACTCCAGGGGATACAGTGTAATCACGTATTAATAGAATGATTACTAAAGAAATAAAGCTCCTTGTGCAGATAAGAGCTGCTGAATTTATTGCACAAAGCCACCAATAAAATGTTATTCCTATGATCTTAGCTCAGTTCTAAATTTGTGAACATGAACAAGCCGTACCCAACAAAAGAGTCATGAGGTTGTGGACTGGGGGGGGGGGTGAACATGTTTGGAGATGGTGAACATGTTTGCCATGTTCACCATCTCCGTTTAAACTGATAGCATGCTAACATGCTCATCAGCACTAAGTTCAGTTTAGTTCAGGTCGCATGCTGAACGTAATACTTTTATTGGCTAATCACTATCTCCATTTGCAATGTGTTTCACAATCATTGGTTCGTTCAACGTGGACATTATTACCTTATCACTGCTGATTACGCTCATGTCAACACCATTTGCTGCTGCAGCACCCTCCACTTTCTCTCTCTCTGTTTTGTTTTTGTTTACCTAAGTTTTGAGTTAATTTGTTTTTATTACGGGGACATTAGCTGTCTCACCAGTATCCTTGTTGCTGCTTGGATTCTTTGAGAGCTCCCTCAAAAAGCAGACTGTATACAGTTGTAAGCAAATGTTTGGACATGGTCATATTCCATGAAGTGAACAGAAGTAAATAAAACCCTTGCAGCAAACAGACATTAAAAATGAGCATTTCTTCAAATGTTAATTCACTCTTCATTTTTACCTTTTTAATGGCTTAATAAAAAACAGAAAGAAATGACACAATTGTGGCATGTGCAAAAGCTTGGGCACTCAACTAAGTCAGTATTTAGTGACCCCCACACTTTTTGTTGAAGGTAAGAGTCTTTCTGTTCTTGATTTAGGAATTTTCAGCCACTCTACTTCTTTGCAGATCACTTCAAGTTCTGATATATTTTTAGGCTGTCTTGCGCGCACAGCAAGTGTAAGTTATACTCTCAGATTTTCATTGATGTTCAGATCAGGGTACTGTCAGGGCTGTTCCAAAAGCTGCAGCTTGTGGGTTCTTGAATCAGTTCATGGTGAATTTTGAGGTCTACTTTGGATTGTTGTCCTGTTGAAGAAGCCAGCCTCTTTTCACTTTTAGTTTCTTGACACTTTGCTGAAACCATTCTTCTATCTGTGCAATGTTTCCTGTGCCACTAGCTTCCACACAACCCAAAAGAATTTTCACCTCCATGCTTAACAGTTGGAAGGTGTGCCTTTTATCAAAGTCAGTTTTTTTTTCCTTCAAAAACACACTTTCAATAGTGTGACTTCACCTGTCCACAGCACTTGTCTCTAAAACCATTTTAGCTCATCCAGATGCTGCTTTGCATACTTGAGATGTCAACATCTCTCTGGAATAATCATCAGCTGATAATTCTTAATGACAATACTTGACCTGCCTAACAAGTCCTAAACAGTAAATTAAGGCCTAACGAGTTAATGAATATTTTACAAGTAGAAGAGTGTGAAAATGTTTCCACACACCACAATTTCTGTTTGATTTTTTAGTGTCTGGTTGCTGCAGGGATTGTATTTACTTCTTTTCACTTGAAAAATCAACAAAATGTGCAGTTTGCTTTGTGGTACTTTACGTACAACTGCAACTGTAACATTTACTGTAAATGGACCATTTTTTAAAGCAAGTGTTGTTTGATCTTAAATTTTGACCTGATGATAGTAGTTTAGGAAAAGTCAAGGGATCATCAGCATTTTTACAATTCAACCTGAGGGGGACATGAATGTGTAAACTACAACTGTGAACCTGAAGTTGGCACTAGATGATGAGTCAGACGATCACCAAAGTCATTAGGATTCATCCCCTGGGGATGTTGCACTGTGCTTTGCTGACATTTAATCAAATTTAGGATCAAGGTCATTCAGGGTCACACTTCAGTAGTTAGTTCAAGTTGAAGTACATTTTTTTGTATAGCACCAGTTTGTACAACTGCAGGTAAAACTGCTTCACAAGATAATAAAACAACAAAACTAGCAGAGCATACAAGGAATAGAACAAATGAAAAAGAGAAGGAAATGAGAGAAGCACACCACAAGTACTAAAAACATCAGAGGTTAGAAATACAGTACATAGGGGCAGTAATTAAGACAAATAAATGGATTTATGAGAATGCTAAAGTGGATGAAAGTTCTTGAGGCTGTTTTTTAATTAACACAGTATAGGTTTGACTCTTAGATCAGCTGTCTCATGCTTTTAGATGGCTTCATGCTGAATACAATTTCACCAGATTTGGTGAACTCCAGGGATATGAAAGAGGCACAGAGGGTCCCTGGAGAGATCTGCTTGGTTTGTAAATTGAGAGCATGTCTGATATACATTGTTGGGCCTGTCCATTAAGAGCTTCATACCTGGAGAAGGATCTGAGGAACTGGAACTGAGTTTTAAAAGTAGCAGCAAATGATTCTCAGGACAAGAGAGATGTGTTCTGATTCTTTTTTGACTCTTAATGTCAATTCAAGGCAATCTATCCAAATTAATTTGACATATCTTACTCCAGACCAAATTACTGGACCAACTCACTGAAACACATTTCCATCCTTGGATCTATACTGTAATTGTGGCTAAAAATCCCTGGTTCCAACAGTCTTGGTAAAAAGGATTAAATTCTAGCTTAATGGAACTAGATTTTAGTGATTGAACTCTATTCTGAAAATAATGGACTGTCAAATTATTCAGGGCCTTTATCTGATTCTGACAAAATGCATGGCTCAAGCATTGTATTAAGTAGGAATAAGTAAGTGTGTAAAATGACTGAATAAATTATACTGCCAGGTAGCATAGTGGATCACTGGTGTGTAACTACAATACATAGCTTTAAATTAGTTGTAGTATAAAGCTAAGTTGAAGAAAAACAAATTAAATCTTTCATTTACCGGAGTAAGCATTACATTTACTTATTACGTAAATATATGTTAATTCTGGATGGAGTCTGAGTACTGAGCTGGTTGGGTGTCAGCATTAGCGTGAGGAGCTGGAAACAGCACAGTACAGGTGCAGCTAATTGGGCTAATAACAAGCATACTTATTAGTGACCGGCTTCTGAGCAAGAGATCAAGAGCAGTCATTTTAGGATTACTTGACTGGATGCTGTGAACCAGAAGAGAGTTGCCACTTGAACTTTAAAACAATAGAGGGAGGCACGGTCCTGGATGAGTACCGGATAAAGAAGAGAACTGAATGTAGCCTTCTTGATTGAACTTAACAAGCTTCATTAAAAGGCTTGAAAAAGACTGAATACCTGTGAAAATTAAAGAATTTAGAATTATTGCTGGTTAATCAACACAAATAGTTTTATGATCCAAAATGACTGCTGCCTGTCTTGCAACATTTGTCAGGGTCATCACAATCAATTGACAATAACAGTTTGGATGGGTGGATGGAGAAATTCGATTGCAATGATATGACAGGACACTAACAATGAGGGTGCACTTAGATTAATGAAAGAAAATGAATGGCTAAATGTCAAACTGATTGAAAACATGAAGTGTTTAGGTTGTCTTAGTGCACTGATTGTGCAGAATTTGATTTATCTGATTTAGGAATAAATTCAAATGTAGTTAAAATATGCTACAGCGAATTGTATGGTCTGAGATCATCTACAGCCACAACAACATAAAATAAAAAGAAGCATATGAGGAGTTTGTACATTTTCAGATTCTTTAATTGTCAAATGTGAAAGCTTAATTGGAACCAACAAGCCCTAGCTAAAGATAAAACAGAAAAAATACATAAAATACAGCAGAAAAAGAGGGAGACAAAAATGACAGCTCTCCTCTACAGAGCTTCCTGGTAAGGAATTTTGAAGGTAAGATTTAAGATTGAAAAACAGTGGTTTTAAATGATTAACTGAGTGACTGAATATTAACAGCAGAACCACTATCAGTCTGGATTTAATCTGGCAATTAATAAAAGGAGCTACGGACAACACAAATAGCTCACAGTACAGTGCTGCCACTCAGCTTTATATGCCCCCAGCTGATTTGTGTTTGTTGGTCCTCAGCTACACCAGCCTATAGCACAAGGAAGGAGGAAGACCTTAACCTGAGGTCCACAGAACCTGAATACTGTACTGTACTGCCCACCTGGGCTACTTTTCATTTGATAATTTCGGAGGTTTCCACCAAAACAAAGTTAAGTTGTACTCCAATAAATTTCTCTAATTAAATTGACATGCAATGACTAATGACCATCAAAACCAAAAGTCATAAAGTTAAAATGAAATACTTGGCTACATTTATAACCAATGGGACTTGGCACTGATCGGCCACCCTCTGTCATTTAATTCTAGCAACACATTAACAGTCACACACTCATTAATGGGGGGTGGTAATTGCAGTGATTATTTTTGGGATGATGTTGTTTGGAGTAGTTGGATTCAGTAACTGTGCAAAGCAATGGCTTTTTGTGGTGTCTGCTGGTTGCTAGCTGCAAATGCTTTTAGTTGTATGCGGTGGTGTATGTCCTGTTGTGTTTTTGTTAGCAGGTTTACAGGTATCACAGGGTGATGTCTTAATAATGTTACCCTGTACAAGGTAATGTATCTGTGTCATGCTCATGTTAGCTGGTTGCTAAATGGGCAAGCTGGTTGCTACAGTTGCAGTAGGTGATTTTGACTGGTGACATTTCTGCATATGTACACTTGTGAGTTGAAAGCAACCTCAGTCACTCTTAAAGGACGATCAAGGAACATGCAGCCCCTCTCATTCATTTCTCTTTCTGATTATCTCACAGATAGGCACACACATACACACACACACACACAAACACAGATCCTCGTCTCACCTGCCCACGCATTTGGCCCTGTAGATCTTCCACCAGTGTTGTTGTCAGTCTCCTCACACCCCAATGCTGGCGAGATAAAAGCCCCCTGCCCACGTGGACTGAAAAAAGGCCAGCACAGGTTTCATAATTGGAGAGAATGAGGGGGAGAGGAGGATGTAATGCAATCAGACTCAGAGAAGAATGAGACCTTAATTAGACATTCTTCGCGTTCTATGTATAGAAGGCTTTCCTTCGAGCTCCTCTCCCCTCTCGCCTGGAAAGCTACAGTATCAGTGAATTCTAATTAGAGAGCACTTGATGAGAGTATGTGCTTACTGTGGCCTAGATAGACCGACTTCATCGGCATGAAGCTCTGTGCTCCGGTGTGGTTGGTCCCCGGCTGTGCCATCAGATGAGAGCTCCAGTCTCTGAGGGGGTTCTGGAAAAACGGGAGGAGGAGGGAGACACGAGGGTGAGGTACATGGAGAGATAACAAGACTGGGCATCGCCAGGGGTGGCAACACAGGGGAGGGGGAGGCTAGATCTGAGAGGTACATTAGTGAGGCTGTGTGTGTTTGAAGTGGGTATGTGTGTGTTTGTGAAAAAGGTGATGTGTATATAGCTATGTAGAGGTGTGTGTGTGTGTGAGAGAGATTGTGTGAGTGGGTACAGAGTAGGAGATAGTGAGTATACCTTCTCAAAGAATCGTCAACCTCAGCCATACACTGGCTCTTGGCTTTTCTGGCCAGGCCTTTTATTCGTCCCTTACTCAATGCATCCACATTGAGATATTTAAGTATGACAATTTGTCTTTCTCCATTTGGCCCTCTGTCCAAATTACAGCTGCATTCTGACCGGTGTTTAAAAAATACCAACTCACTCCTTTGATGGAGTAGAGGTGCCAACACAAAAGGCTCTGGCAAAAAGGATTGTCCCAGGATTGTCTGGCAATAAACTTGAACCTCAGCTTTTGTGGCAACACAATGTAATGACATTTTTGGCAAAGCAAGCACACACTCCTGGTAAATATCCTGAATGTAATATTTTCACACACACACACACACACACACACACACACACCAGCATGCAGTAACAATTAAGTAAGTAAAAATTTGAATAAAGTCTCTGTTGCAGGGCTGATGCGACGCTCAGGAGTGGAGAGGTCCATAACTATTTGTCCATTCTACTCAAAGAGTAACAAAATAAAAGTGTGGTACCTTGATTATGACAGTGAAAGTCACACTATGGCTGGAGTTTGTTTTTTGCCTGCCAAACATGTATGAAAAAGAGCAGATTTGGATTCATACAGTGATACAAAAGTACCTATAAATGCTATTGCAGATTCAGGTCATTGTCACACAAACATGGCATTTTCAGATTAAGCTTCATATGGACATAGTATAAGGACGGAATGGAGGTGAAGAGGTTGGAGGGGTTGAACCACGAAATGTTCTCAGTGCTGTTAAGTCATTTAGCAGCAGAGGCTACAAGCTATTATGCCTGAGCTTTAGCCATGACAATAATAATGATTATGAGACGGCTAGAGCTGAAGAATCGAAGTGCCCATTTAGCAGATGAGCTTCCAAACGACCTCCTGAAAAAAGAAATGGCACCTGGCCAACCAACATGTCAGCACTCTCTCTCTCCTCTCACCCTCTCTCTCTCTCTCTCTGTCTCATGTCTTTCTTGCTGTTTCTCTCACCCTCTCTGTCGCACATTCAGTGTCAAGCTTTCTCAGTGTCACTTTTGAAAAGTGGTAGACCCATGAAATGACATGCACACACACACACACACACACACACACACCATATTCTTTACACTACAGCACTCACAAGAAAGGATTTTTTTCTCACTCAGTCACACACACACAAACACACACGTCTTGCTCAACACACATTCACACAATCCCTTTATAGAGTGCGTATGTACATATGAAGAGACACAATCTTCTCGTCCATTCCCACTTCAGAGGACACACAGACCCTCTGATTTCACCAAGAAAGATAAAAAAAAACTCTCACACTCACATAACCCCCTTACTCACACAAAAACACACACATACCCCTCTCCCTGGTGTAAAACCACACTGTGTTGCTTCATCTTGTGATGTGGCTACAGAGGAGCTGTATCACACTAACTACCCCCTGCAGTGACAGAGCGATAGAGAGAGGAAAAAAGAAGGGGAGAAGGAGTAAATTAGGGGTGGGGGAGACAAACAAAAAAGGTGTGAGATGTCTGTGTGCCCTACATAGATTTATAACAGAGAGAGAAAAAGGGTAGGAGGGAGGAGCTGAAGTTAAAGTTTAACGGAAAATTGAAACGGGAGCATTTGCATCCAGCATTACATATTACAAATTCACTGAATGACTATGTTTAAAGTGAAAGCTGTCACTTGTATTTATTTATCATTATTATATCGTTATTATTAAAAACTCAATTTTAGCATATATTGTGTGTTCTGACAATATTGTAAAACATACAGACTGGTGACAAATTGAAGGAAAAACCTGAATAAATGAGTTGTGAAACATAACGAATGCAGATGCTTCCACACAGCTGCACTGCATGGTACACTGAAGGAATTAGTATCCAAACATGCACTGTGACATGTATACATGTATAAAAATTCTGAGCAGTCCCAGCTGATTCTGGCATTAGGAAAAGATCTAAGTGAGTTTGAGAGAGGGTTCATTGCTAGGGCACCAAAGGCAGGAGACTGCTGAACTGGCCAGTGTTTCAACAGAAACAGTGATTGTGTCAGGCCGAGACTAAAAGGCAGGACTCAGACGCAGAGATGACGTAAATAAAACAGACTTTATTTACAACTAAGGTTCTCTCACTGAGTGACAAAGAAACAGAGGCTATAAAATTATCCTAGGGCAGATAAAACAAAAACAAGAAGTCACTCTCAAGAGGAGGAAAAAAACAAATGAACGGAGGCTAATAAAGTTAGAACAAATCAAAATCACTCACAGAGGAGGCAAACAAAAGGCTATGAAAAGATTTAACAAAAAACGCTCCAACAGGAGGAAAACCAGAAAAGCTCTAAATAAAACTCTCTCCTAAAAAACGGAGGACCTAAGATAGCTATGAACATAAACGAGTAAAACAAAATCACTCCAAAAGGAGGAAAACAAACAACTAGGAAAGTACTCTAAGGCTAAGGCGAGAAACTAAGATATCAAAATTTACAAACAAAAAATCACTCTTACAGAGGAACAATGGCTTACTGGAGGCAAGGCTGTAAGGCTGTAAGGCTGTAAGGCTGTAAGGCTGTAAGGCTGTAAGGCTGTAAGGCTGTAAGGCTGTAAGGCTGTAAGGCTGTAAGGCTGTAAGGCTGTAAGGCTGGAGGTGAGTCGGTTGAACGGACGAAGACACTCTGGCAAAAGACACAGGAGACACAGACTATTTAAACACGCAGAGGTAATGGGAAACAGGTGGAGACAATGAGTAATCAGGACACACAGGTGACACATGAGGAAGGGCAAGTGCTCTGAAACGAGAGGACAGTGAATCCTTCAAAATAAAACAGGAAATGACAAGACCAAAATCCCAAGACAAGACAAACCTCACCGCTGTGTGACAGATTGAAGTGACATCTGCATTTAGATCTATGAGAATACATTAGTAAAAAGGGTTGGGAATTGTGGTTGACAACTCACATTTAATGACTTTGACTCCTGCATTAGTGTGAAATGTCAGGAAAAACAGAAGAGCAGCTCTTCCTCGGGTGACCAAGAATGTCAACAGTTGGTCAAAGATTTCATAGAGAGGGATATTGCAGCAGTGGTCCAGAAATCATAGGCATTGGTCTGCAGAGATGTGGAAGTAGTCAGTAGTAAAGTGATGTGGTCAGATGAGTCAACCTTCACCATGTTCTCATGGTGGACGAATGCACGTGTGGAGCACATTAGGAGAACAATACAGGCCTGACTGCTTGACCACTACACTGATGTGAACTGGTGGCTCTATTATGCTGTGGGAATTTTGATATTTTGCTGGCATAGTTCAGGTCCACTTGTCCTTCTAGAGGGAAAGGTCACTGCAAATTAATACAAAGTGACCAAACCTAAGTTCAATTGAACACCTATGGCAGATTTTGGACCAACATGTGAGGCAGCACTCTCCACCACTGTCATGAAGACCTAATGACGGAATACCTTTCTGTGTTCATTTTTCCTGATGACTGTATGCAATGCACTTCAAAACACTTCTTGACATTTGAAGATTGTCATTTTGTATAACGACTATGGCATATTTTCTGATTTTCTGACTTTCTGAAAAAATACAGAGGGGGTAAATGTGTACTAAATGTGAAAATGACAGAAAAGAAAAATGATGGCTAAGAATGGTGAAAATGATAACTGTCCACGGAAACATGAGAGAAAGATACAAAGATTAAGAGAGATGTGGAGACAAGTCGTGGGCGAAAATGTGACAGGATAAAAGGGGGCACATAACATAGACATAAATTACACTATAGGTGGAGAACTGCATGTGAACTGTGCTTGAACATGAGAGAGAGGGAACAGGAAAGTGAGGCAGAGCAGACCCGAGCGGGGTGATAAATGATTCGAGTGCTGCATGGGACGCTCTTGCCTCTTCATCTTACGTACCTGACCTTGGGCTTATGAGCTGTAATAAAACGTGGCCAAGCACTCCTGAAATTGGTCCACTCGCCGTAATGCTCGGCAGCCTTCTGCTGCATTAGCATACAGCTTTTATAGAGTACAGTACATCCAACACATACAAATACTGTGCCACCGGCCCTGTGAGGGAGATGATGAGGGTGATGACGGGGATGATGAAGACAAGAAACGTAGCCAGGGGTCGATGGTGGTGATGGGAGATGAAGAGACAGGGAGAACGAAAAGAAAATGTAAGAGGAATGGTTAAGTAGAAATGAGAACAGAGTAGTGATTTCTATGATGGCAGGAGTGGAGGTGATGATAGAGAAGGGGAGGATGAAGTACCGTAATGGAGGAAGAGGGGGTGATAAGGTGAGGGAATAACATGAGACCAGGGCATGGTAGATTGATAAAGGGGAAAGGGAGAGGAAAAGGAAATATAAAGGTTACATGGGTAGACAATGATAAATGCTGATGATGAAGAGGAGAGAAGGAGAAACTGTAAATGGTAGTAATAACAATATAGCCAGAGTTTCCAGAGTTGTCTTAATGTACATAAAGTTAACTGTGCTTTGGTTCTGCCTCATCAGTCAACATGAAATTTGAAATGTCACCTCTCAGCATAACACGTTCTGTTCCTGCAGTGGTGGCAGCTGTGAGTGGGAAGATGAGGATGAAGAAGACCAAGAGCAAGATTATTCCATCACTTTTTTTACACCTTTAAATTTCTCTTCTGTGGCCTCTTTACACAGAGCCAGCATCCCCCTCTCCATCATAATCACCCTCTTCTCTTCAGGATGAAGAAAAAAAAAAATGCCTTCGTCTTATTTTGGGGGGCTAATAACAGCGGAACAAACAGCATGTCTCTCTCAGGGCCCTGCTGGTATTATCTTCAGCCATTACTTTATTTCTGCGAGGTCTCTGTGCTCTCTCCAGAGGCTCATGTAATGGAGCTGTGGAGCACCAATTCTAGCACAATCCAGATTAATTGGTCTATTTGTTTGGACAAATAATCAATTAATTCTAGTGTAGGTAAAATGAGAAAAAAAGAAAAGGAAAAAGAGACAAGGAATAAATACCTAAAAGAATAAATATGTTGTAAGTAAAATGTTAATAATGAACATTATTTTATTTTATTATTATTTGGTCCAGACAACTATTGGATGATTACCATGAAATTGTCTACAGATGTGTATATTTCCAAGAGGATCAGACCTAATTATTTTGGTTATTGACTCACTTTTCCATCAGGTTTGTGTGTTTTCACTTATCTTATGAAATATCCCTGAAGATAAAGATGAAGAATCCTGATGACCTTGTTGATCCTGTGACTTTTCCCCTAGCACCACTATGAGGTTCAGATTTCTGTTTTTTAGTGAAACTATTGGATAGGTTGCCATACAGTTTTATACACATATTCATGTCCTCCATTCCTTATGACCAAATATAAAACTAATGACATTTCCGTCAGTTGTACGTTGTGTTTTGTACCAATTACCATATTGTTAGAATTCTAAAATGCTAAACTAAGATTGTGAACATGGTAAATATTGTACCTGTTTAACATCAGCATTGCCGCTGTGAGCATTTTAGCATGCCAATGTTAGCATTTATCTCTAGGCACTGCTATGCCAAAGTATGAAAGAAGAAATCTACCAAGTTCATTTAACAAAAAAAACACACACACACACACACATAGTTTAAGTCTCTGAAATGTGGTGGTCTATTGTTAGCAACACTAGCATTGTAATTAAGTTGGTGCCCTTTAACATCACCGTTGTGGAGTAGTATACATACTCTTTTCTGCTGAACTGTAAATATGCCTTTGTTCTTGTTAAAAAATAACTGGCAAAAAGATCATTTTAGTATTCTGTCGTGATGTTTATTGTATTCAACCCATCTGAACCCCACTTAATTGCCTTGTTAGCAGAGTGAAGAAGCACAAGATGTCTTAGCAACTGCTTGATTTTACTGATACTTGATTTTACAGAATGCAATAATAATTCACATTCCCCAGAGGATGAACACTTTCCATTTTGGACAATGAACAAGCTTTCCTATGGGGAATTTAATTTCCTGAGACCGCTCTTGGAGTCTTTTAAACATATATCAGACTTATCTGTTTATGTTTTACAGGTTTTTTTATAATGGATGTGTACTATATATATATATATATATATATATATATATATATATATATATATATATATATATATATATATATATATATATATATATATGAATGTTGCTTTAGCCCCAGGGCATCTTGCAACCTGCAGCTCCAACTGTGGCCACTTCACCAAAATCATTACAAAAGTGGTGCGCTGCCCCTGACATTTTTACACATACACCAAAATGGATTTAACTCCAAAGGATAGTAACATTGCCACATTTTTGTTTGTTCCACCTTTTTACACAAGACACAAGATTTTATGACTCATACCAAAATACAGTCAAATACAATCAGTAGAACTAATGCAAAGATTCAACAGTAAAAAGAAGGACTGAAGAATCCTTTGACTAAGGAGCAGTTAGTTTGGTTTAATAATGATCTGGGGTTTTAGCCATAAAACAGCTTTTACACAGCACACATTGTATGTGCTGATCTGACACCCAGGCTTTTCAAGCTGACTACTGAATGGCATTTCATTTCTATTGCTACTTAATTGTTAAAATCAAAACCTGAAGACAAACACCAAACTAAATAAACTGCTATGTAGGCTGTAACTTTAGGAGGATTTTTCAGCTCTAGCAGAAATTTCCACTCTAGTGACTGCCTTCGAGGTTTTGTATAATTCATCAATACTGTACTGGTTGTGTATGGGAAGCACTGAAGTGATTCCACAATTCACAAATGTGCTCATGTTGTTCATATCATCATTCTCATTAATATGCATTTTGATGGGTTTTGTTGGATTTTAATGTCCCAAGGCTGCCTAAATGTGGTTCAGAAGCTATTCTGGTTTTTAGAGGACACAACACTTGAATATATAAATCATATATATATATATATATATATATATATATATATATATATATATATATATATATATATATATATATATATATATATATATGGTGTGTGTGTGTGTGTGTGTAAATGAATATCTGGCTTTCAAAGTTTGAAATATACCATGAAGAAATCTAGTGTATAGATTACTGTAGCCTGTATTTTCTTCACAGACTGCCAGCAGCAGTGTGTTGATGTGGGAGAATAGACATGAAAAAGACAGTGTTAGGAAGCAAACAATACAGAAGAGATATTGAACAGGCCTGCAAAAACAATATAACAATATCAACAGCAATTAAAATACCACATGACAGGGAAAATAACTGAAAGGACTGGGAGGAATCATCAGAGTCATAAAAAGAAATAATAACTGTTTAACTCTGAAAAGCCAGTGAGAACAGATATGTTTCAAGACCCTTTTAATAACTCAACAGTATGGGCTGAGCTGAAAGATAACTGGAGTTTGAAATTATGGATGGTTGGGGATCTAAGCTACGCAGTCATGGAATAAGGAGTCACAGATATAAGAATGTGCCACGTCACATTAAGACTTTGTAGGTGATTAAAGGAGTCTTAAAATGTATACTAAATTTAAAGTGCAACCAATGCAAAGAGGCTAAAACAAGGTTATACGTCATCTATAATTAGTCTGAAGGATTTTGCAGCTGAACCCCTGACCAGCTGCAGTGTTTTGACTGGAAGTAAAATAAGATGCTGCAATGGTGAGGAGAACATAATGGCACAAATGGATTCCCTACATTAATTTATCACATTATTACAGTTATTGTCAACAAATATTGCAACAAGACACAGGACAAACCCATGTGGTAAATGCAGGCTCAGTCATATCAATGTTTTTAACACATCACTCAGAGTAAAACTTAAATATTCACTGAACTGTGAGGTGGTCTGATATCAGTGTAATATATGAAAACATATGGAAACACCAGAAAGTTAGAAAGAGGGCACAAAGATGACTGAACTTATTTCAAAACAAGTTCCAAGAGTTCTAGATAAAATAAGATAACATACAAATAACACCTACTAAACAAGTTCTTGGTGTGTCAGAGCACCCTGTAACACCTGCCTGAAGGATGCGCTCATATTCAGAGTGAAGTGTGTGTGAAGTGGGAGATTCTGTGAGACCGGCTTTCTGCCTGGCTTCATCTGCATATATATTTGAGATTTGATTTTGTGGCCCACCAATAAATATCCTGCCTATATTAACATTTCCTTTCACACTGTGTTTTTGTACCTTACAAAGCTAACTGACAGTGTTCAAGGTGTAAACATTACAGTCTTAAATTCTGGTACAGAACTGCTCAAGAAATGTGGCCAAGTGTGGCTGACTTTGAACAGAGCAAGCTGAGACTGTGTGAGACTGTTTCTCCTCAATGGCAGTTTGTGGTAGCTGTAAATGCCCTGATATGCTCGCTGCTGAAATTATTGATTACCACTGCAAACGTATATGCTTGACTCACATGCTGGGGATACCAGCTCCCTGCTATACACTGTCCTTGACAGTTCCTCTACATACAGATCTGCTGCTGGTATGCTGAGTGATACCAGAGTCTACTTGTTGACTTCAGGATTTATCAGATTCATACATCTAAAAGTATAAACTTAGACAGGTTAGTGCCATTTATCCTACCGATACTACTCCTGGCTGCCTGTATGGGATTTGAAAAATTCACAATTGAAAAAACAACCCTGATGTATCCCATAAGTCACTGGGGCTAAACAGGAAATGGTCCCTCATGTTTTGCGTTCCCTAAACAGAAGGTGAACAAGAGCTGAAACTAAACTAAAACTATTTTGTGAGGAAAATTGTAAGAAAAAACATTTTTTTGTATAACAGAAAAGTAGAAATGTGAGATCACTTTAAACCAGCCTTACAGTTATTTGTACATTACTGATTCATTTTGTGTTTTTTCCTATTGGTACATTTCTAAGCAATGTACTTTATTATTTGAATATTCAAATTCATAAACAGCTTTTGATTGGGTTTCCATGTATATTTGAATGTTTTGTATTTATTTTTTGAGCAGAGGAGATATTGAATGTGTCTGTGTGTGTGTCGGTGTTTACCCATTGGTTTGTGTGTGTATGTGTTTGTGAGTAAGTGTTGTTTGTGATAAGTCCGGCTGAACGGGCAGGAGGCGCACAGTCACACATGGCAGCTTGCCTTT
Organism: Lates calcarifer; assembly: GCF_001640805.2. Taxonomy (NCBI): domain Eukaryota; kingdom Metazoa; phylum Chordata; class Actinopteri; family Centropomidae; genus Lates; species Lates calcarifer. Next base: position 18,910,998 of record NC_066845.1, read on the forward strand.
CAGAGGAGGTGTGTGTCCACCACACTTTCCTCTCCGGCAGCCACTGCCAAAAGACAGTGAATTTCTCACTAACACAAATAAGTCCTCTTCATTCTAATTCTAGTTAGTATTCTCTCTTTAGTACCCTCCACACATACGTGATTCAGCCACACTTTCAGAGAGGGATTTTGTAATGATCACTCCACTGAAAACAATGAATTGCAATAATCAATTAAAATACTGCAGTAATGTGTTGTTTCTGGTAGTGAATAGCTAAATATACTGACTACTAGAAATTGCGTACAGTACCAGCTGCTGCTTTTTTCTTTTTTGTTGTTTGTTTTTTAATTTAATTAATTTATTTATTTGGTTCCAAAACAGAGTTAAGACCTGAAAGTGAGCTTTCAAAGCTAGAAATGCCGGCACCTGTTAAGTTGGATCAGTTGGCTGTATTAACAACCCTATCAGCTACCAAGTTATATTTGACCACAGCTATAACAAAAGCAGACCAAGAATATTTAATGGCCAATGAATTATTTCTGTTAGTTGTGCACTGTATATTATTATGTGAAAATGTGTATTATTGCAAAATGTATTGATAATTAATCTTCACATATTAGAGTTCTTGTCTTCCCCAAAGCTTATACACCTATATTAAGATATGAAAAAGGAATTCTTTGTGTGTATACCTTTCAGGTTGCCTCACTTCCATTTCTGGCTCTGGGCCATTTAACTGGACACTCTCTGAACTTGTTTCTGAAAAATTGCTATCAGTCTGGAGCCAGACCTTTGAACCCACATTCTCAGTTTTCTCCCTGCCTCTGTCTGTGTGTGTGTGTTCTATAAAACCATTACTTTCAAAACAATATGAGCCCTTTCACACAGCACAATTGTTTATTCTGGCTTGAAGCTTCCCTTGACCTCCACAACAACTGTTAAAAACTCAGATGAGCCCTGCAGTTTCACTGCTTTTCAAGGTAAAACAAATGGAAGTTTGAAAATGCATAAAATGATCTTAAAAGACTATTTTCCTTTATTATAATTGGGTGGTATATTTGTAGTGTTAGTCACCATTCCAATCTGCAATAATAACATACTTACCAAGCTGATTGTTGAGATGTGGGAATGTGGTGACATCCCTAAAAAGTCAGGTGGAGCAAGAAACATGAGCAGTCAGAGAATTTGACTAAGGTCAGCACTAATATTGCCTCAAGTAGAGATAAAAAGCAGGTCACAGAGGTCTGGTATGTTCACTTCTTTCTAACTCCATACCCCCAGAGTTTTGTCATTCTCAGACTTGTAGTTTTCAGATCCAACCAATGACGAGTCAGGTGTCATCACATAAGGCAACTTATCAGACTCCACACAGCTCCTGTTGGAGCCAAAACGGACTGGGCTTTGTATAACTTTTTCACATGTGTAGTGGTGTTCTCCAAAACTTGTAGATAGACTTTTAAATGTAAAATTGGTGCAGTTGTCTTTCAAGGTCAGGGAATAATAGGTTAAGGTTACAGTCACATTACACTTCCGTTCAATACCTGCATTCTGCTGCAAAAAAATGAATGTGATATCACACATCAGAGTTAATCAGAGCAATCACTAAATATAAACACAGTATGATAGCAATGTCACAGTTTGTATTGTCATAATTTACTAAAAATGGTGATAGACACAAACAAATTATGCAAAAATAACTGCGGTACATGTCTATGGGTCCTATCACAGGGTAGGGACAAACGGCCTATATGGTCATTTATGTAGGAGGACTTATGTTGGCTTTGGGGGCTTCGATAGAAATAAATGGAGAGCAGATTCAGTATTCATAAGATGAAATGTTATCTGACTGTACCTTTAATAGGCATAGTATATATAAGCAGTGGCTGTTTAGGGGGAATGAGGGACAGATGAGGATCAAGTGACAGGGGATGTGTTAGGGATGGAGGATGGAGAGGTCGTTGCAGGGTCTGAAACATTAGAACTGGCAGGTATGAAAAATGGGCAGAAAAATCCCCAACTTTCTCTTGAAAACATCCATGACAGTTCATAGACCAGCTTAGACCAGTTAAACTTTGACCTACGATACTTGCTGTATTTGCCCTGCCTGACTTGTTGCAGAAATCTCATGGGATTCCCAGTCCCGGCATTTTAGTGAGTAAAATGTTATCATAATGACCATGACCAATAGAAAGATACTTTTTGCAATGATGATTAACACTGTTGTTATAACAAACAAGCTAGATATTAGATTCACGAAACAGCAAAGACTGTATGTAGCATCTATTCACTGAGATGCCCAATTTGTATTTCTTTCCTTTTTTGCCTCTTTCAACTAATTGTGCCTTCATATCCTGCACACAGCAATTAAATGAGGAAGAGGCTGAGAGTTGGAGATAATGGAAATTTATTCCACCCAGTAAATTGAGAATTACAAGAAAGTGCACTGTGCTGAGCGTGATGAAATAAAAATGGACATTGGAATTTTGGAAGTGAGTGCACAATCACTTGAAGGTTTGGATCGTACGCTCTAGTGATCTACTGCTAATGCCCTGGCTCGGACTATCAACTTGGCCCTCTGTTTTAACCTGTTTGAACAGAAGAAGACACAGAGCAAACTCTTCGTCCGTCCTCTGCAACGGCACATTGCTTTGATTTATTATTTTCCTTAAAACCTTGAAGAAAGTTGAAAAAGGTACAGACAGAAAGGCAACACACACACATATACAATATACCTATCCACTGCACATGTTTGTTAACAACACAGATGCAGAGATTAAACTCACTGGTAAGCACACATGCATATGTCTGAATGAATGCACACAGACATATATACGTACAGAAACAGAAAGTGGAAGGGCATCCAGTCATGCACATCCACTGCACACAACTGCATGGATCTCTCACATTAACTCTCTGACTCACACATATAAATACAAACCGAAAATAACACATGCTCGAGTACATAGACACATACACGTGCGCACATGTCAGCTCATTTCTCAGGGAATGACGACCGTGGAGGGTGTCACAGATGTCAGCAGTGACTGTCACGCCCCAGGGGATTCTGGGAAACGAGAGAGATGAATGAAAAAAAAAAAAATCTGCCTTTTGCAAGGGGAGAGAGAGAGAGATGTGAGTACAAGCCAGAGAGTGGAGAAGGTTGAGATGAAGGCGAGGGAGGAACAATCAATTCTCTGACATCTCTAAATGTGCACTTGATGATGCATACCTAAACAGGCCTGAAATGGTCCGCAGGGAGAAGAGATGGGAGTGAAAGAGGTGAATGAGAAAAAGGGGAAGGGGGGGGGGTATGGGGAAAGAGAGATGAGATTAATGAAGAGAAATTGGGAGGGAAGGAGATAAAGAAGGAACTAAGTTGGAGAGACTGTTACATCCGTCCATTTGGGCCTTAAACAGCAGTTGGTCCACTGAGGACTCCGCTCTAAGTGAAGCGGTCAGCCTTGCAGGTCGTTCTTAGGTCCACAGAGAATGAGGGGAGTGGAAGAGAGAGCGGCGAGGAGAGGAGGTGAATACTGATGCAGAGGAGGAGGTGAGGGAGCGGCCAGAGATTGTCCGCAGGACCTGTAAGCGTTCTCACCCTCACCACAGTTAATTTACCACAAAGCCTCGAAAAGCTTTCGGTTACTCTGCATAAAGACTGAGATAAGAAGCTTTGTCTCAACCTATTTTTCTTAAGATTATCTTTATGACGCTTTCTACTTTCGATTGGAGAAAAGAGTAAAGTAATGATAATTATTCACCTACACTGATAAAAAAAAAACACACCAACACAATGTGTTAAATGTGTTAAAAATTTAATTTAGGGAAGAACTGATACAGCAGCTCCTTATATGATGTCCAGCTTTTGAACTGTGGATATTGCATCTTTCCCAAACAAGTAAAACTGCAACTGTATTGAAAGATGAGGACAGCAATGATGCACATCTCTTAAAAACTCAGTGATATGTAAATCTGCTGATTGTGGAAACAGTAGTTTGATTGACTCAGTAGGGTCATTCCATTAGAAAGTAAGTGCACTGAGACTCCTCTCCCACACACAATTCTTATCTTCTCTCCGAAAATGAAAATTAAACTTAATGTAGTACAATTATCTTAAAACATCTCCTATGACACTGAACTCAAAAAGTGTGATGTAAATCTACTCCTAATATCTTCAGAAGTGTAAATCAAAAGACCTTTTCAAACACGCACCTCACTTTGTAAATTTGATGACAATTTTACATATCAGTCTCATGTCTGAATCAGCCCTCAGGTTACTCCATAAGGTCAGACCTAGTAACATTTACATAACATTTTTTTAAACACAGTACAAGTGACAGTTGAATGCCATGACTTTAATGTAAAGGCTACAGCAAATACAAGGTTAAAGACAGAAAAAGCTGAATGTGCTTCTTGTAACACTGTAATAAATGTGAAATTTTATTACCATTTTTTAAGAACAAAAAAAAAAAAAAAAAAAACCCAAATGAATGAGACAAAATTAAGTTGTAGAGGAGATTCTTCTGTGTCTTACAGATAATTCTGGTACAATAACATTCACTGTGATTCAAGGCTGATCTGATACAATTAAGCCAGAAGGTTTGGTACTTTACAGTTTTACAAAGAAAATAGAATATAACAAATTATATTTTCTGTCACACAAACAGTAGTGAACATGGACCATGTTAACCTGATTTTTTGGTCTGTCCCTTAGAATATATTTTTCACTAAAAAGCAGATTACTTCTTGGTTAGATATCTTCAGTAACGCTGTATGGATACATGTCCCTGTAAATAACATATAACAGCACCTACTGTAGTACAGTTACAGCAGGATGTAGGGTTGAGTTGGGGCCACTTTGAAGTTGCTGCAAATGCTAGTGTCACTTTCCTTGCAACTTTACTTGACAGTACACTCACTGAATCAGTGGCAAGGTTTAAGGTTCCATCACCATATTATATGATACTGCTACACATTTTCAAGCCAATACAGTGTAAAAGTCAGACAGGATTGTACTCTGTGGTTTCCCATATCTTCTAGTGCGTGGTTGATAACTTGAGGCAGGTATGTGAGTTGAGAACATGGTGAGCCAGCAGGAGAGCGGCAGGTTGCATCACAAACACAGAGATACTTGGAAAGTTGTTTTTGACAGCCAGATGCATTCTTGCAGAATTTTGATCAGATCTGTGGCTCTATATGAAAGTTAAAGAAAATTAAACACCTGGTGTCATTTTTATACACTCATTCATTCAGTTCCAAATGCCTCTCATGAACCATGTGTAAAATATTGTGTAGGCACTGGAGCTTTATCTGTTATGGTTTTGTTCTATTTGAACAGAGCCAATGCAGAGGACTTACAGAGAGGGCACATACTGTATGTTTGAATGCAGATAACACATAAATGAAGCCAGGAATGCTGCATATTCCATTTTGAAAAACGGGCTAAAGAAGAGGAGGGTATAAATCATTAATGTTTGATGCAATATGGAGTTGGCACACATGAAGGTTGAGGAGTTTACTCTTTTGCTGAAGCCATGATAGCATCTTGCATTGATGTGAGTGTACACATATGTAGAAGTTTGTATAAGTAATATATTTTTAGAGACTTTCAGGCTGCATGACATTAAAAAACTACAGTGTGCAACTTCATTATCAAGTGTATGTTCTATGAGAGGGAGAGAAAGAAACAGAGAGTTGTCAGTAACAACAAGTGTGAAGTTTGAAAGACAAATGGCTGAAAATTTTGAAGAAACACTTGTAGAGCAAGGTCTGATTAGAAAAGGCCTTCACTGTAGGCCGTCATTGTTTAGTACTTACATTTATTTCTTTACCTCTCTAAGTCTGTATAAACACATGCTGCAATCGAGCTTTGTTTGAACAGAAAAAAAAACATTATATTACATTCCAGTGGATGTCCCAAGGCCTCTGTAGTACCTGCACGTAATTAAAAGGTACAGCCATAAAAACACAGTGTCTCTGGTTTGACTATTTCATTCAGAGTAAACATCATACTGCAGCTTCATCAAACAGTTGGAATGCACTGTTACACAATGACCACTTTCTCATTCACTTAAATAATAATAAAAAATAAAATGATTCTCCCAAACTTAAACTAATTAAGGGAAAACTGGTCTGCATGTGTGCTCTGGGTAGAAATACTGAATCACTGTACTATCGCTGGATAGTGTGAACTAAATAGTGTGATAGAATGAACTAAAAAGTGACAAATTAACAATGAATGATATTAACATGACACATAAGACAACTTTCCCAAGTCATTTCACAACTCGCTGTTAAACATTAATGTCACAATTCCAAGGGTGTACCACAACTTGATGCTGTCACATCAGGTTAATCCTCACTGGAATGGCTTTATCTGCTACAAAGACAAATGGCCTTGGGCTTCACTCCAAGGAAAGTAAAGACAAGTGGCAGGGAATTCACTGCAGCCTCTTGAAAACACCCCAGTACTGCTATCATCACTATATACCCACTTATGACCACAACTGTGAATCTGTGCCTGGCACTGCCCCCATCCATGGATCTTCTGTTCTCTGTGCTGTTCTCCGGCAGTGACACCCTCTTTTGCATGCATTAGTCCACACCAACCCAGTTTGTTTTAATGGTTTAGGTATGTGAAACTGATCCAAACCTTTGAAATGGTTGACAATGTAAGAGCTTGATGGTCAATTTGAAGCAGAACTAGGTGGAACTAGGTGTAAAAGAATCCTCAGCTTGTGACCTAGAATGTGATGTAGTAAGTTCTAATCGCAGAATGAGAAAACCAACATTGCATGTTCATCAGAATCTGTTGATCCCAGGCATACTGTCAACAACCTGGGAGCTCATGTGGTCACACTAGAGAAAAGTCTGGTGGTGGCTTTGCTGATATTTTAAGACCTGTTCAAAAACACAGTGAATACCAGCATTACACTTCCAATTTTGTGCCATTGTAATTAAATGAAAGGGCTACAATTCATTTTGTGACCTGGGACATCATATAGTCACCCGTGCACCGTCAAAAAGAATACCTTCAAAAGAAACTTGTAAGGTTCAGACATCAGCAATTCTCTTACCCCAAGAGGCTTGTGCAGAAACTGGACCTCTAAAGCTGAAGGCTAAACAAGCCTTGTCCCAACAGAGAAGGGCAGATCAGCACCTACAAGATCAGCTGAGTGACCTGCAAGGCATGCTGAAGGACATGATGGTGTTCTTATCCCCTCTTCTGTGCAGAGGAATCCAGGATAAGGCCGGGCATAATGAGAGTGATAGCCAGGGTCTTGGTCAAGGAGAAGAGTGTGATGAAGGTTCAGTCAGGACTGTACACATTGACTCGAAGCTTGCAGACATGCATTTTATTATGTAAATATGTTGGCATTTTTACATGTAAATCTCATGTCCCAGAGTCACTTCCCTGCAAAAGCTGTTCCAGTTGTCTTATTAGATCAGACCTGGTAACATTTTTTACAGCTGGAGAACTAGAGAATGTGAACTCTGAAGTTAGTTGTTGTGGCATCATACTACTATCAGTGTCCATGTTCTCTCTATCAGGGTCTGTATTTGGATAAAGCCTAATTATCCTGTGGTCTACTTTGATCGAGTAAGACTGTGCTTAGGTCCTTCTCAGATTGTATTTAATTTAGTTAAGAATTAATTTATGCATGTTGAGTTAGGGCATGTTTTCCACACATCTGTCTTAAGTGGATCTTAAGCGGATCAGATCTCTTCTGTGCATCCCAGAGCTTTTTCACTCATGTTTCAGCTCTGGCAGAGTGTAAGGCAGAGCCTCAGGCTGACCTTACAAAGATGACAAGCCAGTGTATGTGGCGATAGGAAGCAGGGATAAGCATAAAACCTGATACTCTTTTTATAACTTTGTTCTTTGTGTTAATTTCCTTTATTGTTGTTTCTCTATATTTCATATATTTAACATATTTAACATTCCATTTTATATACAGCCCAGAATAGTTACACTCAGAGGAAATTCTGAAACTTTTTCATGTGCTACACTGAAATGAGAAAGTGTGATGAAGGGCCTTAACTCCTTTTCCTCTGGCCATCTGGGTGGAAAGGAAAGCAGCGACTCTGTCTTCACTGCAGAAAGGCTGCACTCAGTGTCTGGGCTCCTGCCGGGGACTCTGAAATATTCATGGTATAAATATTGCAAGGCTCTGCGTCTAATAAAAGCGCTGGTCTTTATTAACGAGGTGACTGAGGGATCCATTGATCAAGCTTTCTGTTTTATGTCATGAAGATTTTCTTCTCCGCCAATTTTCTCTTTGTCTAAACATTCTCACACTTTGCACGACTCTCTCTCTCACCCCAAGTATCTCTCTCTTTAATGCACATATTTAGTGGCTCTCATACAAAATTCCTCTCTCAAGACATACATGCTGCTTTGCAAGTTGGCTGTTTATTAGTAGATGACCCTCTCTATTTGTCTCTTTTCATGTTTCTCTCACTGCTCCAAGTTTTCTCTCGCGGCTGCTTCGGCAGCAGCACTGGCCTGGTTTTAACGGCAGCCCAATTAGCTCGCCTGTCTGGGAGAGAGCTGGCACTTTTTGATTCAGCTAAATGGTGGACGTGTTGGTTCTAAATGAGGAGCCCTCAACATCTGAGTTCAGTGACAGAGAGAGCGCCGGATGAGGATGAGTTTTCTGCTGATCTGTAAGTTCATTTTACTACTGTAATAGTGAGTCAAAGGGAAGTTGAACTATGACCTCTACTAGCAGAACATCACAGACAACACCTGTCCCAAGATGTGTAGTGCAGAATCACTCCCTTTTTTCTACCTAGTGCATTCCTTACTTTTTGCCTCTTTGAATAACTCAAATTCTGTATCAAAAATAAATAGTGCTTTTATTTATTTGACATTGAGTTTTTGCCACGATACTCCCTAATTATATTATTTAGTGATGTTTGTCAGTGCTTCAGTTATTCAGGCAACTACTGCAAAACATCATTACAAGGGCAGCTGCAAAAGTGACTCGTATAAAGTGCAATACCTATTAGCATATGTGTTAGCTTTAATAGAAGACTGATAAGGTCCATTTTATAAGACAATAGAGGACAATCTGAGGTTTTCCAATTATTACTGTCTGAATTTGTGAGCCACAGACTGCCAGCAGAGCTGTTGCATCACAAGGTAGTGCAAGGTGAAATAAATTATTAAAGCACAGAAAAAAACACCCATTTGAAATACTGGAAGTATCAATCTTTTACTTTGCTTTTAGATAGTAAAGCTCTTGCAATACATGTTGTAGTTCTTACCCACTATATATACATTTACTGTAAACTATTTAAGTGAGACTAAATATACTGACAGAAAAGACAGTGACAGCACTGTCTTTCCTGTCTATGAATTTAAAAAATTCAATTTCCAGTTGCTTTTTGCTACCATGATTCTAAGGTACTTGTACGTACATAAGTATTCCCATTTTCCTAAACTTTAAATGTTTATTTGGCTTGTGAGCCCATACAAAAAGCAGTGCTTGGTTGGAACCCCTGTTTACGTTTCAGGAGTTGTTAGCAGTTCCACCAAAGAGTGATTTCCCCACTAAGCTTGTCAAGTGGTTTTGGTTTAAATAACTGTTCAATATTTCACCAAAAATCTATAAGATTAGAGATAAGGCAAAATATATGAATGCAAATGTGTGTAGCAGCACTTTGTTTTTCTTCTGTCCAACCACATTAATCCCTCTACAGCCCCTAAGATTTATATTTCACCCACCAGTGGGAGGGGATCGAGGTCTGCCAACTCACAAAGTATAAAGCAAATGTTTTATTAGACTTCACAATATTTATGTCTCATCGGACATGGTCATGGTGTCAGATTAGGCGATCATAGAGTCATAAATTATTGCAGTAACTAGTCCAGAGATATTGCAGGCTACATGTCGGACTGTAACTATCAAAACTTTCCATCTTTAACAACCTGCATGAGAGATGCACAGATGATTAAGAAAGGTGTGAGGTGTCACCTCACAACACCTCCCCTGTTGGTTGTCTTCCATTATGATACACTATAGCAAGCAACTGTTGGTCCCAATATGTCTTGTTCACAATGCCCTACATCTGTCAGGTTGTGCCATTATTGAACTCATATCATGTAGACTGATCCTGATAGTATTAGCAACTTATAAACATTTAAAAGATAGTCGTGAATTCTTTCCTGCTAGCTGACTGCAGAGCTAGAGTGTGCTCAGTGCTGCCACAAGAGGCCGATGGATTTCCCTGCACATGATGCCTTTGTATTTTCACCTTTCTTGCTTTCACCATGCGTGAGTGACTGCAGTGTAAGGATTTCTGGCAATTTCACCTACTTCCAAGGTGCATGGAAAAGCGAAAAGGTCTGAGGAGGTCAAAACTGTAGCAACACTTGCAATATAAAGAACAACTTAACACATTATTTACAATACTGCATGAGTGACTGAAATGTTAAGGTCTTGTCGGAAAGTCATTCAAGACCATGATACAGTGCACACACACAAACACGCACTGCATCACCTCACTTCCCCCCTTCTTCCTCTTCCTTTCCTTCTCCCTCCCATCCTGCCCCATCATCTTTGTCCCAACAGATTGCATGTCTCAGACGTTTTGTCATCCCACAGAAGTCTGTCAGTGACAAATTACTCTCATCAAGGAGAATCCGCTAACTACTCATTATGAACTTCCTCCCACTTCCAAACGTCTGTCTGTCATGTTGTGGCAGATGAAGTGGGCAGGGATGTTTGAGGGGGTGGGGGGTTGTTGTTGGTGCCAGGGTCAGGAAATCCTTTACCATGGACCTTTGGGTCATTACATCTATAAACATGCACATACATATTGACCAACTCCAGTTCTGTGTTCCCATTTTATTTTTACACAGTTCATATTCGAATATTATTTTGGCATGTTTGCTATACAGTGTTATTTCCTGTGTTAAGTCCATCAGTCTCAGGTGATCATAAATGTTGGTGTTCTTAGCAGCTCAGGTGTTCCATACTGGAGTAATTGCACAAAAACAAACAAGCTGCCAACGTCTTGGCTTGGGTGTAGTCTTTGGAGTCTGCTTTTTGAGTTAGATGGCATAAACTTTGATTACAACAAGAGAGCTGTCTTTGATTTGTAAGCAAGTAGATTTGAAGATTGGGTTTTAAAAATTCCAATTAGAGTTTTAAAAGAGCAGTTGGAAAAAAAATCAATCATACTGAATGTCATGGAAATGAAAGAACTGCTGGAGGTACAATCAAAAACATCCAGGAATCCAAGAGAGATAGCAGCAGTTGATTAAAGAAAACCATATTATAGCTGTAAATGTAATATAAAATAAGCCAGAGAAATGGCAACCAATCTCCAGATTCCATGGGTGAGCCAGTCATAATTCACCATTGGTAGTACAAAGATACACCACAGGATGCAAGACTTTCATCGGTACCAGGAGTAGAGCCAAACATGAAGGAAGAGAGAAAACAGCAGAGCACATCTCTTCACCTGTGAAGCATCTGGGAGGCAGCGTCATGATTGCAGTATGCATGGCTGCCTCTGGACCTGGCTCAGTGGATTCTACTGATGTTACTGATAATGGCAGCCAAATGAACTCTGAAGCATACAGAAAGATCTTGTCTGTGCTGTCACATATAATTAAGGAATCCATTGGGAAGAAAAGGTGGGAAATGTGGACCATGCCAATTCAATAAATTAAAGCGCCACTCAGTCAGTGGTTTGTTTCTATGGAGCTTTATTCCACAAATAATCACAACAAATGCTCAGTTAGAAAATAAATGCATCACACTAAGCTGATATTAGGAGATTAATTTAATTCAATCAGTAATGGATTCTATTAAAGTTCATATAAGATATTAATTGTCATTTTATATTATATATTCTGAACTATGCTCTTGTCCTTTTCTCTGTCTGTGCATATGTACCCACCTAAGCACACCATTTGATCTCCTCCCCTGTTTTGTCATTTATAGGCACGCTGTACCACTAGTGGCCATTTTCAGAGTGGTGTGCATTTCCCAGGGGAACCATCTTTGGTTAGGCTAAGTAGCTCTGACTCGTTTCCATGAGACTCTGAATCATGGCAGGCAGCAGGTGGCTCAGCTTCTCCCATTTAAATAAGTGCAAGAGTAGTGTATTCTGATAAAAGCATTAAAAGCACAGTAGTACACCAAAGATAAAGCCAAGTGCTCAGCTAGGGTCCTTTTTCACATTTGCCAACCAAGGAGTGCTGAATTCTGCATGTAGCTCATGTTAAAACTCTGCTCAGAATATAGACTAGAGCATGTCATTTTCATTGATTCTGATCCCTCTTTTTTTTTTTTTTTTTTTTTTTTTTTGGTATTCGCAGCCATTGCAAAGTAACAAAGTAACATTTGCTTGTCCACACAAGTAGGTAGGGCTAAAAGCTTTGTGACACACTGTTTACAACCCAAGGCATTTTGTACTCCATTGCACACAATTTCATCCAATGAAAAGTTATTTAAGAGAGAAAATAAAGCACTCTGAACTAACAAGCCTTCTAACAGTCACTAAGGAATCTTGTTAGCTTGTTAGCTTAGTAGTTTAACATCAAAAGATATATCTGTATCATCAGCTCCTGTCTGCAAAGCACTGGTCCTTTTGGGAAGAGTTTTTACCCCAAAGTGGAGGTTAAATAAAAGTAAATGGAGCAGCATATTTAATAAGCTTCATAGCATTCTCCGTTTTGGTCCATCTCACCATCTCCTCAAAGGTCAGCACTGTCAAGACAGCTGGCTATTGAATAATGTTAACAATAAGTGAAAAACATTGATCATCTTGTTACAATGCAGTGTTCTGCTGGGAAACCTTGGATCCTGGTATTCATCTTGACGTTACCTAAACATTGCTGCAGACCAAGCACACACCCTGATGGCAGCGGCCTACATAGACAGACATACATATTAGTAAGTTTGTAGATATAGATACAGATATTATATATAGAAATATATATATATACCAGACAGTATTGGAAGAACTTGGAAACATTTTACAAAGGTTTGATGCAAATTGATATAAATGAGATTTGTAGCATGCACAAATAATGTGCATGCAGACAATACTGCACAGAGTTTATCATAAGAGCAGTATGACAAGGAGTTGTTGTGTGGAACACTGCACAAATCTCAATTGATAGGTGGTGTTCAATATCCCAAGAGGGAAACATTCTCTCCAGCACAGAGTACATAATTACAAGCGCACACTGATTTATGAGCATGCACGTTCTGTTTAGTACAGACACTGAGCCTCTCAGATAGGTGTGTAGCAACGGCTATACACTGTTCACACAGTGCTTGGCCACTTGGAGTCATCTCATACCCATTAACCAGTATAAAATATTCGCTGGCTAAACAACAAAGTTTGAATGCTAAAATCTGTTTTCCATGTTGGTACAAAGAACTAAAGTTGATTGAGGCACATTGCAGGTGCAGATGTTCTCTAGGATCAGTGATTTCCCAGTCAATAAACCTACACAATATAGAGCCATATAGAGTCATAGACCTTTGTAGCAGTTGTGAGTGAATGAGAATGATGGCCGTAGATGGAAAATGCAGCATCTTGAAGCAAGAACATCATCATATTAATCTTTGCTTCACAGTTTAGTGTCATCATAAAGGTTACATCTATATTGTTTCAGAATGTTCTCTCTCTGTTTAATCTATACAGGTGGAATTTTCAGAGTTTAGCTGGATTTGGAGAGCCTACAAGGTAAGTCATTATCATTACTCTTGTTTATCACTGTACAATTGCTGGTGATTTATGGCTGAAATCACTTCTCTATAGTGGAACAGGTTTTATTACAACAAAGTAAATATTATTTCTCTAATTCATGAGGACTTGCTTCATAGGTATGTAAATGTATTTTTGTTATTATTGAGAGAAGAGAAAGAATTACATTTTTTTCTGTAAATTGTCTGCTTATGGACATACTGTATAATAATTATAGGCAATAAAGAGTGCACACTGGACGTGCATTACCTAAAATGCTTATTGCATTGGGGAATAAGCTTTTTAGCCAGGACTTCACTCCAGACAAGCTCTCTGCCAGGTGGTTAAATCCATGACTGGATGAAGATATCCTCATAATAATGAAGGATGAAGAACAAGTCAATCATATTATCCAGCAGCTATAAATGGCTTTACAACTGGCTCCATTTATACTCTCTGAACACACTACATCAACTATTATAATACAAATTTAAAAATGATTAATATTTATATAGATATATAGAGGGCCAAAGTCCAGCCCCCTCTCATATCACACCATCGTTTCTTATAGAGGGTTTTTTTAATTGGCCTTTCTGGGATTTTCTGTCCATATTCTAAGCTACATATTCTATACATATCTAGCATCGTGGCATATGGGAGTTATATTTGTTGAAGTGGGGTGAGACTGACTCTCTAGAAATAATATTTTATGGATGCAGAGTTGCACATGCTTTTTATGGCATTGTTGTTTTTGTTTTTTTTCTCAATGCTTTGCATGGACTTAAAACAGAATCAAAAACCAAAAAAAAAAAAAAAAACAACATGAACACAAGTCTGACATAACAGGCTCATCAAGTTGTAATAGCCAACCTGTTAGCATACAGCAGACTCTCCCTGGCTCCTGCCTGTTTATCCTGTTAGCCCCATTGTTAAACAGGCAGTATATGGATCTAAAGTAAATGTCTTTGCTGTTGGAAAAATCTGTCAAAATGCACATTTATAGCATTATTCCCTAATTTACAAACAATAACCATTCAACTTGTGCCTCTCAAATAACCAGCCAAGTTGATCCTTGGATGTCTACTGCAGTAACATAATTTGCATGTAAATACCAGCACCTCACCTTTGCCACACCACTTGTATGCAACTCCCACTTCATGACATTTCCTAAGATGACTTTAATTACCTAATTTACACTTTATTAAACTTAACATCCTAGCTACTTAACATCCACAATGAAATTCTCTCAGTCTCAGTGTTTTGTAATATTTTCCAATATATTCATTATATTTTTTGCAGTTTAAAATGTTTTATTAGGTCGTATTCATGGGGAGAGACACAGAAAGAGTGAGAGAATGACAGGCTGGCAGAGAGAGAGAACAATATGGCATTTTGAAGGCCCATCGTGTTTCCCGAAACCTTGATAAAGTGCGAGGCTTGGCGTTTCGATACGGCCGTTAATTAGCTCCCTCTCCCTTGTGGGGTCTGCCTGATTGAGCGACTAATGGTTTGCTTTAAACTGCTGAATGAACAAATGTGTGTGCGCGTATATCAAATGAGTGTATGCATGTGTTTCAAAGTGCTTTGTTTGTTTTTTTTGTATGGCTTATTTCCTAAAGTGCGTGTGTGTATGGGCTGATGAGAGTGTCTGTCTGTGACTGTCTGTGAGTGTGGAATCTGTGCCTGTGTCAGCATTTCTAGACACTTGACTAAGGTTGTTTCTGTGAGGAAATGCTGCAGTACACCTTGAGTGGAATAATCCTGTGTTTTCATTTAATTGCTTGGAATTGGATTAGTTGCAAATTTTCTGTGGTGGGGGGTTGGGGCTGGCTCGCAATCCCATTCATGAGTATACATCCACAGTGATGGCCATTTAGATTAGGCCTCTAAAGCTGTGCCAGTGGTAGTGCTAAAACAGCTGTGAAACCATTTTGTTGGCTGCAAGTCGATATTTTTGTTGTAACCCATGTTTGAGCTGGTTTAAAGAATGGCCTGCATGTATTTGTATTAATCCTCCACAATGGTATCAGCATCTATCAAAACACGACTCTGTGCTTTTGTGCAGACTGCAGTGTTCCACAGTGAAATCGTCTGGAGTCTATCAGGCATCCTCCTGATGTACTCTGAGCAACTTCAAAGATGTCAAGACTTATTAATTTTAATCAAGTCCCCAAACACCATTACCTCTGACTTATCAAATAATACCTACTGTCACATCAAAGAGATTATTAAAGGGATTTGTCTTAACATATTAATAACCAGAATATGGCTATATAATATGGCTTTTCCTACACTATGTGCAGTAGTAGGACTTATTTTGTGCATGTTGTTATGTCCATAATGAGAGTGATCACCATCACCCTAATCACTTCATAAAATTATTGACAGCTAGAATTACAGCCTCATGGTTGTATGCTTCCAGTCAAGTTGCAGGTAGTATGGGCTCAATCTCCTCTTCTGTTCCTGCGTTATGGTGTTGTTTAACAGCCAAAAAAGTGTTTCTGGACATAATGATGTCACAGTGAAGTTGACCTTTGACCTTTTGAATATCACCACTTCGTTGTTTTATCCTATTAGACATTTCTGTGATAATTACTGTATGAATTCTTTAAAAAAAGCATCTCCTGTGGTCAGTTTACCTCTTTGTTCCAGTCTGAATATCTGAACAACTATTGGATGGATTATTTGAAACTCTAGACATTCATGATGATGAATGGCTGAAGAATCCCAGTGACTTTCATGTTGCACTATCAGCAGGTCAAAGTTTGTGCAGCATATCTACTGCACTGGCACAATTATTTTTTTTTTCATTCATGGCTTCTAGATGATGTATTCTAATGACTGTGATGATCCCTAGCGCTACGATGAGGTTGACATTTGTGGTTTTAAGTCACATGTTCACTGTCCCTAATAATTCAAATCACACAGTGATTGCTGGCTTTCAAACATGAGTGGTTCTAGGTGACTTTAGATTTCCCCTCTGATAAACAGACCGGGACTTTCCTCCCATTGAACTGTCTGCTGCTTTTAAAGGGGAAGACAGGCGCTGACGTGACTGAACATTATTGAAGCTCACCCTGACTCCACATACTGATACTGAGTTCCTGCTTTTAATAATGTATTCATCTTTTTCTCCACATTGCTGCGCAAGGCCTGTGCTAGTCTGTCTCTGCTCTCTAAAAATTAGTTGGTCACACTCACATGCACTTGCAATTGCTCTCATGCTGAATTTGAGAAAACTAGATGCCTCGGAGTCCTTCGGTACATTGGCTCTTGTGACAGGACGCGCCTCTCCAGCTCTTTCAGGCACAAAGAGCTCCTCTGTAATAGGGAGACTTCACACTTAACTTCTCTCCATCTCTCTTTCTTGCTGTCTTTTAACCTGCTGTACACTCTGCCCGTCTCTCTAAAGGTCCCTCACTTAACCCCTCTATTCTCTCTTAACCTGTCTCTCTTAACATCTCTCTTTCAGCCTTGCTTTCATTGATACCACTGCTACCTCTTTGTCACTCCTGCTGTCTTTCACTCTCTACCTTCCATATCTCTCTCCATCCTTCCTTCTGCCTCATCACATAAGCACTGAAACACACTGGTTTTGCTGGAGTTGATGCCATGCCGGCAGAAATTGGCTTTTGGTTTCTGTCCTCTGGGCTTTTCTTTCTGTCTCATTTCATCAGTTTTCTGTCTCTTTCTTAAAAATCTGCTTTCCTTTTTAAAAAAAAAAATCTTCTTTTTATTCCATCAACAGGAGACTGACATTTGGTCTTCATCACCTTGCTCTCTCCTCACGTACACCAGAATACTTGTCTGTCTCCATTGCCTTTGTCTTTTTCATCTTTTTAACATTGTCTCTCCATCAAACATACCTCTGGGTTCATCTGTTTCATTCAATTATTTCCTGACTGTTCATCACCTCTTCCTTAGTAGTCCTTTCCTTTTCCTGCCATCTGTGCCCTTGCTCTCCTTTCATAGTGTGGTATTAGTATTAGTGGTATTTAGTAAGTTTGTATGTATTGCATTATGCTAGTGGAAACTGTGAGACAAAGATGTGCAGGTTTGGCAATTACATTGACACTCCACTGGTCTTACAAAGTTTAGCAACTAATGACTGGGAGTACAGCTCAGCCTGTGATAGAAAACTACAACAGTTCTCATAATCATTGACATTTTTAAGGAAAAATTGTCTTGGTTCAGTTTCTCAACAGCATTTTTTTTTTTAACCAATTTTCTTTGTATCCCTTGACAGTAAATGGAATATCTTTGGATTTTGGACTGTTGGTAAGAAAATAATGTAGAAATTAAAGGCATAGTTTGACATTTTTGGGAATTTGCTTATTTGCTTGTTGCCAAGAGATACCAGTTTCTTATCTGTATGATACATATCATGATATAGCCAGCAGCCCTAACATAGCGCGACATTAGCCTGCCTGAAAGCACTTTCCCACAAAATGTCAAAGTATTCTTAAATAAAACAATGGGAAAAAAACCTATGCAACCCTGTACTTGAGTGACATCAAGTGAGTAATCTCTGGGCTTGAGGTTAAGGTTAAAGGTTAAGGTTAAATTATAGTGGAGACTAAGGTTGCTAACCACCCCATAGAGTACCAAATCATCCTACAATAAGGAACTAAAAGACATATTCTATATTGAACTGACAGGGACACACTTTGTTCTGTATTTTTGAGAATCAATTCAGAGCAAATCTATGGGAGAGAAATATTACAGGTTAGACTATTAAGACAGGGCGATTTGTATGAGACAGAAGGAAACCCTCCAGCTCTCCCTCAGCCTGTCTGTCATGTTATGTTCCACTACCCAAATAGAGAATGCACTTCTCATCGGTCGTGACTCATGACCGATGAGAAGTGCTGTCAGCATTGCTACAATACGCCTGACACTGTCAATCACAAGTTTAAATGATGAAAAGTTTAACGCAAAGGAAATTTTAATGACTCAACACCAGAGTCTCTCCTTTGATTTGCATTTTTGACTGAAAGGTGATAAAACGGGTGCAGAGGAAACTCTGCAGCCGAAACAAACCAACACACAGCAGATAGTGTTTAAACCAGAATTACAGCTACAGGGGCCGAGATTAGAAATGAACTACTGACAGCCATAATAACACACATACCTGAGGACCTGCTCACTGCCTGTGTGGTGTGTATCTGTTGTGTATATGTTTTGTGCTGTTAAAAGAAAATTCTTGTATGAGAACCTGCAAATGTGAAGATAAATTATTATCAAAAATGTTGTTTGTACTACTGAATATTGTTGTATTGTTTTTCTTAAAATACAGTTCTGTTTTATTCTAAAGAATGAGAAAATAATAACTGTTAAACTGTTTTCACAATGCAAACAAAGTTTCTGAATGATAACATATGACATATGATGATGACATATTCCTATCACTCAAAAAGACAAAACTAATTAAATTCAGGTTGTGATTTCTTGTCTTAACACATGGGCCTATGGTCGAAGCCATTGCAGTTTCTTTGATATGATTATCCATGATATGAGTTGATAGTGAAAGACCTCTGACAACCAAGTATGTGGAAATTTTCCGTTATATTTTTAGATAGGTCTACTAGCCTACTAAAGGGTAATACAGGTGTAAGATACAGGTATTTTGGACAATATGAGCATTACGCAATAATTAAATATGTCTAGGGTTCTAGGATCTGGGAAACTTTTATGAATATAAAACCTCCATCACTTAAAAATTCATATTACAAAGAGTAATAATCAACCTTGTTTGCAGTTGGAGTTCTCCTAGCAACAGTTTCACAGATGTCTCTTTCATATTGGTGGTCTGTGTGGAAAAACCTTATTGACCCACAGAGGGGGTTTTCACTGCAAAGCCTGTGAGACACATTTGGTGAAAGGCTGAGTGGAGGCATCGTATCCAGCTCTCTTAAAACATCCATGGTGCGTGCCAGTGCTCGCAAGCTAGTGAGTGGCTAGACTGAGTTTGCAAGAACTGTCAAAGTCATCACTTTGTTCAATAATTTAGCATGCATCACATGCACATTTAGTTGCACTGTGCTTTTGTTTCTGTAATACTGAAAACAAGGGACATACTAAGGATGACAGAGACTACAGTAAAAGAATGTTCCCCATAGATATTTATCCACACCAGGTAATGACTGGACTCCCTGAACCATCACTGACTCAGCCATGCAGATGCATCACACAGTATAGCTAGACAGCTAACACAAGAACTGTTGCATAATGGGATTATGGTTAGTATCCAGCATTTTTTGGAGCTTGATTCATGTTAGGGACTATAGACCAGGATATATTGGCTTAGATAGCATCCATTTTGACTACTATGTTTTTAATTTGACTGTCATAAGCAACTACCTTTATGAAAGTGCAATACTAAACCTCTGTAATGCCTCTTTAAATTTGGTGTGCTGACTTTGTTTTTTATAATTGATGGTTTCATTTTCAAATGAGGCAACCATATCCAAAGGCTAAGTAGTTTATCCAGCCGTTAAAACCACAGATATGGATCTCTGGCAGTATAAACAAGCTTAGTCAAATAACTTTTATAGTAACACTATGTGATTTACCTTATATTTGTACCATAAAATACTCCAGTCATTACATTTATGACATGCTGTGATCATTGATGCTGTGATGATACACTCAAGTAAAGTACACTCTGGCACTATTATTTACCTACTACCCTTCAGAAAATCCAATTATTTGTTTTCCTTTTGCACTATCAATCATTTTGTGCGAGCAGCTGTCACATTTTTTTTTTTTCAAACGGTGGATATCTTATTTGGCATGAAACCCATCAATGCTTTTTACCACAGACAGGCCTATCATTCCCGTTCTACCCCTTCTTGTTTATTTTCTCTTCCTCTCTGTCCACTCAGGGCCCCAGGGCCCGTCTATCGGCCTGTCAGGCAGCCAGTATCTGACACGTCCGTCAGGGCTGAGTCAGTCTGCCGATCACTCAGTCAGTCAGTCGGTCGGTCTTCCCTTCAGTCTCAAATCTGCGGAGGTAAACATTAGCAGGGGGGCTGCATGGAAAAACATTTCCCTTTTAGCCACTGCTCACAAATGAATGTATTAGTATTCCACACAGCGAGGCACTTTCCAGCACTCTCTAATCGTTCAGCATTGCGCAGCTTCCAACCAATGCAGAAAATCAATGACATCATAGCCACATAATTGCATGTTACCAGCAGAGGCACGAGACTCCAGCGCCTTTGTGCATGCTTGTGTGTAAGAGAACGTGAGTGTACTCTTGTGTTCAAATACTTGTACATCAGCATATGTTCATTATGTATGTAAAACAGTAGAGATCATGGGATTCATCCCCTAAGCTATTTGAGTGATACTTGCAGCCAGCATGCATGGGTCTCTGGTGAATTTGAGTATGCTGCTGAATGACTGTAAAGGTAGTGGAGAATAGAGTACATTCTCACGCGGTTGGTCTCCTGGGTTTCTTAATATCTGCGGGCGAACACTGCACCATCTGCACTGCTCAGAACACAGAGGAGGAGGAGGAGGATGGGAGGAGGAGAAAGAGAACACTCTCATAGAGAGATAGTAGCATTAGCTGCAATGCTGAGCAGTGACCTGCCACTCTGTTTCCAATTTCAAATTCAAATGCAGAACTCATTCATGGGGAACCTCACCTTTCTCCCCCCTTCTTTGTCTCTCTCTCTCTCTTCTTGGCTTCCCTCCTTCGCTCCCTCTCGCCTTTCCATCTCATCCCATCCTAGTCTCAATTCGCTTTTTCACTTTCGAAACGCTTTGAAGTCAATGCCAGCTGCGAGATCCCCCCCCGAGACTGAACTCTGGGACTCCTTACCTTTTTTTTCTCCTCTCTCTATTTCTCCTTACTGTGTCATCAATCCTCCACCTCCCTCTCTCTTCCACTCCCCCCCACCTGGCCCTGCCTATCTCGCTCCATTTCTTTTTCTAGTGGCTGTATTGTTCTTGCTTGAAAAACTGGTTTCTGGACAGGAGTGAAGTAAATCTTTTGTGACCTGCTATTCCCTGCTGGGCCTCTCCCTCTCTCTCTCTCTCTCTCTCTCTCTCTTTGACTCTTTTAGTTAAGCCTCTCTCAGCCAACACAGGCACCAAGCTGTAACACGATACAGATGGAATATAGCATAAACAGAAAAGCAGCCCCTAAAAGAGAAAGGCCCTCCAATCCCCATCCTCCCCCATCTCTGTGTTCTTGCCTTACTGCACCCTCTCTTCATCCTTTCTTCTTGAACAACCAGGTTTTTGTTTCAGCTGCTTTATTGTTTCCTCTAGGTTGAGTCAGTGACCGGAGAGGGAGTACTGTGTGTGTGTGTGTGTGTATGTGTGTGAGGTGTATGTAAGGTCTACTTGTCCTTGTACAATGTGTCTCACAAACTTTCCTGGTTGTTGATGCTGTTATTTCTTATCTCTCTGATGCACCATATATAACAAGCAAGTATTTTCCAATTCAGTCCTTCACACACTTAGATCAACAGCTCCTCTATAAAGACCAAACAATGAATGACATTTTAATGGGTGAAATATTTTCCATTGTTTTGACACAAAATGCACTCAGAACTGATTTTTCAGAAGACTTGAATTGACACTTCAAGTGCTGTGGATTTATGCAACCCAGATTCCAAGTATTTTTTATTTCATAGTTTTGAAATTCAAGGTCAATAAACTCCATCCATTCGTGGGGGGCTAGAGGCAATCCCAGCAGGAACAGAAGCAGCCAGGGTACTCTTAGAGGTCACCGTATTTAGAATATTACTTAATTTGTGTGAATACAGCAGCTGATTTCTTAATTTTTTATTCAAAGTGGACAAAAAGTTTGGAGCAGCTGCAAGTGGAAGGTGAATGGATGATATAGAGGGAAAGGAGGATAATTCATGGTGGCATTTAACACAAAGGGACATCACAAGCTGCTGTCCAAGATAAGACCCACCATAGTAACTCTTATCTCATCTTAGTAACCATGCCATAAATTTAGACTAAACAGGTACAGTATGTTTTCTGTGTGTATGGTGGATTTTAAAGTCCACGTAAAGCAGTGATACTACTGTGTTAGTCACACCAGAGAAATGTGCTTAACCACCCAGCTAAATTTGAATGGTTAAAAAACTCCTGGGTCAAAAGTGACAGCGGATTACCGGTGGATTCCCGCTGTCTCCGATTAAACTTTGCAAAACTAACCAGAGTGAAACGGTGACTTAATCCACCTCCTCTTGATGTCTATGAAAATTTAAATAAGACAACAACCGGGCTGTTCTGCAAACTCTGGCATCCAGGGAAAATGCACAGCATAGCTAGCTAGCAAAACGTTCAAAAGCTTACAGTCACTGATGTTGCTGCAGCACTGCTATTTATAATGGTTACAGTCTTAGGGGTGGGGTAATACTGAGTGGTGGCTCCAGTGCATCATCGAGCCACCATTTCAGACCCGCCCATAAAATCCTGAGAATGAAACTGATGATAAAATTTGAAATGGTCTAACTCCACAATGCTGTAACACACAAGAAGTACTTTCTGACATAAATAATGTGATTAGAGACAAGCAAAGAAGCAGTGGTGGTGTGATCAAGCAGAAAGTAGAATAATACATTTAATGGCATAATACAGTATGGTGACAATGTGTGTTTGAGATATGTGCAGGTAATAAAACCCCTAATTGACTGACTGATCTACTAATGACTTTCTGAGGCTATTGGGCACAGCAATAATACTTGGAACTAAATGTTGAGTTCAGCAAGCTAACTGCTAAATGCTCACAGTGACAATACTAATGTGCTAGTGACAATGCTTTATCAGGTATAATGTTTACCATGTTCATCATTTTACTTTATTGTGTTAGCATGCTAACATGCTATGCTCTATTGTGTCTTTGTTCAGGTGACTTGAGATTTTCTTTCTAGTTCATGTTTGACAGTTTAAAATGTTATTTCACACCCAGTCGATCGGTCTGTATAAATGCCTGCTTACTTAAAACACACTGAGAAATAACCGGGAAATATTTGGATTAATATACAGTAAATATAGGATTCATTTTATGAGAGAAATGAGGTTTTTCTTCATAATTAAGACATTTACTTTCTCTTAGTATCCTGGGAAGGTGGACAGGAGATCAGATGTGTGACAGTACAAGACATCCATTACAAGCTCGTCCCAGAAATGAAGAAACAAAGGAGGTACAGGTGCACTGTGGCACCACAGAGAGAAGATGCTGCCATCTTCTCGATGTCTCCATTCTTCTCTCTGTGTGGAGTTAACATGTTCTCCTAGTGCTTGCGTGGGTTTTCTCTGGGCACTCCGGTTTCCTCCCACACTAAATAAAACATGAAACTCAGGTAAATTCAATTCAAATAAACTTTAAAAATGTGTCTGAATATACAGCCAGTTATACCACAGCCTTGGTTTGATGGTTGGTTGGTTCGTTGGTGTTGGTGTTTAATCTGTGTCAAATTTCCACATAACACACTGTATCATGACTAACAGAGCTCCTTCTCAAAAATAAATAGTGTGGCACATGGAGACACTGACCTGTTGCTGAAGAGAGAGACAAGAAGTCAGCTTGTCAACACAGGTCTCACATAAAGTTCAACATTCAGGAAAAACAGCAGCTGGGCTGATTCTGTAAAAACATTGCTGAGTTGTTGACGCTGGGTCTAAGAAGTTGTAAGGGGTTCATTCTTTGACCCAAGTTTATTCATTTTCCCGCTCATCCAGTGTCAGAACTTTCTGCATCCATCTCTTCCAGGATTTTATAGCAGGAAAGATGAAGATTTTATGGTTAATATGAATTCATGGTAACACTTTATATTAGTCTACACTTATTCATCATTAACTACTTGCTTATTTGCATGCATATTGGCTCCTTATTAGTCATTATTAAGCACTTATTAATCCCTTACTCTGCATGATCATATGCATCATATATTTCCCTCAATAACCTCCTAATTACTGCTTACTGATAGTAAGTAAGGAAGTTGTTGAACATGAATTTATGATCTTAACATGCTTTGCTCAGTAGGGACCTTATAAGGTAGTAGTATCACCAGAAAAGTATTAACTTGATAAATATGGTCTTTTCCTACATAACTGAACATGAAACTGATGATCAAGAACTCACTTTAGAATAGGAAACATAGTTACGGAGACTTCATTTAGACTTATTTGGACACTATTAAACACTTGTAGTTTTGTCTTCTGTTGTGTAAGAATAGACCATATTCATCAAGTGTTATTAAGGGAGAATTACTGCTACTGCCTTGTAAGGTCCATACTGAGCAAAGCTTGAGATCATAATTCACGTACAACAACTTGTCTTAGTTACTATTATTAGTAATTAGGAGGTTATTGAGGGAAAACTCTTAGTTAATGGCCTAGTAACTGTAGAATATGATCATGCAGAGTAAGGGATTAATAAGTGCTTAATAATGATTAATAAGGAGCCAATATGCATGCTGATAAGCAACTAGTTAATGGTGAACAAGTGTAGCCTAATAAAGTGTTACCCGAAGATCAATATTATCATATTCATCCTGAGGTTAACATGATTATCTATACCAACTTTCATAGTGAACCATCCAGTAGTTAAGATATTTCAGTCTGGTCCAACTGGCTGTGTTTGCAAGAATGTTTTACAGCTTTTGACAATTGATGTCACATGCTGTCTGATGTTCTGGGAAGTTATGTTCTCTAATGTGTGGTGAAGAATGCCATGTCAAGCTGATGCTTCACAAACGTTTGTTATACTAATCAGAAACTCAAAGGCCACTGCCCTTAATGGAGCAATGGAGCTATTAGATTAACTTGTGAAGCAGAGAGTACACACAGATCTACAACCTATTTGAAACAGAACATTCAGCAGGACTTTACAACCGTGAGGCAGTGATAGGCATCCAAACCTCTCTTCCGAATGCATTCCATGAGTCACTGAATAGGTTAAGGGAGAAAGGAAAGGACCTGGTTATACCCCATTCACACAGACACAGTGACATGGATTTAACAGATGTCACTAGTCAGCTGAAATGGGTGAGCCTGGGTCAGCTGCACCCCCTGAAACAGGGACTAAAACTTAATCATACTGCCATTTTAACATCATTTAACTGAAACTTTAAAGAGAGACAAACAGAAGGAGAGACAGAAAGCGTGTGTGCAACAGAGAAACAGAAAGGTCACATGTGTGGGCAAGTAAGCCTTAACAAGCAAGCGTAGGAGAGAGGTGAATCTGAAACTTTATTATGAAATGAAATTCTGTGCAGTTATATGGCTTAACAGAAATGTCTTCAGTCTTCAGTACAGACTGACATATCTGGTAACAATTGCAACAACTATTTTGTAACAGCAATATCATGGGAATTAATTGACTGCAGGTTGATCACATGGAAGGATCAATACATGTAGAACTTGTGCACTTTCAACACTTGTGCAAGGAATAAGGTCAATGTAGTTACTGTGATGCTGAAGTTAAACACTGCGCTTAAAAACCTCAATGACACCAGCTAAATCCACTTCTTTTTGTCTGTTAATACTCCCATATTAGCTTCACTGAAGCTATAGTTAGCAAGTATAAGTAAACGTACAGCATTCAAATTTTTACTCAAGTTAGAGTACAAGAGTATTTCCAAAAAAAACTATTTAAAGTATCAAAGGTAAAAGAACTCAAGAGACAGCAGAATTGCCCCTATTATTTTAATACTACTGCATCATATCAATTATTATTACTGTAATATTACTATTCATATTTTAGCTGAAGTGGAGCTAATTGTACACTATCTCAGAAAATGTAGTGATTTCCACCACTGATGTACGATATATTATGACATTGCTGGCACGGTCCAAACAGTGTTAAGTTATAGAAACACAGCCCTCTTGTCCCTGCTTGTGTTTTTTTTGTCCCACCTGTTGTGTGTTTGGCCTGACTTGTGGGTCTTCCATCCTGTGTGTAACCTTTGAAGCATAGTGTATCACCCATTATGCATCTTTAGCTTGTACCTGAGGTCAAGATTTGCTTATTGGCTGCTGTAATTCCCTTAACACATAGTGTGTGTGTGTGTGTGTGTGTGTGTGTGTGTGTGTGTGTGTGTCTCATTGGCTGTGTCCAGTCCATTCTCCAGCCATTCAGTAAATCAAAGCAGCAGGGTGAGCACCCCTCCCTTGTGTTTGGATAATTGTGTTTTTGTATAAGCTGTCCAGCTGCATTACAGTAGCCAGGACCCAGTGTCTACCCTGCTCTCATCACTACAGCCACTGGGGCTCGACAAAGTTGGCAGCAAATGCAGCCTCCATCTTTCTATGCTGATTCCAGCCATTCTCATGAGCAGAAATTGCATCAGGTGTAACCAAGAGATGAGAGAAATTCTCCTTGGTCTGACGCTTTATTGAGACTGACTTTTTAGCAGAGAAGTAAAGCTGCAGTGGTGAGAGAGAAGGTGGAGGAGGAGGTTGAATGATTAGATCATGATCGAGTGGGTGTTATGTCTTCTTGTGTTGCTGCACAGACATGACAGATAGAGAAGGGAGGGGAGGTGGCAGACAGACAGATTGAATACAAGGCCAGGAAGATACGCAAGCAGACAGACAAACAGAAAGTCAGCGAGGAAGACAGATAGGCTGCAGACACAGAAAACAGAGACAGAAGATGAAGAACAGTGAGAGAAAGGACCAACCCGGACCAGCAAAGTGGCAGAGTCAGAAGAAAAATGACAGTCAGGGAGACCGAGATTTAAAAAACAGACACAGTATTAGGTGAAAAGGTAGATGGTAGACAGACTGACAGACAAAAGAAGCTAATCTAATGCACTCCCATCCAGTGGGCCTTATGTGTGAATGTGCTGATATAAGGCTTAGCTGGAAGAGGATTTTCTCCCTTTAGTTTGGCTTTTCTGCTAAATAGCATTGCGATACAATCAGCCACTGTACAGGCCGTCTGTGCGTACATATGGAATTCCATTAACCTTTCTGGCTCTGTTGGTTAAATGTCAGCATGGTGCATGAAATTGAATTGGTCATTGATTCAGAAGCAGGACAATTCTCCCACTCAGTTGTAGACAAGTACCATACAGCTGGATTGAATCTGTATGTTGCTAGCTGAAAACAAACTACAGTTTAAATAAGAGGGCTCCAGGGAGCAAGACAGCTGTGATATGTCTTCTCTGCAGACAAACAAAGCTTACCCAGCTTTTCGAAAGGCAGTTTCCCTCCTTTATTACTGCCAATCACTGCAAAACAGAATATTTGTTATTAGAGTAGTGGTGTCAAATTTTGTATGATGTTTCTAGGTTATTCTCAGTGGAACGATAAGCTAAAATAATACATTTATGAGGATTTATGTATATAAAATATAATAATATATTGTAATTTGAATAATAAATCTTTTAAGTGAAAAATAATTACACAAAATGCTTTTCTGGCATCACTGTTCATCAAGTTTGCGGACGACATGACTGTGGTGGGTCTCATCAGCAACAGGGATGAGGTGCAAGGACAACTGAACGTGGAGAAGATGAAGGAGATTGTTGTGAACTTCAGGAGAGTGCACACCCAGCTTGACCCTTTGACCATCAACAGTGCTACTGCGGAGAGAGCGAGCAGAACCAAGTTCCTGGGTGTGTACATCACAGAGGACCTCTCCTGGATGATCAACACAGCATCACTGGCCAAGAAAGCTCAGCAGTGTCTCTACTTCCTCTGCAAACTGAGAAGAGCCAGTGCCCCACTCTCCATCATGTGCACCTTCTACAGAGGCACTATCACAGTGACCAGCTCCATCACTGTGTGGTACGGCGCCTGCACTGCGTCCTGCCGAAAGACCCTCCAACTCATAGTGAGAGCAGCTGAGAAGATCATTGGTGCCTGTCTCCCCTCCCTTCAGGCCATCTACAACATCCGCCTCACCCGCAAAGCCCTTTGTATTGCGGGTGATCTCACCCACCCGTCATACAGCTTCTTCAGTCTGCTGCCATCAGGGAGGAGACTGCAGAGTCTCCGGGCCGGGACCAGCAAACTCAAGGACAGCTTTATCCACCAGGCCGTCAGGAAGTTCAACTCTCCCCCTGCTCTGCCCCCTCTCCCCCCTGCACACACAAACTCTGGACTCTGAGCTCCCAGCTCCCAACACACACACTAACACAGGGGCACCAGCCACTTTACTACAGCATTAGACTGCTCTGTTTGCACAACATGTCACTGTCACTTTAATCTGTTATGTGCCTTAGTCTTTATATTTATTGACCTGTTGTTGTTTTGTAGGTGTTTATTTTTATTTTATTTTTTTAATTTTTTTTATATATATATTTTTCTGTGTATACATTTTTTTATGTTTACCTTGCCGCACCATGGGTCTAAGAGGAACAGAATTTTGATCCTCTGTGTGTGCATACATATGGCAGAATTGACAATAAATCTGACTTTGACTTTGATTGTGTTTTATATTTGTTTATATTGTTGGCTTGGCAAAGAGCCCACACTGGAAATCATGGTTTAACTCACATTTTATGATTTGCAACATTATTTTCTTGTCATAATACACCAAACCTGTGTTATCAATAAGAGGTGACAGCTAATTTCAAGTTCTTTATTTACTTTTACTCCTAACAGATAGAGTGCTGACAAT
The DNA here is from genome assembly GCF_001640805.2 of Lates calcarifer. Classification (NCBI taxonomy): domain Eukaryota; kingdom Metazoa; phylum Chordata; class Actinopteri; family Centropomidae; genus Lates; species Lates calcarifer. Next base: position 18,940,291 of record NC_066845.1, read on the forward strand.
TTGACAGTGATTCCTAAAATGAAGTTGAGGAGTGTCTTCTAAAATGGAATATTCAGCTATTTGAAATGGCAACATCCTGTCGATCAATAATAAGCTGTTTATTTGACAAAAATGAAAACATGTTATGGTACTTGTATTGGTATAGGATGGTAGGAAGAGACCACTAAAAGACATTATAGTGTTATTGATGAAAATCTGTTGGTGGACATAAACCTATGGAAATTAAAGCTGCATTCATCAATATTTATATATTAGCAATGGATCAAATTACAATATGTTATGTGTTAAAAAGATTAATCGTAGTGATAAACCCACACATAATTAACACCTGGCTCTGCAGCTTTATGGAGCATTTTAACCTCTTTTAGTTTTTGTTTTGGTTTTATGGCCTGCAATAATGTTTTGACTAATTCTCTTTGCTCTCATGGACCTTGTTTCCAGCCGCAGAAGGTAGCTATTTTCAGTGAAATAGCTCAGATAAACCAGCTGTACTCTTTACCAACAAACAGTGGCAACTAGCAAACTACCATAGTTAGTAGCTAAAGAGACAGTTTTTTCTTCAGGAGTCCAGAACAAAGCTAAAACTAAAGTGAATTTCTGACTTGCTTTTATCAGATTGCCACAAATACAACTCAACATGTTTTGCTCTATATCTGCTGGATGTATAAATGGGCATCTGCAAACACAATTGCCATAATGCCTTTATTTGGTAAGGCTAACTTAACATGTTTCAACTGATTTTTAAAAAATACTGTTTCATGTATTTTACCACCTCACTTTTCCACTTCACTTGTTTGTTAGCACTACAGTTATCACTGCAATAATAATAGCACAAAAGTGATAACACATACAATGAGATTCAGAGAGTGTTCAAAACACTTGAACTGCTGATCCTAACTATTATATGGCATCATAACTGAATTTTAAGCCAATTGTGAATGCAGTATCCATCAATCAAAACATGATGTAACAACCATATTTTGTGAAAAGGGTCAACCACTTATTTTCCAGTTTAACACAGTACAAGTTGATTTTAAACTTTTAGCATTTTCAAATCGACATTTGACCGCTCTGCTGAATATATGTGCTCTACAGGTCCTGCCAGATGCATAAACAAATCCTGACCTTTGTGCTCATTTGTGGAAGTTCAATATTAATGGCAAAGAGGGGGGCGATGGTGGAGAGGCGGCATGGGAGAGCTTTAGGAATACATAGGAGTTCAGATGCTAAAACAATGAGGAGTGGTAACAATCCAGCAGCTCTGGAGGTCAGCGGATCGATGTGTGGGGATTACATGGTGCGATGTGGATGTCGATAGGTCAAGAGACATACTCACTAATGAAGCTGAGTTATGACTCATTTATCTGGCTCCTGGCCACACACCCTGCTATCTGTTGTGTCTTGCTACTTTCTTTCTTTCCTTCCTTCTCAATTTCTGTCTTTCTTTCTTTTTCATATGTTTTCTTGCTCTTTGCCTACAGTCCCTTAATTTTTTCTGTGTTCTCTTACTGCAGCTGTCTCTTTCTGTCTTTCCCCTTTTCTTTCTTTCTTTTTCTGCAGAACAGAACCGCCTACCATCATGTTCTCCCACTCCATTCTCTTTGTTTTTACCTTCCTATCTCATTTCTCTTGCACTCTCTCTCAATGTTCTCATGTTGCTTGTAACCAAATCTCAGGGTTCTCCATTTCCTTCCTGCTAATAATCACCTAATACACCCTCCTACATACACACACATGCACATGCACACATAAACTACATTCCAGCCTTAGCCTCCACACAAAGACCAATCTACAATCACAAACAGTCCAGATGTTTGCATCCACACTTGTCATATCTGACCCCTACTGAAGACTTATTCCTTTGACAGCAGATAGAAAAATGTCACTCCAAAAGGTGACAAAATTCCACCAAACTGCACCAACATTAAGGGGAAGATTATTGGAGAATTTGTTTATTCCATACCTTATTTTTCTCAGAAGGATGACCATACAGAGCAGTAATGAATATGTTTGAATATGACTCAAAAAGCTGCAACAGTAAAATAATGTGATAGTTGAAGCTGTTTGACTTTGCCTTCAAAGAGGATTGTAGAGAAATGCAGTAATCTGTGTAATACTGGGCCAAATGGCAGCTTTTTAGCACTGCTTTCATAACCACTCTCTCACCAAACACTTTCCACACTAAAATACTCTATCTGTCATCAGCAAATGGTGAGTTTCTGTTGTTCTTAACCTTCCCTTCACCTTTCCACTCAGTTGCATTATCATGGTTTCTTCATATAAACACCTGCCAAGATGGTGACAGACTGGCTTAAATGTGACCCCCCCTTTTTAGTTGGGACCCATGTGTGTCTATTAGTGCATTAGATTCTGTTTCTTTCTTGTGTGTATGTTAGACTGTAGGTATTTCAAGTTTAATGTCACAGAATGTATGTGTATTACACCCACAGCTCAATTTGCCTGTTAGTGTGAATGCATGCTATGAGGAGAATAAGGTAACTAAAAAGGACAGGCAGAGGGATAGAGAGGGGAAAAAATGAAATTTCCAGCTGAGTTTGAAGCTTTGTTAAGACCATTAAAAGTGAACACAACTACAATACGAGATCCTTCAAACGTTCAGTCCACATGTAGCACTGATGTGCGTTCAATTTGTCTCACTTCATAGCAAAGCAGAAGAAACAGAGGCATTTTAAAGGATAACAATACAGAGATCGGTGACAAATCAAAGAAAAAAAAAAAACAACATAAAGTGTCATATTAAGGCGTTGAGCCTAAACAAGCCTCCAGAATAGATTCAGTGCTCCTTATTATATATTCTCAAAGTCTCTACAAAGTCTTTTACTGTGTCTACTGCAGGGATGAACACCATTCATCCAAAAGCTATTCCCTGATTTTGTGTTTTAATGATGGTGGTTGAAAGTGCTATTTAACATTTCAGGGCAAAATCTCCTTTTTTCCTTTCATTTTATACCCATCTAAATTCAGCTACAAAATGGTGGAGAGACTACAGGAGTGGGAGAACCACAAATGAGCTGAATGGAGCAATGTCAGTTCAAAATATTAGGCAATTAAACAGCTAGTCAGCTGTCGCACAGTGTCTTCTTACAAAGCAGTCTGCTTTGCCGGATAAACATTAGCCTCCCTTTGGTCAACTGTTGCATTCTGCCTTCTTCAGATTTTCATGCATTTCAACTTTAAACAAGTAACGATATCTAACAGCAATAACTAGTAGCATGCAAACTGCATATTAAACAGTAAAAACAGTTTTTTCAGAGACTTGCAAACCACATGAAATGACTCTTTTTTAAATTAACATAATCTGAGCCATTTGACCCAGTAACATTTGGAAAGTCTGCATGCTCTCAGTTGACTTGACTGGAAAAGGACTCTAGTGTGCATGCTGTATGGGCCCAAGAATGTGGAAGCAGAAAGAAGCCTGAGGAAACATGGAAACATTTTTGAGTGGGCAACTTTCACAGTACTGAATAGGATATCTAGTTTTCCTTAATACATCCATGGACTCTGTCATATCTTTTTAATGTTGTTGTTAGTGTTGACATATACAGCAGCTGAGTTGCATAATATCTAGCACACACTTAACCAGATGACATTCAGTTTGTACTCCAGCTAAATGAGTGGCCTAGCATACTAAACTAAAGAAGTTGACTGGAAACAGGTCAAATGGCAAATTGTAATATGAGAAGAAACAGAACTCCAACTCCAAATCTAAAAACTGAAAATGGAGACTGCTATCAAAATTTTCTATAAACTCATGAGTTTCCCCCTAAACATTTGTTTCACTTGCTTCTGTGCAGGGTTTCCAATACCTTTCTTGTATCTGTTGTAAATCACAATGGCTGTGAACAAAGAGAATTCAGGAGATTCACCTGTAGACCTTGAGGCACTCTTCCTTTAGTGACTTAATGCACAATGCAGTGCTGTAAAGCCAGCATTAAGTCCTGCAGGCTTTTATGATTCCCACTTATCCCACGGTTCAACACTTCACTTTCCCCTTACACTTGCAAAGTTAATGTGCTGTAGATAAAATGAATAGATCCCTTATGCTCGACTAGAGAAGGGAGAGAGTTCCAGTTTCCAGTTTCCTAAAACCTGTCACATATTATAGTGGAGAAAGAGAGAAAGGCACAGCTGGTACACTTGATTCGCAAAATACAACCGAATACGGAAAGTTGACATCATTTACACCAAGGTGACACTATATTGATACCCAGCATTACAAAAGTAGCAGTCGAACTCAAGCTCTTTGCTTAACTGTAAGTGACAATTTTCAATGCACAATACTGTACATTCTAGCTTATCTATTCTAACTCTGACATGTAATTTAACTCATGATTGGCTGCTTTGACAGTACCTGTATTTATATCCAGCAAGACAAATTCTTTGAGAAGAAACAACAAAAACTTCTTCCAATCAATTCCTATTTCTGTTGAGTGTGTGTGTGTGTGTCTGCTTGGTTTGAGCCCAACCAGCCCCGGCCATCCTTTCAGGCCAGTGGGACTGATGGGGGACAAAGCACAATAGAGTGCTGACTTGATTTCCTATTACCCGTGCTGGAGGAACTCTTTTGTCTGTGGATGGGTGCTATAATGGAGTGTAATGAGAGAATTGAGGTGTTTGTGGAGGAGTAGTGCAGTGCAACAAGAGGGCCAATTTCTTCTCTCTAAATTTGTTTGTGTTTCCCCCCGAACCCGTTTCCTCTTTCTGTCAGCTTCTAATAGTGTCAACACATCAAGAGATAGCCAGAGAGAGTGTGTGTTGGTGTTTGTGTGTATGTAACAAATGTAGTTAGTGTGCATGTGTGTGTGAAAAAGAGTGTGTACATGCAAATGTGTATGGTGTGTTCCTTTGATTATGCTGGTCTCTCTGGTCTCTATTTGTTTGTTTGTGAGATCTAACCACATTTTCTCATCTCCTCCTCTTTTCCCCGCCACCTCTTTCCTGTCCATCTTTCTTTCTCTCTCTCTTCATCCTCCCACTGTCTCTCCCTCTCTCTCTCTCTCTGTTTCCCCTCCCTCTTGACTGCCCCTGTGGGGCTTCACTGGGTGTATCTTTCCTGTTTTCGCCTCCATTCGATGCAATTTTCTCTTTATCAACATTTGATTTCCACTGAGTGGGTTGTCTTTTGCACAGAGAGCAACAAGAGAGGCAGGGGCAGGGTAAAGGAAAAAAGCAAGAAACAGTGTTTATCTAACTTTCCCTCCCCTCTTTCCAGCCTTCAATTGCTTTTTATCTCCTTTCACCTCTTTCTTTCTCATTCACTCCCCCTGTCTCTCAGCAACGCTCCTGCCAAATGTGGCTTCTATGTGTTACTGGATATGACCATCAGCTTGTATCGCTGTCCCACGGCGCCAGTCATTGACCATTCACTAGGCCCTACCCCCTCAGTTACTGTTGCTATGCCTGTCAATCTCTTCAATCCAACACTGTGCTGTACTATGATAATGATAGCAGATTTACAACTCAAAGTTTGTAGTACATTTTGAAACAATGGGTCATCCATTTCAGGAAGAAGTAGACCAAAGCAATAGCAGATACTAATAGTAGTAATAGTGGATTTTATCAGCAGTAGCCAGCTAGCTAATTAATCTAATGTTTGCTTCACAAGCTTCATGGCTATCTTTCTAAATTCTCCAGCTGACTTGTTTTAAGAATCTTGTCCTTAAATATGTGCTTCATGACTATATACATGATATTTTACTGAAGAGCAAATTATCAGAGCTGCTAATGTTACCCCAAACTCTAGCTAATCAAAGATTTGTTGTCCATTGTCTCCAGCTGGCTTTTTAATGTTTTGTGTAATGTTCCAAATAGACTAAGAACTGGTTTTAAAAAAAAGTGTCTTTAATAAGCACATGATGGCTACATACTGTACGTGATATAATGCTGAAGGACTGAGTGTAAAGCTCCCTGTCCCAGACAAAATGTCAGTATCACTATCATTTGTTTAGAGGACACTAAAATAACAGTATTGTTGTTGTGTTGCAGTGAGGAACAAGTTAGTCCTAAGTATTAAATTGTAAGCCTATATTGCTGCTTAGGACCACTCAATGTGTTTGGTGAATGAAACACTACCTTAGATATTGACGGAGGCTTGGGTTGTTAGAGTTTAAACATCCCCAAATCCAAGAAAAAGCAGAGCAGTGCTATCAACATTAACCTACCCCAAAATTAAACAACAAAATATGTCATTGGTCCATGCCCAACAACATATATAAGGGTTTTCTGATCTGATGCCACTATTGAAAAGGTCATACAGAGGCTCCTTGTACACTGTTTATGGTTTGGTAAGGTTTAAGAAGAAAATAATTAGGTTAAGGAAATGGTTTGGATTAAAATAACTTCCAGGTCACTACTGGGTCAAGAAAACATTGGCAAAATGTGTGTGTGTGTGTGAGACGCTGCATAAAATTACTGCTTCATTATGATTAGCCCACCTTTTTCAAATGAAAAATAGAAAACAAACTTTTGGGCATTTTTTTGAAATGACAGATGCTCATATTTTTTATTAACAGGACAGTTTCAATATTATCAAGGAAAGGCTTCTGCACAGTGGATGTCCTATAGTGATGAAGCTTGTTTTAATTACACAGTATCCCCATAAAATACAGTTGCCTGAAAAATTACCTGAAATTCTCCTTTGCCTGGAAGTATGGTCTGTCATGCCTAGTTATGGTTACTAAGCTGTGATTAAACAATTTCTAGTCAGGGAAGGGGTTTGGTGAACAGACAGTTTTGATTGTCTGCATTTCTTTTCCTTCTGCTTTTGTTCATCAAGGTCTATTTGCCATCCTTGATTGGCTTTAATATGCTGTACCCCACCTCCACACAAACCACCCACACACACATTCATAGTGGATGCAGAGCATTGGCCCTCCATGGCCTCATTCTCCAAAAAAATAAAAAATAAAATATCCCTCTCTCATTTTGCTCCCACGCCTAAAGACATCCATTGTGACAAATTCATAATTCAAAGTCCTTTTAATGATGTGATTAAAAAGTCATTTTGAGCTTCTTTGTAATCCCCCCCATCCTTATGCTCACATGCACACACACACACACACACACACACATTTTGCCATGTTATTTTTTTTCTCTAGTCTTTAGGGGCGGCTGTGGCTTAGGAGGTAGAGCAGTCGTTCACCAATCAGAAGGTCGGTGGTTCGATTCCCGGCTCCTCCAGTCTGCATGCCGAAGTATCCTTGGGCAAGATACTGAACCCCAAATTGCCTCCGATGTGTGTGTTTCACATCGGTGTGTGAATGTGTTTAGAAAAAGCACATTAATATATAGAATATGTGCTGTGTGAATGTGTGTGAATGGGGTGAATGTGATCTGTAGTGTAAAGCGCTTTGAGTGGTCGAAAAGACTAGAAAAGCGCTATATAAGTACAGTCCATTTACCTTCCCACCCTTTACATTTTGTCTGCAGAGTGAAAGTTTCTAATTTGCTCTTAATGAAGGCTAACTCTTAATGAGCCCCCAGCCGCCGCCTCCTCTTCTCCCTGTTTTTGTTTCTCTCCTGAGCAGCTTTGATCTTTTAGGGTGCAGTTGATAATTTGTTGCCCTGTGTTTGGGGGAAGAAGCATCACAGCTTGTTGCGTAACAAAGTCGTCTGGGAGAGTGGCTAATGGAGGCTGAGTGGCAAGGCGGCTGCTGACTGGAGCTCATCCACTTCCAGGAACTTCCAGGTTTGATTATAGAAGTAAGAAAACCCAATTCAAAATTGCATTGACATTTGTCAATATGAAAATCTTGAAAAATCTGGCTACATAATATTGCTGAACAGAATGTTGTCTGGTTTGCTCCATATGTCTAGACAATTATAGTGCATTTTCTAAAAATGCAGAAATGTTGTTTTCTATTTATAGGTGCCATATGTACGTTTTTATTAGCGCTACATAGTGTTAACATTAACACTTTGCAATAGTGAGTCACTACGGCCTTCAGTCTGCCCGCAGTCCAACATGAGAGAGTGAGGAAATAGGGCTGCCTTCCAACCTATTGCTTTATAAACACAACAGCTGAAGCTCTTGTTAAGCAAACACTTGTTAATGCTATCGTTGCAGCTATAGCAAAAACTTAAAGCAACTATAAAGCACCTTTAACATTACTGGTTCCTTCAAGACTCAAACTGTTGTAAATTAAATGTCATCCTATTGACAGACTTATTCCAGTCAAGTGACAAAATATAAGTTAACAATTACGATGATGTAGAATATGTTCACTGGCACAATGGAAATGTCACGGGAGTGCTGTTTCTTGAAAGCTGGTATATCATCAATTGCTTAATTTGTTAAAATCAAAAAATCTTGAAAGGAATAGTTCAACATTTTTGTAAAATACAGTTATTCTCCTTCTTGCCAAGACTTAGATTAGAAGATTGATATATATGCCTGTTAAATATGATGCTACAGCCAGCTACTGGTTTGCTTATTTTAGCATGAAGACCGGAAACAAGAAACAAGAGACATATTTGTTGTCATGCACTTATTTTTGCTACTGGTGATATCTGATTCTGGAGCATTATGACTATGACTAAGGACATCAAAAACACTGCATTCTTATACCAAGCTGCAGAAAATCCTTTAAAAAATTAGATTTCCTCCGTGCATAAAATTCTTTTTGTGTAGTGTAAATCATTTCTGTAAACTTTTGCCATTCTCTTAAATGCTAGCCACTGTCATACTGCAAACATTACTGATGTTAATGGCTATGTGGACAGAAGAGCAGTGGCCTTAAACTTCATTTCAAAAACTGCAAGAGCATTTCCCCCCAATTCTTACTTATTTGGAACTGGTTTCAGTTCAGAGCCTGTTCTTAGCACACAACCTAGCACGGCCTAGGTTAGTGTGTGTGTGCAGAAGTGTGCTTGCCTTTAAATAAGGTCTGTAATAGCAACAATATCTTTTACTGCTGAAAATGTTGTAATTGTAGCAGTGTACAAAATCATCAAGAGCTGAGGCTATATATGTGTGTGTGTGTGTGTGTGTGTGGGGCGGTTAAGATCAGGCCCAGAGGTTGGTCAAAGCTGACAAACTGTGTAACAGGGCTAATTTTTTTCGGTTGGGAAATACCCCATCTTCCCCTCTCCTCCTGACTGTCACTCATGAAAAGTATGTGTATGTGTGTGTGTGTGTGTGTGTGCATGCACATCTCTATACAGGGCAGCATCAATCAATGTATTGTACTCTTGTATTTGTGTGTTTCTGTGTCTCTCTTTATCTGTGTGTGTGTGTGTGAGTGTGTCTGTTGAGACAGACAGATCCGTGGGCACAGTAGCTATTATGGAGCCGACAGAGCCATGGCGCTCCATTAATAAAACAGACAGAGGCAGAGGCAGTCGGAGGTTGGTCCCTGGATAGCTGGCCTGGCTTTTTCCACTGTGTGTGTGTGTGTGTGTGTGTGTGTGTCTGTGCTTGCGCGCGAATGTGTATAAAAAAGCACATCTGTCATTGAGGAAAGACCACAATGGGTTGGTTAGAATAATATGGTTACAGCAACCCCCTGCTACCAGCACCACCCCTGTGTGGTCCTCTGACTCATCTCACACACATTCACATGCACACCGACACACACACACACACAAAAAGTGGCTGGTCATATACCAGCTGCCCACAGAGGTGTGTGTGTATCTAAAGAAAGACTGCGGTTTGTCAGTGTGTGGTACAAAAGGTCTGTGTGGGCATGTCAAGGTGAATTGTACAGTAGCAGTGTGCATTTTTGTGAGAGTGTGTGTATGCATCTGTGTGTGTGTGTGTGTGTGTGTGTGTATTTGTGTGCATTTGTGTGTGTGTATGTATAGTGGACAGCCGTGTGAATGTGTGTGTTGCCTTTGTCCAGCCATAAAGAGTTAAAATAAGACGAAGCAGGAAAGGGACGAGGAAACAATCCATCCTGACGAATGTAGCACAAAGGATATGCACACACACACACACACACACACACACATCTAAAATACACATGTTGAAGTACGCACCAAAACTACGCCTGTGTGCAAAAACTCAGACCCACACTCACTCCTCCTGCTTCTCACCCACACCCACACATACGCTTCCACAAAGACATTTATTCCTGTCTTCCCAGAATGAACAAAGACACCAAGACGCGGAGAAAGCGTACACAAACACACACACACACTCACATCACTTTGTAACTCTGACTTTCACCCTCTCTCCTCTGCCAAAAAAATGTAGCAACTTGTCCAACATAAGAGGTGAGTGTAGGGCCGTGATGGAGCACTGCAAAACAACACCATTAAAATAAATGGTCAGGCTGTCACAGTATCAATTAAACTGACAGCCTCTCTCTCACACACACACACACACAGATCAAGCTGACTTTATTTCTCCTCCATCCAAACTCTATCGCTCATTCTCCATCTCCTCCCAGCTCCCCCTAGGCCCTCTCTCTCTCTCTTTCTCTCTTTTATTTCATCCTCTGTGGCGCACTCATTATCTCTCTCAGGCAACAGTTCTGTCTCTCTGATCAATCCTTCCTGTCTTTTTCCTCTATCCAGATCTATCCTTTTCTCTCCTTCCTCTATCACTCTTTTTTTCTCCTCTCTGAATTTCTGACATGGCCATTTGGCCTTAGACATGACTAATCGCTATCACAGCTTATCAGACTGCTGCTTTGGCCCCACTGTTCTGGTCTGGCTTGCCCACTGTGTGTGTTTGTGTCTACGTGTGTGTATGTATGTGTGTGTGTGTCCATTGGTTGGTGGGAAATAGGCTCAGTCATGGTCAGAGTGACACTGCCAAATCTAAACATGGGGTTTAGAGATGAAGGGCCCGGTACGAGCAGCACCTGGTGCCAGCTGTTGCTACTCTTTCTCTCTCTCTATCTCACACTCTCTTTCAGCCTCTAGTTTCACGCCAGTACAATGGAGGTAACAGCCAATCACTGCCACTGCGGTGTGTGTGTGCTCTCATCTCAAAGGAACCCCTCTGTTTGTGATGGTTTACACTGCAGCACTGGGCGTGGCGATCCTGATAAGAGAAGAGAAAACTCACAAATCCTCACAGTTTTAGTTTAATACCCAAACAATCAATTATTGATTCTGGTGTAAAAGGTGAACAAAGGAGGGAATGTGAATTAGAGCTCCTGCATTTTTCCACATTACAGAACTCAGTCATAACATGTCCTGCCCACATACTGATTACATTTTCAGACAGTCCTGCTTTAATGTAGAGGGAAATATAGCAAATATAACAATGTGTAGGCTTACTGTTATTTTGCATGCATAGGAATTGGTTTGGTATCTATACTTATATTTAAAGGCTCTGACAGCCTGTTTTCTCAATTAGCTTCTTACAAGGAGGGGTGTGCTTTTTAATGTTGTTTATTTCACAGGAGATTTCTGTCTGTGGTGTTTTTGTCTGTACTTTTCTTACTGGTTTGATGTGGATGGGGTTCATTTGGATAAATGCGATGACAGTTGCGTTGTTGTTTTTTGTTTTTTTGCTCACGTTGACAGGCCACCATCAATCAGCTCTGATCAAATCACACCCACAGTCCTGATGTTTTCAACTTTAACTTTGATTGTAGCTTATTTAATCATGAACATTTAGTTACAGAAAATTACTTTAAGACACAGACTCAGTGTTCTTTGTCAGATTTCTGTCAGGAGCTGTAGTTACATGCTTTGCTTGTCTGGAGGCTGATGGATCTCAGTGATTCATTTAAACTGTGACAAGGTTTGTGATATGAGTGGCTGATTTAGCTGGTGCAGGGACAACCCACACAGCTTATTATCGTTAATTAACCCCACCTTTTCAGTCTTATTACATCCAGCTTCATACACAAAGTAGAGTCATTGCTCTTTTCACCAGCCTTTACCACAGACCACACCATGAAACTGGAGGCCTCTGACTGTCTGTCTTTCACTCTCTCTCTCTCTCTCTCTCACCAGACATCCCGTCTTGTAACAGCTGCAGCTTTTACTGTACACATACACAACATGATGTAGTCTGCAGCACAGTGTGTGTTTGTGTGGGTGCATGTGTGTGTGATGGTGACCTAATTGCAGGGAACTGGGACTGGCTGTTTCCTGTGTTTATTTTCTTGTCATTAGCAGTGCACGGAGAGGCAGTTCCTACTCTTGGTCATTGGACATTTAGTTGCTTGGGCGTTTCCATCCAACTTGAAACAAGGTGAGGGGAAGCAAACATAAATCCCTTTTTACTGAGATTAGAAAACCAGGGCACTGTGGCTAATAAAATATTATCCACGCTCCTCTGTTAATTTACTTATTGCTCTTAGTCTATGCCAAATTAGACTTGGATAGTCAGTTATTCCACAATGAAAATGTCACTTTTTAAAAACCTAGCTAGTTACACTCAGAACAGCTTAAATGGGTTACAATAAGACTGTAACAGTAGCTCATATAAAAGGATCCATGGTAAATATGAAATGGAGTTTATGGTCAGTTAAAGGTGCTATAAAGCACTACAATCAACACCACATTACCTTATTACCACATTTTACAGTACAACTGCCATAAAAAATGTATGACAAACGATTGGCAGCGTGTTATACAATGGCAAATTTACTCCTTGAAATCCACAGTAATTTTTGAAACAATGACTTCAGACGGAAGAAGACAAAAGCAGCCTCTCATCTCTAACTGGCAATCGTGGCCTTTGGCTGAAATTCTAACTGTGACTGGCAGATTTAATTAGCTATAGCTGATTAATTTAACTTTGGCTCCATGAGCTGGTAAAAACACTTTCTCTTGCTTTTTCTAGCTGACTCATTTTATAATAAAATTTCTTCTGCACTTGATGGCTACATACGTGATACTATGCTAAAAGATAGAGGATAAAGCTGCATTTCTCCACTCCAGTGTATAGCTACTTAGCTCTTGCACTTAGACATGTGGAGAATTCTATGACAGGCCTGCTGCTCAGAGCTGACTGGACAATCCCTGTTTGACAGATTGGTTCAGCGAATGGTCAATCGCTAGGAATACTACAACCAAGTCTGACAAGCAAGAAAAAGGGGTAGTCAAATGATGAGATGCAAACAGGCCAAAAATGGCTAATGGTGGCCAGGACTAAGAAAATAAGACCATTTCAACCCCAAATTACAAGAGGAAGCACCTTTGAATTTGAAAGGGCCTCCTCAAAGGCTTTCATGTTAGCAGGGCCTTTCTCTCACAGAAATAAATGAAATTGCACAATCTATCAGCTGGCACCCACATCATCTGTAAATGATACACAGAGGACTCTCTGTGGACAGGACTAGAATTATCAGACTACAAGTGCACTGAAAATTGCTGGATAATTGGGACCCACTCAGGTTGAGGGGGAAAGTCATTGACATGGTTGTTACGGACAGAATAACAATTGAAGAGCTACTGAAAACATGATTTTCTGTCTTTCTAGATTAGTTAGGGCCTACTAAGTGGTATGAATGAATACTGAAAATAAGGGCTTGTGATATATGTATTCAATCTCATTGTTTCACAATATTGAAATAATGATTAATGAATTATTAAATGAATTTGAATTTTTTTTTGTTTGTTTTTTTTTTGCTAAAAACAAACTACAACTGTATATTTGTATTTATTTTATTATATTTTTTAAATGTGCTAAAAAAGACCAATCAAAGATGGCAGATAGTTATTGTAGAATAATGTCTGTCAACCAGCACAAAGCCCTAAAGAAAAATATACATCAAACTTAAGTGTTTTAATTATAAGGAAAATATGCCACCACTACATTTAGACTGAGAAGTGCAGTGTGCATTTCCAGTGGGACTGAAATCTGAATTAGATTCACTCAGCACTACATGGACTCACCAGGAGCCAGTTGCACCAGCTCCTCTGAGACCACTTAATTAAAACAGGTTTTGCCACAAGTTCTTGCAGAGAAATTTGTCATTACTAAATAACATTCCACCTAGTAGCTAATGAATGTAACTGACAAAAATAATGTTAGTTTGCTAATATAACCCATTTAGACTGAGTAAAAGAGATGATATGTGACCTGACACTTGACAAATTGCTGTTCATTAATGAACAGTAATGTTTCTAGCCACCTGGTGGTCCAATACTCACAGTGTTTTTGCTCTGATTTTGGTCTCTATCAAATCCTCAAATTACTTGCAAATTTCCCCACTCTGTTCACCTTCTGATGTCTAACTTTGTCTGTCTGCTGTTTGGTGCTGAGCAGCAACAGCTACCTCCTGCCCATAAACAACACTTTGAATACATTCTTATAGCATACAGTATAAACCTAATATTATCCATTCTAGTTTCTTAATTAAATTATATTGCATTCCATATTAGAGAATGGTATTGAACTGAGAGTTGACACAGCAGGGAAAACTCACAAACAAAACAAGGAGGGATCATTCATAAAATAAGACATTGTCAGTGGCAGTTTTATTAAATGAGAACAGCAGGGGTGATAGATGGTTTTAACAATCTGTGATAGTTTTATTGACTAGAATTTCCATTTAATCTTATTGGTACTGCATGAGGTAACCAATAAAATACAACATTTCCATGCAGATTTACAACTAAGAGTTGGAGAATTGAGTTAAGAATTAACAAGGCAAAGGGAATTTTTGGGCATTTTACTGTGAAATCATCAGACATGGGTCTTTAATAATTACAACCCACCCAGTAGAAACTAATCCCAAACTTGGCTGGTTCAGGTCTTACTGAACCTGTGCCAGTTGCCCCCTGTACAATCCTGTAGACTGTGAATTTTATCTGACTTGGGAAGAGTCAAGTCTGTGTGGTGAATGTATGTGTGGGTGCATTTTTGTATAGGAGAGTCTGTCTGTGTGCATGCATTCAGGGTGTGCACATATTTTGTGACTGTGACCTTTGCAATTCCACCGGGGACACCAGAGCTGGCAGCACAGGCGTTTCCATGAAACCCTGGGAGCAGAAAGCTAAAGTAGCGTGCAGGCATCCATCCTCCTTTCCTGTTGATGAAGCTCATTGACCGAATATAAATATCCCATGCTGTGATGCTGCATGGATTTCTCTTTTTCAATTCTTTTGACCACAGAATACGTACTCCTTAGCACGAGGTTCCCTAAAGGAAGGAAATAAGATGACAGCCTAAGGCCTTGGGAACTGCAGGGCCCAGTGGCATATCTGTAACAAATCTTCTGATTGGCTGTAAGGAGTGAAGACATAAGGTTCATCATGACCTGTTTTTTCACCTTCATTCAGCTTCCTCTTGGTAACCCTTTTCCCCTCTTCCCACTTTCTCTACCTCCCCCTTTGACCTTTTTCCATCTTTACCTCATCTATTGTTCTGTATCCCTGCTGACTTTCCCTGCATTTCCTGTCTTTCACCCTTACCCAGACCTCCTCTATCTTCCTTTGTTGCCTTCATTCTACCCTTATTCACTTCCCAATCTGTAAGTCTAAGTCCCTCTCTTGCCTTACCACACCCAAACATTGCCCATCCATCCATCCTCCTATCCACTACTGCTGATCCTCCTCTTTTCATCACTTTTTCTATCCTTCCTTACCCCTTTCTATTCCCTCATGCTTCCATGGTCATTCTTCCTTCCGCCCTAACTTCCTTATTCTCTGCCTCCCTCCCTTCCCATACCATCCGTCACTCTTTGCCTTCCTGTCTTTGTCAGGTCCGAGCTTCCAGGAATTCATCTGAAGGAAGTGTTGCTTTCCGAACTTGATAACACCCCCCTACCGTCAGCTGTTTCATTCAAAATGCACATCCAGCTGTATACATACTGCACATACTGTATGTTAAAGAATAGTTTTGGAAAATGCACTGACTTGCTGTCTTGCCAAGAGTTAGATGAGAAGATCAATATCACTCTCATGTCTGTACAATAACTATTAAGCTACAGTCAGCAATTGGTTAACCAAGCTTAGCACAGAGACTGGAAACTGCTTCTGTGGAAAGTTGTGTGCCTTCTAGTACCTCTAAATCTCCCTAATTAACATGTCCTATCTTGTTTGTTAAATCTGCACAAAAGGTGCAAGTGTGTAGTCACAAAAAGTATAAAAACCAAACACAAAGACATCTCATTTTTACAGTTTCAAACTAAAGAGGTTTAGAGTTGATGGAGATTTTTATACCTTTGGATAGAGCCAAACTAGCTGTTTTCCCCCATTTCCAGTTTTTATGCTAATCTAATCTAACTGTCTCCAGCTTCATAGTCTGGAGTCACTGCTGGTTGCCTGGCAACTCCAGAAAGTTATTCTATCTGCCCAAAAATTTGTTTTGTATTTAACTCCTTGTAAAAACCCCCAATTTGTTCTTTTTACACATTTTTTTGTGTGGAATAAACAAGCATGATATAACATATTAGTCAGTGAGCTTTATGCTTATTTTCAACTTTGGACAGAGGCTAGCTGTTTCCCCTTGTTTCACGTCATTATACTAAATTAAGCTAATGTTCTGCTTAATATTTACTACACAAGTAAGAGAATGTTCTTCTCATCTAAATCTCAGCACGGAGGCAATTTTCCTGAAATGTCTAATTATTTCTTAATTTACCAGTTTGGTGGATGAATAAAAAGTGTCCCAGCTGAGATCTGCAGAAAAACACATGCCTCTCACATTTAGAATATAAACTGCATACAGAATACTATTCTGCAATCCTAAATTTGCCACACATTCTTAGTTTTTTCCCACTTTCTCCCACTTCTTTGAACATGCATATATTATGTTGCTTTTTTCCTCCACTAAATTTTTGACCTGAGAGGTTTCAAAATGTGAAAGTAATTAATTGTGAGGTAAAATTCGTGAAATGTCATTTTAAATACTCAAAGTGTTTCATCAAAGTGTCATTATTTTGCAAGCAAGGGTCTTAAGATGCTTCAGCTAATTAACTTTAATGATGCTCCATAATACGGTTTCATTGTCATGCCAGCAATCAATTTGTCAGAGTAGGTATTGTATTATTTCTTTTAATGGCAGAGAGTCTAATTTTGGAAAGAAACTGCACACTGAGTGAAAATGTGGGGCGGGCACACACACACACACACACAGATATACACACAATGGCCATATGTTCATATTCTAATCATCTCTCTTAAACAAAATCTTGTAGGGCAGCAGAACAGTTCCTAAATACAGGAATCTGATCTTGCACACTGTCTTGCAGACATGATAGCAATCATCACGTTAAAGAGCTTAGCTAAGCTGCTTTTAACACATGATCAGTGCTGCTGCAAGCTGAGAGAATCACTGCACACCCACTCCCATCAGTTCATCCAATTCCCAACTCATATGCTGTGCTGCCAATTCCTAACATGTAATACAATCATGCCATTTAGCCTGCCCTCTTTCTTCAAAAGGAGGAATCTACAAATGAGGTGAGAGCATGATGTATATTTTAGTGTAATTCAACTAGTCTTCAAACAAGTGGTGAGGGATCTGCCATACTCCTCAAGGCAACAATCAAGTAAAATTATATCACTTAAAACATGAATACTTTACTCAGTGATGGGGATGAACTTGGGTTTATTTACTTACTTATTATCTGTGCTTTTTTTCTAGGCCATGTTGTATATCTAAAGAGGATTAAATTTTAAACTCAGAACAAGGGAGCGAGTGCCCAGCAGCACAACCCAAATATGAAGATTAATTTGTTTCCCCAGTCTGAACCTCCTGCCAGCCAGACGCAGGTGAAGGGGTCCAGTGTGATGTGTTCTCTAAACACCTTTGCTGAGCCAAAACAACAATGCCTTTGGGTCACGCAGCACTCTCTCCTGATGAAAAATAGATGTTCCAAATAAAATATAGATGCCCCTGAAATGGTATTACAAGTGTATATTACAAACATGTCGAAGGTGTGACCAACATAAAACAGCCATAAAGCAGCTGGATTAAAAATAACTGTTTCCACATGGGTGCAGTGGAAAAATATGAAATACATTTCTGCCTCTAAAGATGGAGAGAGCAGGATGTCGGTAGGTTTTCTCTCTGGATGTACAGTTTTGGGTTCACGGAACTGATCATTTGAAAAGAAAATGTATTAATATATACATGTGCTTCTACTGGTGCCGGGAGAAATCACAGAGCAAGCAAAGTTTCGGCTTGAATCTGCTTGAATCAGCTACTAATTTCTTCATAAGTAGCTTCATTTATTTGCTCACCAGCTCTTCTCACACCACAGCTCAATTTCTAGCCTTGGCCTATTATTCTAACCCTAACACATCCCCAGTCCTTTGGGAAACTGGCAGCCTGAAAGTCATGATGCTGTAGTCCATCAAATTTGTATGTTCATGCATTTTCAACCTCAACACAGGCTTTATTGTTTATCTTTGTTATTGTTGCACTGGCCCTTGCTCTGCCCTTTTTGTTACATGAGGTACATTCTGATTTCTCTGTTTTGAAGTGTTCTCACAGAAGTTTAGTTTTTACTGTGCATGTACACATATTATTTTAAATATAACCCCCAAAAAAATATATTTCTATCCGGCTTACCAATGTTAGGCACGGGGAAAGATATGCAATTGTAATTGTTTCATGTAATTACTTAATCACGTGCATGTTGAAACACAAGACAAATGTTCATAATGTGAATAGGTCATGTATGCTCTAACTTTTTTGGAATTGATCATAGCAATGGTCTCAAAGACTTTGTATCTGCACTATTGATACTCTGGAGATTGAGCCACCCATCCCTATTGATTATGAAAATGTTACATGTGGATGTGAGGGCTTTGGAGTTGTTTAAAGTTTCAATGAAACAAAAGTTTCAGGGTTTTCAGCAACTGTATCGTGATGTATTTCCTAGCAAAACAGAACATTTTTGCAGGGATTAATTACAAGTGAGATTTAAATTAGATCCTTCAGATGTGATTGGATTGCTAAAAGTCGGGGCCTTGTGAATACAGCACAATACAGAGCTAAAGACAACTCTTCATTTTTATCCACACATCCCTCATCTGTGTTGTTTGATCAGGAAGAAGAGTTTAAGGGTTAAATGAGCCACATTCTTTGGAAACGTAAACAAAGTTTGTGAAGTAATGTAAGATCTTTCAGTTACTATTAAGTAATCAGTAATTACGTTTTTCAAGTAACTTTCCCAACACTGATTACTGTGTGATATATTTTTTCAGATACTAAACTGGGGTTTATGGGTGGCACAGGGGCAAAGACTCTCACTGACCACTACCAAGACCTGGGCCCACTGAGAAGAGGATGAGGGATCAAGTCCCTGCTGCAATTCCAACAGTTTGGCTCCACAGGAAGATGTGGGGACACCATAAACTCATAACATAAACTCAGTGTTACATCCACCCAGTTAAGGCCCTGACTGGAGGGTAAAAAATAAAGTGTGACACAGACATACCACATGTCTAATTCTGCAGACACAGTGCAGCGTTATCAAAAGGAGGCCTTGGCACAATGCAGCAGCAAGGGAGGTGCCATGGCCTTGTCGGTGGTGAGCTGATATCTTAAGTAGGATATCCCAGGTCAAAGGTCACCCAGTGCTGGCAGGATATCCTCCCCTACTCTCCACTCTTACTGTTCTCCCTTCCAAATGCCCTCACAGCCAACAAATGTCTATTTCAACAAGACATTTAATCCTATTTTCAGTGTTAAAATCCTGACTGTGGGGTGAAATAATTTCAATTCTTTCCACTATTGTCTCATGCGGCGTGTAACAATATGAGGCAAATTGCTCCACTTGTTTCAAGATAAAGCAACAAGACGACAGTTGAATTGAACAAGTGAAAAAAAAGTCACAGCCCAGCAGCAGATTTTTTTCACTGTTTCACAAAAGTCAAACTGTATGACTTCTTTTACAATAAATAACCAGGCAAGATAGATGCTGTTTTATTCCCAGTCCCCTCTGGATCATGGGGGTGAAACCTTGGGAACTGCAAAGTGCTGACAAAGAGTAGTGTAGTGTGTGTGTGGGCAAGAGTGTTTGCTTTCATGTCAGTATCTGATACACAAACTTTCTGTTTGGCTTATTCTTCTTCTTTTCACGTTTTCATCAAGAAATACTCCAGAACTCCATGATCTAGGCTATGTGCTGGCTGAATCATTTATATTTGAATTTAAATTGCTCAACTTGAATAATTTCATCAAAAAACTGATTTTGAATCACATAATTTGAATTTGTAACCTTTACTCTGAATAATTGCATTGAAAAACTGAATCTGAATGGCATAATTTGAAATTTAATGTATTATTTTGGAACTAACATCTTTCTCACAATTCCAGTTCAGTTTACTAAGACACACAGCTGGTCGTTGAGGAAGAGCAATTGGGTGGAGAATCACAGAACTTACAGAAAATCTATGTTAAATCTGAATTGCACGAACTGACTTATGAGAACTGAATCTGAATTGTGAGAATTGAATGTGGAGGTATGTGATTCAAATTGAGTTTTTTTATTGCAATTATCCAAGTAAGCAAAATATTTAATTCAATTCAAAATATAAACGATTAAAATTCAGTTTCTTCAAACACATATTTCTGTCCATACACTTCCTCCAGACTTGCCTCCTCTTCAGTAGTCCTCTTGATGGCTCTCTCCACACTACAACCCCGTGGATGACATGGACTACAGTAGACTACCAATTATACGTACTAATAACTAGATCTCATTATTTCCAGTGAGAATTTGAAGGGCAGACGTGTACCCAAAGGGGCATACGACCACAGAAAGTGGCCGTAAATCATCATAACTCTGTCCCCAAACACACTCCCATTGAGCTACTGTTTCGCTCACCATTATAATAATTCTTATTGCCGTGAAATATGGAGCCTCTATTCATACCTGCCCTCAGCAGAAAACAGAAAGGGCCAGAAATAAGACATTAAATATTGAAGTGTAGACCATTAGGAGTTTCCTCTCAGCATTCTGACATGCCATTACTCCCCATGATAGACTGTAAGCCGATCCCTTTCCTTTTGCCTGCTGCATTTCCTGAAACCCCGTCAGTGACGACATCGCTTAATGAGCTCTCAGTCGAAGCCCTCAGGATCGCGTCCCGGGCACTCCGTTCACTTCATAGTTGCCACTGCACTCTACAAGGAGTTTGAAATGTTTACATTATGACAAGCAGGGATGGGAACGGTTGTAAAATGTTCTCTTCAAGTGTAAGTATTGTAGTATATAAGCCTTAAGTAAAATATCCTTCTGAAGTCCTGCTGTGGGCCAGTGAGTGATGAACACACTATATCACCTTGTTTTGTTTATCTAATTTTAAATGCCCTATCTAATAAAACATGTGGTAAACTTGCTGAGTGGAGGCTTCACATATTGCAAGTTGGCCTGATGGGAAAGTTTTATTTAGTGTCTTACTGTGAGATGAGTGTGTGTTAGTCTGAAACTGTCTGTTCAAAAGCTCTGAACATGCAGTAACCCAGAATTCAGCCATAACCCAAATTTTAATGTCTTTCAATATCTTATGTATTCATCTATTTAGATAAAGGGAAAAATTAATTTCCATATCAGGGGACGTTTAAAATATACTCAGACTAAAATTATGCAGTACGATCGTTCCCATGTGATGCAAAAATAATGAGAAGGCAGAGAGTTTTAGCTAGATTCCATTCATTAAAAAAACAGGGGGGGTGTACAGATTGTCCTGCTTTTTCATGACAATCAGGCAGTGTTTTCAGAGTTCTAAATTTCAAAGGGTCAAAGCTATAGGTGAGGGCTGTGGACATAATTTAGATGTTCACCTTCACTGACTTGTTTTCCCCATTAAAGTTGATAGAAACCTATTTCTGTCCTCATGAGAAGTCTATAAAAATGGCTCTCTGAACTGGAAGCAAAAACAGAACTAAAATTAAAACTTATTTCAAACACAAGCAAATCCAAAAAAGCTACTAGATTGTAAGTTTTGGCCTTAAAGCACCTACAGTATATAATATTTGCTGAACAGTGGTTTCTGTGGCCACAAGTAGTAATTACATGATAATGGTTAACACTGAAATGTAGGTTAACAGTAGCACAAATTATAAAGAATTAGAAATTCAGCAAACCAGTGCAGTAATTCCCCTTATACAGAAATATGCATCTAAAGTTTGCTAACATTATCATCCATAAGCTACTGGTCATACCAGACCATGTGAGGCTGTAGAAGCAAAACTACAGAGTGTATTGAATTGTACAAGGGTGCATTTTATTTCTTATGAGTTTAACTTTTCTTTTATGGGAATAAAAATGTATTAATTATTCTTTGAAAATTTGCATATTTGACTTTAAGTTACTAAGCTACAGCAGTCAGAAAATCAAGCCCCTTTTGAAGACATTAGCAAAGAAAAAGAGAAAAACAGAATAGGAACGAAACATAGACTGCACCAATTTTTCGAGCAATTGTCTAATCATAATTTTAATTATTTCTCATTATATAAATATATATGAATATATATTACATATATATATGCTTATTATAATATAATTTTAGTTTTTAAAGATGCTATGATAACTTCGAAATTCTGCACTCATAAGGGCTTTAAGTGTTTGTTGTTGAAAACAGGTTGGGGCAAGGCCTGAATTATTTGTTGTGATTGAAAATTTGGTTAAAAGTGGTTATTAATTTTCAGTTTAACGACACCTTGTTTGCTCTCTCACCTCCAGATGTGGTGATCTGGGGAGGGAAATACACTTTTAGTTGGAGTGCATGGAATTTATCTGCCCGTAAGTTAGACTCTAATGGATTTTTTTTTTTTTTTTTGGTTGTTGTTTTTTTTTACTGGTTTACCAGGAGGCAACTCATCCGTTCATGTTCAGAGCCACTGCTGGCTTAAAATGAGAGAATATAATAAGGAGGTAATGAGAGAGAAATGGCGAAGAATGAAGGGAGGCAGATGGAAGTTTAAGACAGAGAGAGAAAGACAAGTGGATTTAGATATGCAGGGCCAGAAAACACTGAACCAAAATGAGTAGCTGAAGAGAAAGATACCTAGAGCAATTTCCATGTTACTACACGGTGCCGTATCCCTGCAACGCAGACAGCTCTGCAGGCCAAACAGTGTTTTATTCATGCAAAAGCCGTCACAAAAAAGTGCTAGGACTCAAGGCTGTTCAGGCTGTTGCTCAATTATTCATCAAGCAGAGAAATGTATCCTGATTGAAGTTGCTTTGAACTTAGGGCATCATTTTTCACAGCTGTTTTTTTCAGTTTTTTTTTTTTTTTTTTTTTTTCAGCTGTGTGTAATGCGCTGCCAAACAGAGCTGCATCTCACAACCCTCCTCCCCACCGGGACTATGACTGTTAATTTATACCAATTTCAATTATTTATAATGCAAAAACCTATTCATGCTAAATGAAGCCCTCACAATGCCTTAATAGCTAGTGAGCTATACCCTGCTGCTCGTGCATAATATTTTCACTTTTGGTATGCTGGGAAATTCAATTTTTCTTCTCTGACATATTATGAAGTGAATGTGAGATTATTATGCTATGTGATCTGTTTCACTGTAGCCACTAGTGCCATAATATCTCTGTTGTATTTCTTTTATTCTGTGTTGCAGCAGAATATTTCCCATCAGAAGACTACATGAATCATTCGTCTTTGTCTGGGAAGGCATATGCAAGACACTCGTTTAGAAAGATGCACACACACACATTCGCACATACACAGGATATGAGCACCTTAATGCTGTTCACTGTATGAAGTATTTCCACTCCAGAAAGTCCTTAAAATATGTGTCAGGAAAAGACTATATTTATTGAGCATCTCCTGTCTTGTTACTTTCATACACCTCACTGTATCTGAATTACAGTCTAGATAAAGTCCAGATTCCTTGGTTTGGAGGCCAGCATTACTGAATTTGCAGCAGCTTAACACATGTATTTATTTCATTCCATTTTCTTTTGCCGCACACACTTTTTATGTACATTTCTGCTTGCCTTAGGGGAATCTGAGCTCATTTAACCAGCTCACTTGCTCTGACACCATGCTGGTCTGAGTGTCAAACTGCAGCTCTGTGGAACATGATGCCAGTGTCAAACATGCCTTCCCTTTTTCTCTCTCAACCATGATTCTTTTTTTTCGCCCTATATTTCTTTCTATCCTCTCTCTAACTCCTAACATCCTCTCTCATTTTCCATCACTTTCCCCTCTCATTTTCCCTTTAATTCTCCGTCTTTCCCCTATCTTTCCGAACACAGGCTTTGTGGCCAGTTTAGCAGGCCGGATCTTATTTCAGTGTCAAATAAAAAACCCTGCCAAGTCTGCCGTCCTGTCCCGGCAGTGGAATAACGCTTTCGTGTCGTGTCATTTTGGAGGCAAATGACACAGATTCCTCCACTGGCACGCGAGCAGACGAGAGGCCTCCAATTAAAAGGCTGTTATGTGGCGGGGGTGCGTGGCCTGTTTTGGTCTGTTCACGCACTCGTGGGCTGCAGCCAGACCTTCCATTCCTCTGTTCTCAGTCCTCACATAGACAAACCGATGAAAAAACACACTCCAAAGTGATTTCAGTTTGCCAGGATTCACTTCTAAAGAGGCTCACTTTGTACCGCAAGTTTGTGTTTAGGTTTCAGGTTAAATTACGATTACACTGAGGTTAGGATAAATAAAGAAACCACTGACCGTGTTTACAGCAGGCTTTGGTTTTACCCTATTTTTATTTTCCCCATGATTTATGAAAGTTTCACCTACATATTTCAGACAAAGCTTCTAATTCATTCTATATTTCCTGAGGGTGAAGACATATTCCTTTACAAATGTGTCTGCTTTGATCATATGTGTGTGTGTGTGTGTGTGTGTGTGTGTGTATCTATGCATGTAGCTGTATTGTATATGTATCTCTATGGCATAGATGCTGTTAAAGCTGCATAAGTGAACCTTATCATGTGTGTCAGAGTTGCACCTTGTTGCAAATTTGCAGGTTGTTTACTATCTTGTCTAACAAGATATCTCCCATGCAGTGCCCAGATTTCCAACATGAAGGCACTCCGCGTAAAATATTTACTTGCTACTAGGATGTAAACAAGTGCCCCTTGCTTGCTTGTTGGGACCAATCAAAAGTTTGAGCACAGGACATGAAAGCCTTAGACAGCATGTGGCAAGTGGGCATGGGTTTTGGTGTTTATGTTTATGTGAGCCTGTGCATATGTGTTTATGTGCGCACTCATTTCCAATGTGTGTGAATGTTTCCGCAAAAATTTTAGTGTGCATGCATGTGTTTATGTACAGTGTAATAAACCTGTATCAAAAGCCACGAGCACTGTGAGGCACCCCGCTGATCTCAGGAGCCACAGGCCTCTGCTGCTGCATTTGTTTCTGTGAAATGAAGAAAACATGGCAATTTCAAATAGAATTGCCACTCTGCAGTCATAAACATGAAAGCATGCCCTTGTGGTAATGTTTAATTCCCAGCCTTGATCCTGAAAAATGCACACATTCATATCTCTGCAGAATAGGAAGCAGCTTCTCACCACAAAGAGAATCCTTGTGTTTAATATATAGGTTGTTTACTTAACTCGCTTGCATCACTATTTCTGTTACCAGGGGAACATACAATTAAAAAGGTTACTGTTTTATTTCGCGGGTTGGGTAAGTGTGTTAGCGTCGCAGTGCGGGTTTTATCTCAGCAGTGCCTGCCTGATTAGCATATTCCATCATGTTAAACAAATAGAAGACAATGAGAGCCTTAGGGACGAGGGGCAAACATGTGCACAGCATACAAAGAGATCAATCTGTTTCCAGTGGCATACAAAGGCCCCTTGTTGGAGAGGCCCTCATTGGCAATGCATTAGGGATTGATGGAGTTCCTCTGTTGACAGACTGACTTTAACACCCACAGTGCACTTGCTAATACTGTATAAGCAGTGGTGTGTTGCGGGAGGATTGCGGTGCTCCTTCACTTCTTATTAGGAAAAGTAATTTTGTTGTTTGTCATGCAGAATACAACCCATATTGCCAACTGAAAATAAGAAATTGTAAATAAAATTTGAAAGTTTTTGTGCCCCTAATGTGGCTCCATGTAGGACAAACATACCTGCAGAGTGCATTGCAGTCTTTTATGAGCGGCTTACATCACTGCCACCTTTTAGCATAACATTAGTTGCTATCTCTATCATGAGATGTGCTCCCCCCAGCTTCTCCACATTCCACTACACCACCATGTACTGTCCTATAAGAGATTGTGACTTCTTAGGCCCCCTGCTGTACATACATAAACCAATGATAATTTGCTGATAGCCATGCCTACTGATGTGGCAGGCTGTTATTACCCTCCTAGATCCAAAGAGCAGAATTGTGGATCTCTAATTTTGCTAATGCTGATTTCGGGACTCATATGCTCTATCTGTCTTAGACACATGGTCTTTATAAATAACCAGCTCCTTATCACACTGTCTATTAAAAACTGCAATCACCACCGTGGAGGATCATGTAGCCTTGACAAAAGAGTAAGGGGTTATGGTAGACTGAATGCATGCATGCATGTTAAGTGCACATGGTTTCTTTTCCTTTCTGTCTCTGCTGTCTGCTTTACCCCATGATTCTCTAAACCACTGTCTTGGTTATCTTGTCCTTATGGTCACATATTGTGCTAAATGTTTCCATAGAGACAAAATACAATACAATAGCAGTCAAAATAGCACTCTTAGATACTTCTGCACCAGAATTTTTTTGCACCACTCACTAAACAGTGTACTGGTTCAAGAAGCTATCCTCATGAGATGACATCCCACCCTTTATTGTGAGTAGCCTGTCATTTTTTCTTTGCTTGGTCATTCCCCCTGCCAAAAAAAGAGGCCACATGCATGCTACATTTTTATTTTCCACTTCAGCCACCTGCTGCATTCAAATGCACCTCATATGTTTGTGCACGAATAATAATAATCCAATTATATACAATAGATGATATAAAAACAAAGAGGCCATATTGAATGATGAACACTGAATGCAGCTGTAATAGATATTTTGATATAGGATCAAGTGACTATGTGTGTGTGTGTCTATGTATGTCACACACACATAGACACACACACTACAGAGCTTTGTAGTGTCTTTTACCTCATTGTTTTGGTTTTACTGGTTTAACTCTACTGTGTTAGTTTACTCTCTCCGGCTGTGTCTGGAAACAAGAGTTTCCAGACACAGACACAGGAGAGAGTGTCTGGAAAAAAAAACAAAAAACTTAAACACTAAAAAAAAAAATAATAATAATAATAATAAACTAAAAAAATCCACTGTACACCACGTTGTCAGCACCAAACATCAGACAGACTCAGGGAGACCTATGGCATGTGAGAAAAAAGTTGTATCAAGTCCAGCTGAGTAATATCTGATCACCTCAAGTGAGGTGAAGTTACTTGGGTCTGCATTGTTTGGGACTAAAGACTTCAGGTTGAAATTAAAAAGAAGTGAGTTTAGCAGGCCTCTGAGGTCCATCCCTCATCTCTGCTTGAGGCTAGTGGCTCAGGGCTACATTAGCCACTACTCACATAACACACCTAAAGCTCCTACCAAACTGTTGGCAGTACTTTTGGCAGACATATTGAATTTTTGGTAATGTAGGCTGCAGGTTTTGACAAAGGAAGAAGAATGCATGCAATAAGAAAATTATACTTCTGGTTCCTCTGCACTGATTCTGAGTTTTAACTTGTAAAGGAGCAATTGGGTACTTTTAAACTGTGGTATTGCTACTTAAGTAAAGTTAAAATAAAGTAAATCAGAGTACTTTTCCTTCATTGCTCTCTGTAATGAGACAATAAGTGGTAACTGCAAAGTGTTTGACATGCAGGAAATATGTATGATATCTAATGAAGATTTGGATCATATGCGTGACAAATACTTCACTAGGCTCTGCTTACTCCGAGGTGTTTAATCTTTGCACTAGCAGTTCAGCCATTTAGGTCATTACTCTCTTTCTTTCTCTCTCTCTTTTGCAAAGGAACCAGCTGCAGGTTGGAAATGCCCAACCACTTATCAGGAAGGGGAAGATCACACAAGAGATACCGTACACCCCCTCACTCTCTAATTGTATTGTAATTGTCTGGGTAAACAAGGAAATAATTAGTGGTAAAGAGCTTTCATAAACACATTTATAAAAATGTGCAGTCACATTCAGACACAGACATGCCCTGACTTCCAGCAGTTGTGCAGAGCTGCAGACAAATACTTGCAGGCTCTTGTGCACACACAAAAAACAGTTATAATCCATGGGAACATTAAAACAACACTGTCCAGTTGCTATCAGAGGATTACAAAAGCAAGGACTGAATGGAGAAAAGCCTGGAATAACATTTGATGAAGGATAATTGTAGGTTTAGACCATCAGTGCAGCTTGTTTTTATCGGGTGTGCTTTGTCCTTTTACATTGCACACTGCTGTCATGGTCACAAAAAGCACAATAAAAAAAATCTAGTTGCAGTTTGTACTTGCAGTTGCACTCCTGATACATACATACACACACACACACACACACACACACACATATATATATATATATATATACACTTATGCCCATATTGTATCTGCCATCTGCAGTTGGTGTGGATACACCCAGTTTCAGTGGCACAAAAACTCCAAGCTTGTGCAGTTGGAGATGCCAGGGATAGTTGGCGGGGCAGAACTTACCCTGCCCTGTGAATGGTTTCCTCTGGTTGCATCATTGCCAGTCTTTGCACACTATCACAGACCCTAAAACATGCAAACATATACAAAGCCTGCCAAGCTGATGCCTCTGTAAGACAAAGACAACAGAGAAACAGAGAACAAACCAAAGCAGATCTTCTTAATGATGCTCACCGGTGCTTTTTAAATGCTCCTAAATTGCCGTCATTTTGACACACTTTGTCCGTTGATGCCTTTTTCCACTAAGGAGTAAAGTTTTTTTTTTTTTTTTCCTGCACATTTCCATGTATTTTGATTCAAGGCACGTCACCTTGATATCAAGTCCTATTCAAATTGTCATGCAGAGATCTGAACAAATTGGACCAAAAGACAGAATTTAGTTTGAGTAATAAATAACAGTGATATAAACAGTTTCTATTTCACACAGAGAGTGAGATAGATGCAGGAACCACAGCTACAGGCAATATCACATTTAAATGCTCGACTGCATGGGCAAGAGGGGAGGACAAAGGGAAATAAAATGAGGAGAAAAGAGATGCAAACAGGAACAGAGGAGAGGGGGGGAGATCAATAGTAGGAGAGAGTAAGAACCAGACACAAACAGTGGTGAGGAGGGGAGATGGGGAGTAGAAATGGAGTGGGGGAAGGAAAGAGTTGATTTCTAGGGCTGTGCCTAGCTGGTGGTTGAGACGGGGTGGAGACTAATAGACAGGGAGGCGTTTGAAGTCAAGATGGGCTTTTCTTTGCTGAGCGCCCCTATCTGATGACAGAGAGGAGGGATAGATGGGGGAGGGATGGGGGTGCTGAGGTGTACATGAAGACTGAGAAACAATAGAGTAACAAGGCTGTAAATATTAAATGAAGAAAATGAGAAACTGAGGGAGAGTGAGAGCAGAGGAAAAACAAGAGGTAGTAACAAAGAGTGACACAAAAAGAAAGAGAAAGGGAGATGAGGCGAGAAGATGAAGATTTTTCTATAAGAAATTACAGAGGGCACAATTTGACAGTGAGGAGAGAGAGAGACAGAGACAGCTATTCAGATTCCAGGATGCATTTAGTACCTCTCTGCCTCAACCTGATTGAATTTTAAATTCCGTCACAAAGTATGTTTTATTAGCATGTCTATATACGTATAAGAGAATTATAATGGCTGTCTGCCTGCAGAGAATTTAGCTTAGCACTTTATGAAATAACACTTTGCACGATTGCCAAGCAATCATGGAGGGGAGCTTCAGGGCTGTTGCAAATGGTTACAATTAAACATATTAATAGGGCTGAGATTACACTACTATCCACATAATCACATTGCTTACAGTGCTTATCTGGTGTGATGCCTTTCTGTGAAGCTGCTCTCCATCTCAGCTGTTATTACCCAGCCTCGCATGAGGAGCTAATCTTTTGTCATTACACTATCATACAATATCTGTTGCTGGTGCTAAAGTCAATAAAAACCAATTAGGCATCCTTTAGAGAGTAGTTTTTTTCTTCCATATGCATGTGTAGAGTGTAGTGGTGTGTATGTGGCACAGGCTGGGTCTATCTCAGTAGAGATATGAGAAGAGTGGCAGCAGGGAGCTGTGAGAGAAAATGTGTTCTTAATACCGCATAATAATACAACATCAATATAATCCTATACTATTGTATTGTTCTGTACTATAGTATGCTTTACTATACCAGACTATACTATACTCTGATAAACTATACAGTACTGTGTTTACTGTGCTCTATACTATACTATACTATGCTATGCTATGCTATGCTATACTGTATTCTACTTTACTATCCTACACTTAACTATACTGTACAATACCATATTATTCTATACAATACTATACATACTACACTATACTATATTATACTCTACTATACTATACAATACATATTATACTATACTATATCGTACTATATTATGTGATACTATACTTAGTAGTCAGTGCCCCAATTTTTGCTGATTACCTACAAACCCTCTGTCTGTATAAAGTCAGATCAAACTGTGTTACTACACCTTCTGATGCATTATTAGGACAATGCACTGCAGGAAGTAGCACTGGTAAGAAAAAGGCATGTAACAAAGGAAGACAGACTGGTTGGTCCGGGGTTCATCCTGCTGCAGGATAATGACCCAAAACATTACAGGAAAAGAAAAAGACAATGGCTTCAAATGATGGAAGACCAGCACAGTCTCCAGACTTAAAAACCCATCATCGTGGTTTGGGATGAACTGGACAGAAGATGAAAGCAAAGCAACCTACAAGTGCAGCACAGTTTTGGGAACCTGCTGAAATGAACTTTCTGAACAATGTTTAATTTCCGATGGAGAAAAATGTCGTGAGTGTGTTCGGCTGTTGAATGAGTCATAAATTTCGATTAAATTTAGTCTGACAAGAACATTCATTGCTGTTTTAAAAATCCACAGTTGTTTATTTGTTCTGTGCTTTAATTTCAGTAACAATGAAACACTGAATTATGTAAATTTAAAGAACACCTCTAAAACATTTGACCAGTAGTGTACATACATACCAGTATATATATACTGTAGTGTATGTGCTTTTGTGCGCTCTTTACTATACTATATTGAGATGTGCTATGCATGCCCACATTATACTGCTATACTACACAATGGCGTATTATATCGTACTACACTACAGTGTGATACATGTCTGTGTTGTTTTCTTAGAAGTGCTGTACAACAGACTAAACGAATATGAAACTTTAAATTTCAACACTGACATTTTGGTGCTCTGATGACTGGTACTGTTCTGCATACCAATACAGTATTATAAGAACATGTCATGATTCTGCAGCTCTGCTTCTGTATGAGTGTCTGTCTGTCTTTGGCTTCAGTGCGGCTGTCTATCTCTTTGTCTGTCTGGAGGCAAGTCACACAATCTATTCATTAGCCCCCTTCCTGCTGCCTGATAGGCCAATTGTTTCTCACTGATGCACTGTGGGAGAGATCCACACCAGGGGCAGGCTGTTTTTGATACACCAGGAACAAGAAGATAGCAGACGTGTTGAGAACAGCATCCACACTGTTTTTCCAAAGGAAGAGGCAAATCTGTCAGATAAAAAAGTACAAGTCCGTGCAGGGCTTTGAAGGCCAAAGGCAGTCAGCTCCATACTTATCAGGCTGGTGCTGACAGTAGCAACGAGCTAATGGGCTCATCTGCGAAGCATATTGACAGCATAGCTCGCCTCAGTTCAGCGCCAGACTAGTCAAAGACAGAATTGTGCTTTATTAGAGGTGAGATGTGACAGTTAGAGCACTACATTCTTACAATTCCATGTTGCCTTACTTATCTAAAGACCCGATTTAAAAGAAAGTAAACTTTAGTGTTCACAGAATTATTTTGCATTTCATGACATGGTGAAGGAGCTTTTTTCTGCCTCTGATCTGTATTTTGTATGTTGTTAGGGTGATGGCTGCTGGAGAACAAACATGGAAGCTGCGGATCTTTGGTTTGCAATTCAAAAGCAATACAGAGGCAGGATTTTGCTTGTTTGCAATGTAAACAACAATCTTAATAATTGACAAGCTGTCAATAAAGCTGCTGAGAGAGACAGCCCTTTGTGCTACAGATATGCTAAACTCAGATCACTGTTGTTGTGGAGAAATCCTTGTACCTGCAAGTCCAGTGACTATGTTTTTCCTATTTGGATTTAAGGCTTACATGGTTATGTATGTTGTGCTAAACAACCCTGATGGTCTTTACACCACTGAAAGCAGTAATATCTTCTTTTAGATGTGTTTTCTTTGTTGTTTAGTTTAATACTTCACAAAGGCCTTTTCTAAACCATAAAGACCTCCACATTGATCCTTGCATTACTCAATTTCATCCTCTACTCTGTATCATCAAAGGTTATTTATTTTTAGACACTTTCCAAGTGCTGTGACGACCAGCACATGACTGAGGTCCTGACATTTGGTGAAGCAAAACAAAAATTCACTTAGCAAATCGAAAAGCAGAGCAAATTCCATTAGGCGCTCCCTGGATGCTGGCGTTGTTTATGAACCAGTTATGAATTTAGCAAGCCAACAGGGATCATCAGGATTACGTGACAAGACAACTCAAATGATTCATTATCTTCCAAGTCCTATTCGAAGATGACAAAAAAAACCTAATTATGAATTATAGCAACAAGCTAGAACTGTTTTTCTCACTGTGCCCAAGGTCATATTGCCAATTAATGTTTGCAAAGATGTGGGTGTGATCTCTGTGGGGAAAGACAAACCACTTCTCTTCAAGCTGTCATCTCCTGTATTCTTTCATTATCTGCACTAAGCAGTTGTCCACTGTTGACTACTGAGAACTCTGTTGTCGCTGAAGCAAATCTGATGTGGTATATGAGGATTATCTAGTGTTTAAAGATACTATCTATCAAATGAAAGTCCAAGGTTGTGAAAGACAAACTAGTGCTTCCTCAAACACAACATGTCTTCTCTGAACTTTTGTCCACAGTCTGATCAGAATCGTCGAGTAGTTTAATAGTAGTTTACATTCATAACGACCACAGTTGGAATAAAAACTTCCTTTTCTGATGAAATTAAAGACAGTACACACAGCAACAGCCACAGCGATTTTTGTCACCTGCGTGTCATTATTGATAGTGTCTTTGTCTTGTGGTAGTTTATCAAAGCAGTAAGTCCCAATATTTGAGTTTTTTAAAGTTGGAAAAAGTGAAGGTAAAAGGCTTCGTGGGTCATAATCAGGAGATGCATGAAAAGGAATTTACATAGAGCCCCATCATATTTTCTCGACTTTGTTTTTTCTACCTGCAGTGTTTGGAGCTGTTAAATTAAAGCTGCATTTATTGATTTGTGTTTGACCCTTTAAGTGCAGTGAAACATACACATAACATTGACATATTATCAACTTTTAAGCTTAAATAATATAGAAAGCAATTACAATTATGACTTAGAAACTTGGATTCCTCTGAAAGTTCTGATATATCTAAATTGGCACTGATGTGGAAGTGCCTGAAAACCAAAGACGTATGGATTCCTCACATCAGCCAAAAAAAAAGTCCTTTAATGTAATTAAACCCTTTTCCCTTTCCTGTGTGTTCATCACTACAAATGACTCCTATGGTTCATAGGTTATTTGATGGTTATTTTTAATCCATTGCTGATATAAATATATGTATAAATATTGATTATAGCAGCTTTAAAAGTCTTTTTACAATCATCCCTGTGGTCTGTTAACATTGTAAATACAAAGTTACTCTGCCATCACTATACAATTTACAAAGTTGCATCATTTGTTGCTGTTAAATTGACTTTTGCCCCACAGACCAATGAATGACTTGGATTCAAACCAAAACAGAAACTATTTTAGCTGCTCATGTCCCCAGAGCTCCCTGTGGAAGTTGTCAAGACAGATAGATACTATTCTTACAAGACCTCATAGTATCATTTTATGATATTAAGGCATCACGCAGTCCTGGAAAAACACGAGCCAGTAGAAATCACAGTAGCAATTACCAGTACCTGCAGGAATACTGAAGGAATTAGCAACCATTTCCATCAATAATTTGCTGTGTTTTATTGAAAAATATTTAAGGCTGATCAAAATGCAGTCACCAGAAAACCATCACTACTTTTTTAATTAATGAGACATTTCTGTTTATCTCTCTCTCTCTCTTTCCCACTTCCTGAATTTTATTTCTCCTTTTTCCTCTCTCTTTTTCAGGCAGCCAGATGCATTCCAATACAGAGTAACCACTCTGTTTTACATGGGGTTCATTTCCGTCAGCACTCTGGCAGGAGACTAATAGCTCAGCGACGTTATTAAGATGACAAGGCTGGTGTACAATTTGCTCAATGTGAAGAGTACACTCAACTTCCTGTTGACTCACACCAAGCGGGAATCGGCATCAAGGGCATAGAAAAGGAGGGGTGAGAGAGGAGAAGAGGGTAATTTGATGCTGTCTTCAAGACCTGTAGGGAAAATTGCTAGAATGACTTGACAGATAAAGTTTTTTTGTAGACCTTGGTTGCTCTTGTTTTGTTTATGCTTTACAGCAGCAGAAACCTTTTCAACCAAAAAAGAAAAAAAATAGAATCTGTCTTTCTTCTCTCTTCCATTCCCCAGCTGGATAATAAACATTTCCTTGTCGGAGTTGAGTTCAGCTGGTAGAAGAAGAGTTTGTCCTGAAAGCTGTGGAAGCTCATATCTCCCACCTTTACCAGGTGATATAAATGCACCATGAGGCAGTGGAGGGTGGGAAGGGCTGGTCATTGCGTCTTCCCCCCTTCCTCCTTCCCTGGGCGTGGCAGCAGCAACACCTCAGGGCTCCTTTTCCTCTTCTCTCTGATATTCCTTTCCTGCCCCCTCCTCTCCTCCTGCCCTGCCTGCTCACTCTGTCTCCCTCCCTCCCCCCTTGCTCTCCCTGGTTTTTGCCGTTTGATCGCCCTGCACAAGCTGTAACTCCCTGCAGCAATAGGCTCCCAACTTTTTTCTCTCTCTTTTTTTTTTTTTTTTTTGTAGATGGGGGTTGTTGTGATGAATTAACAAGGCACACATACAGACAGTGGGCAGGGTAGAGACACACTTATAGACACAGAGAATGACTGTGTGTGAGAGAGAGAAGGGGGGAGAGCAAGCAACTGTGAAGTTAATTAGAACATCCTGTGTCTACTTTTCTCCCCCCTTCCCCCCAATATATCTCTGAGAAGCTTTGATGTGGCTTAGTGCTTGGAAACTTAATGAAAAATGTATAATAGCCTCTCCTCTTTTCTTTCCTCTCCTTCCCCTTGCTACCATGGGTCCTGCCTCCATGACACAGTGCTTCCATGCCACATGGGGTAAGTTTGTGAGAGGAGGTGTTACACTTAGACTATTCATTTTAACTGGAGCAAGTGATGGCCGTTGCCAGCTGAATGTTTTGTACACTGTTCTTTGTTAATAGAGGGTGACTTAAAAAGGAGAAATAGCACATTTGTCACCAGTGAAGTTTAGCAAAAATGTGTGTATTTTGTCAGAATTCAGGATCATGTGCATCCTAATAAGTTTTTGTATTCACACACTTTAAGTTACTCTCTCATGTGCAGTGAAACACTCACATTGTAGGCTGTCATACAAGTACAGCTTTGAAACACTTGGAAGGCTGAGGTGTAAAAAATACAGTAGAG
The DNA here is from genome assembly GCF_001640805.2 of Lates calcarifer. NCBI lineage: Eukaryota > Metazoa > Chordata > Actinopteri > Centropomidae > Lates > Lates calcarifer. The sequence continues at coordinate 18,975,951 of NC_066845.1, forward strand.
TACTGTAAAGAAAGGACTGGCAGTCAATACGCTTCATTTTAGCCAATACTGATAAAAAGTATCCCCAGATAGGCCCTAACACCGATCCTAATGATAAGTCACCAGCCACAAATGTGTGTGTGTGTGTGTGTGTGTGTGTGTGTGTATGCGCACCCTTAGGACGAAATGTGGTCCTGGAGACAACTACTGTAGCAGGAACTACCACAGAGGCTGTGTCTGTGTGTTTGAGTTTGTCACCATGATAACATCACAACCGTGCAAGATACACAAAACCTTTCCATCATCACCTTCACTGTTTTACTACAGCCAAGCTCACAACTCAGGGAGTATAAAATACTAATTTGATCATAGGATGTTGCACTGTGTTGTACAACCATAACTGAAAAAAAGGTTGGCCGTCAGAAAGGGACAAAACAGGATGGTGGTTCAAGCTGGGATAATGGAGCAAATTTTAATTCTTTGTGCTTTTCACATGCATTTGCTTGTACATAATAAAAATGACTAAAGCAGCTGTGTGAAGAATTAAAAAAAAGAGAGCTTAGGTGTCCCACTAGCTTGGAGTCTAAGACACTGACCATGAACCACAGCCCAGCTCCTCTCCATTGTCTGTGAGGTTTAACAGGCTTCAATAATAAATTTTAAATCCTACTTTCTCAGCAGAAAGTTACAGTTGTTGTAAATTCCAATGTCGGAAAGGTATGTGGGAAGGGGTTTGGGACGCGGCTCAATCATCTGACACGCACCTGTTTGACACCATATTGATCTCTTAACGCTTTGATGTCAAGCAAATTATTGTAATATGAAGTTGTCTGACAAAATATAGCCCTGTATTCAGCTGTATAGATATGTAGAGAGCATGTCAAAGAATTCCAAATGTTCTGTTTTTGCCTGTCCACACAAGAGCACAAGCATTTCAGATTCATCCACTCTGGATACTGTTTCCAAAAGGATCAGTTTTCACTTGTCGAAAATGCCAGATTAGACTAAACAGGGAGAAAAAGACCTGAAATTTTTCAAAATGGGCAAAATTTGAGCCTGGTTTAATTTTTCTGCTGGGCTTTTGCATTTATTTGCCACTGCATCTTTGCCCTTGCTGCATCAATACAGTACCCTGAGACTGAAATGACTGAGGGCCAGTGTTTTTTCACCCAATGATGTTGTTGGCCTGAACATGATTTTAGTTTGGTACTCTAAAGCTGCTGAAAACAAATGTCACTTTTTATCACACAGGCTGACTCTCTCTGTGTTTCCACCGCCTCCCTGGGTTTTACCCTCCTGTTTTGGCCCTCCTATTTCCCCCCCTACCTCCTTCCTCCTTCCCTCCTCCCTCCTTCCTCCCTCGGCAGTTGCTTTTTGCCAGTCAGCACATCCCTGGGCAGGGAGGGGTGTTTGATCCCAGCCTCTTCAACTTTCCCTCTCTCCTTCCTCTCGCTCTCCTCGCTCTCAGCCTGTGTTTCCTTTCAGCAGCTCGCTCTCGTGGTCGATTCACCGCTCTCACACAGAAACGGTCTCCATTACTTACCGTCAAGTCCAAGTTCAAAGATGACATTCTCTGACTTTACTAAGGCCCGTCAATTCAACTCAGTGAAGCTGCTGCAGTCAGGAGAAAGAAAATGAAAAGGGGAAAAAAAAACAAGTTCCTGTGTCATATGAGATACATGAGTGACATTGCGAGCCAGAAGGAATTTGTGTCAAATGTAATCCATCACCTCCGATCAGCATCATGTGGCTATTACCATGCTTTGGCCATGCTGGGCATTAAAAAGGGGTGTGATGAGCAATCATCCACCCACGATGTTTCCACATCTCACACTTCGTCTCTCATCGGGTGGTGGATTTTTTTTTTCTCCTGCTCATTAACCATCCTCCCTGTTTGCGGTTGTAGCTTCGCCACTGTACCTGTCATCTCTCATTCAAATCAGCATCTCCCATCTTTTCATTCCAGTTTCATTCCATGAAGATGAGACTCTGTTTGGCCTCTCCCTTTTCCTCTTCACTGTCTCTGGCTGCTCCACTATATTCCCGAGCATGTTTTGAGCTTTTAGGCACGTGTTTCGATAAGCATATGACAAATACATTGGATAAATCAGTAGTTCCCCTTCTACTTTCCATCTCCCACTCTCTCCTTCTCCTGGGTTTAGGGAGCTATATTTGTTAGCAGATTTGTTTGCAGATTCATCTCCCCCTGTCTCGGTTTGTTACCAGCCGCTTCATCTCGTTGCCTCTCACGCAAAGAGGTAGAGAGAACATTCAGTTTTAGATATTGCTCCCTGCTTCAAACAGCTACCTGAGCTCCCTTTATCCCCATCCCCATATGAAAACTGCACAACTCTCTCCTCTTCTTTCGATAAAGGTAAAGCAGGGAAAGAGTGGCAATTGTGCAGAATCAGTGTAACTTGTTGGCTAATGGATGTGACTTATGGAACATTACCTCACCGACACAGACAGCTTAATTCGTATGTGTGGAAAGAACATCTTTTTCTTTCACTCTGTTTTTTATTCCACCCTCACATCCCTCCTTACTTCTCAGTCGTGCCTCCCCTGCTCTCTCCGTCTCTCTCCTCCTCTCCTGGGACCCTTTCTCCATCATACTTAACTCCTCTTCAAAGCCATCTACTTCACCTCTTCCCCCCCGCCCCGCGCGTCTCCGCTCTGTCTCTCATTACTATTTTGGTTTTTATGAGTTGGATGTCCTCTGTCTCCTTTATGCAACCATCCACCATTTCAAAAGTAAAGTCAAACACAGACAAACATCCCATCCCCTCCCTCTGTGTCCTCGTTCGGTTGAGCAGAAGGTCGTAGTCATCAGCAGTCCATTAGGGCACAATGGCAGGAGTTGTGCTGCTCAGACAGAGTGCAATGTGCTGTTTGGGAGGCAACAGGGGCAGAACACAGAGAGGTACTGACTGGCCTGACACCCCCAGCAGACAAACAATACTGCTCTTTCCACTCATGGTGTGCAACTGAATACAGTGGCCCTGTGGCCTTTACCAGTGGAATGATGTGTCTCCATTCTTCCATGTCTCATTTTATTGGCATTTTAAAATGGGAAAGTAAAACTTCATAACCTCAGTAAATAATACATTCACATTACATGATTGGTCTGTGACATTTTCCCTGCATACCAACAGCAACAAGGTGAAACAGCCTCACAAACACCACAGGATCCATCATCTTTCAATCTGTGAAATGAAAGAGACAGATTGGAGCAAAGGAAAAAAATTATAAGACCTGTTTTTAAAGCAAACTTCAAATTGATTTGTGCAGTGTGAGTAGTCACCACAGGCTATTATGGTGCCATGACGCTCTGTCTGTAAAAAAAAAAATCAACTGTAGCAATAAATGTATAAATTTGACATAACAGTTAAGGCCCTAAAAATCTATTTTTCCGATCTGCTTTGAAATATGAGAAATGGTTTCTTACATGAACACAATATTTTCTCAGAACACTTCCACACAAGACATTTCTGTATTTGTGTTTTTGTCTGTGCTGTATTCACCAGTTTGAAGTGGGTGGGGATCAGTTAGAAAAAGTTGATGTCAGATAATTTAATGAACCAATTAGAGTCTAAAAAGGACAATTGTGGATTTATTTTCTCATGTTTACAGCACTGTCCAGTGAATCAAATCAAACTACTCACATAATCCCGAGGAAGAAAATTAATTTAAAGCTTTTAGCCACACTAGCAGCTAAAAAAAAAAAAAGGTAGCAATATACCATTGGATGGACTGTAAAGAAAACATTCATGTTCCCCGCAGAAAATTGTAATAACTTTGGTGATGACCTGACTGTCATCTAGCTGCAAATACCTACAAGCTAAAGTGACACTGTATTTAGTACTAATTTAGCTAATTCAAGCGTGCTAACACATGAAACTAAGATGGTGAGCATTAAACTGCCTTCACATCATCATGTTAGCATTCTCATTTTGAGCATTTTCGCTTGCTGACATGTGCATTTAACTGAAAGCACAGAGGTGAATAAATATAATCTCCTTGCTAGCATGGCTGTAAACTCTTAATCTTGTTAATAAGCCTTAATACATAACTGAAAATGTTTTTGTGAACTAACTTTAACTTTGATTGGTGTCTACTTAGTCATGAATATTTATTATAGTAACAGAAGAATACCTAAAATCAAGAATAGGACTGCATGTCAAGCATGGAGGAATAATTACACAAATCATGCATGCTGCACCTTATAAGGAGACTTAACAGCGCAGAGCAGAGGGAGAAGTTGAACTGGCAATAGATGATGCAGCATAGGTGCTGCTCCATTGTGGTTCACTGCTTGTAGCTTTTAATATATTGCCAACATTAAAAAATGTGCCACAGAGAGATACATTGCTTACAGATTCACACAGGCCACTGTAGCCACAGGAGTTCATAGGTTGCTCGGTAAAGTGGTTGGATGTGGTCATTGAACTTTTCTGTACCATTTCATTTCATCAGTACTGATGGTATGTCTCTTGTCAACAGCATAATTTTCCAGTGGAGTGCTAAAAAGCACAGGAAGAGATATTTAACTCCTAGGAGGTGTAAGTGCTTTGATGAGTTTGTGTTTTTGTTTTTTTGTTGTTTTTTTTTTTTTTTTTGTTTTACAATTTTTAATATGTTTGCTGTATTTAAATTAAATCAATTAGCTTATTAGAACTTAATGTCAATTTTATGCTATGGAAATGTTTTGAATGCTTGAATGTTGTCCTACCACTGATGCACAGATAAGGGCAAAGAAGTTGTGTGTGTTCATTCATTTGCCATACTGGAAGGTCAGCTACCTGCAAAGAATGTGATTACAGTTTTTCTGCACTGCACTTCCAGCAACAAATGGTGAGACATTAATATGAAAGTAATCATTTCTGAGTAAAGTGTCCCTTTCAGGCATCACCTTGGTTCAGCAGCAATATTCCACTACATTGAACTTGATGACAATGGCTCAGCTCTATAGCCTACAGCACCGTTGCACTTTGGGACGATCAGTTCCATACTTTTTTGCAGTTTTTGCTAGTTTCTACACTAATTCTTCCAAACTCTCCTCTGGAAATAGTCAGGTAAGGGATGCTAATTTACCATTTACCATCTAAGATTTTAGATCACAAGTTACCTTGTCAGCTACACTTTTGTCTGTGGTGATATTTCAGTTATTGGAATATGATTATCAGTTCAGGCAATATACTCACAAATAAAGCTGTGATTAACAATGCCAAAATATCACTTAAAACCTCCAAACTAAAGCTCCAACTCTATTGTCAGACACGCAGGTCACAGATGGTCACAGATAATAGGTTCTTTTCACGCCTGTTATTATTTTGGCTTTATCCTCACATCCTTTACCCTTTCGTCCACATGTTTTTGTTGACAAAATGGCAATCTGGCTCCAATCGGCCCTACCCACTGACAGACAACAGACTGGGGAAGATGACACGAAAAAAAGGAACTGCAACCATACCTTGCTCATCAAGAGTTAGTTTAGGCTAATGAGCCGGTAAGTAAGCAAACATCACATTAACTCTCTACTCTGAAATACAGATATTGTTATGAAAATCAGCATATGCATTTATAATCTTGTTTAAATGGTTTGTTGTGACTGTTTGTGGGATTCTGTCATTCAAATGTCATGGTAAACAGAAACACAGCATGCCAGATGTTCCCTGATGCATTTATGTTTAAGTCACAATTAACTACCACCTGTGACAGAAGCCAGTGTTACCTGTTGTTTGACTTTTACAGTAGAAGATGTATTATTCTTTTTTCTCCTCTGCCCATCTGCCTGAGGACATCATTATAAGAAACATTACAAGAGACATGACGTGACAAGTCATCTTTTAGTAATTAGGTTGGTTGTGTGTGTGTGTGTGTGTGTGTGTGTGTCTAGTAGTGCAAGTGTCTGCCTCATCAAAGCTGTTATTGGTGCTTAATGCGTGTCAGAGAGACAGTGAGCAGTAAGGACAGTAGAGCGTGTGTGACTATACATGCAACTGCATTCCTCAACACATACCTCATGTGTGTGTATCTCCACATTAGTTGTTGTCTGGAATTTCTTTTTCGTTTCAGTGTCAGTGCCTTGCAGAGTGCGCTAACCTTTCGAAATGGCACCGGCTGTCCGTTTCCCTGGCAAGAACCCTAAAAGAATGGAGTGTGCCGCCAATAAGGTTGGCTTGGCTCCCGTCTGTCTGAATTACTCTGTTTTGGTCAATCACTCCATCCCTGTTTACGCAGGACTCAATTTGCCGTGATTGATTCTGCACCCACTGAACACACCCGAGCCTTAAATTCAGAACAAGACTTTGGAAATTGTCAGCCATCGATTCTCAATTCGCCCGGTCCCGATGGCAAAATTTGTTTTCACATTCTCGTCATGGGGGTGCAGCTTAATTAGTTTTAAGATTTGTTCCACTTGGACACAAATGACAGTTAATGGTTCTTGTGGGACTTTGCACACAGTCTGTCGTGCTATTGGAATGGCATGTAGCCCAGCTGTGAATGCAAGATGTCTTACTTTTTACAATGAATTGATTAAGTTGCCAGAAGGCTCCAACTGAGGGAAACCTCTTATTCTATTCCCGACAAAACATTTAACAAGCTATTCCGCAGGCTGGCTAAAACACAACCCATTTTTAACTTTCATAACATATCTTTATCTTATAGTCATTTAGCTAAAGCACTTGGATCATCTTGATTAAAAAAAAAAAAAAAGGCAACAGAAATTCCTAATTTGCAGAATTGCGAGTAACTAATGAGGATGAGAGAAACAGCTAAATAAATACAGATTATTAAAATGGCACACAGACCAAACTGTCAAGACAGTTAAAATTTATCAAGTTGTTGAACAGGTATTGGAATGGCTAGTGCTGTAATTTCTCATCATAATCAAGTGAATAACCCAAATCCAGGGCTGCCCTCTCAAACCTCTCCTTCCCCAGACTAACTGTCCTTACAGTTGACCCCCTGCTGACAAAATGACAGATGGGATGTAGAGGCTTTAATGACCTCAACAAGCAAGCAAAGCGAGCTGGTATGCCTTAAAAAACCAGGCCACAATCGGTCTTTTGATCCTCCACAGTTATATTTCTGGAGGACATATTGGCATGAAAGGAAAGTGTGTCAGAAAGGTGACTGCAGCGTCTGGTGTTTGGCGAGATCCAAGTGGAAAAACAACGAATGGAAGCTCCGTTCTCGTCCTCTACCTTGACACCCCGATCCATCTCTCTCTCCAGCTTGTTTATACTCTCTCTCTCTCATGCTGGCCTCTTTTGGTGTCCTCAATTGTTATTGTTTTCTTTCTGTCATCATGTCTCTCATTCTCTTGCTTACCCCAGCTCTTTTTTCATGCCCCACCCCTCCCATCTGGTCTTGTGCATGTTGCTCCTCCTTTCTCACTCCTTACTCCTCTTCACCCATCTCCCTTCCGATGTCTTTCTCCCTCCCTGCCTGCCTTTCTTCATGTCTTTCTGGCCACGGTCCCATTTCCCCAATTGGCTTAGTGGCAGTCTAATCATTCTCCAACACCCCTGCTGTCGTCTCTTCTATCTCTCCGCCTGCCGCCACCCTAATCCTCTGATCAGTAAATACCCTTCTTCAGCACACACTGCTTCTCAGCAGCACACTGCCTTCCTAGTGTACTTCTCCATAGTGCATACTGATGGTCCTTCCACTACCTCCAAGCAAGCACAGTACAAAATGACTTTGAGGACATCGCAAGCAACAGATCCACAAGAAAACTCCTCAGGCATTCTGATGGACCAAAACATTCCTGGATTTTTTTGGCTGTCCACTCTGACCATCAGTTTGACAGTGAAGTTTGTTAATTAAGCAATGACTGAACTAAAAAAAAAATCAATTCAATTAATTCAGCTGTCATCAGGCAGCACTGAGTAATAACACTGAACTTTAACCTAATGCCATAAAGTCATTGTGAATTACAAGTACAGTGCTGCTAAAAGCAACGTTTTCACCCTAAAAAGTCTTTAAATTTTGTGGAAATTAGTGAGTCTCCTTGTGAGCTGGGTCAGATCATTTCACTTTCAGTGAAATTTCATTCATCTTTCAAGTCCTTCATTCAAAAATACAGACACATTGAAGTAATTACGTTATTGAAAGAACTTGTCTGTAAGAGGCAACAATTTTGCCAAACAGGATGGTCAACATGGGACTAGACACTTACGTTCAGTGGCAATAAATAATTTTGCTTATAGTCACTTCTTATAATCACTTCTTTTCTTAAGTTTGCATGCTAACCAGCTAGCCCCAGCCTAGCTGGCCCAGGCACTTTACAATAGCAACACACTGTAGTGTCCAGTCTGCCTTAGAAGTAGGGTTGCTCAGAGGGCATATTTTAAGTTTTTGTATTGTTAACAATGATAGCCAAAGTTCTTTGGAAGCAACCATCACCACCACCAACTCCCCAGAAAAAACACATGCAACAGCAGAGAAAACGTTCAAATAGCTCCTTTAAATCTGCTCAGTAATACTTTTGCCCTTGTATTTTTCTTATTGAAGAGGCTTTAAAAAAGTCACCACCATCCAGATGCTGCTCTCACTGCAGCACACCACTTACACATTGTGGAAAAGTCCATGCAGTTCGTTGGTAAAAGAGTATTGTTCAGTCCTGTCAGTATCAGTTCATACTCTGCTTCTGTATGTCTGTTACATACTGGAGCTAGAAGAATATAGTAAGTTAGATGGACTTAAATGAACTGAAAGAAAGTAATTTTTGTGTTGAAGGACTTGGATGTATCTTCTTCTCCACAGACAGATGGCGTTTCTATGTAGTATTACTGCTAGTTATATATGTCTGAAGCTGATTTATTATTACACTAATTACTACTAAGATGATATTAAGTGAAGAAATGAAAGAAAGTCACATACCTAGATATTTCAATTTCGTCAGCTTAAAGTTCAAGAGGCGACTCCCTTCAGGTTCACATAATCCAGTCAAGTAAACCTAAAATTCCTCTTTCTTACCCACTAAGGAGCTAATCGCTAATCAGTGTGTTCGTTATTAACCTAATTAGCTGCACCTGTAGCACTCTGCTTCCAGCTCCTGATACTGATGCCAGAGGCATTAAGCCTCCATTCAGAATCAGCGTGATGACGGCCAAGCTGAGGGCTAATATGGCTGAAGGATTATAGGGTTCATCCCTATAATCGGGCATTAACCCCAGAGGAAATAATGCCAAAAATCTATGTTGTATCAACCGGGCTTTATATTTGGAAGTCTATTCTTGATAAAAATTACATAAACTTGGGGATACTACAAACGAATGTTTCAACAGAAATATTACCTTAATCTTGTAATTCATAGTAATGAGAATGTATTTGATACTGCAGAGGCCTGCTTAACGCATTTTTGAACAACCGCCCAGAAAACTTGAAGTCTGCCCCGCATTTCAGTGTTTTTAAATCTTTATTATCCTTTATTAAATTCCTTTTTGTCTTGCATTGCTGTGCAACTGCTCTGTAATTTTCATTCTCCTGTTTAATCTACTCTCTTGAATTTTAGCCTTTTAAATTATATTTACATGTGGATCACCTCTTTTGTATTTTATCTGCCTTTTTATGTCTTATGTAAAGGGGTCTGACATCTTGTTGTTGAAAGGTGCCATAAAAACTTGCCTTGTCTAATGAGTCATGGAACATATTGGGTTTATAAAACATAACTGTTACCTATTAAACTTCATAATCATACTCTGACAGGTCTAGAAACAGTTTTGTGACTTTTATTCGATTTACTGTGTGTATTACAGAACACACTGCATGTGTGACAATTAAACCATCACTGTTACTGCTGTTGTGTTGTTGTGTATTGTGCAGCATTTGATCCTGTGAATTATACTCCTATATAGTTTTATTGTTCATATCGATTTCCGTATTCTGCAGTTTGTATGCTTTCTTGTTACATTTCAAACACATCTGAGAGCATAAATAACCAAGCAACAACCACTTTTTCTACAAGACATTTGTCTTTTTTATCAGGGAAGCTCTGAACCACTACAAAGTATTATGTAGAACTTTTGTTTTTATCTCAACCAGCATTCAAGTCTATACTCATAATCCCACAAATAAATTCATTCAGAAACTCTTATTCTATCCTTGAGATGATGAGATCACAGCCTTTCTCTTTGGACTCATCATTGTGTCACTCTGTTACAGGCTGACACCTTGTCCTTTCACAAGAACACAAATAGTTTGGCCATTATCATCTACTGTCAACTTAGAGGAAACTAATACTTACAGTAAATACCTCAGGCAGCAATATACAAGCCATCTCAGAGAGCACTCTACCCATAATGCTCCAACCAAGATCTGTATGCATATACTGACACATTTATAACAGGCCGTTTCTTTTCTTAAACACTGTAAGAATGAAAACAAAACCTGCTGCTTCAAGATCAGACTTGTAGCCATCGACTAAAGTCTCAAATCAGTATTCTTCTATTAATTCTTTATCACCCATCACTGAAGTCCCCTTGTTCTTTCATTCTTTGTGAGTTGCTCTCTCTTATTTTTTCATTGGCATCCTTGTCATTCTACTTTTATCTTGTCTTTTGTATTGTTTGGTTGCACTGGTCTGTGATTTCTCTTAATATTCTGCAGAACTCAAACCTACAATAAAACACTTTTCAACATAGTAATACATGTGACTGATTCTGAATTTAGATCAATGTGATATTGACTGTATATACATGAACACAGTACCTTCTTCTGTTTAATGGTGCATGAAATTCACTGTATCATATAAAATGTAAATTAAATGCAGTCTCATGTTTCATTTCAAGTCATGATAAGACACTGAGATATATTTGGATTACATTCTTCTCAAATATTCATATATAAGATATTCTAATACTTCCTTGCCATGATTAACAAATTAAGCAATTTATTCAATGTAATCCCTTCAGAGCACCTGGATTTACCAAGGCTTTTCATGCTGTTGTGTTTCTACTAATAACTGTGATGCCATGAAAAAAATGAGCTTTACAGACTATAAATATTAATATGTTTATATCTATCAATAAAAGTCCTGGAGACAATAGCCTAATGATTGCTTATATGTGCCAGGAATTTTTAAAAATGGATTTATTCTGCTGTTCATAGCATCTGTTTAGAGGTAGTAATTACAAGGCAGTATCAAATGATAGTTTTGCATTTTAGCCCACTGTCTTAAGGTCATTGTGATTTGCAAGATTTACGTAACTACTATATAGTCTTGCCAAAAACAACCTTCACACTGCACAAATATGTTCATGCTGTAACTCATTACATATTCGGGAAATCAGTGAGTCTATTTGTGAGTCAGTTTCACTTGTTTCTAATCAACTTCTTTCAAGAGTTTACTCATTAATTTCTACCCCATTGTCCCTACACACTTTGGAGAAATAAAAGCTTATTTTTTGTTCACATGTGCCAGCATTAGAATGAGTAAATTTAAGGTAATATTGGTATGTGTGCAGAAGCAGTCAGTGTGTCTGAGAGGATCTGGGAAAGTGGAATACAGCTGAAGAATGGAAAGACAGTGCACCACATCAGCCTTCCCTTGAGGGCCTGCACCCAGAATAAACTTATCCTCCCCAAATCTGATCCTTGATCACTGGGAGTGAAATGCACAGCTGACCCCTGATCAGTCAGGCTCTGGGGGCCACTTATGACCACTCCCTGAGCTATTCATCAAACTGACGGGCAGTGATTGGGAAATAGAACCCACAGAGTAGTCCGCCAGTCCCTAAGATGGCCTGTGTGTGTGTGTGTGTGTGTGTGTGCGCGCATGTGTGTGTGTGTGTGTGTGTGTGTTTGCAGACTCCTGAGGCAGAATAACTGACTGAGTCACCTTTACATTTGTATATCTATGTATTTCGCATGCTATTCACAGAGACATTCATCACATTAACACCCCATCAGCTAAGTGCATCTATCATTTGTCCGTGTGCGGCTGCCATGGCAGCAGTTGCGGGGGCAGCAGAGAGTTGGTCTACACAGACGCTTCATTGGTTTCTATACTATTAATCAGCTGTGTCAGTGCACACCTCTCTATCCACTCCTCCACTCACTTCAAGGCAATGATTAATAGATTAATTAATGCAAACAAAAAAAAACCTCATGCACTGAATTCAGAGATATGTTTCAAAATATATAATCACACTGGAGATCATGATTTATTCTTAGACATATTTTTGGCCATCATGGGTCATTTTATGCACCACTGACTATGTTTTCTGTATATATTCCATAAACATCAAATTGAAACTGGTAGAAAAGTGAAAACTGATGAAAACTCATGTAGGGCTGGGTAGAAAATCTTAATACATTTCTGGTGCAAACCTAAAATATATTATCAAATGTCTGGTCAGATTTGTGCTTGTGCAGACAGTTAAAGCAATACTGTAACATTTTGGGAGAAGCACACTTATTTGCTTTCTTGCCAAAGGTTACACAAGAACATCGATACTGGTACTCTCATGTATAAAAATGGAGGTACCAGTAGCTGCCTGTCAGCTTAGCTGAAAGACTAGAAATTGGGAAACGGCCAAACCAACTTTATCAAAAGGTAAAATGCCTAGCAGCACATCTGAAACTCACTAATAAACTCATATTCCTTGTGTTTAATCCATACAGTAGATAAGAGGCTAGAGGGTTGAGTGCTGGCAGGTGGGTTTTTCTACTTTTTTTCAACAGAGCTGTGCTAGCTGTTAATCTGTTTATTATGTCTCCCTCTTGCCACCAACAGCAGTGATCCATCAAGATATGGACGCCACAAGATCTTTGAAGGTGTCCTGTGGTATCAGGCTCCAAGACGTTAGCAGCAGATCCTTTAAGTCCTGTAAGTTGCGAGGTGGGGTCTCCATGAATTGGACTGTTTTTCCATTACATCCCACAGATGCTCGATTGGACTGAGATCTGGGGAATTTGGAGGCCAAGTCAACACCTTGAACTCTCTGTTATGTTCCTCTGACTATTTCTGAACATTTTTTTGCAGTGTGGCAAAGCACATTATCCCACTGAAAGAAGCCATCAGGGAACACCCATTGCCATGAAGGGCTGTACTTGACCTGCAACAGTTTTCAGGTAGGTGGCTCATGTCAAAGTAACATCCACATAAATACTAGGACCCAATGTTTCCCAGCAGAACATTGCCCAGAGCATCATATTGACTCCACCAGCTTGCCTTCTTCCCATAGTACATTCCACTTGCTGCCTGACATATCCCACCCCTTGACAGGTGCCTTTGTAATGAGATAATCAATCTTATTCACTTCACCTCTTAGTGGCTTAAATATTGTGGCTGATCAGTGTATATTTAGCATATGGACATGATGATGGTATCATTTTTTTTCACAAGTAACTCTTGACAAGAGTGAGAGCAAGTAAGTGTATTCTCAAAAATGTTGAATTATTTCTTTAGCATTGCAAAGCTTGAGCATCTTTCATTGAAAATAGAATGACAATCAATGAATGAAAAAAAGGGGAAGTACTTTTGAAAATAATCATTTTGGCCTCAGTGCTGAAATATAGGGTACTGTATCGGCACTAGCATTGGAAATTAAATTTAAATTATATGCAATCCTGCCAAAAAACAAAGAAAAATATAAAGTTTGAGACTCAACTGGACAGAAGAATAATGCTGTCATGACTGCTGCTGAGCTGTCCTCTTTTTTGTGGCTTTTCATTATAAATAGATGATCCGCTGCAGGGAAAGCAGGTCAGGTCAACTAAAGGCCATGCACTTGCAGTGCTGGCATTCATCTGACTCATGACTTTTGTCATGTGTCACCGATTGTGTCTTTTCCATCTTTTCAAGAAGAAAACAGAAATGCTTTCAGTGACATGCCCAACTTCCTGCTGTGCTGGCTGAACCCCTGTCTGTTTACTTACACCAGATGAGATCATCTGCAAAAAGACTCAAATGGAAATGTCTAAGATATGCTAACCAATGCAAGAAATGGCTTCACACACATTCATACAGTATGTTGTACTATGCACAACATACTGAGTCTGGGGAAAAACCCCTTGAGTGAAACTGTCAATCATCATTATGGCCGGTTTCCTCATGATGGATGGTAACCCCTTACAAGTGGTTGTGTCTTCATGTGCTAAAGGCAGGGCAGGGTCAACTTCACACACTGACCCGTCTGTTGAGGGTGACATCATGACTCGTCTGCGCGGAACGAGAGCTATAAATAGGGAGCTGGAACCCTAAACGCCACCACCAACAGTCATTATGGAGCTTTTTCCGTTTCTCTGTGTTTCTATTCCTGTTATTTCTGCATTTTACAATTATCTCTGTGCCTCTCTCCCCATTTATTTCTCAGTTAAATTGAATCCAGTTCATTTGACTTCCGTAATCAGTTTAATTAGATTCATTTACCAGAATCATTTTGGTGCAGGCTCAACAAAAAAGTTGAGATTTCCAAAAGCACACAAGTGAGAGGATAAAACACAGGGCTAAAACAATATACAATATAGAAAACTGCATCTGAAATAATGTGAATAAATTAAATATGTATAATTAAGTTTTTAAAAAATGGCACCACAGTCTTCTGTTCCTCTCTAGTTCTCAGTAGGTGGAAAGGAGTTATTTTGCTGCACCGATTGTACATTTTGGCATTTCATCAAGTAAATCCAGCCGCATTCTCATTATTTATTTTCTTTGGCTTCTTTGTTGTCATGTTGCCAGTTTGTTTTGGAACGGAAAAAGGCTTATGATTTCTTTGTGTCTTTGTGTGTGTCTGAATGTGTGTCTGTGTGTGCGCGTCTTTTTATCTTTCTGTGGTTTCCTAGAGTTTTCAGACTGCAGTGTTATCCAACTGCGCTGCAGTTTTTGTGTGCCACCTTGATATCTTTTTCTTAGAAACTTTTTATTTCCAATTCCCTTATATACATATATATATATATATATATAAAGAAAGAATACCCCAATAATCACATTTAGAGGCTGCTACTAAAGTAGAAATGGTATTTTGAAAATATCATAAACTAGGACATAGTCACTAAAAAGTACAGACACATTAGAAGTTCAAGGGTATACAGGAATCTTTTATTGATTTTTCATCAAGATATGTTTTTATCTCACCACTACAAATGCACTGCAAATAGAGCCTGAGGTTTTCATCGGCATAGTTACAGCAGAGGGAAAAGCAAATGCTATAAATCCAAACATCCTCTCTAAGAAAGAGTTTCTCAGTCAGTTTCCTCAGACACACTCAGATTTATCCATATTAGGTTACACCCTTTAATGTGATAAGAGTTTTGTCCAGGGCGATTAATGTTGAGCCAATAATCAAGAGCATAACTGCCCACAGTTATTCTGGAGTGATAGTCTACATAACAGTGGGGATCAATAAGAACAAAATGTAGCATCATAACAGGCGTCAGAGAGCAGCTACTCCGCAAAACTATTGATTTGTTGAGCAGATTTTGATCAAACAGGTGGTTCAAATGATGTCAAAAACCCATAAAACACATCACTAAAATGTGCTGTGATTTATTTATTAGCATCATTTTCCACCAGTGCCAAGATCAAAAAGAAGTTGATACTACTCTTGTTTTAGTGGCATGTGCTGATTCTGGACAGTCACTGTTGGTTTTCAACATGCCACTGCTGTTCTACTGGTTTCTGACATTATGAACGATATGTCACTCATGTTCAACTGTCATATACCACCTCTCATTGACATACACCAGTTCTTACTGACATATGCTACTGCTGATAAGGATTAGACAGCTTGTCACCCGTATTTCACTGGCAGATTTCACCTGCACCAGTCTTGTTTTAGCTACAAATACCAATTCTTTGCAGTGTGCCAATTGTGTTATGTTGCTGCAGTTTGACTGGAAAATGCCACTTCGTCCAAGGTTAAACTGTTAGGCATAGTAGCTATGACTAGCCTCTTTGGCTTAGCTACCAGGCATGTGAAGTGTCCATCACATCAGAAACAGCTGCTCTCAATGGTTCTTCTTCCTCCAGTGTTATTGTTATTAAATCAACCATTTTACACAGTAACTGCAAGGGAATGCCATTGCCATTTGTCAGTGAAACACAAGTAGCATGTTGCTTTTATGTGGCACAAAACAACAACATACCAATAGTCAGCAGTATAAAAATATTAAAGTAGTTGACTGCCAAAGTAAAACTGTGACTTCCAAGAAGCTAAAAATGCTCCACAGAGCTGAAGGGAAGAGTAGAAATTCTGATTGTAGCACCTTTAAATACATTTTTCTAACACATAACATTTTCAGTCGTGCAAAATACCATGACATATAAAGCAGCATGCCACAACAAATTCTTATTTTTCTCTAAACAAGAGTGGCACACCATCAGTATACCAACAGATCTGCCAGTGGAACAGGAGTAATGTATGATTGTAAGTTGCACACAGCTGTGGCATACTGTAATCGCATGTGTGTGAATAAAAATCAGTGGGAGGTGGTATGCAACAGTGGAACACAACTGTACAGGTGCCATAAGCCAGTAGAACAGCATTGGTATACCTGAAACCATCTAACCACAGAATCAGAATTTGCCACTAGAACAAGAATGGCATACCATCAGCTGACACATGGATTGTTCAGTTAAATCTAGAGCTGCTAATGTCTGTGTGATATCAATTCATAATGTTTTCCAAAGCTCTATCATTGGTTGATCCAGACCGGCTAATAGTATCACAAACATACAGTGGTGGAACTAGAAAAAAAATCATGTAATTACTAAGAAGTTGCAGTGTAGAAATGCCAGTGTAGAGGTTTTTAGGCATCTCCATTACAGTTTTTCCATGGAGCACAGAGCAGAGTTACAACTGTTTGCTCTTCTCTTTTAGTTCCTATGATTTAAATCACTTCTTGTACAGTGAAATGGAACTTTGAGCTTTCACTGCAGCATGAAGACACTTTAAATTCTGCTGGAGATCCCCTGGTGATCCATGATCACCACTTTGGGAAACCACTGGTTTTATTTTTGGCCATTGTGCACTGTATGTGTGTGAGAGTACGTTAACTCATCAAGTTAAGATGATGGCAGGGGACTGGAAGTAAAATTCTGTCCCTCGGTGGAAGCGTGTAAGTAAAGTTCTTCCACCCGCCCTCAAAATCCTGCTTAGTGTTCATTTTGCGGTGTGTTCTGCAACAAACTCTCCCAGTGTGACCTTGTCTTTCACTGACAGTTAATGGCTTTAAAAGCCGAGAGCACTGTGCTTTCTGCTGCAAAAGGCCTCTCACTGTCTCTGTGCACAAAAAAGTGTGTTTGTGGGTCCATGCGCACACACACACACACACACACACACACAAAGCAGCGGTTACTACCTTTGTACCCTCTCCTTGCTCTCTATATTTGCTTCTGTGTGTGTGTCTCACACTCACACACACTTGTTAATGCCACTTGGGAGGACATTGCATTGACTTGCATTCATTCCCCAGAGACTCACTGTATCCTCACCTTCATCAGAGATGCTACATGCCTAACTCCAACCTTGACCCTAAATTTAATTTAAACCCAGTGCTGGAAAAGGAGGAAAAAAATCACCTTTGAACCAGGAGCTGCATGGCACGTGCATTTTATCATCAATTCTATATCCTACTGTACAACCCATGTGAAATGTATTTCTGTATACTGTATAATCACACAATAATCAGATTTGCAAGTAATTACTTGTTTAATGTACAATATATGGTTTAAGAATACAAGCTTTTTGTGCAAATGTTCAGTGGCAAAACCAAATGAAAAAAGCATATGTCATTAATTGGTCCACAGAGTAATTCCTGTGACATGGACCATCACTGAAGGCAAGGGAATTATGTTTGGGACTCCAACAGTAAGGACAAATGAAATACAGTCTTGGAATACACAGTGATGTCTGACCATGAAAGGTATTACTACAGACAGTGTGCCACCTGTAGCCTGATTGTGATTTGCACTGCAGTTTTAAATTGAAGTAACAACAGGTGTAGCAGTAGCTGAATCCAATAAAAATCCTTGATTAGTTGATGAGGTCACTGAAGCCACTGCTTTGTCCAAGATCACTCCCTCTTTCACTCAGACTCAGACTCTCAGTAGTTTATGCTAAAGTGAGCATCTGTAATTGTGTGATTGTTTGCATGAATTTGTATGCATGCTATTGGCACTATTCAACTGTGGGAGTTTTATAAATAGAGGGAAATAATTTACACACTCAGAAGTTGGGCACTCAAATAAAATAGCAGACAATAAATATAGAACATTATATTCTAAATATATTCCAGTTTTTCATGTGTTTCTTTTGGTATTATAAAACTGTTGGAATCAAGAAAGACAGGCATAGAGTTATTAAGAAATTAATTTATCTGATATAATCTGATACAACCAGGAAAGTTGTGATTATCCCACATCATGATGTTTGAGTCATACAAGAATATCCCCTGATGGACTATAGATGCCACTGGTGGTGAAAGAGTGAAGAATAACTTAGCTAAAGGTCTGGATGAATGTGATCTGGTGTGATGGCCCATTGGACAGGTGGCTCAGATGAACTTGGAGGTAGGTCTCATTGGCGTGACACTGAAGTGACAGCTGATAGCAACGAAGAAAGGTTTGACAGCAACAAGATGATTGGCTCCCAGCGGTCATGGGAAAATCTGATTGGTCGTCAAGCACTGCCCAAAACTGACTATAACATTAAAGGGGTACTCCAGTGGCTGAACATTGTACTTCTATAAAGTTTGGAAGACTAAAGGCATTTTCACGTACAGCGCAATGCAAATATAGAACGCGAAAATGGGAGATACTTGCCCAAGTAGCCATAACAAAAACAACCGCTCGCAAAAATAAATTGATGTGCGAATTAATTGTGCAAAAAAAACACCCTCAGTGTGAAAAGGCCTTAAGAGTGAAAAAGAATGGTCAAAATGCAAAGTAGCACTGGCCAAAATATCCTGACTTTTAGTTCCTTGTAAAGTTAAAGCTCCACAAACACTTGATTCTACACCCATAATGCAATTCCATTGTGTCTTATTAGGCTCTCCCTCCAGGTAAATGGACACATGTCCAAGTATGTAACACAGGCTTTCTTTTAAAATTTTGAAGTCTGAAGCACAATCTAAGGTGACCCCTGATGACATCATCAGGGTTATTTTCCCCTTCTTTACAAAGCTCCCCTCAGAGCCACCGAGAACATTGATAGAGAAAACAAAATGTCTTCACCATTAAATGTAATGTGTACATCAGCTTTTTGTCTTCAAATGAGAGGTCAGTCTCCATGACGTCACTATGTGAGAACATCTTTGTCCTCTCAACTGAGTAATTCAAGTACACACACACACACACACACACACACACACACAGTGGGAGCTATTTAAGTTCACGTCTCAGGACTATAACTCACTTCACATCTGTACGCGCCCTGTAATGGTTTGCTACTTATCTCTTTCTCTGTCTCTGTCTTTTTCTTTCTCTCCCTCCTCTTAACCTTCCTCATCACTGACGCCACTGCCTCCCCCCTTCGTCCTCCCATCCCCCCTCTCTCCATCCATCTACCCCCCTCCCCACCTCTATTTTTGTCTTTCCTCTTCCGCCCGGCTGAGTGGTGTCTTTTCCTGTCTACTATTTCTGTCTTGCTCCATGTCTCCCCTTTTCTCCTCTCCTCCTTTTCCCTCCCCCCAACTCCCATCTCTCTCTCCTCTCTCTCCCCTCTCCTCTCTCCTCCCTCTCAGGGGTCCTGTTCTAATTCAGTACTCATCCTCCAACCTAGTTTTCTGCTTTCTCTAATCCCCCTTTAGACTTTAACTACTTGTAGGGATGTACAGTACTGTATAGCAGGGGCCTCCCCCAAATATCCCCACACCTCACCTTTTGTCTCATCCCCTAACTTCTTGTCTCCACTTCTTGTTTCTTTCTTCCTTTTGCTCATGCCTGTCCCCTCTCCTCTTGTCTCGTCATCCTGTAATCTTCCTCCTTCTCTCCCCTCCTGACGTTACAAAGCCATGGCTGGTCAGAGGAGCAGTTAAGAGAGGCTGTTGACAAGAATTTTCAGGGAAGCAAACACACTTTCTCAGCGTGGAATTAAGAAGACGACTGCTTATCCGCCCTCAACACTCAGTCCTGTTTTTTCTTCTGCAGTAAACAACTGTGAGTCTCCTCTATTCTGCTCTGCTGCTGTTATCTGCCTGCCCACTGTGACAGCCTGCTCAACACACACACACATGCGTGCACAGACACACGTGCTAACACCTGTCAGACATCACATAACACACCTGCCCACAAATGATCAAACTTTAGTTTGTTCTCACATGGAGCTACAAACCAGCTCATATGAATGATAATTATAATAACACATTTTATTTTTAAGCCACGAAAAGAAATGACAAATCAGTGTTTTCACTCAAAGGAACTGTTTCTCTGAGCAAAACATCACAAACCTGTACATTAGCCACAAAAGCAGAGACTGTTTGCTAGAATCTTTTCCTGCTGTGAATAATGGTGAGAAGGCCTTGACCGATGCTAAACAGGCTGAGATTAATTTTCTACCAGCTGTGCAGCAGTAATGCAGGGAGAAAAGAATTCAGACTTGTGGCGGGCTACTTCTCGAAGGAAATGCCTTCTTTGTGTAACAGTTGCCTTCTCTCTGACAAATTCTGTAAATCACAAGAATGCTCATGTAATCACAGCTTCCCACTGCACGCACACACAACATTTCCGGGACCAACTTAAAGAGGTAGTTCAATATTTAGGAAAATTTGCTTTCTGTAAATGTGCAAAACACATTGTATCTTTTTTAATCTATACAAAAAAAATCAGAAATGTTAAACTTTCTGGAGTCTTGTCATCACCCCAATGTTACCAGGCAAAAGACAGTTGAGTGGCATCAACCTTCTTCTGCAACTCTCAGCAAGAAACTGAACAAGCATTCTTTCCAATATGTCTAACTATGTCTGTTAAATTTCATGTTAACCACTGTACGTCTGCTTCTATAGATCAGCCTTCTCCCACTAAGTTAGCCACTTGAAGTAGATCAACACCAAGTTCAAGTTCAAGTTTATTGTCATTGTCATATATTGTACATGAGAAACAATGCAATGAAAACTTTGTGCTCCAGCTTCCTCCTCTCTGGCGTGCACACACACACATCATCATCACCATCATGTCAGAAATGTAAACACAATAAACACAGATAACATATAAAGACATGCGTATGGAATACAGCAGCTGCATTGGTTTAAGCGGTTTATAAAGCGCAGCAGCTCAAGCATTGGAACCACTTAATTCTCAATTAACCTACTGCCTGTGGGTTGAGCAGTGCTTATTTTGATGCATTGGTAACACCGCAGTCAGGATATCAATGTGAATAAATGATAACCTGGGTGTATGGTGTCCTCGGTTGTACCCTGTGCTCTCCTCCTGCAGTGGCTGGGATAGGTCAGTTATCTGTCTTTAATTCTGGATAATCCTGGATGGCACCTCTGATCCCTTTGAGATACCAGACCTATGCTATTATACCTGCTTCAAGAATACTCTTATAGGGCAACTGCAAAATTCTATTTCTAGGTATCTAAAGACATGAGAGAAGCCTTTGGTGAGCTGGTGCCTAGTATGTAATTAGAGTTTTCAGAGCAGGTAAGGTCTTCTGCTGGTCGTAGGTAAAGCTGATCGCTGCTTGTTGAAGCAAGTAATTTACCAACAACACAACAGAGGGAGAACAGGATGACACCATCTCACTTGAAGAGATCAATAAACCACCAAAATAGGATTTATCAATATCCAATAATTTCTTTCCAAGGTGGTACTGGTAAATGACTTCATTCTTGTTCATTCTGTATGTTGACAGGTCTATGTGAAATATAGCTCCAACCTTTCCTCCCACATAGTTTCCCTGACATTTAAGCTGTAGTATAAATTAAGTTTACAAATATTTACATATAATAAAGTCATGAAATGTGATACTGTCTGTTCCTACCACAAAAGCATACATGATTTTTAGAACTGTGTGTTTTAATATTTCATTTAGGAGAGGTGCATATATTTGATGCCGCTTGTGTTCTAAAGACAATGTTCCTTTATATATAAGATAAGATTATGCTGAGTACATCACTTCATTTTATGTTAACACTTTTTCTTTGGCTTACTGTGTGCAGTTTGGAGAAAATGCATCATCACTTCAGAATATATTTGTGAAAATGTGTAATTTTCAGTGTAACATACTGTATATACATATTGCAGCTTTGCTCTAATAAGTGTACAGATGTGCTCTTTGGGAGCAACTGATACCACTCATACATAATTATGTGTGTGCACATACACATATACACTGTACAGTTAGAAACACAGGAGGACAAACTGGCCTCTTCCGACGGTCATGGCCAACAGCCTGGAGCCCTCACACCAGCCATGCCCACACAAAGTGGTAGTGTTGTGGGTGCAAAGCTGCAGGAGCATATGTATTTGTACATGGGGTGTGTTTATCCTCTGACCCATTGAACAGACTTCACAGGCACATCACCCCACACCCACCATTAGCAGCAGCAGCATATTTCATGAAGTGCTAATAGCATCTTGCTGCAGAGGCAGACATGAGACAGCAACACCACTTACAGACAGCCCTCACAGCTGGCTAGCCGGTATCCACAGCAGTATCATTTCCATGTTGTCACCAGTCATTCATTGTTTAAGTTCTGCTTAAGCAATCGCAAGAGCTCAGCAGAAAGGGCCCACGGCGATGCGTCCCGCCAGCGCTGCCTGTTAACTCAAATGTAACATGGTGTCCTCCCATTCACCCCCACCAAGCTGGGACTCGGAGGCAGACACATAAGATGCAGCCGAATGGCTTCAAAAACTGGCAGGTCCTTGGTGGTTTTTCAGCCAGACAGAGAAATGGAGCCAGACAAAGAATGAAAATGAAGAAAAAGAATCCAAAGGAAAAAAATCCAAAGCTAAAAGAGAGTAAAGAACTGTAAAATGAAACAAAGAGGAGAGGGGACTGATTAAGAAAGAGTCATGGTAATGAGTGGGTCACCCTTCCTGGGTCGCCTTGGTGGATAGCTGCCATCTCCACGTGAATGGCCTGGCTGATTAGCCAGACAGACAAATGGGGGGGGGGGTTATGCGTCACTACAACCAAAGACAGTACTCCTGGAGGAGAACAGGCGACCGAGGGTATCTGCAAGAGAGATGATAATGTTCAAAGTCGAGCCAGAACCCTGTGGCGCACTCATTTCTCTCTTAATTAGATGGGAGTTTGAACTAAAACACCCCCTCTCTGACTGAGGAAATGCCATGGGAGCAGATTGGGAAGATGCTGATTTTGGATGTGTAGACTATACAGTTTGTGTGTGGGGCTCATTGATGAAACATTCAGATGAACAGATTTGATTTTAACTTGTGTGTGCAAAAACTAAGAGGTTGGATTTATTTGAACATAGTTTGTGATTTTTTTAGAGGGTGGGGGTGAGGGGTATTGAGGTATTTCACACTACTGAGGAAATGAAGTAACATTTCAGAAAATATTTGTTTCTTGTTTCCTCTTTACCTAATGTTTGTGTTGCAGCTCTGCTTTCATTACTGTACTTGCTTATCTTTATGTAACTGTTTTTTTGTTGGCCTCCCTGAATAGATTTAACATCAATAGAGGTGATAGAAGTCACATTACTTAATGTCTGTTTGTAAGAAACTAACATCTCTCATACATATTTATGCATGTGCACATACACAGTAATATATTGTTGGTTATACAAAAGCAAAAAAGTTGGATTTAAGTTCATCCAACAGTTTCTGAGAAATGGAATGGACCAACTGACCAGCACTGCCATTCCTAGTACCATACACATCCCTATCCCTATGGTATCACTTGAGCCAGAGTTTCGAACACAGTAGACTGACTGAAATAACTGACATGAGTGCAATGTACTTGAACTTGGTGTCTGAATGTCTGGAGTTTGTGAGGTTTTAGTAGTGCTGGCTGGGCCACTGCGTAGGGGCACTAATGAATATGCAAAACTCTCCAGTAATCAATCCAATGCACACATCTGCTTCAGATTTCATTTGCCCTCCTCCCATGATCCTAATTCGATGTCTGGCATTAAAACAGATGTTGGTTTCTTATTTAACTTCCAGGCAGGTGCTGACTCTATTTTGCCTTACAACAGCTTAAAATCTTTGAGTCATCTATTTGCAAATGCTCCACAGGGACCTTGCAGAGTTTTGGTGGAATGTTCAAGCAAATATCTTGTGAAAATTCCAGGAGGTTTCTGAGGCACTAGAAACTCTATCTGTTTGGTATCAGTGATCAATCCATGTTCAAATCGCTTGTCTTGACCATCACTTCATTGTCTGCTCTAGCCATATTGTTCACTGTCTGTAGCAGTGAGGAGTCCATACACAGGGTAGTGCACCTGCAGGGAGTATATATGTATATGAATCTGATGTATATATTTGTATCGTGTGTGCTTGTACGTGCACATATTCCCAGGCTGTGTTAATGATGGTGGGAAACTGGCTGGACAACATCTTGTCAGTAACAGAGACCCATTCAGTGCTCCAACATCCTTCCCAGCAGCCCTCTGGGAACACCACCAAGAGAGAGAAGAAGATGACGTGGTGGATTGGGGGGGTGGACAGAGGAAGTCATTACAGTCTGCCCAGAGATTGGTTTGACCTCAGCGTCCACCCCCACACCACCATGACCAAACCCTGACTGGACGCAACAGATGTTAGTGGAGGGGGAGTCAAGGGACAGGAGGGGGTGGAGGGGCTAAGATGACAGCTGTGCATTGTCTGTCCATGCCAGCCATTGTCTGGAAAGAAAAAGAGAGGAGGAGGAGGAGGGAGAAAAGAAAGAGGGAATAGTTAATTATTGGTGTTTTAAACTGCATTTTCTGCAGTACTTTGGCAGAAATGCCAATAATGTGACTGAACTAATGGCAGAATGAGGAGAGAAAGCGGAGAAGAAAATAATAGAAAGAAAGGAGAAGGAGCTAGTCAGGCATTGTGTGGAGCTGCTCTCTGGACACAAGAGTCCTCAAAAATAATGGCATCCGAGGCACTTCAAAATATTAGAAAATTTTCATTATAATACCTATTGATAATGGAAGGTCAGAACAGTTTCAGCCTTTTATTTAATAATATAGTTTTTAAACCTAATTCACCCAGCCGGGTTAAATACCATTGATGGCAGAAGGTTAACACAGCAGTACTGTTTTTAATGATTATTCAGTACAGAAGATTAGAATTTAAGTATTTATTGTTGCCAATTCAGGATGGGAAAATAAACATAGTAAGGGCCGAGGCAAAAAGTTTGATCATATTTATTAAACATAATATTCTTTTTTATTGCTTAGCATTGAAAGTAAAAGTGCTTTAAAACAGGCTTGTCCCTGTAGAAGTAGATTTATAGCAGAATGTTCAAAACTGATGAGAACGAGGAAAGAAGGCAGGATTAACAGAGTAAGAGAGACAGAGACAGATGGGCGAGTGAGGGCAAGCGTCCTGGATGTTGGACAGCCAGGGCTGACAACTTGATATAGGACACAGGGAAAAAAGCTGCTAGGTCAGGCAAGAAACCCCAAAGGCGAAGGAGAAAATTCATGACATACACATCACTTCAGCAATATCAATTTACCAAAAAACAGAGCGCAAGGCTTATGGACAGACAGGGTAAAAAAGAAGAGGAGGAAAAGTAGAGAGAGAGTGATAATATTGCTATTGATGCTGGTAGCAACCCAAGTATAGAAACATCTTTTCCAAATGGCTCAGTGCTGCAGCCAAGGGAGGGGGGAAAACCAGCAGGGCTCGTATCGATGCAGCAGAGGTCTGGAGAGATGTAGAATGACACAGCCAGGCTTCTCCCGAGGGGAAAAAGTGACAAGATTTATTCCAAAATCAGCTGTACAGACACCAGTTTTTACCAGTGCTGGCCAACATCACACAATTATAAAAGACAAATGGCAGCAGTTTTAATAGCCTAGAGGCTTAATCAGTACGTCCCTTTTAAAGAATTTACCAAATGAAATTGACTGTGTTGAGAGATTGTTTTTCAGGTAATGTTTTTATGCTCAGCATTCTGGAAAGAAAGTCCTTCAGACACACAAACATTCTGAAAAAACACAACGCACAAGCAAAGTCTGCGCACACACAAGCACACACAAAATCACAGACTCATGGAGGTCAACAGGTTCTGGTGAGGTCTGCACTCTCCTGACACAGAGCTGTGTCACTAGCCAGAGTTTAGTAGCTGTTCTCAGTGAATAAGTTCTGATAAATCCACTGTATGCTACCTGCCAAGCACCAGAAAACTAGCTGGTGAACAAAGTAGCACATTTAACAAATAAAGAGACAGATGGTTCCCTCAGGGGTTGGTGAGGACCAAATTGGAGCAAGAAGGAGAGTGAATATTGGACATTTTCCAAGTGGACAGAATCACAACTCCAAATAAATTCTAATGTAATTTTCCATCTAAGCAGGTAATGTACAGTTGGGTAATTAGAACTTTTTTGCTGAAAACAACTGCCAGCTGGTGCTAGAAACAAGACCAATGAGAATAGTGAGAGTGAACCAAAGCAACAAAGTTGTGAGCCGTAAAACCAAAGCAATGAGCTGAGAGAGACTGCAGAGCTGACACTACAGAGATGAGAGATAATTCTCTGCAACACCCCCCACATTGCACATAGTCATTTAATTTATTGTTAATACTAAAATACTGATCAGTGCAGTTCTAAGCATATGAAGGACCAATGCTCCTGTCATGACCATTCTTGCTAAAATCTGGTCTTTCAATATCTAACCTTTTATCATGTCCACCCAGTAATATCCTGTCAGGCATCAGTCACTGCTCAGCTGTATTTAAAAAGAATCTCTTCAGTCAGATACCCGCAGGTTTGAAAGTTTTAGTTGCTGATAAGATGCAGGGACTTTTCCACAGCTTTAGTCAACTTACTGCTCCCACCTCTTTCCTTGCATTTTATTGCACAGTTTATTGAACCATTATGCCTCTGCCCCACAAACAAAATAAATCCAGGGGGAGAGAGAGAGCAATTTCCCAGATTTATTCTCCCCTGTACTTCTCTGTCTCTCAGTCTCTGTCTGCTGGCCAAATGCTATCTGACGCTGCCCGATCATAACAGTCAGGTGTTCATATCTGCCTGGAGTCTAATGCAGGGCAACGATAGCACATGGACGACATTAAATATTTACAGCTACATCTTCTCCCCCTCTCCAGTTGTCTGCTCTGCAATAGTCTGGACAAACAGCCCACTAGCACACACAATCCCCCATACACAAGCACACACAAAGGAAAGAATAAGTGGTCATGTAATACGTATTCTACACCCACACTCATTTGTAAGGAAAGCCATGTTGCATACTCAGATGAACAAATGAAAGGATACACAATTAGGACTTGTCACTGTCAGTTTGGATTAAAAAAAGAAATCCAAGAAATTATTGGTGTTTATTTTGATTATTGAAAAAAATCAAATGAAAATCTGATAAGCGGGGCACATAATCAACACCTGATTTGCATTTTCTCACCATTTTTCTGTTCTAATAGGAGGTGCTTTTTCTGAGCTGTCAAAATCTCAATAGCACATTATTTACTGTAAACATGCTCTCTTATGATAGGGATCACAACAGATTTGGGTGCATAGGAAAAATCAGTCACTGTGTTTAAACCAATCTGCACCTTTTAAAGGTGGGGTTAGCAATTACAATCTAATGCACTTTTATGACATTAAAACATTTCCAAATCAGTACTGCAAACAGTACTGTCAAAAAGATTTAAACAACTTTCATTAAAATGCTTAGTCTGCTTAAAGAAATATTTCAAAATAAGACATCTGACATTTCTGATGCAATTTACCCCTTGAAGAGAACATTAAGAGAGATAGTATGTCCTACAAAATATACACAAGTATCACTTTAAAGTACAATAACTTTGTAAGAAATGTAGAGTAAGTGAAATCACAACAAATCACTTTCCTTTAGGCATTTTAAAAGGAACTCATACAAAGCAGCAGTTGTATGTAACAATTCACAGTGTGTTTTATCACCCTTAATTTATAGCGCTTTCCATATGCCAGTTTGGTAACCACTGCCATAACAAAATATACAAACAAGTGCAAGGACCACAGACAGCACCCCACATCCCTCTCCTCTCAAAAACACTAGTCCAACCAGTCACTGCGGATAAATATTAGCAAGGTTTCCAAGTCGCCAATATGTTAATGGCTAAGTAAGCTGAGAGGGCAAGTAAGGCAGTTTGGCTAGCAGAAGATGCATACTGTATGTTAAAGCAGGTTCAGTAAAATCAGGCTTTCCACCTCTGCAACCAAAGACCTGGCCTCAAAAATTTGCAGCAGGTCGTTGAAAGTAGCACGTGTGCCAGCACGATAACTTGCTAGCAGGATAACCTGATCAGCTAATGTTAAGTATTCCATACTCAAATACTGACTTGAACCAATGAGACAAAAGGAATGTACAAAGTTAACTGAGCACACAACCTACCCTGTTGCTTCATAGGCATTTGTTTTCTCATCAAATGAGCGGAAAAAAAACATCCACAGTTCAAGTCTCTCATCCTGGTCCAGGACCTGTTGGTTGGGTGTGTCTCTTGAACAGAAAAAGTGCTAACTGTCCTCTGACATCACTCGTTGAGCACATACAAGGTTGCCAGGTTCACTCCCATTGCCTAAGTAAATCTTACTTTGTTGTGTCAGGTTGTGCAGTCATTACAGTTGTTTAGTAAATATTACTTGGTGTGAATGATCAAATTTACATGTCTAAATAGGGATACAAACGTAAACGTAAAGTAACAGATTAAATACAAGGTGACATTTTAAAGTAAAAGCACTTAAACAATAATTTATTGTAGAATTTAAACAAGTAATAATCACAGTAATAATTACAAGTCCAAAAAACCATTTGTTTCAGTGTAAGAGGAAATGGACAGAGGAATATACATTTAAAAACAAAGGCAGTGTCAGAGCCATTAGAACAGTATTGTTTTTGTCCTGTTTGTTCTTGGTGTAATGTTAGTTAGACTAGGGGGAGTTGGGAGCATTGCTGTCTACAGCTACTGTTCCGGTTCTGTGAAACTGTCTCATCTGCTCTGCGCTGCAGCTAATGTAACACACAACCCCAGTGCTCAGTTGCTGGCTCTGTATTATATTTGTCCTCACAATGATTGCAAAGACTTTTATAGACACAAAGACCTGAAAACAAAAGTTTGCGAGCACAATGGGATTGATGAAATACTATGCCAGATGAGGTTGCCTTCCTTGTTAGCTAAGCTACAAATCTACTGGTCTGTGTTCAGTCACTGTAGTTCTGTAAAAACAACTGAAATCACTAACCCTTGCTAGTTTTTACTTATGCTGAAGATGCTGTGTGTTTGTTTGCCTGAGCTATGAAAAAGCAGATACACTGAATTCTGCCATTTTCCTCCTCTGCCAGTTTTTAGTGTGGGTCTCCATGGCGATACAGGTCAAAAAAATCTAACTTAAGTACCTCCAGAAAGCCACTGTTTCTCTGCAAAAAATACAGAATCTTCCCAAATATAAGACTTCTTAAAAATTATATTAGCAAAAAATAGTGGTCATATGATTTTGGAGGACTATAGGCTACATATTTCTAAAGAACAGCAGATGTTCTCTTGTCCTTTAAAGTGAATGCAGTGGTATTACACTATCAAGAATAGCATACTTAATGTTTCCAGGCTGATGAGTTTCTTCAAGTCCATTAACAGTGTGTTTTATAGCTGGTAAGCTCTCAAAAAGTTTTTGCAGTCTTCTCATCTAACTTTTGATGTAAGCAATTAATCTGTAAAAACAAACCAGTCAAATCATGCTAACAAATAACAGAATACTAATACACAGACATAACCCCACTCACTCGAAGACCCAGTAAAAGTTAAACAAGTAAAAACCTGTATGCTGCCGTTCACGCTAAACATACATTTAAACATTTAAACATACACTCACACACATACACACAGTCCTGAGCCCACAGCTCCAGCCCCGCCAATGTATCCACATCTCGGGGTGCCATTGTGTGCGGCCACTCAAGCAAGTAATTCACTGACAATGAATAAAATGAGATGTAATTATTTTCAAGCAGTCACTTGTTGAGCAAGACTGAATGGGCTGAGAAACGTGTTGCTCCCGGACTCCATTATGATCGTGCTGCCGTTTTACAGTAGCCAGACAGAGGTTAACGCTCCGCAATCAAGTTGTATGCCAACGCGTGAGTGAGTGTGTGAGTGTGTTTTCGATTGGCTGAGAGAGGGCGGATGGTGGAGGAGCAGTTAAATGGGAGTGTGGTGGAGTTGTGAAGGGGTGGCTGGTGTGGTGATTGGAGGGAGGTGAAAAATAAGCCTCTGGCTACCATCACTGGAAATGGCCTGAGACATCCACTCTTTTTGCCACCCACCCTCCACTCGCTGTCTATCTCTCACACTGTTACTATCTTTCTATCTCATCCAACCTTTTTCTCCTTCTCTGCCTCTTGAGCTTTCTTCCCCTCTCTATCTTTTCCTCTAGGCCTTCTTTCTTTTTCCTAAGATAGCTTTCTCATTCACTTTTCATCTCTTTCTCTCTCCATGTCTCTCTGCAGGTATTATCTGTTTTGGCCACACATACCCCCACCCCCCCAGTTCTCAGCTCACTTTCTAGACCTCCGATTTTTCCTCTCTCCCTCCCTTCACATGTGTCTATTTCATTCTTCCCCTCCTTATATCGCTTCCTCACTCCTTTTATCCCGTTCTCTCATTCTCTCTGTCTCTGTATCTTCTATGCTCATTCTATCTCGCTCTGCTCCCTCCGGTGTACCAGAACAGGTGGAGGACAAGCTGATAAGTCTCAGTCTGACACTTTCTCACCAGCAGCCATCACTTGCTCCCTGATCCTGTGTTTCTTGAAACACACCTTTACTGTTATCTGTGTGTATATATGTGGATCACACCATATCTATGTATATATATGGCTGAATTACAGCCAGGAGAGATATATCCACAGCCTTTGAACTATTCACACAAAGGCAGCTCTGCCTCTCCTGCCACACCAAAGGAGCAATTCCAGTCGATTTCATCCAGTCCTGTCTTGGTAATTTGCATCCTTTTTCTCAGCTGCTCTCTTTTTTCCCATCTTTTTCTCCCTCTTGGCTTAGTGTCGTTCATCTCAAGGCACTGCTCATAATACCCACGCATACACAGAACTCTTGTCGCAGAGACACACACAAGCGCACACATCACGCTCTCATATCTCTTATTGCCTGGGCTGGATAAGGTTGAGCAGGACTGGAGTCAGATCGTTTAACATATTACCGGCTCCCAGGGGTTCCTGTTTATGCCCGCTCACTCCAGAGCGGATGAGTGAGATTCCAGTAGCTGCTGTGCATTAAGCAGATCTCTGCAGCTCCAGAGGGCCCCCGAGGACCTCCAGATGTGACAAACGCTCATAGTACACCAAATATATTGGGGACATTCGCAAATTTAGGCTGCGGCAGACGTGCAGATGGTGAGTCAACATGCACACTCGTGAAGAAATACACAAGCAGAGAAGATGTAATAAATTAATACAGCATGTTCAAGGCCCAATCTGTAATTGTTTAACAATGAACATAAGCTAAATCCATATGCATAACTGAGAGTGAGTTTGACACATAGATAAACAAGCGACCCATGAGACTGTAAAAGGAACTGTTGGCTTCTCAACGAAGACATGTTTTATGTTATTTCATTTTTGTTTAACTATATTGTCATTCATTATATCTTCATAAATTTGCACCAACTCATGGGTGACCACAGGAGGAGTCGCAGTTGTTGACAGTCTCTAATACATCCGTGCCTGCCTTCACAGAGACAAAGTGTATGAATATCTGCACACATACACACACAAACTCAACCCTGTCAGTGCAGACCGACCTTGTTACAGTAACAAGTCACATTGCTCACCACACTCAAGTCAGCAGTGCTTTCACATGCTCCTCACTACAACAAGGTCTCTATGCTGCTGTGTCCGTTGGGAGAAGGGGTTCAAAATGTATCCAAAGGGCTCCGGCTGAGACAACAGAGGCCCGTGTTCTCCTGCTGCTGCTGCTCTGCTCCTGGCCTGGTGGAGGGGAGCACAGGGGCCGCTGATGGAGAAGAGTTTCAGGTTTCAAAAGGATTTTTTTTTTCTCCCTTTTTTACCCAAGTGGATCAGGGCAAATACAAACACAAGACAAGGGTGTGTGTGTGTGAGTGTGTGTGTGGTGTGTGTTTATTATAGCATTTAGAACCAAATTTGAACTGTTCACAAAGCTCCCAGTGTGTGTGTGCTGTTCATATCCAGGTCGCCAGTAGAGAGTCGCATGCTCTGTTCTCATCACCACCTGATCCCACCAGAGTCTGTGTGACAGCACAGCAGAGTTCTGTGCGTGTGTGCGTGTGTGTGTGTGTGTGTGTGCGCGCACGTGTGTATATATGTGTATGTGTGTGTGCCTGAACACGTGTGCTTGTGTGTACACAATATGAAAATGTGTATATGAGAGTGGAAAGAAGTCACATGGGGTCGTTATGTCACACAATCACAAACCCAATTCGTCCCATATGCGCTGTGTTATCCAGGTCTCCACTCACTCAGCTACAATAGCAGCCGCTTTTTAAAACACCAGCACAATGTGTGTCCGTCACGCGGTGAAACCAAGCCCAGTCAGGGGATACCACCCCAGGGAATGACGGAGGGGGGATTTAAGTTCAGAACCAGGAAGTATTTTGATGAAAGCAGCAGGGCCTTGGGGGAAGTTTCTCCACCCCTTCTCCTTCATTTTGCTTTCCCTGCCAGCTTAAACACATCTGTCCTAGCCTGACCACCCTCCCCACCCACTCAGCCCCACAGCTGGAGCCACTAGTCAATGCCACCTTTAAGTACTTCAGTGGAAATATTGAAATTGGAATCTGAGCACAAACACAAAGCAGTTATAAATATGATTAGAAAACACTGAACAGATTGCAAAATCAAGTGGGATTAGGAAAGTAGGATGGAGTTTACTCTTAAGTCTGAGCCTGTTGAAATGTACAGAGGTGGAAAGCATAGAAAACATGGAAACATATGGTCTCTCACACTCTTTGGTTGAGCTGGCTAGCAGCTCTGTGAAGCTGTACATAGCTTTAAGCTAAATGTTGATGTCAGCATGCTAATATACTCACAATAGCCAGGCTTCAAATCAAATCTAGCACAAATCTTAATGATTTTTAATTAAATTAGAAAAATAAAATACTAATTAATGACTGTTTCCAATCACTAGCATTAATACTGTCAAGATAAACAGGTGGTGGCGCTAATTTTCCATTTGAGTGTTGTTACATTTTTGCAGAAGAGCAGGGTACAACAAGGTGCAAAGCAAACTGAAAATAAAACTCACATAAAGATAATTGCTGCTAATGTTTAGCAGGTATGTTAACCCACTTAAGTGTTAGCATGTTAGCATTGGGTGATTAGCCGTTAATGTTTTTAACACAAATTCCATAGCCCCACCAATAAATAATTGAGCCTCTGACACTGGCACAGTGTAGGATATCATTCAGACTTCTAGCGCCTTGCCATCTACTAACCAACTCCTAGTTTAAAAATTATGCGTGCCCTTCTGTTGAAAGTGGGACAGGTCTGACTTTAAGGAGGGCAAATCTACCTTCAAGTGCTCTACATAAACCCTTCCTTCCAGTCATAAATATGACTTACAGTATACTGAAACGGCAACCAAGTTCTTTTGGTTGAAGAAAATCACTGTTGCCAGTTTTTTCATTTTAAAAATCAAACAGCACAAGGTACTCTGTGCTTCAACAGCACTGAAGACAACATGTATCACAAATATAATTGATAATATGTCATAAATGGAAGTGAAAAAGGAAAGTAGGAACACGTGGCACTAAAAGAGATTAAAACTGAAAAAAGCTACCTCACATTTGCCAGCAGGTATAGGCACAGATTCTCTGCTTTATTTCTCCCCTACGTCTCTGCACTTCAGGCTACCACATTTAATGTCGTTCATATGCGCTCAACTTAGAATTACAATATTTCCACCAGAATTTGAAGGCAGCATAACTACTGAAGCGGTGCTGCCCAGCCCCCCTCCCCCACATCTACCCACTGCCCACCCCTCTCAGGATCTTACTGGGAGGGTTGTTAGAGAGCTGGTTGTGTTTTCTTTGTGCGGCCAGGCCTTGCTATCACATTACTGCACACATGCTGATACAGCAGCTCCTGCAGCCCTCCCTCCACCCCTCCACCCCAACCCCCATTCCAGCCCCTTTTCACAGAGCCACCCAACAATGGAGTGAGACAAATTACTATTTTAATTTAAGTAATGCCACATTACAGTTTCCAATCACAGAAATAAGTTGTTACTTTTGTTATCACCTCTTCTAAATATAAGATTAAAGTTGAATTATCTAGGAAATACACCCCACCCCACCCCCTGTCGCGCTGATTAATTTTCATAGAATTAGTCACTGTCTCCTCACACATCTCGCTGAGCTCAGACGAAAAATGGCAGAAAAGTTGGCTTTGCCTGAAGGAAATTTTCTCCCAACTTTGATTTTATCAAGGAGCAGGAGAGAAGAGGAGAAATTAAGTGGAGTCCCAATTTTAGAGGATAAGAGGATGCAACTGACAATTTTCCAGCTATAATAGCAAGGTCATTTAGTGGTGTAGAAGCTACTTTTCCAAGTAATAAGCAAGAATTTCTTGGCTTTTTGGGAGGAGTCCAAGTAACTGTGAGTTACATTAACTGCCATATTAATCATATTCCTCTTTGGCAGTTGCTTGCTCTTTCACAGTCAAACTCTCCAATAACTCAACTGCCTCTCTTGTCAGTGACCAGAGAAAACAAACAGAGTTGGCAACCAGTGTTCTTGCAATATGTTCACTCAGCTAAATTGGGAACTGTGCATAAGTTAGCGGGGTGGGGTGTTAAAAGCAAGACCATCCCCAAATTTAGTAATAGTTTCCCTGAACCTGCTTGACATTGGGAAAAAATTCAAAACCATCCCTCCAATATCTTGAATAAAATACATGATATCTTGTGATGGCACATAAATAGCACATCACTTTTACAGACATTTTGTGTGTCATGTCTACACACTTTTCATGTATCATTTAACGGTTAGCATTAGCACGGTTAGCGTTAGCATTATGGTTATGAGATTTGCACATAAAAGGACACACACGTAGCATAAGTCAACAGAGACTAAATAGTGTGACATAAAACTGAATGTAGTGATAACACACAAAATGACTACAGAAATTGGTGTGTCATTCATACGCCACTTGGTGATACCAACCTGTAAAATCTTATAACAACAGTGAGTTGGTACAACCAAAGATGGTGTCTGTGTTCAAGAGCAACAAGAGCTACTCAACACTACACCACCACTAAGTCCACGTGTAACACACAAGTGAATTTCTATATGCAAGGTGATATATACAAACTGATAATGTTACTGCTAACAGCTAGAGTCATTTTTCATTTACACTGATTAGTGAACATTTTGCCACATATGATGCTGAACTTGCATGAAAGACTCACCTTCATATGACAGATTTAATTTTACAGCAGCTTCACTTTCTGTTACGATGCAGAACAAAAGAGGAAGAAAATGGACAGAGACAAAATTTAACTGAGCTTTGCCAGAGATAATGTTCAGTCACAAATATAATCCAAATACGATCCATAATCTGCTCCTCAAAACTGACACATTGGTCCTATTAGCTATTTAGCTGATTTGTATGGGAAAATAAAGCTCTGATTCAGGGATTCGGAGACAGGATTGTTGTCCTCTGCATACAGAAAAACACAGTTTTGTCTTTGTCTTTTGTATATCTAAAACTAACAAAGCTAAATTCAAGTGATCACTTTTTCCCCAAAAATAATTTTTATAGTCCACATATACTTGGATGGTACATACAGTGCAGAACAGGAGCAAATATGTTGAAAGCAGTTGGACATAGTTTTTGGGTCATTTAACCAGAGGATCTAATAACAAAAGCAAGTTCTTTGTATTGTAAATGTCGCCATACAGAGAAAAATCTTAATTTGTCTCAAGCTGTTACACAAGATGCCAAACCTTTTTGCCACCTTCTACTGGAGTCGACAGGGAAGAGCTGTTTAACTGTACAAACACATCTAAACTTGACCTTTCCACAAGATAAAGCTGATGATAGTGGACGGGACGGGAAAGCCACCAGCTTTGGTTGGGAACTGTAGCTACAGTAGTGCTCTCTGTAGAACCAGACTGAAGCAAAAGAAAAAGAAAAAGGATCAGTCAGAGTGTTTATTTTTCCTCCCAGCAGAAAAGGCCTTCATTGATGGTTTTGGATATGCTGCCCTTTTGGAGACACGGAGCGGTTTTGACCTGGCCTTTCTTTCCTTTTTCCTCTCTTTCCTCCTCCCTCTCTCTCTCACTCACCCAGGAGCTGGAGGGGAGCTTGTAAAGTCAGCAGCCATACATTGTATTATAAAAATAATCCAGGTTTTACTGGGATTGCCATGGGAGGGTGGCATGGGGGGGAGTGAGGGTTAAGTGGTTATACAGCACAATTCCCCTCTCTTACCAGAAAGAACTGCACTGTTATATACTGTACTGACTGCCCCACATGCACACACAGGGAGACAGAGGAGGTATTGGGACTGACATGGGTAATGTCTTATGAGATAGAGCACAAAGGTAGGAGTGTTGACGTGTATGTGCGTTTCCGTGTGCATGTGAGGAGGCAGTATGTGTGAATCAGCGTGTGGGGGTATTAACAACATGCTGGTATTTAAACTGCTCCTCTAACAATGGGTCTTAAGTCTCTAGCCAGTGCCCACAGTCTGCCTGTTAATGGTACCAGTCCACTCACTTACCCAGCAGGATGGAGACACTCCAGTGACTTTACAGAGTGCCAGGAAATGCCAAATATCACTAAACAGTCCTATGGAGCCCTACATAAATGCCACATCTGCCTGTAAACATCTCATTTTTTGCAGACACAAGAGTGTCTGATAGAGATTTCCAGGAATTTGACAGGACCTTTCTGCAACAGGGAGGCAGATATAACAAGTTGAACTCTGGCAACATCTCAGTCAAGGTGTTTTGGGCTAAAGGTCATCAAACAAATGTGTCTGAGCAAGTTCAAACACTGTCCAAGGCATTTCTAAACCGATACAATCACAGCTGTGCACAGCCAGGCCCACATGCGGCACTCGGCTTGAAGGACAAAAGGCTCTAGAAGAAACTGATAGATTAGAAAAGGCCACGGTCAGTCATTTGTCTTTTGTTTTCACAATCAGAGGCTTTCGGTGTTGCCGTGTTGCCGGGGACAACATTATAAAGCATGAAAGATTGCCTAGCTTATGGGCATTTATGGCAAGTGTAAGTATTTTTCGACTGTTTTTCACAGCTGAGCGAGCTGCCCTTTAGGATTGCAAAGATGTCTCAGAAAGGCATTCTGACGCCCAGACCCCAGAGAATGCAAGATATGGCGTAAGGCAGGGGGGCTTTGGCAGACAGAAACAAGCTCAGTGTCTGTCCGTCATTGTCCAGATGTCTAAGAGGCCACCCCGGGTCACAGCAGTGGAAAATGCCCTCGATGGGATGGGCGAGGTGTGGGAGGCATTAGTGCAAGTCTCCAGAATTCAAACACCATCAGCCCCTCATATCTGTCTCATCCTTAATAAGATGAACCAGTAAAATTAGCCCGCTGAAATGGGTAGTTGTTACGGTGACAGAGGGAGCGCCGTGACAGGGATATTTGTCAAAAATTGGATTAAAGCAGATGGCTTTCTGAAACCTCAAACCAGTGTGATGAGATTTTCACCGTCGAACACTGACTGAAGGATGATTGCATTAGATGACACGGGGAGGGGGGCATACACACAAAAACAAGCTTGATTTGAGCAATGTGGCAGGATTGTAATCCTCTCTGCCCTGTTGCTAGCATACAGATGCCTTTGTCAAGCCATTGTCCTCAGTGATAAAGAATATACAGTAGCTCAATTCCATCTGAGTGTACATGTTGCATCTTATTTAATCCACATGTTAGGTATTACGTTCAGCTGTTTTCAGCCATGAAAGCAAAATTGCTCTGAGGATGGTAATATTCATCTGTTGGTCTGTCACTCAGTACACCACTGTCCACCACTGTGCTGATCCATTACTGGATGTATTGTCACCAGCATGGCAAAGTCTGAGGTTGTCATTTGTGGCTTTGAGTGTCCAACTGTTGGATGGATCGCCATGAAATTTGGTCAAGACATTACCATCAACCTCAGTCAAACTTTTTTATTTAGTGCTAATTGTTAGCATGCTGACACTGGCTAAGACAGTGAACATGATAAACACAATACCAGCTGAGCATCAACATGCTAAATTTGCAACTGTGAGGATGTTAACATGCTGACATTAGTGTTAAGCACAAGTATAGCCTCACAGAGCCATTAGTCTTAGTGGGACCCAGTTCCATTCTGCAGCTGTGTACTTTTTTGGAACTTAGTAAACAAAAAATCAACATACTTAAACCTTTTACACTAACAAGAAAGATAAAAATATATGCACCACTGTGACTTTGTAACATCACTGCCAATTAAACTTCCCTAATAGGCATCAAGGTGTTTTTCCAATTAAAGATTTAATAGTTATTTGTGTTCATAAATCTGTTTTACCAGTGTCCACATTTTGTTTTGCTTTTTTGTCTTTTTAGTCTAAATACTAACTGTTTTGAGTATTCTTAAATTTGACACTTTTCTATTTACTCAGAACCAGCTCAGATTTGATATGTGGTGTGGATTTGGAGCACAACTTTATTCTTGTTAAAAGTGATCATACATTCAATGTGAAATCCAGCCATGGATTAAAAAAATGCATTGTCACAGAAGCACCACATTCTCTATGCTGGAGTTAGTAGAGCTTGCTGTGTTCAACATTCGTGGCAGCAGCTTTCTCCGAGCAAACAAGTGGATGCGAATGATGTGCATTCATAGCAAACTACTAACAAGCCTCAGGCAGAAAATGGCCTTTTTAAAAAAAAAAAAAAAAAAAAAAAAAAGGCTCCACTTTGTTAGACCAAGGATTGTTTTTATTCAGACACTGGTTGAACTTTTGGCATCCCAAATGAGAGAATCAAACTGCAGGCATAACCAGAGCATATTCCCATGTATCTTCCTGCAAAGAGAACAGAACAGTGTGGGAGTTAAGCTGCCCATGTATAATTTCTCTCATATTTGCCAGTGTGTTTGCATATGCATAGCTGCCGAAGAAGATTTATCAGGCAGATTTTGCAGAAAAGCGAGTGATAGAGCTAAGGGGAAGTGAGGTCACTCGTTTGCTGTTTATCATTGTAAGCAAGCCAGGGGCCAGGGGCGTAGCAGAGGATCGAGAGGAGAGGAGCGGAGAGGAGAGATTCAGGGTTCCCAGGGGCCCCAACCCTGCTTCCCTCAGCAGTTTTTCCCTCTGCACTGATAGGCGGCACACTCTCACTTGGGGATTGAAGAAATCCCAGTTTTACAGTTTCCAGTAGAATTTAATAAGCCCCTGAAACTATTCCTCTTTACATAAGACAGTAAATTAGCATGCTGTTATCCCATCAAGAGAGATAGAGCGGCAGTGAGGGAACCTATGCAGATATCCAAATTAAGTAAAGATCCAACACTGATTTATAGCCTCTGAGACTTTATGAAATAATGTGAAAGAAACCCAAGGCTGAACCAGTAGTTTATCTCTGTCATCCGGCTGATCTATCGCCTCAACTTTTAAGAAAAATAAAGCTCCTTTCTAGTGTTGTAAAATCACATTCCTAAACTGAACTGCTTTTCTTCTTTAATGAAAGCAGGCCCTATACTTTCCTATCTAATCAAATACCACAATTTCAACTGTAGGTCAGATCAAAAAGATGAACATGTTTATGAAGTGGTAATGAAAAGCAATTCTTAAATGATTCTTTTTTTTCCCCTGAAAATGTTCTGATTAAAACCTTGCCTGTCACCTCGCATCTCCCTTTAATGAATACACAAGTTGAATGAAATGATGTTCTGTTGAGCTGTAATTTCCTTCTTCCGTTGGGGGAAGGAGGGAGCTACTCATCATATGGGACATGCTTTAATACACTCATCTCAATAGATATTAACCACCAGGCGATTGCAGAGGCAATGAAACATTTGGGCCATTCATTTCAGATGAAGACAGGAGATTTCTCCACTTCGTTCCACAAATGTTTACCCATGAAATTGCAATGAGATGAAATGTGACAGATCAGCAGCGGCTGAAAGCGGTTTTCTGTCACAAAGCTAACGTTGCGAAAAGACCTTTAGATTGATTATGACAACTTTGGTTCTCCACCGTTTAGAATCAAACTGCCACTGCTGGGTGTTAAAACCATTCATTACTTTTCATTTCAATCTCTTTACGATCCAGATGATAGTCTAGTATCCTAATTCTATTATAAGGTCAGTTCTGTCTATTTCAATTTTACTTCTGTCTGTCAAATAGAGATATGATACATATCTATTAGAGAAATTTAAGTATTTAGGCAGTAATGTTTTAATAGAGATGTAACTGGCTGCTTTTAAGCCTTGCATCTTCAGCATCTTCAGCAGGTGACAACAGACTTATTAGTAGACATGTTAATGCGTTGTTGAAAAAGCTGTGAAATCTCTTTGTGCTGCTAGAACTCCAGCTGACAACCAAAGGTAACACAAGGTAAATGAGGTAATGGCTCAGAACAACTGTTTCCCAAAGTCTCCTTGTGACGGAAAAGTCCAAACAGAGCAAACAGAGAGGAGCGATGCAAAGAGAGCAGAGGCTCACGGGAGGTGACCTGTGATCTGCCTCGTAATGAGACTTTACCCCACTTTCTCACTGCCTGGCCTGCTTTCTACTTTTCCCAGACACGTGCTAAATGATGTTCCTGTTGCTGCTCGTCACTCATTCAACCTTGGTATCACCAGTTCTGGGACATGTAAGGTCTGCATTTTGAGTCCAACAGCTGAGGATATATGAAAGAAGGGCTTTTTTTTTATCCGGAATCTGAAGCTCTTTAGGGTTTAGTTCCCATCAATACCAGCAAAATCTCTTTCTCTGTTGTTGTCGGGGGAAGATTGACCTGAATTGTGAATCACTAGAGTTAATCCCTCCTACGATTACTATATGAAGAGCTGGATTTCCTGAGCCAGCCTCGTACAGACTGTCCTGGAAGCTAACAGTGTGGATTAAGCTGCATTCTGCATCAGGTTGGTGTCTGCTTGCACGTTGTAGATATGTTATGTCTTTATTCTGAATCAGTCTGGTTGCCAAATTAAAGTATCACATGGTGGCAGGTGAACAGATGCACAGAAAAAAAACATATATTATGAATTTCTACTATATAGAAGTGAAGCATGAAAAACTGAAATAAAACATACTAACTATTGCACCGATATAAACAGTAATATAAAGCTTAATTAGACATTAGATAACCTCAGGAGGCAATTAAGTTGCAATTAAACTGTTAAATACAAAAATAACACTTGAGAGAATGAGACTGGGTGTTGGATGAGGTGTTTTGCATTTGCAGATAGCATCCTCAGCAGTTGTTGTAGAAGCAAAACCAGTGTGTGAAGTGCGTGTTTGATTTAGCA
This sequence comes from Lates calcarifer, assembly GCF_001640805.2. Taxonomy (NCBI): domain Eukaryota; kingdom Metazoa; phylum Chordata; class Actinopteri; family Centropomidae; genus Lates; species Lates calcarifer. The sequence continues at coordinate 19,017,523 of NC_066845.1, forward strand.
CAACAGTCATGCAAAAGGTTAGAGTTGGCAATGTGACTGATTTATAGGCCAGTAGATGTTTTAGTCTGACAGCAACGCAGAGAAGTCCGTCAGCAGCAGGGACAAAAGGCTTGTATAAGCGTTCTCTTACACACCAAAGGTGGAGCAGCCTGTCACTGACGGAGCTGCCCAGAGCATTCAAGGTTTCATGTATGGGTGGGATGTGTCGTACCAGGTGGCCAGGAGTTCGGCCATTATCCTTCTCTCTCCTGTCTCCTCCTTGGAGTCCAGCAAACATCCTTCCTTATCTTAGTTTGTCCTGTTGAACTCTCATAGTGACTGAATAACTGTACAGAGACCAGCTGAAAAACAAGGTTTTAGTCCATTTGTGGTGTGAGATCAAACAAAGCCAGGATTACAGTAAATATGTGATTACTGCATAATTCCAAAAGTTAAACTTCTGTCAAATCCATCTGCTGATTAACTGAACTGTTCAGGAAGCAATTCTGAAGTTGATCTGTCCATATTTATATTCAGTAACCATAGCAACGTGTATGCACTTAAGCACACAAGTGTGGGGATTTTCCCAGATGAATCCAACAGTCAAAAGCAGTTAAACCCAGTGTGTTTGTGCTTTGGTAGTCATTAAAAAGTGTGTGATCCCTCAGTAATACCTCCTGGAATATTGCTGCACAGAACAGCTCTTCTTCATACTGTTCCTACCTGTTAATCAATATTCATAACCTGTGGTCAATTTTCAGTGCAATAATGATATTAATGCTCATAATCAGTTCTTCCTGAGCTCTTTATGAGACCGACGAACCATTAATGTACACAGGTATTCAAGGGCTGTCGGTCACCAGCATTTGATTTCCACACGTGGGTTCTGATGATGCAGGATGACAGTTTCCATTGACTGAGTGACTTGTCAGCGTGAACAAAAGATCAGTGTGAATATGAACTGGACTGGAACTAAAATGCTACAATGTATCGTTTCATTTCCCCTCAATGAACCAAACCAAAGATGTGAAAAAAGTCATCTGCTCCACAGACTCCGAAGTACCTTATCACCTCTTTTTTTAACATTGTATGAGCAACCTATTTGTGCTTGGCATGATTAGTAGATATTTTGTATTGCAAAAATCCACCAGCAGCTCCTTGGTCTTGTTTGCGTTAAGCTGAAATCTCAGGTATTCACTATCTTCACCATCAGTGATGCACACAACAATGACTGAGTTAGTAAATGTCAGTTTCCTCAGTTGTGGGTTTCTATCAAGGAAAAATACATCATCATTTTATTGCCCAGCTCTGAGCTGGAGTCCCATGTCTAGAACATGAGATGAAATAGAACAAGGTGCTACAGACAGTGTGTCCAACAAACAGCCCTGTAGTCTCACATACTTTAGTCTGTTGGTGACATAATGAATAGACGTAGTCTAAGTCACACAGACTAAAGAAACTCGTGATTTATTTAAAGACTGATGATGATCATGGAAGCTCTTCTAAAGGAAAATGCAAATGTATCTTTTTATCCTCTCATATTACTTTCTAGGGGGAAAAAAACATGCTACTGCAATGCTGTAATTACTTGCGTATCCTTGTTATTGTTTATCAGATGCTGTGAAAAACAGAGTGAGCGAGAGCTCCGAGTTGCTGACTCGCTATCAGCCGCTATCTTTCTTTGCCACTCTGTCAACCATTAGCCTATAATTTATGCTTTCACACTCTCAAGGCCGTATGCGCAAAGCAATGGTATTGCTGTATGCCAGAAAGTTTTTGCTTTCAGCCTGTTGACGGCTGTACATTGACTGATAAACAGAAACGCTGACAAATTGAGTGCTCCCTTACGCCCACTGCAGGTGTTCGAACAAAAAATAAATAAAAAGAGGGGAATCAAACAGCTCCCATTGGAGTGGAGGTGTGAATTAAACTCCAGCGCAGTTTGGCATGATTCGTAATACATTTTTAAAGGTTTAAAAAACAGAGAAAGAGACTGCCAGACAGACTCTGAATGTGCTTTCATTATAGACAGTTCAAACACACATTTCTGATCATGACCTAAAAAACTGAGGCAAGAAAATGAATATAATGGTGATATATGATCAAGAAAAAGAAGCTGGAGTTTCCTCTTGGAGGAATTTAAAGATTTCAAGCACAGCAGAAAGACTGCAGTATTGTCAGGTCAGCACCATGGATTTCTGAAGTAAGATCTGAATGGCCTTTACAGGCCTGGGGGCCATGAGACTGGCTCAGCATATAGGAAATTGAGTAAGAGAACAAGTAAAAACACCATATTAAGTTGTTCGGTATACTGAAACTCTTATTTATTCAACACCATCTGCTGAATAGGCAGCACAGTGCATCAATAACAAATTGAACTTGAGGTCAGGCATGGAACTTCACACATGACTGCTTCTCCACATAATACATCTGAAGTCTATTTTATCCAACCTTGGGTCCAAATAATCCCCACAAATTAATTTTCATCATAGTCCTTTTTGTTTTGAAGCGTTATTGACTGGGACAGACTCTGAAAATATAGAGGGAAGGTCAAGGTCTGTGTGGGATTTTCTTGTGCTTTTTTAAAATTATTATTTAAATTCCTAGAAGGCCCTATTTACCATACTAAGCACAACTTTCTAGCACGAAACCCACAGTTTCTCAGCAGTGTCTCTTGATGTGGCCCGAGGCCATGCTACTCCTCCTTTTCATCACTGAGCTGTTTTTAACACACTGTGCAATGAGAGTCTGACTCAAAATTAGTGTCCTAAATCCAAACTCATTAACTCTCAAACCAAATAAATCTGTGCCAAGGCGTCTACAACCAAATGTGTGTTTGAGATTATGAGCATTATAATTCAGCCTTGTTTATTTGGTAATCTGTCTGTGTGAGGATTTGGGCAACTATCTTCTCAGCGTCTCCATCAGCCAGCATGTAAATTCAGACAGTTTAGCACCAGGCGGGACTGAGAGCTTGAGAGATACACGCTTACAGACGGCAGTAAACAGCAGTTAAAGTGCTGATTGTATTCCTGCAGTAACAAACATTACAACTGATACATAGCTGAAGATGTTTTGGCCCTTCCTTTGGGAAAATGCCTACGTTGGTATCAGCTTATTGATTTGTACTGGGGTTAAAAGGCCCTGCAGCTACATCAATACCTACACTGAGACAAAAATGATTAATTTCAGAACATTTTCTGTGCTAATGCATAGAGATTATCACTCTAATATTTGCCTTCTAATCTGCACACTTAATCTTTGGATCATAATCCATAGTCTTGTGTGTTATTTCATCTTTTTGTCTTCTCTGCTCAGGATATTTTTCTTATATATAAAACCTCTCTTGTAAACAATCACAATCCATAAACAGTCACTGAAAGAAGTAAGAAAATGCCATTGTTGACTCTGTGTATTCTGAAATACACAGAAAAAATGTATTTATTTATTCCTGTTGTGTGAGTCAATCTAAAATGAGTCATTTGTATGAGTTTACACTGAGCCATCCAGAGGAGGGCATGAAAGGAAACCTCCCAGCATGCACCGGGGCAACAGACTGATGGCCATGAATCTCATTTTATGTTATATATATTCATTTCTGCATTGTTAGTATTTTTCATTGTTGTCTACAATATCTCCCCTGTGTCCACTGTTCTATTGTTCAAATTTTAGACATAAACTATATGCTCTCTCTTTTTCCATATTAACAATCTAGAAAATAGCTTGTTAATATAAAATTTACTGTAATTAATAAAAATGTAGAAATGCAATGTAAATCAATTTATTATTATAACTCTAACCCTCACAAATCACAGAACAGGATTTTCAAGAGTAAGGGAGATGTCCCCCGATGGTTATCTTGTTATAAAGGACTCAACATTTTTAAAATTATAATTTTTTATAAAATGTTCATTATATTTGCTGATGTTTTGACCATTCTTGTGCTGGTCGTATTCTGGTTTGATAATAAAATTTGTGTCTGATGCAGTTTTTCCTTGAAAAAGTTCAATTAACTGATGAAAATGACATCATTAGTCTTTTAACAATGAGATATTGCTGCTTTCAATACTTCTTTCCCCAATGCTTAGATCATAGATTCATAATAATAGCAGCTTTACCTTTTGAGAACAATCTATAAACATGAAACTGGCATGTCACTGAGATGCTTTAGACCAAAAAACATCCATTTTATAAAGTCAGATTATTGATCTTTTCACGAGACAACATGAGATGAATAGAAAAGAATACACCAGAAACTATCTGGTTAAAGGCTTAATCTGAAAAGAGATCAAAAACTCAAAAACAAGAGATTCTTTCTTTCTTACTCCATTGTATTTTCTTCAGTTCACTGCAATAACAGTGAGGGTAATAATCATATTACTGTATTGATTTCTTGTGGAATATTTTCTCTGCTTATTCTCTGCCACAAAGGGAGAATAAAAGTCAGGCTTAACTACAGAGCAGGTTTGGAGCCAGTGCCTTGCTCACTGGCACATGAGTAGGACAGGAAGTGGAGGTGAACCAGACTCCTCCAGTCTAACAATGGTCTCTTTAAGCGCCAGGCGACCCTGCTGCACAGCATCATGCTCATTTGGCCGTGGGAGCCCGTTAAAGGGGACCTCTGAGTGGCTCGGGTCAGACCCCAGGTTGGGAAGCACTTTGCTAAAACAGACCTTCACTTCCCGCACAATGAAACGGTCTTAATCAAGCAGTGTAATGGCTGCTCGGGGCCCCTCGTCCGTGTCGGGGCCCTTGTTCGGAGGGGCTAATAGGCGGAGACCTGTTTGTGTGCCTTTTTTGAAATCCTCCCCGGTCCCTGCTGCGATGCGTACTGCAGAAGTAGGCTGGGGGCGCACACACGCTGCAGCGCCACGCACCACACTCACACACGCTCGCACACACACACACACACACGCATCATTTCAGTCGAGATTGGCACAGAGACGCAGCGCCACGACCACTCCGATCTGTTCGTTTGGTGCGGACTGCTTAAACTTGTGCGCAGAGACAGACAGGCGGATAGATTCATCTAGCTCGTTGCAGATAGTGGATTAAATTCACGCTTTCTTTTCTTTCTTTCCGTTTTTCCCCCTTTTCTCCTCCCCCTCCTCCTCCTCCTCTGGTTTCGTGTTACAAAGCCTTGGGAGGGAGTTGCGCGGAGAGCCAGTTTCTCTGTGTAGAAACTGAATGACAGGATCATATGGCTCGATTTGCCCTACGGTCGAAACATTTAAATTAAAAGAGGGAATAAGAGGAGAGAAGTGAGAAACCGAGGGCGAATTAGTCAGATATTGTTGAGGACGTGGAATAATTTATAACTCAAATTCAAAAAACAAACCCGAGATAACGGAGAGAGGAAGAGAGAGAGGGAGGGGAGGAAAGGATACTGGATCTGTCGTCAGAGAAAGACGGAGAGGAAAGCGCAGGACGCGTTGCCTGTAATCATCAGCACCATCACCGTAATAATAAGGTAAGTTTGGAGCCGTTGTTTATCGTAATGGTGGTTGCAGTACTGTGTGAGGTAGCTGGATTAAAAGTAGACGGGGAAGCAGAGGTAGAAAACATCCTCATCCTGAGTCCTCCGGATCTCCAACTGTTGCAATGAAGCCCTCCTTTCTTTCTTGGAAATAAGACGCTTTGAGCTACAATGCGTTGCGATCGTTTAGGTGTTGCGTGTTGTCTGTTTGGGGCTCAATGTGGTGCAACTTTATTTCCATTTCGCGCAGTGTAAACACACAGCGCACTGCGGTCAGGAGCTGTTGGAAGAGAATCAAGTCACTGCTTTCACTGTTGTCTACGTTACTGCTCCAAAATCACAGTCCTGTATTGCACCTACATTGTATAATCTGTACAGTATCATATTTATGATACACTGTGTGTGCTGCAACATGCCAGAATTATTTCTATGTACCACTTCTGAGTAAAAATCATATTTTGTATTTGCCTGTAATATCTCTAAGCCTGTGTGTGTGTGTGTGTGTGCTGCCCTGTAATGAACTTTAAGAAACCTATGCTTGATAGTGTTTTGTATCTTCTATGGCATCAATATAAGATTCTACCAACTCTTTCTAACTTACTTTGTGACCACTGTTGTCTGAGAGTTTATAGTTCACAGAGTATTCTGCACTTAAACAGACGCATGGTTTTACAGCATGGAGTTCTACAGCATCCTACCGAAAACATTTGAGGAGATTTTAATAGTTCATTTTCACACAGCAGTTCTAGTTGTCATATATGACAGCCTTCATCCACTTCCAATGCCATAAAAGCAATGAGTCCCTTGAATTGCCGCCTCTGTTCCCCGCTTGCTCAGCTGACACTCAAAAATTAAGCTCTTATGGTGACAATAATCCACTGACTTGAGATATTACTTCAGAGTGCTTTTCCTCCTTCTTCCCCCCTCCTGATTTTTTTTTTTTTTTTTTTTTTTGCCTTAATGAAGTAAGTATTAGCTTCAGTTGAGTGATTATTGTAATTAGTGAGGAGGAGGAAGGGGCCGGCATCCATACTGGACAGAGAGCAAGGGTTTCTGTAAAAAGGTGGTGGTTTAGGATGAGGAGGAGGAGTAGTAGGGGGACTGCCTGTTTTTCCCCCCTTTTTTTTTTTTTTTACAAGCTGGATGGTGCCACTGCCAGTTAACTAACAGACAGTACAGGGGGGAGCATGGTCCTACAAAGTGAAGACAGTAAAGGTTGTGGGTAAGTTAGTGGAGTCATGTTATTGCCATGTGGGAGGGGGGAGGCAGCGAGGATGACTTTAAATGAACGTTATTGTACTTGAGGATCCACTACTGTGATATTTGTGTAATATTCACATAAAGTTTGTCATAAGATTTATTTCGTAACATTCGTAGGCGGGTAGTTCGGTATGTCTGTGTGCATGTCAATGTGTCCTTTGCGCAGATTAATGAAAGTAATTTACCGGTTAAATTCAGCATTAGCAATGAGCCGCAAGTTGACATTTGCAGTGTGGATGGATGGAAGATAATCCTGCTGAAATTCACTTGACTCACCTGTTAATATTTGAAATCAAGTTCACAGACTTTTAAGAAAACACATAATCCTTCATATAAACACACAGAAGATTATACAAAACTGAAGCAGGTTACAAGGAGATATGTTTGAAAACCATTTTGGTTGTTTGAAGGACTCCTCCTGACATCTGCATTATTCCGAGTCTGGTTAAAAAAAGCCTTGAGAATCCAGTTTTATCCAGGGCAGTGGCAACAAGGACACACACACAGACACACACACACACACTGCAGCCCTCTGGCCCCAGATGTTAATGCCTCCATTGAGAGAGCCACAGGACTCCTGCCGACTCGATCTCTTCATTGTCGGACAGACAATGGATTCCACATCCTGATGGCCAGCCTCCTTCCCATCTTCCCTCGCACACTCCTCATGCTCCTCACACACACACATAATTAAACGGCACATAGTCAGGCAGAGAAAGGAGCACATGCATCATGCATACATGCAAACAGGCATGCTTTTACAGTCAGGCACAGGCATACAAACGTGCAGTTTCACATTCAATAAACAGTTTTTTAATACTGTGCTTTTTTTGTTTGAGTAAAAGTCAGACAGATGTGGAATTTCTTGAAACTTTTATCTGTTATTTACAGCATGTTTACATGTGTTTCCTGCAGCAGTTCATTTCACTGCAGGGCTGCAACTAACTGACTGTTTTCATAACAGATAAATCTGCTGATGATTTTCTCCATTGGTTGATCCATTGTATTGCATTCTATAAAACATCCGAACATTAAGAAAATGTCAATCAAAGTTTTCAAGAGCCCAGATCACATCTTTAAATACCTTGTTTTGTCCAACTCACAGTCTTAAAGACAAAGATGGTGAATTTCCTATCATATAAAACAAAGAAAGGCTGCAATTCCTCACATTTTAGAAGCTGGAAAAAAAGCTCATTATCATATTTTTGTTTGAAAAGTGACTCAAACATTGAATCAATGATTTAAATAGTTGCATTAAATAGTTAATTAACTAATCCCCTTAGCTCCACTTCACTATCTGTGTCAAAGGGTGTGTTTACCCCTCTTCCTGCATGTGCACACGTGACATAAACTGTGTGTTTTGACACTAAAGGGCCAACATTGCATCACAGCCGCTACACCGTCACTGCACCAGCTGTCTCCTGTCTGCCCTGTCTGTGTGTGTGTGTGTGTGCATTTGTGTGTGTTTAATTGTCATCTCTGTGTCACATGCATCACGTCGATGCAACAGATCCTGTGGCCCACATGGCGAGTAGCTGAATGCACAGTAAAACTCCCGTGATAACGGGATGATTTCTGATTATGTAACTCAAAAGCTTCACATACAGGAACACACACAGGCAGACCATTCAGCCTGTGTTCACGCCGGCTATGGTGTTGTGAGAGCGTATGGATCTGGATTCGCTAACGATAATGTGTTTTAGATGGTGGGAGAGGATTTTTTTATTTTTTTCACATCCTCTGCTGAGCAACAGTTGATGTGCCAGCTTCCCACAGGAGACATTTTTTCAAAACATCCTTTTCATCCCACCAGTGATTTAATTCCTGCAATATCTGCTTTTCTTTTTCTTTTATAGGCAGATTTGCTTTTGTTTTTGTTGTTTCAAACTGGTCTGCGTGTTGAGCTTCCTGCTGAGCTGAAGAGAGTTCACATCCCTGGCCATGCCCTCTGTGTTCTGATGCTGCATGAACAGAGTCACCCTGACTCCTTTTTTTTCTTAAACACTTCACAGTGTGTGTGTGTGAGTTTGCATTTGGATATGTGTTTGTGCTGAGCAGAGATATGGTTCATAGCAGGCCAGATGCAAGGTCTGGAGAGCAGAAGCAGATGGGTGATGTGTCTGTGTTTGTGTGTGTGTGTGTGTGTGTGTGTGCTGGAGGGGAACAGCAGGAGGCAGGGCTGGGCTGGACAGGCTGATGTTTAGAGAAGAAGGAAGGGAAGAAGCTTGTTTACAAGAACATCATTGTAAATGGGCTTTGGTAGGGGGCAGGGTCAAAGTGATATAAACCTTATGTTTTTGTGCCTTCAGTTCAGTTTGCATGAGCCTACCTTGATATTGCAATTGCTTCATAATCAAGGACTCTATTAGCTATATAGACGAGGTAATGTGTGTGTGTGTGTGTGTGTGTGTGCGTGCTAAAAAAGGCTTTGATATATGCACAGCTGTGGGCTAAAAATGACACAGTGACACTGGAACGTGAATTCTGGCCCACTAAATCACACACATGAACACATACATATTAAGCAGTGTTACACATTAGCATGTCACAGGCACATTAATCATGACATCTTGTATAAAGACCATAATGAAAGATGACTGGCACAACTCCTGGCTTCTTCTCTGATTTTTTTTTTTTTTTAGTTTTTGTCAAAATTAAGAACAAAAACCATGAACGTTGTTGCTTCCTGACAAGGATGTTGCTTCTTGTCCTTCCTCCCTCTGTTCCTGTGATGTGCCTTTATTTCTCTTTGTCTTTCCTGCAGGGGAGAAATGTGTCGGAAAGGCCAGAGCCCCCCCCTTTTTTTTGGTTGTTTCAGTGACCTCTCTCCCTTTCCGCCATCTGCTGTTTTGAAAAAGTGTTATCTCTACTAGAACTAGAAGAACAGAACCCTCTGCCTCATCTGTACCCGCATCTCTCTTTGCACTGTAAATAAATCCAGGAGCAAATCTGCACTGGACAAGAAATTAAGAAACACTGACACCAGTTTGACAGCTTGACTGCTAATTAAAAAACACAAGCAAATAGAGAAACATATACACAACACAAAGGAATTTTCGTAAGTTTCCAGGGAAACATATACCTGCAAACAGCATGTACCCTATATTAATTGTCAGCTAGCAGCTATAGAGCTTTAAACAGTACAGCGAGAGCATACTTAAGAATTCAGTACTAGGGAAATGACTCAATATGCATCAGTCAAACTATTATAGTCAAACAATTTGAAATGCCACCGCCAAATCAGCTTCACTAAAAGAAAGTCACTGTCTTTTATTTTCATATCAAGTCTTCTTTAATAGGCTATTTTGTCACATTTCTTGTGTGAACACATGTTAAAATGATGCCCTATGACATGCAAAGTTTCTGTGTTTGTGTTTGCTGTGGGGTTTCTTTATGCTGTGAATGTGTTGCAAAACTTGTGATTGCGCTTCCCAAGTTGCCTGTGTTGAATTTATAAAACATATGTATCATCAAAGTGTTGTTGGTGCTTTATGATGTTTCTTCAGAAATCTGTCTTGTCTCAAAGTTGATGTGGCTATTAATTTAGAACACAAACTGTGCACAAGCTGAACCACACACACACACACATACACATACACACATATACCCCACTGCACATCCTCCAGCCCTCTCAGTGGCTGTAAGGCCTGTTGAGAAGTTTCCGCCAGGCACTAAGGATGGATCCAGAGGGTTTTGGCAGCAGCTGTGATTGCAGTTGTTCCGAGACGAGAAGCTTTTGCTCTTCTGCAACTTAGCCTTCCCTTTGAGCTCTCTCTTTTTCTCTCTCTCTCATCCTCTGTCTCCCTTGCCCACTTACGCACACATATTTTTTCGTCTTTGTCTCTCTCACTCGTTTCGGCTCAATACGAGTAGAATAATGAGGTCATTTTTGCATTGCCAAAGTTAAGCAATGGTAAGATTGTGACATGACTGGAAAGTACCAGATGGCCTGTCTGATCTTGGAAAAAGAGAAATTGGTAAAACACTGTAAGATTGGTATGAGAGTATTAAAATCATGAATTGTGATTTAAGCGGTGATTGTGATTCAAAAAGTTAAAGTTAAAGAGTAACTGTACCAATGGTATTACTGAAAGAGATGATTAATTGTTTTAATGATAACTAAGAATGATTGAAAGAAGCGGTATGTAGGATGGATGCGGTTACTATTGATAAAGATTTGAAGGGAAGAAAGATTGCAACATAACGGACAGTACTGGATTGGAGGGATTCCAACAGCATTGCCAAAGCTAGCATTGTCAAAAATGGTTTGGTAAAGGAAGTCAGAGAGGGAGGGTTGGAGACCTGGCAAAATCAGATAAAAGATGTAGCAGACAACTTATTCGGACTCTTCGTTGACCATCGGTGGATCATCACCTAAAGAAGACCTCTCCTCAGCCATCATCAAGAGAGCTGGATTCTGCAAACTTTTCTTCACTTAGAACGAAGGAATCTGGGAGACTATTTGCTGCTAAGAAGACTCAAGGCAAGAGGAGTTTCACATAGGATTATTATTTTCCCTACTGCAATAAAGGAATTACTCTCTGAAGATTTCATAAGTTTGCCAGGCCCAGAAAGAGGGACTGTGAATAAGGCGAGGTCCTCCGGGACTTTGTATGGAGTCAGGAGGCTCACCCCTCACAGGTCCGGCCTGAAAAGAGGATCGGTCAGCTAAGGCCAAGCTGCCAACCCCTCCATCTCTCTCTCACCCATCCTAGTGACCAGCTTCAGCATTTAATATGAGAATCAGTGAGTTACTCATTCCAGAATTATTCTAATTTTTATTGTGTGATTGATTATATTACTTTACTTTTTATATATGATTATGATGTATGCTTTGCCCTTGCTAAAATTATATTCAATAAAATATCTAAGGATAAATTGTGAACAGTTGTTCTGTAATTCTCAGAAAGGTAAAATACTAGCTTATTGTGAATGAAAACTATGCTAGGATAGAGGAAAGTAGTGTAATCCTTTTGGTGTCTCTAATAGTAGTGCCAGTACCCTGAATGCCCTGGGAGCAACCATTAATGATCTTTCTCTCAATTCAATCCAGTTAAATTAAATGAAGTCTTATTGCCGTTATTGTCAAAAAAAATTAACATTATGGCCAAAAAATGCAATACTCTCAAAATATAGAACACAAAGCAGTAATAAATATTTGTCACCCTCTATGAATGATGCAGCCCCCCTGTGAGGAAATCAATAAATAAATAAGCCCTGAGGGGGGAGAAGTGTTTCCAGGAAAGTCGGAGTGGTGGAAAATCCAATATGGTGCATACTGATGTTCCTGGAGGCAAATCTGTGGAGCAAGTATAGCTGGATGCACCAAATGTTTTCACTCTTTCAATGTAGAAGTTTTGTTTATCAAAGCTTTTCATCCTGACCTGTAATTTCCCCCCTGCCAGGCTGATCAATGTAATTTAAAAATGTCAGAATGCAGTGGTGAGAGACATCACCCAAATCTAATTACTGTTGTCTGAAACAAATGAACGAACAGATGGAGAGTAATCCATAGCTCCCTGCCTTGACATAAAGGTTTGTGCTTTCGTCAGTTCAACAAACTCCCTGTCTGCCTTTATGAGACTCGCTGGGAGAGTTGGAGGCCTTTAGAAGAAGCTTGGTGGAGCTGCTCTGGGTGGTTCCAGGCCCCTGCATTATTTATGATGTGGTAAAATAGAGGTGGAGGAGAGCCCTGACCTGCTTGTTTGTTACCAGCTGACCGCTTTTGGCCATCTGCTGCCCGCCAGCCTTGCTCTCTCTCTCTCTCACTCTCTCTCTCCATCTATCTATGTCTGTGTTGCTCTGCTCTCTGTATGAATCTGTCTATCTATCAATAACTGGGTCTCCATCCAAGTTTTTATGTAAAACAGGACACATGGAGTTAGAAAGGTTAAATGGATTTTTTGCTCACTTGAGATAGAGTAGGGTTCAGTAAAAACAGTGTCATAAAAAGTGATGACAGCACAGTATTTCTGCAAGTATTAACATACAGTAGGTTTGACATTAAACTTTAAACTATGAGCAACTGCAGAGGTGTCTTTTTTTCTGGTTCTTTGAAGCAAAAGTTATGAAGCTGGAGCCAGGAGCTAAGCTAGCATAATGCTTTTAGCCATTATGCTAGCTTAGCTTAGCATAATGGCTAAAAGCAGGGGGAGGTAGGTAGCTGATAGCAAGCTAATTTCCTTGAATCTTTAGACTGTTGGTCAGACAACACTTTAGGTCTTAGGAAATTCTGAAATTCTTTTTCAGTATTTTGAAACAAAATATAGACCAAACAATTAATCAGTTAGCTGAGAAAGTTATAATCAGGTTCATCAATGATTGAAATAATCAGCTGCAACCCTATGTCAAACAGTACATTGTATGTTAATTCATGAGCTTTTAGAGGTGCTGACAGTTGGATTTTTTGTATGGAGTGAGACTACTGCCCCTGCTTTCAGTATTTATGCTAAGATATCCATCTCCTGACTGTAGCATATTTAACAAACAGCTATGAGAGTGGTATTGATCTTCTCATCTGACTCTTGGCAAGCAAAAACAATAAGCATATTTTCCAAAATATGAAACTGTAATGACTTGTCACTACAAGGTAATTTTTACTGCTGGATCTTTATAATTTATATTGTCTGTCTTTACACAGTTGTATCTGTCTATGTACAGTATCTTTGGCCATGCAATGTGTTTTTCACATTTTCTAACTGATTAAAAGACAGACTCAAGGAGAGAAATCTTCATTATGTTTGATATGTGTCCAGTAATTTCCTCCTCAGATAGCATCTTGACTCATCTTTCCCATTTCATCCTCTTTCCTGTGTCTGTCTGTGCTTGGCTTTGCTTGAAATTGTAAAGCTGGATTGGGGAAAGACAGTAATATGCTCGGCCAAAAACCTTGTCACTGCGCCAACTGTGTTTTGGGGGCACCGTGTAAGGTATTTAGTATGTTTTCTGAGGCCCCCGATGTGCCTGTACATCGGCTGTTTCTTGTTTTGTTTGTTCCGACTCAGCAGATGTTTTCTGGTTCAGTTGTCCGCACCGTGTTTTGTGTACAGAGGACCGCTGGAATTGTTCTTTTTTGTTATTTTGGTTTTGGTGACATGTCAAAGCTGTCTGGACCCAGTGTGAATGCAGAGGCTCCTATTGTTTACTGTCAGTGGCAACATTGCTGCGTGTGTGTATGTGTATGTATATGTATGTGTGTATGTACTTTGCATAGAGTATATGCCTATGCACACTCAGCTCTTGCTTCTTGCTGTTTTCAGGCATTGTTTTGTGGATAGTGTATGCAAATGTGTATGGGCTAGCAACAACAGATAACAGTAAAAAAATACTGACGCATGGGTCTCTGAGATTGTGTGCACTAATGTGTGCGTGTGAATAATGATGCAGATGAAATGGGCGGGGGTGGGTGTTGAGGAAAGTAGACCCCTACCCTCCTCTTCCCTGTGCTACCCAGAGCATGGTAGTTTGTTTTTATGACAGCCTGTTTTTGGCATTGTTCTGGTCCGAAAGAGCTCACCCTCCCTAGCGTGGGATTGGTCGTTAGTGGGCAGGAAGTGCCGGGAGCGCGCAGCTTGAGCATACACACACACACACACACACACTGTGCTGCAGACTCCAGCACACACAGCCCCTCCCAAGCTATTGCCCCACACTCACACATAAAGTTTGGAAAAGGACAATAAAAAGTTGCCCTTCGGCTTGTAGGCTGGTAAGCTACAGCTTATCCAGGAAGGAGCTGCAGCCGGACTAATGGCCTCTCTCTAGGGTAGGCACTACGGAGGGGCCCATGCAGGCTTATCAGCAGCAGGAGGGCCCCTACATGGCTACTCTCTGAGAGCTCCATTGAGCTAGTGTGTGGGAGTAGCTTAGTTTTCGTAGCTGTTAGGAGGCTGAGAGCTACCCTGCTTATTTCCTGCTGTGTTTGTCTAGAGTTATCTTGGCCTGTCTGAAAATCAAAGTTAGTCGTTAGCCCCTCCTAAATGAAAATATAGATGTTTATCCAGCGAAGCAGCTTTAATTGGAAATTCAAAGTTAACTTAGTGTTGCACTTCCTCGTGGAAACTAAGCCTATCAAGCCTTACTGGGAAGTCACTGCTATTCTTGTTAAAAAATCGATGGTAGACCAGTGTGGCTTTTACTACTAAGCAAGTACTTCTTTCTAGTACCATAGGGGCAAGTGTGAAGGCAAACAAACAATGTGTGAAACACTGTTTAAATATCTCCATAGCTGAAGTGTATTTCTTTTCCTTAATTGGAGAAGTCCCAGTAAAGAGCCAGCATGGTTTATGGAGAATGATTCAAAGTGTGATGAGGAGGAGTGAGATGCTTTGCCCCCTGACTGACTAATCAGATTTTGCCTCATAGATCCCAGTATGACGACTCCAGCGTGATCTGAGCCCATGAGTCACTGCTCCCTTTCTTCATCTGTAGCAGAGAAGGAACTGATACAGTGTTCACAGCAGCTGCAAACTCTACTGCAGCGAGGTAACCTGTCACTGTTACTGTTCCCACTTACCAAAAGATTTGTTAAACACACCCCATTTTTTACTTGAATGAAAAGTCGATACAGGCTGTAAAGAATCAGGCATACATATGCTAAACCTGCTGTTTGTTTTTGTTGACGATGCCACCTCCCCACCTTCCCGTCTGCTTTCCATATTGCCCATGATAGATGCAATGAGATCCTGCAGGCAACAAGAATAGCGCAGTAAATACTCAATGTAAAGGCAAGATCAGACTGACATAGCTGAATATACAGAGTAACGGTGGAAATAGTAGACACAGTACTGTACAGTAGTGTCACTGTAGTGCTGCATACTCTTCCAGACACAATGTAACTTCACTCTGGGAGCTGCCCAGTACAACCAGAGCCTTCTAATAAGGCCTGGAGAGCAGATCCACCAGAGCAATTAGGGGTTAACCCTTTAATGAACACCCAATTATCTATTGGTGTTCTGTTTAAACTAAAACAACTTTAATTAACTTTAATTGTTGATTGTTAGAAACTTGCCATGAATGTGGACAAAATGTGTTCAAGGATTTAATATAATGTAGGACACAGAAAGGGCTCCTTTCCCTCAAGTACAGCAGGTCAGAAAAAGCTTGCATGCTTTGCTCAGGGGTACCTCAAAAATGTTACAAACTGGATTTATAGTTGGACATTACTGGGTTATGGTGTAGCTACAGTCATGGTTCTATCAACAGGTGAAATCTGACACTAAACTATAAATGAAAACCTGCACCATAACCATCCATGCGAGGGCTTTGCATCAAGTATAAATCCGGCTATACTCTCATACTTTCTTTAGGTCTGTTCCTCCAACCAGTAGAGTCCTGCCATTTCTCTATTTGTAAATTACCTCTAAGCTTTCTCTTAAAACATTACTGCTAGCTTAGCAAGGCTATTGGTTATCAGCACTGGCTCAGCACCTTATTAGCCTCACCTTGGGTCTGGCACTAGGATCTCCTTTGAGCCCAGCTACAGCCATAATAGTTATGTTGTTGAGGTGTTGGTCTGGCCTATGTGCTGGGGAGGGGGTGAAAGAGAGAAACAGACTCTGTGTTTACCCCCTCACCCGCCCCATCCTGCTGCAGACTCACCTTTGACCCCCAGCTGGCTGCACTCCCCCCTCGCCTGCTGCTCTTTTCCAGTCCACTGCTCTCTGCATGATGTCTGACTGTCACGATAGAGGGATGGAGAGAGAAAGAATTAAAGAAAGACATGGAAAGCTCAATGGGATGAAGCCACAGTAATATGATTGGAAGGATATAAAAGAGGAAAAAGACAGAGATTGGAAAAAACCAAGGGCTACAGAGAGGAAAAAATATAGCAAAGTATGCAGGTTGCCAGGTTTGGTCCACTCCTAGAAAGAGACAGAGATTGGAAAGCGAGAAAGAAACCAGCTTGCCCAGACAACAGCCCTGAGAAACCAAGATAAGAGCCGACCAGCAGTCAACAATTACACCATCAATTTCCAACCTGCCTTTCACCTTTTTATCTCACTCTCTCTTTCAATCGTTCTCATCTTTTGCTTTTTGGTACTCCCTCTTATTCTCTTTTCTCCCCTTTAGTCCCTGCTGCTGTGCTCCCTGTGTAGTTTTGTAATAGACCTCTGCGCATGCAACCTGTTACACACACACACACACACACACACACACACACATATACATACACACAGACATTCGTACTTTCAAAGAATATTTACTCAAGTACTGTACTCAAATACAAAAAACTGAGGTATTTGTACTTCACTTGAGCATATTATTATTTTTCTACTCCATTACATTGTGTGAAATATTGTACTGTTAACAGCCTCTGGCAGCTGTTTACAGGTTGCAGTTTGAGATTTTACACAAATGCTGCTTAAGTATCTATACCTTGACCTACTTTAACAGTACAATAATAAACCTTATTTACAACACTTTGAAAGGGGACATTCTGTATAATGGATACTTTTACTTAATATTTGCCTCTTATTGAGAGTACTTTTGTGGTTTTTCTTAAGTGACATTTTGCAGGACATTTTTTGTAGCATACATTCTGGTTTTCACACAGGTTTTTTTCTTGGTTAACTTAGACTACTGATG
Source organism: Lates calcarifer (assembly GCF_001640805.2). Classification (NCBI taxonomy): domain Eukaryota; kingdom Metazoa; phylum Chordata; class Actinopteri; family Centropomidae; genus Lates; species Lates calcarifer. The sequence continues at coordinate 19,034,825 of NC_066845.1, forward strand.
CCTCATATTAGCTTCAGTGGAACTTAAGGTGCATTCATACATATGGATAGCTGGCAGTATTTGATTGAGCAGAGACAGTTGTTGCTTACAACTTTTACTTGAGGAAAGCATCCAAATTCTTCTTCCAATAATCATGATTTCACACACACACACACACACACACACTATTATACATTCATAATAATCTCAGACAAATATGGAAGAGCACAAGTATTTTCTCAGGCACACACATACTCTCACCTGTACCAGCACATTCACACATTGCTTGCCAGACATACACATTTGCACGCACACCTTCATACACACACAAACACACACACTTACTTTCACACACTGTCTCTGTCTTCTCTCTCTCTCTCTCTCTCTCTCTCTCTCTCTCTCTCTCTCACACACACACACACACACAGACAGACCTGTGGCATATGGAACAGTTTATCTCACTTTTTTTTTTCGTGCCTATTAGGCAAAGTCTTTTTTAGGAACACCAGGGATGAGAGAAAGGCAAACTCTTTATTATGATTTTTTCGCCCGAGGTTAGACCTGCCACGGAGAACACACTCACACACGCACACGCACAGGCATACTCTGAGCCCCCCCTGCTTCTACACATCAAGAAATCAATGACATGTCCCTTTAAGAAAAGCCTGAAAACTAACAGAAAGAGATATAGAGGGAGTGAGAGAGGGATGCTGATGAACCTCACAAACACACATGTTCACGCATTTTCCCCTTTCCATCTTACTCCCCTTTCCATCTTGCACACTTTCTCTGCTGATCATGCTTTTCTGAAAAAGATAGATAGATAGATAGATAGATAGATAGATAGATAGATAGATAGAAATGGGAGAAGCATTACAGTTAAGTAGGAAAGCAAGAGGAGTCGTGTCAAATTGAAGCGAGTTAAATCGTCTTCCCTATTTAAAATTCATTGACCGTCCATCCTCCATCCCTCTATCTCGCTGTCCCTCCATCCATCCTGTCCTCTCATATCTCTGCAGCTGAATAGCTCTGATTTGTATACCAGGATTAAATTCCTCAAATTTGTCTTTCACTCCCTGTGGGAGAAGACCATGCTTTTTAATTAATTGATTTTGAAATTACATTAGCTGCTGTGTGGGCGTGTGTGTGTATGTGTGAGCCTGTGTGGGTATGGATGTGTATGGTTATCTTTTTCTCTTTTACTAACCCTTAGCTGACTAACAAAGGGGCGGGGTTGTGTGTTTTGTTGAGTGTGTTCCTGTATTTGTATCTGTTCCTTTGTGATTACCTATTGTTGGAGAAGCCAAAGAAATGGATGATGCTAAAACTAAATTAGAAGTGCAAAATCAAGAATTGGTGGTTTTACTGGGGGTTATACACCATATGTGCCAGTCACTGCACCTGACCAGGAAATATGACCCCCCTTTTACTCTTTGGATTTTATATGAATTAATAATTACTAAATAATAAATAAGCTTTAGAGGTGCTGGTATGCGATTCTGATTCTTTGTCCGAGTTTCCAGTCTTTATACTAAGCTAAGCGATAAGAAATTTATATATAACAGACTAACATGAGAGTGGTGTCTATCCTCTCTGAAAAATGTGTAAACCTGTCTGTGTCAACTGAATGTAAGACATGAAGTGAAGCCATAAAAGATAACTTACACTTATCTATAGGTGGAGATGTTTATACACCAACATGCTTTTAAGGCTTGTGATAATTTTGGCTGTTATTTTGGGTTACATTAGCTAATCACAAAAGTTGGTGTCAACACTTTCTTCCACTAAAATGCATTTAATGTGAGGCATATGCAGAATGTGACAAAGCATTAGCCGTCAGTTAAATCAGGTTAGCTGACTGATGTAAGTGTATGAGACAGAAAACTATATTTAATGTGGACCAGTGATAGTTGGTGGACACATAAAACATTTAATAAGGTCTTTTATCTGTCCCAAAGAATTTTCCAGCAAACACAAAGTGCAGGTAACTCTGTGTGCGTGCGTGTGTTTGCGCTCTCACAATTATTAGCTTGTATCTCTTGTGTCTGATTGTCTTGAGTGCTCCACTGTGCTTTGTGTCTTCATGTATGTGTGTGTGTGATTTTGCTCTTATGCAGCTGCATGGACACTTGCTTTGTTGCACAGAGCTGCTGTGTTGTTGAATGCATCCCATAGTGTGTGGCGCGCAAAACCATTCTCTCTACAGCTGCATTCACTATCGCAGTGGGTTGCCTCAGCGCTTGAAGCACACGAGGATTGTGTCGCTCATCGATGGGCCGCTTTGTGCGTCACGGAATTGGTGGTGCTGCTGCATGCTGTCAGGCCCATGCCGCCTGTCGCAGTGTGTGTGTGTTTCTGTTACTTTATGTCTGTGCCTTTGTTTCTTTGAGTTTGTGTGGATGTTTCTTTGTGTCTGCATCAATGTGTGTGTGTGTTAATCTGTTTGCATCTTTTTCTCTTTGCGTCTGAATATGAGTGTGTGTGTGTGTATTGTACCTGTGCTTGTGTGCGTCTTTATGTGTATGTGTCCTTGACTTTGTGTGTGTGAGGATGTTTCTTTGTCTGAGTGCTTTGTGTCTGTCTCTTTTAGTCTTATTAATTATATATATCTGTATATTGTCGATGTCTGTATTTGTGTGTGTGTGTGTGTGTGTGTGTGTGTATGTGTGTGTGTGTGTGTGTGGGTATGTTTGTGTGTATATCTGTCTGTGTGGGCGTTATATGACAGACAGACCTCCCGCTAGACTTTATTAACAACATTTACTAGAATCTCTGCTGGGTTTGTCTAAGCTGGGAGATTAAGATGTGCGTATGCACACACACACACACACACACACACACACAGTGACAATTCTGACTCACAAAGGCACCAGGGGTTTGGGAGTATGTGTGTCTGTTTTTGTGTGTGTATGTGTGTGTGTGGGGGGGGGCTTTGCAAAATCAACAAAGACATGCACTGTAGCGTCCCAACACATTCAACCACACTCTGTTCTCACATATTTTTGTTCTGTCATACATACTGCGTCACACAACCCACGCACACACACACACACACACACAGATACACACACACTCGCACATGCCACTACACATTTGTAATCAGTATGAAGACATCGGTTGCTTGTAGTTTATTTATGTTTAAGTGTCACCTGATCTGTTGTAGTATGACATTTTACCTTATGCATACACACACACACACACACTCAAACACCTGAGAAAGTGCACCAGGGTGTTGTTACCGAACTATGAAGACATCAGTGTGTACCTGTGTCACTGTGCGTGTGCATGTGTGTGTGTGTGTGTTTACTGCACAATGCAGTAGCAGCAGTTAGTGGGTCTATTGACTTATTGGTTCTAGCAATGGGAACGTGGGATCAGTCAATTGCTCATCATTCATTTAAATAGAGGCACTCTTCAGGTTAACACTACTGAAGTCTGAGAGAGAAAAAGACACAGAGAAGCAACCTGAAGAGGAGAACTTCTAAATTTTGTTTTCTTTCCTTTCTGAGAGAGAGACATTATTCTGGTGTTTGTGAGTTAAGCACAGAGCTGGAGTCTAGACATGGTTCACCTAGCTTAGCATAAAGACTGGAAGCAGGGGTAAACAGCTAGCTGGGCTTTTTCCAAAGTCAAAAAATAAACCCTCCAACACCTCTTAAACTCACTAATACAAACATTGTATTTTATTAGTTTAAAGCTGTGCAGAAACAGACATGTAGAAACAACAGTTTGTGGTTTTACAGGGATTTAAGCACTGAAACAATTTCTTTGAAATCGACAGCCTGGTGCAGTGACTGTGCAAAGCATCCTAAAGTCACATTTAGGGTGCCAGCTTTGGTAGCACCATGTCTCAACAAAAACTAAATCTGTGTTCTCCAAATACATCTATAGACAGAGTTTCTGCACAAAAGCACTGGGATGAATGTATAAACTGTTGTTTGCCAAGGGATGTTGATATAACATTAACTTGTAAGATATGGTAGACCTCAAGGACTGCCATATCTTCAAGCTAAATTGATGTTTTCTTTTCAGTTTTGATCAGTCCCAGCTATTGAACTGTTCCTTTATTGTAGAAGTTTTATATTTTGGGAATACTTCCTGGAGTCTTCCTAGACAGCAAGACTCCAGGAGCTTTACTGTCAGGATGTAGTCCCGCATGTACTCCTCCGTAAAACCAAAAATAGTAGTTTTTACATTCGGTCTTTGTATAGATTAAACAAATTTGACGTAACTTGTGAATCAGTGAATTTAAGAGGTGCTGGTTACCCTAAGACAAAGCTGGGCTAGCAGTTTCCTCATGCATCCACCTTAGCAAAGCTGACTGACCCCATGGTGTAGTGTCATATTCACTGTACAGACATGAGATTGGTATCAATTGTTTCATCTAAGTCTTTGCAAGAAACCTAAAGCGTGTTTTCCAAAATGTTGTATGAAGCCTTAAAAGAAAAGTGACTGAAAAGAGACACAGTGTCAGGCAGCTAAATAGTCTGGAAAGGGGAGAAACAAGGGGGCAGAGAGAGATACAAATCACAATAGACACAAAAAGAGAAAAGTCAAAAAGTGCCAGACAGAATTGAGAAAAAGAAAAAATGGAGGCTGAAATAAATGAAAGAAAAGAGAAAACTCATATCGAGACAATGGGAGCCTGAGAGGTGTCTGAAATGATGAAAGAGAGCCAGAAAAAGTGAGAGTGATGCAGACAAGAATAGGAAAGCGGCAAATACTGCAGATAAAAAAGACAGAGGCAGATTGTATGATTGTTGTCGTCAGCAGCTCACTGACTTCTGCTTGGTGACCACAGGCCTCCTCTGCACTTCATTTATTGTCAGTCTTTATTTGATTTCCTTGTACCACTGTCATTTTCCCCCCTTTGTGTTTGCCACCCAGGCACCCTGCCGCTTTTGTTTTTCCATTGCAGTAACTAAATAGCCTAGTTCTTCCTTTGAAACTTGACTTAAAGGGCCAGGGAAGGCTCCTTTGCATGTTGTGACGTTTAGGTGGCAAATTCTTTAGGATCTGTTGATGAAAGTTCTGTTTAAAAGGTTTTACTTTTGCAACTATTTACTTCCGCAACTTGATTTTCAAACATATTTTCCTTTCAATGTCTCAGTATGCATCCTAATTTTCATATAATGCGATAGAAAAAAAGATAGAGGTGCCTTGAATTTGACACATCCTTTAAGAAAAAAAAAACAGTTTGTATGCTGCCAGTCTGTCTAAAGAGCCAGCTCAGCATTGGTTTTGGTTCTGTGCAGATGTGGCTTCCATTTACCAAACTGATGACACTTTTTCCATTTTAAATTGACTGCTGAGCTTTTGATTCAAGGCCTGACAGCATGTGTCAGCTACCAGTGAGCTTCACATTTATTCGGAGGCAGGTTTGTTTATGTTGGTATTATTCAAAATGGTCTGCAATTTGTGACGGCTGATGGAAAGTTGAAAAAGCTTCCCAGTGACAAAGCTGCATGTGATGACAGTTTGTATGAATAAATTACAGGTTCTAAAAGCTGATCTTTATGTTTCAGTTAAAGGAATATCAAGATGATTTCACTGAGTCTCCATCTTTGATTATGTCGTAGATGAAGTAATGATTTTTCTCTGCGGCTCCTGGGCTGTCAGCCTATAAAATCCTGCAGTGAAACTTGCCTTAAGGAGCTGCTAACCCACCTTAAAGAATTTTGTCTGTGTGGTATTTATTGGCTGTCACATGACAGTGTAAAAGCAGCTTCACACAGTTTTCCAGCCTGACAAGAATAAACTATGCAGCAAGCACCGAATCCAAGTTGTTCTTTTGCAATTTAACAGTCACATTTTTGAATCCTGAATATCTGGGAAAAGTGCTTTCAATCTGTAGCTTCCAAAGACATCAAATCCAAATCTGCTGCATCTCCCATCCCAAACCTCTCCCTTTTCCCCTCCATGCTTTAAAGAGGGAATTTATCCTTACAACATTACACGCGAGCATTCTGCCCGCATCGAATGACCAGCAACTGCATTTAACAGGTAGCATTACGCTTTAACACGGTCTCTCTCTGTCCATTACTGCACCATTGATTCCAGTTAGGCTCACATTGGAAATGGATAAAATGTAAGTGAGCCCACGGTTTGAGTTTCATCTCGTCTCCACTGGTCCTGACACTTAAAGCACATCGAGCAATTGGCTACAGGCCCGCTGTGATCTCATGACGAGGTGATATAATCCTTGTTGGTCATGGTGTTTGTGCTGCCAAGTTGTTTACCAGTAAGCGACAGAACAGCAAGATGAATGTAAAAGCCTCTTCACTTGTATTTTTGTACAATCATTGAAATTACATCTAAATATACGTTTAAGAACAACTGCAGGCATAAGGTACAGAATATAGTCTCCCTCAAGAGCATGAGAACAATTCAGTTCTTTTTCCCTGTGAGGATGCACCAGAAAATGAGCCCACACTGTAGAAATAGTGTTTTGGGATGTCCCAGGGTTTCAGAGGTCTAAGCTGTATAACTCCAACCAACAGCACAGTGTGCTCTAACCCTGCTGGCAACATTTGTGTTTGTACCCTCACTGTCTTTGCCATCTCTCCACTCCCCTGCATCCAAAAGAAGCATGAATATCATAAAACAGCTTCATCGAGGTGGAAAAAGAAATTGCTTTTCAACCAAATGTTAAATGCAGCCTAACCAGAGCGAATGGTGAAATTCAACAGCTGTTCTGCATTTACAGAGCAAGACAATCCACTGAGGTTGAAATGTGTCACATGCTCTGTTCCTGAGCTCTCTTGAAGATGTGGCATGACTCATAATTTATCTCATTACACAATGTACATCATGTAAAATAACTCACTGCTTTTAACTTTGTTTCATGGTGGGATTCATTAATCTGATCATCCGCCACGCCCTTTGCTTGTCGTTCTATTGCAAAATGATACAACACACCAGCAGTTAAATATATTCTCAGTTCATAAAGCTTTTATTTGTTTGTTTTACTTGAGCTTTGCTGTAGTAAACACACAGTGTTATGTAAGTCATTCCCATGAAGGATCCTCTGGAACAAGTAGCATCATGGGAAGTAATGTGTCTTGCATTTGGCAGTAGCAACAGCAGTTTGTTTGGATTAACAAGACGAAGATGCATCGTGTGAAGCATGACAGTGACAGTCACTGTTTCTTTGAAGGAAAAGAGTGCCACCTACAGAAACTCGCCCCCAAAATGTATGGATTACATTATGTGATGATTTTACTACACAGGATCCAGGGTCAGACCAACATTAGAACTTCATAAAAAAATAAACCCCCTTCATACATTTTAATAAAATCACTGCATTTGCATTGCAAGGCTCTGGATGCAGAGGGACCCTGCAAAAAAACTATGAAAACGTTAGACCTCACTCGAGCAGACTGTGGAAAAGACAACACTAAGCCAGACAGAGAATCTCTTTGATTTGATTTACCTGACCATATATGTTCCAACCCTCATCTATGCTTATGAGCTTTGTTTAACAACAAAAAGAAATCATGAATGCCAGCTGTTGGGACCAGTTCCCTTCATGTTCCTTCACGTCTGGGCTCACTTTAATGCACGAGACACTGAAATAAATGCACTCAGTTCTGTTTATACTGCACTGGGGTCAAACAACATGGTCCACATGGTCATAAATGTTAGCCTGGACATTGATGTTCCACATTGACTCTTGGTTAGATGACATAATTAACATAATTGCTTCCTCTGTTAAAAGGATTCAATTAAAATTTTGTGTCCAAAATTTATATCATATGGACCATTAAGTCCACAAGGATGCAGAAAGTACAAACTGGGCTTTAGATACAATCTGTAGAGCTGTGACCAGCAGAAGGAGCTCAAAGTAAAACAGTTGCTTCTTTGGATTTAAAGAATCTAGTTGAGGGAGTACAGGCATCTGATTAGGATGCCCCCTGGACACCTCCTTCTGAAGGTGCTCTGAACATGCCCAGCTGTTGAGACCAGAGAGCAAACCCATAACATGCTGGAGGGATTATACATCCCATATGGATAGAGGGATGAATGGAAGAAATGTAGTTTAAATCAGCGATGCACTACATTGGCCAATCGAATATCTGCATGCACATAATCCTGGTAGATTATTTTATGTTATTGGTGCCGTGATAACTTCCCAAAATTGTAAAATCTTGTCTCATGGTATTATAAACTTCTGTGCAGTGTTTTGAGGTTTGATCAAATGTTTCTTGATAATATGTCGTCCTTTCCCCAGGACTCAGTCTGTTATTTCAACAGACTGCTGTTTTGGACTGTATATCTGCTTGCCAAATTAAAGAATATCCACCTGCTCTGTTACATGCTGTTACCTAGAGTTTCTTGCTCAAGGGCACATCAGCATTCCACATGGCTGTACTGCAGTGATCCCAGGTCAGACCATGTTTCATCATAAGCCCTGCAGAGCACAGCTACAGTCACTCTCTCACAGTCCTAACAGCGTATGCAAATCCTAAGAAGTAAACATACATGAGAAGATAAAGTCAAACCAATATACACACACACACACACACACACACGTAAACTCTCACATAAACGACACACACATTCTTACGCTTTGATGCAAATTTTTTTAGCTCCTTACCTCTACTTCTCTCTCCCTGACTCACACACACTCAGTCAACACACACCTGTACTCCTCCCCTAGGCACATCTTGTAGAGAACCATCCTTCTCCTCTCCTGTCAGTGGGAACAAATGAGCCGGGGCATGTTTCTTGGTGTGTGTCTGAGCGTGTGTGCAGGGCAAACTTCCTGTCTGTCTGGCCTTCCTCTCCTTTGCCTCTCCCCAAAACACACGCACACACACACACCTGCTCCGCACTGTTACCCTCTGACAGATCACTGACATGCTGTCTCTAGGCCATCCTGCAATCTGTGTGTGTGTGTGTGCATGTGTGAGTGTGTGTGTGTGTGTGTGTGTGTGTGTGCTTACAGACAACCCCCCCACTGTGTCAGTCTGGCAATTGCCATCTCTCAAGGAGCTAAGTAAGGGAGGGAGTGTGGAGTAAGAATGGAGGGAGGGCGAGGGCCTTGATGTGAGTGTGTTTGTTGTCAGAGGGTTTATTAATAAAGATGACCTCAGCCGGAGCTGCTCAGACGGTGTGTGTGTGTGTGTTTTTCTTTCATTCTTTCTTCTCTCATTCTTTTTTCTCTCTTTGTGATTCCTTGAATTAGTCAAATAATTATTATTTGAGATGAAGAATTCCATTTTCATTCTTATCTCCTTCTCCTTTGTCACTTTGAGGCAACAGTCCGAGGTTGTTACACTGGTTTGCATGGACTCCTAATGCGTCTTTGCGTGCATGCAAGTCATCTGTGCGTGTGTGTATGTGGGTGTAATAGGGATAATCCTTCTTGATATAACTCCTTTGTGTCTCAGCGTCAGTGGATGTGATTATGTGCTTCATTATGTCAGACAAAACAGGTTGAGCCCATTGCTTGCATGTGTGCAGACGTCAGTCAACCTGCTGTGCGTGTTTTGAAGAACAGATGTCCTCGCAAGAATAGAAAGCTGAGTAATTTCCTTTAAAGTGCAGGGCATTTCTGCCTGTCATCATCGTGACTGTCCATCTTCGTCACAAGTATGACTTGGTTTAGAAAATTCATATTGTCTCCCCTCTAGTGGTATCTATCCATGGATGTAGTTTTTTATGTATTTTTCCAGCTTGTAAGTAATCAGAATCATACATTCCTGCCTAGGATTTCTTTGTGATGGCCCCAGAATAAAAAAAAAAATGTATTTATGAAAATGGAAAAGTGACATCTCTCAGAAAACCCAGCCATCCACTACCTTCTACAGAAGAAATAGTCCCTGTGAAAATTATTGACAGTGCATTCTGTGAATCATTAAGTTGCATTTGTTTAATTCTGTTCATGTCAACTCCATTTGTGCTCAAGGAAATGCTACAGTGAGGTGACCATATTGGGACAGTAGGGCATGACTGAGATTTAACTGATTGCTAAAATTGTGTGCATTTCTATACTCAGTCAATGGTTTCAAGTATCATTTTGCATCACCTTGTGAGCCGCTGCTATCTGGCGTGATTGCTGTAACAAGCCTGCAATAACTTTTTAACTGAAACTGTTGCAACCAGTATAACACGTTCTGTCCAACAACTAAGTCTTTAAAAAAAAATTGATACATAGTGATACCAAAACACCAAGGACAACAACTGAGCATTCCCATCAGCCGCTTGCAGGTGGCTGAGGTAGGCTGGATTTGTATTGTTGCATGATTTTTTGTTGTTGTTGTTGCTGCATTGCACCCCATCTCTCAGTCCCCACCTGTAGTAACTTTTTTGCTAAAGATTTAACAATCTCAGCAACAACCTAATAGTTTCCACCGATATTTCATGTAGTGTCACATACTGTTTTTCCTGCGTTGTGGTGCGGCAGGATGGTTTGGGCAGGATTCAAACTGCTTATCCTAAATTAACTGAATACTCAAGTTCAAATGTAATTTTTAACCAACAGCAAATCAAGGCAAAATAAAACCAAAATTATCTGCATGAGCAGATATATTCACAGAGAAGCAAGAAAATATGTTGGTAATATGGGTGAACTGACCCTAATGTAACATTAGTAAAATTAGGAAAGGTTGACAAAGTGTATGGAGTCAGGTTATGCTGAGGTAGATGTCAGTAATGGGAGGTGATCTCATTTGTTTAGCTGTCAAATTCCCCTCTGTATCTGTCCCAGAGGCCTAGAACTGGAGCTGGAGTGGGACAGCCAGCCAAGCAATGGGCCCCCCGGGGTCTGTCAGTTGCCATGGAGGGGGGATGGCGGCCAGTATTTTGCCCTCTGTCTACCCCACCATAATGAACACAGAGGCCATCAGGGACGGGGTCCTCCTGCAGCCAGGGAGAGCCACATAATGAGATAATGCACCAAGCTCATGCTGTTACTGTCACCCACGCACATACACACGCATGCAGGAGGCAGATGCAAGTATGCACATGTGCACAAATTAAGCTACACACACAACACCACAACACCCAGTGGGGAATATGGATTTCGGGCACGTATGAACACACACACTGACTCGCACACACTCACAGGAGTAGACGCATGAATTGATCCACACTCACATATATTACTCTTTAACCTTCCTCTCTGTCAATAATCTTTCACTCATGTAGAGTTCCCTGGCTATTTGCTATTTCAGCTGCAGCTCCGACCCTCAGCCAGTTACATTTTGTCAGACAGACGGCAGCAGCAGTGAGAGGAAAGCTAATGAAACAGGATATCCCTGCCTCTGGTTATTGAACAGGAAGAGAAGAAGAAGAAAAATCACACTTGCTACGACCTTGAAATGAGTCTATAAAACCACAGAGTATGCAGAGAAGGGCTGTATATTTACCTGGTTTACTTATTCACCAGCGGGCACCATTATTCTTCAGTGCCAACACAAGACCTGAAATGCTACGTACTCCCCCATAATGGTTCAGGGTCTCCGTCAGGGAGCCACTGAGACATACTAGATAGTCTTTGGAGAGTTCAGTGGCATGTAAAGTCAGGACCAAGGCCGCGAAGTACAGAAAAAAAAAAACCCACAAGATTTTCAAGAATACTTTTAATGGATGCCTCTTTTTTTATTGCATTTGTGGACATAAAGATGTTTTTCTCTAACAAACCCAAAGGTCAAGAAACCTGTATAAATGAGTGTCAAGCCTGAGCCAAAGAAGAAGCAAAGTATGTGTATTAGTATCAATGATGACAGAGATATGGCCTCAAGGGAAAATGGGGGACAAAAGCGAGATGGGCCAGTGTCTGTTTTACAATTCCATCAAAATTGGTTTAATTGTTCTCCAATTACACCAAACTTTTTCAACAATCTTGCTTACATCAGGGGTGTGTATGAAGTTGTTTAATTTCAAGCCTTAGCTTTAACTAATTACCAAGTAAATCTACATGTTACCTTAGCAGCTGAAATTCCTATTTTAGTATCTCAGACTGACAGACTAGATATTTGAGGACAGTCTTAACACAAACACAACCTTGCCATATTCGGACTCCACATCAGAGTCGGGTGATGTTTCATGTTACACAATTTTTAAATCATTTTTTAATACTAATATTTATCAGCCATACAACCATAAAGCATGTGTGGTGAGAAAAGCAGAGATAAGAGTGTAAGTGGTCCAAGTGAAAAGCCTTCTCTGCATGGAACGTTGCAGGTTTTATTGGAGGGCGCCTCACCAGGAGGGATTTGTTAGGCTTTACCCCTGTATGAGACAAATATTGGGATAAATCTCCTCACCGCCCTGGGCCTTGTTGTGAAAAGGCCAGGGCCCAAGCCGGTGCTTTACCATCACATCCTCCCACTTATGTAAACAGATGTCTCTTACAACACACACACACACATGCATGCATGCACACAGAGACCTCCCAACCCATGGGCTCACCCCACTCATTTTACAGGGCTTTCCTCTTCTCATGCACGTACACCTCAACACTGAAAATCCAGTTCAGGTGAATGGACTCGCTGCCCTCATTGCTTGATTTCCTCCATTTTGATTGTTCTGAAAACAGATAAAACCTTGTGGATTATTTGACTGTGATAAAAAGCACTACAAGTGCTTTTTGTTGTGGATATACTGTACTGACAAATGTGAGCGTTCTTCTTTCTCCGTGTATTTCTTCCTCAGTTTAGCTCTCACACCAGGTGCTGCTGAGTATTTGGTCTCCACTGTGGCTCCTGCGTGTTCTGGCATAGCGAGAATGATAATCACAGCTCCTCAGCTCACACCAATATCAGTTGCCAAAAGCACCGACGCAGGCTCTGCGCTTCACACAGGAAATGAGTGGCTGATAGTGGAAAGGTCCCACCTCGCTGGAAAAAAATCTAAATCACAATCACTTTATCTGTCGACACCAACAAATGCAGAAAGGGTTTTTTTTTTTTCTCATCCCGGCGCTGAGACAATAGGACTACAAACTGCTCATTCACACTGCCAGAAACTTGGTCGACTTGTTCTGACCGACTGCAATGCCAGAGGCTTTGATAGCATCTGTGCTGTGGGCTGCAGTTACAAAGTTCAGAGTTGGTGAAGCGGGTATTTTCCTCTGGCACCGGTAATGTTAGAGCATTCATGAAGCATAAAAAGAAGTTTGCTATCCATCTTACCAGTGGGCGCAACCATTCTCAGTTTTGACTGGCAGACACTATAGAGAAATGAGGACTTACAAGATTAGCAATCTGGGAGAAATGCATATTTTTTATCATAATAAAGTGCCAATAAAGTGCGTAGATGTGTAAAGTTCATTAATGATTATTATTATTATTATTATTAATGATTATTATGTTGCTTTAGAAATTAGTTACGAATAAAATTTGGATTTCTACATTGTGAAAAATCCAATTAGTCAAAGGGATTTTTCACAATTTGGCAACCAGTCATTTTTTGTTAATGGTTTATAATGCGATGGCTTATAATAAAGGTTTAATAAGTCATCAATTAACATTAAAGAGGCCATTAGTTACAACTTTAAAAAGTGGTTCCATATGCTCAAATCCAACATATTGCAGCATGACATCAGCCTTCACTGTGAAAATGCCAATACTGATCTTCAAAGCCAGATATCTCTCAAAGCCTGTAACATGAACAGTAGCACAGACCAGACACAATATTTCACATACAGGGCAATGCATGAAGAAGACAAATGCTACTCCATCAGCTGTATATCAGTCAATTCTACGGTACACTGAATAATCGATCCTTCAGTTGAGTATGGATGGACGACTCTCATGAGGGATCTCAGTGGGAATTGACTCTGTCATGCCTCTGTGTTGATAATGGGCCCAGCAAATGGCGGCCACCTCTAATTTTAGCTTGTAAATCACAACCCTCGAGTAATGGGCTGCACTAAGAGGGGTCAGAGTTTACACTTAATTCACTCTGTAGGACGAAGACTGTAAAGGCGAGTTTCGCAGCTCAATCTTTTTGGTTTTTTTAAAGGGGTGCGAGTGGTTGTTGTGTTGGTGGTGTGGGTAGTGCGATAAGGGGGTTGGCAGTTGGCGTTCATTGTTCAGATCTAGCTCTGACCTTGGCCAGATGTCCAGCAAGATGGAGTGTGTGTGTGTGTGTGTATGTGTGTGTGTCGTCGGCCAGGTTTTCAGCGAGTGCTCGCCTCTAATAGGGACTGGCAGGCATTTTGTTGGGCTTTATTGCCACATGCCTCTTCCAATCCTGCTGCTGATTAGAGCTGCCATTACTGGCACGCACACATGCGCTCACTCTTACAAGGCAGACCCACACACTTTGGCACAAGCTCAAAGCTCAGGCCTTTGCATGTGATTAGCATCCTATTGCATTGTCTTGTGCAGCGATCAAACGGAGCATGGAGTTGTGCTCTTGTCGAGGCCGATTGGAGGAAGTGACGGGTACATCGTCGCTCTACTTTTATTCTGCTCATCAGGGTGCTGTCAGCGTAGACAATGTCAAATTTGGTGCAAAGCAATTAAAGGCCTGGGCTGTCACAATTGGGCCTGATAGGAAAGACTCATATACACACATCAACACACATTCAGGCACTGGTACACACTCTGCTCACACTCATGGGTACATCCACCTACATGCACTCACACATATACATTTACAATAAGCATGCAGGCGATTAGCTCAGAAAGTGCAGGTTTAAACTGTTAGTCATTGCTGATTCACAAGCGGCTGGCTGGCTTCCACATAGCCACTCACTGTGCTGCCTGTCAAACACACAGGCAGCCAGCAGCTGGAGGTTTGTGTGTGTTTGTGTGTGTGTGCAGGTGTTCTTGAGATCCCGCTTTTTAACCAGAGCCCCTTATTCCTCCTCCACTCTGCCCCTCCTCCTCCTTTTTGGCCTTGCGTGTGTCTGCTTGCGTGTATGCTTGGGGAGTATACGTGTACACACTGGTCTGTGTGTAGACGTTCATCCATATTTATGTGTGTATGTGAGTGTGTTTGTGTGTGTTGTGCGGAGCCTTGCAGGGTTTTGGCTGCTGTGTTCTCCTGGATGAGGCCAATGGAAAGCTGAGGTTTGGATGACTTACTTATTTAGGAAAAATCTACCAGAGATGGCCAGTATGCTGTTGTGCTGTCACATAGTCGTGTGTGCGTGTGTGTATATTTAAGTTCATCCATCCCCGTAGGTATCACAGCCAGTGGCCTCAGTAGCAGCAGTATATCTCATTTTGGAGAGACGTTTTTCCTAACAGCCTTTAAAGTTATTCTGCTGCTGTTAAAGCTTCAGCAGACATGCCGCTGGGTCAGTCCCAGGTGGAGACACTCACTGAAGGGTTAAACGCTCTACCAGAAGCATTTAGTGCACACACATGCACTCATATGGTGAGTTAGCCACAGCCATGAGGTTCCTGATTAAGTCTAAATTCACTTTCCAGCGCATTTAATTAAACTAACTCAATTGTAGAGACCCTGCCATCAAATAGAGTCAGATTTTTACGTAACTTGCTTTTTATTTTCTCGCAACAGTCTTGCAGGATGTATCCAGTCCTTGGGAGTTCTCTCGTTTTAGAAAAACAAGTCAATAGCAGGTTTCATATCGTTACTGCCCAGTGAAAACCATGAAGGATTAAATTATCCTTTATGGGCTGAGAACATTTTTCTACTTCTTAGGATAAATAGACCATTTTAAAACATATTGGATTGTTTGAAAACTGCATTGTCACACAATTAAAGCCAGGCTGTTTTACTCTACTACTACAGGACATTAAAGGGCACACAATTTGAGGGTGGTTTGTGTGTGTGTCTGTGTGTGTGTGTGTTCAGTCAATATAGCCTGATGAACATCACAGTCAATACAGTGCAGCACTGTGTGCACAGAGTGTAGCTGAGTTTCCAGTGTCTAGTTTATTGACAGCAGTGAATGAACTATGATGGTGTCAGAGGTTTTGGTGTTGCCTTTGTATGCTCCCTGTGTGTAACACTAGCCAGCCCATATGTTACTGACAGTATCCACTTGGCCCGAGGTGCTTTCATCGTGATTAGTGAGCCATTGATGCCGACATGAATCTTGGCCTCTTGACACACACATAAACATACACACACACACGTACACACACACCGGCTGGGATTTGGCAGTTAGTTATGTGATCTGCTTTGTGAACCATGGGATCCAATGAATCTGAGCCTCGAGCATTCAGGTGTTTTTATGCGTAGATGTGCGAGGTTTGCTATTTCCTGTGTGTAACAACTCCAACAACAACAGCACAATTAAACAGCAATTAAAACAGCATTATTTCAAAAACAAAAACAAGTAAATTCAGACATATTTTTTACATCAAGCTCAGCTTTGGTACACTTAAGCTGTCTTGACAGCACTGACCTCTGAGAAAACAGAGAGCTGGAGAGTCTAAAACGGAGGGCTCTATCGCGGGCTGTTAGCTGTGTTGCTTCAGCCACTTTTAAGTCAACCTTCTATGTCAGCATAAATTCAGCTTCACAAATGAGAAGTTGATCTTCAGACATTTGTAAGACGGGGGTCATTGGTAGAAATACATTTTAAGAATAAACTTTGTGAACTTATTCTTAGCCAAGTTAGCCAACAAGCTTGCTTACAATGTTAGCTAGCTCAGAGAGCTTTTTTCCACACTTTGGCATCTCCATGAATGAAAGTACAATCTTGAGAACAACATCTTAAACTTAACTGAGTTTGTTATACCATATTAATAAGACAGTAGCTAAAGCTAACCATAATGAAGATAAGAAGTAACAGCAGATAAACTTGTTCTGTTAAAAGCTAACTTGCCTAGCTTAGCAGAGTAGCAGTAACTACAGCCTTTCACTCCAGTGAACTTCATGTGATTTGATGTGTTGCTGTGTATTTGCATGTTTGTGTACATACACAAGTGTGTGTAGAAGTTATTTAAATTGTAGCATGTGTGAATTAGTGTGCATGTATCTGCATCAGTGTACATCTGAGTAGTACAGGTTGTGTGTGTGCGTGTGTGTGTGTGTGTATGTGTGCTGATGAGAGAGAGAGAGAAAGAGACATTAAAATGATTAAAGCAGCCCTGCCAGTCTCACATGGACAGACATGTGGACACACAATCCTCCACCCTTGTCACTCATTACTTCTCTCTTCTTCTCTTTTTCTCCTTTAGCCCAATGTGACCTTCGTCTGAGTCGCGTGTCTCTACTCAACATTCACAAAGAAGACAGAGGCGGAAAAAAACTGAAAGGGAGATTAAGAAGAAAGCACACAGACGCGCGAGGGAGGAGAAGAAAAACAAGTAAGAAAGTAAAAACAGAACAAAGGGTGGAGAAGAAAAATAGAACACCATCTTCTCTGCCTCCTCTGAAACCTTCCTCAGCAAACAGCACGACTGACAGAGTAAATCAGAGAGAACAGGGGAAAGAAAGGAAGAGGTATGGGGAGGCATGTAAAATGAGCAAAGAATCAAAAGAAATGAAGAAGTGAATATGAGGAGGAAAAGGAAAACCTAGCAGGAGGGGAAGGTGGCGGTTGTCAAAACAAGATGTGAAAATTATAGACATCTTCAGGTACACCCAGCAAGAAATTATTCTGGTGCAAGACAAAGAGAGATGCATGAACCAGGAGCTGAGATAAAGCAAATACAAGGAAGGGGAAAAGAAAAAAAAGGCTGAATTTGGGAAGGATATTGGATTTCAGATACCACAGCATTTTGTTAAGAAAGATGCTCAGGGTTATGGATATGAGAGTTGTGCATGTATGTTTATGTGGCTTGTTCACACCTTTTCCTGATTGCGATTGAGTGTGAAAAGAGAAATTACAGGCACAGAATTTCAAGTTAAGGTTTATTTTGTGATTTGTGGCCATCATTTCCACTTTACTACAGTTTGGATTTACTCACTAAAATCTCTCTAAACATTGTCCAACTGTCCAGCTGCCTAAATTTAGGTCAGAGAAACTGATAAAATGTTGACCCACTCATCTCTGTTGCCCTCAGTCATTCCTCACAACAGCTAGATGAGAAGATCAACACCACCATCGTGGCTGTCACGTCAACATGAAGCTGGAGTCAGCAGGCAGTTAGCATAGCATAGCCTAGCATAATGACAGAAAATAGGTAATACTGATATTGAGTAGGTCACAAAATCCTCCTGGACTCCTCTGTGTTTGTTGGACAACCCCACGGTTAAATACAGATATAAGATATAAGCGATATAAGAGTGGTATCAATATTCTCATCATCTCCAAAAAATAGTAGTAAAGTATATCCAACTACATTGGAGCCCTTATCATTTTAGTTTGTGTTGTTGTATATTCCCAAACAAATTTGTAATTAATGAAATTACCACAAAATAACTAATACACAGTGAGGGTAGCTGCTCGCTTTTGCTGTGTAGTGCTTTTTAGTAAATGTGTAAATGCACCCAGTTATCATTAGGTATCATGTATTTATCACAAAAACATTGCTCCCTTTACTTCTACAAAAACCTATGCCCTTGTTTTGGACATCACTATGTCTGATATGTATGTGTGAGATTGTGTAAGTTAATATGTGGCCATCTGTTGCTTGACTTGTGTTAAGAGCTCTCTCATTTAGAATCAGTTCTCTGTTTGATTGGGCGACTGGGAGCTCCGGCAGACTTTACTAAACTGCCTCTGATAAAAAAAAAAAACCTCATTTGTATCCCAGCTTTCACCTACAGAATTCAGAGACATATTGGCAGAGGACGGATGCACTTAAAACATACACACACACACTCACAAGTACTATGATGACAACGACCACACCACACACACGCATAAATACTAAAGTGAGAAAAAACTGCCTCTGGCAACACTGCCCTATTCCTCAATCCATATTTTTCTGTAAGTGTGTGTGTTTCTCTCTCGTCACAATGCATTTATCCCTCGTTCTCTCTCTCTCATTTTCTATCTCTGTCTTTCACAGTGTGTGTTTATCTCTGTGAGGATATTGGTTGCCGATCATAAATAGCTTTTCTCTGACAGAGTGCCATCACAGACACCAAGAGCTCAAGGGGGGAATAGAGGGAGGAGCAGGGGAGGGGGGGGAGAAATGGGAAGAACGGAAGATATGACAGTGAAAGGAGAGAGATAGGGAGAGCAATGGAAGGAGGAAGAGGAACAGGAAAAAGCAGCAAAGATGGAGGTGGAGGTTATGTATGTCAAGGAAGCATGACAGGTGTCAGGTATGCAGAGATAAACGTACTGCACTTATATGCACACCCCCATACGCACCCAATCACAGGGCAAGAAGAGAGATATATGATACACAACATAAGCTACAACTGTAAATTCTCAAATGGTGGTGGGAGCCTTTATTTATCTCAACTGTTGAGAGAAATATCATATTTTAGATATCGTCTGCCTCTTTTCTCATCTGCTCCTGTTTTAATTTGCTGGTGCAGCAGTGTGCCGTTAATGCAAACATAAAAGATGTTTTATTTTTACCTGTTGCACATATACAGCACAAGTTCCATCAGAACAACAGCGTGTGATGTCTTTGTAATTCAACCCTTGCTGCAGATTTTTTACATTAAGTCTTTCAGTGACTAAAACGGTATAATGTTTAAAGGTTGCTTTATGGCACTGTGGTTAAAGGAGTAGTTTGACATTTTGGGAATTACACTTTTTCACTTACTTGACAGAAGTTATATTTGAAGTTCTCTACCATGTCCATGTATGTACATGTTAATATGAAGCCAGACTAAGCAGGCAAGTAGCTTAATTAAAGCAGAGGGAAGGGGGAAGTCATGGGACCTGGCCTAGAAATAGTGCTCTATATAAAACTACAACTTGTCTTTGCATTTCTCTTTGTGTGCATATGAAACACATATGATACATTGATTAATACAGTTTTTAATATTTAGAGGTGCTGATAAGTTGAACTATTCCTGAACACTAATTCATTTCAACTGTCTTTCACTAGCTCAGAGGCTGCAATGCTTTTAGGTTTTATTTCCCTGTAAGTTTTTAATGTGATGCATCTTCAGGATGTGGTGAGTTAATCTGATGCTACCTCAGTTCTGACTGAAAAATTGCAGTAGCGGCATTTTTACTGATGATACTGCCTCTTATTTGAGAACTTACAGTACGTAAGTGTTGTACACAGTGAACCATTTGCATGACACAGACATATACACTCTTGCCCAAGTACCCTGTCACACACACACACACACACACACACACATACACACCCAGGTTCCCCTCCGTCAGGTTTGATGAGGTGAACGGGTGTGAACCTCCTGTATCTCACATTCCTCCGTCCTCTCTCCCCACGCAGCAGCAGTCCTTGTCTCTCTATCGATCCCAGCTTATCTTCCCGTAAACCTGGACCTCTTTTCTCTCCTCCTCGCCTCGCCACCTCCTACCCTCCTCTCCTTGCTCCTCATTGCTATCGATCAGCCAGTGTGTTCAACAAAATAGAGAGCAGGCGGTGGTTAATGTAGAGCCCGGCCTGAGAAGTGCTGCTTGCATTTCTCGTATCACCTTTCCTTCCTAATGGGCCCAATCAGGTTCTAATAGACCCTAGGTTAGAGCATCGAGACCCGCTACTCTCTTCTCACTCCTCTCACCTTTCACTTCTCCTCTCTTCTCTTCAACAAATATGTATCTGCATTGTAAGTCTGCCAGGTGCATTTTTAGCTGATGACCGTTGATTTCGCTAACTGATCCGATAGCTGCCGTTGGCAGATTTTTTTTTATACATTTATTCATCCAGGAAAGGATTTGCTTCTGCTGAGTATGCACATGCTTCATCGGAAATGTCCTGCTTTGCATTTTTTCCAGTAATGCACATTCATTTCTGGGATCTGCCCAGTAGAACCACAGTCTGCTAATTTTGGCCACTGGGATCTGCCCAGTGCTGGAAGCTCGACTCTTTCATTGTCTCCTGACTTCTCTCAGTCACTGAGCATGTTGAATATAGCTGGGTTAAGTGCCTTGCTCAAGGGCATCTTTATTGTTAGTAGTTGTTGAGCCAGAGAAAGTATCTCTTGGTATTTTCCTCCACAGATTTGGCCTGCCTTTCAGGAATTTGAATGGCTTATGAATGATAAGTAAAAGGATAAAAGTTGCATACAGAGATACGGACTTTCAGTGTTTACAGTGAGACAACATAATTTCTCATTATAACATTAGAGAAACATCTCTCTATGTAAGATGAACATACTATAAGCCTCATGCTAATGTTTCTGATGCTAACATCACCCAGTAATTTTCAACCAGGAGTCTGACAGTTAAAGCAAATAACTATTGAGAGAAGAGATCACTCTTTGTTCTTTTGCAAATGGAAAGTTGAGTTGAGCACAGGTTTTGCTGCTACAGCCTTCTTTGGTGACATGACCAGTAGCTTATGGTAGCTAGTGTTAGCAAACTATTTTACATTGCTGTACAGACAGTGCTGAGTTAGTGTTTTAGCCAAATTCTAAACAATAGCGTAGCTTTTAGCCTTAGCTCATATTTGTCACATTTAACAAAAGATACATAGTGTCACCTTAAAGGATCTTTTTTTTTTTTAGTTTTGTAGATTTTCCTTTGCTAAAACAACATCTGGCAGGATAAAAAACATGAGTGATCAAACAGGTAAGCTGGTTTACCCAGACTATCTTAATGTTTCCCAACCAATGAACTGGGCCCCAAGAAAAATGAGTAGATAGAAAGACAGGAAAGAAGAAAAAACACTTGGGTAGAAGTAAAACTGGCAGTGAATGGTTTGCTAGTAGACACTGGTTTACTGGTTTAAAAAAAAAAAAAAAAAAAAAAAAAATCTAATTTGGATTTGGAGATTAATTCAAAAGTGAGCACCCCCAAAATGTTCACAATAATCCCTTACTGTGCAGGGAAATTGCAGTTATGGGAGGGTCAGGTTGAACCAGGAAGTTGGCCTGTAATTGGTAATAGATGTTTACAACGGTCACTTTGGGTGATAATTTTGTGATTTTGTTTTCTTCTACCTCTAACCAACTTTGCTAACCTATGGTTTGTTTAAAACCTTCCCTATCATCCAACCCATCATGTTCGTAACCCTATCTGACTTCTTTAATGATGATTCAAGTGCTCCTAGATCTCAGCAACTAATATGGAGAGTACAGTGTTACTATTAACAATTAAATCTACAAAATTAAGACTCAAGTTCAATATCTATATGCTGTCACTACCAAACACATATCTGCTCATGTAATGCACCAGAACAAATGTTTGACACACACTGTCCTGAACTCACAAATCCCACAGTAGAGCCTGAGATACACAACATCTGATGAACATGAACAGTTACTGAGAGAAACGTTCTAAATTCAGATAAATCTAAATGCTAATACAGCAGGCAGCTGGGGAGGTGGAGGGAGTTAAATGGGCTGAAAACAGGTAGTGGTGTAGCAGCAAGATTTCGGTGCTGAGTTGATGCATTCAGACTGTTTAAATGTACCATCCAGTGGTAGAGATGGGTTGTGTACATATTAAACATGTGACAATAAAACAGCTTACATCTCCTGCAAGGCTCCTTGGAAAGACATAAATCTAGATAAACATCTAGTGTAAAAACTGTATTTTATGTCCCTGAGTAACAAACTTTACCATGAAAGCCTCAACCCACAAAGTCACTGTGACCCTCAGCATTTACAGTACAGTCGGTTGCGTATTTTCCTTTCAGTCCTGTTTTTTCTCTTTCGGCTTTGTCATTCTATTCATCTCTCTGTCAGTGTAACCTTCCCTCCCACCCCACCTGCCTGCCATTGAGGTGTGTGGGCTGTTTCTATAGGAATCCAGCTAGGTGTAACCTTTCTGCCCTGTGGCACCTCACTGGGATCCAGGGCTCTGGGCTCAGCGTGAACTCCTGAACTTGTCCCGAAAGAATCGCTCAAAGAATGGAGCTGAGGAGAGGGGAGAGGACAGAGAGTGTGGGAGGGAAAGCGAAAGAGCACTACTGGACAATTAGCCCCCCTAGGAGCATAGTAGGCGGTCTCCCCAAGCCAGAATACACTGCGTGCGTTTCAGGGACTGGCAGCCAGAGACAGAAACTAAAGCAAGAGGGAGATAGTGTGTGTGTGGGCATGTGTGTTTTGCATTCACACACCCAGCGGTTGTTGTTCCAAAATGAGGCAGTACATCAGGTGCCCTCAGGCGTCAATATGACCATTTCTATTATTCAGAGCTGATTACGGTGCTAAATCATACAGTGGTGAATGCTTTTTAATGAGCTCTGAAATACAACAGAGAAAGTTTGTCAGCTTCTTTGTTTGTCTGAATCTAGCTGGTGGGGGAAAAGAGTGTATTTGATTACTGTACTGGTGTGTGAGGTTGTAACATATATCAGTGGTGAGATTGTATGCATATAATATGTGATAAAGCATCTGTGTGTATCAATGTGTGTTGGTTTGCCAGTCCACTGCCAGTTCACTGCCTTGAGCAAGGCTGATCGACCTGTGACTACATGGTGATCATGGACAAGTGCACACACACTCCTATATGTGCATCGATGACAGGTCAGAGTGCTATCCCAGCATCCCCTGGGCCTGCGCACAGGGAAGGCAAGTCATAGCAGGTCAGAGTGCACGTGGGTTTGACCATTTCTCACTGCACTCATGTGTGCTCATCAGAAACAACATGCACTAGGCTGAAGAGCACAAGGTCGACCGGGGGAAAAAGGGGGGAGGGAGACCTAGATGGAGAGGCTGAGAGAGACGAAAACACAGACAGTGTGTCTGCTCGCACATAAGTAACCTGGTTATTTTTGGCTTTCTGCAGTAATCACATTTCTTAAATATCAAGTCAACAAAAAACCTGGTTTCCTCAATTAGGTTAAAGTATTAAGAGAAATCTGTAGCGAGATTGTGAATCTCTTATCGACCTAAATGTATTCTCATTGTGTTGGTGTTGTAGATAATGCCACAGCAACCAGTGCCATCTATGCAGATGTTCAACCAACCAGTTAGTCCAACGTCCAGTCAAGAAGTGTGTGATCTTTAAATGGTCATTCTGTGATTAATCTTGACAAATACATTGTAATTCTAATATAAAGCTTGATAATTACACTGAACTGACAAGTTAGAAACAGTTACCTTAACAGTTTGACGACTGAATAAAAATGCTGATTTCATTGTTGTTTTATTACTGTTATACAAAGCTTTGATTAACTGTTTTTCCTTGTTGCATTTATCAAGATAATACTGTCTTTAACTAAATGAGTGTAAAACATCTGGAACAAGAGTTCTATTAGTGGTTGCTGACCAGATCTGCTCATTTGACTGGTTTCTGATTTTACCACAGAAACTTGCACTAGTGAAATTAGCTGCTGTAGTGATTGGTTGGAATTACAACCTTGGACATCTAGGGCACAGGGTTGAGAAGCGATGATTAGGTCCATTAACGAAAATGAAATCATCATCACTCAAACGTGAAGTGTTTTCATATATTCAGACTTTCTTCAAATATTGCTTTCATGTTAGCAAACAGTTGCCTATTTGCACACCAGGCAGATGCAACAACATTATCAGTAATTTAGAATGGTGCTTGATGAATGTAAGTCCAAAATTAATTCTTGTTTTAGCTCTGTCTCCACCAATTCCTTAGAGAAATAAATGGTTCTTGAGCCACTAACTGCTCCAGTGTTCATCAGCTAGTTACTAACTTTGCGTTTTTGGTGCTGAGCTGGTAATGGATAGAGTGAACCAAAACAGTTGCAGGCTGTTGGGCCAAAACAATTACCTGAGAGATGCTAAATGCATTTCTCACTAAGAAAATTGTTGGTGCAGCTTAATATCTAAGCTTTACCAACTTATTTAAATTCTTTTGGGCCAAAAAACTGTTCCTTGTATTTGCTTTAAAAATATTCAATTTAGTCAAACCGGGTCTCTGGTATTGTTGAAGCATTCTTTTCTCAGAATAGTTGTGAAATATCTCCATACCACATCAGCTCCCTGAATGTTAGAATATGATCCAGCAGGTGTGCATCCACTGCAACAAACCAAAATCACAGATGGTTTGGCGGTCTGATTAACTGGACTTCAGTCTCTCTGGTTTCATCTCGGCCGCACCCCCTCTTCTATCACTTCCTCAGGTCTGAGCAGGTGTTTGGCCCGCAGTCAGAGTCCAATTCAGATCCATTTCATCTGTAATCAGCTGGAGCCCCTGGCACTGATGGAAGAGATCAGAGCACCGATCAAAGAATTATAAGCCGACCACGCCTGACCAGCCGACCATGACATGGACAAGGCGGGGGGGGTGAGCAAGAGCTACAGTAGGGATGAAAGGAAAGAAGATGGAGATTTGAAGGCCTGCAGAATCTCCCCAGGGACAGACATGAAAGTGCAGGGTGCAGCAGTGAGGGAGGCTAAGATGTTACACTGCGAGCTCTCATAGGAGGTTTCTTTTTTTCTTTCTTTCTTTTTTTTTTTTTGACGTTTCCATCAATTTGAAATAGGTTGTTTAAAATCAAATGCTGTGCTCAGTTCCGCTTCAGTTTGAGGTAATTAGGATGGGAAGTGAATTCCAATCACCATGTGAAAGAAAAGTCAATGACATTAACTTGATGCATTTGAATTGCTTGATGCCCTGCCTCTGGTTAGCAAATCATTAATTGTATGCAAATATAGGAAATCATGTGTTCAGGTGCATGGAAATTAATGGGTGGCATATTGATGAAGAACAGCTTTAAAGGGGGGGTTCAAGATTTTAACATGGTGTCTGACAGTTCAGAGGGACGCTACAGCAAGCACGATCACACAGTCTTTCACATTCATCTCCATTCATACACACACATAAACTCACTGCATGCAGCTGATCAAACTGCTCTTTGATTATCAGTCTTTCATCTGTGCCAGCTCAACACAAACACACTGCACAATCTGTCAGCACATCACCCCACCCACCCACCCATACACACACACACACACACACACACACACACATACAGCCCTTTATTGTGAGGTGGTCAGCATAAAGTGTCAGCACACCCGTCTCTAACACCTGCATTCACAGATATGGTAGTTAATGCTATCACTTAGATGCAGGTTCACTCAGGCTTTATATTACTTTTAACTGCTCATTCAAACGGTGCAGACTCACAAATCATACATACACAATCATACACAAACACACACTCCACCTGCTTCAAGTGTCCACCTGTGTCTTTGTAGCAAGACACTCAGACAGTGAGTGTGCATGTTGTGAGTGGGTGTGTGCTTGTTTCACTGTCCGTGGAGTGTCCATGTCTGCCCCATTACCTTCACACTCTGAATAAATGCAGTGCATCAGCTCTGTTGCCCTCATCTTTCTTGTCAATGCTTAGGAAAGAGCTTCTCAGTGCAGTGTAGAACTGTGCTGCTTTTTTTTTCCAGTCAGTTATACGCATGGCTCTGCAGCCACTGTATGAATATGATGATGAAATGAAAGTGAGAAGAAATAGCAAAAAAATGTTGAAGTCCATGTTGACTTCCCTCACTGCATGTCCCACAAGTCATCAATTTTGCAAGGAGTGCTGTAACATGATCTTTTTTTTCACCCCGATTTCATAGCCGTTTTGCTCTGGACTTAAACCCAGAACCCTGAAATTTCTTCTTTGATGCATCGCCACAACTGGAGCCATTGTATTTTTTTACATTTATATTCCAGGCATTTAACTAAAGCTGTCACACAGAGCGACTTGGGATCGCGTGACCTTGGATTCAAATCATCAGAACTGCTTTTAAGGGACCTCCGTGTTTTTAAAGACTGATCTCTGATCAAAACGTTTCAGCTGTAAAAATTCATCTAAAATGTTGAAATTATTATACGATACATCTTCTCCCAAGGCTCTTTGGTAGGTTCACAGACATTTTGAACCCCTCAGAATACATTTGAATCACAAAAATGAAACTAGGTGAACTTAGGTCACAAATTATCATTTGGCAATGAATCTTGCAAAAAGATGTTTTGAGCATTTTATATTTAATAGGAGACCTTTCTGAAAGTAAAGTTCAAAAAGAAGAAGTGTGATACCAATCAAACTGATCCTCCGTTAGGACCCACAATTTATTTTCTCAGTGACATCCTGTATGAAGGAGATTCATCCCAAATGACAGGTAGAGAATACCATCACACTACCAAGTAATTATAATAATTACAGATAATTGTTCAGTCCTGAAAGTCCTTTTTAAAACAAAAATCAGTTCATGTAGTGAGATCATTTTAACCAGTTTCCAATAGAAATAAGACTTTTTAAAAAAGATTTTCTGAAAGATGATCTTTTTATGTATTCTAATCCCGTATACTGACACTCATTTCCAGGAAAAAAAAAAAAAAAGTTTAAATTTACACCTAGCAGTTCTGTGAGGCTGTAGCATACTGTGGTGCAGTGGTGCTTTAAAATAAATGCTAATGTCTGCATGCTAACGTGCTCACGATGACAAAGCTAACATGCCAAGGTTTAGCAGATAATACATACAGTATGTCTTAGTTTTGCATGTTAGCAGGCTAACATTTGCTAATTAGCACTAAACACAAACCATAAACCAAAGTATTGGATAAATTTAAATTTAAAAACTTAATTTCAATGAACTAAATTTCACTGCAATAGATTCAATAGTTGTTGAGCTATTTCTCCGTCTATTTCAGTGTCCCATGATGCTCTTAAAGTTGTTTCAGAGAGTTTTCTACAATGACAACACCATTATCCTGTCAATAAACACCTTTTTTGACTTTCTCCAATGATCCAGTGTTACAAATCGGCTATCAGCAGCTTTGGAAATCCAAACATGTTCATCCATTAATACACCAGAGCTGCTCCAACTTCTCACTATGGTGATTTCAAAAGGAGGGAAAGACGGTATAAAAGTCCTGGAGCCACTCTCATCCCTCCGTCCATGAGGTGTGAAATCGTTTGATCCAGCTTGTTCTATTTAGGTGAAACAGCCTTTGTGTGTGAAAGTTTGCACTTGTGTGTGTTTGTGTGTGTGAGTTTTTAAATACTGCTGGAGCAATAAAAGGTGGAGGGATAGGGGAGGGTACAGGGTTGCCGGCAGGAAGGAAGGAAGGAAGGAAGAGAGCTAACGGTAGCTGCTGTGTTTGTTTTGCAAAGAGGCTAGAGGGGAGATAAAGGGTGGGGGTTGTCCTGCAGTCCATCCGTCTGTATGTGTGTGTATGGAGGAGCAGTTATGGGTTAATGGACATTAAGTCTGTCCCAGTGTTATAGTTGGGGTGGAGAGTAGTGGGTGATGCACCATGATTCCCTTTAACCGACAAAAGGGTCAGAGGTCGAGGTTAAAAGTCAAACAATGCCTGCAAGGACTAGCAATCACCTGGGACGGCAGAAGAGGTCAGCGTGTGTGTGTGTTTGTGGTAATATGGGAGGATGGGACGGAAAAGGCTGCCAGGAAAGGAAAGGTGGGGAAAATGAAGGGCAGGAAGAGGACAGTGGAAAACAGAGATGCAGTGGTGAAGAAAAGAGGACAGACAGATGGGGGTTGAAAATGTTCCTCATCTCTTCCTTTTTTTTCCCGACATCCGCTCTCTTCGAAGAAACGACCCTGCTTCGCTTCTCCCTACAGGGACTCATCTTACCTCCGAATACACTCTGACAAGAAACACACACACTCAATGCACTCAGGCTAAAAAGACACACATGTGCATGAAATGACACAAATCGACAAGCACAGCCAAAATACACACCGCTCTGCAACCTAATCAGAACATGTGGCCTATTTCTCTGTATGTTTTAATGAGCTCTCCATTGTGGAGCGCTGACTGATATTATTAGGCTGCCGTGTCTCAGCTCATTAGCTAAACCAGGCTCAACAACAACACCAGCAGCTAAAAGATGATTTGATACCGCCTGCAGAGTTATGTGACACCGCAGGACCTTAAAGAGGCCATGGTGAGAGACAGAGCAAGCAAGTTAATTTGGTCGTCAAGGGAGAGCGAGGCTGAACCTCGCTTCTTACGACACAGCCAGGGATCATAAGAGTCTGTTTGATAGAAAGAAAAAAAAATACATCATCGACTGACTTCAGCCTTCTCTCCCGGCATTCATAAAGTCCTCTATAGATGTAGCTTGAAGATTCAGTGCGCAATTTTAGCAGTGGCAAGTTAAGAGAAGTAGTCGACACTGAATGGAAAACAATGCTGCAAGCTAGCTAATCTGTTTTTAGTTGATTGTTATTGCTCTATAGTGAATGGCTCAATTTTCTATATTGGCACTATATGAAATCCCTCTGCTGTGTGCTATTAAAGCAGCTGAATGAATCAAACTGACTGGACTGAAGAATGCCTTTGCTGACTTTTACATAGTTTGCACAGCTACTGTACATGCTCTCTCAAAGCTACTACTGGTGCTAACAAAGAAATCTGGTAGTGTGTTTAATGCTGGCTGACCACTATTGGCTGTGGAATGTAGTAAGTAAGTAATAGGTACTTGTACTTAATTGTTGTAGGTAACACCACCCAAATACAAATGTTTCAACATTAAAATGCTGTGTATATGTTAGTATACGTAATAATTGTCAACACTAACTAGGATTCTATCCAAATTTAATGCAAATTTTAACTACATTTTTAGAAAAATCAGCAAAAGAAAATGGGTAGAAATTTGCTTTTCACTGTGCAAATATTTTACCATCCTTTATTACAGTACTTGGAGTTCTCAAGGACTGGAACCCCTTCAGTCCCAACAGTTAGATGTTTCAGTCCTTACATTTGCATTAGCAATGCTGTCTTTTACTTTAACTGGGCCCCAACCACCTATCAGTGGCTTATGGATGTCATGGCTTCTCTAAAGCTGGAAAAGTACAAGGTAATAGACAGTGCTGGAATTCTTTTCTGAAATGGCAACCCTTAAGTCACTTAAGTGCTTACCTCTGATCAGTTGTTCCAAAACCAAACTAACTAGAAGTTATGTTTGAATAGTCAATGGTTGGATGTCATATTTTAGGTGAAGGTGAAAGTAGACAAGACAGAATTGGTACTCAACAGTAGCTTTGCTACTCAATAGTAGCTTACTAATGCCTTTGACTGTCTCCGGTTACGCGATAATTGCTTGCAGGTCGCACTGGTCCCTCAAGAGTCTTTCCGTTCCCTACAGTATGTGTCTGCTTTTACCTATTATGGACAAAGAGGATTGCAGGGTGTCCCTCCTTGCACTGTGTAAAGAGGAAGCACCATGGATAGGCTCAGTTTTTGAAACTGCCTTATTGATTATATTTCACTATGACTTTGTAAAGCATTGTTTCCTGGATTTGAAAATCATCAGTTAGTATACTGCTTTGGCCATATTATTTATGACAAACAGTTGTGCTGTTGCACTAGCATAACAGAGGAAAGAGAGGATAAAATGAGTGAAAAGCAGACACGGGCAGTAGACAATAAAAGAGGATGTGGAAATGAGAGCAAGGTATACATTTAGGATTTTCAAGCTTTTCAGATAGCTTAAACAGAAGCCATCTCCTCTGCCATTCCTCTTCCTCTTCATCTTCCCCTGTAGTGTTTACGTGCTGCCTCTTCACTTAATCCAGCCTTCAGGATGCCCACTTCACTTCGTTACCTCTCAGCACAGAGATGGAAGAGTGGATGTTAGGGGAGAAAAAAACATGAAAAATTGCAAGCCTCCCTCAACATCTCCAAATGTGTTTTTCTTTTCTTTTTCCATAACTCTCCCTCCCTGTTTCTCATCCTTTCAGCCCTTCATCCCTCGCTCCCTCCCTCCATCTCAATCTCTTCCCGGCTCACTCAAGCGTTGGCTGGCAAGGCCTCCAGCATCGATCCAATAAAGCTGGTAGTCGGCACTGCGAGGCTTGGAGAGATTTCATCCAAACCCAGCGTTTAAGCACGCTCATTTAGCAGCACGTCGCCATGATCTGATCGGGGAGGGGTAGTAGATTTTTTTCCCCTCTTTCAGCCTCTTCTTATTTTCCTCTCAAAAGTGTAATCAATAACAGTCACATTGGTTGGACATGGGCACACAAACACACTCGCTCGCACATACACACATCTCCAAATCTCAATTACCTCCCCTGCCAATCCGCCAAATAGACCAAATGTTTGTTTGCCAGCACTGGAACTTAATATTCACGTGTGGGAATAGATGAGGGAGAGCGAGTAGGAGACCTAAAATGTGCTACATTTAACAGGTATTTTCTTTCTTTTGCTGGGTTAAAGTCAATACAGTTTGACATTTTGTGCCTGTTTAAAAGTCAGTGGGTTCCCCTCTCCAATGAGCATGCACCATCAAAGGTGCCATTTCACTTGCTGATACACAGCAGCAGCAGGTGCAGAGGGGAAGCTTACAGATGGTGTGTGCATTTCAGTTCTTAGGAGGATATTTGGTCCTCATAAGAATACCAACATTAAGAAATATCCATCACTCATATCTGCAGTGGTTAGGTTAAAGTTCAGTAACTGGTTTGGAGTTACACTATAGGTTACCTTTAAGTTGAAAATAAAGGGTCAGTTCACCACTTACTACTAGTGGTGCCAAGCTATGCAGATACTTATGGTTTTATGCGCTGAGGTTTTGAGATATCCATCTCTGAGATTTCTGCTGGCATTTGAATACAATAGTAATAAATGGAAATTTTGCTTGTGGCACCCACAGCATTTAAAAATGACATTTAAATTAACAGTGTCCTCTCTTTGCACACAATGTTCCACAGACCACACCATGAGGAGTTGTCAAATGAACTACTGTCTACTGAAAAAATAATCCCCATATGAAAACTGTGGACAGAGTGTTTTGTCGATTATCCTTAAGACTTAAGACTATGGGTGTGCTTCAAACAACATGCTTATCAGATTATATAACAGTGTATGAAATCCCCTTTCCAGAGCTGCTTCTGACAATTTTTGTAACTTTTTGAAAACAGACAATCCCACAATGGTACTCACTTTACACTACGACTGGCCTAGTGTGTGAAGATGTGAAAGTAAGGCAGGGTTATCTTTTTTAATTCTTCAGGCAACTTCTTTACATGTGTTTAACCCAGTGGAGCACCATGGATAAGGGATAATAGTGTATTTGTACTATTAATTACACTGAGATCATGTAGCCTGGAGGAGGATATGATGGCAGATTTTTTCTACAGCCTTAGGGTGTGGTCGTGTAGAACAGGTACAAACACTTTTATCTTAAGATGCTGTCAAAGGACACATCATACAACCTAGTTTGTTTCAAGTATAATGAGGCCTTTAGTGACAGAGACATGGCAGCGGAAATCTCAAACACAATGTGGGAATATGAAATCATCTACAAGGTTAGATGTGACGAGAGAAGTAAAAGAAATACATTTGTCATTTGTGTGAATCAACCCTTTAACTAATAAATCTGTCTAGATTTCTTGATAAATGTGACTCTCTGTGGTGTTTTGCGGAAGAACAAGCAGAACATGTAATTTCTTTCAGAACTGTGTTATCTCCCAGTTGGCATCATTGAGCATGGAGGTTTGTCAGCACAGGTGGCTGCAGCAAATCAACTGATGACAGCCATCCAACATAATTAAAAGAAAAGTTATTTTCACACTCAGACACTCAACTAGTGAAACAGCCGATTAAAAAGAAAATAATTTATATCAAGCTGTTCATGGTTGATTTAACACTTGTTTTTTAATAAGTGATGTGTTTCATCTTGAATGTGAGTGTGCTTAACACATTTATGCCACTTACTGATGTCACTTAGTTCCAAGTGATGGTATGATATATCATAAAGCTTAAGGTGCTGGCAGGTCCTCACAAGCATACAAAAACAAACGTAGGAGTGTGTCATTGTGTGCGCTGTTTTAATGTGAAATTCTTCTCCTCGCCCTGTGCATCAGTCACACCTGCAGCACAGTAACAAGTCAATCATCCTGAGCCGTTATTGGACTGTAATGCCGCTCTGTAGCCGCACACTTGACATGTTCATTAGGTATAAACCAATTCATTTACAACACAGTGCTATTGGATTGTCCTTGCCTCGACATTCATTTCCCAACACATTGGTGTTTGATGCGTTGCCAGCACCAATTAACTTTGATAACTCAGCCCCAGTTTAATATACTGCTGCTGAATTGGCTTGACAAGAGTGCAGCGATAAGCTATTTCTGAGCTTTTTGAGTGGCGATAGCTGGATTATCGCTCAGAGTGAGGGAGGGACAGGGAAAACTTTCCTGCGTAACCCCCACGGCCAAAAGTCATTAAAACGTTTGGTTTGTTTTGGTTGGCAGACACTCACGCACAGAGGCACATACACTGATTATAGCTATGTCCTTGTTGGCTTTCATGATTTGCATAACTCATTTCTGTTTTACATTATTGTGGATTTTGATGACCATGTTCAATTTTATAGAACATGTTGTCAAAGTGAGAAATTTATCTTTTAGTACAGCTTGAATGTATGAAGGGTTTTGTGCGGCTCTTTGAAAAATGTGCATGTCGTAAAAACTGTTGTGACAAAATTGTTTCTGATAAACAACCAAGTCAATAAAGAAAGTGAATTGCTGCTTCCAGCTGATGTGTTGGTTTTTCTTTCTGTCTGGCAGGCTACCAGGAGCTCTCTCAAGTCCCCCCCGATCAACTGATTGATTCCTCGATCCATCACTCAACGCCAGTTTTGACGAATGGGCACTGACATGAGAGCCATGGGCGGGACCAAGGTCTTGCTCCTGGTGATTCTGGTTGGATGGGAGAAGTCGCTGGGTCTGAACTGGAACCCAGTCCCACGCAAGACTGTTCGATACCAGGGTGAGTGAGCAGTGTTGTACCAGCTGATAGAGAAGTTTGACCTCAGTGGCCACTGAAACTGAAGAGCCAGACTTAATAATGTTCCTTTCTGGTAGCAGTCCCTGTGTTGATTTGTCTTCTGTTACTTGAAACGTGAAAATATTTTTATGTATATACTTTATTATTATTTTTATTTTTATTTTTATTATTAAGAAAAGACTGGCATTTTGTTGTAGCAGTACACAAAAATTACTTTTGAAGATATGGATAACTGAATAATTAACATACAGTTGGTCCCAGTACTTGGCAAAGTAGTGACTATTGATGAACTACTAGAGCAAAATGCTAACTCGCTAACCAGCCTGTAACATGCTCTCAGAGAGAAGCTTGTTCTCTGTACTGGGCCGATGCTAGGCTTGCAGACAGTATACATCTGTTAAAAGCTCATTGGCTTGGTTGCTAATAGACAGTTAAGTTGACACATTTAATTCAATAGGCATTTGTACCTTGTAAGCTACAGTAGCTTTTTCCATTTTGGAGTCCATGGCTGTCCGTTCCCACTGAGGTCAGTACTGTCGTGATGGTTTGTTATTGGTCAAAATGCTTGTCAAAGTTCACAAAAGTTCAAATTGACACAAAATGTGGATTTACACAGCCCCTGCTAACGTGTCATTTGATTGCAGAACCTCCACTGGGAAATTTTAGATTTTGCTGGGAAATTTGCTGTTTGGTGGTATGACCCAGCCGTATTATGAGGATTTAATAGGCTAACAGCTGTTCCTAGAATCCTCCAACTTGTCACTGGGGTGATTTATCTGGTTGAACATCTGATACAAAACTGGTGATTATAAAAATGGATTCCATTACAGCAATCAGGGAAGATCTCATATTATTGGTGGAAGATTTCTGATTTTTGTCAAGAGGCCCACATCGACCCTCAGTAAAACAATACATCAGTCTAATCCCAGCGCTCAACTGTGTTTGCACTCTTTATCTCGGCCCTCCTCTGCAGCCAGGCCCAGCTTTCTTCACTCAACAATGCCAATTGTTGCAAGCTGAGAAATAGTCTTTTTTTAATCCCTCAAAGGGGAAGTGCTGTATTTTCTCTCTTGGGGATTATGGAAATACCATAGAGAGGAAAAAAATATGGGAAAAAAGCTATATTTTCTCACCTCTCTATACCACCTATCCCACCTTTCATCCTGTATCTATCCCTTCTGTCTGTTCTCTTCCTCCTCTTTCTTTTTGCCTTTTATCCCTCCCCTCCCCTTTTTTGCTTTGTATGCTGCGGCTCATCATATGAACCCAAAATGCTCTCATGCCGTTTTCACAAAGAGCTCCGATTTCAGCCGCTCTCGAGGAGAATGGCGCATGGTGGTGGTGTGTGGGGATATTTCAAAAGCTGCTTTCTCATACTGCTATCGCCCATCCCCCACTCCTCCCCTTTTCTTTTTTTTTTTCATACAGCCCTCCTTCCTCCTCTCATCCCTTCGTGCTACAGACATCAGTGGTGTTGTGGTGCAATGTGAGGACAGAGAAGGGGGGGGGGCACTATCGATAGGGTGTCAATAGTTTCTGGGGAAATGCTCCACTGTGACAAAGCAAAGCCAGCATTGGCAGAGAGCTGCCCAGATCTGTGCTGCAGTTTGGCCAGTGCTCAGCTGTGGTAAAGACACACCAGACAGGGCAGACAGGGACAGCTGCACACACATGGTCTTATATGGAAGTAACAAGGGAAAAAGGCACTACCAAAAAGGATCTCATTTTCAGTAGTTTTCTGAAAGACGGGTGAATACATTTGCCTGTAGAGACAAGATAACTCCCCTCACTTCTAGTTCAGCCGTACTGTTTTTTTTTTCAGGAACATCTCAGAAATAAAAGCCCTGTCATGAAACACAGGAGAAGGCAGATCACGTCACTTGTATCATACTTGATTCAAGTGTGGCACTTGAGTGCAGAATGATTCTTGACGCAAATTGATTTGCATTGGAAACAAGTGGGATTATCTTACCCCACTGACAGATTTCTCCACTTGGTTAAAGAAAAATGAGATTTTCAGGCTCAATACTGGGTTAAATGACTTATATGGATGGATTCTTGCTACAGTGCTGAGGAGGAGATAGGAAAGAGACGAAATGGAAAAACAAAGCTGCAGAGAGAGGGAGGGATAGATTGGATGGGAGAAGTGGGATGAAAAGAGAGAGAGGAGATATATAATGGAAAGAAAGCAAGAAAGAGAGAAAGGTAGAAAGACATAGAGAGATGAGGAGAGAGAGGCCAGTCACTAACTGCCTTAAAAGGACAGAAAGTATTTTCAGACGAAAGACTGAGAAAAAGGAAAACACACACAAACACACACACACACACACACACACACACACACAGAGACACACACACACTCCACTGGCCATTAACCCTGTGTTTCATTTTGTATGGAAATATCTCCCAGCACAGGCACACAGAAACAGCATCCATATTAACATGTGTGTGTGCATGTGTATGTGTGCGAGCTGCTGTTTGTATGCAGTGTGAGTTTTCAAGACAGAGTCAAGAAGACAAGGCAATAAA
Organism: Lates calcarifer; assembly: GCF_001640805.2. Classification (NCBI taxonomy): domain Eukaryota; kingdom Metazoa; phylum Chordata; class Actinopteri; family Centropomidae; genus Lates; species Lates calcarifer. Next base: position 19,070,994 of record NC_066845.1, read on the forward strand.
AAGTAAGTGAGGGGCACAGAGGGCGTGTGTGTTTATACCTATGTGTAGAGAGAGAGTGTGTGTGTGTAGCTGTGAGTCTTTCTATCTAATCCCCCTTTGTTTATATGTGTGTGAGTGTGTGTACTGCTTAGGCTGGCAGTCTGAGGGATTTGGAGCTCTGGGGCAGTGTAGGAGGGGCGTGTATGTGTGTGTGTGTGTGTGTGTGTGTGTGTTTTTGAGTAGGGCAGAGATGGTTAAAAAGATAATATTTACCCCCACCTTCCCACCCACCACCACCACCCCCGCCCAACAATTACATGAGGAAAAAACACAAACATCCTCTCTCTCTTTGTGCGTCTCTCTTTCTCTCACAATCTGTCTACTTCTTCTCTTTATCTTTAAAAGTCACGTGTTGACATTTCAAATTTTTGGCCGTTGTTATTCCTCACCAGCCACTCGTCACATTTATGGAAGGCAAAAAAAAAAAAACAACCAAAAAAAAACACTGTTGGCTCCTAATGAGACATTTTACGTACACACATTATGTACGGCTCTCATAGAGCTGCTAATGAGTGTTGTAAATTTACATACTTTTCATTTTTCTCCCATTTTCTCTCACTCTAATCGCTGACATGGTGCATGTATCTTGATTTTGTTTCACTTTTATGTGGATTATATTTCATATTCATGGTCATATTGTACAAGTTTCTCATTGATCATTTTTTGCCAAAGGTCTTCTCATCCATACATTTTTACTTAATGTGAAAGGATGGGGCTGATGTTATTCTGTATTTTTCTTACTGTCAACTAATTCTGCGAAAAGACCAAAATTAACAATATGTTAGTATATCTTTCACTACTTTGTGATATGTCTCCCTCAGCCCCTAGCCCACTGGTCCCTACTGGAGAGATAAATCTTTTAAATACAGCTCATAAATACATAGTTTCACTAATTTCCTAAATCAGCTGGGCACTGTAGTTTTTAGCAAACCTTACTACAATAGGAATAAATAGAGCAGTTGCTGGGGACTTGGGAATTAATGCACCAGGGCAGTGTTTTAGCCATGTTAATGGTAATGAAGGAACATGTCACCCACTGAGGAATAAAATATATCTGGCTTTGGCCACTGGAAATACTTGTGAGTAGAGTCATAGTGTTTCAAGTCATTATGGAATCTAGAACTTTGGAAATTAGTTCAGTTAGTTCATTTGACTGCTAGCCACCTTAGTCACAAATAGCTACTGTCAGACACTGGTGATTGATGATTGATTTTTAAAAGCATTCATGCATGTTGACAACAGCAGAGTCCTTGTATATTTAAATATGATAATCCGATTTAACATCTTTTGTCTGTTGGTGTGCAACGCCAAATACTCCTTTGATCACCTGCTGTAGAAGTGATTCAAAGTTGTCAAGAGTTTCAGGAGTTTTTGTAACATAATTTTAAATCCTTGGGGATGATATCAATTTAGTTGAAATAAAAAAAAAAACTTAAGCCCAAGTAAAGTCACAGCTAGCCTATGTAACTTTTGCCTAACAATAACCAATTTATATTTACAGGATAATGGTAATTGATAAAAGGTTATGTAACAGCAACTTAAGCAGAGAATAGAAAAGTCAGAAAAAGAAACTCAATAATGTTAGTATTAGCAATATTTATAGTTTGCTGACTTTAGCTACCACAAACGACTTGTCATACCAGATTAAGCAAGGCTGTAGTTTACTGGGCTAAGCATTACTTGAATCAACTCTTGAGTTACATAATAAGAGCAGATTTTATGTCCTTTCTCTCATTTCTCTCTGCCTCTCACCTCTGCTTCTTTTGTTTTCTGTCACTGACCTACTCTGTCCTTCCTCCTATTTCTTACTGAATTAGCCACAGCTGATTACAGCATCCACCATGCTGTTTTAAGCTATTTTCACGTCCTTAACCTGGCAAATTTCCACTGACCACAGCTTCAGCTGATAACACCTCTGCCTTTCCCCACTCCATTTTTTTACTCATACTCAAACAAACACACTCCCTTTCTCTTTTTTGGTTTCTCCTGTTGAGTTCAAACACACACAGACACACAGAGGCCAGTAAGCCAAAACTATGACAAAACACAGGAGCTGTGGTCAAACAAAGAAAGAAAGAAAAAGAGGAAGAAAAGAGAGGAGGTGAAGGGAGTAGAGGAAATAGAGCCCTTTAGAAACTTGATAGTTTGTTTGAAAATCTAGCCAGCTTTTATGCAGAAAATGAGCCCTGTATCTTTAAAGAAAAGCCAAAGCAAATGTATGCCTCTTGATTTAGAAAAAGAAAGATAGAATGAGAGATGGTGGGATAAAAAAAAAACAGAGCAGAAGGAGAGTGGAAAAGGGCTGGGCCTCTGACCTTCAGAAACCTCTCTCTCCCTCCCTCTCTCTCTCTCTCTCTCTCTCTCTTCACTCTCTCTCTCTCCCTCTCTCTCAACCTCTCTTCTTTTCCCTTCTGTCTCTCTGCCATATCTCCCCAAACCCTCCAATTACAGTAATGAGTGGTTGAGAGCGTGGCAGAGGAGGAGGCAGAGAGAGGCTGTGCGTGACTGGGAGGATAGATGGGGGAGAAGGAAGGAGGGATGGAGGAAGGAGATTCATCACAGCTTTTTTATCTGCATTGAGTGTCACTCATCCCCTGACCCTTCGCTGATAGGTCAGTGAAGATTAACAGCCGGGACCAGATGTCGGGACCTGGAGTGCTCTGTGTTGTCATACTGACTTTGTGGGAGCTGATGTGTGGGCAAGTGGGCATGTGGATTAAAATGAAAATGCTACTCGAAGGCTGCACTTATCCAGAGCACATTCTTGTGGCAGGAGTGCCATGGTTGAATTGATGCACTGATTTGCCACCTGTGATGCTGTATTAAAAATCACAGCAATCCATCATCCCTATTCTTAAAACAAAAATGTGACATATGGGCATAAGTAATTTTCAGATTCTCCATGTGAAATGTAAGACATGACACATGAGAGCAACAACAACAATGTGAAATAAGTTGCTTTCACACATGCACAGCAGACCTAGACACTATCTAGCCGAGCTGTATGTATGAGTGCAAATGTCCAAATCAGTCAGACTTTATGCTGCTAGCTCCCTAGCATAAAATCAGTGTAATGTCCGACTGACTCCATGTGTAAATAGAGCAGGTAACTAACTGTCCAGAGAATTCATAACAAGCAGGTGGACGTTCTCTCTTGAATGCTCTACCTGTTCCACCTCAACCAAACAGAACATTTCCAGTGGGTGAGAAAGTGCCTCACACTGTGTCACAAAATGACACAAAATGTGACATTTTGACATTTTCTTTACCTGTTCTGGCAACCTGTTCATCATGCACATGCAGCACATGGGGATACAAACTGTGTACAAGAATAATTAGTTGGAGTACTACACATCAGTATTTGGAACTAGTTGGACAGAAAGGTGTTGTACTCTAGTACTTTAGGGTTGGTGGTTCAATCCCCAACTATTCCTGTCTACATTTTAATGAGTCAGATTCTAAACCGCAGATTGCTCCCACTGTAAAATGAGAATTGCGTTGGAACAAAACATTTGAGCACTGAGGTAACCAATAAATGATTGACAGATTGATCAGTTATGACAGCCATACTGCACTGGCTTTTGTGGAACCTAAATTGTCTCTTTTATGACTTTTTGACTATAATCTGAGGATGTTTTATCATTATCATGCTGGGTTTGAGGACAGTGTTTTATGGTCTTAATGGCTTTTCACTTCAACAAGAATTACCCCTCTTGTGAATCACCAAATACTTGTAATTTCTGGCATTTACAATTTTTCAGCTAGACAAATTCCAAAACTATACAGTGCCATTCTGCACCACTGAGCCCCTCAGACTCCTCTCTATCTCTCTTTGTGTTTCATCACCGCCACAACATTGTGCAAAAAGGCCTAACTCTCCCCAGCTGGCGCCCACCACTGTACCAGTCATACACGCCGAACCATGACGCTTGGAATGGAAAAGCCTCACATGTGGCATCAACCAGCTCTTGATTTGTTCTGCTTGTTGTGGATTGCAATGGCGACCCCCCACCAAGTGAAGCTGTTTTCATCCCCCCCGCTTTCATCTCCCCCCATACACCACCCTCCAGTGGGCTCACTTGTTCACTTGTGTTAATCCACTTTTACCACTTCCTCTCCTCCCACTCTCCAATCCCTTCATCTCGCTCTCTTCCAAGTCTGTTGAATTCAGTTGCTTTTTATTTCCATGACTGTTTATCAGACACAATAATGATGAAGCTGTATAGGAGATACAAGTGCTACATGACCAATAAACAAGGGCTTACACATTTAAGCCATGGAGAGATGAGTCATTATTCAGCTTAAACACGTTCTTTAATTATTCATTCATCAGTGTACGCACTTTTATTCTTTATAGCATATTGACTCAGTCATGAGCGAATTAAGTACATGAATTCCTTCAACTACAGTCTGAATAATTCTATGAACGTCATTCATTCTTAATTTACAATAGCATTTAATCTATATTAACCTAAATTCAACACACAATTGACAAAAGGTATTTCTGCAGATCCAGCCTGTAAAGTCACATATATCTTTCCCTTTCTTGTCTCTCTATCTCCATGCTCTCATTCTGTCTCACACCTGACTCTGCTGTGAACTTGTCGTCTGTTCAGCAGACAAAGCTCGTGCATCCACGTGGGATTGTGTGTGTCTTTGTGCGCACAGTGTTGTTGTTTTTCCTTCAAAGAGGGTACCTGCTCAGATGAAGGTCTGACGGAGCTGTGCGCGCACACTCGGGTACGTCTGCATGTTTGTGTGGGCGCTGCGCAACGTCTCTCCCTCCTCTGTCTGTCTGTCTCTGCCTCTCATTCGGTGTTTGTCGCTGCTTCAAAGCTCTCCCTAAAATAGGCCTTTAATCATAGTTTGGTGTGTGAGTGGCTCGGTGGTTAGAAGCTATAAGCAGAGGCTGGGTGTATTTATAGCAGGCAGGGAGGGGGAAGGCTGGAGCTCCGCTGGAAGGCTGATGGAGGCAGATCACAGAGGCGAGGGCCCGGTTCGAGACCTTTTCAGCCAGCCATGAAGCAACAGGCGCTCCCCACCCCCTCCCCTCCACCTCCTCCTTCTCCTCTCCACGTCGCATGGGAGTTCTGTTTGGTCCAGCTTGGCTTGGCTCAGTTTGGTTTGGGCTGGGCTGTGACATGACCCTGAGATACCCTGCAATGAAGTGTGTACATGCATGCATGCACATCTAGGATTGCAGACACATATGTTATAAAGAATGCATACTCAGTACATACTGTTTTTGACCAGTTGTCATAACAAAATAAACAGCTACAAGAATTAGAAAAAACAATGTTTTCCTCACAGTAAACTGCCATTCTGGTTTTGGTTTGGACCATTGAGCATGTTTGTACATAGTTCTCATTACTTGTGACAGTTTTCCAAAGAATCACATCGCAGCTTGATTTCCTTTCAGCCAACCTTTGATTTCAGTTACTCAACTCTCACAGCCTTGAAACTCGCTTGAGATAGCTAATCCATCAAAGTGAACTTTATTTTGTCCCCGTTGCTGCATTCTAAAAAGCTATAACATTCAATACATTAGAGTTGGCTGCTGAAGTGCGACCTCTGATTGCAAGTAATGAACAAATTAACATTATGCTTCCCATAAAGATGAGGTTTTCTTTCTACACTGCATTACATTTATGTTTCATTATTGTTGCGTGGCACTGCAGCTGTATGCAGGAACTGTATGAACACCTTGTAGTGCATTTAAGGACACTGTGACTTTCAGTACTCTGAACATTTAGTCTGCCAGACATCAAATGTTGTTGTAGCTTCTTGAAATGGACCAAAACAGCCTAGATATTCTGATACGGTACTGTTCACAAAAGCAAACAAAAGCTAACCCTAACCCTAACGTGGTGAAAAGTAACAAAGTACATTTCAACATCAAGTACTGTCCTTCAGCATAATTTCTGAACTTGTACTTTACTTTTTTCTGCTACTTTATACTTTAACACCAGCATTTCAGAAGGAATTTTGGTACTTTTTACCCCCACTACATTTATTCAATAACTTTAGTCACTGTATACTCAGAAGATTAATATTTTAATATACTATACAATGAGTTTAGAAAATAGAAGGTATTGCTATAGAATGAAATGCCCACAGTGCACAAACGAGTGAATATTAGCTTCGCCTCAACCAGCTACATCAGCTGCTTACACATTACATCAGCATTACATCAATAATAATTAATTCAGTAATTTAATACATAATAACATATGGCTTACAGGGCCCTTTTTCTGCTTAATACACACTTTTACTTGATTCTTAAATTAGAATTTAAATAGGCTAATTGTAAATTTGAATTTTAAGTAACTGTAAAATGCTTAGCTTAAATGCAAGGCCATCTTTCCCTTTTCACTTGAGACCATTTAAAATGAAGCAATGTCTCATTTAAAGAAAAAAAATGTGTGAAATGTCAAGAAAGAAAAAACAAAACAGATTTATTGGTGTCTTAGTCCCTTTAATCATCTGATGACCCTATATAGATATATCTTGGTATCCCTCAGAGGTGCCAAGGCTGGCACCCACTGATGTAGTATATATATATATATATATATATATATATATATACATAATACATCATAATACATAACTCTAGTTAAGAGGCTAAAATGTGCACAAGTGCTTATGTTGCTCTTTAAAAGGCAATTTATCTTCATATGTCCTACTAACATGATGCATTAAATGTATTTACTTCAAAATCAGACCTGCAAAGGTGGTAAACATCTCTTTATTTAAATCCTTGTATTATTATCAGTGATGTATTATCCACCCACACAAATGCCTGTCACACTCTCTTTGTCTCATTCTATTACCTGCTTTTATCACAGCCTCACACCCATCTAAAGACACACACACACACACACACACACACACACACACACACACACACACACACACACGCACACACACACACACACACAGCCAGTGAAGAGGTCTTGTAGTGCAGCCTCTGATCATCCCTGTTACCAGTGGGACTGACCTCGGTCAGGCCCTCTGGGTTTTGTGTTCTCCCTTTCTCTTCTGCCTTTTTATTTTTGCCCTATTGTTTATATTTCTCTCATCATCTGTTGAAGCCATTACATCTCCCTTTGTCTCCGCTCTCTATTTCTTATTCACACTCTTTTATTTGTTTTCTTCCTCTTCTTCTGATCCCAAGCTGTTGTCTCCATGCATCAAAGGCCTTGTAATTTATCCCAAACCACACCTACACACACTCACACATACACACACACACACACACACACACCATGTCCTTAAACTGATGGAAAAATCTTAAAATAATACTGAAAGATTTCAATAGTTTTCAAATGTGATTCTTTTCAGCATTCAGTACAGTGACAGAGGTCTGTGTGCTGCATTACCATAGGCATATTCAGAAAAAGGTTAGTTGTACAACATGTTTTCAACTTCATGCAGGAGACAACGTTTTATTTGGTAGCTTATTTTTTCCTTAAATTCAATTCCATACAGCTGTAAAAACAAATGCAAAAGACAGATGTTACAGATGTTGTTTACATAAATGTAAACTGACACTGTGTCTTTCAAAAAACACACACACAAATACTGATGAACCTCAGGTGTGGACAGTCTTGGTCCTGTTACAGGGAAACACACATTCAAGCGGGTTACAACCTCACACCCACACAAACACACACACACACACACAGGTAGCCTCAGGGCTGCCACAGTGTGGTGGCAGATGGTAAATGCATCTGCCTGTATCGCCTCTTAATGACAGAGCTGCTGATCACTTCAAACAAGCCACTCAGAGCAAAACGTTCCCTCTGTTGGTGGAGAGACGTTCAAGTCACCGAGCAGGTACCCTGGAGAACTATTCAGGACTCTGCATTGGAGTGTGTGTGCATACAGACGTGCACTGATTTGTGTGTATGTAGCTACATATCTCGACACAAGTTTGAATTCGTGTGTGTGCGTGCATGCCTGCCTGCCTGTGTGAGTGTGTGTATGTGTGTGTGTGTGTGAGTACCTCAGTAAAAGTGTGTCAGCTCTGGCGTTTTTTTGCCTGGCTGTGTGGAACACAGCAGATGTGCTCAGTTCTCCCCTGAGGATGCTGCCTCTCTCTCTCTCTCTCTCTTTCTCTCTCTCTCTCTCTCTTCACTCACTCTCATCTAGCCTGCTCATCCGTACATACCCTCCAATGTTTATACACCGCTGCTCTTCAGATAATAAGCTGACTTCAGTACTTATCCCCCTTCCTTCCTTTGGCTGCTAATTCCCTCCTCTCTTCTAGCTCTCTCCTTCCATCCTTCTGCATCTCTTTCAACATGTCGCTTCTCCAGTTTTTTAACCTTAACTTATCCAGATTTTCTATAATGTATGCTGCATGTTCACAGTTAAGCACACCTTCTCACAGATGGAAGTCAGTTAGCATCAGGGTTTCAGTGGAGAGTTTTATTGCCCCAAGGTGGTTAAATATTGTTTCAGAGGTTTGTTACACTTACACTCAACCACTGAAACAAAAAAAGTTCTGAGTTGGAGGTCTAAAGCTCAAATTACTCTGGGGCCACTGACCGAGTTGGTCTCTAAGGAATGATCTGTGGTGTCTTTGGGGGTAAAAATAAATAAATATTTTGGTGTCAGATGACATGTGTGCAGTGGTTATCAGAGTGTGTCATATGTGACAGCATGTATAGTCAGAAACAGCTTACTAAGGTTGAAAAATTATGTCCAAGATTCTTGTTTTTCTTGATTTTGGTGCCACCCCTGGTCTAAAACTGTCACTACATCAGTGTTAGAATAAAATGACCTCCTGTGCAGCAGGTGTAAAAAGAGATAACCTTGTAACTAAAGCAACAAAAAACAAACATTCCATGAAATGGTTTCAGGTTGTGCGACCACTGTATGCTGTCGCAGTTTCATTTCAAGTTATTAAAAATCTGTGTATAATATCAGTTTTTCAGTCAGGTCAGTCAAGTCCTTTTGGTTTTTGACAAATTGCACAGTTAGGAACAGCTTGCTAAATGTTAAATGTGAGATTTAAAATTTGAAATTGTCTCACTGGACAGATCTGGAGATAGACAGTTCATTCTTAAGCTTGGAAACAGCAGTTGATAAAGCAGTTTCCACTCAAGGTCCTCTTAATAACTTGAGCTTTCGACCATATCACATGTAATAGTAAAGTTGTCGTGGAGCTGTCGATGTTCAAACATTTCCTTATTTGGAGCACTTTTGGTAGTTGTGATTCCTGTTTGCTCAGAAGTTGAGATTGTTTTTTTTAATTTTGGTACCACCTTTGGTATAAAATGCTCAATGTATTATATGATTGCACTCAGCTGTAAGCAGTGTGGGCATCATAGTGGTGCAGGGGTTAGCGCTGTCACCTCGCAGCAAGAAGGTTCCAGTTTCAAGCCTCCAGGTTCTCCAGCTTCCTCCCACAGTCCAAAGACATGCAGGTTAGGTTAATTGGTGACTCTGAATTGCCCATAGGCGTGAGGGTGAGTGTGAATGGTTGTTTGTCTCAATATGTCAGCCCTGCAGTAGACTGGCAATCTGTCCAGTGTCAGCTGGAACCTTTGACCCTCAAAAGATAAGGTAATATATGGATGGATGAAAGCATTGGTTTTGTGTAAAAATGAAAAATATCACTTCCTATGCAGCAGGTATTGAAAGGGATCAGTGGATTAAAAGAAAAAGGATAAATGGATTTAAAGCAAAAAAGAGATGTGGCTTTACATTGAATGACTTTGTAGTTCAGTGTCATCAAGGGCATCTTAGTAGTTAACCAGTTATACCATGAGGCCTTCAGTAACAAGCCTCACTTCCTCTGCTTTGTCTCTCACATGCAGTTCTTTCATCTTGTATAGTTTTCTCCATGTGTATAAGTCTATTTAGTCCCAACTAGGCCACAGCGTCACATGAACATTTAGTCACACCATAAATCACACCAGTTCCTGCTGTTCCCTCCCTGGATTTCAGCTGCTATTTTCAGTCGGGAAAAATGGTGGAGTAGAAGTGAAAATGTTCATGCTGTAGAAGACAAAACAGAAATATTCTTATTCAGTTTATGAAATCACATTACCTGTGGCGTGGGCTGTCGTCGGCTTGCGTTTTGTACACATTCTATCAGCCCAGATAAAGGGAGAGAGAGCGAAACAGAGGAGAGGGGAAACAAGGTGACACTACAAGCAACAAGAGTGTGGATAATGAAAACTAAACACCACCACCCCCCACCCCCTTCTTTGTCTTGCTTTCTCTTCTGCTCTGCACCAGTAGTTTGTCTGTATGCTAGTCAGGGGATTTCAGTGTGTATTTGGGTGTGTGCGTTGGTGAGGGAGAGAGAAAGAGTGAACAGCAAAACAGCGGGTGCATCTTTTTAAAATTTTGATGAAAAAAAGTCTGCTCTTCCAACAAACCCTGCAGATGGGACCATGGAGAGAACATTCTGTGATTTTTGCATAATTTTTTGGAGATTGTTTGTATTGGACTGTGAAAATGACCCAAACAACCCAAAAATGTGAATAATCCTGAAACATATTAGACAGTCCTGAGATAAATCACATCGATTCAGCTATTTGATATCAAAAGATCAATAACTGGGTTTACAAGGAGACTAATATTCTGTTAACACTCTGAGTGATAGCCTAATCAGAGTAAAAGGCCTCATTTGGGCCTTGTATTAAAATGTGATCTGCATCTGGATGTGCACCCCAGATAATGAACGATCTAATCACACCCGCAGATTTACACCCATTATTAGTGTGCATTTATAAGCATTCTTATGCTCTGCATTCTGCCCACGTTGTCACTTGGATCACATTTTCCATTTGCAATAATGCCACTAGCTCCAACTCTAAATCCCTGCATTGTTTGTGTATAGGTGCTCTGTATAGCCTGGATTAAGCTGCCTCTTTTCCATAGAAGGAGTCTTTTCTTAATGCTGCAATGCTGAGTTTATAAGTCTTTTAACCATCTTTAGTCTAAAAGCTGTGTTAAATTGAGGCAAAACACAATTGAGGTTGTTTTCCAAAACAAGATTAGCCGATTTTCTCTATTTGAAAATTACCAGTCTTAATGGAATTTTTATTGAACAAGTGTGTGATTACAAACATCTTGGCATCTGGCTCAATAACAAACTCACTTTAAAAACTCACATTAAAGCTCCAACTGATTGAAGCTTTTGACGATTTATTTCTTTCACAAATAAAAAGAGAGTAATTCTGCAGCCTACAGGCTTTCTATTGTTCCAGGAATACAGTGATATTGTATGCATTTATCAATATACTACTGTTAAAAGTTCTAAATGCCGCCAAACTATGCTGGTGGCTGTAATGGTACACACCACTGCACTCCTCATCAAAACAAGGGTTGGTCCCAGACAGCATCATTGCTTCTTGTTTATTTGCACAGCTTTTTCTAAATAGAGGACCACCTTATCTCACTTCTGACATGCAGATCTGGAACTTATCAGACTTGCCCTGAAGACTGACTTCTGCTCCAGGTTCTTAAAGTAAATACAGAGCTTGGGAAGCTTTTAGTGTAGCGTTCCATCCTGCGGGAGTAATTTACAACAGATCTTGGAGATACTTTGGGTAGTTTCAGCAAACTCATTACAACCTGATGAGTTATCACTGTGCAAGTTTTTTAGAAAACTACTTTACATTTATTTTGTTACTTTCACTGTCTTTGTTTAGTTGAAGTTTTTATCTTTACATCAAGGACTTCTTCTCAGAGTGTATTAATTATAATTATTGCAAATATACTGGGATACTTTACTCTTGCCAGTCAAGCACATGGAATGAGTGGCCACTTGTTCCACTATCTGATGAATTGGAAAATACTACAAGCTAATAACCATTTCACTAGCAAAAATGTTCATGTTTAAACCTGCTTGATTGATTTTTTGGCCACACTTGGGCAGTGCAACAAGCTGTAAACACGACATTAGTAAATTATTCCTTTTATGAAGCTGATCTGGCAATTGTAAGTCCCATGTTCACCCCCTCCTTGTAGATCCTTTTTTTTTTCTCCATTAATCCCTGAAGGAAATAACTGTCTCTATACATGCTAAGTACTATATTCACCAGCTAGCTGCTAACTTTGTCCTGTAGTCATGCAAACTGATATGGTTGAAGATCATGAGCAGCTTAGCTGACCACAGGGTTCAAATGTTAAAGAACTCTCAAAGGTTGTGACTCTCTAGGGTAGCATCTGATAGTTCAGATGTAATATAACACAAAATGGAGAAAAGAGATATAACATGTACAAGCAGGATGAATGACATTTAGCTATAGGTGGTGGGCGAGGCTCGGGTGGTGGGAATAAGCCGAGACATTTCAACAACTTAAGTGCGAAATGTTCTTCTCAGGTTTTATTCTGTCGTCTGTCAGTGGATCAGCTGAAAAGAAATATGAGATACTTTGCAGCTATGTGTTGTCAGTAATGTAATGGTGTGTCTGTGTGTGTCTTTACTAGATGTGTTGGACAGCATGGCGAGGTTCAGTGTTCAAGGAGTGTTCAACTACAGCATGCTGACTCTATCCGACCATGAGCGGGTCTTGTATGTCGGAGCACGGGAGGCGTTGTTTGCCCTGGACCCCAACGACATTAGTAGGCAGCTACGGCCACAGGTAACACACACACACACACACAACACACTTTATTATGCTTTACTTTATTCCACCAGTGAGGGGGATTGAAATTTACAAATGTTCATTATGGACAAGGAAGGATTTCAAGAAAAACAATTATATCCACAGCACTGCCTGACTGTTGCTGCAAACACCCACACATTCTGAAAGGCTTTTGTAGAGGTGCAAGAAATTAAATGATAACACATAAGATTTAATATCAGAAAGCTACATGATGGACAGTTCAGGGACAAAAAGCATCATCTCCTCCACACAGCCTGGTTCCTGAGCATTCCAGAGATAAACACTTATTTCAAATACTTAATTTAAACACACCAAATTTAATTATGATAAATTGTGATATAATTATTATATAAAAGCTTTAAATATTACAAAGGTTCAGCTTGGATAAGCAGGAGAGGAAACAGAAAGCATAATCTCTGCCTCTGCCACACTTGGTTGCCTATTAACTTACAGACCTTATTTTATTTTTTATTTTTTCCCTTTTTTGTGGGACTCAAGGACATTTGAGAACACATACACACAAAGAAATTCTGGCAGATAATCAAAGAATCTAATAGCACCATAATAAAGTCGGTTGAAGTCATGCTAGTTGTTGGGTCTTTTATTGGTCTGGCCTATATTTCTTTAATTAAATCTTCAGGCCTTGTAGAAGCTAATAATGTACAAACTGTCAAGAAATTTAATACCATTTCAGAATGCATTAAAGTGTCCTCCCTGAAGGGTGAAAAATATAATAAAATATATTAATTGCTGCTGTTAGCTAAGAGTTCTGTTCCTCCAATATATCAACATTTCCAAAGCAGAAAACAGCATCGCTTTTGGTTTTTTTTTTTTTTTTTTTTTTTTGGGTGTGTGAAACCAAAAATCACAAACCAAAGTATTTTCTTTTCTGCCCATAGAGAACTATGGAGCCCCAAACAAAAACATAGTAAAAGGCTAGAGAAGAACAGAATACATCAATGAATAATGTTATTTTTATGAAAATGCAATACAAAAAGAAAATGACCTTGATGAAACTGAAGATTGACGAATGGGACGAATGGTGTCTGTAAAGTTTTGAGGAGATAACTTTGTAAATGTTAGCTTGCCAGCTAAAATGTCTGACTTACTGTCAGGATATTGTATACAGTAATGCCACAGCAATACGCAATGCATTATATTGATGATTAACAATACATGCACTGACTGGTGTGGCTTTATAAAGTTACCTTCAGCTACTGTTTAGGTAGCTGAAAAGACTGTGTTTAGCCATCACTGTTTCCAGTTAAGCTAGCTAGCCAAAATTACTTCTAGCTATTTTTGCCAACCAAAAGTTAAAGTAAAAGTATGATGCTTTATATTTCATTTTATACTCAATTTTTATTTTACTAAGAATATTATATATTGATGTATTCAGTTATATTTTGAGACTGTACTGATTTTGTCAGTTTTAGGCTCCATATATGAAATTGTTAAACTGAGTTAAACCATGACAATCAGCAGACTGGTAAATGTCACAAATATACTTCTTATGATATATTTATCATTTGTAATTAGGAAAGGGATTCCTACAATATCATTACATTATATATATTGGAATAACTTCAGATATTTTCTGACACAACAGGTTATTACTGTATTTGGAGGTTATCCATATTATGTGGTGCTAAAAGCCCCCAACAGTAATAGTTTGAGTAAGCTGCCAAAATATTAAGATCGTAATATGTGCAGCTATTGGCTCTAATATTTCACTTCTATCAGCACAAACATATCCACTGTGAATGTGTGGGAGTACACAGGCACTCACACACGTACACTTGTGCAGGCTTTGGCCCTGTTTCTCAGAGTTTATGAGGCACTTATTCAATCTTGTTTTTTATTGTCCTTGTTTTAATTTGCAGATCTTGTTTTTCTGTGAAGCACTCTAGGGCAAACCTGTTTGTTAAAAGTGCTATATAAATACCCTTGACTTGACCTGATAGACTACACACACACACACTTGTACATACAGAGATGCTGAAGCCTCAGAGACTCAATCTGGTTTTGCTTTGTTCCCTCAGTAATTGGTCCATATTGCAATCAATACAATTACAGCAGTCCAATGAAGGTGTAGTGAGCAGCCTACAGCGGTTTGGGGATTGTTATCTGATTTACCGCCGTAATGAGCAGTTATTAGATGCACACACATACACGCACACACACACATGCACATACGCAGACACAGGCTGTTTGAGTGAGGGTTATGAGACTTACAGTAATGATAAGACCACCTGTTGCCAGCCCCCAGTGTGCAATGTAGAGGGAAGGAGCCAACACAGAAAAATGACTGAATGAGGACAAGGGAATAGTCCATCCCCTCTGTCACCATCTGCCCATCACTCTCTCACCCCTCCTCCTTCTTCCTTCCCCTGCTTCTTTTTTATTTCTTTGCTGCTGCCTTACTCACTGTCGTTCTTCATTACTTTCATGTCTGTCTTTCTTCCCTAGATATTTTCTAGGGATGTTTTTTCTCAGGATTTAGACTTTTTGGAGACGAATAGAGAAGTGCTTTCTTCTACATAATTTAGTTATGTTCTTTCCCATGATGATTCTGGATTGTTCCATTATTTCATTTATTAATTTTGTTCAGTCATTACACGTGGCAGCTCAGCACGGCTGATACAATTTTGACAAAATCTGCAGCATTAGTGCAGCGTTTCACTGTGTTCCAACAGTATTCAGTACAAAATGTTGTCATGTGTCCCACACTGCTAGTTGACAGATGACATGAAATTTGGCTCACATATACACCTATCATTGCTCTACAAATTACATTTTCAGCCAGCACTTTGAGTCATTAGATAAGCATAGGCTGCATTGTAAGCATTGACGCAGTGTGAGATAAAACATCAGTGATTAGCACGTGCCTTTCAAAATGCTGAAACCAAGTGGCCATGTAATAGCTCTGAGTTCCTTCCCAAAATAAATGTTTCCACTTCATTTTCAAAGGTTGGACCTTTTCACAGAGTACATAAGATATTGTTATTAATACTTACTACCTACAAAATATTTGTCACACTAATACTCTAAGATAAAGATACTAATGTCAAGAGAGTTGGAAAATTTGCCCACAGGCTGTTGCTTGTTATTAGTGCCAGGTGTTAATGTGAGGTAGAGGAGATTTATTTTTGGCAGATTTGTCTTTGAGGGATGCGAGAGGTACTTCTACTTGTTGACTCACTACCACCTTTTCATAAAATACCTTATCTGGTCTTTCTCTGACCAAAATCCATCAGTTAAACCCACAGATCCTACAGGTAAAATTTCTCAGCCACTAATCCTAATGATTAATTCAGTTATTGCATCTTAACCATCATTTCTCTAGTGAACGTAGGAACTCTCTGAAAATGAAATACATATATTCAGTGGACAGTAGTTGGGAGAGGTAAGGTGACTAATTTTCTTGTGACTTGCCAGGAAAATATTAACATATGAGATAGGAATTGTAACAGAGCCCTAACTTAGCTAAAAGGAAATGTATTTGGAAACATTTTATGCTTGTATATTGAATGAACATAAATATTGGATCACACTAAAGTTAATTTTCATGATTATTCATTGGTTCATCAGTTTTTACATTCAAGGCCATTAAAAGTCACTATTATTATACTGTATAAAACGAAGTGTTATTCAAGTTTATGACTACTGGTATGTGGCAGTAATCCAGTGTTTAATTGTTGTTGGTTTAAATCCAGTCAAGTAAATCAGAGTTTAATTCTGAAATTACAGCAGCTCTCAGTCTGTAATGGTCAGTGTAATTATTTGTAATGGTGTGGAAACCCCTCAGTAAACACAGTTCATATTTTGGACCTCTGTCAACAGAGCAAAGTTCAGCCATGTGTCACACAGTCATTAAAAAAAAAGCAGCTACTGCAGATAATACTAAATAGCAACAGTAATTATCAGTGTGGACAGAATGTGCACCTTTCCTTTCTATTTGCTTCTCCTGTACATGTTTCAGCAGAAATGTACCTTTTGCAGGACAAAAGCCTGCAGCTGGAGTAGTTCTCTCTACAAGTGCATTATGGTACACTTTCTTCCAGTTTGTTTTTGATTCTTTAAACAATAGTGTAATCATTAGGGAGTTTTGCTGCAGTTAGAACCTCACACTTTCCTGCCTCCTAATAACAGTGTGTTTGATGGAACCATCTCAGAAGTAACCACTGCCAGGGGCTGAACCCTGCACCACCTGGGCAGCTGACTTAACTGTATCTCTACTTCAGGTTGAACTATTACATTATTATACATATTAAACTTTGTACTCTTTATTAACTCCTTATAAACATATTTGCCTGTTATAGTGCTTCTGTAAAAAAAAAAAAAAAAAAAAACATTTTTCAGGGCCTAAATATACATGCAAAATGTGTTATCTTTATGAGTCCCATGGTTGTTGCCATAGTTACAGCAGCTAGTGGTCAAGAGTGCAGTCTGTTGGCCAAATTAAGTAAAATGGCAGCAAGGAAAGTGTGAAACTTTTTGCTGTGATGTGTCTCTATGTGCACTCTATAAGAAAGAAATCATTTACACGTCTATTTACTGTGTGCATTATTTTTCCAGTCTGTGTCAAGAAATGAAAATCATATACTGTTACATAATATAATTGCAGAATATATTACTTACAGGCCAAAGGCAGACATTGTCTTTCCTGCAGATATTACATCTCTCTCTTTCTTTTCTCCAGATTGACTGGCCGGCTCCACAGGACAAGAAGAGAGAGTGTGTCGCCAAGGGGAAGAACAACCAGGTAAGGAAGATTTCAGCTGCGTTGCTGCGGTTACCTGCCTAGATAAAGGGTGCCATGGCAGTAGTTTATAAGACAGTAGTTTATTAGAGCAACATTACTCACTTTACTTAACTCAATTACATTTATTAAGTCAGTCTGGTGGTTTCAAACTGGAAACCTTCCAGTCATTACATTAGCACACAGTGAAGTGTATCTCCCAGACAGGGTTAGCATCAGCAACTTTTAAGATGGTTTGAGTCGGAAAGTGTTTTGTCTTGAACAACAAAAAGTACATAGAAGTCTGGCTCTAAAAAGGATTGAATATGTGATAAAGAGTGAAGTAATCCCAAACAGGATACAATACAGAAACACCATTAAATACAATATCTCTTTGCATCAACACAAGTTTTGCTCAGTATTTTTATCTAAGTCTTAGCAAGAAGCTATTCTTTTAATATATGCATTCATTCTCTTTTAATGGTGTACAGTCCACAAAGCAGTCCTCAATCAAGGTTTTAAAAAAAGATGAAACAAATCTCATCATAACTTTCCAACTGAGAAGTAAATCGGTATAATTCAGCCTTAACTCATACACAGAGAGTGAATTTGCTTCTGCTCCATACTCGAGTCTCAGCAAGAGCCTCTCACTGCTTAGGCTGCGTAATGTACATTTTGCAAGAAGTCTCTTTAAATATTTTATAGAATCACACAGAGCTTTTTGAAATGGAGCTAAAACTTCTCTCGTTGCACAACAGTGCCTTTTGATGTGGTTTTAAACAGAAGGGGAAATGGTTCACTGGCATGCAGCAGCAGCAGCAACACTACTTTAACTAAAACTGACTTCCAACTGAAGTAAAAAATACATGTCGAGAAATTAGTATAACTGGAGCTTTAAAAATACTCCAGTGCTTTCAGATAGTCATTAAACTTTAATGCATATTCAAACTTCACACCTTCACTGTTTTCCTGTTTTTGGTGCAGATCATAAATGATGGGCTGTGATTAGGATGGTTGTGCAGAATATTTTGTCAAAAATACTAGCAAAAGTACATATATGCTGTACATCCACATTAGTCCTATAACTCTTTGAAAATATCTCTGAATGCTTACATACATATCGTAACAGGTATTTATATCATTATTTACATGCAAGAGCAACCATATGGTGTTTACACTGTCCATCATTATGTTCAATGATTAGTCCTTTTATGTAATGTTGTAGTTGTGGGCCTGAAAGAGGCCCGTCTGCCAGACACATCTCATCCTGATTATCCCCAGTGATTGCAGGAGCTGTAAAAATGAATTTTGAAAAAAATCATATTGCTTGTATTACAGCTGTGAGATACAGATATTGTTATGCTGTTGCAATGGCAAGATCAACTGGATGCACTGAATTATTCATGCCTCTAGTACACATCATCATGTGTGAGCATCTGTTTCCAATTCCATTCAAAGAGCTTTATTGTTCTTCACAGTGTGGGCATTAAAGGGCACTTCCCATAAAACAGTGCATATATTATATGGCTAATGACTTACATATCCTTTGAATGGAAACAATCTGTCACCTTTTAGTTTAGTCTAAACATTACTGAGATCATATGGTTATATCACTACATCATCTGCTAAGTGATGTCCTCAATAGCACTGAACACTTGAATAACTGTTTAAATTAACTGACATCGTAAATCCCAAAACAAATATGAATAATATGTACTTCTTGGAGGCGGCTAGTGTTCTCTGTCTTTAGGTTTAGCCATTTGGGCACCCAAAAAATATAAAATGGCTGATATTTCTGTTTACACAACTAAAAGAACTTTTAGCCGTGCACACATTTTGATAAAAGGAAATTATCTGCAGACGTGATCTAGTTTCAAGGTTGCTGAGGTATTTCAGATGGATGAGGATTTAAAAGAGGTCACACTGAAAGTTATAGTAAATCCAAATCTCAGAGGATGTGTTACCATATGGGAATGGGCTTCACCTTAACAGAGGACAAAGCATCACTGGGGTGATTTGACAACAGCATTCTCACAATTCCTCCTTTCTGATTTACAGACCGAGTGCTTCAACTATATCCGCTTCCTGCAGAGTTACAATCATACGCACCTCTACACCTGCGGCACCTACGCCTTCCAGCCCAAATGCACCTATGTGGTAAGTATACGTGTGTATGTGTGAAGCATGTGTGTGGTTCCCTAGATAGAGAGCCATGGCGAGCCAGTGCTGACAGGTGTCAACTTGCGATGTCTGCCATCTGACCTGAGGCTCAGACCACTGTGTGACAAAATAAAAATAAATGCAATGGAAAAAAGTATCTCATGCAGTGTTAGCAGAATGTGTGAATGCTTGCGTGTGTGCATATATGTGACACTGATGCGATAGGACAACATGGCGAAGGGTGAAGCTATGGTCCTTGTAACGGACAGACAGAGCTTGCAGCTGTGTCATAATACATACTGACCACGAACCACCTGTGTTCCCCAAATTATTTGTGTGTCTGTGTGTGTGTGTGCTTGCAGAATGCAGACTATTTTGCCCTCAATACTGGAGCCTTAGAAGATGGGAAGGGCAAATGCCCATATGACCCTGCCAAGGGGCACACTGGCTTGATAGTGGGTAAGTATGTGTGTATTCATATGTATGTGTGTACTCCAAAGACAGACAATCATTACCAAATAAGAAAATACAGGTATTTGAGTGTTTCTGGACATGTCTAATTATCAGTAAAGGATCATGTCACCACAAAAAGATTGGTCCTGAGTTGGAAATCCATTGACATTCATATCAACACCAAACATGCAGTCAGCCCCGATTTTTCCATCTCAGCAGTCTTTACACTGAAGCGAACAGCCCCATGTTTTTACAGCTCTAACAGAAGCATAAAATGTCCATCAAATCTCCTACAAACCACTCCAGCAGCATTTCCCATCTGTTTTGTAGCCGTACGGTTGCACTGAGAGTCCAGAAGTCTAATTTAACTTTGCATGCTACATTCACTTCAGTGTGGACAGCTTCACTGAATCTACAGGCACCAATTCTCAGTTCTTCTTTGTGTCTCCCTGCTGAACCACTGACCTTCTCTCATTGTAAGCCTGTATAATTGTGGTTGAAAAAAAAAATGGTATTAAACTAAAGCTTGTATTTTGTTGGTGCAGATAAGGAGCTATACTCAGCAACACTTAACAACTTCCTGGGTACAGAACCAGTCATTCTGAGGAACCTGGGCCAACAGCACTACAGCATGAAGAGTGAATACTTGCCTGCCTGGCTCAACGGTAAGTGAACAAAGGGCATGACAGAGAAAGCTCTTTGCCAGATTACCAATGTTAGTTCTTTCTTCCAAAATTTACCATTTGCTTAGTCACAGCCC
Source organism: Lates calcarifer (assembly GCF_001640805.2). Classification (NCBI taxonomy): domain Eukaryota; kingdom Metazoa; phylum Chordata; class Actinopteri; family Centropomidae; genus Lates; species Lates calcarifer. The sequence continues at coordinate 19,091,773 of NC_066845.1, forward strand.
CTTTTGTTACTGTTAGTACACCTGTCAGTCTTTCATATGCACTTAATGGCTGAATACATATGTAATGCTAATGCTAATGATCTAAGACAGAAGCTGAAAGCTGTGTACACGCACAAAGTTAGCATCCTCACCAGTTAGCGGTACAAGTAGAAGACCAACTGATGTTAACTGTTATGCTGTTTTGGGTAATGGATAGCTAAAGATATGCTCCATACTACTGGCTACACTGCTTGTACAGGCTAGAAGCAGTGGTAAGATAGTTGCCAGGCATGCTAATATTTGTAGCTTACGTTAGAGCACACTGTATAATGCATCCTTTACACTTTTCTTCTGTGTGTGTTCATGTTTTGTTTTTGGAGAGCTGATAAAAAAAAGATACCAACCTGCAAACAACCATACAAACTACAGTACAAAGATACCTATTATCACCAGTGAAGTGTGTTCAGGAGGAGTTTAGCAACCTGACAATTGACAATTTGAATTTGCAACCAAGATTATATTCAGAAGAAAATTAATATTGATAGAAAAATATTTATTCATCCAAATTTGTATGGAATTCAATTTAGGCTTACACATTTTTCCAAGACACAGCAACAGTGATAAATTACATGTGTATTCAAATAAAATCACATTGAAATCACATTAGGTTGATAACGGTGACAATTTTTAACAGAGTTAATTTTTTTGTAAAGGCCAGAAACACGCAAAAGAACAAGAGAAAGAGAAATGACTTGGAGGAAATGAAGCGCAGGACTCTGTTAAAGCGAAGGATCATTATCTTTTGGGGGGTTGAAGGGAGGAATGAAGTCGCAGCAGGGAAAATGGGTGATGAAAGAACAGGCATTCGGACTGTTGATGAAAAGATAGTGGGAGAGGTGAGGAGAACTGAGGGGGAGGAAGGAGGAACATATGGATGAGGCTGAGGTTTGATGTGTACGTTTTTTTATTCATGCTGATGCAGAGATTTTATTAAAAAGTAGACCTGCACTGAAGCTAGCCTAAGTTTAATTTAAGCTGCTTTTGACTAAAAGACTTTAATTGGCCTGGGTTTCAGTGGAGAGTTGTTGTGACCCATGATGGCTTAAAATGCTGCTTTGCTTTTATAACAAAGGGAAGAGTCCATCTGCAGCAATATATCCTTATAATTTAAAAAAATTACAAATAAATGTCTTTGCTTTTAGGCTGAGAAAGACGAGAAGGAGGAAGTGAGAAACATAAAATGTACCTCTAATAGGGAGCAATGGAGAGACAGAGAGTGAGAAATGACTGAAGGAAAGATGAGGCGAAGGAGAGAGTAATGATAGAAAATAGATAGAGAGGTGAGAAGGGGTGGCAGAGAAGGAGATGGAGGTGTCAAGCTTGTGTGTCTACGTGTGTGTGGTGTGATTCAATCCAAATGCACCTGCAGGCTTAAACTGTCTCTGTCTTTACTATTGTGTGTAAATACACTTTCTGAGGCTCTGTGTGTGCTTTGTGTGTACATGCAGAACCTGACTTTGTGGGTTCAGCCCTGGTGAGGGAGAGCAGCGGCAGTAAAGAGGGGGATGACGACAAGATCTACTTCTTCTTCAGTGAGCGAGCGTTGGAGCTGGAGTGTGACACAGAGCTCACCGTGGCCAGAGTGGCCCGCGTCTGCAAGGTAACACTTAAGTTGGTAATCAGAACCGATCTCTGAGCAGATTCAATTAGGAACTTCCTAAAATCGCCTTATTCTCACTCTGTGTGCAGTGCAGCTATGGAAGTTTATTAATGTCAAAAACTAGAGAAAAGCACAAACTAATTTAAACAGTAATCAATCCCTAAGTGACTGTTTAAGTGTACACAGGGACAGATTTGTAAGCACAGAACAAGTTTTGACTGCAGAATCATTGTTTCATGCATGCTTGGCTTGAAATCAGCTGTTTTCTGTTTCCTCCAGCTGTTTTGGCAGCTGCTTCCGAGCGCTTAATAATGTGAGACAGCACTTGCTAACAGTTTTGGGCTTACAGACTTCAACAGGAGATACCTAGATACAGAATCATGTGGTAGAGTTGTTTTACAGTTATATATATGGAGGAAAGTATATGTACCTGTAAAGCTGATAAGTCACACTGGGAATGGCTGGATATCACTCAAAAAGCAAAGTTAACAGGATGTTGCTTTATTTTCAGATCCAATGTCACTAGTTGGACTTTCATGCAAGGGATACAGACTGCCAAAACTGAGAGCACACAGCTTTCTTGATCACATGTCTTGAGCACACAATTTCTCTAGAGGGATGAAAGATCTTCTTTATGGATCTCCAGTATTCATTTACAGACTGGCACTCACATTTTGTAACTGCTGAACGTCCATACTGTACACTAATCTACGCCAACTGTCGAGCTAATTTGAATTAAACAGTATTTTTCTCTTCATCTACCATAGCATATGTAGAGCAAAGTGAAATGCTGGACATGATAGAAATGTTATACTTTCTCTATAAGTTCTCAATCATTAATGCTTTAAAATACAGTTTATATTAATATATATAATATATTAATACCAGATAATTGGCTGCATAGAGAAAATAGCTTTGATGCTTCAGTTTGACCCACAACAACATGGGCAACAGAATTTAGGCTCAACACCAGTTTATTTGCAATGTGTTATGTGAAGACAATTACACTGACATAGATCTATTTGGTAATTAATGCATTCATTTGCTTAATTAATGGCCTTGTTAGGATAACTGATTAGGTTTGATATACCACAGTGATTATGGCCAGACATGAGAGGTGCCGCTTGTTGTGAACAGAGTCAGTCAGTAGAGTCTCATTTTATTTTGTATGATTTCAGTGACCTTTTAGTTTACACAGCAAGGGTTTAGTGTCATGTTACAGTTACTTATTCAACCACATAATCTCAGTAACCTTTAAAATGAGCCAAACAGAGACAGATTGTAACAGTCTGAGGAGATGTGTGCAGTTATGTGCGCAATATATGCACTGTTTTATGGGAAGTGCCCTTTAATGTCTGAACTGTGATGAACAATAAAGTTCTTTGAATCAAATTAGAAACAGATGCTCACACATGATGTGTACTCGTGCAATGAATAATTCAGCGCATCCTGCTGAATTGCAGCAGCAGCACAATTTCTATATCTCACTGTTGTAATATGAACATTTGGATTTTGAATTCCTTTTTTACAGCTTCTGCAATCACTGAAGATAATATGAGTGACCCATATCTGGCAATTGGGCTCCTATTGAGCCCACAGAATACTATGTAAAGGGACTGCTCATCAACATACACCATTCAGCCACAACATTAAAACCAGTTACCGGTTTTAACATTGGGGCTGGTCAGTTTATCCAATCTATGTTATCCCATCCATCCATTATCTATCCCGTTTATCTGTTGAGGTTTGTGGGGGGGCTGGACCCTATCCCAGCTGACACTGGGCAAGAGGCAGGGTACACCCTGTCCATTGCAGGGCCCAATCTTTATTATATAATTGAATATTATTTACTCTGTATTTCACTGGGTCCCTTTCACATCTCAGGGTCTAGATGCTCTTTGCTTTCAAACATGACAACAATTCAGTCAGGCAATTCACCTTCACAAATTTCTCTTTATTTATCATAGCCATGCAGAATATGTACAGAGGCATCCTTGAGGTGAAGGTGAAGCCAATGAAATACAACATAAACAGCAGCAGCAAAAAAAAAAAAAAAAATGAAAAAAGCACGTTCAGCATAAAATGTAACTGAGTTTCGCTGCCCTCAAGCCTGTTGCACCTATAACCACACCCATCAGTGATGACGAAACGGCAAGGTACACTGTTACACCACTGTAGCAAGGTGGTAAGTTAATGTGCTACAGGCCAGGAAAGAACAAAGAAAATTTCCACCTGCTGTAAAGTTTTTCTTTACTTACATGGACATATGGTGCAGGGAGCAGAGTAGTGCATAATGTGTGAGTGACACAGCAGGTAGCAGTTTAAGATCTCTGCCTGAACTAGTCAACAGGGTTATCTCCATTCAGTTTTTATGGTGGAAACCTAAAAGGACCTATCCAGGCCTGTTTTAAAACCTACAATGCTTGTTTAATTTCCTTATAAAAGATTCCTCAAATTACAATTGAATACAAAAATCTAGAACATATGAATATGCAAATGTTTTTCATTTCAAAAGTGCATTTCATTTTAAGTGCTGGACAAAAGATGTCCCCTGCCTCTTTTCAGTGAATGTGACCAAGAGGTTTCAAGTTTCCACATCACACTTATGCAAGTTGCATACTGAGCCATGAATGGCTTCTAAACATTCTTAAATTCCATGAAGTCACCGAAATTGAGGGTTTCACTACTGCAGCAGATGAATATGAAAACGGCCTTTTAGTATCAAACTTTGCACATGAACCTTAAACATCCAAGTAGAGCAACAATAAAACAAACATATTTTTGAATGACTTTAACAAATCCAAAAGAGATTATATATAATCAGTCTCTTCCAGCCATTGATAACACTCGATATTATGTCTTCTCTCAGGGAGATCTGGGTGGTACCAGGACCCTGCAGAAGAAGTGGACCACATTCCAGAAAGCCCGGCTGGAGTGCTCCCTCCCAGAGCGTCACGTCTCCTTCAACAACCTGAGGGCTGTCTTCACACTGCCAGGGCAGGACTGGCGGGGGACCACTTTCTATGGCATCTTCCATGCCCAGTGGTGAGTTAGAGCAGGCAGCTGTCAGAGACATATAAATAGAGACTAGATGTAACTCAATTTCAGTATCATCCTCATTACTACATGCACTTCACCACTATGTCAGATACTGGGCTTTTTATTAAAGTCATGGGTCAACCAGTCACATTGATATGATGGCTCTAATTATGCACTTGGTGATTAGGTATTTACTGTGTTATGAGGACTTAAATAGGATAGGCCTTTAAACTGACACTAATGTGAGTTATTTTGAGTGGATACAACTCAAGTGTGCTTGAATGTATTTTGTAAGTGATTTAATGTCACATGTTTTAAGTGATAGTGAGCCCATTTGCTAAACAGAATCAGACTGATTTATTTAGGTCTTCTGCCATAAACCATGAAGAAGACAAAATTTCATACAAAGATTCAAAGCTTTTTAAAAACTTTCCAGAGTAAACAGCTAGCTAAATTAGCTTTGTTGATTCACAGTTTGACTCATTGGTCTGAGCAAATGATTTGTATTACTCGTCACTTGTCATGCCTTTCAATTTGAGTATCACTGGTAATCAAATTGACTTTTTTATTTTCTCCAGGGAGCAGAAACTTATTAAACCACTGGCTATATCAGGTCTACAGTAAATTACTTCTCTGGAGCGCTTGTTGGACTTATCGTGGAAAACGATCTCTGTTGTCGTTCATTGGTCTGGCCATTTTTAGCCTGATAAAATCACTGTAGATGGATAAAATAAACTTAACATTTGAAGTAATGATGGAGAAAACTAATTTTAAGGGGTAGCTTGATAATTAAACTCCGGTGTGGTAATTAGAAGGGTGTTGACTACAGTAACTTAGTTTTAATAAGGGGCTGTGGCATTATTAGTAGAACAAAGATTGGCATTTGTTGGTCCACTACATAACAGTAATGTGTTAATGAGTTACTTATCAACAAAGAAGAGGGAGCGAGGGCAGAAGGTTTTCTTTGGGAGGAAAGTTGGAGACTTTACTCTGTCTCCGGGCAGTGCCCTTTGATGTGAGTCTTTTGTGTTCTTCAATAAGATATCATATCACAAAGAGAACCAGCTTTGAACTTCAAGCTTTGTTTCTTCATTCAGAGCTCCTACTGCTGCTGGGAAAAAAGCCTAATCCTTTTTCTCTGTGTGACTCGCTGGGGATTCCTTAAAGCCCCCTGGCTTTGATAGAGATAACATTAAGATAATTGGACATTATGTAAATGATGACTCAGAGTTCAAGCCATAATCTGACTGAATAGGCTAGCTTTATAACTTGCTAAGACATCAGTGCCGTCCTTTGGTTTTGACGTTCACCCAGTAAGACCTATGGCACTGCTACACTGCTACACATTAACTGTGCTGTTCCAGACTGTGAAGCACTTCCCACACAGGACAAATCACATTATATGAATGAACGGACTGAACCTCTTATTTCCTGTTTACAGCTTTTAAAAAACATTTTACTGCAGCAGTACACTCTGCATTTAATGTAAAGACAGTAATTGTGGGACCTTGCTACTTGACACCACAATTTATTTGTCATGTTTTAAGGTACAAAGCTTTGCTTATTCATAACCTTACGTCTATATTCCAGGATGTGGATGACTTAGTTTGAGAGCTGAATTTAAAAAAAATGATGTTTTCATTACAGTAAATGAGCATGGAAATCAAATCTGTATGTGAGATGAGGAGTACCACGATGATTTAAAGGGTCTAGGTTGTGTGTCAATACCTAATTTTAGTCTCACTTGGCGTCTGAAATTGGGTTGGAAAAAAATTAAGATCTCACACCCCGACCTTACCATTAAATGAATTATGTTTCCTGAGTCACGGCACTAACTGATTAATTTCACTGTTCTATTAAGGAAATTTATTACATGTACATCGGTTTGTACATCACTCAGCTGTAGAAAGAGTGTCAATACATCTAATCATTGCAGCTCTCTCAATAAAGTTTTGCCTTTAGAGTTAATATCTGTTTACTGCACTGTGACTATTGTTTGAAAACACTGTCAAATATACTCATCTAATTTTGACAATATTAACTATTGTCTTAGTTCATATTCTGTGTTGTTGAAATACAACAGATATTTATATTTTGCCATATTTTCCTATATGGCATAGAATATTCTACATACATACATATACATTCTTGCATGTTAGTCAAGCTGCTATTGAATAGTCACATTTTCCACATGGCATGATAGGTCATCTGTCTCTCAGTTTTTATTGTCACATCACTAATTCCCCCACTATTCTTCAGGGGTGACGTGGATGTGTCAGCTGTGTGCCAGTACCAGATCTCTGATGTGAAGAAAGTGTTTGAAGGATCCTACAAAGAGTACAGGGAGGCGTCTCAGAGGTGGGGACGCTACACTGGTGCTGTCCCTGTCCCACGGCCTGGATCGGTAAGAAACTGGGAGCCCTGCTCTAGCACATATTAGGCGATATATTTGATAATACAGATATTTCCAGACAAGTTCAGGAAGCAAGAAAAAAGCGTGTCTTTAGTTAATAAAAATTTCTAGCAAAATAAAAGTGAGAGGGAGGAAAGAATGGGTGGTGTAGGGTAGCAATGGAAGTGAAAAACAGCAAAAGCTGGCACAACACAAAAAGCTAAGAATGTAATGAACCAGGACGAAAGGAAAGGAAGCAGAGGAAGGGGTGTAATGGCAGGCGGAGGTGAGAGCAAGAGTGAAAGAAAGATGGAGATGAAGAGAGGAGGGGTGGGAGGGAGAGAGGGAGGGGAGTCATCTCCAAGCCAACTAACCATGCCAGCCTGTGCCAGCTGCAGCTAAGAACTTTCCTCCTCTTCCTCTTTCTCCCTCTTTGGCCCCTCACACCCTTCCTTTTGTCCTTCCCTCCATTCCTTCCCTTGCTCCGTTCCCCTCCCACGTCTCTCCCGTTCTCCTCTGTCTGTGCTGCAGTGTATAACTAACTCAGACAGGGAGAATGGCTACAACAGCTCTCTGCAGCTGCCTGATGCCACGCTCAACTTTGCCAAGAAGCACCCGCTGATGGAGGACAAAGCTCTGGCTCGCCCCCTGCTGCTCACCAAGGGCGTCAACTTCACCAGGCTGGCAGTAGATCGGGTTAGCGCCCTGGACCAGCGGGCATACAACATGCTCTTTATCGGCACAGGTACAAATTACATGAGGCCTCCTGTTATGGCTGAAAACACAGGTATTTTTTAATTGAAAAATATGAGTTTTTGATCAGCCAGGAAAATTCAAGCAGTAAATGTTTTGCAGCAATCTAATCTCATACATGTTCATCTGTTCACCTAGAGACTTCAGTTTTGATTCCACTCTGTGCAGTCCAGTAATGTCACATACTACTATTTACACTGCACATTTTAACGTGTTTACAGTGTTTGCACGGGTCATTTACAACAGAGTCAAGCACACTCAAAGGCTCTGCAGAAAATGTCACCTTTTTTAGGTACATATCAAGTTGTTTTTTCCTCTCACAATAGAATGCAGACCAAAAGAATCCCACACTCTCCAGCCTCCAGCTTTAAAAATGACAGTAGTGTTGAATTATCACCTTGATGGCACAGTATCTACATACTGACTTTGAGCCTCACAAGCTAAGGTTAGAGCTAGTATATTTTTGCAGGATTGTTGGATTGCATTTTACACTATATGATGTTCTTATGCCCACCTCCTGTAGTATGGTCCTCTCTCAATGTGGCAGTGAAAATACATTCTAGGTACACAGTCTTTCCTCTTGTTTCCGTATGTGTGGCTGAGTGTGTGTCTGTGTCTTGGTCTGTGTGGGTTGATGGGACTTGCACACAGCATGTGTTGAAGAGACGAGAGCTTGCAGGCCACGGCAGCAGACAGGGACAGGTACTGGCATTAGGTATGGTGGCACAAAACAACATGCCATCTGGCCAGACGTCAGCTGGGTTTCAATTAAGGGCTTGATTTGCATGCTGAGATCCATCTTCATGCATCAAAGGAAACATCTACGTATGTGCGACTTAATTAATATCTCCAGTCAGTAGCCATCAGGCCCATACACAGATGTCCTGTTTTGGCATGGAGCTGAAATCAGCCAGCCCTCCCAGAACCTCAATCCTGACTGGCACAGATCTAACAGTGGATTCTAGGGAATGTGAATTTGAATGCAGCCAATCTCATGAATGGAGAGAGACTCAGCTACTTACCATTCAGACCACTGCAGCAGCAGAGTGACTGTGGCAACTGACAGTGTAACAACAGCGGACTCAGGGCTTCTCCGCTGGCAAGCAGGGAGGCCAACCCAGACACACACGGACACAACAACACACGCATGGGTAACACACTCGCAAATTGATATACACACACACACACACACACACATCATACACACACACAGATACACACGCTCACACTCCCTGAGCCAAGTGCAGTCATCCCCGCTTGTCGTGCTTCACAGCACAAACTCAACAGGGCCCTTGGCAGACGTGCGCTCATAGTGCCAATTGGGCTGCGGGCTTGATTAGCTATTAGCTGCAGCATAGCGACAGCTGATGTGAAAAGAGAGAGAGGGAGCTCTTGCCGAGACTGTTTTTCAGAAAAACCAGGCTACAGGATTGAGGGATTAGCCGACACTGGTCCCTGAAGCCGCAAGAGGCGAGTGTGATGATATGCCTGCTGCTTGCTATGCTGTATTTGTGCGTGTGTGCGTATGTGTGTCTGTGTGAGTGTGTGTATTTCCTACTCTCAAGCCTCCTGTTGGCTATAGGGTTGCTTTTCATATTATCCGTGACAGTCTCTTAATCGAGAGGACCACACAAGAAAGCACATGTCAGCACGTAACACTATCCATAGATACACACACACACACATCAAGGTCACCCCACTAGCTGTGCCTGAAACGCCTTTCATTACCGGGGATCTAAACTTGTTCACAATGCCCTACATGAAAGGAAACACAGGATCTCGTCCTCCTCCTCCTCCAGCATCAGCTCCCCACGCACTGCTTGAAAAAGTCTTCCAATGTCTCTGGTGATATTACCTTTACCCAAGGTCTTAAAAAGGCCACAAACAGCATCTCTGTTCTTTTAAATTCACCAGTAAATAGTTTCTCGCTGAGCCGGACTCAGTAATGCAGCTGTAAGTCCTGGCAGGAGGAGTTGTTTTCTTTTTCATTTTCTGTCTTTCTCAGTTGCAGAATAGCATGAAAATTTAGCGCAGCCACTGCTAAAGTTTCACAAATTGAAGTTGATGAAAGTTGCAGACAACTTGATGACACCGTATCTGTGTGTATGTGTTAAGACGTGTGTGACCACAAACTTACATTTTCCGTAGAGAGCACTTTCTTCTCCTATTTAATAGAGCTTTTTCATAGCAAACATTTTTACATCATACCAGGAGAAGCACAGGTGCAATTAATAACATTAATTAACTGCATTCCACTCAGCTGCTCCAGTTCCAGGACCTTGCTATTTACATGCTGACCGTCTGTCATGACATATCATTAATATTATTTATTTCATCTGTGCTTTTCCTGGTGGGACAAGTCATAATAAGTATTTGGGATTGTTTAAACTGGGCTTTATTTTCTTATGTTTTTAAGTGTAAATGACTCATAGGTTCAAAAATCTTTGCAGTGGTTCCATTGCAAGTGCAATTGTCAGTGTCAAAGTAAGTTCACTTAGTGAACTCAGTGCTTGTTTTTGCCACTGGCAGATTGTTGTTATAAGTGTCTAATAACATCATAGAATGGATTCCTACAGAGATAGACCTTTTTGCAAAAGATTAAGATCTTTTTTTGTTTAACCGGAGACAAACGTTTTATCGCTGCCAGGCTCCATTGACAAAAATAGTCAGTTCAGCTTTATTTATATAGTGCTGAATCATAACAGAATCTATCTCAAGGCTCTTTTCATATAGAGTAGGTCTTTTCACTGTACTCTTTAGATTATTATATTTACAAACAAGGATCCACCATGAGCAAGTACTAAGCAACAGTGGAGAGGAAAAACTTCCTTTTAAGAGGCAGAAAGCTCAAGCTGAATCAGACTCAGGGTGGGCTGCCATCTGCCTCGACCGGATGGATTGACAAAAATATTCATTTTACCTTGCAAGATGACCTCACGGGACTTGCTAATCTATTGCTACCTCAGTTGGTTAGTTAGTTTGTGCTATTATGTGACTTTCAGTGGTGGAAGAAGTACTCAGATCCTTTACTCAGGTACAAGTACCGCATAACAACATAAACTAACTGATCAAGGCAGCAGTAGATTTGCCCCAGTGTTCTGCAAAGTAAATTTACTTTTTTGTCAGTGGAGTCTGGTGTCTTTGAACAGAGCGAGAAAAGGCCGTTTGTGGTTAAACAAGTCAGAAACAGCATTTTTTGGCTATCACTATGGTTAGTGAACAGCAGCTAAAGAAAGTGTTTGTTACCATATGTGATGAGTTTGTGCTTTAATATTTAAAGAAATTGTTATGGCATCAAAGGAGCGTGTTTGTACATCATAATATCTCTTCATTAATATTTAAATGAACTTCTCTGCAGTCCTAGGTGTGACTTGGTGAATATTTTAGTATATCATCAATATTTAAGTAAAATACTGTGCAGTCACAGGTGTTTGTTTACAGATTATTAATATTCAAATTGACTGGTATGCTGTGATTGGTGTATGGGTATATTTATTACAGAATATCATTATTATTCAAATGAACTAGTGTGCAGTCACAGGTGTGTGCATGTAGATAGTTTCTAATATTACATCAGTGGCATTTAAATGAACTGCTTGGCTGTCAAAGATGTGTGTTTTCCTGGTAGTTTGTATTGGGACTCAGCTGGGCGTTGAAGCTATTTGTTTGAAAATATATGTTTTTATGCATGCCATGAAAAATTACCCTGAAGAGGTTAGGAAAGTCTATTACACTGCAGTGATCTTGGATAGGAACAGATGTGAAGTGAGCTCAATCCTCTTCCTTCCTTCCTTCTTCCTCTCTGTGCTGCAGCGGAGGGCTGGCTGCAGAGAGTGGTGATCCTCGGCTCCGAGGCCCATGTGATAGAAGAGATCCAGCTGTTTGAGACCGCCCAGCCAGTGGACAGCCTGACCATCTCCCACTCCAAGGTAAGGAAACAGGGATCTAATGTCACCAGGTTTGGCATGGATTGGGCTTGGACACTACAAATCCTCAATGGAAAGCCTGCATTACACTGACTGAGTGGGGGCATGAGGTTTGAATGATGTGGGCATTTACCACACAGGAAGTGTCTACTGAAAAGCATTTTAGAAACTTGACTCAAACTAGTAAAAAAAATATAGGCTATTTCAACCTCTACTGCGTCAAATTCTTATCAAAATCTGTCCCTCAACTTTATGGAAATGCTTCAAGGGAATGCCTAAAAGAAGTAGTTTGTATGTGTCATCCAACCACATCGGAAGGAAAAGTGTTTATAGGTGTTCCAAAAGGCCACAGTAGGAGGCAGAGAGAAAAGCGTAATAGAGAGGGTAGGGATGCAACAACTGTTTAAATATGAAGACACACTTTCTGACAGTCTTCCCTAGAAGGCATTCAAACTTTTTGTACACAGAACAAGTGACAGAAATAAATGTGCAAAGCATGAAAAAGATAGTTTGCGAGAGAAGTTCAAATCCTGCTTACTTTCTCACCTCCCAAATCTGACCAATCACAGGGTGAAGTGGGTGCGATTGTTGGAATTGTTGGTTTCAGAAAGTAACACACATTGTTGGCCAAAACCCTATTGTCAGACAAGTGTGTTCAGCCATGCGATAAGCGCCTCTGTTGAAGCATAGCAACACTTAAAGGCACTCCAGGATGCCTTTTAAACTCTTCACTTCAGTTTAGTTCTACAGAGTCTTATGTTTTCAAGAAAGAAAGATGCTAGACTGTTGGCATTTCAGCTGAGACAGCGCTGTCTGGATGCAGTTTTATTAAGAACGTCTGCAGACCAGTACAACAGTACAGCAAGCAGAGGCAGAAGTGATTTTAATAAGAAGAAAGCAGCTCTTTTTCTTTTACATGATCATTTGAGTTTGAGCCTTCAGCTGCTCCCACTCACTGCAGTGAAGCAAATGTGTATTATTGCCATGAACTCCTAGATGAATTGTTCTCTGTCTTTTTGAGAGATGGCAAATGTTAATGGTATCTCAGGGGAAAACATTGTACAAAGTTCCTTTGTTGTTTTGAGAATCTCCTGTCTGGCCAGCGCAGCATGGATCTGTACTTCATCTGATCATATTCCTCAAAGGTAGTTTTGGGTTTCCATTGGCTCACTTTTCTGTTATATCACTTGTTCATTGGTATTCAGTGATAACAGTGGTACTTTGTCTTTGTTGATCTGTTAATGCCCTTTTTGCCAGACACTCACAATCATTGACATCAGACAGGCAGTCAGCAGTGCCATTGGCCTGGTGCCACTCAGCAGATGTTTTTATCAACACTGCCCTTTTTCAGATCAAGTGTCACCTCATGAATCCGAAACCCTCTTCACAATAACAGTAATTACAATCCTTCACCACAGTGGGGAATTGAACCTCTGCCCCTGTTGTTTTCTCAATCTCCCAGCCCTGTCAGCCGAGCCTGTGTGTAGACACCGGCCGTGTCCCCGTGGCTCTACAATGGCGCGTCCGTCGATCGATGCGGTTTTGATGGGGGCGTTTCCAGCCCAAAAGCCCACTGCTTATCTCATTAATGCTGGCTTAGCCACGACCAGACATTTTATAACAGCTTTCGCAAAAAGAGCACAACCCAGATTGGATTGGAAGAGGGTCAGGGGAGTGAATGTTATTGTAATTGAGAGTGATTATCCCATTATCTCCTCTAACCCTGAACTGAGTCACTCTCCCTCCATCTCTCTCTCTCTCTCGCTGTTTATCTTTCTTCTTGTTTTTCATCTCTCTCTGGTTTCTGTCTCTGGATGGATGTCTGGATCTGTTCTTTGTCTTCTTCCTTCTCACTTCTTCCCCCTCTGTTTCTCCGTAGAAGTACTTGTACATCGGCTCTCGTTCAGAAGTTCTCCAGCTGCCCTTGGCCAACTGCAGCCGCTATCAGTCTCAGCCAGACTGTCTGCTCGCCCGGGACCCCTATTGCGCTTGGGACAGCGAGGGTCGGGCCTGCGTCCGCATCGACCTCCACCGCGGGTGAGACAAGTACCTATGTGCACCCAAGCATTCATACTATATACTAGATTCAAACCAGAAGAGGTTTTTTAAGATTGGTTTTGATATTTTAAAGCTACTGATTGCAAATATTGGACAGGCCTTTAAGAGAGAATTTAAATATTATGTGTCGTTTAAACTCTATATAGACACCCACGCTTGTTTTAATTGGATGCACATAAACAACTCCAGGGTGAAGCCAGTTTCATTGCAGGTTTTACAGACTTTCACTCTGAGGCTGTTGAATAAAATCCTCTCTGCTTCACATACTATGATTTTTCCAGCCAGCCTTGTGAAACAAATGTAACCATAACAACATATTGACAAGCTGTCATGAGGGACGGAACCTGTGCAAATCAGGAGAGGATGATATCTACCATATCTACTTTGTACTAAACAGCTGATATATTAGTCTAATTAAAGTTTATCTGTAGCTAAGAGTTTGAAATTATCTTGTAGAAGACTGTCTAGATTAATTCTGAAGTGTTTTCTGTAGATTATTCTGAGTTATTATTACCTATACACACATAGAAATACCAGCGCAGTGTTGTCTGTAGCACTCAATGTGGAAATGTCCCTAAATTCAAGTGAGAGTCCATTATTAATCTTCCGCTCTGCTGTCTGCCCTTTCCTCTCTAGGTCCACCTCCTCCCTGTCACAGGACCTCATGCTGGAAAGGTTCAGCCGGGGAAAAGCGAAGTTCGATAAGCCCGTCTCCATCCCTAGCCCTGGTGAGTATTGGGGCCACACCTCAGTAGTGGCCCCTTGTGGGAATTGACTGTCAGTGCAGAAGCAAGTCAGTAGCAAAGAAAGAATGGACTTGAGCTGGACTCAGTGAATACATTTGGATTGAGCTGAATAAATTGAATTAAGCAGAAAACAGCTGGCTGCTGTAGAATATGAATTAGAATTATTATGGATGACACTTAACCCCCGGTCCCGTCTCCTGTCTCTTCCCTCCAGAGCACTCCCGTCTCAGGAATGTAACAGTGGTGGTGGGATCTGACATGGTGCTGCCTTGCCAGCTGGTCTCCAACCTGGCTCAGCCCTGCTGGGTTCTCAATGACCGTGAGCTACAGCTGGGAGACCCCGAGGCCGGAGGGCCGCGCTTTGACCGGACCCTCAAAGCCCTTGTCATCCCTGAAGCGGGCCAGATGCAAGCTGGCCGCTATATCTGCTACTCTGAGGAGCAAGGGGTCAAGTTTCAGACAGAGCGCTACCAGGTGGCTGTGGTAGCCAGCGCTCCAGTCTTCATGGAGGCCCGGGCTCCAGACAGCAGCATGGGGCTGTTCTGGGTGCTGGTCATCACTCTTGGAGCGGCATGCCTGCTGCTCCTCGTAGCAGCTCTTTACCTGCGCAGGAGGCTGAAGCTGGCCCTAGGAAAAGGAGCTGACATGAAGCCTCTGGAGAGCACCCTTGTGTACCCCATCACTCTGCCCAAGGAGCCACCCACCTTTGTGCCCAGCAAGATGCCCAGCGATGAGGACCGCTTCTGGGAAACAGGTGCCAACTACTACTACTCAGACGGCTCACTGAAGATCGTTCCCGGTCATGCCCTGGGGCCCAGCAGCGTCAGCAGCACGGCGTCGCCCAGCGCCATTCCCGGCCAGCCCATCCACTCCCCCAGCCGTCTCAGCCTTACCAACATCCGAGGCTCTGGTAGCAATGGCTACATCCGCCTCAACCTGAGCACAGCAGGGGAGGAGAGGGCTAGCGGTGCTGGCGCTGGGGGCGGCGGGCTGGGAGGCCTAGGCATGGGCGGGAATGACTACTCCAGCCCCTTCAAGGAGGAGCTGAGACGCACTCTGCAGCAGAGAAGTGTGCTGCCCGATGCGAACCCCGAGGAGTCGTCCGTCTAGGCCCACCCTCCTCATCCCTATTCCCTGAGTTGGAAAAAACAAAACAACCAACCTACCTCCCTCCTTTTGAGGATGCCTGCTCTCTCTTTCTCATTCAGTGACAAGCTGTCAATTCCCCATGCTCTCTCTCTCTTGCTCTGCCAATGCCTGTTTGGCTCACTGTAGACATTTATAGCACACAGCATGTTAAATATACACACTCATACACCGTGTTCGCCAACATGCTCTCCTGTAATTATTGTGTTCTGGGCAACATCGCCACTTGTGTAAATTGTGTATTTAAAAAGGCTGAACGCAGAGGAGAACACCTCAAGTATGGAAATCAAACAAATGGCGTGACATGTTTTCTGAAGGACACATTTCTTTTACGTTAAGTGGACCAAGTGAGGCTTTTAGCCCCTGTGCTGAAACCAGTTGACAAACAGCAAGTGCACCTGAGTGGAAATATTGAACTGATTCTCTGTCCCTCTTTTCCTTTGAGACTTTTTCAGCTTACTGCACTTAAAAATTGGAAGCGCGTCTTCTGTTTTTGTATCCGTGAGCCATGAGTGTGAGAGCGGTATAAAAAGACTAATTAATCTCGAAGCAAGACGACAATCAAGTCCCTGTAGCAGGAGCTCTGTGTGGGACCGAGAGGAGAGGAGAGAGAATGAGAGACAAAGAGAGAGGAAATTAAATGGAAAATGAAGTGAATTGGAGTGAAAGGCGCAAGGGGGTTTTTTTGAATGAAGGACAATCTCTCAAGACTTTCTCTGCTCAATTTGTAACACCCCCACCCCCCCCCCCAGTTGTATTTACCCACGGAGAAAGTCCTCAGTCCCTTCCACTTTAATCTGTTGTGATGGGTGGTTTGAATTAAGACATTTCTTGTTGTTCTTTTTCTATGTCTTTACGGACTACAGCAGTGTTCAAACAGTTGTCAAGTGACTAATGGCTCCCCTCTGTGAATGACAATGTGAGGGCAAGCGCTTACATTCCTTGTTCAGCCCTGCACGGTGACCTTCAAGCGCACATTCAAGTCCAAAATGCTACAAGTGCACTCCACATTACATTTACTCAGTGTATAACAGATATGTGTTTTGGTTGGGCACTTTTTTGCTTTAGCTCATCTCCTTAGAAAAGAAAGGTCTATTTGCATTCAGCTCTTAGCAGCCGAACAATAACTGCACACTTAATTCCAAATTGAAGTTGACATGAAGACATTAGGCATGGAGAATGTAGTTGAACCCTCACTGTTGCGACCGCTGTGGATGTCTCAATAAGTGCTTTATATCTTACGTGTTTGGTCAGGGTGGTAACTTGCACTGCCAAGAAGGAAACTACCCCTCCTATGGACACACATTGGCACACACTCGCAGTCCTATGAATTCCAACCATCCTGGACTGCAGAGTGTTTGTGACGCACCCTTAAACCCTCATGAAACCCCTCCCTCTTACCGATGCCCAGAGACTGACCCAGGGCTACTGTGGACTCATATACAGAGGAAGAGCACTGTAAAACACACCAACACAAAAAGAAGATATATATACACAGTTTTGTCAGAAGAATGGAAAGATTGAATGGACAGACTGATTGCTGCTGTGCTGAAAAACTACTGGCTCCAGGCAGGAAGCAGCCATGAACCAGTGACAGGTATTGTTCCACTTAATTAAATTCATGCAAACAGATTTAAGCGAAGTCCTAACCTTTAACGATTTCTAATTTAGCTTTTTGGCTCTTAGTGCTGCTCAGTGTAGTGTTTAGAATTATTTTGTTTATTTATCTGGCTTCTCTGGCTGTCCCTTTGCTCAACCCATCACTAAAAAGGATAATTCAGTGTTTTGGGAAATACACATACTTGCTTTCTTGCTGAGAGTTAGATGGGAAGATCAATATTACTGTCATATCTTTCCATTGAATACAAAGCTGCAGCCATTGTCCATGTAAGCTCAACTTTGCAAACTAAAAGCAACAAAACTGAAAGAGAAAAACAACTAGCCTTACTCTTTCAAAGGTAAAAAGCTTATTAAACAACACATCATATCTTTTTTGTTGAAAGCATTATTAATCAAAGACAACCAAAAACAACAAGCTGCATACCAAGAAATTATCGGGCACATGATGCCAATGTCGAAATGCGATTTGTTGTTTTATACATAATGTGTTAATAAGTGAGGTTCTTGTATGCATTTGTTTAACATTAGACAGAGCCAGGCTAGCTGTTTCCCATGTTTCCAGTCTACATAATAAGCTGAGCTAACCATCTCCTGGCTCCAGATCTATATTTAGCAAACAGACATGAGAGTCAATCTTCTAACTCTCGGCAAGAAACACTGTTACTGTTACTGCTGTTATAAAGAGACTAGCTAGACTAAACTGCTTTAATTAAAATATAAAGTAGTGCAATTACAGTATATGGCCTATGGCCTTGTAACGCAGCATGGTTTATTTCTATTAATATGTATTAATTAAGCTGAAAGCAGTATCCTATCACTTTCTGTTTGCATTGTGTGGAGGGACAGTAGGTCCCTGGTGGTGAAAGGAAGCTATTAGACATGCTAATGCTGTGGCTCTAGGGATGGTTGATCAGGTCCTGACAATTATTTGTTTGATTTCCATGAACTTTGGTTCAGACATTCAAGTTTCCATCAGGATAAACTGTAGTAACTCTGGTGATCGTTTGATTTTTCATCTAGCATCACCACTAGATCAAAATTTGAATTTGTTCTGTACCTTGGTTAATGACCAAATACCTGTAAAACCTATGACATTCCCATCAACCTTATCTAGACTCTATGTTCAGTATAAATTAGTTAATGTAACCATGCATAATACTGGGAACGTGGTAAACATCACATCCACTGAATATTAGCATGATAGCATTGCTACTGTGAGCATGTTAGCATGCTAACATTAGCATTTAGGTCAAAGCATCATTGTGCTTCAGTACACTCTCACACACCTCCTGGCAGTAAAGTCTTGTTATATCATATGTTCTGCACCATTTGACCAGTCTCCTTCTCATCAAAAGTTGGCCTTGTGCTATATTAAAGTCTAGAGGGACAGGTGCATCAGAAAATCCACTTTCATTTTAAAAGATAAGAGAAGGGCCGACACACTGCCCGAAGCTCACAGCCAGAACATTTTATTAAAAAGAAAAAGTTTCAGTCTGTCAAAGATCAAAATAAGTTCACTGAAGAAGACCTTTGTCAGACTGAAACATCTGTTTGATAGCAGTGTTGTACTTGCAAGATTTAGACAGTATACTGGACATTTTCAACCAATGTCCTACTCAAAACTTTTACAGGTGCTGAAAAGTCTCTTACTTTTTTTTTTAATTCACATACAATGAATTAGCAGTGCATGATGAAGTGCAAGCATGAAGTACCAGACTAAATTTTCTAATTCACAAACAGGCCAAAGTGTTCCATGGTGATGTAATGATGTCCCACAAAATACAACCTAGTTTCTGATCTAATTTCAACACTTTGAAATACAGCCAACACCACACATGAAAGTGATAAAGTCATATTGTGCCTAACTTTTTTGGCTATTTGCTGTTACTAACTTTACATTATTTTGTCCTCTTTCTGTGCTTTGTCCATCAGGGGTGGCTTTTGTTTTTTGGGACGTGTCTGTCGGGACCAGAGGAGCACAGCAAGAAGGAAGGAGAGGACAAAAATACCTTGTTTTGCCCCACTGTGTACAGATCGCTGAGAGAGATGTAGAATATCAAATATGATCCCAACGCTGAAGAGGTACTCAGCCATCAGCACTCCATCCTAGTGTTGCATGATCCTCTGCAAGTGGACTGTACATCTTTGATATGATCATCCTTGTAAAAGTGCATCATTTTGATCAATCATTTTTGGACTTTTACAGACGCTAATATTGTGGAAGACTAATGCTTTCTTTGGAAAAAACAAAACAAAATATGTCTGATTTTATGGTTCAAGGGTTGTACAGGAATTCATGGCTGCATTTCAACATGTTTACTTTTTCTGTGCCTCTTCACCTTTTGACTAAGCCAAAGTAGACTGCAGTTGCTTTTGTTCTTGTTGAAATACTTTAAATTAACTTTATTTGACTCCAGATCGATATTTTAAGTCTCAGCAGTCCGTCCACTTTGCTACACTGAGCTGATGTCTGCAACCTTTCTGCATATTTTATCTGCAGCAAAATTTTCCCTCAAGCAAATTGCAAAAAGAAAACAGACTTGATGCCGATGGACTTCCTGTTTGCTTCCTGTTTACATGTCAGTAGTGATCTGCTGGATCAAATTCTTTGTGCCCTCTCTTTAATGAGTAATGTACCAAAACCCATTATTTAATTTGTCAGCCCCTGAAAAACCAAATACGTAACTGCTGATCAGTACTAAAATGTGCCGACTTTATAGTATTAATTTCCCTGAAGCAGAAAGCTAAAAAAACACATTAGCTCTTTACACTGGTACTCGGTTATGTCTTAATATATTTCCCTTTCACAATTAGGCTTTTACTTCAATATAACATGTTGTAAAAAAATTTTAAAAATAAATGAAAACAGGTCTTGAGCTTAAAAAATGCATGTGTAGTGCATTTTATGTGCATTTCCTCAGTTCTTACACATTTGTTTGCTGGTAATATTTCCTCTCACACAAGGCTTTAAGTTCTGCTGTTTTTCTCACATGTATTATTCTATTATCACCCCGATTTTATTTTGCCCCATTTTTGCTTGTCGGTTATTGATCTTTTATGTTTTTATTTTTAAAATATGTTAAGTAACTTATTTCACTTGTACAAACATGTTGATATTTATTACCATTGTACATATGTCCTTATTTTTTATATGTGTATATATACACAAATAAAAATAGAGATATACTGGAGGTTTGTGAGTTTGTTCAAGAGGAAGTCCACCAATTTTACACATAAAGATCAGTTTACTAGTCACAGGAAGTACTCAGCCTGTGATAACATTTCATAATGTTTTGTGTGGCCCTGGGGGGGATTTGTCAGGTCTGAGAAAATAACACTGATGATGTCACAGTCAGAGTTATCAGAGTGGGTGTTTACCAAGACACAGAACGCCTAACAAAAAAGAGAGAGAGAGATGGGAAATGCAGGATTTAGTGTTTTGGGGCTTCACTCATAAACAGTGGGATCTACGCCTTGGTCTCTGCAGATTCAATTTTGAATTCTTTTTTAATGTGTCTTGCCTGTCCTCAGACTTCTGTAGATGTGCAACACTAAATTGATGAACTCTCCTTTAGCACATATTTAATAAGTAACATATAGGCAAACAGACTATGTTTCTATAGCTTAAGTCAGTGATTCCAAGAATATATATGTCTACATATTTGTGTTTTTGGAAGAAATGAATTGGTGTGAGTAAATAAACTACCAGCTACAACTGGTTGATACATCTCTGACAGTCCTGTGTCAGCTGTAGTAATTATCACCAAGTTGGCAGGTGGCCAGAGATATGGCGATAGATTGCAACAGTGCTGGATAAAATGGTTGAAATGTTCACCCACTGCCAATCAGAGTGGTAGTAGTACAGGTACACACTAATCAGAGTCTACTGAAAAAAAGAAGAATCGGCAAGAACACTGGCAATCCAACACAATCCTTATGTCTTGTATAAAAAATATTCAAATGATTCACTTTTATGATAATAGATAGTGTTAAATTACACAACATTTATTTCAAACCAACACTTTTGGGACATGATGGATGGTGTTAATGCGGGGCTTGAGCTCATCTCACACAGTTGCATATACATCAAACAAAGAAAGCTGGAAGCCACTGAAAACTATCTCACTCACTTATTGATGGCCATTACTCTTTAAATGATGACACTCAGTGAGAAATCAAAGTATGTAGATATATAATCCTGGTGACAAAATGAGGGCCTTGATGGATTATGAAAAACATACACATGAAGAAAGTAGAAAAGACCTCTGTAAGAATCACAACCCAAAATTTTAGGATAAAGGATGATTAACCAGTGTTTATTCTAACAAAAACGTGTAGATAAGTCCTCCAGGTTTCCAAAACTCCTTGTATCACTGTGTTGCTGATTCTGTATTTCATCAAAATAAGACTATTTCAAAATGTGAACATCTCATTTTGGACAGGTGCTCAGACACATACAGTGTTATCTCACCTGTGAATGTCTAGAGCTGTTTCATTTCCCCAGCCTGTGCTGCACAATAATAACAACAGTCAAGCTTCCATTGTCTTGCACAGCCTTGCCTGGTGTCAACAGAAGAAGCCACATGCTTCATGTGGTCGACAGTCCCAGCTGTGGAGAGAGGCTCACAGTTGCATCTGATCTTAGTGTACTCAGCTGCGCCACAGACTTTCAAACCTCACAAAAGGAGGAACTCTGTGTGTGCTTAAGATTGCGTGTGTGTGGGTAGGGTTTGCTGAGCTTTTCAAAAGTAGAAGACAGTTCACCCACCTGTTAATTAATTTTCACAATTGTCACACAGAGCAAGCTGAAAGTGATATCAAACCATTGTAAACCATTTGAAAATACAGTATTTAGGCTTTAATACGTTTTTAAATGCTTTTCTATTGATGCCATTCATTTTGCTTCATGTTGGCAGCTGTTTGGCTTATAATCAGCTGAACATCAAAGCTTATTTTACCTTTTTTATTTACCACAACTTCACCATTAAAAACCAAAAAGAAAAGCTTGTGAATGGGTACAAACTTCTATGGTTCCCAGCTGGCGAGACCCGAAACCCACATTTCTATTATGTGTCTTGAAAAGGAATACAGCATGTCACACAATATAACCTCCAACAAGAAACAAATGCTGATAGCTACCTGTCTGACAGATTGGAGGAGTTAACTTTGAGCATCAGGTCAGCTATGAACCAAAAGACTGAGAAAGGGGGGCAGTCAGGCTCCAGCTGTTGGGTTTCAAGGCAGCCAGCAGCAGATGGGGCCCTAGAGTTTAGCCCAATCCAGCTGGATTACTGAGGAAAAATGTTGTTTTTTAATTTTACCCAGAAGGATCAAATTGATTGATTTTGCCTGATTTTTTTCTTACATGCATCTGGATCAGTGTTTGCTCAGTATCATTTTGAATTAATGAGGAACTGATTTTGTGTGCAGTTGCCTGTAAACTGTAATGATGTGGTAAGAGTTTTGTTGCAGTTGTCTGTTTTTTGTTTTTTGTTCTGTTTGTTGTTGTTTTGTTTGTACATGTCAGTTCATTCCTAATAACAATATAAAGGGGATAATCTATCTATCTATCTATCTATCTATCTATCTATCTATCCTGAGAAGCCCAGGCGGCAGTGCACGCGGTATCTTGTCTAGTGTTTCTATTGGCCGATTCATATTAAACGAGTTCCGGCCCCTTTCAAGCCCTTAAAAATACGGAAGTTAGTTCCACCGAACGATTTCAGTTGTTCTTGACTTTTTGACAACGCCTGTCGTTGTTACTATTTTAATCATACTTTACATCTGTAAACAAGATCACGTAATAAACAGCGTGTTTTGAAATTGAAGAAGTATTTAAGAATGTGGCAAGTTTTCGCGGAGGGATCCATATGCTGCCGCCAGCTCTGGCGTGGAGCGTAATTCGAATCGCTCTCTGCTCGGCTTTAGTCGTGTTTTTCCTTTTTCTTTTTCTTTTTTTTGTAGGAACACATATTGAGATGTGAATGGTCTTTTAAATACACCATCGTCTGTATATCTTTTTATATACCTATTTTAACAGCAGAAACCCTTGTTATTTATTACATTTAGAAGGTAAGTGTTTTATTTGCTGTCACTTCATTATCCTCCACACTGCTGTTGCTACTGTTAGCTAACGTCCCTTATGAGGAGACCTCCGTAAAACAACAGTTAGCATTAGGCCTGTTTTTCTAAGCCAGTCGTCGACAGTAATGTGCTTGGCAGTCGTCTGCTGTAGCTGTTAAACTGTCACCGACCCCTACGGTTCCTTACTCATTCAGTATACGCATTTATTATAAAGTACATGTGAGAGCTTTTGGGTTAACGTTGTTTACGGGGGCATCCTGCTAACTCTATTAGCATCCAGCTAATGTCTATGAATTATTACTTTTTATAATGTTGTGGACTCTGCCATCAACTTTTGTTAGTTCCAAATGTTGAATTCATGGTGTTCGCTGTAATGGCGTACAAGCATGACTTGTATTAGAACAATATATGCATATGACTGACTAGTCCTCTGTTGTCATCCATCTGAAGTTTCACCCAGTAACCGCTGTTGACAATCTACATGTGCTTCTGGTTCAGCTGCTCTTGAATTATAAGATCTGCTTTTTTGTCTATGCAGATGGCTGCCACAGAGATGAACACAGCTGGCACTGAGGGAGATCAGAAGGAGAATTTGTTGTCACCCTCAGAGGAGGACACTGTTTTAAATGACACCGCAGCCCCCCTTAATTTCTCTGAGCTCACACCTTGTCAGTTTGGGATCTCTATCCAGAGTTTTACCCCAGCAGCATCATCAAACCGCAAAGGTGAGAGGACTGGTCCTTAATGGATGCTAGACCACACAACATTCCTCTGAGAAGTGTTTGCCTTGTGTCTGCTGTACTCAGTTACCACTAAAAGAGATCATGAGAAAACCTGTAGGAATACTGTAGGTTTTTATATAATCTGTAATATTAGGGTGTAAGCCATTCAGGAAGAAATCTCAACATGTTAAACCATACTGCATTCACAATTGTGACCACAGCAACAACAGATTTAGCCTTCAGAACCATTCATCAATGCAGAGACAAAAAAAAGTCAAGAGAAAGTTGATCTTTCCCACATATTGCACCAGTTGAGTGTTACGTGTTACTGAGGTCCCATTCTTCTCTTTCTTGCTCTAGATAAGTCCCGTCTAGCACAAATAAAGGCACGGCGGCGGTCCAACATAGGTGTCCGGGGCTCCCCGGAGACAAACTCCCTCATCCGCTTCATGGCACAACAGAGGATGAAGACTCCGCCAACCCACCAAACTCCAGAGGTGAGATGCCTCTGTTGTGCAGTTGAGCAAATCTTAGACCCTTGTCACATTATAGCAGTTTGAGGCAGTGTTCAGATTAGTGTGGCTTTTGGTCAGCTCTGTGTGATCAATATAGAAACTGACATATATTACTGATACTGCGCGACATATTTTCTCAGTATTTCTTCATCAGACACACACAAGGACTGCCACTGCCACAAATACATACTATTGATTACAGATGAGCCTGTTGGATCCAGCACCAAATTCACACATATTATTTATGCATTGGCACGCAGTGAGATATTGAGATTTTTTGCCTATTTAACCTCACAATGGTCAAATAAATATTTACTGTGAAAGTCGCACTAGCTTCCTTCCTGTCTGAAAAACATGTTTGATATAATTTATAAAAATAGTCATTTGTGAAAGCAAAGCAAAGACATGTTGTAGTACTTCCTATTAGCTTCAGTAAAATTATTATCATAGCCTGACCTGAGGGGAGACAGGCTATCATGTCCGACTTGTCTGACACACAGTTACTGATGTAAGATAACTGGTATTGTGTCCATGTATACAGCACTGAGCTGCTCTGTGCAGCCTTGATCAAAGTCTGTGGAGCACACCCAGGAAGTGTTAATATCGAGAGTAGCTTTATGCATTAGCATAAACCTAATGCAGTAAATGAACAGAGCAGAAGAGAAATTATGGATCTCCCGCTGTGACAGTGCTGTTTGAATGACAGAATGACTTCAGGCAAATGCTGTTAAATAAAGCAGTATTATGTAGGGGATTTCTATGGTGCTGGAAATTCAAGTTTGTCAGCCCACAATACATATTCTTATCACTGAATAATACTGACTTTTCTATTGTATTAATTGTAATATTTCTACATAAACGAGGAGCATATGAGATAAAAAATGAAATGTACAATGGATTGTACACATGTAGTCCCTTTTCAAGTTCTGACCAATATAGAACAGCCTGTGACCTGATGGAGAAATCTTTAGTTAAATTTCACTTTTATCTCATGTGATCCTTGTTGAGGTAGAAATATTACAGTTAATATAACAGAATACTCTGTATGAAGAGCAGAGCCCTCCCTGGCTTCTCTGTAATTAAAATACTAGTGTTAGGAAATGCACATGATGAAACAAGTACATTTTCTTTCACAAAACAAGACTTGACAAGATCAATGTGAGGAGAAAGGTCAAACCATGTGAAAATGTAATCATGTTTAAAACCTTGTTTCTTCTGCCATGTTGAATACATTAACATAGCACAGCAGATGACTGCTTTTCCAACACTGTAAATTAAGAGCCCATAGAGAACTCATTAAAGTGATGCTTTACCCAATATTTAATTATCAAAGACTCCCTCTCTGTAGGCCTGAGAGGTTGCTATTACAAGTTATTTGTTTTCAT
Source organism: Lates calcarifer (assembly GCF_001640805.2). Taxonomy (NCBI): domain Eukaryota; kingdom Metazoa; phylum Chordata; class Actinopteri; family Centropomidae; genus Lates; species Lates calcarifer. The sequence goes on from NC_066845.1 coordinate 19,117,798, forward strand.
GTTTAACAGAGAAATGTCAGTCATAGTGCACTCTAATTAACAAGTCTCTTTGCCATAAAAAGCCCAGTAACAGACACACTGCACCATAATCCACTTCTCCACTGTCCATCATTATTCTTGGTATGTTTCAAACCAAAATTCAGTTGTTTTAAATGTCTTTTCATTGGTTTAAGGATAGACAATGCCTGAGTCAATTTTTTTTGTTTTCTGATGGTTTTAGGTAAACACCACCATTGTTTTTCAATTCAGCAGCACAGTGGCCTCTATACTGATTTATGATCAGTTGAGAAAAACTGTGCTCTTGGATGATGTGAATGATTTAAGATTACATTTTTGTGACAAAAAATTAAGGGGTTATATTTTAAATGTAGAGCCTCCAAAAGATTTCTGTCCTAGCTTACTCATTGCTGAAGATAGCATGTTTCTAATCAGGACATGAGGCGGGCACTAAAATGTTTGAGCCAATGGTATGAATCTGCTCATGAGCATAAATAGCTTGTATTAAGGATCCAAATGAAAATTGTGCAGGTAGTCACATAATGACATGGCTATGCATATTTAGAACATAGTGAGCATATGCTGGACAGCAGGGAGGTGTATTATGTTGCAGAAGTGGTTGAAAAGGTTTCTGTGGACTTTTTGGACTTTTTTCCGCCGTGAAAACCAATTCTCAAGTCTGCAAGTGAGTTTGATACAAAAGAGATACATTTTTGGTCATATTTCACTTGAATGAAAGTATTCCTTTAGTCTTGTGTGAATGGTAATGACAGAATATTCTCAAGGTGTTAGATAATGCACAGTTTAGCAAACCATAATATTCCTGGATTGTGTGTGTGGATGGAGTATGTGATATATATGCTGCCTCTTAGTAATTCTGCTCCTGTAATTTCAGAAGTCTATGGCCTGTCAAGCTGCATCACTGAGCAGATATGTTTGTTTTTGCTGTCTCAACTCTCAGCATGTAAGAAGTAGCCCCTTCCTTCCCCGGGTCGCTTCCACACTGAGGCAGAAGATGGCCTCCTTCCAGAGCCTGATGGATGTGGAGGAGAGTGAGGTCTGTGATCCGATGCCAAGGCAGGACAGCAACACTGGAGGATGCATCAAGACAAGAGATTATCTGTCTGGTGAGCGTGCCTCATTGCCACAGGATTAATAGTTTCATTTCTCAAAGAGGATCTATGCCAGTAGGATTTCTTTATGATGTCTGGAGGCACTGTTCAAAAGCAGTGGATTAATGCATAGCACAGTTTAAGCCTGTCTCTGACAACATCTCACAGCAGTCATTTCTTTTGAGCTTGGTCAGCCTCTTAAATGGGCCAGTTTCTGAACTGTTTGTTGCTGAAGTGAGACTTTGTCTCTGTTCCTTTGATGTTTTTTTAAATGTTTATTTGATGTGTGATATTTTATTTTTATTTAAGTGAGGTGTCCCCAGGTCCCACTTGTTGTTGTATGTTTATGTAACATTCCTTTTTGATAGGTGTTTATTTTTTTTCCCTCTCAGATGGAAACAGTATCGATGGAGGCAAAGAGAACCACCCACCAATGATGACACCCACACCCAAAAAGAGGAGGCGCCTTGGCCCCCTCGAAAGCTGCGAGGTGGAGATTAGAGAGGCCAGAACTCCTGCCCTCCACTTCAGTTTAAAGGAGCAGGAGGTACACTCACTCTGACCATGTATTTACTTGGCTGCTGTAAATAATTTAACTAAAAGGTTTTATCTCTCTGTACTTGGCTTCAATTGAATCCACTGATTATTTTTAACTCCTTTATGAATGGTAGATGTCAGTGCTACACAGGACTTTTTTACTACAAGCATCCAAAAAGAGAAAAACAAGCATCCTCAAACAAACTAAGTTTGAATTTAGTGCTGGGCGTTGACGGGTATTTATTTTTTTTATTGCTGTATCTTCTTTGTTTGTCTTTGGTTTTTGAAGTTGTATTCTTATGTATCATTTAGAACACTAAGACAGCAGTTTGGTAAATACATTATTTTCTGTGCCCATGAGAGGAGTGCTTTTGCTGTTGTGGTGTAGTGCAGTGGAATGAAAGCAGTGGGAATTCCCTAATCATATCTGCAGGAGGATGAAGAACTGGTGACACAGGTTACAACAGAAGGACCACTGCCATCCAGTGAGACGGTGGAAGAGACCCAGGCTGTGCTTATTTCCCCTCCTCTACATGTTGACTTTGAGCTTCAGGCCTGTTCCCCTACTAAGAACCAACAGGTTTGGTTTTAATCCAGACTGCAACACACACACACAAGTACACAAAGAAATTAGGTATGAATCACAGAGAAACTGGGGGGGGTCATTTAAAAAAAAAAACAAACAAAAAAAAAAAACACCAGAAACACAGCTAAAACCAGCAAAGAGCTGTTGTGTAATTGACAACCCAAGCAAAATCCATAAGAATTCAAGCAGAAATTTTTAATCTGCCAAAGTGAAGTGATGTGAAGTGATCTTTGTCACGTTAACTAACCAAGCATACAGTTGTCTGAATGATAAGTGTAATTTTATGTAACTTCCATTGCAATGTGGCGCCAAGCGGTAATCACGCGCATCTCCACTGCAGCCACACAGCAGGTGATTGACAGGCAGACATACAATATTTTTGGCCTGTTTGAGAACAGCGACAAACTGATCTTCTCTACACTTAACCAAAAGCAGTTTTGCCAGAAAGTACTCATCATGTGTGGCCATGGAAGCAAGAGAGTGCACCATTTTAAAAAGTGTTAAAACATTTAGGTACTTTAAGTACTCACTGTGGTTTGGGTTGTTTTATTTTCTCTTCTCTACATTCCTGCTCTTACTTTCCTCTAAACTGTAACAGCCTCAGTTTTCTGATCTGCTTTAGCCTGGCCATATCTGAGCTGTATTTGTGTGTTAAGAGAACATTTTCTGTGCTTGATACATTTTGCAACCAACGTTTTCCACCAGGGGCCCTCTGGTAAGCTTTTATTATGTAGCAGCTGTAGGAAAGGCAGTTTATTTTTCATTGAGGTCAGCACAGACTGCTGTGCATTAAAAATTGGTCCACACAACAAAATGTTTATACATACACAAACAGAGCAGTAAAAACAACAGTTGTGTTTTTTCAGAAAGTTACATGCTAGAGCTTTTTCTCAGCTGGTCATAGTAATATCTTGAAGTCTCCACAGATTGCCTGGCAACCTCAAGGTGACATTAAGGCTTGATGAAGTGACTGCACCTGGATAAGATATAGTTCATTAGTGTTTGATTCTCTCCTCTAAGTCTCAGCAAGACAGTGAATAAATGCATTTCCCAAAATGTGGAACCTTGCCTTAAAATATTGCAAAGGAAGAAATGTAACCGAAACATCTATAGTGAGCTTCATTAATGAATCATGAACTAAATAGAGGATTGAAATCGTCTCATTGAGTATGTTGGGAGTATGCTTTCAGACAAAAATTGGCGCTAGTATCAGATCTATTTCAATAACACTTACTCTTACTTAACAACCTGCTTTCTGGAGCTCCTCAAACTTCCGTCAAACAGAATTGGGGATCTCATATATTCTCTCTCAACAGGATGGTGTCTTTGAACTCCAAAGCCCCAGCCGACCACAGCTTGCTGATCCTGTAGCAGCTTCACTAGCTCTCCCTGCCTCGCCCCTCCCCATCCCCTCTCTCCCTTCTCTGCTGGACCTGAAGCCCACAGGTAAACACACACTGCTCTCTGTGGCCATACTAGAGTAACTAGCCTTTTATCTTGGTTTATCCAAGTCTTTGAGGCTACGTCTGATGCAGTGCACCCAGGCTCCATACCAGGAGAGTGTCCAGGTTGTATTTTCAGGGAGGAAATTCATGTTAGTTAACAACTTTTGAGTTTCCTGTTTTTGAGAATGTGTGTTTTAGCCACAAAGGAAGTGTAACTTGTAACTTAGGATCACTCTCACTAGCACTGTACTTGGATTAGCAAATTCAGCCGTTACAATATCACTACCCAAGCGTGACCATGACCCAGGAAAAATTCTAGCTTTGTGAAACTGCTGCAACTTCATATTCATAGTGACAGTCTTCTTCATGTCCTATATGTCTCAGATCCAGTTAAATATAGTGCACTATAACTTGTTTAGTTTTTAAGTTCAGTTATAAAATTCTGGTATGTCATATAACATATCTTTCAATAGATCAACTGTGGTTTTCTGCTTCTTTCTTTTAGTATTTTGTTGTCTAATTGGCATATAAATATCTGAAAAGCTTAGATCTCGGTTGATTAAACTTGAAGGACCCATAGACTATAAAGCTATAAATTAGTAATCAGTCCGTTTTATTTCATATTTTTTCATTTGGGAGCTTTACCATCTAAATTTTATTAATTAAACACCAAGAACCATGTCTACAGTTTTAAGAGTTTATAACAAAGTAGAATTACTTTCTGCCTCTGTATACATTATGTAGTAAGAGCCACAAAAGTAAGTGGCTTAGTTGTGCATTCAAGGTTTTATTCTCTGGACAGGAGACGATGAGTCCACTGGGATGTCTGCAGTTAAGAAGAAAAAGAAGGTGCGCTTTGGAGGTCCGCTCTCTCCTGAATTCTTTGATAAGAACTTGCCCCCCAGCACCCCGTTACAGAAGGGGGGCACACCGGCTCGAGCACCCACACCAGGCGGGGGTTTACAGCTGCGCTCGGTGCTGAAGACACCGCAGAGGAGTGAATCCCAGACACCACAAGCTCAGCCAGACCACCTCAGCCCTACTGTGTTTGGTGCCTCCCCTACGCTTGCCATGCCTCGCAACCGCAGAATGCAGTCTATGGGAGAGGATAGTGAGGAGAAGGATGGAAAGGTAGACAGGATGCCAGAAACATTTTGATTGTTACAGTGTTGAAAGTTTACACTGAGATAACCAGGATAATCAGGTAGCACACAGGAACAAACACCCAGCAAACTAAGGCAGTTCTGATTTTTATTATTTGTCCTTTTTTTGCTTTACCAAGGCTCAGTTTTTTCTGTTAATATACTTGTATGTTATAATTGAATACATGTTGTGTTGTTGGTAATTGTATGTTACTTAGAAGAACTAGGATTTGAGCCTCTATCTTGTCTAGGTTGTGTTAAATTGATCGTTGAGCAACATTGTTTTTCTTTATTTTCTGGTCCTAGATTGTTTTCCCCCCAATGGAGGAGATTGACTCTGCAGTGACAATTGATACAGGTTGATTATTATAATTTCATCCTGAGAGCTACAGTTTATTGTCTCTGGTAGAATGCAGTGAAAACCTGTTTATATGATAACCACTCATTCTCTCTCTATATATGTTAAAATTTCAGAATATACGTGGGACTCCCAGCCTTTGGATTTAAACACTGCTTTCCACAAGGAGGCTCTCTCTCAGATAGTGACAGGTGAACTGCCATCATACTTTCCTTTCGTTGTCAGTTAACTTTGTGTCTTCATTCCCCTCTTCTCTGCCTTATCCTATCTCCTGACAAATCCAGGACTGTCAAGCTATAAGAGTTATCATAAATGAAATTCAAGTTTATGTGTAGCTCCAACAGCTGACAAGAAAAAAAAAGCCAATTGCCAGTCTACAAGTGTAGGTATAGAAATCAGGGAGGTCAAAATAATAAAGATGTTAAATCAATAAAGACAGTACAGTACCTTTTTCATTTGGATTCAGCCACAGCAGCCATATATTCAGCCATATCAAAGTTATGTGACACGTTTTGTTTTCTGTTTGTGCTTCTGTTGATCCACAGAATCAGTGATAATATCATCTGCAGCTCAAGTCACAAACAGTTGTCATTTCTGTGCTGTTGATTCTTCCTCAGAGTCTGAGACTAAGCCCAACACAACCTCCAAGAAGGATGCCCTGGATGAGCCTGCATCCTTGCCAGAGAAGGAGAAGCAACCTGAAGCAGGTGTTGAAGCTCCAGCTCCAGTCAGACCTAACTATAAAAGGCAAAAGGTGATTATAGCTTTAGTTTTTTCTTTTTTTTAAATCTATTTTCTTGAATAGACCGTTGTGGGCATATGAGTTATATTTTTAGTGACACCCTGCTTTACATTAATACGGTTACTCTCTGTTAATATTGCCCAGGTAATTATAACCATTCTCTGTAGAACCTGTGAAAGTTCTATTTATACCAGAAAAGCTTTAAAATGTCTCTCTTAACAGCCAGAACCAGCCTGTGAATCCACCACAAAGGCCTCAGCTCGCTCCAGCAGTCGAAAAAGAAAGGTCTGCTATTACCACAAACTGCTCTCAGCTTGATCTCACTTTACTCCATTTACCAGACGAGATTGTCTTTCTTAATAATTTAGGGGTCATAACATGCTCCTATCTAATCTACTGTTTAATTCCACTGGATCTGAACTTAATCAAATCCGAGGATATCCAATTTATGTGTGTGAGAGAGTGTGGCAGAGACACTCTCTGTATAACACATCCTCATGCCAACTCTGTGCTTCCCCAGCAACCAGAGGAGAGGGAACCAGCGAAGAGGTCGACACGCTCTGCTGCCAAGTCGGCCTCTGGGAAGATGAAGGTGAGTTGGCGGAGTCTGCTCGTTTGATTTCTCTTTACACCACTTCACCGAGGGATCTGCAGACCTGTCTTTTTGGAAGGCAGTCATGGAGCTGATGGCTGCACTGTCTGACTACAACTTACTTTGCCTGAGTTAAGGAGAAGATCTGTGTGTATGTACATTTGTATGCTCCTACACCACTACAGATTTATCATTCTTACCACATGATCGGAAATAATGGGAATTCTGTTAGGAATTAAAGTAATTTATTAGCTTGTGCCAAGTGGTGCGTGAGTCGAGAACCTGCACTGCTGTCACAGATAATAGTACCGAGATGTTTGATAAGGCAGAGAGGTAAAGTGAATTTCTTGCAGTTTTATTATGACCCATGTCATAATGTGAGAGGATAATGATGATATTTTGTATCATGTGAGAGAAAAACCAAAACCAAAATGTGTGTCCAATTTCCCCACCCTCTCTGTGGCTCTCAGGCCCAAGCCATTCATACCTAAACTATCTAAACTAAAAATAAATAAATAAATAAAAAGCCACCAACATAAATTTTAATTCTTAAAAAAAGTTAAATAAATCTCAAAATCAATTGAGTATTGTAGTTTCAACAGACATCGACTAGTTAACTATTTACTAAGTAGAATATTATAATAGTGAATTAGTTGGACTATTTGCAGTGATATGATGCACTGGTGAGGTTTCCCAGTACAACAGCGTGACTCACTGATGTTGCTGAGAAAAACAGTATCACCAGGTTTAGATGTTAAGTCCAATCAGACAAGTTTAATATGTGATAGTTTGTAGTACATTCCCCAATGCATCAAAACCAGTTGTTTGAAGGCGGTCTGCAGTGTGGATAGCTGTAGCCATCTTTGCTGTGACTCCTATTACAACAGTCAGTTTACTGAGCTTGTAGTGTCTGCATCTGCAACAGCTTTGTAGCTTTTTTGGTTTGTTTTCTTCATACATAGAGGCTCTCTGTCAGGGCTGTGTGTCAGTCTAAATGGGATCCTACCCATCAGATTAACCAAAAACTGGTTTGGTTGCAGAGCTGATGAAATTTAATTAAAGCAAATGTGTAGTTCAGAAGAGACCTTAATTATTAGAGGCCAACCCAAGAAGGGGAAATTTCCCAGTGACCTTGGAGAAGTAAATCCCTCAAAATATTATTATTATTATTTGTAATAATTATTTTCATTCATATGTTATGTGTTGATTTTACTGTTGTGTTGTTAATGTGATAAATCCTAAATATTTTATTAATAATTAATTCAGTAATCCTCAGCCTGTGACACAGCGTCTACAGCATGACCCACCAAAATTCTCAGCTAAAAAAATCATGTTTATGCACTTGTTGGGGACAATATCAAAATCATCTACAACGATCAATCCAGTGCAATCACATTCACTGATAACCAGTGTCGTATTGATTAGATGTACAAGAATTACAAGTCACTTCACATCATATCATAAATGGATTCTTACCAACTAATAAAACATTTTCAGCACAATAAATAGAGACCTGTTCATGATGCAGATAATTTTTCAACAGATGACCTCCACAGTAACACGTCGGTGGAACAAAGACGTGGACCACTCCCTGTATGGCTCTCGGGAATATGCCTCCAAGAACCCCACTCTGAGTCCCATCACTGAGAGGTTGTCCTTCATCAGTCAGTCTCCAGCAGTGCAGGAGACTCCCTCGACGAGCTTTACAGGACCTGCAGGTAATAACCATTCTCATCTCATAGTTTTAAAGAAAGTTAAAGTTAATTATGCACTACACTTATCCACAACATACAACCCTTCACAATCTGTGGTTGTCAGTATGTCTCCCCTCTCTCCCGGCAGCCCCAAATCCAGAGCCCCATTTGAATCCTGAGATGGCTAACGCCAGTCAAGTGACGGGTGACCTCACTGTGACACACGCCTTGGAAAATCCTTCAGAAGTTTCTGTCTCAACTCCCAGCTCCAGTAAAGGAAGCATCAGAGTGAAGGGCAGGAGGCTGTCAGGGCGAAGGGTCAGAGGGAGAGGACTGAAGAAAAGCAAGGTCGGTGTTACTGATTGTGGCCTGCTCAGCGAGGAGACTCAGGACCTGACTGGAGGAAAGACAGAGGAGCACTGGGAAGACCAAACCACTACAAATCTTGATGCAAGGGAAACCCCACTGAACCACACTGTACCTAAAGAGGGAGAAGCTGATATTGAACTTGGCACCCAGACTTCTGCAGATACACTCAGCAAAGACTCCGGTGGAAAATCAAAATGTCACGCTGATCTAAATGTCTGCCCACATCCAGGTGAGGAACTCATCTCCACTTTGAGTCAGCCAGCAGAGCCAGCACAAAGAAAAGCCAAGCAGGGCAGGAGGAGCTCAGTCCTACAGGAGCAGGGGGACCAGGAAATGGAACACCCAACAAGCCATGAAGTGGAGGAGAAAGGTCAGGGAGACCAAGCAGAGAGCCAGCATGAAAACAGCAGCTCAAGCTCTGACAGCCAGGAAGATGGGGGAGTAGCTAATTTGGACCTGGCCCCCTGGCAGGCTGACTTTAATTTCGAGGATGTATTCAAACCTGTGGCCAGTAGAGGGCAACGCTCTGTACGCCGCAGCCTGAGGAACCAGAGCAACGTAGCGTGCAGCAGCAACAGTGCAGGTCTCGCCTGGCTGCCTCGGACCTCCCCTGACTCTGGTAAAGAAGCCCGCAGGAGGACCCGGGGCCGACAGCTCAGTGCTGCTCTACCTGTCCAACCTCTGGTCCCTGAGGAGACACAAGACAACGCTTCATGAGACTTCAGATTGATCACATGGGACACTGCCTGCTTATTTGAATGAACTAAGATTAAAGTGGGAGAACTAATACATTCATTACACTGTCATACGTACCTAACCACCCTGTTTTTAAAATTAAATGGAATTTACCAAAGAAGGGGGTGATTGTTCTATATTAGCTAAAACCTTTATTCTTTTGTTCTGTGTGAATTATTAGAGCTGACCAGCAATTTGTAGCCAGATTCCCACTGGTATCCAAGCCGGTCAATACACTGAGAGTCCAGTTATGTCTGCCGACCACCTCCTAATCAATATCCAACCACTCAGCTGGTAATCACAGTGCGTCTTCAGTCTCCCTCTCCTAAGTCACTAGATCCGAGCATCTCCAAGTCAATATCTACTCTTTGTGGATAGATGAAGATGGCTGTGCTGCATTCACTATCTGTCTGGCAAGGCTTTGGGCTGGGGGCTGGAGTAATGGAAAAGTAATGGAGGGAGAGAATGAGCCTTACACACAGAAATCAAATTAATAAGACTCAAATAATTGTGTTTATTTGTGGCTGCTGGAGTGCTTCAGACTGTTGACATAGCGGATGATGTCCAGAAGACGTCTCTCATTGCAGCATCTGAGCTTTTAATGGATGGTTCTAATATTCTGTCAATAATTAATAGTGATAGCTGGTCAAATTGAAATTGTCTTGTACATTACATCAAATTAAAAATAAGTTGTTCTCAAAACGTTTCCTGAAATGTCAAAGTGTACCTTGCTAGACTCTGATAAAATGCTTTGGTTGTATGTGAAGACATCCCATTATACCAAACTCTGTTCATTTAAACAGCTGATTAAGACTCATTTGGAAGGAATTCATCCAGATAATAAAACAGCCTCTATCTCCACAAATGTGATGTTCCAGCTGTGTGGTCACTTCAGGTCAAGTACAGCAGCTTTCCTTTCGCATCAGCCACAACCTTTAGCCATAACTGAATGAATCGCCACATAAATTACCATTCTGATCTACATTTTGAACACAGCCAAATGTCTGGAAGTAAATTGACCTCTAACCTCAGATTCCACCAGTTACAGATTCAGATCAGCCCCTCTTTACTGGCTCCATCCATCTGCCAGAGAGGAACGAAGAGAGCAGTAACAAATTGAGTTTCAGATTCAGTTCACATAGGAAAATTGGCTCCCAGAATGATGCATGACTGTAATCTATCCATCACTGGGTAATTGACTCCCTCCTTTAACATCAAGTCAGAGTTACTTGGCTGAAGGACACCAGAGGTTTCTGGCTCCCAGTGTGTGCGTCAAGGTCTCCTCTGTGTTCCCATGGAAGACAGATGGACAGAATCACAAACCCTGTGATGTAGAGCTGTGTTGATGCAGTGGGGCCACGGTGCCATCTGGTGGTGGCTTTGAGTAGTTGCATGAAACCAGTTATCAGTCAACTATGAGGAGATGAAAGAAGTCACAGGGACTGATGTTTTCAGAAAAAGAGGAAATAATTTAGTAGATGCATATTCATTTATGATTAGCATTTCTTGATGGGTACAACTGCAGAGCCCTTAAGGCATGTGTGTGTGTGTGTTTTCCCCACAGCATCATGCGCTTGTGTTATGACCGTGTCTTTTCCCCTGTCTTAATTTTAGTTTTAAACTAATTTGGGACCAAACTGCCAAAAGTGCTGCACCTCTATACAAGTGGGTGTGGGGTGTGTTTTCTGTGTGTGAGCGGGTGGGAGAGAGAGAGTGAGTGTGTGTGTGTGTGTGAATGTGTGCATGAGGGGTGTGAAGCCGAGTCCCCTGTCCCTGGCAGACGGGCATAGTGAAGACAGCTTAACACAAGAACAATGGGGTCCTTTGACCAAAACGACGCCCCCAAGACATGTGGCCTCCTATCACCGTGGCAACCCCCCATGGGACAGGGAGCGGGCTGACAGCTGGAGAGGAGGACTTACAAAAATGGAGTCCATTTCTTTCCACTGAACCTCCATGGCTCTATATCTTTACCCTCTTCTCCCTGTCTCCTCCACTCCAGAACCTTATGAATGTGGGTTACATCTCATTTTACAGCTTCATGTGATTGACTTTATGGGCTTGAGTCACCACCTACAATTTCCCAGATAAAAAAACAGTCAAACAATAAATCAGATCTTTATGGGCTGTTGTTGCTGTCAGTAATAAGAGAGCATTGATCTCATTGACAAATATGGGGCTGAGCCACAAGATTTCACACTTACTGTAGACTTGATTTTACGCCTCATTTTAAAATGGATGAGCACTTTCTGTACAGACACAAAGAGGCATAATAAGTTATTTGTACTTCCAGATTTAGAGACTTTCGTCTTTCAATTAGTTAATTAGTAGCTGAATGGTATTAAGTTGTCCCGCTGCCTCAGTCCTTTCTATGCTCTGTGCTGTGAGCCCTCTATTATTGATGCTGAGAGGCGCACTCTCTAAACCCTGCACAGCTCTCCTATGGAGCTGAAGACAGCAGGAGGAGGGCAACAAAACAAAGGCAGGACAACAACAAGAGACCCTCTAGCTGCTCTCACTCTGTATGCTATTGCTATAGCTGTTCTTCAAACTATGGCTGTTTTATCACTAGAGCTGCAACTTACAATTATTTTCTTTATAGAAAATCATCTACAAATTTTTCAGTCAGTTTGCATATACCACAATACAGCTCATATCTATCTATCTATCTATCTCTCTCTCTCTCTCTCTCTCTCTCTCTCTATATATATATATATATATATATATATATATATATATATATATATATGTACACACACACACACACACACACATATATATATGTATATATATATATAGTTTCGGTCGATAAACATCTTCATGGAGAATGAATTAACCTTGGGAAAAGTTACACTTTGGTGTATAGTTTCAATCTCTACACAAAAGTCAGGCTTTTTGCAGTTAGCTTAATGGGCATTTTCCTTGGTCTCTAATGCTGTTAACCTCAAATACAATACCTTCAACATCATTGTAAAGAATGTTGTATAAAGGGATAGTGAATTGCTTTTAAAAAGCCTACTTTAATGGGTGTGGTGCAGTATGTGCGGCATTTAACATGAATACCTTTATATACCATAAAAACGCAAGTTTGGGGGTTTTACTGCATATGTAACAAAAAAGAAGTATAAACCCATAGATGGCTGCAGAGGGAGCTGTTTGAAGACACAAGTGATGTGTCTTTAATCAGCACTGGTTGGGTCTGAAGACTTTCAAGACCAAAGTTTGAAACTGAATAAAATCTGGGGTTGTAGAGTTAGAGAGAAGTGACTTTACCAGACCTCTGTGGCCCCCTCCTCATCTCTGCTTGAGGCTAAATTAACTATTACTGGCATAACACACCTCTGACCAAATGACCAATCAAGTTGCATTGTAGGTGATGTAGGTGGCAGGTTTTAAAGAATAATGTATAATGAATAAAAAAAAAACAAGCCTTTGGTTCTGCTGTGTCCATTTTGAGCCTTTTTTCCTCTAAGTGTTTCACTAAGGTGCTGTTCCACCTTAAGCCTACAGGTCTCTGCTGAAGGGATCAACACCATTTCCTCCAAAAATATACAACACCATCAGTCAGATTGTGTGACATTTTCAAGGGAGACTTTTGCTGTAAATAAAAAGAGCATTCTGAACCCTGTGTATTAAGTCACTTAGTGTTAGTTTACCATGTCTGCATGTACAGTGGCTTTTACAAAGTGCTGTCACTGTCTCCATGTTTCTGCTTTATCTGTAAACACATGCAGAGCAAGGCCAGAGGAGGAAAAGGGGACAACTAGTAACATCCTGTTTATGTCAGGAAGCGTTGCATTTATGGTAAATTGGATTTTTTTTTTCTTGACTAACAACACTTTTGGCACTCAGGCTGACAGAGCAAGGATGCCAGTTATCTTGACCACAGTCAGTTTATGAAAATGATGTGCATACTGTATCACTGCAATATGATTAATTAGACCATGATATATTAAATCTTTAGAAAGGTTGCATTTAACAGTGAAAGCAGTCATTTCAGCAGACACAATCACCAATCTGTACATAAGAAAACAATTATATATTTAAATGTAAGAGTTAACTCAACATGAATTGAAAGCTATACTGTGAGAGAAACTGAAGGACAAAGGGCAAACTACTGTCAGTGTTCAGTGTGGTGTGTAACAGAGGACACAGAGAACTGCCCAGTAACATACCTGTACAAATCTCCTCCATGTCTGGGCATGTCTGAACTGGATTTACTGATACAATGTGGAAGACTTGGTCTTCAGATGAGGAAAAAAGTGCCTCTCTTCCAGTGTACTGACTCATACTGAAACAAATGAATTGATAATGTCCAGTCCCAGTGTTGTAGGAAACATGGAATTTAGGGTTTGGTGGTATCCTTAAGAAGTGGGAGAACAACAGATGTTTCACTCAGGAAATCAACTCTTTGTTTCTATTATATCTTTTTCTAAAATAAAAAGATTCTAAATATGATGTGTATCTTTCTTGTAATGCCAGAAAAACCCCAGCATATCAAGAAAAATATTAAATGAATCATACTTTTCAGCCATCTGACAACTCTGTTGCGGATAAAGGGATCCTGTTTAGGATTTAAAGGAACTAGTTGTAAGTTTTCCTATCGAGACATGGCCGACATTAATATTAGCAGGAGGCTGTTTACTTACCAGTCCAGCATCAAACTGCATTCTCACACACTCGCCAAGAGCTGTCTCCAGTGGTGGAAAACAACACCAGTGTTTTGCTTCTAGTTGGATCACTTCTGTTCTTCTACTGAAGTTAGCATGGGCCCAGCAGGCCTGTCTTGTCATTTTCTGAGAATGACTCACTGTGGCATCCAGCCCGCCCTGAAGAAGCAGCGCTGCTCAGAAGGCATATTTTAATCTCTTGTATTGTAAACACAATGATGGCTGAAGCTCTTGGTAGCGAACCATCACCACCACCTGCTCTCGGCAAGAAACTATGTTCGCTGGTAGAGCAAAACATTAAATTACATGTGGTCAGGACTGATCTTGTATTTTGCATGTCCAATTTTATCATTAATCATTACCCATTTTATATCTACAGAGATACATTGAAACTGTATAAAACATAATGAGAAATTGGTATTGGTCTTCATCAGGGATGTCCTGTGATGTTTGATTCTGGTCTCTCTGAATTCATGTCCATATGAGTCTCCTCTACATTCCAGAAACATGCATTCCCTCTGGGTGTGGATGTGAGCTATCCTTTTTGTCTGTGTGTTGTGTAACTATGTTCCAGACCTGTCCCGGGTATTCTCTCTTCTCTGTCTGTTGCATGCTGGGAAGTGTTCCAGGCTCACTCCCAGTCTGTGTTTGGTGGAACACATGTATGGGGGAAAAAACATACAAGAACATACTGCTGCACTGCAGCCCCACATCATGAATGCTCAATGATATCAAAATCTTGTCTACCTGAGAGATGCTAGTCCTGGGCGGCCGAGTCAGCTGAGCGATATCATCAACATTATGTCTCCAGAGGAAGTAGACAGTCTGCCATGGCAACAGGAAGACATGAAATATTGCTTTTTCTTGAAGAAATCCCTGAAGAGAAGCTCTAACTTCAACTCTGTGTTCAACTCTGTGAGCATCGAGCTGAAGGCCACTGAAGGCAGCTACTACTTGTTCTGCAAAGGGGCCTCAGAGATTTAGCTTAAGAACCGCTGCAGGAGAAAAATATGTTGCACTGATAAACCTGGGGTCTTCACAAAACACACATCTTTAAAAAGATACATTTATTTAGTCATTTAGTCATAGTAATTTACAGGAGCAGAGAATAAACCAATATCAAGACTAAATATGTTGAATATTTTATTGACATGTTCTCAGCTTTCTCTGTCTGTCAGTCTACCCACAGCTTGCTCACATTTCTGACTGAAATATTGCAACTATTGGATGGATTGCCATGAAATTTTGTACAAATTTTCAGGGCCCCAAGAGAATGAAACCGTACTGACTTACTGACTTTGCTTATCCACTGTCCTGTAATTTATTGACTGCTTTGGCTTATGACCAAATACTTGCAAAACTAAAGACTTTCCCAGGAATTTAACACCTATATTGGGCTTCTCATAACCTGAATTATTCATTATTGCAAAATAAGACATCATCAGTCACCATTAACAGCCCTGCCAGAAATCCCCGAAAGTACGTGAAACTTGCCTTTATTGTCACTTTGTGAGCAGTGAGGAAATGTAAATTCAATGTAATTCAAAGAACTTGCCACCATAGCAGACAGAGAACAAAATTAACAACATTTTATCATCCCCAAAGCAAAGGAAACAAAAGCAGAACATGTGACAATGGCCACATATTAGGTTATGATTCACTAAGTTTCTTTTTAGTGGAAAGGCCTTTAGTTACTGTAGGTGGAGGTCCTCCATGAACTTTCCCACATTTGTTCATTTGGGTTGCTGGTGGCTGTGAGGACCACAACATATGATTAACATCATTTTCACTCTCATCAAGCCATTGCTATTCCCTTGTGCTCTGTATAGAAGGATCTGCATTTATAATGTCCCCCTACTCATTTAAGTGGGTTTTCCTTCAGTTTGATATCATGTAAAAAGTAGATTGTAAAAGTTCACTGACTTACTCCCTAGACATTTAAGCAAAAAACTTGCATGCAGTGTGCGGCTGTTATTAAAACAGACTTTAACTCATGCTGATGTTTATATGGGACAGAATCATATGTTAAAATAATCAGTGCACAAATTGCTGGTCACATACAACCAAAATCAGCAATGCTTTATCTACCTAACTTCCATGCACTTTCCTGCCAGTGTCTAGAATCTTGCAATAAAAAGCCAGTTATGGTACAAGCATGACTGTGTAACTATTTCCACTTAACTCAGTATGTTTTCTGTGTGTTAATCCACTCACTAAAGCCATCTAAGAGCCAAAGGTGACCTGATCAAGATCTGCAGTGGCTGGCTGGCTCCTCTCTGAGAAATGGGCCAGGCTGACATGTGTCAGCCATGATAAATGAGCAGGTGTTTGGGTCGGTGTTAAGTAAATGGAGTCATTACTGATGACCTCAGAGCTCTCTGTGTGCTGCCAGTATCAGTGATGACTTCCAGGCCCCGGCTTCAGTAAAGGGGGATGCTGTGATTCTGTCGGTCAGAGAAGGACTCATAGCCTCAGGGCCAGACTGGAGTGTCTACCATAGCAGGGTTAAGTTGAATTACTTGGACTGATGACCTTGACGAGGGAAGTTCACTGGCACTGGAGCTCTGTGGCAGGCTCTGTGTGGACTGGCTGTGACTTGCTGCTGCCATGAAGATTAGAGCTGAGAGTTACATTCATATTTAACATATTTTACTTTAAGAATGGCAGTGTCAGTCATTTGGACCACAATGTTGGTCCAGACTGAAATATCTTGGTACAGATATCTACAGTGCTCAGGGGATATATCCTCCTGACTTGTATAACCTAGTTATAAGCATAGACTTACTGACAACAGACTCTTGCTCTTGTTAAATCCTAACCTTGGAACTGTGGCTCTAGGAATGGATATATCAGTCATTTGGTCCACCACTTTAGTCCAGACTGAAATATCTTAACAAGTATTTGATGAATTGCCATGGGATTTGGCACAGACATTCATGGTCTCCCCCTAGAATGAGCTGTAAGAGCTTTGGTGATCCCCTGACTTTTCATCATCAGCTCAGTGCACTGCTGTGCCAAACACAGCCTCAAGCCATTAGCATGGCTGTAGACTTGTTGACTCAAGCCTTGTTGGCCTGATGGTGGCGCTAGAGCCCGCAAAACATCAGAAGATCACCAAAGTCATTACATTTCAGATGAACATGAATGTCAGAACCAGCTGGAGGAGAAATCAGAGATCACCAAAGTCAGGAAGATTCATCTGCTGGGGACCGTGAATGTCTGGAAAACTGGTGGACAAACCAACCAACTGACTGACAATTGCCACCAAATTTCATTGTTGTATGCTTCTGCTAATCAGTTAAGTTACAGTTTACATCTATGTCTGTCCAGACTCATATAATATACTGTATATAGTGAAGCCTTTGAGGCAATTTGATATCTCTATATTGACATGTATGGTTCCAGTCAATAATTTCCTGTGAGAAACATGCTGTCTTCACATAGAGACTATTTTTAACAGAGGACTGATAAAGATCTTCATCACATGATGCAACAACAATCACCTGAAGCTCAATATCAGCTTAACAAATGAACTTGTGGTGGACTGTCAGAGGAACAAGAGGTCCCCTGTCCTGGTTGTCATCCAGGAGGAGAAAGTGAAGACACCTACAGAAATGTTTTTGCAGAGCATTATGATGTCAGTTGGCTCCAGTATGATGACAGTGAAGTTGACCTTTGACCTTTTGGAGATACATTGCCATCACTTCATTTTATTTTATTAGACATTTGTGTAAAAGTTTTGTCATAATTACTGTATGAATTCTTTAATTATGGCCAAAAATGTGTCTTGTGAGGTCACAGTGACCTGGACCTTTAACCTTTGACAACCAAATTCTGGGGTGAATGTGATCTGTAGTGTAAAGCGCTTTGAGTGGTCGAAAAGACTAGAAAAGCGCTATATAAGTACAGTCCATTTACAGTTGTCACTGGCATAAATATTATAATGATGATGGTGGTGGAGAGCTCTGTCTAACACGTTGGTCCAAAATCTCCCATAGTTGTTCAATTAGGTTGAGACTTGGTGACTGTGAAGGCCATAGCATATGATTATCATCATTTTCATATTCATCAAAGCATTCAGTGACCCCTTATGCCCTGTGGTGGGAGCATTGTCATCCTGTTCCCCCACTCATTTTTCAGGTTTTTCCTTTCATTTGTCATCTGTCTGTATACTAGAATAATGTGCAGGTAATTTTTCAGTGTATAAAAATGCTAAATGTGCATATGCCACAATTTTAAGACAAACTACACAAGGCAAACCATCAATATAACTAAAAATCAATTAAAATGTGTCCCCTTTTCAATTCATGTCAGACTATAAAGTGATTAGTATGTATTCCACATGTAAACAGGCGGAAAATCTGATCTGACATGATTTTACCCAATACCACACTGCTGTAGATGCCTGTTTCCAGGCAGGAAATGTGTATGTGTAAAACCTGGATGGATGAGACACGATATAATCATCACTCTCAGTAGCAGTTGCTGTTGTCTTTCTCCATATGAAAAACACAGCAAGCCCTCTGCCATTGTCACCTGGGCTAGATACTGTTATCCAAAAGGACTGAAACTATTTATCACCTTTAATATGATACATATAAGCATGTCACATTGTTACACGTCTCTCAGGATAATCTGTGATTTTAATTTACATCAATATCATTACATAACTTGCTCCATCTGTTGCCTCTTCCTAGTGCAGGGGGAAGACAAACATGCATATCTTTACACAGACAAGAATCAAATTATTCAATTAGGGGCCATATTAAATGAATAACTGATTCACCGCAGTTTACATAAGAACAACACAGATCATTACTGGCTCTGTAATGCAATTTAGGATGACCGTTGAGGGCTCATCACTCATGGGAATGTATACTTTCTTGCCCCCATTACCCTGCAGTAATCTGAAAGTGGTGTCATCAATATAAATGACTGCGAACTGAATGGCTTTTAATATATATTGCATGGCTCATATTGATGAAATCAAGGAATCACACATCATTTGTGTTCACTCACCCATTAACCAACATATCCTTTTTGATATAAATCTTGCCCCTGACTCTTAATGGAATTTATTTAGGAGTGCTTCATGTTCTCATGTGAGAACCGCGTGTTGTGTAAGTGAGAGCCTGGTAAAAAAAAAAAAGAAAAAAAAAGAAAAAGAAAAAAAGTGGGGGTAGCATGGAGGTTGGGAGGGTGGGGGAAAATTAGACAAAGCCTGCTGGGCTCCAGAGGTTAAGTCTCCCACCACCGCCCCAGGCCCACAGGAATGTGTGTATGTGAGAGAGTCCTGGAGGCTGCATTGTTGTCTGTGGTGCATCCTGCTCTACAAACACTGCAGAGCTGCTACACTCCAAGACTCTGAGGCTTGGACTTGGGAATGAGCCTGTAATGTGGGAGGTCTGGATACCAAACAGCCAAACAAGGCATCATTTGATATAGTTGCTGTTTGTTGTGTGAAAGCAAAAAAAAATCCTGTATGGTGCAGTTGTTTAGTCACAGATGAACTTTTTCATTCTAAGGAAAAAGTGTTTTGACACTATCTAACCAACCTATCCAACACAACAAACATCCAGAACAAATAGAAACTAAAAGGAAAGGTCATGGTTATCACTAATTATCATAATTATCCTCCTTCCTATCTTTATTGTTTCCACTTTGATTATATCAAGCACAGTATTTTGAATGTGCGTCCACTCCCTGTTTCTAGTTCAGTGTCTGAACTTGTCTGGTTTATTGGTGTTTTTTTTTGCTTATAGGTGCTGCTGCTTTTACCTTGGAGTATGGCCAGAAGAATTAGGCTGCCAGGTTGCCATACAAAGCACTGGTGAATAATAAAGCAAAGAAATGGCTCATGTTACCAGAGATGTGATCAGAAAAACGGAATGTATTGGACACAGGAAAAGGACAGAGAGAGTGAACATGAAACCCTATGATCCAAAATGAAAAAGATCACATATTCAGCTTTGTCCTGCTTAAAGGTGAAGTGTAACATTTGGGAAATACAGTTATTCACTTTCATGCCAGGAATAAGATAAGAAGATCAATAATCTCATGTTTGCACATTAAAAATGAAAGATGCTGTTATCTTAGCTTGGCATTAAAACTGGGAACAGTTTAAGGGCAACAAATTCCACCTTGCAGCATCTCTTAAGTTCACTAATTAACATATTACATCTCATTTGTTTAATGGGTATTAAAAAATAGTGTATAATTATAAATAATTCAAGTCCTCTTGCAGTCAGTGATACGGTGTCATCATAAACAGGGCGCTGCAGGGGTCTATTCTGGGTCCAGTTCTATATATTACATACAAATAACATTATTCTTACTAATGTGTACGTCAATGTCAATGTTTACACAGATGATACGATTTTATATGCCCCTGGTTCCGACTCCAACTCAGTCTGTTTTTGATGCATTTCACTAATCTCTTACTGAGTGCAGATAAGTATAGGATATTCTCTACATCCAACCAATGTGTGTGTGACCCTGTACATACCTGGCACATGTGCCCCTGATTATTCTGTCACTAGAGCTTTAAATGGTACCCATCTCACTCTTGCTGGACTATACAAATGCATGGGACTTTGGCTCGACAGCAGACTGTTATTCGATATTCATTAACACAATTAATCACTCTCTTGCCAAGAATTAAATTAGACAAATATCGACATTGTGCTCATATCTATACAGGACATATGTAGCTGGAACCAGCAGCCAGTTAGCTTAGTTTAGCATAAAGACTGGAGACATCTAGGCTCTGTCCAAAGGTAGCAAAAATCTGCTTACCAACACTACCAAAACTTACTAATTAACATGTTATATGTTGTTTGTTTAATCCATACAAAAAGTGTGGAAAGACAACAGTTTTCCATTTTATGGGGACAGTTTCTTTAGCGGGACCAGTATCCAGGCAACCAGTGGAGACTCCAGGAAGTTACTGGCACTGGCCAAAAATAGTACAGCACACAATCGCCTGTAAAACAGTGAATTATATTTTTTTTACACTTCAGCTTTTGAATGGACTGAACATATATAAAATAACTTTTTGACAGAGCCAGGCTGTTTTAAATGGAATAATTTGCAAATTGTCATAAAGGTAGCTTCTTTCATCCCCCTTGGAGGACTGAATGTTCTACTATTGGATGTTTTTCATGACTCTTGTAATTATCTTCATTAATTATTTTTTCTAGCTTGTTGGTTGTCTTGCTTTAGATGTATGCTAGTCACATGCTTGTCTGGCCACGTGTTCCGTTCTAAGGTCTCTCTTAAATCTTTATCACGATGAAACCACCTGATTAAATAGTAACCTGATGACTTCTGCCTCTACAAGTAAGAATATTAGGAAATAGATGTGTCAGGGGTTTTCCTGCACCAGCACTATCCATTACCATGACTGTTTCCTCCTCTGCTGCGCTTAATAGTGTTAAAGTCAGAGCTATTTGTGCGTGTTAATGGCCTTGTCAGAGGCCGCTGCTTGAAATGTACGTACACTTAAGACGACTGTTAACCACAGCAGGACAATTGATTTGTCAAATAGAGTAGTTCTCCACATTTCCCTCCCTGTTTTTTTACTGCTTATGTCTGGCATACAAGTGTACTCTGTGGCACTCTTAAGCACTTCTGGGTTCAAGTGAAGGAGGTGGTGTTTTCAGGGAGATTTCAGACAGGAGGGCTTGGAGGGAGTGCAAGAGGTGTCTGGCTTGACTTTCAGCTCAGTGCCCACAAGCTGCACTTCACCTTCCAGCTGCTCTCTGTCCCTTTGGATTCAAGGCAGGGGAGGGAGCAGGGGCCACAGGGAGGGAGGATGGGAGGAGGGGTTTGGGTGGTGTTGGTTAGGGTGAGGGTGGGGAGGTGGGGTTACTCGACTGGTGGGGGCACGCTCTTGGGCGGACTGGCCCTGGAAATTTCCGTTGTATGTTTCAGCTGTTTTCAGGATGGGAGGGGTTTGAAGTTTGAGTTTGAGTTTGGGTTGGTGGGTGGGTGTGGCGGTGGTGGTGGTAGTAGTGGTGGTTGGGTTGGGGTTTAGGGACTTGGCAACAAGCCAGCCACAGCAGGAAGCTTGCTAGTTTCACACAGACAAAAAAAAAGCAGCCTTGGACACTGCCTGGCTATCTGAGCGCAGCACTCCAGTTATCACTCGAAAAAACAGGAACTCAGAAATGTGGTGTGCGCGGGTGGTGGCACAGATTGACTACTGCTTACTCACAGCTGCACTCAATATTCATATCTTCGTATTTTATGTTGACAAAGTAAAAAGGCATCAGCTGGAGAGGATGCATTTCCCATTTTTCCTTTCAGCTGAGTCACTTCCAGACTTCCTTTTAAAAATGTCCAATGCTTCAGGTCTCATTAAAACACCCTATATACACCTGACTTTTCCACTGTACAGAAGTAGTCAAGTCCCACAGTTTCAGTATGGGTTTATATTAAATTAGTCATGTGTCAAGTGGCCATGTTTACTTGCAAAATGTCCTCTCAGCTGGACTCAATCCTCATTTACTGAATCTAAACAGGCACTCAATCAGATCCTATTTTAAGTGCATTTCACAATAGGGGGTTTGACATGTAACCACAAAGGGATTTAGAATAGAAACAACAGCAAAACTTTTTATAGGCCATGTGGAAACTGGCCAACTCACAATTAAAAATCCACTAACAAAAAACATCAACAAGAAAACAAGCATGGTAATTGTAACATGAAATGTTTTTTTGGACGGAAAGGAATGCCGTAAGTTTATTTGATTTGGCAATGGTCCAGCTCTTAAACTGGAGGCAGGAAAAAGTGGAGCAGAGCAAGAGCCAGCAGGCCCGACAGCAGGCCTGGAGAGCAGGAGGTGCTGCTGTGCATCAGGTGGACGGGATGTGTATACCCACGTCTGTGTGTTGGAGAGGGGAGGGTAGCAGGGGGCAGGTGGACACTGGTACAGCTCGCTGGGGGCTCAGGGCCCCTAGCAGGTGGATGCACAGAGAATAGAAATTTAAAAAGGAGGGATTAAGGGAATGAAAGGAAGCTAAGGATTACTTGTATCCTTTTCTCCACTGAAGATATAAGCCAAGGGTCTCATACCAAAACATCCATTTGTGGGTGGAGGAAATTGATTACATAATGCCAATTGTTCATTCATTCACATTATTTTAAGCCTAAATGGATGTTTTACAGATGCAATTGCCTATCATTTTGATTATCAATTAGTCATATATGATTATTTGTATATTTCTTAGATGAGTGGCTCAGTTGTTTGCCCTGTCAAAAAATTGTGAAAAATATCTGTCACAACCTGACGTAGAGTCTAAAAACATATAATTTATGAAGAGTAGAAGCATAAAATTCTCTTTTTTGAAAAGCTGAAAAACATTTTTGCTCAATAAATTGCCTTATGAAGTCTGACATTTTGGGAATTACACTTATTCACTTCCTTGTCACACATCTCTCCATTCATTGTGGAGCTGAAGCCTGGTTAGCTTAGCTTAGTGTAAAGACTGGAAATGGGGGAAACAGCTCGCTTGGCTTTGTCTGAATGTTACAAAATCCACTTACCAGCACCTCTAAAGCAAACTAATTAACATATTACACCTTGTTTGTTTAATTCATACAAAAACCAAGGTGTAAGAATTACACTTTGTGGATTTAAACAAACGTGGGTCTATGTGGCAGACTATTTGTTGGGAAGGAGCGATGACTTTATGTCTGTTGGTTGGTTGGCAACACCTCAGGAAGTCACTGCTCCTGTATGGATTAAAAACAAAAAAGATATAAAATTTTAATTAGTGAACTTCAGAGGTGCAGGCAGGTGAATGTAACTTTAAGACAAAGACATTCCAGCTGCCTCTGCCATTTTCAGCCTTAATGCTAAGCTAAGCTAACCATCCATCCGGCTGTAGCCTTGTATTTAAACGGACAGACGTGAGTGATATTGATATTCGCAAAGTGAATATGAGTATTTCTCAAAATCTTGAAATAGTCCTTTAAGCAATTAATCTGTTATCAGAATCATTCCCCATTTTCTGTTGATTAGTTTATACGTTTTTCACTAATCATTTCTGCTCTTGTAATTTTTCTTATTTGAAAATACTTTTAGGCAGTGTACATGATTTTTATATTTTATTAGAGTTGGGTATGTTCTATTAGTTAACTCATAATTATTTGTAAAGTTGGGTTAACTCAACTAAAGATTTGTTTAAATTAAGTTTAGGTGAATTTTTCCCTCTGTCCTTTTTCCTCCCATTACTGTAGAAGTTAACAGCTCTCACTCTCATTTGGAATAAGTAAAACTTTTCAAGTTGTGTCTCTGCCTTCATTTATCTGACTGAAAATCAATACGATCTTATCAAAATTACAGTGAAATGACTCCCTATGCCTCCACCCACACACCCCACCCCAGTTTGTTGTGTATTGGTGAGCATGGCCTCTGCTGTGGATCATTGTACACAACATTATTTATTCATTGCTGGGAACGATAGATGTGGTTCAAGCTTCTCCTGAGTATTGTCCGTCTGTTAGCTGGCCTACTGTACACACTAATGTAATATGTGAGTCCTCAGGAGGCGTACTAATAGCCATTCATGTGTTAACGCTTCACACTATTTATCTGTGTAATAACACCACCATTAATTAAAATTAGTGCCTTGTCGTTGGAATGTGATTTATCTGTCCCTGAAGAAGTGCAAGACAAACAGCAAGTAAAGTGTGACCTTACAGGTTTTATTTGATCACCACTGTGCTGACAACAGTTCAACCTCTCACAAGACACTTCTAACATGGGAACACCTCAGGTCTAATTGCTCCCTATAAGACACTCTATAATCCGTCTCTGAGGACTGCTGTACACATCATTTTACACAAAGCTGTAGATAATTTAATTTCCACCCAGGGAGCTTTCAGCATTAGCCTGTAATAGAAAAGGAAGATTGCTGCCAGATTTCCAACACAAGTGCCTCAGTATCACTATGATCATGAAACTGAAGCAGGGAAATCAGTTTTCCTATACTGATAGTTTTTCTTATGAATAATAGGAATTGCTTTGTACTTAAGTTGTTGAAACTTCCCATAGGCAGATTAATAAATTATGGGACAATATGTTCTATACTCAATATCTATACAAAAGAATAATTAAGACTCTTTCACTTTTAATGTTTTTAATTTTATTATAATATATTAATATTATTAATATATTAGGACTAAAAGTAACCATTACTTGTGCATAATCAGTGCACATTCCTTTTAAGTTTAGCACAGGTAGTTTCAAATGCATTGAGTGATACCTTTACATTATGACGCTTCCATCTGTCACCAGGTGCTGTAATTTATGTTACACTGAGAGCTGTGAGAACCCCTCCTTCCTACAAACATAAATTATAAGGAAAAGGTGTTAGACTCAACTGTCATTTAATGAAATGTAACAAAGTGGATCGGCTGCAGTTTACATAATCATTTTCTTTGGTGGAAAGATAATACTCTACTTCACAGTCTGATGAGCAATGCATCAGTAGACTACTCTACATAGACAGATAATAACATGCTTTATCATGTACTATAATACTCTAGATAGCTACACACTGCAACATCTGATCATCTCTGGGGACTGGATCTGTGTGGCTTGCTTCCCATCTCCAGCTTAAAAACGCACAGCTGCTACAATAGACTGCAGTGTGGAGGGGTGTCTCACTTTGATCTTTAAATACCCTCTAACGTTAAGGCATGCTCATTGGCTTTGATTTTTTTTAAACAACTGTGCCAAAATGCAGACGCTCCCTTGAACCTCCCCCATATAGCTGTAGTACAGCAGAGAATGCGAGAACACCTATCCTCTCTTTTTTATTTTTTTTCCCTTCTCCAACACCACCACCATCTGTCCCTTTCTTCCATTTCATGTCCTCTAGCAATATCCACACCCCTCTCATAGCAACAGCACGCTGCCGCCGCCGCCGCCCCCCGCGCCTTGCAGTGAATTTTTCTTCCCCTGGATCTTCGCCTCGCACCATGCAGACAGTCCCTTGGCCCTGCCTGACGGTTCAGTGTTCCCCCCTCCCCCACCAGCCGTGCTCCTGTTTCACTCAAAGATGGCGTCGGCTCTAGAGCCTCTAGTCTCTGGCTGCATTTTTAGGCTTGTTGTTGTCTCCGTTTCGCACGGTTTTGGCACCTTCTCCTCGGCGGCTCGACACGAAATTCCGGTGAGTAGCAGCGGACGCCGGATGGGGGGATATGTGATTTTTTACACGGTCCGCTTTACCCGAGCTTCCCTCGGAAACCAGAACCGGACCAACTCGGGCTTACTGGGGAACCGCGAGAGGTAGAGGAAGAGAGGGGTACGGAGGGATGATGATCGCGGAGGTGGGTGGGGGGTACGGAGGGGGGAGCCGAGGCCTAGCTACTCTGCTTCAGCGGCCTTGTCTTCACCGCACCGCAGGCTGTAACGTTACGTGGGAGGGCGGTTGGTGGAGGGAGGAAGTCAGCGAGGTGGGGACTGCTTTTAGGGACGCTTCTAAGCGGACGGAGGCTCCTCATCCATACCGAGGGCTGAGAAGGAGGCCATAGAGCATGTAATACTGCAGAATCCGTGGCTATCATATCTTAATTTTCGCACTTGCCCGCTAGCCGAGATGGCCGTCTCCAAGTTGCATTGTGCCTTTTACAAGGCCGCGATCTCACGTTATTATCTGAATGTCATTCAAAATGATATTATCCGCTCTGTTTGCGGCGGTGTGATTTTTTTCCTGTATTGTCTGAAATGTCGGGCAAAGGGAAAATGTTGTCTTTTTGTGCAGGAGCGCTGGCTAACCTCTCGTTTCATGCTGTTTACGTTTTGGGTTAGCGAGTAACGTTAGTAACATAATCGTAACGTTAGCTCGTTGGCTAGCTTCTAACGTTAGCTTGCTAAACAACAGCAGTTAGCGGGAAGGCTTGTTGTTAGATTCTTCGCTGCCTAATATCATATCAGTGAGGGTAAACAGCACCACAGGAAACTGTTTGGCAATGCGGCAATTAACTTGGCTTTGATTTTTAGCTAGCCTCTCAGCTAATGTTTGCTAACAGTCTGTGTTTTGACTGCATCATGTTTACGTTAGCAACCTTACTAGCTCAGTAGTCAACGTACAAGTGTAGTTTTTAGGTTGAAGTTGTTTATCCTTATTTATACCTCATCGTTAACATCTTTATATAGCATATATGTGGCATTTCTAGTTGTTACCAGAGATTCTGTCAGCTTGCTTGTTGACACTGTATGTGTCATACTGGCTGTGGTTTTTGCAGTGATAACGTTGTAATAAGAGAAATGCACGCTTGCACACGCAAATGATGAGACAGTTGTTTAGAGATTAACAGGTATCGGTACAGTGTTTGCTCTTCTTTCTAATTTCTAGTTTTGTTAGTGCTTGGCCAAACCTCATGGTGCTTTCTGAGGGCAAGCATGGCTTTGTTTATATGTCTGTGTGAGGGCACTGTGCCAGTGTTGTTTAAAAGTCTGTACCCTCTCTACGATTCTCTGCATCTCAATCAAGCTCACTATCCTTTAGAAATTTTGTGTTGTATCTGTAATATTTCCTATTCTTTCATAAGGTTTTTAAATTTTTTCCTGCAAGTTTTTGCTAACCTTTTTTTCTGTTTGTTATTTTATTTTTCTCTGCAGGGTTTGACAGCTACCAAAGTGTAATAGGCATGAAGGTGATCAGCCCTGGCTGCTCCCTGGGGTGAGATATCTGTTCCGTCCCAGAGCCGAGAAACCCATACTGCTGGTAGAGTTTACAACGACAAGAGAGAACAAGTGAAGACAAGGGAACGTGGATACAGAGAAAATCCTCATCTTGTAGAATGTCCTAATCCACAGAAGACATATTTACTGTATTGCCCTCACCTCTGTCATTGAAACACTAATTTCACGTCTTGGACCATGATCATCTTTCACAACTAACTGGCTATTTTGCCAGCGACAGGAAACTGACTGAACAGGTTTTATTGTCCATGTATATGTATTTTGCAAAAATATAGTCACACAGCCAAAGTGGGAAACACCTTATTTTTCTGAACGCCCCTCTTATCTCCAAGATCTACCACTGTTCTGTGGGACTTTAAGTTGCTTACAGACCTGTTACCCTCACCACTCCCCCTGCCTCTTGTCAGGGACTGTCACCTGGCTGGGAGTGGGTGGTGGGTGGACCTGATTTTACCAGGCAGAGGGTAGGCTCAGGGGGTTTGTGCTATGGTTAGCTGCTCCCTTCCGTGCTGCTCATACTCAGCCTCTGAGGGACTCTCTGTGCGACCCCAGGACAAGGGATAGTAAGCAGGCAGAGGGCAAAGAGGAAGAGGAGGAGGCGGCGCTACGGCGCAGGCCAGGTATTTCCTTGGCTTACAGTCCCTATATTTGTGTGCGGTCATTGCAGTAAGGCCCCAGGGCCCCTGCACCCACCTAGACCGCAGCCATGGTGAAACTGGCGAACCCAATGTACACCCAATGGATCCTAGAGGCCATCAAGAAGGTGAAGAAGCAGAAACAGCGACCATCAGAGGAGCGCATTTGCAATGCGGTCTCCATGTCCCATGGTCTGGACCGCAAAACGGTTCTGGAGCAGTTAGAGCTCAGTGTCAAGGATGGTACCATCCTTAAGGTCACCAACAAAGGTCTAAATTCCTACAAGGACCCTGATAACCCTGGGCGTTTGGCTCTGCCCAAGCCCAAAGGTGGTGGCAGCTCTGGAGGAGGCGGAGGCGGAGGCGGAGGAGGAGGAGGAGGAGGAGGTGGTGGTGGTGGTGGTGGAGGAGGAGGTGGAGGTGGCGGTGGCAGCAGCAGTGGCAGTGGTAGCTCCCACTCCCACTCGGGGAAGAAACCGGGACTCGACTGGAATAAGCTGATCAAGAGGGCACTGGAAGGGCTTCATGAGCCTGGTGGCTCCAGCTTAAAGAACATTGAGCGCTTTCTCAAGTGCCAGGCTGATGTGGCAGCCTACTTGTCGGGCAGCGGCTCCATGGGACCTGGTCTCTTCCACCAGCAGTTGAGGGTGGCCCTGAAGAGGGCTGTGGCACATGGACGCGTGGTTAAGCAGGGTCCACTGTTCCAGCTTGTTAGCCGAAGCAGCTCCCAGGATGACGGGACCGGGACAGTGTCTCTGGAATCATTGCCACCTGTTCGTTTGCTGCCCCATGAGAAAGACAAGGTAATGTCTCTGCATACGTACAATTCTACATAAACAAACATGTAAAATTGTGTGCATACACGTCAGACTTACACACATTGATATAGTACTCCAAATAGTAAACATATGATCACACTTATTATGGGTATTATTGTATTTTCACATGGATGTGAAATTAACCATTTGAATGTTGCTGAGCGTTTTAGTAGAAATACATTTTGTATGTGACAAATTAAAGGGTGTGAAGCAGTTTCGTCTTGGCATCAGATGTGTCTGATAAGATCCAGGATATCCTGTTGAAACAACAGCTGTGGCTGAATTGTAATTGTCACAAGAATTCTGCTCTTAAGTTAAAACTTTTTAGAGCAGCAGAAAAAAAGTGATCTGTGGAAAAAATAGAAAATGCACTGTAGTTATTTTTGCAACACACACATTCTACTTAATATCTGCTGCACATACAGAATTGTCCAGATCTATCAACTGGCAAAACCTGAGACATTAATGCTACATTTGTCCGCATATAATCTGTAATTAACTATAGTACAGGAAGGTGTATGGATGTGTTACTGTCAGTTATGAGTTTTCATTCAGCATATGGCGTAGAGGTTTAATGTTAGCATATTTCAGTTATTTTCGAGATGGCTGAGAAGGGCTGGGCATCATTTGTAAGATCTGGAACATACCAGTGTGAGCATCTTTCCACAAACTGGAGTGTGTATCTTTGTGATTAAAATGCTCTCACTTTGTGTATAGTATATCAGGTCAGAATACACTTCAGATTGATCACTAAACCCAGTTGGTCAGCATTACTTTACTGGGTACATGTTTGAGTGACAGGATTCCAGGTGTGTGTGTATGTGTGCGTACCATGGCCCAGGCTAGCAGCACTAGAGTGATGCTGGGTGGGCGGCTGGTGGGCCAGTTTTCAGCAGCAGAGGAGGAGGAGGAGGTCAGGGAAGAGAGTCACATGGCTCCCAGCCTCCTGCAGGGAGTGTGGACCAGCTGCAGGGCTGCTCCCTGTCAGGAGCTGTCAGGAGATGGGAGGAAGAAAGAAAGAAAGAAAGAAAGGAAGAGAGGGAAGGGGAGGAGCACAGACAGGCGAGAGAGAGGTGGTCTGTAGTGCTGCCAGAGGAAGAGGCCTGAATGACGCAAGCTTCAGGCCTCTGTAACCAGAATGGGAGAGAGAGGCAGAGATATAGAGGGAGAAGAGAGTTAGAGAGACAGAATGAGTTAGAGAGAGAGAGAGGGAGAGGCAGACATGCAGGCGACAGAGGAGAGCGGGAACACACCCACTTTTGTAACCTGATCAGAGAGAGCAGCCGGCTGCTAACCTCTGCTTGTAAGGGCCAGGGACATGTACACACACACACATACACACGAACCCATACAACTGCATGCAAAGAAAGAAATGCAGGCATGAACACAAACTGAATTCATTCTAATTTGAGACCACACATGCATTGGCTCACATGTCATAAATCCTCTACTTCAAATGCCTACAGGTGTGGAAGTATGCATTTTCAAAACCATCGTACAAATAATCCTGTTAGAACTATACACAACTATCTGCCAGCCTAGTGGCTCATCATCAGGTCACATATCAGCCAGGTTATCAGACAGCCAGTAGGACGCTAGACTGGTCCTAAACACTGTTTTGACTGACTCATGACTTTATTTGGTCCCTATGTGGGTGTGGGTGTACACGTCTGTGTATCCACACAAGCCTCTGGTGAGGATGACCATACACAAACAAACACACATACACACAGAGAGTAGGATTAGCCTAGAGAGCAGGCCAGAGTCACATGAGGTCTACACAGTGACCTGCTTGGCTGCAGATGGCCCACCTCTTAAGGCAAACAGAGATCAACCACTTCCTCCGCTGTGACTCGGCGACTGATCGGCTCGCTTCTCCAAATGAACCAAATAAAAAACAAATTACCTAATTTTTTATGTAAGTGGTAAAATGTTATTTTATAATGGACCAGAGGACAGAAAGTTAGTTTTAGCACAAGCAATTGCTTTGAAAATGCCTCTCTGTTGCATAAGTGCAATAACTCATCCATCAGAGATTTTGAAGATGACATGTGTGGACATGAATAGGGACGTTTTGTTGCATGTTTGTGAGGCTACTTTTCAGGCTGGTTAGGTCATGGAGAAGCTGCTGCAGCAGTGAGGAAGTTGACATTTGTATCTGGCATACACACAAGCCTCTTTACTCTTCTGTGCTTCTTGTCATGTTGCCTTGATATACCTCTCTAGAGGAATCAGCCTTAATGCTGCTCAGTCATGTGTGTTTTACACGTGACTGTTGCTGTGGTCTTGATGTATATGTTAGTCTGTGCCTTTGCAAGTGGCACATGCGTCAAAGAGATAGAAACTGTGTGCAGGGAAGACAGAGACGGGTGTTGCATGATCACCCTCGTCTGCTCCACTACTCTTCCGCTGGAGCATCATTGCCATATTGCCCTGCATGATTGCTAGCAGTTATGATTTCTCAAGGAAAGGGGGAGAGAGAGAGCGTGTGTTTGAGTGAAGGCTGAGGGGGGAGGAAAATCAAAACAAATGGATAAGCACTGGCTTTGACCCCATTTGCAGGGAGATTTGTGTACTCAACACACCAATGTTTGTGTCAGAGCACTCCATTCAAATGGGATCCCAGACCCTATTTCTGTCTCTCTGTCTCCCCCCCTCACCCTAATAGGGTGCCATTGCCAGGTCATGAAGGGGGATGTGAATGGGGGAGCGAAGTCAACCAGGGGTCATGGATATATAGATGGCAAACCTCATTGCCTCCCTGAGCACCCGTTAGCAGTATGAGGCTACAGCCATTAGGTGGGATGGGCTTGACGCTGAGCCTTTGTGTGTATATCCGCCTGGTATATAGTTGTGTGTGTGTGTATGTGTATGTGTATGTGTGTGTGTGTGTGTGTGTGTGTGTGTGTGTGTGTGTGTGTGATGTTCATCCCATCCTAATAGGCAAGAGCAATTTCCCTGCCCTGCAGTTGCCCTCTCCTCAACAGCTGGAGTGGGGTGAACCAGAGTTCTCGATGTCGATGTGCAGTGTCACGGCAAGGACGTGTGAAAAAAGTGACTTGAGAGCAACATACACGCAACCACATTCTCATTCTCACACACACAGCGTGTTGTGGTGATTTCCCTCCAAAATGTCCCACTGACCCCTTAACAGGTTTGGCTAATGTTAGCATCCTGCAGCTAATGGTTCCTTTGCTGGCAGTGGTTGTGGAGCTGCAACATCGGGCATCGCTTATTATGAACTGTAATTAAGATATTTATCCACTGTAATTCATTCCTCTTTGCCTGTATTGGATGAACCCCCCCTCCACTTACTACTTACTCCTAACATCACACACATTACCTCTCTGCTTGTGTTAGCTCACAGTGAAGACATCATGTATAGTCACTCAGAGGACCGTGAATACAAAATGCCCCCAACATCGATTAAATGCCTTGGGTGCAACCTGCCTCTTCATCTGTTTCTCTCTCCCCTTCTCTGTCTTCTCTCCCTTCCCCCTGCTGCTGCTACATCATGTTATGGAGTTACTGGAGAGGATTTTGTGTTTTCACTAGATGGATGGAAACATTCCCACACCACAGGAATGCTGGGAAAATGACTAAGTTGGGTGCCATGAAATGGTCTCCTTTGACGCTAATGTCAACTTTTCTTGAATGTCAGGTTTTGAACTGATCCATTTTTAAGGAGGAGGTGAAACGTGTGGAAAGTCTTCATTTCTGCCACCCATTTACTTAACAGACCTCCATTGTTTCCATTTTGCCAGAACCCTGGCCTCGGTTGACCCATTATTAGTGCCTAAAGTTAAAAAGACTGGCTCCACTCTCTGATGACACCAGCTATAACCCCAAGCCATGCTGCTACCACAGGCTGAGTTCTTGTTTGACATTTAGTGGTACACAACAGCAGAGGAATGGAAAAACTGTTGAGCATTCATATGTTTAGTCATTTCAAACAAATTATAATACTACATACACTTAATTAATTCGCAGAAAATTAATAGACAATTATTCTTATAATCTATCATGTTTAATTATTATCTGCAGAGTAATTGATTAACAAAATAGTCATAAGTTGCAGCCCTAACCCTTAACACAACACAGTTTCTTGCTTACTGCTCCAGTTGTGGAATATAGCCATGTAGATACTTTAAATTTTATGTGGGAATGTTCTGTGTTATGGCTTCTCATTTTTCTGCTGCTGCTCAAAAGAATGGATCAGAATAAAAAACAGCAAAGTTTTCCAGGAACAGTGTCCCTGTTAGTCAAGATAATCTACAGACCTTGCTGTCAACAGATTTCATTTTGACAGAAAAAAAGTCAGTGTCAACAAAACTGCCCGCTGTAATGCTGGCATTACGTGCTTATATACTGGCAGTGTGAAGCCTCAGCGTTGGTCATCATTTGTCTCTCAGTGAAGGTGTTCTATTTCCCAATTGGAGGATTAAGAGTGACCAGGAACAGACGGAGCTGGCCGTGAGTCTATAGACACAGCATTAACAGTGGTGTCAGCGCCCAAGGGAAGCAGTTACCTCGAGCTCACCAGTGACTGTGATGTGAATGGCATTTGGCACGGGAAGCGTAGCTGTGTGAGGCCTTGCGTATGGCTAACCTCACCACCCCACAAATAGAGCCAATGTGTTGAGCAGCTGTGGAAGTGACGGCTGGAGCCCAGCCAGGCCCACTCCGTTTGATGCAGTGATTTAGCTTTCTGCTCCCTGGCTAACCTCGGTTTTAATGGAGGGTGATGCTTGGCTGAGGGGAGGGCACACTGGCACGACACAGGGTCTTCCTCTGACTCTTGTGGATATCACATGAAAATATAAATGAGTTCATTTGTAGTGTTGAGGGGATTTCAGGTTTGACATGTCACGTATACTCCATCCGTTATCTGATGTCAACTGAATGTCCGTGCATGCATGTTTGCATGCACTTCAATGAAAATGAAACAATGGCGTGTTAAGGTGTGTCTGGTGACTGCTAGCTCTTAGTGCATTTAATGACTTTTGGAACAAGCGCGTATGTGTTTGCGTGTTGTCTCTGCTTGCACGGCATGTCCTGTAACAGTGATCAATGAGTTTGTGTTTAAGGTGGGGGTGGCCATAAGGCAAGTATTGGGGGGGGTTGCAGAGATTGGGCTTCCATGTTAATGAGATCCTTGACTTGAGACGAGACAAGGACAACAGTAATGCTTTTCCCTCTTCCTCTTTTCTACCATTGCCTTTTATCTTTTCTCCCCTCCTCCTCCATCTCTGCTTTTCTCCTCGTCCTTCCCCCATTGTTCCCACCTTCCTGTCTCACTCTCCTGTCCTCTGTCTTTGGATAACAGAAGTCAGTATGTAAAGGGGAAACCAGGATGCCATTAGCTGTTTTCTGTTACCTCCCTGTACAATTTTAGGACAGTGCTACAGCTGCCTCAAGTATTAGTTTCTGCTATTGGAGAACAAAATGAAGAACTAGGCAAACATTTGAGCACAGTGCTACAGGATATGGACCGTGTTTGACAGTGTTGTGCTTAAGTGATCTGTAAAGCATGGGTGGGTGTGTCAGCTGTGTCATACTAGGGTACTTTCACCTGTCCGTTTGTGTGTAGGTGTGTATTTATAGAGGAACCTGTAACTTGTAAGACACGTTTTTATAGACTTTAGGTTGGCCTGTCAAGTCCACCCAGTCGATTCAGCTAGTTGCTAACCGTTGCCATGAGGCATGTCTTTTTGGCTCAGAACAACATTTTGTTCCTGAATCCTTCTTATGCTGAAAAAAAGAAGAGCACATGCCAAAACATGAACATACAGACTTAAAATACACACACACACACACACACACACACACACACATACACATGCACGCACGTACGCATGCATACATTTCAAGTCAAATGTCGGCCATGATGCTTAACTCAAACAGTCGGTCGATGCGAGAAATTTCTAGAGTGCTGTTGTAGTGTAAGAGCAGTCCTGGCTGCCAGCACTGGCTAAGGTAGAAAAGGCTGAAACAGGGAGGAAAACCAGCTCTCAGGAGGAATTTGAGGATTGTGTTTCACTGTTCCAATATCCCTGTCGTGGAGGGAGGATTAGCTTTTCATTTTTTAGTGTCTGTTGGGGATTAATTTACAGTGGCAGCAAGTAACTGAAGCTTCACTGTTAACGTGCGTCTCTATACAAGGTGTGTGTGTGTGCGCGCGTGTGTGTGTGAGAAAGGCGACTCTCGTTCACTCGCTCCTGGCTCGTGTTTACTCAAGCGCTCACAAGGCGAGCGGGAGCAGTTGACCTCCTCTGGCGGGGAAGGGGTTAAGCGTCAGGAATGATTGAGGTGTTGGTCGCACGCAGGCTGCTCAGAGGACTGCTGCTGCAGATTTTCTCTTTCTTTACGCTTTCCATTTCCTTCGCTCTCTTGCCCTCTGGATTCTTATTTTTGTCCTCGCTCTGCCTTTTTCGTACTCCAGTCCTCCTCCTCTTTTCTTTCTTCTTGTTGCTGACTTTCATTTCTCTTCAGTGACTTTGTTGGTGTATTTTGTAGACCAATATAAAAACTTAAATCATGCATTCAGGTTATATAGAGGTTATTAATGACTTTTTATCAATCTTATAGTGTAATACGGCACATAATCACTACATCATTTCATAGTATTTTCACATGTAAAACTGTAAAATGGTTTCAGAAATAGAGAGCTAGTAAGACTCTTTCTCTCAATAGCCTGCATGTCTCTCCTTATCTACCTCTCTATTCACCACTTGTTCTTTGTCTCTCAGTTTACCTCTTTCTTCCCTTACTCCCTCACTTCACACCTTTTGTTTCTCTTTCTCTCTCTGTCCCTGTGCCGTGTTATGTGGGTGGGTAAGGTGTAGCGGGGGCTGCTGGAAGCAGCCTGAGTCAGAAGGAAATTAACCCAATAAATCAAGCTCTTGTCCCTGTCTCCTCCCTGCAAGGACCTGGTGCCTACCCAGCTCTCTGCAGCTATGTGCATTCACACCGTGGTCCTGCAGGAAACCTCGTAACACCAACTTAAGTCATGTTGTTGTTTTCCTGCTAAATAAAGGATTAGATGGACCTTTGGGGGTTGGGAGCAATGTTCTGACCTTGGCTGTTAGATAGCATCCAAATTACATTACTATATAAAACATACAGATCATCACAGTTACCAGGGATGTGCATGAGCGTAAACTCTTCCTCTTAAGAGTCTTCTTCCTTTCCTTTTTCACTCTGTTGATTCATAGTAAGTTGTGTTAGAAATAATGCAACAGTTATTTGAGGCTTAATTTTACATTGATGGTGTCTGCCAATCCCTCATATTATCCCAGGTTGCAGGCTAATTTTCTGCTTGGAGCACAAGTTACTGTGCTCACCACTGGTTAGGTACCACAGGATACAGCCTCATAAATGTGTTTCAGTAGTAGAATCAACAGCTGACTGACAGTCTTAGCAAACAGGGAATTTATGCTTTGTGAAAATAGTTAGTGTTGCAGGTCTCTTATGTTATCTCATAATCCTAAGTGTGAACAATGAAAACCCTTCTTTCACACAGATGCTTGAGCCCATCTATTAAAAGGATACAAAAGATGTTTTATCATGAAGTGTCTGATGTATGCCCTGTTTCACAGTATTAAAAGGATTTACTGTCTCTGTAATGACATTCATCTGCCCCAGGCTCTTTAATGTTTTATTATGATACAATGTTGAATGATCAGCAGAATAATTAGGCCACTGTGACACTAATTAACAAAGATTACTGATTATTTATCCATTTCAGGTCAGTGTTAAGTTGAATTGTGAGAGCTGTAATAGTGTTCAGGTTCTGTTAAGTGTCAGGAGTGACTGAACAGCAATTTTCCCGTTGTTGGCAGTGGTCGGTAGTTGTGATATGGATTGAGGTCTGGATTCAGACTTGTCCAATCCAGGATATTGTTTTAAGTTTTGGCTTTTTATTCGGACGTGTGTCTTCTCCCAGGCTGTCCTTCTCTTGCAGATTTTGCTGCAGTCGTGTTACCCCCTGCCTTCTGTGGCGTGCTGCAGAGAAGCATCCCTACAGCATGGTGCTACCATGCATTGTTTGTTCTGACATCCAGAGTGTGATTCATAAAATACAGTTTAATACGATGACCAAAGAGTTCCACTTTAGTTTTCATCAGATCATAGAAAATTCTCCCTCCTGTTTCTCCCACATGCCTGCTGGCAAACATCAGCCTAGCTGTCATGTGAGTTGTTTTCAATAGTGCCTTTCTCTCTGCTGCTCTGCCATAAAGCTGAGAATGTGGAAACAGTTGGGTGATGGAAGACACTATTGTATGCACAGTGTCAACATATGTCAACATGTGAACATGCTGTACTGGGGATATTCAGTGCCTTGGAAATCATCTTGTGCTCTTTTCAATGAAGTTGCCTTTGATGTGTTTGGAAGCTTCCTTGTCCTCATGACACTGTTTTTTGCTACTAAATTGACTGAAGTCAGTTGATTTTTCCAGATACAGGTGTATTTAACCTAAAATTATTCTGCATCACCTTGATAACACACAGATGTTCTTCATTCACCTCAGTATGTGACTTTCTAAAAACTACTGGCTGTACCATTGGTATACACACAAGCAGCTTAAATTTGTGCTTGCACTTAAAAAAAAAGCTTTTTTATTTTTTATTAATTTTTTATCATTTTTATCTGTCAGTAAATTGTAATCACACCCACTGATTTTCAATAAAAGGCCAAAAACTTTTTAAAAAGATCTCCTGGCATTTATGAGTGTTGTAATGTACTAGCCAAAGTGTAAAGATGTTACAGTTAAAGTGCAATGACAGCAGAACAAATTTGACTTGTTTGTATCTGTTGGACAGCATTCAGTAGTAAACAAAATGTGTTTGCTGAAAATTACTTGTGGTTTACTGTGAAGTAGCAGTAAGCCACCACTTCCCCTCAGGGCTTCCAGGCCCCAGAAACTTTCAAGGAGAGTCACCCCTTGGCCCCTCCTCTCCTGTGTTTGTGTCTGTGTGAAGTGCACCTGCGTTGCTTCAGGGATGTGATTTTTCAGCTTTATTGTTCACACAAGTCCTATTTGATGTCTAACAACATGTTAACTGTTTTCCTGCCTTTTTGTTTTCCTGGACACAAACCTGGCTCAGTTTGTGCTTGTGCACACTTCAGATAATGTGTTTGTTTTGCATCTGAGTACACACCTGCTAACATGGTCTGTATTTTTTCGGGGACACATTAAAAGATTTATGCAGCCCCAGAACTGAATGTCTGATGGCATGTTTCAGAGTAACTGTCAAATTGGGACACGTTGCAGTGGAATTAAACTCCTCTGTCAGTATAACAGTCATAGCTTTTGATCAAACAGCTCAGGAATCAGCAAGAGACACTGGCACACAATGGCAGCCTCTAACATGACATGTCGCATAAATTATACAAGCTCACTCATCACAGTGACTCTCATGCTCTTCATTATCCTAAACTCTGTTCACAGATCCACATGCTCCATGGTGTCATTGTAATTTTCAGTCCGCTGTTAGCTTGTTAATACACATAGCAACAGTCATCCACTGTGGCAGGACACACAAGGCCACTTTGTTGTTTTCATTTGTACAATGAAGCTGTTGCCTTGACTGACAGTCTCAACTTGTGTCCCCCTTTTCCCTCCTGCTCTGTCCCTCTGCCAGCCGGTGGCAGAGCCCATCCCCATCTGCAGCTTCTGTCTGGGCACCAAGGAGCAGAATCGCGATAAGAAGCCGGAGGAGCTCATCTCCTGTGCAGACTGTGGCAATAGCGGTAAGTGTAAATCTGTGACCAGTAATACCTGAACTTCTTCAGAAACATTTTTAGTACCAGTTAAGTCTTGACTTGATTACAGTTTTTTAGTTTTTTTGTCAACCATGGAAGGTAGGAAGAAGATCCAATCAACTGCCTGCAAAACATAGATGTGATTGGATAAAATAAATGCAGCTATTATGAATTATTATTTTTGATTTATTTATTTTATTAATTAAAAGTTACACATTTTTAGACTGGGGCTGTAAATTGCTGAGTGTAATATAAGGAAGCTAGACATATTGTGGTTATTTTTCTTTCATTTCATTCCCAGGATGCCATGCTTAAACTGATAACTGAGAAATATGAACACAGTGATTGAACACACTGATACTGGTACTAGTCTATGTTTTCAGTAAATCTGAGATATGATGGATTCCCTATAAAATCTTGTAGTCTTCTAGCTATGGCCTGACATTGCTTAGTGAAAGCAGAGGACAGATTGTGTTCTGCTTCTTTCCTCTGCGGGTTTCTGTCCCAGACAAGACCGTCTTGTTTGCTACTCTTCAAACAGAGCAAAAGCACAGCTCTGACAGATTGTCATTTATGTTTGAACACTCTCTTTGCAGCCAGGTTTGATTCAGTGAGGGCTTTAATTCCAAAAGGAGCCTTTTTTCCCTCCTACAATGATGCAAGTGGGTCACGGCTGTCAGTCAGCAGCGACAAAAAAAGTTTGTGATGTTGATGCACTTGCTTGTGTACGCCTGTCTATCTACCTGCAGGCCACCCGTCCTGTCTCAAGTTCTCCCCAGAGCTCACAGCGCGTGTCAAGGCTCTGTGGTGGCAGTGCATCGAATGCAAGACTTGCAGCAGCTGTCAGGATCAAGGAAAGAATGCGGTGAGTGGATGAGTGAATATGGCGGACTGGCAGCCGAACAGTGTCTGTGAACGCTCTCTTCTCTGCTTAAGTGCCCGATAGAGATGCTGATAGACATATCTGTGGTCCTGGGATTGAGCTATTTTAGTCAGGCTCGGCGTGATTCCACTCTTTTCTCTTACTTGTCAAGTTAGAAATCATTGTTATTCAAATGTTTGTGGAGAGACAAAATGCATGATGTATTATCAAGATGCACAATGACAAAATATACCTGTGAGAACACAGAATAAAATGGAAACTAAGTAGTTGCTCAAACCAGACATGGTTGATACTTTACTTTTAATTGACAAATTCATATAATAAAATAAAAAGTATTAATTTATTATGTGCGTAAGTATGTTGAAATCTCATCAAAATTTGTAATTTGAATGAGCTCTTGAGCGTATTCATCTTTTTGGACATGGATCACAATGATAGTTGACTTCATACAGACACAATTTTGGTCCAAGATTCTGTTGTCATGTGTGCTTATCATGTTCAGTTAGTTACTATTGATAAAATCATTGAGGCTCACCTTGTCTAAAAACGCATGTAAAGCCTTTGGTAATCATCAATGTGTGTGTGTGTGTGTGTCCTGTACAGGACAACATGTTGTTCTGTGACTCCTGTGACCGGGGCTTCCACATGGAGTGCTGTGATCCTCCCCTCACACGGATGCCAAAAGGTAAATACACAGGGCTGTTTCTTTAACTGACAATCTACCTCTTCATTACCTGTTCACAGCAATTCAACTTGTACCTGTCCTACCTCTGAAAGAACACACACAGCTCATACAGTACTGCTCTCTATGATCATTACAGTCACAGTAAATG
Source organism: Lates calcarifer (assembly GCF_001640805.2). Classification (NCBI taxonomy): domain Eukaryota; kingdom Metazoa; phylum Chordata; class Actinopteri; family Centropomidae; genus Lates; species Lates calcarifer. Next base: position 19,158,430 of record NC_066845.1, read on the forward strand.
ATTAAACCATCTCTTGAACTTAAGTAGAACACCTAATGCTTCACCATTAAGTATTAATGTGTTAGATACATCCCATAACATGTTAGCGTTTGCGCTGAAGCCTGACATGTCTAATCCCCCTCAGTGTATGTGAACCTGTGTTTTTTCTCTTTTTCTCCCAGGCATGTGGATTTGTCAAATCTGCCAACCCAGGAAAAAGGGAAAGACGCTTTTACATGAAAAGGCAGCGCAAATCAAACGGCGCTACAATGCACCGCTGGGACGGCCCAAGAACAGGTGAATAAACTATCTTCATCCAATGATGTCTTCTTCAATGTCAGACCAGTGGAGAGTCACAGCAAGACGTCATGTATCTGAGTTAACAGTGACAATGTCTAAGCTCCAGAATCAGATTACAGCAGTTTTTTCTTTTATCTCTCTTCTCTGCCTAATTTATCAGTATGTATCTATACAAACATAGTGTGTGGTTCAGTTGTTGTCCAGTATGTACATATTGTAGTTCTATAGGCTCTGGGTCCATCCAGCTCTATTACCTGTTAACACAGTCTTTAACCAGACTCCTGACTTCCTCCGCAGGCCAGGACGGCCCTTCAAAAAGCTTGGCGGGCGTGGTCGGCGGAAGCGCTCAGCCTCGGCCAACTCATCCTCCAGCTCCTCCTGCGAGGGTTACCCTGGTGACGACCGGCTGCTTTTTTCCATGCGGGAGGATGACGACCTGTCACAGAGCAGCCTGCGCTTCAACAACAAGACCAAGGGCCTTATCGACGCCCTCACGAAGTTCTTCACACCGTCACCTGAGGGCCGCAAAGCACGGCAGGAAGTGGTGGACTACTCACAACAGTGCCGCATCCGTAAGAAAGCCAGTCGCAAGGGAGAAGGAGATGACAGGGGGGGTAAGGGTTAGCTTTGTTTTTCTGCTTACACACACAGCACTTCACTACTGTTGCAGGATGAATTTTAGTCTGTAGATAAACATTACTGCTTGGTGCAAGATATTAGATTTTTACTGGTCAAGCAGACAAAATTCCTTGTGATTGGCAACGTAAAATAAATTATATATGGCACATGTGAAATTATTGTAAATTTACCAAAAGTAATTTTATAAAATTCATGTATTTGACATGAATATCATAAATAACTTTGCAACTGTGACATAAAGTGATGTGAATGTGCTGTGTTGTGTTTAGTGAAAAAGCCATTAAGCTAATTTGGAACAGCACAAAAACAAAATGAACATATTAATGAAGTGACTGCAAAAATGAAAAATGGGCTGTGGATTTTAACTTCTCAAACAATTCCACCACATAAATTGGCAATAGTTGCACTTTAATGAGCCATCAGCATCATAACATTAAAAACATACTGTATCTTCATACGTCCTTTTGCAGCACTTTATCCAACTCAATTTAGGGGTTGTCAGGTAGATGGTTTACTAATAAACAGACTCAGTACTCCCAGCTGTTATTGTGATGCATAGGCCGCAGTGCTTCCCATTTAAAAAATGATCCAGTCCCGATGTAACTTATTTGGAAACTGTAGCCCAAGGGTAAAAATAGTGTGGAATTGATTTGTCATTTTCTGCCTGAGGAAATTGTTGCTTATGCATTAAGAGAAATTGCTGTGTAATTTGAAGTGGCCACCTGCGGTTCTATTTCCACTGAAGTTTCTGAGGCCAAAAACACACAGTCTCAAGTGCTGCACAGGAGGAAAATAAATGTGACAGAACAGATGTGCGTTTGGTTCATGTTCCACCGGCACCCGTGTCTGTGTTATGACCCACTTTGACAATTTTCTTGTACAGTGGATAATCAGGTTCACACAGGTTACTAAGTTTTGTGAAAAATCCAGAGTTTTCAAAAGACAAGTAATAATTTGACCTGTATACAAAGCCACATTAACCACATTGATAGCTTTATCATTAAAATATATATCTGTAGTGATATGACGCCTAATATATCACTATCTCTGAAGTGTTGTAAGAAACTGACATATGGCACAAATATGCACAGTAGGTTTTACATTCACTCAAATGAGGGGACACAATTTCTGAACACTTAATTTGTGTGTTTAAAGGCTAACTCCAGTTGCACTGTTTAAGCTGTAAAAGCAAAGCAGCGTGTACCAATGACAGAGCAAAGTGGCAAAAGACTTAGAGTACATTTATGTCATATATGACTCCCCCACCTACATGCTGCTCTTTAACTCAATCCCCTGAGGTAAATCAGCAAAATTCCTCCTCCTTTAGAAAGAAAATACTGTTTTATCAGGGTTTATTTTAAGAAAACTTGAAACTGTGTACAAATGCCTCCTTGCTGTCTGCCTTCTGTGGCAGTATCACAAAAAATCAATCAGCAGACATCTTGACATCCTGTCTAACACGCCTCTCACTGGATTTGCATTAATGTCGACTCTGTATTTCAATCCCCAGACAATCAGGAAGGCAGCGACTGGCGTGACGACGATGACAAACTGCCTGGCCACGAGAACCTGACGGAAAAAGACATTGAACTGTTCAGACACATCCAGGAGCTGGCACTACAGGTACACAAACAGCGAAACGAAATATTAGATGTCTTTTAAAATTTTGTGAATGGACAGGGGTGGGACAGCGGGGAGGGGGGACCCGGGAGAGACCTGTGAGTCTGTGACTGAGGCTGCCCAGCCTGGGTCATTGGACGTGATATTATGTAAACGTACAGTGGGCAGAGGCGGAACTGAATTTCAGCTGTGTTGAAAATGAGGTCAGAGTCAACAGCAGCCAGGTTGTAAACGATGGTCAGTGACTCAGATGAGGTGTGTAGGATGTAGGCATGTTTGTGGGTGGAAAAGTCAATGAGCTGCGAGAGACCATTGTATTTCAGCACTGCAAGAAATTAATTAGCCATGGAACGGCTGCCAGGTTCAGCATGTGTATTAAAATTATCCATTACTAGAGATACAGGGCACATAGGGCACAGTGAGGATCAAAGTTTTAGTTTTAAATGACCAATGGATGCAAATTACAAGGGATGATAGAAGGAGAACAGCTATCATATAGTGTTGCCCCTGAAAATGTATTTGAATTTCACTTTCTGCTTGTGATTTATGAACTCAACTCTCCTACTGTTTGGAAGGGTGGGGTTGGTCAGTGTAACTATACCTACTAGTTTAGCAACTAATGAAAGACTACTAACTATACCAAGCTAGTGTTAAAACATCTTATATTTGATTGAGTGAACACAGAATAGGGCAGCTCTGATGACAGTGTCCTGCCCTGACAGGTTAGCCAGTTGTAGAGGGGAGACATAAATTAGCCACATTAATGCCCTGTTTCACAGCATTATTGCAGCAGTAGATTGACCACAGGGTGGGTGTTTGGCCAGCGTCACAGGAGTCCTATTAAAACACCATCCTAGATCCCTACTGGAACATCCACACCAGTGTTTAAGTGTTTGATGCAGGCAGAGTAGTACAAGTTAATGATGTGTGAAAAGGGCTGATGTGATTATTGAGGCTGAGCAGCAGTGGAGTAGAGTACATGATCATCATAAACGGCAGGCAGGGATGTCCTAACCAGTCTGTTAGAATTCTCCAGCAATGCATTTTGACAGCTTCACTTTTGACTCTATAGTCTTATTATCAAGTAGGCTGGTCTTTCTGGGAATACCATAGTGATGAGACTTTGTGGCTTTTGGCAATTAGCCTATACTACTGATATGGTTATAAGACTTTATGGGCTCCAATAAGACCCTAGGCCAGTAATGCCTGGTCTGCCTGCTCAATGATCTGCTAATCCTTCCTGTAGTAAGCCTGGAATTTACCTTTCCTTTCTCCCCCTCCCTTTCTTCCTTCATCTTTTTCCCTAAACAGAAAGTTGGGGTGACAGGTCCACCAGACCCTCAGATGCGCTGTCCGTCAGTCATCGAGTTTGGCAAGTTTGAAATCCAGACGTGGTATTCATCTCCCTACCCCCAGGAGTACAGCAGGTAAGCCAATGTGCCATAATGAAGCACAACAGCATAATGCGCTTAGCTAACAGTCTCACTTGTAGGCGTAGAAATTACCACCAGTGTAATGGAGCTCAATTAAAATGTTGTTTACAGTACCACCTACTTTGGTTGGTACTCAGCCAGAGCCAGGCAGGCAATTAGATTCTGATTTACTGAGGGTGTAGTCATTTTTTTTCAGCTATGTAACTGCTGAATAAAATCTGCCTATTCTTATTCAGTCTGCTTTCATTAGGTGCTAAAAAGTTTACTGACCCCTTCGGAGCAAAAATATCAATATTGACCCTTAAAATGTTATTTGCAGCTTTCAAAACAAGAGCTGTGAAAATGGTTGCAGTCCACTAATCTGTCAACTATTTTCCCAGTTAATCATTTAATTGTTTTGTCCATAAAATTTGAGAAAGTAGTAAAAATGGTCATCACAGTTTCCCAAAACCCAAGTTCACTTATGCTCACTGCTTTTTTCTGTCTGTACAACAGCCCAGAATTCAGACATACTCAATAAAACTATCATAAACCACAAAGAAAACCAGTACATATTCATGTCACTTTTCCTTTTTTCATCCCTTCCTTTTCCCTTTCCAGACTACCGAAGCTCTACCTGTGTGAGTTCTGCCTGCGGTACATGAAGAGCCGCAGCATCCTCTACCAGCACATGAAGAAATGCAACTGGTTTCACCCTCCTGCCAATGAGATCTACAGGAAGGACGATGTCTCTGTATTTGAGGTGAGGAACTGTTCACAGAGACTGACTGAATGATGGTGATAGTTAATGACCTGAACAACCCAAAGGCAGGCAATATACTGATGGGGGATGACACTGGAACAGAGAGAGACAGGCCTTTGTTGAACCTGCAAACCACAGTGCAGCCAGATCTTAACCTAATCTTCTCACCTCAAAATTGCACCTAGAGTTTTAACTGTAGCCCTGGTAGTCTCCTCAAATTGCACACAGTTGTTTGGTGTAGTCACAGGTACAGAGCAATGAATCCTTTCTCAAAAATGTCCTCCATGCATTCCATAGACTTTTACCAAGACCCACTAATTGCTATTTAAGACCAAGAGTATTAGCATGATCAGAGATTGATCATATGCACAGCACACCAGTACTTTGCCATAATCTTCATGAATATACAATATGTTTATCAGTCAAATTGTGAATAGTGTTGAATTGCAATCCTTACCTACTACAGTGGAATATTCTTTCATCTGGGAAAGCCTGTCTTATTATTAGAATTGATAATTACTGATTTACAGTTAAGCTGTTCTTGTGGCATAGCGCAGCAGCAGATTCAGTGGATTGTTGCCTGCAGGCCATGGCCACTGCAGCTTCTTTTTCCCTGCTCTGCAGTCCATCCTCGCTCAGAGGAGAGCAGAGAAAACTGGCAAGCTGCCAGTCTGAACCACCCTCCTCTTTCTCTTAACAGCTCTTTGTTTGTCTCCTCTGCCCTCTCTATCTGTCAGGGTCTCCAGAGACTCGGCTGAGATCATTGCTTGACACTAACTTCTGCTCCATTCACTTTCACTTTGCTCCTTGGCTCTCTAACAGCACCTTAAAGATGTGCTTCTGGAATGTTTCTGGGACTAAGCAGTAGTTATTTAGGAAACTTTCTGTCAGTGTTGTACTGATGTGTTTCTTTACTAATCCTGCCACAGGTTGATGGGAATGTGAGCACAATCTACTGTCAGAACCTGTGTCTGCTGGCCAAGCTGTTCCTGGACCACAAGACCCTCTACTATGATGTGGAGCCCTTCCTTTTCTATGTCCTGACCCAGAACGACAGCAAAGGTTGCCACCTCGTCGGCTACTTCTCTAAGGTATGACCACGATGCCTCCAACATTATCCCTTTTACTGGGCCCCTCTCCCCACAGCCTCTAAATGAAGTTATGGTTTTGGTTGTGGTTTTGTATTTTCTGTGTCCACTCCACCATGTTTCTCTCATTTTCAAGGAATTCATAACACTGGGTGCTGTGAGCTCTGTTGCCCCTCTGGAGTGTGCAGTTGCAGGTGCTCCCATTAACATGCCTGCCAAAATACAGCAGTTAGCGAGCGGACACAGTACCATCAGCTCCCTGCTGCACACCCACACAGCACTGTAATGTGGTTCCATGATTTTTTCTAATGGTATAATGTGTCCGTCTTTCCCTCCTCTTCAGGAGAAGCACTGTCAACAGAAATACAACGTATCATGCATCATGATTCTTCCACAGTACCAGCGCAAGGGCTACGGACGCTTTCTCATCGACTTCAGTAAGGGCATCAGCCTTAAACAAAACACACAAACACAGTGTCAACACCAATACCTATATGTATATGTATACGTGTAATATCTAATGTGGTATCTGTCTTTGGTTTATTCTTTCCTCCCTACAGGCTACTTACTGTCAAAGCGTGAGGGCCAGCCAGGATCTCCTGAGAAGCCTCTTTCGGACCTAGGTCGGCTGTCCTACATGGCCTACTGGCGCAGTGTGGTGCTGGAGTGTCTCCATGAGGTCCGTGACCGGCAGATCACCATACGACAGCTTAGCAAACTGACAGGGATCTGCCCTCAGGACATCACCACCACCCTGCACAGCCTCAACATGCTGGAGCAGCGAGGAGACAGGTCAGAGACTGGACCAGTCATATGCTCTGAAACATACCACATTATTCAGTCCCATGAAAGGCCCAGACATACTATAGTGGTTCACATGGTAGTTGGAAGTTCCTCTCAAATTGCATAGTGATACAGATACATACAGATGTAAACATCATTCTCAGTGAGCTCAACCTGTTTTATCATTTCCATCATTATTCCCCCTACATTAGCACACTCTATCACTTACAATGCAATGAGAGTCAAGAGAAGGATCAGGTTGCCAGACAGCACTCAGTCACAGTGTATTAAAGGTTCTTTTAAAGCTTAACCCAAGCAAAACAGTACACATTTTATGTAAATGAAGGCAGCTTTTAAAGTAGACCTCAGTCGGATCATTGCTTATGTTGTCCCTATAATAAAATGTGTGTGCAGTCGGATGTATTTAAATTCCACTGTCCATCAGTATTTGTGGTGTATTGCTGCAGCCTTAATTCATTAATTAATTTGAAACCCTGGAAACACATCATTCTAAATAAAATTCTGAATTATAATGAAATTCTGCTGCATCTTGGTCTAAGCAGCCAACACCTCTTCCATCCCACTGTGACTGTAACACACTGCAGCTAACACTGGCATGCAACCAAGTCATTTGACACTTCATTCCACTCAAATTTCACCAACAGTAGGATTGAAAGGGAAGTCTGGTTAAGTGTAATTAGCACTGTTTCAGATTATGTCGGTGAGTAACCTACTGTCACTGATAGCACTGACCTATGAAACAGGGTTTTTAGCTCACAGTTATGTGGACTAAGACAATGGTCTGTGGCAACAACAGAAAGAAGTGGCTAAATGTCACCATAGAGCTGGGTATCGTTCAAAAAGTTTCGATATGGGTACAGATACCGATACCTTGACTTCGATACTGGTTTCTGAACAATACTTTTTTCAATACCATTTTTATCAAATCAATTCTAACAAAGAAAATTACATTACATATTATGGTTTGAGTTTTATTTTTCAGCTTTGGCATTTTTCCACTCAAAGCAGTTTTCTAACATTAAAAAATATCCAACAAATAATTTTCAGTGCAAAAGAACAAATAACAAGTCAGTGTCTGATGCTCACTGCTGCATACTAAAGGAATCTTTGTGCAGTTGAACACAGAGCAACTTTCTGCTTGTAAACTGATTCCGTGCATGTTCAAATACTTCATCAAATTGGTCCTGTTGCCTTAGCAGCGATTTCCTGTCTTATCAGCGATGTCCTGCGCACAACTGGCATCAATCTTGCTAAAATGGAGTCACACTTTTGACCTCTGTCGCATTTTTTTTAAACGCTTCGACACACACACTCTGTAGTTCACAGCACAGATACACGTGAACCCCGTCTGTAGGCATAACAACGTGAGTATTCTTCCTGCATGCCTCTACCACGTGTAACGTTACAGCCAATCACTGGCAGCATTATCAGATCTTGATCATGTGATTAATTCCTTGGTATCAAAATAAAGCGTCTTTCGATACCGGGTAGTATCGAAGCATTTCGGTCGGTGCCATAAAAGATTCGGTACTCAGTCCTACCTGATTGTGACATTGTGAGACTTTGTTTTAGTAGTCTTGTAAATGTCAATATACATACTTACCTACATGCACACAAGTTACCACATATATGTGTACACAATACTTCACGTTGGTGTTGCAAGCTAAGATTAACACATCGATGTGGATGTGCACACACATATACTGGTATACACAGTTATTCTCATGTAATTTGTCCACATGTATAAAAACGTGCACACAGAGTTCTAATGCTCTTGTTTCTTTTTCCTGGGGGTTTGTCAGACTCGTCTTGGTTCGAAGGGAGAAGCTGGTGACCAGTCACGTGTCTCGTCTCAAAGCCCGGCCACGGCAGCTGGAGGTCGACCCAGAGTGCCTCCGCTGGACTCCTGTCATTGTAACCAACACTGTGGTCTCTGATGCCGATGGAGATGGAGATGATGATGATGATGACGATCAGGATGAAGAACCAGAGAAAGACAAACGCAAGGAGGTAAATGCGTTGAATTTCTGTGGACATAACAAATTGATCTCAAAGATGCTGTACTTTTTTATTGATCTCTTATTGAATCCATTTTACTTCATCTGTAAATAGATCAAACCAAGTCACAAGGTCCCACCAATGTCCTGGCACATACGCCAAGGGAAGAAGAGGGCTGAGGAGGAGGAGGATGACGAGGAGGATGAGGAAGAGGAAAGGAAGGGCTTCTTGGGGTTTCCCATTAGCCAAAGCTCTCCAACTTCCCCTCCTGTCCGCTGCCCACCCCCTGTCCAAGAACCGCCAAGACCCCCTCCCCCAACAAATGGAGAACGCAGACCACGGGGGCGCCCACCCAAAAACTGGCCTTGGGGCAAGGTGAAGGACAGTGCACGGGTGGGACGGCCACCTAAGATCCGCCCTGTGGAGGACGAAGATGATGAAGATGAGGAGAGGACAGAGGGAGGAAAGACTGCAGGCTCTGTCAGCAGCCCCCCCTCTCTTTTCTCCTTGGACAGACAAGCGGAGTCCACAGCCTTTCGCTCACTGGACATGGCCAGGCATCCCTCCATAACCCCCACACGAAGAGGGCGGCCCCCGAGGAAAAAGAGAGGCCCTAAGCCCAGACTGACTGAAGGGCCTGGAGAGGGACTGGCTCAGCTTCCTGTGGTTTCCAGGTTAAATGAGTCTCCACCTGTAAGAAAGAGCTGCTTCAGTGAAAGCAGTGAAGAAGAGGAAGATGATGATGACGAAGATGATGAAGAGAGGAGGGCATGCTCCCCACCGATCCTCACAAAGCCTGCCATGGGGCTCAAATGCAAGGTAAGAATCACTACTGAGATTTATTGAGACTGTAATAATGTTAAAATCGCAGAATTAGGATTGCTTCATTATCCATCAGACAAATGCTTTTGAAAAAATCAAAATAAATCAGTATTCAGTTGTATTTGGAACAGGATTTATGTCTGTCTCCTTGATATCAGTCAGTCTAGGTGCATTAGGTGCATCTGTAGGTGTCATTTTGGACATTAACTCTCCACCCTGTTTCAACCCAGAAGCCCCTGAGGAAACGTCGCTTTCGTCAGCGCAGCCATCCTCACAGCAGTGTGGTGACAGAGACCATTTCTGAGACCACAGAGGTGTTGGATGAGCCGTTTGTAGACTCAGACTCAGAGAGGCCTATGCCCAGGCTGGAGGAAGAGACACCCCTGGGCCACCCACTGCGCCGTTACCCCCCAGCCCGATCTGCTCTGAGGTTGTCAGACCCAGCACCCAAAAGGGGCCGGCACTCCCACCTCTCAGATTCAGAGGAAGATGGTGAGCAGACAGGGTTTTTAGTAGAATTTAGTGATTAGTGGTTATATATGTGCAAGTATTTGTGTGTGCTGCTATATCTAACACTGGCTTATCTTCTTACCTCCACTCAGAGTTAACGCCTGTGCTGAAGCCTGTGGCAGCCCTGCCAGCAACTCCATCAAAGACGCTAGCAGCCAACCCTGAGGTCCCAATCAAGAAGAAGAAAGGCTGGCCCAAGGGAAAGAGCCGCAAACCACTGCACTGGAAGAAACGGGGACCCGGTAAACCACCTGGCGGTGGGCCTGGCCAGCGAGGTGCTACAGACGGCCAGGCCCAAAGTGGGGATCCTCCACCCCCCAAAATCAAGATGAAGCCTGGCCGCAAGCCCCGCAGCTGGTACCTGCAGCGGGCCCAGGAGGAGGCAGAGAGGCAGGAGCAAGAAAGACAAAGGCTGTTGGAGCAGCAGCTGGACAAAGATCCTCAGCTGCTGCAGACAGAGGACCGTAACAGCAAGCGAGTTTGCAGAACCACCGCTGATAGAGACAAACAGAAAGACTCTGACGAAGAAGATGACTATCTCCCCAAGCCTGTTGAGCAGAAAGTGCCTAAGAGGAGAGGGAGACCTCCCAAGAACCGTGCCCTCTGCCTGCCACCACAGCCCGCCCCTAAACCACCTCCCACCTCTGAACCAGAGGAGGAAGAGGAAGAGGATGAGGAAGAGGAGACTGAGAGAGCCTGGGAGGAGGACAAACCCAACCGTCCACCATCCCGTCCCCTGCTGTCCCCTTCCTCCTCCTCTTCCACCTCAGGGCCCCGGGCCCCACAGTCCCGGCCTCAGGACACAGATATGGGTGACAGGGAGGAAGACGATGATGATGAGGAGAGGGAGGAAGAGGAGTGTGGAAGCATGGGCAGCGGTGGTGGTAGTATCAACAGACGAACAGCGGTCACACCGGGTTCAGGAAGCAGGCGCAGTGATGACCATGATGCAGATGATGAAGGTGACGGACACCTAGAGGACAAGAGCAACAGCAGCAACAACAGCGGTAAGAAGAGAAAAAGTCAAGACTCTGAAGATGAAGATGATGATGAAGATGAGGAGGAGGAGGAGCCTGCCTCCCGCGCAAGCTCCCCTCCGGTCAAAGAAGAACCCCAAGGTGGAGAGGCTTTTTTAGACATGGAGAACAGCGTGGCCAGGGACTATGTCAGCAAGCAGGAGGAGGAAGAAGAGGAGGAGGAGGAAGCTGAGGAGGAGGTGCAGGAAGCCAAGTGTCGGCCCTCCTCAGCTGACCCACAGCAGGAGGAGAGGCGGCGCAGGGAGCAGGAGGAGTCCGCTGCAGCAGCTGCAGCAGTGGAAACGGTTACGGCCATGTCTGTTCCCTCTGAGCCCATGGAGCTCCAGCCTCTGCACCCGGACGACAAGGACGTCACGCTGTTGATGGAGCCCCAGCACACACATCCACACTCCCACCCTCACCAGCACTCTGACTTCAAGGAGGAGCTGGGCCACCATCACCCGCACCACCCCCATCACCACTCCAATGAGCTAGACCTGGAGACTATGCAGGCCGTCCAGTCCCTGACACAGGGGGAAGCCCAGGACGAAGAGACTGAACCCCAGCCACACCACGGGGCTTACCAGGACTGTGAGGAGACCCTAGCTGCCTGCCGGACCCTGCAGAGTTACAGCCACACAGGGGAGGCGGAGGAGGAGGCCCTGGCCTTAGTGGAGGAATGTGGGGCCTCCCAGCACAGCAGCCCCCTCCCCAATCCTCCAGTGCCACCCTTACCCAGTCAGTCTGTGCGCTCTGTGAACAGTCCGGGGTTGCCCTCAGGAATCATGGACACAACACCAGCAGGGCAGAGGGGAGGGACACCCGGCCCCCCTGGAGCAGGGGCCAATGGTGGAGGTGCTGGAGCTGGTTACACCCAGATCACGCCAGAGCATCCCAGTTCTCTGTCTGCCCCATCCCAGCAGAACATGGAGACGTCACCAATGATGGATGTACCGTCTGTGTCTGACCACTCACAGCAGGTGGTGGACAGCGGCTTCAGTGACCTGGGCAGCATAGAGAGCACTACAGAGAACTACGACAACCCCAGCAGCTATGACTCCACCATGGGTGGAGGGGGCAATGGAACAGGGAATGGGGGGAATGGAGGGGGATTGTCAGCTGCTGTAGTTGCAGGAGCTTCCACAGCTTCCTCATCATCAGCCTCCTCTTCCTCCAGCTCAGCCACCCCGTCCTCACAGTCCAACAGCTGCTCCTTCGTACCAGCCCCCAGCCTCACATCTTCCACAGGAACTGGAGGGTCTCAGCTAGCGATGGGCAGCTGTAGCCTCATTCAGCAGACAGGACCAGGGCCCAACAACGGGCCAGGTACCAATAATGTAGGCAGTGGTGTGCCCCAGCCCCCACCACCACCACCACCGTCCAACACCCCGAGCTGTGGCATCAAGTCTCCTCAGAGCTGTGGTGTGATTGAAAGGCCTCCCAGCACCAACCAGCAGCAGCAGCAGCAACAGCAGTCCCAAAAAAAGGTTCCTCAGCAGCCTCCCCAGCAGCAAGCTCCCAACCCTCAGCCTCCACCCTCTGCGCCACCACCACCACAGCAACAACAGCAAGCCCTGTCCCAGTGTAGCATGGGCAATGGCTTCGCCTCCACACCCATGATCATGGAGATCCCAGAGAGTGGAGGTGGAGGAGGTGGCCGCACCCTCTATGAACGCATGGGTCAGGATTTTGGCACAGGGGGCTACCCCCAGCCCTCTGCAACGTTCAGCCTGGCCAAACTCCAGCAGCTCACCAACACCATCATGGACCCACATGCCATGCCCTATTCTCACTCAGCCTCTGTCACCTCCTACGCCACCAGTGTTTCTCTCTCCAATCCCGGGCTGGCCCCTTCTCCCCACACTCCCCTCCCTCAGGGCCAGCCCACCATGACTCCACCTCCTAACCTTAGCTCGGGCTCCATGAACCTCGGCTCCCTGCAGCTGCAGTGCAACATGCCCACCACCAACATTGGCCTGGGACCCCCGCCACACACGCAGAGGCTGCAGGGCCAGATGGCAACAGTCAAAGGCCATATTTCCATCCGGTCCAAAGCCACTCAGCAGCTGGCCCCGGCCCCACACCAGCAGCAGCTCTACGGCCGCAGCTCGGGAGCAGTGGCCATGCAGGGCACGCCGCGCACATTGGCTGTGCAACGCGGCATGATGCCAAACCTCATGCCCACGCCAGCACCGTACAATTCCATGAACATGACACCCCTCAATCCCATGTCAGCCGGCTACCGGATGCCCCAGCCCATGATGAACAGCGGTTATCACGGCAATCCCCCTTACATGAATCAGCCAGCTCAGTACCCCATGCAGATGCAGATGGGCATGATGGGAGGGCAGGGTTACCCACAGCAGCCTATGCAGCCCAATCACCACGGCAACATGATGTACACTGGCCCCTCCCATCACAGCTATGCCGGTGTCCCCAAACAGTCACCTTACATGAGTAGATGAGCAGCAAAGAACTGAAAAAGGAGATATGAGGCCAGAGCTGATACTCGCTGTACTCTAAATGTCCATTACTCCTGTTCACCCTCTCCAGTGCCTCGGCAGGCACCAGTGAGTGTGGGTGATGGAGACAGAGAGGGTCTTTGGGGTTCCTCTTTTTCTATGTTGTCATTTTGTCCATTTTTATTTGGGCTCGTTTCCCCTCCCCTCCCAGCTGGCTGTGTATGGGAGCAAGTCAGTAGGATTCAGGGTGGGAGTGTGTACATGGACCTCAACGTGCCATGCTGCTTCAGGCTAGGCCTACACAATCCTCTTATGTGGTTTCACACAGACCCAGGAGTCCCCTCCTCCTCATCATGTGCAGGAGGGGGGCAGGGAGGAACAAGAACGGCGAGGGAGATATACAGAGAGACAATACAGGAGTACCCTGCTTTGTCAGACTGCGAATGAAAACTGAATATATTCAACCATGCACACAATCTTTTAATTGATATAGGAAGCCTTACCTTGAAAAAAGAGACAGTGAAACATAGTAGGCGAACTCTTGTTTTTTGTTAAACATAATGTTGAATCTTATTTTTGATGTTGTTGTTTTTGTTGATTGTTTTTTGAAATACTCGTGTGCAGTCCGACCTCTTATATGCTTTGGTCTTTATACGTGTGGCATTCTGAAATGGTGAAACACCCTCTTGCTCTCTCAGAAATACCCAAACATCTCTGTGGTGGCCACTCGGTCAGACAGCTTTTCACCTAGGTCCAGAAAAGCATGGGAGCGGGGCCTCCGGTGTTTGAGGTGTTGAGCTGTTTCCAGAGTCTCTGTCTTCCTGGATGGACGTGTTGTACCAAAAACACAGCAAACACAGAGGAGACGAGCGCATTACTGTCTATTATATGTCCATAAATGAAACAAGTAGCATTATTTTCCAGTTTGCCGCCTCTCTGAAACGTTTAGATGTAAATATTCTGGTACTTCCCAATATCCAGCACACACTCACACACACTGATACACACACACACACACACACACACACACACATACACATACACATACATATACACATACACATACACATACACATACACATATACTGGCTAGCTGTTGACAATTGGTGGCTGGCTCAGGAAACATTCAGCTGTTCCACGCTCCACTTACAGACAGTGTACAATGTCAGCCTTTTTTTTTTTTGTTTGTTTTTTTTTGTTTTAGCAGTTTAGGGAATGCAGAACAAACGGTGGGATTTCCATTTAACTGCTTTAAAGAAAGTCAGTTTGCTATAGCTGACTTCCCCTCTTTAAGTGTTAGTGGCCCAAAGAGGTCGAGGAGTCTGCTTTTGAATGGTGTATTCTGTTAAAACTGTATTATTATTTTTTTTTTCAGCAAAATTCTGCACTCCCATTGGCTAGAAATATGGCAGTAGACAGTAAGCCTTTATGAAAGGTGGGCCTAAATGCCTGATCTAGTGCATGGTTTGGCCCTCACATAGAGGCACACTCATAAAGCAGGGTCGGAGGCGAGTTAGTGTTAGAGGTCCTGTTGGCTATGGCATTCAACTGGCAGGGGTGAAATGGTTGACCTTGTTGCTCCATGTACCAGTATTCAAAGTCAAAAGAGGAGTTTTCATTTTCCTACAGACCTGACATTGCATACTTTATTTGTGTGTATTGTTCTGTTCTGTACTTATTTTTTGTTTTGTTTCTTTCTGAATTTTATCAGACTGGGCAGCTTTCTTTTATGACACAAGCTGACTCTTTTTGACTTTAGAAAACCTATTGTAGAGAAAATGTTTTTTCTATAATATAAAAGGAAATTCTGACATTGATATTGGTACTGTCATTTTTTTCACTTCTGTTTCAGGAAAAAAACAATACATATTTTTTAGCTCGCCTCTTGGGTAATAATTACTAAGAAATTCAAAATTTAAAAAAATTACCACTCACTTTTAGTGACTTTAAGATGCCTTTAATCTCTCCATTCCATCTCATCTCTAGAGTTTTTCTATCTTTGTGTAGTATATTAATGCTATTTTAAACAAAAGGACTACAAATATCTAAAGGTCACTTGGCATTCTTTTCTTTTTTTTACTTCTTGTGTGTGTATAGGATGACTTCCTTACATTTAAGAGGCATGTAAAAATGAGCTCGGTATATTTCTGTCTGTTTATATCGCTTCCCTTTTTGTATCCTTTGTAATTGTACATGTTGCGTTGTATGCTAAGAGATGGCGCAAAATAAAAGAGAGGAGTGACAGCTGGGCACACAGTGAAGGTTGATTTGCGCCCAGCAGCCTCAACTCTCTACTCTGTCCCTGTATGTATTTCCATTTATTCGTTTTTTTTTTCTTTCTTAGCAAGTACTTTCAAAGAACTCTGTACATTTTAACATAAAATGAAAATAAATTATGTTGAGCCATTCATGTGTCCCTTGAGCTTTTTATGATTGTAGGAGTCATCATCACAATCCACTCCTTTGAGATTTGCTTTAAAATCTAAAATCATGTTGATACCATTCACATTTTCCAAAACAGTCAACCTTTGTCTACAAACTGAATATTTAGGATTTTGAATTACTTTAACTTTTTAAGTACAGGCAGGGAGTTTTGCACCTTAGGTACAAGACAAATTGTGACAACTTTACACACAGCAGATAAGACAGTGGTGGTAAATCTCTCGCTCAAAATAGCCAAGAATGTTCCAACTTTGACTTGAAACAGTGTTCATGTTGAATCCCAGTTTCTCACAGTAAGAGGCTGATTGAGGAAATGGGTTTACAGGGTCTTAAACATGTTTAGTATATTTTGCTAGTTCTTGTTCCATGTTGAAAATTAAGTGGCTTGTTGAAATTCATATGAAAGAGTGCTGCTGTCACATTTTGTTCAAAATCATCCAATTGTGCAGGGCTTCCCCAGCACTGTTGACATGTCTTCTACCTGAGCTTTGGTTATGAAAGGTTTAGGGTGTCATTTATCTTGATAAGTAGCAGATAGATCAGGGAAAGACCAGGTTATTCCAGCGCCCCCCACCCCCATGGATGGATGGATGATAGCCAAAACTGATAATGGACTTCAGACATTAAATCAGATCATAAAATTGCTTTGACCACTTGTGGCCACTAGATGTCCCTGTAGAACGTGAGCATGTCAAGTCAAAAGGTCTTGATGTGAAAAATGAGTTGGTGGTAACTCTCACATTACCCACATCCATCTTCAACAAAATTCAAATACACAGGACATTTTGCCTCATTGAATATTGCTGTGTTGCGAATAACGGTCTCATATTCTATATAACAAACACAAGTCACATTTGTTAGTCCTACATATCGCTTCTAAAAGCAATATGTCTGATCAAGCCGCTGTTGTCAGTGCAGTTAGTTAATGCCTCTTAATTGAGCCAGTATACTGAACATGTTTTGTTGCCATGTGTAGCACATTCACCAGTGAATGGCTTACAGTCAGTGGCTTACATTCACATATTGCCATTTTGGAGAATAATGACTTCTCATTTGCTTAGTTATGCTGAATAAGGGAGATCCAAAAGTAATTTGTACTCACAGTTTGCTACCTTAAATGCATTATGTCAGTGTAATCATTATATAATATTGTAATACACCAGAGGAGTCAGGAACTCAGCGTACTTGAGTCAGCGCCCTCATCATGCTTGGTCCACACATAAACCTGGTACTAAAACAAATACCTGATCACTATTCACTCCAGTGCTGCTGGATTCATGCTTGTCTATCACAGAAATGATAGAGAATGAGGATTTGGAAATGGTAAGTGCATTTAAAAATGACATCTTTGTTTCACTGAAGCAAGATGCAGCTGTGTTGCTGACAGGTGGATAAGGGTGTGAACTGGCAAAACTGATCTCAGGTTAGTATTTTGTTCTGAACTCCTCTAATCTTCACTATAAGATTTTAACTGACTAATTTTGAGGGTGCAGTTCCTCAAAACACATTGTTTGCATGTTTACTGATGCTTTGTCTTTAGGGTGTGTGCTGCATATGTAAAGAGGGTGTAACTGAATATGACGCAGACTGTGAACTCTCAGACATGAGGACATTTTATTAATAGTTGACTAGCTCTTATTCCTCCATGTACTGTTTTTGAATCATGTCAGGTGAGACATGGTTGAATTGATATTTGCACAACTGTTACTAAATTGTTTCACAAGAAGAATGCTGTGTATATGTAATTTTATTATATATAAAAAGACTAAATATGACTCAGACATCCTCAGGCTTTTCTCCAGCAGCCTCTTTATGGCTTTATTCAATTTTCATCTCCACTTTTACTATCTCAGTCTGTTTTGTGGTAAAATATAAGTAAGTATAAGTATTGCTTCTATTTGCATAACAAAATAATAAAATATAAAGAACTATATGTTGCAGACTGACTGAAAAAGTATTTTGGACTGTAAACTCTGTAGTGTTCCTTCTTAGTGACCGTGCTCCTGTCTCTGCTAAGTTTGAATGGAGACAGCAACTCCACAAGATGAAATCTGATACTGAAACAAAATGTCAGACCAGCTCCATCTTAAAGCCAATCAGCGGGCAGTTTTACTGGTGTTTACTGCAGCTCTTCCTCCACGGTCCAATCACAGCCAAATCACAAGTCACCAGCTTCCGTATTGTTGACCCATGAATCTATGAAGTGGGCGGGATTTTATAGTCATCTCGGCTTCTGGTTGGTTCGCTTTAGTCCTCTAGATTTCTCGCATTAGGATCCGCTCCACCTAACGGGAAGCAACGACGGCAGCTTTAGCTTTCATTGGGGAAAAAAGGGTGAAAGGCGAGACGAAAACGTAAAAAAATTGTCTTCGGTGAGTCAGTTGCAATTTATGAATGCCTCGGGTGGTAAACGGTACATTTTCAGGCAGAACAGCATGGTTAACTAATGTATTTTCATCCTCTGTACTGGGTGACGGGGCTTTTCCTCTGTCATGAGACTGTGTGAAACAGGAGGAGGGACTGATGTAGCATCTTGTATGGAGATGGAGGCCTTCAACCACAGTGTGATAGACAGCCAGTTTCTCGGTTTAAATGTTCTAACAAGCTAATAATTACATGTGACTACAATGTGTTGAGGTGCTTGCATCACTGAGTTGTATCGGGTCCGAACTCAATAGCTTTGCCGCATATTTAATGAATATTCCGGTGTCATATTTCACTAGCCACCATAAGTTAACTTAAGACTACGTTTTGCTATTGTATCAAGTAAAATCTTATTAAGTTACTGTGTCCTTCTTGTTGGAGAGAGTGGTACACCTAACTCATTTTACAAGATCAGAAATGTATTGCTTACTATTTTAAAATGACCCATTACACTTTATTTTATACGATACATGACCCATTTACCTATTTATTCATTCAGTCTTTCATGCGTTGCTTTGAAATAGTTTGTCCACTACTTGAGTTTAACTAACAAATAGTGTTATAATTATGTATTTGTTTTCTTAATGGCTGTGTGTTAAAAGGGAAGTGAGGAATACTGACTTTGCTCATGGATCCAAAAATATGAAAACAGTTTTTGCTCTTTAACAAATGAAAAAAAGCAAGTGTAGTTACATTGTATAGATACAATAAACGTTGACAAATTAAGCACAGCACTTATTCTCTGCTACTGAGCAGAGCACTTTGTATGACCAGGGTTTGTGTCTTATCCAGAGTGCTAAACTTGCTTTTATGAAATGTGTCATGTGAGAGGGGGAAGGGCTGTCTTTTCAGTTGTGGGCATGGAGTGCTGATTTTTCTTTCTTTCCTCTGTTTAAATGCTGTTTCAGACCTAATTCAAACATTGTTGAAATGTCCAGACATTCATATTACATAACTCTTAACTACATTCAAACCATTTGCATATATTTAAAATTTCTAAATTTACTGTTTAATAATTTATTTTAATTTAATAGGTTACTATGTATGTGATACTACAGTAAAAGCTGAGGAGTAAATGATATAATTAACGGCGACTGAGTGCCATGCAGCTGCTTCAGTTTAAGGGAACAGCCAAACACTCAATATTTTGTAATACATGGTCTTTATAGTATTGTATCACTCCACAGACAGGTTTTTACAGTAGGCTGCAGTTCCTGGTTAGGGTTAGGGTTTGGGTTAGGGTAACCCTGTGCATCACTCAGAAAACAGTCAGCCAATCAGAAGTGAGGCTCACAGACATGCAGCACCCTGTTCTTTAGAGAAGCTTGAGAGAGGAGATGTAAAACTATACAGTTTTTGGTACAAAAAGCACAAATATTATGGATTTCAAAACTTCAAATAAGACAAGGGGCAAAAGTGTAAAACATGGGACCTTTAAAATTTCTCAACCTTATTTGAAATGCTTTGGTTTTCTCTTTTATATCATCAGCCTCTCTGCCTCCAGCCAAAATGATCCACAGCCTATTCCTAGTAAACGCTTCAGGGGACATTTTCCTGGAGAAGCACTGGAAGAGCGTGGTCAGCCGCTCTGTGTGTGATTACTTCTTTGAGGCGCAGGAGCGTGCCACAGAGCCAGAGAACGTCCCACCAGTGATCCCCACACCACACCACTACCTTATCAGCGTGCTCAGGCATCGCATCTACTTTGTAGCAGTCATCCAGAGCGAGGTGCCGCCGCTTTTTGTCATCGAGTTTCTGCACAGAGTTGTCGACACATTCCAGGTTCTTGCTCACTTGCATTTCTTTGGTCCACTTTTAGTTTCATTTAATGACTCATATCTGACCTATAATATCCATATCCTGCCTTTGTGTGCCTTTCTGTGATCTCAGGACTATTTTGGAGTGTGTACAGAGGCTGCCATCAAGGATAATGTGGTAGTAGTCTATGAACTACTGGAGGAGATGCTGGACAATGGCTTTCCGCTGGCCACAGAGTCCAACATCCTCAAAGAGCTCATTAAGCCCCCCACCATACTCCGCACAATGGTCAACACCATCACAGGTACAGTCCATTTAATAAATTCTTGTTAACCACAACACCTGTAAAATTTTAAATGAATCAGACGCTCCCACTATTTAGAGGACAACTAGATGTTCATGATGTGTGGCTCTATGCAGGTTATTTGTTTTTAAAACTTCAGGGGATCCATTAACACTGCAGTCACCCATAGCTGAAAAGTTATTATGTCAAGCTTTATTTTCTGTTATTATTGAGTTGATTATTGTGAAAGAGCCAAACTTATAATCTCCCGTCTTCCTCTTCATGAGGAAATGTGTTTATGGTGATGGTAGTGTGAGGGGGGAATAAAGGGTTCTTAATAATAGTTTTACAAGAACTGCTGTTAATGTGCTGCAGCTACACAGTCACAGAATCAGTGTCGCTCATCATCCAGAGTTACAGTATAAAACGTTGCAACATGAGATTTTTGTGTGTATTATTTCACATTAGGCCAATGTGTGTTTTCCAGGCAGCACCAATGTAGGTGAACAGCTCCCTACAGGCCAGCTGTCAGTGGTGCCATGGCGACGCACTGGGGTCAAATATACAAACAATGAAGCTTATTTTGATGTGGTGGAGGAGATTGATGCTATCATTGATAAATCAGGTATGGCTCTGTGCTAACTACATAGACATACATGAATTACACTGACATATAGGGATTAAATATCAGCTACGAGTATCTTAGTCCAAAAAATAACAGTGTTAGTCTGGTCAAATCCTTGTTTGTAAGGCAACGTTGTACTTTGTTTTCTCCGTAGGCTCCACTATTACAGCCGAAATCCAGGGAGTTATTGATGCCTGTGTGAAATTGACAGGCATGCCTGACCTCACTTTATCATTCATGGTATGTTTTTACACCTTTTTAAGCCTGTTGTGGATTTTCAACAAGCTAGCTATTTGTGGATCTACACTATCAGACTAATATGGACCATAAGAAAGTAGAGACAAAGACATAGGGCCCAGCTGTCACTGTGGTGCAGTGCCTCGGCTGAGTCTCTGCATCTGTGAATTATTAAAGCAGGTGCTTCAGTATAATGGGAACTTGATATAAAAGGGCAAATATTGATGTATATCATATATTAGACTTGATTAAAAAGATATTTACTCTCTGCTCACATATCATTACATGTCACTTGAAACAAGTTTTTTCTATCAAGTTGTCATAACCCTTTTTTGCCTCAACTCAAGAAATGAAAATAAAATTGTTTTACTAGCTGGAAATAATTGGTGAATATGTTTTGATTGTCTCCTTCTCCCAGAATCCTCGGCTGCTGGATGATGTCAGTTTCCACCCATGTGTTCGGTTCAAGCGCTGGGAAGCTGA
This sequence comes from Lates calcarifer, assembly GCF_001640805.2. NCBI lineage: Eukaryota > Metazoa > Chordata > Actinopteri > Centropomidae > Lates > Lates calcarifer. Next base: position 19,180,095 of record NC_066845.1, read on the forward strand.
GCGGATCCTCTCCTTCATCCCTCCTGATGGAAACTTCCGGCTGCTCTCCTACCATGTCAGCTCTCAGAAGTCAGTGTTTTTTCAGTCAGGATCTGTTTATGTCACATTATGGAAAAGACATACAAACTAAACACTTTTCTAACTAATTAAGAATGTTATCTGTGAGTTATTTATCCCATAGTTGCCAATATACTGTATGTGCTCTGTCTGAGGGATTTCTCTCTCAAGCAGTGTACTAATATTAGAATACAACCATCAAAAAACATTTGCAAAAAATATTCCACTGGCCAATGTGACCCTGCTGTTGTTTGTCTTCATCAGCCTGGTGGCGATTCCAGTGTATGTCAAACACAACATCACCTTCCGCGAGGGGAGCTCTCAGGGACGTTTTGACCTGACCCTGGGCCCCAAACAGACCATGGGCAAGGCTGTGGAGTCGGTCCTGGTCAGCAGCCAGCTGCCCCGGGGTGTCCTCAATGCCAACCTCAACCCCTCCCAGGGAACATACACATTTGACCCAGTCACAAAGGTACTTAGAGGTTGTGCCCAGGTGTGTTTATACACCTAAAAGAAGGGAAAGTACATGAATGTAGGAATGAAAACTTAATGGCTAGAGGTCAGGTTTTCATGGAGGCTGCAGGTCACAAAGGTCTTTACTTACACCATTCTTCTCCAAAACCAAAGATGCTACTATTTGCTTTTATTTTGTGTGCCATTGTGTAAGATAGAAAGTGACCTTTTAAGTGTTAATGGTCTCATACTTGCATCTTGATATCTTTTTTGTTGACCAGTTGTTGTCATGGGATGTTGGTAAGATCAACCCACAGAAGCTTCCCAGTCTGAAAGGTACCATGAGCCTACAGGCGGGGGCCTCCAAACCCGATGAGAACCCCACCATCAACATCCAATTCAAGATCCAGCAGATGGCCATCTCAGGTCCATACACACACACACACACACACACACACACACACACACACACCCCTTAACCACTTATCCTAATGCCATCATAACTTTGTCTCTATATGAATTCTTCATTTCTTGTAGGAATAATTTGTCAATTCAATTTCAATTCAATTCAGTTCAGTTTTATTTATATAGCGCCATATCACAACAAAAGTCATCTCAAGGCACTTTTCATAACGAGCAGGTCTAGACCATACTCTTTAAAATAGGTATTTACAGAGAGAGACGTAACAAATCCCACCATGAGCAGCACTAGACAACAGTGGCAAGGAAAAACTTCCTTTTAAGAGGCAGAAACCTCGAGCAGAACCGGACTCAGAGTACAGCAGTAGTAATGATAATAGTATTAACTGCTAATTCTAGCAGCAGGTGTTGAGTGGAGTTGTAGGAGCAGCAGGAGACTTGTCAACACAGATCAGACTCTACAGCTCCAGAGGCAGAAATACCTGCAGAAAGAGACAGAAGAGGAGAGAGAGACGGAAGAGAACAATACTACAAGAAAGGGAACATATTTAGTTAGTAACATGTATTTATGGGATATGTATCCATACTGTGGAGAGAGAGACAGAGACAGAGAGAGAGAGAGAGAGAAGCTCAGCGCGTCATAGGAGATCTCCCAGCAGTCTAGGCCTATAGCAGCATAACTAAGGGATGGTTCAAGCTTGAGCCAACCCTAACTATAAGCTTTATCAAAGAGGAAAGTTTTAAGCCTACTCTTAAAGGTACAGAGGGTGTCTGCCTCCCGAACTGAAACTGGGAGAAGGTTCCACAGTAGAGGAGCCTGATAACTGAAGGCTCTACCTCCCATTCTACTCTTGGAAACTCTGGGAACCACCAGTAAACCAGCATTCTGGGAGCGCAGAGTCCTAGTGGGATTGTAGGGGACTATGAGATCTTTAAGGTAAGATGGAGCCTGACCATTAAGGGCTTTGTATGTGAGGAGGAGGATTTTGAATTCTATTCTGGATTTGACTGGGAGCCAATGCAGAGAGGCTAGCACAGGAGAAATATGGTCTCTTTTCCTAGTTCCTGTCAGTAATCGTGCTGCAGCATTTTGAATCAGCTGCAGAGTCTTTAGAGATATGCTGGAGCAGCATGATAATAATGAATTACAGTAGTCCAGTCTAGAAGTAACAAATGCATGGACTAGTTTTTCTGCATCCTTTTGAGACAGAAAATGTCTAATTTTGGAGATGTTACGCAGATGAAAAAAGGCAGTCCTAGAAGTTTGTTTTATGTGTGAGTTAAAGGACATATCCTAATCAAAGATAACTCCCAGATTCTTTACAGTGGAGCTGGGAGCCAGGGCAATGCCGTATAATGGAACTACATCATTAGAAAATTTATTTCTGATGTGTTCAGGACCAAGTACAATGACTTCAGTTTTGTCTGAGTTCAATAATAAAAAATTGCTTGTCATCCAGGTTTTAATGTCCCTAAGACAAGCCTGGTGTTTGGCTAGATGATTGGTTTCATCAGGTTCCATTGACAGATAAAGCTGTGTATCATCCGCATAACAATGGAAATTTATGGAGTGTTTCCTGATAATATTGCCCAATGGAAGCATATACAAGGTGAAGAGGATTGGTCCAAGCACTGACCCTTGTGGAACTTTATGTCTAACTTTTGTGTACATGGAGGAGTAGTTGTTAACATGTACAAACTGAAGCCTATCAGATAGATAGGACTTAATAACCCTTTAAGCACCATAATAATAGATATATTTATTAAAACGCCTGGTCTTTTTTTGTCTATTTTTGTCAATAATTGTGTCAAAAAATGCCCTATGTGTAAATAATTTACACCCCTTTTCCAGGAGAAGTAGAACTTTCAAAATCTGCCAAGTATTTACCATTCTTATATAATTAAATACCTAAAACTGTGTGTTATAAGAAGAAAAGGACAAAAACGGAATTGAATTTTCTTCAACTTTCTTTTTATAAATTCTTGAAAAGTGCAGATTGAAGATTTCTGAGATTGCAAAAATGTAATTCAAACTATTTTACAACAACTCAGACAGTTTTACATTTCTGGAGCTTTCTGAGTCCATGTTACAGGCTGTTATATTTGTCAATAGCCAGGCGATTTTTATTTTAGCAGTGGTAGTTTCTGAAATAATTCCTGTCTACCTGAAGACAGAGACCCACATGACATACATCACACATCCAAGGTGTGCTTTTGTGGCACAGAGTGCACTTTTTCCTTCCCAAGGCTGTCTTTTGTCTTTTGTCTGTGCACTCATTTTTATTGGTTGGGATAGGGAAGTGGCTTTGAGTGGGAGGAGGAGGTGGGCCTATTATTTACAGGGTGGGACTATTATTTACAAGATTCGGATTTATTTACACAGAATATACCTCTAAAACTTTGCTAAACTCCAAGAAACCGCACCAAAAGTTTGACTGAATCCCCCTACTCTCCGCTCATTTCCTCCCTCTCCCCACACGGCACTCAGTCATTACTGTAATGCATGTAATAGCACCAGAAAGCCCCATTTCTCAGCTTTCAGGGGCAGTTTGAATGATTAAAATTGCACGAAGTAGCGAGGAGTTACGGTAATTTGAAATAAACATGCGCCGCGGTGTCACCGGTGATCCCCATGGTTGTAAACCAGTTTAGTGCAGTTCCTTTAATACCGATAACAATTGTCATTGTTGAGATTTTCAGTCACACAACACCTTGTTTATATTCCTGCTAAACCTGCACACATTTTATCATTAACCATTGAATTTCATTATTGCATTCATTATTGTTATTTTTTCTCCTAACGTTGAGAATAATTTGACTTAAGCCCCCACACGTGAGAGGTTGTAGCCTTCTCAGCTGATAACCACCTGACTGTCCTGTTCTGTGCGCATAGTGACACTATGACCACTAGATGGTGCCAGATACAATAGATGCACCTCCTCCTTTCTGACACATGACAGCAGATAGTACTTTATGAGCAGATTTTAAGATATTGTCTAGTATAATTGTTTCTTTCAGCAGTGTTAAATTATGATACATATACTAATTTTAGATTGTTGCTCACTTAATATATCTACATATATTATTATATTATTAGCTTTAGTAATAATCTTGAGCTGTATGGTGATGTGACTTAGTGAGCAGATATATTACCTTGGAATTATTCTGAGATTAATTAGAGCCTGTTTCTCAAGTTGAAAATGAATTTCCTAATCCATGGAATGACATGTGACATACATCAGTTCCCCGTTTACAAATGGAGCACAAACATATGTTGTCTCCTGCTAACATCTTTGTAGATGTAGGATAATTAGTTAAAAATAATTTTTATCATGCAACAGACATCATGCATTTTTTTTCCTCCAGATTTGTATGAGTTTTGAGAAAATCAGATGCTTTGTGCTGACTCAAATGTAATGATAAGGGGATATAGAGTGATGTAGTGTAGAAACCTAATGTTTACATCTCTGGAGTTTTTGTCATCAAATCTCTCTGGAAGGTTATGGAATTCGTCAGCATCCACAAACATTCATGCCAGACAGTTATGAAAGTGTTTTTTTTAGTGTATTGATAAATTAAGGGTAATTTTGTCCTTCAACAGGGCTGAAGGTGAATCGTCTAGACATGTACGGTGAGAAGTATAAACCTTTCAAAGGCATCAAGTACATGACGAAGGCTGGCAAGTTCCAGGTCCGGACTTAAAGACTACTGCTCTGTGACTACTGGACCAAACCACAGTGAGACTGAGGGGGTGATGTGATGGGGGAAGGGGAGTTGGTACATTCCCTGTGTATATGCATTTCAGGATTTACCTACATATACTGGAGATACCTTGTAGCAGTTGAAAAGTGGACCATTTCACATAGAAACGCCCAGTAAACAGGTTAGAGTTATGACTGAATCTGCAGTTTGAACCTGAATGTCATAAAACATTTCCATCTCCATCCAAGGTGAACCTGGGCCAAACCAAGCTCATCCCAATGTACTGTATATTACTACTGATTTATACCTTTAACAGCATTTTCACTGATAATTTTAATCCTGAGCCCAAATCAAACCCAAGCTGTTACATGAAGGAGAAGCAGTTTGTGCTACTTTGTGTTAATTCAGGCTCCATCAAGTTCAGACACACATTTCAAGCTCTAACAAACAGGCCACAATCTGATGCTGTACTGTTTTAGCTGTAGGTATCAGCTTTGAAAGTGATCCATCCTCAACAGTATTTCATTGTCTTTGTTATGTTTATCTGGATACATGTGTGCAGGTGACTGTTATTTACACTCCAAACAAGAGATATTGGATACTGGACCAATAGTGAATCAAAATAGAGCTCCCCAGTAATAAATTGTGATAGCATGGGCTGTACAGTGTGACAGAAATTCTGTGTTTTGCCATGTCAAAGGACCTCTGCAAAATGAAACAATAGCGTTGTCTTACAGCACAGTAAGACACCAAACTAATAGTCAAGAAACTAGTGGCAGTTGATGAGGTGGTTGTGCAGTTTTTTGCTGCAAATCAGTAGTGGCAGGTAAGCCTCTACTGCTCTAGAAAAACCCAAATAATATCTTTTCTCTTAAATTTTAAACAGTCAGAGAGCTGCTATGATGATCATCTGTGTTCCAAAGGCTTCCCATTGTGAACTGCTGGTGAAAAATACTAATGTATTTCTTCTACTCCTGTCTGATTCTTTTTCCAACATTCATCTGTTTTCTGCTTTTCCTCCCTGTTTGTTGTGTTCTTGTGCTCCTCCTCTTCTCCTCGTTGCAGTAATTTGATGGTTTTGGAGTCAGCACACTGATGTATGAGAATGTGATACTGGAGCTGTCCTTAATTGTGCACTTTCACATCTGTTGGCACTAACATTTCCTTTTAATGCAAGTGAGATGAATGTAGAGTGGCTGAAGCTGTTTAGGCTATTTCTTACCGTGACAGTTTCCGGGAGAATTTCAGGTTCATGTTCACATCTTTTATTCAACTTAAATGATTATTTATTAAACAACATAAAGGATTTACAAAAGTAATGTAATTGTGTACAGTGTTTCCCATTCCTGCACTCTATCACTAAATTCTTAAAAGTTTAAACTCTACAGAAGCTTGTCATTTAATCGAACAGTATGGGCAGTTTTTCCAGCAGTTTTAGTTTTCAGTATATAGAAATATGAAAAAGATTTTTGACCCTGTTTATTTGGTGCTTAAGTGATCCAAATTATATTTAAAAAAAAAAAAAAAAAAACTATTTCTCCAGTATATCACAACCCTTACAGTCAGAGAATCTGTATGAATCCTAATCTCTATTTCTATACATCATGTAAACAGAACATTCTGAATGTCACCATGGCAACTGGGCTGATCTTTGCATATGCTTTTAAAGGCTGGAGTGATACATACATGCCTCTGGGTCTCTGCTGAAATCAGCTCACCATGAAATTCATGCCTCTTCATGTGATTGGCAGAGAGGTTCAAAGTTGCTACAAACAGAATATGGTGTTAACAACTCCAAATAAAAAGAACATATTAAACTGTGTCATGGTACAATGGCCAGGTACCTCAGAGGAAATGTTGACCGTTTGCATTTTGTGTTTATGGACTTTTGTTTGTGTGTTTGTTAAACAGCCTCCAATGGAGTGTTATGCTGGTGTTAAAAATAAAGATTTGATGTGTTATAACTGAGTGATAACACTTATTACAAACTGTGTGTGATACTGTGAGGTCAAATACTGTGTTACCCGTCATACGGTCCTTTTGAAATGATTACTCCTGTTAATTTCAGTCTCAGTCTCACAGATTTTGAAGCTACACTTTCGATGAACATTCACAACAGCATTTCAATGTGTATTTTAGTAGTATTTTTAGGCGTAGATTAATGTATTCATGTTGCCAGTCTATTGATTTGTAATGTAGTACTTGTATATAAATGTTATGGAGTCATGGTGAGATGTTTTATCACAGAGGATGTTTTCATGACAAGGAAACACAAATGGATACAAAACGCAGTCAGGTGGTTTGGGGACCTCCGTCTGAGAAATTTCATTTCATACAGCATTATAAAACAGTGCATCATGAAGTCATTATTATGGGAAGAGAGAAACCACTGTTGTTTCTATTTCAGTCTGACTCTTTCAGCTTCATAAACAGTAAACTGCAGTGGGTGCAGTTCTCAGATGCAGAAACTCCTGGGAGTTCCTGCATCTGATTATATTTGCCACGATAACTTCTTAAGCTGTTAATATGCAGAGATTTGGGGACAAAGTGGAACAGTGGGTTATGACTGACAAGATATATTTTGATCAGTGGAATTCAAATTTAATAATTACAGGTGCCAACCTGGAGGGAAAGCCACTTATGAATACTTTTTGATGTCATAATTTTGGGATTATGTCATCCACTGCTGCTTTTCCCAGAAGCTCTCTCTCCATTATATAAATTTCAAAAAAAATTATATGTAAGCAGAGCTATTACAGAGTACCCATATCCAACCCTCTGCTTTTTTATTTTATTGTAATTGTTGACCATAGGTAGGTTAACAGTTTTTTCCACTCATCTCTGTGCTGTGTCACCATGTCTTCATCTAAACCTCCATCCTTTTTACCACCATAGACCTATGTACATAACTCATTGTCTGTAGCTGAGGATGGTCTGGATCATATATCTGTTCTTCATTTGTGATACAAGGCAGCTGAGATACCTAAAGTCTGTCAGCTGGGGCTGCTGCTCCCGCTCATGTGAGCAGAACAAGACAACTATGTCCAGGAAGATGAAGTGGCTTCAGGTCCTGATCCTTGCCCCCCTCATGATGTCACCACATCTGGTTTAAAACCCACTCATGACATCAGCCTATTTTAAAACGCACCGTTTGAAATCAGAGCCACCAATCAAAATGTCATCATGAAATCATAATTTTTTTTTCTTATCATTTTTGACCTCAAAGGTACCACTAACACTTAACATCACAGGGGCCAGTTTTAACCCCTCCATGCTCACTGTGTGACGTCACCCCTCCCCATTGCTCCAGCTGGCAGGAGTCCACTCCATAATTTACTGATGACTTTAAGGTTTTCCTCTCTCGTTTTCACCTCCAGCACTATACCCCAGACAGAGCAGCTTTAAGTCAGAGTTATGTCATTAGGCTAAAAGTTTCCCCCCCCTCTCCACTTTTCTGCAGGAGTGTGTTTTTAAGTGGAAAGGTTTATAATAGGCGTATTTTTAGCTCCCAAGTGAAGACTTATAGCTTTTTATTATGACGCTGTCTGAGCACTTCTGTTAGATTTTTTTAAAACCCTTTTTTTCATTTTGCAAACGCTTTTAAAGGCTGGAGTGAGGAGGGATACCGAGGCAGCCATTGATTCGGGTGGTAGGTTGTCTCTCATCTCAACATTATAAATGTTTTGTTCACATGTGGATGCAGTGCTGTGTAGCTAACTAAAGTCCCGCTTTTATGTGTTTGTTTGCAGAATTGAGTAACAAAAGTTTGTGAGCTGCATTGTTCAGCTGTATATCAAACAGCTGAAAGTTATTTGAGGATGGCATCATTAATGCGTTTAATGAAAGAAAATATTGTTACTTTTATTGGTGGCTCTGACTTTAGGATAATCACTTTTGCTGGTGGGATATTCACCTGCGCTACAGAGTTTGAGACTGGACGAGAATTAGAGTCACACCCGGTAGAAGTGCTGTTTTTGTCACCTTAAGCAATTAACGCACGGCGCCCTAACTCACAGCCCTAATGTGTTTTGTGTATCTCACTGTTGATAATGGCCATTATCTCAATGTAAATCTAAGGATGCCTGTTAGCCTTTATCTGATCGGCGTGGGCTGGCCGGACTACCTAAAGCAGCTCCCTGTCGTTGACCACGTGGACACACTGTTACTGTAACAACAGTAGCAGAGTTAGTGACCGGGCACCCACTGAAGAGCTGACGGCCAGCGACAGAGGTGGCGATAAAAACACGCGCGTAATGACTAGTTGGCAGAGCGCGTGCTGCCGCCACGCTGTATAGCGTAAAATGCGCATTTATATATTATGTATGGAAATTATTCACGCACCACTTTCATGTAATTCTCGTTATCTTTTTTTTTTTTTTTGATGTGCTAGCATAGTTAAACAGTCAGTCAAGTGGTGGAGGGATAAACCACCATATTTAAGTGTCACACACTTGAGTCACTGTAAGGTGATTTATTCCAATGATGACATCGGTCTTTTACCCAACTGTCATTTCACCAAACACTTCAAACTAACTAAGCTACACCATGGACCCTCATTTGGTAAGGTTTTATCCTCAACTAACTACGAAGTGTGGTAGCCCAAATTATACTTCCATGTACAAAAATAAGTGGTGAGGTAGCAGAACTGGTAATGCTAAATGTTGAAATGTAGGTAGTGAGTTAGCTAGTTATCAAAACGTTAAAAGTTTGGGTGCACATTAAGTGGCGTTGTAACTACTTACCTCTTACACCCCAGTGTTTTGGTACTGAACAAAATGCTTTTTTAAAATTAATTATTGTTTGTTTATAATGTTTCAGTCGCTGTTATGCAAGAAGCAGAACAATAGTTAATTTGTTATTTTCCCGCCTTGAAACTCCCTGCCATAGCTACAGGTTTTTACCTTCTAATTACATATGCAGTGTATTGTGGCATTCCAGTGGGTAAAATTAAACTACATTAAAGTAGCCTGTATATCGTATTGTCTATTGAATGCAGGTGGATTTAAGCCTCCACTGCATTGCTGTTATATCTAGAGAGCATGCTCAATGCAGGCTGTGAAGTCAGGCAGCAGCAAAGAAACATTGGTTTGTCTCAGCACAATTCACTGCACTGACGGTTGACTGGAGCGTGCGACCACAAGACAAAGAGGACTGTCCCTGGCATCAACTTATCACCCCCCTTCTTTCATTCAGGATGACACAAGCATCTTCCACCCCCACCCTCACCCTTCCCCATACACCCGCACCCCATCCATGTCAGGTCTGCCATTAAACACAGTCTCTTCTCACACTGCTCACGTAGGCTTGTATGGATGTGAGCCAACTGGATGCACAGCACTGACAGCTGTGTTTGGAAACCAGACAGTATCTAGACAGCAATCAGGGCTGTCAGACTGAACACTAATGGAGGGCATATCATCTAATATCATTCAATGTCAGACAGTCAGTTCCAATGACGTTATTAAAAAGATTTCCAGTTATTTGGAGCAGTATCTGAGATGTTTGGTCAAGTCTTACAAATTATTAACTGTAAGATAAACTATTATGTTAAGTATTACTGCATACTTTTTTAGAAGAAAAGCTAATGGCTTCATAACACTTTCCTACAATTTTTGCTTTGTCTTTGTTTTTTAATTCACCTCTTTGGACTCACTGTATTTAACAGACACCTACATTTAACAGTGCACTTGCATAAACATTTAGAGTCCCCACTGTAAACCTTAAACAGAAATGGATATAAATATATATTATTTTAGCATCCTAGGATTAATTAAAAATGTTTTGTCTTATCCCTTTATGTCTCTTCACTACTCCAGACTGTGTACAGAGTGGGCAGACACTGCCATGACTCCCCAGGCTCCAGCTACGCTGCCCACATTGTGGTGGACTGCCAACCACCCCTCAGGGTAGTTGGGAAAGATGGACTCCATACTAGAAGTTGCCACCCGGATTCTCCAGGGCCACCCAGGTGACCAAGAACGCAGAACAACAATTAAGCTGTCCTTGGAGGTCTCAGACTAGAAAACAAGATGAACATTAAGCTAACTTTGTTAGCAACAACCCAGAGAGTTTAGGGTATTGAGGCTTTCTCCAACAAGTTTAATATCTAGATAAACAAAGTCAATAGCAAAGACTGATCTGAGACAAGTTACCTACCTGCGAAACTATTTCTAGGACCAGACAAACTTGCAGCAGTTCAGCCAAATGTTCATGGTACATTTGGATGGTATCTGGTGTTGATTTTAAACTTTTTAAACATAGCTGTGTATCCGTGTTTTTCAAAAGACAGAAAAGACATAAGGCAGGACAGTCATCATGCCCAAGCCAAGGACAGGGCCTGGTCTGCCACCTGAGTACATTTATGAGTTCTCCATGGACGCAGAGGAGGCTCAGTCTCTCCACTTGTATAGGAAATCCTCAGAGAAGACGTCTCCCTTGAGCAAATATATAGAGAATGAACACCAGCAAGCAGGGCTCTTCTCTCTTTCTCCCTGTGATGCCTCCCTGGATGCCACTGTTGACATGCAGAGTAAACGGAGGAAGAAATGTGGTGCCTGCACTCCCTGTCTCCGTAGAGAGAACTGTGGTACCTGCACAAACTGTCTGAACCGCAAGACGGGCAAGCAGATCTGCAAGCTTCGCAAATGTGAACAGCTGAAGAAGAGACGGAACGAGCTTGAGGTGAATGAGGTACTAATGTGTTTATTGTCTGATAATATTTATTGTCTGGAATGCACTGTATTGTTGTTAGTTAATGGTAGGTCCCGTTAAAAATATAATTTGCTGTTGAAAGCTTTTCTCTTTCAGCCCTAGTTTTTCATTCATCCATCCATGCAACTGTTTTAAGTTTCCTCTCCTACTGTCTCAGGGATTTATCAGATAAAAAATAGGGAAACATCCTGGTTTGGTGACTTATCACAAATGTCAACATTATCTGTGAAAATTGTGCCACAAAATGTCCCACATGCTGTTGATTGAACGGCTAGAGAGATTTACCAAAGTTACTGGGGTTCTCACAACTTCTTGAGATTAGATATATTTTCAAGTTTTATTTACCCAGAGAATGTTTTCTTGTACTTTTTATCAACACACTTGCATTATTATATCACACGCTCACACATGGGGTTTTCTCTGTAGAAGAATTATGTTTTTAGGCAAAGTAAGATCTGGTTGCGGCATTGTGGTGCCATACCCAAAATACCTGAGCAGAAGACTAGATTTGTGGACAGACGTGGCACTTGTACTAGGAATTAAATCTCCAAACTGTGATTTATAAATTTAGACCTACAGTTTTATTCTTCTCAGCTTCTGCTTGTGAACATTAATTACTGTTTAACAGAGCCAGAACTGATAAAAGTATTTTCCCCGCCAACTCAGTTATATTTATAGAAAAACACATCATGCAGTGACGCAGTACAAACCTGATTAAACTTCCACTTGTTATACTATTCAACTATTAAAACAAATAAGATATTTTAAAATACAATTAGACAGCATGGCTGAAAGTGCTCAATTACTAATTTAAGCAGTTAGTGTGGCTGCAACCCCCAACTCCCACACTAATTCATTATATGGCATTTTAAGTTCAAAGATTCTGAACTTTGCCTTTAATAGTGGAAAAAAAAAACAAAACCAAAAAAAAAAAAAAACAGAGGGACACACCCACCTATATTCACCTTAAATGTAGCAAATTAATGTGAGTAAATGCTTGTGCATGTTTGCTGAGGATACAGATAACCTGAACCTAAGCCAACTGTTTCACATTCTACTTCCAAACCAGTGAAAAGTTTTGTGAAAAGAGTGTGAGTGGACAGTGTGTGTGTGTGTGTGTGTGTTTGAAGTGAGGGCTACCAAACAGCAGCAGTGGAGAATTCCTGCAATTGCCTGTGCTTTGTCCTCTGACCTCTGAGGCTTCAAATGAGAGTGGGGGTTAACCTTAGGCCATTTTGTATTTGTGTGTGTGTGGGTGTGCGAAGAAAGAGAGGGAGTGCATGTTTTTAAAGTGTGCAATGGAAGTGTGTGTGTGTGTGTGTTTGTACTTCCATCATAGTCTTAAACAGGGGGGATTGGCCATAAAGACAGGGAAGAGGACGGAAAGATGCAGTAAATGGTCAGCACTATTGGAGGAGGAGGGGCAGGAAAAACCAGAATAGGCTACTAAAGCATGACCGAGGAACTGACACTTAACTGCCCCTCCAAGGGCTAATAGACAGCAAAACAAGGACATCACCACTGTTACTAACATTTCCACATGGATCAAACAGACACAATGATTGGACAGTTCTTGTTTTGTTGTAATGTGAAGAAATAAAGTCAAAAGTGCAGAAGCTGTTAGTAACATATTGTTTATGGAGTTGTATCAGTACAAATATTTGAAGGCCAATCCTCCAAAAAATATCTCTGGAATGAAGACGACTTGTCTTATGTAACCATTTCCAGACACAACTATTTCCATGCTAAATTCCAATATAAGAATATATAGACCACTGTAAGATAGAAAAAGGCTAAGCTGGTACAAAAGTAATAAGGCTGATGCTGACAATGAAACATATATTTCATATATATACACAAGAATAAATTCATTATTAATATATTATTGATCAATTAAACACACAGATCATAATACAGTCATTAAACTGCATCCTGCCCATTAGTTGTCAGAGGATACCATCAACTGGGCGATATCCAAGCTCCCTAATTAAAGGCTAATATCTGACTGACTCAACACTTCAGTGTTCAGTGTGGAGAAGCAGAACTAACTATGAAATATTTTTTACTGTTGTTTTGACACATACTGTAACTACTATGAGGATACTGTTTGCAAAATATTGAGAAAACAACACCTCCCTACCATCCAGAATGTCTACAGTTACAGATCACAGGTGTAGGTGCCTTTATAGACAAGGACATGTTAGTGTTGAAGAGCACAAATCTGAAGTCTAGAGGAAAATGCCTGAGGTTTGTTTAGCCACAAACAGGAAATCAGGGTTTCCATCAGCACTCTTCAGGCCTGTCCCGTCTTGTCCTGTCTGGTAAGATGTTTCTAAAGTGGCAGCAACAGCACATGGGGGTCTCCTGCGTAAGAAACTGAGTTTACAGTAACACAATTCGATATTAAATCACCAAAAACTAGTTATCTTAGTGGTTTATAGAACAGAAATGTGGGAAAATGTAGTGGCCCAAAGCATAATAAGAGAGACATAATAGACATTAACATACCTGTTAGACTTCTGTGAAAGAAAAGCCTAAGAGTTAAAATCATTAAGCATATTTGTGCATATTGTTGCTAACAATGGGCATCAGAGTTTAAAATTTCAGGATTATGTCTTTGTCATGTGAGCTCAGCAGCTGAGAGGGAAACAGTCTTGTCAAGAGGTTTCCTGATTGGAACCATTGTCTTTTTAAAGTTCTCTTGATGCTGAGGGGTAATGGAAATGTATAGCCTCCATATTTCAAAACCCCTGAGTTCTGAAGGAACTCTTCCCCTGTTCAGTCAAACCTTTTCCCTCTTTCCTCTTTGTTCTTTATCTAGGATCTATCTTGAACATTTTAAGGACACAGTAATTTTATTGTTGTCGTTGTCTGATTAGCTCCAACTGTTGAATTTCACACCAGCAATAGCTTTTGAGATTTAGTTTAGGTAAAAACCATCCTTTTGTTTTGTTGCCTTTTAATTTACAGAATAGTCAGTCTGTACTAGATATCCTGTGTGTCATCGTAACTGTAAACAATGGCTTTTCACTATCGTATGGTTAAGTTTCGCTATTGCTATACAGCCAATATCAGCCTTAACAGCTGCCTACCAGTCTGGAAGGAACATTGAGAGTTCAGGATCAAACTTTATTCCTTTACCAAGAGCTGTTTCCAGTGGTGGAAAGCAACAGTAGTTACCCTGGTAGCCCTGGCACAACCAGCTCATCTCATCACCTTCTTCTGCCAGGCTTACAGTGAGCTGAAAAACAGGACATTAGCCCAGTTATGTTGTCCCATTATTATAATCACAGGTCCTCTCAGATCACAGTCAAGCCAAGCCACCTAGTGGCCTCACCTCAGTAGTGATATTTAATCAGATATTCAGTATTATTACAGAATGATAACTACCTACAGCTTTGTTCCAAAATACTATTACTGGCCCTCAAAGACCTTATTTGGTCAACTGTCTCCTCTGACCGGTGATTGTAGTGAGTAGGAGCATCAAGAACATCAGGAGATGTGCAGTAGGTGTAGCTTTTCTTCATAAACAGCTTTCAACCAAGTGTCCATCCATCCATCAATGAATATCCTTCCCCACAATCCCTCCATCTGTGCCTTCTGACCTCTGTATGGATGCAGCAGCAGAGTCCCTTATTACCCAGCAACCACATCCTTCATCTTCTATTGTGATGACTGCTCTGTACCTCACTTTTGTGAGTGTCTGAATGTGACCATGAAATGCCTAGGAGCCTTTACATTCACATAACCTTTTCTTACTTAACAGACTTGGTTGAGATCCCATAATGTGAATAAGAGTCACATGTGTAAAATAGTGCATAGGTCTGAGCAGCGCTTTTGTCACACCATTTGTAACACCATTACTTACATCAGTTTAATCTAATTTTAGGCAAACTAACTTCTCTGTCCATCCTCCTGCAAAACAAACGCTTTTTACTACTTTTTACAACATGCTATCAGAATGGATATAATGAGCCTTCTTCCCTTGTGTCTGTGTGTATTGGGTCTGTTACACTGTGAAGGTGAGGTGAGCAGGAGGTAGAGTTTGTTACAAGTTCACAGGTCTAGGGAGATCTTAATCTATTATTAAATGTGAGTAGGTAACAGCAACACATGGGACTTGTGTGAATGAAATGAAGTTGAATGAAGGCATGTGTACGCAAGATTATGATGCTGGCTTCGAGTAGATAGGATTTGCATCTGTGTGTGATTATGTTCTGTCAGTGCTTGCCAGGTGTCTGTTGAAGGCTGGGAGAGTCTGAGGGAGAAAGGGTTTGAGCCAATGAGAGATGTGCTAGATTATGTTTCTTCCTTTTAATTCTATATTAGTTTCTTTCACAAAGGCACTGTAGACCTAACACCCTTCCCCTGACAGGCACTATTAGGCAGTTATATCAGTGTAAGATAAATACATAGCAGAGGAAGTGTTATTTCCTCTACTACTGCTGTTATTATTTCTAGTCCCACTACAATTACTCGCTATAGCTTTTACTTGTTACACTATACTATAATTTTACCACCAGTTCTAATATCACAACCATAGTTACTCTTGCTATTACTGCTGTTTTTACGTAAACGCTAGTACTGTGACTACAATAGTAGTACAACAACTGCATCAAGTACTACAACTACCCCATCCACCTGTAACAATCCACAGTGAAGCCAAGCAGCCGCTCTTACTGTCCAGCGTACCACAAACACACCTCCACTCACACATAAACACACACATTCACACACGCACGTGGCCCATGTGACGTCAGCAGAGGGGATTTCCCATGCCATATGAGCGCGTCAGACAGACACTAGAAATGCTGTGTCACTGTGTGGCTGCCTCACCTCCCCACGCCACACTTCAGCTCCCTCTCTCTTTTCGTTTCCCCCTCTGTCTCTGTGTCTCTTGTCTGCCTCTCGCTGTCTGTCTTTTCGTCTCGATCCGCTGTGTCTTCGCCAGGCTGCCTAAACTTTCGCTGACTTTGTCTGGTCTATCGGAGGTTTCTCATTCAGCCACCATTTTCACTCTCGACGTTGCTATCTTTCATATCTTAACAGACCACTTTGCTTCGCTATTTGTTTCTGAAACTTCCTGTTTCAGTAAAGCTGATCAGTGAGAGAGTAAGAGAAATGCATTTTTGCAGCGGTACCCGGTTACTGATTTGGACAAGACCATTTCCCCTTGGCTCTAGTGGTTATGTTCAGCAGTCTGGCAAGAGCGAGCGCTGCTGTCTTGTTTAAAAAGGTACAAGTTGGAGATGATCTTTCACACCCAGAATGTAAACACTCTGAACACAGGTTCCAAAATACGCTTGGTATGTAATTTTCACAGAGACTGTGTAAAAGGGACATCTACGCCCCAGCTTTTTCCTTTAAGTGGCAGGTTGAGGTACTGTTGCTTTGCAGGTCAGTGATTTGTATACGTGAACACAATCACAGCTGATGACTATTTGATCCCGTGGAAATATGACAACTTTGCTTACGACACCTATGTAGCTTTATTGTAAATCGTTGTCGTATAGAGTGTTCATTTTGTGTGTCTTCACTTGCTTTGAGTCAGCATGTTGGGCTCTGCTGTGTAATTGTGCATTCTGCCTGTGGGGGAGGTGGGGTGGGGGTGTGGGCGCTGTTTGAGAGGGTCTCTGTGTGAATGATTGTGTGTGTGTGTGTGTGTGTGTGTATGTGTGTGTGTGTGTGTGTGTGTGTGTGTGTGTGTGTGTGTGCACTGTGCAGTCCAGTCCAGTTATTGCAGGCAGCCCTGACACAGATGGTGCTCAGCGATACCACATACCAGAGGCATTGTTTAGGGAAGGCGAGTTCGAGGAGATAATTGACAGGCATAGAGAGGACCCATCCCCCCCCCAACACACACACATGCACACACACCCCCTGTCCACCTTCACTCTGTCTCTTTATGTCCACCTCTTTTTGTCTTTTTTATGGTTCTGCACACAATCGCAAACAAACTCACAGACTCTTTCCCTTTTTGTATTTTAACCTCCTCTTTTACTACCCTTCTTTCTCTCTCTCTCTTTCTCTGTCTCTCTTGCCGCCCTCACTTGCTCTCCTTCAATTTCACCCTAGCAGCAGAGCCCAGCGTGGCCTCTGATTGGTGGACGGACTGCCTTTGTGTGCTATCTCTAGCGTGACGTCTCTCCAGCGAGCTCTGTGTGTGTTTGTGCGCGCGTGTGTACATTTGTTCATGAGTGTATATGTTTGAAGAGACAGGGAGCGGGGGAGGGGGTGGCTGAGGGGGCATTCACATCATGCATGCAGAAGGAGAAGAGAAAAAAACTGAACGAGTGGGAGGAAGGAGTGATAGTGATCACAGAGAAAAAAAATCCCTCTCTTATGTGTACGTGTGTGCGTGTATGAGTGTGTGCGGTAGACCTATTGGCATACTAGCAGGAGAGAGAGAGAGAGAGAGAGAGAGAGAGAGGGAGGGGGATAGAGCAAGAGAGTAAGCGAGAGAAAGAGAGAGAACGTGCGTACGAGGGCTCATGTAAAACCAGATTAAAAACACAAGATGGCTTCCTGAATGGGCTGCTGGAACACAGACGAGAGAGAGAGACAGAGAAAGAAGAGTGGAGAGATAGAGAGAAAGAGAGAGAGAGAGAAGAAAGGGATAGAGGGATAGGTGAAGACGAGAGGGAGCCGGAGTCTTCTGATGGGGATTCGGCCAGCGGACGGAGGAGTACAAACCAAGGCAGCTCAGAGGCTTGGAGGGTAAATATTCATCACTCCAGACTATTTTAGGATTGATAGGTGGGTGGGTGGGTGAGGGGTGGAAGGGGTGGGAGATGAGATTGGCGGGACTGGGGAACAGCTCGAGACAAAACACATCATTTAACATTGAGACAGCCAGGGCCATGTAGACAAGGGGGACATGCTGTGCCAATAAGAAGATGCTATTGTTTTATCAGCAATGCTTTGATGAACCACTTGCATCTATTATCTCTTACTCTCAGCTAACCTAGCCACTGACACTTTGTGCATGTTTTGCCAAGTTGCCCTTTAAAAAACTGGGTTATGCCGACTTGTCTAATGCATATATTTGGAAGGCTGCGCCAGGTCGGGATACAGACATTACATAATTCTGTAATTGAAATTGAATCCTCGCTTTGCTGTCTTTCATTCTCTGTCCCAGCAGTAGAGGGAAGTGCCGGCTCACTGTTTGAGCGCAAATCAAAGAAAAGAGATTTGTGTGCATGGCTGCTTTTTGATGATTACTGAGGATGACAGCAATGAGAAGAAGATTGCATGTAGAATGGTGTGCATGTTGTACCTGGTAGTCCTGCTGTCCTTAATGACGAGTCTTTCTGAACAGGCCCTTGTCGCATTATTCTATTGATTGTTATTCTCTCCCCCTCCCATCTCTCTCTGTCTCCTTCTCACTCCCCCCTCTTTTGCTCTGTTGAATGGCTGTAAAGGTGGAATATTTTGAAGACAACAGTCGAGGCTGTTTGGGAAATCCTAAACTGGCAGCTGAGGTAAGAGAGGGCATTGGGTTTGTGTTTCCGCGCTGTCGTGTGTGTGTGTCAACTCTGTCATCTGTGCATAATCTCTGTCCATGTTGCTTTGATTTTCAGCTGTTGGTTCATAAGTGCACTGAGACTCTGAGGAGGTGTAAATGTGGTGGTTAGTCAACACAGCGACCAGTTCCTCTACCCTTTCTATGAGCATATATTTGCATTAGCATTTTTACAAATGTGACTATTATTTTAATGCATGTATATTTGTGAATGGGTGTAACCATCGATACCTGTTACACGGAAACGGCTGTGACTATCATCACTGTGTAGCTATGATGGATGTCAGACTATTTGCTGCTCTCTCCAGCGAAGAAGTGAGCTCATTATATTAGCCCGGATATCATCGCGGGATGGAATAAAGGTGCATTAGACACCTTTAGGCATCTGTCTTCCCATCTGAGTTGCCCTGCTCGGAAGCTGACTATATTAAATCAGCTACTTCGCCTTTATCGCCAAGCCGCGGTGAGCTGAGCGCCTTAGTGATGAAGTGGCGGCATCCTCAGTTTAAAGCGTCCCACGCTGCCCACTGATTGGTGCCAGAGCCAGCCATGTGTAGATGCAAGAGACCAGGGAGAGGAGGAGGGAGGAGGAGGAGGAACCCTATGCAGTGGCTCACGAGCCAGGGGGCCGTCCTTCTTCTCCTAGGTTCTGGAGTCAAATGAGGTAAAGGGAGTAAAAGTTAGTGGGTCACGCATGCGTACGTGTTTGATTGTCGGGCATAGTAACCTGTGGCGCGTGGCCGCTGAGAGCTGCTGTTCTACAGCTTACCGAGTCGGGGCACGCTTGTGTGTTTATGTGGAAAGGAAGTTTTAGCGGCGAGGTTTCATAGAGAAAGCACCAAACAAGCTGTTGTTTGAGTTACCAGAATCTTGTGATGTCCTCTCCAATTAGGAGAAAGAAAGCTTTAAAAGAAAGCTTTGCATAGTGAAACATTTCTGTATTGTAAATCTTGACGTGTGGAGGTGACAGGACATGACTCAGAGACATTTATACATGATACATTATACCAGATACATTCACCTGCATCATTGCAGTGATAGGAAATATAGATTAGTCAGTTTCAAATGTCATGAATGGGTTTAGCTCAGTACTACTGACATACTCTAGCTTACCTCTAAGCCTGCTCTAATCCCCATCCATGTGTAGACAGTCTCTTTATCTTCAAGGTATATATGACCATCTGGTTCACAGGGTAAAAAAATAATTGAACTGTCCATTTTTGTGAGAGAAGCTGTTGACTGTGTTCTCTGCCTCTGTGGCTTTCCAAAGCTCCTGTTTGTAGAGGGTTACTGTGTGTGTCCTTGGTGGAGTGTTTGTCTTGTGAAGATCTGTTTCCTTGTCAGTCATTTCCCTAGTTACACAAAGACATGGTCTAAACATGGTCTACACCCAACAAGCTGAGGGCACTATTTTTGACATTTTAAATGAGCAGTTATGCAGTATCATTAAGTATTTCCAGGACCCACACAACAGCTCCAAGATGTTGGAACATGAAAACATTGTGTGACAACAGACATGGTTAAATGTGAGCCGGGCAACACTTTGAGTGATTTATTTCAGTTTTACAGCAGAGTGCTTGTCTGGTAGTTTACTTTGCTGTTCAGGAAATAAACCTGAATTAAGAGGTTACCACAACAGGTTATAAGAGAGACTGCACTCGCGTGATTTTTTTTTCCACACCCATACACAGGATTTCCTCTTTATACATGAGATGAACTTCACACAGCACACTGATGGGAAAAGAGTCAAACGCAGAGTAGAAACACACAAACCACTGAGTGTGTGACAGCAGATGGAACATTTGTTAATCATATGTTTAGCCTCGCGTGGAATCCCCTGCCTCGCTCGCAAAGGGTTAAGACTGACCTACTTTCCGTGGCAACACTGAATGTCTGATGACATCATTGCTTTAATTTTAGCTCAAGTCCGGCATCCAAGGTTGGTCACATGACCAAGGAGTCGGCACCACATACACGTGTGTATGTGTGCGTAGTTGGCTAGTAAGTGGTTTGCTATATAGTACAGACTCAGGAAGTGGAGGGTTTGACATCACCTCTTCCATTCATTGTTGGCTTTCGATTTATTTACTGCACTGTAAGGTTTCCACTCGGTCAGTAAAGAACTGCAGCTCTGCTACCCATGTGTCAAAACGCTGCAGCAGTAAACAGTTATACCAGTAGTCAGGGTTTTGGTTCTCAAGACAAGATTTCGACAAGATTTCATCTTTTTGATCTTGAAGTCATGTTGTATTGGTCTTGCTTTGGTCCTCACTTCAACTCAGATGTTTTTTTATGAGGATGAGTAAGGGACAGATCTCATTCCTATGTTTCTTCTTGTTTAAAGGCTATAATAAAAGGTATATCGAGAGAACTGTTCAAGGCTTGACACAGTAAAACAACACTCAACACACACTACAGTAAAATATGTATCTGTGCTGTCTTTAGTACAACATTTCCAAAAATATAAACAGATTAATAATATGTCCTGAAAAGCATTAAGTTATTGTGTGTCCTTAACTTGGTGATACTACTGTATGTTTACATAATTTTCCATCAGCCTGATAATACTACATATATGAATTAAGTTTAAGCTGAATCGTTGTCTGACTGACTATATTTACCCATTAACTGCAACCCTCTACAACCTGCATGCAAACCCAGGAAGAGTCAGCTGCTACCAGGCACAGAACAACTGTTGTATAAACAGTGAATCACGTGTACAAGTGCAAATGATTTCCAATCAAGCTTTTTTTGATGGTTGTAAAATAATAATTTTATCAAACATCCCAAGAACTTGAAAAAAACAAGCAGATCCTCATGGGATTTCATGTGACATTTTTAAGTATAAAATCACTGTTAATTTCTTCATTTACATGCAATCATTAATATATAGGCGCTGCAGTGTTGTCATGTGTCATTTCTAATTAATGGCAATTAGCAGATGTTCATCCCTGCACTTTCTGTCCTGCTGCACTGTTTATAGTTCTGCATGTACCATTGAACAATGCTGGAGCCTACACTGATTCCTGGGCAGGATCGATAGCCTGTGTGGCATGATGAGTTGTGGTTGGTGGCTTGTTGGCATCGTTGGTGGTATCTCTGTTTGATGTCGGAGGGAGGTTGTCAGCCGCCTGGTGCCGCAGTTAATAAAAAATGAATGGAAAGAGAAGGGGGAGGAGCCCTCAGCTGTTGCTGGAGCTCTTTAACTCTCACCTCTCTGGCGGCTCCTCTGCTGCTCCCACTGGGCACACATTTTATTCAGTCCTGAATCCCACTGCTGCCAGACACTGCCAGGTTTTACGTAACACAGCGCCACAGCTGTTGTAGTTTTCATCACACACTATTCAAACACGCACATGAAAATATTGATTTCTGAAACATATTTATGTGAATTCTGTGAAGACTATCTCTAAAAAAGGTGGAGGATTGGACTGGTTATAATGTAAGACAAGGGATAAAACTAGTAGAAATGCATGGCATGTACTCACTCCTCAAAAATTCACTGTAAAAGGACTAAACATCAACCAGTCATCATCCTCTAGGAAGCTGCCTTTCATTTGAATTATTAAAAATATATTTTAAGCTTGACTGTAAATCCAGATGATTTAGTCTGTATAAAACATTACATGGCTTCATAGTGAAGGTTTTTCTGTTCTGCCACAGTTGAGTACTGGCCCTTTAAGCCCGGCTACGCCTGACTTGAACATATGGGAAGCTAATCTTAGCCCAAGTCCTGAGAGAGACAAGGCTGGCAACCAGCCACTGTGCAGGGCTGAGGAAGGGTTCTCTTGCTTTCTCTCTATCTGTTTTTCTCTTTCAAGTCTGAGCAATTTATGATTTAACTCTCAAATAAAAACTTATCACATAATAATTCAGGCTGTGATGTGATTCACCTGACAAAAATTGCTGTAGTATTTGAAACAACAGTGTTCTGTTAATGATTACATGTCTGTCCAATCAGATTTGACTGCTCAGCTCTTTTTCATGACTTGGCACACATTACCCTGGCAGGTAGGAGTACATGGTGTTCTTTTATTACTTTTGAACCCTTTTAACTCAAATATTTCCCAACCATTTCCCTTCTGTCTGTTGTCCACTCTCTTTGTTTCAGACCCAGAAATTTCGAGCATATTCTGTATATTGATTACATTCTTCTCCGTCTTTTCATGTTCCAAACCTCAAGCACAAAGAGCCGCCTCTAAAAAAACACCCCTCCCACCCCTTCCTTTTTATTTTTCAGCGGCTCCACCCTTCCCAACAGCCCCCCACCCATCACCACCTTTCCATTTTTTTTCTCTCCTCCCTCCCAAACCACTCCTCGCTTTCTCTTTGTGAAGAGTATTGGAGGGGGGAGGTAGAGAGGGATAGTCCTTCCCCAGCTGGGCTGTTCGTGCTGACTTGCACGTGCCGAATGTCAGGAGGTATGACTCAGACTGGATACCCTACACTCGTTACTACAATCTACACCCAAACACGCCCTGAACCTAACACCATCCTGCCTGGGAAGCGTGGGGGGGCAGATGGCAATGAAAGACAAAGAGAAAAAAACAGTTAAATAGATGATACAAGGATGAAATAACAAGGTGATGACTTAAATATGAATAATATGTGAACAGTCTGTTGTACATTATAGAGAGATAAATGGAAAGATACAGTACATACCTCCTCACAGAGGGTTTCTGATGTTATATCCTGCCCCAAAAAGGTACTATCTGTAATTTAACCATCTATATCCTTTTCATGAGATTAGCAATATCCAAAACAAACAACATTTTGTGCCTGGTTTGTTCATAAAAAGACTTAAACTTTTAGATTGTACTTAGATATTAGCTTAATTCGTTCAACCAGGCTACAACACTTTGTTTTGCTTCTATTCTGTTGAATTTAATGTGCTCAGTGCAGCCTTGCAGCCTCTTGTCCCGCCCACCAATAAACCCAGTGACCCTCAGTGAACAATCCAATACTGTATGCATACTAGGATGCATGTGTGTGGAGAAAAAAAATCATTAAAGTGTGCCTCTGCATTTACAGCAGCCCTCTGTGTCTTTGCCTCTCTGTGTGCATATGATGAGAAACAGGCATGTGTGTTTTGGGGGGGCAGGAAGAGAGAAAGAAAGTGAAAGATACAGAGGCAGAGAGCGAAAAGAGAGGGAGAGGGGGAAGGAGGGAGAGTCACAGAGTGTGTCAGATCAGATGACCTTGATGCCATTAGACTGCAGGGTAAAGGGGGGTGGGAGTGTGTGGGATCAGCGGTGGAGAGAGGTGGAGTCAGCTGACAGGAAGAGTGGGAGGAGGGGAATAGACCCTCACGTCATGATAGCGATGCTCATGTGAGTTGTTTAATGGCTGCTAGAGAAAGTGTTATTTTTTAACCCAAATGGCACAAATCCTCCCACTAATTAAAGGTGATGAAGGTGGAGAGATAATAAAATCACATCAGTTCACTCACTGAGCTCCTGAAACTGAACAATTTGTTCTTTATTGGCTTTTGTATGTTTCACACACACAGACCTCCCACTACCAACATGCTGGTAAAAATTTAAAAAGCTTGTTTCGCTGTGTGAGGGTTTTATGTCAGGACTTTGTTGAGAAGAAAAGACAAAGATGACTCAGGCTTAGTCATATGCAAGCTAACCCAACACACACTGCTGAGGAAGGACTTTTGTTGTCAGTCATCCCTCCTACAACCAAGACCTTTCCTCTGTGCTGCTGAGAAACAGTGAGCGAGAGACAGAAGTGAGAGAGATGGAGAGAGAGAGAGAAATGGAGAGAGAAAGAGAGAGACGAGGGCGTGAAACAACTCATTTGGATGATAATTTGACTACATTGTGAGATGAAGTGATCGATGTGAGAATTGGAGTCTCTGTTGTACCGTCCTCTCTCTCTCAATGCCTGGTTACAGCAGGTTTACTGTAAGTGTCATATTTTCCATTTCATTTTCACTAAAAGGTCAGTATACTTGGATTGTTGTGGTAATTTCCAGTGTTGATGTTTCAGTGTCATGTGAGAAAGCAGTTGAATTTAGCAAGGGCACGGCTACACACTGTATGCCTTCCAGTTATATTATAACCTGTCACGTTGGTCTGTTATCTAGTAGAGAAGTAACCCATTGTGTTCAGGGGGTAATTTCAGGACAGCTCTCTTGGGCAAACCTGAATAGCAGCATCGTGCTGTTGCTTCTGTGTATAGCTTTAATCACACAGATACATCTGAACACACTGTCCTTTTCTGTCACTGCTGCTTATCTAAATTCACTGGTAAATCTCTCTATTCATCAAAGAACTTCAGCATCAAAGAGGTAGTTGCAGTCAAGAGTAGTCTTACTGTAATTTAGTTCTATATACATACATTCAGTAAATTGTGTCATATAGACTGTATTTAACAGTGTGGTTAGCATCTGCATCATGTGTGGGAAACAGCTGAATTTGCTGCCGTAGAGGTTTCCCCTTCTGTGTTAATGTTTTGGTCAAATTGAACTTCTTTGTTTTACTCAGCTGTGTACGTGGACAGTGACAAAGTCACTCAGAGATCGTGTTTTCACAGTGAAAGTGAGTGAGTTAATATACTCTGTTGAAGTATGGTAGGCTTCTCTAGGTCACAAGTTCAGCTTATGTTTCTGTTCTGTTTTCTTGATGTTCATCTAATAACCATGGAAGTGTTATAGCCACGTTATGTCATTCATTTGTAGCACTGTTTATATTAGATCTAGCTGTGAAGACTGCCAGTCTGCCAAAATCTCTTTTAGCCCAATGACCACATTAGCTTTGAAAAATTATTTCATTTAGTAAGCGCTGTAAAGACAGTATTACTTCAAGAACTCCTTCCACTGAAAGGTCCTTTTCTGATAACAGCACAGCGCTGAAGTCTAGAAAAAGTCTGTTGTGTTCAGTAGTTCTTTGAAATGAGGAACTGTGTACCGAAAGCATGTGATTCAGGGGTTAAGTCGTGTCTTGAGCTCGAAATGCAGTGTCACTGCAGCCGGGGGGAGAGCATGAGTACAAGACAGTCGGGTGAATGAAAGAGCATGTTTCTGAGTGTCCGTTGGTGTGTGGTGTTGGTGATAGTGGAGAGTGGGCATATGTCAGAGGATGCATGTGCCCACCCAGTGGTGGAGGCAAGCGTCCTTGTGGGAGACACTGATGATGGTGACGATGCAACTACGTCATCGCCACATGTGTTTCCTACCTCTCTTGCTCACTGCTCTCGCTCTCACTCATTGGCACTCCCTGGTCATGTGACCTAATGCTCTACTTCTTCTCTCCTTCCCTTAGACAGCTTAGGCTGCGCTGTGTTTCTCTTTGGGATTGACGCTCATCTGTGTGTGTATATACGAATATGTGTGGCAACAGAGAGAAAGATAGAGTACAATTTACAGGGCCAGAGAGCGGATGCGTCAGAAAGTGTTGGGACGGTAATGCAATAAGCTATGCTAGAAGGAGAAAAGGCTCAGGAAACAAAACAGAGAGGCATATCGTGAGAGGGAGACAGGGGCAGATTGAGAAAACCAGAGAAAATGAGAGATCAAGAGAGACCAAGAGAAACAGGGGAAGCCAAAGTAAGAGAAGCAGGAAAAGGTTACTGAAGTTAATCCAGCCATAGCACAGTGCAGCCAGCTCATGCTCAGTAATATAACAGAAAAATACTACGCAGGAGCTGACAGCGATCTGCATGGGGGAGACGACCATGTTCACACCCCCCCCCTCCTCCCCCCTCCTCCTCCTGGTTAAATCTGCTCCAAAACTCAAGCAATATTGGAGAGAAGAGAGGAGACACCACAAGGCCGGTCAGCCAGCAAGTGGGCGAGAGGAGACACCCAGCGATAATGACGGCGTTGATGATGATAATGGCAGTGACGCCAAGGCAGAACAATGGTGAGGAGAGAACATGAGGACATAATCGTAGGCTGGTGGACAGGAGAGGACAGAAGTCTTGGGTTGATTACTTGTGGTTGCTGTCTTCGTTTGGCAACAACCTGCCGATCTTCTTTCTGTTTGTACCCTCTTCCTCTTCTTTATCATCTTCCCTCCCGTCACAGAATCAGTCACATGAATAACTGAGCGACTCTGTCTTGCTTTTAACTGTTATCTCCACAGACTTCTTGTGTTCCCTCTCCTCACTGTCTACTCTTGTTTGCTGATGTTGAAGTGTCATTCGCTGTTCTCTGTCCATTGCCCAGCATAGTTGTCTTGTTCTTTTACCTGTATTGTAACCACATCGCCATCATTCTTCTTTTTCCTTCCCCCTTGTAGGTGAGTGAGTTGACATTGTAGAGTTTTGTTGAATGATTCTCTAGAATGTGACCCTCAGCTTCCTTCAGTCAGAAACCTTCCACCTCGTCTGTATCCTTTGGATCTTGGAAGAAGGGCCAGCAAGACCGCCAGCAAACCATTTCCCTCTTGATCTATCAATATTTCTCTTTCGTGTGCATACAGCCTTGATAGAGGATCTATTATCAGCCTCAGGTGTAAGACTGAAGCTTCTTGTTTCACGCGATGAATGGGTAACCGATGTGAATGTGGATGAGGAAGAAAATGGACATCGAGCAACCATTATCGGTGGCTTCTCCTTTGGCCCAGGGCTGAGCTGAATCTGATGCCCAAACATGGAACAAAATCTCCGTTAGGAAAAGCAGATGCCGTTTGCAGAAGGCATAAACAAGCAACATATCATTGCTTTTCTTTGCTCCTTTTTCGGTTTCCGTTGATGCCGTTGTGAGTTGAGATTGTGTGTTCGCTTGGCAGCCGCTGGTTCACCTCTGCGCTCAAAAGCAGAGAAGCTCTGTCATAGCTAAAATACTATAACCAATATCTGGCTTTAGTGGATAAACAGAACATAATATAGTCTTATATGTAACATTATCTAATGTAGTATAGTAAGTAGTGTTGAAGGGTGTGGATAAAGACAGAGAGAGGTTTTTGTCATTGGTAAGAGCTCTGCTGCACTGTGCTGTTTCCTAGGCTGCTGGTACTAGCGACTATCCCTCACAGCTCTCTCTGTTTCTGCTCACTGCACACTCCTCCATTCCATCGTACGTGCCCGCTGTGGCTCAGATAATGGCCTCTCGCTCTGCACACACTGAAGAGAGAGAGGAGAGGAGATGGAGGGAGAGGCTGTGCGAGAGGGAGGGGAATGGAGAGAGGGAGGGAGAGAGAGAGAGGGGAAGGTGGGGGCTGCGAAGAGAAGCCGACTGCATGTGTAGCCGAGAGAAAGAAAGAGGATATTGAAAAAGGGAAGGGAGGAGCAGACAGAGATAATGAGAAAGGAAAAAGGAGAGAACAGAAAGCATCGGCCATAAGAAGAGGCAAGAGAATGAGAAACGTGTGTGTTGTGCTGGGGGGAGGTGTGTTGTGTGTGTGTGGCTGGCTGTGTGTGCCTGTGTGAATGCATGCATGCGTATTTCGGCGTTCGCTCTGTCTGTGCCGCTGCACAGACTGGAAGAAATAAAAAGGAACAACCCAACAAGGCCGGACTGCTTGTAGGTTGCTTTGCCGGCAAGCAAGTCTCATGCTCCTCTCTGTCTCCTTTTCTGCTTTCTGCTCTCCAACCGGCAGCTTTGTCTGGACGTCAAGGACCACGTAAGTATGCGTCGCTGGTCCTCGGGCTCTCAGCCGGCTTCATATTGTCAGCGTCTCTGCTTCATGTTCCTGCTCAGCACGGCAGCAAAGGAAGGGGTGGGGGAGGAAGGAGGAGGACAAGAGGGAGGATGGGGAGTGTTGTGTATCTAGGATTTAGGTTCAGCTGTCTATTCACAAGCTGAATTTAACCCCCTCACCACCACCAGTAGTAGTAGTAGTCTTTACACACTTTATCTCCTCCCTCTTTTTTTTTCTTTTTCTTTTTTTGCAGCATCAGAGTTAAACAGCACTTGTTTGGCTCTCACACAGAGCTATAAAGGCTTTTCTTGTTTAAAACACTCCCAGACTCAAGTGTCTGGTTTACCAGGTTCTGCAAGATCTGATCTGGTTAGGTGTGTTGATGTTTTTTGATGCTCTTATTGGTGTGTGTCAAGCTTGTACAAATTGTGTGTGTGTGTGTGTGTGTTTCTGTTTGAAATAGAGTGACACAGTTAGAGAGAGGACAGGGATAGAGTCCTTGCAGGAGAGTATGCTCTGTCACGGTGTAAATATTTGTCAAAGCACGTGGTTTGTAAAGTCCGGATAGTTGTAGGTGTAGCTGTGCGCTGCAGGTATCAGTGTAGCATGTCGATCCTGTACCGGCATATAGATTGACAAAAATGTCAATTAAGGTTAATCAAAGCTCAGATTATATGTGGATTTAAAGAGGTGTTATTTTTTGTGTAGTGTAGTATTTGTTATCTGCACCGGCACAGCTGAGAAACATCCACTTGTTCTAAATGTTGAGCATGAGGTGCTTTAAACCCATGTGACTTTTGTCTGTGGTAGTGTTTTGTGTATGTAACTGTGAGAAAAAGAGGAAAAGAGAGTCTCACTGTGTGACTGACAGTGCGTGATTGTGGGATGTTAGGTTGTGCAGTGTTGCAGTCACTCTGTTTCAACACTGCAGTTCTCATAACTGCCGCGCACAGCAACCACCCCCCCCCTTCCTCTTTCCCGTCTGATGCCACTGATAGTGCAGACATGGGGCCTCTCACGTATTGCATGCCGGCTGTTCACTGCCACCCCCGACCCCAACCACACACCACCTCTCACCAATACTACTGCCACCCCCTGGGACCCCCATCAGACACCCAGTGCAGAAGGTGGATTCAAAAGAACCGAGCATACTGCCTGTCCAGTAATTAGCCACTTCAAAGGCTTATTTTAATAATATTCAAATGATGGGGAAGCTGGACGTCAGGCTCACTTCTACTATCATACACTGATGGATCTACATACAGAAGCCATCTTATTTCTTTTTGTCTGGCTGGAGATAATAGGATACTCAGTGGTTTACATCTATCTGGAACTAGCTCACATTTATTTTGTGGTGTGAGACCGACAGCTGGCTGGACTTTAATGTGAGTTGTATGTATGTGTAAGAAATTATTTATATCCCAGTCACATCATAGTAGTTAGACATGTTGGAATACTCTGTGTTCAGCCACAACATGAACTCTGTCAATGATTTCTCAGCCTGCCCTTGGATTATCTTTGTTTGCTGTTCTTCTCTAGACTCATTTAATTATAATCTACAAGGAGCTAACCAGGGCTGAATATTGTTTGTGAGT
Source organism: Lates calcarifer (assembly GCF_001640805.2). NCBI lineage: Eukaryota > Metazoa > Chordata > Actinopteri > Centropomidae > Lates > Lates calcarifer. Next base: position 19,210,148 of record NC_066845.1, read on the forward strand.
GACATCTTAGAATTTAAGTGAACTGGAGTTACACAGTTGGCTTTAACATATCAAGATAACTCAGATTAGCAGTAATTTAGACAAATGTAGCAACATTACTTTTTAACTGTCCACACCTTTCTATTGTGGTCAAACTCAGACTAAAATAAATAGAATTCTTTGAAAATGTAATTTGACACATAGTCAGGTGATGTGTTTCAGTGTAACTACTAATGTGGCAACTGTCCCAGTTTTGACTTAGAGAGGAAGTGAGATACATGTATGTGGCTGCACTGATCAGCTCCTGATTAGTGTTGCTTCATGTCTGAGAAGGTCTTAAAATTGACTGAAGTTATATTAAAGTGAGATGAATTAAAAAAAGAAAAGAAGGAATAAGTCACTTATTTGTGACTCTTAATCAATGTGATTGTAGAATAATTCTTCATTCTATGTTTTCTAATTTTGTATGCTGGGATACAATGACTGTAAGAAATACTGCAGTTTAAAAATGACAGTCTGTATCCATCTATTACAGGTGCAGTTACCTTGTCACTTTACAGCCGAAAGTGGGTCATGTTGTAGAGCAGGTAGTGTCGAGTAGGAAAAGTGAGCCTTTGTCAAACATCATGAGCAAGAAGGTGTTGCCTATGTTTTGCTCAAAAATCACTTATAGGAAAGACAAAGATTTTCTTTGTTTTCATCATTGAAAACAAAGAAATGTTTTGTCAAATTGTGTGTCTCAAGATTACTTTTCAACAGTATATAGTAAATTTGAATGAGGATTAGAGTCAGGTTCACAAATAGGCTACTATGCTCAAAAGGCTTCATCTGTGTTAAATTGTTTGAACCAAACACCCAGCAAATTGAATGACATTGCTGTTGTTGGAGCTCTATGCTCTCGTATTTGGAAGTGAAATCTTATTAGTATTTTATGCAAGTGAATCTATCCACTGTTTGCCCTCTATAGTATGTTTTTTTTTTTTTTTTTTGGTCATAGTTACATGTTTTATTTATCCTCCAATCATATATGTCCACAACATCTGTAACACTTGATGGCCCATATGGATGCTCATATTGTCTGTGCACGCCAACTGTGAGTTCTACATCTTCTCTGCTACACCAGTGCCTGCTTCAACATTCATAATTCTTCATACAAAATTCTTCCTAGTTTCCCAGAGTCCCCTCATGTCGGCATTCAGGTGTAAATGTTTTTTCTCTCTGAATAAGTGTTCATGTTCATCAAATACTGTAAATCTCAGGGTCTGCTGGCTGATTTTCTCAGATTGTTCTAGAGCATTGCATGAATAGATCCACACTGCCAAACTCTTCAGTTCCTTGCAAATAATGGTTAAGCCCTCTATGTGTGTCCGGACCAAATAACTGTAAGGTTCAAACAGCAGATCATGTTCAAACAAGACTTTCTTTCACACTTTGACAAAGAATTTCAGTATTTCTAGTACTACACTTGGTCAGCAGTTCTCTCTGAAATATCTTATGACTGTACTTTTTTACCAACCAGGGCATGGCTACAGATTATCTTAGTAATACATACTGGTCTTCAGATATTTGGGTTATTTTAGCTTTGCCATTTAAGGTCTTGTTTTGGACGAAAATTTCCTGGGTTCATGCTAGTGATAGACTGATATGTTTTTTTTTGATTATTAGTAGTCAAAGAGGCTAATAACCGATATTTGGAGCCGATAATTCATTTGCAGTAAAAGTTAAAATATTGGCGCCAAAATTTTGAATAATACAAACTCCAACACTTAACTTTGTTTAAATGCCTTTAAGCATATGTTTATTTAAACAGCTTTTCAGATTTGCAACATGTTAAAGGTTTTTTTTTATCTTAGACAATAGACAATATACATTAGACAAATACATCTTTGTTTTAAAATTCTAACAAAAAGTGCAGGGAGCTCCCAGGTTCAGCAGCATGTCTTATAAAGTTAACTGAAATTTTAAATAAATAAATAAATAGCTTCCTGAAGTTTTATAAAGTAAATAAGACAAAGTTAAATAAAATTTGCACAGAAATGTGAGTCTCAAATCAATTAGTAGTCCCAATTGAGCAGCACCAGATTGTGGTGCAAAAAGCAGAGTTGCTCAGCATGTATGAGCACTGTGCATGCACAGCTTTCACCGCTGATTGGCTGTTGGCTCTTTGTTTAACCAATCAGATGATGCTGTGGGTGGGACAATGCTGGAAACAGCGTAGTGACTGCAGGCCGTCGATATGCGCCAAAATGCCGAATATCGGCACCAATAATCAGCCCAGCCAATAATCGGTCTATCCCTAGTTCATGCTCATCTCTCCAGTGAATGAGTGGTTAATTTCAGTGAACAGTTCAATTCAAATTAACATCAGCAAGCCCACTATGAACAACTGGAAAAAATATTTAAACAGAAGTCTTACATAGAACTTTTTCAAAGTTAAAAAGGTATCATAAACACCATGATAACTTACTTAGTGTTTGATTTTGGCTAATGATAGTACAGACAGGGTCTCCCAATACCATGGGTTACATGTTTGAACTCCAACTGCCTGCTTTGCATAGCCCAACTGATCTGGAGAAGAGTGTCCCTCTATAAACAACAGTGAAACTATGTCACATGACCTGTGACTTGCTTGACAAAACACGGCTGTTGTGAGATCACTCCACTGAAGCCATGGTTAATTCAGTTTTTCAGCCCTACTGACCTGACCCTGCTGCACTGTATGTTCTCTGTATGTGAGAGGTGGGAGGAAAAGAGCTGGAAGAAGGGAATGGAGTCTGACATTACTTGATGGTTGATACTCTATCAATTATTTTTAGCATGCAGATGAGTCGTACTAATTTATTAATTTACAGTGATTATTAAGTCATATATTTAATGTTTTTTTGCATATCAGTCCTGAATGTATTGGTTTCTTATAATCTCACTAACCTTGCTCATATCTGTCTTTCAGACTGTTCACGAAGTCACTTCAGTGGATGGCCCCAGAAGTGGAGGCCAGATGGAAATTGGGTCACATGACCGCCTCCAGGAAGGCGCGCTGAGCCTGGAACTGGCCAATGGGGTGAATCGCTACAGAAATGATGATGAGGCATCTATGGAAACAGAGCAGCAGAGGGCAGGAAGTGTGCCTCCAAGGCAGTGCTGGGTGACAGGACATGGCAAGGTCAGTGACACCCAACAACAGCAGCCATGTTGGAACAGCAGCAGTGGTGCAACCCCTGGTGAACCTGTCCACCATGCAAACGTGGAGGATGCCCATAATCTGGTGGCTTTTTCTGCCATTGCTGGCTCCTTGCCTCCTTCTTCCTCCTCTTCCTGCCTTCTTGTGCAGCCAAACACAGCCCAGCTATATGAGAAGTTCACCCAGGAGATGGGTGTTGAGGGGGCTCAGGCTAGCCTCTCTGCAGGGGCTCCTAAGGGAATCCACCAACCTCCAGAAGACCTGACCACCCTACAGACAGCACTGAACCAAGCCAAACATGGACACAAGCCCCCCAACTGCAACTGTGATGGGCCTGACTGTCCAGACTACCTTGAGTGGCTGGAGAAGAAGATTAAGTTGGCAACCAATGAGGATCAAGGCACCCACAAGATTGTCAATGCTTCCCCACACTCACAGCCTCATCTACAGCAACCCCTTTTGCGACATCACCCTCAGCCCCACCCCCAGGTGAATGGTGGTCACAGTTTGTCTAATTCATACTCTCAGCAGCAACAGGGAACTCAAGGCCCTCACCCCGACCAAGTGCCCTGCTCCAAACCCCCAATACCTTGCTCTCCCCAGGTGCTCTCCATAGCCAAGGAAAAGAACGTCAGTCTTCAGACAGCCATTGCCATAGAAGCCCTGACCCAGTTATCTGGTACCAGTCCACAAGCTGCTGGCTCTCCAGGTCAAACACCCTACAACAGTAACCACCACCAACATACCCAGAACCTACCATCCCAGCCCCACAATGGCTCTAGCTTGATTCCACCGTCTTTTGGCACCCACTTATCATCTTCACGTTCACAGTCCGTCCCTCCAGGACTACACACCAGCCAGCAGGCCCCAGTGTCCTGTGAGCACCACAGGCCCCAGTCGCAAGGCCAGCCACCCCATGCCGCCCCTCTCCCTTCCTCTACCTCTCCCTTCCTAGGTCAGGGAAAACCTCCAGGCTACAGCCCTAGTCCACAGCAGTGGCAGCAGAGCTCAGGCAGAGGCTCTGAACAGAGGAACGCATGGATGTGTATGAAGCCTGAGCCCCAGTCTCACTTCGCTGCTGCACCTCACAGTAGCTTAGACCCTATGTCAGAGCTCAAACAGCTGCTTGGTGACACCAGTGGCAAGTTCAGCAATGCTCATTTCAAGCTTCCAGTCACACAGCAGCTCAGCTTAACCCAGAATGGAGGTATCCAGGCCCAGGATAACCCAGCACTGTCCAGGTTAAAGCAAGAGCCAGGGGAGCACTACCATCACACTGCCTCCATGGGACATTATGGCATGGCTAATGGTCAGCAGCAGGGTCAGAACTACCCCGGCACTCCCTTGTCACCTGGCCAAGCAGCCATTAGTCACTCCACTCAGGCAGCTCTGCAACAGCACCTTCACTACAAGAGGAACCTCTTCTCTAACCACTCCTCTGGCTTTGGAGCACCAGGCCCACGTGCACCTCTGGCTTGCCAAAACTTGAAAAAATGGTGGCCACAGATGGAGGCAGAAAGTTTGTCACATCTGGCCATCAAACAGGAGCCTAAGGAACCCAAGAAGAGAAAAAGCAACCATGGATCTCCTGTCATAAAAGCTATGAGTGGGGTGCTTACAGGTCCTCCATTACCCAAACCCAAGCAGATAATCATCAAGAAGACCAAGCAGAAAGCCTCCATGCCAACCTTCCTGCCTCAGACTCAGATCACCATACAAAAACCACCAGTCCTCATGATGGACAGAGCCCTGGCCCTGACCAACCTGCAAGCAGGTTGTCTCCCCTCTCTGCCCCTCCACAGTAACTCCACTCAGGCTGCTGCTGCAGGCCTCCCTGCCCCAGCCCAATCTCAGGTATCCATTTCCTCAATGACTCCCTCTTCCACTGTTTCTGCTTTGTCAGAAAACACTCCAGCCCTCATGGGCCCTCTGCCCCCACCTGTGGCCCTTGTAGCCCATGCTAAGTCAGAAGGAGCGGGCAGCTTGGCCTCCAGTAACACCAGCACCACCATACCTCTGACCTCTACATCTCCATCCAGCACCTCACAATTACCGAGTCTCATCAACATAGACCCTAAGTACGAAGAACTGATCCGCCAGTTTGAGGCTGAATTTGGGGACTCAGCCCCAGATGCATCCACCAGTCAGTCCATGGAGGTGACTGCTCCAGCCCCTCAGCTGGGGAAACAGTCCCAGACCAGTCCTCAGGACCTCAGTCCCACATCATCATCCACCTCCCAGTCGGCTCCCTTAATTCTCACCACTCAAGCCAGCTCCACACCTCATCCAAAGGATGAGGAGATGGAAGTTAATAGGAATGAGTCAGGGACCCAAAGTGAAGCAAGCTTGAATCAGGCATCCACAGAAAGACCTGTGGCGGAGCAGCATGAGGGGTCCCTCCATGTCTCTCTGCAGCAGGAGGCTGTCCTGGAAAAGCAGCAGCAGCCCAGTGTGGTAGAGGATAAGTTCAGCATGCCATGTTCCCCGCTGCCTAAACGCATGAAGATTGAAGCTTCGGGTGATATAGCAGTACTGTCCACCACATGCTATTCTGAAGAGGACACACCCACCAAGGACAGTCTGCCTTCTTCGCCATCTCTAAGAGGCTTCCTTGAGTCTCCTCTACGCTACCTGGACACCCCCACCAAGAGCCTGCTGGATACTCCTTCCAAAGATCTACAGGAAGAATTCCCCTCCTGTACATGTGTGGGTAAGTCAGTGTGCTTGTATCTGTCAATATTTGTAAGTATGCAGGAGGATGAAGTTGCTATTAGTCCACAAACTGCACTAGCAATTTACAGACACATATTTAGTAATGTTGAAAAAACACACTACACTCCAAAACATTGTTGATTAATCTCTGAGAGGAGATAAATTTAAGCAAGTCTGTAAGGACAGTAAAGCTGACCAGTGTTAAATAGTATTGGCTTTTTTGTAAGTCACAAATAGTAAATGAACTGCACTTAAATAGCTCTTTTCTGGTCATGTCAACCAGTCATGGCACAGGTTACATTCATTCACACACACATTCATACATTGCTTGTTTTTACATATACACAGCGCTCTAACGCACACACATTCACACAACGATGCTACACTGGGGGCAATTTTGGGTTCACTACCTTGCCCAAGGATACTCCGGCACGCAGACTGGAGGAGCCGGGGATGGAACCACTGACCTTCTGATTAGTGGGTGACCCGCTCTACCTCCTGAGCCACAGCCGCCCTATAGCAAGTACCCTATAGCAGCATGAGAGCATGCATGTTTTGCAGGGAAGACACTTTTGGGAAAGACCCAGAAGTGTGATTGTTTTGCTGTATCTATTAAGCTAAACATGAATTATTCTGTCACTGTCTGTGACTATCAGTGTTTTACTCTACCAGTTGATTTAAACAGGTCTACTGTCAGGTTTTGTGTTTCAGTTCCCACCTCCAGCTTCCCCTATCTGGATGTTTGTTGAGTTGCCAGGGTGTGTGGCTGCGACCATCCATACTGCAACAGTGTGAGGCAATTAAGGCAGTGGGAAGGAACAATAGTAGTTGTGCCGTGGGTTTGGGTCTGCCAGGCAAGCAACAGATAGATAAAGTTACCCTTGGTGGATTTACCCTTTGATTCATCCACATTGTTAGTTTAAAAGGTTGGGTCTTTATTTATTAAGATCCAGCATGTCTCTGTCCATTAAGTCATCAAATCATGACTCAGTAAATCAGAATATTGCCACTGTAGCTACTGTGAGTCATTTACTTAGTCAACAACTGAATAATTAAATATTTTGTTCTCAGAAAAACTGTTCAGAAATTACCATGATTTTTGTGTAGTCACTGGGTGTTAACTGTACGGCTATGAAGGGTTAAGGCCTGGTAAATAGACCCTTGCTGTCCCTAAACACTGAAGAGGATGCACAGTAGGGGGAGAGCAGCTGCAGCAAAACACTTGCTAGCTGTGTGCTGTTACTGAGAATAAAGACCAGCAGACAACAGGTCTTCATGGTAAAGCATGGTTACACAGTGCCCTGTTAACTCCTGGTAGCACAGCACCACACTGGAATGAGACTGCCTCCAACACACACAGATACAATACACAACCATGATGTGCACATGGACACACACAATTTCCACGCAAGAATTTAGTATGACTCCTCCACTTCCTGCCCATAGCCACGCCCTGGTGCCTCCCTCCAGTAACAGGGGACTGTGACCTCATATTGCCTTTGAATCACACTACACTGTGTTCTGTGTTCACATTTCAGATAACCAGCTGATAGTGTAGTGAACATTTACATTCAGAGCATTTAGCTAATATTGTTATGCACTAGAGATGATACAGAATTGTTATGTACAGATGCAAGTGCAACACAGTTTTACTTGCCAAACAATCCTGTTTTTAAACACATGACAAACTGTTACAGAGCTATGCAATGCAGGGTCCATTACAGCCTAAATTACAGTCTAATTACAGTTAATGCAGGATACATACAGCTGCACTGTGTCACACACAAAGATAAGCACTGAAGTCATATGGCATGGTTTACAATTACAGACAAATGTTCACAATGGTCAAATGCACTCGCACATACATACACACGCTTATACACAACATACATAGATATACACAGTGTGCTCTTAGACACACCCTTAGTCCCTTTAAGTACTCACACAGACTGAGTCATTCATGCCTACCTCAAAAATCTTCTGCTTCGCACAGTATCTCCACACATGCACCACACCCTGTTGTCACAGCCCACTGTCTGTGCGTGGGGAGATTATGTGTGTGTTCATGTGTTTGTGGGAACTAGATGTTGCAATCAGTAGCACATTCTCACGCTTCTCATATATGATTTGGCTCCAACTACAAAGAGGATGTCTTTCAGTTTTTCCAAAAATACATCAAAACACACCAGCTGTACCTTTGACCTTGAACAAAACTCTACAGAAACTGAGATGTAATAACATGCAAAGACACAACCTCAGTCTTTACTAAGAAAAAGGGACTTTTACTGTAATGTTTTCAGCTTGAGTGAGACATTACTCAGTTCAATGAGGCAAACACCCATTAGCTTCAAGCAGAACTGCTTAAACACAGGGAGATTATTTATTTGATCACTGCAATAAACAAAAACATTTATAAAACCTAAGTAGTCTCCACCACAGAGGGGTTTTTTGTATATATAAAATTGATGCAAAAATTAATGTAGGTATAGAAGAATAAAGTATTGAATATGGAAGCATAGTTTCAAATGATCTCAGCAGAAACAGTGCATGATAATGGCTGTGACTGAAACACATGCTAATGAAGTACTTATTTCCTCTATGAGTGTAAGATAAGGAAGTTGAAAATGAATCATAAAGTGGTAAAAGAGTGGTATTGATTCTGATATTTACTCATGATATTATACTAACCAGATAAAATAATAGTAATAAATGTTATACAATGTGTAATTTTCCACAGGGCTTTTCAGGTCCAGTTACGAGTTGTTTCTTCACTCTGTATTGTCTCTTTTTCTAGAACAAATCCTGGAGAAAGATGAAGGGCCCTACTACAACCACCTGGGATCTGGACCTACTGTAGCCTCCATACGAGATCTGATGGAGACAAGGTGAACAGTCTCTTCTCTTCTCTTCTCTTCTCTTCTCTTCTCTTCTCTTCTTCTCTTCTTCCTACATGTTCTTGCTTCCCATGCCTCTCCCTCCTCCTCCTTCTCCTTCTCTCTCTCCTCCTTCTCTCTCTCCACCTTCCCCCCTCCTCACATTTTGTCCTTAGGGAATCTGTGACCCAGAATCCAGTAGGAGGAACAGGAAATATCAGCATCATCAGCATATCAGAGGCAGAGCAAGAGGCACAGGAGTAGCAGCAGATGATAACTGAGCATGAGAAGAATGAGGGAGGAAAAAGAAGAAATCCAATTATAGAGAAAGAGAGAGAGAGAGAGAGATGGCGGGAGAGGAAGTCAGAAGGAAGGGAGGGAAGAAGAGAGGAAATAAAATTTTAGTAGAAAGTATGATATAAATGATATGGTGCATTTTCTGTGCATTAAGATCAAATTCAGTTATTTGTATTATATAACAGCCCTCTACCTTTGATTAAGGCTGAAATTTGGTGTTCAATACAAAAATACATACATAACTTACAACAAAACTTTTTACATGCACATAATGCACATATAAACCTAACCTCAGTCAGCAATCTCACAGTTAAACTGAAGGTAAAATATCAAGAAATAGATGACATTTAGCATTAGACATCAGCACTTATAAATCTAATCTACGTTTCGTACACAGTACTGATTGAACAGCCTCACCAAACTAATCCAATAAACTGCTATTTCTTTCTCTGCAATGCATTAGTAGATATTGTTGTAAAATGACAGATTGAGTTTAGCAGTTTGATCTTCATGGGATTATTACTTATTCAGTTTAGGCGGGAATAGCAAAGAGCCCCCCTGCTGGTTATTTTAATAACCAAAGTGCACCCAGAGCCTCTATAATGGAATTGTTGTTAAAACTAAAATATAACACTGATGGAACACAATCAACTGTTTATAAGGGAGAGTTGGCACCCTTATCATAGATGGGTTAACACATTCTGATGATGTCTAATCATGTCTGTTATTTGTAACCTCAGAGTACAAAAACACCTTGTACTAAATGTAGTAACCTGCTATAACTGGATGCCTCATTGTACTGAGTCACATATTTGGCTGTTACCCACTGAACGGCTGGTTTTCAGTAAGACCAATGAGTCATTAGTCCCTAGAGAGGACAGGTTGAGTGGGGGATGTTAGGCCAGAGACCACTTTTTGTTGTTTGAGAGATGATGTAAGATGTTAAGTCCTCATAGTCCCTAGCTGACCTTTGACCCACCCCTGACCCTTGTAGGCCACCCCTGTGGTGCGAGAGCCTATTCCCCTCCCACTCTCTCACCCCCTCAGGGTGATTCCTATTCAGTAGGAGCCCCTTGTGTTCACCGTCATGCCAAATCTGCTCAGGACTGAAGTTTTCACAATAGCAGGTATCAAGCAGTCCAGGGACCTGATATGGCATCTGACAAGTTCTGATGGCTTACCCCCACTCCAGTGCAACCTCTGACCCCTCCCTTCTCCTATGCACCTTCGCAGTCTACCAAAAGATGAGCAGAAATGTAGTCTGTCAGTCCCAACATTCCCACCACTGTTATTTGCTCAAGCAGGTGTTCTCAGGCACATAAACACAAACACACAGAACAAAAATGTATACACATGCACACATGCATGTACACAAGGACACAAGGACACAAGGACACAAGCTCCAGCACAAAAATATGTCCAGGAGAAGCCATGTGGCTGGCATTGTGTAGAAGCTAGTGGGTTTTGGTTTACACTGACGTATTTGTGTGAATCTCAGCAGAGCCTTGTCAACGTTCCTCTCCAGCCAGAACTGCTGAGGTGGGGCTGTCTTTGTTCGACTTGACATATACTACTGCCACTAACAGACTCCTGTAGGCACACAGCCTTAAAGAAAATACCACAGATTCAGAGAAACAGGCAAAAGCTGGCAAAAAAATAAGAAATGAGGTCTTAATGAGGTCAGTCATGACAAAAATAAATCACTGATCAACTTCTGAACAACAGGAATGTGTCTCCTGCAGTCAGCAGCTGCTGAGGTTCTGTTGGACTGTTGCTGAACATCTGTAACCATGTGTTGCTCATACTTTTTGCACTGTTGCAGCAGTTTATATCAGATTACTCATCCCAGTAAATTGGTAATTTCCTTTTCCTGTTTTTATGCTGCGCACAGTATAGTTTAAACAGATTTACAGCATGAAAATAGGTTTGGTTTTCTTTTTAATGTTTTTTGGACTGTGAATTTCAGGAACACAACATACATTCATACAGGTGGTCAGTTGGCTGAAGCCTTTGTGGTGTGTGCCAGTGCAACTTTTAACAGAACACATGAGGCCATAAGAAACAATGCAAAGCATTTGATCTTTTTCAGCTTTTGTCAGCACCAGTTCTTTGAGGTCAGCTTCTTGGCCCGTAGGGCCCTGACACACAGAGAAGACTAGAGTGTGTGTGTTAAGTCTAGTGACACTTGAATGTCAGCTTGTTTTGTCAGAGCCCTAAAGCCAGGCATCAGGACTGGAGGCCATTCTGGCTCCAAACATCAAATGATGAAGAGAATGAACATTAAAATTAATTAAATTTATTTTCCATCTATGTAGATATGGAGAGAAAGGGGATGCCATCCGGATTGAGAAGGTGGTATACACAGGCAAAGAGGGAAAGAGCTCGCGAGGATGTCCTATTGCAAAGTGGGTAAGTAGCAAAGTAACAAGCTTTTGTTTCACGGTAGATGTGATGAAGGCTTTATAAACAAAAGAAAGGTCCATGGCTTTCAAAAATAGATTTTTTTTCAGTTTCTCAACAACTAAAACTGATTGTGTTAAAAAAAAAAAGAGAAAGACAAGTGATGGATAGGTGTTTTGGGGCTTGTGTCCCACCTGACAACAACGACAGCCAATCAACAACACATTCATGCAGTGTGTGTGTGTGTGTGTGTGTGTGTGTGTGTGTGTGTGTGTGTGTAAGTGTAATGAGGTTGTGGGGAGACACTCGACACGCCAAGATTGTCACCCACAGTGAGTAAATCCATAGGAGGTCTCCCTCTGTTACAACTGCTTACCTTTCCCTCCCATGTCACTCCAGACACATCCTGCTAATGACTGTATGGATTCTACTGAGGGAGAGTGAGCATGGATGTATGCGTGTTGGAGACTGAGAGGGAGGAGGATTGTGCAGATGAAGTCAAAGAGAGCAGGCTTACACTTAGCAACATCTTTAAAAAACGTTACTCATATATTATTAGGTTAGAGGAGGTAAATGTAACTGGATTTTTGTATTCTCTATTCTGCTAGTATATTTTTCATAATATAAGAATATAAGAAGAAGAATATAATATAGAAAATATAGTGTGTGTAATGTGAATTAACTCTCCCGCTAATTTAATTTAATCTATAGCATCAGAAGGACAATTAGGACTGGTACCTTTCACCAGCCCAGGTATCAAGTATCATTCAAGAATGCAGTGTAAGCATCAACTGAATTATGTCTTGCTTAGTATTTTAAAAGTGTGTATGTGTCAGCAAAGGTAACAGTGTTGTAAGCACAACTCTTTACTACTAACTCAACTGATATTTTGTTTTAGCAGTGCATATGCAAATCTGTTTTAAAATCAGAGAAATGGAACTTTATGAGCTTAAATGAAAATATTTGTGATAAAGACACAGGGTGCCTCCCCTGTGTAAGTAAAAGCTAAAATAATGATAACCTCTCTTTCCTGTCAGGTGATCCGTCGTAGCAGCGAGACAGAGAAGCTGCTGTGTCTGGTGCGTCAGCGTGCAGGCCACCACTGTGCCAACGCTGTCATTATCATCCTCATCATGGCCTGGGAAGGTGTCCCGAGGTCGCTGGCTGACAAGCTGTACCGTGAGATCAGCGACACCCTCACCAAATATGGCAACCCCACCAGCCGACGCTGTGGCCTCAATGATGAGTGAGTAGCTGATGGGTACCCTCTGACACTGGTTTTCTAACTTACAAGTTTATGAATGTCCACTAATGGACAGACTGACTGTATTTCAGCATTATATTAGCATTATATGTATATATATGTGTGTGTGTATTACTGGTATTTTGGTCATCAGGGAAGAGAGGGAACAGTTATTTTGGAAGCATGTGGTAAATTTATCTCAAGTCATCCTTATCAGGAGTCTGAGGAAGATCCATGACACCAAGGAATGTATGGTGAAAACTGTGGGTATTTTATGCATAAACTGGGTTTATGCATAAAAGCCTATAAGATGGAAATCTATTGCCTAATCTATGCTTATGTGGAAATCTGTGATATGGAGAAGTCTAAAAACTCAAAGCTTGAAACTAAAATCACTCAAATGAATCTTTGTTATATGCAACTTGCAAGAGGCTTAGATGATGTGCTGTAACATTAATGCTCTAAATGATATGTTGCCCTAATTTACTCATTGACATTTTCTTTGCCACATTTTTATTTCCCACTCAGCTCAGTTGACATACAATGTAGACATAATGTTAAGGACGCACAGAGTACGCATTATTTATACAGGAAGCTGAGAGCGTGCTTACTGTCTCCCCCTGCAGTCGTACCTGTGCGTGCCAAGGCAAGGATCCCGAAAGCTGTGGTGCTTCCTTCTCCTTTGGCTGCTCCTGGAGTATGTACTTTAACGGCTGTAAGTACGCCCGAAGCAAAATGCCGCGCAAGTTCAGGCTACAAGGAGATCACCCTGAAGAGGTACTCATCAATTAAATCCACTTGTAATAATGAACTACTCAGGTTTTTAAGGTCTTTTATTTGAGTTTCCTTTGTAATCTTTGGCAATTTTAAAATACCATTTTATAGCTCATTGGCTCTGTGTTTTGTTCTGACCTGTGATTTTGATTGGCAGGAGGACAAACTCAGGGATAACTTTCAGAATCTAGCAACTGAGGTGGCTCCTTTGTACAAACGGCTGGCCCCACAGGCGTACAGTAACCAGGTTTGTTGCCTGTTGCCAACTACGCACCTTATCTTTTTCACATGTAATGAGTAATTCCATACATCAGACCATCAAGACCTTGACTCTCACATAGTGGCACCTCCTGCTTCTTAGCAAGAAGAGACAGAAAAGAATCTACTGGCTGAGACTGACTGACAACTCTGAGCTATTATTACAGTATGATATGAGATTAGAAAAAAAAGAAATTTAATGTCTGTGTGCCTTTGTCTATCTTTGATGAATATAAGGATGTAAAAACATTTGTTTTCTCCTGTTGCTGTCCTCTCTCTCAGTGTCAGACGGAGTTCAGAGCTCCAGAATGCAGGTTGGGCTTAAAGGAAGGCCGGCCATTCTCTGGAGTCACTGCTTGCATGGACTTCTGTGCCCACGCTCATAAGGACCAGCACAACCTCTACAATGGTTGCACAGTGGTATGATCACTCACCATAATCTTAAATTTGTGATTTGTTTTTGTTCTTTTGTGAGAGGCTAAATAAGGTAAATGAGAAGTGTTAATGCTCGGTAGCTTGGCACAGTTTACATTTCATCTTGCTCTCCCTATTTCTCCCTGTTAGGTGTGCACTTTAACTAAGGAGGACAACCGGATGGTGGGAGAGATCCCTGAGGACGAGCAGCTTCATGTGTTGCCTCTATATAAGATCTCTCCGACTGATGAGTTTGGCAGCGAGGAGGCCCAAGACCTCAAGATGCAGACAGGAGCCATCCAGGTACTTCAGGCTTTCCGCCGTGAGGTACGGAAGTTGCCCGAGCCTGCCAAGTCATGCCGACAACGCCGTCTGGAGGCCAAGAAGGCTGCCTCAGAGAAGAAGAAAAACAAACTCATGCAGCAGGCAGGGGAGACACCGGAGAAAACAGTGGTCAAGGCTGAGGTCTGCATCACAGGTTCTCCTCAATTCCAAGGCAATAAAGGTGAGTTATTGTTTTGTCTTCATTTTTGTGTTATTCATAACACTGTGTTCAACAGGTGCCCAGATTTAAATTTTTGTATTGTTGCTTGACCTTCGGGCTTTGTGTGGTAGCCTGCAATTCATTTAGCCTAACCTGCAACCACTGTATAACAGAACTCAAAGTCAAGTCCATGTCCAAGGTCCACAGAAGAAATAAATAATTAAAAAGCTGACTTGTGAAGTTTAGGCTGTAATTTGTCTTTTCTTTGTTTGAAACATTCAGCAATTACAAAACAAGAGATGAAGCCCAACATCAAGAGGGAGCCCTTCAACGGATCAATAGATGGATACCCTGTGCAGGCAGCAGACCCATTCAATAACATTTATCCACACCCTGCCTACTATGCAAGGGGAGGCCTCCCCCCAGCTGGCCAGCCCTCTGCACCAGACCCAGTAAATGGTTACCATCCACCACCCAATCTGCCCGCAGTGCACTATGGCTACTACAACTACCCCCCTAATGCACTTTTCCCCCCTAAGTTGAGAACCTACGAGGGTCGGAATGGCTCTTTGCCTAAAGCAGGCAGTAAGGCTGTCCAAGTAGACAAGAAGCCTGATATTCAGAGCCTCCAGGCCAGACTGGTCCAGTCCTACCCCAGCCACCCAGAGCAAGCCAACCAACCAAACCATAGCGCTTATGCCCAGCCTGCAGACTACAACCAGTCCCGTCCTTCCTCTGTCTCTTCTGAGCCCTCCAACAGAGGCACTCCAATCATCAAACAGGAGCCTATGGATGTGCCAGTCTATGAAGGCACAGTTCCAAGCCAGGCTGGTGCCAACACACCTAGCACCACCACCCAGCCTGGTGCATGGCCGGGGCACAAGCTTAATGGAAGTATTGTTCCCACAAACTGGGATAGCCATCTAAACCATAAACAAAGTCCTGAAGCCTCATTGTTGAACCTGGAAAAGCAGCAGTTTCACCAGCACACCCAGCAGCGGCAGTCCTCTCCTTACCCCCAGCACTGGACATCCTACTCTGGCTCGAATGCCTCGATGGCTTCCCCTGCCCCATCACCATCACTCCAGGTGCCTCCCTCTCCATCTCCGTCCCCTCACCCTGGTCCAGCGCTCCCAGGTAACATATACCAAGGTTCCACACGCCCTGCCACCCCACGCCCAAGCACCCCTCACCCAGGCACACCACAACCTGGTACCTCTCACTCAGGCTCAGTTACACCACAGCCAGGCACCCCAGGTCCAGGCACACCAGGCCCAGGCACCCCCAGGCGCTGGGCCAGCCCTGCTCCTAGTCCTCAGCCGAATGCCTGGGCCATTGGCCCTGCTGCATATAGCCCTGGTTTGAAGCACAGCAATCCTGCAGGAGCCTACCCTGACAAAATCTGGTCCAAGACCGGGGAGAGTCGGTGTTCTACTCCCCTTGGGCTTCAAGAGAAGGCCTGGAAGTCTTGTGGAGGTTCAGTAGCAGGCAGTACCCCATCCCCTGCCCCTGAGGGCCGCCTCTTCCCTGATGCCCTGCAGCAGTCAGATCAGGTCTGCTGGGACCCCAGACGAGTTGAAAGTGACGTAGAGAGCACCAAGGGTCAGGAAGAGGATGAGGATGAGGTATGGTCTGACAGCGAGCACAACTTCCTGGATCCCAATATTGGTGGTGTAGCAGTAGCACCAGCCCATGGCTCCATCCTGATTGAATGTGCCCGACGGGAACTACATGCTACCACTCCACTCAAAAAGCCTGATCGCGCCCACCCCACCCGCATCTCTCTGGTCTTCTACCAGCACAAGAACCTCAACCAGCCCATGCACGGCCTGGCTCTGTGGGAGGCCAAAATGAAGCTGCTGGCAGAGCGAGCACTGCAGAGGCAGCAGGAAGCAGCTCTTCTTGGCCTCTCCCAGGATGACATCAAGGCCCTTGGGAAGAAACGCAAATGGGGGGCAACGGTGGCAGGTGCCAGTCCAGGACCTGGACAATCTAAAGACAAGAGGGAAGGGCCGGTGACGCGGTTAGCCCCCACGTTCCACACCACCTCTATGGTTACTGTGTCTCCCTATGCCTTCACCCGCCTCACTGGGCCCTACAGCCACTTCGTCTGAGGTCAGACGATACAAACAGACTAATAGCTACAGAGTGGTGCAGTGAAGGGCTGGAGAGAGTGATGAGCAGGATGAATGTCTCTCAGCCGTCTCACAGTCTGGCATCTCTCCATCCTGCCCCCTCCGCAGTCCACTTGGAGGAGCGGACATTTTTATTGTTTTTTACCTCATGTCAGGCAGTGGTTTGGGCTTCAGACACACTGCCTGTGGTGCTCTTCCTCTCTCTTCCCTGGAGAGGAACTCCATTGCTTTTTCTTGTTTATAGAATTTTAATGATTCTAATTATTGCTATTATTATCAATATTATTATGATTGCTATTGTTACTGTCAATGTTGTTATTACAGGTATTATTATAATGAAGACTTGTTTGTTTTTTTATTATTGCTGTTTTCATTAATGTTATTAATGATGTGATTGTTTTTGGTTATATATTTTTTTAAATCAATCAGTCTGAGTCAGTCAGATTCAAACGATTTGCTTTTTCCATGTTTGGAAAACGTGTAACCTGTTTTCTGTTAGATTCTCTTTGGTCTTGTCAATTTTCCCGCTGTCCTTAGAGGAGGAGCCGTTATCTACCTGGCAAGACAGCAAATCAATATTACAGTAATCTTATGACTATATAAAAAGCTTTTACAGGAGGCTTGCCGTAGATATCTATCTCTATATTGACAATATGCCTCCATAAAGGATAATTCCAATTTATCATCAATGTGGGTCTCAATTTCCTAAATTTGGCTATCATTAGGATTTTCTTAAAAAAAACTGACTTTGAGTCAGTTTACCAGCACCACTGTAGTCTCATACACAAGTCACAGTCTACTTTTCTATTATTATAAATATTGCCTATATAAATTGTAAAAAAAAAAAAAAAAATCACCAAAATCAGTTGTCAAGGCAATATAATGTCCAAATTATCAGCTATCTTTGTGCTGATACAATCCACCATACTATTTTGATAGTATGAAGGATGTAAATGAAAACAACTGAATCCCATTGTGCTTCCTTGAAACTCCATGTACACAGCAGGGGAGCAGAGGTTGGCTGACCTCTAAAGTTAAACAAATCCAATCATTCTGATGCAAAAGGTAGGCAAATAGTGTCCTACTTAAAAATAATAATCATTACCCTTTTAACCCAACTGGGGTAAACGTTGCTGCTTCTCTTGTCATTAGATGACATGCTCCTCCTCCTCTTCTACACCCCTCCAGCTCTCGACTGGTGCTCAACTTCCGGTTCTGATCGATTTTCATTCCAGTACTTTTCATGGCACTTGATGCTGTACTTAGGTGCTTTAGCTCAAATCTGGCTCAAGTAGCATTAGTGAGTAAATATTTTTGTTTTAACCCAAGTGGAGTACCAGAATGATGGGAATTTTTGCTTCAATATAAAAGTGCAGGAAATTTGTAAAAGCAAAGTGTTATTAATTATCTTACAAATGCATTGTTTTCCTATGTGGAAAACTGTACATATCTGGTATTCCACAGAGGGTAAAATCAGTGATACTATTCTCAAATGCCATTTGACCCAGATCAGCTATTACCACATGTAACAGATGTAACAGGTGGCACTCTTTATCTTCCTATCATGTTCAAGTAGGGGTGAGCACTTCCCAGTGTAAACTCTAGAGGGCAGCAGTGACTGCCATTTGAAAGTGGTGTGTACAAACAAACCTACAAGCACTTGAGATCCACTCAAAAGCCAGTAGAGCATTGCCTTGCTGCTTTAACCATCTATGGCCAGTAGAGGGGAATCTCACACCCTGTTTGCTGACCATGGATGGGCCTCACCAAAGCAGCTTAAGGTAAATTTGATATTTGTCCCATTGTGGCACAAATGTGAATGAAGTCTGCAGATGCCTTTGGGAAGCCCATCCAGGGGTAGAGCAGAGGGAAACCGTGTTGGGATAGCAGTGCTTTTGGTGCTCCTTGACACACTCTGGTGCTCTCCTATTACACTTGATTAACTGTGAAGGGCCCACTCCTTCCTCTGCATGGTGCTGTCATCTTCGAGCAGAGCAAGGTGTGTCCTTCCGCAGGCACCTTGTCACCACAGAGCCAGCCAATCAAAGTGGCCGCCCTATGGTTGCAGTTCTGCCATTGGGCTCAAGAACTGGTTCCTTTTGAGATGTTTTTGCAGTTTATTGTTGCAAAGTGGTTTTGTCTCAAACAAAGTACACTGTACAGGGCAGAGAAAGCACAGTCATTCAATGCATTCTTGGCAACCCATTCACAGAGAAAACAATAGTACCCAGAGTTAAAGGGAGATGTTAGAAAATTACTGTAGCTTCTGGGAGTTGGCATCAAATGCAAATGCATTGAGTCAATGAATCTCTCACTTTGTGTGTGTGTGTGTCTGTGTGTGTGTGTGTGTGTGTGTGTGTGTGTGTGTGTGTGTGTGTGTGTGTTAGTGTGTGTATGTCTGAAAATGACACAAATGCATGGGTGCGTGAAAGAGAATAGCCAAAGAGAGAGACTATTTGATAGCCTGGATAGAGTCCCATCAATTACTCATTTTTATATTCTCTCCATGAACCCTGTGACTGTTTGACTAACTCAGTTCAAATGGTGACATGGTTTATTTGCAACATGTGAAGAAAATGAAAATGAGCAACTAATAGAACTTGATACAGGCTAACTCCTGGCTGCTGGGTGGTTGTTTGGGTCAAGGCCCTGGTCATCTGTGAAAGACCCTGTTACCTCTCCCAAGGGTCTCCAGCTCTCTACCTCACGCTGTAGAGACACTGGTCACAATCACAACTTGCTACTGAGGGCAGAGAATCATGCATATGTCCCTTTGTGTGCTCTAGATCTCCACACTCATTTTAACCTGCTTTTTTTACTCTTATTTATTACTACATGGTGATGATAATGATTGTCTTTGATGTTTTGTTTTTTTTTTCATCTTTTTTTTTATATAGCTAATACAAATTGTACATACAGAAGAAAAGATTTATAAAAGCACTTTTAATCTTGATTTTAATGACAAAAAGAAAGAGCCGATTATTGACAACTTGAAGCTTAGGGTTTTTTTTTTTTTTTAATTTTCTCAAGAGAGAGATAAAAAAAATGTAAATATTAAAATATTTAGGTAAGATTATTTAACTGGTGAGGATAGTAACTAAACCATGAATGACATGGGGGTATTTTGAAGTCTCTGACAGCCCTTAACAACGGTAAACAACACTTCCTAGTGTGTTGTGTGTAAATGTGTGCTTAGTAACACTGCTGTTTTGCTTTCTTAAGTACTGTACCCCAGCAGCATTTAACTGACAGAGACCTGTCACTTTCTAAAAACAAATTCATCAGCCCAATAATTAACATGAAACCGCAATTGACTTACTCACCGATGACTTACTCACCGATGACTTACTCACTGGTCAAAATAACTAGAGGGTCCCCCATGTTGCAATTGTCTGACCAAAACCTCTGCAAAAGAATGAATTGAAGAGTTTTAGAAAAGCCTGTCTACTTGACAACAATGATTTTTTTAACATGTTAAAGCAGGTGCCAAGAACCCAAAAGAAACTCTCTCATTACAAAGAAATATGTCAAATTTCAAAGTAAGCCTGAAAAATATCAAAACTGCAGTTTTGTGATACGGGACAACAGTGGTCTACTGTCAGTAAGCTAAGGACAAATCTAAATAGGTAGACATAAACCTGATATGTGCTGTATGTTGTTAGAGGAGTTGTCCAGCAATTTGGGAAATATTCACTTATTCACAGTAAATATGAAGCTAGAGCCAGCAGCTAGTTAGCTTAGCTTAGCTTAAAGTCTAGAAAGAGAGGGAAACAGCTAGCCTGGGTCTGTCAAAGGATAACATCTACCAGCACCTCAAAATTTCGCTAGTTAACACATAACATACTTCACAAAGTCCTGGCCAAGAAATAGTTCAGCACATAACCCCAGTGAAACAAAAAATTGTCATTTTTTCAGTTTTATGCCAAGCTAAGGATCACACGTGAAAGTGCTATCAATCCTCTCAAGTAAGTCTTGGTAAGAAAGCAAATAAGCATATTTCCCAAAATGTTGAATCATTCCTATGATATGAGTAGAGTTTGCCCGTGATAGCTCAGCCACCAGAACCACGTGTTCTGGATGTTTAGGAACCTACTGGTAGTTGCAGAGCCAGTCTAAGGTGAATCAGTGGGCAATGGTTTAGCAAGTAATAAAACAACCTTGATCTTTGTCAGTTGTGTTAGACTATCAGGCAAGAAACTGCTTCCCTGCTTGTTTAGATGTATCTGTCTTAATTACCTAATCTAGTTCTCATAATAATAAGTATGCACTTGGCATAAAAATCATCATGCCCCTGTGAAGACACCAGGTTTTTAGTTTATAATGATTATGTGAGACACACACATCATTGCTAACAGCAGTTTGATTGGTGCAGGGGCTGGAACTGGGCCCATTTTACTTTTTAATCACGATGCATGGCCCACATTACACACACATACACATTTGCCTAAGAAAGGGTGCTGAAGATAATGATGTACATGATATCTTAATAACTTAATAACTGTAAATTTCTAAATGTCTCACGAGTTTGGTGGATGGTTCTCATGTGAGGCGCCACCTCCCAAGCACGTACGAAGATGGGAGGTTGGTTAGCTGGTGCTATGATGATGCTACACCTTAAATTCACTGTGTAAAAAAATGTGAGGGATAAATGATTACCACAAATATTTTTCTGAGCTCTTCGAATGTCAAGAGAACTATACTTTTGATTAAAGCAGTTTCACAGGATAGGAAGCTGCCCAGGTGCTGACTTTACAAAAAGTCTTTTGTTACGCTACAAATTTACATCTCTTTTTGAGGGCAGGGGGGCACTCAAACAGTTGATCACATTCTCTATTAATATTCATTCCATGTTGTACTTGAAGTCATTTAAACTAGGATGAGATATAGAATCATATAATATCAAGACTGTTATCTGGGGTTCACATTTGGTACAGTGCAAGTACCAAAGGCTATTGAAATTATCTTTGAGTATGTTGTATATGTTCATGTTAAATGAATGCTAAGATATTTGAACAGTACAGGAACAGCAGTTGTGTGCTGCCTCCCTCTTCCTCTCCCTAGTCATGCACTTCCTTTACTCAACCCCGCTCTTTCTCTTAACACCTTGTATATTTTGTCTTTCTCTCTTTCACACACACACAAACATAGATATACATAGGCATCTCACTGTGTATGGCCCACTTTAAGAAGTCTATGAACACCTAATTTAATGAACACTCTCCAAATTTGAGATAGAGACTTGGACCCTGGCCCATACAAATAAAAAAAGAAGAAGAAAAAATGAAAATGAACCTAAACAACTGGCAGCTACATTCCTTTATAAGTTATAGGATTGGTTCTTTATTTTTCATGTCAAGGATGCAGTATGTAAAAAAGGTGTTTTTGTTCAGTCTCTCTCTCTCTTTGTAGCTGTATGGTGTATTATGTGAATACATAGTGTATGTGGTAAAAAGCCCACAATATTGTTTTATGTTGCGCGATAAATAAAAACATTGAAGTAAAAACGGATTTGGTGAAGTGCCTTTATTTTCAGGTCAAGCTGTATTCTAATTTTGAGCTATGGTGCAGTTTGTTCCAGTGGGAGACTAAGTGTAAGTGCAAGTATAATGTTGTTAATTCATGCCTCCAGATTTGTTAGTAGTCTCTGGGCGGTCTCTTTACAAGGATCCAATTAGAGGCAGGTTTATTAATTACTGTGAATACTCGGTCTCCACTTTCTTCCGCTCCCACTCCACTCACCTTTTAGTAGGAAAAGGCTGACAAAGAGAAGATGAGAAAAGAAGTGGAGGCAAGTGAGTGAACATACAATACAACACAAAACATCCATCCATTCATCCATCCATCCATCTATTATCTATACTGCTTATCTTTTGAGGGTCACTGAGGGCTGGAGCCAATCCCAGTTGACCCTGAACACGAGGCAGGTTACACCCTGGACAGGTGGTCAGTCTATCACAGGGCACAACACAAAATAGATTTCTGCTATCACAGGTCTCTGCTGCAAACCATTAGCAGTGCTTTTAAATCTTCTTTTTCTTTGAAGGGTCTGGAAAGTCTGTTTCCTCCCCTGAAGGTCAGTCTCTAGCTCTCTGGTCAAGTGACTGTTCTTTGTTTGAAGGTGTCTTAATATTTTCCATGAAGGAGATGCTGTAATGTCACAAAAAAGATGCATCCAAAGCTAAAGAACACAAAAGTAAAATGCCTGAATCCTTACAATGGATGTGTTCACTATACACCAGAACCATAATCAAGAGTACTTAGAATATGTACAATCAGGCTTACGGTATATGATGTAGTGTGGTCTGAAAGGAGGCAAGGTGCGAGTCCTTTCAGTGCTTTGAAAGTCAGGATTGAAAGTAGGGGCGGGATTGACAAATCAAGGTTGGTGTGACGATTACACACTTCTGGTTCAGACCTTAGCAGTAGTGTTCTGTATGATGTGGATGACAGAGGTAACTACCTCAGAGGGGAAAATTACAATAGGTGAGTCTGAAAGTAAATAAAGTAAAAGCACATACATTTCACATGTGAAAACCATAGACTCAATGTGGTTTTGGAACATTTCATGGTGTAATGTGTGAAGCCCAAGTAAGTTCCCATGTGAAATCTATGGGATTACATGTGTCTACATGTGATCAGTGTCTACATGTGTTTCCTACATGTGATCATATGCGTACACATTTAATGCCATAAAATGCTCCAAAATCACACAAAATGCTCAGACAAATGGCACACATGAAACCACAAGTTTCATGTGTGCCATTTGTGTGAGCATTTCACGTTCACATATTTCACATGTGATTTTAAACTGTTTTCACATGAGAAATTCATGTGATTTTAAATGGACACATTCTGACTGTATTTCATGGGTGTTGAAAATAAAAAGAGATAACCATGAAACTACAACCAGCTTTCTTGATGTAGCTTAGCATAAAGACTGGACTATGGGGAAGCAGTCAAAATACACAAATGAGTAAATATCAAGTTATTCTTCTAAATGCCTCAACATCCTACTACCGATATATTCACTATCCTTCCTCTTTACATGTCCAAACTCATCTCAGTCTGGCCTCTCTGACTTTATCTCCAAAACATCTAACATGCGCTGTCCCTCTGATGTACTAATTCCTGATCCTATCCATCCTCGTCACTCCCAAAGAGAACCTCAACGTTTTAATTTCTGCTACCACCAGCTCTGCCTCTTGTCTTTTCCTCAGTGCCATGGTCTCTAAACCATACAACATCGCTGGTCTCACCACCATCTTGTACACTTTTCCTTTCAATCTTGCTAATACTCTTTTATCACACCTGACACTCTTCTCTGCCTGTTCCAACTTGCTTGCACACGCTTCCTCACCTCTTTTCCACACTCTCTGTTGCTCTGGACTGTTGACCCTAAGTACTTAAAATCCTCCACCTTCATTATCTCTATTCCCTGTAAACTCACCTTTCCTCTTGGGTCCCTCTCATTTACACTGTGACGACTCCTCCACCTGGATGCTAGGTGTCCCTGTTGTGTTTTCCTTGCATTTCTTTCTTGCTGCAGGTGGTGGAGGTGGTTTAGGGTCATCAGCTGATTGAGCCACACCTGGGCCCAGTGTGTGCTCCTTCTTATATTAACCCTCAGTCTGGAGTCCGATGGGGGGGCTGGGAGGATGGTTCCTGGTCCCGGCCGACCATGGTGGCAGCTGCCATTTTCGTTTCAAGTTCTGAGACAGCTCCGGGTGAAACATAACCAGGCTTCTGCGTACCATGCTCAGAGCCAAGGGGCGCTGGAAAGATTTCACCCGCCCTGGTTGTTGTTAGCGGGCAGAGAGGTGGTGCAGGAAAGCACCACGGACAGCGGATTTAGCCCTAATGATCTGGTGTTTGGGCATACAGTCCGTGGGCCGTTGACTCTGTTGTATGATCACGTGGGGCAGGCTGAACCCCCTGTCAACCTGCTTGACTTTGTCAACGGGTTCCAGCATCAGTTGTATATGGCTAGGGAGAGGGCTAAAAAGAACTTAACCTCTGCACAGAATAAGATGAAGCAGCTATATGATCGCAGGACGGAAAAACGCCAGTTTAGTTCTGGCGATCAGGTTCTTGCTTTGTTGCCACTGGTAACATCTCCTTTCCAGGCGAAATTTCAGGGTCCATATACAGTGTTGTGCCAGGTTTCCGAGTTAAATTATCTGTTGGAAACACCCCAGTGTAAACGTAAGACTCAGCTCTGCCATGTAAATTTATTAAAGCCTTATTTACATCAGGGGTTGCGGTCTTGTGGGTGCAGATACGGTAGGGAGACAGGTATCTGTGGGTGAGCCATCATTGGAGGATGATGGGGTGGTTGCACCTCAGAGCTGATCCTTGATGCAATCCCACCTCCACCTTGAACTCCTCTGTCACACCTACAGCACACCTCACCACTGTGTTACAGTCTTCATACATGTCCTGCACCAGATTTTCTCACACAATACCACAGTTCCTCTCTCGGCACCCTGTCATATGCTTTCTCTAGGTCTACAAAGGCACAATGCAGCTCCCTCTGACCTTCTCTGTACCTCTCTATCAACATCCTCAAAGCAAATACTACATGTGTAGTATTCTTTCTTGGCATGAAACCATACTGCTGCCCACAAATGCTAACTTCTGCCCTTAGTCTAGCTTCCACTACTCTTTCCCATAATTTCCTAAGACATACACTAATCCAATAAAAGATACACACTCTCCCTCTATGGTTTATGGGGAAGAGATAGATATTTATTTAGAAAACTGAACACAAGTGTAGACATTGTTTTAATATACTACATACAAATCATAACAAGTTACAAGCATAATGGAATTAAAACTTGGATGTAGGTGTGGTAATCACCAAAAGTTACAATAAACAACAACAACAACTGGCTAGCAACTTTGGCTTCTTTACCTGTGAAATCTTTGATGGATGGTATTGTGAGTGATTGCTAATGCCAGTCCCTCATCTCTTTCTCTCTTTTACCTTAAAGTATCTCAATAAACTCGTCATCTGGAATAACAAAGTTTATAAGTTATTCTGGAAAACATTCATAGCAACTGAAGTACCATTGCAATATGTTGCATTCATTCTCTGCTGTGCACTTGACATTAGACAGCGAATGTAAGCTAACTAGTTGTTTATATACCTTACTCTGATTACTTGTAAGTTTTAAAACAGATTTTTGTTTTCAAAGCCTTGTTTTATGTTTGGAGTTTTATTTAATTTTACTCAGTGTTTTTATTGTAAAGCACTTTTTTTTATCTTTGTTTTACTCATTTTCCACCAAGGCAGTGTGGATGAGGTTTCGATTCCACGTGCGCACAGGGGAAATTAAATCATAAAACAATCAAATAAACAAAACAGTTGGGTGGCTCGTGATTCCAGCAGTCAAAACAAATAAACAGCACTACAGTGTCAACTATGTCTAGAGAAAACTGAATTTAGCTTACAGTCCACCTCACTAATCAGTATATATTTGATGTATATGTCATGATCCTTTCTAATATGTCCATTGTAGACAGGGGTATTCGGAGTCATCCATAATTCCAAGGGACAATCAAAGCTGATCTTTTGAAAATTAAAGCGAGTCAGATTCTTACAACAGGTTCTGTAAATTGACTATCACAATGTGTCATACATAGAAACAGCCAGAGAGGACGACTAATGTTCATTTCTCTCTGCGTCCCGCCTGAATTCCTCACTGTTGTCGCTGTGTGGAAATGGCAGACTAGGTTTTGGTTTCTTTGTGGGACTTGTGCACCTGTTGTCCAACATTGAGCTCAAACTTTCGTCCTTTCACTCTTGTGGGCATCTTGCATTAAAAATGTCACATGTACTTGTCTGTTATGGATTCACGTTTCTCCGGCGTTTTGTCACGTTTCAATTGAAACGCAGAAACACACCGAAGCAAAAAGAATTATTGTGCAGTTATCAGCCCACCCACTGCCCTTGAAATAGAAAGACAGTCGTTATATGACTGTATTTAATTTCAGCAGCAAGTGTGTGACGGCCATAGTTGTCTGGGATGGATTCACCCCATGTGGGACGACTGCTCCACTCCAGCGGGACATTAAACAAACAAAAAAAAAAAAAAAAAAAGGAGGTGGTGTCCAGTGGCCTTATGTTAGGATGTATGCCACATAACAACAAAGCCCAAGGTTCAGTTTCTAACCAAGGGTCTTTCTGTTCCCTCTGCCCTTTAAAATGATAATAATAATAATAAAAGATTTTTCAAAAAATATTCTTTTTTACATCATACCTACCTGATCTAACTGTGAACAAAGCTAACTGTCAACACAGCCCCATTTGGACTGGATTTCTTTCTTTAGAGGTGAGGTGATTTTAACAGTAATTTCAATTCACCTCAATTACATTCACAATTACCATCAGTTTTTCTGTGAACTAGCTGGCCCTCCTGTAATTTAAATCCCATCCAAAGAAAGGTCTTTATTTTTTTAAGTGGGTGTCTGACTTTTTTCCACAGGAAGAAATACTTTTCCTTTTACATTTTGTCTACATTTTTCTTTATCAGCTCAGGGTGAAATTTGACTGTTGTGTCGAAATGAAAGAAGTCAAAGCTGATCAAATCTGCTGTTGCAATGTGAGCTACAGGTACTCAGACAGACAGTTGTTAAGAAAACTTTAAAATGTGATAATTCTTAGGCAAATTATGAAGCATGTTTTTCCTTTGATTTCAGAGTAGATTTCTAAATGTTAATCCCATCTGAACTGGGGAAAGCATTTGCAGCGCCAAGCAATTTCTAAATTGTCTGCTGTCCAGTTTATCACAGCTCATACAAAAGGGTCTTTGCCTTCAGACAAAAGTAGAAAAGGAGGCAGTTTTCATTGGTAAATGTTGATTTTAGCAATTAAAATGACAAGAGTTGCTGGCAGGTGTTATTAGCTTGTGGCTAGCTAGCTAACAAATATTACATAACTGTTAATTCTCACCGCAGCTGAATTTTCAACATTTCCTGCTGTTCCATAGCCATCTGTGACTACATTCTTCTTTTTGACTTATTATGAAGATTATGAAAGATTATAAAGAAAAGTATGTTTTTTGTACAATATACTATGTACAT
This sequence comes from Lates calcarifer, assembly GCF_001640805.2. NCBI lineage: Eukaryota > Metazoa > Chordata > Actinopteri > Centropomidae > Lates > Lates calcarifer. Next base: position 19,237,980 of record NC_066845.1, read on the forward strand.
TGTTGCTGTATCATCAAAAACACAAAAAATGTCCAATATAAATCTAGATTAAATGTCAGTTTAGAGCCTCAGGTCAATCTAAGCAGCATATCTTTAAAGCATGGGAGTGTGCCCCCCCCGCAGACATGGAAAGAATATGAAAACCACATTGAAAAGACTAAACGTAGGAACTTCCACTATGAGACCATGATACCACATGAAACACACCATGCTACACATGTAAAACACTACAAGTGCTGTTATTGCAGAACAGCAAGCTCTCAGATGTTTTGCCAAAAAAAAACCTTTGTAGAAATCTTCACCCCAGCACATTGACCACAGAGCAGCAAGGAACAGAATGTCTGCTGCTGTCTCTGCTTCATCCAAGAGAAGCAGATGTGATGCAGTTCTCCTTTTCTACTTCTTCTTCTTGTCCTTGCTGTCATCTGAAAATCAAAGCACATTAAAAACCTCAATCATTATCAAAATAAAAACATGTGGAATGTCTGAAATCCAGCGCAGTGGGTGGATGTGAAGCGGTGGCAGGAGGTGCAGCAGGGTGGAGACTAAACATAGAAATGCACATTCAGTTAGTATGTTAGTCCTAATTCTGTCCTGAGCATTTAAAAAAATCTTCTCACGTTTGGGCTCAGTTTCTCTCTTCTGTTGGTGGGAAGACACATATAATAAATATAAAAGTAACGTACATGACGTTCTTAATCATAAAACCAATCAATAGCTTTGACTCACATCGAATCACTCCCAGTGTTTTTGATTAAAGATGAGTCAGCACTAACCTGTCTTCAACCTGGATCATCCTCATGTTCGCATTGGTCCTGGTCTGGACCTTGCGGCTGTCATGTTTGTGGCCACCAAACAGAATATGCAAAAATGTAAATCAATCAATGAATACAAGAAGAGCTTATCACTTGCTGTGCCTACTAACCTAGAATATGGACAAAGCAGAAGCTTACCAAGCACACACACTTACTGGAATGGGTGCTTCTGTTGGTAGGTGCTGCTGTTGAGGTAGCTCTTGGTAGTGAAAGTATGGCTGAGAATACCACCTGGGATGATCCTCTCCTTCTCATCCCACTTGAACATTGACTCAGCTCATCTTGGCAATATGTCTACTCTGGTTAACTTATTGATAATGTATACTGTATTTACAATAAAACAAAACATGAACATAGCACAACACTGCCTCTTTTTGTGTTCCTTTTAAAAATAGAAACATGTATATACTGTATTTTGAGCATTCCAATTTCTGTAGCCTACATATTAAAGCCCAGTGACAGGAAAAAAGTTGTGGAAGGTTGTATACTTTACAAAAAGGCTGAAGAGGAGGCTGCCCAACTGAGGAGACAAATCTGTCAAAGAAGAGCCAGGATGCGGTGGAGGACTGACTTTCTAATGGTTACAAAATTTGCCTACCCATTTATATGTAGACTTGAGAGTTTACTTGGTACACCTAGAAAATAAATTGCAGTTTCATATTGTCTTTATTTAATTTGTCAGAGAGGTGTAGATTTATTTTTTGTATCAACTGTAGTTTGTGGTGCTGTCAAACTGTACTGGGTTTCTAATATTTATTCTTTCCTCATTGGTGTTGAATGGACAAACACCTCAGGTTTCAGATTTAATTAAAAAAAAAAAAGACACATTACAACCTTGACGAGGTTAACATTTACTGCAGGGCTGCTTAATCAAGGTCCACATACAGGGAAGATTTTGTACTCAAATAGTTTGATAATTAAATTTTACATACATACCTGCAATTTCTCTTCTGGGCACTCAGACATCAAGAGGTTGATACTCAGTCTGACAGGCCCAGTACAATTAGGTGCGCAAACATCAATATACATTAATTCAAGAAGTACCTGCACATAATCTGTATCACATCATTAGTCATTAACCAGGACAGACCTCAACACAAACAGGACATTTCATGTCTATGATACAGTAATCATGTATTAACTGCTCTCATGTTGAGTTTGGGAAAGGCTTTGTTCACCGTGCTGGTGCCATCGATTGGTGACACATCAGGATTCTTCCTCCTGCAGAGCCATAGGTGAAACGTTACATGAACAGACAACTTTTCCCCTCAGTGTTAGAGCCCTCTCCTTCATGCTGTGATGCCAAGGGTGCATTTCTGAATGTGTACATTGGCAATCCAGGATCTGTACATGATGCGCTGATCCTAGAGGGATCCTCCATGTACCAACAGGCCTGTATCCACCAGCTGGGTATTTTCTAGTCGAAGATGGCTAATACCCATACAATGTCCTATTGCTTTTATGACACCATACCAACCAACAAATTTTTTACTTTGATGACTTTTGACTAATCTTGTTGTATATACAGCACCAGTCAAAAGTTTGGACACACCTTCTCATTCAGTGGTTTTTCTTTGTTTTTATTATTTTCTAATTTGTAGATTAATACTGAAGACATCAAAACTATGAAAGAGCACATATGGAATTATGTAGTAAAGAAGAAAGTGTTAAACCAGAATATGTTGCTGCTATGTATGTATGCTTTGCACACTTCTGGTATGCTCTCAATCATAATGTGTGTGTGTGTGTGTGTGTGTGTGTCTGCTGGAAGGCAGATTGTTATAAAGTTTGCATTATAATTCTTTGTGGTGTAAAATACCTACCATTATGTCCTAGTATTGATGAGGGTAATACATAACTAGTAGGAAATTAGTGTGAGTACACTGTATACCACTCCATAAGTGAAGGAGAAGTTGAAATTGACACTTTTTTTTGCAAGTGCTCTGAACTTTCTGTACCTTCATGCTAATACTCTTTGACACAGACTGCCAGTGTTGATAACCTCATACCCCTCAAGAGTTGAGACTTTCCCTTCAGAAATACCTCAGGCTAAGACAAAGAGCTAGCTTGTGGTAAAAATGGATACTGAATTTCAACTCCACCAATTTCCCTTTCAGCTGGGAGAAAAAACAATCAGATGATGTATGCAGCATTATGGCCCAGTTGCTATTAGCTACTTGAATGACCACCAACAAATTCAAATCAGATATTTGATGCAGTGGCTAACAGGTAATTTGGTGAGAGAGAGCAAGCAACAGGGAGAGACGGCTGAGAGACTGGTGGGGGGGGAAGCCTCTAGTTACTGATTGTAATGACCAATGCAAGCAGCACTCTGAGCATTTCCTGAATCTGTTTTGCCCAGCCATATATTTTGGCACTAAGCTCAGCTCATGCAGTGCTCAGCTGGGAGGAACAAACATGCTGGGGGTTGGAGGGCAGGGTTTAATCAGATGACACACTGCAAAGCCAAATGTTGATGGTGCTGAACTGAGTTTCTGATGTTTCTGCATTGGTGTATAGATTAATATGACTGATTCTGACAATATCTGTTGTCCACAACTTCTTTATACTGAATGAAGAGCTTCTCCTCCAGGTGATTAAAGCCCTGCATCTGTTACTGCATATGTTTCTATGATAAGGCTACATTATTGGACTGGTCAGGAAGAGCTCGGCATTCTGCCTATACAATGCTAATACCTTTGTATCACATCTTGTGATATGCAGTTTGTTCGCAACTGAGTGGAAGCTCAACCATTCCAGGAAGTGTTTCAGTTGAGTTCGGTCATTCTCTGAAGGAAAGACTTTGACAAGTCACAAGAAGCATGTTTATGACCCTGTGAGAGAGCCACAAACTTTATACAGCCCACAGTGTCTGTCATAAAATGTATTATTTATGGCCCTCTACACTGTGGCCAGAGCATGTAAAATACACGTAAAAAAAATGCAATTTTATATTTCACCAAAAGGTGGCAGCAGCTCCGTGTAGCTGCCCTGCGTGACTGCGTGACCCTTGCTGTGACCCTTTCCAGGCAATTACTGAAATGGCAACTGTAAGTAAAAAAAGGAAAGTTGACTGCGAGGGACGCCGCTTCCAGGACAGGTGGAAATTACAATACTTTTTCACTGAAATACGAAATAATTGTGTTTGCCTAATTCGCCAAGAGACACTGTGGCTGTGTTTAACGACTTCAATGTCAAGAGACACTACCAGTCAAAACATGCTAACACATTCGACAAGCTATCAGGGAGCAAGCCCGACAAAAAATTGAAGCAGCTGGAAGCTGTTTTAGCTTCACAACAGCGTTTTTCCCAAGAGCCCGTGAGTCGAATGAAAATTCCACAAAGGCTAGCTACGAAGTGGCAATGCTAACTGCTAAATACTGCAAACCTTTTACAGAGGGTGAGTTCGTCAAAGACTCTGTTAGGAAAATAGTGGAGAACATCTGTCCCGAGAAGAAACAAGTTAGCCAGTGTTTGCCTGGCTCGTAACAGCTCGTAATATTGTCAGATATTGAGAGACAGTTGGGCGCCAAAGGAGCAGACTTTGATTTTTTTTTTTTTTTTTTGTTAGCCTGCGATGAAAGTTACTGAAAGTTACTGACTCCTCAGTTACTGATTTTTTTGAGAGTTGATGATGACATGAATGTAACTGAAGAGCAGCTTGACCTCCAGAGCCTTAAGGACCAAACAAGAGGAACAGATTTATGTGTTTCTGTTTGTTCCACCGTTGATGACATGAAACTACCTCTCTTCTCTGTGGACCCTGATGATGCTCTGCATCAGCTGCAACTGGAGCTTATTGAGCTGCAGCGTGACAGCGAGTGGAGCGGTCGACACCAGCAGCTCTCTCTCATAAACTTTTACCAGCAGATGGATAAAGGCAGGTTTCCAGAGATTCGCACATTTGCGAAGAAGATGCTGAGCTTGTTTGGCTACACATATCTGTGTGAAAAAACATTCTCCGTTATAAACTTTAATAAGAGCCGCATGAGGACAAGACTAAGTGACTCTCGCCTGGGTGACATTTTGTGTGTCAAAACCACTGCCTTTGAACCAGACCTGGCCTATGTATTGCAGTCCAGATCTCAGTATCACCCCTCACATCAGTGCCAGCAAGTTACTTGGTTTGGTCATCTGAGATGAATACATTCTAAATTCTGTGTTTAAAATTTGTTTTGTGTTGGTCAAAAACACAGTTAGAAATATACTTGCACTTGGACTTATGGCACTTTATATATTGCACTTCTTAATAACTTGGTGTTATGTACCTGTAGGACTGACGTTGGAGGCATGTTCATATGTTTTGAACTTAAAAGTTGACAGAAAACATTTAGTTACTAATAATAAGTCATGTTTTAAAATGAACCAAGATATGTTTCAGCTTCCTGGACATGTTTTTTTTTCCAGACAACTTTTTCACGTTACATGGCTCTCAGATATGAGAAGAGTGGTTTTGGTAAGACCTTTTTATGCCTGTGTGGGTAGCCTAGATATATTTGCATTCCATGTGAAGAAATGTATTTGGAATAAACTTTTCATAAAATATTTCATTTGCATTTAAATTTAATCGTTCAAAGAATGTCAGACAGAATGACTGGCCCTCACGCATTTTCACATCATCAAATCTGGCCCTCTTTGAAAAAAGTTTGGACACCCCTGCATTACACTGAATATTCCTTACACTGAATATTGGTCTCAGCATTTGTGTGCAGCGTGTAGTAAAAATAAAGAGGAGACCCCGCCAGCAGCTTTGATATTGATACAGTATGTGGGGTAATAGTGGTGAGATGATTACAGATGGACAGAGGAGCATTGTCTGCAGTCAGTATTGTCCCCATCTTTTGTACAGTGTTAGCAGGGTTTTCCCAGCTGGACTCCACTGTCTTGCTATTCTGTGGCCTTGCCAGGCCACCACTGACTTATTTTAAGTCCTGTTCAATATGCAAAGTCATGGGCTGCCTGCTGCCTGTGACCTCAAAAATAATGTATGAGGAAGGGAGAACAAGGGCCAGGACTGGTGTGTATGATGTTTTGAACAAATAAATACAAGGCTAAGCATAAGTTTTTTTCAATCTTTTTTTTTTTATTTTTATCATTCTCTTCTGTGTTGTGTGTTTAAGTGGTGTGCCTGTGATTTAGTATTGCACCATAAAGGTGAGAGACTCACAAAGCAGCAGAGGCTCAGACACACCTGACTTTGAATATGGGTCATGTTCAAAGGACCATACACTGAAAAGCAGCTTACTCTAGACCACCCTTTCCTTCCAAAGACCAGTTTCTTTTAAACCTCATATGTCTGTTAGCTTCCTGTTAAGAGCTTGATGACTCGAGCCCCACAGTGATGACATCACAAGGGTTATTATTTGGGACTTTGAAAAGCTGACTAAAAAAAGTACATAAAGTATATATAAAAGTATATATATATATATATATATATATATATATATATTATCTTTGAAAAGGACCAAACAAATGACTAAAACTGTATGTCAGCTGTGTTATATCAAATGCCTGAGCAGAGACAAGTGGGTGATGGGAGGCCCTTTTTTTCAGGAGTGCTGATGTCATGGCACCACACAGCAGTGATTACACCTTTAAATCCAATCAGTGCCACATTTCAAACCTTAACTTTGCCTTTGCTCTTGACCTGTTCCTGATTGAGGCTCCACATGAGAGATACTGTGGTAGTTTTGCTCTGTGAGGTGACTGAGGTAACTTTCTATAGTCAATTGTACAAGTTTTGTTAAAGCAATATTAAGAGTGGGAGCATTGCTGTATGCCATGAAAAATCAGTGCTAATAGATCATGGCAGTAGAGCAATACGTCATCTTGGTATCAGTGCTCATATGAAGGGACAGTGTGCTGAGTTCTACACACTAATGGTGGTGAAGAACACAGTAGTGACACAAGGCAAATTAAAACATGTACAGCGTGTTGAAATGCTCACCATGAACACGTCCATTACAGTCAATACCTGAAATGATTAATGTTAGCTGCTAACTCTTATTATGTCAAAGGGATCTATCATCTTCATAGTGTGTAAGAGTACCTATATGCATAAAAGATTTAATTGATCTGTATATCCAGTATATTTGAAACATTAATATTTTCTCCACAGTATAGATAAATACATTACTGTTGTTTGTTCCTCCTGACTCTGCAACCATTAATTGGTGAGGCAAGAGGAGGAAAAATCTACAGGGCCTGTGAACTACGCTGACCATGTAATAATAACTAGATCAAGCTGTTGCTGTCGTGTCAATAGTATAATGGCATGCTCATCTGTAGTTTAACTGGAAAAAAGAGCCTGCAGTTGTGTTAGCAGCTTTGTGAGACTGTTTGCAGTAAAGATGTGCTTTGAGCTAAAAGAGAACATCAGCGTGTTCAACAGGTACAGTATAATGTTTTCATCCAGTAGTTGTTGAGACAGCACAAAATGTCAACTTCATGGTGGTGTTAAATTAAAAGTAAGGTTGGTTTGGACACAATGAAATACAATATAACAACAATATAAACCTCTGTTTTACTGTTTGTAACCCTACCTAAAATGATTTTTAGTTTCCTTTATAGGCCTGCCTTTGTACATTGAACATTGATGGATAATGTTGTATTTGCATCATTACTCTGTGAGCTCTGTGCTTTACTGTCTTATTTTTGACTAATGTTCAATTCTAGCAAATTTTTAGGACAACATTTTTGTAAATAAAAATGTAAATAAATTCATTATCTTTTATTACATTTTTTGGCTTCAAAAATGTATTTGGATATATGCAGGCCAAAATGAACACCAGGAGACACTACTCAGGGGTAAAGAAAAAACAAAAAAACAAAAAACACACATATATATATATATATATATAAATATATATAAAAACACACACACACATATATATATATATATATATATATATATATATATATATATATATATAAAGGGTAGGGCAGTCTGTATGTAGTCTCAGACAAAACCTAGGGCACAGGACTCACCACTCACTGCTGTTCATCAAGCTTATACAGTTGCTCTGCTGAGATGTAGTAATAACTGAAGGCAGCCCAGATGATTGTATCAACATTTTTATCAACACAGATCTTCTCTCATCTGGATAATGGTAGCTGGGCTGAGAGAGAGAAATGTTTGAAGAGACACTGATCAAAAAATGGCATCCATGAAATGTGGAAATTATACTATACTATTCAGGAAACCGTGAATGTGTGAACCACACTTCATGGCAATCCATCCAATAGCATACTGAGTGAAACTGATGGACCCACTGACAAGCACGAGCAGCTGGCATGGCTGAAAACAATATATCAATAACACAATTACAAATGTTTACATTTGTACAAGTTTATTTCTCAATACACAGTGAAGTATAAATGAAACTGAATCTGCCATAGCATCCTGTCTGTGGTCTGTGTCAAGCCAAAGAATTTCATCCACATCACAGGCTATATTAGCCCCAGCCAGGCAGTGGGGGAAAAATCTCTTTGCATGTCTTATCCACCCCTGACAAGCCTCAGCTGAAAGGTCTAAGAAGGCCTCTACCGTGGCCTGGAGGAGGTGAACACGCAAGTGTTTCGGTCATAAATCTTCCACCAGAGCAGAGCAGGAGTGGTACAAATTTCATCTGTTTCACCCTTGGCCTCTTCCTTCTGCTCCTCCTCTTCCTTGGTTTCCTCATCCTTCTCTGTGAGGTTTTAGTTGGTCCATTGTTCCAAAATTACAGTAAGTGAACTGACCCAAGGCCTTTTATCTTTCTCTTCAAGGTTCTGAGTGGTGTGTGAACACTTTTGACTCTTAGTGTTTCTACCTGGATAATTGTATACTAAATGACTTCAAGCTGTGCTGACTTGAGTGAACAGTATTGACTGGTAGTGCTTTCTAAATGAGCACCTGGTGTAGGCAGTGATATACGAAGGGATCTGTGTGTAGAGTTTTGCATTAACAGTTCAAACAATCGACAAAAACTCTAATATGGACATGGGATAATGGGCTGAACTCTCGACTGCTTACACACTATTACCAGGCTTATGAGCTAAAAATCAAAACCTCAACACCATTTACCAAAAAACACACCCTTAACTTTCCCTAAACTATAAACACTATTCCATTGTTTTGACAGATGATTGACTGACTCTGACCAAAGACGGGATGCTGTGAAAAAATATATCTACTTTTTCTGTATTCACCTTTTTCATTTTATTTAGTTTCATTTATACTTCACAGTATATTGAGGAATAAAAATGTACAAATGTAAACATTTGTTATTGTGCATCATGTGAAGAGGTTTTTGTGGGGCACCAAAAGCAACATTGTTTTTCCAACAGTGTTTTGAATTGATTTCACCAGTGTGAAAGACTATGTTGTGGTGTTTTATGTCTGAAGGCAAAGTTTGGTTTTTCAGAAACAGTACAAGCTATTGAGAGGAGAGTTTAGTTTTGACCTGGAAGTTGGAAGTTTCTGGAGTTGAGAGTGCAGTTTAATGGAGGCATACTTTCAAGAAATGTGTTTCAGCAATCGAGAAAAACTGTTCTGCACTTCATGATTTACTCAAGATACCAATGTGTAGTGCCAGTTCAGGATGTAGTGTGCCCTTCATGTAGTGAAGTAAAGGTGTGGAGTTTGGGGTGGTGGATTGGTGCATGGCACATCAGACCATTACAGTTTTTCTGAACCAAACCCCACTTTCTAAACAAAAGTGTCAACTGCCAAAATAGTTTCATCAAATCAATCGCACAGTTGGCAAAACTTCAAACGTTGTTCATCTGGTTAAGCACATGATATAGAATACAGGATCAGAATCTTCTCAAGGCTAGATTCAGCAAGTAAAAGGATTCTTTCCCTGTTGCCTAGCAAGGGAGAGGATTGTCTGTGATACAGATGAAGTCCTGTGACCTGATGTTGAGAGGCATAATGCAGAATGAATGATTGACATGTTTTACTGTATAATCATATAGTGCAGTTTTTTTTTTTAATCTTTGCTGCAGGATTTCTTGTTCAAATATTCCTTTTCAAAAGTGCAGGGATGTGCAAATATTTTCCAGCAAATAAAGATTTTTCTCCCACTGCACCCAGAGTACAAAGACATGCATTAGGTTAATTGGTGACTCTTAATACTGTTTATTATTTTTTTCTGCATGTTTTTTTTGCAGGAGAGGACAAGGGCTAGCGGCAGAGCCACTGTCTCCAGCCTGTGTACGTCTAGAAAAAATGTTGATATCTTGGTCTGACTTTGAGACGTCTGTCCATGATTTTACAGGCACTTACAACACTTGTATGCTTAACGTAACAAGTTGTCAACTCCTCCTCTGCTCTTCTAGTATGCACGTGTGTGGAGGAGCTAAGGCACACACACATGAAATGTGATCATTATGACAATAAAAGCGATAGACTCAGACTGAGAGTCTGAGCTGACATGAACCAAGTGCACATGAAAATTACATTTTTTTTTCACGTTTTTTTTCACACAGCCTGAAGGTGACAATAAGAGACTGTTCTTGCACCCATCCGTTATATATAGTGCTTATCCTTAAGTGTCATGAGGGGCCAATCCCACCTGGGGTACACCCTGGACAGATGACCAACAAAACTAATTTGCTTGTCTTTGGTTTGTGGAAGGAAGCCAGAATACCCAGAGAGAACTGACACAGGCACAGATAAGCCCTGGGCAAACCTTCTTGTTGTGAGACAACATCAGCTGACATGATTTTAGAGCAACAGAACATCAAACTTGGATCTTCCACTGGACCAATGTTGTTTTTTAATCATAACCACAGTGGCTCTGTAGAATGTCATCCATTCATTTAATTAAAGACTTGTTTACATCTTTCTTCAGGATTATTAACCACTCCTTAATCCTTGAAGTTCAGAAGTTCAGAAATTCTCTTCCATGAGAAATTTAGAAAAAAAGACTACTTATGTGACTGTTCATGGGAGAGAGCCCAACATCAAGAGTCAACACAGCAAGATTGATCAACTATGGGTATGAAACTGCAGTTGAGTCACTGAAGCAGAATGTCATTATAGCATTATGATAGAATCTGGACAGAAGAAAATAAAAGAGAGAAAATAATGTTATAGAAGCAACTGGGGACATTCCTCATTAGAATGCACACACACATAATGGATTGAAAATGCATTCAGAATACATTCTCAAAAGTAGGCTTGCATGTTGAACACTTGTGCTTCACTTTCAACATTATTTTACTGCACTGTTTGTAATTATTATTTCCCTGACATTTGTAAACTCCTTTTAAATAGCTGTGAACAGGTATTACAGTAATTGCCCTGTAATAAGCGTGATGTTCAGGACATATATATCAAAAAAATAAAGCACTGAAATTGCTCTATTTACTATTTAATGCACTTTTTATTTGTTCCATAGTTACAGAGTTTTACAATTGTTTTCACGCTTGTGCTTTCATATACATACTGGAGCGCATCAGTTAACCTTTGGTGCAAAATGCAGTAAAGCCACCAAAACTCTTCATAATTTGCCAAGAATTTATGACTCATGTCTAATGCTGTTACCCAGCAATACAACTGAGGCACTCAACTAACAATGTAAAGCATTACAAATTGCATATATAAAGTGTGCCTGTATCTTCTGCTTTGGCACAAATTTCTTTCATGTTGCATTGCAAAAAGGAAAGCGCCACTCCATGCTAAATTACTAAGAGGTCCCCATATGATGCATACTATGTCATACTACTACTAATGGCATTGTATCTGAAAAACAAAACTAAACAAAACAAACAAAATAATTAAAAGTCTGTCGTAGCCCTAAGTAATATTGATCCATCATGTCCTCTGTATTCTGCTCATCACATTGTAAATACCACTACTGAGTGTTAATTTACTGTAATTGTATTTACATCTATATTTTCCCTAAGGCAAAGCAAATGTGACTTCATTTGTACAGATGTTAACATCAGAACAGAAATTTGTCTGTTAAAATGCTGCATGTTTCAATCTGCTTTCATTAGGTTCTGACCTGAAAGTTAACTGTTCTAAAAAGAGTATCTTAATGTCTCTAAAATTAGCTGCAGTTGTGTTGAATTTTGCTGGGGGTGTACATGAATGAGAGAGGTATTCAGGAAATTTTGGAGGAAGTGGTGATTGAATGCATTTGGTGTCAAAGCAATGCAAAAGTGTACACAATTTTGCTCACATGGTGTTCTGATATGGTGAATGTGTTAAGTGTTTTGCAACAGTGGACTTGATATTGAGATTGTGTGTTAAAATGATTGTAAAAAAACAAAACAAACTGTAACTAAGATCAATTTACACCAAACAAACCCACTAAGAGGAGAAAGAAAGCTGCATCAAAAAAGTTTCTCTGCAGCTCATTTAGTAAATTCTTGAACTTTTTTTTTTTTTTAATTTTCACAGAATTGCAGCATGCAGAGAATCAACATAAAAACAAGGTACAGTCAAGTACAATATCTCAGTTTAGTAACTGATCTTCCAGTTGCCCTTTAAAGATCACTCAGTTAAAATCAGTACTTACATCAACTTTTAGTTGGAATGCTTTGAATGGCCTAGAAAGCTGTGAATCAAGATCACCCTCAGTCAATTCTTTACAAGTCCTGGGAAGAAAGACTATTCTTATCTACCATTTCACACTTAATTACACTCCTTTCATACTGAACTCCAGACAAGTGGAGCGTGAAATCTCATCAAAACCTGCACTCTTAAAATGTCAGAGATGAGAGCACTGGAGTTTAGTGTTAAAACAGGTGAGGAGTGCAGTTTACTATAGATTATGGTTGACAGATTAAACACTTACAGCAGATAATTATCTCTTTTTATACTTAATCAGCTCAGAATGGCCAAAGGCTGCATGCTCTGACCAAGAGAGGAGAAACTTAAATCTCAGCCACACATTACACAAGAAATACACTTTTTTTTTTTTTTTTTTTTTTTTTTTACGTAATTGAACGTGAAATCTTTTGTAATGACAAGTATATTTATGCCCACCCTTACACCTTTAGGGTGCAGCAGTGCTGATCACTGATGCTTTTACTGTATTTAAGTGCTTCCTTCCTTCCTTAAGTGGCGAACACTTTTCACTTTTCAGCTTTTCATGATGTGTTGTTCTATCCTATGTTGTAGAAGTGGACATCATAGAACAGTGTATTGTTTTAATTTATTGATTTAAAAAAATGTTTTCTGGTTTCTGTTCCTCTGAGCCAGATGTTATTTAATGCACAAACAATTCAAGCTTGTACTACTCTCTAAAAACACTTACCTTAGTTTTATACCTCACTGCCTGTATCCTAGGAGATTAGCATGTTCCATTTGTTCATGTTAACCGGTCATTTTCCACTACTGTATAGTTGCTGGCACTATTAAGTGACATTTATGCATTGTCAGAACACTTCTATTTCCAGCAACCACCATGGAACTAGATAGTGGAATAAAAATGAGCTTGCTATGTGAAATGGTTGACATCCTGATCCATTCAACTTAGTGGTAGAAAAGACATGACGTATTGTATTTCAACAAAGTAGAAATACCTGGAGTTAGCGGGGTGTTTCAGCCCTTAGAGAACAATGACTGTTTGATTTGTTATTTACTTTTTTGACATTTTATATTAATGCATATTATTATCACAGAGTAACAGTTATTACCTGAAGGCCTCAACCTGTCATTTAGGTAATGAATGATGGAAAATACAACTCCACAAAGAGGCCAAACTTTATTGCAATAAAAATAAAATGGCATGGCAAAACAAGAAGGACTCTGTCTCTACGATACAGCTAATCGTGTACTCCATTCCTCCCTTTTAATCTCACTGTGAGTACAACAACCATAAGTGACAAATGTCAACACAACACACTAAATGTTAAAGGCAGTATTGAAATTCATATCATTTAAATTTCACTGGTGGGTATAACCTGCAAACATTAAACAGAGCTGATCTTTCTTTGCAACATCCTAACATTTGCTTCACCTGTCTGAAAGAACCCTGATTGCAGAGAGTTAGCCATCCACATCCATCTATATACTATATATATAATCTCCAGCGACCAGTATGGATATGTTGTCTGTATGCTGCATGCTTTTGTTGGTTTTGTTTTTGCTTTTATATTCACACCTTACAACACACACCCACATTAAATATTCACACATGTACATTTATATTACTAATTCAACTGACTAAGACATTTCGCCACCTAAATTCCCACAGTTACAATAAAGTCAAATTTTTCTGGCATTTGTGAGTCAGTTTTCCATTTCTGTCAATGCCAGGTTGACAAATCTTCTTTAATGAAGTATACTGCAGCTAATAACATTGATACCTTCTAATTTAATTTGACAAAAATTGACTTTATTGGTCAAGTACAAAACAACAACTAGAAAACAAACATACAGTATTTACTGCTTCAGTAGTTACTATACACTGTATATATCATACTGTTGTGCATGTATGTATGTGTAATACACTGTATCAGTAGGAACCACTCTACATCAAGTGGCATGAACAGTCACAAAGCAGCAGTTTCTGCCATCTGTCTTGCTGTCTGCTATAAGTGCAACCCCAAAGAGACTGACCTAGATGTCATGTCACACTCAAAACTATGCTGAAGAAAAGCAATATTAAATTGAAAACTTTGCTGTCTTTATGGTGACTGAGCTTATTACAGTGTTTGATAATTCACTCTTCAAAGTTATTAATATTCATTGAAAGAGCACTGAAAGCTAATAGTAGAATACACATTGATTTTTCCTTGGAAAAACACAAATCTAAAGTGCAGTTTTTCAAATGCAACAGGGACCCAAGTTCCTTCTAAAATAAATCTGCTGAAAAAAAAAATGTATATATTCATATTTTCTTGGGTTGCTTGACTCAGCCTGTTTGCTCAGTAAATAGTTTAAAAACTCTAACGTTAAACCCATTGGGTATATCTTTTGTCTCAGTGTATCTTGGATTTGCTCATCAGCTGAATAAACTGGGAGTAGGCTTAATTTCCACACTCCTACAACAGTTTATTAACAGGTGAAAGTCTAATTTCAAGTGCATTTGAAATCTTCTCATGAACAGTGAAAAAAATACATCTCAGCCGTAGCATTTGCACTTCTGCCTGTGTGCTCTGTGTTTGCCCTTGTTCGCTCAAGAGGTCAGTTTTAGGCTTGACCAACTTCCAAGCAAAGGATGATTTGGCTCTGGTTATGGCAACGATTTACTACACAAGACTAGTGACTAACTTCAATCTTGAGAAACCTATCTACCTGTTTCATGCTACAACTAACAGCAGCATCTCATTATACTAGTTACCTAAGAGGTTAAGTTTTCACCAATGTTTGTTTATTTGTTTGCTTGTTTATTTGTCAGCAGGATTACACAAAACATACTGAATTGATTTGCACCAAACTGGATGAATGGAACGTGGGCCAGAGAGGAACCCACTGAATTGTGGTGCAGATGCAGTTAAAGGGGCATTTATGACAGTCAAATAATTTATGTTCTATCAGACTTCTTCCCTTTTACTTTTATTTATCTATTGTAAGAGCGAGACAGAAACGTAGGATTGTTTGGCCTTGGCGGAGGTATTACTGAATACCATTCTAATTAGGCGTTCATAAACAAACAGATAGAGGCAGCAGTATCCCAGCAACTTCATTGTTCTGTTCAGTAAAATTATGATTTTTGTCTCTGGAGTCAGGTTGTAGGAGCCAAAGTTTTGATTTATCAATTCTAATTCTTGTTTTCTTTGAGTTAACCCCATCTAATGGCTGGAAGCCAGGGATGGAGACTGATAAAGGCCAAGGATGCTACCTGAAGAGTGTGGTAAGAGCAGGTCTTTTGACCTCACTTCCTAAGTCCTGGCAGCAACAGACAGTGTCCATTCCTTTCTTTTATTTCATTAGAGAGTCTTTAGTTCATCTTTAGAAGCTTTTGGCTTTGGCATCTTGAATACTGTGTTTACAAGTTAATAAATATTTCTTAATTTTTTGGACATCCTTTTGTGGACCTTGGATTATTTTCATGTGGAGCATCAAGACATTGCTCAGCCACCATAGTGGTTATCAAATACAACAATAGACCAGGAATAACACTAGTAGTGATATATAGCGACTTTAGAGGACATACTTTGACTTGAACATTTGTCCATTGAATTACATTAAAGCAGCTGTTCACAGTCGCCAAGTACACTGTTCTTGTATTCAATACTGCACCGATTCTAAAGATTTTTGTCCACCCAACGTTTGATTGGTTCAGTATTTTTTGCTTATTCCTGCTGACAGTTAATGAACCAACAAACAGACATGAGCAGAAACATTTCCTCTTTGGTGGGGGTAATTAATAAATGAAATTACAATATTGAAAAAGCAAAATGAGTGACAGACCAAAAGGAACCAAAAAATAAGACAAGGGGGGAGAAGTATAAAAGGGCTTGCCTAAAAAGATTGTAGAATCAGAGGCTACTTTCAACAGTCCAAAGATTCAGTGAATTTGTGTTAAAACAGCAAGGGTGCAATTTCCTTGATTTACAGTTTGATAAAAGGCAGAGATTTGAGGGTTGAAGTGGCTGTGAAGTAGAATGAGAGAAGGTTGTGTAGTGCATTATATGTAATCAACAGGATCTTGTAGTTTATTTTTACGGAAAGCCAATCGAGGTATTTGACTGATGCATGTGAAGAGAGAATTGCAATAATCTAGACTGGAGAAAATGGTTTTTGATCTGTAGGAGACATCTGATTTTAGCAATATTTCTTGGCTGAAGAAAAGAGCGCTGGATGAGTCTCTGTTGTGTCAAGGTTTAGGTGGAGGAAATTAGGAGACATCCCATCTTTGGTGATGGATGCAGGACAGTTGATTCAGCTTACTGAGTTTAGCAGAGAAACAGACCTGTGTGTCACTAGCATATGTGACACGTCCTGAAATCAGCTGAATAAATGACCCAGAGGAAGCATGTCCAGTAAGAAGAGGATTGGTCCAAGGACTGACCCCTGATGAGGGACTCCACACAGCAGGGGGAAGTGAGGAGGACAAGGGGTTGTTGATACAAAGATTAGAATATCTATGAGTCAAACAAGAATAAAAGAAGGTTAATGCTTCACCAGAAATACACGCCCAGTACTCAACCTTAAAATGGTATGTTTGATGGAATCAAAGGAAACAGTCAAATCAAGAAGAATAAGACTGGGATATTCACCTTTGTGTGCATGCATAAGAGTGTCATTGGTCCCTCTTGGTAATGCAGTCTCAGTGCTGCAGTCAGATTCTAAGACCTTATACCAACTTCAGGAGTTTTTTCAAGGATTTTGGATAAAATGGGGGGCTTGGAGATTGGTGTACAACTCTGCAAGTGAGTTGGGAAAGTTTTTTTTTTTTTAATTATTAATTATTTATTTGTTATTAATTACTAATTCATTAAGATTTTAAGTGTTTGGGTAGATCAGTTCAACCAGCAGGAATTTCTGTAGCTGCTCTAACATGTTGTGCTGTGAGAGAATAAATAAACTGACTAGAAGAGAAAAGAAGTTCACTGCGTCTCCTGCTGCCTTTACTACAGAAATTAAACAGAGAGAAAATCTCATTAGCCAAGGTCAACAGCTTTTACAGACAATGAGCCCAAAAGACTGAAGTCTGAAAAATCTTAATGGTTAGAAAAAATAATTATATGAGAGGAATGAGAGTGTGAGAGGGATCTACTCGTTAATTCAAGCAATGCAAGCAAATTCCAGCTGTGGAAAAATTAGTCAATAGCTATTCATATTCATTCACTGTAAGTGCTTTACCGTGTTGTTTGTATATTGTTGTATGGTCTAGGTCTGCTTTGTATTTGAAAATAAGTGAGAGAATAGCTGTTATTGATGAGATGGAGAAAAAGAAGAGAGACTGGAAAGTGCTGGATGCCCTGATGGAGAAGGAAGGAGATAGCTGATGATGAGTTTCCTGTGTCTGACAGTTGACCAGATTGTCTCAGAAAGACATGTAATGATCTTGTAGATAATCTCTTTAAAAAAAAAAAATTTTTTTTTAAATCAGCTTTACAAATTTCAAGCTTTATGGTCATTCAAATCTTTAAGATATTAATTTTAGTTGTCTGTTTTCAATATCAGAATTTTATGTGTTTTTTTACTGCAAGTCAATTTTTCTAGCTGCAAAATTTTACATTTTAGTGGCCTGCAAAACCAATTCAATGCTGAGCTCTTTGCTCACATTTACTACAGACTTCCAGAGAAGAAGAATATGTATTTCATTAATGTGCTTTATGTTGCAAGGAAACCATTAACAAATCATTTCTTTTTCTCCTTACAAATTCCTGCAGAATTCATGTGTCTGGCTTCTACTGATCTCCACGGTCTTTCTTTGATGGACTTGACAAGTTTGTCCCGAGGCTGAGTCATTGTCAAACCTAATGTGATGAAAAGTTGTTCTTATGTGTTAGACTTCAAACCAGAGAAGAGAAGAGCAGCTGCTTTGCTGAGACTTCCAGGATCCCATCATTTTCATCTGTGTCTGCAAGGTGTGTCAGCAAGTTGACATCTTGTTGCATGGAAAACTGCTCTCACATTGAAAAACAATTCATTAATTAAAGTAATTAATTACCATTTTATGGTATCTATTTAATAATGACATAGTAAATTCACCTACTACTGAACTGATGTTTCTATACATCTTTTCCAGTCATAATTAAAAGCCTAAGACCGTTTCCTTGCCATCCTGGCAAACATGATATTAACAAACCTTTAACAGTATCAGAACAAACATTTCATTATTGTCGAGAGTTAGCTACTGAAAGCACGGTCAGTCAGACTGATACTGAGGGAAACTCCAGATTTATATTTTGATATTTGGTTAGCCATTTGGTTTATGTTTGAATCATGGATTTGGCCTCAAGAAAAGACAGGGTTAGGGTTAGAAGACAATTTATTAGTACAATTAGCGGCATACTCTGCACTGCTAAAGCCTGTTTTACATGTTACATGTTTCGCAGAATATAGCATAATGTTGCCTTTGTTGTCACTGCGTCTTTCCCAGCACAGTGCAGTAAAAGTTATTACAGTCACAATGCAGGTCCACATAAAGATGAACAAAAACAAATTATGATAATTATAATAGGACTGATAATAGTGACGACACATGCTTAATTAAAGAAGAACTGCTGGCAAAAGAGATCATCGATGTTGCTGTTGTACTGGAGGAGCACATCATTCTGCATAAGCTGAGAAATATTGCTAATGCTTTTTCTATAGTGATAGGTCTTCTTTACTGCCTGAAAAAAGGCTATCCCACAGGACTGAAGCATACATTTGAGCTCATACATAAAGTTTTCATCAGCATTAGTAGTCTAAATTGTTCAGCCAAAGTACACAGATTCCACAGCAGGCTGGTGATATAATACTAGACTCATACCAAAAAGGTCACTGCAGTTCTGAAATGAAATAAAATAGCATTCTGAATGTTCTTGGATTTTGATGAATGATCATTTCTATGTAGCACTGTAACTTAGGTTATGTGGGTTGATTCAGTTCATTTTTTTTTTATGAATGTAATATTGCAACTGAGATTAACCGTTCCTGAAAAAAGTAACCTGGCTGCCTTAAAAACATGAATTAGTTGAACAAAATGCCTTGTTGAGCCAACTTTTATAACAATGTCTGCACAACCAAAAAATATGAGCTACTTCAACAAAATGCTCAGTAACTTTAATTTTAATGTTTGTACCTGACAGTCTGTTTAAATCCCTGTTGTAATTGTGTACAGTCACTTTACTGACATCTTGCATCTCTTTGTGTTCCATCCTGGTCATTTAGACTCAGTTTATAGCAGTTTATCATGTCATAGATACCAGTACAAGTTTGTTGATTTGATTGATCATTCTATGTTGTCTCAACTAGAATTTAGGTTTGTACAACTTAAAAAGTCTTGTTGGTATCATATAAAAACGTGTTGATTAAACTTGAAGATTAAGTTGATGGGACTGTTTTATCAGCTTTGCTTCTGTCATCCCAAGTATTTATTCTAAGGAACTCAGAAATATGTTCAAACAAACTCAAGTTTCTTAGCGTGCTTAACTCAACATTTTATGGCTGCCAGGTTACAAATCATTTTAAGTTGAACTAGCATGTTATTTTTTACAGTGTTATGTAAACATCATTAACCAGTTGATCTCCTGTGTGTGCATTCTGTCATCCAAGACACTTTAATTTTTTAAAATAAATGTTTTATCCTGTAAAAGCAAGTTGTTCAATCTCCAAATAGTCAAATGTTGTTTTTTTTTTTTTTTTTTTTTTTTTTTAGCTTTTATGTTATTAGAAGTGTATTGTCAGTATTTTGGGTTTCTGTTGAAATGCATTATGTTTCTCATGTTTAATCAACTATTTCCAGTGTCTGCACACAGTATTTTTAGTTTAAGTTGTAGTTATCGTTAGCTGGGACATGATATGCATTCAGATGTATTGTTGTTTTGTGTGAATGATTTTGGTGGTACACTTTTGCCATATATTATATACAGTAGGTTGTGTTTGTAGTCTTTTGTTTGTTGATGCACTGAAGACACATGTTATATGTTTGCCTTTATCAAATCCTGCCAAATACAACAACTGGCCTGTTCCTTGGAGGATATACTGCTGGGAAATATAATATTAAGCTGTATAGCTGAAAACACGTTGCCTGTAACACTTTTTAATGAGGACAGTACAATAAGTGAGGCCGCAGCTTGTGACATATTTATTTAGTCAATAGTAAAGCTTTTAGCTAACTTTACATCATTTTTGAACATAAAGAAGTAATCTAACCTGTAATAGATAAATAATTCTTATGGAGGTTAAGGAAAGATGTGAAGAAACTGATAATTGACAACACTGGTGCTAGACAATCCAACAGCAATCACAATTTTAGTAGTTAAAAAGCCTTTTTTTAGTGCATTCCACAATGGAGGGCTCTTGAAATGACATTTATGTATGTAGTATTTTGTTAATAATTAACTAAAATTCTTCAATATTTCTAACTGAATAGATTTGAAAGAGAAGAAATCTATAATTATAGATTTGGAGCCCAGCCAGTCATACAAGGAATTCCATACCTTTTGGATTGTGTTGTTTCTATACATACGTGTGCCACTCTTTGCAGAAAAGAGTACATTTTCAGCAGCCATGTGTACTACTTTGTATGACGTTCAGGGCCATTTTTGTCACATCTACATACAGCTGCATATGCCTGTGCAAGTTCTGTTGAATCATCTGTCCAGTTCATTAAAGAGGATATCTAGCATTGAGATATTGGGTGCTGCTAAAATCCAGCTGTCTCACTCTGTGTCTCACTGTGTGTGCCAGTTCCTTCTATTTGGCTCAAAGTGGTTGTAATCTGTAAACTACTGAAGGAGGACACTCAACTTCTACAACACCATGTACAAACTAAGTGCTTTTAATATCATATCCTCAGAGGGAGAGCAGCATCAAGAGGGAGAAAAACAGTCAGCCTGAGGGAGAGAAAAGTGCTGAGAGACAGTGACAGTCAGCTGGGCATAGGTCCAGTGGGTTTGACATAGCCTGGTCTAAAAGCTATAGCTATCTACTGAATGGACCTGATGGGACAGTGTGTTGCCTCTTTTGCAAGCACCACCTATTAGGTTTGATGCTAACACCCAACAGAAACTGTAGGCTTGATGCAGTCAACAGAAGTCTGAGGCTCACATGAAGATAGATGCAGTTTGCTAACTCTAAACAGTCACTCTGACCATCCAATCAGATGACATGAAAATGCAGACGTTCACACGGGCCTGCTAGATGGCCCCTGGTCTCACCAACTCAGAGTCTGATTGGTTAAATGATCCACAAAAAAACGTATATAAAAATATAATTCAGTGATTGTGACAGTGTTTAAGCCAGCAGAGGTTTGTATACAAGTTATACAAGTTATGCTTCTCTTATTGTCATAGTGTGAATGTTATACAATGATTGGTCTTGTTAACCTAAATTCTTCCTTTTAATATGCCTGTTCTATGTGTAAGTAATCTGTGGTTGCATCTCTCAGTTTCTGACTGAATGCAATCATATTGTTCCCCTTACTACGTTCAGCTGTGTTGTAAATGCATATATTATTTTTCCCTTTGTCGTCTATACTGTCTGTCTGGCTTCCGACCTCTGTGATGTGGCTGTTGTTAGTCCCTCCTGTTTTTTATCTTCATTTCACTCACCCTGTTCTCCAGTTCCAATTCTGTCTTCATTGCCTGCTCGTCACGTTTTCTAAATCCATCTTTTGCTGCATTAGTTTCTTAATATCCCGCTCTGTGTCAGTTCAGAGGTGTTTGAATTGTATTCTTCAGTCTTGAATTTCTTCAAAGATAGAATACTTCAGCCTTGCAATGAATCTTTTCATTGCAGGTATATACCATTGTTGAGACCTATAATGTTTTCTTTTCCTTGTGCACACAGAGGGTGTTAGGTGGATGGTCACCAGTGGCCCATAGCTGAGTTTCTGAATTTTTATTTATCACCCATGTTGAATTTATGATGTCACAGCTTTTTCAAGGCTAAGAGCGGGTTCATTAAATGCACAACTAACACATTTACACCTTGACTGTTTATTCATCTACTTTAGCTGGTCTCCCCTTGTCATTGTGGGCACAAAATGAATACAAACACCAAATCTCTTCAAAAGAAACAATGGAACACAACCAAATACAATTTAAAGTAAGTGAATAGTAAGTGTGAGCGGCACATTTGAAGAATTGTAGGACATGTGATGAGTGCAGGAGCAACATATGGCAGCAGCAACAGTTTTAAAACACAGTAATGTTGCAGGTGGCTCTAATTCGTCAGCTGATAAGGTGCTAATTAAACTGCTGCACAGAACACTTTAACCCGTCA
Source organism: Lates calcarifer (assembly GCF_001640805.2). Classification (NCBI taxonomy): domain Eukaryota; kingdom Metazoa; phylum Chordata; class Actinopteri; family Centropomidae; genus Lates; species Lates calcarifer. The sequence continues at coordinate 19,260,624 of NC_066845.1, forward strand.
TTACATGCTCAGCTCTTCTTCCCTTACATTGAGAGAAATAGGCATTTAAAATAGAAACTTCTAAATAGAGAGAGGTTTATGTGTTTCAGATATATACAAAAAAGGAATGTAAACTCACCGTTTTCTAAGGAATTATACGTGTAAGCTAGATAAAACCTTGGTGTGAGTGCAGTCAGTGTCGTGTCTAGTATATGTGTAGACACGAACGATGTTATGTATCATGTTATAACTGTGCCCCGTTTCTCCCCCTGCGCGGAGTCAGTATGAGTGGAGTCTCTGTGGCGGCGGAGCGTCGGTCTTTTACTCTGAATTCTGCATAAACCATTCGACCATAAATTGAGACTTTCAGGTGTATTTTTTTTTGATGTTATTGTTAAAACTCTTCTAACCGAGTCGACTGTCTGGAAAGCCGAGGACGACCACAGGACCTGTCCACAGGACGCGTCCTCATTCTACAGCTACAGGTTAGAGAGCAGCTGAGAACACACAGGTAGGTCATCTTCATGTTTCAAATACATTTATCTGCGTCGCGGTAAAAATTCACCGGTCTGTTAACTTAATGGGCTTTGTCTTAAATTCATTGCCACGCAGATAGATCCCAAACATTAAGTTGACGACAGTAAAATAACGACGACCTTCATCAACATTAGCTTTCCTGCAGTACTAGGCTGTTTGGAAATGACTTTTTAAATTTTCATTTAACATTTTGTCTCATTAAGCACTATATAAAGGAGAAAACAATGACAATGGGGTAGACAATTCAATTTTATTTATATAGCAAAATATCATAACAAAAGTCATCTCAAGGCACTTTTCATATAGAGCAGGTCTAGACCATTCTCTTTAAAATAGGTATTTACAGAGAGAGACCCAACAAATCCCACCATGAGAAAGCACTAGGCGACAGTGGCAAGGAAAAACTTCCTTTTAAGAGGCAGAAACCTCGAGCAGAACCGGACTCAGGGTGGGCGGCCATCTGCCTCGACCGGTTGGGTTAAAAAGGAGAGAGAGGGGGAGAGGGGGTAGAGAATAGTGGCAATACACAGCATCATGCATTTTATCAGGATGTCAGTGTAATGGATTAGCAGTGAAGTAGCGACTATGAAGCTAATCACTAGGAGGTCTCTAGGTGTAGTGAAGCATGATATATCTTGCTTTTAAAATGTCAATCATGTAAACATTTTATTTATATTATTATTATTATAAGTTATTATAAGTCTGGCTGCACTACATATCTCTTTGAATATTAGGTTGAGCTTTTCTGCCCAAGTGAGCAAGAAAAACCAAACTTTGCCCTCAGACAAAACACCACAGTCTCACACTGGTGAAATCAATTCAAAACACTATTGGAAAACCCAGCATTAAGCAAAGTTGCTTTTGGTGCCCCACAAAAACCTCTTCATGTGATGCACAATAACAAATGTTTACATTTATATATTTTTATTTCTCACTATACTGTGAAGTATAAATGAAACTAAATAAAATGAAAAATGTGAAGACAGAAAAAGTAGATATATTCTGTCACAGCATCCCGTCTTTGGTCAGGGTCAGGCCAAATAATTTTTATTCTCTTCCTCCTCCCTCGAATCTACAGCAAGTGAACTGACCCAAGGCCTTTTATCTACAGTTGCAATCAAAATGATTCGACCCCCACTGCAAATTAGGTTTATTGGCAAAATGTACAAACTAGCAGCTATTTGCAATAAATGTTTGCTGCCACCATGTCTTACTGCAGGTCTTTTGTAGTCAGTAGAGGGTTTTTCACCACCTGCCTCCTCAGGACTCAGGGGGTGGCAGCTGTTGATAGCTTCCTCTTTCTGCCACATCAAGGTAGTGTAGCCACTGTTCCTTTAACTTTAAACTTGCAAACAATGCTTCCAACTGTATCTCTAGGAACATTCAGTGCCTTTGCTATCTTTTTGTATCCTTTTCTTTTGTTTGTGCAAGGAAATGATCTCTTCTCTGAACTTTTTGGTCAATTCTCTTGTCTTAGCCATATTTGTAACATGCAATCAAATGTCACCGTCAACAGTCCAGGTATTTGAGATGTTTTATCTCAAGCACACCTGATGCAACTAATGAAGTCCTTAATTGGTTGCATCAGGTGTGTTTGAGACCACATCTGATTTGCAAATGTGTGGTCTTATGAGGAATTCTATTTAGGGGGTTGAATAATTTTGAGACTGCAGTAGTCATTGAAAGTATGATTTAGTGTTGAATTTGGATAAAATCCTTGTAATATTAGTTTTATGTAACTATTTAAACTGTTCTTGTGTGCTGTGATTATTGCACCTGAAAAATGTTTAATTTTGCCAACCTAAAATGCAATGGGTGTTGAATAATTTTGATTGCAACTGTATTTCTTTAAGGTTCTGATTTGTGTGTGAACAATTTTGACTTTTAGTGTTTCCACCTGGATAATTGTATGCCAATTAGCACACAATTAATTAGCTGCTGACTTGAGTGAACAGTATTGACTGGTAGTGCTTTCTAAATGAGCACCTGGTGTAGGCAGTGATATACGAAGTGATTTGTATGCAGTCTTGCACTAACTGTTCAACAAATTTGAATCATCTGTCGAAACAGGAATAGTGTTTATAGTTTAGTGAAAGTTAAGGGTGTGTTTTTTTTTGGTAAATGGCGTTATGGTTTAGAATTTTTAGCTCATAAGCCTGTAGTGTGTAAGCAATTGAGAAAAACTGTAATATTGAGCGGAGTCATGTGACCAAACACTAGAGGAGATAAAATCAAACTTGCATTACATACTTTATGTGTATCTGCAAAAAGGGATCCTGGATCATGTTTTTGGGTGTAAAAAACTGATAGGGACAAAAGTCCTTGGAATCTGTGCAGTATTAATTAAGAACAGTGTACGCAGATACGGCGAACAACTGCTGCAACATAAACAAACACTGGACATGTCCACATCAAAGTATGTCCACTTAAAGTCTGTGTAAAGCAGTAATACTAATGCATTCTGAGTTAGTCACACCATAGAGAAATATGCTATTAACCACCCAGCTAAATTTAAATGGTTTAAAAACTGTCAAATATATAAAATTAGGTTTTAAAATCATGACAAAATAAGTAGCTCTCTGCTCTGAGACACTGGGGGCGTGTCCCCTGCAGGCGTGGAAATCACACCCACTCTAACACTGCAGTACAGTGACCATTAGCACCCTGTTAGCATCTTGCTAGTACTCTGTTTGCACCACAACCTGTAACAGATACTGGCAGCGTTAGAGTCGTACAGATGTTCATATTTGAGCCACCAGAGGATACACACATTACACACATTACACACACACAGACAGTGAGCAATGTCAGTAGGGTGAAGGCGATCGGTTTGGCCTCATTCAAAAGTGACAGCAGATTCAACATTGTGAACATTTTAACTTGAAAACTATTTCTTCCTTAACGGTGGACCGTACATTTATTTTGTATATTCTGTGTACCTGGCACATAACGTGGGTATCTATGCTGCTGTGTCAACATGTATCGACTAAAAATTAACCGATAAGGTGCTATTGCTTTCACATATTTTCATTCAAAATTTTCCTTTAAATAATACTGCAACATTTTACTGCAATCCGCTGTATTTAATATGTACGACAACTGTGAGTGTTTAAAATGACACAAAAAGCTGATGTGTGTACTTGTACTGTAAACCTCAAGATCTTCAGACAAAATACAGGCTAATTAAATGTTTTAACCAAGCAAGAAATGTCGGCACTCACTGTTGCTGCTACTTTACTATAACTTTTATATAACTTCCCCCCCCATTTTAGCCTCCCTTGTACATTTTTATTTTGTATAGTACATTTGGCACTCACAATACCCCAAAAACCCTCAGACTAGCCTCCTCATCCCAGGGTTTTGCAAACAGCTGTGCAGCCTCTGCCAGTTTGTCTTTCTCCATCATCAGTGCAACAGGCAACTCCACCTCGCCTCGCGCGAGATGGCATGCTGGTCAGCTTGAACCCATTCTGCTGTCACAGACAGTTCAAAGGGGGCAGTGGTAAAATTTACATGTTGTCCAGCATTTGACAGCAAGCTTTCCACTGTAAAGAGTTAACAAATGCATCTATGACAGTCAAGCACAAATGTCATGATCATAATGCATAAACTTCAGTAATAATAAAATTAATTCATATAGCCAGCAGAGTCTTTGCATAATCTTTACTTCTCTGTATATTTTTTGTCTACACCGAACAGTCTGAACGATAGAAGAATTTTAAATCTTTATGTTCTCTTTGGCTACTAATAAGTAATGTGGGCATTCATCTAAGGTAAATGCAGACCTTTGCCCTTCTTAAGCCTCTTATATAAACGTTCAGCGCGCTGTTACATATGAACAGTTCGCTTATGTTACCCACTAAAAGAGCAAACCCTGTCATAAAACTAGCACAAAACGAGTTAACGTTAACCACCACTGGCATAACTAACTTAAACAACAAACAACCTATTCACGAATGTAACGTTTGGTAACATTTGCGAGATTTACATTACACATTTTAATGACCGCAGTTATTTTAATGGGGAACATAAGCATTTAGACATTTTCACTATTTTGGATAGAGCAAATAAGTCACCTACCTTTGCTACAGGTGTACAAATCTACACGTCATTTCCAGCGACAGCGGAGGTTACAACAAGAGGGGCTCCACAGTGGAGGCCTGCAGGTTACAGTTGCACAGGAGAGGCACTGATGCTACAGTCTTAGGTATGGGGTTATGCTGAGTGATGGCTCCACTGTGTCACCGAACCACCATTTCAGACCCGCCCATACAATCCTGAGAATGAAACTGATGGAAAATTGTGAAACGGTCTAACTCCACAATCCTGCAACACATATCTTAGAGACTTTACATATGTTTTCAGGAACTATTCAGGAACTAACAATGATACCGACCAAAAGCATATGCCAGATAACGTGAACTGTTTTATGACACAATGAAATGGTTTTTATTTTGTCATCTGATAAATATTGTCATATCGCACAGCCGTAGTTACTGAATTATCAGACTATCTGCTGATTTATTTTTCTGCCAACCAACTGACCAGTGGTTTGTAGAAGCCACATTATCCTAACTTGTGTTGGCCTCCACCATACTACCATACTACACAGGAGAATGATGAGCAAGTAGCAATATTTTTTAAAAAAGTAACATCAAAACCAAAAAAAAAAAAAACTCAAAAAATGCTATGTTTAATAGAATTCATTGTGCTGTTATGGAGAATAACACATCTACCAGCTCAGACAGATTTCCTGAGATGGAAATCACAAGTTGTGAGGTGACAACTGATTTTTAATTTGGTTCTGATTCAATAGGTTCATAGAATTTTTTTGTTTGTAGTATCATTTACATCCAACCGAGTTTCATATAAATGTGGGGCTTACAGCTGTGCATCACAAAATGTGTGCATATCCCAGTAATATGAGCATGACTGTTGTCACAGTATCCCAGCAGTTGGTCCATCATTCTCATTCTAAACCACAGCTCCAGGGACTGAAGGGATTAAAGCTCTCTATGATGGATTTCCATCAGTTGGATTCCAGTGAGCTCATGTATGAAACCCTAAGAGGGAAAAAAACAAGGCGAAGTGGGTGTGACATTGTGGGCAGCTATATGAAAGGTAAATGTGATTAATGACCCAAAGAGTGTGCACACTGTAGATGTAGGTGTTTGACTCCATCCTTGGATATGATTCATAGGAGTGTACTAGGGGCAGATGTGCCAGATAATTCAACATTATGGCGCAGTCACTGTTTGCTTAGGTTTAAGCACAAAAACTACTTGATTAGGTTTGGAAAAGATCATGGTTTGGGTTAAAGTAAGGTTAGAAGACCTTCCTTGTTGTAGCTACAATAATAAATTCACAGTTAACATCGTGGAATGGTCATGGATAAAAGAAACAATGGTATTTTAGTTCGGTTTCATACAGGAAACAAACTTTCAACAGGTCCCCTGTGTGAAAGTCCTGTGTTTCACCGCTTTATCCAACCACTGCACCTCTTAATGTGGACTTTGTCACTCTGTGTGCTATGTCACCCAACTTCCTTCTTTGCTCCTGTCATAGTAACTATGATCATTTGAGTTTGCTTAAAAATAACACATAACTATGAGTCGTATAAGCTGCTAACACTGATGAGCTATTGGGTAATTTTTTAAAAGAAAGATCTTACTAACATCACAATTGACCGGTATAACTGCATCCACATTATTTATTTTTGAGGACCAGCCACATACAGGGTCCTTTAACTGAATAAAAGTATTTTGCAAAGCTGACAGAAATTTTCAGGAATGGGGCACCATTATGGTTGGTTCTGTCCTGTTATGGTTCCCACTACACCATATGAGCTTCAGTAATAGCCCAACCTGACTGATGTGGGCTCTCTGGATTGTAAATGGGTGTTGGAGGCAACAACTGATCATTTCATTTTGTGTAGAGGGGTTGACAACTGATGCCACATCCTGTGCGTCCCATGCTGTGTTTACATTCATGTTTTTCTCTCAGTGACATCACAAGTTGTGAAAAACGACAAGCTAAGATTTGCTGGGTACCCAACAGTAGTCTGCCATATTTCTCTGTCTAGTCACAGTAAGAATTTATGACTCTTTTATTACTTCTTTTATCAGTGACCATCTTATCAGACAAAATATTATGTAGTCTGCACCTGGCTTTAAGGCTGCATAAGTCTAATGAGCATCATCCACTGAAAGTACCTGGTGTCTGATGAACCGAAACCACATCATTACACTCATGCTGGAAGTTGTACCCACCCACCCCAAAATGTGCTCTTAATTGCTGACACAATTTCCTGTTTGTCTGTTCTGTTAGATGCAAGTGGACAAGCTATTGATGTACTAAAAGTATGAGCTGCACAAGCAACACTCACTGAATTTTGATTACGTCTAACGTAATTTGTTTCCACCATAATTTGAAATTATTCATTAATCCAGGAATCCTAAGGCTATGTAAATAATTGTCCGCTGAATTATTGCACCTCTCTCTCTCAGTGTCTCTGGTCTGATTCTGATGACCCTGTAAATTTACATTGTGCAACACATAGTTAATAGAATTTGGTAAATAAAAAGAACAATACCTAGAATACAGTTTCCGTTATTAAAACTACTAATATCATTTAAACAGTCTGTATACTTGTACTGCCATAATAATGTCATGCTTGAATTTTTCCTCCTGAGTTTGACATTTCTAACTTCCCGAGGGAGAGCTGGAATTAGTCTGTCTCAGCCTTAAGGTGTGTATGAGCTACCACTTTGAATATTAAAGAGCACAGTACATGAACACATTGCAGAAGCCTGACACTGTTGAGTCATTTTGCACCAGTGTTGTCAGGAAAACTGACTGTAGAAGAGGCTATCAATTCCCTTGCTAAAAATGGCACCTGTAGACCATAATGCACTGCAGTCACATGACATGTATTCTGATCAAGGCTTGTAATATTTACTTTTTTGACTAGAGACTCACTGTTAGTACTTCTCTTACTCATTTTGCTGACATGTGACTGCTGTGTGATGTACTTTTCAAAAACTTCAAAAAATGTATCTGTTGGATCACTGCAAAACTATAATTTTTGACTCCTTTTTGTTTCATTTTAAATTTTCTATTTAATGTTTTTAATCTAAAAAAGTTTACAGTCAGGTTAGCAACTCTATGAGTGAAATGCTAACATGGCCATAATGATAGTGCTCATGTTTAGCGTATATAACAAGGTTAGCATTTAGTTCACGCAGGGTCTCACAGGGCTTCTACATGGCTGTAGACCCCAGTCATCGACTATTGGCCATAGGGTTAGAGTTAGTAGGTAGGTAAGACAGGCTACTGAGATTCAAATACTGGAAGCGAGTAGTGTTAATAAGTTGTAATGTTTACACTGCCCTTTTTTTTCACATTTTTGCATTAGCACTATTTTTGCATCTTGGGATGTTCTATAGCTTCTTACTTCACCTCAAATTTCCCCAAACAATTTAACAAATTTAAGCAGCTAACAGAAAAACAGAAGGTATTATTTATTGTATTATTTAACAAAGCAGGATTAATGACCTACTCTGATCACAATGTTGAGTTGCAGAAAAGTGTCTGCCTGTATTTTCAGTCCTTTTACTAGGCAAGTCAGTAATCCTACATGATAATTTGACATAAACTGTGTGCATATTGTTATGGGGATCTTCTGTTGAATAAAGCACAGAGTCAACAGATGGCTTTCTGTAGGTTTAATTCTTATGTTTGCAAACGGACCGACTGCACTCCTCAAGCATAAGATGCACAATGAGTACAGAGTAGAGAGTACCAAGTAATAGACTACAGGTTAAATGCAAAAGAAACAAGGTTACATTGGAAACGAAAAGGAAAACATCTTCTGGAGACTACACAATGGTGTAGCCTTGGGAGAAAATCGTCAGAGATTACACAGCTATGCAGCCCTGTATCAGCTCCTGTCCTTGTAGGGGCGAGGTACCCTGTCAGCTTACTGACGTGGAAAAGTACTAAGCATATGATATTTCATAAGTGGACAAGTACAACACAAATGGTCAAGATTATTAATAAATCACAATTATCATGAATCATACAAGAATTTCCAATACAATTTTCCCCTTTGAGCATTCTATGCTCACTAATTACCATTATTCAAATCACTATTATTCATTAACCTTAAGATTCAATTGGGATGATTCAAACAAGAGTACATTACCAAGTTGATTAAAAATAGCATTGAAAAATTAGTATGAAAATTGCTATTGAAGAATATCAAATCACCACATTCTCTTTTATTCTGATCATTAGCTCAAATTGTTATGAAAAATACAGTAAATCAGAGTTGATTTTCTTTTCTCATTAAATGCATCATTGTTTCTTTCAAATAATTTCAGTGTCATCAAACTAAAATAGTGGGATCCAGTCCAGAGACCCGTGAGAGAGGTCACTCTGAGACAGGTCCAGGAACTGTCCCACAGAGTTTCTAACTACAGAAGCAATCAAAGCTTTAATGCACAGAACAGCACAACAAATCAAAACAGCAATAACAACCCAGAAAACAAACATAAGTGTCAAAAGTTTCATTAGTGTCACTTTCCCATCCTCCCTTAGTCAGCCATGACCACAGGCTCCAGTGGTTGAAGTCAGAGTCTTGGCTTTTCTCTTCATGCAGCAAATCATTAAGATGTCTCATTGTGTGTGTATGTGTGCATTTCCACTTATCTGTTGTTTGGGGTGATTTGGTCTCTTGGTCTCTGCGTCAGAACCAGATGCATCCCTCACTGGCCCCGGCTGAACCGCTAGTCAATCTGCCTTGTCCTTGTTGTCCCCGTTGACAGGACACTCTTTGGCCCAGTGACCCATCCTGCCACACTTGAAGCAGGCATCTGAGCTTCCCCGGCCCCTTCCTCTTCCTCTGCCCCCACGTCCTCTCTCATCCAGGAACCTTTCTCTGGTTTGATGCCATTGATAAACGGTCTCGCAGGTCTCTCAAATCTACAGGCTGAGATTTTGCCCATGTCTAAACTAAGAGGGAAAGCTGCCCTGATCCTGTCACAGAGCTCAGCCACTGCCTTGCTGTACGCAGCATTGTCATCATTTTCCCAGGCTGCATCGGCCAGTCTGAGTTCTTCTGCTGGAAAGTCTCCAGCTACTTTGGACCACTTGTTCCCCATCTGGGTCATGAGTAGACGTTGCAGTTCAGTGGTTGTGGGTCTGAACTGTTGGCAAAAATTAGGAGCTGTTTCATATATTCTGCTCCCCCGTTTTTAACTAAGGGGAGTTGAGAAGCAGCTTCCTTCATGTTGTTGAATGTCCATGGTCTGCAAACCAAATGGGAGGTCCCGTCCCCTGCTGGCACCTGTGGTCATTGTTTGAGCTGAGGTGGTGGTGTAGCTGAGGCTGTGGTGGTTGAGTCAACAGATGGCTTTCTGTAGGTTTAATTCTTACGTTTGCAAACGGACCGACTGCACTCCTCAAGCATGAGATGCACAATGAGTACAGAGTAGAGAGTACCAAGTAATAGACCACAGGTTAAATGCAAAAGAAACAAGGTTACGTTGGAGATGAAAAGGAAAACATCTTCTGGAGACTACACAACAGTGCAGCTCTGAGAGAAAATCGTCAGAGATTACACAGCTATGCAGCCCTGTATCAGCTCCTGTCCTTGTAGGGGCGAGGTACCCTGTCAGCTTACTGACGTGGAAAAGTACTAAGCATATGATATTTCATAAGTGGACAAGTACAACACAAATGGTCAAGATTATTAATAAATCACAATTATCATGAATCATACAAGAATTTCCAATACAGTATACAGTGTTAATGTTTGTTTCCACTAATTGAAAGCTACCACACTGAACTGATTGGAAGATTATTCTATTAAGTACAGAGCCAGTCTCCTGTAATAGAAGATGTCTCTTCTTCACCTGTGTCAGTCATGTATTTCTCCTTTCATGTTTAGCAGGAATCTATACATCATGACCTGTCAAAAAGACAGAAATGGAGTGACTGAGTATATAAGAAGATGATAGAGCAAAGAACAAAGACCATTACACCAGTGTTGTTCTGACATCTGGGTCTAATAAGCTTAAAACCTATCTCCATTCTTGATTTCTTATTCAGTTACTGACTGATTTTAAAACAGAATTAATTGTTGATACTGGTTTTCTGACAGTATGAGTTGCTACAATGTGCTAGCTATGGAAATAAGTGTTTTAAAGTGAGGCGGTCTAGCTCAGTCTGCTACATGGGAAGTATCTGGTATTATAAATTTGCTTGGAAGTGAATGAGCTTCAAGTGTTTTCAATGTAATGGAAATGTATCTGACGTTACATAAAGGCATTGTCAACTTACTCATAGACCAACTTGACCCACTCTTTGTTCCCCTTTCCATTTGTCTGCAGACTTCCCTTTGCACTTGTCCACTATGTAGAGACAGATTGGGTCGTGGCATCCATCTCTCCCAATCCTCATTGAATACCCCTCTCACCCTATTACAACTAACCCACCTTTCCATACACCTTCTATATCTTTGCTTTGTTTTTGTTCTTTTCTCACATAGGAAAAGTGTGAGTAACGACTGAAAAGCTGAGGTTTTAAAGTCTTTGATGCAGAGTAACCTGCAGTTGTTCACAGATTATCTTGGATCAAGCCAGTTTACTGGCTGTAAGGACTGGAAAACCTATTAGGAATGCACCAAACAAAGCAAATAGATATAACAAGTTTTGGTCCACCCTTAGGAAACTTTGCTGCCAGAGAACATTGTGTATTTGAATCACCAGGGTCTTGCAAGTCTCTGCAGGCACAGGAGAAGTCTCACTGTGAAATGCACATTGCCCCGAGCCCAGACACACCATGTGCTAATGTGTGTTTCTAGGTTTTGTTGGCAGCATTTGCTCTCCACATGGGTTGACATTTCCCAACAGTTCCCACACGTACACCAACTGGGGCTGTCAGGGCTGACAGACTAGCAGATCCTCTTGATGCTGCAGTCAAATCAAACAATCTGCCTGATAAATGCCACCATTCAGCTCACTGCTCTAATCTACAATGAAAGGATGCTACTGTTGTACTTCATCACCAGAACATAATAACATGTTACAGGTATAAATTCTGACTTTAGTAGTTTATTCATTTAGATTTTCGTTGTTTGTGTTTGTTTGTGTGTGTGTGTGTGTGTGTGTGTGTGTGTGAGAAGCACTTTGTAACTGCATGTTTTAAAAAGTGCTACACAAATAAAACTTCTTAAGAATATTTCTCTCCCACTGTGTTGAAGATGTCTCCCTCCTCTGATTAGGAGGAACAGGAATAGGAGAAAAAGATTTCAGTATGACAACCAGCTGATGTGTATAGTGAGCAAAAGGCTAGGGTTGCTGGAGCATAAACTTCCCCAAATCTCATAGAGCAGGACAGAGCTGCTAACATTAGCCTACACCAAAGTGGCAGTATCCACGATGGGCTCCTACACAGAGGGAAAAGTTAAAGCAGGTAAACACACTTTAATTCATTCCTTACTTAGAAAAGAAGAAACTACAATTTTAACTCTTAAAATGCATGGAATACCTTTTAGTACAGCTTCATGCATATCACATGTGGAGCAGAGAAATCCAAAGCTTGACAGACCTAACTAAACTGTGAATGGGTCACATAGACATAGGACAAATTTTCCAAATAAGACAAGGCATCCTTGCTGAATCAGATGTCATTTACAACAATTGTGACATTTTTTAACAAAGCAATGAATTGGGTGATGTTTGTGTGGTTGTATTTGTTCCAAATGGAATTCTAAGTGATCTTTTTTTGTTGCTGTTTTATTTCCCCTGCAGTGTTTAAGGATGGAGATACTGGACAACATGGATGAGGAAGGAAAGGAGTTAGTGGGATCAGCCCTTATGAACATCAGCCTAGATGGCACCAGCAATGTCACCAACATTACGTTTTTCCCCTACTATCAGCACTCTCTGTATGTGGCTGCCAGCTACATCCTGGTCTACTTCTTCATCTTCCTGCTGTGTATGGTGGGAAACATCCTGGTGTGTCTAATTGTGCTGGAAAACCGTCGTATGCGTACCGTCACCAACCTCTTTATTCTCAACCTGGCTATCAGTGACCTACTGGTGGGCATCTTCTGCATCCCTACAACACTGGTGGATAACCTCATCACAGGTAATATCCTGTCATAATTCCTCACCTCTGCCTAAACTCCTTGCTGTCACCAATGTGCTGCAGGAGTGTCGATTCTCAAGAGTTGTTTGAAGGTACACTTCACCAGAGTGATGCCAGATGTTTTGGCTGGATGTCAACGTTTGACCAGCTGTAATACAATACTCGAATTGATTACTGCTAACGTAGTGACATCAGTCATGGTGGACAATACCCAGTTTTCATGAAGTGGACAGTATATGCCTTGGTGGTGGCCTTTCTTTTTAACTTTTCAACTTGTGCCAACCATAAAATGGCCTTACAGTGGGTGGTGCTTGGCCTATACACAAGGTTTCACACATGAAAAGTAAGAGTTTTACATTCTAAAAACTTGGCTCTACTTTGTTTTGTCTTAGCTCTTGTCTAAAGCTGGATTTACACCTGACAGAGTGGTATATGTTGGTGGTCACAGCAGATTTGCAATAGATACCTAAGGTGTATATTTTGATTAACAATTTATTGTTAATAGTTAAATATTTTAGGAGGTGCACATTAGGTACATCATAGCTGCAGTGGCTAACTGTGCGTGCTGTGTAGCTGTATCATAACTCCTTGGAGGGATGTCAAGAGGTGAAAAACAAGTGAACAAGGCAGCTGCTGGTCTACCACACCCATGTCCCAACAACCTGAATATGACTTGCTGGCTGCTGCCGTAAACAATATTCCCCACGGTGTACATAAAGTCTACATTCCCTGCTGGGATGACGAATGTGAAGATCTACTGCACCCATATGTAAGCACAAACCAGCGAAGACAGGGACAAAGTAGCAGATGATCTATTCTGCAGGATAAATGAGAAACTTAGGCAACAATGGTTCACACACTCCAGTGTCCCATCACTGCAAACTCTATTGCATCACTCCTGCTGAGTAATGGCCATTTCCCCACAGCTGACAAGGACTTCACCAGGTTAACATCAGTGAGAGTCCAGGAGCTTCCCAGCTGGCCATTCAACGCCTGAAGACTAGTAAGACACCAGGGATAGATGGCATCCACCCTGAGTACATTAAACACCAAGGCAAGAAGGCAACAAACTGGCTGTGCTCCTTCCTCTCTGAGTGTTCCCACCAAAGCTGCCAAAGATCTGGTGTTGTGCCAAGGTGATAGCCCTGCTGATGACAAACAAGCCACCTGATGACCCCATAGGATACCGGCCCATTGCATTGTTGTGCGTTGTATACAAGCTCCATCAACGTGAACTACACATGAAGCTTCTGGAGACCATCCCAGACAAGCACATGGTTAGATTCATAGTAGAGATGCTGTGCAACTGCAGCTTTTAGCTATTAACCAGCAATGGCCAAAGCAGGGTGAGAAAGTTCAAAAATCCTACAGGGCTCAGTGCTGGCACCCATGCTGTTCAACATTTATATTCCTGACCTGCCTATAACACAATCATGCGTATGGCTACGCAGACGACCTGACCAATCTACTCAGCAAGCCATACTGGGAAACAGTAGAAGAGGACCTCTCTGACACATGTAGATGCTGTCTTCATACCCGAAGAACTGGCACCTCTAGCTCAGTGTTGACCATGACCATGAAATTAACATCATGGTCCATAATGTCAGGCTAGCCCTCCTGCGCATACCTGGGTGTGAAGCTTGACAGAACACTGTCATTTAAACAACACCTGGTCAGTGTCAAGGCAAAGACAACTGCGTGTGCTGCACTGATACACCATCTAGCTAGCACCACATGGGGAGCCACAATGAAGACACTGCACATTTCTACTGAAGGCTTGGTGTTTTCAGCCACCGTGTACTGTGCTCCAGTCTGGTGGCGTAGCCCCCACTGGACACTGCAGTCAATGCTGCGAATGTGGGGATCCACTACAAACTGTTGAACACATAACAACCAGCTGCCCCAAGCACCAGCCACCAAATGGCAATTACCATTATTGGTCTCGACGATGAAACACTGGACTGGCTTGCCTCAATGGAGCTGAAGGTCTAAGGACATACGCCAGAAGAAGAAGAAGAGATAATCCATATTTTTCTTACTGTCAGCAAAACCCACTTGATGTTCGATCCTAGTATTGCCTTTACAGTCAATATCCTACTCCTCTGTGCCTTTGTTGTCGAACGGCTAATAAAATCACATCACTGAACCGCGCTAATACACTGTAACTTCTGTTGAGCCAATCCAACATACACTGCTGCTCTGAATACACAGAAGTGCATCAAATCCACTGCTGAAAAATACTCCTACTATTGATTAATGTTTGCTTGAAACCACAGTGCGCAACTAGGATTTTTTTCAGTTTCAAAGCAAGTGCCTATTTTTGTACCATTATTATACATATGTACTGTATTTGTATTGAATACCACCAGCCTTATCCATTGAGTACCCCATAATGTTATTTATGATAGTTTGAGTATCTCTCTCTGCTTCCCTGATGATGAACACTCAGAGCTTGCACATCTAGTCACAGGAAGGGAACCAGGAGAAATAGAGTGGCAGGCATTGCTGTATATTTTGAAACCAAGTAATTTATATAAAAATACTGGGTGTGATACGTCTCCCCCTACCCCTTCCTAGAATAACAGGTACCCAGGTTATGCTGGACAGTGCATAAACACTCCGACGCCTATCATTCACATATTCAAATGCAAACATTTATGTGTTTGCTCCTTTTTTGTATGCTGCATTTGAGGCATGAGAAGACATCACAGAGTTATTTAAGGGCTTCAAAAAAGTGACAAAATTGACATGTCTCTTCCTGACTCCTTTCTTTCTTTCAGGTCTCAGTCCCAAATCAGTGTGTGGAGCCGTAGTAATATTTTCACAAGGGAGAAGAACAAAATTTGAACCATAGGAGGCCACATCAGGTGCACAGTGTTCATTAGTAAGCACTGTCTCCCATAGCTCATTTTAACTGATATGAACTAAAAGGCCATGAATAAAGAAAAGAAATACACATAATATACAATATACATGGATACATAGACACATGCAATATTATTATAATAAAATGTATAGGTATCGGAGATTCACACTGCAAATGTAAACCATGGCATGGACACTTAAGAGCGTAATTCACATTCGCACATAGAAGAATAGGAATCAAGTGTTTAGAGAGGGATCAGGAGAAAATATTGTATGAAACCTTCTACAGATTTTAACCACTGATTGCTTTCAGTTGTGAGAAACAGAGGGGAATAGCAAACACCAGGGCTGTCCTCGAGTGTTTTGGGAAGACACAGCATACAGTCAACAAAATAATGTAATGGTGTCTAAAACCAGAAAAGAAAAAGAAAAAAAAAAACGCACTTCAGAGAAAATAAAAAGAAAAGCCTTTGTTTTCATACCATGCATTAAATGATACCATGAACCATGATAAATAACATGGAAAATAAAATGAACTAAATACTCTAGACTACACTTTATCTCAGTGTTGTCACCAGGATATAGATTTCCATCCACAACAAAGCAACTGTAATCGTTTGGTCAGTTAAAGGTTTAATTACCTGGGTTTTGTTCAGAGTGGAGGGTTGTGTAAAGTCGCTCTACCAGGGTGCTGTGTATGACTGGTTGCTCATTAAAGCATGTCTCTTTCCTATTACAGCATACCTTAAAATCAGAAAACTTAAGTTACCTCTGCTGTCAGTTACTACAGTAGTGTAATGTGATTAGTTATAGTAAAAATATTAATTTCAAAGTAAGCTACCCAACAGTATTGATGACTTTTCTGGAAATCCATTTATTTTAAGTGTGTTTCTGATCAGTCCAGCTGAACAGTGGGAGATAGACTGACTAATAAACAACACTGTGTTCCTGATTTGTCATGTGGCCTCCTATGGTTCAAATTTGCTTCTATTTCTCTCTGTGGAGGTGATGATGTGATTGAACTAGATGATTTATTACAGCTGTGGTGGGGCAGAAGTGCTGTAAAACCATCAGTGTCATTCCATCCACGGATGAAAGGCAGAGAGTCTAAATGCCACTTTATGTGCTGTTCTCCAGCTGCACTTGAGAAGAAAAAAGAAAATTCAGTAAATTAAGTCAAGAATTAGATATTGTATATGTGAACTTTTCTGATTTCCTTTGTAAATGATATTGCTTGATTCCCTTGTGATAAATTCAGTTTGGATGCAAAAAAAGGGAAAAAAGCAAAGTTCAGTTAGTTTGAGGAAAGAATTGTATAAGATCTATCAGATGTTCGTCAGATGAGCGATTAAAATATGCCACTGAATTTCATCAGCTGTAGGCAGGATCTAATGTTGCAGTCTAGATGGGTAGTGGGCCAGTCAGGCTTGAACAGCCTAATAACCTCACCTGCAAATGATGAGATCATTCATTTTAACTGAAAAATGACATAACATTTTACTTTACATTTGCCTGTATGATTCAGTTCAAATATGTGAACTGAATGTACGGCATGCCTCAATTCATCACATTGCTCAATATAAAACCAACATCAACCAACAATAACATGAAAGTGTTATTGTTGTTCTGATATTGAGCAATGTGATGAATCAGGCTGTACAACTGATGCATCCTGTCACATGATTGTCATTCTTTGTTAAACCCATTTATTTCTGGGTGAATTAAAGTTGAGATGTCAGTCTCAAACACTGTTGCCTTCTGATGACCTTTAGGTCAGTGTTAACTGAGGATTGGGGTGACAGTTTGATGCTAGGAATCTGCATCTGTCTCTAAATGTTTAAACAGCATCTCTGTCAGTTTCCTTTGTTTACTTTGTTACCTTTGTTACGTAGCTCTTAAATTACAGTTGGGGTATCTGTTTCATGAAATGTTCCTGTATTGGACCGGTTTTATGGTTACAAGACATGTTCTGCAGCTTTCTGTGTTTAGCACCATCAAGTCTTTTTGATGCAGTTTAGCCTGTAAATGTCTTAATGTTGACTTTTGTGTTCTGCTCCTTCAAATTCAGATTTATTAAGTTCACTGTGCACATTTTAGTATAGAGTACAAACAGCAGTAATTACACCAGAATGATCTTTCTATGTCTGTTCAACATTAAATTTTGAGCAATTAATGTCACATGTATATCTGGTTACTTTGTGAAAGCTTTGGTGACGTTTCACAAATACACCAATTTCACTTGTAGTGACAGAGAATATTCCACTCCTTCAGCTCTTGGGGGCGTTTCTAACATCTTTCAGCTCATTGATGCGTTGCAACTCAGTCTCACATATTTCATCGGCAGTGTTTCCAGCAGAAGCAGGCATCTATTTATAGTGAAAAAACTCACTGTGGATGACCTGCTCATTATCGAACAGCCAACAGAGTCAGTGACTATGTGTTCTGACATCATGGAGCATTTTGCAGCTAAAGAAAAGGATGTTGCCTATGTTGTTCTGTGTCTGCTGGATGTTTAAATATGTAACTGGTCCACCATGTAAGATATTAATATGTCATTGTGTTTACTGTTTACTACTCTGCCCACAAGTGGCCAAAAAACAGTTAATGCAGGTTTAACTTTGAGGAGCTACTTAAAAAATTTCAGATGTATATTTTCCAGTATATGTATTGTTTCAAACCTCCATGCTTAACACTCATACACACAAAACTGACACGACCACAGTAGCTTGTCAGTAATCTACCACTAAGTCCAATTCTCTGCATTTGCTGATGGGATAAAAGCACAGGTCTAGAGCCTCGAAAGGCAGTGAATTGATGTGACTACCAGAAGATCGGCAGGGTGAAGGTAGACTATACTTTGACGGTATGTATGCGTCATTTATGCCGTTAACCATAGGCTGTACCTGTAATTGGCCCCTGGAGATTTGCTGCTATTTCTGCACCATGGACAGCGTGACAACAGACACACATTCAGTACTTGCCTTGCAACAAATTGTGACCTGTGTGTATTCCTGGTTTTTACTTACTTACTTACTTACTTTAATACATTAGAAATATCAGAGAATTCAGGAATTGTGTGAAAAGTTTTATGTTAGCCACTCAGAAACAAACATGAAGCTGTCAACCTGAAGAATCTGGAGAGCAGTTGGACACACACACACACACACACACACACACACACACACAAACAGGAAGAATTTAGGACCATTTGCCCTACAAAAGTGCTTGAACTCAGCCATGTCCTGAGGACAGCTCTCCGAGCTCATTCCACAACACCTTTACTGGGTTATGGTCTGTACTCTGACTCTAAAAGGTGGATTTCTTTACACGTATGTCATTATGTTGTAGATTTACTTTGATGTTTAGGGTTATTGTTCTGTTGCATCATCCAACATCTGCTGAGCTTCAGCTAGTGCACCGCAACCTTGACGTTATCCTGTAAGATACCTTGATAAACTTGGGAATTCATTTCCTCCTTCATGATGGTGAGCTGTTCAGGCCTGGAGGCAGCAGATCAGCCCAAAGTCATGTTGTTCACTCCACTGTACTTCATTTTTGGGATTATGTTTTCAAGTCATTTGTTAGTTGTTGTTTTTTTTTATTTGTTTTTGTTAATTTTTTGATTCATTTGTCAAACTTCCTCTAGATTTGTTTTTCAATACTAGAGCATATTATTTACATACAGAAATGAGACAAATCTCTGTCTCATTGCACTTTGTGTGTCTAGCTATTAAATAACAGATAAGACAGATAAGCTGATGTTCCTTCAAGTGCCAAAACTAGAGGGTAACAAGTGTGTAGACAAAACCTAGATTCATTATTGTCACTTAACAAATCTGTAGACTGCCTAAAACACCTTCCTGCTACATTATAATCCCTATCACTGTAACAAGCTATGCATGAGTCAAAATTGAAGTACTCTGAAAATCCTCAAAGTGACAATAATTTCACTGCATTACCACTGAGCCTCTGGTCTGAGGACTACTCTGTTGAACAGTTGTCATTTTTTCAACAGGTTGGCCCTTTTCCAACACTGTCTGCAAGATGAGCGGCTTTGTGCAAGGCGTGTCTGTATCTGCATCAGTCTTCACTCTGGTGGCCATTGCTGTGGAAAGGTTAGTCAATGCTGTGGTCTGATACCATATATCAGTTAGAACTGGATGCTAAGATCAGTGGCAATGCTTTTCTTGTCTACAACAGGTTTCGCTGTATAGTGTACCCTCTACAACCCAAGCCGACTATACTTGTTGCCAAGGCAGCCATCGTCTTAATCTGGGTGCTAGCAGTGGTGATCATGTGCCCTGCTGCAGTAGCACTGACTGTAGAGAAAGTTCCTTTCCACTATATGGTGCACAATGACGACTTCAACCACACATTCCCCCTGTACACCTGCTATGAAAATTTTGACAACCCTCAGATGAGAAAGGTCTACACGGCGGTTCTGTTTGCTCACATCTACCTGGTGCCCCTCACTGTCATCACCCTGATGTACGGAAGCATCGGAGTCAAACTGTGTTCCTCTGTGGTTGCAAACAGAGAGCCGCAGCTGGCCAATGCAGTCCAGGTGGGAGGTAGAAGGGGTGGTCAGCCAATGATATCACAGAAAAAGATCAAGGTGATTAAGATGCTCATCCTGGTAGCTTTGCTTTTTATGCTGTCCTGGTTGCCACTCTGGACCCTAATGATGATGACGGACTATGCAGGCTTGGACAGGGACCAGCTGGACCTTCTGACCAGCTACATCTTCCCTTTTGCCCACTGGCTGGCTTTCTCCAACTCCAGCGTTAACCCCATCATCTACGGTTACTACAATGAAAACTTTAGGAGGGGTTTCCAGGCGGTGTGCAAGTCCAGGCCCTTCTGTTGCCTTGGGCAGTGCCAGTTATGGAGGAAGATTTCGAGGGTGGGCGGGAAAGGAAGATCTGTGCAAGCACCTACTGATTTCAGAGTTGCCACTAGCAACCACAACCACCTTGTCTTGGGGGTGAGAAATCGAGTCCATAATGACAACAAGTTGACTGACACAGCAGAGATGAACAGGAGTGCAAGGGTGGGGTGTGTGATGGTCCACTCAGAGAGTCTTTCTGATAGAGGGTTAGAAATGGCAGTTGTGCCTAAGACAGGCAGTAATGGTGACAAGTCAGAGAGGGTTAGTTCTATGGCAGTTTCAGTGTATCAGGCGTGGGATAACTAAATCATACTGCTACCCAGAAATGAACCAAACAAAGCCATAATATGTTTTATTATAGTCTCAAGGAAGAGGCAACTATTAATTTTCTGATAATATAATTGTAATGTCTTAGCCTGAACATGATAATTGTTCAGGTTAAGACATTACTGGTTTCAGGCATCAATTTTAGATTGGCGTACACAATCAAGGGAGGCAGTTAGTCATTACTGCTCTCCCTGTCAGCAAGACGACCAGCTGAGCATGTGCATCAATTTGCTCAGTGTGAGGAGCCACAGAGAATAGGCCGTAGAAGCACCACAATAATATAAGCATTCACACATAATGTCCAGTCAGTATTTACATTACAATTTTTGATGTTTGTCAGGTCAGTGAAGTCAGTGAAAATACAAACAAATATATTGAGACTTTTTAAGCTGATCAATCATTTTGTGATTAACTTTAATTTGACTCACAATTTTATTCACCATCATATAACCACACCATCATCATATTACATATAACTGAGTAAAGCAATTATGCTTGTACTTGTCAGAAATCATTGCATTAGCACAGGATGTTTGAGGTTAAAAATTAATTTGGGAAAAATAAAAATATACATTACATATACAGTGTCAATGAGACCATTCTCGAATGCTCATTCAAAAGTGTCAGTCATCACATAAAACTCTCTTGCTTTATTGTAACCTGTCTCACAGATTCCAGGAAATAGGCACTTAAACTTCCTAGAAAAACTGCATAACCAGAAGTGGCCTCATGCCACATTAATGAGTGCAGCCAGTGTTTTTCCTGTATTTTCAGCTCCTCCTCTCTATCCATAACAAAAACTCCACTAACCCGTAAAGTGATACCATTTCACAGACATGTCATTTGTAATTTCAACTGCCATGCCTTCTTTACCCAACTCATAACTACAATACAACTGTCCACCCTAGATTAGTTCTGTGCAGGTAAGTTTGTAACTTTATTCTAGTTGATGCCTCTATGGCAAAATCATTTGATAGATACTGTACTATAAGACATCCAGCAGTCACAAAACTGTGCCTTTAAACAATAACAAAAAAATCTACCTCCATAACATTTCAAACATAATTTATTGAAGACATCATTGGATAATTGGTCAGCTACCTCAATTTCTAGCAGACTACACACTGAATAACCTCTACCTGGATAAATGTTCATTTTATTAAAATAACATACTGCCATAACACCTTTAAAACATTCAAGTGGTACAAAATACAAAGAAAAAGCACATATTTGATTTAATAATCCCAAACTAATGTGCTACAATCCCAGAGAGTCCTTTTAAATAATTACAAATAAGATTGCACTCAGTAACATGTTACTGTGTCTGAGCTTTATGAGCATGGGCTTGTGCCAGTGACTTACCCTTAACCTTAGTGGTGGCTGAGATTTCAAGATGGCACCCGCAAGACAAAATGAGCTAAAGGCTGGGATATGCCTGAGAAGAAGCAGCTCCCATTACATGTTGTCTGGTCAGGTCTGAAAATCGAGTGATGAACCAGCTGTGATATTATTAACAAAAGGGAGATAACAATGCACATCAGACAGTCTGATGTGTTGCACTCAGCCGTTGTCATATGACAAGTTGACACATGCAGATGTGTAAAGAATGAAAAAACAGAGTGAGAGAGAAGTTTAAACCCTGCTTACTGTCTCACTTCCACACAGCTAGTCAATTACCATGTTAGACTGTTGTGATTGTTAGATTAAACAGACACTGTCAGATGGAGAATCTGACATAAGAAAGGTGTAGGAGGATGGGGCTTCAGTCTTCAGGCTATGTGGCCTCACTGAGCCTGACACTGATAATCTTGGATACATGGTATCACAGTTGCTCTGGCAACTGTCAACCCATCTAAGAGTGTGTTCATATGAGAGAAATTGAGATGTTATAATTAATCAATCTCACATGACATCAACAGATCAAGAGCAGCATATTCAATGTGAGATAACATGAAACAGTTGATATCTGTGGGGGTAATTAACATTCAGGGAGTTAAATAAATACAATAATAATACAATAAAATCATACAGCTAGAACAGAAGAGGAAGAACTAGAAATAGTCAAATGAATATAATATACAGAAAGACCAGCAACACATTCAAGATGTTACATATGAGGCTGTAAAATAAGGTTACATTGTGAATATATTAATATATATTATATATTGATGATAATAGAACTAAGATTAGACCAAATTAGTGATTTAATAAATCAGGATCTCAGTGATTATTCTCTAATTCTCTGCAGTACTGTGCCAGTTGGTGGTAAGCTTGACATGAGTGATATCTCAATATGCACTCTACTACAAGGAAGACACGGGTTTGCTGCTGTTCGCACAGTCAACAAAAATGCCCTGTAGAGCCATAACGTACTTATAACTATACAAAACAATTATTGATTTAAATTTGCACATTTAAGATATGAGTGTTTTTTTGTGTTTTGTACCAACTAGTGAATCCATGCTGTTATCCAAAACTAAATGACTGTCTGCTCTAAATCTTTTGTTGTGTGGAAATACAGTGTTATTATATTTATATAATATATATATTACATATATTATTATATTAGAGCTGTTTTGTTTATGACTGTGGTATAAAAAATACAAATGTTAAATCCTTCACTAAGACACTCACAGAGCTGATGAATGTAATAAGGACAAAGCTGTTTAAGTAAATAATGTGCAGTGTTTGCATTCAAAAGTTGTGGTCCAGTGCAGAGACAAGGTACCACCAGCACTACACAAAACATGAATAGGATTTATACATCCACAGATATATGTGCTTGAAACAGATTTATCTGTAAAAGCCACAAACAAAGACAAAGATGTATTTTACATCTATGTCAGAGTGTTAATCTTTGGGATCCTTGTGTTCTGTGCCATCTTTATTGCTAAGCAGTCAGTGGTGTGATGCAACTTGAATGTGTTCCCGGGTTGTGCCTTTGTCATCGTGCAGCATTGTTATTGTAGGTCTTAATCTATCACTAGTTTGTATTTATGCCCTGCTGAATAAGTAAACTTGTTGTTTATGTATACAGCACAGCCATACTAATGTCTGTGGTAATAGGAAATGAACTGTTTTCATGTGCTCTGGCTGTGTGTTAAAATTGGAAATCTGAGCCATGCCAGCCCGAGGTGTCACAGACAAAAGATGTTTGTTGCACAGTAATTTTGTTGTTAGAACTGTTGCATTGATTTGAATGTGTCACTGATTTCATAAGAGAGTGTTGCCTGATGACACCTCAGGAGAACCAAAACTGATGTTGCAGACAACTCTATCTTTTGTGGCTTGCAGCGCAAAACACTGACTTACTGTATATTGTTGCTCTTTGTGCTTTTCTCGTGTTGTGTAACTGACTATGATACTGTAATTCTGTTTCTATTTATGTACAAGAGTTTGACTGACATGGGAAGACAGTTCTATTATTGATATTTTTTGTATTGAAGCTCAGTATTTTTGTTCAAATGTTTCTCTTTGGCATTTGTTGTGATTTAAGTAGGAGAATTTCATTGGAAGAAAGAAAATGTTTCTGCCCAGCTGCAACCTCAAACAAACCAGCAGCATTCAGAAGGTGATGGAAGATGATGAGTCGTGTTATTTTAAATGGTGACGGCTACAGCTCCTAAGCAAACGCAGAATTGATGTCACTCAGCTTGCAGTTGTAGATAATGAGTGACAATTGTGGAAAATGCTACGTGAATTACCTGCTGCCCTGAACATTAATGCTGAGAGATTTAATAACAGTGCATAGAAATCTATACTGTGCTGTGGAGTGCTGGGTGGGGGTCGGTATGATGTGTCACACCATAAAAAATTTTGCCATCCATAAAAATGATATGCAGTAAATTCAATTGTGGTTACCAGGTAAAAATGTAATATTGTGATAGTTTATTCAGTGTAATTCCAGTGTAATACTGTATGTAGCATTTTAATTGACTAATTTATAGGGTGGATCATTATTCTCATCTGATGGTCTTCATCAAACATGCTACCCCACACAAATTAAGTGTGGCGGAGCAGCAAGTGTAAAGGACAGGTATGAGTGACCCTGCCACATTTAGCTGTGGGTGTAGCTGAGGAGCTGAAGCCAAGTTATGTGCAACACTAGCAGCTAACCACCAGCTGCTACACTGACAGATATCATTAACTGTGAAATCTTGTCATAGCTGTATTTTGGGTTGTTCATGGTACAGCATACATTAATTGTCCATGTGTGTTTTCAGCTGTGTGCAGCAATCTACAGAATGTATTCATGTGTAATGTACCCATTATCTGTGTTGTTTTGTGGCTGTTTTCCTTTTCTTGTGTGATGATTCCCAAATAAATAATTCACTTAAAAGCCTATCTGTTCATGTGTACTGCTGGCATACTGGGGCAGCTGAGATAACTCTATTTCTGCTGCCACTGTTGCCTTGTGAGTAAAGTGAATTTCTGGGAGCAAATGTCAGACTTAAATTTTCTGGTTCTTTATAACGCTTCCAAAGCTTCATCAAAGCTCACTCTGAAACGCGGATGACTGGATACATTTTCAGTTAATACACAGTTGGAAACAGAGGAATGTTAGCTTTCTGGTGGTTCAAATATTAGCTTTGTACTCACTGTGAGCAGAGTTGACAAACCAGGCTGGCATGCTTACATTTCTGAGCTTCAAAAGTGTACTGAAGCCCTGTTCGCGTCTGGCCACCTGTCCAGACCGAGTGCTGGACTGGAAAACAGTTCCCTGCTGCCCTGAACAGGACACATGTTTGAGAAAATGGATGGGTGGAAAGAATGAAAGGAAAACAGTCCAAAATGGAGATTTTCTCATTACTTTGCTGAGAAATGAAGCTGAAACATATCCAGCACAGTTCTCTGAGTGAAGAAACTAACTCTCACTCTTAACTACTGCAGATGGATCAGGTTATGTGGATACATAATTAAGACACATTGACTTTATTAGCCTTGCTTAAAGAGCAACTTGCAGGTTGGAGACCACAGTGAATAAATATGTAGGGAAATAATGTAGAAACTAGATTTAAAAAAAAACAAAAAACAAAAAAACACTACAGAGACACTGCAGTAAAGTGCCTGTATTAACATGGAATCAGTGTTGAATACTGATCTCAGTGTGTCTCAGAGCCCTCCAACTTGAGATACTCTGTATTCCCTGTACTCACAGATGAAAGAAGATGAAATCATAATAAGACTCCATTACAGCAATACTCAGCTGCTGAGACCAGATGGTGAAATCAAATAAAATGTATATGGAAAGGATCCTAAGACCACACACAAGTACCAGTATTATGGAAAAAGTCCAGCAACAATTACTGCCTTATGAAACTGTGAGCTTTTGTATGGCATCACACAATATTGTACCTCAGGTTGTTTGTAATGTCCAAAAGAGGCATTATACAGTTAAAGGTTAACTCCATTGAAAAAAACAGTAATTTTACTTAGCAGAACACTTAGGGCAGTTAGCAGCGGTTAGCACTGTCGCCTCACAGCAAGAAGGTTCTGGGTTCAGGCCCCAGTTCACCCGGGGCTTTTCTGTGTGGAGTTAGTATGTTCTCCCTGCACCCGTATGGGTTCTCTCCAGGTAATCCAGCTTCCTCCCACAGTCCAAAGACATGCAGGTTAATTGGTGGCCCTCTGGGACCCTTAAGGATAAGATATACATATATAATGAATGGATGGAGAACTTGTGTGACCTTCAGTGGTGGAAGAAGTATTCTTCTGGTTACAAGTATGTTTCTGGTTGAACAAAAAGGATCATAACAGACAAACTCTGTAGGAATCCTATCCATGATGTTGTAAGACACATAATAACACTTGGCAGTGGCAAAAAGAAGCACTTAAGTGGACACATTTTGACATGGACAATTGCCCACTGGATTACATTACAGCAGCTGTTCGCCTGGTGGCCTGGCACACTGTTCTTGATCAATACTGAGCTTAGGGCTGAACGATATATCGAAATTGAACCATAATCAGTTTCCGATACATATCTTGTAGCAGCAGCCTGCCACAGGTTTTAATGGGCTGTGTCTGTCTCTACGGGCTCTCTGTGCCTGTCATTCCCCCTCAGTGTATCAGTGTATCACCACAGATGTAAAGTTATTGCAAATAAGGCAAGTGAACATAGTGCTACTGTTTGTTTTGTGATAGTTGTTCTATGGTTCATTAAGTGAATGTTCTATACGAGGCACAGAGTGGCTAATCTGGAGAACCAGGAAAATTCATGGTTTGCCAGGCTGGTTGTGGGGCTGTGAGAGCCGGTGTACAGTGACAGTAAATAGATCATAGCCCTACATGCTGAACTCGCTAGGAATGGGCTCCAGTACTCAATATTTGAGTAGCATTTCTCTATAGACATTAATGCTCTCCAACAGCCAATCAATGGTCCATGTCTGACTAGAAACAGAAGCTTGACATTGGTTCCATAATTGCATTTGATCCATGAGTTGTTCCTGCCACGCTGAGGCAGAGAAGATGCAATGCGTGACAGAAAAGGTATGATACGATTAAAAAATTTTAATTAAAAGAGCAAAGGTGGCGCTGAAAAAGTCAGACTTAAAAAAAGGGAAGTTTTAGGAGCTGTAATGGCCAAATGCGCCAAACAGAATATGTTTTTAACACAAGCTCTCAGCACATCTCTCAGGAGATGATGACACAGGTAAGCTAGCAGTGCTCAAGATGCCAGATGTGCAAACACAAACACAACATATTACATGAAAACCACTGTTCAACTATGAATGAAGTCAAAAGAACTGTTTGGTATTATATAGCCTAATTTATACAAAGTTCTTTGCAGATATTATGTTACAAGAACTACGTTTGAAACACTACCATTTAGACCCTCAGCAATAGCCCCCTCAACAAGTTTGCTAGTAAGAGTGAAGGAAGAGGGAAGCACAAGCAATGAGCCCAGAACTCCAGAGGGGGCAGGTAGGATTCAATCAGTGTTAATATTATAGAGTACAATCTAGACCTGTTCTATAGGAACAGTGCCAAGAAACCCTTAATGATGTGATAAAATGTAGACTTTTTATCTTAATATTATGACTTACTATCCTAACTACTAACGACTTACCATGGGTTTTTTTCTAAATCAAGCATTTCAAGTTTTCATATTGTTAAAGGTATAAGTTAAATATCTCCAGTAAACGTTTGTAAACTTAAGTGGGCTGGTCTGAGCCATGAAACTCCCGGGCCTAAAATGAGTCCCACTCTGGCCCTGTTCTATACCATTTATTGTTAGAATAAATATATTTTGGATTTGTATATTTTTATTCTTACCCTTCGATTAGTACACAGAGCAGTTAATATTTCAATGATTTCTTAAATGGTAATGTTCCATCACATGTTTTACAACATGTATACAATGAATCCTGGAATTAAGCTTGACTTTCAAAATTATATCACAAATCAAATCACAATATCTATCAGAAAAATCACACATTTTTTCCAAAAATAATTCAGCCCCAACTGAGCTTATTCAAGATTTTTGTCCCTGTCAATTATTTACATCTGAAAACAGAGGCAAATAAGACCCAGGTTAAAAAATTCCAGAGGTGTCCTTTAAAACGTACCTAGTTTGCAGAAATGATGAAGGAGAAAGTCAGCAGCTGATTAGCAGTATAGGTCATGACATTATGTTGACCAGTATTCCTACCATTTTGTCCACCCCACTCAAATCAATGAGGGTAGGCCAAGCAACAGACACACCTCTTCATATAAGTCAACATAGTTCAACAACACTACTGACTACAGCCTCCAAAATGACCATACAATTGAATCAACACCTGTTAACACAGTGTCAACACAAACTGAAAATTATAACATTCATGGGGAGAATTTGTAAGACTGTTGGATTAGACTGCATTAATATTAGCCTGGTGTTCCTAATAAACTGAATTTCCTGCCGTTCGTTGAAAGATGTTTGAAATATATGAACTGTTTTGTTCTGTCAGTTAATGTGCTATTATTGGGCAATTATAAATTTAATCAAAACGACTTCTATAGAGGTTTAAATGTTGTTTTGTTTTCTGAAATGTTGTAGTGTTTTGTGACTTGTCATTATGCGTTGACCTTCAGGGCCACTGCAGAAAGGATAATCGCCAGGAGTTCAGATGTCTCAGGCAGAAGTGTTTATCACAAGCAACAGAGGAAATGATGAACAGTGCAGTGATCAGTGTGCCAGAGTTGTGCTACACCAAAGTTCTGAAGATGTCCAGTTTAAAAGGGTGTATATAACCCCAGGTATCACATGGTTGCAACACTTTTCTGCACTCTACCCAGATTATGTTCTAAATCTACACTATATGCCCATGTTCTTACCTAATTATTACATGTATTTTACTTGCGTATCTACATACTTAGCTCCTCTTTGAATGAAACTTGATTTGTAAAGTGTTGTCTAAGTCGTTAATGTCTGTGGATGCATCTTTATCACTAAGACCTTGGTTCCCCCAGCTACAGACAGGAGAACTACAGCTATGTGTTTGTTTTTATTTCCATTCATTGGGAACACTGCACATTATATTTTACATCAAAACATGAAGAAAAATGTATCAATGTTATAATTACTTTACAGAAAATGAAGGAAAAATGATATTGGGTTGGGTTTTCATTACAAACTCAAATATTTACTCAAGAAACTGAAAAAACGTTAAGATTTAGCATTCCTGTGAATCACTAAACTAATATTTAGTTGTATAACCACTGTTTTTGAGAACTGCTTCACATCTGTGTTGCCTGGAGTCGACTAGCCTCTGGCACCTGTAAACAGGTATTCCAGTCCAGGATGATTTGACAACCTTCCACAATTCCTCTGCATTTCTTGGTTTTAGCTCAGAAACAGCATTTTTGATGTCATCCCACAAGTTTTCTATTGGATTAAAGTCCGGGGATTGGGCTGGCCACTCCATAATCTTAATTTTGTTGGTCTGGAACCAAGATTCTGCTCACTTACTAACGTGTTTGGGGTCATTGTCTTGTTGAAACACCCATTTCAAGAGCATTTCCTCTTCAGCATAGGGCAGCATGGCCGCTTCAAGCATTTTGAAATAAGCAAATTGATCCATGATCCCTGGTATGCAATAAATAGGCCCAACACCATATCGTCACCCTCTTAAAATAATTGCCTAAGTCATTTTTTTTTTTTTTACAATTTTTTTTTTCCTAAATCATCTCCTCATGATGCTGGCCACCTCTGGTAAAATTGCCTACATCCTCAGTTAAACAGATCGTGCCATTCTACCCCTTTAGTATAATTGCCTATGTCAAGAATGTGACTTTTTTTAGTTTTAATTTGCCTAAGTTATTTAATTTTCTCATGTTCCATGTTTGACTGACCTTCTGGTTTGTATGTCAATAGGCATCTGTTGTTATAACTGTTTTGCTTAAAATTGTTAGTAAATATCATATATTCAACAAGTGGTTCAGTTTTTTGTGTTTCCTGAAAAATCTGAAAAAATGACTCAGACAATTATTTTAAGAGGGTGACGATATTAAGAGAAACAACCCCATATCATGATGCTTGCACCACCATGCTTCACGGTCTTCAGAGTGTACTGTGGCTTGAATTCAGTGTTTGGGGGTCATCTGACAAACTGTCTGCGGCCCTTGGACCCAAAAAGAACAATCTTACTTTCATCAGTCCACAAAATGTTTCTCCATTTCTCCATTACCCGTCTTTCTCAGGTTTTCAGAGAGAATTGCATGTACAACATGTGCTGGCTTCATCCTTAAATAAGGGCCACCTGAATGACACCTGTTTCTTCACATAACGAATGACCTCACTGACTGAACTCCACACTGCTATTATTTTGAACACGCCCCTTTCAATTAATTACTCAATTACACAGACTCAGGAGCATGCATATCATAAATGTTGGGTCACACCTACTGGTAAATTATTTGCCATGTAATAATATAATTTCTACCAAAAACAGTGATTGATCTGGTTAGTCATATTATAATAATTTTTAAATAATATTTTGAAGATAATTGTATCTTCAGATGTCATATCAGTCATCATTTTGGCTAAACAGTAGACCACTGAACAACACTGTGTAGGTCTTTATGACCATAACTATTGGAATGTGTATGAAGCATAGAAATATAGAAAGGAGGAAAAATCCTTCATAATGACAATACACAGTAACAAGTTTTTTTTTTTCCAACAATAATTTCTAATGCCTTTAATTGTGTTGCGCTACCACAATCCTCAGTGTAAATGCATCTGAGATACTGTACATTTGATTCATTCCTCACTTTCTGGGCTTAAAACCTGTCATACGTCTTTCCAGTGTGAACTTCATACTGACGTTCAGCTGCAATTTTTCAACTAAGAGCAGCATCTGAGAATTCTGCTACAGATTTCAGACCACAAAGAGGGATCCTCTCGGCAGCTTAGCGGCTTAAGGTGCATACCACATGGATTTCCCTAACTTATTTCCTGATCAATTTTACTCCTCTATTTTTAATTAATTTCCTATTAGCTGCTCTCTCAGTGTATGCAGTTGCAAGTAACACCATCATTGGAAACATGCCTCGATTAGCAGTAGAAATTATACAGTCTGAGTAGACTGAACAATATAACTCAAGAAGATTCTCACCATTCATGATGTCTGCTTAATTAATTTTCTTGATGTGGTATGACCTGTTCAGAGAATAGGCTCAGTATATAAGTCTACATGTGGTAATTGTGATAATGGTGTTAGGTAAGGCCAAGTACATGAACACTAATTAGGCTGTATATGCAATATAAGTGCACAATAGGCAGTCTTCTGTCAACTGAGGGGAGATACTCAGCTTTAAGCACAACCAGTTTAATCCTGTTCAGATTTTTCTGTTAACATCCGTTGTCTCCAAGGAGCAAAAAGGAAAGCAAGAATTATTATTATTATTTTTTTTTACAATTTTCAGATGATTAGAACATTATGGTGTACCTACGTCTGTGTAGGTTCTCAGTCATTCAGGTCATGGTAGTCTTAAGTGCTGAAGTTGGTTTCTTTAAGATGTTTCACCTCTCATCCAAAAGGCTTCCTCAGTTCTGAAAACTGGCCGGGGAGTACCAGGTATTTAAACTCTTGGAGGTGGACAGATGGTTTGAGAGAGGAGTAAAAGAGGCCATCTATGTCCATCTGGAACGTCCATCTTTACACAGAGGTGGTGGCCTCTGACACCAACTATCAGCCACCTATAACACAGTCCTGAGATCCTTACCCAGGAGATTGAACCCCTATTCACACCTTGAGACACGCAACCCCAACGACTCATGTGATGTCAGGGTGGATTAAAGACTCTCAAGACCACCTCCAAAAGGTTAAAGACCTGGGACTACCCAACCAGTTTTCAGAACTGAGGAAGCCTTTGGGATGAGAGGTGAAATGTCTTCCAGGAACCTCTAAAAGAATTCCAGTTGCCTTCAACTTCAGCACTTAAGATTATGGTGTACCATTAGACACCAATGACACATTTATGCTTTCTGTTGTAGTGAATATACAACTAAATATTGTTTGTTGTTATTCAAGTAAAAAAATAAATTCTCCAAACTAACACCCCCTTTGTTTCCTCTTAAAGGTGAAAGTCATTTAGACCTTACCAGACCTCTGCAGACCTCTCTCCACTGAATGCAGTGGATTACTTGTCCACATTTCTTAGCTCAATACAACTAAGTACAAATTGTGCTTCATACAAAGAGGAGGAACATAAAGAAATAAAACAAGCAAGGTTAGAACTCTTTGCGTTTCAACCACTGTGCTTTAATTAACCCCCCACCCACCCCGGGCAAGCAATTAAGGGTCCCTGTGTTTTCTCAAACTCAGAATAATACAAAATAACAAGAGATTAGCCTTTGGTTCAAATTGATTCTTTAGTATTGTATTGCATCATTGTGACAAGAAATACTAGGACACTAAGTGGAGAAAGCACAACAATAGAGAGCAAACATTAACACAACAACAACATAAAGATGGTTGTTCTCACTGAGCTGGTAAATCAGTTTTTATTACTCATAACACTAACTGTAACAGCTTGCTTTGCATTACAGTGATATCATTTTAGAACTTGTAATTTTTAAATAAAAATAGCTCCACATAAATATCTGTAACTCAGACAGACTGCTTGACATCATGATCATAGACTGCGGGATTCTCTCTCTGGCTGAAAGCAGGTCTCAAGTGAATCTATTTTAACCTGTCTGAGTAGAAGACTGAATGAATTCCACTGAACTGACACCAATAGCAATTCAAGGCCAATTTTATTTTGAGTGTTTGATTACACTGTTAACAGCAGTACTGCAGGATGAAAATGATCAGTTTTAGACAGACAGCAAACAGCAACAGTTATTAGCGTGTGTCTAAATGAAAAAGCAGACAATGCTGTTGGCTTAAGAACATTTTTTCTATAAATTTAAGTTTTGCTCTTTAAGGAGCAGAATACAAAGTTTAGTTTTAGTTTCAGAGCACAGGAGAGATTTACATTCATTTAAAGTTAATCGTTAAGGTTTGATCAGTGGGGAACAGGTACAGTAATGGGATAATTATGGTATTCTTACATAACTCCATACACATTTGTTTCATAAACAAAGACTGATTGTAGTGATGATACAACTGATGTTGGTGCCAATGGTTTTCACAAATAATAATTCCAGGGAAAACAATAGATTGTCACAAACCTACTTCCCCTTGTTTCAGTAATTATCTCTAAACAGACCAAAACAGAAATTTGCAGAACTATAAGATGTCATACATTCTTTTGTTTGTTTGTCTTTTCTTTGTACAATGTACCAGCCAAAAAAGTGTCATACAAAAGAGAAAAAAAATAAATACAACAATTAAGTCTACAAAGACTAGGACAAATCCCTCATTTTACCTTTACCCATTTTACCCTTACCCTCTCCCTTTACTTTCTTGCCACTGTGGTTTAATTGATTTCTCTGCCCAGGAAAATAATAAAGGGTCCCTGTGTTTTCTTTTTTCCTTCTGGCTTGTTGTACTGTATTTGTATTTCTTTAGATTTTTATTGTGAGGTACTTTGTAATGTCTAACAAGCAATTGTTTTTGGTGGTAGTTGTAGTACAGGTGGGGAGGCAGTGCAATCCTGCAGCTCGTAACAGTCATATTTTAGAGAATGTGCAATTCCTTTAACACCAGTTGAACTGTAATTTCTGAATTTCATTTACCACCCTCCTATACGTCAGCTCACACCATAAATATGCTCATCTATTCCAAAGACAAACCAAACACACATGTTCACATATGTGCATGTGAGCCCACGCACAACGTAAGTCAAATTAAACACTTCAGTACTACAGAACAAAACTCATGTCAGGAGTGTACATCACAATTCATGGTTACCCAGTACAGAAAATCAGTCATAGTGGATCTGATTCTACCTGACCACCTTCATGCTGGGTATTCAGTGCTGCCCTTCACTCTTGATCCTACAGGCCACAGCTGTGATCAGTGCTGCTCCCTTCCCGCTTCCATCCTCTGACTTGTGGAAAGTCACCTGACACTGCGGTGCCAAATCCTGCAGTGTTTCTTGCATGATATTGGCAAAGCTTCAGGGTAAATGAGGGAGGAAAGATAATAAAATGTTCAGTATTGAACAAGTGTTACATGAAAATCTCCCTCTCTACTCTAGATGCTGATGTCTGATGTTTAGAAAATATAGATAAATATGATATAGCTGTGGTAAGTCCACATTTACAAAAAACTGAACAAACATCAGCATGGGCTAGACTTTCCTTATTATCCTGCAAGTGACCCAGTCATTATTGTGATGACCTGCTGTAGCTGCCTGAGTAAAAGATGAGTGGAGAACAACTGCTTGAGCAACTGAAGCCAATGGCCACAGGGCAGGTATAGCACACTGATGACAGGTGAGCAAATACAACAATAAAATGAACAATCTCAACCTCTACTGCAGCTCTGTCTCCTGACAACCCAGGGCGTAATCTAAGTAATGCAGACTTGTTTGATACTTCAAAATGAAAAACTGTATGTTAGGAGATTATTGCTACTTACTGAGGGTGTGTCTTATAAAGAGTTCCATCCACTCCCACAGTGACGGAGAGCTGATTCAAGTTGCGGTTCTGTCGAATCTTGTCCACCACAGCGGCTAAACCAGCACCACAGAGCTGAGCTGCGCGGCGGGCAACCACACTACACACCTCCTTCACCAATACACTGTCATCACATGTGGAGCTGGTGAGGCCCAGGTGCTGTAGAATAGAGCGGACCTGTCGCATGGCCAGGCGGTCCCTTTGGGATCAAAAAGAATTACACGAGTTACACACATAACAGAGATGTGCTGCTTTCAACACTAGCTAACATACAGGTCATGTGACAGATTTCTTTTTCTCATTCTGTAGACTGAACACTGCCACGCAAAAACATAAAAATTCAGATACATTCTGATCATGAAAAAGCTGCTGAAAGGATAAAAATGTGTGTCCATTAGTTCAGTGATTTAATCACTTAATGAGTTCACTTGATTCACTGCTGTATATTGTTACAGCTGTATGTTTGTGGTGCTCTGTCCTTTTCCGGTCTTCCCACTAGCTCCACCCAGGTGATACCTGATGAGCCATCAATGAGCTGCACCTGGCATTAGTGAAGTGCTTAAAATCTCCTTTGCCAGTGTCAGAGGGCAGAGGCTCCTAGTGTGGGACTGCTAGACATGTTGCCTCTCAGCTTGTTTCTTTTTGTGTTGCTGTTGTGTTTTGTATGTGTTGTTTGTCACTGCAGCTCAGAACATTAAGTGATTTTGTGAATAGACAATTACAGACCATGGTTGGATATCAACAGTGCGGCCACTGTAGCCTTTTTATAAAACACATAGACAGCAGTAGTATTATTCTGCACAATCATTACTGATTCTAATTCCATTCTAGTTGTGTTTACACCTCTTATTCTCTTGATTTAGCCATATTTCTAATATGCAATCAAACGTCACCGTCACAGGTATTTGACGTGTTCTATCTCAAGCACACCTGATGCAACAAATGAAGCCCTTGATTGGTTGCATCAGGTGTGCTTGAGACCACATCTGATTTGCAAATGTGTGGTCTTATGAGGAATGGGGTTTGAATAATTTTGAGACTGCAGTAGTCATTGAAAGTAGGATTTAGTGTTGAATTTGGATAAAATCTTGTAATATTAGTTTTATTTAACTATTTAAACTGTTCTTGTGTTATGTGTTTATTGCAAACACCTGAAAAATGTTTAATTTTGCCAATAAACCTAAAATGGAATGGTATGCAACTGTATTTGGGGTCATCGTACAGTTGATATTGAGATGCGTCTGCTACTTGAACTCTGTGAAACATTTATGTGGGCTCTAATCTGAGGTGCTGGTAACTCTAATGATTTTATCCTCTGCAGCAGAGGTAACTCTTGGTCTTCTTCTTCTGGGGCAGTCCTCATGAGAGCCAGCGTTTGATGATTTTCGCAACTGCACTTGAGGAAACATTCAAAGTTCTTGAAATTTTCGGGACTTTTTTTTTTCCTGACCTTCGTGCCCTAAAGTAATAATGGGCTGTCGTTTAGTGTCGTTTCGTGAAGTGGTTCTTGCCATACTATGGATTAGAACAGTAGTCAAATAAAGATATTCACTGTATAGAACTGTGTACCAACCCTACCTCTGCACAACACAACTGATGGTCTCAAGCACAGTAAGAAGGCAAGAAATACCACAAATGAACTCTTGAGAGAGTTCAGTGACTCTGTTGTAGAGGTTATCTGTACATCTAAGTTCCAACAATAAGTCCTTTTCTATCGCCATGGAGACTAATGCTGAAAGTCAAGTCTGCCCAATCGTGTTTCTCGCATAAGTTTTAATTCACTTTAGGACTGAGAATGACTGCTCGACTGAAGCACAGATGCATTTTATGTATATTTTATTGTTCATGGCTTTGTCATTTTATTAGTAAATACTGATGGTTCTGCTGGAGATTATGTGTGTGTCGCAGCTGTGGCTGCAGTGTTTTGAGACCTATTGAATTGTGTTAATTGTGTTTTTATAGCATTGCTTTAGTAATAGCATTTATTCTGACTACATGACATGCCTATCTGTGATGCAAAGCTCTGTTATACTGCATTTCTGTATATTGTTGATGGTTTCTATAGACGTGACATCATAATGACAGTATTAGAAGGAGGTTTAATTCAGGTAAGACACCAGTGAAGGTGTGAAATGCATGGCTTGCCACTGGTATGTAATAGGGTAACTCTGTGTACTATTGCAATTGTGAGAAGGGAACACTGAGATCTATGAGTCAACTGCTATACAGACACATTTTTAACATCAATAACCAAATTAAAATTTCCAAACTTCTGTGTACTAAGTGACTGTATTATGTCAGAAACTCTAAATATCCGATCAGGCTTTAGTATCAGCAGATACAGTGGATGTTATTTCTTGTAACTTCATGTGGTCTTGGCGTTGCTCACCGACATTCTGCCTCACTTCCCTGCTCCTCAGTAGTCATCCATTGTGTGATAAAGATGTAAAAGCCTATCATCAGCCTTTTATTGTGCGAATATGACTAATGACATTGCATTTGGTGGCTTTGTCTGGCTTGTTTTTGTAGCTTGTGATTGAACGTGTTTTTCTATGCTTACCATAGCATTAGTGATGATCAGGGGTGAGCTAAAGAGAGACACTGAGGCTAGGACAGTCTACAACACTCACTTTTCAATCTGTGACAGGAACTTTGTCTCGAAGATTCCTCGGGTCTTGAGTCGCTCGGACAGTTTGCCTCTGAACAGCAGGCCCTTCGCAGTAAAATCCATTAACACATTCCTCACTATCTCCCCCAGGTACATGCCACTGATCATCTTCTCGTACCTGTCAGAAGAAGACACACAAACTGAAAACTTTACAAAGCCACACACTGATAGAGAAAAAAGATTGTCGACAAACAATAATTTTAAAAAAACAATTAAAAAAATGTAATCAAACAGAATTGTTTAAATTCATTATGTTCATGAATCAAAGCCCAGAGAAAGAAAAGGTTGTGGGTGGGTTTAACAGGAATATATTATCAGGAGGAGTGCCCTGGGCTGAAATCAATAATGGCAAATGTCATCGGCCCCTCTCATCAGTGCACTCCCCAACATGTTGTGAAGACAGTTTCCTAACAGACATTCCAGACAAGCTCCTTTCAAGAGGAAAACCATAATAATGTGGTTCTTAATTTTATCAATCAAGGTACAAGGAGCAAACAAAAGACAAACTGTCTGCACAGCTGGGCTGTGTTTAGGTGAAACCAAAAACTACAGTCCTCCCCAATGCTACCATCATCAACTGTCATTAATGTATATGCTATGTTCTTGTCTCGCTATTCTCTACACTCTACAACACTCTCTGATAACCTTGTACTCCTTGGTCCTAATATCTCAATGTGGAGATAAACACTGAGGTTTGGCAGTTGGTCTTGTCCATACACCATGTATTTGTGCCCATCACTGGGTCTAACAATGCAAGTAGTTCACATCCTGCACCTTCAGGTCCAGTTCTATTTTTCCCCATGCTAGTAGCACAAAGTATGTCTGGTATGTTACTGTCTCTGGAATGTTTTGTAAACTTGATGTATTTCTATGTTTCTTTTTTTTTCTTTGTCGTTGTGGTTGTATTGCTGTTACTACTCTCTTGTCTTGTTATCATTACCTTCTTTGCCAATGTTTACACTTTTGTCATGTTTTCCTTACCCTTGGGTGTATTGTTGTGGTTTCTGTATTGAAAATTGCACAAATAAATCATATCCTTAAAAAATAAAAATAAATAAACAGTCTGAATGCCATTTTTATCACTGGGCGCTTGTCCATTTTTTGCTATTGCAACTGTATACTAATTTCCTGGCTCCAAGTGAACTACTGTCAGTGAAGTAAAGCACTGGATGTAATGATGTAAATCATACGAACAGTACTGATATAATATACTGGTATGATATTGATAATGAGATACATTTCAGATATAATCACTATCTCACCAAGAACTAATGCTGTGCTTTAGCCATGTAAATTGAGATTATTATGCCAACAATTAGCTTATATGTGTCTGCTTGGATTTGAAAGTTAAGGATCAGTCGGATTCTGTGGTCCCTCCCTAACCATGATGAAATAAGCAAGACTATGTGGGTCAGTACCTCTGCTTCCCGGGGTTGTTAGAGCACTCATCGACCATGTGATCAAACTGTGTGCAGAAGTCATCAAGTTCACCATTGTCACCAAATGCTCCCCACTCCATGTTGACACACATACGACCATCATCATTCTCCACCAGTTCGATGTTGTGCATTTCCTCCATGTAGCAGGCATTGGTCCCTGTACCTTTACAGACAGGTGGACAGGCATTGACATGAAAGGAAAACCAGTCAACCACAGTCAAGACACACAGAGACGGGCTTCCAGAGAGGAAAGTGGAGCATAGACTTACCCACAATGAGTCCCACTTCACATTTGGAATCCTCATAGCCACAGGTCATCATGGTTCCCACAGTATCATTAACCACTGCCACAAAGTTCAAGTCAAATTCCTGAAAGCAGTGACAACAAACTTATTACAACTCTCAATTACAAACACATTAATTTACTCTCAGTTTGTGATGAGTGAAAGCGAGGAGCACAGTGATCTCTTTACAAACCAGTAAAAACACTAATATACGTGGAGATCCAGTATGTTGGTAACACACTTTAGTAGCCTGATTGTCTGCACTGATAACCACCATGGCTAACCACCATGTTTTAACCTGACGGTTATTTAAATTTCATGTTATTGTGCCAAAGTACCTGTATGTTCCCCATCTGCATTTTAATGAATTCTTAATTAATTTGATATACTTTTTATTATATTCTTTAAGTGTCAACAGTCACAGACCAGATTACTCAATAAAAGTTCAGAGAATGTATTTGTGATGTGTGTACTGACCTGTCTGCGGGAAACAGCATCTTTAAGTAATGTAACAACATCTTGTCCCACACAGCCGCTGGCTTTGAAACCTTTTGTCCACCTCAGGAGGATGCCCTAGACAATTGAGAGCAGTGATTTTTGTGTGAGTGTGTGATTCTGAGTGTGTACAAAGAATAACAGTACCTGTCTACACTGAAGATATGTGGAGGTCACTGCAGTAGCTGCTGTGAAATAAAGATAAGTGAATGAAGTACTGTTTGCTACACTGAAATATACAATATAGCAGTAATTTAAATGTTGCCTGTCTGATTGAGAATGTACTGTAATTTTCTGGCATCTTTGTTTCTCATTAACATGTGCACCAGTGATCATCAACTGGTGGTCCGTGGAATATTAATAATTAATTCAGTAAATGTGAGGAGGAACAAAATGTGTTCCAGCGTGTTCTAGCATTTGAATATGAACATATACTGCTATATAGAGATTTTCTATTATTTTACAATTTCAAATGGATAAAATTGTATATGCCCTTCTGACTCTTTCTCTCATTCTCTCTCACGCTCTCTCAAACAACAAAGTAGATTAATATTTTCAGCCAATCAGGACTGCATTCTTCAATTATGTTTCCTGAAATTACAGATGTTAACCATTACTCAGTAAACTGTCTCCTTGGTGAGGTCTGACAACATTTTCTAGTTAGGCCAAATAAAGTTTTTTAGGAATCTGCTCACACTGATATTTGCAAATAAATAATCAGAATAACTAAATTCAAAAAAAGAAAACATTAAACAATGGGCTAATTAGGCCTAAATAAATTTAACTTCAAGTCCACCCCCTAAAGTGTAGTTAATAGTTAGATAATAGTTCTTTTAGGGTCAAATGTATAGTGACACACACTGTTTAAAGAGACACTGGAAAAAATAATTTAATTAGTCATAGTAATAAGAATGATACTATTACCATCATGGTAGGGATTTGAAATAATGCGATTTGCAAATTGCAAAGACTGCGATTATTTTTACAACAGAGAGTCAGTGGACAAGTTGCTGCCTCACAGTTCACACACAAAGAGCACTGCAGAAGCAACAGAGCGACAGGCTGTAAACTTTACAACGAGATCTTGTCTTAAAATGACCAATCAACAAAACTAACTGTGGAGTTAGATACTTTTTGAAAAAGGAGGGCAGAGTGAAAGCATGACGCTGGGAGCGATTCTCTCCACTCTGGAGTCAGGTGAGAGCTGTATGCCTGTCCTGAGAATGGACACAGCTAAAGCTGAAATTGCTGATGATATGATGAGTTAAAAGCGGCTGACAGTGTCAACAGGCCGGCAAGAGACATAACTGAGCTGTGACCAAGACAGCAACTTTGTCTGTAGTGTTTCTGCTATACATATTTTGCAGCGGTGGACCGCCGCGGGAGAATGATTGCTGCTGATATTATAAAGTTGCAGAATACCCAGTTAAGTCGAGGAGAGAGAGTGAGAAAGAAGAAAAAATGAGAGAAAATTGTAGAACAGTAAGTTAGGTTTGTATTTTGTATAAATCCTGCAAATTACTGCAAAAAAAAGCGAACATAGTGTTACTGTTTGTTTTGTGAGAATTGTTCGATGGTTCATTATGTGTATGTTCAATACCATTTTTTGTTAGAATAAATACATTTTGGATTTGTAAATTTTCAGTCTCATCCTTGGATTAGTACACAGAGCAGTTAATATATAAATGATCTGTTAAATGGTAATGCTCCATCACATGTTTTACATGTATATAGTGAATCCTGGACTGAAGCTTGACTTTCAAAATTATATTGCAAATCAAATTGCAATATCTGTCAGAAAAATTGCAATCACATTTTTTCCCAAAATCATTCAGCCCTACACACAGTGAGAAAAACACAGCTAGTTTTGGATCATAAATATAAATAAAAGAAGTGTCCTTCTTTGATAATTCATGCTTATGAAAACACAAGCTTTATCTCACTACAATCAAAATACAATCCTTTAACAAATTTTGCAAAACCCCCCAGAGAGGAGGAGAGAGAATGAATGCACTTGTTGCAAATAGATATTGTCTCTGCCAACCTATTCATACTAAGTTCAACAAAATCCCCCAAAATACAAGTAAATTCACAATCAGAAATATGATAGCTAGTCATACATTTATAATGAATACTGAATCAAATACTACCTGATCCAGTTTGCTTTGATGACAGGGGAAGGAGAATGTAAATCCCAGAGGTAGGGATGCTCCTCTCATGCCCATGTACTCCAAAAAGTCAGCAATGCAGTCCACAATATGGCTGAAAAGCTGGCAAACAAGAGAAATGCACAAAAACTTTAGCAGGTTACAGTGTACCATCCCTATCAAGTATGTTACTCTTATGAGATTACCTCTTCCCCTGTGCCTTGCATAGTCTCCTGTGGGATACTGTAGATTTTGTGGTGCATGTCCACATTATGTTTCTTTCCACTTCGCACTCGAACCAGCAAAACCCGAAAGCTGGAGCCTCCGAGGTCCAAAGCTAAGAAGTCACCATGCTCTGATGAGGATGATAAAGACAAGAAGCTGAACACATACATAGAGCTTTTTATATAAAAGAGAATCTTAACTCAATAAATCAAGTGAAAGGTCTGTTTTTCTCAAGTTACCTGTTCCATCTGGTGTTGATCTGACATAGGTGGGAAGCATCTTGACGCTTGCCTGTTCATGGGTTTGCTTTGACAGGCCTCGCACCATCTCCTCACTCATTAGCTTCTTGACCTCCACCAACTGTTCACGGCTCAAACGCAAGGTGTCAAGGATGCGCTGACGCTCCACATGTTGAGCAGCAAGACGGTAAGCTACTGCCGTTACCATGGCTGCACCCTTCCCACTGCCATCCTGTGACTGCAAAAAACGCACATCACAGTCCGGCACAAGTCGCCGTACCATCTTGTGGAGCCTCCTGGAAAACCTAGGAAAAGAAGATACATTTTGTTAAAATTTGTGTTGTTTTGTGATCATTTCTATTATCCGTTTTCTCTTGCACAGATGAGGCGACTGAAAGTTCAAGTTGCAAAGATGTTGATTTATACCATGCCATTTAAGATTTACTTCTATAAATGCATTAACATAGTTCAGTAAGTGTAGAAAGTTGGGAATGTAGAAAACTGACCTAAACTAACCAGCTGCTTCCTTTTGATTAATTCATTTTTAGGACACATTTATGTTGTTCTTCAGCAGAAAGTATTATTATTAGGGATGGGCATTTGCAGAAATTTTCGTGATCGATCATCGGGAAACTTAACAATCAATTATCAATCAGCCATTATTTTTCACACTGAATTATATGAATGACATTATATCGCCTCAGGACACACTACACAACCTCTTTGATACAAACATTTCAATCAAATTCAACATGATCAACAAAATTCTTAATGATAAATAATTGATCATCAATAAAT
This sequence comes from Lates calcarifer, assembly GCF_001640805.2. Taxonomy (NCBI): domain Eukaryota; kingdom Metazoa; phylum Chordata; class Actinopteri; family Centropomidae; genus Lates; species Lates calcarifer. Next base: position 19,303,721 of record NC_066845.1, read on the forward strand.
TATGCCCAACCCTAAGTATTATTGTCAAAACTCAATTCCTTCAATTTCAAAATTGTTCAACAACGTTGATGATTCATTCCCATTTTGGGGATTAAGACTGTGTTGTCCTTTTCACCACTTGTGGTAAGCTTTACAGTCATATTTATTACCTCTGCCACAAACAGACACTTTAGTATGAGATCCCCTATGTATGCCTTCATGTCTATAACCAAGAGTTCACCAAAACGATGACCAGAATTGTATTACATAATGTGTACATACTGTGTACTCACAAGGGGAAGCAAACTACTGATTTTGGTGACTTCTTGACATTTTCTCTAGCTCTATTTTCACACCAATCTTTAAAATATCAAACTGACTTATCTTCTGACCATTTATTGCAGAAACAATATCTGTTCTGTCCATAAGTCTTCCTCTCATGCCTCATCAGCAGACAATATGGAACATAAAAATGGAAATGAATTAATGAATGTGACAAACTGTGAATCTGTGTTTCCTTATTTGTGGTACAGTGCTCACTCATTGCCTTAAACTACAGTAAAACCTATGGGTTCTGTGTGTGGCTGTCCCTCTCTCTCTCTCCAACTTTTACTTTCAGTAAGAATACAAATGCTAGAATTACAAAACATAACCATCTATAATAACTTATTTTTGTGACAAATCAGTAACAATTAGGCAATAGGAAGACAGACAGGCAGGGAAACCTGGACATATCTGAAATGCTATTATTTGTCTTCTATTCGGCTCTGTTCAACTGGGATCAGTCCTGCAGCCACTGTATGCACCAAAACAGACGTAATAGTGTTCAGGATTACTTACTCTGGATGATTCTTGTAAACAGAGCCATCCACTCCAATAGTGGTACGCAGTTTCTCAGCTGCTTTGTTATCCCGGACTTGCCGCAGCACTGCCGCTAGAGTGGCAGCACACAAATGTGCAGCCCGTGTAGAAACTATCTGACACACCCTCTGAGTGGCTATGCAGTCCTCAACTGATGGGTCCAGGCCCAGGCCCCGAAGCACCTGCTCAGCACTTGTCAGACCTTCCTTGTCTCTGTGTGGGATAACAAATAATAATTGGTAATGGTTAAGAAAGTGGATGGATGGATATCTGTTACTTCAACATCATCTAAGATGCAATAAGTGTTTGGCCAATATGCTGGTGAAATACAGATCCAAGAACAGCTGTGTTTTTCTTTGTTTTCATTACTTTCTACTTTGTATATTAATACTGAATACCAATACAGAAGGAACACATATGTATGTTATGTATGTATGTTGTGTGTAAACAGAAAAGTGTTAAACAAACCAGAATATGTTTTATATTTTAGATTCTTAAAAAAAAAAGTAGCCACCTTTTGCTTTGATGACAGCTTTGCACACTTCTGGCATTCACAAGGTAGTCACCTGGAATGGTTTTCACTTAACAAGTGCACCTTATCAAGAGTTCATTTGTGGCATTTCTTGCCCTCTTACTGTGCTTGAGACCATCAGTTGTGTTGTGCAGAGGTAGGGTTGGAACACAGTTCTATACAGTGAATAGTAGGGGTGTAAATCACAAGTTTTATCACAACACGATATATCAGTTCAACGGATAAGAATTTGATGCTTGCCGATATCACAAAGTCTGCTACGATACGATTTTGATTCGATTCAGGAGCGACTGATATGAGACGATATCATCTGCTGATTTAACACAGTAACTTCATCACAAAAAGCAACTAGAATATCTTTTGACTTGTTTATGCCTGAGCTCAACCAGACATTTAAATGAAAAACAATCTTCTCGTTTAATAAAAACAGATAAATCCTGTTCAGTATGAAGTGCCACATTCTGATATTTGAACTTTACGTTTTTCACATCCTATTGAAGAGGAAACTGAAAGAACATTAAATTCCTATTTGCACACATTAAAGCAGGATACTGTGCAAACCTTACTCCTCACACAAAATATTTTTAGAACTTAGTAATAATAGCCAAAGTAGTGCAGTCTTCCTGTATCATAGTTACATACTATACCTTCGGATATGGGCTACATTTTTCCATGTCAGATCACCACTCGCATTCAGTTTCGCGGTATTTTCAAAATAAAGGCGCGTCTTATAAATGATTATATTGTAACGGACTGTGATGGAAACGCTGTCCAGACTGATTGAAAGACTGTTATTCCAGGGTTAATTAACGTGTTGCCAGCTTAGACGCAGTGAAGCCTGTCTGTCATGTCAGCTGCCTGTATCAGCTGGGAGCTGGGTATGGAGACGAGACGATCTTTCCGCAGGAAGGGGGCTGAAAGTGAGTCGATGTAGGTATTGGCTATCACAGAGAAAAAGTTTGGGTTTTTTGTTATTTTTGTCGACGTTGGCTGCGGCCCACAGCAGCCTGTGTTATTGCGCTTAATAACAGTTGTGACGAAACCAGCTGACGTCTCCGTACTTGCATGGCGAGGGACATTACAACATGTATGATGTCTGATCGATGTTTTCATTTTGCATCGATACTATTTGATCACTGATCACTGAATCAATGTGTCGATGTATTTTTACACCCCTAGTGAACAGATCTATTCGACTACTGTTCTAATCCAAATTATGGCAAGAACCACTTGAAATCCAAGTCCATTATTTCTTTACGACATGAATGTCAGTCAATTCTGAAAACTTCAATAACTTTGAATGTATCATCAAGTGCAGTTCTGAAAACCATCAAATTCTATGATGAAACTGGCTCTAATTCCATGTGTTCCTTCATAGTTTGGATGTCTTCAATGTTAATCTACAATGTAGAAAATAATAAAAACAAAGAAAAACCATTAAATGAGAAGGTTTGTCCAAATTTTGACTGGTACTGTAATTCTGCTCATTCAAACTATCTGAGTATTCATGGTGCAAGTTTAGTGCATAAAACAGCCAAGCAAAAGACAATTTTCATGATCCATCAACAGACAAACTACAAAAATGGCATAGTATTGTCAAGCAGTGTCTCTCATTATTCTTGAGAAAGCCTTGGTTTTGCAATTACTGCTGTTCAAGTGTTTGTGTCAGGTAATAAAAGCAATTTCAACAAAGCTGAAACCTTTCTGGTGGAACCTTGTCTGTATAGGTTCATCCAGGTCATGGTAGTCTTAAGTGCTGAAGTTGAATGCAACAGGACTTCTTGAAACCTAACCTGGTGGAACCTTGTTTCACCCTTGTCACCCTTGGACCACGTTTCACAAAGTCAAGGTTCACAGGAAGGTTGAAAACATAATATCATTACACCCTATCTGAAAATGTTTGTATTTACCGGGTTTAGCAAATGATTCTGTTAGCAATGCAAAATCAGTACAATTTTAAACTGATGATACGGCCTGCCTGCATCTACTGCTATACTTAACTGGTCTAAATGATTAAACAAATTTAATTCCACATCCAATTCCATTGCAAACTAATCTTTTGAGCTGTTAGGTGACCATGCTCTGTGGGTATTTAGGTTACAGTAAATGGTAAATGGACTGCACTTATATGGAGCTTTTCTAGTCATATCGACCATTCAAAACGCTTGTTGATCTATAAAGGGCTCTAACACAATCCAATACATTCACACACTGATAGGCAATTTGGGGTTCAGTATCTTGCCTGAGGATGTTTCGACCCACATACTGGAGGAGCCAGAGATCAAACCACTGACCTTCTGATTAGTGGGCAACTCGCCCTACCTCCTGAGCCACAGCCATCCTGCCAGTAACTGCCAGCTTGATTAACATATGAACTCTATACAGTCATCTCTGTCACCCAGGTGATACAATGTCAGGTCAAAGTTAAAGAACCCATTGGACATTTCACTTTTTTCAGTTCTAAGTGGGCATCCTTTGTCTGCTGCTTACATTATCATTGTACCCGTTTCCTCTGAGTTTCCCAATCAAACAAACATAAAAACTAACTTGTCACTCTCAATGGCATAGATGCATTTGGTGTTGAAGCTTCCAGTGGTGAGGAGCTCTGCTGTAGTCTTGCCCTGGAACAGAAGGTGCTCTTTGGCCATCCTCACCAGGATGAGACGGACCAGTTCCCCCATGTACATGCCACTGATCATCTTCTCAAACCTGCAAACCAACACAAAAAAGAGAGACAAAACAATGTCACATTTATATTTACTAAAAAACAAAACATTGTGTCTTCTAGGGCTGCACAGGGGCAGGAAAATTACGGTATATTTCCAGAAACCTTCCATGGGAAGTTAAGCTGGGGAATTTTGGAAATATTCCAAGTTGAAAACTTTTAAAATATTTTATGATTGATGCTGGATAAATTAATAGATACAGAGTAGATGATCAGATATAACACTCATCAATCAGCTGCTGAATCAAACTCTAAACTACAGTCTTGTATGAATAGAAAACAGGCTGAAGAAACAGCATCACAGTTGAGCTAGCTACCATCTTGTTTGGGAAGCAGCACTCTATCATGATAGCTAGACTCTTAAATTCAAGTCAAGTCAAGTCAGTTTTTATTCATATAGCGCCAAATCACAACCAAAGTTATCTCAAGCACTTTCCATATAGGTCAGGTCTGGACCGTTCTCTTTATATTATAATTTTTACAAAGAGAGATCCAACAGTTCCCACCATGAGCAGCACTAGGCGACAGCGGAGAGGAAAAACTTTGTTTTAAGAGGCAGAAACCTCGAGCAGAAACAGACTCAAATTGTCAAAGAAATGGTGTTAGCTAGCTTACATTTAGCATCTCTGATTTACTGGTTAGGTAGCTACTGTATAAAGACATTTTGATTTATTTTTTGCAAGTTAAACTTTAGTAGCACAGATCAAATATATTGAGCCCAGTGATATGATATGATGAGCTGGCTTGACTGGATGTAGTCTGTGGGCTCAGTTGCAGTAGTGTGGCTTCAACAGTCTTGCTGTAGTGAGCAGGATTCTAGAAATGATCTGTGCATGTGATGGAGGAATGCACAGAGCAGGGTAGAAATTCAACTGAATTTGCATTAAATCTGGTTGTTTTAACCAAGATTATGCTACATTTAAGTTCCCTGTTACAGGTTAACCTGCAAGTCTGCAAATTTCCAGTTTACTCCCATTAATTCCCATGTATTCCCATTTAATCCCATGGAAAGTTTCCAACATTAAAAATTCTCATAATTTTTCAACCCTAGTGTCTACACATGCACATACAAACACAAATATAGGAAAATTAAAGCCTGGCAGAGACTGAACTTTTGAACTCTAATGAAATCAGCGATGTTGCAGCAGGGTCACCTCCAGATTTACATCTGTAAATAAGCCCTTTTACTCTCCTGGTAGAGACCATGGACTGAGAATACTTGTACCTTGGGTACAAACATACTGTGCGAGACAATTCACAATTTTCCTTAATTTTTCAAATGATATATCAAAACATTTAACACTGGAGTAACCTACATTTTCCACATTCTACTTGGTCTAGCTTTGTCAGGAGGTGATAAGTAAGTGATTATGAAGAATAAGTTCATATAAAGTATTTAGATCCAGTCTGAGTTATGATCTGTCTGGGTGACTCACTCATTTCCTTACGTGAATGTCACTCTTTTCACTTTGAGAGAGATAATGCTCCTCACACTAACCAGTGTCAGTCGAAGGAGCTACACATCTGTAACCTGTTTCATTATTCTACACACTGCTCGATTTTAGTGCCTGTATTCCCTGTGCCTTTTTAAAAAAAAAAAAAAATATGACCTCTCCTGCAGCCAGCATCTCTTTAGGTTACCTCTGTGCAGTTCACTTCACTCAGTTTGTCAGACTGATTTTTTAATTGTTTTAATTTCGTTTTTACAAATCAAAGATTTATAATGTGAGTTTTTCTCAAAATAATAACTTAGTGTTTCATTATTTTGTCTGTCAATATTTTGGGAAAGTTTCTCATTATTTTGTGACACTAAGTCAGAAAGTTGAGAGATTTTCCTAATTATCATGACTTAACAGTATCCCTTTTTTAAATTTTTTATCACAGTGGTGGAAATGGGCTTCCATCTAAAACAGTGCTTTTAACTGTGTATTTATCTATGAAAGGAACATGGAAGGACACTGACACTAAATGACCATAAATTAGGCTATTTCAACATAAATTTTCCTGTCCGTACCAGTTACCCCACATTATATTTGTCTTAACAAAATGACTGGAAAAAACTGCCTGCCATGTCCATTAGTGGTATAAGCTACAAATATTTGCACAAAACAAATGAAAGATTGTGTTTGAAAATAAAAGAGAGTGATGCCATAAAGTTGCAAAAAATGGGTTTATAATAGAAAATAAACAGACACGTAGTACAAATGTAAAATATTTGTCTTCCAAGTTTGGTGAGGCTCTGCCCAAACATGGCTTCTCTGAAAAATATCAAGGGCTAAAAAATATGAAAAAACAGGATTTGCATTTGCAAATATTTTACAGGTCTTGGTTTTGGGACCCAAACATACAGACACATTTTGAACAAAATCTAAGTTAGAGCTGCAACTACCTTCCTGGATTCTGTCTCACGTGACAGGGAATGAACCTTTGGATCATTCTGGCCAGGTGGTGTAGTCAGGTGTAAAATATCAGTGCAGAAAGTGTTTCACTGCCAGCAGCTCAACACAGTGCTGATAAACATTAGGTTTGAATAGAATATTTGTGAGTGTGAACAACATGCCTTTTAAATGGAAATTAAATGGCATGGAAATGTACATTATGCAGTATTTACCATGACAAAAGGTTTTACTAACAACAAATAGCAGCTAGAGCAAACTGGAACAGTTGCAAGTCAGACAACAGGGAGAGTGCTACTAAAATATGATAAATATACTGAGCAATTAGAAATAAAGACCTCTCTAATAGAAGCCTGTCTGAGGTTTCTGTCTGAATGAATACTACACTGAGAAATGTTTTATGTTGTACCATGCAAGATAAGCTCAATGACACTCACAGCTGCTTGCCAGGGTTCAGAGAGCCTGCATCTATTTCCCGGTCAATGTCAGTGCGCAGATCCTCCAGGGCACCATCGTCTCCAAAAGCACCCCACTCCGTATTAACACACATCCGCCCTTCATCACCATCCAGCAGCTCAAGGTTCCTCATCTGCTCCATGTAGCAGGCATTGGTCCCCGTTCCTTGAGGGTCAGGATGTTAACATGACAATTATCTAGCAGTTCTCATCCAAATGTAAGACCCAGAATGACAAAACATGTTACTGCAGTGTACATCAGTCATGTTTGAATCCAGTGACTCACTGACACCCTCAATGACACTCATTCAAACTGACAAAGCTCTACCTGTGTCTGCACACTACGCCCACATCTTACAAGCCCATATTTGCCACTCTTTCCATTTGGTTCTGCGGTATAGCCAGTCTTGTTTTAATTTAGTCAATGCTACACACCATGCTGACCTCTGAAGAAGCTACTATGACATATTATGTGATACGATTTTTTGTGTTTTATGATGAATTATCAAGTTATCAAGGCAAGGTTCAGTTTAAAGATCCTGGTGTAGTGCTTGATGCCTCACAGTCACACTACTATGGCTTACTGGGACACTTGAATAGAACAGAGCCATTGTTAATATTAACACCAATGACAAGGCAAAATGTCTGCTGACCTCAATATACCAATGGGAATGATAAACAGGGGACTGGTTTCTCCTTAACAGGTCCAGTGGAAAGAGAGGCAGTCAAACAGTCTGTACACACCCACACAGTCTTGAGAAGAGGTCTAACAAGGCAAATATGAGTAAACTCACATGTAAAATATGTGGGTCAATTGCGTACCTTTCAATAAACCTTAAACCCAGTTTAAGCAGTGTAGGACGTCAAAATACACAAATCCAGGGTTTTCTGTAAACACTGACTGACGGCCAGATGGATGGACCTTAAAACTTTTTCAAGTTACGTTACTGTCACATTTTTCTAATGTTATAACAATAATCTTAAACTGGATTAAGGATTTTTGTGAACAGACGTCTGGAGCTCAAATAATTAGAGAAACAAGCTGAGCAAACAGCCTGTCTCCATGTCCTGTGCCATCCCAAGAGCATCACAGAGAAACACTGATTTTTTTTAACATTACACTGCTTTAATCAGTGTTTTTACAGATTTCAATCACTTAGATTGCAGAAGAGACCTTGTTGGATAATTCAGCTCACAGTAAAAACCTCCTGAATGACAATGACAAAAAATGGCAGATTGATTAACAGCCCGGAACCCCTTATTGATGTCCTGTGTCTGCTGAAGAGCGCTGGAAAACTGATTTTGAACATGAAACTACTTTATTCAGTTTCATTTAACAATGACAACAATAACTCCCGTGAATTTTATTAATTAATTATGTCACCCAACTGGACATTGTATGCACTTATGGAAAAGCATGAAAATCTGTACCATTTCATGAGTACATGTATGATAGCAATATCCCAGAATGCACTAGGAACAGCAAGGGAAAAGTGAGTGTTTCCTGCTGCACACAGGTGGTGAGATGCCTGTGCAGCATAAATAGGATCTAATGAGTTATTTAAAAAAAAAAAAGCACTTAGTAATTCTATGTAAAGTAGAAGAAGCACACTTTCCCCAGACCAAGAGTGGGAGTAAGTGGTGACAAGCTCTGCAGTGTAGGGAGACTTGTAAAAAAGTAAAAAATGATAAATCAGACTAGAGAGTACCATAGAGGGTACAACATGCTTTCGTTGTGTAAGACTGTGATTCTAAAATTAAATTCCGGGCCATGACCAATACAGGTCCATGTGGTTTTGGCTATCAGACAAAGACCTAATCATCCATCCACACCCTCCATCCCCACCACCACCCACCTGCCAGTGGAAGCAACGATGGCCATATAATTAGGAATGACGTTGTGCACAAATGTGCGTAAATCAGTTTAGCATCCTTTCATACTGAAAGCACAGAAGTCCCCTCTGTCTGTAAGCAATTAAACCCTTACTGCCCCTCCAGTCTACATATTGTTTTCCCATGAAGGTTCTCCAATATGTCAGCCACAAAAACCAATAAGGGATACAGAATTAAACAGAAAAAAGACACACTCTCTGGCTGTCACTGGTATGGATCAGATTATATGTAAATTTGTTGTGAGTTTAACTTTATGGAGTATCTAAATAAACTTTCTAAAGTTTCTGTTTCACACTTTGCTCTCTTGCTCACCCACATCAGTGCTCTGTCTCTCTCCTCTCTCTAATCTTGATGCCCTTCCTGGTTTAGATACATTCTTTAATACAGACATATTGCCTGTAAAACACTGAACTGATGAGGGAATCAGCTGACTTTTGAAGTTAAATTAAAATTAGAAACTTATTTCTAACTTGGATATAACAGCATGGAAAAAAACCCATATAAAGAATTATCATTCAGAGCAGATTCATTTTATATGTCTTAACACATACAGTATGTAGAAGGAATCATTTGTAACAGACTTAGTCCAGTCACATACACATTAGGGCTACACAGGCAGTGGATTTTAACTTGCAGCATAAGTGACAAATTAATGGGAAACCTGAATAACTGAGTGGACAAACCTAGCAAATGCAGATGCTTCCATACAGGACAAAAGAGGTCACTGCATGGTTTAGTGAGTAGGAATATGAATTAAGTGCTCTGTAATATTAACCGTAATGCTAACACATAATGACCTTCACCGATCCTTATTATTTGATTTCCATTCACAATTAGACTGGACTCACCTACAATAAGGCCAATTTCACAGTGATGATCATCGTAGCCACAGGTCATCATAGTTCCCACTGTGTCATTGACCACAGCGACAATGTCAATGTCAAAGTCCTGCAATGAGATTTAATTCAATTCAATGTCCATGTTACCCAAGTGCCCAAAACATCCTCAAAAAAAGAGAAAGAAACAAGGAAAAAGAAAAAAAAAACAAACACTTTATTAAGTTTAAGAAGTGTAGTAATAGGCACAGAACTCCCAATCTACAGATACAATTGGCTGGAATGTGGCAAATTATTAGTTAAATATAAATTTTCTGGTGGCACTGTGGTGCAGTGGTTGGCACTGACTCTGCCTCAGGAGAACCGCAATTTTTTACTAAAGTTAAAACATTTTCTCACAACTCACGCCGATGTATATTTCCAACAGTTTGTTCCTTCTGAGCAAATTTGCAACAAATCATATCTTTCCATTGACTTTTTTATACAATCTCATTGCATCTGAAATCTCTGCTAATTTTTTGCTATGTTAAGTGCTCTTCATCATCCAACCACTGGCTGGACAGAGATCTGTAAATATCAAGATGAGTTCCCTCAGTCCTCTCTGCCCCAAGAACATCTATTCTTTCAGAACTAGGAATGTAACTATAAAACTATAATTTGGGGTCCAAATATAATTTATTTATCATTTACATTTTTGTTCTGCATCATACATAGTTTTGGGTTGCTAATAGCTGTATTTTAGCTTGTGTTCTTACATTTCTTTGCAATAACTTCATAAAGTAAACTAAAATGATCACCCTGCAATTGCATGCCTCTGCCAACCAGTCCAGTTGCAGTTTACATCTGATGTGAATGCTTCACACACATCTTCAACTTGGTGGCACAGAAAATCTCTACAATCACCACAATTTCACTAAAGGTTAGTTTCAGCCATTCAGTATCTGACCAAATGTGAAATATGTTCTCAATCTTCATTTTGTTCCTGAGTTAATGTTGTAAAACATTATGATGTCACAGTGAAGCTGACCTGCGACATTTGAGTGAAATTTTGTCATAATTAGTGTATAAACTCTTGAGTTATGATCAAAAACCAGTTTCGTGAGATTACAATGGCCTTGACCTTTGACCTTTGTTCTAAGTGAACTTTGGCACTAAATTAGAAAGAATTCATTCAAGACATTCTTAAGATGTTGCATATTGTACCATGAAAACATTTTTACACTTACCCCTCGCTTTTTGATGGATTTCCTCAGAAGGCTGACCACATCCTGCCCCTCTACTCCACTTGCCTTGAAGCCTTTAGTCCAAGACACCAAAACACTCTGCAAAGAGGAAAATAAAGACAGACAACAGATTCAAGGTGATCCCATTTCATTTTATCCAGACAACATGGTGTCATAATAATCAACACACTGTTCAGAGTAGTTATGCAGACCGATTCGGACACAATCTCAAGTGATAATGCACATCACATCATCATGAACTGGAAAAAAATGCATTAAAATTGACTAATGCAAAAAATACGATTGGCACCAAAATGGCTACTTACAATGTAAAACCAAATGCAATATACTTCAAAAAATATATATATTTGATGTTATTGTTTCACATGAAAATCTGCTGTGATGTGATTTACAGCTGTATCGAGTATGTTTGGTTTATTCATTGTCATACTGAATACTTCAGTTCCATGACTGTGTTAGTAGATCAGATTTAACCAGCCCATTTAGTATAACCTAATAAAAATACCTCTTTTGCAGCAGCAAAATCATTATATCTCAAACTTGACAAGCAATAATCTTCTCTTGCTGAACATACTTTAGTTTCCTTTTGTGTACAAAATGTTACTACTTAGTGCTGAATGTTAAGTGACCTATTCACCATACAAATAAAACACTGCTTATGAATTATTAATGGCATTGATTAAATGTATGTGACTTTAAAATGTAATTTGCAATTTTTCTTACTTACTTGTATGTTGTATTAACTTCAGTGTTTTCACTGATAGGAATGTCACAAGATGACGTCAGTCAAGTTTCACTTATGATTCAAATACTCCTGGAAATCAAGAAAAGAACTCCTACATCACTCACCTCATCCAACTTGGTCTGCTGACAGGGAAAAGAGAAGGTGAAGCCCAGAGGAAGTTTTTTATCCTTTATGCCCATCTTCTCCAGGAAATTAGAGAGACAATCAGCTATGTGGTCAAATAACTACAAAAGAGAGAAAAGGTTCTTATTTATACAATAATTATATTATTTAATAATTAAATTAAAAGCTGAAAAATAACAGATTTCATTTTTGGTGTTTGTTGAACTGAAAAGTCCAGGTATTTAACCTCATTAACACCTTATGAGTCATTGAGACTTATTACTGTTAGTGGTGTGTGGGTGTGTGTGAGTTTTTATATGGCCTCCTTACCTCTGACCCGCTGCCTCTCATGAGGTGTTCAGGAATTGCATAAATCTGACTTTCCATCTCCACCTTTTGCTCACCATCAGCCATGACTCTGACCAGGAGCACTCGGAAGTTGGATCCTCCAAGGTCAAGGGACAGAAATTCACCTTGCTCTTTGAACAAAAAATATATATATTTATAAATTCATAGTCACATACAGCACTCTCACACACAAATTCAATAATAGTTATAGTTCTTTCATCATAAAACATTAGGAAAGCATAGTATTTTCATCCATGTTTATGTTGGCTAGCAGTCTTCTCTCCCTTTTGCTAGCACATTGTTTTGGTTTTTTGCCACCTCGGAATATGTACTGTGTCAGAGGGAGGGCTGCAACAAATAATCTTCTTAATAAGTAAAACTACACATTACTGTCATGACAGATCAAACCTGGCCAACACTCCAACACCTTAACACATGTATTTATAATGAGGTAAAACAAAGACAAGCTGAAAGTCAGTCCACTTGAAAGGCTGGAACAAGCAAGTATTTGACATTTTTGCTTAAAAAAGGACTCAATCGACAAAATGGTAGGCAATTGATTTTCTGTTGACTGACTCATCTATTACTGAACTAACAGCTCCAACTGTAATCAGAAGCATGCTTGTGCATGTACATACATACTCTTATGTATAATAGTAGAGTACAATAAACTAATAAAACTGGGACTTGGTCTGCCAGTGGGAGCTATAAGTGATCAAAAACTTCACAGGGCACCGCAAATCACACAATAATATAGTCACAGCAGAAACATATTACTAACATGAGAAACCAACAAGCTGTTGATGGAGAAAGAATTACATTGACGTAAATCAGCAATCAGCACTGTACTGTTATCTCAGCGGTATGGTTATTAGGCCTGTATAGAGTAGAATATATCAGTACATTAATTTCATGCATTTTTAAGCCAAAAACCCTATCTGTCTTTAAAGGCATTTAAAAGAGAAATTTAAAGCAAATTCCACTGCACCTCTGGCCTCACCTCAGTCACTGAAGTCAAGGTAACTGTTTTCCAAAACACTGTGATCCAAAGAGCAAATTGTGAATCACCAGAAATCAATCACAGAACTACTTGACCTTTTTCATGGTAAATAGTTTGACCAGACTTCATCTCTAAACCTGAACAAAAAAGACCATTAGACTATCTGCACAGCTAGATACCACTGGAGGTAACTGAGAAAATATGCTGAGTTTACTTTGCAATGTACATGTGCAATATAATGTTCTGGTTTTGCAGTAATGTGTATGGAACTACATTTAAAACCCAAATTTCTATGAATAACCAGAGTTCTACAATAAAACAGCACACAGTCAACCCATGTAAGTCTCATATGAATGTGTGTTACATGGGTTGATGTGTTCACTGTTCCCACTTGATATACAGATTATATTATAGATTATATACAGAAGGAAAGGGGTATTACCTGTTCCATCAGGAGTGGAGCGTACAAATGTGGGCAGCATCTTGATAGCAGCTGTGGGGTTGGTGTCTCTGCACAGGCCTTTGTCCATCTCTCGCCGAAATCTTATTGATAAATCCATCAGAGTCTGATCTGACAGCTGAAGTTGGTGCAGGTATTTGTCCACCTACACCATTTTGGAGAGGAGAAACTGTTACGTTTAAGTTAAGAAGTCATACATGGTACTAAAGCAGTAAGTAAATAAATAAAATTGTAAAGTAGCTACACAAAGTGCAACTACAAATGATGTATTTAAGGATGTGGACATTTTAGGGCACTTTTTGCCAGTGGATCCCTTTTCAATGCAGTAAAACAAGATACAGTCACAGTGAGGTGGAGAGATGAAAGGTTGCAGACAAAACCCTCTTAGTGCAGTCAGGGAAAACCACCAAAACATCAGCAAGGTAAGCAACAGAAAGAGCCATGCTAAATAGTGTCATTGAGGACAAAGAAAGGACACATTTTTCTGTAGTTTCAGTATCAGTTTGTAACGCTTCCCACATCACTGTTTGTTTTTGTTTACATAGGAGCCACATTTTATTTTAAGATGCACCTTTTTGCACGGAACGGTGTCAAAACTTCTAGACTCAGGAACAGCTTTGTAATGCCTTTGGACCTGCCAACACAGGTTTAAATTAGCTCAGTTGTTTCTCTAACCAAAGAAACAGCCAGTCACAAGAGCATCAGAATGTGACAAAATTTAATACGGCAGACAAGGTCTTTTGAAATGATTTAAAAGAAAATACAAATATTTCCACATTACATAAAGATATCGATTTTCCTAGGTCACCGTGGTCCTGAGGTCTAACAAATACCATGGAAACATTCAATAACATATAAGGATCAGAGGAGTATAGCAAGGTGAAAACAATACCAGCCCTGTACCAGCAGGGCTGGAATCAAAGGAACAGGGGCAAATTAAAAGTTTTGCTGCACTTTCATTTTGTGCAAACAAAGGTCAGAACTGTACGTGTGTCTGCATTACCTTATTTCAGACTCCTGAGGCCTACTGAGAGTGGTGACGACAGAGACCATTCCAAAGACAGAAGTTCATAACACACATACATAGCTACCTCAAGGGGATTTCTTTAGAGACCATTTCCTTATTCCACTAGGCTCACTGGCAAAACTACATAATGAGTGCAAGTAACCAGCCAGACAGGGGGCAGTGGTTGTTTAAGGTTGTGAAAATGAATTATAGAGTACTGGAAGACCGAAAACCACAATTCAATCCACAATTGTTTAAAATGGAGCGAGAGCAAGGAATAGAAAGCAACAATAGGCTCAAACAGCAGGACAAAGGGGTTAATTAGTTCAGTCAATCCTTATTCAAAAAGCATCAGTAAGAAAGACCCAAGTGTCATACAATGCAGTAAAATGCTATTATTTCTGTTGGGAACTGCACAAGACTGCCATCAGCAATTGTACTGAATAAGTAATCAACCAAGAGAACTGAAAGAAAATGATGAGTTAATCTGAGCAGTGTAACATAAGGGGATTAAGATGTTCGCAAAGGCCTTTTTCTCAAAGAATGCTGACTTGCTATGGTAACAAGAGGACAGGTGTTACTGATAACATTAACAATGGCTTCGTACTGTTCAAGTGTCCAGTAAGCCATGACAGTGGGACAGTGGCAGATAGGTCTTACGGTCATTGGCCACGTAGTTCTATTTCTGCTGAGAAAGAAGATTTGATTTTTTTTTTCATAAATAGACAGAAACCTATGTATGTGGATACACATAGATGCGCCAACTTTATTAAACTTCATGTGGAGAGAGCAATGAGACTGCATGTAATGAGCGTAATTATTTGGTCATTTAACAAAGTGGTGTACCGTTGCTTATGGCACTTACGCCTTATACTTCACATCCTGGCACGGCACACAGGTCATGATAATTACGGTTGATGACGGAGTGAGAGTTGACGTGGAAACATCACTGCCTTCCTTCATACATGCTAATGGCCGTGCTACAAGCTTGACCTCTGTTTTCCCTTTCTCGCAACTAGGAAACACTTTCAAATGCCCCGCAATAATTCGCCCAGTGTCAATGAAACAAACCCAGTCGAGTGTTTTACACCAGTACTCACTTTATTCGCTTGGCCATCATGGAGTTCACAGTAATTAGCCAGCAGACTTGAGGCTAACATCGTAAGTTATTGGTTTGTGACGACTTGACGCCCTGCCCGTCCTTCTACTTTAGATTTCCACAAATTCTACAAAGAAGGCTTCTTGAAATGATGTTGATGTTTTCCCGCCACTCGTTTTTCTTGCCTGCAATTTTAAAGTTACAACTTTCGGTAAAAAACGAAGTCGTTTTGTTTAGAAACTTCCAGCTTCCTTGATTTGGTAGATGGTTGACGTCATCTTGAGTTCGTGGTTCTGATTGGCTGCAGAGAAGTCGCGGCGTGGTATCTTTTTCCTGTAGGCTGGACAGAGTACCGTACAACAGCCACGGAACAACTTCCTCCTCTGTACTGTCTCCCTTAAACTTTTTAGCACACAATTTGCCATTATATTCCAGTACTATTCTTAAGTACAGCTTTGAAGCACTGGTACTGTACTTGAATGTGGCAATTTTATGCTTATACCCTACTTTTCTACACTCACATTCAGTTTACTATTGAGCTTTATACCCAACTAAATGTATAGATATGCAGATTATGATCTTGCATACAAGATATATGATCTGCTTGCAAAATAGGATGCATTGTTGATTAAAACACCCAACAGCATCTAAACAGATTAAGTAAAACATTTGAACCAACACTGGTTTGCAACATTACATGTTAAGTTGTTCCTGTTATAGTATTTCACACATGGATATTTTAAGTTTAAGGAGACATGGCCACTCTTATTCTCCTTCATGTAAGAGATGATATTCCTCAAACTTGCTCATGGCACCTGGGGCAGCTTGTGACCAAAGCCTCTATGATTACCTACTAAAAAGGAACAGTTGAAGCAGAAACTCCTCGTTAACACAGCATTCATGCTGCCAGTCACCCTTGTCTGCACACTTGAAATCGTGGCAGGACACCCATCACGGGAAAATGATCCAGGTATCATATGAATAACTATTTTTAGCCCAACCTTTAAAGTTATGTTTGAATGACAGGGGGTGGCAGTAATCTAAAAGAAAACAGAGAGGCTGGAGAGGGAGGGGGAGCCGGTGGAGACTGGCTGGGGGCTTGGAGGTACATGAGGTGATGAAGGGGGGTGATGGTGTAGAACGCCAGAGGCCTAAAGGTGAATGGCAGAGGAAGCTCTGTACCACACAAGTACAATATTATTGTGAGTATAAGTAAATCACTAGAGAAAATAACTCTAATATTCTGAGCAGTCAAGGTCTAGATACTACATGGATAGCTGAACAATATGGCAACAAGTAGATGAAAAGCAGGGTTCTTATACTGCAGATGACGATGAGCAATGAGGAGCTGGTGAGCAGGGAGCCAGGTGATCACCGCTGTGCCATCCCTCACACACACACACTGACAGACAGACAGAGGGGAGGACCGGAAAGAGAGAGAGAGAGAGAGAGAGCGAGAGTAGGAGACACTAAGGAAAATAGGAGTCACTGGGAGGAGCTGTGACACAATCATGAGTAAGAAGTGATGAAATACTGAATGTCACTTGGTTTACAAAAATCACTCTACTGAGGTGACAGTTTGGTCTCTAATAAAATGCACATCAATTCAAGAGGACATCGAAATAAAGCAACACAATGTACTGCAAGTCCTGACCTGTTTAAAGTCTTCATTAACGTACAGTTAATAGTTGCTGCTATACAGTCCTTGAATAAAGAATCACTTCCATGATGTTGCAGTGTTTAAAAGTGAAGCCAATTTTTGACCAAGACTGGCCTTCAGCAAAACCAAAAACTCCATGGCATATGGGAGTTCTGACTTGTAATAAGGGATGGGCCTCAGCCAATTGAACAAATGGCTCAATTAAAAACAAGTTTAATGCTGAAAAGTAAGTGAAACAGGATTCTTTGAGTCTGAGATGCACTCAATGGCAAACTTACATAATATGTGATGTAATGTAGGTGTTTTAGGTCTTTCATCAAACACTTTCACGCAGGCAACCCAGCCAGGAAGGATCACACCCATCTCATCTCTGACTGTTTAAGATGTCTGGGCTTCTTCCTGTGTAGCTCTTCAACCTGATCTACTCAGGAGCACATTTGCTTTGAGTTTTCTGACAATTTGGTCACAGTGGTCTCAGTGATGTGAGATATAGCGACCAGTGAGTCACTGATTAGGGCTGCTCTTGTGAGAGCAAAGTGCTTCCAAGGTGAGCTGTTGAAATACTGATGGGCTGTTGATGATAGCCTTTGCACAGCAGCTGAGGATAAAGGTACTGTGACATTACCTTTCAGTTTAATGAAAGTGCTCTGCACATGTCCAAGAAAAACAATGTTTTGTAAAGTTTCAAATGTGGGTGATAAATAAATATTCATCATTCATTCATCAAGTTTGCGGACGACACGACCGTGGTGGGTCTCATCAGCAACAGGGAGCAAGGTGAGCCGCCTGGCCATGTGGTGCAAGGACAACAATCTCTCTCTGAACGTGGAGAGGACAAAGGAGATTGTTGTGGCCTTCAGGAGAGTGCACCATCGAGAGCATCCTGACCAGCTGCATCACTGTGTGCACACTAGAAATACAATGTGTAACACAATGTGTAAGTGAGCCTAATGTCTGAATGAGCTCATTTACTCATTTATTCAGTCAAAGTTCAATAAAGGTGATTTCTGACTGGCAAGCCTAATGGAGACAGCTGGAGGTCATAGCAAAACAGGAAATGCATGCTTGAATTAGTCTGCTTTCTTAGAGGTGAAATGTGAAACAGGGCAAATATTTGCAGGACTCTTGTGTAATGTGACTGCATCTGTTCCAGGATGTTCCAGGATGATGGCATGACGGCACTCTGCCTCATGCCTGGAGGTTGGACATATTCAGCGACACATTGCACAAAGCCAAGGTAAAGAACATGAATTACTGTAGTTCTTCCTGCGAGACCCCCCCCCATACTGTTACTATCAGGTTGATGTCATCCACTTTAGACTTGGTCAGGAAAGCCTGTGAAAATTTGGATGTTCCCTTGAGGGGCGCGTCTGTGGCGCCATGGTGAATTTTGATGCTTCGCCATTAACCAGGAAGTTGAAGTAACTCATGCATACTTTGTCTGATCTGCCCCAAATTTCACAGGTTTGACAACAGACCTGTCCTGAACACATCTACATTCAAATATACAGAGATTATCATAGCACCACTTAGTAGAAACAGGAAATGATGTGTCTAAGTAGGTTGATCTGATTGACCTCAAATGTGGTCAGACAAGCATTAAGATGGTGCTGAATTGTGAGGAGTGTGATTCTGCATGGGACACCCTTACTGTGTCACCATGGCGAATTTCGATGCTTCGCCGTTAAACAGGAAGTTGTTGTAACTTCTGCATGCACTATCCAATCTGCCCCAAACTTCACATGTTTACTAACTGTCATGGCCTGAACACAACTACATGCCAATATTCAGGTATACTCATAATGCCACCTGATGGCAACAGGAAATTATGTATTTTATCTAAGTAGGTTGGTCTCATTCACCTCAAATGTGGTCAGACAAGTATTAAAATTATAATGGTGCTTAACTGTGAGCCTTCATGGGACGCCCTTGCTGTGTCACCATGGCAAATTTCGATCCTTCGCCATTAAAAAAGAAGTTGTAACTCCCGCATGCACTGTCTAATCTGCCCCAAATTTGACATTTTTGCTAAGTGTAAGCACAATTGCAAAGCTTAGTACAGTCTTTGGACACAACTGCAGCATTTGTGCACCTTTTCTTGTGAACATAGTGAGCCCATCCAGCTCAATAGCCATGTTTCAGTGTAAACAAAGCAGCAGCAGCTCTTCATTTCAGCCCCATTGTCTGTGCTCTCTGAACAATGCAGTGAATGTACAGTTGCAAGAAAAAGTATGATCCTTTTGGAATTTCATGGTTTTCTGCATTAATTTGTCATAAAATGTGATCTGATCATCATCTAAATCAAGGGTATTGACATGTGCCTAAAATAATAACGCAAATTTTTTTATGAATCCTTGGAATTAATAGCTGGTTGGTTCATCAGTCCACAAAACATTTTGCCAATACCGCTTTGGAGTGTCAATGTGCTCTTTCACAAACTTCAGCCATGCAGCAATGTTCTTTTTAGTAAGCAGCGGCTTCCTTCATGGTGTCCTGCCATAGACACCCTGCTTGTTCAATGTTTTACATACTGTAGACTCATGAACACAGATGTTAGCCAGCTCCAATGATACCTTCAAATCTTTGGCTGTCACTCGGGGTTGCTTCTTTACCTTATTGATGAGTCTTCGTTGCACTCTTGGGGTCATTTTGACTGGGCGCCCACTTCTCGTTAGAGTAGTCAAAGTGTCTCCATTTGTAGATTGTTTGCCTAACTGTAGACTGGTGAATTTCTCAAGTCTTTGAAATTGCTTTATAACCCTTTCCAGCTTTATGTAAATCAACAATTCTTGATCGTAGGTCCTCTGAAAACTTTTTGGTGAGGCATGGCTCACATAAGCATATTCTTCTTGTGCAGAGCAAAGTCAAAAAGTTTGAGTGGTTTTTATCAGTCAAAATATGCTAACACTGACTCCAATTAGCTTCTTTGAGGTCATTAATTCAAGGGTTCATATACTTTTTCCACTAGCACTATGAGGTTTTTATGGTTGCTCTCAATAAAAACATGAAAGGTCAGAATTTTTTGTGTTATTATTTTAGGCACATTATTTTTGCCAATACCCTTGACTTAGATGAATATCAGATCACATTTTATGACAAATTAATGCAGAAAACCATGGAATTCCAAAGGGATCACATACTTTTTCTTGCAACTGTATTAGTGCTACATTAAAGGGTTTCTAGAGTTGTATAATGATTATACAAGAGTTTTGCAAAGACAACCTCTCTCTTACTCATTCAAACTGAATAGAAAGATGTTCAGAGGGGAAAACACAGGGATGCTTTGTGAAAGGACCAATTGTTACACTATCTGAAAGGTGTATTTTATTTCTCAGGGGTAGGAAAGACAGTCTACTGTTTATGGATCTGGGGTTTAATTTAGAAAAGTGTATGTTCAACTTACTGAAAAGATGAGGAAGCAGTGAATAACAGAACTCAAACAAATCATGTGAATGGTAAAATCTGAGTTACTGAAATGATGAAATTCAGTTACTTCAGTTTGTCAGTACAATGTCAGTTGCCATGGAATGGGTTTAATTACATTTAGGGAACTTACACTACTGGGTGAAGGTTTTGGAAATGCATGGTCATGCTTAAAGGGGAACTCTACCATTTCACACATTAAAATCTGTTTATAGGTGTTGGGATCTACTACTGTATAAAGCTTTCTGTGGCTACAGAAAGAACTGTGTGAAATCTGATAAATGTCCTCATGTGATGTCACTTGAGTCATTGTCTTTTGGTTCTGAGGACTACAATATTGGAGATGAGCAAAATCTGAGGATGTGGAGTAAGAAAGAAGTGAGTTTACCAGACCTCTGTAGCCAACTCTTCATCTCTTTTTCAGGATAGCAACTCAATGCTATTTCAGGTGTTCCACTGGTCACTGGTTGAGTTGCACTGCATGTTCAAACTATTCCATAGTTAAATTCCACAAACTAAAACACAAATCTTCTTTTTGTTTTACGCACATACAAAGATTTGAAGTTTAGGTTTCCCCTTAAATTCTAACCCCCTTCCCTCCCTTTGAATAATTTCTGAATGTTACCTTGTAACAAATTATTTTTTGCAGATTGAAATGCCACTAGATCCATTAATTTTAGTAATTCTGACTGTAAGAATAGTGAGCTAGTATGATCTTGTTATCCAGCCTTATGAATGTATCATATTGCTCTCTTTTGAAGTATGAATGTAACCTAGTTTTATAATTATTGCCCCAAACCTCTGCACAGTAAGTGAGATATGGAAGAACTAGTGAACAGTATAGAATGTGTAGTGCTCTGTGATCCAAAACCTGTTTTGCTCTGTTAAGTACTGCAAAGCTCTTTGAAACTTGTTTTTGAACATGATTAATGTGAGATTTCCAATTAATTTGATTGTCCATTATCACCCCAAGAATTCTGATTTCCTGTACTTTTCCAATATCCATGCCATCAAATGAAACTTTTATCTGGATATCACCTCTCCAGTTACCAAAATACATAATTTTTGTCTTACTCATGTTTCATGATAATTTCTTAACAGTGAAATTCTTACTTTACTCAATTCTGTCATAACATCAAGCATTAGTTTTTGTACATCAGTACCAGTGCAAAAAAGATTTGTGCCGTCAGCAAATAAAACCAATTTTAATACTTTTGATACTTGGCACAATACTTAATGTAGAGAATAAATAATTTAGGTCACAACACTGACCCCTGGGGGACACCACAAGTAATGCTCAAACCTTCTGAACAGTAATCATTCTTTTTTTTTTTATATACAGAAATATTCAGAGTACATGCTGTTTCTGATCCATAGAACATGTTATTTCCTCAACTAAATCTTTCCTTCATTTTCATGAACTGAATTAAAAGCATGCTATTTTTGAGAACTGGAGATACTGAGTAACATATTTTTGCAAAAAGCCATTTGGTTTGAATTATCACCATGGCGCTGATAAGCTAATTAAGGTAATTAAGGCCTCCACAAGATGCTACCTTCTGCATACCAGATCAGCGGCAACTGTCTTTGTACTTGTGACCACTTGTAACCACAGACTATATATATATATATATATATATATATATATATATATATATACACGTGTGTGTGTGTGTATAACAAATGTAAGGTTTATGCCACAGCTGCCCTAAATTAATAGCATTGGTAATTACCAAAATCATTTCTTATGTTTCTGTAATCCATCAAATTCTGTTATCCATGAATTTTCAAATTTACTGTTTTACAAAAAAACTGAAAAAATAGTAAAGCGTATTATTATTTGTAGATTAAGATGTCAAATTATAGATATTTACTTGCATTCCTTAACAGAAAAATTTGTTTTAGTGGTTGAATGTTATGCTTGATTAATTTCTGACTTCTCAGAGAAGCCCAGTAGGCCAGCTCAAATTTGGGTATAAAAAGTTGAATTCAGTTTGGAATTCCTGATTCATGTTCAAGATGGTAAAGCGTCGAGAGCTCACTGAAAATGAAAGAGTCCGCATTAAAGCACTTCATGATGCTGGATGGTCTCTGAGACAAATAGGGAAAGACAAAGTGTTATCACAGTGTTGTCAAGTATGCTTTGGAGTCAACTGCCAAGACTGGTACTTACAAAATGCACCAAGGAAAGGCAGGAAACGAAAGTTAACTGAAGCAGATGTCAGACACCTCAAGAGTCTGAGAAAGTCTTCAGAATGACCATGAGCAGATGACTGACAGAGCAAGGCTTAAAAGGAAGAATAGCTGCTAAGAAGCCAGTATTGAGGCCTGCAAACATCCAGAAACACCTCAGGTTTGCCAGGGAGCACAAACACTGGACTGCTGATGACTGGAAGAAGGTACTCTGGATGGACGAGTCCAAATTTGAACTTGTCGGTCAGCATTGTCGTGTTTATGTCCGCAGAAAAGCTGGAGAATGTTTTGAAGCCAGATGCATTGCACCCACAGTGAAACACGGTGGAGATTCCATTATGGTATGGGGTTCCATTTGTGGAAACGGCGTGAGCAAATTTGTGAAAATCGATGGTATCATGAACAAGAACAGCTACCACCACATCTTAGTGCATCATGGAATCCCTTTTGGACTGAATCTAATTGGTCGTGGGTACATATACCAGCAAGACAATGACCCCAAGCATACTTCGAAGCTGTGCAGAGCCTATTTGACCACAAAAAAGGAATCTGTATCTGTTTTGGTTGTTATGTGTGAAAGAGGACTATTTAGTTGTTTCAGTTTGTTATTTGCCAAATAAATAACAATAACATTTTTAGTTTTAAACAAGTATTTGAAAGATTTCTAAAATATTTATGTTTTATATTGTTATGACAGGTGGTCTAATAAATTTGCTAAGCACTGTACACACACACACACACACACACACACACATTTTAATATACAGTCTATGTTTGATTAAAGACGTTTGATTACCAGAATTGCAGCAGCATTTGATGTATGAGCACATACTTTACAAGTGGTCAATTTAGCTCACCGTGTGATGTACGGCTTAAGTTGCCGCAGTGCTGATTAACGTGTTGCACAGGTGTGTATCCCTCGTCCACTTCACATCTTCCTGTCTTTGCAAATTACATGAGAACATGGCGTAGTACAGAAGAAATAGTAGGAGGCTTGATACATGTTAGTCGTTAAA
This sequence comes from Lates calcarifer, assembly GCF_001640805.2. NCBI lineage: Eukaryota > Metazoa > Chordata > Actinopteri > Centropomidae > Lates > Lates calcarifer. Next base: position 19,327,694 of record NC_066845.1, read on the forward strand.
ATGAAGGTACCTGAGGAGGAATTAATGAGCGATATTTTGAAGCGGTTAACGGGCGAGTCTGCGCTGCCTGTTTACTGCAACATTGAAAAGTTTAAACGAGCAAAGGACGGTTTGTATTTTGTCGCCGAGGACTTCAGTGAAACTGTGAAAAAGAGAGAACTGGTTAACGCGAAGGAACGACTGAGAGTGAGTGTTCATTGGAAAATACACTGGATGAACCAAGAATAAAGGTTTGATAACATGTTTGACAGGGAGGTACTCCACTAAGTAACTTAGGTTCTGTCAAACTGCGATTGCTTCAGCTAACATTAATTGATATCCAGCTAGCTTAGCTGCTCCTTATCCTGTTTTAACACACACCACCCAGCACCCCAATAGCAGTTCATTTGAGCCCCCCCCCCCGTATTTCTCTTCCTATTGGAAAATGTTTTGTGTACTGATGAAACCAAAATAGGATTTTTTTTGTTTGTTTGTTTTTCTTTAAATGAGAAGCATTACTTTGGAGAAAGGAAAACACTGCATTATCCCATTTTTGAAATATGGCGATGGTAGTATCATGGTTTGTGCCTGTTTTGCTACATCTGGGCCAGGACGGCTTGCCATCATTGATGGAAAAATGAATTCTGAATTATACCGGTGAGTTCTAAAGGAAAATGTCAGGACATCTGTCCCTGAACTGAATCTCAAGAGAAAGTGGGTCATGCAGCAAGTCATTGACCCTAAGCACACAAGTCATTCTATCAAATAATGGTTATAGAAGAAAAACGTTAATGTTTTAGAATGACCAAGTCAAAGTCTTGACCTGAAGCCAATTGAAATGTTGTGGAAGGACCTGAAGTGAGCAGTTCATGTGAGAAAACCCACCATCATCCTAGAGTTGAAGCTGTTCTGTTCGTAGGAATGGGCTAAAATTTCTCCAAGCTGATGTGCAGGGCTGATCAACAGTTACTGGAAACGTTTAGTTGCAGTTATTGCAGCACAAGAGGGACACACCAGATACTGAAAGCAAAGGTTCACATACTTATGCCACTCACAGATATGTAATATTGGATCATTTTCCTCAAAAACTTAAAAGATCAGTTATATTATTTTTGTCTTATTTGTTTCATTGAGCTTTTTTTTTAATCTACTCTTAGGACTTGTGTGAAAACCCAATGATGTTTAAGGTCACGTTATGAAGAAATATAGAAAATTCTAAAGACACACAAACTTTCAAGCATCATTGTAGAATTCACTCATTCATTCAGATACTCAAGTTATGGTTACTTGCATAAGAAATAAATTCTCAATGACCCAAACTGCCACTGTATCTCTGAATCTTTAGCCTCTTTTCTGTGCAGATCAGGAACTTGAACACCATGTTCTCCCGCTTGAAGCGCATGGTGCCACTTATGCGTCCGGACCGGAAGCCCAGTAAAGTGGATACCCTTAAAGCTGCAACAGAATACATACGATTGCTTGTTGCAGTTTTGCAGGACACTGACAGTGTAAGTACTGCATTCATCAGAACTCTATCAAATGACAAGTGTCCTCTGTGGTTTTCCAAGGACAGCACTGCCACTTACTTTTAAATGTTGATTAGTGTTATTTTCTATTTCTCAGCATGATGGCAGTGGGACTGATTTCCTAAAGAATGCAATCACTTATGGTCAGACTGAAGGCTTGGGAAATGACCTATGGAGAGTGGATGATGTGAGTGTTGTTTGTCATCATTGCATGGGTGGCACACAGGCCACATATGATGCACTTCTCGGTATACCAGTGGATGTAGTGGCTTTGGGCAAAGACCCCTATTAATGTACTATTGAATACGATATGAAATACTGAGCAGCAGCTCTGCTAAAAGCATATACTAAATGCTATGGATATAAAACGAAATGTCTCTGACAATACTGTGATGTCCAACCATTTGATCACCTGTCAATCAAAAAAGAAAAAACAACAACAAAAAAAAACCTGCAAAGCATCTGGACCAAAATCCACTGATTTCATTTAGTGACGTTGTTTTTAAATGTAGACTTTGTAGCTTATTAGAAAGTGAGAAATTCCTCATTTAAGTATAGGATGGTCAATTATTGTCTTGTTTTAGCATTTCCTTATACTGTCACTGAAGCAGTTTATCCATTTTATATTAAATCCAGTTTCCTGATACAAAGTGGAGTGTCTCACTTGTAATAGTCAAGGTGATTGGTAATCTAATTGGGTGAACCGTGTGTTCTTAAGTTCCCTTGTGTGTCAGATGCCACAGCAGCAGTGATATATAGAATAAGAAAAAGAAAAAATAATATTTTAGTTATGGATTTTTGGATAAGGGTATAGATAATTATTCTGTCCATAGCCCTAAAAATAAATTGTTTTATTTGTTGAAAATGCCTGAGTCAGAGATTCTGGTAAGGAACTTCCCAAAATTTCCAGATTTCTTTCATCATTTTATTTAAATGGACAATTTTCTTTATTGTGTGGAGAGAGCGGAGTGAAAGTTATAACTATACAACTTAGATTTTGTTGCTACTGTCCCACTGAATATTAAAATCATAAGCAAGGTTAAGCCAGATTTTGTTGAAACAGAAAAATATGGAGAGAATTTTTGCTCTTTCTCTTCCACAATTTATTGTAAGTGTCATGCATTTACTTTTAAAGCATAGAGCAGATGAACATTTGTCAGTAGAAGAATATGTTTTGATATTTTTTTCTTACATGTTTCTTCCTGACAGTTGCTGAACATGTCAGACGAGCACATGGAAGATGGATTCACTATGCCCCCAGAACCAGTAGCAGAAGACGCAGATATGACCAGACTGCTGTTGCAACATTGTGTGATGCCTGCATACCAGTTTATCATCCAAGTAGCACCTGATCAGTCTTCGGTAACTCATTTCACTTTCCTAACATTATGATTAATTTTATGCTTAACACAAAGAGAAAACCTCAGTCATAACTCAGAAAGAGGAACTTAAGAGACATGTATCATCTTTTACCCTCAGGTTTTCACACTGAATTTGTGCATTTCATCAGGTTGTAAGAACATTTTGTTACACCAGGATTCACACAGGTCTCTTATCATGAAGGTGGTGTGACAGTGTTGAGAAATTAACATTCAAGGTTCAATTTATTCATCCATAAAATCATGGAAATTCTGCTTCCACCTTAATCATCCACCCATAGAATAAAGCCTTGGGTAGAAAAAAAAGAAAAAAAAAATAATAAAAGAATAAAAAAGAGAGAATATGATGCATTCAATAAGATAATCTGCTCTCTCCGAATGCAGCAGACATCTGTAACCCCACAGAACTTCTCAAACAGCCAGTCCACTGTGCCCTCAGTTGTCACTGCAGTCAGCCTCTCAGTTTTTCTGTATTATACTGTTTGTCCTTGCTAATGATTGTTTCTATAATATTATAAGTCACTGACCATGACCCACATTGTCCCCTGTATGCCTCTGACCCAAGGATCCTCATGGCATACTATTCCCCTTCTCTCTTCCCCTATTTACCTTTGACTTCTAGTGTTATGATGAATGACAATACGTCAAGAACAGTTTCTAATATTATGTCCACCCTGTCTTTACATACACAAGCAGCACAAAATATTACAAGAGCACAATATTATGCAGTGAATAACTCAGAACAGTAAGATTGCACAAATTAGACAGAGCTCAGATCTTTTCCATTTTCACGTGCTGTAATGTTCAAAAAGAGAAACATTCATATAAACAAACCTTTTTGTGAACTGAGGCCACAGTCTGTGGTTTTGTTAGAATAAAGCCTTATATTTAGTCCACAATACACAGTACAGAAAGGTGAAAACAAAAAGTATTTTTCCACCCCTGACTAGTCATATGGTGCAGTGGTCAGATACACCTGTAATGGATGTGTGTATTTTCACCAACATAAATTGTGTGTTCTGTATTCTTACAGAGGCTTTTTATGACAATTTGACTTGGGTGTAAAAATTGGTTATTTATCATGTATGTTTTGTTAATCAAAAGCTCAATTACACAATTCAGTTGTAGACAAATGGTGTAACCTTTCGAACACAGCACAGACAGCCTGCATATTCAATTCTACAAAGCTAGTCTCTTCAAACAATAGGCAATCAGACACATGTTTAATTCCTGAAATGATCTGGCAGGAATACGCTACAATTACAACTGGCAATCAACACGAAGCATTTGATTGTCGTCAATGTGGCTGTAACATCTGAGACATTCAAGCTGTCCTGAGAAGTACCTTCTCATCCGATTGGGTAAATCAGGGTGAAGAGGTTTGGACTGTTTTTTCATAGTTCCCACACTCATGCCATTATGGTATGCATTGATTTGCCTTGACATGCTATTCAGAGTTTAATCTTGTGGATTTCACAAACACTGTTGGTCTTAGTTAACAACCTTTTTAGTGTGTGTGTTGTGTGTTTGATCACACCACAACACACCAACAATGAAACGAAGGCTAGGTTGAAATCTGCAGTAAAAAGCTTAAAGGGTAGGAAATGGCTTTAGCCTTCAAGATGTACTCAAATAACTGATTCTGCTTCTTTGTACTTTTTATTCCATGTAGTCTCAGCCAGGAAAAATACTTCTGTACTCACTGTAAGAAATTCTTTTTCATTCAACAGATGTCTCCACCCTGCTGAGTGGTGTTTAGAGCAGATGGCTTGAACCAAGATTGGAAACATGCCAGGTTGGCTTTTTTAATATGTATGAATATCTAATCAGTCCAATCACATTTTCAGGTAAAATCAATGCATATCAAAAGTTGGGAGGATTTTTAAAAGCTAAGCACTTCAGGGTGTAAATGGTTATGACTACAGAGCACATCAGGCAGGTTATACCAGGGATATGATAACATGAATGTTATAATTATTGTCTAATTGTTATTATGATGAATTGTATGTAACTAATGGATTAATTGTAATGCTAGTAAAAGACACAAATGTGAACATGGTATAGAACAGAGTGTCCTAACTTTGCCCCCATGTGGATTGAGGGATAATTGTCATTTGTACAGAACAGACACACGGCCACATCAGGGAAAGCACTGGTGTAATATCAGCATTAATGATGAATATATGTATGTTAGTGTGTTAACTGACATATTCATAATTTAATTGTATTGCTACCAAGACTACACTGACACTACATTGGCTCAACACAACTCTGATACGTGTGTTTCAGTTACTCTGTCTGATCAGACTCACCTCAGGTTAAAATTTGGTGTGACTGGTAATTTGCTGAGGTCACCAAACTCTTGAGAGTTCAGAAGTTAAAGCTCCTCTTTTACTTTTCCATGCTTTATTGTTGAGTAATACTGAAATACAGCAGAAACAGTATTTGCAGGGTAATTTTTCCCACTGATTTGAAATATGTTGTCACACTGCCCTCTTCTGGTTGAGTGTTTGAAGTCTGTCACACCTAGCATTACGGATAGATGTGGTCTGTAGTGTACACTGTTGCACCCATAACCAGAACTTGCACTGATGTCAGGGCACCAGTATCAGTGTGTTGTGTGGGGGCTACTGTTAGCAGCATTGCACATGTGCAGTTTTATGCAGTTTTAAGTGAAAAAAGGTACATAAAACCTCTGCCGCAAACAGACATGAGGAAATTAGACTTTCTTCAAATGTTAATGCAGTTCTTTTTTATTTCATGAACTTGAAAAAAATGAATTGAAACAGTAATTGTGTCATGTGCAAAAGTCAGTACTTTGTAATAACTTAATTCTAATTTCATCTCTCCACAGCTGTAAGTGTTTTGATACTTTCTTATGGCCTCCTTTGCTTTCAGGCATCAGTTATCTTTAATTTAAGATCCTCAGTCAGTAGCTCAGTGGAGTCCATGGTTGTTGAGTGTTATCAGTGTAGAGAATTTCTCAGCTCTGGAATTATCATCAGATGACAAATCCTAATGTGACCTACATTTTAAGTCAAGTAAGGCGAGTTAATGTTCAGACTTTACAAGCATAAACATGCCACACTCTCAAATTTGTTTTTCTCATTTTTAAACGCATTAACGTTTGAAGAAAGTATCATTTTTAATGTCTGTATGCTGCAGGGGTTGTATTTAGAAGTCAACAACATATGTCATATGTGTAGTGGCTCTGTATACAACTGTACATACACTACTTTCTTTTATGTGGGTACTTGAGAACATTATAGAGTATACATTTCACACACACTAAGGTCATTCAATTAAAATGGTGACAGGTAAATACAGTATGGTGATTTCAGACAGCCCATTGCCTTCAAATATGTCATCCCTCCTCAGATCAAGGATGACATTTCTATCAACAAGTTAATGAATGCTGTAATTGTGTTAAGGGAAATGTGTAGTGGAGTAACTTCTATTTTATTTATTCAGGGACCTGTTGCTTTGAAGAAAGAATTTTCTTCGAGAAAAATTCTATTTTATTTGTCTTATTTAATTTTACTTTTGAAATTCACATTTTATTTGAGTATGTATAAATGTGTTTTTATTTTCTTTTTACAAACTGTATCCTTGGCAGCCTTTAAATAAATTTACAAGACCGCTTCAAGTCTCATAAGTACCTTCTGCTCTTAACGTCAACACATCCATGGCACCAAGATGTTATGTTTATGTTTAATAACAATGGAATTCATATTGTTAACTTTAATTAATACTTGGTTGTACCTGGAGAATTTGCCCATAGAATTAAATTGTGTTTGCCAAGATATCTCGAATGAGTAATGTTGAAAATGTCACATTGTGATGAGTATTTTCTTTTCATCCATTATGTTACTAATTACAGATGTGCAGATCAGTATCTTTGGTTTTTTGCTGTGTTGGAGGAAGTAATCAGATTTTTTATATATATATAAATTGGTGATAGCACAGTAGTCTGTAAGAATATACAAGTAAAAGTTCTGTTTTTAATGATTTACCAATTTAAAATGTTCAAAAATATGTTAAGTCTAAATGACATATAGTATCAAAATACAAAGTACACACTGTGCAGTCTATCCTGTTCAGAGTGTTAGAAATATATTGTGGTATAATTACTCAGCATTAACATGTGAGCAGCATTTTCATGTTGTGGCTGGTTTAAAGGTTTAACGGTCTCATCTGTTGGCATTGTAATGTCCTGTATGTTTAGTGAGTGATCTGAAAAGTGACTAGTATCTGTAACTGTAAAATAAAATGATAGCATTTCCCCTAAAAAGCAGTGGAGTCAAAGTGTAAAGTGGCAGAAAATAAGAACACTAGAGTTAAGTACAAGTCCCTCACGTCTGTATTGAAGGACTACTTGTATAAGCTGTTTGACTGATTGTTTACTTCTGTTTGTGAGCATCTAAAATGTTGTAAACCAATATACACCAGTGTACATGCTCTTCTCCATTATAACAGATGGTGGCGCCTGTTTAAAGGGAGATATTTTGTCTGACTTGAACTGGGCCCAGCCAACTAAACAACGTTTGAGTAGACAGCGTTAGAACCCCTCCAGTGCCGCACGTAGGTTTTACAAACACAATAACTAAGTGCTCTGTTAACACGGATCCCCACTGTGGTTGAATGAGTAGGAACCCCTGGGTGTCAGACTGAGGACAGGCGTGGCAGTGGGCTGGTCCAAGCGCACGGAGCGATGAAAAACATCAGGGTCCATTGACTTGGCATCAGCTGAGGCCCTGGAATAGTCTGACAAAGGAACCCTGGTGTCGCAACCCAATAGTGACAGATTTGTGATTAACTACACCTGCTCATTCTGAGGACGGCTTCGGGCTGTGGGTGTGCCGCACCCACACAGAAGACACAGTCCCGAGGATGCACTGAGGTGAGTAGCTACTTTGTCCGTTCATATTTGTTTAGATGTGTCGAACGAGGCGATCGTGGTTAAATGACTGGGCGTAGGACGGGGTCCTCCCTGACGCGTGCATGAGCGGTGTGTGCGCATTTCACTGATGCTGTCTCAGTCTGACACGATGCTGTTTACTGTCTGCTCTTTACCGTGTTGTTCTCGGTCTCACGATGTTCCCCGCACTCTTTACTGAGACTGAAATATATACTTGTACAGTGATTAAGATCGCACGGTTCATTCTCGCACAACATTTAGTCCATTTGCAACTACTTTCATGTCCTCGTTGTGCAGATAAAGGCCTGATGTGCGCACAGTCTCTTTTGTGCAGTTTGTGTCGTCTGTTCACAGAGAGACTGAACGTGTGTGATGGCTGTACCTTCACAGTTCTTTAGCCATGCAGCGTCTAATCTCGCTCATTAGCACGCCAGTGATGGCTGCTTGTTGTTTTACAGTCACTCAGGCTATTTGTATTCGGGCGGTGTATCAGTGGCTCTGCGGGGCATGATGAGCTATTTTGGATGGTATGAACCTGTGACGGCTGTGAATGTGCGTTTGCTTGGCTCTGCGCTGAGGACGGTCGCGCAGTGTTGTTCCGCCGCCGCTGGCCTGTGCATTTTGCGGGTGGCCATTAGCGGATCCTCCGCTCTGCTGGTGCTGATGCTGCAGCGCGTGCGAGTGTTGCTAGGCAGCCATGCTGAGAGCGGGCCGCTAGCGGGTGGAGGAACGGAAGATACTAAAACCCATAAAGCGATATTGTGCATTCAGGTTGAAATACGAGGCTGTAGGTTGTGTGTTGTGTGCTGTTCTCACATGACTATCTGATCAATAGGCCTTTTCTCCTCGTCCACCTCCATGTACAGCAGTATGGTCTCTGGGAGTGGGGTATGCAGATTCTATACTTATTTATTTATTTATTTTATCTCCCAAAGCACAATGGCAGACATTGAACCTGTGATCTCAGTTATCTGCCTTCTCCTTCTAGGGGTAGGTAAATAACCAGGGAATATGTAACACTCACTGACCAAAAGACACTGTACAAGGTCTGTTAATGAAGCTTATGTGAGCAAAATATATTCCATATATTTGAGTTCTTGCATTATTATTTAGCTGTTTCTATCACATAAGGAATAACAATCTGATATTATACTGTAGTTAACAAAAAAAAAAAAAAAAAAAAAAAAAAAAAACAGTTCCCCATTCTTTATGCTGCTTTGTCATTTGTATATTTTGATATAGTTTATTATGTACAGTGTGGTTAGCCATGGTGGAAGCCAAATTTCCCATTAGAGGCTGTAGAGTCACAGTCAACAAAATTTATTACACGTATTCATAAAACATGCATTAATGCATTTTCATCTTGTGTATGCTGCATTTCTGCAAGACTCTCTATCAAATGTTAACTTAATGAGTGCATTTATTTGGAGGTTGAATACAGCAAACTTTCCCTTGCACTTTACAGTACATAAATGTGTGTTAATAATTTAAGTTTAGTGTAGGCTTGCCTGAGATTAGTTTTGTGTTGTTTTTGGCAGGTAGATTATACTCAAAGCTGGATGTGTGAATAAACTATGTTCAATAAAAATGCAGTTGAGTGTCAAGAGTTGTTCACCATAAAATTAACAGGCTAATATGATGAGTTACAGAGATTTTACAAAGAAAAACATTCCTGTTTCAGCTGATTAAATCAAAGAATGAAGTTAGAAACATTTACAAATGGATTTTAATGTGATCACAATTTTTCAGCTTTATCTTATTTTCGGGATCTCCTGACCAGCCATAATGACATAAACCTAATGAAAGCAGAGTCAAAGAAAATCAATCCAGAGTTACTTAGGTAATTATACCCCTGTCTGCCTCCCTGCTACTGGATGTCAGTTCACAGACACAGACCTCCTAAACCACTGTAAGTGAGTAGATTTACAACAGTGGACAGAAACACATACAGTGGCATCAGAAAGTATTCAGACCCCTTCACTTTTTGCACACTTTGTGTTCTATATTTGATTTTAAATAAATAAAATTGCCCATTAATCTACACTCTATCCCATAATGATGAAGTCAAAATGTGCAAATTTATTAAAAATCAAAATCTGAAATCTAATGTATTCAGAGTGAAGTGCTTAGGTGTCCTGTTTGCTTTGTGATGTACCTAGAATGTGACAAAAACCAAGCAATGAAATCCCAGAAACTCTCTTAAACCTCTGTGATAAAATTGTGGCAAGGAGCTGATCAGGGTGAGGATATAAAACCAAAGCTTTGAGTGTGCCCAGGAGTACAGTGTCTTCAGTAGTTGTGAAATGGAAGACATTGGGATTCTTCCTAGAGTTGACCATTTGACCAAACAGAGTAACTGGGCAAAAAGGGGCTTGAACAGGGACATTAAAGGTTTAGTCATCTGTCAGAGTTTCTTACCTGTAATGAATCCAACAGTGACTTTAACAGAGCTTCAGAAGTGGGAGAACCTGTTGGAAGGATGACTATCTCAGCAACACTCCATCCATCAGGCCTTTACGGTAGAGTGACTAGATGCAGGTCTCTTTGAGTAAAGGCCATATGAACGCCTGCTTGGAGTTTGCCAGACACCATTCAAAGGATTCTGAGAGCAGAGGAAAAATGATCTAGTCTGATGAAACAGAAACTGAACCCTTTGGGCAGAACTCCAAATGCTATGTCTGGCTATGCCTAATACCATCCCTACAGTGAAGCATGGTGGTGGCACTATCATGCTATGGGGATGATTGTCAGAGGCAGGGACAGGGAGCCTGGTCAGAATTGAGGGAAGGATGAATGTAGCCAAATACAGAGAGGTCCTTGAAGAAAACCTGCTCCAGAATGCACATGAACCAAACCCATCATCATGGTCGGCCATCACAGAGCAACTAACGGACAAGAGAAGGCAGCGATGGTGGGCCAGAAGCCGGATCTCCATATCTCCCTTTAGTCATTAGGACCCTCCCTGGAGAGAGAGGCTTTCTATCTGCTGCCTGTCAGCAGCTGGGCTTCCTCTACCCCATGAGAGAAAGAGTCATACACACTGTGAGCCATCCCATGTTGTGAGAGAGAGAAAGAGGGCTGCCGCTTCCATCTGAATGCTATTGAATGTTAATTGAAAAGGGTATATATGTTATTAAATTAAACAGAGAACACCATCTGTTTTAAAAGTAAAATAGCTGGTGTATGTTTAGGGAGCTCAGTTAATCCTTTAGGTCATTGCTGATGTAATGTTTCAGTGCTTTTGAGCCCAGGAAGCCTGATGTTAAAGTGCACAGTTTAAACTCAATTAAAGGTTTAGTCATCTGTCAGAGTTTCTTACAATGCAATGAGGCTTAGTAATGCACATGGATCTGATCTACATTTCTCCTGTGCCTTTGGAGTGAGCATCTTAAAAAAATCCTGTCTTGCCTGTTAGAGACCTGAGGGATGGGATTGAGAGTGAATGTGATCAGGGATGCACAAATAGATATGTTACAGTGATGCAACAAATCAAGTAAGAAAGTAATTGAGTCAGTTAGTCAGATGTGGCACAGGAGGGAGGGTGTGGTGTGTTTGGGACCTTATCTGCTCCCTGCAGCACTGTCTGTGTGTGTGTGAGAGAGAGAGAGTGTGTGAGTTGAGTATGCTTCATTTGGGGAGTGGCCAGCTCTTTTCTGAAGATCCTTACCGTAACTCTTTACTCTTTCTCCAATTACCGAGTCGTATCACCAGCTAACTTCCTGTTAGTGGTTCTAACACTGCTGTCTGCATGTGAGCTTTTACTGCTAGTGCTCTGCATTCTCTATAGCTCTGCATTTCCACTGGACTGTGCCCTGAGAAATCCAGCATCCTTAATGTGAGGGTAGGTTTCTCATCTTAATGCTTCCTTTTGAAAATGCAAGGGCATCAAGGCTTAATGTTGCAGTACAGTATACAGTTTGTTTTTGTACTTGCCAACAGTTAATGGAAGATACAGAAGGACTGGCTTGGGGTTGAACTGTACATAAGTGAATATATTGATTGAACTGACAATTGTTATATAGTGTTTGATCATCTCTGTTGGATCTCTTGAGAGTTTTTATCTCTGCCTGTGCTGATGTGCAACCCTGGATCTTTAGACAGGGACTTAAACTCATAGGCTCAAAAAGATTAGGAAATATGCTTCTCCCTGCACTTCTCTCATTTGCATATTTACTTACAGTTCTTAGGATTAACCTTGATGATAAAGTCGTATCATCTGGAAAGGATTATGGCTACTGCTTAAAGAGCGTATGGCTAGTATAATTGGAACTTTTTTTTTCTTAAATCTTGATTTCTTAGATTTGCTTTTTGGGGCTAAACCCATTATTTTCTGCCTTTTAATCTTTAGATAATAATTTGCCTGTTTCCATTGTACTGTACAGTTACCTAGTTTGGGTTAATTTCATACTGGTAATGAACAGGAGGTGATGAATTGAAACTGTTGTGTCCCAGCATCATCAGTAAGTTTGTTTATCATCCTGTGGGCACCTTGGACTCCCGTCTGAATCTCCTGAAGGGTCGGTCACAATTGCTGCGAATTGTTCCATTAGTTTTAAAAAAATGATGCATGCGATTTTATAATGTGTTTCTCACTTGATGATGTGTCATGATTTGCCTTCAAGCCAATTTCCAGAATGTTTTCAAGCTGAGTTTACTGTATTTTCAGACTCACAGGTTTTGAAATAGAATCTCATCTGAATCTTTTCAAACTATTTTGGCATATGGATGACTTGGAAGTTTAAGAATCCAGCCAGCTGTCCCTTGTTTCTCACAAAATGCCAGAATAGTCAAAGTCAGTGTTGGAAAATCTGGATGCCCAGTGGTCTCTGCTGGTCTGCTAAAAAATCCTGATCAATATTTTTTTTTTTTTTAGCTAACAGAATCAGCCAGTCATTTAAGAATAATTTAGTTAATTAGTAAGACTGCTGGAAGTTACTGATCCTGACCAAGAAATAGTCTGGTACATTTTACTCTTCAGTTTGTGTATTCTGTTTTTTTTTTTTGTTTGTTTGTTTGTTTGTTTTTTGAATGAGGTAAGATGTTAGCTACAGAGCTCTCGAGCTGCTGGTAGTTGGGTTTTGTTACCTTTAAACATCGTCAGACCAGTGGTTTCTCTTTGATTCCAATCTTTCTGCTGAGCTAAGCTAACCATTTCCTGGCTCCCGCTTCATATTTAATGGACAGATATGAGAGTGGTATTGATCTTCTCATCTAACTCTTGGAAAGAAAGTGAAAATGGGTGTTTTATAATATGTCAGCTATAGTTCATCTTATTGTTTGTCATGGAAGTGTGTAAGCACTGCTCTATTTAAGTGCTGTTTAAGCAGCATTTATAATGTTACTGAGTTCTGTACAGCTGTCCCCACCCACACCTGGTTGTAAGACACCCACTGCAAAACAGTAGAAGATGAGCAAGTCCCCCACCCCCAAGGGCACCCCGGTGCAGCGCAGCCCCAGTGATGGCGTCCCTGAGGGCCTCCAGTCTCCTCAGCATTCCACACCTGGTTCTGGACCCCAACATAAGAAACGCATCTCCAGCCTCCTTCAGAGTCCGGTGAGATTGCTGTCTGGCCATGTTTGCATGATTTATTGTCTTTGCCTTTTTCCTCTTTCTTTCTCTGTCTCCCGCTCCTCTCCTCTAAATGTGATTATCTTCCACATTAGAGTAAAGTCTTCTCAAATGCCACTTGACAGCCTGGGCTGCAGACAGTCCTGGACTGCACTCTGAGTGCATAACTATTTGTGTTCCTGCATATGGGAGGGCAACAGTGAAGCTACATGACTCTGATGAAGTTGTGTGTGAAGTGGTGAGGGTGACCATGAAGTGAAAGGCCTGATGGAGAGAGGCTGACTCATGAAATATGTTTATTCACACACACCTCTGTGGTGTAGGAGTATTTGTGAATCAGTGCATGTGTTCAAGCTCCCATGGGATTTTCTAATTATCCTGATGCTATGAGGTTTTGTGCGTAGAAAACGAGACAGTCCATCTTATGAAGAAATGTTTAAATCCTACATAGAAGGGCTGTGATTGAGTATTCTTATAAAACTGTAGCTGTTTGTATTTTGTGCTCTATGTATACATGTATGCATGCTATTACATTAATATCTGTGTTTATGTGTGTGTGGGTGTAGTCATTCAGGGAGGAGTTGGATGTGCTCATTCAGGAACAGATGAAGAAGGGTGGCAGCTCATCCAACCTCTGGGCACTGAGACAGCTCGCTGATTTCATGGCCTCACATGGTTCTCCAGCTGCTCTGCCAGTCTCCCCTTCCAGTATGTGCATAAAATCTTTGATTAACCCCTTTAAAGAGTGCTTCATTGATTTATCATTATGCTTAAGTAACATTGTCAGACTGATGATGCACAGTTAAAAAAAACAACAACAAAAAAAAGACGAATGTTTATGCAGCACAACTAGAGATATTTTTTGGATATGTTTATGTCTAACCTCGTCAAACCCTGGTGCCTACATTACAGAGCTGCTGTTGAATACTAGCGGATATTAATACCATTAATCAATAATATTTTATTTTTAATCCAAGTGTTCTGCTTTTCGCCTCAGTTTCCCATCATTAACACTGGATTATCCATTATTAGACCATCAGCTGTTCCCGTGGGTAGTGTAATCATTTCATGATTAGACTGGGTGTTGTGTCCACTGATCATAAATTAGTATGAATAATCTTCCATTCTGCTTCCATTCTCAGTCATTTCATTTGCTTGGTGGCTTGGAGGTGTTTCCTGCGTGATTGACACAGGTGTATCTAATAAGATTAATTAATGGATGCATTTCATTCATATAGCAGGACCTGGTATTGCTCACCAAACGCTAAGAACACTTTTTAGGAGAAATGGCGAATCCTTCAGGGCAGGCAGTGCCTGATAGTGTTATATTGCAACAGTTCTCATTAAGCAATAAGAATCTCTGAAATGAAAAGTTCTCTGCAGATCTCTGTAGGAATCCTATGTATAATGTTCAGCAGCTGTGATTGTAAGTTGCCCTGCCTTACTAGGCAGAGCACTGATGAATTATTACATGGGTAGAATATCATGTTATCCATGTCATGGATACTCATGAATATTTACTTGTTCTAAACAACACAACACTGTTAGTGCCATTTTCCTCATGTTGAAATGTATGAATCAACTGTTCTCCTACTTACCTCTGTTGTCTGCAGACCATCATCCTCACTCACTCACTCTCTGTCTCTGTCTGGTTTTCTCTCTTTCTCCCACCACACAGACATGATGATGGTGACACCCATCAACGACCTGCATGGGTGGGAGCCTGGCAGCATGGTGAAGGGGGAGAGGCTGATGCGCTGCAAGCTGGCCAGCACCCATCGCCTGTTCGACCTCTATGGCTGGGCCCAGATCAGCCGCACCTGTCTCACTGTTAGTTTACTGTCTTTTCAGATTATGTTCCAAACATTGTCTTATTTTTTCTTTAAGACATATTTACTGAACAGATTTGTATATTGTATGATCAGAGTGATTAATGCAAAGTAATATGAAGGAGACAGGACATACGGTATGAAGTCAGAGCAGTAGATACAGAAGAAAAGTGCTGCGCTAACAAGCTTAGGAAGAAGCCTGTTATCTGTGATCAGATGATAGAAATCTGTGTTTCTGTGGTGTTTTCATCTTTTCATCTTTCTGTGCAAATGGAAAGACACCAGGAGAGTTTTCACAGTGTTTTGCATTATTGCCATTGTCTGTCTTTGCTGATGTCCTTTTTCTTCCCTGACAGCTACGTGTCAGTAAAGAACAGGAACACTTCCTGGTGCTTCCAGACGGCCTGGCCTACAGCGAGGTGACTGGATCCAGTCTGGTGAGTAAGACTGATCACAGTCAGGATAAAGACTGTACGCATGTGATTTGGCCCTTTTGGCTGTTTACGTGAATTCAACCTGCAAATGTTAATGATATGATGAAAATATTTGCAAGATTTATATATTATTAATCAGAAATACTATGATTGTCAACCTGTATTATGTATTCTTGCATTATTGTTATTATTATTTTCAAAGAAATTATTATTCATTGGAGTCATTTCAGAGACTAGTGAGCAGTGCCTGTCACAGTTTCAGTGCTCCATTGTCTACACACTCTTTGAGTGAATTTTCCTCCCTAACAGCAGTGATTATCATATAATTTCACAACATTAAAATTCTATGATGATATCATTGCAACCTCTCTCTGTTAGCAGTTTCATCCATAGCTCATCTATCAGCCTAAACCCACATCAGAGAAAAAAAAAACAGGGTGTGGATGAAATTCTGCTGCATCATGCATGACAATAATATTTATTTTGAAGCAACTTGCAAGAAGTTCAATGCCCAGCATTCAATTGGCTAAAACCTGGTTCTGTGCACATCTGTTTTAAAATTGCATTTATGGAGAACATCACTGGTGTAGGCATGACATAGAAATGATAATGCTTTTGTTTCCCCAAACATCAAAGAGGATCAAGAGGATCCTGTTGCTTCAAACTGTGGATATCTTATTTAAAAGTGATACTGCCAAATCTGACTTTTCTGAGAAACACATACTGATGGTGCTGTGTGGTTTCACAGGTAAAGGTGAACATCCTGGGTGAGGTGGTGGAAAAGGGCAGCACCAACCTGGGTGTGGACACAGAGAAGTTCAGCCTGCACTCTGCCATCTACTCGGCCCGGCCAGATGTTCGCTGCCTGCTTCACCTCCACACACCGGCCACGGCAGCGGTGAGTCATCCTGGGCTGATGCCAGGGGAGGTTGGCATTAGCTCACAGCTCTGTCCTGTCTCGTTTGGAGGAGACAGCATTACACCTCCGCTGGTCACATCCAGATTCACAAGGGAAGCCATGGCTGAGTGGCTGTCATTCATAGCCTAGACCTAGAATATCATTGCCCAGCATGGATTTTCTTGTAGAGAACATTGTGTCTTCAACATTGAGAATATGAGCCTGTTTCATGAACTGCTGCCACAGCTGAAAGCTAATTATCTGCAGGTATCAGCTATGAAGTGTGGCCTCCTACCACTGTCCCATGAAGCTCTGCTGGTTGGTGACGTGGCCTACTATGACTACAATGGAGTCATGGAGGAGGAGGAGGACAGAGTGGAACTGCAGAAGAGTCTGGGACCCACCTGTAAGGTGAGCAGATCATGGGAAACAAAACCATAAATGTGATACCTGCATATCATCACCCGATTCAGCAGGTACTGCTCCTGTGCCTCCCACATGGATAGTTTGAGCTGTAAAAATGAACAGAGACGACATAAAGTGATGTTGCCTTACACTGGATTAATTATTAAAGCCAGTGCTGCTGCTCCCAGTTTAAACTCATGAGTTGCTTTTATTCCAGTGTTAATGATGGTTTTATGTGTATCCCAGGTTCTGGTGCTGAGAAATCACGGCATCGTGGCTCTTGGGGAGTCTGTGGAGGAGGCCTTCTACACCATCTATCACATCCAGGCTGCCTGCCAGATCCAGGTTGTACACAGGCACACAGAGACACACACACACCCTCTACTGACTAACAGCTGACATACTGGATTCAAACTGCTGCCACTGCATGTGTGTAGGTGTATGTGAGTGGGAGAGTGACCTGGCATGTGCACTTAATATAGATACACCAGTGTTCTACCTGGGCAGTTGCCCTTCTTGTGGTACCCTCTCACTGTAATTCAGCCGGCAGCTCTGCACTGCAGTATAATAGACGACAGGGGAGTCGCGTGCCAGAGAGACACTGCAGTAATCTGACAGGACCAAACGTGGCCTGTAGGGAAGCAGAAATGCGACTGTACGCTGTGACTGTACATCTATCCTTCAGAACTATAGAGGTTGATGTGTTAAATTTTCCCAACCCACAGTAAATGTGGTTAGGAAGCTCTTGAGAAAGGGACCATGATGGCATGAATGTAAGCATGTGGGTGCATATGTGTATGTGAAGTAAAACCTTGCTGAAAAACTCAATAACATTCTTGAATAAAAATAGCTTTACAGATGCTGCAACTTGTTCTAAATCTTTTTTTTTTTTTTTTTTAGGTGTCAGCTTTGTGTTGTGCTGGTGGTGAACAGAACTTGATTTTGCTGGATCGTACCACCCATAAACCCAACCCGGCCGGCACCGTGGGCTGGGCTGGCTCCACTTTTGGGCCCCTTCACAAGAGTCGTGTCGGGGAGCATGAGTTTGAAGCTCTCATGAGGACTCTGGATAACCTGGTAGGAAACAGTAAACACTGATGAGACACATGTTTGCAGTGATGATCGAAGATAGAGGACAAGGAGTTTTATTAATATTTGTTGGAATTAAAAAGATGGAACGCTAAAAGGCATTACTTACATTGATGTGTGGGGGTCTGCTGAGAGTCTTTCAGCTGCAGGTCTTCATCTAATCAGATCACCATTTTTTATTGAATACTTGCTGTTAGGTGCTATCACCACATTCATGTCATATGGAAGTAACTGTACAAACTGTAAATAACATTCATGTCAACTTCCAAGTGCTTTAGCTATGACTGGGAAAGTTTTTCAGACAGCTAAGATATATCCAGCTTGGGGTTTAAATGGAGCTATTTAGAAGTTTTGCCACATAGCCAATGTTAGTATTAACAGCTGTTTATTTATCACTCTTGAGGATGCATTGCCAGTTCAGCATTATTTCTTTACACGCCAAGAGAGAACTGTCTCCAGTGGTGAAAAGCAACTTCTCCTACTGAAGTTAGCATGCTAACTAGCTAGCCCCAGCCTGCTCCAGGCAAAAAAACATGTTTGGTGAGAGAGAAAACTCTGCCCCTTTTAATATTATGAAAGTTCCTGAAAGGACCAACAACACACAACCAACTTTGTTATCCTACAACCACCTTGAGTTGTCTGATCATGTAAATGCTTGAAAGTAATAAACATCTCTACCATCTGTCCTACTGTATAAATTGTGAACGCAGCATAAGCAGTGTGAGAAATGCTGCTCCATTTCCTGCAGCTGTTTCACAATAAAAGCATAAAGGCCTTCCTGTGGTTTGCAGATGGAAAGCTTTTGATGGGAAGCAGCAGCATCATGAAACGTTCAGATTGTATCAGCAGTAACTCAACAGCAAATGCTTCTTTGATACAGTTGTTCTGTGACATCAAAGTGCAAACCACAGAAACTTTCTCTCCAGTAGCAGATATTAAGTGCAATGACACAGCTTGTTTGAGGAATAATACCATCAAATGCCTTAGTTCCCTGGTGAGATGTAACTGTGGATATGAATATCAGCACAGCATGACTGATGGACAAAGGTCCACAAAGGTTCACCTGCACAGTGTGGGTGAAATATGAACCTTTGTCCATCAGAGGGTGAGGTGATGTAGTCTACTGCATCTCTACACCCTCCAACTCCTTGTGTCTGTTGTGTTTAAGGGCTACCGTACCGGCTACACGTACCGTTTCCCTGTGCTTCTGGAGCGATCGCGGATGCGGAGGGAGGTGGAGGTGCCCGCAACCGTCACAGCCTTCTACCAGTTTGACGATGACGGAGTCCACCCGGCTCTGAGGCAGCACCCTTTTGCCCAGCGCCAGCAGCAGGAGAGGACCCGATGGCTCAACACCCCCAACACTTACCAAAAAGTCAGCCAAGAGCAAGCCAGCCCTGGGCACCAGCGCACCACTGTGAGGACTCATCTCTTGTGATTATTGAACAGATCACACTACAAGATTTCAAGAACTGTCCAGAATAATGTTGCAGACCACACATATTAGAAATAACTGTGATAATCTCAAGTGTGGTCCAAAAACTGATTGCTCATTGCAACATCCACAACATTCTGCAGACTATGGTGGATTGTGGCCATCGTGACCTCAAAGTTTGGTAATGTTTGCCATTCAGATAGTGAGAGATGTGTAGCCTGTCTGTGGATGTAGAAAAAAAATTAAGAAGCTAGAGAGCAGAGGGATCAGAAGCAGGAGTGAGATTAACATTAGCTGTGAGGAGGGAAGGAGGACAGGGCTTGAAGCTTGCTGAGATGTGGAGCTACATGTTAAGATGATGACTGATGCTTGGAAGAGACAAACACGGTAACAGGGTAATTAACTTACTAATATAACTGGTGATATTTGATGTGCATTCTACCAGGGGTATTTCTGTATCTAAAATCCACCTCTGGTTCATGCGGAGGTTGATGTAGACTGTGGAGCATTTGCTTTTATTTGCGTACCTTAGAGAAAACAGCTGCTGTGATGAGTCCTTCAGAGAGAAAAGCGATATGAGACTGGTTGCCTTACATCAGTGGGAGGAGCTTGACTATCCATCTCTCCTCCTCTGTCCCTCCCACCCTCCTCTCTCTCTCCTCTGCATTGCAGGGGAAAGCCCATTGCTTAAAGATGACTACTGCAGTGCAGAGTCTGCCCTCTGGTGGCAAAATCTCCTTCATAAAAACATACTTTTTAAAAAAAAATTAAGAAAGAATATTTACACTACAGTATGCCTTTTTCCTGTAAGCCCATGTCTGAAGCAATGAGATCATCTAAATTTTTGACTGAGTCATAGACTTCTGCAAAATCTTTTTTTAATGCATTGTGAGATATTGTTTTTGATGTTGGTTTTCTCTTCTGTAGTGGCTGAAGACAGAAGAGGTGACACAAGCTGGTAGCACATCCATCAAGATAGAGAATCCAAACCAGTTTGTGCCTCTTTTCACCAACCCTCAAGAGGTGATTGAAACACGAAACAAGGTAACTTTTCCTTGCTTTTGACATTTATTGTCTCACACACACAGAGCTGGAGAACACTCCCTTTGGTTTCTGCATTCCGGCATATGAATCCAAAAATGTTTACAATGAATCTTCTCAGATCCGACAGCAGAACCGTCAGGACATGAAGACAGCAGGACCACAGTCTCAAGTCCTTGCCAGTGTCATAACAGAGGACAGTCCTCCGGTAAACTAGTTTCCCTGCTTGCCAAACTTCTGTCTCTTATCCTCTTTAATTCTTCTAATTCTTGAACTGGAGAGTTGAAAGCTGTGACTTTGTGTCTCTGCTCATCTGTTAGTCTCCAGTCAGCCCACCCAAAGTCCCACCTGAGCCAGAACCTCCCAACCCCTTCAACCAGCTGACGGACCAGGAGCTGGAGGAGTACCGCAAAGAAGTGCAGAGGAAACAAGACGGAGGGACCAATGGTACAGTCAATTCAGCTCAACTCACAGCTGCTCAAATGACTATTTTAACTGTTTTTAGTTTCTTAACCATGCAGCTTACTCAGTACTATAGTAACCCTTGTACGCAGTAAATATCTTTTTTTGTTATGAACTAGATTTATTCTTATATCTGTATTAGATTATTGTTATTAATAGTCTTTGTATACTAAACCTATTAATAACAATATTTTATATAGCCATCTAATTGTATAACCTTTGTGGCCAAAGTATTTGGACAGCAGCTTGAGAAGAGAGACTAAAAAAATTCTTAAATTAACAACAACAAAATAAGAAAAAGAGATAAACAAAAATAGTCAAACACATTAGGTTTTTATTGCTATTTGTAAGTTTTGCTATCACTACATAGCCAACTTTAGCATTTACAGATTGACTTACCAATCAAGAAGACACAGCAATGTTTTGCTTGTAGCTCTATCACTTCTTTTCTTCTATTGAAGTTAGCATGCTAACCACTCACTGTAGTGTCCAGACTGCCCTGTGAAAGCAGCACTGCTCAGAGGGTGTATTCTAACCTCTTGTATTATAAACCAGACAATGGCTGAAGCTCTTTGCAAGTAACCAACACCACCACCTGCTCAAGTAAAGAGACCATGTTCAGAAGCAGAGAAGACATACAAGTAGCCGCTTTAAGAGGAAACCAGAAAACTTAATATTTCTCTACATTCCATTTTAAATATTATTATATTATAGCATTATTTAGTCCACAGGGGTGTCTGCATACTTTTGGTTATATAGTGTTGATATACAGATAGTGTAATATGCCAGCCCTCACTTTTCACCACTAAAGATTGTGCACTGTCTTCTAACATCTTAAAGGTGCTGTGTATAACATCTTAAAATAAGAATATATCAATTTCAAATTTGACTGATTTTCTCTCCACTATATGTATAAAAAATATGAAATCTTTAGCTGAGTTTGTTCTGTCTTTTGCCCTCCACCATTTTGTGTTGTAAAAAGATGCAACAGATTTTTATTTTTGTTAGTTGTTTGTAACTCAATGTAAAATGCAGTGTAGATACTGGTGGACACTAACAAAACACTGGCTGTTCTTGTTAATAATAATGAATTAATGTTTTAAATTCTCTAAATATTTTTGAAGTTAAAATGCTACACTCAGCACCCTTAAGCAAAATCCATTTCACTTGTGACTGTTGTGTAAACTGGGTTCACTTCTCTCTGCCTCACAACTTTAACTTCCTGCACAGCTGACCCTCACTGTCCCTCACTGTGTGTTTTTATGTGTGTATTTGCGCAAGTAGGGGAGGAGGTGGCAAATGACAAGGAGTCTTCCCCTGCTACCTCCCCCACAAAGGGCCCTCCGCCCAGCCAACCTCCTCTCTCAGGTGAGGCTTGGCAGAGCACTGACCATCAGCCCTGCTTGGCTTGCACACTGGCTATCTGACCAGCAGCCTGCTCAAAGTCAGACATGGACTCATGTCTGACTTAGTGCTGTGTTTGCCCACTCACTCACTGACAACCATGTTACTCCTCCTCATATACAGTAGATACTGTCTCTGTTCTGATTTCTTTGTTCATTCAGAAACAACTGGGCAATGAAATTTCAGTTTTCTGTATATTCACATTGAGATGTTATATCCTTCATTATTATTTTCTTATTTTAAAGCCTCAGAAGCTTGGCCTCAAATATTAAGTAACATTAATATTGTTTATTTATGACTTCATAAGCAACAAAATAAAAAAACACATTTAGTTGATATTGATTTAAACACTCAAAAAAAGAAAAACAATTGTGAAAAAAATGATGTACTTCATTAGGACTGTCTGGGTGTGTTTTGATCAGATGATTGACAATGACCAAACAACCATCCAACTGTCAGATTGTTGAATAGAAGAGATGACAATTTAGAGGCTGACCGACTTCAAACCCATGACAAAGACACAGAGAAAAAACTGATTTGTTTCCTTAAGTCATCCACAGACGAGAAATTCATGTTACAGCAGAGAAACAGTCTGAAGGTGTAGGAAACAGATCTGAATCTTTCTCCATATACATTGCAACACTTAGAGTACAGTGCAATTCTGCAGGACTTACTGAGGTAGGATGTTTGTATGCATGTATTATGTATAATATAAATATTGTTATTGTTAAACTTATATTGATAAGTTATTTTGATAATATATTAATACACACTGAAATACAACAAATTAAATGGAAGTACAGCTAACAGCTTTGATGCTGCGTAGCCGTGGTGAATGGTATTCAGGTTCACCATGGACTGTACAACATCAAACAAGTCAAGATACAAGATATCTGTCTGGTCAGGGCTTTTAAGTAGTCACTCAGTTACTCAGGTAAAAGAACAGTATCAGCAAAATGAACTATCAAGAACAAAAGAATACATATACAGAACAGAATGCAGGAATATTACTTCTTACACTTTCTTGAATACAGTAAGTAGCATTTTGCTACTGTAGTAGTGCTTACTACTCTAGGGTGGTTTATAACAGGTTTTTTTAAGATGATCATTGTTTTGTATGTAAAATCTTAATCTGATGAGTAAATAACTATAATCATCATATAAATGCAGCTGAATATACAGGCAGTACAGTAAATAGACTGAGTTATTGATCTGGACTTTCAAGAAACTTTGGCACAAAGTTTAAAATTCTGATTATTGGTCAAGACAAAAGCCAAAAAACACATTTACTCATTTACTCCTAGTATTATCTGGCCATATCAACCAGCCGAGCAAATAGTTTAGTTTTATGTTTCCTGATTTTAAGAGAAACTGCATATCTTGTGTGTGTGTGTGTGTGTGTGTGTGTATCATGTCTGAGATTTCTGACTCCATCTAATACAGTAGAGGTGAATAGAACTGAATTCTGATGCTCACAGCATTAAGTTACACTTAATATGTTCAGCAACATCTTAGTCCAAAGACAGTGTCCCAGTTCTCTGGATCACCTACACACCTCACTATAAACAGTTTTCACAGACTGTAAACTAAATGGTAGAGAGTGAGTTGTGTGGATTCTGTGAAGTGGAAAATCCCAATGACATTTATATGTTAGCTTAGGTATGGAGTAACATGGGGTGTCAGGTTTTGTTGCATGTGTAACAGATGTTTCTCATGAAAGACACTGAGCATGACGCAGGTGTAATGAATAATAAAGCCTATATGTCGTGTAGCTCTGCCACTGTGCTGGCATGGCCTACACCTGGGCTCATGGAAATTGAGTCCAGCCATTTTTAATGTTATTAGTTACACCTGTGTAAAAGTCAAAATGTCTGGTACAAGTCTGTTGTTTTGGCTGTTTCTGTTTGATTTACATTTTCTACATTTCAGCCCTTTGTAGGGAAATCCATCTGTCTGTGTACCTACTGTATCTGTTGTACTCTCTCCTTCTGTATCTGTCTGTCTGTCTGTTCTTTTCTGTGTTACTCCACACTGATTTATAGGGCACACTTCTGGTGCTTTGGTCTTGTCTCACTAGTAAGTACAGAGAAACCGTATGACAACCCACTTCTCATTAAGCAAGCATGTTCTTCCTAGCCTAGCATGTAGCTTTGCAGCTCCACTCCACTCAAGCCTTTCTGTCTGATCACTGAAGATTCTTTTTTTTTCTTCAACCCTCAGAAACAGAAGAGGCAAAGACCAATTCTCCAGCCATACAGAACGGAGGTGAGGAGGAGAAGCAGACGACAGAAGAACTGGAGAAAGGCATGAAGGCTCTTTCAACCAACGACACCTCCACCACCCCGGCTGCTCCACCTGTCAAACCGCAAGGTGGCACCCCAGAGGGCTCACCCTCCAAGTCTCCATCCAAGAAGAAAAAGAAGTTCAAGCCGCCATCGTTCCTGAAGAAAAGCAAGAAGCAGAAGGAGAAAGCAGAGACCTGAGGCGTCCACACACACTAGGCCTCGGTGAAATACTACTGTGAAATATTTCTTAGTGTATGGTGTATGAGTAGCAGATGGAGTTAACCACGTCAGATCTATTCAAACAGTAATTCACAGACACAGTGTGCTAAACTGACTTTCAACTGCTTTACTGTAAACTGCTGCTCACTGATTTGATCTATGTGGTTGTTCATCTCAAGTAGGTTAAAAACACTGATAATTATTTTCACATACTATTTGACCCAGGTCAGATACAGCCCAACATTCTGACGCACTACTTCTTGTACACACACACACACACACACACACACACACACACACGCTGTGTATTACTCACATCTTATTTTCACCTGCTGTGCTATTTAACCATTAATTAACTTCACTGTATAAGCATTCGAACATGTTAGTTTTTCAAACTGGGATCACTACTGTGGTCCTGTGCACTTGCCGCTTGGAATTATTATTTTTTTATCCACACCTTTGCAAGACACTGGAAATTTAAGTCCCCATTAATTATGCACCCCTTATCCATCTATAGGGACTCGACATATGTATATTGGCATTCTAGTATGTTGCATTTGTTCATCATCATAGGCATCTTGTAGTCATGATTTGGTTCTAATTATCAGATAGATGTTGCAGGTACACTGTGTGAGCACAGGTGCAGTACATTAGAAATATACAGATAGCTACTGATTGTGCTCTTCTGAATGCTGGTTGTGTGTAAACCTATCAGCCTATTGACATTATTACAGCAGGGATGAACATGGAAAACAAGAATGCAGGGGAAAATATACTGGCTCGCAACAAAACACAAGCCGCTATAAATGCCACTATTACCAAAAAGGGATAAAGCGTAAAGAATTTGTTGCTTGTTGATGCAGTTTGAAACCCAGTAATAGAAGAAACTGAAGGTACTAAACATTCCACTTTTCTCATCTTCTTTTAAATGTATGTGTGCAAAATACCTCTTAACAGTTGTAATAATTTTCCGTTTAAACCAGTAGCTGTTATCAAAATGCTGACGTGTGATGTTTGCTCATGGTTTTAATTTATTTTATATTAGAATGTATAAGTGAGTGTTGCAAGGTTACCATGTATCAGTCTGTCATTAAAAATCAAGTTTGATTTAAACCCACTGGATTTGTAGTTTAAGTCTTATCCTTTCTCTTCTTGATTATTTTGCACTTCTTTCACCTTTTTTTTAATTTACCACCTGCCACTTTGATCAAACGTTAAAGTAGCCTTAACGAGTGAAGAGGTTTCACACTGCTGCAAATATACACAGTTGCACAGTATAATCAGTTTTGTTTGTGTGAAGATTTCTCTTAATTAGTCCAAAGTCATCGTCAAGGTACTGTTACTACTATAAATTAAAAAAACAATACACAGCATTTATTTATTTATTTTTTTGCAAGTACCAACAATAGTCTAAGTACTTTCCATCATGAGCTGGTGCTAATAATGGATAATAATAATAGTAATGAACCTTCATCTTTCTTTTTGTGCAGAATGTCTCGTGCCAGCTCTTTGTGTCATCAGAACAGCCCAGACCACAGACTGTATATAAAGACCCATGCATTGTTGCACTGCCCTCCTAATACTTAGGATGTTGCCAGCAGCTGTATGACAACACAGATGAAGGCTCACCTCCAGCTCGGTAGGGGCGCTCTTACGCTGAAAAGTCACGGAACCTTGTGTACCAACCACAAGAGATAACAAAAGAGTCCCCTGGGTGGCAGCCATTAACGTTAGAGAAATTCAAACAATCCACAGTTTGCTAATAATTGCAACTACAGATTCTCTATTTAATACGTTGTTTTACAGCGGCAACATTTGATCTGTTAGGAAGATGGGCAGGAGCAGGAGCCGAACTCCGCAAAGACGAGGTAAGAAAGTAGAAGTAGCTAATTTAGCTAACGTTTACCCTACGTGTGATCACCGATACAACATTAATGCAGTCTTTCTCTAAAGTTACCCCACTACACATGTTCCTCAGTGTATTTTTTAAGTAACGTTAGCTGTCGTATTCAGCATGATTACACATAACGTTAGACACCGGTATTATTAGATTTTAATCGCAGTAAATGCGTATTGCAGCTGTGCGAGTATGTGCAGGCTAACAGAATGTTCTAGGTCTATTTTTACACACATTACGGCGCACATACAGATAAACTGAAGCTACTGCCTGTAGAGTTGATGCTACTGTTTGTATGAAGCTGCCCGGTTTAAACAAACAGTGGAAGGGCTGAACAATGAAAAGAAATATGAACTAAATCACAACATGGCTAAGTGCCATATTGTCATATCCGAAGCGCAAAAGCTGCAGTTGTTTGGCAAAGATAAAATGGGTTGCAACATACCATTATAAATAAAGTATTGTGCTACGGAGATGCAGCGGCCTGCCAATCATATCGTGCAGATTTAAGGGAAGATACTTGTAAAAGCAAAAATCGCACCGTCAGTTTTATGTTTTTCCAGTGATGGTGACATGAATGAAGTGTAAAAATTCCCACTAAAATCGTGACTCGTGTCTGTCAAAATAATGGCACTCCTGACATGTGGTCCTAACTAAAGCTGTTCTGTGGCGTTTTCATACATAACTGAAAGATAAGCTGCTTGTATTGCCTTATTAATGGGAATGCGTAGAGGGAGGCTTCTCACCCTATCATCAGTTTCAGCATCAGCTTGTAAAAACCATGTTATGTTTTCAACTTTTTTAAAGTATGTCACCAAATATGAGTGTCATGACTTGACCGAACTTTATTTGTCATATGCAGCATGGTACAGGTGAGTGAAATGTTTGATGTTACTGGTTATTATAATCTTATCTCAGGTTTGTCTGGTATCAAAGACTGATAGTGATGGGTTTGGGTTAAATCTGCCAGTTATCCTGACACTGAATATCCACAGTGTTGAGCATCAACAGTGACGTTCCTGTCACAACTTTATCAACCACAACTGTGTTTTATAGGATACTGGTTGAAACTGGATCTCATGAAGTAGTGATTCATATTCCCAACCAAATCATATAGGTTTTTGAGGGGAAACTGGTTGAGATCAGAGGCTTAACTTTCATGTGGAGTGGAACATCAGCTGTGTGCTAATGTGTTCTTGCATACTTTAGCCTTACCTGAAGTGATCAAAAGTCTTAAGATTAAAGGAAAACAATCTTGACAGCTCTGCAGTATCTATAATTTTAATCAAACAAACAATTATACTACTAACAATGTGTTGGCAGTTTCAGAGCATATTTCTTCATTTTTTAAATTCTGTCAGTCACCTTGTAGTAATCCCATTGCCTTGTGGAGCACATTTGAATTGTATCTCTGTTAAGAAACAGCAGTATACAATACTGAAATATGGTGCCAGTGACATTTTTACATGTTGTGTATCACATTTAAAACAAGTTGCAGAGAAGCACAACAAAGCAAAAAAGAAAATCTCTTAAATCCTGTGTGGATGCCACTATGTCCTGTTTAAAAGTCCCTTTTAGCTATTGTCATGATCTCATTTCCACCTTTCCTGCAGAGAGACGACGTTCTCGCTCAACGTCACGGGAGCGTGAGCGAAGGCGAAGGGAGAGGGATCGTTCCCGTTCTCGAGATCGAGACCGAGACAGGCGCAGAAGTCGCTCACGATCTCCTCACAGGAGGCGTTCAAGGTGAGTTTTTCAAAATCCTGAATAATGTTTCTCTTTCTTGGTGTATCTGGTTGTCTTTTTAGGCCAATGGCATAAATCAAATGTTATTAAAAACTATCAGATCTATTCTGATTTACCAGCAGAAAACCACAAACAACATTAATCACCTTAGTTGCAGACACGTCTGCATTCAGTAGTTGTGATAACCCGTCCTGCAGCCATCTGTGTGTTCCCTCTGCACAGGTCTCCTGCTAGACGTCATCGCTCCTCCTCCCTCTCTCCTATGAGACAGAAAGATCGGCGTGACGATGAGCGCAAAGACGTTAAGGAAAAGGCAGCAAAGCCAATTCAGATTTCAGGTATTATGAATATATTGACATTCCATATTCACATAACTTAAGCAAGAAATTCAGCTTTCAGTGTTCATGCTATTTCCAAGTGCAGCATTTATGTTTTTGCCAAAATTCAATGACAACATATTTTTTTAACAGCGGAGGACATGCAAGGGAAAACAGAAGAGGAAATTGAGATGATGAAACTGATGGGATTTGGTAACTTTGATTCCACCAAGGTGAGAATACAAGGGTGCCCTATGTTATGCAGCCACAAGGAGGTGCAGTGTATTTCAGATAAGATTCATTGCATTCTTCCGTTAAATTGAGGATGGGCACACATGCTTTTGTTTCTCTGAGCTGGCTCAACACACCAATTTGTCAACACTTTGATGTGCAGGGTTTCCCCCAGAAAAGTTGTTATAGCTGTTGGCTGGGACTGGGGTCAGTGGTTGATAACATAAGTGATTGGCCATTAGCCGAGTCCTGGAACACACACATAGCACACTCTCATGCGCGCCCTGAATGACAGACACACTGAGATGGCTGGTAAAGAAACAGACAGAGCTGGTAAAAACTTGATGGATTTTTGACGGTTCACCGGCCTGTTTGCCCCAGTATGGTGAGGGTCAGTACACCAGTGGGTGTTACTGAGGACACAGTGCTTGCCAGCTGGGCTTGTTTGACCCAAGGCTGGGCTTACATTGTTGACTTGCCTCGGTGGAGCTGCGAATGTTAATAGTCTCCTCCTCATCACTGTCACAAAGTTTTCTCGGCTTTTACCTTTCTCTCTTGACATTATCCCTAAATGCCCTTTAGGAAGTGTCTGTGTTAAGGTTTATTCACAATAAGGATAAAGAACTCTGATCTCAGACCTGCTGTTTTCCCATGGTGCGTTCATCTAACAGATGTCAGTGGTGAGCTTTCCAACCATTATATCTATGCTTCCAACCAAGCTGCCCCAGTGTAACTGTAATTTAAAGAACATCTTAACTTCTAATATATGAATTTCTGCAAACATAGTGTGAACAACAGTGTGAAGTGTGAACAACAGCTATGATTGAAAGAACCAGTAGCATTTGCACAAGGTAGTAGTAGTTCCTTGCTGAAAGATCATTCTTCATCTAAGAGACCCCACTGCTACCTGGTTAATATCTATTTGTCCTGGAGCTGTGATAACAGTCGTCTCTCTTACAATATTTCAGACTGATCAGCTGACTATAACAGATAGAAAATTAGAACAGCTGTTTGCAACTCCTTCATAGTAAAAACCTTCCAGCTGCAGACTTAGAGCAACTGAAAAGGATAACACAGTGAGGCAACTGGAGGCATATGAATTTAAAGGGAATACTGAGATGGCCAGTGAGGGCTAATGAATTTGTTCACAGAAAAGTTGCACTTTGCACCCTTTGAGGGTCACAAAAACTATTATAAAATGCATATTGGACATTCAGGACATTCTCAGTGTCTTTATAATGTTTTTTTATTACCATCATGGTTTTATACAGCCATAAGTAAATCAAACATTTGTTGTGTAGTATTTTGTTTGATATATTTCAGCTCCACCTTTTAGTTGTGTGTTTGCTGTATTTTGTTGTCCATTTTGAAAAGGATTAGACAGCTTCTAAACTGTCCTAACACATTTGTTTTAGTAATAAAAGTTGCGAAGGAAGTCAAGCAGAAACAACAACATTTGCTAATTAATGTCACTATAACTTGAATTGTAATGTTTGTGCTGTTTTATGTGTGACACGTGAGATGCAGTAACACTGTTTTCAAACAGGGGAAGAAAACCGATGGATCAGTTAATGCATATGCTGTCAATGTGACCATGAAGAGAAAATACAGGTACGTCGACAGCAAGAAAAACTGTTCTTAATAGTACAGAGCTGTTTGTTGGTCATGCAGCTTTACAACAGTGCTGCACATAGTCACAGTCAAAGGTTTCATAAGCAGTGATCTTTTTTTGAAGTTATTCTTTGAACCCCAGTTGTTGGTCAGGCTGCTGAGTTATAACGTCAACTTTTCAGTCCCCTCACAGTGGGCGCTCTCAGCATCAACCAGTGTTATTGTAGCCAATCACCTCTGCAGGTGTTTCTATGCAGATATCCTGACTCTCCCATTGGTGCTTGATGATGTAATCCACAAGTGTTGCGAGGGTAACAGTGATGTAATGTTTTCCTATATATTTATTTTTTTAGGCAGTACATGAACAGAAAAGGTGGATTCAACAGACCACTGGACTTCATCGCTTGAAAGTATCAGCAACTCATTGTGATACCCAAGAAGCTTACCTCTGTCCTCCCCTTCACAGTGGATGATATTGTTTTATTTCCTGTTATTTCTAACTTGTTTTGTGTGATGCAACAATTCTGTATATATCTTTTTACAAGTAGACACATACATGTAAATATTAGTGCTTGCAGTAGGCCACAGCTGAGTATTGAGAGGAGATCCTGTGTGGACACAATGGGGATTTTTGGATGGTGTTTTATTTGAAATAAAAGCATTTTAAAATGAGGTTTGCATTCTGTTTGTGAAAATGTATTAAAGCCAACTGCATCCACCTCGATGTGCAGGAACACTTTCTAGATGATAACTGTTTATGTATTTACACTATGACATTTAACATTCCTAAATGTGATCACAGTGTTACAGAGTAAGTGCAACAGGCTCCGAGTCAAACGTGGCGTTTGGGGATGTTTTCTTGTGTAGCCAAATTTAGTCCAGTTTGGTGTCCTCTAAGTGTGCACTATGAGCAGACTTCCCATTCAAGTATTAAATTTAGACCAAGACGAAAGATGATTTTCAGTAAATAAATCCGCTCCATTTTATTGTTGGTCCAGATCTGGCTCGTATTGGCCATCCGTCTCATCTTGAGACCGTAGACTGTATTGAGATAGACAGGCTTTCACTGCCATCATGATTCTGAAAGCAGTGGGCGTGCGCCTGCGCAGATAGACTTTTTGTGATAGGAGAAACGAGAGACCAATAGTAAGAGAGCATGTGAATCTGGCCAATCATTGATCAAGAAATAAGACAAACAACATCAGCGGAGCCAATCATTGCCAAACACCGCGAAACAGCATGGCATAGGGGTGTGTCCTCTGTCAGAAGCGGGCGTTGTCACTTTAGCTCGTGACACTGCGGCCAATAGATAACAAGTTTATCAGAAAAGCAACTAATCACGGCACGAGGGTGCGTGGTGTAGAAACTGTGTCTATTGCGGATCCATGTAGTGCGTATTTTCCATTGTGAATTAGAACCAAAATGGCTGAGGATGGCCCTCAGTGGCAGTCAGTGCCAACCCCCTTTATGACTGACGGCTTGATCGTCCAATAGCAGCTTGCTTTGTTATGTCCAGTACCCAATTACATCTCGGCAAACAGTAGCTTTGTGGTAAAGTACAGTAGTTAGCCGTCGTCCAGATCAACAAGCCGCGATTTTGGAAGCAGTTTGATAAACACTCAGTGTTCCTCGGCTGATGTCAGTCGCTATCTGCATTTCCAGCGAGACGTATCACGCGTGATCAGCGATAAACCAGCACAAAACTAGCCAGCCACATAGCCCCGAACCGAAAAGGTTGGATGACATCGTCGGTTGAACTTAAAGACAGCTAGCTTGTTTTTCTTTCCATTTCACACCAGGCAAGTCTCTGACAACTGAACAAGCCAACAACGCTCTTGTCTTTCGATTGGTTCAATCTTTACACCATACAATCGAGCTAGGAGGAACTTTTCATCGTCATTCTGGTAATCAGCGCGAACATTAGCCTGAACTAATTTTTTCCCCAAACACAATATACACTCAACACTCGACTTATTTATATACGTCAAGCAAGCCTTCGTTTTTTGTCCACAAACCGCGTTTTTCGAAGAACTACCAACAGCTAAAACTAGCAATATTTAGCTAACAATTTGTTTTTAAAAAGAGGGACAAAACAACCATAACTGCTGAAGAAGTGTTAGCGCCAGCCTTGACTAGCCAGCTAACACCAAACCTTCACCTGAACCATTTTAACAACCATTAATTAAGGACGAAAACCGTAAAGCTTTAAAAACGGATTGGTGCTTCATTCATGACCTTTAACTTTTAAATAGCCCATTTGACACGGTGCAGGAGTAACTCTTTAAGGTAACCTCTCGCCTTTTAAAATAATCGGTGACAGAACAGCGAGGCACCTGAGTATTAGAGGCAGAGCCAGTGACAGGACCTGAAGCTGGTTGTGTACAGCCACGGAATCCCTCATCGGATTGTTATATTATCAGTGTTATTGTTGAAGATGGCGGCGATCGGAATGGTGCAGATGTTGATCGAAGCAGCCGAGTACCTCGATCGCAGGGAACGAGGTAAAGTATAAATGTATTGTTTACTACCGTCTGTTTTATTTCTTAAAAATTACATCGACACCCCTCCCCCCACATCACGCTAATTTATGCACCTGTCATTTTGAAGTCTGTGCCAGTCCTTTATTATCATTATTGTTATTATTATTTTTACATCATGTCATCGCGCCATGCATTAAATACATTAAGGTTGTCGGATTTTGCACAATACACAATAGAATTCATCGCCTGCCCAAAATAGGTGCTAATCAATATTCAGATATTTTTTTATATAAAAGGCACGTGTGCAAACACACACGTGCCTTTTATTTTTAATTTGTGAAAATGAAAGAATGAATGCATATGTGGCAGATGCAGTCAGATGTGCAGGGAGACATTGTTTTCATTGAGGCCCCTCCTTTCCTTCTGTTGTGGTTTGCTAGTGGGGTTTATTCCAGTTCAAGATGACATCATTGTCCAGGCTGAGGGGAGAAAATACTGTATAAATATACTGCATGAAATCCATTCATTGCATGCCTACACTTCAGCACAAGCCGTTGCTACTGAATGCCTAAAGGATCAAATGTGGCACATTTTGCAGTCTGCCTGTTCCCAGTTTGGCTTCTTTTCACTGTATTTTGCCTTGCCAGATATCAGGACATGTGACCACTATGTTGTTTATTTTCTTGCAGAAGCAGAACACGGCTATGCCTCCATGCCACCCTTCATCAGCAGTCGAGAGAGGGAAAGCTTGAAAAGGAAAAGCAAAAGCAAGAAAAACACAAGTAGCAGGTAAAGGCTCTTCAGCTCCTCGTGTCCAAAAATCTACACACTTCATTGTTTTTCAGCTCAGCAACAAGCCGCCTATCATATCCCCACTTCAAGTGTGCCACCACTGAGTGCAGCAGCCTTAATCCATTGTTCCTAGATTGGTGTTTGTTTTCCACATCAGAATTATAATTGGCTGTCTGAGCTGGAAACATGAGCCTGAAACTAAATTATTTTTTCTCTGGATTCTGTTGATTATTGCACAACTTTTTTGAATGCAGGCCCACCCTCTCTGATCCTGTGGTTTTGAGCTGTGTATGTTTCAGATTTGATTTAATCTTCACAAAATTTTACACATCAAAAGTCTCGACCAAAGCTGCACCATAGTTGTTACTTTTTTTTGATACTCCGTTTCCTTTGGGAGTAATTCAGTTTCACATAATTGCTCATAAATCAAATTAGTTCAAGCTATTGTAACCAAATTTGGTCAACCTGTTTGGATGCTAGCTCTGAGATTCACTGTTCAGTGTTGATCATTCAGCCCTTAAGCTTATCTCATAATTTAGCAATAAGGCATTTATACCTCCAAGCAAATGTCAAAAATCAGCGGAATGTTATAGAGACTTCATTTTGCAACACGTCTTGCAGCATATGATGAAACTTTACACCACTGGTCAAGTACCAAGTCCCTTGCTCTGCTTTTTTTTCTAAATTTGCATAATAAATTTTTCTAATTAAAACTCCTGATGTATTTGTTCAAATGCTACTAAAACCGTGTTGATTTAGAATCTGAAAATTAAATGTTGTTTCTGAATCTTTTGAAAAATGAAGACACAATTAAAGTAAATGTTTCAGCAATATGTACTGTATAAACAACGTGTCCTAGCTTGCCAAATGTGTGATCAAATGTCATGAAAATCTCAGAATATTTCTTAGTTTATCACGAACGTGAAATTTTTTTTTCAGCTTATTTTTTGGAAAAGTTTAAATTTTTTATTTAAATTTAAGATGCATTTATTCTCCAAGACCTCTGTTGTATTTAACTTTAAGGTAGTGAAAACAAAATGTGCCCCGTTTACCAGCAGAGCTGACTGTATTTGGACCCTGCTTGTTGTTGCTTGCGACTACATTCTTTTTTGTGTGTTTTCATGCTGTGCCAAAGACCAGGGTAATAAAAAAAATAATCTCACCACCCACATCCAAAAAAAAAAAAAAAAAAATCCAGCTCTCTTTCCAGCTAAAGGGAGACATTTCAAAGTCAGCAGCACCCATTCTTGATTGTATTCGTAGAGAACGTATTCTGGTGTCCTAACCTCAGCTGTTTGTTGGAGGATATAAAGATCTATAGGTTACTGACCAAAACAGTCGGCCTTGGTCTCTGCCAAAATTTAGAGGTAGTAAAGCATCAAAAGCCTGACAGGTAATCTGTCAACAGCACTAGCATACTGTATATTTAGCCCAATTTAGGTATTTGGTGCACAGTCTATCACTAGATGTGTTACAGACTGCACAATAAAATGTACTGTTAGTTAGTTACACAACAATGTAATGTTAGAGGCATTTGTTTTTACAAAAAAATCCACATTGTAGAAATTTGGCACCTCTGCTCACCTTCTCACCCAATTTTCTTGATGCCTAATGGCTCGTTCTTAGGCATCAAGAGCTGTGGCTGCATGTGCATGTGTGAGTGTGCTGGTCTAATGTCATGTTTAGACTTCCTGCTGTCTTTAAAGTATGACTGACAGCAACAAACTGGCTTTAAGTGAATAGCTGCTCAGCAAGACAAACTGGGTCAGTCAAGGTGACAGCAGAAGACATTTCAGTAAGGGGGCAGCTCCTGGCAGCTCCAGTCACCTCGGTGGTCACCACTGCACACACATAGTGTACATTCAGAGTCTGTAACCCGAATTCCATAAATCAATCATATGAGGACAGATTTGTGTTGCATCCACACCCCACAGATCAATGTGTGCTCTGTGGTTAGATTGCAGTTTGGTTTTGTGACCCAGTTCAGGAGGACACACAGAGAGGTGACAAAGGAAAAACCAATATAAAGTCTCTTAACAAGGCGTTGGGCCACCTCAAGCTGCCAGAACAGCTTCAGTGCACCTTGGCATTGATTCCTTGAGTCTCTGGAACTCTACTGGAGGGATGGAACACCATTTTTCTAATAGATATTCCCTCATTTGGTATTGTGATAATGGTGTAAACTGTTGGTCCAAAATCTCCCATAGGGGTGCAGTTGAGTTGAGATCTGGTGACTGGCCACAGCATACAATTCACATCATTAACTATCAATCATGTGGCAGCAGTGCACAATGCATAAAATTCAGATACACGATTTCATGCAGAATGGGGAAAAATGTGATCTCAGTTACTATAACCGTGGCATGATTGTTGGTGCCAGAATCTGCTGATCTCCTGGGATTTTACCCAGAATAGTGTGAAAAAATAAAAAGGAGAGATCAAAGGAGAATGGCCAGACTGGTTTGAGCTGAGAGAAAGGCCACAGTAACTTAGATAACCTCTCTTTACAACTGTGGTGAGCAGAAAAGAATCTCAGTCAAACCTTGAGGCAGATGGGCTACAACAGCAGAAGACCATATCAGGCTCTAGAACTGTCAAGAAGAAAGAACAGAAATCTGAGGCTGCAGTGGGCTCATGCTCACCAGAACTAGTCAGTTGAAGAAAAACTTGGTCTGGTCTAATGAATCTCCATTTCTGCTGAGGCACACAGATGGTAGAGTCAGAACTGAACATAAAGCCTTGTAATGGCATGGGGGAATATTTTCTTCGCACACTTTGGGCTCCTTTATACCAATCAATCATCATTTGGATGTCACAGTCTGTCTTGAGTATTGTTGCTGACCATGTGCATCCCTTCATGACCACAATTCACCATCTTCTAATGGCTACTTATGGCATGATAATGTCACAAAGTAGCAGTCGTGTCAGACTGGTTTCATAAACAAGGGAGTTGTTGGCAATGAGTTCAGTGATCTTCAGTCTCCCCAGTCACCAGATGTGAATCCAGTAGAGCACCAGAACAGGAGATTAGCATGAATGTGCAGCTGTTGTAATCATGTCAACATGAACCAGAAGCTCAGAGCAGCATGTCCAAAATCATGTGGACTCCATGCGACAAAGAACTGAGGCTGTTATGAGACTTAAAAGATTTCATGCTGTATGTCCATAGTGATCATATGCACATGAAAAATAGTGAATGATGCACCAGTAAAAATACCTCCATCCATACATTATCTATAAAGCTTATCCGGGTCGCGGGAGGCTGGAGCCTATCCCAGCTGACATTGGGCGAGATACGGGGTACACCCTATATAGATCACCAGTCCATCGCAGGGCCAACACATATAGACAAACAACCATTCACACAAATTCACACCTATGGGCAATTTAGAGTCACCAGTTAACCTAACGTGACTGTGGGAGGAAGCCGGAGTACCCTGCAAGAATCCATGCAGGTACAGAACATGCAGACTCCACACAGAAAAGCCCCAGATTCGAACCGCGGCTCGAACTACTGCACCACCATGCCGCCCAGTAAAAATACCTAATCAGGGCAAAGTCAGAGAGTTTTAATACTTAACTTTTAAAAGTCAATATAAAGAAGACATGGTAAGGCTGATGGAAAATGATGGAAGATGAGCAGTGACATTGAAAGTGAAGCAGTGAAACCTGCTTTTTCAGTACATGTGACATTGGCATATTGCTGCCACCCAACATGACAGCTGATTGTATACTTACTTAAACCCACATCAGGTATGTCGGCCATCCACCCCCCCAGTGGAGTGAATGCATTTCTCTGCCAATCATGTATGGAAATGTGCACACAGAGCACATGAGGTGAAGAATATAAATAGGTTTATATAGCCTTCTTACTGTATGTGACCCAATGTACATCTAGTACATATAAGTTACAAGACTGTGACACACAGGCATATGAGTATGCTACGTGTTGTGTACACATTTTTGCACCATCGACATCTCAGTGTCTCAACTGTCAAAATTCTTAACCAATTTGTATCTCTTCCCTTGTGATTTGTTTGGCATAGATCAGACAATACAGAACTTTAAAATTACCTGCCACCATTTCATCGATAATCATACCTGATACAGCCAGTGCCTTCATGCATTAAAGGTGTACTTGATACATCGTTGAACAACTTCTGAACCTCATCCCCAGCACCTTCTTCACATTTTTGTTAGTTTTTCAAAATGATTATTCAGCAAACAGTCTGCAGTCTTGTTTTTCAGTCGTTTATACAACCACTCATGTCACTTTTCTGTACAAATAAGTGCAACATCATGAATGCCTTGAAAAGGAGACTTTTGAAAGGTCGGCAGCATTATTCCCATTTGAACTCTTTTTGTACTGTTGTACAAATAAGTTTGTTTTAACACACTGACCTAAAGTGACTGGACTGTTAAATGTAATGTTCAGTATCTAATGTATAGAGCACACGAGGTGAAGCATGTAAATAGGCATGTGCAGTTTATAGGTTTATGTACAGGCCTATTACCCCTAGTAACCTACAGCTACATTATCCTCCGATCTTAAGTTACAAGACTCCTATACACAGACATTTGAGGATGCAATACATTCATATATGTACATAGCCCAGACAAAAAAAAAACACATTTGAAGACACCTCCTTGGATTTTGTAATGGACACGTTTAATACAATTCTCTGACATGGTATAGACAGAATTGAGAAAATAATCATTAGTTACAGCACTTATATATACCTATATATGCCGAAAAGACTGCCCTTTTAAAGGGAGTTGGTGTTACTCAAATATTTGGTTTAGCCTGTCAGTTAGGCTAATGGCTGTTAGGCTCAACAGTGTTGTCACATTTGTAGTGTTCCTCCATTTCCACTATATATGAAAAGACGCAGGATGTGGAGTACTGCAAGAACATGCTTGCATGGCACTACATTTTTAGACATGCTTAGAGAAGAAAACATGGGACTAGCTTAGTATGTCGAGTACACAACTAGCTGCTGCAGGTTTGTCCTTGTTTCCAGTCATGAAACCTTTTCGCTCACCAGCATTTACTTCATGGTTCATTGTTGTTTATGTACAAGGTTAAGCTAAGCTACAGTAACTAATTTTATCAGCTATTGCTTGTTACTATTTAAGGCTGGCAGAGCCACACTTTTTATTGGTAAGGGTTTCTGTGCAGCCTAGATGATTTGATATGGTCTGAGATGATGTTGGCTCTTGATCATAAATAGGCAGACCAGCACAGTGACTGGGTGAATTTGCCTCTGGGGGGGGGGGGGGGGGGGGGGGGCTGATTTCTGCCAGAGAAGAACGGATCATTAATTGATCATCCATGATAAGTTTTTTTTCTTGCTGTTGAGACTTAGTGAAATGTAGGCCAGGCAGCCATGTATGTATTTGAAATCATTCAACCCAGTATGTACAAGCCCCTTCCAGTTTCTGTTTTCCCATGGCATGGATGTGTGTGTAGTGGGGGAGGGGAGTCACCGTGTTTCTAGCGTGTGCATGTGTGTGAGTAGTTGTAACTCCCCCCCTCCCCCTCGTTTCTCTCTCTCTCCTCACCTCCTCCACTCCTATGTGTCTTTCCTGCTCTGTTCTCACTCTTGGCAGGCAGTGGAGAGCACCAGCTCCTCCATTATGTAGATGGAGAACCCCCCCACCCCACCCCCCACCCCCCTAGGAAGATTGAAGGTTGAAGTGAAGGTCTATATTGAATGTGGAGAGAGAATGATGATGTGACCAAAACCTAGGATGAGAATAGTCATTCATTTTCTCAATGCCTGTTCAGACAAATGATTTTGAAATGACACTGATCTATATCATGCAGGTTATCTCCCTCTTTAAGGGAAAGTCAGGTTTTATGCATCCTGGTTCTTGCGTTCATAGTTTTGCGTTCAATATTCCTATAACTGAAAAGAAGATTGATGATGAAGATTATTTTCACCAGCTCACTTATTTGGAAGCGATATTGGAAGTAAGCTGTAGAATTGTTATTGGAATTTCCCAGTTCAAATTTAACCTGCTGTACTTTCTGGCAATGAGGAATTCTTAGCAACATTTCTATGCTGCTTTCAGTTTTACCTCCAAACAAAATGCTTTTGATAATCTTCTTTACAATCTGTTTGATGTCTGCCTGAAAATTTGTAAAATGTTATCAGACTTTATAACTCCAAATATTGATATTAGTATTAGCTTAAAAACTCCAGTATTGTATTCTATAGTGGGAATCTTTGGGAATCTTGCTATTTGATTCTGATTCTTGGTGTTGAGTTGACTCTTGATTCAAAGTTGATTCTTCATTCAATAAGAGTAAAGCATATGAGGCATTGACAAGTATATAAATATACATGTAAGAACTTCTTCAACAGTGTTTGAAAAAAAAAAATTGCAAGCTGAGAATCAATTCAGAATCACAGTAAAGTGAAGTTTGGCTGTAGCTAGGTTTCTCATTATTAACTGCCACTTGGGTGGGCTTCTAGTAACCAGAGTTTTTCCTGTTCTGTTCAAATTGCAAATTTGTGGAAAGAGGACCTTTAAATTCAGCAGTCATCTTGAACTGTAGATGGCAAAGGTATTTATTTCCTTTTCTGTAGAGGATTAGTTAGTTAGAGCTTTAGAAAATAGCAATTATGGAACATTATAGTCGTATGGTGTATAATATAATCCAGTGTAATGACAAAGTATGGAGAAGTCTGTCTGGTCTGATTGATAGACCAGGATTGTACTGATAGTACAGTGTAATGTACTGATGTGGAGCTGGAGAAAAAACATACATCATTCCACACTGCTCACAATGACAAATCTCATCATTACACTATTACTTAATATCTGCTGTACCTTGTCGCGTCATGGGTGTGTTATCAGGGCAGAGGGGCAGAGGGTGGTTGGACCAGGACAGGAGAGTCTGAAATCTAGCCTGAATAAGTGGGATCGTTTCCCTGCTAGTGCTGTTATGTCACCAGTGGCTGTCTGCCCTGCACAGGAATGCACACTGGCTGGTGGGGCCCAAGTGAGATATAGAGCACCCAAAGAGAAGGGCTGAAACAAGATGATACCCCCACAGTGACACACACACACACACACACAAACACACACACACACAGGCTACAGACCCATTTCTGTGACTGCGGATGGTGGAAAACAGTATTCCTAAGCAAAGTCTTGAAAATAAATTGTCAACCTAACAACACTTGTACTTCTGTCTTTGTGAGGACCAGTTATATACTCTACAGAGTGATGACATTTTCAGAAAGTGGGAATGTTTTTGCTGGTTCTTGCAGCTTTAAATAGCTGTTAGAGGGATAAAACTTGATTTTAGGGTACAGGTTTAAGTTTTGGTAAGGCTTAGGTTTAGGCATTTAGTTGTGATGGTTAAGGTTAGGATAAGGGGCTGGGGAATGCATTATGTCAATGATTGTCCCTACAAAGATAGAAGTGTGTGTGTAGCCTAACGGAGCAGAAGGTGCAGAGGCTATTTTGGGACCTGGGGTGGGAGGATTGAGAGGGGTGGGGGAGTGTGTCTGGGGGTCGGGGGGTCAGGTGGAGGTAGAGGAGAGTTCAGGAATGCCAAGGGGATCTTCTCTGCTTTCTGCCCTTCCGTCCCTCCACTAAACCACCCACCCACCTAC
The DNA here is from genome assembly GCF_001640805.2 of Lates calcarifer. NCBI lineage: Eukaryota > Metazoa > Chordata > Actinopteri > Centropomidae > Lates > Lates calcarifer. Next base: position 19,369,268 of record NC_066845.1, read on the forward strand.
CCCTTTTCACACAGGTCAGACCAAAAAAAAATTCCAAAAAATATTGCACTTGACCCAATCACTTCAGCGTCTGTGTGTGTGTGTGTGTGTGTGCTGCGTTAACACTGCAGTGCAGGAGTTGTTCTGGCTGCTAGCACACTTCCATGGCTCAGTTTACCTTCAGCACTGTCTTACCCCACCCCCACCCTGCTCAGTAATACACACACAATGGATAATCAGGCAATATGAAGGGGCATAGTCCTGTCTACTCCAGCTCCTGCCTATTGTTTCTGGTTACTGTTACTATGTTTACTCTCGGCCTCCTCATCACGTATCTCGCTGTGGTCCTTAAAAAAGTGCAGGTTTCCTCCACAGAACAAGCCTCAGGCATCAGCATACCCAGTCTTTTCCTCTTTTTTCCTAGAATCTCATTTTGTCATCCGTTCTGACTGCTCATAAACTCCCACACAGCGTTTTCTCTCTCTCTCTCTCTCACTCCCCTGCAGTAAGGCCTTGGACTGCAGTGATGGCACACGCAGAGGGGAAATCTTACCCTGTTCAGTCACTGACTATTATTATGAGTGCAGTCATTTTCTCATATGTGTTTTGTTTTATCTCCACAGGTCTACGCACAATGAGATGGAAAAGAACAGGTATGTAAAAATTGCTTTGTGTGTTTGTGTATTTGTGTGTTAGTGCTGTTCATCAATTCATAAGAAAACCAGTTCACACCACAAAGCCCTCCCCCACTGTTACAATGGAAGTCTCTGTAAATCATGGTTTGACATACAAATGGAAAATCAGATGATTAATAATAATTAAGTATGTAGGATCATTTTACCCAGAATTAAAATTAAAGGAAAGGAAAACTGGAAATCATAAATAATTTTACAAAGTTGAACATTTGACTGAATTGTAAGTAGATTGTAGATAAACCTGAGTGCTGCATTTGGGCTTGGATGTGGACCAAAACAGTGCACTATCAACCTATAGAGGAAGTTGTCTCATTCTGATCACAAACAAATATTGGAGTAGTTTGTTTGTAATGAGAAGTATTCCAGCCTCAATTAGACCCAACTACAAGGTGTACTCCACAAGTTTGAGCTAAACACCAGCTGCTAGTTGGGGAATGAATCAAGCTCTGATCTGGACTAGCAACAAAATATTTTGCCTTCATGATGTTTGGGCAGATGAGAGCTTCTTCAGGACATTCTTACTATGTTGACCTTCTTGTTCCTGCCCAAGATAAATCTAACTAATGAGAGGATTGAGTAGGGATGGTTTTTAGTGATCTCTTTTTGTTTGCTTTGATGGTTTTTCATATGAAAAGAAACTACATCAAGTTCAGCAACAATTTACAACCCAACTCCACTTATTTAACTACAGCTCTGAAAAGCCCCCTAAAATTAGTAAACTATGGTTCCATACTAAATCTGAAATAGGGCTGAAATCTGATTACACAGCTGTTGCATTTATACATGGATTTTACTACAGTGCATGACAACACATTGTCTGACTCCCTGTGTAACCTGATTTCTTGTGTACATGTAAATTATTTTGGGTAGTGCTGAACTGATAAAGATATAGCAGACATACAGACAAGATGAACATATTTACAACTGATCAATGATTTATCTAGCACAATAAAACTACTAAAGCTTATGCTTCTCAAGTTTAGATTTGCTTTTTTATTGTCATGTCATCACTAAATGAACACACTGTTTTCATTTGTGTGTGCACTTGTCAGATTATGTAAGACATTGCTTTGTCCCACCACATAGTGGGTGTTAGTATTTTGTAAAGTCAGTGCATAAATAATGAAGTATAAAAATAAGTGATTGAGAAGTTACTAGTGAAGACAGCTTCATGCAGTGATCCAGTTAAAACTACAATGTGCCTTTGCAGACGTGGAAAACCAACAGTAAGTGGGATAAGATGTTAACATGCGTCAGTATCCCAGATCATATCAGAATGACCCAGGAACCTTATCAAAGTGTTTGCAGCTGAGTTAAGAGTGTGCAGGAGTACAGTGTTTATATGAGCAAAATACTCAATTAAAGTATTAAACCTGTTAAAAACAGGTTATTTCCAAGTATTTCTTTGATAAATTCGGCTTAAAATGACAGGCTGTTATGTGTAATAATGCTCTTGGTTCAAACAGAACTACTGGTTTCTCACCCTCCTCTGAAACTGATGAGACAAATGAGCTATCATGGTTGTATCAGGTGACTCAGTGTGCCCCTTGACACCTTAAAACAGCTGATCCTGTTTCAATAATTTGCAACACTCAACAACTTTTTACAGAGCTGGTAAATGTATCCTCTGTTTTAGACTGAATAAAACAAGCAACCACCTTGAGTTGTGGGATGTTATAACTGGCATTTTAACTATCTTCAACATTTTATAGAAAGAACACAATTAATTGAGAAAGTAATCTGGACATTAATGGATAATGAAGATGTTGGTTAGTTTCATCCCTACCAGTAAGGTACTGGATTTGAAGGCAGGCATGAGTAGTATATTAAATGAGTTTAGAAAATAAGTGTTTGCGGAAACTGAATTTGTATGGCCTATTTATCACAAACTGTTTAGGCTATGATTAAGTTACATTTCTGACAGCAGGCTGCATCTTTTTAATGGTCCCAGGCAAAAATCAAACTGCTGCTGTCAGTATTTCTCCAGGCAGACATTTTAGACCTAAATATGAATCTGTGTGTGTGTGTGTGTGTGTGTGTGTGTGAGTGAGAGAGAAAGAGAGAGAGAGTAAGTCGGCATCACCCTCACTGCTGCCTGTGCTGGTTGATCCAAACCAGCAGCTTAGTGGACGGCCTGAATAATATATGGCGCTGAGGCCTGTGCCTGGGATTTAGCCCTTTGCCTGTGTGTGTGTGTGTGTGTGTGTGTATGCGTGTGCAGACACCTCATTCCCAGCAGTAAGTCAAAATTATGACCACAGCCCGTCGTATTACACTTGAGAACATTCATAGCCTTTAGCCAGTTTCTCCCACCAGTGGCTTGATGATAGAAAGCCATCACAGGCAGATAGTAAATTACCCATGGTCACCTAGTGCCACCAAAGCCAGAGGAGTACAAGACCCAGTCCTTCCTCCCCCCATTTTGTCCTGTTTTGTAAAACTCCAGTCCCCTCTGGTTGTCAAATAACACAGATCCAGGAGTGAGTGTGTGTGTGTGCATGTCCACGCAACACGACTCCGGCCACGACCACGCCTTTTTTCTTTTTTTTTTTTTTAACATGCAAGTTCATCCCAGCTAGTCATGGGCAGTTACTGCTGGGGGGTCAGAGGGCGGGAGTGCAGACATCAGGGTCATTTACTGCTGGTCAGGCAGAGTGCATCCCGCTGACCTAGTTGTAGTTTTTTGTAGGTTAAAGGCTACTGAGAAGAGAAACCGTTCTTAGTTGCAGGAAACGCTGTTTTATGCAACAAGTTGGACTCGCACGTTCACCTTATTTCAGACCAAACAGGTGTGCTCAGACCAGTTTGCATTTGAAGAGGACACGAGCGAGAAACTGGGGCAGAGAAATGTAGGTTCTGGCCTAAGGCTGACACACAAACCTATAGCTCTACATTCATACTCACCTATTGACACACTGCACTGAAGTTACAGTGAACCAGAACAACCTGTTTCTGAAATACCACTGTACGTTACTGCCACGCCTGTAGCTTTTTATCTCACTCAGACGACATGTGACCTGTTTCATGAGTCTGCTGCTCATTGGTGTTTTTTAACAAACATTATCTAGCCTGGCTGATCCCTTATTATGTCAGAACAACACAGGCGAGGGCATTTCCATGTTATGTAATGACAGTCTGCATGCCCTTTGGACTGACTCAGATGAGAAACAGGCACTTAGTTTCAGCTGTTCAATCCTGCTTTGTATGTTTGTGTGTGGGCTTCTCCTGCGGTATACACAGATCAGACATAACATTATGACCGCTGGTGGATGAAGTGAATAACATCGATCATCTTGCTATAACACAATGTTCTGCTGAGGAACCTTTGATCTTGACATTCATTTGGACGTTACTTTATCACGTACCACCCACCTAAATATTGTCACAAACCAAGCACACACCCTTCCAATGGCAACAACACTCCCCAATGTCAGGGGCCTCCCCCAGCAGGATAATGCTCCCACCACACCACAAAAACACAACAAAGAGCCAAAGCTGCTGACCTGGGCTCCAAACTCCCCAGATCCCAATCTGATTCAGTACCTGTGGGACCTGCCTAATATTGCATAGGTCCCCCTTATACTGGCAAAACAAGTCTGACCTGTTGGGGCTTGGACATGGGATCTCTGAAGATCTCCTGTAGTGTCTGGCACCAGGACAACCCTATGGGTTGCGGGTAGTCTGGAGGCCAGGTCAACACCTTGGGCTCCTTGTTGTGTTTCTGAAGATATTTCTGAGCAGTTTTTGTGGTGTGGTGGGAGCATTATCCTGCTGGGGGAGGCCCCTGACATTGCCATTGCTTGGTCTAAAACAATGTTTAGGTAGGTGGTACATGTCAAAGTAACATCCAGATGAATGAAGGACCCATGGTTCCTCAGCAGAACATTGTATTGTAACAAGATGATGAATGTTATTCACTTCAGCTGTCAGTGGTTTTAATGTTATGACCGTATGTGTGTGTGTTTTTAAAAGGGTAAGGGGGTAAGAATATATTTGTGTGTGTCCTCTGCCCACATTCAAATCAGTGCTCTTCTCTCTCCATGTCTCCAATTTTGAATAAACTCTTTCCGGCAGTGATGCTCACATCAGGATTACCTGCAGCAAGCAATAAATGAACAGCTCATCCAGCTGGCCCCTCATCTGCCAAAATAAAATTTTTACACTCACTCTCAGGAAGAGTCTGACGTACACACGCCCACTCGCTCAGGCACACAGACACGTACACACTTCGCCGAGGCTGGAGCTGGAGGTGTGTGTTGTGTAACAGCGGGGTCAAGTGGTCACAAACACCCACCAGACCTCAGCAACTGCCAAGGCTGCCAGCTTAAAGCAGCTGAGAGTGATACGGAGGGAAAAGGAGGGAGGAGGGGGATGATTTAAATGTGAGCAGGGGCATTAATAATCAGTTCAGATCTGAACGTATGTCACAGATGATCTCTGGATTTCACCACATTTCTGTTTTCTTCCTGTCAAGAGGATTTGAACATTGCTGTTCAATGAAACATCCTATGTAATAATGTTATAATGCTGACTTCCTGGGAAGAAATATACATGGGAAGATCTCACATATACCACCTGCCATGGCCAAAGCTTTTACCCGCTGCCTCTTATTATTGATGATCAAGTTTAGTATTTGTATCAAAAAGCACAAGGACCACAAATGTACAGTAGCTCATACAGAAAATACAAATACTTCATTGACATTTAAGGGATTTTTGGATGATATTTATCTTCTATTTCTTGGACCTCAGACAATGTTATAGGAGTGGAGTACTCTTTCAGTGAAGTGTAATAATATCTCAGGTCTTATGATGTCTATATCTCAAAGTATTAAAAATTGATGCCAAATGATGGAATCAGATGTTCAGATTCACACTTTACCCATTCTTATATCATTATTGTGCAAATTTTTTACACATTTTGCAGCCTTTTTGTAAGGCTGCATTTAAATATCTCGTAGAAACAAGTCTTATGACATATAAAAATATTCTGCTTTGATAAATCTGGAATGATTTTTTCTGCAAAAACCTTTATAAAAAGTTTAATTACCTCATTTAAAACCTACTCTTATATCTTTTCTCTCCTTTACCTAACCTACCTTAGTGTATGTGACCTGAAGTTGCATGAGGTCTGGTGACCATGAGTGGCCTACAGACTGTGATGTCTCAGTCACTTGAGCCAGTTTATCTATACTCAAATCTCAAGCTTAGATTTGAGATTTTGAGACCATAAGGTGCAGTTGAAAGCTCCAGTGTTTCCTGCATTAAAGAACAAACTTCCACACATGCTTGTTTTTGGACAAGTAAATAAGTGATGATGCTTGACTGATTTCTCTCTCTCTTTGTTTCTTCCTTTCTCTTTCCAGACGGGCACATCTACGGCTGTGTTTAGAGCGCTTGAAATCCCTCGTTCCCTTGGGACCAGATGCTAACAGGCACACCACCCTCAGCCTGCTGATGAAGGCCAAAGATCACATCAAGGTGGGTACTACTCATCTAATGAAGACAGCAATGTGTTGACGGCTTTGGTGGATAAGTGTGTTAGTATTGTGTGTTTGAGTGGCATGTTTGAGATAAGCTGCTGAGGGAACACAGACACACACACTAACATTTTTTTGTGTTGTGTTTTTTTCTTTTTCCACCCTGCAGAGGTTGGAGGAGAGTGACAGGAGAGCTCAGCACACCTTGGAGCAGCTACAGCGGGAACAGAGACACCTGAGGAGGCGTCTGGAGCAGCTGGGGGTGGAGAGGACCCGAATGGACAGTACCGGCTCCACTCTGTCCTCCGACAAGTCCGACTCTGACCAGGGTGAGCCTCACACAGACACACAGACGTAAAATACTCACTTCTCTCTATAAAATAGTTGATGGAGCAGGTGTACTCATATGAGAAAAAGGAAATGATGCATTTTTCTACTCCCACTAATGATACAGAACCTTCCTGCAACAGGCTGTAATAAATAATATGTTACTGTGGTCATTTGTGTCTCTTCAGTGGATTGGATGTTTTTGAAATGTTTCTATTTATGTTATTTTTCATAGATTGGAAGTAACATCTTAGTGTGGTGATGAGCTCAAAGGAGGCCTAGAGCCATTTATCTTGTGGTTAACAGCTGTCCTCCCTTAAATCAAATTATGCAAAATTATAATGAAAAAACCATGGGGGGGGTGGGGGGAACTGTGCTACTGGAAATTCAAAATGAGAAGGATTTATTACAGCACTCTGGAGCCAGCTATCTTCTTTTTAAAGAAAATATAGCTGGATATACACGTTATGTCTTCAGAATTTGCTTTGACAAAGATTAAATTAACACAACTTTAAACACTTTCTTTAAATGCAACTTTCCTAGCGTTGATCAAAGTTATTGAGTGATTTTTATCTGTAACTCCTCTGTAACTAGTCAATTACAAATAATAGATTAGTGTAATTTGCAGCAAATAGATGTTAAGTCAGTATTCTGGTGGTGGCAGTTAGTAGTAGTTAGTACAGCTTTCTTAAGGCTTCACTTCATCAGTGTAATAATGTGTTAAAAGATGAAGCAATACAAAGTTTGCTCTCTTAGCTGTGATATATGCAGAAGAGTTCTTTATGAATAAAATAATACAAGAACTTCCTGTCCTCTGAAACAGATCAGTGGCAGTAGATGTTTTTCATGGCTGACATTTAGAACACAGGTGTAATTATAACACTGATGCTGATATGCCCTGGCAATGAGCCAGCATGCACAGTGCAGAACCCTGCAACTAACATAACTAAATGAAATGCAACAATTATTAATTAGTTGTAATTTTTCTGTGCTGAGATGTCAGAATGTCTGCAGTGAATAAGACCTTATGGAACCAGTTCATTAAGGATACATTACTGTTACTTTTGATCTGCACCAGTGTTTCATGAAAACAAACATACTGTAATGTACTGCAATATTGTTAACCAGTGTAAACACTCTGAAGTTGGGTGAACCTTTATGAACCACAGTAGTGATAGAGCTATAAGTATTTTGATCATGGACCATTATTTTAAGTCATTTGCTAAATACTAAACATTACCTAGTTCTTTGCTGGGTTTTGGACTGTTGCCTTTGACAGAGTAATATGAAGACATCATTTTATACTTAAGGAAATGGACATTTTATAGAGCTGTTCCTGTTTTCATAATAACCCAGAATCACCTAAGCTAAACCATTCAGCTCAGGTAAAAACAAGTGTGAAAAACCAATGTTGTCATCTTTCATGCTCATAACTGTGTTATTGTGTCCCCATGTGACAACAGAGGACCTGGATGTAGATGTGGAGGGGACGGACTACCTGCTGGGTGACCTGGAGTGGAGCACCAGCAGTGTTAGCGACTCAGGGGACGAGCGAGGCAGCCTGCGCAGCAGCTGTAGCGACGAGGGCTACTCCAGCGCCAGCCTGCAGCGCCTGCAGGACACTCAGGAGAGGGCCAAGCAGCTGGGCTGCAGCCTATAAACAGCACTGGTCACTGACCCAACACCCACCTCCTCCCCTCAGCCAATCCCATCCCAAGATTGTCTCACCACTCCCTTGGTCCCGCTCAGACCCCACCCTCCTTCCTTCCCTCCCTGTTTCCCTTGCCACTCCACCAGGACTGAACAAGTCTGAGGTCTCTCCTCTAGCCAGGCCTCTGCGGACTTCCTGTCCCCACGGTGACTTCCATTCAGACTGCAACACCTCTGAGACACCCACCCACATCTAGTCCATCATCAGCGGTCAATCGTTAGGGTGTCACTCACTCGGCTCTGCACCAATCAAACGAGTGGGATTTTAAAGACACTCCACCCTACCAACCCCATTCACCCCCCACCCCACCCCATCCGTCAGAACCACAACTTTCAGCCAGTGAATGTTACCACACAATATCCCACTGCCTCTTTTTCTATGCCTCAAGAGCCATGGGAAGCACTTATGAGATTTCACCCTTACTTCACACACACACACGCACACATGCATACATCAACACACACATACACACACCCCTCCATCGCTCCTAGTTGTCCAGTGAGACAGAGTCCTCCCAAAGGTGTGACACTGACATGACGTGGGGCTTTTTTTTCTGCCCTGCTCACCAGTCAACCATCTGTGCATGGTAATTTGCACTTAAAATTGCTTTTGTAAACAAAACTGTGTCATCTTTTTCAAACACTGTCTCTTAAAAACTTCAAGGCCCCCACTGCAGCTGTTGCTGTATTGTTACCAGAAGTGTTTGAAACATGTCAGTTGTCTGCCTGGGCTGTACGGTGCAGCAGACTTTGTGGACACTAAACTAAACTGTCGGGGGCCGACAGCAATACATCCCTTAGTACCCGAGCTTTGGCGGGCGATCTCGTAATTACCCTGTAATTTATGTCCACGCCTGCAGTTCAGAAGAGAAAGTAACACAAAAACAAACAAAAAAAATTGTGCAGCATGAGATTGTGAAGGGGCTGGGGTGTAGGGGAGGGTTTGGGGTGGGTTTGATGTTTTCTGCCTCTCTCTGATGACGGTGGCGTTTTTACAGTTTCCTTTATTGTAATGTGTGTATGTCATGTTTGAGCCTGGCAACGACAGGGGTCACTAGCAGGTTTGGAAAGATGAAACACCAGCCACCAGGCCAAATGCTGGTATATTTTTGGCAGGTGCTGGTACATTTTTTGTACACTAATTCTTCACTGCCCCATTCACCAGGTATTAAAAAGGAAGGGAAGATTCTATCTATTGAGAGCAGTCAAAGAGACTGGAGCACATTCCACTATATAGAGAGGACAGGCAGGTGAGACTGAGAGCATTATTTTTTGCGAGTGGATGTTCCTGCCAATTATTTATGAAGGGAGAGTTCAGTTTGAGGCGAGGCAAGTCACACTGAAACAGAAGGACTAGCTTTGACTTTTCAGTTGGAACATACTGAGGAATCTTGCTTCTTTCTTTGTGTTCACATCTGAAGAGCACCAAAATATTAAAACCAAGAAATGTTTCTCTCCTTCGCCTTGCCTTGATAGCTATTTATTGTTTCTGCAAAAATGTACTCCTTTTAATGTAAATAGTCTATGGAAAGATCTCTATGTCTATCAACAAATGTATTTATTAGATATACTAAATATATAGATGAATATATATATATATATATATATATAAAGATATTTAATTAGTCATAGCCTATGTTCTTCTTGTGGAGTTTATTGAGAGTTTCCTATGTGTAGTTTGTTTGCACAGCCTAGTCAATCCATAGAATATTTAGAAATATCTCTTGTGCCTCTAGGCTTTTGTGTCTGTTCAGAATTTGGCACGGTGCTCCTAGGAAATGAAATGTTTTCTTTGTGGTTAATTCTAATTTTTAGCTGTATTCAAAGCCATCTTGCCCTTTAGAGGAGGGATAGTAGGACAAAATCTGTATAAGTTCTAAAAATGTGAATTAAAAAACGTAAAAGTGAGAGAGGAGCTGGTGGCCAGGTTGTGGGGCGGTGATGACTCCTTTGGCAAAGCTGCGTTGCCTGTTCGCCCATCTTCGTGCCTAGGAACCTCAAACAAAATGGCTGCTCGCCCATGTGAGATTTCAGCCCTTTGTTTGGTCCAGAATCCTCACAGGCAGGAGAGGATAGCAGCTTTTTTGTATGTAGATGTCCTCAACCCTGCAGCAACGATGCCAAAGGAACTTCCCCCTGCTCCTGCATCTGCCACTTGTAAATCTCAGTTAAAGCATGAAGATGGTACACCAAAAAAAAAAAAAAAAAAAAGAAAGAAAATCAGAAAAATAGATATATGATTGTTTAGTCTTTTGAGTGTGGAATGCTGCTTTTTTCTGTCAAATTGAAATCTTTTCAAACGGAGAGAAACTGTGTAGCCATGCTATAAGGGGGGGCTAAAGGGGAAATGTATTGAGAAGTAGGTGTGAGTGGGCAGATGCGTTCACTGAAATGCCATCTGTCAGTGTGTGCGTGTGTATACACTAAGTGTGACTGCGTGTGTGTGCATTTATTTCGTCACTGTCTTCAGAGAGAAATTTTTTGGGGTGGTAGAGGGTGGGTGGTTTAAAAAAAAACATTTGTAAGGATATGTTTCTGTTCTGGGTTTCTGTTCATTTGTTTACTAGTAAAATGCAAAAAAAAGTCCACTTGACAAAGACTTCATGTATGAACCTAAGCATTAATGTCTGTCTATGGGAGTCTCATGTTTCTCCTTTTTTCCATCCATGGCCTGTTGTCTGTCTTCCACCAATCTGTGTGTGTGTGTGTGTGTGTGTGTGTGTGGCGTTTCCCGTATGTGTGTATGTGTTTGCACATGCGCCCATGTGCAAGCATGACCTCCTCCTCCACATGCTGCATTAGCCTCCGTGGTGCAGGTGAGATGTCTGTATGTGTGTGTGTGTGTGTGTGTGTGTGTGTGCGTGCCTGCGTGCCCGCATGCGTGCGTGTAGTGGGGAATTGTGTGTACATGTGTGTGTCAATGATCACATGCAACTATTGTTCCTCACCACCCCACCCCACCCAACCCAACTCCCCTCTACAAAAACCCTGGCGCTCTCAGCATCTGCCTTAAGAAGCAGGTGTGAAATCTCTCAAAGAACAAGACTACGGTCAGACCAGTTGTTTAAGCTACAGGTTTCAGCATCAGGGCAAACTCATGTTCATGTGTATATTTGGTTTTTGCACATTTTGTCCCTGCATACAACATGGCTGATAATGCCTTAAAACAGACACAAATGTACGACCTAGCAGAAGTATATGATATGTATGAGTGTATATGATATATCGACATGTATCACAAAGGTCATTCCTTTTCATTGTGACGGTCTCAGGCGTGGTGCTTTCATGCATTACACAATACACACACACAAACACACAGACAACACCGCGTCATAGCTCCATGAACATCGTCGTCGCCTGTCACCTTTCTTCTCAGAAAGGTCAGATGTCTGTCTGTTGAACAATTACTTAAAGGTGGACGTTTTGTGCACTTACTTTTTAAGAATTGGAGAATTTAAACACTGTCTTCTAAGGAAATCACTTCAAATGTGGGGAAAAAACCCCTTTGAAAATGAATTGTGGAGCAGCAATTTATATTTGCCAGTGATGTTAAAGGAATAAAACATTTGAAACCCTTGTTTACCTACCTATTACCTTGTCATTGTCTTTATTTGTGGTTCAAGACACGAAAGCATGAAATGCAATTCTATTCTAAGAAAAAATGAAGGCTTTTACCAAGAAACCCAGCCCACCAGTTTCTCATACAATGAATAATCTTCATGTACAGGCTGAATAGACAGTAATGAGGAGCTTGTTGCACCACAGATGAAAGAAAGCCTCCACGGGGGCCTGATCCTCGCCAGCCATCCAGTGTGTTTCAGAGTAATCTGCTGGCCAAATCCCAGGTTTGTATGATCACAGCCATCTGACTGCAGCTCAATAACCAACACACACAAAGCCATGGAAAGAAGAGAAAAAAGAGGGGGATGGGCATCTTGAAAAGCATCCTGCATCCCTTCTGGAGCTGTCTGACTGCTGAGGGGGAAGGGAGGAATAGGAAAAGATTTTCTTTTCTACCATAGGGAGCTCTTCAAATCAGCTTCAGTATTATTTCAATATATTCTGTCTTGGACTGGTTGTCATTTATGATGACTGAGCTCCAATACCTGACACATAGAAATGCTTATATGTACCCAGTTTATTCTGGGTCTAGGGCAAGTCTTCTCCACCACTTGCACCGCCTAACACATCAGACTTAACATTTACGATCTAGTGTTCAATTCTAAAGTATGTATGAGGATAATATTGGCCTGTGACTATATTTGGTACCTTCCACAATGGCTAATACAAAAATTCTAAGGGGTTGGGAAACAATTATTGGGTGACATTACTTCCTCAAGAGTAGGGTGGTTGTACCAGCTGTCCAAAAAGCTATTACTAGCTAGTTCTTATCTAGTTTCAATCTGGTGATCGACTAAACTGGGTTTCACTATCAAAAGTTAAGAAATGTTTAGCCAGAAAAGTCTTAAGTTATGTGAAAATTGGCTTTTTGAAAACAAATTTCTGTCTAAAAAAAAAATAAAAAAAAACCTGACAACATACAAAATTTAGTTTTAGAGCAGCAAATGATATATTAAAACTTAACCAGTGGCCCTTTGTGGAGTGTGTACGTGTTACATTGTTTAATTTATACATGAAGAAATGTGTATTTCCAGAGTTAGTATTCATTCAGTTGACAAGTGTGGTCATGCTAACCTAGCTAATGTGAATAATAGTCTAAAATTACAGTTAGTTATTTTTGTGAAATTTAATTCAAAATCCTAGCATCATTATTAAAAAAGCATTTTAATGGAGAGCCATGTTAGATGTGTTGACTAAATTCTTTATCACTTCTTTAACCCCTCACTCCAAACAGGTAATATATTGGCAAGCTAATGTTATCTTTGTCTGTAAACTCAGTTAGCTCAACAACTGTTCCATGTTCCAACTGCCATCTCCACTGGCCATTATGAGTGTAACTATGTAGTAATCACTGCCTAAGAATTAGTTTGTGTATTGTAATACATTTTAATTCAGTGAGACATAAATATCCACGCAGCAAATACTTAGTGCTACAACTAGCCCTAATTTGTACTTCCAAACAGTTTGTGCAACAGGCTCTAGACCATGAAAAATTACTAAAATAATTAGACATAAGGAACTGTTGGTGATGGGCTGCAATTAGATCTTGCTTCATTTTAAAGGGTCGCAGGCCAAAACCGCTGGGAATAACTGGTTAATCCAGGGGAGCATTAACCTAGTTTAGTATACATTAATGAGATTAGTGTAAAATAATTACATACATTTCTTGTCATTTTTGTAAAAAAAAAAATTCAAGGACTTTATTTCCTGTTAAAAAGCTCCATATCTGTCCAAAGATATCATCGCAGTTGAAAGAGATGAATGATAATGTGTTAACCTTTGTTGACAGCTGTGTGTTCTACCTGTAAAAGTATAGTTGTACAGTGTCGAGGTCATGAGAACATGGTGGCACAGCAGGGTCATTGCTGTCAAGAGAGAGGCTCAGCACAATGGAGTGGTCAGAGCGGGCTCTGAATGCCTGACTACAGCAGTGTGCTGTAGTCAGTCATTGTTGTGATGACCTGATGTCCTTTCCTGCAGACTTAAAGCCACTGTGGCTTATCTTACAACAGAGTCTATCTATCTATCTATCTATCTATCTATCTATCTATCTATCTATCTATCTATCTATCTCAGTGTCAGTGTTGATGTAAGATAATCTTTCAGTCACATCCCACTGTAAAACACTGTGCATAACAGCATCCAAAAGACACACCTCACGTTTAATCTGCACATGAAACAGGAGACAGACACCGCAATGCAGCTTAGCCTGAGCCAAGCATAACACACTCCAGCTGAGTGTATTGACATAACCTACCTGCTGGTGTGTGTATAGAAATGTTATTGACAGAGTTTTGTAAGTAATTGTGTTTGTTTGTGGGTGTGGGACAGGGTCACAGGCCTACTAACCCACCTCTCCACCTCCTCGCTCGTCAGATTAGTCAAATCCAGTGACTTATCCAGGCCCTGTACACCCAGCTTACTTTGACCTTCGCCTCCCAGGACTGCCCTGACCAATCATACACAAACACACCCGCAAACAGACACACACACACATGCAAACTAGCATTTAAACATGCAGACAACTAATGCAGGGAACACACCCGCATGACACACACAGCCAAGCATTACAATCAAAGAACAAATGATGTGTGCCATGGAAACACACAACACCAAACCCTTAAGAACAACTGAGTAGTCATTCAATCACTCATAGGTCACTAATAATGACTCCCTCCACCCCCCAGACTCTCCCTACCATCATGACAGTTGTATGATGATGATTTAAGCACAGCTAGATGTGGAATAGTATTTTATAGAAATGGCAATGACTGTTATTTGTTCCTCTTCTTCTTTTTACATGAATACTGTGTTTCCTTTTGAAAACACTTATAGAAAGAGCATGTTTTATTGATTGGTTTGACCATTATTTACCTCATGGTCACCTGGAGTTTGTAGTTCATAGTACTTTTTTCATGTCACTGCAGGAAAAGTACAGGTGTAATAGCAACATTAATGGGACACTTAATGGAACTGAGCCATCGTTAATAGTATCAGTTCCACCTGTAAGTTTGCCGCTATGACAAGTCAAAATGCTTGAAAAAGGTCCATTATCACTGTGCATGGCTCTGGATCATCATATGACTATGTCAGCAGTGTCACAGGTCTAAATGACAAACAGATTCCCAGTCCTCTGGTTTTAGATTGTGGAATACAAAAACCCTTTACTGAGGTAGAAAAGAACCTAAAAACGTGAGTAGTGAAATGCTACATTGTAATGATCGTAATTGTAATTGTGCAATAGAAATGTTGTAATATGTAGTACAAGCATATGCAAAAAATACTCGGAAAATACATATGTTAAGAAGCTGAAATAGAGTTAAGTTAAAATGAAGGAACACAACTACACATGACTTGACATGGTAATGGTGGACATGAAATTTGAACAACAAATGAGTGAAACACTGATGAGTCAGTTGTCATACTGTGGCCAATCACACAGTCTTTAAGCAAGGTCCATGTTTAGAAGTCTGATGAGGTGAGGAAGGAGACTCCTCTTCATTCTCTCTGTGGTGTTCCTGAGGCTGCAGTGGTGCCTCTTCGATGGCAACAAGGAGAAAAGACCATAGTTGAAGTGCAGTTAGTTTTTTTTGTTTTTATCCTGTAGCGTTTCTGGTATAACTCCTCCAGTTCGGGTATTGCATCCCTGATGGTGCTGTCAACTATCTGCAGCGCAGTCCTGTTACCATTTTCCACCTGAAGTCAGTGACTTCATCTGAGGCTCACTGAATTTCATCACCAGAGCAGAAATTCTTCAGTAGTCACATACAGTATGGCCCCCATGTCTGATCATAATGTCAGCTCAAGAAGTGGCTGAGTGGCGACAGCCGTACATGATCATCCTCCATCACAGCTGACAGCTTAGATCAAACGATAGAGAACTGAATGTGTGTGTGTATATGTGTGTTTTTCATGTGCATGTGTATATGCAAACAGATGGAGGAGATCGTCTGCATGCGGGAAAGAGAGATCTCAGGGGACCAGAGTGCACATCAGACAAGATCAGTGCATCCAAGACAGAACAAAAGCAAGGGAGCTGAGTGGCCTGAACGTGACACATAGTAAAGCTCTTCACAGAAACCCTCGCTTAGCGCTGTGAGTAACACCTGGCATATCAAAGCACCAAAGAGAAAGGAGTTTCAAAGCAGCAGGGCTGCTGGAGAGTGGTTTGCGTTGGGGCCTCCATGGAGAGGTGGAATTTCTGAGTTATTAAATGTCATTATAGTAAATAATATCACTCAGTAATTAGACATTCAAATATACACTATGTGAGGTTAAATAATATCTTCAGTGCATCATGATAGCATCAGTAATCACTCAGATAGCAATTATTTTTGTTCACAGTGTTTCCATTGTGGTACTGAATGCAATAAAAATGTACTCAATCAAACTACATGAACAGAGTTGGACCACACTGACTGAGCTATATCTAATACTCAGTGATATTATATATTGTTTTAAACCCACTTCAGATCAATTCTGCCTGTTCTGCTACAGCTGAACAACTGAATGTACTGGTTGCAATGTGGAACAGTGTTTACAGTCTATTAGATGAAACCACAGTGAGGATAGTGTGGCTGTGCTGGCAGCAGCAGTGGTTGGGACAGCAGAAGGAGAAGGGTTAGAGTAGCAGGTTGGTGGGGGGGGGGGTTGTCATAATATAATGTTGCAGTCCCACCTGGGGCCATGGGGGGACTGGGTAAATTAAAATAGTATTAATTCACTCCCTCAGCAGTAACTAGTAAGGGGAACTACATGTATTCTACTCTATACTGCCAAGTCTAAACAGCTGAAGATTATCAAATTAATTGTGTTACTTTTGTATGATAACTCTGAATCAGTGAGACCAAGGCTGGAATGACTGATGGTCTCTATCTCACCAGATTTATATACTATAACATTGTTTATAAAAGGGTTTTTGTTATTCTGAATGACAAAAATGATTGGTGCTTGCTTATAGACAGGTTCCTCCTTTACAAACAATCAAGGATGCTCACAGGGCAGGACTGTATCCTCACCCCCACAATGTGATAACATCTTATATATGGACTTGTATGTGGCATTCATCTCTGCATTTTCAAAATCAATGTTTTATCACATTGTTGAGTCTAGCTAGCTAATGGACACATGGAGTTCCAGTGAGAAACGACAGCTACTAGCAGTGATTACGCTACAAAGTCATATATCACAAGTAGTGAGAACGGTGTCCCAAACCATGAACAGTCACTGTGGGCCAAACTCCCACCACCCAAATAATGTTAGCATAAAAAAAGCATATGAAATTCCTGTTGTTTACCTGCTGCACATGCTAACATCATCATTAGGATTTTCTGTCACTAACATTAAACTGGTGTTTACCATAAAAATACATCAGATCAGATGTGTTATGTTAATACAAAACCTCATATTACTGTTGATGCCTGCAGTGTATACAGGCAAAAATTCAAATGTTTTTAAATAGAGTATTTAATAACTGTTATTTATCACTCATGCATAGAGTTGTTAAAAAAATACTAAAAATAAACACACCAGTATATTTCATTTCTCTGAAAAATTATAGGCATAACAACCTGACACATTTTCCATCCAAAACCCTCACTCTGCTACTTTTGTCAGCTGTCACCAAGACCCACACAACCATTAACAATTAAAAACAGTGTGAACTGTCTAACTTTAAAACAGACATTTGTTTCACACAGAATTTGTGTGAAAAACGGTGCACCATCCTATTAGGGTTGCTACAAATTGCTACATGCTAATAGCTATGAGCTAAGGTTTCGGTGTCCTTCTTGGGACATTTGCCACACATTACTTTTGCAATTTGTGCAGGTGATAGCACAAAATCAAATTCTAAAATGGATTTCTTCATAAACTCTCAGTCATTCTGGCTTATTTTTGATCAGCCACTCACGGTGACATGAAACACTGCTCAGAAACACGACTGAAGTCCATGGCAGCCATTTTGATAGGTCATAGCAGGAAAAGCACAGGTGTGACTAATATCATTAATGGTTGCATGGTTCCAGTAACCGCCCCAGCAAGCCATGCTAGTGAGCCAGTATGAATGGCAGGGCCTGTGTAAGGTTGAAATAAACTGAATGCAGCCATCATTAGTGTTGTTTTTCCTACCATAGCATGTCAGAATGTATATTTGCATATAGGTCTATTATCTGGCATCATTCCATGTGTGTTCATGTTTTCTTTTCCTTCTTATACTCAACATGGGATACATTTTAGGGGACATTTTCCCATCAACCTTTCACTTGCTCCACCATTTGCCATTGCCACAAACCCTGCAAGCTTCCTCTCTCTTTCTGCTGGAAGAACAGCGCCCTCTTCCTGTTTATCTGTTGTAAAACACCACTGCATATTTCCTGTGAAATCCAACCAGTAGATCTGTCTGCAT
Source organism: Lates calcarifer (assembly GCF_001640805.2). Taxonomy (NCBI): domain Eukaryota; kingdom Metazoa; phylum Chordata; class Actinopteri; family Centropomidae; genus Lates; species Lates calcarifer. The sequence continues at coordinate 19,387,485 of NC_066845.1, forward strand.
GCAAAAGGCAACGCAGGGCCTGCTGGAGGCTGCCAACTGTGGTCTTGTTTGTTTACAGTCATTATTTTGTATTGTCAGAATTAATGTCGTAGTTGTTTATTGAGACACAAGCACTGCACATTGCACCTGCATACTGAAATGAAAGTCAGTTTATGATAGTGCTGCAAACCCAGTAGTTTTGTATTACAGCTGATGGCAGACTTAGTTGATTGAGTGAATAGACATTTGATGGCATGTATCACTTTACTGAGTGATATGATGCTTTCAGTAGCATAAATTGAATAAAGGTGCTGTCTGTTCTGTTACTGGGCTTTTTGATAACCATAAAGAGGGGTGGGGAGGCTGGGCAAGACACATAATGACAGAAATCAGGCATTTCTGGCTACCTGTCATTTCCTGCTGAGTCACTGGCATCCTCCCTCCTCAATAGGCCCTTTTGTTACCACAGACAGGCCAAATGGCTGGGTAGCCATGGTAGAGCACTACAGTCTCTCTCTCTCTCTCTCTCTCTCTCTCTCTCTCTCTCTCTCACACACACACACACACACATACAAATCTAAAGAAGTCTTAGGAGCTTTCATGTTCAGCAGTCTTTTCCATTTATTTTGTTCTTTTTCATAACAACATCCTCACTTTACCCTCCAATCTGTCTGTATGAGTGTGCATTCATGATGAATTATAATCTTGAAGACCTGAGTTGTATTCCTCAGTGTGAAGCTGAAACGTGAGATCAAATACCTCACCAAACATCATGTCCATGTTATCTGTCATCATATATATATTATTCTAACATGAAAGTGTTACTGTATAGTGAGGCTGAGATTTTTGTTTTTACATGTGCCCAGCATCAGTTCAGGTGTGCTGGACATGTGAAGCACCGCTGATGGTCTAGCGCCCCCTAATGGTTAAAATGAGTAAGTAAAAATCAGAAGATTATCTATCTATCTATCTATCTATCTATCTATCTATCTATTTATCTATCTATCTATCTATCTATCTATCTATCTATCTATCTAAAATGTCAAAAACATATTACATATTGACATTGCTCTCAAATTTAGCCCTAACCCTAACCCAGAGTAATGGGATGGTGATAGTTACGTGATTGCAGTTTGCTGATTTTTTTAAATTAAATAATAGATAAATAAACATTGTATGAAATAAATATCACTGTCCTGAATAAGAGATGAATCTGGAGATTGAATCACCTTAAAATGGCTCTGCACATACAGTAAGGCAGGTGAAACCCAGAAACAAGCTGGCCTGCTCTAAAAAGCAGTTGCAAACACTGTGACACACTTGATGGAGGATTTAAAAAAAAAAAAAAAAAATCTATTTTTAAGACAAGACAGACAAGACAGGAATTCAAGGCTGATCCAATGATCTGTTGTGTATATGTTGTTGCTGAGCAAATACTTTCTCCTAATAATAGTATAGGTTGGCTCCAGGTTAAATAAAGCAGGTGACTACTGGTATGAAGAGAACTATTTTTATTTTGAGAAAATGTTCCACTTTTCCATTAAAGTTATGTATATGTAATTATATTGATAAGATAGCTTTACTTCTTCATTAAGGCAGCAGCATTGGGTAATTTAAGATGACTTGGCTTTGGGTCTGTTGTACATTCTCATTGTTTGGGCTGTTTTCCAGACAGGCAGTGTACAGGAGGCGCCTTGTGTGGTGTTTGGAGGTGGTGAGGCTGCAGTCCTATGGGTGCCGGGGGGTGGGGTGGGGGGTGGGGGGTGTTGGCTCCTCTCCTTTGCAGGGGCGTGGTCCTCCTCCTGCCTGGATCAGGACCAAGGCCAGCGACAGCTCTGCGCAGCACTTTTACATCACACAGGCCAGACATGACTGTTTTTCAGTCATGAAAAACAGAGACTGAATACTGCTGCTAAGAGCTCTCTGCGGCTCAGGAGAGAACATGCACCTTACACAGGTTGTTGTTTTATTGGTTTTGCCAGGGATCCTGTGAAGGAATAACTTTTATTTAGCCTTGTGCATTTGTGGACTCACGTTCAGACACATCTTTAGGCAACTATGTATATACTTCATACGCGTGATGTAAGTGTTATTTATGTTTATATAGGCCTAAATACAAGCGTTTAGTAGGCCAACTGTGCTGCTTTATAATAAGATGTAGCAACTTTCAAGCCTAGTAAACGCATGAGTTAATGTAAGTCATTTCATATGTGTTTAATCCATTATGAAGACCGACAGGAGGTCACATTTTGCCACCTTAGCTACAATATACCTCTGCACCACCGATGTTTCCACGTTCCAGGACTGTGATGAGACTCTGACAATGTGGGACTGCAAGAATCAGGCCTCTATAATCAGTCTCATCCTGTATTCCGATATTGCGGAGGTCGGGGGATGAGGGCGGCTGGATGCAGACTGCAGCACCAAAACACACTCTAGCGCACATCTCCACACATCGATCCTACTAGCCATTCTGCTGGGACAGCAAAGAAAAAACTGCAATGACAGTGGACAGTATGGACTCGGGTAACATGAGACAGTCCGGTGGGATACTGAATGCACTGGGGAAATGAGATTACACATGTGATTTTATTATGCTGTGATTTTGCGTGTGCTCAAGTCAGCACATTAAAGGAAATCTTGACTTAATAACTTAATGAGAAATGAAGCTGAAATCTAACAGGCTACAATAAAGCCCTTATGCAAAACGTGATCTTCATATAGAGTTGTTGTGTTGATGCCCGAGCTTCAAGGCACAAAAGAGGAGCTGCATGAGTGAATTCGTGTCTCCCCAGAGGGTGGAGGCTTTCTGCAAAAGCTTGCAGGTTTCCCCTCATCGTCTGTTGTCTCTGCGTCAAATGATGCGCCGGCGCCTTCACTATAAAAGCACCTGTCCTGGCCAGACATCACTCGCATCTCACTTTCTCTCTCTCACACACACCCACCCTCACACACTCCTGAACTCCACACACACTCTGTCTCTCTCCCGTACAGATCAGTGGGACCGGACACCACCGAGGTAAAGGAAACATGAGTTACTCCAGCGAAATTTACAGCAGCAGCTCCTATCGGAAGATCTTCGGAGATGCCCCCCGGTCCGGCCGCGTGGGTCTGGTGAGCAGCAGCAGCCCGTCCCGGCTGCATTCTGCGGGATACCGCAGCAGCCACCGCACCTATGGTTCCCCTTCCGTGATGTCCTCCGCCACCTTCCGCAGGACAGCGGCGCCCGGCCGCGTCTTCTCCTCCATGCCGGAGTCCGCGATGGACCTGACCCAGTCCACCGCGGTCACCAACGAGCTCAAGATCATCCGCACCAACGAGAAGGAGCAGCTGCAGGGCCTCAACGACCGCTTCGTGTCCTTCATTGAGAAAGTGCATAACTTGGAGCAGCAGAACAAAGTCCTGGAGGCGGAGGTCACGCTGCTGCGGCAGCGCAACAGCGAGCCCTCGCGCCTGCACGAGCTGTACGAGCAAGAGATCCGCGAGTTGCGGGCGCGCGTGGAGGAGCTGACGCACGAGAAGAGCCAGATGCACCTGGACTGCGTGCAGATGAACGAGACGCTGGAGCGCGTGAGGGAGAAGCTGGAGGAGGAGACCAGGCTGCGCGAGGAAGCGGAGAACACCCTGAAGGGCTACCGGAAGGACGTGGACGACGCGACCCTGGCGCGCCTGGAGCTGGAGAAAAAAGTTGAGTCACTGCTGGACGAGATCGCCTTCCTCAGGAAAGTTCATGAGGAGGAGCTGCAGGAGCTGCAGGCGTCTCTGCAGGCCACACAGGTACAGCCCACCGGGTTCCATAGTCTGACACTCAGATTATCAACCACTAGTTTTCAATGATCTCAATGATATTCTTAAATCCTCGTGGCCTTCATATCCATCCATGTTTTATAAGCCAACATATCACATGATATTTGTCAGGGACTAAGGCTTGTGAGTTTTCAGTGACAACGTAAAAACTTGATTATAGGTTATTCCCTATGTTTCCTAATAGCTTCCATATAGCATGGCGGTAAAACTGTAAATAGTGTAATATGATCACCGGATAAAATGATTTGTTACAAACTACCTAGGTAATACACTGGTAATAATACACAGGTCCACAGCGACTGTTTATATGGGCTACTGTGTAGGTAGTAGGTGGGTTCAGTGAGCCGCTACAACAGTCCTGTCAGAGAGTTTTTCTCTATGTCCGACATGCTGTCTCCGCTTCAAACTGAACACTGCGCACTCGATAATTAATGGCACTGCAGTTCCGTTTCAGCACCGCGCGCTGTCCCTCCCCCCTCCTGCTCTCAGAAATCGAGGGTCTCGAGCGCCCCTGCAGAGTCCCGCACGCTCCGTCACGCCCCCGTGCAAACTTAAAGATGGAGTTTGTCTCAGGCATTACATGTTGGGGTTGAGCGAGTGTGTCCTTTTCCGCTAATGGGCACATGTCTTCGATGTCATCATGGATAAAGTACGTCCTAAAACTGAATTCTCTGTGAGAGTATTATGTATCATATTACATAGGTACCTCTTCAAATACAAATACGCGTAGTGAAACAAGGTCATTTTAAACCTAAGGTGACATACTGTAGGCTGAGTTCAGGCATTATGTGGCTTATAGTGTGGCAATAATGGTGATGTTTTCATTAAAGGAGTTGAGGAGGTGAGGAGAGGGTGCAGTGAGGGGTGGGGGGTGCGGAGAAATAGCGCATAATCAAAGGGTGTGGTCCTCCCAAGGGGCAGCAGGTGGGACATACCCTGTGAGGAAGGAGCATTTGTTTTGTTTTTTTGTTTTTGTTTTTTGTTTTTAGTGTGGGCTACATTTCAAGCTAAACTATTTCAACAATATTAGCACAGTTGAAATACTGTCACAGTCTGACCAAAAAAGTTTTGGTCTGACTTGCCCTGAGTGTACATGGAGTTGTTTTCATTAACGAGACCATCAATAACACTGACTCCTGTTCAAATATAAAAGCTCTTGGAGTTACTCAGACTTTATATGGAGCTGTTATTTTTATAACAGTATTAGAGCTTGTTGTATAGCAGCAAATGAAAAAGAAAAAAAAACTCTGAAGTGATAAAAGGCAGCAGGTAGCTTTCACTGCAACTTTGAGCAGAAATCAATTCATTGAATGTGCAGTAGTATTAAGTAAGTGATGTGTTTGAGTGATGGTTGCTGGCTAGATTTCTCCAGGGTTTCTCATCTTCTCTGCAGGGAATATAACTGCCATGTAAGCTACTGACAGCACAGCTTTCTCCGGCAGAGACAGGCCTGAGTCAGCAGTCGATTAATCAGTCCTGCGGCATTCCACCTCACTAGATTGCAACTCAGCTCATCAACACACTGCTCACCTTTTACATATGTATATGTCACCAGAGCACCTTAACCAGAAATTCAAGACATCAACTTTCACTAACCCCTGTTGGCAAATTATATTGTTGAATGATTAGAAAAATACAATTTTAAGTAAAAGTATAATTAATTCAAACAGAATACAAGTAAGTGAAACTACAACAACAAAAAACACATATAGCCACACATTTAAACAGAATCAGTTTCATATCTTGCTGCATTTTCACAGAAACAAACATATATAAACCTATAAGCCAAGACTTGGTATCCCTCGTTCCCTCTCCTGTGTTCAGGTGTCAGTGGAGATGGACATGAGCAAACCGGACCTGGCTGCCGCCCTGAAGGATATCCGGGCTCAGTACGAGAACCTGTCAGCCAGGAACCAGGTCCAGGCAGAGGAGTGGTACCGCTCCAAGTTCGCCAGTGTGACCGAGGCAGCTGCCCGCAACCAGGATGCCATCAAGCACTCAAAGGAGGAGCTGAGTGAGTACCGCAGGCAGGTGCAGGCCCGCACCCTGGAGATCGAGGCCCTCAGGGGCCACAACGAGGCCCTGGAGAGGCAGATTGCTGAGATGGAGGATCGCCATAACAATGAAATTGGAGAGATGCAGGTATGTAAGTGTGGATGTGATATATTTAACCTTTCTCTAAATGGGTAGGCCCAGCTGAGGTTGGAAACCTCATTTGCAAGGGAGACCTGATCAAGACAGCTGAATAAAATATTGCTGACAAAACAAACAAAAATCAGACAACAGATGAGACAAAATTCAAACCAGGTAAGAATACAAGCCTGATAAGGCAAATCACAGAGACAGTTAGAGGTCATTTACCATAGAAGTTACACAAGTCTGACTTTGGCCAGAGACATCACATTCATCAGCTGAACTCTAAAGGAGGACTCTGCACAGTGGACACTGATGAAAGACAGGGATATCTAATTATAAACGTATCTTTTAGAAATCACTCTCATAAATGAATGCAGCTCTTCTTCAGTGTGACAGCACAAATCTATTCTTAGATGTTTATCGTCACATTTTCAATCTATCTCTATTTGTGAAAATGGTATTTCATATTCAGACCGTTCTGCTATACAACTGTGACTGTATGTGCTGCTATCTCATGCAGTGATATTCCTCTCAAAGCCAAATAAAAACATTTATTAACCAAACACTTAATACATCTCTGTGTCTTCAGTGTCATCAAGTAAGACTAAAATTTGTGGTGTTAACATAATAATTATTATAATATTTGACCACTGTTATGATGGATGTAATATCATCAGTTTTCAGACTTAATACATAAAACTAAATGAATGTATTTAATAAGAAATGGCCTGACACTTTAAAAATGATAATCAGATATGATAATGACAATTTACTACATATAACCATGATTTGGATTTACATTGATTTCATCAAATATAGTGTTGTAGACTGTTGAGTGTAATAGTGTGGAGTGTGTATATAAAATAAATAACCATGAAGTGAATGTGAAGTAATGTGATTCTGTATGTATGTCTCTGTGTGTAGGACACCATCCAGCAGCTGGAGGCTGCACTGCGCAGCACCAAGGGAGAAATGTCCCGTCACCTGCGTGAGTACCAGGACCTGCTGAACGTCAAGATGGCTCTGGACATTGAGATCGCTGCCTACAGGTCAGCTACATTACAGAGAAACACAGCAGTAACCAGTTTGGCAGACTGAACTAACCTAAAAGTGATAAATAATAAGTTAATGAATGATGAATACTGAAAGAGTAATGGTTATTCTTCTGTTTTGCATCTTGTTTTTCTCAGCAGTGAAGCTGGAAAGTTTTGAGTTAATATTTTATTTATGCACATCCTGGAGAATGCAGTCAACATTACAATGAGCTTCACTTCCACTCCAGCATTTATTTCAAGCCTTTTTGAAACTAAACCCTTATGGGGAGTGCAGTGACCTAGTTTTCAAGACACATGACATGTGACAGCAATGTCACCAGTTTGATTCTGTCCAGTGATCTTTGTTTCATATCATGTAATTCTCTCATGCCACACAGTTCCTGACCATATCTACAGTCCATTTCCCCACTGTAAAAATCAGATGAAAGTCACTGATACATGTGAAATCTTATAATAATATACAGTACCTCAGCAACAGTGATGATGTTCAGGGCAAAGATACCAAAACAGACAGCAGAGGTGCTGCTACTGATATCCCAGTGACATTCAATCCCTAAGGAGAGATACACTCAGATAATAATAGAAACGAAACCAGACTAGAAGGTCATTGTCTCTTGTCCCGTGTGTGTGTGTCTCTCTGTCTGTACAGGAAGCTGCTGGAAGGCGAGGAGTGCCGCCTCAGCTCTGTTGGTGGAGCCGTGGTCCAGTCGGGCTACCCTGGCTTCTCCTACATGTCAGCCCGAACCTACACCCTGGGAGCCTACAGGAAGTCCGGTGCCAAGCCTGAGGAGGAGGAAGAGGAGGCTGAGGAGGAGGAGAAGGAGGAGGAGGAGGAGGGAGAGGAGGGAGAGGAGGGAGAGGAGGGAGAGGAGGAGGCCGAGGAGGGAGAAGAGGGAGAGGAGGGAGAGGAGGGAGAAGGAGAGGAAGGTGAGGAGGAGGAAGAGGAAGAGGAGGAGGAGAAGGAGAAGCCAAAGGAGAAAGACGAGAAGGAGAAGAAGAAGGAGAGCCCCACCGGCAAGAACAGCAAGAGCTAAACTGCTTGTATCATCATCTTCATCATCATCATCATCATCATCATCATCATCACCAGTAACACATTCCACATCCAAACAATCACTTGTATGGATCTGGTTACTGTTCACATCATCTTTGTCACACACATATACACACACACACAAAGACACACAGAACTCTGCACACTCCAGATGCCTCACACCTGTGTTTCTCTGTCTCTGTTTGCTCAGAAGTGATTAGCTCAAACATTATTAGACCAAGAAGGAGGGAAGGCAGAATAGATGTATTATGATGGCAGATGAGTTTAAATCATTCACACACTCTGCAGAGGTCATCATGATTTTACATAACATGCACAAGTGCAGAGAGACGCACAGAAAGTGAGCATGATGCCGCAAAGTTTCATAGGTTTGAAACTGAATGATTTGTCCTCATGTGAGCAACAGTAAATGTGCCATTCATGATCAATATTCAAAATTAGAGCAATCAATAACCTTGAAAGTAACAATTTTGTCAGCACACAGACTTTAAGATAAATGCACAGATCTCAGAGCATGAGAAACAGCCAGTCCAACTTTTACGGTGCTATTTGATTTTTACATATAAAAGTTGGGGAGTTCTGTGAGTAAAGATTTTATCTCAGAACAAAGCTCTACCAGCTCATTCCTGAACGTCGGCTCGTCACACAGGGGAAGTTTAACGGAAATAAAAGCTTCTATTTGAAGTGTAAGTCAAACCCCATATTTCACACAGCAGGTGAGTGCTTTTCACTCCCCTCTTTCTTCCACTCCTCTCCACTTAGTTCTACATCTCATCCCACCATGACAAACTGAAATGTACCACTGACCATTCAAAACCTTTTCCATTGTCTTTTATTCACTGCAGCACGGCAATAATGGCAACTCGGAGCTCAGAAAAAACTGTATATATGAATGTGTTGGGGGGGTGGGTAGTACTTTTAGTAGTACTTTTCAGTCGCAGGGAAGGAGGAGTGCTGCAGCTTCTCCACGATGAAGTGCATCTTTGGGAATGAAAAGTATAGAGTTCAAATTGCTGCTATATATATATTTTTGGGAATATGAATTATCCCCCCTTTGATTGATTCATTTGTCAAGGAATTTATCAGCCATCTCACCTGTCAGAGTTGAATATTTATAATTAAGTCCTCCTCCTTACGTTCTTTCCCTTCACCTTTAGAGAAAACCGACCTTTTTTATTTCTCCTCACATAAACGTGGTGGTGCTTTTGTTTAATTTAGCTGGAAAGGTGAAGGTGAGCGTGGCTGCCAGTGTCAGGCAGCTGCTGGTGACACTGACAGCCCTCAGCTCAGACTGCAAGTGGCAGGTGGGGCAGATACTGCTGGGGGTCATGGGTACATGGTTCAGAGTCACATATAAGGGCTATTTTCACCATAACTCCTTCTATCACTTTGCCCTGAACTGGTTTGCATCACTGTTTATCATTTCACACCCCTCTGCTTTTCTTTTTGTCGACAAATGAATCAACCAACAGGCATGAATGCATGGCCTGACTCTTGGAGCTTGAATATCTACTGGATGGGATAGATTTTTGCTTGTTGTTGTGTGATCAGTAATAAAAAAATAAAAAAAACTTGCCTTAACCATGACTGAAAGTTAAAATAAAACATGTTTTCACCTGCATCTCACTTGTTTGTTGGGAGGCTGAGGAGTGCTGACATTTTCCAGACCGTTCTGCTATACAACTGTGACTGTATGTGCTGCTATCTCATGCAGTGATATTCCTCTCAAAGCCAAATAAAAACATTTATTAACCAAACACTTAATACATCTCTGTGTCTTCAGTGTCATCAAATAAGACTGAAATTTGTCATGTTAACATTATTATAATATTTGACCACTGTTACAATGGATGTAATCATCATAGGAAAACACAAAGTATTCAAATTCTCTCAAGTTTTCAATGATATGAGACTACATAAAACTAAATGAATGTATTTAATAAGAAATGGCCTAACACTTTAAAAATGATAATCAGATATGATAATGACAATTTACTACATATAACCATGATTTGGATTTACATTGATTTAATCAAATATAGTGTTGTAGACTGTTGAGTGTAATAGTGTGGAGTGTGCATATAAAATGAATAACCATGAAGTGAAGTGTATAGAGTGTGAAGAGTATATAGGAATAGAATCTATTTGTATTCAGTGTTGTATCAAAATTATGACAAAACAATGTAGTTTAAGTAGTTGCTGAAAAAGAATATGGTGTTGATCTTTACAGAGAAAAGGTGAATGACATAATAATTAAGGAAATAACATATTAATGCCGGTATTGATTCATGGTGTGACATCTTCCTTCACATCTTCATATATTTATATAAGTTCATACATGAAACTGATTACTAATGATGAACAAAAACATCCATCCATTTTTTGAAGTCATATACTTGTACACAAGGGCAGCCTATCCCAGCATGCTTTTGGGTGAGAGGCATTAACTGCAGGGCCATCATCACCATAGACAAACACAGTTTTGCATTCTGGCAATTCAAAGCTTTCAGTTCAGCTATTTTCATCATATGCACATCTCTTACTATTCATCTCAAAAGCTTCTATCTCATTCACTTCAGCTGACATCCCAACTGCATAAAGCACCTACACTTTTACTGTCAACGCTCACACCACCACACCATTATTTCTATTTACATCACTTAACCTTAATGACACTGCAGCTGCGTTCAGTGATGACATTGTGTCTGATTGTTACGTTGCCTTCAACACAATCACTTCAGCTGGAACCTCAGCTTATTTCAGTGTGTGTATTTTCACTGACACTGTCAGTTGCTTCCATTGATCACTCTTCAACTGATGAACTGTTTTCACTGTTTAAACCTCAGCTGACTCTTATGTGCACATACACTTGAACTGACACTTAAACTCTTTCAAGTGCTTCAGCTGTTTAGTTTCCACGTTATTGTGAATTTACACATCAGCGATGCACTTCAGTGCATCAAGACACGATTGTACCATCTATATGCGTCTGAGGCTGAGACTTCATTCATCTTTATGTGGAGAGGGGCAAGACACATTCACTTACAATCGCTTCCAGTCGTATACTGACCTGCCTCCTTTGCTTCCCACAGAGTTCAAATCGATTAGACTTGAACATTTAAAATCATGAGGCTCTCCAGTGTCCAGGCAGTTTGAGAGAGGAAGTGGATCTGAATTCTCTTTGTTTGTTTAAGTATTAAGTGACTTAAGGAATTCAACTGTAAAGTGTTTCATATAAACCTACTTAATTCACCACTTTATGCAGTGCTATTAGCCCGCTACCCATCCTAGCTCCCACAGTTTATACATAAACAACCCTCCTCACACCATTTGGCCACACACCTCACACACAACTTGAATTTGAATGAATCTTGGTCTGACTGTGGATTAGCTCCAGGGCTGTGGCTGAATCATCAAAAAAATCCTTGAGCTTGATGGAAAACATCATGAGGTCAAGGAAAGATGTGTGGCAGAATTCATCAGGATTCTGACTGCACTTACACCAGGCTATGATAGATGTTACTGATGTGGGTTGCTTTAAATGTTATCATCGCAAAGAACTGTGGGACGACATTATCTCCTTTCCTTTCTTAAAGGACGGTCCAGTGCTAAAGGAGATGAGAAAGGACACTCCTTTCCTTAGCTCTTATCATGGCTGCCACTTACAGTATATACTACCAGGTCAGTAGGATCCCTCCTAAGCAAAAAACACAGCCTTATGCTACCATAATGAGTGCAGCTGGGACACCGCTGGTAGTAGCGGAACCTGCTTGTAACCTGGAACCTGGGGCTTAAAACACTGCTGGGATGGAGCCCAGTGCATCCCAGAGTTGCACAGCCACTCAGGATGATACATGCTGCCTTGAGGAGGAGCTGGAAATGCTGCTGAGGTTCAGGCCTTATGCTTCCACAAGGAGCAGCTTTGTGTGGAAGCTGCAATGGTTGCAGAAAATTTTATGACTTAAAGTTATGCTCTTCTTACTGTGACGTTACAAAAAGGCGCCTGTGTAAAAGACCTACTGACGTTCCAGTTACATGCCTTGCTCTCAAGCACTTTGACAGCATTTCTCGCTTTCACCCCCACAAACTGTGTTCATTCAGTCACACGCCTGCATTCCTCCTCAGCCTTGAGGGTGCAGTTGATACCTTTGTCATTAATGGGTGGAGCTACGTAATGTCTGCTGGGTGTTACTATCGGCTCATCTCATCCCTTGTCTGCCTGCACCCAGAGGTGAAGGATAGGGCCGGCTAAGATGGATGACAGTTGCCAACACTGGCCCACCAGCACAGCTGTCACCAGCAAGAACTTCATCACCGCCTGAGACTGCTTGTTTCCTTACTCACAGACTATAGCCTTGTGTGAGTGTGTGTGTGTGTGTGTGTGTGTGTGTGTGTGTGTGTGTGTGTGGGAGGGAGAATCAGGACAGAACATTATCAGAACTAACAGAGAATCAATAAGAGTGTCAGAAAAGCAGGAGGAAAAGTAGGAAGGACAAATGTTTTTGACTATAAGGAAAGGATCACACGAGTTGCAGGGGAAAAAACGCAACGCGATACAGCACAGTGAAGGACAAGAGCTGCAAAATCTTCCCTGAATATGTTTGGGACAATCTATAAGATATTGGATACTATTTGAGACAGATCACTACAATACTGCAGTAGAGATAGTGATACATGGATCTGTGTAGTGAGTTTAACTGCACATCTGCATCTTTTAGTATATGTCTTGTCTTTCACTCAGGATTGATACCATTCTCATATTTATCTGTTAAATATGAAGCTACAATCAGCAGCTACTTAGCTTAGCATAAACTGTCCTGAGGTGACAAAATCCAGAAAAATACACACAGTATTGTTTTTATACTTTGTACCAATCAAACAAACAAGATATAAGGTGTTCATTAGTGAACTTTAGAGGTGCTGCTGGTGGGCAGATTTTAAAGACTGTGCTTCGCACAACTTTGTCCATGATTGTAAATCAATATAATTAAAGAGTAACATAACAACTTAACTCCCTGAAAATCCTGTTTTTGCAGACCTACGCTACTTTAACTTCTCACCTTGCTGTAGTGATGGACAGATGCACTCTGTGTCCCCATGACATCACAGGTGGGTGTAGTTACAGGTGCTACAGATCATACTTCTGACCACACCCATCACTGCTGAGCAGCCTGATGTTAAGTTATTCCTCCACCCCCACCCCTGTCTCTGCATGCTGGACAGTATGACTGATGTTCTGTCTTTCCTCAGTGACACAAGGAGAGTTATGACTCGGCATGGACCTCTGTGGTGTGGTGTCAGACAGGGAGTGTGTCAGAGGACAGATTTATTGAAAATTCAAGAGTCCGATCAATCCCACAGCTCTGCAGGCCTGTGGCCCGCCGCTGGCTGGACTGTGAAATCGTCCTTGATTTGGCCAGGCTGCTGCTGTGTGCGTGCTGAGCTCTGCTGTCAGCAGATTCTGTTGTTGTGGAGGTGCATACATAATTGAACTGCTCTCCTCCTCCTCCTCCTCCACTACCCTCCTGAGACCCTTCGAGATAAAGCAATAAATACTCAACCTCAGCAATTTAACAACCATCCCTCCCTGTTCCTGTTGCTGGGAGTCCACAAGCATATAATTACATTTCCACTTTTAAGTGAGTTAAACACAGAGATACTGGCAAACACAATCATCTGTGACCTTGTCATTGCAAGTGCTGACATCCCAAGTGGACACTTGGCTGGTGCAGTGGTTCTGAGGGCTTCACAAGTGAAATTGTATATATTGTATAGTATAATAATAATATAATAATAGCTTGTAGTTTGCACAAACTAGGAGTGGATGTTTTACAAAGCTTGTGGTGAAAGTTAGGAGACCAGTTGACAAAGCTGCTCTCTGTCAGCTCTATATTAGTCTCCAGCTCAGTTTCAGTTCAGGGATCTTTTTTTCATTCATTGTTTCTCTGTCTTGTCCTTCTCCTCTCTGTCTCCTTTCATCCTTATGTCTCTTTCTGTGTGTGCGTGTCTCTCTCCCCCTCTCTCCCTCCAAGTCCTTTGCTATATATAGACTTCTGCATTGCAGATGTCCCAGAGCCCTGCAGTTCTCGAGGAGCTGCTGAGGAGCCCCAGCCAAAATTTTGGCTGCCTGACACACACACACAGAGCTGAGGCGAACAGAAACAACAGACTGTGCACCACAGGATGGGACAGTTAGAGTGTGACAGGACTTCATACAGTAGCATCGTACATGTGCAATGTGCTGTGCAGCATGGCTGAGCAACGTCCACGGCATCACACTGCAGCAAGGATGAAGTGCCCCCCACAGAACAGTCAAAACCACTGCAGTCATAATCTTTGGGTGGGTGGGTACGTGAGTGAGTGGTAGAGAATTCTTGTTGTCATGCTGTTCTTATATTCTTGTGTTTTTTTTTTAACTGCTGGGTTATGGTTCAACTTTTTACAAGGCTGAAATGTTTTAAACTTCAAGGACTGACAGTGAATGATCACACCTTCAAAGACAGCAGTAATCACACAGTTTTTATTCCAAAAAACATTTGTTCCTTGTGTGAGTCATAAAAAGTTAAAAAAAAAAATTGATCATTTGGATGTAAATTGGTGACAAATATCTAAATGGTTGTTCAATAAAATACAAATAAAGCTGTATAATAAATGTACCCTCACCAAATACTTTAAAAAAAAAAAAAAACAGCAACAGATTTAATGATTTGAAGATAATTTCTGGAGGCTTGGCCTAATTATGGCAAAGCCAGTTACTGAAGAACACAGTATTTGTAGAATATCTGTTAAAAAAAAAAAACAACAAACAAACATAGAAATCTATTAAAAAAAACTAATGTCAAAACCAACAAAAAATCTTTCTTGTTCTACAACAGCAGGCAAATTACAATGACAACATAAGAAAATTTTAGGTTAAAAAAGTGTCAAGTGCACACACAAGTAATAGTCATAATGAATAGTCATGTCAACTTGCCACTAAAGCTAGAAAATTAAAAAAAAAACAAAAAACAATAAATTCTGTGTATCTGCTTGGTTTTTAAGGCAAGTTTATTTGTCCAGCAACAATTCAGTTCAAAGAATTTATATAAGACATGAAGTGCATTAATACAAGAATACATAAAAAGACATAAACAGTACTTAAAAGGATTAAACTAAATTAGGAGATAAGATAAAGTTAGGCATGCATCAAGGTGCGACACACATGAAGTAAGGGAACAGAAGCAGAGAACACTGACAGCTTCAGTTACTCTGTTTAGTTTGTTTTTAACATCACCTGCAGAGGTTCATTTTATCTTTTCTCCCTGCTGAGGAAAAAAAAAACTGGTGAGTCATAATTCATTTTGCACCAGGTGTGCTCATTACAAATGTAGCGACATAATTTAGAAAAATGCAGCAAAAATCAGACACAGTCATTTGTTTTGTTTTGTTTTTTTTAAACTAGTCTATGTAACCTAATGATTAGTCTGTCAGATTTAGTAGATTGCTCTCTGGGTGATGTATATGAATACGTACACCGCATCACAATGATGATCCTAAACAAACTTGTTCTGTTTCACGGTCCTGTTAACACCATTCATCACTGACTATAGAGAAGGTGAACAGTCTACAGTACAGTGTCAGATCCTATTGAACTGTTGTATTTGGGCTGCAATGTTCACCTTCTTTTCACTACTGCTGCAACAGTGGTAGGCCATTAAGTATTTATAACTGCTGGCTTCTGTCAGGCCACAGAGCTGACACACACACACACACACACACACACACACACACACACACACACACACACACACACACACACACACACACAAACAATTATAGTGAGCTTTTGCTGCCACTTGGTGTTAAAGGTGCAAATTGCAGATCATTTTAAAAACATGAGACTACCACCATCAAGCCCTCTAGTCTTCATGGATACTTGACTGGATACTAAACTGATAATGTAACACTTTTTAAATGAGAAGCACACATACAATATTTTAAACTTTTAAACTGAATTCTCCATCCATGAAGAGGAGGGAGCATTTCTGTTGTTTTTAAAAAGCATAACTTGTGATGCAGTTGGTGAGATTATTGGAAAAGCGTTATACACTTACTGAATACACTCTGTCAGTACGGTGAGAGAGTGTATTCAGTAAGTGTATAACACTTTGAGTGAGTGTATAGGAGAAGAAGTTAAATGTAACTTTTAAAGGACCTCTGTGACCAAGATTTTTTTTTGATAAAGAATCTGACTCAGAGCCTGGACATCACCAGCCACAGTAATGCAAATGAAAATGACTGAGTTACTGACATATTTCAGAACATAAATGAAATAGGCTACACGTATTTATGACTGATAATCTACAATTCCACAATATTTGTCGTGAGTATAGCACACACCTCCCGTGACATCAGAGTGCTCCAATAGCAATGTCAAGTTAGCCAGAATACAACTAAATATTAGACAACTATACCTTAAAAATAAAAGCACACATTTACCACTTGCAAACTATGAGTACATGATAACATTATTTGTGTTATGATTGTTTTTGGAAATGCTAAAACAAAGAAACCCAACAGAAAAACAGGTATTTATAGACAAAGATGAGAATCCAGGCTTCATTATCTAGATTGTTTGATGGAAAGGCTTTTGTGTTGAAAATTCTTTTCTGTGAGGGCACAGCAGATTGTAAAAGACAGTAATTAACAGACCTCCATCACTCCCTGCCCTGTCATTTCTTTTTGACTTGACTTGACTTTGAGTTTTGAACAGTTCACTTCTGATCAGGTTAAAAACTATGGACTTTTTTGCCACCTCTGTTGAGGTATGTGTGCCTCTGCTGCTCATCCAAATAGTTAAGTTCAGTAGTAGTACTGCTGCAATTGCACAGCTGGACCGTGAACATGTGGCAAAGTAGATTTCCAAATTTAGATTCGAATGGGGAAATGAAATCATAAAATTTCTCATGTCATTCTCAGTTTGAAACGGTTTACATCCTAAGACTTGCATGACATGAAAACTTCTCTTTTCATTTTGTGGCCAATTGTATTATTATTATTATTGTTGTTGTTGTTTACATTTGTATGAGATAAATACAAATCCCCAGTTTCTCCCAGCAGTGTATGTTACTAACTAATTTCACCCATTGTTGTATTAAAAATAAAGCTGGGGTGACTACACCTGTGTATGGTGATGTTCTATTTCGGTCAAAATTAACTTTACATGCAGCCATCTTTTCAGTGTTAACTAATGGCACACAGATTTAAATATGTAATCAATATAAAGTTCATTAGTACGTGGACTTTATTTTGAAAACCGGAAATAGTCGTTATCTTTTATTTCTGGTTAAGCGACACAGCTTGAGTTCATCGACTGAGAGCTTTGCTGTGCAAAATCTAACGAGAATCTTAGGAGAAGATCTGTCAGTTCATAAGCTAAGTTTGTGTGTCGGAGCCACAGGACCTTCGCTATTGTCGTTAGGCTACGATCTGCTAAGATGACAGAGCTGAGGCACCGTGGAGCCAGAGACACCGACCCAGCGTTACAACAGCAGCCGTCAGAGGACAAGGTAGCGTTAGCCAGGGCTCAGTCCTGCCATTTGGAAGCGAATGCTAATGCTAGTTAGCCAACCAGCTATTCTAATGCACTGTTATTGGCTAGTGTAACGTTAGCTAGAGAAAAAGACATGTCAGAATCAAATAAGACCAGGGTCAATCGCATGTTTTCTTTAGGCTTGGTCGCTTACTTAGCTGAATAATATAGTTATAACTCAAGAACTGTTAGAACCACCGAGGCGCGCTATACAAATCATCCGCCAAACTACTGAAATTTTAGACTTGATTGGTCGATGCTATTTACGGTCTTCCTGGGTGTGCTTTCGTCCTGAAAACACCAGACAAACCAAATGCAAAAGTTAAAATTGTACTGCATTTAGCCCTGCTATTTTTCACAGGTATATGCCGACGTACAGAATGGCACTTTGTTTATACGAAAGAGTCGTAAGCTATATTTGAATCTGTTTCTTTATTTGCTGCCAAGTAAAGCAACAGTAAATTGTGAAGTATTTGACTGATGATTGGTAAGATGTTTGCAGCTAGCCACACACGGTACCACATCAGAGCTACATAAGCGTCTAAAAAGCCTCAAGCTATTCACGATAGCTATTCGGTGATAGCTAAAGTCAACTGTTGGAACTTGTTTACCGTAGAACTGCTAAACAGACATGGTTCCTGGCACTGTAAAAACATTAGCTTTGCTGGTCCGACTGTTACAGTAATAACAACCGCCCCAGGCATACCGCTGTCCAGCAATGTGTTATAATTAACCTCGCCTTATATTGAAACTGGGGAAATAAATGCATTATCTGTATTGCCAACATGGATATCGAAGGTGTTTACCAGAGAATAGTCGGAGGCAGGAAAGGGGCGTGGCGATAGTGTGATGGATGTGGTGATCTATCTAGGACGAGAGGACATAATTACAGACAATTGGAGAACAGCTAAGCAGATGGGAAAGTAGTCGAGGCATTAGCCACATCCCGATAACAAACCGCACCGCGCATGTTAGAGAAATGGTCAATTATAGTGGAACTAACGTCGGTGCTTTTTCTTATAGTGCCGCTTTCATATCATTTTTCATGGTCACAATGTGTTTCAGGATAGTGTAATACATAGTTACTTAATGAAGCTGCTTTCCCGGTACTAATATGGAGTGGTTGTCAGGTGATATAATCAGTTAATTACAGTAAGTGTCCTATAAGTTTAGGGGAAATAGTTCGAAATAGCAAAATTTCGTGGTTGCTTGGTTTGAGTGAGGTTCACAGACAATTTTACAGATACACACAAGATAAAATTAAGTTGTTCTAGTGGGTCCCCTTCCAGTGACATAGTGGTCATACTAAGTAAAAGGTGGAAAAAAATAGGTGATCATTGAATCTGTTGTTGCCCTGCTCTGCTGTGACCTTTTCATCTGGATGAGCTTTGTAAGAACAGCTCTAAAGAAAATGACTTTGGTTTATAAAGTGAGGGTGACATTAGTTCAGGTGAGGTATTTTTATGGTGGTTAGCATAAATTGGAGTAGAGAGACACACATTTATTAATGAGTCACACTTTGATTTAACTGCGTAACTATAAAACACACCTGAAAATTCAATTGCATCACCATACTGGATCTCAGCTTGATGCATCATCTGGCTGTGTGTACTGTGTGTACATCTGTTCAAAGATATTTAGTGTTCTGTCAGGCAATGCTGGGAAGTCTCTCTCTAAATGACCATCTGAATACATGGTGTGTGCGTGTGGTTCTAAGCGATTCAAAACATTTCAAAACATTTGCTCTAAAATATTTGTGTCTGATGAACTCAGCGTGACACAGCTGAGAACCTGGATGACAAACCCTGTCTTTTCCCTTTGTTGCTTTATTTGTGAAGGACCCACACTCCTCTGGGTTTAGATGTTGTGAAGATGGGCCTTAGATTATAAATTGTGCTCATCCTTTCACAGTGTGCAGATTTAGCCATTTGTAATGAATTGGAGATAAACAAAACAAAGACACTCAGGGTTGCTGCTGGTCTACCAGAGAATATGAAAGGGGAGGAGTGAAACAAGCCCCTATTTTTAACTCAAGCATCCTGAATGACGGATATTGTCTCCATAGAAACCAGCAGGCGGAGAATGAGTCTCTCTCTTTCTGTGTGTGTGTGTGTATCTGTATCCTTGTTCATGCTTCTGCATTCAGTTGGTGAGTTTTGACAGTTATTGACAGTGCATCATTATTTGTAAGAGTATTTCACATAATTTGAAGCATAGTCAATGAAATGTTCTACATTTTGGAAGATGTAATTTTTTTTTCTTTTAACCTGAGTTGAACCAGAGAGGTTAGGGAATCAGTGTTTTGCTCAGGGACGCTCACAAAAGTGTGCACACACTGACTGCTGTAGATGACAAAATGTTATCCTCTACTTCAATATTATAAGAAGCCAACTGAATCCATACAGCAGAGTATTGTGTGTCTTTTGTTATAATGAGAAATTCCTTTTCTCATTATAAGAAAATATTTCAATATAATAGTTTTTTTGTCATGAACATGTTGATTTTGCACAATAATAAGTTTCATGATATAAGGAGAAAAAGTTGTTAGTAACAAAAAGAAAATATGAAAATAACTTGTGTATAAAATGTGAAACAGAATTCACAGCTTATTTAATAGGTCTTGCACAAATATGAAGTGCTTTCTCTTCATTGTGAATTTGACTGGTTCTCCTGTTGATGTAGATTATGCAGATATAAAGAATTTGACACTGGATCTTCTCACTCTAAAACTGAGTAATAAGAGCATATTTAATTCAGTGTAAGTGTCCACCGTTAAAAGTATATTGGTGTATCATTTCAAAGCACTTCCTTAACCTGGAATTGTTGGGAGACCCCTGAATGAGCTATTACATTAAATGTAGATGTAATATGCTGTTGAGGTTCTCAATTTATTTATTTGTCATAACTTAGATTTACGTGTGCAGAAAACATTATTCTGTCATTATAAAGATAAATGTGTGAAAAGGGGCACAAAACAACATAAAACAACACAGAGAAAATAACGGTCAGGTTGTTGCAAAAAATAACAAAGGTATATTATTAATATAGAAATTTTCCAGCTGCAGTAATGTAGCAGTGTTGTAAGTGTTAAAGCTTATGTGTGAGACTGAGTGGGCGTCAGAGAGCAGCAAGCAAACCATCTGCTTTGTGAATATGAGGTGAGAGCTGTGAGCCTAATTTGGTCACCAGCAGCAGAGAGGTCAGTGGGGGGTGTGAGAAGTGAAAGGACAGACTGACCTGAGGAAACCTCTCTGTTTTTAGCAGTCAGAGGAGCTGTAACTGTGTGTAACTGCCACCGTCTGATGACACCCATCTTTCGATTGTTACCATGGAGAGGCAGAGAGCAGTGTGTTTTAAGCAGGCCTTCATCAGTGAACAGATGGTTCTGCGAAATCAACAATATGGATGGAGATGATGACTTGGCGTAGTGTTCAGCCTCCAACACACAACCCTGCACTGGCAGTTACACATCCATTGTTCACTCACACAGGTGTTTTCACTTACTCTGGATGATCAGCTCTTTTCTTCAGGACTGAGTGGGTACTTGAACCCCCCCACAGAATAAAAAATTGTCCAATCATAGCAAAGCAAACTGACTAGGCCTGTCAAACTTGTGTCTGTGGCTGTAGCATGAGCAATAGTTGCATTTGAACATTTTCGTTTGTGGTGTTTCTTTTTAATCACTTTCCACAACCAAAAACATGAAAGCATTAAGCATAAGAATTGGACAAATCTGTTTATTTGTCTGCTGTAACATAAGCAACAAATGCTAGCATGCCTTGCTAACTAGCCTACTGCAAACAGTAGTGACCTAGCATCATTTAAAAAGCCAAATTCACCATTTCAGCCAACAAAACCCGGTTAGAAATAAGAGAATCTGCTTGTGTTCACCTTTGTGTGAGATTAAGTTGTTTAAAAAAAAAAAACCTACAGGTTTGGAGTGGTAAATCTGCCACCATTAACACTGTAAACTGCATCACTCGGTGTTGTAATGGAAAGCTTGACAGGTGAGAGAACCTTTATGATCAGTTACTGTATCCAGCTCAGGAAGTTAGATGACAGTTTGTTCTGAGTCAGGTAAAACAATAAAAAAATGTACTTTTAAGAAAATTTCTCAGCCAAGGCAGCAGATCATTCTCTCTGTGGGGAACAAAGTGCCGGGGGGAAATTATGCAAGATGTGTTGCATGTTTATGTTGTAAAGTGCAAAAAATACCAAGAGCTATCTAACCTAGATATAGTATCATGTGATTTAGTTTGAGGCCATCCCCATGGCAGTTGTCATGTAGTTTGACTGTTTCCATTGTGAGAAGAAGAGCTTAATTTACAGTCTTTTTAGCTGTGTACGCCCTGTGCTGCTTGAAAAATAAATACAATAAACACAATTATATGCCATGTGTTTAGATAGTAGGAAAGAGAAAAAAAATTTTTAGGATGGAATAAACAAAAATGTATATGTATATGAAAGGACAAGAGTTTATTTCTGTTTTTACATCTTGGGATCTTTTGCTACAACAAGTCATCTTCACTAAATGTCAGTGTCTTATTTCTCCTGTCTGTCTGTCAGGTCTCAGACAGTGAGCTGAAGGTGGAAAAAGATGGGGTGTCAGACAGTGAGTCTAAAGTGGATTCAGGGGTTCCAGAGGTGCCAGTTCCTGCAGATGACACCCCTGAGGTCCTAAACAAAGCCCTGTCTGGACTATCCTCAAGGTAAGTTACTGTTGAACACAGAACCATATTGCTGAGTTTTGTGTGCAGTAATGAAAGCAGTTGTTTTGAGCATGTTCAGTAAACTTGCCCTGCTCAGCAAAAATATAAATACTATGTGTAAATGTTAGACACTCATTATCTAAGGGAGTTTGGTATTCTCAGTTGTTGTGTTAGTCACTACATGTTCTATATAGACCTAAACGAGAGGCCCATGTTTACTGGACCTCATCTCACCACTGCTACACATGTAGAGGTGTCACGATTCACACTGAGGAATCCCTCCTCACTCATAGCTTTCTTTGAACAGCTGATGTGAGTCACTGAAGTGTATGATCTATATTCCTGGCACACATTAATATTGTCAAACTTGGGTTGTGTGTGTATGGGCATAGTTCCTCTGTTGTTTTTAAAGCTGCAGTAATGGAAATACATTCACTGTGACACAAACATGTCTACACAACACACTTAATGAATCAGCACAACACATGTAAAGGATAATGCAGAGGTGGTGTCCTGATATATGAAAATAACAAATGTGTTTTCTGTTGTACAGCTGCCAGCCAATCAAAACAAATATTTTTTTTATTTATTTTTATTTTATTTTTTCTACTCTTCTTATGAATCCATTATTAAACCAAATGCTGGGTTGGTTTGTCTGCCTCTGTGTTTTATGACACTGAACATTGATTTTTTTGTGCTTCCCTCAGATGGAAGAACTGGTGGGTACGAGGCATCCTCACACTAGCCATGATCTCCTTCTTCTTCTTCATCATCTACCTGGGCCCCATGGTGCTTATGATGATTGTGAGTAGGCTACAAACAACACTGATGGTTCTGTGCAAAAGCTTTGATAGCTCTTGAGTTTTCTGCCTTAAAGAAAATGTTAAAATTGTGGGGGGTTTCGTAGCTTCAATGGGGAAAAAGAGTGATAAAAGTTAACAAAACACTTGGTGTAAGCCATGGTCTCATATATTTATGTTTAAGGTGCTGGCATGGTTAATTTTCTCAATGAGTTGTACAGTATGTTGAGGTTCATAATTGCTCTCTGCAGCATGTTCTATGCAGTTGAACTTTGGCACACAAATGAAAAATGTAATCTCATGGATTAATGGGATCCTGGTTAATAACATGCAGGATTGCTGCTTCTGTCATCTGGGAGTTCGAAGTGGGTCTGTCAGCCATTTTGTGTCACTAGGACAGCAGGCTATAGGACACACACACACATACACACAGTTCTGGTGCTCCACTTGTTTTGTCCTTGGTGACACAGTGTCTCTCTGTGCAGGTCCTCTGTGTTCAGATCAAGTGCTTCCAAGAAATCATCACCATTGGCTACAGCGTTTACCATTCCTACCACCTCCCCTGGTTCAGGACGTTGAGCTGGTGAGGACATGTACATACAGTACACAAACAATCACACATTTTAGAAAGGTGTCATGAACGCAGCAAATTTCCTTGTTTGCTTCTTTCTTACTGTTTTGTCTCATGTTTTATTTTGTTGCAGACTTCCTGAGGTTTGTTTCTGACCTGTTTTTCTTAAGTAGACTGAAGACTATTAACCCAATCCAACAAATACTGTGAATCATTGATGTTGTATGATTTTAGCAGCAGCAGCGTACAGTATAGAAGAGAGGTTTTCAAGGTTTGACACTGTGACCCCCCCATCCACACTCCCCATGACAAAATGGGCACCACTAAAAGTACACAGAATCACCTATGTGCAGGTTCTGGATGTACAGATAACTATCAATAGATTACTGAAGAAAACCTAAAAACATGATTATTCTTAGGTGTGTTTTTTCAGTGATTTTTAGGTGGATTTATGGACATTAATTTTTGATAGTCATCAAATATAAAGATATCCTTGGAAAGCGTAAGTCACATTGAATCTAAAAATTTAGCTATCATGTCTGTTCAGATTTAATGGAGCTATGACTCAACAGAAGTACAAATGTTGGTGCTAATTTTGATTTAATTTTCTCTGTGAGCTGTGTGTTACAGTCACTGCTGCAGCTACAACGTCTGACTGTCTTAATGAGACAGACCAATCAGCAAGCCGAACACATTAACATCCCATTGTTTGAACACCGGCACACACTCGTCCCAGTCGCCTCACTCAGTATCTCGCTCTTCATGACACCCAGGGGAGGCACGCGTCACAGTTTGAAAACCTCTGATATAGTGTGATAGATAGCAGAGTCCTGACATTCACTATGCCATGTGCCTGAAACCTGATGAAAAATCAAAACACAATGTTTAGTTAGTTAGTACTTTGGAACAGCAGACTGTTTGGGCTTCTCTCTGCCTGAGTCTGCACAGTTTACTCACATAATAGATTCATTTCAGGAATATTTCAGATCAGAGCTTTTCCACAGGTAAATCCCTGAAAAAAATGTGATGCATCTTTGCACTAAAGTGCAGCTTATTACAGGTTTTTCTGCAGGCATACTGAATGCAGAGTATGATTAGCTGCTGCCATAGAACCGTCTGATTTGTGCATTCACTTCAACCTTTTCCAGGTACTTCCTGCTGTGTGTGAACTACTTCTTCTATGGTGAGACCGTGACAGATTACTTCTTCACACTAGTGCAAAGGGAGGAGCCGCTTCGTATCCTTAGCAAATACCACCGCTTCATCTCCTTTGCCCTCTACCTCACAGGTACAAACAGTAGAGGAGACTCATTAACTTCCTGCAATGTGCAATGTTTGCTGAGTTTTCACAGTTATCTTTTCATTTTGTAAATGTGTCACATCAACAACATTCATTCAGATTATTCAGTACTGAGTCATGTCACTTGAGGTGCAGGTATCACAAAATTGTAACAGTTGAACACAGTTGCCTAACACCAGCCATACAGAGGTTTTCTAGTGAGTATTTTCTATATGTTCTATTGTTGCTTTATCAAGTGTCACAGGGTGACCTAGTATTTAGTGAATGCCCTCACGGTCAAAGAAATGAATACATTTGCATTTTATCAAATGACACCATTAAACTCAAGGGAAACAAGAGAAGAGGTGCTGTTCCCCGCAGCAAAGATAACATATTTAATGAGTGAGTCGACTGTTCTGGTATTTGAATCTGGTATTTGAATTGATCACAAAAGACAAGATGGCTCCAGGAGTTTCTAGGCTTGATGATTAATGAGGACTTTCACAGGAGAAATATGAATAAATAAATATCCTATTAAAATATTTCTGTTAAAGATAAAATCTAAAAATCAGTGAGTATCGGATCTGGTAACTTTGTTATCTTGACTGGTGTACCATGCTGATCAATTGATAGTTAGTTAATTACTTCAAAGTTGGTTATTTCAGACACCACGCTAACTGGAGAAGTCTTGCTTCCTGTGCTGCAGATTGTCTGTTAGTAAGTCAGTGCTACTGCAGCCGCTAACTGATGTCAAACAGGATGTGGTGAGGAAGGAAGCACCCTTACTCTTTGTGTGTCTTACGTACAAGTTTCAAGGTGAAACTGAATGGCCTGGCTTTCTCACATGTCTTCGATGTGAAGATAATGGTATTACCTTGAAGTTCCAGAAAAATGCTCCAATCTGCAATCTGTTTCAGCATGACATATTTTTCTGATTTTGGAAGAGTAAATGTCAGTCTGAAACCTTTTTAAGGGGCCGGTTCCCCAGGCTCTTCAGTATGTCTGGTTTGACTTCTTTTCTCCCAGTAAAAGTGCTTTTTGTCTGACACACTCCCTGCTTTGCTACATCCTCACCTCACCTCAGCAACCCTGAGCTCCTCTCTGCACATTAACACTGGGCTTTATCTGAAATAGGTCAGGTTAAATTTAGTCAGAGTTTGTCCAAAGATGACCTGGATTCTGAATTAATTAATCTACTCCTTCTCACAGACAGTGCAATTCTGATCATGTCCATATTAGGTATTTCATATATGACTCGTCCTGTTGTTTCAGGTTTCTGCATGTTTGTGCTGAGTCTGGTAAAGAAACACTACCGCCTTCAGTTCTACATGGTAAGTAGCACCCTGCCTCCTCCTGGCCACCAGCCTCCAGGCTACTGGGTTATTGATGATAAAGTACAGGCCCCCGAGTAAATGGAGAAGTGGGACAGAGTGTGCTCTTAGAGAAATGTCTGGCATATAGTTCATTCCAACTGTTTTCAGTTAGCATGGGTAGCCTAAAAAGCTAGTCTGTCATTAGAGAGCAGACCCAAGACAGAAAGAGAAGTATTTATCTTGGGGAGGTGTTTTAGTGCACAGTTTTACAGCCTAACATACACAACTATTCCCACCTGACAGTTGAATTTATTCACAGTCTTCTGCTGGTTCTAAGTGAGGAGATGAGGAGTGCAGCTAGCTCTGACTGTCGAGGAGCAGACACTTAACGCTGCCCACATTTTCCACTCATATTGTGGATGTAATAAAGCTATTATCTGGTCACATTTTGGATGTTGGTAACAGAGTGTGTCCTGGCAAAACCCTTCACCATGCAGTCACTGTTTATTGTAAACTTAAGGTGGAGTCAGTTCACATCTTTAATTTTGAGATGTGTTTAACATCTTGAACACATCTTTAAGTATTTTCACACAAATATGTATTACCAGGAAACATTTGTCTCAGACACTGTTACTTTGTCCAGTCTGTTAAGAATTATACAGATAAGTATATTTTGAATTGAAAGCAAATATAAACTTATCCTAGTGTAAACATATATTGTTAATCTTGTCTCTCAGTTTGGTTGGACCCATGTGACTCTACTGATTGTGGTGACTCAGTCTCACCTTATCATTCACAACCTGTTTGAGGGGATGATCTGGTAAGTCAACAGTCCTTTATCTGCTTTTATTCTGTACAGCTTAACTAAATCAGCAGTTATATAGCTCCTTCTCACTAACAATGCCTGCTGCAGAAGCAAATTCTAATATGCTGAAATCCAATGTTGTTATTGTTAATGTGTTGAGCATGCACAAATAATTAGCTCTTGAATCATTACTTGTCCAGGTTGCCTCACCACACATCTCTTTCATAAAATGTATTTACATTTAGTTGATGTGAACTCTCTCTTGTCTGGATAGGTTTATAGTGCCAATTTCCTGTGTGATCTGTAATGACATTATGGCCTACATGTTTGGATTCTTCTTTGGCCGCACCCCTCTCATCAAGGTCGGTTTGCATCATGATTTGCAAAACACTGACAGAAGCACAAAATGTCTGCTGTTTTGCACCAACAGAACACATTTGTAGTAAATTACTAACCAATATTTATGTTCTGCTGTGCAAAGCACAGAAGGAACATGTTATAATCTGATGTGTGTATTCTAATTATTACTGAAGATTATTCTTCTCTCCAGTGTGTACTGTGTGACATACAAAACCAGTGTTTAGGGGTCTGGCTATTGACAGATGTTTTAGACACATTTGAAGTGTTGCCTGGTACATGGTGATATAATAACCTTATGTCCACATCTCAACTGTGTCCTCTGCAGCTGTCACCTAAGAAGACATGGGAGGGATTCATTGGTGGGTTCTTCTCCACCATTGTGTTTGGCATCATGGTAAGATATGGTTTCCATTTTATCACGTCTTTAGAGAGAATTTGACCCTTTGTGTGCTCTGGTCTGTTTCTGAAGTGTTTAAAAGTCCTTCTTAAAGTCCTTAGATATTCAGACATTCATGAAACAAAGCCTTATGGTCTGACATCTAATTGTGTGTTTATATATAATAACCCCTTTGTTGCCATGTAATGTTGTCATATTGAGGTATGTGCAAGTATGGCTTGGTCAGTCAGTTTACCCTGTAAAGTACTTTTACACAGCAGCTTTTAAAAGCAAACAATTCAAATAGAAGAGAGGAAAAGAAAATTCATAATTAATGCACATTAATGTATATCTGGACTTATCATTGTTATAGTAAATAAATCTCATTACAAAACTCCTCCATGGCCACATAAGACATTATACATCTGTTTTCAAAGGCTGAGTAGTACTCCCCATAACAAGTAAATTAACTTTAACATGTAAAGTCAGTGAAATGTTCCCACAACTGGTGGGGTTAGTGCTGTAGCTGATGTACGTGTTCTCCTTCCAGCTGTCCTATGTGATGGCCGGCTACCGCTACTTTGTGTGTCCAGTGGAGTTCAACAATGACTCCAACAGTTTTCAGGTGGACTGTGAGCCATCTGACCTTTTCCAGCTCCAGGACTACGCCCTGCCCAGTATCCTGGAGTCTATCACTGGATGGGTAAGACTCAACCTGCAGTCTTCCTCATCTGTCTGGCTTTATCTCTTTTGATTGGTGCTTTATAGTCGTAGTCAAACTGATGTGAATATGAAATCAAAGCAGTCCAAGATATAGTAATAGGATTAGAGCTTTTGTAGAATCCTGTCAAACTGTCATCTGTTACTTTATGTTACAGATGGAAACTCAGTATTGACTGACATATTTGTGTTGTAAGGAATTGTTTGTATTTATATCAGGATCTTTTAGTGTCGGCTCACATAGAGACAATAAAATTACCATATCCAGTTAAGAAATGTAGAGCTGAAAAAAGAATTTAGAAAGAGGTGTTAAAAAAGTGAAAGAAGAGAGAACCCTGTATCAGACAGCCCCACTTTAAAACAGTGGCTGAATGTTGTTATCTACTTGTCCTTGTTGAGTATGACTGTTTTCATTGAACCCCTCCTTGTTGTCTCCACAGACCACAGTGCGCCTCTATCCGTTCCAGATCCACAGCATCGCTCTCTCCTCCTTTGCTTCCATTGTGGGGCCCTTTGGTGGCTTCTTTGCCAGTGGCTTCAAGAGGGCCTTCAAGATCAAGGTAGAGATGCAGAGACCATCCTGGGATACACCCTTAGTAACCAATCAGCATACATACAGGGCCATTCCACTTTCAGTCTGCTGCTGCTATTTTCCTGTTCGTATTTGCATCCCCCCCTTGGTATTGGCCTGCTCAGAAAAGGGCAGCTTTCTATTACAAGGTGTGATCAAAAAGTTCTGAAACTGCACCTATAACAAGCAAAAACCGCACATGAGCTCAAAGTAGTCACCTTGTGCAGCAATAATTAGCTCCCAACACTGCTGTCATGCTTGGAGCGCTGAAGGGCAGGTGGGGAGCAACGACTGTATTTTCAACGTGCTGTGAGCGAGCGTGTTGTTATGAAGGTGCACCCCATTGCCATCATGCCAAAGTTATCTATCTAAAAGTGGACAGTCTGACCCTGGAGGGTGAATTCACCGTGCAGAACCCCATGAATGTCAGAGGAAACAATAGGCATGCTTTTGGCTGCTCTCCTCGCAGGCTTCAGTACGGTGCTGCTTCTGCACCTGCAAGCAGTCAGAACAATGTGTAACACAGGCTCCGATGTTGATTGCATGACTTAATGTGGAATACTGATTCATACTCATATTCACCCATAAAATATGATGTGCATTGTGTTTGATCACATACAAAATATGTATTCCTATTCATTTTCTCTTACTGTTACTTTAATGTTTCTCCCTGTTATTATATGTTAAGCATGTGCACTGTCCTTTGTCCTTGCAGGATTTTGCCAACACTATCCCAGGTCATGGTGGCATTATGGACAGGTTTGACTGTCAGTACCTCATGGCCACATTTGTCAATGTCTACATCGCTAGCTTCATCAGGTAAACACACAAACACACAACATTTGTATGAAATAGTGACACTTCAACATATTGTGTTTGGCCTTTGCTTATTATCAGATTTTGTCACTGGTAATACTGTTGGTAATCAGTTAAATGCTGCAACTTTCTGTGCCAACTCTTAGCCTTGGAAGTTTGCTCTCCTGTTTCTTGTAGCTCTGTGTACACTGCTTCAGCATGTTGAGACATCTGAGCTTGATACTCCTGCCATGCTTAGTTATGGTTGCTAAACTGTGGCTGGACAATCACTGTTTGGAGGAGGAATTTAGTAAAAGGTCAGTTGTGCTGGGAAGATTTTGAATAGACAATGTGTGTTTGATCATCTCTCTTCCTTATCTCAGGGGCCCCAATCCCAGCAAGGTGATCCAGCAGCTCCTGGCCCTCCGTGCCGATCAGCAGCTCCACATCTTCAACTCTCTGAAGGCTCACCTGACAGAGAAGGGTCTGCTGCCAGCACTGGAGGAGGCCGCCGCCTAGGTCCACCCGCATCCACACCGGCTCACCCTGAAGGGGGAGACAGAGAGGGAGGGCAGCACCTGTGGGTTCTGTGCAGCCCTGGAGATCTGGGAGACTCGCAGTGCTATGTGTGAGCCAGAACACATCTGAGAAAAAAAAAACCCTAAAACAAAGAAAAACACAAAAAACTACAGCCTTGGATCATTCCATTTCATTTGGGTATGAGAGTCGTGTTTGTGCTCATACGGTCTATGAATCATGTTTCTCACACCAGTGTTTTCAGGTTGAGTTAGTGAATTACTGTACTGTTACACATTTCCATTATAGCTAACTTGTATCTATTCACACTGTTGAACAAAATGTTGGTCAGCTGTACATTTCTACCTGT
Source organism: Lates calcarifer (assembly GCF_001640805.2). NCBI lineage: Eukaryota > Metazoa > Chordata > Actinopteri > Centropomidae > Lates > Lates calcarifer. Next base: position 19,418,272 of record NC_066845.1, read on the forward strand.
ATACAGGACATCCTCTATATACCTATTAATGCGTGTTAATATTTTATTGTACAATTTTTTTTGTTTTGTTTTAATGCACTGCTCTCAACCCTGTTACTCACTGTATTGTTCCTCCAGCTGCACCCTACCCCACAATTTAAGTTTTAAATTTCTTTGTTGTGATTGTTTCTATTTATACATAGATGGTTTTTATATTTGGTATGTTCTATTATATCTTAAGGTCTCTGTGTCTGTTTTATTCAGACTGAATTCACTTTTGCCATCTGCCATGTGCATTTATGTGTATGCGTCTTTTCCTGTGTTGGCTGCCATTCATCATTTCAAAGCCTGTCATGCTTGGCCAAATCATTATCATCGTATTATCGCGTGTTATCATGCAGAAATATAAGATGAATGACTAAACTACACTGAAGTTTTTGATTGAATTGGACAAACGCAGAATTCAGTCTCTGAGTTGGATGATTTCAGACTGCTGGTGGTTTTGTGCGTTAAGGAGCAGTTTAGCAAAGCTCCATGCAAAATAGTCTTTTTTAAGGAAGAAAAGAAATGCCTAAAGGCCAGCACAATCCAGACACAATCTCCCTTCACCTGGTTACTTTTTTGTGGCAAAAGTAGAGAAGTTGTCAGAGACTGATTACAGTCCAGTTTTCATACTTTTAATCTATAACAAGGAGCTGTTATGGGTTTTTTGTTCAGAGAGGTGATGGGATTTTTCATTATGGCTTCTTTTTGTGACATTGTTGGGATCAGACTATTTGTATCAGTGCAAATAAGACACAGTGATGGTTTGTACACTGCCAGTATCTACTTTAGAGCAGAATATGTAACTGTCACTGATCTACCACCATTTGAGTGAAACCTTTGCCATAAAGTGGTCAGTTTTGTTTTAATGCATATAATGTTCAAGTTGCAGTTTGCAAATACAGTCAGCTACTGTACACACACACCAGTGTTCGTTCTCAGAGGTTCTGTAGTGGGATCCTGTGATATTTCTGCCACTGGCAAATATTTGTTTGATTTGGTGGTAAAATATAAAAGCTGAAGCTTTTTTTTTTTTTTAAACTATTTGGTCCATTTCTGTTTTTTAAGCTTTCACCTACAGTCTATAGTTACGTAAGGGGCACTGCACTGATTCTTACATATAAACATCAGTTCTACTAAAACTGCAAAATCAGTTGTATCATGTCTCAGCAACTTTTTTAATTCTCAAAAGTCTGAGAAAATAACCCTGAAAGACTACATTAGAATCTGGGGTGTGGAATTTTGGCATTTATGACGAGGGTTTAATGTAAAATGCCATTGAGATGCATTATGGGAAATGTAGTATCCACTGAAAGTCAGGCTATCTCAGCCTCTGCTGCATCAGTTTTGACAGTTCTCTTAATCTGTCCCCCGACTTTATGGAGGTGCAATGCTAAATTGCTTTAAAACTGCCAAAACAGTCTGCTTTGTTATTTCAGTCTGATTATATATTTATATTTTTATTGAAAGTATGCTCATTATTTTAACTTTAGCCACTTATAGATCACAATGTGCAACAGTTGGAGAGCAAATTCACTAAGTGTGTATTTGAAATAGATTTCACAAGGTTTAGATTGTTAATATTGATGTGGCCAAGTAAATCTGAGAAATGGTCATGAATTAAGTCTCTGGATTGTTAATGGAGAAATGATGGTGCTGTAGAGGGGCAGCAGCAAACACTGGAGTATGTTCAGTGTATGTGAGACAAAGATTCAGCTGTAACCATCCATTCATTAATCAGCTAATCACCTCATCACATTTGTAAATATTCATCGTTTTGTTTCCATCCGATCAGGTAAAAGAATGGATTTTTCCTTTTCAGTGAAGCCAAATGAACTATGTGGAGGTGCAGTGAAGTACTGTAGGTGTTAATGTAACCCAGACAGAACTGTCTCTGTATACAGTCTTGTAGGACACGACAGCAAATTGAACACAGTAGTTAGTGTAGCAGGGATGTGAGGGTCAGTCTACATGAGAATTATATAAAACAGCTTAAAACATGCTGTTATCTGTGTACAATAAATGACTGCTTCACCTATCAGGGTTATTTTGGAAATAGTTTGCCACCTTAAATTTCCTCTCATCAGATTTTGTCCTCAAAAATATATTTTTAAGCAAAAGGACTAAATTTTTTTCTAACCCAGAATTTACTTTTTCTTCACTATGGCAATCGATTTCTAAGAGTTGACTTCAGTGTTTTTTTCAGATGGTACAAACCACTGTATAAACCAAGCATGGCTTTATGTGTTGTATATTTTATTTTATTGCATCTGAATGTCACTCCATTCATATTTTTATTGATGTCATTCCTCTCATGTCTTGTGTGATATCCACCCAGTCTTAACTTGCTCTTTCTTAAAATATTTATTTTATTTACTGTAAGAAAATCAAACCTTTTCAAAGTTACTATATTGTACATTTAAGAAGATGTTTAGAGATATGTTGAGTGTTCTTTAGTATTTTTGGTTAGAGGAATAACTGAAGTATTATTATCGCCACATAGGAAAGAGTATTGAGATAGCAGAAAAGTGTTTTCTCTCTGTCATTTCTTGCTGTGACTTTAGTGCAGTTGGGTGTTTTCTAGGCTCTTCCTTGGTAGCTGTCGTGTGAATCAAATTCTGTGTCGCAGTGCAAGTTGAAGCAAAGCGGATACTTGTAGCGCTGTGTTGCATTGTCTCCTTTTGAGTAGACAGGAAGAAGGTGTTGTGAGGGCTGGTGTCTCAGCAGTCATACGTATCTTACACTGCTCAGGCTTCACCGCCTCTGCAGTGGTTTGATCTTTGAGGTTTTTCCCCCTCACAGCTCTGTACTGCCATTTTTCTGCCTGGTGTTACACAGGTGGCCACTAGAGAGAGCTGAAGCTCATGTGGTTGCTGTTTTGAGTGTAACACTGATGCTGCATCTGAGCAGAGAGGTCTGATCCTTTGTAACTGCTGTTTGATACATTCCAGTACCCCTAACGTTGAATTTTGCCCACATGAAGGCAGAACATGAGGGATAAACATACCACTCTCAGTGCTTTTTTGTCTTATGGCACCCAGGAAACCCCCTGTGCCATTTTCAACACAGTGCCACTTTACTGTTGTGTATCCTGCCCAGCCAGGACCCTCTAAAAGGAATGTATGGGAATTGTGACTGTCCCACATACTGTGTAGACTCCTCTGTGTGGACAATTTATTTTGTGGTTATAGATGCTCTTACAAAGCTGTTTGATTTCAGTATATTATTCTTAAACTGTGCAATGGTTTGTGTTGAGTTTTACATTTGTCTAGAGCAAAGTTGTACTCTTTGATGCTGAAATGTGCTTTGCCTTGGTTCAGAGACAATTAAAGATATTTTAAAAAAATCATGTGGTTTGCTGTGTGTCACTGTTTTCTTCCCTCTTGCTCTCCTTCCCCATTTTGAAATAGATATGCAGTTGATTTCTTTACCCATACTGACACATTTAATGAATTATTTTTTATTTCTTTAAAGATGGAGAAACATCGAAATCAGTGTATTCCAGGGTCAGTGCATGATACCTCAGGCTTACTTAGCAGTAAAATTCACCTCAGTAAATACTGACTGCTGCAGCCTCCTGTCTCATGCAGCTGTGAAGCAACATCCTTACAGAAGGAGTCAAACCAAGAGGTGAAAACCATTTCCTTTAAGAAGACACCCCTGAGAACATTAGTCATTTGAAAACTCCCCACTACATGAAGCCCTGGAGACGCTTTAGTGAATCAGCCTGGAAGCCATATATACAGAACTCTTATCAGAACAAGTACGAACATGGAAGTAAAGGCAACATGAGGGGACGCGTTTTGTAGGGCTGAAAAAAAGAAGAAGAAAAATTAACACACAGGAAGTAGGAAGTGTGATCTGCGATATCTATACTTTTTGTGTATGTGTGTGTGTGTGAGTGTGTATCGGTGTGTGTGTGTGTGCTTGGTTGAGGTGTATGTGTGAAATGAACCACTGACCTGTGCTATGCGTTAAGGACAATGTCTCTGAAACTACCTCGCAACTGGGACTTCAGCACCTTCAAGGCTGAGACAGGTCGGATAGGTAAGTCAGTGACTGTGCTGCGTTCAATGTCAGCAGTGTGGATATAGCGCTGTCACACCTCACATTTTCTGGCACTTTACAATTTGGACATTTAGCTGATGTTGGCAAGTGAAGGGATGTAAACTAAGTGAAACAAGCTACATAGCAGACTGTGTACTTTTCAAAGTTTGTGTTTCTTCTTTTCCTCAAGAATATTGTAATTTTCTGGCATATAAATTCACTGTATATATGTATAACTTAGGCACCATTATACTGGCATATACTTATATATAAAAACGTGTCTGATAATTATAGGTGAATGCTCTACACCTTGTTTTCTCAGTATTGGCTTTTGAGGTGGTTGCTTATGTGGTGATTGTAACCAGACTTGTTTTAAGACCCTTTTTTGGACACAAATCACTGTCATCCAATACAGAATCAACTATACACTGTTTAATTTAATAATTTACATAATAACTGACATAATTGACATTCAAAACCTAAAAATGTTTTTCTTAAGTCACTTAAAAGTAACTCCCAGTGTTTGAAATAAGATGTTAAGCAACCTCTGTGTTTGCGTGCAAAACTATGTGCAGTCATGTATTTTAAAGTAACTGCACCATGGTCTAGACTTACTAATACTATGCTTACCAGTGTTTGCATATAGGGTGGAATCAGTGCAGTAACATGCCATGTTTCCTCTCAGGCTCAGATGGCACAACAGTTGCAGCAGGCTGATAAAAAGAGGTTTGCACACAAGCAGTGACTGGATTTATCCTCCACAGCACAGTGCTGCTATTGTTCACAGTGTGCATCATGTTTTCTTCTGCTCTAATCATTTTGTACTATCAGTGGTTGTTCAGCAGTGTGGAAGGAAGTAGCAGCCTGCAGTGCATTTATTTTATCTGCTTCATGTCGACTGGATATCGGCTGCTATTACTATCATGGTCTTGCTTCAGTATGAAAGTATAACTTCCCCCGCCCAGTGATTCTTTTACCTTGAGATGTTTTGTGGACCATGACAAACCACAGGTTTTATTTACCCTGGAATTGCAGTGACGCAGGCAGAAAACTGATGCAAGAGCTTAGTTTCTGCAGAGCTCCGGATTTGTTGCTGCCTGTATGTAACTGTCTACATATACAGTGTGTGGGGTGTGTATATGACGTGTGCGCAACGCATGTGCGAGCACAATCATACTGCATCTGTCCTTTCATAAAGATTTAAGAGGACGACCACAAACCTGTCAGTGTGCAGAAATAACTGTCAGTTTACAGGTAACAGACCTGACACTAGTTCTTCTTAATGCAGTGAACATCTCTCTTGCAGTGTTTTGTGCTGTATTGAAGGAATAGTTTGATATTTTAGGAAATATTCTCATTTTACTTTTCGTCGATCATTGGATGAGAAATGTTGAACTTCTCTTATGAAACCATTAATCCAGTCATGTCTGAATGCTGTCTAATCATGATGCAACAGGAAGTACAAAGAAATCTTCATCTTGTCATCAATTACATACTGTGCAGAATCATTGAGACTCTAATTGATCTTTCTTTAGGGGAATATTTAATGGAAATGATAAATATTTCAACTAGTAGTTCTAATATCTATATAAAAACCACAGCACACTGTGGGAAACTGTGAATATCATTCTCCACTGGACGCCTCTTGACAAGTGTTGCACTTATAAATTAAACTCCTTTTGATGGTGGGTATTGAACACATTTCTGACACGCTGAAGAACTCTTGGCTCATCATGAATTGAGGCCATAAAGGAAATTTGTGTTTGTCAGCTGAGGGTGTGGTGTGACATCTGCCTCTGTGTGTGGGCTCAAGGTTCCTCAACAGCACTTTAACTTTCCACTAATCAAGGGAGGGCGATGTTAGATATTAGACCAAAGAACTCTCTAGCTTCTAGGTGGAGACCTTCAAAGTGTCGCCGGCCCTCCGGCAATTATGTTGCAGCTTCCTGTTTATCCCAGTGTGGCCCTTTTTCTTCTCTTCTCCTCTATCATCTTGCTTAAGAAGACAAAGTGAATTTAAGAACAACTGAGCAATCTGAGCAATCAGGCTATCTCTGCAGTCCTACCACCCTGCGTGTTACTCAGAGTGTCTCTGTCTGACTGTGTTTTCTCTGGGCCACGTACACCTCTGCCTCTGTCCTTTCATCACAGCATTAAACCTCCTCATCATGGCCTGTCACAGTCATAGACACTTGTCAAGGGTGACAAGTATCAGTCAGGGGTGACATTCTTAGAAGAAGTTCAAAAGAGGATGACATTTATTTGTGTTGGTTTCAGTTCAAGTTCAGTCTACACTGAACTTAATCACTGACCTTTCGAGTTTATTGTTTGATGGTCAAGCTGTTGCAGACTGCTGTGTTATTTGCATAGAAGAATCACAGCTGCATTCAGTGCACCTTCCACAGGAAACTGGTCAGCTCTGACCAGCAGTTTCCTTTCAGCCTGAATGTGGTGAACAAAAATAGCCTGTGTTGAGCAGGTCTCTCAACCTTGATAGGCTGATGCATATTCATATCAAAAAGGGGAAGTACTTTGCAGCAGTTGAACAGCACTGATGTTTTGGTAATGTTTCACTGTTCTGAATGTGACACAGCACGTTGGGGATCTTGAAACGTTTCCAACTGTTTTGTTCTGGTGTTTGGCAGCACGATCCAAGAGTGTGATACCTGGAGAGGGAGGCCCTGGCCCGGGCTCGCCGCGCTCCTCCAGGTCCATGGAGAGGCCGCTAAAGGCCGGCTGGCTCAAGAAACAACAGAGGTCGTTAGTCAAGAACTGGCAACAGCGTTACTTTGTGCTGAGAGGAAGCACGCTGACCTACCACAAAGATGACAAGGAGACCACTGTCCAGGTGAGACACTGGGAATATGATTTATTTTAGTCCTTATTGGTGTCATTTCTATTCTGATTGTTTTTATTTCTTTGTTTGAATAAAACACATGCACATTTTTTTCCAAAGGAATTCATACAAATGCCACATATTCCAAAATTCAAAGGCTACAATGACCTTTTGAATTTAGCACATGCAGTTACCTACATGTGTGGAAATTCATTACAATACAATACATTTCTATGTCTCCATTACATATTGACATTTTACTTTTTTAACATAAAGTGGTATTCTGATAATGCTGGTTTGCTTTTATTACTACGAAGTACAACACAGTAATAAATGGTCAGTATTTTTAGTATTGAATATCTGGTATATCTACATAATCATCAGTTTACTATGAATTGGGTCATTTATCATTTCCAATCAACACCACAAACACTTTGCTAGCTGTGTGGCTAACTTTGCACACTTCCTGTAAACAATATAAATGATGCTTGAAGCCACTCAAAAGAGGTCTCCTGTCACTTAAAGTCTTTTTTGTTGCATCTGTTCTAATCTGCTGGTTTACACGCATTGCTGTAACATTCATCAACTATCCAGACAAGATCTTATGCTCTTTGTTGTCAGGCTATAGATCTGTCTGTGTGGGATGAATACAAGGCGTTGAGCCTCTCTTTACATGTTGTGCAAGGTGTGGGCAAACTTCCAAAAAGGCAGTGTAGAGACTATGAGACTATAACACTCCCATGGTGTTTTTACTAGCTAGAGTTTCAGGGGTGGCTGTATGTGCATAGATGGTGATGGTGTTATCACCATCTATGTAGAGCGTGTGGTCAGACCATAAAAAATAGAGAAATGGTGCAGTGACTGTGGACTAAAAACTTTGGTGTTTTTTCTTTAAGTATAAAATGTGATACGGTCACTTCAAGGTGCCAAATTTAGTTTCTATTCACTTCCCTTATATGTCTTCATTTTTCTGCCCTCTTTCTGATGTACTTCCTGTTAAGAAATGAGAGGTAGTGAAACAGGAAGGAAGAGGAGCGTTCATGAAAATGTAAAACAACCAAGTAACCATAATTTCATTCAGCATTGAACAAGAGCAGACACATGCTCCCTACATCCTCTGCTGGATGGATAAGCTCCAGAAGCCACAGAATAATCAGGAATTTCTCCAAAAGTCTAAGAGTCATCGTCACTTTTGACCTTGGTGTAAAACTGTAATAAAGGAGAGGGACTGTGGATGAATATTGGAGATAGAAGAAGTGGGCTGCACACTGTTGTAGGAAGTAGACTGTACAGTACATGCTGTAAAGTAAACAGTGAACATGAGTAGACCCTGAAACAAATGATAATAATGACCAGGGAGTATTTTCTTGACCTTTTCAGTGTGTTGTTTATCTGTAAAAGCCCCTGTGACACAGCTCTGCCTCGATGAAAGAATCTGTGCTACACCTACAGTGAAAACACCTGCGTCATACAAGACACAGACTACATGTACTGCTGATATTAATAGTAGCATATGGTGGTCTATGTGTGAATATAAACATTGGTGAAAAATACCAGTGGTTGGTTCTCGACATGAAAGGCCTCTGGTTTATGCATTACATTACATTTCTTCTCTCTCTCTCTCTCTCTCTCTCTCTCTCTCTCTGTGTGTGTGTGTGTGTCTCCAGGGAGTTATCCAGCTACGTTTCAGTAAAGTTAATGAACTCCCTCCAAACTCAGATGACCCTGGGAAGTACCTCTTCGAGATCATACCACGTAAGCATATGATCGACCTTTAAAAAGTGATACCTGTTCTCGTTGGGTTGCATGTCCCTCTCTGGTATCTGTCTGTATGGGCCAGAACTTATCTGTATGGTAGGAAATTAGAAACTACCAAGAAATGATAGCAATCTACTCTGGCCTACTCAGGAAATCTTGTAGATTTTTCAGACATTTTCTGACAGCTGCATGTCAAGGTTTTCTTGTACTAAGATGCTATTTTTCAATAATACACGTTTCACAGGTACGACTGGAGACAGAGAGCGATGTCCATATGTGTTCATGGCAAACTCCCAGAGTGACATGGAGGAGTGGGTCCGTACTCTACGCAGAGTCATTGGAGTGCCAACAAGTGGAGGTTCAGTAAATCTTAAAATGTTATGAAAACTGTTTCTATCTTTTCCCCCCATCATTCTCTTTAGTGCAGTTGTGTCATGTTATATGTTTCCATGCCTGTCAATTCCCAAAACAGAAATAATTTCACAAAAAACTTATTATGGAAACTGAGATTATATGTGACAATAGCTATCCTGTCTGTAATACTGAATGCTGAATTACTGTTCATTCTTAGCTTACAAATAAGAAATGTCTTTGTCAGTTGATATAGCGTAGTGATATTATACATATAGTCTATGTACATCCATCACCTGTAATTGGCAGCTACATGATGATTCAGCATGAAAATCCCTTCAGGTAGAATATATCAAATTATCTTTAAGACAAGTGTTGAAATTGTTCAAAGTTTTTTGGGAAATTAATTCATTCACTTTTTTGTCAAGAATGTTAGATACCAAGATTGATGCTGCTCTGATATTTATCTGTTAAATATGAAGCCACAATCATGAGACGGTTAGCTTAGCTTAGCATAAAGACTGGAAATGGGGGGAATCAGCAAGCCTGACTCTGTCCAAAGAGAACAAAATCCACCTATCAGCACCTCTAAAGCTCACTGATTAACATACTGTATCTTATTTGTTTAATCAGTACAAAAACTGTTCTGTTTTTCCAGAGGATTGTGTGACAGACTATCTCTCAGTCTGGAGCAGTAACTTCCTGGAGTCTTTGCTGGTTGCCTAGCAACCTAATGCTGACAGCAAAAGTTCTGTTCTTGTCTAAAACATAGTCAGAAACTAGTTGATTTCTCCTGTATGCACTCTTCAAGCTAAGCTCAGCTCATATTTACATACATACATGATAGGTATCATGTCTGTTTCTGTATCTATGGTATGGTATCTTCTCATCTCACTCTGAGCATGAAAGCAAATAAATGTCGTACATTGCTTTACCAGAGCACAACCCTACAACTGGCATAAACACCACGTTAAAGAAATAAAATTGTGTTGTCTTGAATATGTATTTTTTCTGATCATACTATACAAAAATGTCATGTAGAACTTTTCTGCATCTCTGTAGTGTTTGGAAAGAGTCTCATGGACACCGTAACATATGAGCAACGTTTCGGGCCTCACATGGTACCAATCTTGGTGCAGAAGTGTGTGGAGTTCATTAAAGAACATGGACTGGATGAAGAGGGCATCTTCCGCCTGCCGGGCCAGGACAACGCTGTCAAACAGTTCAGAGACGCCTTTGATGCAGGAGAGAGGCCCTCCTTCCCCAGGTAATACACTCATGCTTCTCTCTGCACAGACTAGAGCTATATGAATGATTTGATTAAAAACAGTCATGATTTCAGTCTACCTCAATATTACACCTGTATTTTGTTGGAAACCTTTAACTTGAACTGATTCGAAGGCTACATTTTGAATGTATGCATGAATAGAAGTGGTAGTGGTATGGAGCATATCTTGTATCTAAAGTAGGTTATTCTCATTACTGAAATACTATAAAGTGGTTTATTTTCATGCCAACAGAGTCACAAACTGGTTGGTAAATGTATGAACTTAAGAAGGTCACTGCTATATAAGGTGGAAATGTCCTAACCTCAATCAATCAGCAGCATCAGCTTTTTTTTCTGAGAAAGTAGGGAGAGATGACAGAGATTCAGAGAGGCTGATAGATTTCTGTCTGCTCAGAGCTGAGGGCGACACCACATCCTGTTCTGGCAGGCACACAGGAGGATGTCTGTATTACTCAACATCACAAGCTCCTCTGACAGAGCACTGTTGATTATAACATTCATGTAACAAGATTGTTTGTAATCTATCAGTCAAGGAGCACACGGTTACAGCCAGCGGGGCTACTGAAAGATTTTCTATGTCATATTCCAGGCCAAAAATAAAAGATAGAATACAAGAGCTCGGCTGAATATACAAAACTAGGCCCAGAGGCCCAAACAGTGAATTCCAAGACAACTTTGTGGATATGAGAATGTAAAAAAAAAGAACTTTGTTTACACCTACAGCCCACCATGTAAATACTTTTTATGAATCCAGTAAAATATTTACACAGGTCTTGTTTGTTATGATGGAAAAAAAACCTTGATTAAACTCCAAGCTCACATTGGCAAATACACACACACACACACACACGTGTGTGTGTGTGTGTGTGTGTAGGGTTGAGTTAACTTAACTATAATAGATTTAAGCCAGGTCACTGGGGGTATTTAAGGTATAAATGTTAGTTATATTTTAAGTGAGTTTTCAGTGGATATGTGTCATTGCCTGCAGTGACACAGATGTCCACACAGTGGCGTCGCTGCTTAAGCTCTACCTGCGGGAGCTGCCAGAGCCCGTTGTGCCCTGGACTCAGTACCAAGATTTCCTAGACTGCACCAACCTGATGGATAGCTTCACAACAGAGGTATGCTTATTCACAAAAAGACTACAATATGTACAAACAAACAATATGTGTGCAAACATGTCTGAGTGTGTACACAAAGCTGAGGACCTGTGATATTTAGAGTGTGTGTGTCCTTTAATCTGTTGCTCCTGTGTCCTTTCAGGGTTGGGAAAAATTGGAGAAGCAAATAGCTCTTCTCCCTAGAATCAACTATAACCTTCTCAGTTATGTGTGCCGGTGAGTGGAAGCTTCTGAAGACGTCACCCTGATTATAGGGAGCATCTCACTTATTGTTCACTAAGATGCCTTTGAGCAAGACACTTTACTGTACATGCACCAAATCTCACAGAGTCCTTCTGGTTAAAAACATTGACCAAATACTGTTCTGAGATCAGTTTCTAGTCCTGACACATACTCTGCTGTATCTGTTAATTAATTCTTATTTTCGTGTCTTCTTGTTTTCAGGTTTTTGTTTGAGGTGCAGCAGCACTCCAAGGTGAATAAGATGAATGTGGAGAACTTGGCTACAGTGATGGGGATCAACTTGCTCAAACCTCAGATAGAAGACCCCATCACTGTGATGAAAGGTGAGAACACATCATGTATTCTGAACAAACACAACAAACATGTAGCAAACATGCTGATCCCTACAGAGCACTACGGGGAGCTGAGAAGATATCAAAGTGATGAAACGTGTTAACTTATGACCTTGACATTATTAAGACGAGTCTGATATGTTGGTGCTAAACAGCCTAATTAGAGACTGTATTTCTTCTTTCTGTGAAAACGGAATTGCTCAGCATCTGGGAAACAACCTGAATCCAAATGAGATGTGACCACAATTTTATTAAGCAATGACATGTAGCAATACTGCACCATGACTACATCCTTCTCTTTTTTAGAGACTATGTTTAGCGAAAAAACAAAACAAAACAGTTTTAACAAACAAGAGCTCATTTAGATACCCTGGTAATTTGTGATACTAAGTAGATAAAAACATGTACTAACTACTTTATCAATTCCACAAACTTCACCTACTATCTCAGTAATGCTGCTGCTAATCCTTTTAGACTATTACTGATAAATGATATATATATGGAAATTAAGTATTGAAGAAAAATGAATCAGGAATTAGCATAAGAAGCTAAAGTTAAGCCATTTTGATCATAATCTTTTCATATTTGTGTTTGTTTTGTTTTTTTCACAGCGACTCCTCAGATCCAAAAGCTGATGACAGTGATGATCAGACAGCATGAGACTCTGTTTCCTCTCTCCAAAGACGTACTTCCCTCCCCTCCCTCAAAAAAGGCAGAGAGCCAGAAGAACACGCCCCGAAGTTTTGTGGGTTGGGAGTCTGCAGAGGTATATTAAGCCTCTCTAATGAAAAGCATCAGTGTTTTTAGGGCTTGTTCTGGTGTTACACAAGCATAACATTAGAGCATGTCAAAAAAAAACAGGTTCAGGCAGTGGCCAGTGAAAAGAAGGACACATACCAGAATATCCAAAAGAATTTGTGTTGGTAGAAAGAAGTTGCTATGTATTCAGTATGAAAGTCCATCATGGGTCCATATAGAGTCTGCTGCACTATTACTTCCCTCTGACATAAGTAGTAGTAGTACCTGGGTAATCTGGGTACCACATAAAATACAAATTTGTGTGAATATACCATCATCACATCCTAATGTTTTGGTGTTTTTTCACTATTTGACCTCAGTCTCAACTTCTCAGAAATACATAACTTTCCTCATACTGACACTTTAATCCAGGAGTTTTGTTTGTTTTCTGTGCAGTGCAGCTCACTAACTACAGTTAAAAGACATGCAGCTAACAGAGAAACTACCTTTACACTACCTTTGCACACAAATACATCTCTAGTATGTTTATCTGTGATCTGTGATCTTCCATTATGTGTTTATCTCAGATGGGTGATGCATCTCTGTCTGAGTCTCCAGAAGAAGAAGAGGACACAGACAGTCTAGGTCCAGATAGAGGAAACAGCAGCCCACAAACCCTCCCTCCAGAGCCTCTCACACCTTCCGCAGATGACTGGTTTGGAAGTCCCCGCAAACGCACCCAGACCCTGCCCACCTTCAACTGCCCCCTCACCGGCATGGCAGCTAAGGCTGACGCTCTCAACCGGTGGAGTCGCATCCAGGAGAGCACAGAGGAGAAGGGTGGGACATTGTCAGAGGACATTTTTAAGATCCTGGACATGCGGAGTTCAGGATCATTATTCGGGGGGTCTTCGACGAGTAACAAGGAGGGAGAGCACAGGCTCACGTCCCGAAGAGGAAGTGATAACACAGGTTCCTCAACAGCTGGCTCCCAAAAACCTGACAGTGAGCCCCGGCCTGCCCGGATTCTGTCCCATCAGAAGAGTGCAGAAACCCTGACAGTGGGTGGTTTGAGTCAGGAGGTCAACAGCAAGTCTGAGCTGAAGAAAGACAATCAGCAGCTTGTAGACAGGTGAGTTCAGCTGAGGAGTCATGACCTTAACATTAACTCACTACACATCAGACAGACCCTCACCAACCCAATATAACTTAAGCTAAGCTATAAGCTAATACGAAACTATAAAATCAACATTTTAACAAAACGTAACTTCTAAATGATAACTTAAGGAACAAACATGGAAATCACCAAAACTGGAGTGAAACAATTGAAAAGTTAATCTTCAGGAACTTCGGGTCAGTCTTACATAACATAAGGTGTGTGTAAATGAGTCACGTGGTTTCATACTCAGCCTTCAACATCCACTTATGTGGAAAAAACAAATGTGGCATGTATCATGACAAGTTTTGACATGCTTTTGGAATGGATTCATTTGCTTTTCAGTGATGAATACCAGGACATAAACTGTGTCCAGAACATACTGAGTTTCCTCTTGGCCTTTTTACTATCTATCTTGTGTCTTTCAGTCTTCAACAGGAGAACAAGGAGCTGAAGGCCACAGTGGCAGAGCTCCAGTCTGCTTTGGAGGCAGAGCGCCGCCGTGTGGCCGCTCTGGAGATATGCCTGAGAAATGCTGAGCGCAGCCGAGACGAGGCCCAGAAACGTAACGAAGAGCTGCGAAGAGACATTCAGCAATTCCTCACGAGAGAACCACAAGCTCCCACCTAACAGTCATTTTCAGATTCACTAGTATAAGGATTTATCACCCCATTAACCTCAACAGAACTAATTTCACAGGGGCTGATTATGGAAAATATCATCATCCTCTAGTGGGTTGACACTGGATTGTTTCCATTTGAGCTCTGTTTGGTCCTGAAGATAAATTATTAGCTCCTCACTTGTCTGTGAGGAAAGTCTGTTAAGAAGAAATTTGAATAGGTTTTAATATCACTATTCACAGACTTCAAATGCAACACAAGTTTGTTCTCCCCACTGGAGAGGTGATGTCACTGATTATGAACTTACACCAGATGGTGACAGAAAAGGCAGCAGCACACTTGGAAGATTATTTCTATAGATTTAATGTCATTTGGCAACTCGGAAAAGGAAGAAATGAGTTTCCATGGAAATGCAAGGCTGGACAACATCAGTTTAGATTACACTCTTTGATCAGAGGACGTCTGAACTGTATAATATTAATGGTGAACATTACAAATATCATGTGTCATACAGAGTGAAAAGTTCATCATTTCTTGTGTCATTTTATGGTAAATTAATAAAGCTGCACAAATTTAAGTGTTTTTGTTGATGCATAAAATAATCTTACGCCACATACATTATTTTCTATACCAACAAATCAGCATACCTTAGTGTTACTTTTTTAACATCATTGCAATCACTGACAACTGCCTTACTCAAGAAAAAAAAACAAGATAATAGGAGAAAAAAGGGAAACAATGAAACACTGTTCTGTCAGGGACATGAATAAAGGTATGGCTTGCAGTGATGGACCCACAGCAGCTATCACCTTGCGCTGCAGTTCCCCTCAGCTTGGAGCTATGAGGTACTGCAGCTCACTATTAGTTTTACAGCCTTACTGTTTGGATTCACTCCCAGTGAACTCGTTTCCAGACACAGCAAGCAGCTATTTCAGGAAAAAAACAAGAAAACAAAACTGTGTGCTACTTGCTCACCAAATCAGCAGACTGACAAAATCAGCAGCTAGCTGGCTGCTAGCATTTAGCTTCACTATATTCAGGAGTATATTAGATTTTTCCCTCGGGACTTGGTGACCAAATCAGAGTTTAAAGGAGGGTACATTTTTTTGGACAACCACAATCTTCTCCAAATGAATGCTAACAATGTTCCATGTCTGCTGGACATATTCATAATAATGACTTTAAATGATGCTAAGATATCAGTGTTGTTCCACTGCAGTCAAATACTATTTTAAGTACACCCAGTTTTTTAAAACTGAGCAGTAAAACATTGGTTTCCTAAAAAGATCTTAATCTGTCTCAATCTTATTAGTATTGTATTAGCATATAATCTGGGAATGTGTTTGTTTTCAACACTCTTTTCACCCCCCCAAAAAAACAAAAACAAAAAAAACTTAAGCTTATGAAAGAAATGCAGATGAAAATCTGGATATTGGATACCATAAGAAACTATTGTCTGTTGGAAGGTTCAGTCCAAAAATAGCAACCCCTGCCATCATAAATCCACATTTGTTACATCCTGAGGTCCCTAATTGAGACCATATGGAGGGGCCTGAGTGTGTGTGCAATAGGACATTGCCACTATCAAGCCTTCTTACAGCCACCAGGAAGATGTGATAGTCTGTTGTGGCAGCAGTTTAACAGAGAACAGATAACAGCATGTCTGTCAACTCTCATCCTGGCAGATGAGTGGCAGAGGCAGGAAAAAGTTCATTCCTTCCCATCTCTGCGAAACGCCACAATCAGGAGTGTATCTGCAGGTCACGCAAAGAAGCTCAGGAATGACGGACAGTTGCCGAGTGGGACGAGGGTTCAGATGACAAATCGGTCAGTTATTCAAATCTATCAAGGAAGCAGTGTGAGCTGTTGATATTCTCATCAGAAAACAGCTGAGCGACCTATTGACTCAAAGTCATTGGCAGTGTTAGTCTGGTGCACCATGTGCAGTATATCCATACATGCAGTAATGACTTGTTGAATGGTTTAAGTTTTTCTCCACGATTCACCCAGTTTCCATAAACATCACATTTTACATGTTGCTGTCGCCCCCTCATGAAATCTTATGAATGTCCCTCATCATACTTGCTCTAGCATTCCCCAAGCAGCCTCTTGTGCATAGAGAACCCATTTCAGACAGTGTGTCCACTTACCAGAGGAGGAAGTACACACAGAACATTTCAGTAGACATTACATATCATTGTTACTTTGTTGAATGAACATGAATGATTATTTTGTACAACTCTGTCATCCTCACAAGCTACTTGAAATATTCTCTAGACTCACTGTGAGCCCATTATCTGTCATTCTCCAACATTAAGGCCTCACACCTCATTGCATTTCAATTTCATTGGGACAAGCTTTGTCTAATAGATATATCCTGTTACATTCAACAGCATCAACAGACCCTTGGAGTATTTTGTCAAAAAGAAATGGTCAATGGAGCCTAGACAGCAGCTCACAGAACTCCACCATTTACAAAGCAAATAAACAAATGAAGAATATCAACTCTGGAGCACCCACCCAAACAAAATAGCGCTTCCACAAGGAAGAGGCTACAGGACAGTGTTTACAAAATCCTCATTAAGGAAGTTGTGAGATAACACATGCTCATGTCCATCACACAAAGTTGAAGGCATGCACGCACACACACACACACACACACACACACACACACACACACACACACACCAGCAAAGAGACCATAAGCACTGAGCAATGCAGAGTCCACCATATCATAGATAAGGGACAGAAAGAAAGAGCTGGGAAGAAGAGAGCAGAGCACAGAGAGAGACTGACAGAGGAGAGGGCACAACAGAGATGAGTCGGGCAGACAAAGACAAGCCTCGGCCACCCTGTCACCGGAACTGCAGCCCTGTCACAAAGGACATCAAAAGTTGTGCCTGAGAATAAATGCTGTGAGATCTGGAAGAGAGCATCAGGAATACACACTCCTGCAGCGAGGCTCACACTGATCAGTGCAAGGGTCAACAACACTACTGACTACTGCCAAGGAACCAGAACTTTCATAGGCTACAGATGAACTGAGCATAATTTCAATTTACCTGTGGATTAAGGGCTCTAGAGACTGCTATCATTTTGTCTTACTATTGTATCAGCTCATCCATAGACAACAGAGGGCATAAAATAGAAAGCTGCAGATTGTTTTTCCCATGGCGAGCGTTTGGGTCTGTCAACTGGGAACTATCTGCAGCTCCAAGACTTCGCTCTTGCTGTTTTCAATTTTGCTGCTTCAGGGGCCTCTCTGTGGTGAGAGCAGCCCCATCTCCAGCACCCATCAGAGGCATCGCCCCTCTCCAGGGCTGGGAGACGGGCATGGAGGGGTGGTGGATCCATCACTGTTGGAGCAGGACAGCAACATGGATATGCAGAGCCTGCTGGAGAGCCTGAAAGAACAGTTTCTGCGGACTTTCAACTTGTCAGGCTGGGGTCCTCCACTGCCTCCTGGAAGCACACGAGAAGAGCCGCCTGAGTACATGATGGAGCTCTACAACCGCTTTGCTAATGACCACTCTGCCATGCCCTCTGCCAACATCATCCGCAGCTTCAAAAATGAAGGTATAACTTCTCTGCTTTTATGATGATAACCTTCTTAATAATAAAGATAAAAAATGAGAGCTACTTTTTACTTCATGTTTGCTGCCTTGTTAATTTCATTATGTTTTCATTTTTAAATATTATTTGTATTTATATATATATATATATATATATACACTTTGTAAGTAGACTAACTTCAAGCATATTCAAACCAAATTTTAGTTGATAAAATCCATGCTTTAATCATGATCATGTTACTTCTCTTTGCAAAGTAATGATCATATGGTATTCTATTCTTAAATAGTACAGCTTGCAATTAAATTATGATAATAGCTAATTGTTTCCCAACTAAGAATGAAATTAGGATGAAATCCTTAATAGGGTTAAGTTTGAATAGGGTTAGGATACATTGCAGAACTCATTTTAAGACATTATTAAAAAGACGAATGTACAGAAGTTTAACTTTGACTACTTATTTATCTTCTCCAGATTCATCTCCCAGTGTTGTGGGTGTTGGAGGAGTGAGACGTCACCCTCTCCTCTTCAACGTGTCAGTCCCCCATCATGAACGTATCACAGCAGCTGAGCTTCGCCTCTACACCCTTATTGAGACTGACCGCCACCTCTACGCTGGTGTCAACCGCAAGGTCACAGTCTATGAACTGGAATCACATGACTCTTATGACAACACGACTGATGAGAACACTGCGAGAGGAGATGCATTCAGAGGGGGAGGAGAGCGGATAGAGCTGGTGGAGTTGGCTTCACGCCAGGTCTATGGCACTGATAATGGCTGGGAGGCCTTTGACCTCACTGCTGCTGTTCAACGCTGGCGCAAATCTGACCATGGCACCACACATCGGTTGGAAGTGCACATTGCCAGTATGGCTGATGATAATATTCAAGGTATGACAGAAGACAACAAAGACAGGAATCCACCTGAAGGAGACATGAAGATTGACACCAGTCCTGAGGAAAAACACAAACCTCTGTTGATTGTTTTCTCCGATGACCAAAGCAGTGATCATCGTGATGACAAGCGTGAGCTGAATGAAATGATTGACCATGAAACCTCTAACATGGTTCTGCAGAATGATTTAGGGACGGGCCTGTGGGGTGAGCTGGGGAGGGACAGGGAAGATGGAGATGAAGAAGCTGAGCCAGATGAAGAGGACCTCATCCAAATGCGCTCCAATCTGATCTATGACACAGCATCACGCATTCGTCGCAATGCCAAAGGCAATCACTGCAAGAAACAATCTCTCTATGTAGAGTTCAAAGATATTGGATGGGACAGTTGGATTCTCGCACCCACTGGTTATGATGCCTTTGAGTGCACTGGCATTTGCTCATTCCCACTGACAAAACATGTCACACCCACCAAGCATGCCATTGTCCAGACATTGGTCAACATCAACAGTCCTCAGAAGGCGGCAAGAGCTTGTTGCGTCCCCACCAAGCTGGACCCCATTTCCCTGCTGTATCTGGACGATACAGGCGTGGTCACCTACAAGTACAAGTTTGAAGGCATGGTGGTGGCTGAGTGTGGCTGCAGATAGTCCATGCTTTGAGAGAGTTCAACTCTGTGTAAAGTCTTACGGTAGGAGATGAGGAAAAGCACTGAACTAACTATGAGATGGAAAATGAGATAAGCCAAGAATGTCTTCAACAAAAGGACAACCGTTGGAATCTCTGTAAGGGTTATTCAGTGAGACTGGAAGTGACATTCACTATTCATGAAACTATGTGAGCTCCAATTGAACAAGTTTCAAATGGCAAAAAGCAACAAGTACTTCATCTTACACAGCCAAAGACATGATTATCAGTCGCTATCATTTAGATAGTGGAGAGATGATGTGCTGCAGATTTTCAGTCAGCATGATACCAACAAGAATAAAAAGTCACAAGATTTTCTAAAGGACCAAACCAAGCACATCCAACGGTGTGTGAGGCCTGGTGGGAACTAGTGGGCCAGATGCCCCCCCTCCCTCTACTTCCCCTTGACATCAGTCTTCCTTTCCACTTATCTCCCCCCCCTCACTCGTTGCAAACACTAATCAGCACTTCTTGTGTCCTGGTGCAGTGAAATGACCTCCCTCAGGCAACCTGACAAGACATGAACTCTGTAGGCCCACCTCCTGCCTCCTGCAACCTCCTGATACGTAGGTGCTATGCAGGGATCCTGACGGCAGGGTTATCTATTCCAACCCTGTTTCCCACTTCACATGCCTCTTTTCCACTCCCCCAAGCTACAGCGATAGCAAGGTGTTGGAGGTTGAGAAACATGTATGCCACCAGTCAGGCTTGGAGAACTGGACGCCATTCTAGGCATCTTTTGAGGTGGTGGAACGGGGGGAGTGGGACAGGACAAGGGTGCAGAGGTTCCCACATTCCCAGGCAACAAACAATCTTAACTGGTTCAACTCACTGACCCAGCACCATGTACCCTCAACATATCTCCAACTCCTCAGTTGAGTCATCCATCATTTTTATGTTAAAAATGGCCTTTTTGGAACTGTAAGCTAAAATCAAAAGTGGAAAAGGGGGCACCTTGTCACATTCCCTTTATGGATCCACAAAGGAAATACATTTATTTTCTTTTGTTATAAGCCTTTTGATACCTCTGCTGCTTGTGTCAATTAAAAGACTATTTATTGTTCTAATTTATTAATTTTTAAAACAGAGTAGATATATATGTACATTTGTTAGTGTAGAGCAGGTTCTGTAACCATGACAATGCATTTGCAGCACAAAATGAATTTTGTTGGGAAGATAAATGGTAACAATTTCTGAAACAATAAAGAATGATTACTTATAAATCGCAAATGAAAAGTTGCCTTAACTATGACTTAATAACGGATCCTTACTTTTTCAGAAAGTTTACACACCATGTTCTTCAAAATGTCATTAAGATTATCTCATATCAAGATGAATGTAAATATTTTGAGCTTAAATACCATACTGACAGTGTTTTTAACAGTTAATTGTACATGATCTATTTTCCACATTACAATTATCAATCAAAGTATCTTGGTCTGTCAGCTTTCTTCTCCATGTTTTAGGAAGAAGCTGCTAAACTAGTGATATAAATGCACTTCTCACATTCTGATCATTCAGTCTGACAGTATCAGCCCGCAGGTCATAGTTCATACATGTCACACAAACAAAGAACCATGGGAAACTGAGTGGATGGTCTGCTAATGAAGAAAATGGATGGCCCTGTGCTCACACTGACAGCGAGCAGATACAGGCAGCTATGATGGAAAACCTGTTAGTGAAGAGAAAATGTTAGCAAAAGACAAAGATTTGGATGTGTAGCTCTTTTTCTGTTGTCTCTACATTTTCTATGAATGTTAAACCAGATCGCAAGAGCATTATGTTGTTCTATCCATGTACCAGCGCACACTGAAGATGTAAATAAAGGATACAGATCAGATTCATGCTCTGAGATGTGACACCTTCTATTGTTTATTTGTTGTTGGGAAGGTGTGTCAGACTATTGTTTTATGAAAGGTGAGACGTCTGGGCTCTGTTTCAGCAAATTCCTGTGTTACAGCAGCAGAGTTAAGAGTCGAGGTCAAGGATGAAAATCAGACTCTAAGACACAGACACACGTATGAAAACACACCTATGCATGTTTTCATATGTCTTTGTGTGTTTTCATAAGTCTGCCTGTGTGTTTGTCTTTGATTTAGATTGTAGGAGGACTGAGTATAATGCTGAAGTGCTCAAGTAGAAGAAAGCAGATCTAGAAGAAAGCATGGTGTGTATACTGGAGATACAAATGTTATTGAATGTCTGCAGTGAGCTAACACTGACTCCTGCCACACTACTTTATAAACTGTATACATTTCTAGACTCTAGCTCATTAGATGTCTTTATGTTAAGTTAAGCTACTGTTCCCTAGCTGTAGCTTCAGACTTTGCTGACAAACATGAGTGTGGTATCAATTTTCTCATATGACTCTTGGCAAGACAGCTAATACTATAAGCATTTCAGATTTTTTGCAACAGTAACAGCTTACAAGAACACCAGTGACTGGTATGTCTCAGATGAATATAACTTATGCAATAGTAATACCATTGCCACACTGTTACAGAATAATGTGTGATGTCTCTGCTACCTCCTCTTATTTTAGCTTTGGGTATCACCATACAGTAAAATTCTTACATGCCACTGAATGTGCTGTACAAATGCTGATTTCTCATCTTTAAGCAGCCAAACAATGTGTGTCACAACTGATGTTGCAGTTCTAGGATCCTATTGCAATAATGTTTTCTGCCTAAAGCTTCCTCAAAACCCAAAAAAGTCTTTGGCTGCAGCTCACTAATGACAAGTGCACTTTCAGAAAGCAAACAAGCCGGACACTGACTGACCTCCCATGTAAGATGAGAGCAGAGGTCGTCTAAAAATGGTCACAGACCAGAGGGCAAGAACCTCAGCCAAATACTGTGACAACAGGCGGCCTCTGCTATGTAAAGCTCACTAATTGAATATTTACAGAATGGTGGAAGAAATATGAATCTGGCCTTTGTCACTGAATGGCAAACATTCAGGAAATATGATGAAATGGGAAGTCTTTAGTATTGGCTCAGTTGATAAGCACTGCTGCAGAGTGTTCTGTGCTTTTTCCTCTCTCTTGTTTTGACATAGCTTCATCTGTCAAAACACTTTTAATCTCACTGCTGGTTGTTATGCTGCAGTTTGTGAAGGTTTCAGCCTACGTGATTAATTCAGGAGCACACCTAACGATTAGTAAACAAACTGGACAGTTCCCAATGTACAGACAGTTCAAAGATCTTCAAAATCCTGTAATGCTCCACTGACTGACATCATGACGTCGGCTGCAGGACGTCGACGTGCATCTTGCTGTGAACGTGTGTTTTGGTGTGTCATGCAGAGCTGCATGACTCGCCCTGACTCTGACGTGGGGTCTGTAATAAGGCCTGATTGTTTCCGTTTTGGGTCACATGTTTATCATTCCATCTCTTTGCAATACCACCACCCAGTTCTCATCTCTTGTTCTCTCCTCGAGTCTCCTCATTTCCCAGGAAAAGCAGTTTGCACAACCATTACTTGGTGCTCGTATGCAAAAGAATCTCCAAATGTACAAACACCTTTTAACAATTTACATTCAACTCTGATGTTGCGTAACTTCAAAAAACCCATTCAGAGTCGGTAATGAAAAGCAGATGTTCAGTATAGTTCACATGCTCGTGCAGGCCAAGTAATATTACCCCCAAAGTGATTTCTCAGCAAAACAAGTTAAGTCAGGACCAAATGAGCTTTAAACTGTCATTTTTCATTAACAGTAATGACTTTAACTCACCAGATGCTCAAAAAATAAATCACTAGCTATTAAATACGAAAGTACAAAAAGTTTAATCTGTTGCAAAATCATGCTCAGAAAGACAATTTTTTAAGTGAGGGACTGATGTAAAAACTAATTATCACTCTACAAGGATTGCATTTGGCCATTGAGAGTCGTATACACTTCATCTCACTGTGATGAAGTGCAGGAGGATTGAGCAATCTCAAGTTTTTTGCTCTGCTTCTTTTATGAAAAGGTTGCAATAAATCCTCTGGCATGATCCTGGCTGAATTCTGTAGAAAATACACTTGGGATGGTGTTATTACTTGATTTAAAGAGTGTTGATAACAGTGCCTCTACTGTAAAAATAAAAAATATAAGAATTCCAAAAAGTTGCTACAAGGCTTTGCATTTCTTAAAAAACACACATGGTTCTGATTACTTAATCTAATCCCTGTGGAATCACAAATGTAGACAGCTGGGGGGCCCAGGACATACAGATCACTAACTGCAGAAGCACAAGTCTGGACCTGAGATGAACAACAAAATACCACACTGCGCCCTGCTTCCATATATTTCCTCACACTTATCAAGCACAGTAATTGTAAGGCCTTTTGTTAAGAAAAGGTGTGTCATGAAAAAAAAAATTACAATCAAGATCAAATGACCAAATATTCCACTGAATTACAGAATCTTTACAAAAACTTCCCAAGAAAACAATGGCACAAATTACACATTATACAGCTTTGACACAAAGATGCCTGTTGTAAATTACATGGCAGCAAATAAGACTTTACTCATAATAAATGAAGGACTGACATCCAATCATTTAATGACATTGCAAGAATAGCATTTTGGGAAATATGCTTATTTGCTTACTTACCAAGAGTTAGATGAGAAGATTGATACCACTCTCATGTCTGTACACTAAATATGAAGCTACAACCGATAGTCAGTTTAGATCTGCCAACCAGAACATAGAGCTTGGAGCTTTATTTATCCCACTGCTGTGAAATTCACATGTTACAGCAGCAAGAAACAAGGGTGACCAAGATAGAAAAAAAATAAAAATAAAAAATATAATATAAGAAGGCACAGAAGTACAAAGTAACATAGTAAAGTAACAAAGTTAAAGTTAAAGTGCAGCAGTCAGCATTAGAAAAAAAAAGTCTGTAATAAACAATAATGTAATAATCGTAATATAGGCGAAAATGGTGATAATCAATCTTATTATATAACATACTCTATACATATAACATATATAACAATTATCTTTGTTTAATCTGTACAAAACTGTGTGGCTTTACAGCTTGTTTCATGTTAACACTGTTTCCTGGCCAGGTGTGGTGGTGTCCACTGACTCAAGCTACCTGTTTTCCCCTGTTTCCAGTCATTGTGCTAAGCTAAGCTAGTTAGCTGCTGGCTGTAGCTTCTAATTTACCGCACAGACATGACAGTGGTATCGGTCCTCTCATCTAACTCTTGACAAGAAAGCAAATAAACATATATCTAGACTCTGAAATCCTCTTAGTTTAGTTTTCCAGTTGCACATTAGCTCTAGATTTTTTTTTTCACTGCTTCAATGTGTTTTTTTTATTATGTTATCCATGTGCTCATCTCATCTCAAGTTGCAATATAACAAGCCACAGACATGATCTTCCAAATACAACTGTCTAAATTCACATTGTACAAAGCACCAAATGCTACTTGAGATTTGTCCACAAACCTGGTGAAACTGAAAGGAAACATACTGTATGTGATCTTGTTTAGGCAATGATTCATAATATTTGTTTCAAACACAGACAGTTTTATCACTTTTTTAGTTTTGATAGTAGTTTTATCATATGGTACTAACTCATGATACTGAAATGTCAAACTTGTAAGCTTACCTATCCCTTACTAAATGTGCATATGAAAAGCTGATCAGGTGTAAGCAAAAATCTGCAGAAACATCCTTCAGTTATGCAAGCTGAATGTGTAAACACTCCCGGATTGCTACATGTGCGAATCATCACTCTGGATGTGAATACAGCACTCACGCATTGTATGTGCCAAAGAAGTGGTCCCAGTGGGTAAAGTAGGGGGCGTAGTTGCCACTGTGTAGGCTGTGGTGGGCTTGGTGAAAGGGAGCTCCTCCCAGACAGGGCAGCAGTCTGTGCAGAGCCCAGGGCAGATTGTAGCCACAGTGGTCTTCCACTGCCATCCAGCTGTTGAGAAGGTGAAAAACGATTTCACTCAGAGGGTGGCAACCCACCACCCAGCCGCAGCTCAGAGCCAGCAGCAGCAGAGACAGCAGCTCAGCTGAGCTGGCATCCTGGGCTGCCAGAGCGAAGGGCGAGTGGTGCTGGTGGTGCAGCTGGTGGATGTTTCGATAGAGCCATGGAACCCTGATGATGAACACAGAAACAGCTGTCTCTATTTATACAGTTACCATAATGGAAAATCACTGGAATATTCCCAGAATGGTGCACAGTCACTGTCTGTAGTCATTAACTGAAAGGAAATTCAGTTTCGCTGCCTCTACTTGTACTTGTCAGCAGTAAAACAAACAGAAGACAACTTTCAAAACACACAAGTTCAAATTAAAGGGGCACTCCACTAATTTTACACATGAACACTGGCTAACTCTTCCTTGATGATGTCATGGTGATGTCAACAGTTTAATGTCAGACTGGACTTGAGACGAGACATTTTAAATAGCCTGTGTTATTTAAAATGCAATCATTTACCACTCAGTGAACGTCTAAAGAAAAAATGTTTATGAATCTATTGTGGGAAATGTAGCCTTTGAAAATAAATGTGCATATTAAATACCGTATTTGTTTTCTTTATAGATTCTTTTCTTGCAAAATCCTGCATTCTATAAATTTAATAAAAGTAAACGTGTCCACTATGAGTATTAGTGTGTATTATTATTACTGATGCAATAATGTGGAGGCATGATTTTAATAGTGTGGCTGGTGGAACAAGGTGCTTTTATTTTCTGTATGATGCTGCTCTGTGTTCTCTAAGATCACCGTCAGATAAAAGTAGAGGAGGAAAAAAACGCAACATGTCCCTCTTGGATGCAGAGCAGCAGAAAATGTAAATACTTCAGTAAAGTACATTTTCCTCAGAATTGGAAATGACGAAGTGCAGTACTTGAGTAAATGTACTTCATTACTTTCCTCTATTGCTCAGTAAGGCCTGTGGATTGATGGGGACAATGAAGGGAGTATTAATACTTCAGGATCAAAGTTGCCAACAGCTGATATTTCGCTCACGTGCATACAAAAACAGGTATATACTGCTCACCTGTGCATAGAGCAATGCCATATAAAGAAGAGCATGTCAAAAAGCAGAAAACATGCGAAGACCTCCACAAAGAGCTTCCAGCAGGACGGAGCCAGCACGGGTAACGTGGGCCGCCGCAGGGTCTGATACATAGCGGTGACGGGAAGGACGACGGTCACGTATCTGTACCACACCCTCCAAAAACACCCCAACCATTGCCGGAGAGAGGGCGGCGGACCGGAGCCTGCGGCGATCCTCCACGATCGTACCTTCTGACAGACGCTGCCCAGCGCGTCCAGCGCGAGGAAGGGCGCACAGAACAAGACGTGCGCCAGGAAGGCGTAGGACGCAGGCAGGTAAGGAGAGAGCAGGATCTCCTCCTGCCCTGCTCTCACGTGCTCCCACAGCTCCTGTAGGATGAGCACGCATGTCTCTCCATAATCTGCTGACTGTACATTCATGACGACTTTCACATCTTCATCGAGGACATCTTCTCTCATGTGAACCTCCTGTTCAATCTCCGCTTCTTACAAATAATGACTTTTTCGGTTCTTATTTCCCTTCAAAGATAATATCGTCACATAAACTATACGTCATATGTTACATTTTTCTTACACTCATCCAAAACTTTCCCCGGCTGCTGCTCCACTCCTTCCTGCAGGAGAGTCCAAACCCTGGATAATTTTTCTCTCCACTCTGTGGTAGGAGGGGCTCTGGACCGATATTATGAATATAAAGCCAATTAAAAGTCTCTTTCCCTCCTATTTCTTTTCACTCGGGCACTGAGTGACTGTACAGGGGGGTCCATGCCACCTTTTAGTTGTACGAAAGGTACCACCTACTCATGTCGCTGGAAGTATAGGGGATTTCTAGGAAATGAGCCTGTAATTAAGAAAACAAGTTTCTGAGAGCCGATATGGTCTGATACTGATGCAGGTAGAGCCAGCTAAGAGTTTGATACTGTTTTATCAGTTCGGGGACATCTTCAGTTATGACAGAGCGAGGTCAGTTAAAGACTGGCAGAATATGAGCCAAAACATATGATGAATGATTCAGGGAAAATATAAACTGAAACCTTTTACTTCTCATTGAATTTTCTTTTCTTTGTACTTGTCTTGATTAAAAAAAGAGAGAAAGAAAAGAAGACTGACTACAATACCTGTAGACAAATTCCATGTTTGTGTAGGCAAACATAGTTTGACATATAGCCTATGAGGAATACAATGTCCAGAGTAAAACAATAAGGTGGGGGGCATAAAAATCTGGTGAATGAAGGATCATGACACAACTCCAGCAGTGTTACCTACCATTGTCTTGGCAGTAGAGATTTATGCCGGGCAATGCCCCTGGACAAGAGCCAGCATTTTATCAATGGTCAAGTCAGTTGTGATTTGTTCATTACTCAGTTCTTAATAACTGCTCAGGATTTTATGTATCTTACTGTAAAATGTTTCCCTCTGGAAATTAGCAACTAAACTCAGGTAATTAAACTAATCAAATTCACTGTCTCCAAACTTGGTTTTAGATTTTCCCTATGAAACACACACACATTTTTTTCTTGGGAACATAAAAAAGAAAT
Source organism: Lates calcarifer (assembly GCF_001640805.2). NCBI lineage: Eukaryota > Metazoa > Chordata > Actinopteri > Centropomidae > Lates > Lates calcarifer. The sequence goes on from NC_066845.1 coordinate 19,446,501, forward strand.
CTCTAATGACAAAACAGACCTTTATAACAAAGCGAGTCACCCTGACAAGTTAATGCAGCCATGATGTCAACGTGAGTGAAAGATGAGTCAACATGTTCAGCTCCTTAGTCAAACAGCTGAAATATTACACTACACACTGTGCCGTGTTTTGTAATTATACTGTAATGCTTTTAAAGTCTTTTAAATGGATCTGTAATGAATTATTACTCAAAAGTACTTTTTCAACATTTCAAATAATCCAGTAAGTATAAGATTATAACAGCTGTTTAGATACTGTAAGTTTTTTGTGTTTGAAACACACTTTTATACAGTTTTATTAATTAGAAACATCCTATAATCACACTGCAATTTCATTGTAAATTGAAAAAAATCTTAATATTGCCAATGATTTCTTAAAGACAAACCCATAGGACTTTATTGTCAAATGACAAAATCTTAATTGCACATTCACAATTGAAATCAGTGCAAAAAAAGTGCCTTTCAAGTCACTGCAAATCTCAATTAACCAGAGAAATTAGAATTAAAATGACAACTTTGAGGACCAACTTCTTAAAACAACAGAGAGTGGCGTGACTAGCTCAGGGTTAACTGTTAGTACAAGATAAATGAAAGTTGTATAAGATTACAGTGAATTCAAGCCAAATGCCATTTAACTCAGAAAATATTTTCTCACTGTGGGAAAAAAACAACAAAAAACAAAAACATACGCTGTTCCCTGAATCAATGCCTAAGCATGCCCCACACCAAATTTGGAGCTACCTTTCCTCTACACCATGAGCTGTGAAGTGAGTCAGAGTATTGCAGAGTGGTTCTTTGGAAAACACATCATATGGTCACCAACTCATTCTAATTCATTCTGTTCAGTGCCACAACAACTGCACAAACTTTGTCAAGCGCTGAAAAACAAACCAAATAGTTCACTTGGACAAATGTCCTGCTAAAATGGACTACATATTTTGGTCCTGCTCTTGTCAAGATTTCTATAAAACAGGTTTTGAGGTGTCCACAGTGAAAAACCGACTCCTACGGATGACTGACGCAGGCAAAGCTGCAGTGATTCAGTCCGTTAGTACATGTCTTCCTCCTCTGGGGCGATGGGTCATATTACCAAAGGCTCAAAGGCAATTCACTACTGTACGTATCCTGTGAAGGTTCTTACAGGACAGAAAGTACATGAAAAGGTTTTATTAAATGAATTTTAAAAATGGCTGAATGTAGCTGATGTCATGTGTCTGTAGTTTGGTTATTAAACCGGTGTACAATAGCTGCTTTTCATCACAACATGATATTTTCAAGTTTGAATAAAAATCCTAATGCAAAACAGAAAAAACAAACAGTTGCACAAATAAAGCCTCTACTACATGTACAGTGTGAGAAACAAAGTCCTTCATACATATACAGCCAAATGTAGTACAACTTCATGCAGCTGCACAATATTCAACAAGTCCTCTGTGCTGAAAAGAAATTTTACAAAAACATACAGAAACACACAAATGGAGTGGTGACGTTATATCTGACATACACACAGTACATTCATCATCTCTGTGATTTGCTTACAGTGATATATCTGGTCAGGGCCAGTATTTTTCAAGCTGCTCAGAGTAAGAAATCACAGCCCACCACACATATATTTGGTCCCTCTTTTTGGCAGAGTATCAGCATTTCATTATTGATCTTGTTAAGTCATTCTGTGTCCTCAAGGGTTTAGGAGCTGCAGAGCTGCTTTGTCCTTGACCTTGTGTGAGAATGTAGAACCAACTGTATCATTGAAAATAACATAGTTTCCACAAAGAGATTTAGTGGAATAAAAGTTTTCTCCTCCATTTACGAAGCTTTAAGGAGCTGCAAGTAATTGTTCACTAAACCCCTCTGGTAAACAGTGATTTGAATCTAACCTAACTGTGTTCATCTGCTCGACAGTAAAATGCAATTGTTAGCATGTGTGGCTAACAAGCTCTGTAACTATGGTGGTAACTTCACTTTACCTACAGAGTAAAGAGTTAGTGAATTATTAACTAAATACATTACTGTATAAGGTTACAAGTTACAATTAAAAAAACTTGTAAGTTAAACTCATTAGTGTTGCATTTGCCCTGGTTAATAATCATCTCTCATCCATTTTTTTTCTTTTTAACATTTGAGTGAAAACATGTCTGAAAATATGAGTATTTAAGTTAAGTAGCAAAACAGGGTTCAGATGAAAGACTAAAAAAGAATGATCTCATATTTTTTCACATAGTGCTAATAACACTAACAAGCTCTAAACTGCGATACAAGAACAATGGTGTTTTTTATTGTCATGTTTTGAACAGGAATATTCAACTGATAGCAATGTTCTGCTGCAAAAATTAGCCTCAGTCTGTTAGCATGAAATAATGTATGCAGCCATCATGCTCCATTCTCATTTGAATATGAACTTAAAAAGTTAACCATAGACAATGTTTCAACCAACTCAGACAGCTAACGTTAGCTTAATCTGCTAGCTACAGCTACAGAAATATGTCAAAGTGGCCATTTCAGCCAGCTAAATCACTGGCTGCAGGCTGGAAATGAGAAGCCTGCTTTTATCTTCATCTGTCTGAAATCGAGGAGTCACTGTTTAGAAAATTACTTTCAGAATTTCAGTGACTGTAAACTGCTGAGTTGTGCAACAACTGAAAGCTTATAGCAGCTGTAACTTCGAGGCATGAGGCCTAGCGAAGTCAATTCATTTAACAAGGACAATGCAACTAAAACAACTGTGATTTGGATTGTGACCAAATTCATTGCAAGAGCTTAATTAATTAATATTGATTATTTACCCTGTCACTGAACTTTATTAATATTTTTGGATTTCATTCAAATATCACAGCTTCAAATGCTAAATTGAAACACATGTCACACAAAGGGATTACACAGAATAAACATGGGTAGTGATGGATTTGTGATTTGTGATGTTGTGACTGGGAACACTTGTCACACAGACTGTAAAAGCTGAGCAGCTGCAGGACCAGGTCCTTTAAATTACTGTTTGGGCTAAATGTCAGTTTTAAAGGAGCTTATCATATACCCACAGGTTAATCTAGTTTTTGCTCCAGCTAATTTATGGTTCTGAGTCTAGACGATGGCATTCTCTGTCAGGACAAGCAGAAGCATAGGAAGTTTCAAAAATGAAGGCCCTCTGCTCTGAGGTAGAAGAATTTTACTTCCTAGTCAAACTTTCAGTGTGATTTCTAGCAGTGATTCTGAGATGTTTGAGAAATACAGGCCCTGGTCAGCAGAGTCTCTCTGGGCCTGAGGGAGAACCTGCAGCCTACCTGCCTGTGGTCCAGACTACTGCCCTTCAGCAGATAGTCCTCCACCCCTGGGAGGTTCTGTGGGTCCCACTACTTAATCCAGGTCCAGGATGTGCTCACCCACAATGTCCATGGCTGCAGATGCCTTGATGGAGCTCCCTGCAGAGCCAGAGTCCACAAACATCTGGGGTATATCGTTCCCAAAGTAGATTTTACTGTTGGCTGCGATGGCCTTGTACTTCATTAGCTGCAGGTACTCTGGTGTTAATTTCAGCTGCAAGAGGGGCAACAGAATTCAGATTACAAAAACACAGTCTGACAATTTTGTCCCAGCTAAGCCAGGATGTGTGTTTGGGTCATCTCTTTACCTTGTTGGCCTCAGCAGCTCTCTGTGCTGTATAGAACTCTGCATCTGCCTTGGCTCTCTGCCGGGCCAGGAAAGCACTGTCTATAAACCACAAACAGTCAAGAGTCAACAGCAGGAGGGTGGTTTATACACATACACACACACACATAGATATGTATATATATAGAAATCTAAATCTAAATCAAAGTGCAGGATACAAACACTGATAGAGGAACAAGGTTCTTTACTTAAGAACTGTACAATTTTGAGGTATCTGCACTTACTTTCCAATTTACACCACTTTAAACCTCTATTTTACTCCATTTCAGACCCAACTGATGCTGACTCCAGTGACATCCCTTGAGGACATTTATCAGATTTAACACAGCTACTCACGGAGCCACAAAAGGCTCACACAGGACTCAGGTGTAATGTCAGTGAAGCTGCTCTTTAATCAAAGGATCTGGATACTTCCTCCACCACTACATACAAACCTTCAATTTCAGATATCTTTTTTTCTGTTTCCTTCTCCATGACTTTCTGTCCAAACTTGATCTCTGCCACTTGTGCCACTTTCTCAGCCTCTACAAAACAAAGAATCGTAATTAAACTGTAATCCCACAATTTAATGCACCTTTTCCCTGAACAAACTGTAACCATCATTGCTTTCCTTCTTCTTTCTCACCGATCACAGCTTTGATCCTCTCTGTCTCTGCCTCCTTCTCCACAACCTTCTGTGTCTGTTGAGAGATCAGCAGCTTCGTCTTCTCACTCTCCCTGAAAATATTAATGCACACTTTACCATTACAGGCCCTACACATCCACACGGAGTTTTCCACCATCACAGGACAGGACAATGTTCACCTTTATGTTTCTTATTCGGTGTGCTGAATTTTGTGACATTATTCCAAAAAGAATGCCTCCCAACTTTAACATGTGCGGAGGTGTAATTAGACAGTATATCCCAAACCTTCATTTTAGGTTTAATTACCTCCGACAGTGGATTTTGACTGACATGAGGCATCCATGTCTGTTTGCCTTTTCAGGCACTTGTTAAAATTAAACACCAAGCTGAATATACTGGAATTTTCAGAGCAATTATGATTTGGGTTTTCTACATGAATGATGCTTATCTATGGTGTGGTCAGAAACTAGTAATTACAGTAAGTACTATATGAAATGAATTCAGAATAAGCCATGAGCACTGCTCCCTCACAGACCTAAATAACATCACAGGGATGATTTAGACAGAGGTATTTCTTTGACAATGATCAGAATTTCATATAATATGTAAACTTGTTCATGGCAGCTCTTTTATTTTTTCACCATTTTTGGTTTTTGTCATTATTTTCAGTACTAAAGTAATGAATTGTGGGAAATTCCCAGCACCAACTCTTGCACTGGCCAGTTTCACATTCAGAGAGTCCTGAGCTCTGTCAGACCTTTGGGAATGCACATCCAAGTCTGTAAGGGGCAGACACTGGGACTGAGCCTAAAACCTCAAAACTTCCAGCTCTAAACTCCCCGTCCACCATCGGAAACCATGCCATAATGGACACATGGATTGCTTACCAAATAAATCTGTGATTTTATTTATTTATACAAGCCTCTGCCTCATTGAATGGCATTCTGTTATTAACTGAACAATTTCAATTGGGGTCTCTGGGCTGTTAATCTGTCTGACCCCCTGAATTAACACAATCTGCTAATTTAAAGGAAAACCACATCTCTTTTACAATGCGAGTTTCATTTTCAGTCTAGAATAGTCCAGGGTAAAATAACACTGTGCCTGGAATGTGACACAGGCTGTAAAAACAAAACTGAGCTTCAACTCAATCTGAATGTGGATGTGAAAGTAAAAGTATGCTCATCCAAAGTCTACTTTTACTTTACTGCATATCAAAATTGCATTTGATAACTACTGCAGAAGTTGAGTTATCATCCTGCAGTTTTTAAAAGAAGTTTACCTCACAGTCAGTGAGTCAGAATGAAACAGACATTTGAAACACATGAGTCTTTTATCCCAAACATTTGTGTGGATGTTTTAAGGCATGTGGTCCTGGCAAATTCTTGTCTGATAAAACTTCCAACAAACTTAAACACTCACCAATCTTGGTTTTAGCTCATCTGTGTTTTGTTGCAACACTGTTGCACACGTAGGAAGGGCAGCTGCCACAAACATTCATATAATAACTATTTAAATGGTGTGCTTTTGATCTGTATAACTGTACTAACTGGGTTTGAGTGCACTGATTCATTACCTACAGTACAGTGGCAAAAAAAAGAAAAATATTTTGGGAAAATAAGTGATTACGGACACATTTACAGGAAGTGATGATTGAGGAAAAGTAAACTCAAGACTGCTGCAGGTTATTTATATATCCTTTTTTCTCAGTTCATCACTCAACCTTGACCTCTGTCTGATTCAACAGTAACACTGACAGCATCTCAACATGAGGACAGAATGTGCTGGGAGAAGGTGAGTGCATTTCTAGACATTTGCATTCACCTTTTACTGTGAAATGGGTGACAGTAAATGACTGGGCAAACATCAGACTTTGCTACCATGGCAACTTGCGACCCTCAGCTGGTATTGGTGTCTATTTGAATTATGTAGTTGTATCTATTGTTGCACTAAAGTATCCAAAATCCTATGAGAATCTAATTTTGAAAAATAGCACCTTAACATTTGCAGTGTTACATTTCCTATTTTTCTTGTGCCTCTTAAAGTGTAGCAAATATATTTTTACAAGAGAACAGGTTTTAATATAGAATTTGTACACTTTCACTTTCATTCTGGACATTTCCCTGGTAAGGCACAGGGAGTCATTATGTAAGACGGACTCTATGAAAGCTTTGTTTCTCCACAGTTAAGCAGACTTTATGCTGAGGTTTCACAATAAAGAGCTGAAAGACATTCCTGGGAACTGTGTACAACACTACGAGGATAAGCATAAAATAAATAGGCCTGCTGGTAACAAAGTAGACCAGCTGGGACATGTATGTTATGTTAACAAAGATTAAAATTTTGTCCAGTACTTCAAGTCAGACACATTTATATTAAATGTGTCTGACTTGAAGTCTTCCACTCACCACAAGCCTGATGCCTGACAGTGGTCTGACTATAGCTTACTGTAAGTCCCCAGTTTCTTCCTCTGATCACAATAACTGTGACTAACTGTTGATTCATGATACCAAAGTAAGATGATCACAAGCTGACATGAACAAGCAGAGTCTTCCTTGTCTACAGGACTAGGCAGTGGGAGCTGGATGAACATCAGGTCCATCCATTTGGGAGGGAAAATAAATATACAGTGCAGGAGTCAGGGAACATTCCCTGTTAGTACACAAAAACATAAAACTCACATGAGCTCGTAGTTCCGGCGAATGCTCTCTGGGATGTTGGGTTTTGTCACACGGACTGCCTGTTGACCAGTGAGACAGACAAATAAAGACAGAGAACCTCTGTGAAGTAGATAAATAAACACAGTTGGAAAGGAGCGCTGAAACAAAGAGTCCTTGTTCCAAGACCAAGAAGAAACTTGATTGTCAGTTGTTTCTGGAAATTTACAGGAAACATGAGGCTAGAGGATTAAAGCCCAGTGGAGAATTCATACTCACAACAGACATATATACAGTCATGGAAAAAATTATTAGACCATCCTTGTTTTCTTCAATTTCTTGTTCATTTTAATGCCTGGTACCACTAAAGGTATATTACCTGAAGAATACAATGAACACAACAAAAAATGCAGCTGAGTACATAATACTTTATGTCCTATTTGACATGCTTAAGCTGAATTGTATTCCCAGGGTATACAAGAGGCCATTTCATGTCATAAGCAGCACTGCACATGCAAGGCCTGGAGTGGTTTCCTGCTTACATTCAAGCCGTAGCACAACTCAGAAGTTGTCAGCTCTCACATAATGCCTAAAACAAAAGAATTATGTGAAGCCACAAAGGCAGCCATCTTGGCACTGCTGGAAAGTGGCATGCGTGAGAGACAGGTAGCCAAAAAACTGAAGATCTCCAAGACAGCTGTTCATTACACCAAGAAAAAACAAGCCGAACATGGTACTACCAAATTGCTAGCTGGTCGAGGCAGGAAACGTCTTTCTACCCCACGAGATGACCATGCACTCATCCGTTCCTGTGTCAGGAATCACCGTCAGACCTCCAGGGACCTTAAAAATGAGTGGGCACTGTCGAGAAATGTGACTTGTTTGGCAAGGACAGTTCAAAACCGACTTCTTGAAGCTGATCTGAAGTCACACAGGGCACGGAAGAAGCCCTTCATCAACGAAAGGCAGCGGAAGGCCCGGTTACTCTTTGCTAGGGATCACAAGGATTGGACTGTTGATGATTGGGCTAAGGTTCTCTTCAGTGATGAATCCAATTTTGAGTTGATGCCCACTCCAGCCAACTTACTGGTTAGGAGGAAGCCTGGATAAGCCTACAAACCAGACTGTCTTGCCCCTACAGTAAAACATGGGGGTGGATCAGTGATGATCTGGGGTTGTTTCAGTATGGGTGGAACAGAGCAAATGCAATTGTGTGAAGGGCGAATGAACCAGGTCATGTACAGGGCTACTCTTGAAAACAGTCTTCTTCCATCAGCTGGAAAACTCTTTCCTGCCTCGAATGACTGGATTTTCCAACAAGACAATGCCCCTTGCCACACGGCAAGGTCAGTTAAAGCCTGGACGGAGAACCAGAACATTCAAACCATGCCTTGGCCTGCTCAATCACCAGATCTAGATCCAATGGAAAACCTGTGGAAAATCACCAAACTCAAAATGGAGAACCACAAGCCCAAAAACAAAGCAAATTTGTTTGAATTTGTGCAACAGGAATGGGCTGCTGTGACAGCAGAACAATGTCAGAAGCTGGTGGAGAGCATGCCAAGACGCATGGCTGCAGTCATCAAAAACAATGGTTATGCAATCAAGTACTAACTCCTGTGTGTATCATGTGACTAAAAGACACAGAAAAGAAAACATGGAATGCCTAAAAGCACTGTTTTTGGCAGTACAATGCCATAGCTATTGATGTAAGAACTTAAGTGATTTTGGTTATTATCAAGAAAACCATGGAAAATGGCTAGATATCAGCTCTTAAATGAAACTCTTATGAGCTATTTTTGTTGTTATCATTATATTTGTCCAAACAAATATACCTTTAATGGTACCAGGCATTAAAATGAACAAGAAATTGAAGAAAACAAGGGTGGTCTAATAATTTTTTCCATGACTGTATATATCTCTGTCGGGGGCAGGTTCATTAGGGGGGAAAACCATTCAGGCTCTCATTCAGTCACTTGTTCTTTACTAAACCTTCCTCAAACAAAAACAATGTACTGCGTTATTATGATAAAGGTCCCAGTAAAGGGGTTTTATAGAGGCTGTGAAACTTGATTGAATGCTACAGACTGTGAGAAGACTTTTACTGCAAAGGACTCAGTGGACAGTGCTTCATTAGGCTGGCATTTCCATTTATAACTTCAATACTGTGGTTCTGTTCTGCAGTCCTGTGTGAGTTCAGATGCCTTTTATTGGTTTTTAATGTATCCTTCTAAACAGAGACAGTACATGTTCTGTGCATTCTTGAAATAGTTCCCCCCTTTTTCATTGAGTTGCCTCCTTTAGTTTGTGATTAACTACATTTCCCAGAATACAACAATGCACAGAGAATGTGCGTACACCTATTGCTTTCAATCAGCGTGCTGTTAGTATATGTAGTACATAAGTCAAATGTTGCTACAGAACACAAAGATAGCAGTCTGGCCAGCCAACTATGTTTCATGTTATTCCCAGTCTTGCTCTTCCCTCATTTCCTGTGATCTCTCTAATGTCAACACTGTAGTAAAAGCATAAATACACTCCAAAACACATACAAAGTTCAAAACAGTCTGACTAATACAAAGTACACGACCAATAGCTCCTTTGATAAAGCTGACAGATTTAGGGCTGATCCCTGCTGAAATTATTATTATTAATTATTATTAAGTAAAATGCACTAATCACATGATCTTATCAACAAAACCTTGGTGACTATGGTGTTATCCAAACTGGGCTTAAGACAGTTTTGATAACAAGCTGTCTGACTTTGTCTTTAATGCAGCCCATCTGGTAGTCTCACTGTACCTGTATGATAAGTCCAGGTGCCATGGATGTCAGGTCCTCCTGTAGTGTCAGCTTCAGGTTTTCATCAATTTGGTCTGTAGGGGAAAAGTACAAGAGGAGGGTGGTCGAGCTGATGAGTGTATAACTTCAGTAGAAACTGTCTCTTTGATTTAAAACTCAAAATGGGATGGTGTGCTGTTTTTCTTTGTAACACGGACACAAGTGTCTGTAATTTTAAACGTTCCTTACAGCTTCATTCAGACATGACAGAACCCTGACAGAAAGAGCCGCGATGCTCACACTGTGTTTGGTATGTGCTGCACAAAAGTGAGTGGTGTGAAGGAAGACAGAAGTTCTCTGTTCTTGCACAGAACTTGCCTCATATCTTTCTCTAAAAATCTTAATGACCATTGAGAAGGGACACTCACCACCACTTCTCACAGTGAATCCCCTGATACACAGTCTCATTGATTTCAGATGATAAGTTGGGATTCACATCAATTCATATTTGCTTACAAACTGTATCTAAAGGATTTTACTTGATATTAGTTATTATTTATTAGTTAATTTAGTTTGTTATTCATCAGTTATTGTTATTGTTGGCTGTAAGAGGACTTTTTTTTCTTTTGTAACCTATTTTGGCCCAAACTGCAAGATGATGAAGAAGGAAAAGAAAAAACGACGTCTGACATGAGAGGAGGCTCCTCAGAAACTTAAGAATGACTCTTTCATTTGCAGTTTATTAGAATGATTACCAGCTGTGACAGTGTGAGTCTGTGAGTATGTGTGTGTGTCATCATGGTAAAATGTAATTTGGCAGGTGTTCATACAGTGGCAAGAAAAACAATGTGAACCCTTTGTAAATACCCGTCTTTCTGAATTACTTGCTCATTAAGTGTGATCTGATCCTCATGTAAGTCACAAGTATAAACAAACAAAATGTGCTTAAGATCATAGTGGAAAAAGTAGCTGAACCCTTGGATTTAATAACTGCAGCTCAGACCTGCTCAATGTTCAGGAGGAATTCTGGACCATTCTTCCACACAGAACTGAGTCAGCTCAGCTGTATCCTGAGGATGTCTGGTGTGAACGGCTCAGTGAGCTCAGTCCACAGCATCTCTGTTGGGTTAAGGTCTGGGCTCTGACTCTGTCATTCTGTAGTAAATTTACTTTGATGTTTAGGGTAATTGTTTTGCCTCATCACCCAGCTTCTACTAAGCTTCAGCTTCAGCTTAGCAGAAGCTGGAGCAAATGAGAGCTGATGAACAACAACCCTGAAATTATCCTGATAAACTTAGGAATTCATTTTCCTTTTTATGATGTATGATGCTGTTCAGGCCCAGAGGCAGCAGATCAGCCCAAAATCATGATTCTCACTGATCTCCCAGTCCACTGAACTTCATCTTTGGGATGATATTTTCATGTTGTTATGTAGTTCTCTTTCACACCATATGCAGTGCTGTGTCTTCTTCCCTAACAATTCAACCTTAGTTTCATCACTTCTGCAACATTTTCGTGAGCAGTGTCAAGCAGTGTCAAGATACCTACTGGAAAACTTCAGGTTAACAGTGATCTTTTTTTATTTTGTTCATTATTGCAAGTTAGATGAAGATCTGACCATATCATAAGACTAATTTATACATAAATGCAGGTAATTCCAAAGGGTTCATTTACTTTTTCTTGACACTGTCAACAGTACTGCCATAGTAGCATCCCATTTGTGCAAGATACATTCACAAAACTTTACAGGTGTATAGTTGAGATCAAATGAAGGTTGAGTTCAATTAATTTTTAATCTCTCTCTGTTTATTTAGCTTTTTATTGCTATGGTCTTTACATCAATCTGACAGCAGTTAATTCAGACTTGTGGCATGTTTAAAATGTTTAAGAAATGTTACTAAGTATGTTCAAGTAAGACTGACATCCTGACAACAGGAAAGTGGCTTGGTTGCTTATTCAGCCTTCGTCATTGTAAGGCAGGAAAAATATGTCATTAGTCTTGAGATCAAGTAAGTAAAATTGTTCCCTACATGTTCACTCATCTGATAAATGATCCATAAGTAAGTTTTGTGTAATTACACAAATTGTTGAGTCTACATTCTGTGGACTGTGGTTAGGTGGGTAGGTTTGTTGGTGAGTGGGCTCACAAGTGGATGAAAATACAACAAACACAGAGTCCATGTGTATAGCAGCTGTTGTGTGTCAAAGACAAATCATAAATTCATGGTCTTTTGAACCCTACGCTGTAGGCTGACTACATGCTGTTTATGAAGAATCCTTTTTATGTACCATTAAAATCGAAGAGGAGGTGTTTCAAATTACTGAGTGAGTTTACACCCACCACACTTACCAAACAAGCCGATGTAAACCTCTTGCAGCGAGTGAACACTGCAGAACTGGTTTAGCTCATGGTGAACCTTGTTGAATATTAAAGCTTTATCGTAGTCCGCTGTGAAGTTCCTCACTATGTCGTACACTGCAGAGAGGAAAACAAGTGCTCAATCAAGCCAGAGATGACAGCAAACACAGAGCACAAGAGATATATTATGTTCTACTGAGACCAGCTACAAACAGCTGCAACAAAATAAAATATAATGTGTTTGTCAGTGCCAAAGAAGTGATCTTCAGATGTGTTTCAGAATCGTAAAGAAATACCATGGGAGTTCAGGATAAATATATTGTTTTACATGTTTTTGGCTTGTTGTAGACTGGTGAGTTTACCTGCTGATGGAATGAGATAGTTCACCACTTCTATGCGATCAAAATAAATCATCACTCCTCCACTGAAAAACATAGAAAATAGTAACATAACACTCACTATTTCACGGACATGTTTATCTAAATCACTGCTATGCGATAACAGGGATTGTATTTTCAGTCTGGATGATACCAGTGGTTCAGACATGTACTGATAAACACTGTCATAGTCAGAGGTTTAATACCCAGTGGACTGCGTGGGCGTGTGTGGGGTACAAGATAAATTGTGTGTAATACATCACGACAACTCCTAATACAACTTAAGCCGGTCAAAACAGCAAACCCACCTTGTGCCACACGGAACATTCTTCACCTCATCTGTCTGCAGCGTTGTCTGCAACGCAAAATAGATTTATTAACTTATCACTTTCTGACATTCCAGATTTCTCTGAGATCATTATAAAAATACCAGATGAACAACACCGGGGCTGAGAGTAAATCTATCAACACATATGTATGAAATCAGATCAGTCAACATCTTAAACTGAAGAAAGCTGGATTTCAGTTGTGCATACAGAGTATACATGTCTGTGACAATGTGTCTGCACATCCTGAAAATGATTATTTTCACAAAGGTAGTTCATATTACAGGACTGGGTTGTTGTGTTGCATTTTTTTCTACTTTGTGACACTTCTCTGCTTGATCTGTCCATTAATTAAAAGATATTTTACATTTTGGAATTAACAGAATGCATTTAGGCTAACATATCTAAGGTACAAATAAGACCATCTAGAGTCATGATGCGGCCCATCACTTTAATTCTATTATTATTATTATTATCTATAACTAGATTGTGTCTGTGTATGAGCTGAGGATGTAAGGTCAGAGGGTGTTATATACTGTACAGAATATGAGAGATTTGGGCTACGTAAATAAAACTGACTTGATTTGACTCACCTGAACAGACTTATAGGTGGTGATGAATGGAAGCATAAGATGGAAACCAGGGCCACTGGTGGTGGTCAGGAGAGCCCCTCCCCTGTGTTACACACAGACAGAAATACAGCTGATCATTATATCTTTGGATAGGCTTCAGAACAGAGTAAAACTATCTCCTGAGGGAATCTGAGTTTTCATGAAAAAGAAAAAGAAAACATTCTGCTTATTTGTGGTACGAACAATTAAAGATGTGGGTCTAAGTTCAAATGATGATATTGAGGTCGGCATATTCAGGTATGGTTTCATTTTTGCAGCCAATGTTAGCAGCAGGACAATGCTTCCATTGTCCTTTATTCTGCTGCTGAAAGCAAGCACACATATTTAACACTTACAATCCCACGTTACTGGTTAACCAGTTTAAGAATTTTCCCAGATGAATGTTTCCATGAAAAAGAATAAAACTTTGCTCTTGAGCTACACTACCATGAGTCATCAGTATCAGTATCAGTCATTATCAACACTGTGTTTTGTTTTAGGAGCCCCACTCAAACAAAGCATGTCTGTGCAAGTAACACGACTCAAACTACCCTGCACCTTAGAGGGTACAGAGGCACAGGATCACAGCTGACATTTTTGGCAACCTTCACGCTCAGGTATTTACCAAACCCGCTGTTTAACTGTTAAGTTGTTAAAGGCAAACACATCTGAAGCAGATGCTCTCTACTTTATAGTCTAACGTCTTAAGCACAAAAAACAACAACAAAAACAATGTGTGCTGCAGCCTCACCTGTAGTAAACTCCAATGTGTCCTTCATCAATCTTGTGTACTGAGGCTAAAAGTGCTGCTCCTCCAAGCGCCACAATTATTGAGAATATGGCACCCCACTGTGCCATCCTGGCAAGGAAACAGGGGAGACAGCATGTGAAAATGAACAGATGCGAGCAGAGTTTCCCTTTTCACAATGCTCTGTCTCAAGCAAAATCAAATGTTCAGGCACTCTCTCTCAAATAGAAGTGACTGCTAAACTGCCTATCCATCCAGTCAACATGACCTGCACTCACTCTGCAGCTTGTTTAGAGCAGTAGTAACACTTGGAGCTGGCTTCTTGCTCACTGGTTTATCTCCTCTCAGCTCAGGCTTAAAGCCACGCATCAGCTGGGACTCAGTGACCTTGTCACACTTTAAGAAGATTGAGGCTAAAGTGCGAAAACATTGTAACCTCCCTCGTCATGCGTGCAATAAATCTCTATCTGCAATCTTGAAACAATATATTCATTCCTTCATAAATCACATTTTCATGTAGCTAATTTGAGCTAAAGGGGTTGGATGAGGAGTTGTCTCAGCCCTGGATAGAGAGGATTTGCAGAGCTACAATCTGGTGACCCTGCTGGCTCAACACAAGACATGTCTCCAACTCCAAATGTTTATACTGAAGATTTTTCATCTTCTGTTTATGTGTTGAATCCTTCTAAATATACATGTATTGAATATACACCTTTCTTCAATGTGCATTTGATTTGAAAGTTTGTGGGAAACTGAAAACACAGCAACAACTGTTTAGCATGCACTTACTGACATCCGGTATGGGCAGAGCGGAAGGAAGCATTTAGATAGCTAGTAACGGTGTCTTAACAGAGGTTTATTAGCGGTTCAATGTTTAACATCTTGCACCAATAGAAAGGTCTTCTGGCAATTTCAACATATTAATGAACCTGTCTGATAAAATCTTAAGCCTCCGAAAAGTGACGGACAGTTTCCCCTGCTTCATGGAAACGACTACAGCTTACAGCAAAACAGTAGTAGTAACACTATCAAAACAAACGAAATCTTAGATAATACGTATATGCCGAATAGAGGGGTTGAATCTAAAAAATATGTATACAGTCTTAAGTAATTAAATTATGACACGTATTTAATAGTTATTAGGACGTCAACTTAAAACATCCAAACATTTGAAGGGAATTTGGTCTCGATGGCTTCGGGGCTAAAAGCATTAGCAGAACACAAGTTACTATGTTACTGTTGCCTGAAATACAGGAGCCTCTTCCTATGGCAGGTCCGTGTAGATAGAATTTACGTTACTTAGGTGTCTCAACGTTTACTTTAGTGTCACTGTTAAAGCACAACACAAGGCCAGATATTGATTAACCTTAATTACAAGTTAGCAAAATAATCCTAGCACGTCTCATCTCCCTTTTGACGTGCTACTGTCATATCAAACTATACCGGTGGTGCAAAATACTTAGGTTAAATAACCAGTAACACGTGTTCTTGTGGGTCGACAGGTCTTACCTGTAATTTGGACCGAGATGACACCGACAACAGATAAGAAGCAGGTACCTGAGGGACCCAGCTACCTTCTTCTTCTACGTTTGAATCTTTACTGTTCAGCATCCAGATCGTCGTGTTAGCACCCTCTGGCGGGCAGCCAGCAAACAGCTTCTGTCTTTCACAAGAATTGTGGTGGTGGTTGCTGTATGCGCCAGGTTTTTCTAAATTTGCTCGTTTGGGGCCCCTGGTGGTCCTGGGAATCCAAGCAGCACCTTGAGCTGGATTGCTGTATGACTTCTTATCTCATTCTCTCGTTTCATCATTTTAAGTGCAAGTATTCTAGTCTGTGCCTGCCAGCAAGATGAGTGACACTATTAAGACAGCCATGGGGTGCGTATAATTTTACTATATTTTTATGAAAGAAAACAGACAGATGCAGATATGATACACTTGTTTATTACAACACTTGAAAAATAAAAGGAACAATTCACTTAACCAATATGTCTGGAATATGAGAGGGACCCAAAGTGCACAGGAGAACCTACAGCAACATAAGGAGAGCTAATTGCTCTGAGCCATTTCACTGTGACAGTACTGTACTGCCTGCTGCAGATAGAGAGAAAGGAAGCTTGATTCAACAGTGAATAGGCTAAAAACAAATATAAAGAAACTAAGAGACATAATAGTGCTGGCCCAAGGCATAAGCAAACTAAGCAGCTGGTTAAGGCCACAAGTCAGCAGAAAGGAATATTACAAATGTTTCCCTCTAATCTTCTTTCATAATTTAATCAATATGTTTTTTTTTTTTTTTTTTTTACTGTTTTTGCATTTCAAATAAGAAGAAAATTGTGCAAGAGAGGTCAGTGGGAAACACACTGGTTGGAGCTGACATAAAGGCCACAGTAACTCAGATAAGCACTTTTAACAACTGTGGTGAGGCTGCACTCCTGTCAGCCATGAACAGAAATCTGAGGCTGCAGTGGGCACAGGCTCACTAAAAGTGGACAGGTGAAGACTGGGATAACATAGTCTGATCTGATGAATATTGATTTCTGCTGAGGCATGCAGATCGCATTAACAGCATGAATTCATGGATCCAATCTGCCTGTCAACAGTCTAGGCGTTGTGGTGTAATGGTGTGGGAAATGTTTTCTTGGCACACTTTGGGCTGCTTAATACCAAGCAATCATTGTTTGACTGCCACAGCCTGTTAGTATTGTTGCTGACCCATATGCATTCCTTTATTGGCACGATTCACCATCTTCTAATGGTTAATTCCAGCATGATAATGCACCATGTTACAAAGCAAAAGTCTCTGACTGGTTTCATGAGGGCACGGTGGTACAGTGGTTAGCACTGTCGCCTCACAGCAAGAAGGTTCCAAGTGTGGAGTTTGCATGTTCTCCCTGTGTCTGTGTGGGTTCTCTACGGGTACTACAGCTTCCTCCCACAGTCCAAAGACATGTAACTTAGGTTAATTGGTGTGAATGTGAGTGTGAATGGTTGTTTGTCTTGGCCCTGCGATGGACTGTACCCCGCCTCTCGCCCAGTGTCAGGGTTAGGGATAGGCTCCAGCCCCCCCCCCGTGACCCTTAATGGATAAGTATGGATGGATGGTTTCATGAATGTGACAATGAGTTCAGTGAACTTTAGTGACCTCCCCAGTCACCAGATCTGAACCTAATAGGACACATCTGGGACGTGGTAGAACGTCAGCTTGGCAGCATGAACGTGCAGCTCACAAATGATGCAGGAATAAAGTGATGTGATCATGTCAACATGGACCAGGATCTCAGAGGAGTGTTTCCAATATCTTGAATCCATCAGCAAAGATGTGTTTTGAAAGCAAATGGAGGCCCTGCCCAGTATCAGTATTAGTATGGTGTTCCTAAAGTGCTCCATGACTTTATATAGCTTCTTCTGTTCAGTGGAGGACAGTAACCACATACAGTACTGAGGTTTTGAGGTATTGTACTCATTACTGTTAATGTCTGGAGGGGTGAGACTCCTCGGTTGGAGACCACTGCATTATTATTCATTATGTTAAACCTCTTGAGGTGAACCATCTTGTTTTTGTGAGGGTCCTAAGACACAGTTCAAACAAAGCAAAGAAAAAATAAAGGAAAGACATCAAAGTAATAGGAAAGGCAAAAATGAAACAAAAATCAACAATTCAATAAACACAACAACTATAACAATCCACACACAAACATCAGAGAGATGAGTGCATCAGTGAGCATAACCACTAGGTGGCCACATGGAGGCAGTGAACAAAGTAGTAATCTAATAGAGAGGGAAGTATATAGAATACATAGTGTATTGTATATTGTATATAGGTGTGGCATCACAGGAAACATATGCAATTTATCTCAAAATAAGAGACAAACCATTTTTAAATATGTGAAATGATGACAAGGTTCATACTTCTGAAGGTAAGTTCCAGTCTGAGGGAGGCTTAAACATAAATGCTCTCTTCGCTATTGTTTTTCTGACAGTAGGAATGGAGAGGAATTACTGGGAATGCCCTTACTGATATATTAAGGAATACAGTACCGAAACTGTTGAGGATAAAGTGTTATTATTATTGTATAATACTGTATATAAACTGTATCTATACTGTGTAGGCAACGTGCCCACTACTTATACACTGAAGAAGTTTTAGTTGTTAAAACTAGCAATAATTAGACCGTTTACATGTATATGTATGTATGTATTTCTTCTGCATGTCCTTGATCTAAATGTCATTAATTTTGATGAGGAAAGTTATTTCATCAACTTTCAACTAATGTGAACAGCAGATGGCACTAGAGACCAGATAACACATGGTGCCTAGTCTCCATGAGAAATGTATTGTGAGGCTCAGAGGACCACACTACTCCAGTCTGCCGTTATTTCAACATTTAAAATTTAACAGGTTTTCACTGTTAGATTGCAGCAGGTATTTCTTTTAATCGTTTTTAACCATCATTTATCATTTTTGCACTGGATAAGGTTAGCTGCCAGCACAAGAAACTAACAGACAGTTTTGCATTTATCAGAGAAAATGATGCTATAATCTACCAATTAAGAAGTGCAAAACTCAAAGAGTTGATTTATTTCATCTTCAATCAGCAACAAGCCTCTAGCTGATACACAACTAAGGGTCTTGACACTAAAATGGCTGTGCACTTTATTTTTAGACACTGGCCTCTTGAGAAATTTACAAAGGACCAGAGCTAACCCCTAGGTGCTGCAGTGGCAGCTCTGTGCCGTGCATTTTAAACAGGGAGGGGCGGGGTGGTGGAGGGGAAAGGGAACAACAGAGCAAGGGAAAAGAAGTTTGTCAGAGTTCATTAAGTATCAAGGGAACATCGCTGGAACTGGCAGCGTAAGCCGCACCGGGGCCCTAGTGCCATTAATCACGACTGACAAGAAACCAGGGGCCGAGGGAGGAGGTGGAGGGGAGGGAGGGCAGCTCTGCCAAAGACTCTGGTAGTGATTATAGAATGGGGTCCAAGCAGCCCGGGCCAGGGGTGTTGAAGGTAAAAGACACCACAGCTAAGGCTATAAAGTTCAGGTACTCTCACACACATCACACTGAGAAGACAGACATGTAACTCCAGGCTTTGAAAACATGACAGGGTAATTGCAGAAAGAGTGGAATATTTTGGTTTAAGAGAAGTATAGTGCAGTGTAGAGGCTAGATCTCTCTGTTTGTGTATCTCATCCTCTCTCCCACATTTATATGAGCTGAGCCTCTGGCTTAATAGCATGCAGGAAGAAGAGAGTGGTAGTGCAGCAGTAACAGAGTGTCGCCCATATATCTCTGTCGGCCTGCCTTATTTTCTCTCTGCACCCCCAGAAATCTTGTGTTAGCTCGCCACACTGCTGCCACCCTGGAAGAAGAAATAAATGGGAGAGAGAAAGAGAGGGGAGAAAAGAGAGAGGAGAGCTCGTGACTTGTGAAGATGGAGGCCTCTGTTAAGTGCTGTTCTTGAAAGCCCGTCCGGCCTCATTAGCTGTCAGTTGTAACAATACTGAGCTGGCAGCGAAGACTGCTCCCAGTCTCGGTGCCATAAATCACAGTCTGACAGGGCCCTGACAGGGCTGGGAACCAACACACATGCAAGACTTGCTTGCTTTCTGTCTCTCTGCTGTTCCCTTTTCTTTCTCTTCTCTGCCTCTTTTTCCACTGCTCATTCTCTTTCCTTCATTATCTTCCATTCTCTCTGTTTCTTCTCTGTCAGTACCACTCCCTTTCTTTCTCTTTTACTCTTTTATCTCCCTTTCTCCCTGTCTGTCACACACACTTGCAGCAGATTGCAGCATATCAGCAGACAGCTTGGGACACATGTGCTCACAAGAACACACTTGCAGCACTTTTTTTTGCATCCTGTGGTTAAGTGTTTTTGACAGAACGAGTTTGGAAAAATCTATGATTCTTTGATGGATGAGATGTGTCTGTGTGTGCATGTGTGCTCTTGGTTTTGACATTTCTCAAGCACACATGGCCATTGTGCGGATATATTGTTCCATTTATGATTATCTAGTAGATAAAGTAGGTTTGACCCTTGCTGTGTGATAACAGTTGGACATATTTAAATGTACACTTCTGTTAAATTATCAATGGGTAACTATCAGTGGGTAACAGCATTGTAAGAGCCTAATAAAATACTTTGTTGTTAAAGCTGGACTAGTTAAGATTTTACAAGATATGTACATATTGTTTTCACATCAGCTCAAATTACAAATTGGCAAGCCTTGTTCTCTTTTTAAAGAAATATTTGACCTTCTGGGAAATAAGATGCAACCGCGCTTTTGCCAAAAGGCCAGAAAACCTATTCCTCTCTCATATTGCCAAATATGTCAATAGGGAGATTTCAGCAGCTGACTAGCCTAGCTTAGCATAAATACCAGAAGCTTGATCCTGACCAAGAAAAAAGTCCAACACAAAACAATCATAAAACTGCAACTTGCCATTTTTACACTTCTGTTTTTATACAAACTAGAAACAAAAATGTGTTTAATGTGTTCATTAGTGAGCTTTAGCACATTAAACAGAGCCAGGTTAGCTGTTTCCCCCTGTTTTCTGTCGTGTTGCTTGCCATAGTTGAGGAATTGAAAAAATTGAATAAAAAATTGAATAAAAACTCATCTTTAGCTCCCATGGTGTTAAGTTGTCTGACAGATGAAAAAAGAACTAAGACATTTTCATTATTTCCCAAAATGTCAAGCTATTCCTTTCAGATGCTGGTGTAGCTCCACTTAATTTATCTTTATGAAACTCGTTTGCCTCAGGTATGGATAAGACTGAACACCTGAGCACTTTAACAAGAGACTTGCCAAATTCATAACTTTGAAGTGGAACATAAAAAGGCCTCTTAAAATAGCAGCCAGTGACTCCATAAAAAAAACCTGGAGCATCATAAAGCTGACCTCCACTTGAGGTCAGAGGAGGACATAGTTTACTGATGTCACATTGTGGAGCTACTGACATGCAAAGTGTCCCAGTGCAGCTTTCAATGTAAATGTAGGAGTGTATTTGCATGTGGAGGATGTTTTGGTCTGCTTGTATCCATGAGGCCAAGCAGGAGCTGCTATAGCTGTCTGCCGGCAGCCATTACAGTGATGCGTGATGATGTGTGTGACATGACCGGAGAGGAAGGAAGTAGAAGAAAGCAAGGCTGTGGGTCATTAATCATTAGTCGTTGACACATGGACACACATGCCTATATATTTCTCCACACACAGATGTAGCTGTGAAGCTTGGTTGGGAATATTGGTGCAGAGAGCTAGCAGCTGGAATAAACTGAACATGTATACACAGAGTAAGTGAGTATATACAGTATTTGTAGACTCCCCTTTAAACTCCCCTTCCAAGCTCCCATGCTCTTCCTTCATTGTAGGGCTTCATATTTGTACCCAAACCCAACAAGACTCAGCTGATCTAACAGATTCAGGGTCGGCTTATGTTGGAGAAATGTTGATGGCAGTTATTAATGATTTATTCAGTGTGATTATTGTATATGTTTCAGCTAGCTAAATGCTGCACGAAGCTTGACTCTAAATTCTAGCAAAAAGTTTTTTAAAGCAGGATTAGGTACACATTCAACAGACACAGACAAACATAAGCATTAATTCTGAGTCATGTTTTTGGCCACCTGACAAATGTTAGTTAAATATTCCTCTGTTTTTGTCTCCAGCAACTCTTAAGTTGTTGCCAGGAAACCAAAACAATTAGTTGAAAGACACAAAAAGACTCCTCAGAGCTGAGGGGAGCTACAGAGTCAGTTTATAATTTCTATATGTTTGTATTGTTCACATAGAAATATTGCTCAAAGTAGCTTTAAAATAAAGTGAGAAATTCATCTAGTCTGTTGCATCCTGTTGGCTCTACTTAGAGACCAACATGAATGTCATGGCACCAATAAATCACAGTTTAACTTTAGAGGTTTGGATGTCCCCTCTCATCCTAACCCTAACCCTCCTCTCCGCTTCTCCTCCTTTCTCAGTATCATCTGTTAATATTAGTATTTGAGGGTTTAGGATGTCCTGCTTTTCACAGTGCTGCAGAGTCCCAGAGGAGGTCCAGGCACAAAGTTACACAACTAGCCTCTCTCTGCAGAGCTACATTAATCTTCCCCTGGCTGCAGAAATCTCCCTTTAACGTCTTCCTCATGGGTGTCTGCCTGCTTTTGCTTCATGGTAAGATTTATCAGAGGACGTGTATGTGTGTGTGAGAGAGAGATTATGTGTATGCGTGCCTGCGTGTGTATGCATGTGTGGGTGGACAGGGTAATTGGTCCAGTGAATGTGCTTGGGTCTGCTCAGGCCAAACGATGCTGCAGTGTACATACAGTGTGGTGCTGCGCTCGGCTGTGGGGGTGTGGGAAAGCGATCACAGTGGACTTCAGAGGGAGCTGACGAAGAATGAGGAAATTGCAGACAGATAGGCCTAATGGTCGTGCTGAGGGAAGAGGTTGTAGGGCCAACAGCTGCTAGTCATCCATCTGGACCAGCCTAGAGAGCTGGACTGGACCGCCTAGCAGTGACGTATCCACCTCCAGGGGATGAGTGCACTGAGACTTTCTGTCAGAGCAGGGTCAGTAAATATTTACAATAAATTCATGGAGTTTATTTTAAAATCCCTTGAAGGCCCAGTTTATTCAGATACAATAAGATGAAACTTCAGTTACGACAGGAGAATCTGGATTGCTTCAGCATCAACTAGTAAGAGAATAACAAACAAGATAAAAGTATGGATTTCATATCATATCATTTTATCTATCTATGTACCATGTTTGATGAAATGTATTTTTCATCACACAATTTCTCCACAGATTATCAGTTGGCAGTAAAAGGCTGGCTCCGTTCAGCATCTAGGAAAGTGAATTCACAGTGATATTTTTTTGTAGTTGTGTAATCTCTGTTGCTCATTGTTTTTCATTTTCACAGAGATCACCTGTCAGACAAACAACTGTGAGAGATCCAGTGGTGTGTATTTCCCAGATTTATTTATTTATTTTTTTTTTTTGGTTGATGATGTCTCTGTCTGTTTCAGGAGGTGGTGCTCATTTCTTTGTCTGTGGCTCTCTCAGTCACATAATTGTTCCCAGAAATTCATTTAAATGATTCCTAGAAAAGAGATTTCGCTGTCAAAAATGAATCAGTAATATGCTGTAGATTTTTACCCAACAGCAAATGCACACGGATGTGTCTGATACAGAGGGTGAAAACGCATGTACTATATGTCAAAATGTTTTTTTTAAGTACTATAAGCCTTGTGCAGAATACAGTTTCATCTAAACTGAGCAGAAACCGTAGAGATCTTCCAGGACAGCACAAGATTAAGGGCAAGAAAATGTACCAACATACTGCCACATAGTCTCTCAAATGTTTGTGAAAGAAATATTCACTCTGAAACACAGAATATATGCTATATTATACATTATGTACCTCCACCAGCAAACTGATTTTGCAGAAGCAGTTAGACATGTCATTTTCACTTGTTTGTCACGTTAAAAAAATTAGCCAACAGGTTTCAGAGGAAGTGAAGGAACTTTTTTTCGTTTAGAGGGAATGTTTTTGGTTGTCGTCAAAGTAGAGGAAATTACTCACAGATGATGAAAATGTTCCTCTCATTTTGTACATACAGAGCAAGTTATTTGCAATTTGAATTCATTGTATGACATTTTTGAAAATATGCTCATTTGTTCTTTTGCTGAGAGTTGGATGACAAAATCTAAGTTCTGCACAATAAATATTAAGAGGTGCTGGTAGGAGGATTTACTGACTTTGGATAGGCTAGCTGTTTCCTCCCATTTCCAATCTTTAAACTAAGCTAATTGTCTCCTGGCAGTAGCCTCATATTTACAGCATAGATGTAAGCTCAGTTAACAAAATGTTACCTACTCCTTTCATTTTTAAATAACTTTCTCAATACATGCAAATGTTTCCTACCTTGAAAGTCACAGGCAGTAGTTTGACATAGAAACAGGATTACAGCTTTATGGACATAGTTTCCAGTATATACTTTAGACTGAGCAGAATTTTCATTTCTGTGGAAACTCCTGTTCTTTAAAGGGGCTACTTTAAATTTTCTCCTGGGTGGTGGTGGTGGTGATGGTGTGAACAGCTTCAGCTATCATTTCGTTTACAATGCAAGAGTTTAGAATACACCTTCTGAGCAGCACTACCTCTTCATGGCAGTCTGGATGTTTCAGTGAGATGTGATGGATAAGCGACAAGATGGACTGGCCAGGCCAGGGCTAGCTGGTTAGCATGCTAACTTCAGAGGAAAAAAGAAGTAATAGAACTCTAAGCAAAACACTGGCATTGCTTTCCACTTCTGGAGACAGCTCTTGGCAAATAAAGGAATAAAGTCTGATGCTGAACTCACATTTCCTCCAGATTGTTAAGTAAACAGCTGTTAATGCTTTAAAAATTGGCTATGTAGCAACAGCAAAACTTACAAATAGTTCCTTTAATAATAATTCCAACATTCACTCTAACCTTAACAAAAGTCCCCTCACTTGTCAAAACCTGTTAGCTAACCCTGTTCATGTGACTGAGTTAAACTAAGCTAGCTGGGTGCTGGCTCCAGCTTCATGTTTATCTCACAGATATTGTATCAATTTAATCAATCTACCTCTCGGGAATAAAACATGTATTTGCTAAAATACCAAACAATTCCTCTAGGACATTTAAAAACATGTCATGACACTGTGCTGTTTATTAGCTTCTGACTGAGTATTGCCTTGCCCCATAAAGCGGTATTGTTAGGTAATGTTATCCACGATACAGGCCAGATAAACATCAGTTACAGCTGAGCAATGAGAGAAATATGGTTTATTCTGTTCCAATCTCATCTGTGAGGAGGGATATTGGCAAGTGACAGATGAAAGCCTAAGTACTTCTGGACAGCTGTTTGATTCATTGTGGATGTAACATCGATCCTGTTGTTGATGTTCAATCACGGAGCCATAAAATAAAAAAAGAGCTCAGCTAACCTCTGGTTTGTGTTGCTGATTTGTCAGAGCAGAGGGTGAAAACTGATGAGGAGAATTTACTCACTGCTCTCCTCTGTGCTCATGTGGACCAACACACTGCTCTCTCCCTCTACGCCATGACACACATGCATACATGCGTGTGCACACAAACCCACACAGTTTGACATGAACACATACCTTTAACTTAACGCACACAAACACACACACACACACACCCTCTAACCTCACTATGGTCTCACACAGCAGGCCTGCCATAAATCAATGGGCAGGATCGTGTCTGCCAGTTAGACTAAACAAGAGCATTTGTGAGGATTTGCTCTCGCCCATTAATCATCTTGACAGCTTGAAAAACACATTTCCCCTTTAATGACTGTATTTGGATAATCAGCTCTGTTTCCCTTCCCGCCCTCTCCCTGGCTCTCCGTGGCTCCCCCTCCTATCCCCTACTCATTTTCTTCTCTTTTTTTTTTTTTTTTTGCCCCAAGCGCCATTATAGGCATGTTGGTAACTCACCATTAGGGGAGGAGAGGGTGGAGGAGGGACTGTAGAGGTGACGGAGGGGTTTGTCAATGTCTAAAAGGGTTCTTCGAAAAAGCAAAAATATTCACGCTGCTTGTGGAAAAAAGTATTTTTTTTACCCTCATTCAACAAACCACAAGGCCTCTGCTAATATAAAATTATGTATGTGAGCACGCTCTCTCACACTGACACAGCCCTGCTAAATCAAACACAGAAAACTCATGGATGGTGTAGTACCATGAACCATAAATGCCTTCATGTGTAAATCTTGTCAGGAACAGACACATAAATTGACCTTGTAATGTGAAAATTTGATGCAAAATGTGTGATGAGGATAATAGTGGATCTGACTATGTTGCAATCAGCAGATCTGACTTTGCAAAGCCACAAGTTTATTTAAAACAAAAAAATGTGAGTTTATTTTTAATTTTCTAAAATAGACTTTGAAAAGGTGACATTATAAAACTTGTTGTGCTTTACTGTGAACTCCAACTTGTGAAATGGTTATTGAAAGAGGTATTCAACATCATAATGCACTTTTAACATGATGGATAAAATGACTTCTTTCCAATTTGCCATCTGTCTGTGTGAGCATCTGCAGGACAGTACAGCTTTTACGTTCATGGTGAAGGAATCAGGCCACTGTGTCGCTCTAGACCAGCAGTGTCTGGGGAATCTGGAGCTGTCAGTGCAGCGCCTTAGGGAGACATGGGAAGTAGAGCTGAAAGAGAGAGAAAGGTATTGAAAATCTCCTCAGTTTAAACAGCCCCTTCTCTGAGTTACAGATTAGCAAATGGGAAGGATTAGAAAACAATTTATGTAGTAAACCAAACAAGGATGGCGTAATACTGCCCAGGTGTGTGTCATTTAGATAGCATGCCTGCAGAATCAGAGGTGTGATGTGTAACACAGCGGCCTCTGCATTAGTTGGTGTCTGGGCATCAATCCAGCTCTGTGACTACCTCCACTCCACTGGCTTAAAAATGGGGTAACAATGCTTCTGCCTTTGTATCTTATATACAGAACGACGACGCAGAATAACAACACAACATTTTCACCTTGAACTGGCATTATAGAAGGAGCTGCTGCTTGTTTTGGCCACTAGGGGGCAAGAGAAACAAGATGTGAACTTGTGAAACAAACATTTGTCAGTCTTTTATACATTCTTTATACAAGCACATTAGCATTTATTTAAAGTTGTGTGTCAGTTAACCTGGCAAATGAAAATTCGATATGCACTCTTCTTTCAACTCAGTTTTTGGTCTCCACCAACCCCTGTCTCCTGAGAAATAGCTGGCCCTTCAGCTGCTAAATGCTCCACTATGTTCATGAGCTAGTTGCTGGTTGTTTAGTTGTCAGTTAGTTGGTGCTGGGGATATCAATACTTTTGTGCTGAAAACAGTGCCATGACAGCAGTATGACTGAACCACCTGAACCTAAAAACAGTAAAGTTGTGGGCTGTTAATCAAAAACAATGAGCTGAAAGATGTTAAAATGCTCCACTGAGCTACAGGGAACTACTGGATTTCAAACTAATTTGCCAGGAAATATACCTGTGTCGTGGAAGACACGATGGCTTATCATAGCAGGAAAAACACAGGTAGGCACATAGCTATTACTGATCAAGAATGTCAATGTTGCAGATGTGTTCCATTTAGGGGAGCCAGTGTCAGGTCCTGGTATTACACATGCTAGTTCACTGGCGTGGCTTACGGAGACATTTAATGGAAGTGTCAATATACCCAGTTTTTCATAGCTTTAATGCACCGTTACATATGCTGAGAACACAGTGCACATGTATTATTGAGTCAATGTGTAATGTATACAGATGTGTATTGGCTGGGCTCTCACACAATGTTGACATGTGGAATGATGTATCTGTTTGAACAGTTGTGAGACACTTATGTCTGAATACCACACAGCTGAGTGATGGTGGCACAAAGACACACTGAACTCTGGTCTTGGCAGCTGAAGTCACACTCAACAGTCAGTTAGCAACCAAACATCTTGGGTGTGTAAAGTGAGAGGTAGTGTCAGGTCTATGATTTTATAAAGAAGGGTATAAAGAAATTTATATTACATCACACTCACATTTGCAGTTGTAAACATTTTAAGGGTAATTTATTCATCTAATTAGTTCATCTAATCAGCATGTTCATCCCTGTTTCAACATGTTCATTCACAAGTTGGGGCCCTTGTTACATTTCATCCTCCCTGTCAGTCATCTTTCCTGTCACTCTATGTCGTTTATTATCCTGTATATACTTTAGATATATATATAAATATAGTAAGAAAGAGGCAATCTGCTGTAAACGTGGCAGCAATAATCTAGCAAAGAAAGTTAGGCAGCTAATATAAAGTGGGTATAAACTGTGTATCCTGGCCTGCAGTGCAGTGGATAAGATGAGTGCAATCATCATAATGACAGTCTCTGAGTCTGGATGTCCATCCAGAGGAGACATAAAACAGACATAAGGCCTATGATACTTAAAGTGAGTACATTATGACCACAGGCTGTCCCAAAGTGAAAGAAAAAAACATGTTGTCAATCAGAGCATGAATCACGACCGTCAGCACTGCCGCTTGTTCTTCGCCAAGGCACGTACATCTCCGAACGCTCGTGACATCTTTGCCGCGATCTCCCAGCACGGCAACAAATGGAATCCAGCTGGGCACACGGTCCAAGTGCTATTAGCAGTGCACCGTACTGTAATTGAAACGTTCATTTCTCCACTGGTGGTTAGGGAGGGTATGTCTATTAACGGTGCTCGCTCACACCACTGGAACTTTGGAGAGACCGCAGCAGCTCTGGGCAGCTTTCCATGTCGAGGCCAAGTGAGGTTTGCCAAGGTCAGGGCTGGCTGAAAATTAAATTAAAAGCACTATTTCTCTATCTGAAACTACAACTCAGCTGACAGCCCCCCTTTGTCACTAATCTATAAATTAATCAACCTCAAAAGGAATTATACGAGCAGATTTTAAGTACATTTTTAGTCGCACTATAATTTGTTAGACTTATTTAGACATGCATGTAAGTATGACTTTTACTGACTGATATTTATAAAATATCTATAGGATTTTAGGAGTCAGTACTAATGAATTGTTTTTATAAACTCATTCAAGGCCCAATTAAAAAGGAGGGATGCTAACTTAGCTTTGAGGATTGTATGTTTAAAAAGCCTCTTTTTGAGGCTTACTGCAGGTACTGGAACCTGGACCTGGAACTCTTTCTGGTTGAAATGAGTGCTAAAATAACCACAGAAATTAGTTCTGAAGGACGTGCTAACAGTAAAAATGAAGTGAAAGGTTCTGTGTGGAAAAATCCTTGTTATTGCTGACACCTGTGGCCGTTAGATGAACTGTAGTTGGCGTCCTGTAGCTTGCGTTCACATCATGCACGCTTGCACTCCATAAATAGGCGGACATGAAGATGTGCCAGGTTCAAAGTTCAAAGTTCAAAGTTGTGCAAAGTTCTTACCAACCCTGTCAGTGTCTTTACCAGCCCTCACTGTGTGCTTGCTGGGTGCACATCATCCGACCATGGCAAAAACATTACAGAGCAAACAAACAAAGGTTAGCCAGGTGGCGTGGCTTAGATAAACTGCTGGGATCCAGCACTGGTTTGTAAGCCAGCGAAGTAATAATCAGACGGCAAGCCTGTCAATTTACCAGCAAGATGAGCCTGGGAGTTTGAATGAATAAGCACACCTTATCTACTCAACACAGTAGTTTGATACAAATTTGTCCTCATTAATATGCAAGCTAATGTTAGAGAACTATCATAATAGATTTCACTTTGCAGTAATGTTAGCTCACCTGTCCAATAAGGTTGCTTTTGATTCCCAAACCTGAACAAAGGCCCCTCTATAAATCAAATGGCCTGTCAATGTTAAACCTAGTTTTCCTATAACGTCTGTCCAATTCACAAGATATTGCACATGTGAAAATAAGCAAAATATTGCACCATTAATATTACAGAGAGCAGACTGTATGTCTGATGACTAAAGGTGAGTTCAGTCTTTTTTTTTAGATAAACATATTTAGATGAGATAAAGTCACAGAGATTTTTCATGTAAGGAAATTTAACTTGCCCACTTGCCCAAAGCAAAGAGTTTTGAGACGAAAGAAAAGGCAGCACTGGCTCATTTGCTGACTGTAAAACTTAGTAACACATTAACTCAACTTCACTATCATCAGCTTATTCTAATATCAAGTATCTTGCTGAGAGTGAGATTGGTACAAATTACAAAAAGACAGTTGATGTGGGAAGTTCAAAGGTAGTTTCTGTCACTTTTAGACCTATAGTATTATAATGCTTTCAGGTGTCAGTGGGAAAATCTGTAACCCAGGACATCTAACTGTCATTAGCATGCTATTGGGCAACAATATAACAAACCATTATGATGCAGAATTGCCCATTTAGAAAATTGTTCATCAACTCTAGTGTCTTTTAGTTTGCTTTGTTAAAGTGTTAACATTACTTTTTGAGAAAAAATGCAAACTAATATGCCTTAATCTTTAGAATTATCTTCATATCTATCTGAATATATGCTGTATTTATAGACCGAGTCACCAATGATTTCATTCTACCAGCCCAGGGTAATGTTATCCACAGTCATTTAATTCCACCTCAGTAACTAACACTTTGTAGTAACATTTACAAGTTTCAAAAACCAAATGGAACATGTCTGGAACACTCTGACAGGGAAGTTACATTTCCATGACCTTCTTATTACTCTGACCAAGCAAACATTACTGTACTTGGAATTGTGGGAGGAAGTTGCTCCAACCAGCGCACAACCTGCTCAACAACCTGGAAGACTTAAATGTGGCTGTTATTGTTTCACAGCAAGCATTACAGCATGCCTGACTGCAGACGTGAATGAGAGGGGAGTTGAAACAGGAATGTTAAAGAGTCAGTCACAGGGTTTATGTGGAGAAATAAAGCAGAGATTGTATGACAAGCCCTGATGAGGGATGTGTTCACGCCATCTGGGTTGCTTTAACACTGCGGTCACTGTTGGATGCCGAGGGCTCTGTATTGTGTCCTGATGTTAAACACAGAGGTGGTAGTCATGGAGTTGAGGTTAATGTTTTGTTCTGGAGACAGAGAGAGAGAGAGATATTACCCTCCACTCTCTCTTACCCTCTCTCTCTTTCTTTCTCTCTCCCTCTGTCCTAGCTGTCAGCAGCGATGGTGAGCCAGGGTAGAGCTGGCGTCTAATTGAAGAGCAGCTCCACACCCTGTCGTCATTAATCACCAGGCCTGTCAGCCGCTGCTCAGGACCTCACAGTGGCACTCTGCACCGTCTCCACACTGACGCACAGAGAGGAAAATATTAGTCCCCTTCGTCACCATCACCACCTCTGCTGATACTACTTCTTTGATTGCTGCTATCATTCTAGTACTGCTACTGTTACTATTGGAACCACTGTTTTTTTTATATTCAGGTTTTTCAGTTAAATTAGATATTACATGTTAATTGGTGATTTTAAGAGGTGCTGCTGGGTGGATTTTGTTACCTTTGGATAAGCTGTAAGCTGTTGACTCCTGTTTCCAATCATGATGCTAAGCTAAGCTAACAGGCTGTAGCTTCACGTTTATCAAACATATATGGAAGGAGGTATCAATCTTCTTTAATGGCGATAAGATCCTGCTCTGTTTCTAGATATTGTCATGTGTTTCAGTGAAACCCTTCCAAAAAAAAAAAAAAAAAAAACTAAACAGCACTGCAAAACAGAGTGATTTTGTGTTACTGGAATATATTTCTAATTGTTTAAAAAACAGCATAATATAATATTAAATTACTTGGGAAGTTTGGTATTTTTGCAGTGGGATATCACTACCAATATAAACCCAAACCAGAGTGAAGTAGTGGCTTAAAAATGTTGAGGAATGGTAATGTTATCTCCTTCTTCTTAACAAACTGATGACAACTTTAGTCTCTAAGTCTCCAAAAATGTGGCTATGGTTTGGCCCAGAGTTAAACTTTGTTTTTTAGTGTGACTAGACTTAAAAGTTAAAACTAGAAGATTCTGCACACTGCTCCAACATAACATCAGCATTTTTAGACAAAATAACATGTGTCCCCACAGAGGCCTCACATGTGTCACCCTCTGTGGACAAAGGATTGGGGCTGAATACACATACTTACACACACACACACACACACACACACAGGCGACATAAATGGAGTGTGTGGGTGTTGACTCAGCTGCGAGAGTGTGGGGGGGTGGGGAAAAGATAGATGGAGGAGATTGATGAGCGCAGGGATAGGGAGAATAGTGAGGCATTTGATGAACGAGTGTAAACTGGCAGCAGTGGAATTAATTCCACCTCCCCGACAAGATTGAAAGTTCTCCCCTCTGTGTGACCTCCAATGTGAATCATTTTCAGATTCAAGCCAATGTACCCAATTCTCTTTCTACAGTCTGTCAAACAGCATCCCAAAATCCACATTCATACATATCAAAAGCAAGATAACGCTGTAGATGTATATTTCTTGTGTGAGGGACGTACCTGCCCTCCTACAGATTTCACCTGTACTTCATCAACACAACTTTAGGGGGCAACACAATCCAGTGTATGTCTTGTAGCACAGCTGCAAGCTACAAAGAAATATGCTGCACCAAATACATATGTACAATGGAGCATTAAAACCAGAAAATCCTTGACCCATTTTGTTTCAACTATTTTATAAACTCTATTGAAAAAGTAGCAACATGAAAGTAAATCTGTCCTGTTCCAGAGAGGTGCATGCATAGCTCCAGTTTCTAAGTAAGAAAAATAAGTGCTGTGTCCCAGAGAGCTACCCAGAGCGGTGATCAGGGCGCCGTGACCTTGCTGGTGTGGCAGGGGCTGGATGTGGTTTGGGAGGGTCATCCATTTTGTTAATGGTCCTGTCAAGTGACACCTGTGCTCGCCTTTCCCCTGTCTGGAGTGCTAATGAACCGCGAGAGTAGAGGAGTCTGGGAGTCGGGGTCAATAGCCGCCTCCGAGACTACAGCCTCTTCGCTCTGTGCCACCTACACCCTGTCAGCCAAATAGAGTGGAGACACAGACACATTATCAGGGCCGAAACACTCTAATGGCACTGGTGCGGCTTTAAGATAGACCAACTCCTTCTCTTCGAATTAGTTTCTAACAGCTCTGAGTCGAGAATGCTGACTTCAGTAAACCACAGGGCAGCAGAGAGCAGCAAGAAAATGGCTCTTCACATCAGGACGTAGGCCTCTGTGTTTGTAGTTCCTGTAAGAGAGCCCGCTCTCCTCAGGGGAGGTGTCAGGACTGTGATGAATATTTCTCTATTAACCGCCTCCCATTGTCAGCTCTGGCCTTTGTGTTGCAGGCCAATCCGTCAGACCGTGAGGAGATCCTGGGTCGACATCTCCCTTAGGTCATTATTGAAGTCCCAGTGACCCAGCAACCCCTCCACACAGCCATCCACTCTGCTGAGGAGGCTATTTTCAGGTCTTGCAAACAAGAATCAGCAATTAAAAGCTGCACTCGCAACAACAAAAGCAATGTGGGTGATGGAGAGAGGAGGGATGAAAATCCTCAGAGACTAGCTAACAGGGCTAATGTGACCCAGCCTGCCCTCCTCGGGACAGCCCTGTCAACTGATATGAGCCATGAAATATTACACAAAGCCACATATAGCGTGGTTGTAACAGCCGTAATGATAGATAGGCCAAGATAAGTGGAGTGCAGCAGCCAGGCAAGATTTACTGCATCATTTGTGACAAAGGATGGTACTATATATAGTAATCAACGAGGAAAAAACAAGTCAAAATCACGAATCATTTATTTAACAAAATAAGACCTTTTCCTGTTGGTTGGACAGCACAGCCATCAGTAATTGTTTTTATTTACGTTATCTTTGTACCATTTGCATCCATGGCCCCAACCTGCTGATCCCAAGTAAGCTTGAAAAAATATTACATCTTAGCCTATTTACAAATAAAAATAATGGCATTGTTCAAGATAATTCTCATGGACATGCAACTCTCCAGAATTTGAATATGCGGTAGAATAAGAGGGGAAAAAAACATCAGCAGAGAGGAAAGGAGATAAAAAGAGGTCCCCAGAATAAAGCCTCAAAGTCCATCTTCATCGTGGTGCAAGATTTTTATTTTTAGAGTGTATGATAGGCATAATGGTACTATACTTAAATCATTCTTTTTCAGTTAGAATACTTAAGAACAATTTATTTTGACAGCAAAACCCCCCCCCCCAGAGTTGAATACCAAGCGCTTGAGTGAAAAATAAATACAGATGTTCAGTTCTGGGAGACAGATATAGAGAAGAACAAATCGAAAAACCAAAATCAAAACTGCTGAAATAATCCCACAAGTTCATAATTTTCAAGCTCTGCTTTCCACCATCTTTAATCACTAAAGTCTGTTGGTTCTGTGCTGCTGACAATCCATCACAGCACCAGTCACAATCCTGAGGCTAACAGGTGCTAGTCCTGGCAGGCGTGAAGCCCTGTACTGGTGATGACCCCAGTCTCAAGAATCCATCTTCAGGGCTGCTCTGAAGAGTCCAAGCTGGTGCCTACAATCTGTGGGCGTCAACGCTATTTCTGGTATCACTGGTATCCAAGGGCTGAGGCTGAGCCCAGTCTCTGACTGTAGAGGGCATAGGGGGAGTAATAGGCTGAAGAGGACGGGATGGATGGCATGGGAAGTCCTGGGGCTCCAGGCAGGTGGGATTTGCTGTAGGGATGGTAGCGGGCTAGGCCCAACCCAGGGGAGCCTCGGAGGGAGAAGGAGCTGGGCAGAGTGCCTGGGCTGCTGGGTGGGGGAAGGTGGAGGTGGCAGGAGGCTGTTGATGAAACTGATGATGGGTAGGCTGACAACAGCTTACTGTCAACCATCCCAGGCAGGGCTGTGTGGGTACGCAAGTGGGCTAAGAGCTCCTCTGATGTGGCAAAACGCTTGTCACAGGGACCTCCAACAGACACCCAGTTACAGGCGTGGGGCAGTGGTTCATTGGGAAGCATGAAACCATAAGTGTAGAGAGGGTGAGACAAGGACGGGGTGGTGCTGGAGGACAAGGAGCTGGAGTGCAAGGAGTGGAGATGATGTGAGGGATAAACCAGGGGGAAACCAGACTTGAGGCTTGAGGGGTCATGGACACAGGTGGAGCAGTTACTGCCTCCCAGGTGAGGTGAATTGGGGTAAGTCAGACAGTACGGGTCCCGACATAAGCCCTGCATCAGAGATGGAGGAGAGGCTCCAGTGAGTGGGCTGGAGCTGGGGTGCTTCCCTGGAATTCCCAACCCCAAACTAGACTTGGTAGGATCCAAACCATGAACAAACTGGGAGGGATAGCCAGCGTAGGCCCCCACAATGGAGCCATGGTAGCCCATGGTAGCAGGAGGCAAGGGGAAGACAGAATGTCCTGGCTTAAAAGGGGAGACGGGGGCGATGTGCCCAGAGCCCAAGCCAGGCTGTGAAGAGGCCTGTGGGTCAGCCTTGCTCTCCGGCCGCGGGCTGCTGGCGGAGCTGGCATTGCTGGAGTTGGCGCTGGCCCGTATGTGGCTGGAATTGGCTAACTGAGCCCCATCCATCCCTGATTTAGCTGCGTCGGAGTCTTTCTTGCCAGCACTGTTGCTGTTAGTGTCCGAGCTGGCCTGCTCTGAGCTCCCAGGTTTGTTGTCCATGTGCGGGGCCTGAGAGTGTGGGGGGGGCTGCGTGGAGGGGGAATGGCTTTGTCTGTGGGGCTGGCTTGGAGTGTGCAGTGGAGGAGAGCTGGAGCTGGGAGACTGGGAATGAGGAGGAAAGGATGGACACGAAGCACTGCCACCGCTGGAGCTTCCATTTGGCACCCTGAAAGCTGCTTTATCTGAAGGCCCCTTTGTCACTAGAACGTCCTTACGACAGTCACCTGATGACTTGGAGTAAGGCTTGAAACTGGATTTGTCCTCCAACGACTGGTGCTGCTCTCCAGGCTTGGATGACCGGCTGGAGGACTCCTTGTCTCCCAGACTGCCAGAGGAGAGGGAGGCCAACTTGGAAGAAGAGGGGGGGTCTGGTTTGCCAATTTGAGAGCAGGTCTGAGCCAGCAGAGCCAAAGGACTCTTCTTGGCATCCAGCTGAGCAGGAAAAAGAGAGCAAGAAGGTGAACAAACTGTTTGTTTTTTAAGGTAATTCAATAATGGCATTAGAGGACATACTGAAACTATCAAACACACAGTTATATATAATTACAATGTGCGACAATTACATGAGCAAATAATACACTTAATCTAGTCATGTCCACATCAACCCTACTTTGTTTCTTTATATTTGACATGACTATGGAAAGTCAGAGGATGAAAAGTGAAAATTTTAAGAGAAACAAAAAGAAAGAAAAGAAGGATGATGGGAACTGTTGGGTCTCTCTCCATAAATACTATATTTCAAAGAGTATGGTCTAGACCTGCTCTTTATGAAAAGTGCCTTGAGATGACTTTTGTTGTGATTTGGCGCTAAATAAATAAAACTGAACTGAATTAAATTGAAGAAATAAAGAGCCAATTTAAAGATTTAATACAGCGAACATTTAATTATATACCCAAAAATAAACTGATTATATTACTCCTAAAGCAGTACGTTCGCTACAATAATTTTACATTTCTGGTTTCTTGCAACTCTGGTATCTTGCAAACTTCCCAATAAATCGCTGTGCGTAAAATGGCGCATGTGCTGACATTTTTGTCAGAATAACACCAACAGCAACCATCGCGATGTGCTATATATTACCTGGTTAACAGAGGAAAGATAATGTCATATGGTGATTCCAACAGATGTTGGATAAAATGTAATTTTTGTTGTTTTCACTTACTTCAATGCTGACTGGCGCGGATGTGAGGGGCTGGAGATACTCCGGGTGCAGCAAGTGGCCGCTGTGCGCCGTCAACATCTTTACGATCCGGATGGGAAGCCTTTTAGCCTGACGCGAGGGATCCGAGGGAGAGGGACAAGACGTGGGTGTGGAAACGGACGGTCTCTCCGCTCCTGAACGGTGTGGGTAGCCGCTAGCGTCGGCGGCGCTGCGCTCCGGGGACTGGCTGCGTAAAAGCGGTTCAGGTCCACCGGGGGGATCTCTCATCTGGATCGGGACGCGAGAAGGGACGACGGCGTGTAACGAGTGGACGCAGAATTGAGATTCATTTACCAGCACGTTTCATGATGTTAGATTCAACAGTAGAGAGTGCCGTAATCCAAAAGGAGCATGAGCGCAGTGCGCGTCCTCCGTGTCCGACCCAAACTGTCTCTAAAGAAGAACAAATCGCCGAAATGTCATCCTTTATCGGGCTCTTCAATATCACCCGCTAATTACTCCTAAATATTCCTTTAGCCAGAGTTGAAAAAAGAGAAGTCAAAAACCAAAGCACCATTAGCAGTCACTGCTCATCAAAAATACGGGGCAAGTGAAGGAATATCCCCGCAGAAGATGATGTGTGTGATGGTCCTCCGGTGTGTGTATCGCTCTCCCTCTGCAGCAGCCTCACACTACCTCACTTCCTCCACATACAAGCGACGTGAGGGGAGGGATTTCAAAGCGATGAGCCGCTATCCAATCACAAGTGCCCGCACTCATAAGGAGAGGCGGGACAAGGGGAGGGGGCGCGGTCTATCTCCTGGCCTCACCCTCATACCCGGGCTGTAATGTAGGCCCTATGCGTGGAAATCTGTGTCAGTGACCTCCATAAAGCACATGCAAACTACACATAAAAGATATAAACTCTGTAACACAGATTTGACAACAGTTTAAACAGGGAAATTAAGGGTAAGTTTTATACACTATGAGACAAAACACTAATATTCCTAGCAATGGTCAATGTGACTGCATAGTTTTCTACTATGTATCTACTTGATCTTGTAAACATGCATTTAATTTAAAATAATAACTGATTGTCTGTGGGCATTGCTGGTATGTTAATGGCTTTATTGTATTAATAGCGACCAAAATAGCACTGCCGCTAGTCTTAATTAAATTTTTCCAGCATAAAGTAAATTCACATGATTCAGTCATTATGTATTTTGCTGTAAATGATATCTTCAGTTTTTACATTTACTGTCACACACTCCAAGACAACTCCAATGATATGTTTTATTTTTCGTATTTTTTAACATTTCCAACCACACTACTTTAAAAGTTTTCTCTCAGAGCATAGGCTACATTAGCGTAAAACAGAGAAGAAGAAAAAAACAATGGCATTTCTCCTTGGTTGCCACATTAGCATAAGCCCAGTAACTTAATTTCATTTTCCATTTAAAAAAAAACAAAAAAAAAAACAGGCTATGCTTTATGGGGATTTCCATCCTTGGAACGCCTCTTCAACGAATCTGGTCGCTTGGTTTGAACTATCTGATCCATAATCCAAGATATTACAGAACGGTTGTATTTAATCTGTTTAAATAAGCGTCACAGATCATTGATTAGTGGCTAAAGAAAACCAGAGTAAGCCTTTTTTCTGAGATTTAATAGGTAAACTTGTTTGACATTTCCCAACACAGGCTGGCCTTATCAAACTGTACTGCCATCAGCCTGCTTCTTGATTATAATGGCTGCTCCCATTTATCTGCAGCTGAGAGGAAAGGCAGCATGATGAGGATGAAGTCACTTCAGCCTCACTCAACACAGTCACTGTTTGATCTGTCATCATTAGGCTTAGTCGTCACTCATCACCCACACACTGCCACTCACGCTTCAATGACCTGCAGAGATCCAAGAATATGTGAACACAAACGTGCGCGCCGCCGGGCTAAGTGCTGTACAATCTTCTTTTGAATCCGTCTGCTTGTTTAAAACTGTCTGTCGCCACCTCGGGACGAGACACATAAACAGGTGACGCATAACAACTGCTTTCTCACTGGGAGATTTAAAGGTATAACGCTGAGAGCTTAAAGGGGATCGCAGACATTTTTAACAGTGCAGACTGCCAGTTAAGTTGTGAGGTTTCCGATTGTGCTCTTGTTTATCACACAGTCATCCACTTGTTAAAAGGGTGAGTGGGTAAGTTGCTGCAGTGTGGGTGGGGTTGCATAAGGAAGGGGGGCGTTTAAAAGGAGACCAAAGAGGAGGGCACTGGGAAAAGCCAGACAAAGGCAGCGAGAGAATGAAACAAGGGAGGGCTCAAACAACAGGGAGCAGCTCCTTTCATGTGTCCCCTTGATGTAGGCTGGTAACAGCTGTTTTGGCGTGTCGATGACTGATGGCTGTTTCCTGTTGTGGATATTTTAAGGGGACAGCTTTCCCGTTAAAGAGGCTTCTCAGCATGTCCAGGTCCCACTGGCCCTGGGGGCATTTCCATGCCTCTCCATGGCTGTATCAAAGCAGTGGGTTTGGCTGGAACAGCAGCCAAACAAAACCTCCAGGATGGGGTTGATAGGGGCTGAGGAGGAGTGAGGAGGAGCGGACCCCACATGCCCCTGTGATCCTGTGATTTATAGAGCCTCTGAGGCCTGTAATAGACGCCATAGCTCTGCGGCGGGGTCTAATTCATCCCCGTGTTGAAAAGCTGCTGTTTGCCTGACTCCAGAGTAAATATATAATGCTGACATTAGGCAGCTGAATTCTTCAAACCTGGCTCAGGCAAATCCTCATCTGCTCGTTTGTCTTTTGCTCTGTGTTTGGAAGTGCTGAGGCATTTTGTGGCGCACACGGGGATTAGTGCTGTGTAGATGCTCTGTGTGATTGTTTAATGAGGGTCTGACATTGATGTGAGCTCATAACTGTCTCGTTTTTTTTCCCCTTTTCAAGTTATTATACTTCTACAGGCCTTTGCTGGTGTCAGCCAGACTTTGACAAGGTCTGGCTGCGTGTAGTACTGTACAAAGAGAAGGAGAGAGAAATGATAAAAACGCCAGAGAGGCAGAGGAGGGAAAACGAGTGTAAATAACTCCTATTTAATTATCTGTGACTGACTTATGGGGTGTGTGGAATGGGAATAGAGGCCTGAGGCTGGGGCTCTGCTCTACCCCTAGTGTGTTCTCCAGCAGTAATAAAACCACAAGAAAAAAAAAAGTGGATTAAGACAGTTTCATGGGGTGTAGCAGACATGGCATTTAGACCCAAACACTTAAAAAGAGCCTCACAGGCAACATTCCAGCCAGGACAGAATGTTGAAACAAGGATTTCCTTGAGCTGAAAGGTCCACAAACAATATCTACACAGTGTACTTAATGTATTCACACTTCCTCGTTTATCTTTCTGTGGTTGCCTCTCCCTCTGTCTTTGACATACACGTACTAATCCTTTCACAGTTAAATGTGCTCGCACGTGAAAATGTAGCCGGTGCACACAAACACAAACAGACAGGCCACACTGTACATGATACCATCTTAAAAGTGTGTTTTTGTAGTTCTTATACAGTATCATCTATCTGACTGCCTACATACTATCTCTGTGTGTGTGACATAGTCAGAGCTGTGGCTGACAACCTTATCTCTCCAGTTTAGGAGGGAGATTGTCTCTCTTGTCAGCTCATCGCGTTTCACAAGCTAACGCTCTTATCCACTCTGCCTACCTGTCGTCTATCTGTCTGCATTATAATCACACCGGGATAATAGGTTTCCCTCTGTGTTCGCAGATTGGCACTTTTATTTCTGAATCCTACACCGTGCAGAGTTCCGCCTTGTCATACTCGCTACACCTGAAACGCATTCACAGACAGGCATGTAGGATGCACGCCGCCCACGCCCGTGCAACCTCAAGTCCTCTCTACGCTGGGAAACAAAAGCTGCTATTGTCCTCCACACGGAGAAGTTATCAAGAGCACGGAGAGAGGCGGAGGAGATGAGGGAAGGACGGGCTTGCACTGCCAGACAGCGTCTGACTCAAATCAGATCGTCCTGCATTGTTGTGTGAAATTTCAGATGACATCAAAAGATGTTTTATTTTCCATTGGTCTGAAAACGGAGGGGGGTCATTTTGATAGAAGCACAATCAAGGTATTCACAAGCTGGACCCGTGACAGGTCTGGTTGAAGGAACAACAACAGGCCGTGCAAAGGAAATCTCCCCAGCACATTCCTCACGCTTGTTAAAGTCAGTGCTGCTTCCTCCACTCACTGTCACCGCCTCTGTGTCTTCATCATCCAACCTTTGTTAGGAGGACGCTGCTGGGAACAGAGATTGTGTCTTTCTCTCTTCGAAACCACTCATATTTTGTCATTAAATGAAAACCACAACACATTTTCTCATCCGGACAAATACGTTTTGGACAAGGAAGTTTCACAATCTAGCTTCTCAGACTTATCGCCACTAGTCTATTTAAGGGAATGAAGATTGCATTCATGACCTGATAAA
Source organism: Lates calcarifer (assembly GCF_001640805.2). Taxonomy (NCBI): domain Eukaryota; kingdom Metazoa; phylum Chordata; class Actinopteri; family Centropomidae; genus Lates; species Lates calcarifer. The sequence goes on from NC_066845.1 coordinate 19,487,464, forward strand.
CAACAGAAATTTTTGGAGGTTACAGTAGCTGCAAAGTTCCAGCCAAACATAACTGGAAATGATGATGAGGGGCGGGACGGGCGGGGCTCAGCAGTACATGTCAATCATCACAACCCGCAGTGAGCCAGTCACGTCAGCTGCCACGGCTTTGATGTGACAGGGGATGGCATCGCTCAATTAAAAGCCTATCAATGTGTAAGTAAATCAGCGTCTTTCAGGCTTGACACATCAAACAAACGGTTATTGAAGCGGCCCGCCCATGTCATTAATCTTTCTGGATGTGCTTGCCAGCCCTTGGTCACCACAGGATCAGAAAAACCTGCAACAGTGAGAGAGTATTAAATACAAGGAATATGACAAAGTCAATTTATAAAACCATTTTTAGGCCTGATGGAAAACAACACATGGAGTGGATTTTTTTTAAACTATGCTGCTTTATTGAGTTGAACTAAAGGAAGTTGGTATTTACTTTTATGAATTCTCCTTAAATAAAAAAAAAGAAAAAAAAAAAAAAGAACAGGCAGTAATGGAAAAGGCATTCCAGACACAGACCTGGTGTGGCCAAAATATTTGTCTCAACTGGGTCCTTGTGGTGACAAAGCACTGTGCTTGTCCCTGGCAGTAATTCACCAACTCAGATGAATACATGAAAGTGAAGCACTGCCATATTTCATGTGCCCACCACCCCACCCCCCACGCACACACATACACACACGCACACACACCTTCACCCCCATGTGCTCCATGTGAGCTGCGCAAAGTCACACGGCTGTTTGTTATGCGACTGTGCATTCTCATTTCGAACTCTGTGCTGAGGGCTACGGGCCAAGCTGACACTTATGAAATATTTCCCTTGCTGACCTTAGCTACTGCCTCAGCTGGGAAGATTAATCCTCTGTCGGCAGACTCTGGGAGCAGACTGCATCAGCGCACACACACACGCGCGTGCACGAATAAAACAAATCTTAACAGTTTGCATTAAGCTTTCTGAGTTCTGAGACAACTACTGGTGAAATTATGTTGAACCAACTGGAGCTGTATGTAAGTGTTTGCTACATAGCCAGTGTTAGCTTTACTTATGAGACTAGAGGAAACGTAATGCAATGCCAACACAATGTTTTGTTTTGCTTCTATTTATATCACTTCTTCTACTGAAGTTAGTATGCTAACCAGCTAGCTCCATCCCATCCCATCTTGTAATACCACTATAGTGGTAGTGTGGTAAGAAGTCTTGCTGTCTAGAGGGTGTATTCTAACATCTCGTTTTGTAAACACAACAATGCCTGAAGCTCTTGGTAAGTAAACAGCTGTTAATGCTAACATTGGCTATGTAGCAAAAACTTACTGCACCTTTAAGTAAGGCAAATAAGCTTTTCCTCTGCATTCAGGAATACTATTGAGTATCAATAACAACACAGAATTTTAAGTTGATTGCACCAAAAAATTAAGTTGTTTCATCTTCCATTTTGAATATTTTACTCACACTGCACAAATGCAAGCTCGGAAGTCTGCTAATATGCTGATGTGTTTCTTTAATGTAATTTTAGAAACTTGTAACAAATTTGATGGTGCTGGATTTTCATAAAATACTTACTGCAGTAGCCCTTTGCCTGCCTCTCCTGTCTCTCTGCTGTGTGCCTATGTGAATTCTTCAAAGTGAATTCAAAGTGATAGTAAATCATTAAACCTTTAGAATACACAGTGCAGGACATGGTTGTTGAAAAAAAAAGTATAACATTTAATCATCAAATAAATATCTTTCCGTTGCCATGCTTGAATATGATTTTTTGCCAATGAACAAAGTAAGTATAGTAATCACCAATATTACTGCGTCACCACAGGTCTTTAAGTGAACAATGCTACAATAAAGTAATGAGTTTTTAGGGTGCGCGCACACACACACACACACACACACACACAGAGTGTGAAATTCAGACACCAAATTCAAGATGAAAGTTCAAACTTTAACCTTTGGGCTATCAAGGGCAATCAGTCGAGCCTGCATGGAAGTGATCAGACCTCTGTTCTGTCAGGTTACACATTCAGTCATGTGATCCAAGAATAAGAAGTTCAGGTAAAAGACTGAAAACCCTACACACTTGAATTTTCAGTCAGAGTTCAAATGAGGGCAAAACAAGTAGTACAGTTGTACAACAACTGAAAACATTAATGTGAAATTTCATCAAAGTCAAAATATTATTGCCCTTGTTTGCTACCATTATACAGTGCCCTAACAATGAAGAACAGTGTTAAAGATCCACATCAGTCATCACAGTGCCACCTCTTCACCCTTCTTCTTCTTCCTGCATGTTGCTGCAGTGTGTCCAGCTTTGCTCTGTCTTAATGTGCAGCAGCAGATGACTTGGCCAAGTTTGGTCTTTTATAAAAGGTTATTTAGTTGCCAGGAGAGAGAGCAAGCTGCTCTAGGAGCTCCTGCCAGAAGGTTGCACTACCGGTGTACTGTAAATTACTCGAAGCAGCGTACAAGAACGGGGTGGGGGAGTGTCGGGGTGAGAGGGGGAGGAAAGATGGGAGAGGAAAGAGAGGGGTTGAAAGAGTAAGTGCAGTTTTCTTTTTGGTCCATGGTGATGAATGAGTTTCTGAACAAGGCAGAAAATACATCATATCACCTTTAATGGGTACACATTTCTGCAGCCATAACTCAGTGTTTAAAAATAGGGAGGGGAGGGTGAAATACGACATCATATATTCCTCCCAACGACACTTTTACGAGCCCTCCCTGCAGTATAAAGGCATTGATTGCTATTTCAAAGCTCTATGTTAGAGTCAGTGCTGAGTACCTCCAGCTGCCAGCAATGAGGAAAGACAGAGAAACTCCTTTAACACATGGAGCCCAAAATGTAGCCTGGTCTTGTTGAGTAAAGTCATGGGTTTTGCGGTTCACACATAGGTTCTCTATATGGAAAAAAATCTTGCTTTAAGTTTTTTTTTTTTTTTTTTGGTTTGTTTGTTTGTTTTTTTTAATCATAAAATATGATATTCATTGGTGGTTATAATTTAGGAGAACAGCTACAAGAAATTGTCAAGAAGAAGCATTGTGAACTCTAAGAGGCTGTTCAAATGATGAGGAATTTAAAATTTATTTTGCAGTTGGATTACTTTTATTCCATCTGTTGCCAGTTAGCTAGTTAGGGGCAATACAAAGAGCTCTCTTGTCGTGGGAACGGTTGGTGTAAGTTTGTGCATGGGATACTACATTTGAGGACGCTATAAATACAAAAACACTCCTATCATAGATACTAGAAGCTACTTCCACCATTTTATTTTCTGTTCGTCATAAACTGTTTTGCTCTAAACTTTCATACAAACACTAGATAAAGATAAGTAACACAAGATCATATACATCATCTGCCATTTCGAGTGTAACAAGGCTACTGCCAAGCTAGCAGCTCCGCTGGGCAGTAGTTATGCTCAGCAGTGGTTTGAGCTAAGTGCTAATGACAGCATGCTAACAGGGACACAAGGACAATGTTAACTGACAGCTAACACAATGTTTAGCGAGTATAATTTTACCATGGTCAGTATCTTAGTGTACTATTTACTCATTAGTGCTTCAAGAATTAATGCATCCTCAGGGGATCAGTCAGCAGGCAGTAGGATTCATCTTATGGGGACCGTGAATATCTAAAAAAATTACATGGCAACCCTTTCCAGTGGATTACAATCATTCAGTCTGGACTAAAACCAGGTGTGGCTGCAAACTGCTTTCTAGTAATCACGTTTAGCCCTGTTAAGCAGCCTCAGTCAGACCAGTCTAGTATGAATGGTCATATGCAGGTTGAATGCTTTTGTAAGCCAGAAAGAAAGAAAGTCACTGATCTACTAAGGAGTGTGAAAGAACAGGACGGAGACACGGTTAGAGTAAGAGACTGCTGACTGGACTTATGGCTTTGGCAAATTTGAAGTTCTTTTCAGTGAGCGGTTCCCAGCTGTAAATTTACAGTGTTTGTGCGAGCTGCTATTAAAACCAAATCCATGGCCTGGCCAAGGTCTTTCATTTCAGATGTCCTGCAGGGAGGAATTCTTCTCCTGACAAACTGCCTGTTCCTTAAGAAAAGAGGAAAATGACAGGAGACAGGAGAAAATTAAAGTGTGTACATGTGTATATATCAACCTGTCTTTGCATCAGATTTATAGTTATGCTTCCAGAAAGTAATGTAGTGTAATTTTACATGATAACCTACAAATTGAGTGAAACAGGAGGAAGAATTGATGGTGCTCAAACAGTAGTTTGACAGAAAACAAGGTGTTATGGTGGGTACCTCAGACCCCAAGCATGTGTTCATATATGTATGTATGTACTACAGAATATACAGTGTATGTGTGTGTGTGTGTGTGTGTGTGTGTGTGTGTGTGTTTGTGTATGAACTGGACAGGACCATGCTTGTTTCGGTGTTTTAGCCCATATTTCATGTCTCATCAACGTTCCATTTAAGTAATCTGACTTTAATTTCTGTCAGCAGTGTTGACCTTATAAGGTATATTATGAGAGTGCATGCTCATTTTACGGTGACCTCATCCTATAACACAGCTGTAAAAGTGTGTATTGGTGAGTGTGTGTACATGCACACACCTGGAGAGCAGTCAGCAGGCAGCAGTAATTTAATCACTGCTTATTACACAAAACATAATGAGAAACACAGACCTCATTCTCTCACACACAAGCAGAAATCCCACTTCTCTGGAAATCATTTAAGGCATTTTTCTGTAAACACACTCTTTTCCAACAGAGATGAGGCTTAACATTGTGTTTCTTATTTTGTGGTGGTGAGTTGGTGTATTGTATCTGTTTATCCATAGTGAGTAGGGAGAATCTGCCCTTCAACAGGAGGACCCAAGGTCAAGGCCCCTGGAGTCAGCAAACATACGCTCTTGTTGAAGTGCCCCAGAGCAAAGGCACAGAGTCCCTCCCAGCTTCAGGGCTGCTGCTCTGTGACTGAATGACCTCTGACCTTCTCAGCACTGGGGGCAAGCAAATAGAAAAGAAGCACAGTTCAGCTGTTAGCCAGCTGTATGTGTGTGTTCTGACGTAGTTTTAGATTTTTCAGATTTTCTGGCCTCTTTCTTGTGATTTCTTCATACTGCATATTAAAGATGTGTGGGTGCTGTAGTAAGAGCAGTAACTCATAATGTAACCATCATAACCTCTGTATTACTTGTTGAATTCCAAACAGGGTTAAGTCAGTGAGAAAAAAAAGACCTCTGATCATAAAATGTTCCCTTATCATACTGTACTGTATGGAATACTATAACTGGCTCTAACCTATAGTACAAAAACAATCCTGTTCATTTCTTCTACGTGGATCAGCTGATGCTAATATTAACTTTACTGTTGGTGCCACAGAGAAAAAACTCTAAACTAAAATAACAATATATTACCATCCAACGAAAAGTGAACGTCTGTGGTCTCCACCACTTCTGAAAATTCTGAAAACTCAGAGGTTGTGAATGTCACAAGAGGGCTCAAATGGACTTCCTCTTGTGACCAGGATAAACACAAGCCCATTTGGGGGCAGGATATGTAGCCATCAGGTGGAAGACTCTTTCATCACACACTTGTTTCAAAATGAGTTGCCCGGACACCAAGTTTTCAGTCAACTCACAGAACCAGTGATGATGATAATATGCTAACAAACTGATGGTTGTAGACTAGAAATGTATCCAAATGTATGTGAGGATGCAAAGTACAACAGGTATAGCAACAGTAACTAAGGGGCTTGGGACTTGGTGAACAGTCAGTTTATCCTTTAGTATAAAGGATATAGGCTGCTTTTATAGACTGCTGTGTGAAGAAGAGCAGTTGTGCAGACAGGTTTTTGGTGTTGTGTGGTCATTGGTGCTGCTGCTGCTGTGAATGTAAACTTTGTAAATTTGAGAACCATCATGAGCGTTGTATTAGTTTGTCCTAGTAGACAGTAGCAGATGTATTTATTTAAAAATGCATTATTACTTCCAATAAATGAAGCCTCAGAAGAAGTGCATCCACCTTTTATAGACCTTGTTTTGACATGAAGTAACACAATCTCATAACATCCCATCTTTGAAATGAGGTCTCCAAAAACCTGCAGGAATGTCAAGTGTAGCCACAGCCTTTCTCTCCCCCACCTCTGTGTCTGTGTCCAACACCGATCAGTCTATTAAAACCTATTCTGGACACTCGCCATAGGCACATCATTTATTTAAGCTGAGGCCAAGAAGAATTATTGTTGTATAAAATCCCAAAGCCTTTTAGAAGATCAAAGTTCCACAACATAAATTACGTTTCCCTGCAAATCCAACACAACACTCACTCTCTACTCTCACAGAGTATACTGTACTTACACTCACTGTGCCACACAGATCAAACAAACGTGCGCACAAATATCCCTCTATCTGTGTTTGGGGAAAAAGGCCTTAAGCTCATTATTTAATACCTCTCTGATGCTGTGAGAATTCAGTTCTACAATTGTTTTTTTAACAGCATTTTTTCCAAAGGTGGATCCTTTTCATCACATCTTACATATTACACAACCTTTCACTTTGCTCTCAGTAATACCAACATGAAACCACATCTAAAATCCTCCTTTCATGTTCTCAACTTTGCTTCCAGCCTCCTCTGCTTTTACATTTCTCTACATCGATCCTCTCTGTGCTCCTACTTTGCCTCCTCCTTTATTGTTTAGTGCTTTTTGACATTGTCTCTGAGGACGCCATCTGTATCTGTGTGAGAAGTATAGTAGCACATCTGCTATAAGGCTGCTGAAAGGAAGTTATTTTGTAAAGAGATTTACTGCCTGTTTGACCCTAAGGGAGAAAGGAGGACGGTGATATTACGCCCTGTGCAGGTGTATGAATGATTTCTCAGGCTCACCCTTTATACTGAGCTCTGAATAAAAGACTGGCAGGATTTACCTCTTCATCAGATGAGGATTTTAACATTGGAGGGTAAATGTTCTAAACAATGAAGAGGAATCGAGGCTCTCAACTGTCTTTATTCTCATTCTTTCTGTCTTTCTGCTGGATCAGAGTCATCCCTCGGGCCAACCCATTATTGGAGGCAGAGCTTTCCGGTGTAAATCATCTGCTTAATTCCTCGCCTTACTTTCTCACCGCCCGTATTTGTCATCACCGTCGCTTTGAGGCGTTGCTCCCTTTGATGAGGCAGCCAGGCCGACTTGTTGTGAGACTGACAACAATAAATTATAGTTGCTCATGATCAGTTGTTATGTAGATATGGTACAAAACATGTTCCACATTTTTAATAGAGATAATTGACTTGTAGCAGGTAAATTATAGGGGCAGTTCACATGCTGTCATTACTGTCAATGCCTGTTTGAGGTCGTTGGCAGTTTTCACAGTAGCTTCTATTGTGTTTTTGTTGTGAGTCATTTCAGCACCCTCTTTTAACAAGTCACTAAATCTTTTATTTAGACATACATTAATCTTACTTCCTTAACATGAAAGAAAACTGCCAGTGGGTTGGAAAAAGATTCACTTGTTTGAAAGTAGTTACATTCATTTGAGGAATATTAAAGTCCTACTGGATTCAGTTCAGATCATTTTTGCTCAGAAATAAATTAATATATCCTAAGTGTCTGCCCTGTGTACTTTTTTTGTAAAAATACGTAAATAAATGAATTCAAATCTCCAATGTTTTTGTGTTCTCTGGAGATGGAAGTTTTTGGTTCAGAGTGACAATGTTAGTACTGCTAATTTTATTGGTACAATACCTATGTGAGCAGGCACAAAAAGGCAGGTAGCAAACAAATAGTTGTATCACTTTAATTCCAATGAGAATACAGACCACAGTACAGGCAGTTAACCGGCTGGGTTTTGTCATTGTTAAGCCTTGATAATACCCCAGGATGGATGTGACAGTTGTAGAGTTGCACATGGACTTGCACACGCCCCTATACATACTACAAATCAGGGGTATGCATGAGCAGGCATGCTCCACACACGCGCATTAAAAAACATAATGAAGACCTCCAGACAGCAGGAAGAAGAACTCCTTCATTTGCTATATTTTTTACTGAGTAACATGAAAAATGATAAAATAAAAGTATATGTGCTGTCAGGGTCAAGGCTGTGGAATACAGTACAAACAGACTGTACACAAAACAAGAGTTCAATTTACTTTTCTAGCAAATGCACAGTGTACTTGTAGTGCAGACAGTCTGTACGTTCACAAAATTTTGGGCTGTACGCAGATGATGCAGTTTACATCATGCATATGCTCATGGCCACACAGGAATTGGCCTCTAGGCATTACTTACTGCCACCTTACAACCTTTATTACTCTGACATTAGTCTGTGTTGTGATTCAAATCATAGTAACTCAGAAGTGTTGACAAGTACTGAGATTACATGACTACCTGCAGCTGTGACTCTTTTCATTTGTCATTACCACAACTAAACGGCTAAGGCTAGATAGACCTCCTTCAACAATAACAACAAACACAACATAGAGTGCAGCACCTGGACTTCAGCAGATGTTGAAACAATTTGAAGAAAAAGTAAAATCTGGTGGGAGTTAGCATTAACATTAGCAAGCTAGGCTAACTGAATTTGATTTTCTGAGTGTAATTGTCTAATTGTTGTAATTAGTGTAGTTTGCTAGTTTTCACTTCTCAAGTGGAAAACAAAACCATGATGGGTCCTCCTACGTGCTGAATGTTCTTAAGACAGTTAATTTCGCTGGCAACAAGTGATAGCAGTGACCATACAGTGTGTCATCATAGTCTACAGTTCCTTACACAAAAAGTGCGGAAGACTCCAAATTCAGTTCAATTTGAACATGTAATGTAAAGCTCTACCTTACTTTGAAAAAATAGCTTTTTACTTACTCTGTGTAAGATTTTATGACAGAATATGAGGGAAATTATTTCATGACTGCAGGAGCAAATTACAATTTACATAACAATACAACATTATATAATCTTTAATAATTTATGGTTATACAAAGGTAATATGTCCTGTATCAACCTATTTATGTATCTGTTAAATTTAAGTGGGAGTCAGGATGGATGAGGTGGGAGGTTGGATACATAAAGAAAACTGGAAGCCTGTGAACACCAGTTCTTAAACTCATGTAAATGCCTCTTCCATTTTAAATAAAAAAAAATAGGGAATATTACTATGATTTATCTGCGGCTGTGGAGGCAAGCTTCCTCTATTCTTCTGTGTGATCTGCCAGGGCTGGCGTTAGCTGGCAGATTGTATCAGCAAACACGGCAGCTGTACGTACTGTACATGCTGCGAGACAAAATAAGAAGAAGAGGGTTTAGTGATAAAACTGTGAAGGATTATCTGTCATTTGGCAGGCCCGTGGTGATTTGCTATCAAAACGGATTTTGCGGAAAAAAGGAATGACAGGAATGGAAAGATGATGGAAAAGGATGGAGAAGAGGAAGAGAAGGAGTGGAGGCGGGGGGGATTGAAGATGGCAGAGGGAGGGGGGAGTTGTCATGCAGGGAGGATTTTGTTTTCTGTTTAATTTCTTGCCCCCTTCCCTCTCTTCCTGACACCCCCTCTATCCAATGAGCTGAGTGTCAGTCACATTTTGAACTTGCCAAGCAAACACAGTAGAATGATTGGAGCTGTCAGTCAAAGTAATGTGTTGTTTGCCACTGGAGGAACTGGGAGCGAGACGGAGGCAGGGAAAAGAAGAGAGAGTTTTAAGTGTGAAGAATACATTATGTCTTATAAATACTCACTCAACATTCACACCTGAGATCACAAGTGATAACTCTGTAGGTGGCAAAATAGATGCACAAGTGTACAAGTCTTCCAGTCTCAAATGTCACACATATGATCTGAAACACTGCAGCTCCATTTTAACCTGTGTTGCTTGCCTTTGGGAGAAATAAAAGATAATAAATAATTAAAAAAAAGCCCTTGATGCCAACTTTCCATAAGCATGTGGAGACAGTTCATTTTTTTGTCAAAGTTTTGTCTGTGTGCAAGCCAAGGCCTTTGAAAAAACCAAACTGGAACTGTAAACAACCAATTGGATGTGCAGACACAGCGTTCCGTTTCGCATCCAAATTGTTTCGTTTCAGATAGTAAGGCTGAAGTGAAGACACTAACATGCTTTGAACCCACAAAAACAGGTTGTCCTCTGTTTCCTTTGTAAAATTAACCAGCATGAGCCTAATAGCATGTGACTGGTTCTCCCCAACCCTTTGACTCGCCCAATATATCCACTCCAGCCAAACGCCCCTATTGTGCTAAACTTGTCACCCTGCTGACAAGCTAATATCCTCATTCCTGGGAGCTGAGTGGTCGTCTCTTGAAGTTTTAAAGGGAGGTGTGAGATGAGGCACTTTCGCTCATCAAAGACAGCACAATCATCTCTTAAGTCATGACACTCAGCACTGAAGGTTACTGAGTGCTTGAGGTGATTTTATAGTACACAGCTGGCTGCCTTTTCAGGAGGACTGACAGAGGGGGTCCAGGAGGTGAGGAAACTCTCTAGAAGCAATATCTGCAAATAAATCTGCAGATACCAAAATGTGTAGACACCTTGTGTTTTCTCTAGCCATATGCATGCTTTCAGATTTTTTTTCCAAAAGCTGACTGATGAGACTGTCTGCAAAATTGTCCCCAAACGTTGAACCTCATAATCTACGAGAAATGGGCACTTGAATAGATGTTACTGGCCAGTGCAGTGCCTTGCTGGATGATACTGACTTCTGTTGTGGCACAAAAAAATAACAAATATTCAGATCCCCACTGTGCCAATGCAATTGCCTCACTGAAATTAATGAGCAGGCTCCATTTCGTGACATGGTGCTGAGAATGGCCTAATAATAGCCATTCTAATATATTTTTCTTGGCATTTCAAAGGCCTTTAACTACCCAAATGCTGCTGACTGACTGACTGAACCATAGTCCTAACTGAAAGTACATGTACATACAAAGGAAAAAACCAAAAGGTCTTAAGGAGATCCAGCCTACATTTAACTTCATCATCAATTTAACACTTGATGACAGATGTTTTATTATTGAGGATTCTGTGGCGGGCGTGGTAAAGCTGTGTCTCTGTCAGGAAAACACTGGTTTATACTATCAGACAGGTTAGACAGATTTGATTGACATCTTAGTTTAGGCATGAATGAGTTATTGTACACCTTGATTGAAAGGTAGTATTTACAGTATGAACTACAATTAAATCACTTTTTGATACTCCTCTAGGTGTCTGACAACAGAGACAGACAACTGTCTGTTTAAGAATAGAGAATAGAGAACATAAGTTAAACCAATAACTGGGCTGTGTGTGTGTCCATTTTTCCCTGATAATGGTTGTAACACATTTATTAGTGGTCTGTCTTTCTGAGAGAGGAAGATGTTTAACTGAGTTCCTTCCAAATCAACCTGGAAACACAAGCTTTTTTCTTCTGTAAAGGGAATTCTTCTGCTGTAGTGAACAAAACATGATTGCACAACCTTTGTTACATGACCATCAAAGGAAAGGTCAAAATCACAAGTGACAGCTAAACCATGGGCAGCAGACTTAACATCAGCAGAAAGGCATCCCAGATTCGAGATGAGACTGTTAATAGCGCGAGGAGGGCCTAAAAGAAAGATTTCAGATTTAGCTTCATGTACCTGGAGTGGGAGGAGGGAGATATTTAATATCAAAGAGGTGGTTCACTGGAATATTTTGCTACAGACAGAGCTGCAATGCTGGGTACTACCACAAAACATTCGCTTTTGGCATCTTCTGTTAACATTATACTGGCTGAAGCTTAGACGAAAGAGTCTTGACAAAACATCAGAATAATTCCTCAGCTTGCCTATAACTGCCTTTACAAGAACAGATGAAGCTATTCACCTGCTCTGAGCTGCCCCAGCACTGCCAAAATGAAGACAGATAGGCAGGGAGTGGTGATGGGTGGGGGTGGGGGTGGGAAAAGGTGTAATTAATGTTTCACAAACTCAGTTCTTTCCCTTAAGGCAAAGTCTCCCCTCATCATCTCTCTCTTTCAGAAAATTAAATGATACTCCTCTTGTCTTCCTTTTTGCTCCTGCCCTTCTGTCACCGTAGCGTCTTTGTGTGAACTTTAGGGATTAGTCTTGCGAGAGCTAGCTGCTAGTTATGGCCGCGGGGAGAACTCCTCAGGTTTCACTCAGGGCCGCGTGTCTCCCTGAGGCGACAGGAAGATGTCAGCGTCTGTCAGCCTCTGTCTGTCATCTAAGCCCTGTCAGCGCCGGCTCTGCCAGTGCTCCATCACGGCTCTGTCGCTCTGAGTTTCCTTCTGGCTCATGATCTGAGACACCCAGACAGAACAACTGGCTTCACAGCCCCGACTCACCACCTCCCCGGCCCCTTCTCCTCAGTGGCGATACCTTACGTGACACAACAAACACAAGGTCAAGGTGTCTGTCATGTTTCACCGCCTGGGTTTGAGTGTAAATGTGCAAGAGTCGCATTGTTGCTGGTGCTCGTGTGTGAAAGCCAAGTGTGTCACCTTGCCTGTGTGTGCGCACGTGTGTGTGTGTGTGAGTGAGTGCGAGTCAGGCTGTTTTGAGTGACAGTGTGAGTGAGGTGCAGCCAGGCGGCGGCTCTTTGTAAAAGTGCACCTACCTTCTCATCCCACAAGTCCCTCCTGGCAACAAACTGTCACGGCTGACAGCCCTCACAAAAGAAGGAGAGGGAAGGGAGGCAGGGGGTACGGGGATTAAAAAAAAGTTTAAGAGATGAAATTAAAGCAAAGAAGGGAACCTGACAGCACCTTGAGAAGAGGCATTGTCTGTGAAGGGAAATATATCTGTGTGAGCGGGCTTTGATCAGTGGAGGATGAGAGCAGGGAAGAGCTTGTAAAGCTGGCTCCTGAAGCCCATTGAAAAGAGTGGAGAGAAGAAGAAGAAGAAAATCAGCCCCACAATTACTTTCCACTCAGGCTCAGAGGAGAAACAGTATTCTTGTTAATAAGTATGGCATGGACATTGTTCTTTTTTGGCCTTCATGGTTGCACTTTTCTTGCTGGGTGCCCTCTTTTTTGTCTCTGTAGTTGCCCTATTCACATGAAAACACACTAAGACCAACAGACAACATTTAGTGAAAGTATACCTTTAGCGAAAAGTGTTTTTAACCAAGAACAAAACAACTCTTTGAAAGGTGGCAGAGTAGGCAAGAGGAGGAGGAGAAGCAGGAGGAGATGGGGTGAAACAGGAAGTTTTAAAAGAGGAACCTTTGAAGCACATGAAGGAGAACACAGAGAATGAGGAGCTGAAGGTAGGAAAAGGGGAGAGGAGGTGGAAGTGCCGGTGGGGGTGGGAGGAGAAAATCACCTTGATTTTGTGATTCAGTGTTCGGGGGGTGTAGCAGCCCGGCTTTCTTATATGAGCAGGGAGGGAGGGAAGTGGAGAGGAGCAATGCTCCAGTGCCCCCTCAATACCATGGGAGCACTTTGATAGACAAAGCAGCATGCTGAAGGGGAACCTCCTGCTGGCAGGATCTGAGGAGGCTGTTTACAGAAGAGCTTGTCTGATCTAAAGCCCTGCTCGCCCTCTTGTATGGAAAACACTTGGCCTTTGATGTCTCTCTCCCTCTGTCTCTCTAAATTTCTTTCTTACTCTTATTTCTCTCAGTCTCTCAGTGCTGCTACTTCCTCTCATTGGTGGTTGACACATATCAAGATCTGCATTGCATTATTCAGTTTGAACCTTGGGAGAAAAATGTATTCTGCCACAAGTTTTAGGATACAACTGCATAACAATGCTTTAAAATACAGATCACTGAAGGCAGGCAATGGCACCATGGATGTAATAACACATATGTGTGAGTGTGTGTGGTGCGTGCACACTGACAGGGTCAAACAGGGCTTGTCAACAGGCGGTCTACTTTAATGTGACATATTAATGTGGCCTGCCAGTGCCAATAACTCTGCACAAGCAGCACATGTGTGCATATTTATTAGAGTCCATAACTTTGCTCCCTCGTAAAAAATTAAACCTCTACTTGTGCTGGGAATTGCTGAGTATGTTCATAAACCAGCAAGCACGCTGTTTTTTCAGTCCCCTCTTAGATACTAGAGTAAATATGTTTGTCAGTAGGCTTGTTTGTGTGTACGTGCGTTTGTGATTATGTGAGCGTAACTGTTCTGTTTCTATGGGTCAGGAGTGTTCAGGCAAATATGTATGACAAATATCATGACCATGAGTGCATATATGAGTTTTCTGACAGGAACCTAAGAACTTGACCTGTTCTGACTTGAAGACAGAGCGTTTAAGTTTTCTGAAGATTTGAGATGCTGAACACCACTGAGTTGGGAAACATATACCTCAGGCTTCTAAAACTTGTGCTTAACATTCATTTACACATGAAGGACACAATTAATGACCCTAGTATCAGTAGTTAATGTAACTTTCCAATGCGTCAAGAACCTCTGGAGGAACTCAAACACTAAACCTGCATTTCAACAGGAGAAACCAAAACAAACCTCTGTAATAGTTCCTGGTGTCAAAAAAGGTCCCTGTTCTGTGAGTAGTACTTTCCAAAGCTTCAAGAACTATCTGAGTGGGGCAGAACAGTTTTCAGTCTGCTTTTTGCATTGGTTCTTTACATCTACAACATGATGATAATACCTTAATCAATTTGATTGAAAACAGATCAAACATTTGTGCTCTAGAAGTACTAAAAAAGTAGTAATGAAAGTTGCTAACTTGTGAACACCAACTTCACACGGCTATAACTTGTGCTCAACATTCACACAGTAAGCAAGAAGTGGTTGCCACTTACATCATTACATCCTGAATTATTTTGAAAAGGGTCAAAAGGCAGATAACCCTTTTCACTCCTCTAATCTAACCCAAATTTTTGAGGCTGAAATTTACACCATATGTTTGCAAATGACTGATTTCTGTATAATCAGCTCTGCCAATCTTCCTACTCAGCTCCTAGTAAAATGTGTGAACCTTTTCTTCTACAGCTCAGTTCTAAATAAAACTGTAAATGACTGTGAACGATAGTCTTTTTGACAAAAACCAGAGGAATGACCAAAGTGGGTTTAGTAGTCAAGCAAGGGGGTAAACATTCATGTAACTGAAAAATACATTTATTTTAACATCGATCTTTGAGGTAGTCTATGAAATGGGAATACCTTCTCCTTGGTACCATTATTTTTCAACTCACTGTTATACAACTGTTCAGCCATGATTATAAGAAAGTAAAATCGATAATTTATCCAGATCAGTCATGTCATGGATGAATAGGCTCCAAATTAAATTGTTCATATAAGAGGCTGAAGTGTGAATACCAAAAAACTGAGATTTACATTTCATTTAACCAGAAATGTACCATCTTTCATGTGTGAAAGGATTTATAGAGAGAAAAAGAGCCTGAGAGAGAGGAATAAAGTGTTGTGAATGCGTGTGTGTCAGAGGTCTGCTTTTCAAACTAATGGGGCACATTATTGAAACAACAGATCCCTCTGTTCTAGGATTGATTGATAATGCCTGTTATTTCTCTTTAATCTATGGACATTATCTACACAGGATTTATGGACCATTAGCTCCATGAGAAACTGGAATGTAAATGAGGCATAATAAATCAAGTCAGATGAAACACTCAGAGCATGACAAGTTACTTGCACTTATATGGATGCCTTGGTAACTGCATTTGGATAATCAGGTCCTTGTGCTGTATCATTTGTCCTTTGTAATTTGGCCAGCATCGTATTGGAAATAAGCATGAATAATGTTGACGACCGATGGATGTATTGCCCTTCAAAGGATTAGTCTTGCATTAACAACAAAGTGACAGAAATAAATTGTTCAAAGTGCCTTACAGAAGCATGAGACATACAGGATTTGTTGAAGATGAGGACGAAAACACGTAGCTTGTCAATGTGACTGCTGTGCTTCATCCATAACACTCAGCTATATAAGAAATGGAAACCCTGCCTCTGGCATTATGGTGTCTTTTACCTATGTGCTGACACAGAGAGCTACATTACTCTACAGGATCTTAAGTCTTTAATGAGTATATAATGAGTAATTTAAGACTGAACTGTCACATTGTTATGCACTTACCTGGCAGCTTTGCTTTGACATGTTAGGTACGTGCATGTCCTGATTTTTCATAACTGCAAGTTACAGCTACACCTCATCATTTTAAGTTTCGCTGGTAATTAAGGCTGCCTGTCAGACACCTTTGTAGCTGGTTAGTTAAGCAACCCCTTGTCTCTGCATGGTGTTGAGTTGTGTAAAAGAGTAATGGACAGGAGGCTTTCTTTAAGTATGTATTGTTTAGTTAACAACTGTGTGCACTGGATAGTCATACATGTGAACTTCCCTAGGTCAGCTAAGACCAAACACACTGCAAAAAATGATTTTTGCATAATGACTAGTGAGCTAGCTAGCTTGCCAAGGCATGCATTATGCATTATTCTATTTAATATGACCAATCTAGTACCATAAAACGCATTACATTAACATGTCTTAGAAGCATTTCATTAAGTCACAACTTGCTACATGTGTGTACAGTGTTGAGCTAAACAATCTGGAGTGTATCTCTCTTGAGGCAGTGTCACAGCTAACAGCAGCATTTAGCTACTTACACAGCCAATAAAGCAACACTATTGTATTTATGGTAAGTTGACTCATATTGTCAAGACTCACCAAAAGATAACAAAATCCTTATCATTCCACTTTGTCCTAGTTACTATATAAGTACATTTGCATTTTCATCAACTCCAACTTCCAGCTAACACAGATATCTCCATTCCTTGAACACTGCATCTCTCTGGCTACAGCCATATTACAATCCTGAACTATAATGATATTAGTGATACTTTGCCTCAAAGGTCATCAACTACTCAAAAAAAACGTGGCTATGACAAGAATGAGATTTTGTCTGTGGGTCATCTATTGCTACAAAACTCAATCTAATAGCAGGGAATATTTAGCATTTACAGAGAAGATTGAGATGAAAACCCATTAGAAATGACAGATACCCAGTTGAATATCTCAGGATGTCAGCATGGCCACCAAGGCCCAACTTCTCCCTTCACTTTCCCTCTCCCTACCCCTCCTCCTCTCCCTCTGTCTCTCATCTCCTCTTATTTTTGTTTCTTCTGTCGACTGATACTGAAGATTTGTCTGAAAGAGCAGCTCGAAGCCCTCAGCCTTGACAGGTTGCTGGGCTTTATCTCCAAGCCGATGATCTATCGGACAGAGACAGATGGAGAGATGAAGCAAGAGATCTGGAGGGAGGTAAAGAGGGAGAGAGAAAGGGAGGACAGTGATTGCTCAGGGGAGGCTGGATCTGAATAGCTGTAAAAACAGACTCTCCGGAGAAGAAAAACTGGGGGGATTTCAACTCGATCGCTCAAATGTTTCAGCCGCCTGCACACAAAAGACCCAACTTCTACCAATTCCTCTGAGTCATTCCACTCAATTGGAGGACAATTGGCTTTGACTGAACTCACGCCCTGCTCCCCCCATCCCATAAGCCCTTCTACCCCCTCTTTCCCTCTTGTCAGTCTGTATCTCCTCAATTTACCCTGCTCATGGAGTTGAGCGACTACACAGACTTTTCCTGCACAAACCCCTCACCCCCACCCCTAGCCTTTTGACACGGTCTCCACGTCAACCAGTGTGACAGATTGGACGATGAGACACATGACATCAGTTCAAACAGGAGACAAGAATAAGATTAGACATGTGATTCAGTGTGAAGAGGTCAGTGGAAGCGATTGCCCCAGCCCCCATAGACACACACATAACCTCCATCCACACCCCAACCAACACTAATTGTAAACATATGATCTGCGCTCTTCGGCGTGGCATCTCCCCTGCTTGCTGTGTACACCCAGTTCCAGCCTAGTCACTATCAAGCCCCAATCAAAACAGAAATATGAAGAAAAGCCAGGGCCCGCTGCTGCAGTGCGGTGGCTCAAATTGAAAGTGACAGCTTGACACATAATATGGCACCCGTAATGTGATTAGGCCAGCGTGGCACTCTCTTCTTAAACTCCCACATCCCAAAGAGCGAGCCTCACGTCCAACTCCGCCAAACACACTCAGGCTCTTGCCTCTAAAAGGGGGGCAGAGAGGGCCGTCTTGTCTCCCACTTTAGTTTCTCTTGCAATGCTTCATGCTTTGAGACGAATTGAGATGATGCCGCTGTTGAATCATAACCCCCTGGAGGGGAATTGCAAACACATGTAGGGGGGGGGAGAGAGAGGCTTTTTGGGTTTAAAAGCATCGATGCCAAGAACAGAGGAGCTGAGTGGGAGAAAGTACACAGTGGTATGGATTAGATCAGCCATTATCAGAAGCAGAGCTGGCCTGGGCCCTCCTGTCAATCCAAGTGATGTAAATGAGCAGTGACATGACAGTGATATCACCCACAGCTACTCTTGACAGAGTCGAGAGGTGAAATGCAAAGAAATATCAGTGAAAATAATGTGAAATCCAGATGAAGAAATAATGATTGCAACTGATGCAGTAGGAGTTTTTTTTAAGTGGGTTTAAGACTGGAAAGTGAACTGGAAAGGCTTTAGAGATTGACCATGTTGCAAAAGACTGTCAGAGAGAGAAAAGTGAAACAGCAGTAGGGAGCTATGCTGGGACAAAACGTAAAAAGGACTTTGGAGCTGAGTCCAGCAGGAAATTCAATAAAGTACTTCAAAAGACCGTAGCTGACAGTGAAAAATCACAAAATTCTAAAATTGAGCTGGAGAAATGAAAAAGAATTATTGTGTTTGGCAAGGGCGCAAGGGAACAAGAGCCCAGGGCCACATTTCCAAATGAGCCATCACAGATTGAGAGATCTTGGCTCTGTTCAAGTTCAGCATGGAGGGGAGCTGGTGCACACTTCTCCAAGCCTTTCCCAATGAAGTTTCCCTTTCTCCCGGGGAATTCCCTATCATGTTAGCGATGACAGAATGAAAGATGTAGCGAAGGGCTTAGTGGGGACACAACTTGGGAAATGAATGGATGGCAGACCCAGCAGTTGACAGGCAATTGGGAATCCAAGTGAGCTGCATCAGTTTGCCAAGCACAGTAAAATTGAAAGGCCTTAGGTTTCCAGAAATGAAGGTCATTTCTCAACTGTGTTTAAAAATGTGTCAACAACCGGCAAGATGGACTCAACCTGCCAGTTTTCTTGCCCCTCAAACCATTAATATCTGTGTGCCTCCAAATGAAATGTAAAAATTTTTTTTAGATATGGTGGGCCATGCCAAAACCTGCAATATGTGCCTCATCATAAAAGCAAATGAATGTTCTACATCAGCCTCCAAACCCCTTGCTTGACTCCTTCAAGATGCATTTTCCTCTTTTTCTCCAGTCTCCCATCTCACCAACTCCCCTCCCCAGCCTTTTAGTTTAAGAAAAGCCTGTCAGAGGAAATCAAGTCAAGCTGAAGACATAGTTGAGCGCCTGTGACAGGCTGAAAGCCACTCAGATGGGTCTATAATGAGTCTAATAATGGTGTGGGTAAGCATAATTTACCAGGGCTGGGGCCCCAGTGAAGCAGAGAGAGCGGAGGAGAATGATGACTGCAGCGCCGGTTGGCAGGCGATGATGAGCCTTCATTCCCAATGATACGACAAGGCCGGAGCACAAGGTGGACAAGCTCCAATCCCGCCAGTCTCTCTGCAGGCAGGGCCCTGGGGGCTGAGCCATGGCCAGACCTGCTCATCACGGAGCACTGGACTGGAAAATCACACATGACTGGTTGCTTCCACAGGGCCTCGGCTGGCTCGGCGGCGACCCTGTCTCCTTTGAAATAGAGAACTGGGTGACCTCACAGTGCCTAGGGAGTACATGTTAACCGTATCTCTCCCTCCCAGTGTGCACAATATGTGTGTGTGTGTGTGTGTATGTGTGTGTGAGTGTGAGTGTGTGTGCAGTGATGTCGGGGGAAACGGTGACAGGCTATAGCCACGAGCTAATCACCCACACTCCCCAGGGAGACAGCTCCCTCAGGACAGGATAATCAAAAGTCCCTTGGCGGAAACCAACAGAATGATGTAAACAAACACACATACGCACACACACAGAGGAATCAGCAGCGGACATACGTGTCCTTGTTTGTACTCCTGGTGCTGTCCCTGTTGCAGACATGGTGGTGGTGAAAGGTGGCTCTGGCCCCAGGACTTTCCCACGAGGCTTCCACACAGCCCGACAGCAGCACGCTGACCTCCACTCTCCTTCAGCTGTTTACCCTTCAACATGAATGTCACCAACTACTGTGGAGCTCCTACCTTTTGAAAACTCTGACATGCTTGAAACATGACTGATGACGGAATCACTCAGTTACAGTGTAGAGTTACAACATGGAAGGAACCACTGCTTGCGACACTGAACCATAAATTCCTATTGCTGCATTCCTTTATAGAAACAAATCTTGGACACAATATACTGACACTTCAGACTGTGAGATGAGGCTAGTTGGAGGTGGAAATCAAAGTCCTATCAAATTTGTCATTGCAGTTGGAAGCAAAATACCTTCCCATAGTTACTGAACTCATCTAAAACTAACCCAGAACTCAAAATAAATTCATACTGCAGATGAATTAATTCCAAAATGTGCAGAAGTTTTTGCACTCACAGATTTTCATGCCCATTTAAGCTTTGACTCCAACTACAAGTCCCCTAATATTGTCTATGCAGAGGTTGAACCAGACTTTTACTTCCTGTGCTTCAGGTCAAACTTCCTTTTAGCTTAGAAAAACACATTTTGGTTTCAGGTGTCAGGACCACCATCTTAAATCAGTGTGCTGTTGAGTGTTCATGTTGATAAATTGTGCAGCTTGCCAATTTATTTGCTGATTTGCTAGCAGCATTGCTACAGTGAAAGAATAAATGACTATTCTAAAATAAACTGTGGGATTGGGGAAAATCAGAATAGAAAAAATACAGATTTACCGGTTATCGGTTTAGTGTGGAGCCTTATGAAATTGCTTAACAGCCCAAATCTTGCCCCTGGGTCTGTAGTTTGAGACACCTGCTTTAATGTAACTGGTGCAATAGCCTGAACCGTGGCCTGTGCTATGCCTGTCATCCAGGATACATGGTCTCAACATTTGTTTAAAATATGTGCAACATCTCCTGTTGGTGTTTTTCCTCTAAATGCCAAGATAATTAGTTGGGCTATGTGACAGGAGGCTGTGTTAGCCCTGAGGTACGCAGCAGAACAGCGGAGTGTCTGTTGCAGCCGTTGGATGGCGTACGTAGCTGGGGATTGCGTGTGTTTAGGGAAGCAGCAGCAGACAGCAGAGCAGGGGGTTGTGGGAGACAGCCATCAGGGCCAATGCAGTGCCTCCAGTGAAGCAGGTAGATGTGCGGACCGCCTGCCTTGGCCGGCCGCCACCTTGTCAAAGTCACTTTCCCAAAGTCGCGGTGACGCACGCCGCCCCGAGCCCCTCGGTTTATGTTACAGTACCGGTAAAAGGGATAATGGCCTGGCATTTGACATTTCTGTTACAGGGGGAGGAGCGGTTGGAGGGGCAGGGGTAGTGTGCTGGACTTAACATTTTCCTGAGGATGTGAAATTTCTTCACTGCTGCAAACGTTCTCTTTTGACTTTTTCCTTTAACTGTGCATCTCTTTTTCTCTGCCTCTCTCAGTTTACATTTTCCTTCTCCAGCTCAGCTTCTGTCTCCTCATCAATGTCTTTTTCTCAAACCTCTACACACACACACACACACACCTCTCTGTTTCTCTCCGTTGACATTTCTCTCTGTCTTCCCTCCTGTCTAAGGACAAGCGTGTCCCACTGTGTTTGGCACTCTGACTGTGTCTGATGGCTAAACTGAGGAGACAGGCCGCTGACAGGCCCTGTGCCAGAGCGGAGTATGCCAACAGGGGAGATTTGT
This sequence comes from Lates calcarifer, assembly GCF_001640805.2. Taxonomy (NCBI): domain Eukaryota; kingdom Metazoa; phylum Chordata; class Actinopteri; family Centropomidae; genus Lates; species Lates calcarifer. The sequence continues at coordinate 19,509,297 of NC_066845.1, forward strand.
GAAAATATGCCCTGTGTCATTTCCTCTCCATTTCCCTGACAACTTCACTCTGTCAAAAAGCCTACGTGTGAGCATATGGGTAGGTAGGCGGGTGGGGATAGTGTGTTTGTTTGTGAGTGTGTGTGTGTGAGGGATAAAATGTCTCAAAGTGTATGTGGGTGGGTGAGTGAATGGGTGGGGAACATGATATCTGCATGTGAGACAGAGCAATGATTTATGCCCATGTCATGACAACAAAGTGCAAAAGTTGAAGCCAAATGATGAAATCTGTCTACCAGGCATGTCTTGAATGCATCTCTGCCTCAAAGTTCACCTTTTTTGAACCCACACTTTTCCTTTTCGTGTGCTCGCTCTTCAAACGACTCCCCAAATCTACCCCGAATTTAATCTTTGATCCCTCCTCTTGGAATGCAGGCTGAAAGATAACATTTCATGCGAAGCAAAGCGGAAGAAAACAGCCTGCAGAAAGCCAGCGCGCTGAACATGCTTGCTGTCAGCCGCTTTCGCTTAATTTGATGCCTCTGTCTCTACCGCCGCCAGTTGAGTCTAATCTCGTTGAGCGCTAGAAATGAGTGTTGGTGACAGGGATGTCAACAGCGGTTTGTTTCGAGCTCGGCGGGAGAACAGTACCTGCCTGTGTGTCTCTGTTACACAAGTGCCCCCAGTCTTTCTCCCCCTTGTGTGCCCAAGTCAGCCGGCGTTACTGTCAATCCCACAGGCCAGCACTGACGTTCTTAATCACTCTACACCGCTACTCCACACACACACACAAATTCGCATGTCCCTCCAGCTGACAGCTTAAATAGAATCCCACCACGCCACACATTTCAAAACATCCCAGCCAAAACCTTATGTTTTCATTTGGATGGAATCCGCAGCGAGTGGCTTCCAACATGGCTGCCGACAGGTGAGAGTGTGTATATCGGTGTGCGTCTGTGTGTGTGTGAGCTGGCCTGGTAGAAGCCCTGGCAGTTTGCACAGGGTCATGTCAGCCTGTGTGACTTTACAGATGTTGAACTCTCTTCTGCTTGCTGTTGCTTGACCCCAGAACCTCACCTTCTTCTCTCTCCTCCCATGGCTCAATAATTCCCCCACGACTGTCAATCACACAGTGGGGCCTGCTGTAAAGACAGCCTGCAGAGTGACTGGGTATGTGGGAGGAGGAAGGGGGGTGTTAGCCAGGGTCACAAGTTCAGAGCAAACTGATGAGGGGAGTCGTGCTTTGAGTTTAGGAAGAACGTGTGTGTGCAGAGGTGTGAGTGGAAAACTTTCAGCACCATTAGGCTTGTACATGTGTGTGCGAATGGAAATCCTTGTGGCGGCCGTGGCAGCAGCAGCAGTGTGGGGCAGATCCGGTGCAGCAGCAAGACAGCGAATCCGATTCATCCTGATCAAAGGCTGCTGTCAGTGACAAAGGACCGTTTGTTTAGCCTAAGCATGACATGTATCTGAGAGCCATAAATTACAGGGGGAATTAGAGGAGGTTTGGTGGATTTCATGCTCGTGTGCCTGTCTGTCTCTTTTGGTACAACGCACACACACACACACACGCACGTATGCATTCACGATCACACAGACCACACACACACACACACATAAGGGAGTGGGGAGGGAAAATGGATCTGTATGTGACTCTAAAAGTGATGATGAGAGATGAGAGCTGACATGTGTCACTGGATGAGAGCACAGGGAGGGGAGGTTTGAACAAGGACCATGGCAGGGGCTGTGCCTATAGGCTGTGGAGATAATGAAGACTTGCCATTGGCTTCATAGTAATAATGTGTTTCTGTTTTATCTTGAAGCAGTTGAAAACTTGTTTTTCAATTAAAAAGTATTTGTTTGTTAAAGTGACTAATCAAGCATAGTTAAAGGAATAGTTCAGGGTTTTGGGAAATAGGCTTATTTGCTTTCTTACTGAGAGTTAAATGAGAAAATCAATACCACTCTTATATCTGTCCATAAAAAATGAAGCTACAGCCAGGAGACAGATAGCATAGCTTAGCATAAAGCCTGGAAGCAGAGGGAAACAGTTAGCCCGCCTCATAACCACCTGGGCTGTGCATGCTCCTGGTTGGGAATCATTGCATTAGGACGTGTGTGAGGACGAGAGCAAAGAAAGAGGGTCTCTGTTTACACTGTGCATGCTGTCAAAGGGAATCAGTTGCAGGAAAAGTTATAGTGCACAATGGGTACTCTACTGCACAGCCTTCATGCTGCAGTGTTCTCTCTGTCTGGCCTGCATGACATTTGTTTGTCTGACACTCTGAGCCAAAGGCATCATCTGTGTTTACTCTGTGCTGGCATGTTTGGCAAAAACTTGTCAATAGCAATTATCCCACTTTAGCAGAACACGACTGCTGAATTAACAAAAATACAAGTTGTTGAGCTGATGAGCCATGAATGTTGATCTGATGCCTGGAGGTTCCTCAGAGCCCAATCCCTTGACAGCAACCCGTGGAGATAAATTGTACTTGTGTGGGAATTAATTCAAGCCTATTTCTGTGCAGGGAAATTGATGTATTTTGGTCTGAGCACATGTGATGTACAGTCGAAGGATTTTAGTTTCCAGAATTATCTTTTCAGAGTGCTGCAAGGTACTGGGAAACATATTTCTGGAAGCCTTGTGGAAAGAAAGAAAAACTGCTGTAATGAATTTAAATGGTGGAAAAAAAGCAAGCGAGATTTGACAAATTAGTTTGAACACTTTTGACTGTCAAGTCGTTAATTTATGACTGAGCAAACTTCCAAGTGTTTAGCTTGGACGCCTAACACAGAGGCCCACAGCTCTTGGAGGTGACTGTTATATGAAATATGGAGGCAGCTGTGCTATTTATTTATTTCTTTCCTTGCCTGGCGCTTTCATGGCCCTATTTGTTTTAATCCTCGCGAGTGTTGTAGGAGAAACCGATTCCTGTTCACATTAATAAAAATAATATTTTGCAGAGCGAGGTCTAATGGTCAAAATGTCACATCTATGACTCTCTCTTTTTCCTACCCACAGCCATAACTCAACAAGCCGCTCTTTTATTTGCTTCATTCTGAGTCGCCAAGGACAAATCTCCCTATTGCTGCACTTTGTTGGTCCTGCCTAGACACATGTGGTGGTCCAAATTAGGGTTTATGGAGGTTAGATGACAATGCCATTATATATTTTTGCCTATTGACATCCATAAATATCACAGGCTTAGAGCAAACGAGCCTTCTGGAACAGCTCTAAGACCATCATGTGATGTTAAAATTCCATACTAATTGAATCTTTTCATTGGGTTAACAGCTCCTTAAGGCATGGTGACACAAAGTTCAGGGCATGTTTTTCAAGCTGTCACCTCTGAAAGCTGTTAAACAGACCCCTTTATCATATAAAACTCTTATTAATAAAATGCTACTATCATCACAATGTAGCCAAATCTCTTTGTAAATGTCACTTTTTTGTGCTGTTTGAGTTTCTAACATGCTTTTATTCTCCATCTGTGAAAATCTTAGAAGCCCTTTATCTCCCCGCTCAACTCTGAGCCCCAAACCCACCCCCACCCTCTCCCCTCCTTCCCTCTCTCTCTGGGATCACTCCCCTCTGAGGCGTTTGACTGAAAACATGCACTCTTTAATCACTGGGGTGACAGTCTCTGCCCTGTGTTTGCGCCTCTGCCCTGCTGCAACAATAAAGGCAGGGTCACACTCAGTGTCAGCTCCAGGCGTGATGTTTAAAGGAGAGAGCGAGGAGGAAGAAAGAAAGAAAGAAAGAAAGAAAGAGGAAGGGAGGGAGGGGGAATGAAAGCAGGAACTGAAGGGGAGAGGGAAAATTCAGGGAAGTATTGCAAGCATGTCTGCCACAGGAAGAATCTCCCACTCAACAACAAAAATGGAGAAACTGATTCAGCAGGAGTCAAGGTGTTGAAAAAAGGAGTTGAGGAGTTGTTTGTGTGTGTGTGTGTGTGTGTGTGTGTGTGTGTTGAGATCTAGGGTAGCAGTGGAATCACAGGATCCCATGACCCTATGACCTGGGGGACCTTGTGCTTCTGTTTGTCTGGCTGATTGACAAATGAAGGGGCAGGCAGCAGGGGGGCTGGGCCTCTGTATGTGTGTGTATGAGCATGTGTGTGTGTGTGTGTGAGTGTGTGTATGACTTTTTCTCAGTTGCTTTTGTCTGTATGAACAGGAAGGTATTTCTATGGAACAGGCTCAGGTATTTCTGAATTATTACGTGTGAGTTCTTAAGTACATATGTATGCACCTATGTATGTGTTAATGCTTATGTACATGTTTAACCAGCATTTTTGAACATGTTTAAGTGCACATTTAAAAATCACATAAAAAGGTGGTAGCCAGTGATTCACAAGTAACATGTTACTTGCTCACAACGTGTGTGCATGCTTTGTTGTTGTGTGTGTGTACAACTTTGAGTGTGTGTGCGTGTGTGTTTGTCTCTGAATTCCTGTGGAGTTCACGGTGAGGCCAGGCCCCATGGCGCAGCGCCGGGAGAGCCCATTAATTACAGAGCAGTGACACCAGGACGGCCGGGGCCTGTAATTGATGCCTCCTGTGCGGCAGGAGAGGCACTCAGTCACGCAGCGAAAGGATAGGGTCACCCTGCAGACAGGCCAGGGTGGGTGGTGGTGGGTGGGAGCTTGAGAGGAATGACGGTGGAGGTAAATGGGGCATCAGCTCTTATATTGGTCACTTATTGTAAAACCACCATGGTAACTTTTTGTTGCTGATGCTTAAACCTGTTGTATAAATCTTATCATGTAGTAATAACACTCTTATATACACTCTTACTTTTTTAAAAATATGCTTCTAAAAAACTTTCAATATGATTCATTCCAAAGTCTGAGGCTGTGATAGAGCAGATTTGAGTAGTATGTAATCTAGTCTTTGGAAACAGCCAATAGGAACCTGCCTGATGTGCTCCAAATTAGCTTTGTACAAATTTAAAAGGTCACTGACTTAGCTTGATGATGATGAAAATAGCTTGATTTATGCTGCATTGACTAATAACTAATAACTGTTGTTATAGCCAAAATACAGTGTATCTTATTATTAAAATTAACATATTATTGATTTTTTTATGGATTTAGATGTTATATACCTATAATATTATTTTTATGGCGTGTTGCAGAGTTTTTGTGTGTTAAAGTGAAAATAAATCAGACAGCGTGGAGGCAGCTGTGGCATTCTGATTTGGACAGATGATTATGTTTGAGTCAAGATGTTTGAGGTGGAGAAACTGAACAGGGTGGTGGTTGGGAGCAGTTTTTTGGGTAAGTAATGTGTAATGTGCATCATTTGCAACTGGCTGGTCAGTTCAGTTTTTCTGTGACAAATCCAGTAACCACATTACTGCTGACTGATGATGGAACACACAGGTTGTTGCTTATGTTGATTTTTTTAGCCTCACTAAGCTCTTCAGTGGTAGAACACCTGTTGAAACATTTCCTTTTAAGTGCATGAAAAAACAGAGAGGGATAACATCAGCTCTCTGACCTGTTATGGATCTTGCCTCTGTACTAAAACCACAAAAGGAACAGCTCAGCATTTTTGGAATATACACTTATTCACAATACAAATTAGATGAGAAGACTGACACCACCCTCATGTCTGTGTGTTAAGAAGGGAGCTAGAGTAAGATGTGATTAACTTATCTTAGCATAAAGACTAAAGCAGGGGGAACAGCTAGCCTGGCTCTGTACAAAGTTTGAAAAAAAAAAACACGCTTACTAACACCTCTAAAAGGCATTTTGAGACTCTGAGAAGCTGATCAAGTTCATCATGAAATAGTTATATCATGAAACTCAAACTGAGATTGAACTATTCCTTTAAAAGACAGGTTCTGTGTCTATCATCTTTTCTCACATCCTAGTATAACTATCTATTGAATTACTATATATTACGATACACTGGGGAGGATTATGAATTATTCCATATCATGGTGATACCTTTGTAGAAGCAGTTGCCCAGAGAAGTGGACAGAAGTCCACATCTTCTCACAGTGAAGTTAAATCAGCTGTATTAGCTATATTAGAAATGAGCCACGTTTCAGAAACAGCAGTCAGATGGAGAGTGTAGCTCCCTGTCAGCTGAGGATGAGCGATGGCCTGCCAGCCAGATGGACTCCTCCTTGTCAGGGTCCTTTCACTTCCTGTGGTTGTCCTTTGATCTGCCTGATGACTAATGACTACCCTGTGAAGAGTCAGGCAGGCCGACACGGGATCCCCATGTATGTGTGTGTGTATATGTATGAGAAAGGGCTTTTACATGCTGCGCAGGGGGTCCCTCTTTGGAGGCTCTCAATGAGAGGGGGCCCCCCTGCTTGGTCTGCTCTCCTGTTGCAGCAGAAGAAGAAGAGGAGGAGGAGGAGGAGAGGTGTCTGAGGAGACAGGGGTGATTGAGAGAGGACAGAGAGGGAGGTCAGACACAGGGCATCAGGAGACACACTCAGTAACCCACACACTCTGTGACAGGACCTCTTTAGAAGTCACAGATACCCATATGACCTTTCTGAGTGGACTGTGACATCAGCAAAGGGCTGTTTTTCTTACTTAATTCTGGGAGTCTGCAAAACTCAGTTTGAGCTAAAATACCTCCACAGGGTAATTTGCCATGTTTGATCTGACTCGTGACATTTTAGCCCTTATCTAGGCCAGACTATCTCTTACACAAAGAGCTTTCCCTGTCAAAGAATACCTTATCTACATTTTAAATCTGACTCATTCTTACACTAAATGTTCTCAGTCAGTAATTGTTTATTTCACGTTGGCAGCTAAACGCTCTCCACCCTCCACACCGACAGACAGACAGACAGATGGCATCCCTCCCGCAGCACTGATGGAAAGTGAAATGTGAGAAATGAGAACCAGGTGTGTGAGGGATAGAGGTAAGATCGAGCAGACAGAGGGGAGGGAGGGCGTTTATGTTGTAAACTGACCTAAGCAAAGGGCCGGCAGGTCAGTCAGAGGTCAGGGTGTACACAGGAGGGGAGAGTGGAGGTGAGAAGGTTAGAGAGGTGAATCTGGGGGGGTGGGGGGGTATGGGGGGCTGTGGTGTGTTAGTTTAAACAGGTCACCTCTCAGCCAGTCGCCAGGGGAATTGACCCCGAGCTGGCCTCCTGATTGGTTACCAGTTAGGCAACAAGCATACTTTCCCCTTGGTTAACTGGTGTGGCGTGTTTCGTGTTGATTCATCGCTCTGGAACCAAATGAGTGACAGTGCTGCTTTGGTGGGACGTCTTTATCTTGCCAATTACTGTAACCGGGCCTTTTGTTGCCTTCCTGCCAGCCCTTGGGAGAGATCACACGGGCTGTCAGTCTGAGCCGGCTTCCCACAGAGACACAGAGTGATTGACAAGCACATGGACTGACAGATTGCTGCGGTGGCTTTGTGTGTAGTGTAAATGACTGCTGCTGTTTCAGCATGGGGCTAATGAACAAAGATATTTTTATTGTCACTCTTTTATGTGATATGACTGATGAAAAATAGCTTAGGTGATCAAAGTGAATTAAAGTTGTGGAATGGAATCTGATTTGCAATTTAGGTATTTAAAATGACACTGTGAAAAGAGTGACTCATGCATGACAGGCACAAAGTGGCTGTTGCGGGGACTCAGTGTGTGAACTTTTGGCTATGTGACAGCCTTAAGAAATGTGATTTCATATTCATTCCACAGTGCATGGCCATAGGTAAAATGCTACCTAGCTCACACAGTTGACTGAATCATTTCAATGATAAAGCCGAGCACCTTCACAGGCTCTTTGACCCAACTGTCGATGAATGATCACACTGCACCAGGAGGGTCCCAACCTTATGCAAAAGGCACACCTTTTGACATTTAAATCAATAAGCTCAGGCTGCTATTCGTCCCCAGGACTTCAGTGAACTTTTAACACTGACAACGGCGCTTTGTAGAATGCAAATATGATCCACCCCTCTCAAAGCGTTTACAGGAAAATCAGCAGCGGCAGCAAAGTATCTAAACATTCGCAGATGATTAATCACCCACAGGATACATCGGCTCAGGTTGAAAGGACACGAGGAGCAAACCGGTCCGGGATCAAAGATAAACAGGAATAAATCCAGTGAAAAAGGGAGGGAGAGGAGTGGGCAAAGGGCCTGGAAGGATGTGGAAATGGGAGGAGGTGGCAAGAGGGGAGTGGTGGCTAGTTGATTTATGGGCCTTTTGGTGTTTAAATCACCCACATACAACACCCCTTCTTGTGAAATCATGTGCCGCGTTCCCACCTTTCAACCCGTTTAACCCCCGGCTGGTGACTCTGATACTGCAATGTCGGAGCCACATTTTTAACTCAAGCCGGCCAGTGGAACTGCCTCGCCTTCTTGTTCTCCATTATGGCCAGATGCCAGGAGAGAACTGAGAGCATGATAGCCGACAAGACACGCCCGTCACCCCTGACAATTTATTGTCTGTAAGCAAACTTTTTGTATTGGTAGAGCAAGTGATTAAAAAAACTAAGATGAAGTATGTGTGTGTTGGAGGTGGAGTGGGGGTGGGGGGTCCTCGGGGTGTCAAAATGATGTAATGATGGTCACTAAGCCATGAAAGGACGCCTATGTTTCATTTTCCAAGCAGTGAGAAAGAACAGGAGGAAGGAAAAGAGAGATGTCTGGAAGGGAGAGGCAGCAGGGAGGGAGGGAGGGAGGGAGGGAGGTGAATGAGCAATATATGAGTGTTGAGAGAGCGGAGGGGAAAAAAAGAAAGAACGCCAAGGCTTCAGGTTTGATGTGGGCGTTTTTCTGACAGCTATAATTCTCCAGCCTACAGAATTTCATCAACACAAGTTGTGTTAAAGCTGTGCCGCAGGGCTGCGGCCCTTTCAAGTCCCAAGCTCTGACAGGTAGATTTATTAGTCCTGAAATTTGTACAGATCAGACGTCACTCATGGCAAACTGTCAAAGTGTCAGTGCTGCAATGTTCCTGCAGGGGCCCTTTGCTTTTTCTAGGCATTTCTGCAGGGACAGAAGATTTTTCACCACTGCTCCAACTCAAAACATTATCGCTGTGTGAGCCAGAATACGGAAGAACAGAATTCATATCCCACTTAAGTCTCCTGATCCAAACATTTTTGACATTAGGCGGAAATAAAGAGTGACATAAATCATGAAAAAGTACATTCGTCTGAGATTAGCTGCAAAAAAAAGGGGAAAAAAAGGGGAGAATAAGTTTAAAAGTAGTATCTGGACTTTTTTGAGGGTCTGAGAGCATAAATTTACCAACTTGGGGTCTGGTTACACTTTCTGGGCACAAGCTCAATATTTCACTAAAACCTGAATGTTTGGAGCTTGAGTGAGAAAAGTGAGCCAATAGGGAGGGAGGAGAATAAATTAAGTGGAGGTGCTGAGTGACACAGAGGGAAAGAGGAGGAGGAGGTAAACACAGGGCATGTGCAGGTTAACTTCACACTGCCAGATTTATGACCTTCTGCAACTTGTTGGTTCTCAACAGGACAGCTCTGACTTCTAAGGAAGGTGTGTGTAAAAAAAAAAAAAAAAATGTGGCCAAGACCATGGCGGAGGGCAGGAACAGGTTGGAGGAGGCTGGTGTTGTTTAAGGAGAGGAGGAAGGGGGAAGCAAAAGGGGAGGAGGGTTGTTTCTGGAGGAGGAAGGCAGGAGGTGAGCCGACTCTCTTGGCTGCCTGTTAAGAACTTCCTTCAGCTCGACATCTGGTTCTGATATTTCAGAGTTAATTAGTCATATTGAGGTTGTCTGAAGATAAATTTATCATCCAGCAAAGAACACAAACATTTTGAAAAATGAAAGGAAGAGAGGTGACACATTGCCTGACGTTTAAATAAATCATTTCAACATGATTAAAAACTTACGGCCTGTTGATGGGAGCGAGCAGCTCAAGAGGGAGGGTGGGAGTTGGGGGAGAGAGACTATCGTACAGGCAAAGCCCTTTTCTCAGCATTTTAATTACTGTGCCTGCTGCGTGTGTGGCTTTCTCTCCTCATCTTCATGTAGCAATAAGAAGTAATTCATTTGTTGAGAAAGAACATCTGTGACACCTCTTACAACTGCTGTGTTATTTTTATGATGTTCAGCACTACAACTTTGTATCTCATAGCTCCCTACATCCAGGTGAAAACAAAAACCATCACTGGATGTACCTTTATCACACTACTTTGTCTTTCTGTGCTGTTTTCGCCATTTTAAGGATGTGTTTGATTTTTTTCAGGTCTATCTTGATACATTACTCACTTGTCCATATATGCGTACATTGAGAGAGTTATTGGTTTTTATAATATTTTCCCCCATCAATAATGGACATGGCTTCTAGTGCAGCTACAAAATAAACAGTTCTACTGTGCAAAAATCCATTCTGAAGGTCAAAGCTAATATGAGCAGACTCAGGTAAAAAGTTACAGTTTATTCATTTGTCCCCCCAAAACACAGTCAAAGTTTGTTATTTACTAGCTAGAATTAAGCAAGCTTTCGAGTAAGGTAGGTCCCCTGTGATTCTCTGAACAGTGTCTCTTGTTGAGTTTACCTGAACTAAGCTAGCCAACTAGCTAGCTAGGTGTTTTCAGATGAAGGAGCTGACTTAATAGTCCAGGTGTGCTCAAAATTAACATTGTTGAAATGTAAATTTCCATCCTGTCAGATTTGACTGTTTGTAGGCTGTACAGCTCACAGTACAGTTAATGCTAACAAACTCTATGTGCATAGTACAAGGAATTTTGTTCTAAAGAAACAAAATACCAACCTGATTTGACTAAGACTGTGAAAGAATCATTTTAGCTTAAGCTGAACTTCAGAATGTATTTTTGCACAGAATTACAAGATTTTGTCTCACATCTTTTACAACACGGTGATTGGCAGGGATCATTTCAAGGCTAGTATGGACAGGAGGGATTATTACAGTGCCTAATATTTTTTTCAGTATTCAGTACATGTGGGTATTATATTAAGCTACTAAAAAAAAAAACGGAACTTATTCTTTAACATCCTGATTTTCTGATTCACCAGCATTGTGTTTGAATATTCGTTTTGCTGATGATGTGACTGAGATGGCATTACACAGAGAGTAATCCAGGCGCTGCCGCACACAATACAATGGATTAAATCAGCCTTGTGGAAAGGCCTGAGTTAAAAAAAATGACTGGCAACCAAAATGGTGTCTGTCAAGAAGAAAAAAGGCAAGATGAAAGAACATGTCAAAGGAGAGATGATATCTCTTCTGAGCCTGAGGCAGATGCATGCACGCACACACACACACACACACACGCACACACACACACACACACACACACACACACACACCCTCTGACAGAGTTTTAATAAAACCTGTCCGACGCCCTCTCCTTGGGTAAAGTGTGAGTGATGGCCTGGATAGACTCCAGGCTGAGCTACAGACAGCCAGCCAGACTCTCTCTCTCTCTCTCTCTCTCTCACACACACACACACACACACACACATACACAGGTGAACAGACAGAGAGACAGACAGACAGGCAGACAAAGAAGATAGGGTGATCTGCCCTGACTGACACTCATGCCTCACGCTTGGCTTCACCCTAATACTTGGCTGCCTGTGTTTTGAACCCACTTGGTGTGTGTGCATTTGTGTGTCACACGTACGTTTGTGTACGAATCTGTCCTCATTCACAGATGTACTGTACCTTCAGGCCTTTATCTACCTATGAACACACACAATTGGGACTGTGTATTCATGGCTGTGTGTGTACTGTATGAAAACAGGCTAACGACACCTTGATGGAGACAGTTTTTTCTGCGTGGTTGCTCTTGAATCACTGTGGACAGACTCTTTATCAATATTTGTGGAGTCAAGAGGGTGAGTTTGTGTTTGATGGAAGACCTCCAGCTTCTAATTACCTGCAGGACAGAGTGTGTATGTGTATGTGTGTGTGTGAGAGAGAGAGGGGCCAGACCTCCATAGAAGAGGCCTGTCTGTTTGATGTAATCCTGCCTGGCAAGCCAACAAACTGCTCTGCACATCGGACTGACGTACCCAAATAGCTCAGCGATTTCTATCCCTCTTAGTGTGTGTGTGTTTATGTGTGTGTGTGTATGTGTGGTCATTAGTGATGGCACAACAAGACCAGCAAGATGAGACTGTGCAAATGTCATATGAGCAGGGGGATGTTGACTAGCCTGTCATCCTGGTGAACATGTCAAATGGTGGTAGTGTGTTGAGAAAGAATGAGAGAGAGAGGGAGAGAAAGAAAGAAATTAAAAGACTAGAAGAGGTCAGCAGAGGCAGCAGAGACCTGCGCCCTGGTTATCATTTCTGCTGTCAGAATCATTTGTTTATCACAAGCATCTATCCAGCAGGCATGGCTCAGATCATACTGAGGTCTGTGCAGAGGCAGCAGAGCGGCTCCAGTGGAGACGGGCTGGTCACCAAGAATCACCATCAACACCTCACTGCTTGACACCCTGCTACAGGACACCTCCCACACACAGTAACACACACACCCTCTCAGATGATTTGGTGTGTATTTATATACACAGTCCACAATCTAATACAAAAATGGCATATGTACGTGTGTAACAACAGAGAATCAGATGTCATTTTATATGAAATATTATGTGCACTGTTCATAATACACATCATAAGAGAGGATCAAGAATAAATTAACTGATTTTTGCTTGTACTGGAGCTTGTTTGCTTTAGGATGATTGCCAACTGGTCATCATGGTTTGCTCACCTGGTGCAGTCTCATACAAAGAGGCACACTAGCTTTGTCAGCAACCAGCAGGGAGCTGGCTGTCTCTGCATGCTGGCTTTGGACAGTGGGAGGGTGGATTGTTTTACCGCAGCCTAATAAACCTGCTACTTCATTTACAGGCTGATGAATGGGTGCAGGGTAAACGGGCCGACGGTGCTGACAGGAAAGGGATGACTGTGGTGGCCAGTCTCTACTCCATAGCCAAGGGAGGTAAGGAGAGGACACAGAGAACACTGAGGCAGACAGCCTGATACACACAAACACACACACACACACACACACGCATATGAGTATTAAAATTAGACATGAAATAACAATAACAATTTGAGAATTTACATATTCATTCTTGCAAAATACTACTACTAAAATAATAAATTACAAAATCTTCAGAGTCAGATCTCTTTTGATTTTGTCATTTGAATTCATGTGGAAATAAAAAAAATAATCCCATTTGACCTGATGGAAATATGAAAATGAAATGCTGGCAAATTGAATCAATTACTCAAGAGTAGTTTAGACTCATTAAAGGTGCTATATATAAGTTTTTGCTATCACCACATAGCCAACATTAGCATTAACAGTTGTTTACTAACCATCCATCCATCCTTCCATCCATTATCTATACCACTTATCTGTTAAGGGTCGCGGGGTGGCTGGAGCCTATCACAGCTGTCATTGGGCGAGAGGCAGGGTACACCCTGTATGGATCATCAGTGCATGGCAGGGCCAACATATACAGACAAACGACACACTCACCTCACACGCCATTCACACCAATTTAGAGTCACCAATTAACCTAATGTGCATGTCTTTGGCAGCTGGAGAGAACCCACGGAGGCACAGGGAGGACAAAGAAAAGACCCAGGCTCAAACCAGGGCTCAAACCCGGAACCTTCTTGCTGTGAGGCGACAGCGCTAATCACTGCACCGTGCCTGTTTACTAAGCAGTTTATGAGAAACGTTGCCAGCATCAAACATCCTTCCTTTACTTGCCAAAAGCTTTCTCCAGTAGTTGGAAGTAAAGCCAATGTTAACTCTTGCTTTGCTTCTATCACTTCTTTTTCTTTCTCTCTGGTTTTTCCCTTCATTTGTCACCATTCTATAGAGTATCTGGGGAGTGAGGTCAAGTAGAGGTTAAGCATCGCTGTACCATTGCTATAACTATTCTCAAGAACATTTTGAAGAAGATCATATCTGATCCTCAAGATTATTTTCTTTAGTTCTTTACATATATCCAAGTTATTAAGTTATAATTCAGAAATGTTATTAATAACAGTTGTTGAGTTGAGTCAGATGGGAACTTATCTCACACACAAGGCCTATCTGCACGTAGGTGACATGTTGACCAGTTGACTGAAACAAAAACTGCCCAGATGGCCAAACTGTGTTCACTCAAATGTCCCCAAACCTCCTCCTGTTTTCCCAAAGGGAATAGGATGTAGATTTAAGGATGGCCACGAGAAGCACATTGCTGGAAATATTACTGGTAGAGGCCCATCTCAGTTTCCTGCGTTCCTGACTCACTGAGAGACAAGAACTTGTTTGACTTCCTATCCACATGACCCAGTAGATGCATGTGGTTGAGAGGAATTGCTAAGAGCGTGAGCTGACTTTTTCAAACTTCCTCTAGTGTCATCTATGACTTTCAGGCCTTGATCATTAAGTTTTATTTGCAGGATGTAGTGTTTATTAGTGGGGAAAAAACATAGTCCAGCAACATAGGCTCAACTGTTGACAATATCAGATAACTGTTGTAGTTCACCACAAAACAGTTCAAAATGCCAGTTTACAACTTAACAAAGCATCTTAGGATCTATTTATTAATTGTTAAATGTGTTTAGAGATAGTGAGAAAGCTACCAACTTGAGTTTCGCACAGTTGTTGCTCTGCTACATTTCTTGCTAGCTAGTTGGGTGGCTAACAGCCTAGCAAAAAAGTAGTATATAGTATAATGTAAATATACTGTACTTTTCCTAGCAAGTTTAACTGTTCTCAGTTACATGGTTTGGTTTGGTTTTTATAAGCTACAAAACTCATTTTTACATTAATTTAATATTTCAACAGTCAGTCATTGTAATTAGACTACTTAATACAAGTCATACAGTGTGTACCATGGAATTAAACATAATTTAATTTATGCTTTTTCTTGTGAAAGATCCTATTTTCATGACTGAACACTTTTAACCTCATGATTATGCATAGCTAGAATTTTGTGTCATTAAGATTTATGTCAGTTTTACAAGGTGGTAAAACCTATTCTGCAATTTAAATGATGGGTAAACAGAGTTCTGGGTGCTGGGTCTCCCCTCCACCACATTCCTGTGGTACTCTTTCCGCCTCTGTCTGTGTGGACTCAAGCCCACGTGTGCTGGTATGCACCATCACTGTCACAGCTGTGCTGCCTGTCACTCAAGAAAGGGCCCGATGAATGGAGCTCCATTCCTCCTCACTACTCCTCCTCCCACTCCCGTCACCTCCTCTGCTCCCTCTCGGCCCTGACAGCAGGGCTGACCCCTTTCCCCCTGTCAGCACCCAGGTATAATGTGACCTGTCACCAAGGCCCATTCCACCTCAGGCAGGACCCTGCAGCTGGCCTCCCCGTGGTGAGGTCCTAAGCAGAGAGGAGGGGGCTCATTCTGCCAGGTTGTGTGGTTCAGGTAAGAGTTCATTGTGCTGATGCAGTTTTTTTTTTTATTTGTGTCTTTACTCTAAAATTCAGGTGAATGGAATTTTGTGTAAATTGTGTAAAATCTGCAGATAAAAGAAACTTAAAAGGACAAACACACTCGTTCTAGACAGAGAGGTAGTTACAGTGGGAAGATGTCTCCTCTGGTGCTTTTGTTGTCAACTGCCAAAAAGGAGGACCTAGATTCCTATCAGTTCTGCAGGGTGAGAATGGGAGGGGACAGTCACATGAGAAGAACAAGCTTTACCTAGTGGGAACACAATGTTGCCTGACATTTTACTATTTGCATGTAATGATTTACACACACACACTTAGCATTTAACCATGCCATGGGGCAATGTCTCGGCCTATTTGATGGCTTTCCAGCTGCCAGCAACACTTGTGTCATGTGAACTGAATTTGACCTGACATACTGCTGATGTTTCTACAGTGACGCCCTCCAGCTTTACAGCATTAGACCTGTCAGTGTGCAGCACATCGCACAGTTATCAGGCTGTAATTTAGCACAAGTCTGTTGTACTCCATCATGAGTGAGATTCCAACCATGCTGCTCTTTATTACAGACCATGTCTTTGTTGGATAAAACTTATTCAGATGATGGGTTCAAGAATTTCTTCCCCGGTGTGATTTGATTCAACAAGCCCCTCCATTTTAGCAACACGCATAAACATACTGTATATACACACAGGTGACAGTGTATGTTTGGGTATAGGGTATGTGATTCAGTGCGGTGCAGGCTGTGGATGGGCCGACCCCATTAGAAGCAAGGGTGTGTGTGTGTGTGTGTGTGTATGTGTGTGTGTGTGTGTGTTGGGGGGGTGGGTTGGCTCGGCTGTGGCCTGGGCTGCTCACTCGCAGGATAATTTACGGCCCCTTCATCCTGGCGGAATGTGTTTGTAGCCAGGCGTAATGGAGGCCATCCATTCTCCCTGTCAGCGTTGGGAAACACTTTTTTAGCTGGCTATGGGAGGAAATGTTTGACAGAGAGAGGGCAAAGCTGTTTCTATGCATGGTAGCTTGCAAGGAAGGAGCACTTGTGGGTTTCAGTGTTTGTGGGAATATGAGAGTGTGAAAGATGCTGTTTGTTTTAAGCATTTCTCATCTTATGAATGTGCCCACTTATGGCGCCATAATTGCGAGGGCTGCACAGTCTACTGTAGCTTTAGGCTCCCAGTTTTTGAGAAACATTTACATGTGCTGCATGCTCTACTTAACTTTTTGTCAATGAAGGCTATAATGTCTGTAATGCCTGTGATGTGCCATTGACAAGAAGCTTGTCAATAGTATATCATGGCATCTTCACTACATTTTACAAAGAGTGGCAGAATATCCAAGCAGAAGTATTTGACAAGTCTTATTGATTTCTTCCATAGAAACAAAGCCTTGTTGTGAAGACACAAATTTAGTGAGGATAAAACAGCTGTGGTCTGACAGTCTTGGATCCAACCTGACAAAAAACAGCTGCATGGAGAGCAAGAGACAGGAAGGACAATTTTGGTAAAAGACCGTGTGAAGAGAAGAGAGGAGGAAGACAAGGAGCATCCCACGAAGGTTAATACTGACGCTAAATCTCTCATCCTCGGCTCTGCATTTAATCAGTCTGAGGCGGCTGTTAGGAATTCTGAACTGATGGAAGTCAGTGAATCACACTTGACATTATTCACAGACCTCTGTGTTGAGTTTGTCAGCCCCCTGAGAATCTGCAGGCCTCAGGCAGACATGCAGGGAGCTTAGCTCCAAAATGGCTGAGCAGCATCACCTCTGTGCCTCAGCAAAGCTGTCGCATCGACCTTCACTGAGAGCCACAGGAGAGGGAGGGGAGCACACTGGAGCAAGGGAAATAAATCAAACTATATACACTACCTATATGTGTGGCTCTGTGTGTGAATACATCTGTTTATATGTGTGTGCATGCTTGTATCTGCTTGTGTGTGTGGTGTCGGTGGGTTGCCACTTTAATTAATTCCCCTATCCCTTCCCACCGGTAACTCCACCTCTCCTTGTCGAGATTTGGCGGGTGACTCTTGTTAGTTGCACAGCGAGTGGGGAAGTGACTGCGCCTGACAATATAATTTACATTGTCTGTAGAGAGCGATCGGAGCACGGCAGCCTTATTTATGCCACATTAGGGGATTTGCCTGTGCTGCCGTCTCCAAGCCCAATCCATCAGATGGCTGTTTTCCAATGCTGCTTTATTGGAACGTGCCCTTGAGAGAGTGCTGAGTAGTAGGGAGTGTGTTTATCTGTGTGTGCGACAGTGTGTGACAGGGCTGTGTGTGTTTCTATGAAGGCGTATGGGAGTTTGTTGTGTATCTGTGTAGGTTGTGGTACTTCTTCATATGTGTGTGCTACTGCATGAGTGTGTCTGTTGACTGACTGTGGATAGCACTATCAGACAAATGGACTCCATTCTCCGACAGACCAAATTACAGCTATAACTTCAGAGGAGGAACAATGATTACTAGGCCATTGTCATATCAGGGTGCCTGCACAGCAGAAAAGTGGCTTCTTTCCTGCTGTGCCAGGACTTCTTGCGCACCGTGTCCTCTACAAGAGCCCTGAAATCCTTCCTTCTTTGGCTGTCAGGTCTTGACTTGTCTTCCTTTGTAACAGTCCCAAATTACAGTCAAGTCATTCCCCTGGCGCGCATTTCACTGGATAGCTGTCTCGATAAGTGAGTTAGATGCAAAGTGACATGGACACCCACACACAGAACAAGCATGGCACAAGGCTTAGTGAACAGGAATATGCATTGGAGACTTCTGGCAGTGAAACAGTGTAATGAACAACACCAAGGAGCTCATTTTTCACAGAGGATACAAAATGTCGGGTCCGGAAAGACATGTCGGAGCTGCGAGGCAGCAACACATGCGGCTCCAAGTGCTACTCATTAATCATAAGCCAGGGAGCGGCGGCGAGGGGACCCATATCCATCTGTAGCGTACTTATGAGAGTATTATAAACGTGCAGTGCAGCTGGTTGACTGAGAGAGTAAACAGCAGAGCAGTGCACTGCAGAGTGTGCCCTTACAAGGGCACTGAGCCTGAAGCACCTGTTAGGACACGCTGAGGGTGTATTGGTCACCTGGCCTGCGATGTAACATTAAAACATGAGCTCAGAAATAATTAGTTAACATTTAGGTCAAAAATATACTGGCTTTTTATTAACTCTTCCTATTGTCTTCTGCTCTTTTTTTCTGCATTTGTCATGCAGGTAGAATTTTTGACAAGCAACTTTTAGACTCCCATCTTGATATCCCATCATTGTAAAAAAAAAAAAAAAAAACTTGCTTCTCCAAAACAACAACTTTTCAGGAACTAAGATAAAAATCATCCTGATAATAGTTACTTTTTTTTTTACATACAGTTTTTACAGTTTAAAAGCATCATCATCAATTCATGTTAAAAGACAAGTGTTCCATTAACCTTTTGTCACCTTTTGTTCTACAGGTTGTACTAGCACTATGCACAACGTTCATGGACTGATAATACCATGAAAATTAGTTGAATATGAACATATGTGTATCAGTACATTATACTGCAGTCTTTTGGGTGATGTCATTTTAAAGAAGAAGTAGAAGGATGTAGTGTAGTGTTTCAACAATGTTTTTCAGTCATCCTTTCTCAAGCACATCTGACAGAGCAGATAAGTTCTTATTTTAATCAATCCAGCTGTCTATACTATCTACACAGACAGCAGTTTACTTGTGCTACATACAACATGACCAGAGGTGTATTTTTACACTCCAGGTCTATTTTCCTCCAATTACGCACATAGCCACAGCAACTGTGTATTGGGCTCTGAGTGTTGGTAAAACATGGATGACCCACAACTCAATACTGTTTTTGAACACATTCTGCGTAGTCACGCGCAGAGCACCAGAGCTGCTGCTGCTGCTGCTCTGCTATGCCTCCTGTGTAGATATGGTGTAAATTAACACCAAAAAAGTTGTATTTCACTCCTCTCCCTGGTTGAAAGTTTGTCTGTTGCACCCTACCACGGCATCGCTGCTGTGTATTTGGATGTGATGAGAAGTGTGCTCTGTCAGTAACCACTTTAAGCAGTTGATGACTGCCTGAACAAGTCTCTAAAGATTCTGCAGCTGATCCAAAATGCTGCAGCACATTTACTGACAGTAGCTAGAAAAAGAAATCATATTTCTCCTGTGTTAGCTTCTTTACACCTGCTCCTGGTGAAATCCAGAATAGAATTTAAAGTTCTCCTCCTCACCTACAAAACCTTTAATGGTCAGATACCATTCTGTCTTAAAGATCTTATAGTTCCCTACAATCCTATTAGAACATTACCTTCCCAGAATGCTGGTTTACTGGTGGTTCCCAGAGTTTCCAGGAGTAGAATGGGAGGTAGAGCTTTCAGTTATCAGGCTCCTCTACTGTGGAACCTTCTCCCAGTTTCAGTTCGGGAGGCAGACACCCTCTGTACCTTTAAGAGTAGGCTTAAAACTTTGCTTTTTGATAAAGCTTATAGTTAGGGTTGGCTGAGGCTTGAACCATCCCTTAGTTATGCTGCTATAGGCCTAGGATTTTCTATGATGCACTGAGCTTCTCTCTCTCTCTCTCTCTCTCTCTCTGTCTGTCTCTGTCTCTCTCTCGTTCAGTACGGATTCATATCCCATAAATACATGTTACTAACTTGATATCTTCCCTTTTCCGATGTTTTGTGCTCTTCCATCTCTCTCTCCTCTTCTGTCTCTTTCTGCAGGTATTTCTGCCTCTGGAGCTGTAGAGTCTGATCTGTGATGACAAGTCTCCTGCTGCTCCTACAACCCTGCTCAACACCTGCTGCTATATTTAGAAATTACTGGTACTGCTTCTAGTATTACTGCTAGTATTATTGTAATTACTACTTAAATTGTTGCTATATAAACAAAATTGAATTGAATTGAATGGTGTACTGACACACCCCAGAGAACCCTTCTTCATCTCTGCAGCATGGTAAGAAATTAAACCACTGGAGGTCAGCAAAAATTTCAGCTGATCTTAAGTAAGTCTTTAAAAATGCGGAGCCAGACTACCTTCAAAACAGTCTGACAATCCAACTGCAAAATGTCATACAACTTCTTTCAAGTACCTAGACACCTAACCTCATAACCCCACCCAGATCAACCCAGCCCCCCTCCACTCTTGGGGACACAGAGCAATTTAGCCTTTAATTAATTGATGCTGCTCCCTTGCTGTAAAAAGACAATAAATGAGGGTAGGGTGTGGGCCGGGGTGCTGTGTCAGTGTGTGTAGCTAATGACTGTACAGCCCTGTGGAGGGAGGGTGGTTGATAAATTAGGCAGGAGTGAACTTTACACCCCATCCTTACCACTGGGAGTAGAAGGGAGGGAGACAGAGAGTGCAGGAGTAGGAGAGAGGGGGAAGGAGAGAGGGAGAGATGACAAGGCCTATCACAGTGATGGAGTGGCTGTGCTACTCTTGACTGCACACTGCTGTTTGCTCTCATTCTCATTCTCCGCCTGTTCAGACACACAGACAGGGACAGAGACATGCTGCTTTTCCAACACACGTCTGACGTATCCGTCTCTCCCATAAAATTGTGCAGCATCCCTCTGATAGCATAAAAAATCTACACAGTAAGCAAAATAAACCCCACCACCAACGGCAAGGGAAACACAACTGCTCTGTATACATACACATACACTAATCATACTGTGGCTTGCTATGGCAGAAAGATCAGTCTTTACACACATACACAGATTCATGCACAGTCAACATTCAAACACCTGCAGAATGTGGAGGCTATGTTTACATGTATGAAGTAACTATTGGCCATGTTTACATCACCTTGAATAAGTTGAGTTTTGCAGGTGTAGTGAAAAACATTAATCTTCCTGCTCACTGATGAAGACATGGTTGAATACTTAAAATACAGGTTAAGGTAAAATTCAGTCAACTTTGTTATTGTACCTGAGGGTAAGTAATAATGCAGGAAAAAATAACTTACAACATTTATAAAACACAGAAAGAACTAGACCAGAAGATAAGTGTAGTTGGCTAGCTGACATAAGGGGAAATAGAAGGGTTTTTCTTTTCACCCACAATCCTACAAGGTGCGATCAAAAAGTTCAGAGACTGTTCTTGTTGCTAACAAACTGAGCTCAGCATGATAATGTGCATGCAGCAGGTGCAAGCAATAACTTTTGTGAGTCCCGTGTTTCGTTGGGTTAAATCTGAACCTGCATTACATGTGTTTTTGTGACCATTTGCAGGTACGTGACTATGATTTCACTATGGAGCAAAAAGCAGTGAGGATCTCTGTCAACGTGACCCAACCTTCATATTGAGGATTATCACCAGTGACGAGAATTTGGTCTACGGCCACGACTCAGAGACCAACATCACACCATAGCAACGCAGCCATTGCTCCCCAACCACCCTATTCAGCAGATTTGGCTAATGAAATTCAAGCTGAAGGGTTGACGTTTTTATGCAAATAATTTAAAGATAACTAATTATTTAAAATAATGATTTATTTGGGTTTTATTTGGTTTAACTTATGAACCTAAAGAAATTTCCAGTTTAAGGTATAATTGATTGGGTGGAACAGTGGTGCAGTGGTTAGCACTGTCGCCTCAAAAGCAAGAAGGTTCCAGGTTTGAACTGTGGTTTACCTGGGGCTTTTCTGTGTGGAGTTTGCATGCTCTCTCTGTACATGCATCCGTTCCCTCCAGGTACTCCAACTTCCTCTCACAGTCCAAAGACATGCATGCTAGTTAATTGGTGACTCTAAATATCCTGCTGGTGGTGACTCCTACTATCAGACTGGATAAACTGATCGGGCGGGCCGGCTCATGAAGCTGGACTCTCTGGTGACGGTGGCAGAGATGAGGACATTGGAAAAACTGCTGGACATTATAGACAATGCCAGCCTCTGCACACCGTCATCAGCAACCGGAGGAGCCTGTTCAGTGAAAGACTGATCCTTCCCTAGTGTAGGACCAACAGGCTTAAGAACTCCTTTGTCCATCATGCCATCATGCTCTACAACTCCTCACTTGGGGGGAGAAGGAGATAGGGTACAGAGGACAGAAGGGAAGGAGTGGTAGCCTCTTACATGTGCAATAACTCATTCATTCACACACAGACCTGGACACTCTTCTTTTGTGTGCAATAACCTCATCCACCGCCACAGTGCAATAATTCAATTTAACCACAGGGCCATTTCAGTTCTCATTATTTATCTTATTTCATCCTTATTTTATTCTATCTATATTTTGCATATTTAGCTAAGAGTTTACTGTTTATTATTTATCCTATTAAGAGTTTACTGTTTATTGTTTATTTTTTTATCCTATTTTTTATACCTGTTTGCAAGCAGTTGTTTGCAAACTGTCCTGTGTGCTGCTGGAAATTTAATTTCTCTGAGGGAGTCATCCCAAAGGGATCAATAAAGTCAAGTCTAAGTCTAAGTCTAAGTCTACTGTAACCCAATGCTAACCTCCTGACTCTATTTGTTAAATCCTAACCATGATCTTTCCCTAACCTTAACCAAATGTTTTAATTTGCCTAACATTGACCATATGCAGGCTTTGTAGAAAGAAATCTGAATGACACTATTCAGTGAATAACACTGATGCAATCTGGGGTTTTGGACATTAGTCCAATGTCAACACACTGTTTGGTGATAGGATCTGATCAAGCCTCCGGGACACCTCTCTTTTGATCTCTTCCTGTGTTCTTTTGCAAGACACTGAAGCCCATTGTGAAGTTTGCTGCCCTATGCCCAGGTTGAGAAGTGCTATGTAAGTGCAGTCCTTTTTACCCAGACAGACGACCATAAAGGGATTGATTGATGGAAGAATTAATTAAGGCAACAAGATGTTTCTATAAAGTAGAAATGTACTTTTTCTTTTTTTCTCTTTCTTTTTTTATTTGAACAATTCACATTATAAATGTGTGCACAGCTTCACCTACAGCTCAAAGTTTGTAGATTATTACCCTCACTGCAGTATATATACAGTACCTTTATATCTGCGTGCTCCACTCTATGTTCTTCTACCCCACTGAGGTGGTAAGTGACCAAACAGGAGTTCCACTGCACTTGCTCCACGTGCCCTGCTGAAAAGTCTTTGATAAATTAACTCATCATCAGATATTAAAATTAATGAGGGCCATGCTATGCTTTAAAAAAATATAGCCCTGGCCTATTATTCTAAAGGACAAAGCAGGCGTTCATCGCTGCTGGCTAGATCCCCACCCCCAACCTCCACACAATCGCACACACATATACTTTCTCTTTCTGCTCCTATGGGGTGCTGGGTGGAACAGTTGTCACAGCAGTTAATTTGGGGGGACAGAGATGAGGGTTGCACGGAGATTCCAAACTGACTGGTGGTTGTGGGGAGATGGCAACGCTGCACCAAGGGTGACAACTGTGGAGAAAAGGGCACACACAGCAGGGGTGTGTGCATATTTTTATGTGTATATATGTCCATGTAAGCACATGGGTTTTGCTTGTGGTTAACTGCATGTTTTGAGGTCTCATAACAGTAATTTTTTTATGTGCACAGATGTGAAGCATGACTGATATGTGCTGCATAGTGTTGAGGAGGGAATGCTTGCAAGATAGAGTCTCATCAACAAAGAGTAAAAAGAAACTTAAGAGGAAAAAACATTAATCACAGATGTGTTTGGACTGCAGATGAGAGAAGACTAATGGTTAGTCAGTTCATGTCCTTCTAATTAGAAATCCCACCAATCTTCCAGGCTGCCAGGTCCGTGGTAATGAGTTGAATTTACTGACATTAATGTAGATTAAAAAAACTCCCCCAGATTGATCCGAATAGTCGCTGAAATTTGTTTCACTCCTTCATATTGATTTAAGTGTGTTGCTCGAAAAGCACTAATTAATAATGATAATAAAAATGTCAGACATCATTAACATCAGAGTCTTTACTTCTGTTTTCTCCCTCCCTGTTTTCTTTTGTCTCTTTTCAGACCAGTCTTGAACAACAGGACGCTCAGATCGGATTTCCTTTATGTGACTCTTAGTGGCACACTTGCAGCACTGGAAGAATATTTTGTAATGACAGGAAATGTATATGTAACTCTGTTTCATATGATTTATGACTAGATTCTTTATAATAAGCAACCTAATTACAAGAGCTATTAAAATTACATGCAGCCAAACCAATTAAGTTGTCTGGCTCTCAGAGTGTGTTTCCTGTGGGGGCATTTAAGGTTCATCAACAGTTAAGGAGCACAGTGATTTTATTGAGATATACAGAAGATCATAACCACTGAACCGTTGCAGCATGTACAACTATGTAAATGTATATGTATGGGGTTTATTTTTATGAGGAAAGGTACAACTGGAAGGACAGAAGCACATATATTTAATGCCACTGAAACAAATAGGTCCTGTACAGGACATATGAGTATTTAGAGCAGTTGCTTAGACACACTATGGCAGTAGTGGGAACTGTTTTATTGGAAAATTAACCAACTATTTTAATTCTAGAAGAAGAAGAAGAAGAATTCTAGAAGACTACATGTGTAATTGTTCACATCCTTGCATGTTGTCAGGGAGGAGGGTCTAGAAATTGTAAACATGTTGTCAAGAGCATGCCAAACCAACAGGCAGTTATATAACACTAACACCATGTTTCTGCCAGAGAACGTTCATCATGCTATTGGTCAACTTGAAGAAACATGGTGTAGGAGATGTCACACTGGGCAGGAAAATACAAAAAATTCTGACATGCTGACACCACATCACTGGCCCATTTTATCATTCCCTACATTCACATCCAGGACCAATGCTGGACATTTTATCAGTCATGACAACAGTGTCTTTCAATTGGGCTGGATCGTTATCATCTTGGACACTGAGGCAAGCACCGATAAATGATCTGCCCCCCTGATTTTGCAGTGTTGCAGTATACACTCATATACGGTAACAGAAATCATGGTGTAGAGGAATAACTGGAAAGCTGACCTCCATCACTGGTTTGATCTTTATTGACTGGAGAGTACAGCAGGTCCTCACCTATTCTCTCTTTGTTACTTTCTGAAATTTGTGTTATCATGTATGATGTACCTCTTATGTTGGTTTTCCGTTGACCTTAGCAGCCACTAACTGGAGTCCATACCTTTTTTTTTGTTACAAATCTGGGAGGTACTAACCAGTTTGTGGCTCAGTGTCCAGTCCAGTTTTGTGGTCTTAATTTAGTCCTGTATTCTATGCACAGTTGACAGAATGTTGCAATATCCACACATTTTAGATTTTCAATTTGTTTGTTTGCTGTTGTTTTTTTTTTTAATACTGATTCCAATTCCTTCATCCTGCCAAATACTGAACCAAACAGAGCTTTCCATAGCTATAAAATTCTGTATATGAATACATGGGGCTGGAAATAAGTTGTAAAGCATTTGTGCTTGTGCTGTGAACTGATGGGAAATCCAGGGACAAGGATGTCTTAAATCCTGAGGTGAGGGCTGATAAACCAACTCTAAGGTTCTTGTGCAGAGCTGAGAAGCCACTTACTGTGTTGTGCTGAACAGTTTAACATTTTAGTGTGAGAGTGCTGAACTATAACTCCAACTATGGTTACAAAAGAACTTTATATAGCTTGTAACTTGGGAAGTACTACACAATTATACATCACAAATAATGTTATAAAACTGCATTATAATATCAGAGTTGGGGAACGCTTAAATCACAGGCTGTCTATCTGATATACTGTCAAATTAACATGTTCATCTAACCCTGGAGAATATGGGATAGGACATGTAATAAGCATGTCTTCTCTTTACCATTCTGACTGCAGTTCCTCCACTCTTTATCATTCTTTTCATTCATGTTTCAGTTTCTCCCATCCCTCTGTCCTGCTGTCCATCTCAGGCTTTACACCTGTGTCTGTGCTTTGTTTTTGTCCCAGTGAGAAGGAGGGAAGGTGTGAAAGAGCTGCTGTGTAAAGATAAAGCTATTTGGTACTGTCACAAGTCTCCCATTGAGGAAGGATGGGGGGAGCTGAACAAGCGTGGGGAGCGACGGAGGAGTGGATCGGTCCATCCATCACGACCACGCAGGACTGACACAACAAAAGATGGAGTGCCAGGAGAGGCCTCTCGGCTGCGAGGGGACGGGGAACTCGAAACAATATTTTTTGGCGCCTGTCAGGCTGTCCAATAAAAGAGGCCGATATATGAACTATCTAGCACTGATGTAATGCGCCTCATAAATCTGCTTTAATTACTCGGCGTGGGGACAGCCAGTGGGAGCCCGCGCCTGGATTTATGGCGTCTCCGCTTGGCATCTTAACGACTCTGTGCTTTTAATATCATTACCCTGTAATTTATTATGCTGCCAGGGTGCACACCCAAACCTTCAGCATAATTCTTGTTTATTTATGCCCGTTTAAAGGCCACTTCAGTGACACAGGCATTTAGCACATTTCAGTTGGGCTTTAATCATTTGTCCTAATGAGGCCATTATGCAGTGGTGTCCTCTGGCTGGCTCTGACTGTGGCTTGATGGTTTGGGCCAAGCCCTGGGAAGCCAGTGAGGTGGCAAGACACAGTTTGCTGGGTCATGGTCCTGTATATGTGCTCCTCCTGCTCCAGATCCAGTGCCACTCTCTGGGAGGCCAGAGTCTGAATGGCAGCATTTAGCTCTGAGTGTTCTCATCCAGCGAGACTCACATCAGCCACGCTGGCAGAAAACGTCTCTTCTCTGCCTTTATCTTCCTCTTCCTGTCTAAAGATCGTGAAAAGCCCTCACCGTTCCTCTTGGTTGTCCTTTCCATTTCCCACTGTTCACCTCTCATTACCCCCTCACGTCTCCTTTTCTCTATTCATCCAGTTTGCACACTTTCCTCCCCCAATTTATCCTTCTGTACTCCTCACTTGTCTGATTGCTGGGGAGAGTGAACAGAGGAAGAGGGAGGAGAGAGACAAGAGTGAGGGGAGGATAAAAAAATGAATGTGGGGTGAGAACAGGCTCTGTGTTCCTGCTGCCATGTCATGCTAATGGTTTCCAGATCAGGCTCCATATTACACCCAGGCGATAGCCCGTCTCACCCGTCTCCCTAATGCTAGCTGCTAAATGCCTGCGCAACCGCCAGTGACAGTGACATATTAGTTTTGCGTCCCTCTGCAATCTGATACCTCTGAGTTTGCCACCATACTAAAAATTTGATTAATGTTGTTCCATTTGGAGCCTGTAATTGGCTGCGACTGGAGTGCAGAATAATCAGGCGTTCCTATTCAGAGCAGCAAGCGAGTAGAGAGGGAGGGAGAGAAAGGAGGGCAGCGATGCTAACGAGCAAGCTAGTTAATTAAGCCTGCAGCACGGTGGCGACAGTTACTGATGACTCCTATGACAACCCGCCCCTTTTCCTCTCCACTTCCTCCTCCTCCTACAGCTCCTCTCATTTCCTCTTCTCAAACAGCCACCACCAATGTGGAGCGAGATAGTGATGAGAGATTCACAGACGACTTGTACATTTTGAGTGTTTCTGTTGAACAGTGATGATTATTCAAAGTGCACAGACTTACATGGCAGAAAGATCTCGGGTTCAACTCTGGTTCATAGCTCTACTAAGAAACTTTTTTGTCACTCTCTGCTTCACTGTTTCAAATTAAAGGATAGGTTCAGATATTTTCAAATATTTCTTAATACAGTTCTAACATGCCATATGTATGCTGGACACTGCAGTCATTCATCCTCTCTCAACTGGCTTTGATATATACAGTATTTATAGCTATATAGATACTGATATATAATCTATTCCATGAGAAATGGGGAAACAAAGTCAGTGGTGGTTGTTAAGGGCAATACTTCACTCACAAAGTTAATATGAAAATTCAGAATGTCTTAGTTTATCCAGGCCACTGGTGAGTGAAATATCCAGATCCTTTACTAAAGTAAAAGTACAGATACCAAATTGTGAAATGAATCAAATAATTGCTTCAGTTCTACTTATATACACTGTTAGGTAGTATATGACAAAGCATCATTATAAATTCTTAATTTATTTTGTATGCAAAATCTTTTTAAAGAAACTACAGCAGTGAGATAAGTGGATTTAAAAAAAATAATATACTTTCATCTAAAATGTAGCATAGATTTATGAAGTATAAAGGCATGAAAAAAAATACTGAAGAACAGTACATCAGGTTTGTTCTTAAGTACACGTCCTAGGAGTGGTGTGTAGGATTATGGCTGGTTTTTATCCTGAACACAGAGCTACCACAAGATATCAATGTCCAGGAAAACATAGAGTAAAAAGTGAATTGTACAAATCAACTTTTACTTTGAAAAATACCTACTTGATTTAGCATGTGAGTGTTTTTGTCAATAATAGTAATCTTGGTCTATAATACAGACTTGAGTGGAGGAAAAAAAAAGAATGAAAAATGAAATCTTGTCTCTCTTAAATCTTTTTAGCACTATGGAAAACAGGGTCTGACTGTACATCACAATGACAAAGTCTGCAACAGAACTGCAGGCAGAGGTAGGAAGAGAAAACATGCTTCAGACCTTTATATGAATCTTAAATGCTTACTCTGTGTGTAAATATGACAGCTCTCTTTGTGAGCAAAACATTTGGTTGGTCAGAGAGTACTGTAGTATATTTAGTGGCAATGGGACTATAGTATAGTAGCACCTTGTAGGAATATAATAGACAAAGCAATCACTAAAGTTTTCTGAAAACCAGGAATGTAAAAGAAAAAAAAAACACTGTTCTGTGCCTCAGTAAAATAATTGCGAGTCAGACGTTACATTGTGTGTGTGACAGCTTATTTAGCTGATGGCTGTCACTGAACTGTAAAACAGCAATTAAATGAGTGTGGGATTCATCATGTTCATGTCGCAGCCTTGTCTCCTGGCATCGCTCTAAGACACAGAATACCCTCCTTGACAGACAATCAATCAGAGCCAGTCAGACAGTTAAACTGGTACTTCTTCATTAAACAGTAACATCATAGGAACACAGGGATATTTGTTACGTTTATTGTCTCATCACTGTGAGTCACCTTACTGGTGGTTCATGTTCAAGGGTGTTGAATGACACTGAGCTAAGGAAGAGACCTCTGTGTTTGCAAGCATCTGCCCTGCTGAAGTGTCCTCGGGGCAAGACAGTGAACCAAATTTGCATAATATCTGTGGATCATAAGTAATGATGCTATGCTTTGTAGGGTAAAATTTTGGCCCATAGTGGGAAATACTGCTGAGCACTGTTGCACTGAATGCAAAGGATCTTGTTGCAATGAAACATTAAAACAGATATTTGACTCCTCATTTGTTTCCTGTTTTGGAATCAGCTGGAGCCAACATGTCTACACCACCAAACAAGAACATTAAGTCAAAATCTGTTGATGTTTGTCCATGTTTGAAACTGAGTGAACTTTCTGACAGGTTGCTGGACTGAAGCACACACCACATGGGCATCAGCAGATAACCAGATGAGCCAGGTGAAAACTCTGTCTACCTGAAGGCCAAGTAATCCAAATCACATGGTAAAATTTCAAATGCATGTACATCCCATTAAATCCAGTGATTTATTAATGTTTTTTCAACACAGTCCTGTAATTTTCAAACCACACACTGTATAAACCACTATATTATCTTTTATTTTTGGGTCATACCACTGAAATGGTCTATCCCACATGGGATTACATGACATACAATGACACCACATTTATAAATAAAGACTTCAGGCAGCTGACGTTCAAGCACCAAAGAAAAACAAATCACAACTGAAAACCATATGCTCTATGTGGTTCCTAAGCCAAAGAAGGTCAACATGTCTTACACTGAAATGGAATAGAAAGATGATATAAAAGCTGCCTATGCAGTGAATGTTTTGTCAGTGACCATACATTATCCAGATCCTTCTAGAGATGCAAGAATGTTCCATAAAGTCTTTTCAGTTTTTCAGGTCTTCCAACAGAAAGTAATGCTCAGTTCTACCAAATAACCCATTTCTCAGATCAGAATAGAAAAGATCATATAGAACAACATGCATTTGATTTTCCATTTTATTTAAATATGAAATGGCAAAGCCTTGTATTGTTCATCAGAATTAAGGTAACATTTAGTTACTGCACCTCTAGTGACAAATTTCAGCTGTGGACCTGTCCCATACTCCAGGATTTGAGTGTGTAGTATTGGACTGGTGAGTTCAGTGAAACATGGATTGTGTAACACTGGGGAAGTATTTGTGTTGTTGTTTGACTCCGAGATGAATTCACATTCAACACAGACCAGTCCACTGAAGCTCTTTTGCCCAAATATGGCTGCTTCCTCAAGCCTGTTGTTATTAAGATGCTGTATCTTTATATTTGTGTGTGTATGTGTGTGTGAGCGAGACAGAGAGAGTGTTTGTATGTGAGTGTGTGTTGAGAGAACAGAGGTGTGAGAATAGGAGTGATGACAGCAGATGAGTGCTGTGTTTGGAGAGAGCTTTGGCCTTCAATGTTTTTGTCTACGTGCCAGCTCTCTCTCTCTCTCTCTCTCTCTCTCTCTCTCTCTCTCTCTCTCCCTCTTTGTGAGTGTGTGTGTGTGTGTGTGTGTTGTATCTGTCCTGAGCTGCCACCCAGTAGACTAATGACAAGACAAACAGCAGGTTAATTCTGTCTCTCTCACTACCTGTATGTTTATGTGTTGAAAAGCTCTCTCCCGCTCTGAGCTCTCTGACAGTTGTGACATTACTGAACAGCAGGGCCAACAGTCCTTCAGTGTGTGTGTGTGTGTGTGTGTGTGTGTGTCTGTGAGAGAGAGAGAGAGAGACTGATGACAGCAAACAGAGAAAAACAGCATGCGCAGCCTGGGACAGCCTGGGTGAGGAGGACAGGGGGAGGAGAGAAATGATTCATGTGTCGGGAGGAGGAGGAGGAGGAGGAAGATGGGCGGACTCAGTGGCCTCTTGAACTGACGCTGACCTTAAAATAACCCCTCTGATCTCGCTCTGACCCTGCAATGGGTAGCAATGGGTAGATTGAAGAGCAGAATCGAGAGGCTTACAAAAGGATAAAAAGTTTATGCTGATATTTGAGTTTTATTTGATTGCTTTTTGATGAGATGATGAGAAAACTTTTCTCTTCTTGTCCTTTAAATTCTCCCAAAGTGGCTTGGTAGCATTACTAGCCTTTTCCTTTGTAGTTATAGAAAAAAACCTGAGAGTTTATCTGCCAGCAATTAAACATTAAAATAATTCAAGTATGTGTATTTAAATTAAATCATTACATCATTTCAAGGACCGTCTACTAAACAAGACTGCTCATCTCAAGGGAGTGGAATGAATGAAATAATTCAATTGCAATACATTTTCAATTTGTGTATGCATGGTGACAAAATTCTAATTTAATAATCGAATTTTCATTTTCTTGGTTGATGCATTATCACTGACAGAAATTAAAATTAAAAGAGATCATTTCTACTGTGCCTACTGTAAGTGTAACACTAAGGATACTGAAATGTAAATATTGACTTCTCGCTTTGAAACGGGTAGAATATAAGCAAAGTTAACCTGGCTATGAATTACGTCCTGATTTTAGCTTATAGCCAATTAAATTAAATTGGAAATGCCCTTTTTTATGGCGGTTACCATGATGGTAAATCACCCATCAAAAGCATGTGGTGAGATTTACACTGTGTAACATCTAATTAGCTGAAATGTACCAATCAGAGGACACTATTCCACAGCTGTGTTTCTCATTAGGGTTGCCTTGTTTGCCTGATTTTTCAAATTCTGGTATGTTTTTCCTAGGAGTTAATGACTGAAATGTCAGTTTCCCTTATCATGGTCATCATAGCAGCACTGACTACTTCAGCTGACCAGTTTCTTGAAGGGAATTGCTATATATTTTTTGGCAGATATTGGCAGCTGTGGACTTCCATACCAGGCAGTTTTGATCAGCCTTCTACAAAACCTGGATTTTTCTTTTTGGAAGTGATACACACACACTATCACCATGTTTAACATCTGGTGCTATGCCAATGTACTAAACTGAGGCCTGTGACATATACTAACTGAGGGGGGTCTCTCCTTTTGAAAGCTACCATTCAAATTAGGTCCAGTTCAAAAGGTTTTTGGTGTTCCATCCATTTATAAAGGGATGATTTATTGTTCAAGTGCTCCCTCTTTAAGCAGAGAGCTGGAGGAGGAATGGTAAACATTGACATAAATCTCAAGGGATTCTTGCAATTGAAAAATGCAGCTCTCTCACTTAAGCTCTCTCTCATGCAGTCTCTCCTCCCTTGTTCCCCTGAGAATCAACACAAAACTCTTGTGTCCCGTACAGCAGCAGACATGCAAAGAGGCAAACTCCCAAACTCTCCACTCCCACTCTCGGACTTAAAAGAGATGTGATAACAGATTACTGCCTTACTTAAATTATTTGGATTCAATTAGACACTGGCTTCTTTTGGTTTCACTGTGAAATGCTAATTAGAAAATTTTGAAGGCGTGTCCAGAGTGACTTCATATAAAAACAAATTTTCAAGTAGGTGAACATGAATATGCATGAACAGAGGGGACAAATTGGGGGTATGTTGCTAACTAGCTGTAGCTAGCCAAACACAGACTGCAAAAACACTTCAGTGGTCAAATTTACATGGATAATCCAAACAAGTCAGGTTAACTCTGTAATGGTACGTCAAAGCTGCTCTCTGGGGCATTTTAGCATCTTTGACCTCATTGTTTCAGCTTTAAAGCCTACAACTTTGCTGCCATGGTTCACTCACAACTTTCAGCAATGGTGCCAACAATAAAAGACAGCTCTGCTTCTTAGCAAAAAAAGCTCTAAAAACTCTAACTCCAGCTACAAATGGCAGAAATTCAAAGTGCTGAAGAGCCAGATATTTTCCTCAGGAGTTGGTGCTAAATGGAGAGTGAGTATTTAACTTATACAGCAGATAGCCAGAAACACAGCCCCAAATAAAAGCTAATCTTGCTCTATATCTGCTGGATGAGATAATTATTTGCTAACAAGTTTGCCATATTAGCTTTTCAAGATAATAAGACATCAGTGTTTTGTTTACAGTGTGTATTCACTGCCCCAGAGTGGCCAAAAATACAGGTTCTAATAAAGCTCCTTGTTTAGCTATTTCTCTGCATGCTTCAAAATCCAAACTCTACACAAAAGGTCATGCTAATTCTAAAAGCCTAATGGTGAAAGAAACAACTTTTGGAGTATATCAGTTACAGAATGAATCACAAACAGTGCATTTTAACAAAGGAACTAGTGGACAAATGTGGCAACTTTTTCCAACAATGACAAACATCTAGGGAAGAAAAGTCACTGGGCTGTTGTCTTCTCTCTGTTTGTGTCTTTTTGCAGAGACACTGATTGGTCAGTCTCCGCCCACACCATATTGTTCCTGTGAAGCACTTCATGTCAGAGGGCTCAGCTGTTTTGACACTGAAGCTTGGACTTGTTGCAGCTGATTTATGAGTCTGGAGACAGAGAGAGAAAGAAAGGATGAAAGAAAGAAGAGACAAACAGAGAGACAGTGTGGATGAATAGGCCTTGATCACTTGTCTCCTTGCCTTCCTGCCAGTCTGCCTGCTGGGCTGTGGCTCTGCGGTGTGTCGACCCCCCCTGTAATTACACTTTACGACTTGCTCCACAGTAAATGCTACATAAATCTTGTGACGCCCCCGATTACATCCCCCCTGCCCTCCCCTCACACACACACCCCTTATCATGCAAACATCGTAATCCGTGCCCGCAATTTCCTCCCTTTATTGGCAGTCACTTCTGATTTAATGGTGCTTTGATGATTGCACAGTAAAATGCTACATGGGGTGAGATCGGTCCAGATTGCGTGGTGGCAGGGTGTGTGCGTGTGCGGATGTGTGTCCCTGTCAGCTCTCACTTTCAGTGTGTTTGCTGACAGAATCCAGGCTTTGCTAGTTTTGGGTTGGCATCCTTCAATAGAGGCCTGTGCAGCCCAGCCAAGCCTGTGTAGCCATGCTGTTTTTCTGTTTTAAATCACTGTAAACACCCGTCCCCTGTTGCCTCTCTGGCACCAAAGTAACATAAAGGAATCTTTACTCTCAAAGACAAACAGTTTTATACCCAGTCATCGTCTGACAGGCTTGTCTCTGGCTCCACTGGTCTCTCATGAGTTATATGCTGCTAAACTGGGGTTACATAAGGTGAGGGTACGCTACACCCCCCAGCCAATCAGAAAGTATGGGTGGGGCTTTCTGCACTTTTGAATCTTTAAAAAAAAAAAAGTATAATCATTAAAAATAGAAATGCTAGTGAGGTTTCAGATACTTTTGTGTAAGTTCTGTTTAGATTATATGGTTGTAGGGACTGACTATCTGAATTTACATGGAATTTTTACTTAGTTATCAAAAGGATTTAGTCCTTACAGACAGTGAGTAGGAATTATAAAGATCAAAATTTTAGATTGGTTCTATGCTCACAATATATCTATATCATTATAAGTTTGCTTTGCTAATGGCCAAAACTATGAAAATGAGACATGGGCTGTCAGGTTACAACAACAACATTAAAATGAAGGCAAAATGCTGAATTCATATAAATAGTGTTAATACTGGAGGAGGCTGGTGAGGTGGAGGGAGGGAAATGACTTGGAGCCGGCAGTGATGGCAGAAGGCAAAAATGAGTACTGAGCAGCAGTGGTGTCTGCAGGAAGAATCAACACTAAATACTTTATATGGATCACCTACAGTGAGGTTGTGGTTGTTTACTGTATAATTGGAGGGTACAGGAAATCTAAATACAAGCTCCACCTAGAAGAGAATATTATTAGAATAGCAGAGTACACAAGAGGCAAAGGAATGGGCAGAACCATCTGTCATTACCTGTGTGTGTGTGTGTGTGTGTGTGTGTGTGTGTGTGTGTGTGTGTGTGTGTGTGTGTGTGTGTGTGACTGAGAGCCTGGCTTCTCCTGTCACACCTCTGTCATCATTCGTCATGGACAGCTGGGCCACGGGGTCACAGAAGTGTGTGTTTGTGTTTGTCTGTGTGTTTGCATGGATTGGTGGCAGAGGGGCGGAGGAGGGGGGTACACTACCTCATCTTTCTCCCTGAGCTTTCATTTAGTTAACTGTCCTTACAGAGTTTTACCAAAGTAATATCTAAGAGTGAATGAACCATTTTAATTTATTGGCCACACATGGAATCAAACTGTAAACTCTTGTCAAAATTAACAGCCCCTTTTATACAGCCTGTTCACAGTGGGAATGTTGTACCATTCTATATAAAAGCTACAGGAAGCAAGAATACGGTATGGGGGGACACTGTCGTTCCGCCATTAAGCCAGCAGCAGAGGTAGTCACAGAGCCAAACTGACATCTGTATAAAAGGGAGAGCTGGCACGGTGGGACAGAGGTGTGATGTCTTGATGACATTTATGTGTGCACCACCCAGGGATTTAAAAACCTCTGAAGAAACAATTAGACGATGCACTGTGAAATAATCCAACAATAACCCAAACTGTTCTAACCCTGACACAAAACTAATCATGTATGACCGCATTGCTCATAGTAAGAATTAGATTGAAAAAAATTGGCTTCGCAGACCATTAATAGAAGTTTTAGCACATTTAAAAACTCGTCAAAGTTGCTCAGTTACTTTTGACAAAAAGAACAATATTGCGAGACGTCAGTGAGTTTGATTTAGTATGTGCTCATTTAGACTACTCACAAAGTAAAATGCATAAAGAATAAACCATAAATCAAACCCAACTGGCAATTTTCTAATGCAGTTCTTACAGCCAGGGCCTGAAAATGTGTACTCTTTGATTGATGGGAACAGTGCTGCAACAAAAACAAGTAAGAACTCCTTAATGCTGCACTAATCAATATTTTCATATTAACAACCACTCAGATGACTACTAGTAATGTGAAAGGTGTAGCCTGTAATGATGAACCCACATCTACTGAGCTACTGTTAGTGTCTTTCAGTTCATTGTTTTGGTTTTATTACTTTTTTTGGTGGTTTTTTTGTTTTTTTGGTTCATTGTTTATGGTTTTATTACTTTTTTTGTTCACTGTCAGTGTTCTCATTAGCATTATTTCCAGCCAGAGCAGTAGTTGTTTTCACCAAATAATCTAGTAGCCCCAAAAAAGTGGACAAAACAACAGTTTAAGCAGGTATAATTTTTTTAAATATATAATATATAAATGGCTCTCTGTCTGTTCATTTTAAAACAATAGTGAAGAGTCCATCTTTCCTGGTAACACACCTGCTGCACAGGGTGACATACAAATCATGAGAGGCTGCAGTCCACACTCAGTCACTTCAGTCATTACATACACTGATTGTAAATGTAAACAAATGTAGTGGATTATTCCTTTAAGAAGATTCACACTTGCAATGTGTTCCTTGTAAAATATGTTTCTATTTGGCACATCACGCATCATCATATTTTTAGTCATGATTTCAGATTAATAGATTTAACTGTCACCAAAGTGTTGCCTATAACAGAATATTAACAACTTGGATAAAAGTATGTGGAGGGTATTTTCATTCCACTCAGATCTGTGCAGAGAAGCCAGGCTTCTCTAAAGCTGCTCTGCTGTCCCAGGGTGTAATGTGTGTGTTGTAAACACCAGCGTGCCACCATATTGTCTGGCAGCAGATCATATTTTACCATGTTAACACACCATCTGTTTACCCTCATAAGCATTCATTACACATAAATGAGTACACACAGCAGGCTGCCACATCAGAGAGTGGTGGCACACACACGTACACACACAAACATACCAACCCAGACTGACAAACACATCCCCATATGGATACACACACATAATATATGAATGTATACAAATATCCTATACAAACAAGTGCTAACACAAGTAAAAACACATTGGACTGAGTTTTTACAGTGTATGTTTGCACACTAACTGATACTGTATTTCATATACACACATTTGGCATTATAGCTTCGGCTTTACCTGTGTATCAGTGAGTTGCTTCTTCTGAAATTTTGCACACAAAGTAAAACAACCTAACACATTAAGACATGTCCTGATGTAAACAAACTAGTGATAACAGTTGTCATCAGGAGTGTATACCATAGTATGGGACTGACCAAGTACCAAGAGCGACCTCACCTCACAGCATTCACTGTCTGTGGAAATCATTAACAATGTCATTAACTTCAGAGACTGGGACTCGCATCTCCTTCAGAAAGCCAATAATGGTTGATTTTTTACCAAAACCACAACATTCTCTACCTGTACTAGGTTATTTTAGTTGCTTTGATTTAACTAAACCTTAACCATAAAAGTGGCAAATCAACTATGAAGAAGACCTGGTTTGTAATAAACCCTTAAGCTGTTAAGTAAGAAACATCCTGAATCAGGAATCAATGTTCTGATGGTTTCCCACAGCTGATTATTTTCCCTGTTGTCCATGTCCCAGACTTGGGACGTCCCAGACTGAGCTGCTGACAACAGACAGGCTTATTGTAATGGACATGAATCACTTAGCTCCTGCTTAGTGTGAGGTTATTTACCCATATCAGTTATGTTGCCAGCTGTCAGACACAATATTTATAGTAACAGGTAAACAGTTGGTCTAAGTTTGTTTGTGGCTAATTGCAAAATGGTATCGAGAGAGAAGGGAGGCGGAAGAGAGGGAGGGGGAGAGAAAAAGGGAGGGGTAGAGAGTTGAGGGGGGTTGTGAGGAATGAAGGGGGGAGTGAGGGGAGAAGGGGAGAGTTCTGGCTGGGCTGACAGAGGTCTATTCATCCTCCATGCTAGAGCAGACAGAGAGCTGGCACTGAGGGACACAGTCCATAAATCAGAGACCATCACACCCTGCTGACACACACACAAATACACACACGTACACAGATGAGCGCACACAGACATGTCCCCAGACACAAGTATACCCGCACCAATACATATACAATACAGTATGGATACATGTACATTTGTATAGACACAGAGACTCACACTCACATATTGTACACACACAAACACACAGGCATGACTGTACCCAGCATGACATACATTAACACACACACACACACACACACACTTTTAGACACATTATTAAATGTGTGTGTGTCACAGTTGCAGTAACACACACATTTTAACTTCCTGTTAACTCCTGCTGCAATGTCAGTATATTTTTTAAATGAATTCTAGAGTCCCATGTCTCCTAACCTACACATGAATATAAATGAGATAATTCAGTTTCTTATTCTGTGGTTTCTCGTTCACAGCTCACAGAAACTGCTCTGTTTCTTTATCATCTTACAAAAACCATCCTGCCTCCCCTCCTCCATCCTTCACTTCCCCTGTAGCTCCTCTCCTTCTTTTAGATCCTTTGTTTTGGTCTGTGGGTCTAATAGAGGATGCACTCTAGCAGGCTAATGATCGCCTTGGCCGAGGGTTATTGATCACGCCCATGATTGATCTGAGGATCCCTCTGATTATTGGGTCATTAATCAGGCCTGGATTACCCTATCAATAGAGCTGCCACTGACTGGCCCAGTCTGGAGATGGATGAGGAGAGGAGAGGAGAGGAGAGGAGAGGTAGAGTACAAGAAAGGAAATGTGGGAAAAGAGAGCAGACAAGATCAGATAGGGGAAGGGAGGTGTTAGAAAAGCTCAGACGGGAGGGGTGTAATTTAGATTCTGTGGCAGCCTCTACACCAGTGATAAAGTATAGGGGACTGGGTCAGAATATCTAAAAGCTGACACTGACTTTCACAGTTACACACACATCCATGCTGTTCAGTTGCCTATTGGTTGGTGCTGTGCCTGCCACTGTGTGTTAGGACATCATTTGGCTGGCTTTTTATCCACATGTATATTCTTCATTCACAAACAAGCTCCGCTCAAGGTGGAACATTTGTCACTTGGGTGGTACACCAAGCACACTGCTATTGAAATGTGACAAATGTGACAAAAATGTGAATATAAATAAGTGTTTGATACATAGGAGACTTAGCCCTGGAACGGTTGGGTTGTCTGCTCAGAAACAGACCTGCCAACATGAGTATTTTGAACACCAGCCTTCTGGTATTTGGTGTTCTTTACATCGGAAACAGCACAAAAACGTTAGCTTTTTTTTCCGATTGAGTTTGCTCAGTTGTAGTGGAGATAACTCAGTTGTTACCATGTGACTTACCATGGAACTTAAATCATGTGATAACAGGTGTGGTCAAACAGAGTCACAGGGACAGAAAAACAGAGTAAACAGTGAGTATGATGCAGAACAAAAGAAGTGGATCTTGTATCAATATTGTTTGCTGAGATTTTTAACAATCTGACTATGAGACTTCTGCCACCACCCTATAAAACAGAAGTTGAATCTCACCAAAAAGAACCTCGGAAGAGATTAACTTATTGCCTAAAGGTTGCAGTTTTAAATCCCTGGAGTACTTTCATGCAATGAAATTGAGGAATGGTTTCATGCTGGATTTGAACCCACTGCACCACCAACACACACCTACTGCTTTTTGTTCAGAGTGTTGGGAATGTTAATCATGCCACCTCATTCCAGATATGAGCACTCAAAACCTACAGCCAGGGTCTCAACACCCTAGCAGTGTAAATACAGACAATAAATTGTAGTTGTCTGACACAGAGTGGACACACATGATTGATGCTCCATCTCATCTCTGCCATTGTT
This sequence comes from Lates calcarifer, assembly GCF_001640805.2. Lineage (NCBI taxonomy): Eukaryota > Metazoa > Chordata > Actinopteri > Centropomidae > Lates > Lates calcarifer. Next base: position 19,549,288 of record NC_066845.1, read on the forward strand.
GTTGTTTTATTTTGCTGTCAAGTGTGATGTGAAATATTTATCTTCTAACTTCATCTAACAGTAAAGCCCCATTGTCTATCCATCCACATGTTGGCAGTAACTTAGCTTGGGTGATTAACTGTGTGATACAGTCTTAAAAGCGGTTTCATACCATACAAGTACAGGCATACACATATATAGTTAGGACCTCAGATCTTGACTTCCTCACTCCCCCACGAGGATTCTCTCTAGCAGTGTACCATGGGAAAGTGTGTGCCTTGGTCTAGCTGTGGTAAACCAGTTGAATGTGAGACTGTGTGATTATACACAGTCCGCATAACTGTGGTGACCTATAGATCATCATCTGTGTGACAGTCTGCTTCTTTCTGTCCTATCTCCGTCTCAATCTGTCTTGTCCCTGCAGATCACAGAAATGAAATGACACAGAAACTCAGCTTGGGAACCATTAGATACAACTCTGTGTCTAATGTTGGGAACGTTAAGGGAATACTCCAAAGAATCTGGTCAACAGACATAAACGTTGAAATCATCCATGTGTTTCTCATAAATCATTTTCTCTGCAGCGACATTTTGTTTAGCATCCACTGACATTGCAGCACCACAAAAGTCTGAAAATGAGAAAGTAATCATAAATGACACACAGTCTGACATGTTTTATGAAGAACTGTGGCACATAAAACTATATTCATTTGTTTGAAAGTCTGGTGATCTAGTGAATGCTCACAGAGCTGGTGAGCAAATTACAACGACTAATACTGAAGAACACACTAGCATTGGTTTATCACTGAAATCAAGTAGTTAGCTTGGTAGATAATGGGACAAGCCAGGTTTTCTTCCACATATAGCACAAATTGTGTGAAAATCTGCGAAAGAAAATGCAAGTGAATGCACATGTAAATTGGTTGCAAAACAACTTGATGGAAGCATGACACTGATGTTTGTTTTGTGTATTAATTTGACGAAAGTCACAGTAGCTTTGCACAGATTATATTTTCATCTGTTTCTATTTTTCATCTCCTCAGTGGACCTTTAAGTCAGATGCTTCTTGTACGTCATGATTCTTTCACTAAGCCTGTTTCCACTGCACTTAACATTTTGCTTTTATCAGGTTTTTAATGAGCAGATTGAAAATAGACAGGTGGATGGAAACCAGTTAGTGTAAATAAAGATGGATGGCATGAAAAATGAAGCCAAAACATCTCTATTGTGACTGGTTGCAATTTAGGTCATAAACTCTGCCCCTTCTATGTTGGTGGATGGGACATGGGCCAAACAAAAAAATCTAAGTACATGTTAAGTTTCCCCTTTTTAGGTAGTACTTATCACACTGATGTTCAAGTGATCACTTTTCAGATAAGTTTGGTTTTAATTAGATATTTGATGCTATTGCTATTGACAGCTGTCATTGACTCAGGATTGGGTCTGGCTTATATATCGGTGGGACATCCATACTGCGGTTCTTCCCACCGACCAGTATTGTGCAGACTCTGGCTCCAAATGACATCACCACTGCAAGAAGGCTGCACTCATATCCAGGATATTTTGGCTTCATTTCTGCAGAGTGGGAGGAAGTGCAGATACATTGTCCATCTTTATATACAATCATTGGTTCACACAGTTTACTCAAGCAGATTAAATTCCTGATTTGGACTCCAACTCTCAGTTTGCTCAGAGGTCTGTACTGTCCTGACAGTTTGTTAAACTAAATGTGAAATTTGTCTTTGAATTACCGTAAAAGTGGTTTGATTTCTGGGGGACGATTGATAAATGTATCACACAGGATCTTTCACTTAAATGACACATAAATCCATCATAAACCAGTAAATCAGTGGTAAACTACTTTTTGTCTGCAAACTTATTTCATTTCTTTTACAGGTTATGCTACATGCCATTTTGTAGCTGGTTTACTATATTGAAATAGCAGGTATTTAGTTTTGAAATACAAGTGTGAAAGAAAATAAACCTATAACCCTAATAAAGAATGATCTAACTAATTCTGTCACTGACTCTAATTGCACAAACCTTGGTAAACTCTATCAATGGCTCTGGCTGTTCTTAATTGGGCAGCCAGCAAATCTTTCCATTGAGAGGATGGAAAGTAGTTTCTCAGGAGTGAGTATTGATAGGGTTGTGTGTAATGGTCCCTTTTATGTCTGATCCATGTATGTCTCATTGTGGTCCCAGTTCCCCACTGAGAGACAGACAGATATAGGGCCCATTATGGATGAATGCCTGCCTATGATCGATGACCTGGGGGACTAAACACAGATTAGCCGTCGATACATGTTTCTGTGCACGCACACACACACACACACACTCACACACACACTCACACACTCACTTGGTGCTCTATCATGTCATTTACCGTTTATTACAAAGCAGAGACAAATCCCAGGTTGAAGATGGAGATAATGATCCAAGACCATGGCTCTTTGTGTCTGCAGGTCAGTTTATAGAAAATAAATGACAAAGTGAAGCCAGAGATTGGAGGAAGAATGCTTCCATCTTCTTCTTCCTTTCCACTGTCGTCCTTCAGCTGAGTGTGTTTACTTGCATTTACCATCAGCATTATTACCTCACATCCTGGTTAACTTCACAATCAGGATGAGCTGTTTCCATGCATTGTCATATCAGGCACAAATAACACAGACCATAAAGACCCACGATAGCAGAGATGAGGTACTTAAAACCTTAGTGTTAGTGTTAGTGCAAACAATAGAAGCTGTAGCAATAGCAAACACAGCTCAAATAGGGTGCCCTCCAGCAAGGAAAGCTCAGGCAGTGCATGTTCCTGTTGAGTCTTCGCCTCTGCCCAAATCTCTGCCTACCCTGTGATGATTCCACCATTAGACCATTTACACTTCTGTAGCCACTCATCCCTACTCTTCAATAATAAAACAGGCACAGTCAACAAGGATATTCCCACAAACAACTGGCGCCAGTTGTGATGCCATTCACTAAGCAATATCATTCTGGTTAATGGAAGTGCTCCACCAATCAACTACTGTGATATTAAAAACAATTTCACAAATCAAACTTCACTCATTAGTTTCATTACTCTTAACTTTACTTATTTTAAACAAGTCCACATCCTCCACCACAGTCACTTGTCACATCCTCTATATACACTTGTAGGAAGGAAAAAAAAAAGCCTCATACTCATAGAGGTACTATCATGGTCAATTACTCTTAGTTATGTTCCTGTGATGATAGTTAGTTGATAGTACTTATGTCATTTGTTGTCATTCATTTAACAGATTGTTATGGAGAATAACAATCACACTAATCATACAAAGGATTATACTGCTGTCCACTGAGCAGCTCCTGGAAGACACTTTTCAAGTACCCTAGTTGAGGAACAGAATAATATGTGCTGATCACTCTGAGTCCAGGCTTCAATCCTGGTTCTGGGATTCTGATCACAGGCTGCCTTCAGGATATCACTCAGTAATCTGTGTGTTGTCTCAGAGTTCAGTTTTCCTTGTAATTGTACACAAAGCTAAGTACTGTGCTTTGCAAGTTGTTCTGTTCCCATTTTACCCTCTAACTTTTGATGAAGTTGTTTGTGTATACAACTTGAAAAATGGTGCCAAAAAGCCCCCGCACTTCTTGCTTGCATTGCCTTTCCAAAACTTGTTCACTCATCCTCCACCTCTTGTGTGTGTGTGTGTGTGTGTGTGTATGTGTGTGTATGTGTGTGTGTGTGTGCACATGTGACGAGTCACTCCCTGTACTGCTCACAGAGATTAAATTTCAAAAGGATCAAAAATACACCAGACAGTCCTGCTAGGATAATCAATCACCACACCCAAGATGTGTGTGTGTGTGTGTGTGTGTGTGTGTGAATGAGTGAGTGTGAGAAGGAGAGAGAGAGAGAGAAACAGAGAAACTAATAGAGACAGGGTAAAAGATAGGGTGGGAGGGGGATAGGGGGAGGGAGTGTAGCCAAGGAGAGGGGAGGGCTGTGGGGGAAACTAAAATACATACATATAGTTGGGAGTGTGGCCTGCGTCTATGTGTCTGCGCTAGGGAATTGGAGTCATAAATCAAACAGCCTGTCAGAAGTGGTAGTGGGGTTGTTGGAGAACATGAAGGGGGGAGAGTGGTATTGGGGGGGGAGTGGAATGGAGGGATGGAAAGAGAGAGGAAGAGGGGGAGAGCCTCAGAGTCATTCACACACTGCATCACACCCTGAGCCCGAATGCAATTTCCCCTGAATGTCAGGCAGCGACGCGAGGTGGGGCAGATAAGAAAACTGTGTGTGCATGTGTGTGTGTATTAGTGTGTGTCCCTGTCCCCGTCCCTGTCCTCAACCCCAGGACGCAAGACACAGGCCCAAATCTCATTATGCCGACATGATAGAATTTGCTCTCTGTGCAACCTCATTATCCTCACTGTTAGATAAGGTGCTGTAATTGCTCACAGTAACAACAGCCATACAGAAATGCCTGTTCAGTGTGTGTACACTGTGTGTTATTATGTGTGGCCTAGTTGGGTTGCTTTATGCCAGGCAGCCATCATCCTGAGTAATGATATTCCTATTTAGATACTCACGTCAAGGCAGTGACAAATAGTGTTTGCAGTGTTGGATTATAGGTGAGTTGAAGAGAGAATTAGTTAGATCATTAGTTTTGGCACTGTACAATGTCCATGTGATTATATTTCTGCATTAAGTTCCGGACAACTTGCCATGATCTCCAGAACCCCGATCAAGGCCTTACTCTATAAATAGAGGTTAGTTTGTAGTGTCTGTGTCACCTCTGTCAACCTAAAAGCCACAGAAAGTCTCTTTGTATGTGTTTTGGTATTTGTTTGTGGAGCGCGTTTCCCTTAATGTTTGTGCTTTCACTCTTGTGTCCTGATGCAGTGCCACAGCAACCAGGCTTCTTTTACATGATTTTTCCACAGCTTGACAACATGCACTGACCAGATATTTGTATCTGATCAACGCAACACACTGGCATTAAACAAATTCTATATGCTCAGAATGTCATCAGTTTTTTAACTATTTGGTTATAAACAAAAGTAGTGGGAGTTTGCATGTTCTCCCTGTACCTGTGTCTCGCGAGGGTTCTCTCTGGGTACTTTGGCTTTCTCCAACAGTCCAAAGACATGTGGGTTAGGTTAACTGGTGACTCTAAATTCCCAGGTGTGACTGTGAGCGTGAGTGGTCGTTTGTCTGTGATAGACTGCTGATCCAGATGGACAGATGGATGAACAAAAGTAATGGACAAATTAAATTTTTGTCATGCTGGTGGTCCTAAAGGTAAAGTCAGAGGAACCAACAGCAACATCAGTAGTTGCTGAAATACTCCAGTTTGTACCAAAGTGGTGAATCTGATCTGTAGACACTGCTGTCCCTCAAGCCATGTTTTTAGAATAATGACTAAATATAGGCTGAACCCTGGAAATGTTTTTACAGTGTATGCACACATCTTATTTCCCCAGTAACAACTGCTTACTTTGTGTCTGTCTACTAATTAACCTTATTAGATTGGATCCTAAATTTGTCATTTAGCTCAGCACACAGAGTTCATGGTTTGGCCTCCAGCTCACCTTTTGGTTTCTTGCTCTCAGAAATACAAACACATGCATGCTCCCTGTTATGTCACTGAAGGTGTAGGCGTATTATGTGTTAATGAACGTTACATTGTTAGTCTAACCAACTTAATTGATTTTGCAGAAAACAACTTTGAGTATTTTGGCAAAGTTCACCACAGAAGCCGAACTCCAAGTATAAGGAGGCGGCAGAACCTCAAGCTCCTGATCTATTAGGTACTGCTTTGTGTGATTTTGTTGTAAAAGGAAAGTACAGGAGAAAAAACTTAAAATGCAACTTAGGAGGGATATTTCTTTTGACAGATAATCAATTATAGCAAAAAGAATCTGTGAATTTTTTCATTGTCTATGATCTTAGAAAAATGTGTGTTGGAAATGTCAGTCTCTTCCTGGCTCAGTCTGTCCAAAAAGAAGTCTCTGTGAATTTGAAGCTCAGTCTTTTGCCAGTTCATTTTTATGGAATTCACATTCAACCAAAGAACTTTTCATTTTCAAGCCAGTGTTTTTGTTTCTATTGGAGCTATTTTATTAAGTCCATTTTAAACTGCAGTTTAATTTTCCACAAGATCATCACACTGTTAAGTTGTAGTAGCAGTTCTGACAGACCTGCTGAGTCACGTTGAGCTTCATTGAAAATATATACAGAAAATAATCATGATACACAACATAAAGTGCAGAAGATGCTGAAATGTGAAAGCCTTCAGTGCAATAACCAGCAGTGAGCTGTAACCCTACCCAGAGTGAAGTTAGCCATGCTGTGAGAGCATTCAGCATGCAGATAAACAGTTTTGCATCTGAAAAAGTGCAGCCGTCAATATTGAAGAACACTCATTCCTGTGTGCTGTGATGGTTAAGAAAGGAAATGCTGGGAAGAAGTGAGAAACAGCAGACTCATAGGAACAAAGAGAAGCCTGGCAGCAGTGAAGTGTTTTTACATTGTTTGGCCACAAGAGGAGAAAGGGTAACTTCTACTATCTGACCGTCGGTAATATCACCTAGTTGTTGCTATAATTTAGCTTTTTCTGGTCGTACACCCTTTTTAGCAGAGATCATGTTTTGCACATTTAAACAAAAACCACTTACTACAGTTCCACCATAACTAACAACACAAGTAAGATTACTTACTCTGTGACAAAGACAGACTGAAATGTGTGGGACAAGCGCAAACACTCCCCACTGAGAGAGGGCTCATGGGAAGTGCAGACATCCCAGACGCATGTGTTCCCTCAGCAGCATTTACTCAGCTGTAAGCAAAAGCTGCAAATGTATCATTCTGGTAAGAATAGCAGTTTTGTGGTCAACCCCGTCGAAACTGAATAGCATGTGGTGCATGTGTGTGTCTGTACGCATTGCTTCGTACACCATTCGACCACCCACAATACACCTCACTGGATGTCTCTCTCACTCCTTTTGCCAAAAGCAGCATGGAAAAGCTAGCTTTATGAGCTTGTGGGCAGCAGAGGAGAAGAGGGGAAATGTAGATGATTTGTAGGGAGACCATAATGGAGACAGATGATCCTGCTCTGGGTCTGTCTGCTGTTGAATCAGGGCTGCCACCCAGTAGGGCAGTGTGCGCTCTCTGGCCCAGCTCTTCCTCCCTCCTATTTATGTTTTCATGCTGCTTCTCTTATAGACCTCCACTTCAGTGCATCACACTTCCACCCCAGAACATAGTGAACACATTCTGTTTGCTTACAGTGTCTTAGCCATAAAGTAGACAGGAGGTAAGGAAACACCAAATCAAATCTTTCTTTGTATTTGTGGTAAAACTTTTACACTGAGTGTAGTGGCAAGTCTGGAAGAGGTAAGGTCAGGTAAGTAAGGAAAACAGTTGTGCTTTATCCAGTTACATTTGCAGTCAAGTGTTTTTCACTGTTCCCAAACTGTTTCTGGCTACCCCTGCAAAATATGAGTAATTTTTAAAGCAGTGATCCTTACAAAATTTCAGCACTGCAGTTTAACCTTATACTACAGTGTAATGTACTCAGTGTAAGGCAGTGTGAGGTATCTACTGTGCATGACCACACTTCTGAAGCTCTGGTATATTAGTGGAGTATTTATATATAGACTTTACTACTTTTACTTGATGTCATTGATAATATTTTAGTAACAGAGTATATTTACTTTAGAAAAAAATGTTTTTCATCCAAAACATATTATATTATACGACAATGCAATACAATGTTTGCAGCAGCAGTCTATATAATTAGGGGTTCGATTAATTAATTAAGTAGACACTACTTCATTTTAAGCTAAAAATAAGGTTAGTGCAATTACATTCTGAAAGTGACAACTGGTATTCATTTAAATCCTTAAGTACAATATTACTGAGACTATTTATATGCAGGACATGTAGTTTTGAGCATTTTTTCTCTTATAGTACTTCTGTGCTGAACATGTGTATTTGGCAGTTATTTAAAGACCCATGATTTTGATATATTTTTTTAAATGCAGGATGATAATAATGAAAGTACATGAACACACCTCAGCTGATGTATTATATTTTGGGAGGCAGCAGCTGTTGGCCTGATGATCACATCCTGTCTGTCTTCAGAGTCAGGGCCAGGACTCAGTTTCTGTTCTCTCCATAGACAGGTCAGAGGTCAGTGTCAGCTACAAATCTGCTGCTCTGGAGCTGGTAGGGACTCTGTGTCTTGCTGTTTGACGTGTTCTTGAACTTGGGTTAAGTTTTTCAAAGACTGTCTCTGTAATCACCAGACCACCCTATTATTGTCCATTTAGCACGCTATATTGTTTCATGTGCTAATTTGTGGGAGGCAGAAACTTAGCTGTCCTCTGTGCTCTGTTGTTGTCTTGCTCTCTGTTCCTCTGTATGTAGATGTTCGTTTCAGACAACACACTGGTAAGCATTGTACTGAATAATCTCCATGATACCCAGAAGGGCATTCTTTAGAGCCATTATGGGTACTTTAGAGATGCCGACAATGTCTATCAACAACACCCTCATACCCCATAATGACATTAAAGAACGCCCTCAGAGCTATTACTGCAATAAAAGACATTTAAATCAGTGAGATAATAGACATCATCATTTTATCTCTAAATAAAGATTGATGATGTGATGACATGGTTACTGCTCAAACATAGAAATTAAACTGATTGTCCATGTAACCACTGTGCTCTTCATTTTGCTGTAAAAGTGACCAAACGATAAGTGGAAGAGATCAGCGGTGACTGTTTTGGAGTTGAGTTGGCTTCATGTGCAGGAGAGTATGATTATATTGTCTGTGATGGATCACATTTACGTTTTAACACCACCAGCTGTGGACTTCTGGGAAGAGTCTGGGAGGCCCAGCTGTGGTCTGTGGCTAAAAGCCACCATGTCCAACTGAGACAGTGGTGGACTCTCTCTAGTTGATTTTAGTGAGACAGCAGCAAATGATAAACTACACATTGTAGTCTGTGATGATCATAAGGCAAATAATAAAACTGGCAAAATTAAATTCTACTCTCTAAATCTTATGAAAAGGTTCTATATGTAAAATTAATTGTATATTCCTTATCATAAGGTATACGGTTGATTGTTGTAAGGGCATGTGTCTCCTATTTCACATTTTAAATATTCAGATTTTGCCAGGAGTCAGATTGTTTATTTATTTAATATACAAGTACAAACAAGTACAGTATATATATCTATCTAACAAGTACAGTATATATATATATATATATATATATATATATATATATATATATATATATATATATATATATATATATATATATATATATATACTGTACATATAAAGAGTAAAAGTTAAATGAACAAATGTCCTAGGCGGGATGGAAACCCAGAATGTCAATGTTAGGTTATGTACCCTAAACCTGAAGTGACTGAGCAACATTAGTGTTCATTTGGAGCTGTGTTTCTGGCTACCTGATGAAAAGTCCAATTTTCACTCTCCTTTTTAGCTCAGTTTTGTTCTCCACCAAGAAAAATAGCTGCTTAATGTCTATAAGCTAGTCGCTAACTGTGTCTGCCTGTCGTCTGGTGCCTGGCAGGTTGTGTACAGTGGGTTTATCAAAGCAGAGAAAACAGCTGTCTGCTGTGGCTGAAAATGATGATGATGAGAGCAGTGAGAGTGAACCAAAAATGTAAAGTTGTGAGAAATAAAACCACAATAACAACAATGACCTGAAAGACTCTAAAGAGCTAAAGAGCTGATGTGTGAATTCTCTCTCAGCGACCTCATTCACATTCAAGTATCATTTGATAATATACAAATATTTATTATAGAAGCCTTAACATTTTTAAAACATTTCACACAACTAATATTTAATATGCATACATTTGTTAATAGTGATAGACACTGTCACCCAAGTTCCAATAACCATTTAGGCCTTGATATCCACCTACTCATAACTGGTTTTCTAACATTCAAATAGAAATGATCATCATTGGATAATATAGTGAATGATTATCTTTGTATCATTTTGTGTTGTGCTTTTGGTATTGCAAGAAAATGTGATGCCTGTAAAGTTCTTTGACTTGATTTGAACTGAAAACAGAGAGATGGAAATGGTGGTGGTGGGGTATTTGGACATAGCTGAACAGTCTCATCAGTGTGACTGACAATCGGACAGGCCAGCTGCTGTCCCGCTGCAAGGAAGGGGGAGGATGGGAGGATGACAAGGATGTGTGTGTGTGTATGTGTGTCTGTCTGTCTTTTTGTGCGTGCCTGCATGCCTGAGATTTGAAGTCACTGTGTCGCCGTCATCTCTTTTGTGAGAGTCCTACATTCTGCAGCTCTTTGTCGGTGCCTCTTGCAGCGGGGCCGGTTGACAGGCTGTGAATGGTAGTCCCTGCTGTGCAATGGCGGCCTGCCGCGTGGAGTCAAACCCTCAACAGCCCTTATTAGTGTCAGGAGCTCGCAGACATGAAGGGTCTCCAGCGTGTGCATGAGCATGAGAGTGCATGTGTTTATTCTTTTACTTTTTCTTTTCATTTAATCATTTTTATTCATCCCTATTTTGATGTTTTGGGAAAACATTAACGCTCATCCAGACAATCACTGCCACCTTCTAACATTTTTGCACTCTATACTTACACTTTATACTTTACACTTTACTTTTTAATTATGTATATTTATGTTCCCTGTAAATATAGTTCTTGCTTCTTGCTCTTCACTCTTTTCTTTTACTATAACTGTCCTTAGCACCAATACACCAAGACAAATTCCTTGTATGTGCAAACTTACTTGGCAATAAAGTCTGATTCTGATTCTGATTCTGATTCTGAGTGTGTGTGTGTGTGTGTGTGTGTATGTGTGTGTGTGTGTGTTTTGCCACGTCAAACACCACCCCCGCCTCCTCCACCTCGTCCTCCCTCTTCTTTCAAGTCTGACAGTGATTAATGATCCTTAGCTGTCAGGTACATTACTCCCTATGTTCTCTCTCTCTCTCTCTCCCTTTCTCCTTCTTCTTTCCCGTCTTTTTCTTCTACTCATTTCTGTAGGATCTAGTGGGGTGTAATGAGGACAGCATGGACACCACTGGATGTATATGAGGACCAGAAACAGAAAAGCACAAAGATTGAGAGACAGAAAGAAATAGTAATTCTCTCTCTCCTCCTCTCTCTCTCTCTCTCTCGGGGGGGGAAGAGAGACCAGAAAAGACCTTTCACAACTAACCCGCTGCTGAAAAGAATAATACCACTAATGAAAGGCAAAAAACTGGAACGTGAGCCAGAATATATTCACTGGCCTGACAGTGTGTGTGTGTGAGTGAGTAAGGCCCACTCTTCATGTGTATGCATGTGTTTTTACATGTGTGTATGAGCACGAGCCATGAATGTGCCATGTGAAGGCGTTTGAAAGAGGCCAGACGCCCGGTGTCAGGCGTTGCTCTGTCTTTCCTCCCCCTCTTCTCCTCCCGGCCCCGATGATGGATGACGGCGAATGAGAAGTTTCCTCTCCTGGACTGCCGACTGCAGCCGGCTGCCGTCAGAGGACCGGCCATCTGCTTTCCATTGCAGGGGCCGGCAGGGGCCCTTGGTTTTGGGACTCGGTTTTGGCTGCACTGGCAGCACGATGGGGCTACAGAGGCAGCCAGGCCTGGAGGCAGGGTGGGCTGCAGAGGAATGAACAATCCTCTGAAACTGAGAAATGAAACATAGGAAATTATGTTTATTTTCAACTGAACTGGGATCATGATTAATCAGTCTGGATCAATGTTCGAGTGGAAGCTCCTTTAACTGAGATTACTTCCAACACTGGCATCTGTATTTTCAACTTAGTTTAAAATGACAAACATCCAAAATTCTTTCAAGTCTGAAAAGTAGAATTTGAGGCAAATTACCATTTCATGTGATTATAATCCAGCTGGAACTTACTTCTCTGAAATGTGCAATATGATTGATGTGTTGCAGCCTGCAAAATCAGAGTTGTAGATGACTTGAGGGAGCATTTTAAAGTAAATCTGAGACCCTTTCTTTGGTCCCAGTCAAGAGCTCCCCCTTCAGTAACTCTTTATCCCCTGTGTTCATTCATTATTCATTATATCAAATGGACCAGTGTTAACTTCATTATTGTGTATATGATAGATGGGTCAGATACTTTTACAGGACCCAGATGATGCATGTGCATCTATTCTCAAAAGCCACCCACACAGGGAGAGGATACATCCAGCTGTACATCAGCTTCACAGCTTTGCCATGTTGTGGAATGTCAGAGAGTTAACAGCAGGACTGGAAACTGCAGATTTAAACAAACAATTTTAATCAGAGGCCATCCAGGGCCATGTCGAGCCAAGCCACCATTTGTATGTCAGTAGTGATTTATTAACCCTGGAGGCAGGAGATGAGGAGGATCGCTGGCAGCAAAGAGGAGAGAAATCATGAGATAGAATGGGAAAAGAGAGAGGGACAAAGAGGAAAATAATCACGTAGCGCTGCTCTCCAGGATTCATTATTTGGACATTCCAGCCTTTTTTTTTCTTTTATGGAACCACTGTAGAAGTAGAGTGTACACTGAAATACAGAGAGACACATGGCATCTTTAAGTCACACAAGTTGAACAGATGTTCACAATTACATTCAAATTTTAAATCTTTTTGTATTTTTATTTTTTGCTATATATGCCATTCACTTGTGTTTAGATGTTTTGATTATATGGTGGAGGCCATTTTAATATGCCAACAGTGCATGCTGAACTGAAGTGAAAACGAAAGATGGAAACAAAAGAGTAATAGAGAAACATAGAGAGATTTGAGGCCACACAGTCACAAATCAAGAACATGTGAATGTCTGTTCTTCTGTGTCTGTCTGTCTTCAGTTCGCTGGATATGACATTTTCCATTTCATAGACACAGACATTTCAGTATGTATTTAATATTTTACCATCTCCTGGGTGAGGAAAGGAGAGAGAGGAATGAGAGTCCCACTAGTTATGGTCATATAGTTATATCAAAATCATTATATATAGTTATAGTTACATATTATAGAGATATACAGTTATAGTTGCGTAGTTGCATGCATTATATCTTTTAAAGAGTAATGTAATGTATCGTAATGTTGTTACAGTTATCTAGTTATAGAGACATAATTATATTGTTTCAGTCAGGTTGTATAATTTTGTCATTATTGTTATATAATTGTAATCTAATTAAAGTAGAGTTATAATTACATACAATAGTTACATAAAATATATAGTTATATAGCTATATAGCTTCATTTACATAATAATATAATTATTGTAGTTATAGTTGGAGTGAAGTTTTATTGCTAGAGTCAGTTATACAGTTATATAGCTGTGGTTGTAGTGTAGCTATATAGTTACATATTCATGTCATAGTTATTTAAGTTACATATTTGTATCACTACATTTATTGTTATGTAATTGTTACAGTTGAAGTGTTGTGTTGTTATACAGTATTGTCATTAGTTATATTGTTATATAGATATCTGATTATTTTTATACCATAATATATTTCTGATGTTAAAATCATATTATAATTTTTGTTAGTTATCTTTATAGATAGATACATAGATAACAATATATATTTGCAGAGTTACATAAATATAATTATACTATACTATAGTATACTGTGGCATGTGTGTAGATATAGCTTGTATAATTATGTGTTTCAGCTGTTTTCAGTGTTTTTCTGTGGCATACATTGTTCTCAGTCAGTTATTTAAAGAGTGTGCACATTCAAATTACATGGAGATGATGAAATATTTTTTCATATTGTTCTAGCCTATCACCTCACCTAATCAGCCCTAGTGGAGCAGGAGCCTTTAAACCAATCAGGAGACAGTCAGGGCACACAGTCATCCTGCTGAGTCATCACTTTTCATGGTTTTGCAATGTCATGTGAAAAACACTCCCAGGTGAATGTTCATTTCCACAAAAAACATCAATCTTCATCCAGGAGAGTCTGTTATTCCCATCCCGCTCCTTTCATCCTCCACTCCCCCACACATCCTTTCCTCTCGCCTTCTCCTCTTTGCTTCTGATATTTGTCTCACCCACTCCATCCACCCATGTTCTGTCCTTTTAAAGAAGAGTGGGCTTTCCATTTCCTTTTGCTTTTGTTCTTATTTTAAGAAATGGCCAGGAGCATTCATGTCCAGTTAGTGAGGCAGTTAGTGGTGAATAATACAAAGGCTGGTAAATCATAAAACTTTACATAAAATACAAAGGCGAATAATAATCAGACACATAATCTCCCACATCCCTGATCACAGGTAAATCTCTGACTATCTCCCTCACTCTCTCGACCTTAGCCACGTCTTTCAGTCACACTGGTGGCCAATAAACATTGACAATAGAAATCTCAGTAATGCGTGTGTGGGTTGCTGGTATGTGTGTGTTTGTGGGTCACTGACTGATAAGTGAAGCTTGTTCATGCAGTCATCTCTCTCTCTCTCCCTGTGTCTCCTCCTTTCTGCTTTCCTTCACTCCTGTCTTTCTTCCTCTGACACCTGTCTTTCACTGAGATTAACGACTGTCCATCTGTGTGTGTGTGTGTGTGTGTGTGTGCTGTCTTCAGGCCTGTGTGTCTTAGTTTTTATCTATGTGTGTATAAGTGTGTGTTAAGCGGATCGATCAGGGTCTGCACTGGCGGGGAAAGAGGTGGGAGTCGCCATTGATAAGGCAGTAAATGAAGTGATTGGCAGGATCAATAGAGACCCCAAGGGAACAATAAGCATTTCTAGTTGCCAGTCTGTCTCTCTGTCCGTCTGTCTGGCGAAGCAGAGAGAGACAGAAGGGTTGGGCGTGAGGGGAGACAGAGACAGAGTGTAACACAGAGGAAGTGAGTGCACAAACTGAATGTAATACATAATAGAGCTGGCTACGGCCTCTGTTGCTGCTCTTTGCCTCATCCATCCATATGACAGGACAATGGAACAGCATGGCACAATACTGAGCACTGGCTCCCATTGTGAGGACAGGCAAAGGACTGGGACACCATTCGTGTACTCGAGTTGATCATTCACCTCCTCAGACCTACTTTCTTTTTATTGTTCAACTATTGTAGAAATTATTTTGAGCATTGTTGGTCCGTATTTTGTGCATCTGTATCCATATCTGTTTAATGGCTCATTATCATTTATTTTTCATGTTATGTAATGTTTTATGAAACTAGTGTTAATTTTGGCTGTTATTTTTAGATTTTGTCTTAATCCTGAGATTTTAAAAAAGTTCATGTTGGTTTTAGTTATATTTTGTCAAGTTCATCCTATTTATATGGACAAAAAACATTAACATTTTATAGTTAAAATAGTGAAAATACTAGACATTTTAGAATTTTTCTAGTCATTAGATCAAGTTAGTTAGCAAAAATGTTGTGAACAGGTTCAATTAAAACCAAGAAACTGCTTTCAAATCAAATTTAATCCAACTGATTTTAGGCTAAAGGAAAATAAAAATGAAAATAAGTCACAAAATGAGTGTGGTTGTATAATTAAGGATGCAGCTTTGCAGAGAGAGTGTCTAGTCAGATATGATTTATTTAAGCATTAAGCAATACGTCCAGACATTAAAGAGGATAAAACAACGAGGTCTGGAAAGTGCATTTTAACTCTTGTGATATTGCTGTGATCTCAACTTTTTGTTTGATAATTTGAGTCCTGAGCACCAAGAAAAAGGGGAAAACCTACTCAATTTATCAGAACCCTGTACAACAGCACTGCAATAAATCTCACCCATATAATGTTAAGTTTTGTCAAGACTGTTTTAGAAAGGTGCTGACTTTATTAAGATTAGGTTACCTCAGGTTCTGTGTGGTGTCTCTTTGTTTTTGTGGCATTGACTTCCCTCCAAAAAATAAGTTACTAAACACTCATGCCTCAATTATATCTTGCAAACACCCTCACAGTAAGCTGTGGACACCACAGATGTGTGGCTATTCTTATTACACTACTTTCTAGTCTGCTTGGAGTTTGCTTGGAGGAGTGCAGTTGGTGCCCTTGTAGCGAAGTGGCCACATGGACTAGTGCAGACAAGTTAGCACACACATAACAAAATGGAGAGTGTGATGGCAAAATACCAAAATAAACATTTGGATTATGCCACTGTGTGAAAAAAAGACTGTAATGTAATTTAATCTTTTTTATTTTTGAACCTCATTTTGGTGAACAATATTACATGGAGATTTACACAGTTATTATTTTTATTGTACTGACGTCAGTTTTGTCTCATCAGTGTCTTCTCCTCATCATGGGAAAAAAAGGTGGTTGATGAGGAAACTAAATTAACATTTCATGAAAGTGCATGGATAGACAAAAGTTTTGAAATTGCTGATCATACTTCATACAGTCAAATACAGCATCACATACTACAGCCTTGAATATTACCATTGTCACCAAAAACAGAACAAACACCCCACCTGTACTGTACATGACCGCTTGTCATCACAGGACCAACATCCCAGAATTACATCACATAATGGATAGACTGCCATTTTATAAAATCATTCATGGTGCCCAGAATATACAGGGACTACTTGTGTTCTCTTGACTTTTCATCTTGTGCCACCATGAGGTTGACATCAACTGTACTTTAGTACTAGTGCTTTAGTGCTACTTAGCATGCTAACACATCAAACTAAGATGGTTCACATGGTAAACATTACACCTGCTAAACAGGTACAGCACCATTGTGAGCCTCACTGTATCTGAGTACATCCTGACAGAGCTGCTGGTATGTCTATAGATTCTTATAGCCAGTTCATGGTTGCTGTATCCACGTGGCCACCACGGTCCAAGTCACATGTCAAATATCATCATCTTCCAATGTCCACGAAGGTCCAGCCCAAAATTTGTGACCACACAGCCTATATGCACCACAGTCACCAACTGGACATGCACCAGAGAAGCAAACTGGATTCTTGTTTCATGTATGTACTGTTTTTCCAACCATAGTCATGTTCTCATTAAGCAACTGTGCACACCAATTTCTTTTTTCAACTTTGTCTTGTTGTTCAACTTTTTTCCTCCTGTCATGTGGTCGTCATTGTTTCCTAGTGCACATGTCTGCATATGTAGACCTCCAGCTGTAGCATATATATTGTATATATACTGAAGTATTGTTAGTATTAGTCTTGTTTGGTTATGTCTAGGGTTGGTTAAAGTAAGACAAAATTGTGGTCTTGGTTAAATATTTAAAAAGTCAACACTAACCTAGAACAGATTGCATTGACTTTTTCATTATTTAGCCAAGACCTACTGGAACAACACGTGGGATGCAGGACACAAACTCTGATCTCAGCACAAATATCCAGCACAACCTACTCCCCTCTGTGTAGTATAACGATGTCCAAAAAATTATATAAACATATTTTTTAGGAGACACAGTGGGCTTCATAAAGACAGGGTATATTGCAGGGCTGCTGTATTGGATTGCATTAGACTGCACATTGCTCTCATTTTACTGGTATTTCAGTCTAACATCCTGATATGGCACAATGGAATCACCAGAATGAATCCACCAGAATGAATCCTTAATCCAGAATGAATCCTGGATCAAATTTTTTCCCTCTGCTCTGTAGAGGCTACTATTGTGTTTTTAACTTCAGTCCAAAAATAAGAACTAAACTCATGCTCAGTGTCAGCTCAGCTCTCTTTGCCTATTTACTAAATCCAATATCCCAAAGTTTTTTACAGTCAAAACACCAATAATCCAGGTTCAACAACAGTTGTCCTACAGTTCAGAAGACTGTGTTGTATCAGATAACATTCCTGTTCTGTGCAGCTAGTCTCTGGTTTCACCTTAAGAACCAGCTACTTAATGAATATGTATCGCATGTATACATAAAGGATTAAGATCTCTCCTTCAGTTCCTTTCCACCTCCTTCCCTTCCTCAGTCTCTCTGTCTCTCCTCTCAGCTGTTCAAATATTGTCTTTCTATTTATACTGAGCTAGGGGAAATATTTACCCTGGGCCACTGAAGCAGGGTGGATATGAATGGGCATCATCTCAGCTTGTCAAATTAGCTGCCGCTCGCTGCCTGCTAATGTCTCTGTAATTGGAAAGGCTGGCAGTGCAGCCTGTCTGACTGCTGTCTTGGCATGGACGTCACATGTTGCCGCCCGTCTCAAAGGGTTGGGATGCTACACCACAACCACTGAGGTCACTTTACAGGGTACATGTTAAAAGCATTTAGATGACATATCCACAATGACTTACTGGAACAGTGTTACCAGCCAACTGTCCATCAAACTTTTGAGCTGTTGTGAAATATTAACAGATAGAGAATTTTTTTATTCTTGGGAACCAAATAAGGAGGAGGTTTGTTTCTCTTTGTTAAGTGCCAGCCATCCTCTCTAACTAGTGTGATGTTGTTATAGAAATGAATTGGCATACAATATTCTGTTGCATCCTTTTGAAACTGGCAAAACGTCTTATATGTAACTGTGATGCACTAGAATGTTAAATTTGGATGAGGTCTTACAGTTAATGTGTAGTGTGCTAAGCTAAGCCTGAAGCTTTATTTTACTTGACACAAAGGCTGATGTCAGTTCATATGACATAGGTTTAAAGAGTTCAGCATCAAATTTCAGACCAATAATAGCACCATGGCAACTCTAAATAGATGTCAATATAATATTACATCATATTTTTATTTTTTACATTTGGGCTTCACCACTAAGAAAGAACTAAGAATATCACACTTTTATATATTATCAGGTACAGTATATTGTGTTTTGGCCAGTTTCTGTTTCTGTTTGTTGATCATATTTTTCAGTTTCAGCTTTCAAAAAATAAACAGTTTAATTTCTAACAGTAAATTCTTAAATAAAACCTTATCTCTCAATCCATAATTCATACCAACTGTGTTACAGACTCAAACAGAGACACACACGAGGTAGAAGTACACTCATTTCATGAATAATTCAAAAGTAACATATGGAATTATGTAGGGAAAAAATGAAAATGGGACCCACAGGAAATAAAGCACAAGTGGGTGTTTACCCTTTTGAAAACAGCTGAAAGAGGGCAAGCAGTAAAAACGTGATGGAAGTGGTTAACAACAGCAGCAAGCAAGGGAGAGAGCTAATGGGGAGCCACATTTCCTACTAAAAAGGATCCTACTGCAGACAAGGAGATGGGCTAGAAAGTGAGAAGAGAGGGGCGGAGAAGGAAGGGAAGAAAAGCAGCCGCGGCACTGATATTGATCTTCTGCCAGAGAGATTGATAGAGCAATAAGGAGCTGAGGAGAGGAGAGATGAGAAGTG
Source organism: Lates calcarifer (assembly GCF_001640805.2). Lineage (NCBI taxonomy): Eukaryota > Metazoa > Chordata > Actinopteri > Centropomidae > Lates > Lates calcarifer. Next base: position 19,568,543 of record NC_066845.1, read on the forward strand.
GAGTAGAGGAGGTGGAGGACGGCAAGGTGAGAGAGAGAGGATTGCAGGGTGTGAGATGAATGGATGGCAGGGCAAGGGCGGGAGAGAGAGGGAGAGAGGGTGAAGAAAAGATAGAAGCTGAGGAAGGAGGGGGGGGGGGGTGAGAAAGTGATAGACAGTGGATGAAAAAGAAGGAGAAGATGGGGGAGGTGATGTTGATAAAGTAGCCAGCAAGTGACATCATTTGAGAGGTGAAAGATCAGGTGTCTCTGCCTTAATTAGGTCAAGGAGAGCAGAGCAATGGGGTGATGGATGAGAGGAGATGGGGGGAAAGCGATAGACACAGAAAAAGAGAGAAAGAGAGATGATTGGATTTTATGTGTAAAAGGGAATTATGTGTTAGGTTAGCTGAGACACTAAAGGTGACCCTCAGCCGTCTGATGGCACAATACATATTCTTTAATGAAGTCACCAGCAAAGTGCAGTCACATCTAACTACAGCAGCTCCAGCAGCAGCTCCTGTGTGCTGAGTGAAGACATCAGCAAGTGTGTGTCTGATGGACATGAGTGTGTGTGTGTGTGTGTGTGTGTGTGTGTGTGTGTGTGTGTGTGTGTGTGTGTGTGTGTGTGTGCATGCTCAGACAGGCAGTGTGACATGCGAAGCATAGCATGGGCATCACTCATCTGCAGCCCCCAGGTGTGTGTGTGTGTGTGTGTGTGTGTGTGTGTGTGCCAGTGATATATGGGTGTGTGGCATGGTGAGTGGAGGACCAGCACAGCCATCACTCAGGTCCAAGGCCTAATGGAGAGTCCAGGCAGACAGCTAGTTGATAGATGGCCTGACCAGCATACACACACACACAGACACACACACATGCACACACATACACACAGTCATCAGATAACAGTACTAATGCCTGACCTCACTCACTACACGTCCTTCAGCAGCGACAGGGGGGGAGAAGGGGATGGAGAAAGAAAAAAAGAAACAGAAATGTGTGTGTGTGTATGTGTGTGTGCAGTGTGTGTTCCTATGTGTGTGTATTGTGCATTGTGAGTCGCTGGCATGTCTACATGTCTGCCGATATGATCTCAATTTCCCTGTTAGTCCCTCTCCCCAGTTTGTCAGGAGCTATTAACATCACCAGGGATCTCTAACTTCCTGGACACAATCACACACACACACACACACACACACAAGACTATATGCTCATAATTACACATAATGCCTGCTCTCATGCGCAAGTATGATCAAGAGTGACGCACGCATATACATACACACAAACACACCTGCAGCAGCCACTGAAGCCACATGTGTTTCATGTTGGTGCAGGTCACAGTACACAGCCTCCCTTCACTCTTCATTAGCCTCTATTTGAATGAGATGCTCTGAGACATTAAGGTAATGTTACAGGCCGATAAAGTATTTAAAGCCCCCCGGGTGTCAATGCAGGGGATGAGAGGGTGGGTTGAGGACACTGGGGGCCCAGAGAGGAGGAGGAGGTGGGAAGGTCAGGGAGAGAAGACGTAATCAGACATCTTTTTTTCCAGTTTTTGTAAATTTTCATGAGGAAAATATGCAGATGATTGGACCTTCAGAAGTGTTTTCATTCTGTAAACTGCACGACCAAGAAACTGTAACAAGTGAGACACAAATATGTCAAAAGACATTATCATCACAAATACAGTACATGTGAGAGCTGCATGGGTCGATTTCCCATCTCTGTGATGTATTAGCACATGACGAAGGTAATGATAGCTTTTAGTGAGTCAGACTCCCAAACATAGAAGTAATGATTTACAGTTGGACAACTCTTCCTATTATATTAAGCAGTATTTTTTACTATTTAAGTTTTGCCTGAGTGGCCAAAGCCTAGTATAGTTTATTCCTCTGTGCCATAGAGCTTCATGTCATGAGCCATGCTGTTGCACAAGTTGATGTTCCTTCACGACTAACATGGGCATTGTAGTTTAGTTTTCCATCTTTGAGTTGTAAACACTCACTGTTGCACCAAATGTGTATTAATCCACAGCTGAAAATAGTTCATGACAAATGTGTAATTTCCACCTGTTTGAGTGATGTTTGCTAAAAGCTGCAGTGCCCAGCTGTGTCAGGAAATTACCTCTAGCCTGTAGAAAAAGTATAAATATTTGTGAACCATTTTTAATATCTGTGTCTGCAATTTGGAAAGAGAAGAGACATGTCAAAGAATATTGAATGACACCAGTTTCATTCTTTAAGTCTGCAATTTTATTGTAATATAAGCAATTTACTGGATTTCACATTTGTTTATTCAGTTTGTTTGTGTTGAATTTGACAGCTTTTGTTTACTAGTTGTGTTTGAGAGTTACTACTTCTTAAATATTTTTTTCAGTTTAAATTTACCAGATTCTGTTACATGTAATTTGTAATTATACTTTCAGCACTTTGTAATTTCAGCAACACATCATCATTTCAACCAAGAGGGATATTTTTGGTCATCTTCAGACTAGTTAGGTCTCAACTTAACTGAATGTATTTTTGTGTGTGTGTAAACCAAGACCTGCACACACACATTAACCACAAACCAGAATCAGTTATATACAGTATGCTACAAACTGTTTACGTGTCATATTGTCAACATTAGTAATACCTAGGCGACAATTTAGTAACTATACTCAACCTCATCCACAAAAAATATATTGTTTGGTAGGACACAGAATCACCAGACTACACGTTCTATCTAGATAACATTTCTAAAGAGACTGTCCTGTAGAACACAAGCCCATAGGCCATTTACAAAAAACATGTTACAGTCTCCCTGTCGCCCAAAAAACATTGTCATGCTATACATTAGTACCTGACATTTATTACAAACATTTTCCCCACAGTTACTTCTTCACCCAGTGACACAAGGACATCTGTTCTGCTTTAAAGACATTGCCATTAGGTGACTTGAGGGAGAGTGAGTGGAATGAGGCCACAAGCAGGTCCTTGTGAAGTACGCCTCATTTTACTTTTGTGATAAAACCATTGAAATGATTATATGTGACAAGCTAAAGTGTAGTCTGACAGCAGACAGAGGTAGAGATTTGTCATAATGTTATGTGGGATTTAAGTTTTTTAGCATTTGCTAACATTAGCCAACTGAATTAAGAGAGGGTGTAATTGGTTATGAATTAAACTATACATTTGTAAGAGGAAGAATCTGTTATTTCTGCTTATGTATGTGTGTGTGTATGTGTATGTGTGACAGTCAATATAAACCTGAGCATCTGAGAGGAAGACATCAACCATCAGCATAACAAATACCAAGCTTTCAACTCAAATGACTGCAGACACATTAGGAATGGATCTTGCTCTGTGGACAATGGGTATAGTCTCGCTCCATTGATTTCTCACCAGCTTTTATTGCACTCCATCGATGGCTAATGCCCCTAAGATCCTGCCACAGTCTGAATTATTCAGCAGGAGCGTTTTGTTTTTGTGTCAGGGCTGCGGGGGTAATCCTAGATCGGCGATATTTGATGATCTGCTGCAAGAGTAAAGTGTCTATTCTCAGAGTAGCAGAGTGACTTTTTTTCAATGGCCATGGGTCTGATGTGTGTGTATCAGCTGATGCGAAGTGTCCATATCAGGTTGAGAAAAGGCCCATGACAGCGATATTTAGCATCTGGCTGCATTCCAATATTGTCCCAGGCTGCATCAAGGCTTTTCATTTCAAAATGGGACAGACAGGTGGAATGAGACGGAACAGGAGATGACCGACTTCTCAGTATCACCGGGGATTAAAAGAGGCATTGATAGAATGGTTCAGAAGTGGAAACAATAGCCAAAGATAAGGGAAAAAAATTGAAGAAGAAATGAAGTGAGAGAGCATGCAACAGAGAGTTAGAGACAGAGAGAAACACAAAAAAGGAGAGTGAAGTGCCCCAGAGAAAATTAAGGAAAGCCACTGAGGATAAGACAACAGCACAGAAGAGATATATGTACGTAGAGAGGGAAAGAGGGATCCAGAGAGAGGGGAAGAGATGAGAAGAGAGGACAAAAGTGCGTTGGTTAAGATTCAGGGCAGGCGGTGGCGCGGGGCTATCATTACCATACATCAGGACAATAAATGAGGCTTTCAGCAGGCCGTAATAAGAGTTTGATAAATCATCGGGGCCAGAATTAACTAGACGTCAAAACAATGTGAGGGCCCTGACGGATGGCAGAGGAGGGGCCGATGGCACAGATTAGTCTAGCTGGAAGTGAAGGAGCGCTGAAGGGAGAGGGGCGAAGAGAGGGGGGAGGAGAGATGCGTGAGGGAAGGGGGAGTAGGGAAGGAGAGGTGAGGAGCACAAGGACAGAAGCAGGCAGACTGTTAAACAGAGGAATGAGGCGAGGTCTGCTCTGTCACGTTTGTGTTGATGAGGAAGCTTGCATCACACTACTGCTGAGACAAGAACTGTGTGTGAATTAGTATGTTTCCCGTGTGTGTTGACCTCTAACCTCAGGAAAGTGTGTGTGTGTGTGTGTGTGTGTGTGTGTGTGTGTGTGTGTGTGTGACTGCTAATACTGTAAAAAGTTATTGCTGCATGTATCATTTTCCAGAATCTAAGAGGGTTGTTCTTCATCTGTGTGCATATGTTTGTGTGTGCGTGTCAAGCTCTCAGCACCCCACAGCTAATCCTGTTGGTTACTGTGATGAGAGGTTAGTGCAGTGCTGCTACTGTCCCCATTCTCCACTTCCCCACAGTCCCCTCCCCACCCCTACCCCCAGTGGGTAGCTTTAATTGCCAGGCTCTGACCTTTGCCGAGCAGCAGTGACAAGGCCTGTCTGTGGCGGTGGGAGGTGGTAGCGGCTCGATTAGCTGTGACAGCAGAGCCCGGCGATCGGAGGGAGAGAGCAAGATAGAGAGAGAAAGGGAGGGTGGGGGGTGGGGGGTGGAAATGAGAGTGAGCAGAGAGCCAGCACCGGCTAATTGGAGCCCCTCATCCTCGGAGCAGTGAGCTAGAGAGCAGTCGCAGTGGTCCAGGGCATAGTGACGAGTGTTTGAGTGTGTGTTGGGAGGGGAGGCTACGGGGAGAGTCACATCCACTTTGCTCAGCCTGAGCACAATGTGTGTGGGTGTGTGTGTCTGAAGGTGTATATTGTTTATGTATTGTGGTTTCTGTGTGTATTTCATCAAAAGTGTGTAAAGGTGTGTGTTCTGTCCTGTAGATGTCAGACATGTATCTATCCAACCAGTCTGTCTGTGTGCATTTATGCGTGTGTAACTGCACTTGTCTGCCATATTGTATTTGCGGAGCCTTTTTGTGTGAGTGTGTGTGGCCAGAAAGAGACTAAGTGGAATGGACAGTTAGATTGAACAGAACGAGGCACAATTACCAGGTGACGCTGAGAAGATAATGTTGTCCCAATCTAACTCACCCCTTAACCTTCTTTCTCTCTCTCCACACACACACACACACACACGTTCCTTCCCTCTCTCTTTCCGTGTCCTACAGGCTAGAATTGAATGGTCTCTGAAGAGTCACATGGCGAACAGCCTGCAGGCAGAGGCCACCCAACCTTGATCAGCTGTCTTTCTCACACTGCTGTATGCTGGGAGAAGTGAGATGTCATTCCTTCTTCCATGAAGTAAGTCACATAGTTTGATCCCCACAACACTGCCTGTCAGCAGCTTACATTATATTTTATCTATCTTGTCCGAGAGACCTTGAGGAAACAAGACTAAGGCTGTGTTCAGACCAAGTTAAGCCTCCTCATTCATCTTAATGAAGCCACAGCCGACAGAAACCACAGTGTCATCTGGCAAAAAAAGAACCTTTCTTGGCTTTTGCTGCAAAACAGTGCATACCATCCAGGTATGTGTGCATAAGTGGTGCAGTGGCCAATCAAATACATTAGGAGCTGCAAAATCCAATCTATGCATTTAGCATCTTACAAGCTTTAACATGCTCATAACATTAATGTTTACAGTGTTCACTATCTCAGCTGAGCATTTCAACATGCTAATGTTTGCTAAATAGAACTAAACACTAAGTACAGCCAAGAGTGATGGGAAAATCATTAGCTTTGATAGCAACTGCTGGCTTAGATGAAAAGTTATATGAGACAGAATTTCAGTCTGGACCAAAGTGGTGGATTGACAGCAAACAAGGCCAGGACTGAAAAAGAAGTTTAAACATCTTACCTGTAGACCTTACCTGTAAGTTACAGCACTAGCCAAAATTGAAAACTTAATTCTTACTGTGTCATTTTTTATTTTAGCAATGTGTCACGATGAATAAACATGAGATGGAACCACAGTCCGCGTTTTTAAGTAGTTTTTAGTTTCCCACTTATTTAGTAATCTTTTAGAAATCTGAATTCTATTGCAGTAACAGATCTCATCTGTGAGTCAAATACTTTAGCGTTCTTTCCACCACTGATGAAATTACTCAGCAACTTGGATCCTGTTTCCAATGAGAATCATTGCTCTCAGATCACAGTTTATTGAAATGCATGAAATGCATCAAAGATCCTCTGTGTGACAGGATGGTGCTGGAAAACCCAGACTTGGCTGCCTCAGTCCCACAGTCAAAACACACTTCAAATGCAGCTCATTTAGTTGCATTTCTTCCTCATTTCGGAAACATTATACCCTGATTGGTGACAGCAAAGTGGATGACAGACAGAGAGGAAATGAGGTGCAACCTGGACTCAAACCCACAAAGTCATAATCACATGACGCATGTACGTTGAACTTCAGCTGAACCTGGAACCCACAACCACAACCTTCATATCTAATAATATTAAATCTAATATAAAAGAGCACAATCCAATTCATACATGTGCTACTACCCTCAACTGCTTCTGATATTAAAGTACAACCACACACTGAATCGTGATGCCACTAAGTGTACTCTGCTTGACAAAAGAGCAACACTGGGTTTGCCAGAGTAAAGGTTATTGGTTCAGTGGTCCACTCTATTTGGGATGGACGCTTCATTCTGTATACTCCTTGTTAAATATGTCACTCTCTTAACTTGCAAACTAGAAAAAACCAGGAGTGAATGATCTAACACAGCAAGGACAAAAAGAGAAGTTAAGAACCTGTGGCTGTATATGTGTGAATTCCTATAGAATTAAATTAGGCAATAACACATTTCATGATCAAGAATGACTGTTAATGATCATGTTTATGTTATTCTAAACCTGATGTCCACTGGGATGGACATTTAATTTTAAAAGTGATGTTGAATTTAGTGTTATAATATTATACCTAGTTCAAGAACCTTGTTATCAGGTAGAAGTTGTATTTTAAAATATTGCATTTGGCTAGTGTGTGAAAAGTCAGTGGGAGTGCTCGGGGTGGTCTGATCCACCAGGACATTCTGCAAACTTCACATCTGATCTAATCTCACTTTGCTGCAGGGGGAATATGTCCAAAAACTAATTCACACATGTACTACTTCCCCTTCTCTGTTAGTAATATTAACTAACCCTTTATGGCATGGTGTCAAGTCTTTGACTGACAAACAGCAGTGTAATGACAACCATCTGGCGTAGTAATGAAGGCAGCAGTGGGAATGAGATGTTTTAATTAATGAAAGCCACTCCATTAGCTCTGATGAGTGGCTTATCAGCTCTGGCTCATTATGCAAATGGAATTAAGATAGCTGAGCGGCCTGCGTCATTAATAACAGAGATGTTAAGGCGTTTTGTTCAAAGTGACTTCCTTTGACCAAGGCTAGCGGGCAAAACACACTCAAGTGCTCCAATATAAATATATATATATATATATATATATATATATATATATATATATATATATATATATGCTGCTCAGAATGTGTCACCAGGAACACGACAAAGAGCCAAAACTAGCTTGAATACTCCTATCTAATTGATATTGTTTTTAGGACAAAAAAACTTGGATAAACTGGCTGTACTCTGCCTAGCACCAAACGGCAGACAAAAAAAGTTAGTTAGTTAAAGTGGATGGACTAACAGTGATCAGATGGACAGAAAAATGAAATTAGTCGAATGCCAGTGTTGTTCCATGTCTGTTGAATGAATAATTGTCAATTATTTGCTAGCATATTCACCATAACAACTTTACAGTATAAGGTGATAACCCGTGGTAACAAAAAGAAAAATGAAACTTTGTTTTTTCTCTAAATTAAAAATTATCAAGAATGAAAGTGTTTCAGTACCAGTGAATTTCATCTTATTTTTTTTAACCTCTTAAATTGCTTTTTACTCATTGTCATGCAGTTGTGCATACATTAATGTGCATCTAAGTGTGTGTGTATTTGTTATCATGTGCCCCTGTTCATGTATGTGTGCATGTGTGTGTGTGTGTGTTCACATGGGGCGGGGTTGTGCGCCTCTCTTTGACCCTGTGGTCATTAATCTCACTTGCTGTCAGGGTAATGGACACTGATGGACAGGATTGTGTTTGCTCTCTCACTTGCTCACACACGCAAACACACACAGAAGTACACACTCACACACATACACACCAGTAACTCTAGGTGCTGACAGCTTCAAACAGCCCCCCTCCACACACATACACAATTCAGTTACTCATTCACAGCAGCTGACGGCCATTCACTGAATAATCCACAACCTTACTAGCTTCTTGCTGGCACATGTGTGTGTGTGTGTGTGTGTGTGTGTCCATGTATGCATGTTAAGTGTTCTCCAGTCAGCTGTCACTCCCTCTGCTGGTCACTCACAGCACTCAACAACCTCCCTATTCAAATTGGTAAAACCTGCCTTTGGGCCTTCACCTATTCACTGTCCCACGAGGTTCCTACAATTCTCCAAAACATCTGTATGTTACATTTCCAGAGTCACAGTGAGGTTAGCAACACAACCCCCCCACTAGCCAGACCACTTTGTCCAGCCTGCCTGCTTGCTTCCTCCACATTTCAAAGCAATTACTCCATGTTGATTTAGCTGTCATTGGGGGCATGTGTTCGAGCATGATTTATAGAGCGCCCGCCTGGTGCCAGTTGACTCGCGATAAATTGCACAATATTCCGAAAGCCTCATTTGCTTAGCGCTACATTAGGGGGCCGATGATTGCTACACAAAGCCATGTAAATGAGTTCTGAGAGGGGCCCCATCACTCAACATGTCATGTAGCCAATCCCATTATTATTTATGACTGGGAGCTGGGCCGTGTTTCCTCAGAGGCCAAGCAAGGCTCATATGTGTGCTGTGACAGCTCTGCTCTGTGTGTGCGTGTGAGAGAGAGTGAGTGTGTGATATAGGCCATATCTGTGTGCTGAGCAGGAAGGAGCCAGGCTGTCTGTGTTATCTGCTGGAGGGTGAAGATTAAAAGATGGTGATGATTGCGCATGGGCAGATGGAAAGATGACCAACTAACTTGTTCAAACTTCCTCTTTTTCCCTCTTTCAGGCTCTTTGTCTGTTTCTGTCTCTCACTTGTACACACACACACACACACACTCACACTTAACAAGCTAATAAATCCAGAGATGTCCCCAAACAAAAGCCTCTTCGGTCCACAGACAATGGAGGAGATCAGTGCAGTTCATTGTGTTTATTCTCTCTTATCTCCATCATGTCAGGACCAGCGTGAAGAGCAGCCCAGGACTGGGCCTACAGTATTTGGCCTTTTTCATGGTCGCTCAGACATGTCATAACACTGCTACTTACATTCACTGCTGTCAAACATGTCAGCTCTCCAAACCATAACAAAGATAACAGAGGCTCTGCTCTCAGATCCATCGCTCAGCAAGTGGATATCTGCGTGTGTGTGTGTGTTGACATTACAGCTGAGCTGTTATTTGATCAGAACGGTGATCTAAGTGTCTGTGGTGATTAGGTGTAATCTGCTTTCCAGGGCTGTGATCTATGGTCTGCAGCTGGGTGGGGAGGGAGGGTGAGTGTGTGTGTGTCTGTGTGTGTGGCAGGCAGAAATGACTACAGTAGACAGAAGCTATGCTTTAACTGTTAACATATCATTTTATATATTACTTTTTCTGTACTATTTATAAATATGGATAGTGTATGTGCATGTGTATGGAGGTGTGTGTGCAGGTGTGTGTGTGTGTGTGTGTTAACATTGTTTTTAGGTATACACAGCAAATCTCATTGTACTTTCTCTTGGTGCAATAACAATAAAGCATTCTGACTCTGATTCTGACAACACATTCATGCTTATATGTGTAGTAAGTATTATACATGACCCCTGACCTTCTTCCATTATAGTGTAATATTATCCATATATTTAATGTTGACCTATGGCTGAATGAATCTCAGATGTCTCCAGAATCTTAAATGTCACTCACTCATTCAGCATTCAGCACTAAATTGATACTTTGCATCCCAAATGTGATTCACAAATGTTGGACTTTTATGTTACTTTGAGGGATGTATTATCATCAGCTCATCCTAAATCTGAGCTGTCAGTGTGTTGACAGAGAACTTTGTTTATTACATACTGTGATAAATGGTGTCGTCTTGTGGCAGCAAACAACTATTTTTGGATGCATGGTAACATCAAATCTGTGTGAAAAACTCAGGGTCTTTTTTCCTGTCTGTAAATGAGAAAGGAAATGAGAAAAACCTACCTGATGATGATATGTGGTTGAAAGCTGTGGAAAAAAGGCTCTAGGCCTTAAGGAACAAATATGATGATCCTTAAACATGTCATGGATTTTTAATTATTTGCCATATAGTAAAGGAGGTGCCTCTCAGCAGTGCACTGAAATGAGCTTAAATCAACATTTTCTCAGTGATTGCTTTTGAATGTTGGATTTCTAAAACACTACATACTTCTGTATGCAGATTTTGAGTTTGAGAGAGAGAGTGAGTCAGTCTGTCAACTGAAGCATAGTGAAGTCTGCAGTCATCCAGAAGGAGACAGATTGCCTGACAGATTTTGACTATGTTTTGATATGCATCCAGGACACCCATCCCCATATGTATCATTCACAAAATAAGTGCACACTCCAATTGTGATATAACATCTGAAGTCACCTGACTGTGTATATAGTGAATTTCCAAAATCAAAATTCAGACATTTTGAGTTACTATTAACTCACCATGCAGGTAATATTTGGTTTTGCAGATGCTAAATTGTGATCCCAGATGTTACATAGGCATCATGCAGCTGACATCATGAGCAGCTGTGGAATTGTCTCCATCAACAGAAATATAATCTTACTCGTGATCTCAGGGGAAAGTTAAGACAAATTTCAGCCTCCTCTAAATGAAAGAGAGGATTGAATTTGTCGCCCACACTGATGACTGACTGACTCAATGCCGTGCCTGCTACTGTGGCTGGAAACTCTACAGTGCACACATGAAGGCAGAATACAACAGGTGAAATGTGGGGCTTGCAGTTAATGTTTTGATGCATTTTGACTTTTTTCTGTGACATCAGAATCCATTTTTAGTGCTGTGAGGCCAGACTGATGACACCTCAACTGACCTTTCAGTAGCAGCAAATGTTTGATGCTTGAAAAAAACATACATCTACAGTGGAGGACTACTTTAACATGAGTAAAGATTCATTAGAGATATGTATGAAAAAACTCAGTCATTTGTGTGTATGTGCAGTTGAAGCATTTCCAGCTACTACATTTATGTACTCCATTGTCTTTCTTCATCTCCCTCTTTCACTCTCTCTTTCTTGCTTGCCTGCTCTGCTTGTGTCCTTCATTGCCTCTCCCCATCTCCTCCTCCTCCTCTCCACTGGAGCTTTTTGTTTTTTAACGGATGAGTTATTGACTTAAGCAGGGACAATTAATCAGGGTGTAATGGGGCAGCGGGGAGGCCCAGGGAAGCCATGCATCATGGGCTAGAGATGAGCTCTGTCAGCCTGCTCATACAGCCCTCCTCAATCACTCCCACATTAACGGCAGGCAGAGATGAGGAGGAGGAGGAGGAGGGGGAGGGAGAATGAGGAAGAAAATGAACATTGGGAAGGAGAAACAAGGAGGGAAAAGAGGAAAACAGGAAAGGAAGGGGGCAGAGAGTGTGCACATATGTAGCATGAATGTGAGTAGGAGTCAAACTGAGATTGTGTGAGTTTGTGAGAGACCACACGTAGACTGCAGACTTTATTTGCCACCCAAGACTATCAACCCTGTTGTCTTTGGCAGCTGTGTGTCTCATCTGATCTTAGCTCAGGTAGCTTACAAGTCGTACATATGTGTGTGGTGAGGGTGGTGTTGCGTCTAGGTCAGATGAGATCACACACATGACTGCACTTTACGCCCAAACATAGCATGCCAGAGATCAAACCAACATCATAACATACAAACAACTTGAGATATCTGTTGTTTCTGCATTGATAGAGAACACACATATACACACACACACACACACACACACACACACAAACACAAAACCCACACGTACGCTCACATAGTTACAAAACAGTCATGACATTGGTCTTGATGAAAGCAAATTTGATTATGGAGGATGAAAAATGACTTATTCATCAATAAATTAATAAATATTTTTATTAACAAATAAATGTATGAATAAATACAATACAGAAAAATAATTATAAAAGCATAATGAGTGAATCAATACATAAATATGGGTAATTAATAAAGATGTTAAAAAATAAAAGTCTTTATTATTATTATTTTATTAAGTCTGTTTTTGTTTTTGTATTTCAACATGTCTTTATGTTTTAATTATGCTTTTTTATCATTTATTAGTTCTTGTATTGTTTAAAGTATTTATTTATAATTTTAGCATTTATTTATGTTTGTATTTACTAATCTATAAATGAATGAATAATTGTTTTGGCCTGCACATACACACAGTTTTCACACTGTTAAAATGTCAACAATGCTAATCCATAAGCTAATTAATGCTAATCGAAGTTTACCCGTTATGGTAAATAAGCACTGCAAGTGCACAGGCACCTGATGAGGCCACTTAAAACTGTTTGGTTCATTATACGATCCACAGTTGCTTTATCTTAATTTACAGGCTTTTCTCATTGGGCTAACTGTGCTTTCCGCCTTATCAATAACACACCAATTACCAATCAAATTCAGAGTCAGATAGGGGAGGGTCACCAGGAACAGCCAGTTAGATTTCAATAAGACTGTGCACCCCAACTCTGCCCCTACCCATAGGTAAACGCAGCACTGCAGCAGTTGGTTCATGTAAAATTCATAGCCGACAATGTCAGACACATGTTGTTTCCCTATGATTGACTTATCTGAATCTCTGTGTGTCATGTGTCAATCAATGGCTTTAGGCCCACCAAGCAGCTGTGTGTCACATCATAATCCTCCTCATCACGACACAGTTACATTGGAGTAAAATATCCACTTAGCATGCCATCCATCACTTTTATCTCCTTCTGCTAGTCCTTGCCTTCCTCTCTGTCTGAGACTATCATGATGAGAAACTGAAGTACTGCATCTGAAAGTATCACTTGTTTCTCAGCTAAATCAAGAACAGGATATGAGATTGAAACATAGTATCTGCCATTTTATCCATTGGTCCCCCCCAATATTAATGCATATATTTCTAAGGTGGCTGGCCCAACTGACCACCCCTTGCAGTGGTACTAACATGTTTTGCCCATTGACCTTCAGTGACCCATTTTACAAACCAGCATACACATATTTCATATACACATTTACATTTCCCCTACACTGGATCTTAAAACATTCTTTCTTTGTGATTTATGTGATCAAGGATAAAAGACTTCACACTGGGCCCCTTATGGGAATTGGCAGGCTTGGATAGAATACTGATTTTTATAATGACTCCTGCAAAGCCAAAACAGAAGTTCAGCTAAGTAAAAGGAATATGCAAAGCATATCATCCTTCCCTTGGAGTGGAGGAAATCTGATGTCTGGTGGCGTCTGCAGTGTTTTTGCCTGGGGGGTAAAACGAGTTGCCGAGCTAAAGCTGAGAGAGAATGGCAAAGACAAAGTGAGAGAATTTGAACAACAAACGACACAAATTCACTTCTCTACCCTGTCCTCTAAGTGTCTGCTAAAGTGTATCTGCTGAGTATATCAGTAAAATTGATTTTAAAAATGTGTTATGTACCACAGCATGGAAAGAAACCCAGTTTGGTATGATTTCACCATAGGTGGGTTAACAAAACAAAAACACAAAACTGTTCATCAACAGACATAATTATATTATGGCATACATACATTTACTTGAGGTTAGTAAGAAGTCTGAAAGAGAATAAAAGGCAATATGTCAGTATTGTTCCAACTTCTTTACAAAAAAAGCACACATGAAGGCACAGGTATTGTGGTTTTACTGTGACTGATAACAATCCTGTGGTGTTGGTTGTTGCTTGGGCCCTTTGTGAATCTGCAGCAAAAGGCTGTTTGAATGTCATGTTTTTGCACCTAAGTGGCACAAGACACTGGATTGAAGATGTAAAATCTAGGATATTAGGTCAGAGGGACATGGGACACATAACATAGGTACAAGTACGATGAAGACAGAGCATGCCATAGGATATACCGTAAGGTGTATGGTATTAAAGTTAGCTCTAAGGGACTGGCACCCTGCACACAAACTTTTGTACAACAAATGCAAAACACAATTAAATACCCAGGGAAGAATACATGGAAAAGGTGTAATTCAGCTTAAGAATTGCTTTACATAACATACACAGAAACCCACACACGTACTCATAAAACAAGTTATGTCTCCAAACATAACACACCTCACCACACTGACAATGAAGATTATCTTAACTGATTAGCTGTGAGAATGCTGCTGTGCATGTGCAACACACATGTTGGTCTTTCTGTAGCTTTGGGGACTCTCGTTGTCATAATGCATTTTTTAGTCCATAATGGTAAACTCAGCCATCACACCTGAATGCCTATACCTAACCCTTATCCTAACCCATTCCTAATGCTAACCCTAATCCCTAAAACCAAGTTTTAATTCTTAAACAGCCCTATGAAGTTATGCATGTCCTCACAATGCCAAAACGGTTTCTGACAAAAAAATTTGCCACCACAACCATAAAAAGACATGCACACACACACACACACACACACACACACACACACACACAAATCAAACAAAATGCTGCAACACTTCATGCCAGTTTTTTTAGTTATTTATGGCAGCGCTGCCAGTAACTGATCTTACCTTTTGTATCTGTGAGTGTGCATACATGTGTGTGTGTGTGTGTCTTGTCAGTAAGCACATTGGCAGGAAATGGAGCTGAGAGAGTTGATTGTGCCCTCGGATAGGGACTGAGTGACATGAGAAGAATGGTGGTGGTTGGATTTTCACGGGATGGGGGTTGTTGTTATGGCGCCCCAGGGCAGACTGAAAGACGTGTTTTGACATGTGGCCCTTAACTCCCATAATCCAGCTTGATCTGACCGCTTTACACAGCCAAGCACCTACTGTATGTGTCAATTTACCATAACAAGCATAAACAGAGCAAGAAAGAAACCTTTTTTACCCACAGTCTAGTTAGTAAAATTTACAAGGCTGCTCTAACTACTCTACCAATGAATGAATACACGTCTAACCAGCTGGCAGAGAAAATAGGTGTTTTCATTTGGAAGACACTCAAACAAATGTTTTTTAAAGGTACTACATTTATCACAGTTAACAATAACACATGATCACTATATTCTTTTTGAGGAATTAGTATAATTATTGTACAATCAACACAATTACTGAGATGATCAGCACTCTTCCATTTTTTGAAATTGCATTTAGCAGTTTTACTGTGTTAGCTTTCCTAGGAACTCTGCAGAATAAAACAGTAAGAGAGTGGGCTATTCTTTCTGTGTTAACAGACAAAGTGTGCAGCAATGGCAGATGTTGGAACGAAATGTCAGATGGATTAATCACTCTTAACATGATCATCTCCTTCAGAAACACCAAATAATAAAACAAAAAAGCATGCAACAGCAAGTAAGATTGGCGGAGAAGCAGCCAAAGTAAAAACACAGAGTGATCTTTTTATTGAGGTCTTAGGATACTAACAAATCTCACTGCTAGTAGATATGGCCATTAATATTTTTTGACTTCCAACTGATAAAATATTTAATAATGTGCAGTTTTTGACCATTGTGAAAGGACTATGACCAAATGTTATTGCTACTATAACGATAAAATCTAATTGCTTTGGGTTATTTTAAGTGAATTAGCTGGTTCCAGAGGTATTCTTTACCAGTGCATTTAAATGTAATGATAAGTGTCCTTAAATATAGAGACAAGGGAGTCTCTCAGATAATTAACAATACTATTAGGTTATGTCTTGGCTATCATATTATTCACATAGCTTCTGGGAAATAGTTGGGATGTTTAGCATGGTGCTCAACTCCAAAAACAACAACAAATTGGCAAATTCTTTGTCATTGCAGTTGGGACCAAAGCTTTGCACCACAGCTGCTGATTTCACCTAAAACTGACCCAGAACCTGAAAGCCAATTCATTTACAGTTGCCCTGTTAAGTTTTCTTGCAAACAAACAAAAGTTTACCTTCAAATTTTACCACCAAAACACATTGTGCATATCATTGGGATGCAACAAATGCATTGAAATATTTTCCTTCATTACAAACCATTTGCAAAGTAGATTTTAAATCCAGAAATGTTCAAATTTATCCTCTTCCTTGCTGCCCTGGTTGCTGCATTGTATTATCGCCACCTGCAAATAATCAGAATAGTGTTTATTATGTGTCACCTGCATGCATGTTAACATTCACATACACAACTCCACTGGGTGCCTTTATGTTTCAGTTCAGATCAGTTTTAGAAAAAGTGTATTCTTTATCTTCTGCTTGTTGTTAGCTTTTATTGAAGTCAAAGGTATAGGCCTGCATATTTTCTAACTCAGGTTGTCATCACTAGTTGATATAATCTAGAAGAGTTTTGAGTCCATCCAGTACTTCAACTGCCACCATACCTTGTCTAAGCAGACAACAAACATGGCATGTAGTTACTGAATTCTGGACGCCTGAAGTAACAAGTACTAACACCTTTTGTTACAGGAAGTACCAGTGATAATGCCAGTACTGACATAATTACAATTTAATTTACAATGACAGTGATGTTTACAGTGTTATGTAATGCACCTTTAAATCATTGGCCTTCATTCTGTTTTTTTTAAATTATGACTGTGGTTCAAAGCAGCAGTGATTTCATCAACAGTTACTGTCAATGCAGGATAGACAGTGATTCTCTATAAATAATTTTTGACATCTAAACTCTTTTTTTCAGTTGACTTTCTGGTAGCATCAGCATTTTCTAAGACTGCTTTTCTCTGAGAAGGGAAATATAAAAGTAACTGTTTTTCATTTTGCAAGAGGGAGTGCAGGACCTCTGTCAGGGGCCCTAGGGTACCTCTAGTCTTAAATGTAAGGGGCAGTGGATTACATGAACCAGAATTGAGTTGTAGCATTTGCTTAGTGGCTGAGAATATGCAGATAAAAGAAAAAAGGACAAACCATTCTATTGCTGAATTCCTGTTTCTTTGCCACTGACACACACATACACACACATACATATACACACATATCTACCACCCCATCCTCCACTCCACCCACCCTTCTCCTCTCTCTCTGGTGGTGCTGTATGGGTAATGTCGAGTGACACAGTTAAGCGGGAGCTGTCAACCCTGTGTATGTACCGCTGAATGGCACAGCCACTGAGCACTAGCGACAGGCACACACACACGCACACACACAATTCACATACATATCCTACCCTCCATTACTGTGTCACCCAAATACTGTAGAGGCCTCTGTTCAATTTGCACTCTGAAAGCATCACACACAAACACGCATCCATAAGAAGTAAGTACACACTGTCAAACACAGACATGGTCCTTGTTCGTGTGCTTGTATGCATTCAAGAAACATCATCCACCATCATTCCCCCATTCTTCCTTTTTCTTTCTATTAGTGCTCAGATCTTCTCTCCTCTCTCTGTCAGCCATGAAGCTGTCAGCAGTGTGTCCAGTGGGCCAAAAGTGGGGAGAAGCAGGAGAACAAATCTGGAACATGATGCTCAACGCCATCAGAAATCTCCTCTTCTTTGCTGACATTTGGATTTACACATCTCATTTTCCTGAGTGACAAAGTACATAAACACACGCTTCAAGTCGAGGAGCTTGGCAAGCTGCACTCTTCCAACACACACATACATACATACAGCCCTCGCTCTGGCTGTTTGGATGAATTTAAGGAAGGGGAGGGGGATATGACATCTAGTCTTTGATCCATGGAGCTCTCTCTTACTCTCCCTGTGCTGGTGATGAGCGATGAGTCAAGTCAGATGGGGGATTTTTTTCATTTAGAGCGTTACAGACAGCGGTAATAGGGGGAGTTAGCCGCAGGCTGCCTTTGTCCTACATAGGACTTCTCCAAGACTCCCTCTAAACTGCGAGCGCACAGGAAGTGGCTCGGGCTGAGTGACAGCCAACCAGCATCCTTCATCAGCGTCTCATCTCCTCCTGCCCGTCTGCAGCGCTGACAGCTTGAATGATGAGGTGACACACACCTGTCAGCACTGAGCCTGACACACCCTGACAGACACACAAACACAAGCATGTGGGTGAACAGTTCACACATACGTGTACAAACACAATCGGTTGCACAGACACAAACATAACTATATCTACACACACACATTATAACCAGACTTTCAACACTTAACTGTCCTGACCTGTACATGGTGTTATTCTGCAAGTGAGGGTACAATGGTGTGTGTGCATATGTGTGTTTACACTGGAAGCAATTGCAGTTGGAGTGTACCTGAGAGCACAGTTTCATCTTTATTTGCCTGATGGATTATTCAGGTTCAGTTTGACGTGCTGCCTATAAATCAGTCACAAATGTCTAGCGAGCACCCTGACAGCCACAAAATCACCTGTAAGTCTATTTACACATGCCAGAAATTTGACTCGCTGCTGAGGCTGTGTACAAAGTACATAATAAAGCTGTCAAAGTTATAAACAGGGTGGCAGAGATCTGAACAAGACTTGGCACAGTAAACTTTGTGAAGCGTCAGAAAAGTTGGACTGATATAATGGTTAGCTCAAATGTCAGGGCAATGTTGACGTTTTATGAAAACGGGACATCAGCCAGTCTGATATGATGAATGTTCCTATTCTTATTGCTCAACAGATCTGACAGTCTGTAAGACTTGCAGTGACATCTAGCTCACTCTACTTTTAAAAGCTGCTGGCCCAGTTTCATTAGTCTGGATTTAAAGGGTCAGTTCACCCAAAATACAAAGAATATGTTTTCACACTTTAGTTGTATGTTGCCATTCAAATTGTTATTTGTCCAAACATTCATTTGTAGTGCTAACAGCATTAAAACATTTTTTCCCAACCTAATCAAACTATCTGCATGGATAAACGCTAATTTGATCATTTGAGTGAACTGACCCTTTAAGTTTAGATTTTTAAAGGAAGGCTCCAGCAATTTTCATGAGAAGTACAAACTCAACCTGGGAAAACAATTGTACAGTGTCTCCGCTGTGGCTTGAAGTCTGAGAAAATAACCCAGATGATGTCATGGTGATGTCATCAGGGTAGAAAACACGTGGGAAAAGGTTCTTTAAGGATACTGGGCATATTGCCTTGGTACAGTCAAAATACATTTGATATCTGTGCAACAGCAAATGGACTACAACTATGCAATGTAAAAGCAATTACAGAATGTCATATCTAGTATACACTACATGAAAAAATACTCATATTAACCATAATGTTACCATTATGTATGTGAATATTAAATATCATACAGGCTTTCCTCAGCTCTCTGACCAATGCATCTGCCACACACACACACACATACACACACATTTTAATGCTCAACAGATGAAGATGGGCCCTTTCTATTTTTATGTAATCTCAGTTTTTAGTTTCTGATTAATGTAGCAGGAAATATTTGCCTGTTAATTCCACTTGCAAACTCATTGCGTCTGGTCAGAGATGAAGCTGATTCAGTTTTCTCTATTAAACTGGAACACATATGTTGTTTTTTTATTTTAGAATCATGTATTGGTTTATTTAAAGCTAGTAGCTCTTACTGCAGAAGTAAATCTTTAATATTTATACTGGATGTATTGTATAACACTTATAAATGTCCTTGGGGTGTGCTGAATAGATTGTGCTGCAATATTAAACAGGAACATAAATTCAGTAAAAACTAAACCAGGGCAGAGTTGCTGCATCTCATATCATCTACTGCAAAAACTTTTAACCCAGCCAATACTCGCAAAACCCATAAAATAAACAAATCAATGACAAAGCAGTTGAATTACATATTATTATCACCTCTATTTGGTCAGTATGATTACAAGCCATACATGGGTCACCTTTTAGCTTTGCTGAACACAGGACATGAATGCTGACATGAGGTAGATGTTTTCAGATGTAACTTTCAAAATTTTTATTTGTTAGTATTTATTTAAAAATGGAGTCACTGAGACATGGTCAGTGTTCACAGTTTACCATTCCCTGTGGAAGTCCAGGAAACTGTTTACTCAGCAGAGTAACTATATTACATTGCTGCACCAGCAGAGGCATAGAGGTGCTAGAATTCAGTCTGGGGACCTAAGCAGTAGAAAATGGGGCCAGAGAGACATAAGAAATTAAGTACAGGAAGAGGTTGCTTTTTTAAAACATCTGCAGTTTCCTCTCATCTGCCTCAGCTTACCCTACCCAGAAGACTTGCTGTAACTGGTTCTAAGTCTGTCCTGGATAAACTCCTTTTTCAGCCAATTCTCTTCCCTGAGCATCCAAGTGCAATTATGTTTTTTTTTATTCAAATATTCTTACAAAACAAAAAAGAAACTCCTTTTGACCACCTTTGATACAGGTAGAATCTGCAGTGAGGTGATATACTGCTCTTCAGAAAAACTGACTTCATCTATTCATCCAGTCTCATTCGTTCAACCACTATTGTCACATTTAGACAAAAACTACAATGATAGTTTTTATGTAAATAATAATTGCAGAATAATTCTAAATACTTCCTATAAAGTAAACCATTACTAAATTTTATGTGCACACCAGGAAACTTAAATTCTTAAGTTTAACTATGAACATCAGCTCCGTCTTGCTGGAGTAACCAGAACATTAGGCATACTGGATGTCATTGAGTTCAGTTATTTGCCCCTGCCTCATGACAGAAACTTCCATGGTTTTTCTCTCTGCTGTCAGTTTGTAATGCACAGGTTAGTGCCAATCAAGGCTGCAATAAAAAAGAAAGTAAATCAGAAGAAACACTGCTGTACCTTCTGCAAAGACAGTGGTTGTTTGCTGATTAAATTTCTATACTTTTAATTGCTTTGCTCAATGCCACACTAGTTACATGTAGACACGCATGTTATTACACACATGCTATTTTAGTGCCACAAGAGAAGCTTAAAAATTGTCAGTGAGCTTTTTGAAAAAAGTACTATCATGCAGTGTTACTTTTATGCTCTCATTGTAGTGCATATTGTATTGGCCTCGGCAGACATACACCAATCTCACCAACACACACACCATGTTCAGTATTGACTGAGTATGTGTGTGAGTGTGGTGTGACAGAATGCCTTAATTATGGATTAATTGTGTCATTAGCAGGTTTCTGCTGTTGGCACCACATTGGGCCTGTCAAGGTTAATTACTGGAACATGTTTATTTGCTGTCAGCCACTGCCGCAAGCTGTCACTTGCATGGAAACACAGACAAACACATACAGACGCTGTTCACTCAAACAATTCACAGGGCACCTTGTATCCCTCAAGCCCTCAACATTTTCCTCAGCTCCTTTGTTTTCTGCTTCAGCACACTTTGTATAGTACTCAATCAGCCACCTGAAATACAAATATTCGGTGATCCTGCAGTTTCCCACTATTGAAAAGAAACTGAAGTCACCAGAGATGGAAACATAGGCGGTGTTGTTGTACTGGGGCCCCTGGTCTGGCAGGGTCTGTCCTCTCTCCTGCAAAACTATGCAGCACTTATTAACTAAGGTGCTCACTGGTCCGGTTTTCTTTTATCATAGTTGGACCAAAGCAGTTTATACATCTTCAAACAGCTAATGTCTGCCATTGTTACTGTACATTTACAGTCTGTGAGTGTGCATAGGTCTACACTGAATGTGAGTAGGCTGTTTGAAGATTGCCAACTTGTTAAGTAAGGATAAGTACTATCATATAGTATAGTATAATTTACAGTGCTTTTTGATTTTTTTTTTTTTTTTTTTTTTTTTTTTTTAATCAGCAGTCCATATGGTTTTCAGGCACCTGCAACATTTTTATAATATTCCAATTGGCTAGTTTTACATTGTTGTCTGTGCCTCACAAACTGTCTGACTAATTAGAAGTTACAGCACTATTTACTTGAAGGTTGCTACCCATAGCCACCAGAGGCTACTGGTCATACCAGACCACGTTAAGCTGTGGGAGCAAATCTCTACTGAACTGAGCAATGATGTGGCTTATTGCTTGTGAATTTAACTTTTTATTTGTACAAGCAAAGAATGAGTCATTATGCTATGTTCTTTGGAAGTTACATAGTTTCACTTTGAAACACACCAAAAAGCTCATGTCTCACAGTGTAAGCCAGACCTGTTAAGTAAAGTTATGTATGCATGTGTGTGCAGAAGTCTCTGTGTGTCTCTATGTGTCATAAAAGCAAATATTACATAACTTTGTTTAAATTCTATCTCAAGTTTTTATAATCAACAAGAGTTGAAATGAATGAGCAAATTAAAAGTAACAAAGACATTATAAAGAGCATAAAGTGATAAAAAAAAAAAGTTCAATACAAACTAAATAAAGGAAAATTACAAACATGCAAAATGAATGATCAGCATACAATGATTAAAAGTTACATTTACCCAACCTACTTCTGTGAAATTGACCAAGCCATTCTGTCACAGAGGAGCATTTTGGGAATTATGCATTAATAAGGAGACATGAATGAAGGTATAACCTTTCCAAAATATCAAATTGAGTCTACATTATATTCTCTCTGGCCCACAAAGTAGCAAGGATGTGATTGAGAATAAAGACTGAACTCTTGTCATTTTCCCTTAAAGTACCACAAAAACCAGAAGTAGAAAAAGATGAGAGACAGGAAGCAGGACAGACAAAGGGCCAAAGTGAGTATGGCTGCTTTGATTGATTTCAGCTGTAATCTGCTCACTAACTCATCTCCTGACATCTCTCTCTCCCTCCCTCTCTCTCTCTCCATCTCTAACAGACTCTCCGTCCATTAAAGCCCAGTCGGGTCCTGGCTGAGCAGCTGTGAAGAGACAAACCATTTATCAGCCTGTCAGCTTTTGCTGCCTGTTATTCCAGCCAGCCAGACTGCATGGCTGCCCAAGACCCAATAAGTGACTGAGGAGAGCTGGCACACACTTACAGTACATCTATATATAGTGTTTAATATATAATCTGAAAAACTTAAGAGGGACACAGGCTTTAAAAAGTAGCAAACAAATAATATTTTACACTGATGAGGACACAAAAAGTAAAAGTTTTATGGTTATGAATTGACAACATCACACGTGCATAGTACTTCCTGCTCTCCCTCACACACACACACACACAGAATGTGACAGACAGTCATTTAACATGCTGACAGAATGACTGATGGTTTGACTGACACTGTGCTAAATAACAGCAAAGCCAGCCACCTGCGCCACAACACCAGACAGGAAACATGGACTGACAGCACCATCTAGTGACTGCATGAGACCCAGCATTTTATTATGAGGATGTTTGCATGTCAATCCAAAACTACCAGGAAATATCTCAGGTGTTGACTGAATGCACTGGACAAAGTTTATATTTAGGAAGTGGTCTGTTTGCATGATTTTACACAACATGTTCAGCATGGCAAAAATGGGTGCTTTGCATAGATCTCAATGTTGATATATAAAATAATGCACCCCAGTCCACTGTGACACTGTGGACTAAACTTCAGTTTAATTTTCAAAATGTATAAAGAAAATTAAAAAAAAAAAAAAAAAACATCATGATGACTGTGGTGATCCATTTCTCTGTGAAATGTTAGGAGTTAGGAGATGGTGGTGAACCTGCAGCTGATGTTCTACATGAGTCTGAGCCCCAAACCAAAGGTACCAGTTTCAGGTTGCCTGTCTCTAAAACCTGAGCCAGAGCTTTGTTTTTTTCCAGAATTTCAAGAGCCACGGTATGCAATGGCAATTACAACAATGACAAAGTTAAAAAATAACTGATTTTTAACTGATGTTACACTGCAAGTGTTTTATGCAATAATAATAAGCTTGTTTCTTCAGTTGTCATGCCTGATGAGTGTAATTATTAGTTATTACCTCTGTATTCCATTCAGGTGCCCCTGTTCCCTGGCCCTTTTATATCAGACATTTTGACTAGTCATATTAGGAAAGGTACAAGTGTCATTAATAACATGCATGCACAATACCAGGACCTCCCCTGAGTGGAAAGCAGCAATCTTTAATGTTGAAATGAAATACACCAGCTACAGCACGTCAAAAAAGAGCTGTCTTCCTCAGGTGGGCAGAAACAAAACAGAGTAAACAGTACAGGTGTAAGATGTAGGCAAAGGGAGGCAGTTAGGCCATGAACTGAGTGTTATCTTAACTAATTTGTCACTGTACAGTAGTGACAGTAGATGATTACTGACTTTAAAAAAAAAAAAAAGATATTTACTTCAGTGGACCATCAACCAACTAAAATTTCAGTTGTTTCCTAGACCTCACATAGAAACTTATGTTTCAGTAAACACTGGTACTGAGTTGGAAGGCTACTCCTGCAGTAAAGTGTAGTTTTATACAGTTTTATGATTACAGTTTGAGTAATAAACACAGTGGCCTCAAAACATACTCACCCTTTTTGCACAATCTGCAAAACATTTCTCACAACAAAATCTTCCAAAGCAGAAATAACACTCAGGCTAAAAAATATATTTCAGTTGGAAAAACTGTTGCTAAATTAAATCTCCATTAATGTTTCCCACAATAACAACCCATCCACAAGAAAAGAAAACTAACACATAGTGTGGTTTATGTGCATTAGCATTTTAATTGGACAAAGCAAGAAAACATTGATTACAGTAGCAGAGTCATCAGTTCTCAGGGCTAACACCTTTCTAAACAAAAGGGTCTGAAAATGTCTGTAGGCACTGCCTAATTAAAAAGAGGATCTTGTCAGCTAAAAGAAACCAGCTCTATAAGGCAACAGTTACAATGTAGGCCTCCCCATTTCTCTGGCAAAAAGAGCAAGTGTAAAGGTTGAATCCACTCAGATTTTTGATATAAAATACTGGCGTTTCAATAGATATTTAAAAAACATCAGAAGTGTCAAACATGTTCACCCTTTAACATTTGAATTGTGTTAAATTTTAAGTATGCACTGCATGGCAATGCTGTCTTATCCCTGCATGGAAGAATCACGTGTGTTGCACTGTGCCAGTGTCACATTTGATAGTGCCACTCTGCTACGTACAATGTTGGAGTTAACTGTCGAGTTATCAAAACAAAAGAGAAAGCAAGCACCCACAGTTAACAGTAGCATTTTACTTACATTGTTTCAAATGAATGGATGAATGGTTATTTACAAGTGGCGAAAAGGTTTGAGGCTGTCTGAGAGATATGAAGGAGAAATGGAATGCAAAAAGGAAATACTCTTGGTAGTCAAATTTGTCCATGTACAAGAGAGGAAAAAACTGTGCAATATTTATCTGCCCTTACAGAGAAACAGCAGTGGCAACAATCCCTGCAATTGATTTTAATCCAAGAGAAAATGAGAACAAATTAAACAGATTTCCATTCCTCAAATAATAACTAAGGTTCATAACTTAGCACGACTCAGACTTAAACGGTTATTTTTTTAAAAAATGACAAACCTCTCAGTGGCTGTCTGAGAGGAAAGATGTGAAAATGGAAGCAATTTGTAAAACCTGAAAAAAAAAAATCCAAAAGTTTCTCCTTTACAGTTTTATACTCATTTACAGTTAACTTAAAAATGGTAAGAGCCCTGGTTCATGGCCAGTCTTGCCTTCCACAAAGGGTGTAAATACCTGTGTGGGTCAAATCACTCCTCCCTGGCTCCCATTACCTCAATCCCCCCCCCCATGAAATCCCATTTACATCTCCTATAGACGTCAACCTTCCCATTAGGCTCCACATCCCAGTAAAAGTCTTAGTCCTGCCACAAATGGAGGCGGTGTTACACAGCCCCGCGGGGCACCGTACAGCCAATAAGAGGCTGATGGTTGACAAATTTCCCACCCTGCCCACTTATCAGTGTGTGGGGTATCCTGCGGCTCCCATACCAGGCTGGTTGGCTAGCATACTCCCATTCAATCCCTGTGTAGGCTCCATAACCCCACCGTTACTGATGGCGCTCATGCCAGTCCACCCAGCACTGGCCGGTAAGTGACTGCAAAAAAACGAAGTAAAGAGAGAGAGAGAGAGAGAGAGAGAGAGAGAGAGACAGAGAGAGACAGAAAGACAAAATGCCAGCAGGTTAGAAGAGACAAGGCGAAAGGGAGCCAAAGGGACTGTTTATATTAGAGCTACTAGAATCTGGACAGGCTAGAATGAGAACAAGAAGGCAAACAGAGTTATCAGAGGTTGTGAGGATGAGGCAGGCTGGGCAAAAATCAAGCTAGCAAAAAACAGGAAAAAAACAGAAAGTGGAGGGCTCTTTGGAGGGGCCAAAGGTAAGTGTCATTTGATTAAACATGGGTGGACAAGCAGACAAAGAGCAAACAGGCTAAGCGCAGCGAGCTAAATATTACTTTCTACCCCCCTCCCAACTGCTGATAACCATGAACATAAAACAGCTGTAACCAGCACACAGACAGATAAGCCACACTGTTTACAAGAATGTTATCTTCATTTTTCTTGCAACACTTCTACATTTGGCCACAAAGTAAACGTAAATTCTCACCTAATTCACATGATGCATTTTAAGGCTTTTATCATTCATGTAATATAACTAAATTCTAAGTTCAGTGTGGAGAATAGACAGCTTATACAGGATAAAGATTTATCTTCAAATTTCAAGTCAAGAGAGGCCTCGCCTCTGTCTTAGGAATTGTGCATTTACTGTACATTCGACAATCACACACACTGCTCAGTTACATCTACCTCACACCTTTGTACAGAGCCTATTTATACACCTGTTCACCAAGAATGTTAGACTGTCAACGACATATGGCCTCTCCTTTATTTATCATGGGTGCACAAAGCATGACTGCACATAGGCTATCTAAATAAAAACAAAATTTGATAACCTACAAATGATATTTAACATGTCCTACTGACATTCATATACAGATCAATTCCTCAGGTATATGTAAAAAATAAATCAATGAAATCAAAAGAGAAAAATATGTAAAAAGCTATGACATGAATGTAGACATACAAAACAAATGAAAAGCCTTAAAGAACACAGTTCTTACACACAGTGGGCAATCTTACAAAAGGGAAATGCATTCTTCATCAATTAACTCTCCCTGGTGTGGACAGTAAGTCAAATGTTTGTTCTTTTAGCATTTATCTGTTTCTGTCAATTACTTTTACATTAATGAATGAATAAATTATCCAGTTTAAGGGAGTCTTCTTACCATTGTTTTTGGGAAAGATGATAGTTTTGAACTATTAAGTGTCATAATTCAAGCAACAAGAACATTTTGTAATAAAACCCTTCAGTTATTAAGCTGTAATGACACACTGAAACATGATTAACAACAAAATTAAAGTTCAGATTGTTCTGTGTGTGTGGTGTGTGTTTATTTCTCAATCTTCTCAAGATGAGCAAGATGAGGGGCTGGTGAGGGGAGGAGGGAGGAAGGGGGTTGGGGGAGGGAGGCCATGGCTCCCTCCTGTGGCCAGAGTTGGCTCTCGCTGCCCCGGTCTTGAAGGGGAACTCTGGTGGTGCTGAAGTAGAAGGAGGCGGTGAAGGGGAGCCCTGTGCACACCGTGCTACTTACTTGAAGCCCTGCTGGTTCCAAGCCTGGCCGTAGACGCCGTAGGTGGGGACCTGCCACCCATTCGGGACGTACTGGCTAATCTGGGGCCCGTTGCCGTACCACTGGCCCCATTGGCCGTAGGGCTGGGCTGCAGCAAAGCCCATCTTGTTCTGCTGTAGAGTACAATACAAGTATGGCTTACGTATGGTTCATGGCAGCAGACCCCCAGCCCCCAAAACACT
Organism: Lates calcarifer; assembly: GCF_001640805.2. NCBI lineage: Eukaryota > Metazoa > Chordata > Actinopteri > Centropomidae > Lates > Lates calcarifer. The sequence continues at coordinate 19,596,656 of NC_066845.1, forward strand.
GCCAATTCATTCATTAATGTTTCAGACCCAAGTAGTTGCAGGTTTCCTACCAAAATGTTTTAGAAGCACCTTTGGTCCATGTTTTTCTCAGAAAAAAAATCCACAACTTAATGAATCAAAAATTTAAATTATAGAAACCTGTATAATAACTGAATGCCAATTGGGAATCTATCCTTACTTAACCAGGAAACGACATTTCCCTTGAACTTGAAAATCTTCTACCTGAAAAACTGACTACACAAACATTACATCACCATGTGATGCAATGAGGGGTTTTAAAACAGCACCAGAACAAAGGGGGGCATTTCTCTGAGTGTGTCAGAGGGAGGAGTAGGGCTTTAAAGCCACAGTGTAAGACTACTTCAACATGAAATATATAAAATGATGGGGGCAAAATGATTGTTTAATACATTTTCGTTGTGATGTTCAACACTTCCAGGGTTATGGTTTGAAACTGACTGACGCTGAACTTACGCAGACTCATGAGACACAGCAGCACTAACTGGCAGATGTCATCTTATGTTTATCTGCTCCAGTTAGTGGACAGTACGTTGATGCTGTTTATTTTATGCAGCATAAAGACTATGTAGCATCCTTACCTGGGGCATAGGCATCTGCTGAATCGGGTTCATCATGTCTGGGGTCTCTTTACCCCAGTAGCATTTGACTATGTGGCCCTCTATTGAAGTGCCATTCACTGACACAATGGCATGGGCTGCTGACTCATGGGAGTTAAACCTGGACAAAAACAGAGGGAGAGAGCGACTAAGGAAACACTGAAACTCGTTTCATAGATATTTACTCGGCAATGGTGACCATAAAACTGCTGGAGATCTGTTCTGCTAGCAAACTGTCAGAAAGGCACAAATACTTGAACTGGCTACCCGGTTAACAGAGACATGTACTGCAAGCATCTAACAGGCATTTTGGAGTGGAACTAACCAATGCTGGTCACATCACTAAAAACATACCAGTGGTTCAAAATCCAGAACCTCTGTGTCCACAGCAGGTAGACACATCTGGATCTGGATCATCTAAAATGAAGTCAGCGGGATCCAGAGAACCAGTGCATCATACCTTAACCTTGCTTTTAAGGGGAGGAAAAAGAAAGAAAAAAGGGAAGTTGAAACATTTACATACCTCACAAATGAATAGCCTTTGTCTGGGAAAACTCTGATTTCCATGATTTGTCCAAAGGGAGAGAAGGTCTGTCTCATCAGTTGCTCTGGAAGCCAAACAGAAACGGAACATCAGATATCAAACTACTGTATGTGGGCTGATGTGTCATGAAAAAACATTTGCTGCAGGAGAAACATGGCATACTGGCATCTTGGATATGGGCCTCTTAGTGGTTATAAGTTAAAATCATAGGCCAGGAAAATTTGCCGACAACTCCACTGGGCTTTAGAATGACCTCTCTGAGTAGAATACATTTAGCTAATTTGGCAGTGACTAATTTATAGATAATGCAGGCAATCACTTCAATGGAGCAATATGTCATCCATTACAATAATATGACTTATTATTGTTTTTAATAGTTTCTGAACAATAGCTCCTATGGTACAGAGGAATAAGCTGTAACTTCACAGATCATACTTAACAGGATAAATCTGTTGCTAGTTTTGGCTTCACTGAAAGAAACTGGCTTTCAGCAGCTTAGCTGATATTACCATGGTCCGTATCATTATCATTGTGATATATTATAATATATTTTAATAGTGCTCCTTACCTGTCAGTCCTGTGCTGACTCCACCACAATACACAGTGCAGTTACTGGGGCTGGACTGATTGACTACTTCATCAAAGGATAGGTGCTTGGAGTTATCTGGAGGACAATACAAAGACAATGCTGTTAACCATGAATTCAACATCCTAAGCAAGCAACATCTGCACATTTATGACAACGCACTTTCATAGGTGGTCTTTGGGGCGGGGGGCTTTCTTGTGGCCCAGTTAGTTCGAATCTGTCTGCCTCCTAACCACTGACCCCCCATCTGCTGAATGGCGTTCTCTGCATCCTGGAATGAAAAAAAAGAGTGGTTACTGCTTCAAGTCTTATAAAAACTAAAATGGACCTTTTTAGAAACATAAAATACAAACTAGAAACCAAAATATGTTAAACTGTGCTATTTTAAAATATAATAATGCAGGATGCTTCTGTTCTTTGAAGCACGTTTGATAGAAATAATTAGACTTTAAGAACCCTACCAACAGCAGTATTAACTCAGTGACATCTACTCACCCATTTGTTGAAGAAAGACACAAAGCCATAGCCTTTAGATTTTCCTGTAGCCATATCTTTCACAACTCGAGCATCTCTGTGGACAAACACACCAACAGGAAGACATCAGAAACATGCAGCACAACATACAGGCTCTACTATATTAAGTGTTAAAGGAGAAAGTTTCTTTTGAAAGCTTAAACTGGAATTAGGGCCACAACTACCAAGGCAAATTAATGTGTTGATCATTTTCCTCTATTCAGTGTTTGGTTGGTAGATTTTAAGAATACAATATTAAAAAAAATTCCTGCACAGTTTCCCAAAGGCCAAGTCTGCATGTTCAAATTGCCTGTTTTGCCCAAACCAAAGCCTATTGTCTATCCATTATTTAATTATTTTTGTAAGGCTATTTTTGCTATAAATTAACCTGCAGAATTTTTTTCACATTTTCCCAAAGTTATTAGTGAGGTCCTTAAAATATTGTGTTTTGACTAACAGACCAAACCGTTAAAAAGTTAAAATAAAATAAAACAGAGAGAAACTGCAAATCCCCACATTTGTGAAACTGGAACCTAAGAATGTTTGCCATTTTTTTCTTTAAACAATTACTTAAAAGATCGATTCCTTATTAAAATAGTTGCTGTCGATCAACTAACTTGACCAATAGTTGCAACTCTAAATCTCGGTCAGTAAATATTAGCTTTATACTTACGATATCCTGCCAAATGGGCCGAAGGCAGCTTTGACGTCATCTGTAGTTATTTCTGGGCTGAGGTCTCCAACGAAGACATGAAAGTGATCTAGATGAGGGGCAAGTTTAGAGATGGCATACGTTACAATGCACATTCTATTTCAGCCTCTTACATTTTTTTCCAAGACTGCGACGTCCTGCCTGGATTTGCTGATTTTTATCACTTAGTTAGTAAGGGAAGGACAAAAGGTCATTCTGGCAAAACCACATTTCAGACAAGAGAAGGAAGTAACTATCACTACATAAGAATATACTGTATGTAAGCATATATGCAGTTTAAATATTCATCTGTGATTTTCACTTATGAATCAGACTTATTTAAATGCCATAAAGTATACATTAAGTTAGCAGTTTATTATTCAATATATCTATCTGAAGAAGTCCCATAGTAAATCCCCTATAAATCCCCTTCATGTAGGTTATGATGTTCAGTTTCTGATTAAACCATTTTAGAGAGGATTTATTGCAGGACTGTTGTATTCAAGTTTTACCTAACTGTACCGAATGAACTGCCAGTCGAATGCATAACCCCACTGACCAGCATTTGTACTTACTACTTGTGTCTTTTTTCTGGCTGGTTGGCGTCGTGGCCCAGTTGACTTTGACCTCCTGCGGAGAGGGGCAGAGAAAGAACAGGCCAGGTGGGGTATGTTTACATCATTTACAATAAAACCTGGTATTTTCTACTATAATGATTTTATGATTATAATGATGATTTAAAGACTGACTTTTGAATATTTATTCTTGTATATAATGTGACTTAGTGTCTTATCTTTCACTTCTGTTCTGTGTACATCAAGCGATGTAAAAAATTAATTAAGGTAAATTTTATGATATTACATCTTAACAAGGAGCAAAAGCAAGGAGTTTTGCCATGGTATAATTCGAAGGGGAAATCAATGTTGAAACATTTTAATGGAAAAATAACAAATGCAGATATTACTGAAAGTTACAAACTCATCAGCAGTGGCTGCCAGTTTGAATGCACCTCACCTAAACAGAGTGGCTGCTCAGTCCAGCGTCACAGTTATTTGATTTTCCAGTTTATGTCCTAGCCTTGTCCAGAAGCTCAACTCATTACTCCACCATCCAGCACTGCTTTAATATTCTTTTATAAGGCCCTGTGGTCTCTTAAATGATGGAGATTCAAATGTTAATGGTTTGCTGTGATATTCTAGATAACCTGACTTGTATGTTTTGCTGTCTTTCCAGTGAAGCTTTCACTTTCATTCCACTTACTCATTGACAACATTCCTCCACACCTAATTTTACCAATTTTACCACTGGAGAGGTGACTTTCTGACAGTGTTCAACATGTTCAAAATCTGATTTGGATCCTGGGTCCAGCAGCTTCCTCTTGAAAGTTGAAAAACCCTGTCTATGTAATGTCATATGAACACTAGCAGTTCACTATGTACTTTAAAGAAGGCACATAATCTAAATTCCCACACCCAAAGCCCACCCATCCCCACTCACCCTGTAGATACGATAGCTTACCTTACCCATTATTTTCCTTCCATTCATGGCTGCCAGTGAGGCAGCAGCATGCCTGTGGTCATAGAACTCCACAAAACAGTACGGATCATTTCCAGCTGTCTGTCAACGGGAAAACAAGACTGATATTAAGTATACAGTACAGGTGATGATTTAATTACACATGATAACAGTCACCTACTGTATTCTGGTGTGTCAGGCCTGATACAACAGACTGGGAGAGGAAAATCAGTATCAAGCACATATGCAGATTGAGACTTTCATATGCAACCTTTCAGGCCACTGTTGAAGGCTATTTCCTTTTGTCAAACACTATATGCCAGACAAGGGAATAAGACTCACATCAACTATCATTTTACAGCTCTTGCAGGGTCCTATCTGTGTGAAGACCTGTAGGATGAGGGGCTCGGTGACATCCCTGGACAGATTCCCCACATACCTGCAAACAAGGAGAGAGATGAGAGAGTTGAGTCTTTGTCAAACAGGAAGTAGCATGCAAACAAAGGCTAGTTAAGAGGGCTAGCTACAACCCACAACAATTCCTTATTTTTTAACATAAAATCAACAATGATAGAGGGCTACATACTACTGGGGATAGTTCCAGTTTTACATAGGCAACTCGAGTATGGTTACCCCCTTGCTGGTGCTGTCCCGTGCCGTCTCTCCGAGCGTTGACGTGGCTTCTCTACCGGCTAGCTAAAGATAATGCTAGCCGGTTCATAAGGGCCTCATGCTAAGGGGCTGGCAGCTAACGGTACTAGGTAAAATTACAACCTTTTCGCGAGGGTCTAGTTCATGCCTGTCCATTAAGGAGAAAACACGACTTCTTTAGAGAATATAGCTATCATTCCACGAAAACGTATGCATTTTTAGAAGCAGTGGCTACTTAGCTGCGTTCGCATCTTTAGCTAATCATAGCTAGCATTAACTAGCCCTTCAGTTTCATTTTCAGGCGAGTTACGGTTCCGTCTATTTATACGGCTAAATCAAACAGCACTTATCGTTCATGTCGAAAATCCTCTTTGTCTTATTCTAACCACAAACGTCGCCGTTGTCGACATGAAACTGTAAGAGGAGTTAAATGCCCACGTGTGTCTGAATTACAAGGTTTTACAGTTTTTAATTGAAACAACAACGTGGAAACATTTCGGACGCGCTGTAGTTACACGGAGCCTTCCCATTCCAGGGCATAGACAGGGCCGCAGCTACTCACAAGGTTCTGGGTTGATCGTCCTCCATCATCAAGGTTTAGTGGTCGCGTCCTGAGAGGTCTTTAATCCAATGACATACAAATTGTTTGTGCTGAACTTGAGCGACCGTGAACGTAAAGGTTATATCAGCTATTTAATGACAGATCGGTGGCCGTTTCTTCTCTCTCACACACCGCAGACAGCCTCAGTCTGATGCAAACAATAGGAAGTTGAAGATGGCGGAGGAGCGGCGTCAGCAGCGTCAACCTGCGCGCTGAAATGAAGCCAAAATCAAGCGCTCTTTCTCCCACACACAAAGATGTGCCTCCACATCTGTAAGGCAGAAGCTACACATACAGCGTGTTACTGACAGCCTTGCATTACTGCAGAATAATATTCTATACGCCTTTTCCTCGTCATAGCTTAATAGACCAAAGCGCAAAAACGTTAGAGGAAATAACAGCTGGACACTTCTGTGAAGTGCTTGCGACAAAGCCAGTTACAATGTACAATGTTTATAATTAGAAAATCTGCTTTATTTGTTATGGTTCAACAACTGTCGGTGCTACTTTTTAACATTTTAACATCCGCTCATGGTCACTGGAGTAAAACACGTGCGCCGCCCGGGAATCGAACCCGGGTCGCAAGAATGGGAATCTTGCATGATACCACTACACCAGCGGCGCTGTCAGGAAATGAGGAGCAAGCAAGACTTATCAGGATGGTCAAATGCAATTTAGGCCTAAGGAAGATAGCAGAAATTACGAAATAAAAAGAGGGTAGAAACACAGCAGAAAACGTCTGTTACTAAAGTTTTTCAAACGGCAACGAGAATCATTATTTAACGCAGTCATTCTGTTGCAATACTCTGTAGTCTGTGATTTTGAGTTCAACCTATAATACAGGTTCACCTGAAAATTATTGGATTTGATAGTCCCAAAAATTAAACAGGGAGAATGAAGGAATGGACCTATTCATATTCTGCATATTCCCTTGCACGACGCGGCATTTTTTTTTAAACATAACCAATACAAAGTAATTTGGTCTCAAATGGAGGAGGGCAGTATTTCTGAGTCTACGCTAACAAAAATATAGAAGAAGAAGAAGGAGGAGAAGAGCGGGCAGGCTCTCAGCGTCCGCGAAGAAGAGACAACATTTGGAAGAAACATGGCTTCCCCTGCCGGTTGTGAGCATTATGTCCGCAGCTGCTTACTGAAAGTGAGTTAACTTTTTAAAATGCAACCGATTTACTTGCTGTACATGTACGGAGGAGATATACCGCTGTTGAATATGTTTTAACACTAACTCTGATATGACGAGTTTTGTTACTATACAACTCTAGTAGCAACCACTCACAGCTAGCTAACGATAGTTAGTTACTTAATCGCCACCCGGTAACAACAACTGTATCGTTATGACATATGAGTTAATGTCTATGTCATATGGTTCTTACATGTAAACTATATAATATGGGAAAATGGCGAGGGATTTAGAGTTTAGTCAGTCGTAAATTATCTATTAAATTAGCTTATTACTCCCCATCTGAGTCATACGTGCCGGTTATTTGTTACATTAATGTATTTGAAAAGTCACTGAAACTTTAATTTGACTTTTCTATAAACGTCATGTGTTGTAACAGTCAGAAATTAATTAGTAGTTGCAGCCAGCCTATGGTATCATCTTTGCTTCTGAGTGTGACTGACACAACCAACATTAACCTGCCCATGTCCCATGTAATCACATCTCTATGCTCTGCAGGCACCTTGCTGTGATAAACTGTATGTGTGTCGGCTGTGCCATGATGCAGAGGAAAACCACCAGATGGATCGATTCAAAGTCAGAGAAGTGCAGTGCTCCAAGTGTCAAACAGTGCAGCAGGTAACAAAGAAAAACAACTGATACGTTTCCACTCAGCGATGTCACTTCTGGTGTTTATGTTGTAATTTAGCTGTGCATGTGGTGGTTAGCTCACGTCGAGATAAATCAATGGTACAAATGTAACATGTCACTCTTTCAGGCACAGCAGACTTGCCAGCAGTGTCATGTGCAGTTTGGGGAGTATTACTGTGAGATTTGCCATTTGTTTGACAAGGATAAAAAGCAGTACCACTGTCAGCCCTGTGGAATATGCAGGTGAGCAACATTAGATTTCAGAGAATACTTGTTATATAGCTTTTAACAAATCTTTGTCTAATTACAGCCTCAGCAGAGGATATTAACAATGATAATGGATATTTGGGGAACAAATGTAAAAATATGTCAAGGTTGAATGCAGGATTCTTTCTACACAGCTAATTCAAAGACTGAAAATCTGATTTGCTACTCCATACATTAATATTTAAAGTTGTCAGTGAAAAATAATAATAATAATAATAAAAATATGTGGTCAGTGATGTCACTATATTCCTGTATGATTCTACCAATGCCATTTCCTGAAAACACACAGAATACAAAAAAAATACTTTGCCACTGATGGTTTTGTTATTGCTTTGATGCTTTGAAGTAACTTGAAATAACTCAGTGTTAGTGTGTCATTCTGTAGCTTCCATTCACATGTTATTCATGCATAAGTTGATTGACACCTGTGTCAGTGTCACTTTGTATTGACCCCCACAGGATTGGGCCCAAGGAGAAGTATTTCCATTGCGAGAAGTGCAACTTATGTTTAGCCCAGGATCTACGGGGAAACCACAAGGTGATTATTACCCTTCACCTTGTTCTGATGAACGCACATCATATTTTTCTGTAGTATACTTGCAGCTTTTATTTAAACTAAATCTTTTTTGTTTCAGTGTGTTGAAAATGTGTCAAGGCAGAACTGCCCAGTGTGTATGGAGGTAATAAAACACATAATACATTAGGGGATTAGGTACAGAGAGAGATGTTGGATTTCTGTTCAGTCTTTTGCATTCTCTATAATGTGACACAATTGTCCTTTTTTAGGATATTCACACATCCAGAATTGGAGCTCATGTTCTTCCATGCGGCCATCTTTTACACAAGTATGACTCACTGTCCCATAAATACAAGTAGCTCAGAGTTGTGAAATTGAATTATATTATATTATATATTTTGTTGTTACGCTGCAATAAAAATACATGGACTTTGGCTTGACAGATTTCAATACAGATTGATTATACTATATGCATTTTTTTAAAGAGTCTAACATTATAGTAACAGTATCTGTAAATAATAGAACAAATTAGATTTATTACAGAGATGAAGAGCATTGAAAAGACATTGGTTTATCCTCATTTAGTAAAAATATTTGTAGTGACATAAAGGTAACAATTACCATGTTTTTTCATTCCCTCCAGGACCTGCTTTCATGACATGGTCAGAAAGGGGTATGTCCATTAAGTCCTTTTTCCTGATAATTTTTTGGTTGAGTAAATTGCATTATTTGTCTGTTTGTTTGACATAAACATTTCTGGAACAGCTGAGTCCTGCATCACTCAGTGTGTCACAACCAGGTTACAGCTGGTTTTCTCCAGTGAGCTGATTTCTTTAACATCAAGTAAATAAGAAACCGGGCTTCTGCAACTGGTTATGAGGGAAAGCTCCACTCTGTCTGTCTTTCTGTTGTCCTCCTCTCTCACTGCTCTGTCAGTCTGCTCCAGCACACACACACACACACACACACACACATGCAGACACATGCACAAAAGTCTGGATGTCCTCCATCACCACAGTTTAAATAAGTGAGCCACGGTTCCAAAATAAGGTCTGGTGTAGGTGATGAACCTGATTACTGATGTGCTGCATGTAAATGCAGATTTACATAGCGCTGAATACTAACATGTATGTAAAGGCACTCAGTGACAGGGTCCACTAAATGTTTTTTTCCTTGTTTGTTTTAGAGCGTATCGCTGCCCTCTGTGTATGCACTCTGCCTGGAATATGGAGGACCATTGGGATCAGATAGACATAGAGATTGCTCAGTCACCAATGCCCACTGAATACCAGGGTGCCACTGTCAAAGTAAGATCTCAGTAAATACAATAAAATACCCTAGTAATATTTTCCTTTAGTTAAAAGTGGGGTTGAATTAATAATGGGTCAGATTCTCTTTTTTTGATGTGACTTTCGTTCAGTCCGCTTTGTATAATTCAATAAAAATAGTGACTGTTATGAGTAATCATCCAACTGGTTATTTTTACATGTAATCCATTACCTTTTCCTCTCTGTAGATTATATGTAATGACTGCCAAGCCCACTGCACAGTGCCTTTCCATGTGCTGGGTATGAAGTGCAGTGGCTGTGGCTCCTACAACACAGCACAAGATGGCGGACTGATCCAGCAGCCTCAAAGTCTACAGTCAGAGCAGGACACTGAGAATGAGGCAGAAACCGACACAGAGCCCGAGCAGCAAGATCAACCTGAGTCACCCACGCAACATTAGCATTATAGCCAGCCACAATGAGTGACATTTTACTGGTGCACTTAACTGTTGTAACTTGCATTGATTGTAACAGTAGACTGAGCCAGTATTCCTTGATTGTACATACTTTAAAAAATCGATCTATTTTCTGTACCATCTTATTGTCCTCAGGGTAGGAGCCTATCCCAGTATGCACCGGGTGAGATGAAGGGTACACCCTGGACAGGTTGCCAGTCTATGACAAGACTAACACATACATACACACATTCACACCTACTTACAGTTTAGAGTTATAATTCATCTGATCTGCATGTCTTAAGACTGTGAGAGGAAACCCACAAAAACATGACGAGAGCATAGAAACTCCTCACAGAAAGGTCCCAAGTGGTAGACTGATTCTAACCCAGGACGGTCTTGCTGGGGGCTGACTATGATGGCACCATGATGAAGAAATGAACAGATTAACTAACAAGTGAGGAGGTGCTGGTGCTTTAAAGGCTGTACAGCATCTGACCAGTCATGATTGTTTTCTGTTAAGTTCAGGGACTGTTGTCCTGTTTAAATGCTCTCAGTAAAACATTGTTTGAACAAAGGTGTGTTTTAATTAAAACTAGCTTCAGCAAGAAGTCAACATAATTGTAGTAAGTCTGCACACTAACTAACTTAACTGACAAGCTGATAGCACAACACAAGGCAGTGGCTATAAAAGATCAGTAAAAGTGGGATCCACACACAGGAATTAGAAATAGACTGAGTGAAAGAGAAAAGGTTACAGAGCATTTGTGCAGAAATAAACTCCAAAAGGTACACATGTTTCAGTCCATTTGTGGACTATCCTCAGTGTACCCCTTGTCCTGGTCAATTTTTGCTGTTCTGCATGTGAGCCACACGTTAAACAGATAACATTTTTCTACATTTGATTTAATTTATGGGTGTAGATTTCATTGACATCTGTGATCAGTAATTGATGCTTTAAGTGTTGAAATCTCTAAAAGTTTCAGCCAAATGGCCAGAACTTCTAGGTCTGGTCATGTACTTGTACAGGTTTATAAAAACTGAAATAAAATAGGCTAGTATTTAGAGTTATGATAAGCTGAGAAGTATTAAAAATGATACAAACATTTTTAACTGGCAAGTTAAACAATTCATTTATGTCTGTAAATGTCCTTTTAATTGAAATGGTTGAATGATTACTGATTGGGACTTTAATGCTAATTTTCTAAAGTCAGCCAAGCAGATGACATATTATCTGAAATAGCATTGGAAACATGTTCTAATAGTACTGTCATTTTTGTTACGGTGTTGTGACAAATAATCTTTGTGTTTTTTTGTCTGCTGGTATTAAGTTTGGTTACCTAATGACAGCAACTGGAGAGGAGATAACTTCTGTTGTGAATTGGCGCTATATAAATAAAATTTGACTTGACTTAAATCAAACTCCTAATAAAAAACATAACTTGAAACAATCACTGAGTAAGAGATAAGAACATTTCATTGCATGATGTTGTTAGCTAAGGTATAGATTCTACAAATCGACTACAATACATTTCCATTGTGTTTATGTGGCAGTCATTATGCTAGCACCATTAAAACAAAATTTCCACTGATAAAGGAAATGTAAAGTAACAGCCAAGTGTAGTAGGATGTTTAGACTTGGTATTACAGTGATAGAGTAACAAGACAAATACAAATATTTTCAACAAACATGGGCCAAACCAGAAATGAATCAGTTTCTAGGATCAAATGCTATCTCCTCTGGGTGGATCCGGCTCAGGAGTCTCAAACTGGAAAGTGAAACAAACAGGAACACCAGTCAGGGCGGTGCTGATGGGGATTGGCAGGGGAGGGGTTGTGGAGACTGGTGGATATGTTGGAGGAAAGGGTGGAGTAGCACCCTGGGGGAATCCTTGGTATGCAGTGGTGACTTGCAGTTGAGTTGTTCCACCAACACCTATGATTAAATCAGTTTCTGTTGTCCCTGGGTGTCGTGAGACCTCCATATCAGGTACAATATGCACAGTGTTAGCATTGATTGAGTCCTGTGCAGGATCAGGCATATCCTGAGAAATGTCTACGCCCAGGGCAGTTTGTGAAGGATCATCTGGCATGAGTTGTAAAGCGTCAGTGGAGGATTGTGGGTCCTCGGGGTCTGGAAGGGCTGAAGTATTGAGGGTGACTGATTGTGCAGAGGGAGGTAGGGCAGCAGTGTCCGGGGGGTCAGTTTCCTCTATAGCATTAGGCATGCCTGTCTCTGTCAGTGCTGGTTGCAGGGGATCCTGTGAAGGCTCAACATGACCGGCAGTCTCTTCTGATGAATTGGATTCACTGGACTCTGATGACTTGGATGAATACTCTCCCTCACGTAGACAAACCTGTTTTATAATAAGCAATGTGACAGTTCCTCTTACATCACTTTACAGTAGTAGTATAAATGTAGTAACAGATCAGTAGAGTTACTCACTGGTTTACACATGGCTGCAGTTACCATGAAGACAGCACAAAGTGTAGTCCATAGAGTTGCCATTGCTGTGTTTCCTCTATTTACTGAAACAAATAAACTATAATGGTTAGTGTCAGTTGAGTCAGTGACCAGGTGCACTTACTCAAGCACTTCACCAAGTATAGATTTGAGGTACTTGTATTTTATTTGAGTATTTTCTATTTTATGATTCTGTATATTTATCCGCCACTAGATGACAGAGGTAAATATTGTACTTTTTACCATCGTACATTTACCTGACAGCTTTTTCAGATTATTCTTCATACAGAGCATAAGATCAGCATCTAAAACATGATGCAATGTCCAATAATGCTCCTTTTCCCCCAAGTCATTTTAATATTCAACTAATTCCTTAATTTTTTCCCTATAGAAAGTGAAACATTTTTAACAAGTTGATTTACATTAAAACAGGTGAAATATTCCAATAACTTGTTTTTAGGACTGAATTATAGACAGAAATGAATGTGTAAGTTTCAGGGTTTTCCATATTAACTGCCTAATACTTTATAAAGCCCCACCTCAAGCAACTGCTCACACATCAAAGCATCTGCTTTAAATATCTGTATCTGTAACACTGTTCTGCATAATGAATACTTTAAATTCTATTACATGACATCCATTTTGCTGACAATACTTATTTTTTTATCTTAGTATCATTTTGAATTCGGGAGTCCTATGTGTAATAGAGATGTACTTTTGGGTAGGGCTTTGAATTCCACCATTCAGTTCAATAAAAATGCTTTATTCCAAAATAAAGCATGAAACATCTCTGAAATGTTGGCATGAAAATTAGCTACAAAAACATATAAATAAAACAGATCTATTAGATAGCAGCGCATGTAAGCGGTATTATTTTGAATAATACAGCTATTCTGCTTTGAGGACCTACCTTGATAGACTGAGTATCCTCTTATCCCTGCATACCATAAGGATAGAGCAGATTACTTCTAAAATGTACCAGCTCTACCAAAAGCAATACAATGAATGCTCATTTCTGCTTAGCCTCGCATTTATATAACTGTTGATATGTGTGGGTAGAATGAACCAGTAATTCATCATCTAGTGCGTGGCATTTATTCCAGCTCCAACTCACAAACAATTAAAGCTAAATCATTTAACACCCCAGATACACTGCAATTAAAGAGTGCTATAAACTCTTTGAGGATAATAACGGAAAAGAACACCAGAAGTGCCTATTCATACGCAAAGTAAACATGTGTTTTGTGGTGCTGGAGTAAACAATGGGAAGAATCTGGTTTAGACTTTAAATACACATCATCACAATTTCTTGGTAATGTCTCATCATGTGTACTTATCACAGACAAAAAAAGCAGCCTTATTTGAAAAAAAAAGTTTTTTATATATGTAATTGTTGGCTTTCACTAAAATAACACTCCTCCTCCTCCTGAATTCACACCAGTTATACATACTGTATTCATATTTATTCTCATAATTTACAGGGCAGAAACAGTAAATTAAAAAGAAATTTCCTTACTAATGTTACAGTCAGGAATGTGAATACCAAATCAGTGGTTGAGGAAGTACTGTTATTAAGTAGAGGTACCAATATTAGGATGTAGAAATTCCAGATTTCCCAAGTAGAAGTTCTGCATTAAAATTTTTACTGAAGTTAAAGTTGGTCAGGGTTAACCCTAACCTTAACCCTTAACAAAAGAACTGCCAGTAACATATACTTATTTATTGAGGCTTTAACCTGTGAGCAGAAATTTTATATTGTAGCTAGTTGAAGTGGAGTTAATTGACCAACTGACTGTTGGATTGTTAAATATAGTGCATCATATTATATACACATATTACATGTTTTACATTAATTGGCAAAGCTGTCAAAAAAAAATGTAGTGGAGATAAAAGTACAATGGAATAAAAGTATGAACTTTAATAGAAGCATATGGCCTTTTCTGCAGTTGAGGGTTCTCCTCCCTGGTCAGAGTGATTCCTATGCCACATCTTTATTGTCCTTGCTTATCCTCAACCCTGAGGATCTTGACAATTTTGGGATGATTTAAAAAAGGAGGTTACACCTGGTGGTCACTGACCCATTTCTGATGTTACCTCAGTTATGACTAAGTCAGCATCATAACTCAGGCAACACTATTATATTCCATGTCAAGAAATCATTGGCAATCTGACAGTAAACAATACTGAAATAACCTCACAGGAAACAGTGGAAAATGCACTCTGTTTATTTAAAATGTTGTTTGCCCATATATCAGCCTCAGTCCACAGATGACACCGCCTCCTACAGTGAAAGAAAGAAAAGTCAGACTCAGACCACAAGCACAGTAAGACAAATTGGGAACCTGCTAGTTTATGAACTGGGAGGTCCACCTCTGGCTTGTCTGTATCTACTGGGGCAGTTTGTGCACTGGGAGTTGTCTCAGCTTTGTTCTCCAGGTCTGTCATACTTGTTTCCTTCACAGCTGCTGGGCTAGCTCGCCTGCAGGAAGGAAATACAAAAATGTAGTCCTGTATTACCCCACAGACATCAAATGTAGAAATGCACTGAATTGTTCAGATCTGTCCCTGTAACTGGTTGTTGACAGTCCATCTTGACATTAGGTAGTTCATAAAAAAGGACATGAGATGCCATCTATTCAATCAGTTTTTAGCCATGCTAATAGCTTAGTCCCATTGATGTCAATGTCAGTCAGTCCACTTTGTTCCAGACTGAAATAACTCCACATCTGTTGGATGAGTTGCTATTAAATTTTGTAATGACATTCATGGTGCACAGAGGATGAATCTTCAGGACTCAACTTTCCATCTAGCATCATCATCGGGTCAAACTTTTACAAAAATAATCTTCATTAGTCTCAGCTGTACTTTGTGATTAGCACTAATTAGCAAAGGTTAGCGTGCCAACTAATATGTCAAACATGGAAAACACTCCTGCTAAATGTCAGCATATTAGCATTGATGAACATGTCAACATGCTGTTAGCATTTATCTTAAAATGTCATGTCTAATTCCGCATTCATGTAATTTAGAGTTACTGTCAGAGTCAAAATTATGACTGGAAAAACAATTTTTGAAAACTGATATTCATCTTGGCAATTACTGATAAGTGTCTGAAAAACAAATATGGCCACCTCTCATCAGCCAAAGATCAATGTTCAGTGTAGCAAAAAAATTAATGGATATGGTGTTGTAATGTCAGTATTCAACTAATACATCCATCTTAATGACAAAGTTGTTTAAGTGGAAATCATTCCCATCTCTACCTTCCATCCCATATGACATGAATGTCATTGTCACTGTGAGCATGCTAGCATGCTGATGTCAGTATTCAGCATGGCTGTGCCTCACAGAGCTCAGTTTCATTTTTGATTTTAAAAAATTGATGTCATATGGAAAATGTCAAACTCTGATGTGATAGGAGGTTTTCAAATTAATAAAAACAGGAAAAACCTCATGTTGGAACTCTTCTTCCTCTTGACCACCACTGCCATCACAGCAATGATGACCACTCCTGCACAGAGCCCTGCGGCGCCATAGACAATAGGACCCTGCATGGTCTTCAGGAGATGATCCTGACAGGAATCCCCACTGTAGGCCAGTGAACACACACACACAGTGTCCCCATTGATCTCCACACAGCGTCCATTGCCACTGCAACGTCTCTGGCTGCACTGCTGGGCGTCCAGGTTCATGAGCTGGCTGCTGACATTCAGGGTGGTGTTCAGGTCAGTTGTTTCAAGTAGAGGAAGAGATGAGGGTGGAGAAGATGAGCCGAGAGGCTGGGTGGGAGCAAGGACCTTAACTTCTGACCACTGCTTCAGACTGACACCTTAAAAAGATAACAGTATATCATTTCAGCCAAAATACCATGCCTTTTTCTAAGTTGTTATAGATAATTACACCTCTGTGACTGTATTATATCTTATACTTCTTATTTCCTTTTAAAAAAAAAAAATAATAATAAAAAAAAAAAAGGAGATATAAATACTCACAGTTTTCGTCCGAGTGATCGGAGCAGTCTACATGCCCATTGCAGAACTTCTCAACAGGTAGGCATGAGAGTTGATCCAGACATAGCCTACTGCCAGTTGGGCAGCCCTGCTCCGGGCTGCAGTGGGTGGTGTTCACAAGGATGTGATTATGGCCACACTTGCATGTCCGACCTCCTGGCGTGGCGAGGCACAGGTGCTGGCAATTGCCGTTGTTTTCTGTGCACTGGTTAGAACCTGTTAAAACGAGCGGACTATCAGTCCGCTGGAGTTTATGATGTTTTTTGGCATCAGATGGCACATTAATGCCAAGCTATATTAACCCCAACAAGAAATTCCCACTTTGTCTTAAGCATCCTGATATGTGGTTCTTACCAGTCTGACTGGACTTGCTAAACGCCTTCAAGCTGACCACTTGTGTGCCAACTTCAAACCACACCTTGCTCTGCTGCTGCTGCTCATCTCTGTACCAGAGCCTGGTCTTGTCTGTGGGAAAAGGCAAACACAAAGCAGTGTGAAGAATATGAAGAATATACAGAAAAGATCATGTGCTACAAATTCCAATGGCACTCGGCTTGACCTCCCTTGCAATGTACTGCATTTCAGATTCAGATGTTACGTAATTATTTTCCTATCTAGGCAACTTCTTCTTTGAACTACTGATACAATTATGAATTATACTGACTGAGTAGAGAAATAATTCAAGGTCCAGTTATGCTGTTGAACAGCATAACCTCCTAGTTGGTGCCCTTAATATGGCATTAAGTCTTATTTCATTCAGTGCATACTATAACACTTTACCATTGACAGTCATCCAGAGCAGTGTATCATCACTCAGAGCCACAGCAGCCACACCATCACCAGCCTTCAACTCTCTGTATCCAGACCTACCAAGCTGGACAGAGCCAATGGTCCCTAAAGCTGAGATAGAATCCATCATGTGTTACTGCTTTTCTTAACTAATTACAGATTTATTATTCCAAACCATTTTCAACTTTCAGTGCATGAGGATGCATCTTAAATAAAACTTCCCATTACCACACCAAAAATTAAAACTGCTTACCAGAGTCAGCCCAGTAAACTGTGTCCCCATTACTGGAGAAGACCAGAGATGTGGGCTGTACAGCATCCTTCCACACCACCCTCCGCTCAGCACCATCCATGTTGGCACACTCTACAGTAGCCACAGTACCTGTATCCTGCAGAGCCAAGTTGGTGAAACAAACTCTCCCACTGGGAGGATGGAGAGCAATGGACTCCAGTCTACCAATACCCTCCTTTATGAGAACAGCAGTGTGTGTGCCTGTGATGTAGGTGACCTGCAGGCGAGGCTGTTTGCTACTGCTCCAGTAAATGTTAAGAGTCACCCAGTCCAGGGCCATAGCAGTGATGGTGTCACCCAGGAGTTTGAGAAGCTGGCCTTGGGAGACCAAGTCTGAGTCCTTCACCTTGAAGGAGCTGAGTGAAGTTGTGCCGTCATCAGTCAAGAATAGGGTGTGGTCTCGTAGGTTGTAGTCCATGATGGCAGCTTTATTGAGACTGGGCACCTGCAGGGCCAGGTGTTCAGGCCAGCCCTTCAGCTCTGCTGCTGTGTGTCGAGACTGCAGGTAGATCTACAGACATTACTGGGATTCAATATACATGTTAAAATGAGAAGTATATATAATAATGTGTACAAAATTAGTTTACCTTCATACACAGATGTCTAATTGTAAGTTATGGCCAACAGAATTACAGCTGGTATCATATTACAATCATTTTATGCAGCAAATGGTGGGTGGTGATGACTTTTAGAAAATACACATTACATTATGAGGCAGCCTTTGGCATTTGTGATTTCAGGTCTATTGTATTTTAGATTTCCCAGAATACTTCAGCTTTCTTGGAAATAACACTTAAATATATACCTAGCAACCATCAGTTAGACACAGGGTTATGACTATTTCATGGCCAGTATCTGTATTAGCAACTGCTCCTGGCCAGGAAATAGTCTGGCATATACCCTGGGAATTTGTATATGTTTTTGTGGAGACTACACAAATTACACAACTTTGGAGCTTTAGGTTCAGGGAAGTGGATCCATTTCCTTGAACACAGCAAACTAGCCATTCAGTCCGTTTCCAGTCTTTGAGCTAAGTTAACCTACATATACACATTATATCATCTAACTAACTTTCAGCAATAATAATAATAATAATAATAAATTTCCCAAAATGTCCTTGAAAGTGTATGCTACTAAAGCAGATTAGACCTAGTGTGAATATGCATTGTAGCAAAACCTGTGTGACAGTGGAAGGAGACAGCATCAGTAGGAATGCCGATTTGACCAGGCTGGAGCAGGTCAGGCCATCCTCAGCCAGTAAAAGACCAAACGGACACTTGCACACAGCCTTGGGTCCTGGGGCCAACACACACATATGGGAACAGTCCATCTTCTCACAGGGGCTGTAGTTTCCCATCTGGAGCAATGGGTGAATAATCTGCAAACCAAGCAGGAACACATAAGTGTTTTAATTACGGTTTTTTTGCACATTATAATTTTTGCTGATAAAACTCTGAAGGAAATCATCAATCTCCTAAGTGTTAGATGTTTCAAACACCAGCTGCAATTTTTGCATGCGCAACCCCTGGATTTTAATAATAATTTCCCAAAACTGTGCCAGAATGGCTTAAAATCTTCACAAGTGGAAGGCTTCAAACATACAATGTCATAGCTGTGCGTGGGCAGTTTAGCAAGCTGCTGTGAGCACTTCACACATGTAGGTGATCCAAATTTAGTTACAGTGTCTCTATTATATAATACCTGCCCCATTTCCACTTGTGCCTAAACATCCTTAATTCTAAACATTTTACTCACCTTCACACCAAAAGGCTGTCTGGGTCTTTTCAGGAGAACTTGACACTTTTTTCCAGAGATTTTATGAGCACCCTGCACCACTCGCCTCTTGGCATCAGACCAGTAGAGCATGTCACTGAACACTGCCAGTGAGAATGGGTTGGTGGTCTCTTTCATCTGTAGGATCTGAAATGACAGTCATACATAGCACATTTATTATTCAGGCATCTGACCCAATTTGGTTTTAGTGTGAAGTTTAAAAAAAAATTTAAGTTTGGAAAGAGGTCTGTGGCAAGATTTGGAATGGATGCATCCAACAATCGCAAAGAAAAAAAAAATATTTCAAAGCTTAAAAACAAAAACAAAGACAGCATCCCCCTCTCAAAATAGTTCACCTGAATGTCATCTCCATCCAGTGTTGCGGATCCAATTGCCCTGAGTCTTTCATCTGTCCAGTAGACTCGGTCAGAGATTGTGTCCACAGCCACACCACCAGGCCAGCCCAAACTGGAGTTCACCACTGCTGTCCTCTCTGACCCGTCCATCCCGGCCCTCTCAATCTTCACTACATTACCAGTCTCTGTCCAAAACATCAGCCTGGTAGAAAAATGTAAGATTAATGGTCTTAAGGTTTATATAAACATTGTTGGGATATTTAAGAGTAAAATAAATTCATACAGACCCTTTTTGTGGCAGCAGGGCCAAAGAGCGGGGCTGATCCAAGTCTTCATCAAGGATGACGCTGTGGTTCAGTGACTTCACGGCTGTGGCCAGTCTGATGGCAACAATCTGACTGTTCACCCCATCAATCCAATACAGGTTCCTGCCGAGCCAGTCCACAGCTACAGAATCAGCCCGGACTCCTGTGGAAACAAAGAGTCTCGAGGAGGTATCCTTATGTATGACTGAATACTTATTCCTCTGATATCTACGTTAATTTTGATGCAGTCACCTAAAATACTTCAACCACATTTGTGTTACACCAACCTTTAATCAGAGTTCCTGTGGTTTTCTGATCCAGCGAGGACCACCTAATGCTCTCAGTGTCCAGACTGACCCAGAAGACCCTCTGCTCTTTCCAGTCATAGTCCAGAGACAGGATGGCCTTCTTGGCAGAGGAGGACAACACATCTAGGCTGCCACTGCGCAGTCCAAGCAAGAAGAGGTCTGTCTGGACTGATGCCAACAGGAAGGGTTCACCTGAGAGAAAAGAAAAGATCAGGTAATTTGTAGCAATATGTAGTAAGTATGAATCTAAGTAGAGCATATTCATTGAAAAACTGTGACAAAATGTTATTCAAATGACATTAGATCTATATCCAATAAATCTTAGTAAGTATTCTGTGTTGTCATGCAAATTATGGACAAAAGTCCTTACGAAACACTGAAATAAATGTCTGACATTTTTGAAAATCACTACTACTGTCTGTACACTTTCACACTTTACTCTTCTTTTTAGCACAAACATGAAAAGATAATTTTGTAGGTTTCAGAGGTGCAGGTAGGAGAGTTGTCTCCTCTTAAGACTGAGCCAGGCTAGCTGAGCTCCTGGCTACAGCTTCTATTTAACAGACAGACATGAGTAGTATCAATCTTCCTAGCTCTCAGCAAGAAAGTGAGCTGTATGAAAGTGTATTCCTTCCTAAACTATTCCTTTAAGTTGCAGTATTCTTCACTTTGTGTCTATTATACTTCCCCTCCAATTACTGTTCATTAGCCTACTGAGAGGACTTTACCAGTGATCTTGCAGTGGTGTCCATCTGCCTCCATTATGTAGCCTGGATGACAGTCACATCGATAGGAGCCAGGAGTGTTGATGCACAGCTGGCTGCACACACCTGGGCTCTGACCTTCACACTCATCAATATCAATACAGGTCAGCCCATCCTCCATGAGCCTGAACCCTGCTGTACAGTGACAACGCTACACAGCAAGAACCAAGTATTAGACAACCTTCAACATTTTTATTATGCATGTGTATAAAAAAATTATGTTTAAAAAAAAAAAAAAAAAGATGTTATCTAGAACGGTCTTTCAGAATCTTTATTTACTTCTACATTCACAGTTCTGTTTCTGCTGCATTTATGTCTTATTTTGCCATTTTCAACCACTGATTTGCAGGACAGAGAAGTTGAAAAATGAAGTTGGAGAAACAGGGTCCTCACCATTCCCTGTGGTGTGCTGTAGCAGCTCTGAGAGCAGCGGGTGTGATCTGCTTCTGCGCAGTTTATCTGACAGCTGCCTCCCTCATCTGAGCCATCTGCGCAGTTGGTAATGCCGTTACACACCAGGACTGGATCCAGGCACTCCTGACTGCCACACTGGAACTGGTGAGGGAGGCATGTCACCACCCCACCTGATACGCACACACACTCAACATTTTCATGCTTAATATAGAGATTTACAGAAATACAGGTACAACTGACAAAGGAAAATCCATTACTGAAAGTTACAATTTTTCAGCTCTAACGGCTTTAAAGTCTGGCTTCAAGTTTCAATTAAGTAAAACAACTCCACCTCTTTCTGTATTTTATAATGTATAACTACTCACATTCAGTCTCATCGCTGCCCTCATCACAGTCCTTCATGCCATCACACCTCCAGGCTGTAGGGATACACTTGGTTTTGGATTTACATGACCACTGGAACTCACCACAGCTCAGTGGAGCTGCAGGACAATCCTAAAGAGGAGCCAGTGGATTATTTTACTGATTATTTTATTTGGACCTTGCTTTAGAACTCCACGCCTTCAAGCATCTGCTTTGCTTAAGTACTGTAGAGCAGTGTCCCAAATCTATAATACTAAACAATTCTAAACAGATTTTAAGTCTACAAGTCTCAAAACAGTATGCATAACTAAAAATGAAATGCCTCATTTGACTGTATTGTGGAGCTGCTCACAGCTGTAAAATAAGTAAAACTGGATCAAAGTCAAACAGCTGCAGGAACACCTCAGAAAACTCACATAAAATACCTATGAAATTATGTATAAAAGTATGTTAATTTCTTGCATACGAACAGAAAAAACATTACACATGTTAATATAATAAAAGCATATAATACAAAATGTACATAGTTATGTACTGCAGCGTGGGATAGAGTATAAGCACTGCTCAGTACAGCTCAATGACTGCTGTTCTGACACTGACCTTTGTCCATGTGTCAGAGGGGTATGAGAAATTCTTCAACAAATATACAGGATACTACAGTTAGGTTTGCTCACTGTCCATTTTCAGTTCTGTCTTACAATTTTTCTACAGATACTTGGACACTCAGCTGTTGTTTCACTCAATTTTCCACAAACATTTAGATGAAATTAGCAAATGATCCTATAAAATCAGGTCATACCTAGAAAACTCAGACATTTTAGGATTGCATTTGAAGCATAGTCCTTCATACAAAGGTGATTTTTTTAAATGTGGTGTTGCCTTCAACATGCACCTTCTCATCAGTGCCATCTTTGCAGTCCTGATCTCCATCACAGATCCACTCCTGCACCAGACACTCCTTGCTCTGGGGGCAGCGGTGTTTGGTGGTGCAGACTGGTGACTTGGTGCAGCTCTCCTCATCAGAACGGTCCTGGCAGTCTGGGTGGCCATCACAACGCATTGTGGTGGATACACACTGGCCACTAGTGCACTTAAACTCAGTGGCACTGCAGCTTTCATCAGCTACAGGAAGGAGAAAACAAAAATACCATCACACAGGTGTCTGCTGCTGTAACAGCAAAGTTGACTAGTCCTGACTAGTTACCAATTTCCTAGTTCAGTGACAACCTACCACAGTTTGCCTCGTCACTGCCATCCCAACAATCCCTCTCTCCGTCACAGAGGAAGCTGTTAGGAATGCAGCGGCTCTTGTCATCACATTGGTGAGCGCAGCCCTCCATGCGCTTGGCACATCCCAGTTCATCTGAGCGGTCTTGACACTGAGGCACACCATCACACACCTGGCTCTGCTCAATGCACTTCTTTCCATGGGCACACTGGAACTGGTCTACAGAGGACACAAGGCATGTTTTGAAGTGCATACTGTGACACCAAATGGCTGGCTGTCTCTGCACCAACACTGAAGCAATATCCTATACATTTAATGTACTTAGAAAAAAGCAGGGGTGTCACTTGGCATAAAGCTCAACTGGGGCTCGGGCGCCCGCCCCCCCCCACTAATACATTAACGTTCTCAACATGTTCTATGGCAGAAAAACCACACACTTACATTGAAATCACACACACACACACACACACACACACCTACAGAAGTCATATGATCATGTTTCAATAACTATAAGGTCATTTGGTTTCATAAATTTTTTTATTTATTTTTAAATGGACTGTTGCTGTGTCACGTTACCAGACCTCAAACTGTGCTCAGTATCGCGCACTGACATACAGAATATGTGCGTAGGCTACAGCTTTACACTCTTGCTACATGTTTGAGTAGAAATGCATCTATTCATTTCCCGTCAGTATGTCACAATTATCTGAATTATCTAAATATTTATTGCTGTTGAAAATTAATCGTGGCATTTACACAGGGGCATTTGCCAATGGAAGAAAGGTATTTGAATCTCATGTGCTAAAGCATTATAGAATTAATGCTAACACTAGAGGGCAGTAAAGTAATTCTTAACCCATGTATGGGGGATCAAACCCACACAGACCAACTGCCAGATTACCAGTTTCACATGCTGATGAGCATTCCTCCTCATCTGAGCCATCTCTGCAGTCCACTTCTCCATCACAGACATGGTTGTAAAGGACACACTCTGCATTGTTCTTGCAGGGTTTGGAGCCCAAAGGACACTTGATGGTAGATGGTCCGTCAGATATAGGAGGCTCAGGGGTTGTACTGATGTTTTCTTCCCTCTCATACCCATCTTCCTCTTGGTCCTCTGATTCAGATGCCAATATGATGAACAAACATAATGATTGAAGGCTGCATTCTGTACAGGTACTAAATATAGATGTGATCATCATAAAGAAATTCATATTTTCAAATCATTTCAACCTACCACAGTTGGCCTCGTCTGTGCCATCTGAACAGTCCCTCTCTCCATCACAGAGGGAGTTTGCAGGCAAGCAGCGACTCTTGTTGTCACATTGGTGAACACAGCCGTCCGTTAGCTTCACACACTGCAGTTCATCAGAGCGGTCCTGACACTGAGGTACACCATCACAAACCTGGCCCTTGTCAATACACTTCTTTCCATGGGCACACAGGAACTGATCTGTTTGGACACAAGCATTTGACATTTTAGAACATGTAATGGCTTTAATTTTATTACAGGCCATTTGTGCTTGCATTTAAATCACCGGTATGCCTGATTGGATGCCAAATAGAATACTGAAACCTACAGTGACTTAAAAATGACACAGTATGATAACATACACTCAGTTGTTTGTTTATTAGGTTAACTTAGCTTATGCTTAGTCTTATGCAACAGTTCCACAATAGATCGTCCTTAATGAAGGTAAACTCTTCACAGTGATAGTGTGTGTGTGTGTGTGTGTGTGTATATATATATATATATACACACACACACACACACACACACACACTTATTTATTTTCCATCTGGATAAGTCAAAACAAAACTCAAACAGTAATGGCAACAACTAGCACTTGACTTCACTTCTTCACTCGTACCTTCATTGCATCTAGATGCACAGCCCTCTTCATCTGAACCATCCTTGCAGTCAGCCTCTCCATCACACACATGGCTGTAGAAAACACACTCTGAGCCATCCTTGCACAGTTTCGAGCCCAGGCCACACTTTGAAGGATTGCTTCCAGCTGAAACATTTGGATCAAGTTAACAGAAAAAGATAAATGTATTTACTACACTAGTTTTTAAAAATACACCCCTCATTCTGTGACTCAACTGAGAAACATCACACTGATTAAGTTATAATGTGCAAAGTCTGATCAGGCGGTTTTTGCCAAAGGTGTTGAAGCAATTTTGGTACAGCTGGCTCACCTTGCAAATACCCTGACAACTGCAATATGACTGCACAAAGAAACAAACGTCCACCCATCGCCACAGATAAAATAAAACAGACCAAACGGTGCAAATGCGACAGTGTAGCGTTTTATAATGGTACCAGGTGAGGCCAATACAACTTAATTGAACACCTGAATGAGGGAGGAGCCGTTGCTCCTTGTCATATATATATATATTAAGCTGAGCAGTTGTAGCTGTTTTTATATTATACATAAACGGGAGTAAAGACATTAAAACTCATACTGGACCTTCTAAAATAAGAAATAAAAAGTAATCGATTGACTTTTTAATCTACCAATACATTTTGAGGGAAAACTGAAATAATGATAGTTAATGTGAAGATGCAGTAGAGAGCCTGAAAATTACCTTAGCCTCCAAACCTCTCTGAATGACAGATATAAAGCCATGCTGTCAAATAAACAAAAAGGATTGTCAATTACACGGGCCAGTATTCAGAGGTCTTTTTATAATTCTCCAATCAGGTTACAGTAGGCGGGACTAAGCGGTTGAACGTAGCCATCATGTTTGTTGTGTTGTTCCGGTCTATCTAACCTAGCTAACTAGCTTCAGTAGCACTGGTAGCAACTTGAGGGGAGCCTACAAGCCTTGTCAAAATTAGTTGCTGTACAACAGAGTTCAGGCATTTTTATGTCAGCAAGGCGTTTAGAGAGCTGTGCGCATATTTTTCTCAAAAGGGGAGATTTGGACTTTGAAACTGGGGTAACTGTTTTCATGCTTTTAGCTCCTTTCTCGACTTTGAAGCATGTTGATTTGTGTGAGAGATGTACGTTAGCTCCGTTAGCCAGCGGGAGCCAGGGCTCAATTTAGAAGAGTTCGTCCAAGATGCTAACTCATTTTGGTGCCTATATTTAAGTAAAAGTCGCAAAGATACAACAGTTACGTTGAAATAAAACACTGCAGTACATAAATTCATAAGTGACATTTTGTGCGATTAGATTAATTATTGCTTGAATTTATTTGACAAGCTGGCGTTAGGTAGCAAAGTAGCGCGACTTGACTGTTGCGCACAGGAGGTTTTTTCGTGGATCACAACAAAAGGATTTTTGATAACAAGCTGGCAGCTAGCTTGTTAAGCTAACGTTAGCCGACCTAGCTAGACGAGGACTTATCCATGAATTCTCTCCAATCTACTTAGTTATGTTAACAGTATTTTATGCTTTTCGTGTTTAGCTAAGACTATTTCAGCATTTTGCTCTTTAACACCCAGAAAGCTAATGCTAGTGAACTTATTGTTGTGATTTCAGTCAAGCAGGCCCCCCCACCAGGCAGTTAGCTGCCGGCCTTCCCAAGCCAGTTGGTGTTAGCACTAGGGGAGCTGTCACAAAATACTCTCTTTGCTCACATTAATTTGATAGCGCTCACTGTGCTGTTCATTATCTTATTCAATAGCTGGTCGTGATTGCACGTATGCAGGGATGCGACAGTATGAGACACATCCCATGTTTTAACTTCACAAGTTTCCAAGCTAGTTTAGATATCGAGCAGTGTTTGTGACAGGCTAACGTCAAGTGGACATTTCTGCTTGTTCAACTTGTTCAACAAATGCTTAACTTCATACAAGAGGCATTAATATAATGTTTGCTATGCCACTGCCAAAGCAGTCTTGTTATTTCACTTGTTATTTCGAAGTTGCACTGATCAAAACTTCTATTGTTGTGATCAGCTAGATTTGGTTATTTTACTGCACCATACTTTGTTTGTAATGATGTACATTGTGTGTGACTTTCTCCAAAGGTGTCCATCTCTTTTGAGTATATCCTGCTAGCACTGGCTTCCACGCTGTGACCCACTGGTCTCTAGAGGGGCCCCATCAGATCAAGGGCCCAAACTGTAGCTCCAGGTCCCCTCTGTCTGTGTGTGCGAGAGCTTGTGTTGAGTCCTCTGGAGACTCCCAGCTTGTCCAGCTTAAGATGTCCTCCATCTTGCCATTCACCCCTCCTGTGGTGAAGAGGCTGCTGGGCTGGAAGAAGTCAACCAGTGGCCAGGGCGGAGCGGGTGGTGGAGAGCAGAATGGGCAAGAGGAGAAATGGTGCGAGAAGGCTGTGAAGAGCTTAGTGAAGAAGTTAAAGAGGACAGGCCAGTTAGATGAGCTGGAGAAAGCTATCACCACACAGAACTGCAACACCAAGTGTGTCACCATCCCCAGGTATACTGCCCAACATTTGATTATGCTTCAAATTAGGGTCAGAGAAAATGCTGCTGCTGTTATACATGTGCATTCTGCAAGTGTGCTTAGTTGAGATCTCTGCCTAATATAAAACCATGACTACATGGGCTGTTAGCAGATGATAATCATGCAAGTTTGAAAAGGCTTTTTTTTATCATTTGATTAGGGAAATATTATAGGCAAAATAGCAGAAGAGAAATAGCTCATTAAAAGGAGCTGAAAATTAATCCAATAACTGTTCATTTACAAGTGTACTTATTGTTAGACAGTTTTTTATTGCTCTCATCGGGAGAGAGACATTAGAAGGGTGAGAGAAGATGTTGTCTTTATCAGCCAGCCAGCCTTGACGGCCTAGACTCAAGTTCAGTGGGAACACTGTGTTAACAGATTCATTCCTCACTGATGTGCTGCCAAGTACCACGTCACATGTTTTATGTCTATAGATTGTGGGCCGCTTGTTATCGCCTGAGAATTGTTCCAGGCTGCACTGTTACATTTGTAGAGATACAGTGGCTCGCTCAATGTAAATGAAGTTTTTTTCTTTTATACTTGTAGAGGATATCTACATGAGAGAGGGTGGGTTACAAACTAAAACTAATGCCACATTGGAGCATTGTCACCAGCCATATTAACACTGGTACATTTTGATTGTGGTTGGGCAGCTTGTCTATCCTGCTTGCCTCTTTGGCAGGTACACATTCAACAGTTGGATACTCCAAACACCTAGTTTCCCACAGTAAAAATAGCCACTGGATTGTAGGATTTACAAGCTGCTATGGCTGGTGGACAGAAGTTGGTTTCCTGCCCTGTCATGAACCAGACAATTGTGATTTTGAATGGTAGTTGAGATCCCACTAAAATAATTAAGTCTAGTACATGTTGTTATGTATTTGTAGCATTTAACATGTAGAATGTGTTATTGTCCTGTTATTCAGAAGCAACTTCTCTCATTTGTCCACATTCCATGTTATGAACTTTTTATTTTTTGGCCATTTTCTTGTGAATGTTTCGATAATGTCTGAAATGGACACTTTTTTTCTTTTTCTTTTTTCTTTCTTTTTTTTTTGGGTCAAGGTTGGCTTCTTCTGTTTTTCCTCTTTTGTGCCATTGTGTGTCTTCAGTGTTTGTTTTAATGTCTTCAGATAAATTCTGACATAAATGACTAGTGAAAATGCCACACTGTTGAAGAATGCTCTTTGTCTCATTCATTGTGTGTGTTAGCAGATTCCATGTTCTGTTTTTTCCTTAATTCTGTCAAAAAGGCTTCTCTTATTTGAAGTTCCCATCTTCCATGTCCACAGCTGAAAATTAATTTGATGTCTTTATTTTGCCATAAGACTCCAATAAAAGAGGCCTTTTAATGTTCACATTACCCATACTGATATTCTGAATGAGCCATGTCCCATGTTTATCATTTGTTTTTTGTTTTTGTTTTGTTGTTTTCTCTGTGCACAGCAATTGCTCTGAAATATGGGGACTGAGTACACCAAATACGATAGAACAGTGGGATACATCAGGCCTATACAGCTACCCTGACCAAACCAGGTGACTATCCTCAACTATTGTGTAGTGTTGCATACAACTTTGATGTGGGAGAGTTGTCATTACAATGTTAGAGGTGACAAACATTGAGAACATCTTTGTTCTTCGTTTCCTTCTCCGCTCAATCTAACCCATCCCCATTTCCCTCTTCTACCCGGCCATATTATGTCACCCACCTCCCCTGTGTTATCTTTTACCTCTCTCACCCAATGTCTTGTTTGCTGTTCAATCAGATCCCTGGATGGCCGTTTGCAGGTCTCCCACAGGAAGGGGCTTCCTCATGTTATCTACTGCCGCTTGTGGCGATGGCCAGACCTTCACAGCCACCATGAGTTGCGCGCTATCGAGGCCTGTGAGTATGCCTTCCACCTCAAGAAGGACGAGGTCTGCATCAACCCCTACCACTATCAGAGGGTGGAAACCCCAGGTGAGAGGACTGTCTAGTGGACATTTGTTACAGAAAACATGCACATCAGTTTGTATTCAGTTTCTAATGCATAATTGTAACACTTGAAAAGTTAATCTGAATGCTAAGCAGCAACATTTAAAACCCATTTTTTCATTTCATTTTGTTTACTCACAGGGACAGGGCCTCAGAAATATGAAAATAGGCTAGTGTGTGGTGTTCAACTCTGTTTTATGAAACTTCCTCTACTTGAATGAATAGTTCAACATTTTAGGAAATACATTTGTTGACTTTCCTGTTGAGAGTTAGATGCGAAGGTCACAAACATTCTCATCTCTGCCCTCTAAGTATGAAGCTAGAACCAGCAGCTGCTTATCCTAGCTTAGCACAATGACTGGAAATGGGGATGGAGATGGAGGGGTTGTTAGGCAACTGAAAGATACAGAAAGCCACAGCTGCCTTCCAAGAAATAGTCCCACACATAACCCCCATAAAACCACATATGACCACATATTGCCATGTTTACCCTTTGGTTTTTGTACAAATTAAATTAACCAGATAGAATGTGTTAATTAGCAGCTTTAGTGGTGTGGATACTTTTTACCTTTGGACAGAACCAGGCTAGCTGTTTCCCACTGTTTCTAGCCTCTATGCTAAGCTAGCTAACTGTTTGCTATACCCTTATACAGCATTTGGCAGGGAATTATGGCACCAATCATTGCGTCTGTGTCTCAGCAAGAAAGCAAAAAAGTGCATCATTCCAAATGTACAACCTGCTTCACTCTGCCATTATTCAGTTAAAGATTTCAGTTTCACGACAAGTTTCACTTGGGACTTGCCGTGTTTCATCATTGTCTTATTGCTGTTGCAAAGCTATTCCCACAATAATGAAACTTATTTCAAAGGACTTGTTCCCTTTTTTGCATTTAAGAAAAAAACACTGACACCCATTTTGGAAAAACTCATAACTGATAGGAGTCTCTTCTGATACTTTTACCCAACATTGTAGTGCTGCCTCCTGTTCTTGTGCCAAGACACTCAGAAATCCTGCCAGAGCTGCCACCTCTGGATGACTACACTCATTCCATACCTGAGAACACAAACTTTCCTGCAGGAATTGAACCTCCAAACAACTATATACCAGGTGAGTTTACCTCTGCATGGGATGGGAGTGACTGTATTTAATGTAATTCACTAATGGGTTAAATAACGCACTAACTGAAAACTGAAAGTGAAGAAATAGTTATTCTTGGTTTCTATATGCACTATATTACATGGAAACTAGTCTGAATATGTGAAGGGTTTTTTCCCCTCATACTTGTTTTATTGAACATAGAGAAACTTGTGATTCTCTCTATTCTGTTATATACTTCAGTTGTACTTTAATTGTTTGCATCACCTCAGGAAAGAAAATGGGATGTTATTAAAAAATATGCTTCCTTAATTTTTAGAAAGTCAAACAGCCGTATAATATTTGATAACATAACGGCTAATTTTTTTTCCCCCAAATCATTTGAACAGAGACACCTCCACCAGGCTACATCAGTGAGGATGGAGAGGCCAGTGATCAACAGATGAATCAAAGTATGGACACAGGTATCCTAGACTAGCGCCTTCTTTTATTTCCCTTGTCTGTTTGACCCACCTCCCAAACCAGGTCAAAGTTAAATATATTTTTTCAGGGAATACATTTGACAATTGACATTGAGAGAATTAGCCTATCGTAAAGTAAAATCATAATAAAGCTTTATGCTTAATGTTTAATTTGCTTACTTATGATGATTTTTACCTGGAGCTTATGTATGATGTGTTTGTTTTTCAAGCAAATTACAACTGACCTGACCTACCTTTCACTAGATGCTAGTTCTGGATTAAAGGTTCATGACAATACCAGATAGTAAGAATGCTGCCTGGAGAAGTTGCAGTTCTGTGAATTACCTAGTTTTTGACTCATTCATTTTATATCCAACGCCAAACATACATTTCTGTATCATTGCTCTTTCCTTTGGAAAAATGTAGGAAAGATGGTACATCCTTCATCTACAGGGCACAGAGTACACTTTGCTATGTATATATCCTGTCTTTCCTGTAACACCCCTGACCGGTTATGTTATGGTCTCCTATGAGCACATTCAAATCAATGACTCCCTGTTTTCTTTGTCAGGTTCTCCAGCAGAGCTCTCCCCCAGCACTCTATCTCCTGTCAATCACAGCATGGGTAAGATGCAAATCCTTCCCATCTCCCATCTGAAACAGTACGAAGACTGAAACAGTGTAGAACACACATGCATACTGTACATTTAGTGGGGCACAGTTTGGCACTGAGATAGATTAATAATATATACATAGACATTTATAGTGCTTATGTCTCTTCACCAATATATGTTGTATCAAAAAGACTACTGGGATAACCTTTACTGATGCGATCTTCTGCTGTAGACCTGCAGCCGGTGACTTACTCAGAGCCAGCCTTCTGGTGTTCTATAGCCTACTACGAGCTGAACCAGCGTGTCGGAGAGACGTTCCACGCCTCTCAGCCATCGCTGACAGTGGATGGATTCACAGATCCATCAAATTCTGAGCGTTTCTGTTTGGGCCTGCTGTCTAACGTCAACAGGAATGCCACTGTGGAGATGACCCGGAGGCACATCGGTATGGCACAGAATCACTTAGCTTCATGGTAACAATGTCTTAGCCTCTCATAGTTTGTCTTGTTTTTCTAAATGTGGTTTACATTGTACCATGTGTTGGTCAACTCAGATCTGGTGTTTATTGTCCTTGGTGAGTAAATATGTTCTGTCTTATGTTTACAGGAAGGGGAGTTAGACTGTACTACATTGGAGGGGAGGTATTTGCTGAGTGCCTGAGTGATAGCGCCATCTTTGTCCAGAGTCCTAACTGCAACCAGCGGTATGGCTGGCACCCAGCCACAGTTTGTAAAATTCCACCAGGTAAGATGTTGAAGATGCCTCTTGTGTAGCAATCAGAGAAATTAGCCAAAATTGGCAATGAGGCACCCATTGAACAAAAATAATTAGAAATTTGATGACTCCTCAGGTGAACAACCAGTCAGAGCTCATGTTCTCACCTACTGGTTCTGATGCTGATTTACTATCCTCATGCAACCCAATTGCCACAAATTAAGTACAAGCGGACCCAAGGACACCAAACATAACACAAAAACTCTGGGTTATGATTGGCCACAGACACACAATGACAGATCAGAGCCAGCCAAAAGCCAGATGTCTACTTGGTGTGTCCAGGCACAGGGAAAACCTATATTAACTGCTGCTATGTTTCTCGCTATGTTCTTTCAGGTTGTAATCTAAAAATCTTCAACAACCAGGAATTTGCAGCCCTGCTGGCTCAGTCAGTCAACCAGGGCTTTGAGGCTGTCTACCAGCTCACCAGGATGTGCACTATCCGCATGAGCTTTGTCAAAGGCTGGGGAGCCGAGTACAGGTGGGCAATGCCAACACATATATATATTAATAGTTTTTATTCCAACATGGTCCATATCTGCTCAGGTTTGAATTAATCTAATTTTAAATATGAATAAAACTTGCCACTAGTTATGCTTGTTTTTACCAATGATAGACAGATAGATAGCCTTTATTTTCATTATAATTTCTCATCTGTCACAGCTTAAGACATGGAAATTGATGTGAAACTATTGGTTAAGGAATTGATTCTGATGCGTCACAAACTCAACTTAAACAGACTTGGTAAAACATTATGGTCATTATTAAAGGCAACATGAAGCATTGTCATGTGAAGCAAATAGTTAAATCTAGGAATGCTTTTTGTTTGTTAGTGGGAGTCATTATTGCAGATTTGTTTTCACAAACCTTTCCTTCGCAATAAATTTGAGTATTACAATGAAGTAGAGCCTAACAAACCATAACATCCTCTTCCTGGCCACATACTGCTTATGCTAAAGCGCAGCGTAAAGCATTTTTAGTCGTGCGTGGTTCAAAGTGAAAGCACAGTCGAGACATTAAAATGTATGTCTTTTGTTTCCCAGACGGCAGACTGTCACAAGCACTCCTTGCTGGATAGAGCTGCATTTGAACGGTCCCCTGCAGTGGCTGGACAAGGTTCTAACCCAGATGGGTTCTCCGTCTGCACGTTGCTCCAGTATGTCCTAAACAGCTAAGGAAATACCCAAAAAACGCAGCCCATTACAAAGATCATTAAATTCTAAACTTGTGAGTCCTCTCATGAAAAAAATGGAAACCCCACAGAATGAATTTTCTGTAACATACGTCATAGTATTTGTGGCCCAGTTCCACATCCCTCTCTAAACTTTACACACACACGCACACACATACACACACCAATACACTGAAGAACAAATGCAACTACACTGTCACACACTCACACACATACACATACAGAATTTTCAGTAAAAAATTTGGCACTTTGTTACCCATCTATGTCATGCACCTTGTTAAATTGCTTTTCCCCAAATCCTTAATATTAGATCTATTTGTGGTACAAATAAAATGTATATTGGTTTTTAGTCCAGGAAGTAGGGGAAATACCAAAAATCTCTGTGAATAGTTTCTCAGTATTGAAGATTGCTTGTATGAGTAACACAAGCTTGAATGCTAAAATGATTTTTTTTCCAGCCCACCCCAACCATTGTTCTGAACCTAAGTTTACTTTTCTCTGGGAAACTTGGCCCCATCTTTTGTCAAAGGGGGCAGGGGGGTGGGGGGTTTGGTTGGTGAAGAAACGATGGCCTTGGTGGCCGTTCTCCTCTGACGGAAACGCCACAATGTGTTTTGTGAAATTTGATTGAATTGACTTTGCCAGTATGGCCCTTTTTGTAACTCTTGACGTGTGTCTTTATAAGACATACCTCTTAATGGACAAATAGGAATGTTAGTTTAAGAAGAAAATCAAAAACCCAAAACAAACTGCAGACTGAGTCTGGCTGTAGTTTATTTCTTTATAATTACACAGCACTACATGTGCTTGGTTTAGTTGACTTGCATCCCCACTGAACGGCCTGGTTTGGAAGCTAAAGAGATATTGACCAGGCTTTGCAGGGTGCACTGGGCAGGGACCAGAGAATATCAGCTGTTATGTAAAAGCTTTTTTTTCTCTTTTTGACACGACACTGGGAGTCCTGGGGCTCTCCAAGGTGAAGCATTACACATCTCACCAGGAGAAATTGAAGGTATCAATAAATTCATTCTGTTTTTAGCCTATATCCCCATTGTTTTGCTACTTTTTTGTATTCTCATGTATTTTTATATATAAATATACTTAAATTTTTCTGTCGTTCACTTTTTATTGAAGTAATATTTTCAAGACCACAGTTGTTTCTAAAGTGACATGGAGGGTATGGATCATTCCTTCATTTTACCCAAAAGGTTCAGTTTAAATTCATTTCCAATAGCAGCTCTTTGTCTTGGTATTAAAAAAAACACTGCCCCACATGATGTGTAGCCTGTTTGTATCCTTAGTTTTTGCAAAAAAATCTGGTGCATTTAAAGTACACAAAACCTGAAACCCAAAATCTACTTTCCTGTATCGGTTTTAATGATTCCAGAGGTATGTAAAACTCTGTAATGGCCATTTATTCATTCATCTCTTCACTTTTTTTGAAAAACACACGTGACCTCTTACAGCCTTTTGGTGCTCAGTCAAGCGGGTTAAGGTCAACCAGATATAATTGGCTTTCAAAATGTTACAGAAACATGGGAGGAAAGCAGTTTTCTTCCATGAGAAGAGAAGAGCAAATGTGCCTGCACACTGGGACATTCTGTGTTAATGTGTGTGTTGTATTTGTTCTGTCTATAAAATACAGTATGTACAACAAGACTTATTAGCTTAAACTCTGCCATTATTGTCATTATGTGGCTGTTGCGAGTTTAACATGTTTTCCCTCCTCCCTTCTTTTTGATGTAAATGTGTTTACCTTATGGCACTAGTGATTGTACTTTAAGTGCACCTAGTGAAGTTTGGATTTGGGGAACTGAACCATGTGTTAGGGTCCAGTGTTACATTGTTTTTATCTTTGGCCTACAACATATGAATGTGAAAAAATACATTACAAAAACTGACGTGGACCAGACGTACATATACATAACAGTAGTACAGTATGTGTGTATTTAACAGTAATCTTTTTGCAAAGCAGTCAGTACAGTAGATGTCGCAGTTGTTTTACCAGTAGAGGGCGGTATTGATAGAGCAGTTCTTCTTTTCTGACCATAAGCTTCTCAGGCGTGTGGCATATTATGCAGACTTCATAAAACACTAATAAAGATTTTTATTCTCATGATTCATGAGTCTTTGTGTGTGTGTGTGTGTGTGTGTGTGTGTGTTTAGTTATATTACTGAAAATATAAAGACTGGTGGCCCATACAATATAGAACAGAATAGGCTTTTAATTGTGGGTGCTCCACGAAGACAAACAGTGAACAGGGACACAGATTAAGTCCACACAACACAACTGTTAAACTGTCATTATTTAACCGACAAATGTGGTGTTTCTGTAACACAGTTTCATCTTGGTTTAATTTGTTGCACCTGCCCTTCAGTCCTTTTGTAAACGGATGTCTTAATATTTGTGGAGTAGCACGGGTACTAATGCTGGCTGATAGTATCTAGACTTTGTTTCGGCAGTGATGGAAAGTGCAACACTGCCACAATGACAGTATCATAAGTGCTGTATTTCCCACTTAACATGACTTTTAATCAGTAATGATAAACCAGCGATAGAGCTGGACATTACTTGAAGTCCGTATGGGTTTGACAAGCGTGACGTTTGTCCTTCCTCAGCCACCGTAGGCTACGTCAGAAAAGAATACTGTCAGCTATCTCAGCTACCCACTTGCAGAGACAACATGGCATTTACTTTGTATTCCCTCATTCAGGCAGCAATTCTGTGCGTCAATGCTGTTGCTGTGTTGCACGAAGAAAGATTTCTCAGTAAAAGTAAGTGGCTGTTGTTAAAACTATTTGGGCCCTTAGGTGTCATTTAAAATTAAAAATCGCTAATAGCTAATGCTAACTACCATGTAACTTAAAAGCTAGTGCAAATATAAACATTTTAGATTTAACAGTGAAGATTGATGTTGTTTAGAGTTGCTGTACCAGCCTATAATGAACGGCTGAACCGAGAAGTTGCTGTTAACTCTAATCTAAACCTAATCAAGATTTGTTACAGTTTCCTACTTTTAAAAGCTTTTTAAACAATCAGACACAACAGGGTTAGCTGAGAGTAGGAAATTTAATTACTGGTATAAAATAGAACGAAAATACAATCAAATTATTTAGCTTCTTCTGATGATGAAGCTATTATCTGTTGATCTATTTGTGTATGTGTGTGATCCATCTTCAGTTGGCTGGGGAGTGGACCAAAGTGTCGGAGGATTTGGAGATGAACCAGGCATCAAAGTGCAGCTAATGAACCTTGTCCGCTCTGTAAGGACGGTGATGAGAGGTGGGTGTCCACTGCATGTATACACAAACTGGTTGGTTTAATAGGGAGTGATGAGTGACACTTTCTCATACCAAACTGTCTGTCTCGCCCTACAGTGCCGCTAATCGCAGTCAATTCAGTCTGCATCGTGCTGCTGCTTCTGTTTGGATGAAGTGAAGTGACAGAAGTTGTCAGGAGAACATCTCCATCATCTCAGGAACCCTTCTAAAGAACCACTTTATTTCTCTGACACACAGAATGTCTCCTGTCAGCCTGCGTACAAATGTTGTCATTTGATATTCCACATCAGTACATGGGACATTAGGGCCTGTGATTCAAAATAAGTAAATGCAGAACTGTAAACTTGCCTCTTTTTTGAATAGTATAATAACATAGTAATACAATTTCACTGTTTGGGTTTTCTGGAAAAACATTTATAAGCCAAATGTGATTTTACACTTAAATTGTATCAATGAAGATCTGGATACCAGCTGTAACTACTGAGATGCAGTGGACTGACTGTAAAATGTTTGTGAATATGTGGTATGTGGTTTTTTTTGTAGAAATATTCATGAGTAAAGAGTTTTAAAAGTTTCACCTGGAGTCTCATGTCGCAGGTGTTGTTTATCATGTTCACATTGTTAAGATAAAACAGCCTAAAATATAATGGGGGTAACACCAGCTAAAACAATCTAAAATTATATGAAATACAAGAGGGAGATGCAGGCATCAAAAATACATTTTAGAGAATTAATTTATTGATGTGTTAACATATGAACAGTATTGAGGGAGGTCTGTGAATTAGTCCAAGCAAAGTCAGAAGTCTTAATATTTATATCTATATCTTTGAGCTAATCACAACACACAGTGCTTGTCATTCAGTTGTCTGAATTCTGGACACTACCCAAACATTTTACATTTAGAGCTCTATCAGTTGTGTTGTGTTCCATTTTTTCATAACATAGAAGAAGTCCCTTCAATGCACAAATCTAACAAATTAATATATCATGTGTGTGGCCATGTCCTTATCCTATTTATTATTGTTGTCCTGGAAAGGTCAGTATTTGAGACTTGAATGTTTTTGCTTTTAGTCTTTAGTCAAGTCTCAAGTAGTTCAGGCCAAGACTGAGGTCCTCATTTCACTTCCCTTGTATCAGAGTTTTAGCTTTTTTAATTTTTGTAATTTGCAATTTGGGTGAAGTGATCCTTTAATGCTTGGTTAAACGGTAGTACAACATAATATTTTGTAAGTTTATCAACTTCTTTGTCAAAATTGATTTGACAGTTAATTCCAGCACTAAGATAAATGCAGCATAACTATAATGGAATTGAAACACTTAAGTAAACTTAAGTTTCAGATCAGACACTTGCAAAATAACCGTACACACATTCATACATGGGTCCTCCATATCTTATCATAGGAGCAGAGAGAAACTACAATTATTTTTTTGATTTTTCAGCACCAGAAAATGACTAAAGTTGTACATTTTATTGGTTCCGCCCGCACGGACGATTTACAGGTAACACCCGAGAGGGTCGACTGTTACAGCGACTTCCGACGCCGTACGTCAACTCTGTGGTGTTATGTTTTCACAGATGAACAGTGGAAATAACCATGGAGGTCCCCGAAGAAGAGTTTTGTGACTCCTCGGTGTGGAGTGATAATGCCTTTGTTAAACTCGCTGTGTTTCATAGTAAAAAATTATCTTAAGCAAAAATGGGAAACGCGCAGAGTTGCGGTGTTGCATCACTTGCCGTATGTTCACTCTATTTTGTTTATGTTCACATCTACTGTTCTCACAAGTTGCTGAAAACAAATGTACTCACCAACGACAAACTTCCAAGTTTCGGGTATCTCTACATTAAATATTTAATCAGAGCTCTAACTCGGAGATCAGGCTACCTGCACACAACAAGAGCAAAGAAGAAATGTGAAGCTGTTTACACTGTCCTCAAGTGCAGGTGAGCATCGCCCACCTCAATTTAAATATTAAGGAGAAAGCTTTTTAACCCGTGTGAAAGTTGGGTCTTGGTTGTCCACACTCTGAGTCAGTGTATGTGTCTTTGTAAGGCTGGAGACTCCCATGTTGAGGAGGTTCTGCGGTGCAGGAGGTTATGGCTGGGACTATCCAGACACTGAATACAGAGACATTCCACTGTGCTTCCCTGAGTTTCTGTGTAGCAGGCTGCTGCTGATGGTGCTCACTGATGAAAACTTCAGACTCAACCCAGCAGGTAACACTTAGCCTAAGCAATACTGTTTTAGTATTTGGTGTAACCACCCTTTAATCTTCAAAGGTACTTGGCAGGTAGGTTGTTCCATGCTGCAGAATTTTTTTGGGACTGATCAGATCCTCCCCTGATGGTACTGATTGATAGATAAGAATCTAAACCTCTAAGGTCCTAAAACCTTTTTCAACCCAGAAACATCAAGCAAAGCAAATGACATGAGAATATTACAAAAGCCAAGTTCGATTACCAGCTCCAGTCTTGGAGTGGTCCACATGGGTATGCAATTTTTTCAGGGAATTGGCTCTGGTGAACCTCAGTTTCTCTGCCTGTATGATTAAAAACCATGTCTGCCATCTGCTATTGGAAACATAGGGACTGAGGAAGATTTCCAGTCTGTAAGAATGAGTCACCTGGCTGTGATCAGTGTCAAAGATTCTTGAATGGCTGCAGTGCAACTTCAGGATTAATGTTTTTGCCATTCACCTTGGAATACAAGGCAAAAATGTCCGACAAATATATATCAGCCATTTTGGATCTGTCAAACTGGGTTGACACAAAGTGAAATATTGTACTGTATATAATCTGGACTGCTGGTGAACAGCTTTGACCTGAATCAGCTGGTGTCAGTTAAACACAGATACAAGTATAGGAACTCATCACCTGGAGTCAGGGTGTGTTATTACTTCAAAAAATGAATGTAGCCCTGGAATGGTCTCAAAGTTTCCAGCCTTGAATCTGAATATGTATTGGATGTCTCATACACCCAGAACAAACACATGATTACATTATATTTAGTTTATTCCCAGTGCCCTGATTCCCATGTTTCATTTGTGTGCTTATAATAAAAGTCTAGAAAATCATGGTGTTATATAGTAACTGTGAATAACATTTGCAGGTCTGGTTCGCGTGTGCCAGAGTTTGAAAACCCTTCAGCCAATCGATGAGCTGAAGAAAGGTCCATTCATGCTGCAGGTTCGAGTCCTGGTGTACCGGCAGACTGATGCAGGGGTGGAGGTGGACATCTGTCTGTCTGCCACTTCTCGTTCCAGGTGCCCAGTGTGGGAGAGCGTCCTGACACTGCTGTCCAAAAACAAGCTCAGAGCCAGCAGAGGCTTAACAAGGAATGAAAATGACAGTGAGCAGTGTTGATTTCTGCAAAAAATGTTTTCAGGTTTTTTACACTAAGGACATAAATGAATGTCTCTCTTACTGTGGTAGTTTAGCATTTAATGTTTACTAACACACATATATGGATGCAGACTCAGACCATTTCTGGTTGTGTGTCCTTGTTCTGACAGCCCAACTAGATGAACCTGTGCCAGAGAACATGAGGCAGGTAGAGCTCAGAGTTCCCTGGAGTACCAACCTGCAGTGTGTATGGTCTTTCTCTGACTCCTCCCTCTGTAGGCTCCTCTCTCTACCAGCCAAGCTCTTTGGCTGCAGATCACAGACCACACCAAGTCTCTGGATGCTGTCGGTCTGCTTGGCTGAAATAGAAAAACACAAAGGTACCCACATTTATGGGTTTCGCGAAGAAAAAAAAAGGATGTTATTCACTGTTGTGCTTGTCAGACCTTCTTACAGCTCTGTTTTGTCGTCAGGGGTTGAAGTCATCACAGCTCCTACCAGCGTCATCGCCCAGTTCAAGGAGCCTTTGTTGTTACCAGGCAAAGTGACAATCAGGTTTTGGGAGACAACCAAAAATCTCCTTTCGTCTTCTACCCAAGGCCTCAGCTTCCACATGCAGCAAAGTGGAAGCAACATTTCACATTTGGAGGGACTGATTTCTAAGTCTTGATTAACATGGAGTGTTGATATTTGTGGTGCAATAAAATGTTAATGTTTGACTTTTTCCATTGATGTCTGTTTCAATTTTGGCAACACAGTGCAGTTCTAATTAACTGAAGCATGGTTGACACTGTTCACCATTCAGCATTTGCTCATGTGATAATAACATAAAACACTGTAGAGTTCATTTCCTTTTTTCAAAAACTTATTTTTTATAATATGTATGAATAGATGTATCTGCCTCTGAGCCTCCTCTTTGATTTGTTAACATTTTTCAGGACTGCAATACCTGTTAATGTTAGAGCGTTATTCTACAGACAAGGCTGATTTAAAAAAAAAAACAATCAGTAGGTTTGAAAATATTAAAAGAGCCATGTTATCAAATAAAACAGACTTCACTGTAAAATATAATGCACCATGTTCAGATGTATATGAGGGCCTAATTTAAATACAATCTGAATCTGTTTACTTTTCTGCGTGTGTGTTACTAATAACATCAACAATGGCTCGTTCTATTTAAGTGTAAAAGTAAACTATGACAGTGTGACAGTGAACATGAGCATTTGTGTCATCCACCCATCCATCATCTATACCATTTATTCTCAAGGGTCGTGGGGGGGGACTGGAGTCAATTCCAGCTGACACTGGCTGAGAGGTGGAGTACACCCTGGACAGAGCATTTGTATCATTCATTCATGGTCTGCAGCACAGGGGCCCCACAGAGAACGGTCCTGGCTCCTTTCCTTTTCACCCTCTACACTGCAGACTTCCAATACAACTCACCTCACTGCCACCTGCAAAACTCTGCAGTCATCAGCCTCATCAGAAATGAGGATGACAGGGAGTACAGAGAACTGGCGCAGGACTTTGTGGACTGGTGCCTGCAGAACTGTCTCCAGATAAATGCAGGGAGGACCAAAGAACTGGTGGTGGATTTCCACAGGAGCAGACACTCTCCCCCCAACACCAGTGAACATCCAGGGAAGAGACATTGAGATGGTGACATCTTATAAGTACCTGGGTGTTCAGCTGAACAATAGACTGGACTGGACAGACAACACCACTGCACTTTACAAGAAGACTCAGAGCAGACTCTACCTGCTGAGGAGACTCGGGTCCTTTGGAGTGAAGGGGGCACTCCTCTATGACACTGTTATGGCATCAGCCATCTTCTATGGAGTGGTCTGCTGGGGCAGCAGCATCTCGACAGTGGACAGGAAGAGACTGGACAAGTTGATCAAGAAAGCCAGCTCTGTGCTGGGGTGCCCCCTTGACCCCATGGAGGTGATGGGTGAGAGGAGGATGATAGCAAAGCTATCATCCCTGATGGACAATGAGCTCCACCCCCTGCAGGACAGTGTGACAGCACTGAGCAGCTCCTTCAGCGATAGGCTGCTTCACCTAAAGTGTGTGAAGGAGAGGTATCGCAGGTCCTCCCTTCCTGCTGCTGTCAGACTCTACAACCAGCACTGCTCCTAATACACCACATACCATTTCCACCAGGTTTCTGCACTTTAATTAATCCAAAACAGCTGCTATCAGTCATTCATTGTGTGCAATTCCATTTTCAAATGTGCAATATCTGTATTTAGTTCATTTTCTGTCTCTATGTATAAAGTCCTGTGTATATTGCTCTTCTGTTAATATTTTTATTACATTGTCATGTTTATGCTGTTGTGTATATTTTTTAATAGCCTTATCTTGTTTTTATCTTTCCTTTACTCGTATTTATGTCTTTTCCTTTCATTCACTTATGCTGCAGCAACAATGTAAATTTCCCCATTGTGGGACTAATAAAGGATGATCTTATCTTATCTTATCTTATTATACAAATGCATATTATTATAGTGTAACCTCAGTTACTGTACCTATTTCTGTATAATTTGGTGTAGCTTCAGTTACATGGGTTTACAGTAGTACAGCACACCATAATTTAGTATAGGGGAATGATATGGAACAGGAAGAGAGGGGAGTTTGGGTGTGTTATACTGTCATTGATGCTGAAAACAGACATTTGTTACAGTACAAATTGTGACATGTACAGAACATCACCCACAGCATAGACTAACTGGAGCATGTTAGACTTAATAAATTTTGGGGTTAAACACATACCAGTATCTACAGTAAATGGCTGTTTTCTGGTTATATATACACCCAACATCGTTTTTCATGACAGACACATGTCGTAACAGGAAATGCACAGATTCAATAGTTCAACATTTTGGAAAACATACTTTTGCACTCTCTTGTTGAGAGGTTCAGTAGATGAGACATTCAATTACCACTTTACAGTCCGTGTAAGTACTGAGCTGCAGCCAGGAGGCACTTAGCTTAGCTTAGCATAAAGACTGGTAGCACAGGGAAACAGGCCAGCTCCATCCAAAGTTAAATAAAAATAAAATGTCCACCAACACCTGCACGTGGTCGCTGCTCTTTATGTTTACAATAAGCAAATTAGGAATTTTAGACTTCTCTGTATATTTATTTTTGAACTTTTAACAGGGCTAGGCTAGCTGTTTCCATCTACTTTGATTCCTTTGATTCCTTAAGGTAAGCTAATTTCCTTCTGCAGGCCATAATTACTGTACAGACATGAGAATGGTATTGATTTTCACATCTGACTCAGCAAGAAAGCAAACAAGTGTATTTCTCACAATGTCAAACTATTCCTCTAATGATGACTTAATTACATTCAGTTTATTCTAACACAATCATTTTAAGGACATTAATGTGTTCTTGTCAGATACTCAATTGTTTTTGGATTGAGTTTCCTGATTAGTTTTATCAACAGGACCTTGTGCTGTAGGTTTCATAGATCTACTGTACATGAGCACTTTGTCAGATGCCATGTCTACCCATTGACTATGCTAGGCTAATGTAGACATCATCCCTACAGGGCATGAAGACTTTCCAATATTTGATCCCTTTGATAATGCTATTTGCAGCTTTCATGTATG
The DNA here is from genome assembly GCF_001640805.2 of Lates calcarifer. Classification (NCBI taxonomy): domain Eukaryota; kingdom Metazoa; phylum Chordata; class Actinopteri; family Centropomidae; genus Lates; species Lates calcarifer. Next base: position 19,640,549 of record NC_066845.1, read on the forward strand.
TGAAGGTCTGTCCTCCTGTATTATTTATTGGAACACATTCAGTGCATGGGACTGAGAGAAGTGGCTTTTCATGCATCCCTGCACCACCACAACATTTCAAAATGGAATCAGGGAGATGATGGTTTCTGGAACAATTTCTTGCACACAAGAGGAGAAGAAAAGACTGAAGGTTTAATCTGTGGTTTTCTGAGATGATTTAAAGAGATTAACAACATACTGAGGAAAGAATTTGACATTTTGGGAAATATACTCACTCACTTTCTTGCTGAGAGTTAGAGGAAGAGTAATAAAACTGGTATATGGAACTAAGTTTCTTAGTATGTTACTTTTTTCTTATACTGCTTTTTGATTTAATGAAAGCAGTTCTCCGAAAAGGGAATGTCTTCCTTGATTTCTGGTTTCCAGGTGTTAATATGTGCCACTGTATAAATGTGGACATCATTCTATGGTAATCACATGGTATAAAAGAAAAGCTTAAGTAACAAAAGATTTTAAAAAAATAAACAGTTTTGCCAGAGTGATTAGAAATCTGTGGAACATCCCGTGACTGCCTCGCTGCACACGCACTGTGTACAGTTATAGTAGGCCATTAGATGAGGGGAGGGTGTGTGTGAAGAATCTATGTTTGGCAGAGGAGAAATCAGTTTCAGCAGCTGCACGGGAGATCAACGGGACGCACGCAGGGTCATCCCACCTCTGCCATGTGATTCTCATTACAGAGACTTCAGGGGAGCAGGGTTCGGCTGTGGCTTGAGGTAAAAGCATTTTTCAAATATTTGAATTTAAGTGGATTTCAATGAAAAACTTCTGCATGTATGATCCTGCATCTGTTATTGTTACATCATTTCTATGATTGATATAATCACATATATAATCACTAATAGTCTGGATAGTGTACAGGACAGTGCTAAGTATGTTGTGTAACTCCTGTATGGTGTGTCTGTTAGCAGTGACACTCATCTAACAGTATTCATTGCCAAAAGAAGATTAAGAAGAAAGGATAAATTGTGCTACAGAAATTTTCTATCATTCTACAAAAGGAACTTTTGAATAAAATGCTTCAGATTGTGGTTGGCTGTGATTGTTTATACTAAGGGGAATCATGGGTGTTTAACACAGCGTTAATTTAAGACATTAGGGTTGGATGACAGATATGTTGAGGAAAATAAACACTGTTTTGAGGGTATAAATGTCAACTATAAATACTTGACATACCCTTACTGTCTAATTTCTCTTTGTCCTGCTAGTATAAGTTTCCTCTGCCAGAATAAGCTGTTGTCAGCATGCCTGTAGTCACCAGTGATACAAAAGAGGCACCAACCAAGTGCAAACTAAAGCAGTAATGGAATGAGTGTGTTTAATCTTATCTATTTTTCATCTATTGTTGTTCAGTCCCCACCACAAGCTGGAGTGGAGCACGCTGTCAGTTGCTTGAACATGTACATTGCCGTTATTATTCATTTATAGAGTCCTGATTCTGTCATGCATATGAGTCAGTCAAGTGTAAGAGGGTCAGTCTGTGGAGCTTCTATAGCAGTACATTTATCATGTAGCGCCATAAAAGAATAAAGCAGTCTTTTAATGGTGCTTACTGTAAACATCTCATTTGGCATGAGATGATATATTTATATATGTCAAATGTGCTCTTCTTTCAAAAACGTATCATGAAACTAAATGTACACATTGAGATGTGACAGAAATATAACTTTCTAGTTCCAAAGCTCTGGCTGATAGCTTAATTTTGAACCTTTAAAGCATCTGACATTCAACCTAAACTATGTTCTGAAGAGTGATGCATTTTTCACTTCATCTGAAATGCTGTCTCTGTGTGGAGATGGCAAGGGTGTGTGTGTGTGTGCGTGTTAAACACACACTCCCTCCTTGGTTAGAGCACTTTAGAGGAGTTCGTCTGTCTCCTTCTTCAAAGAGCTGATCCTCAGGGAATTTAAGTTATTTTTTGCTTCTTTTAAAAGTACCAGCTTCTTTTATTTATTCAGAGAGGCCAATACTAAATGACAGCTTGTTCCCTCATACCGGTCCACTGTTGTTCATAAAACAACTTCATTGCACGTACTATTACCTGTCCTAGTTGCTGTGCAAGTTAGAGATGTGAACAACATTAATACTGCACTTTAATTACATGTAAATTATATGGAAGGTCTACTGGCCACCTTTCCTGGAGCCTCTGTCTGAAGCATTATTTCTTGTTGGAAGGTAAACCAATCAACCACAAAGAGAGACTAATTTACCCCAATAAGATGCAAAATGACCACATATCTGTGCCCAGAGGCCCATTATCTCATAATCCGTCCCTGGTATACTATGGATGGGTCATATGGATCAAATCGTCTATCACACTGTATGTAATCTGTAATGGCACAATAATGATGGACAGGTGAAAGTTAAAGAAAAAATACAGAATAGAAAAGAAAAACAGAATAAATGAGCAGAAAAGCACAACAAATGTAGATGTGTCCATACGTAGCTCACTGACTGGTTTGATGACTATGAAAATCAAAAGATTTTAAACCAGCTGAACATCTAGGTGACATTTTGGAGCAACATGTTCATGTCATTATGTTGCTCTCCAACTCCTCAAAATGCCAGATGAGGAAATATGTCCATCCCTCCAGTAGATGTCCAGAAACTATGAGAATATGTGACAAGGAGCACTGAGGCTCATGCTGAGGCCTGTCATTAGTCACTAGTAGAACGTCGTTAGTTTTTCAGGTCTTTGGTCATAAGGCAACATTAGTAAACTTGATGATGGTTCTTCATTATAGGTTAAGGGATCATCAAAGTCATCAAAATGTCATGGCAACTTTGCAGTAGTTATCAAATCATTTTACTCAAAACCCCTAATGTCAAGGTTGTGGTGGGTCTGGAGGAAGAGTTAGGTGGTGGCTAAAGGCATTGCAATTCATCCTCTGGGCACCATGAATGTCTGTACCAAAATTTGTGCCAAACACAGACATTTTCTATTTTGGTATGTTTTAACATACAGTTTTAACATTTACTCTCATTCACAGGCTGTCAGATAATGACAATGTTTATAACAGTGTCTCTAGTTACATCAGCTAACAGGTTTCCCGCTTAGTTTGTTAGTCTCAAATTGATAGCAGCATGAATCAGCAGATGAAGCAGGTTAACTAAATAGTATCTATTGAGAATCATAATAATTTTCAATATACGGTCTATTTTCCATTCTTACATGCTTTAGACTTGAGGATTGATATCAGGTCCAAAACTTGATCCTAGTGTCCCATAGGAGAGACAATAAGGCTGCAAAAGAAGGTCCATTTACCCACTCACATAAAATTTTCTGTTTTGTTTCAATGCAGCAACAGAAAATACATGAAGAAGCAAGGAAAGGGCGACACTGCCAGCATCCCTCTCACTTCTCCAACAGGGAGCAGTAGTGTGCAGGTTTACCATGACTGCCAGAAGGTAGCCTTTAAGATGTGTCCTGGGAATGGCCATGCCACAGAGAATGGTTCCCACAATAGGAGAGACCAGGTCACCAACCATGATGACACAGGCAAGATGCCAGACATCACCTCTAAAAGTCAAGACCAGAGGTACAGCCTTAAAGACGAGAGTATGAACAGGAACTCCACATGGACAATGGATTCGAGCAGCCAGGCCTACTCGGGGCCAGAAGACAACTCTACAGACCCACATGAGACCCTGACAGAGACCTCAACTCTGACGTTTGTGGACGCCCACATCATGGAGGAATCAGCAGAGAGTCACAGTCTCCACGGGGTGGGGATGGTTTACCTGAAGGAGTTTGTGCTGATAGATGATGATGATGATGGAGACATGTCACTAAGAGAAAAAACTGTGACAGATTTGTCTGTGATGGATGGAAAAGCTGCTGACCTGGTTTGTGGAAGGCTGTTGTCAACATCCAGCGGTTCAGTGTCAGAGTGTAAGGGGGAATCTCCAGCTCCTGAAGCACCTCCTCATGAGGAAGTTAAGACTCCACATGAAAAGAGACGCTGCTGTTTCTGCACCCTTTTATGACCATGCAGGAGGTCACAGGTTTGAAATCTTCAGAGTCCAAGATCAGGACTGTGAGCCATCCAAGAGGTCTCTGTGCTCTGAGCTTTTACATATGTTCCTGTTGAGGCACAGGGCACATGTGCAGTTATGATGAGATACAGTGGGAAAAGTGTAAGAACGTTTCTTTTATTAAAAATTTCTTGCAGTGATTTTACAGAGCCATCATGGGACATCATAAACAATCAACCAGCAAAAATATTTTTAACCACAGATTCATTTGAATATGAAATTTACAGTTTGTATGTTGAGAGGTTTAGTGCTTCCTTAATGTGACTGTGTGATTTAACATAGTAATTTTAAGTTTAAAAAACATATCACTGAAAATTTTGATACTAAAATGCATGTTCCTCTAATATTTGATCTAAATGACAGACTGTGATACATAGAAGGTCTTGAAAGATCAGGTGCTAATATCAAATAAAAGAAACCTCAATAAGTAACATTGTGTGTGTAGTTAGATTATTTATGTACCCACTTGGTTCAGCCATGGGCTATAGAATAACACTGCTAATATTGCAAAATATAAGAATGTACAATAACTGCATCATGAAGCTGAAGTATTGTGCAATGAGTAAATCCAGCAATCTTGGTTCAGTTTGCACTGGGTTCTGCACTAGAAGAGTTTTTGACCTCTAGTAGCAGCATGGAGTGTTTTTATGGGTGGGTCCCCATTTTGCACATAGGAGGACACTCATGCCCTGGTACAAGCATGCAATGCAGTTTCAAAACACAGTCTCGTCAGTGGTTCCATGCTGTTCCACTGACTGATAGATGGTGGTGGTAGCAATGTGTCAACACCAGCCAACAGGAGATGGCGTGCCTCTCACCAGTCAACTTTATCCTCAGGCCAGTTCATACTTTAGGTTACATAAGGTGTAAGGTTTTTACAAAGACAAAATCCTGTGTTGCATCTTTGGTCTATGAAGTACAGCGATAATTCAGGCAGAGTACTGAAATGAGTCAGACTTACATAAGCTAATTGAAATCAGTTGTTTCATTCATGCTTCACAATCATTTCACACTATTCACAGATGTGTGGCTGCAAGGTGACTTTGCACCACTGGTACAGTTGATAATAAAAACAATTTTCATATATGATTTTACTAAGGGGTGTTCCAACAGAATTTGTGTTAATGTGCCAAAATCTAACTCAACAGTAATTTGCTATAAATAAGCCAGTTTATTGACATAAGTGTTGCTGACTATACTACTGGTTTTTCAGTTTCCTATTGAACTGGTTAATTAGCAATGGCAACATACACCAAGTGACAAAGAAAATTCAGGAGAAAAGATGGATTCTACTGCCACGTTGTTTCACTAATCAGGGATCTCTTGGACATTCAGTGCAGGATGATTAACCTTAGCTCCCTGCTGACTTTGACTCTTTACACTGTATCCTGTCCAAATCTAGTCAAATGTGAGTCTGCACAAACAGACAGATCTGCCACGCTGGTCTTGGATTCAGACAGAGAGGTTTTGGAGGCTGGCTGCTCTGAGGAACAGACCAGGGTTACTCCATCAGATCCAGCAGGCACTGATATGAAGTGGTATACTGTAGCTTACTCATTTGAGTGACAGTGAGACCCTAGTTAGGACCCTGCTGGGCAGAGAGATAGCAGCTCACCAGACTTATCTCTCACTCCCACAACACACCAACTGACGTCCCCCCAGCAACCACTACAGACCCTGTGGTAGGACGAAGAAGGACTTACTTCTTTAAGGTATATGTTTGTGGATTATAATAAAAGATTAATTGAGCCACCTTTAATTTAATAAGTATTTTAAGGTTCCGGTGCACCATGATAATCATTAATTTTTGTCTATAATAGTAGTATAGTAGTGTTATTATTTAATATTTAGTTGTTCTCAGTAGTAATTGTTTGTACATCATGTCAGTACCTTCCTGTCAGTTTTTTTACATACATAGTAAATGTGTGGTTAGTGTGTTACAAATTGACACACGTTTGTTAAAGGGGATCCAGCACTTTTGTTAGACTAAATATAGCCTTTATCAGCCCAGCAACATGAGTGTGCAGTTCACCAGAGTGAGCACTGAGTGTGTCATCAGCACATGTGTAGTGTAACTGAATGTGTCAGAGAATGACAGATGAAAGCCACAAAAACCACCAGCTAAAAGAAGACCATTGAGAAAAGAAGTTATTTCTCTTGCTGACCTCAGCTCACCCACTCACAGAGTCCTCTCAATCCTGGTTATCAAATGCATTCAGCGTCATCATGGTCCACAAGACGGAAGTAAAAATTGAAAAAAAGAAGATGGGAATGAGGATTTTAAGTGAAGTACAGAGAACAGCAGAACTACTCTCTCAGAGGACTCACAAGACGAACAGAACAATGATTGTGGTTTTTCTGCTCTGTGTTGTTGCAGGTGAGAATACTGATGATAATTTTTCTTCATCATTACCATTTGGTTATTATTTATTAACTGGAGAATGATACAAAAATCTTTGAGGATAGTGACTGATGGATGCTCTCTCTATCCTGTCAGGTATTCCAGCAGTAGGCCAAACTCTAGATGTGTGTGCCACCTGCCACGCTAACGCCACATGTGACAACAAATCAGACAGCTCTGGCAAAGTTTGTAACTGCAAGTACGGGTTTGTTGGAAATGGCAGAACCTTCTGTCAAGGTAGGAAGAAACTTTTGTTGTCCATTAATCCAGCCGTTATCTATACCGCTTATATGTTAAGGGTCGCAGAGGGGCTGGAGCCTATCTCAGATGACGTTGGGTGAGAGGCGGGGTACACCCTGGACAGATCGTCAGTCCATCGCAGAGCCAACACATATAGACAAACAACCAATCACTCTCACATTCACACCTACAGGTAATTTAGAGTCACCAGTTAACCTAAACTACATTTCTTTGGCCTGTGGGAGGAAGCCAGAGTACCGGGAGAGAACCCACACAGACACAGGGAGAACATACAAACTCCACACAGAGGGCTCGAACCCGCAACCTTCTTGCTGTGAAGTGACAGTACTAACCGCTGTAACACCATGCCACCCTAACTTTTGTTGTTTTTTCTAACATTATATTAAATTCTATTAAAACTGCTCTAACTAATATATATGAACTAACAATGGATCAAGTAACTATGTGTAATGTGGAAGGTGCCCACCATAGTGACATACCAAAGAGAGTTATCACCTGACACTGCAGTTCCTCTCTGTTCTACAGAGCTGTTTAGTGTCTCTCATCTCATTATTTTGGTTTCAATAACTACACAGCTTTCCTCTTTTGGTTCAGTCTACTCAGGGCCAGAGGACCCATTGTAGATTTGTGATATACTAGTTACTTTTGGCACCTATCAGGCATTTGACTTCTTGGGGATCATCTTCTCAAATTTGGAAATTATTCCTGACTCTTGACTTTAACTTGCTAACATGATTACATGTTAGTCTGTCACCATCCCAGTGTCAGTGCTGATAACGTGACACACAAAACTATCACTGCGATTACATGTCTTTGTCTGGAATAACTAATAGTAATTAATGTTGAAGCATGGTAAGTAATGTTGGATTACCATTTCTTATTTCACAGGCCATTTGGAAATTTTGTGGTTAGATATATATAATAATTTCAATTAACAACGGGTGAAGTTTTGATGCTTGGAATCATTGGGTCAGCCCAGCAACACAACTCCAAATACATGTAAATGTTGCACTGTGTCTGCTTGATATGTGAGTAGGCCACAGTTTTCTGATATGCTCACCATATCAACTTTTTAGGGTGATATCAATGTTTACAGCTTGTTCCCCAAGTGGTCAAAACATGTATTTTCTGTTGCTGCATTGAAACAAAACAGAAAATTTTATGTGAGTGGGTAAATGGACCTTCTTTTTGCAGCCTTATTGTCTCTCCTATGGGACATTAGGATCAAGTTTTGGACCTGATATCAATCCTCAAGTCTAAAGCATGTAAGAATGGAAAATAGACCGTATATTGAAAACTATTATGATTCTCAGTAGATACTATTTAGTTAACCTGCTTTATCTGCTGCTTCATGCTGCTATCAATTTGAGTAAGAGTCTATGAACCATGAATGTCTGTAAAAAAAAAAAAAAAAAAAAAAAGTTTCATGGCAGTCCATCTCATTGTTGTTGTTTTGTTGATTTTTGTTGTTAGATAGTTCAGTCTGGACCAAAGTAGCAGATCTACCAACTGACAGAAAAACCAACATTGCCATCCTTAGAGCCATATTAGTAGCATGGCTAAAAATCAATGAATACAGCTTAAGGAGAATAAGAAAATGTATTTCAACTCCCTCTCTTCTAGGTTTAAATACAATAAATGTTTTTATTTTTGTCTTTCAGATAAAGATGAGTGCCAGATAGGAGCCAGTAAGATCTGTGGGCAGCACACCACATGCCACAACACATATGGCAGCTACTACTGTACCTGCCTGTCTGGCTACAGTCCTTCTAACAACATGGCCATCTTTATCCCAAATGATGGAACCCATTGCCAGGGTGAGTGTTTTACACTGTCTTTTATAGGGCTGTCAAAGGCATACATCTACAGAAAAGGGAATAAGCCAAAAACTGTATCATGAAATCCAATACAGTATATACAATAGGTGAAATATAAATACATTCTCTCACAGCAGGGATTAAAAAATGTTGACTGAAAATGTGTCAACATAAATCTAGTAGTCATGTGTATTAATGTAATCATAGAATTCTACACGTAAGGTGATGCATTTTGTCACCATTTTGCCTCAGTCTTTTAAAAGATTACGAGTGAATCTAAATTATTTAAAGGCTAAAGTTAGTACACACACAGACGTTTTGTTTTAAAAGATACATTATTTATTTCAGAGAGGTAATCTTTTAAATAAATCATTGTAGAGTGGTGACTCTCTTCCTGAAATTAGTGTTTGGACCTTTACCAAATGGATGCCATGAGTGTTATTAATTCACATACACTGTTTCCCATTCTCACTGGCTCTGCAGACATTGACGAGTGCAGGATCACAAACCTGTGTGGAGAGGGAGGTCAGTGCAGGAACCTTGACGGCAGTTTTGAGTGCAGCTGTCAGCTGGGATACCAAGTCCACAATGGAGTTGAGCCTTTTCATCCTCAAAGAGACAAAGCTTTCTGCAAAGGTGAAAATGCATTGATGACATTTGTAAAATACTATACTATGTACTGTACTATAACAAGATGGACTACAACAAGATGGACTATACACTTTATACAGTGACAAAGTATGTGAACTGCCAATTAGAATCTTTCGTGTTTTTGTTGAATACCATTGAACATTCACATGGTGGAAAGAAATGAGTGAATTCTTGGATTTAATAGCTGCTTGAACCTCCTTTGGTCACAATGACCTCATTCAAGCTCTTCTGTCAGCTACAGCTCAGACCTGCCCAATGGTCCAAGAAGAACTTTGGACCATTATTCCACACAGAACTGATTCAGCTCAGACATTTTCTAAAGGTGTCTGGTGTGAACAGACTGGGCTCAGACTGGGCCACTCCAAAAAGTGGATTTTCATTGTCTGAGGTCAGTCTGTTGTAGACTTACTTCAGTCTTTAGGGCCATTGTGGCATCACATAACTACTACTGAACTCATGAACTCACTTCCCCAGGTCTCCAGGTTTGCTAAGTCCTCCAGTTAGCTTTTGTTGGTGTCATTAGTGGAGGGGTTCACATATCTACACTGTGAATGTTTGAATCATTTATTCAGTATGAACAAGACACTGTCTTTGTTTATGATTGTAACTGAGATGAAGATCTGACCATATTTTCAGACAACTTTATATATGAACGCAGGTAATTCCAAAGCACTCACTTACTGCAGAAGTATTATCTGGCTGGTGTATTAGTCCCTCCTGAATGAGGAATCAATGGAGATGACCAGATGGAGAGAAGCTGGATCTAAAATATAGTGTTTTATGTTTTTGCTCCACTCAGTGGTTGACTGTGGCCCACCTGCCTCAGTGGAGGACACAGTGCTGTTGTCAGTCACAGGGACCACATATGGCAATGTAGCCACATTTGCCTGTGATGAAGGCTTCATTTGGGCGAGAGGCGACAACACCTCTGTGTGTGGAGTTAATGGACTGTGGAGAGGACTAACGATGGTCTGTGAAGGTAACAAAATACTAATCATTCATGATCTAGAGAGGAGTGTTACTGATTGTTAGGCTTTTCTGGATTTCTAATGAGTCATTGAAATGCATTATGGGGCTTGATGATTTAATGTCAGCTACGTACTTTTATAAACTGCCAAATTTATCACATTGTAACTGTTAATAATTTGCAATACTGATTGTATCTTTCTAAGGATGACAGTTTCAGTCTGCACATCACTTTGTTCCAGACAAGCAATGGATGGACTGCCATGAAATTTGGTTTACACCTCGGGATGAACTGTAATATCTTAAAATGATCTTTTCATTTAGCATCATTATCAGGTCATGATTTTACTTTGGTTCCTGACCAAATTATATTTCCATCAGCTTTAGATGAACACTGTTTTAGGCACTAATAAGCAAATATTAGCACACTAACATGCTAAACTAAGATGGTGAACCTGGTAAGTATTATATCTGATAAACATCAGCATTGTCACTGTGAGTATGTTAGCATGCTAATGTTAGCATTTTGTGCGAGTACAGCCTCTCTGATCTGCCAGCATGGCTGTAGAGTCTTCATCCCATGATTTTCTTTAAATAAGTTTCATGCAGCATGTCATTACTGTGGTTCTCAGAGGTTGACTGTGGCTCTCCCCCTGCCATCCCTCACTCTCATATGCTGTGGAATAACAGCTCAAGGATGGGCACTGAGGTGGTTTATCAGTGTAACTCTGGCTATCATAATGTTGGAAAGGGAAATGTCTCCATTTGTATTGCTATGGGACAGTGGGAAGAGCCGTCTGTGCTCTGCCAAGGTACAGTAACTGTTTTATCAGATCATTTTAGTGGTTTTCTGCTTTTGAGGGCTAATTATAGATCCACTCATACTTCCAAAAAACCCTCATCTTTCCCATTTATCGTTCTGCTGTTCACATAGATAAATAAGTAAACTTGAAGTGAGTGAATCCAAATCCCGGTGTTCATATTTCATGGTTGTGGTGTGTTTTATTCCACATAGAGACTTTGTGTGGAAGTCCTCCTATAAGTGAATCCACTGAGCAGGTGTGGGACGGTAACACAGCTCCTGGCAGCACTGTGCTCTATTTCTGTAAACAGGGCTTTTTGAACAAAGGAGGACATAATGTATCAGTCTGTAATGAAAACGGTCAGTGGACACCTCCATCTCTGTCATGCCAAGGTAATTCAAACAATACATGAGACAGCTGAAATTGTTTTCCTTCCTATTGTTAAAAGGTTGGAAACCTTTTGTTGTGTTTTCTATTCTGTGTATCTATTATGTATAATCAGTTTTAGGAAAAAAATATGCCTTAATTAACAGTATTTTACAATACACACCCACACAGGTGTTTTCATTTATCCTGTCTGATTAGTGTGTGCATGCCCACACAGTCACACAGTCCACAGTCAGCATAGGTGAAATCAACTGTGTGAGAGTTGCATGAATGTGGAGGTCCATGTGAACATAAGCAGCACTTTTGTCAAACTGTAAAGAATTTATTGGAATGAAACTTGACCTCAAAATGTTATGTGTGTCTATATGTATTTCCTGTCCCAGAGATATTATGTGGGGATCCTCCTATACTGCCCCACACAGGGCAAGTGTGGAATGGCAGCTCCACCATTGGAAGTACAGTGACTTACTACTGTAAAACAGGATTTTATCACAGTGAAGGAAATAATGCATCACAGTGCACAATTAATGGTTACTGGACAAAGCCAAACATCACATGCCTAGGTAACAACTCACTCCAAAATATCATCAGTGCTGTAGTTGGTATTACTTTCTCCTTCTGTTGTCCAGAGTCAAATAATAACCATTTCCACTCTGTTAAATGATGTCATTTGCATCCCTGTAGAAGTTCAATGCGGTGTGCCCCCACCCATCCCTCACTCTGTCATGCTGTGGGATAAAATTTCCACTGTGGGCTCTCAAGTTGTTTATCAGTGTAAATCTGGATATCACAGTGTTGGAGGGGGAAATGTATCAGTTTGCACTGCCAGTGGAGGATGGGATGAGGCATCTATGCTCTGTCAAGGTGATAATGACATTGACTATTTATCTATGCATAAGTGTGTTGAGTATGTGTATCTATATCACAGTGCCAGTGACCTATAATGACTTGCTGTGTTTTTGTTGTAGAAATCAGTTGTCAAGAGCCTGTTTTTAAACCTCATTCTAAAATACTATGGGATGGCAGATCACACATTGGCAGCGTGGTGTCCTACCAATGTGATGAAGGATATCGCACCAGAGGCCAGAAAAACTACTCAATATGTGGAGAGAATGGCCAGTGGGAGAATATTGATCTATGGTGTGAAGGTGCAATGTCTGATGACAGATATACTCTTCTCTGTGTGTTGCATTCACCAGCTGTCAGGATTTGAAAGCCTGTTGAGACCCCACAGTCTGTGCTAATTCATGTCTGTGTGCAGAAATAAGCTGTGGTCCCCCACTAATCCTTCCCCATACTAACCTCCTGTGGGACCACACCAGCAGACCGGGAAGCGTGGTGTTGTATGAGTGTATGGATGGATTTTACCTGACGAGTGGAAATAATTTGTCAGTATGTTCAATATCAGGAGAGTGGGGGAAAATATCTGCAAAGTGCCGAGGTACAGTGATCAGTGATCTCTATACATAGACATGCATCTATTCAACTGTGGAGAAGTCTTTATTGTGATTATTAATATTTTATTGTTGCATTTCTGTTGATAATTTGTATGTTTGTTTTGTCTATCTCTGCTTGGGTTCTACATGCTCAGTGACTATCTTGAGTTTTGAGGTAAATCTTATGGAACGATGCTGCAGATTGGCTTTTACCACTCTTCCAGTGGAGATCACTGAGAACCCACACAATGATAGGCACGCAAATGTGTAAAATATATATTAACCGTGCATACAAAACCTCATAATGAAATGTGTACAGCTTAGTTTTTATCATTTTTTTATTACTTCTTGCTTGTATTTTTAATGTTTTGGGTTTCCTTTAGGTGCAGATTGCAAAGCAAATGAAACACTTTGTGGGTTATTTGCTGCTATTTTTGAGTTAATCTGTCATTTAGTGCCACTATCTTTCTTTTTTTCAGCTAAATGTGGCCCAGTTCCCTTCCTTGCCAACTCAGAGGTTGTGTGGCATAACAGAAGTGTAGTGATTCACCGCTGTGTGGACGGATATCACAGCTGGAGGGGCAGCAATGTCTCTGTGTGTGGTATGTCTGGGATGTGGCAGAAAGCTACTCTAACATGCATAGGTGAGTAAGAGAGCATAGCAGGTGAACATAACCCCACTAGGAACATCTGTGTGCTGCAATGTTCATTAGGCCTCACAAAATAAAAGGTGCTAAATAGATACTTGTGTGATGTGTGATGAACTCTCTTTCTCTTGTCTCTTACAGAAATAAAGCCACCTATCAATCACCTATATGTTCTCAATGAAAAATGTGTGCATTGGAGAGCAGAGAAGTATGAGGAGGATACAGAGGTTTACAAGGTAACAGGACATATCATCATCTGCTGTGCTTATCTTTGACTATTGTTTCTACTCAACCATCAGCTGTTTTCAGTCATTTTCTACATTACCATGCAATTACCATACTGTTTTTGTTTTATGTTGTATTTTTTTGATCTATGGAGGTTTTGTGATCCTGACTGATGCCACATTCCATGTAACCATTTCAGGTGACATACATAGGGTCAAGAGACTACCAGAGGTCTTTTCATGATAAAAGGAAGCAGTTTCTGAGCTCCAAGGCTGATCAGTTGGATCTCTGTCTCAACCTGCTTCCAGTCACAAACTACAGCATCTCCATCACTGCAGTGTCTGCCAGATTCACAGCCACCATCACCACTAACACCAGTTTACCAGGTATCACTGTACTGGCAGTCTAACATAATAATTTGCTGCATCAATACACAACCTACAGTTTTTAGCTTTGCTCTGGAAATATGTAGGAATGAAATAATTACACTTTATTTCCTCTTTATACTGAGCAGTGCACATTAAGTATAATAACATTTAACAGTGCCTCCAGCACCAGTTGTTTACTACAGAGAATTTGAGACTCCTGTACCAACTTTGAGGCTACGCAGATCAGCCAACACGCTGGACCCAATAAGGTAACAGCCAAGATGACAAAGGGGCAAGGGACAGCATCCAACTGTGACAGTCATGAACCTTCATACTTTAAATGACCAGTGTCCACAATTTATATTGCTTGAATCATTAGGAAACAACTAATAACAAATCAAGTTCGTAACACATTCGTAACCCCTGGACAAAACCTTTCTACTGCTTCAACATGCATGAAAATCCAGTCAGTCTCCATCCAGTTTTCATGGCTAAACTCAGTGTCTCACTATGTCTCTACTGACATTCACTGTCATCCAAACACCACAGAAAAGCAGGTAGGACTGCTTTTCTGTGGTGTTGACAGCTGATAAGTAATAAGAAATGTCAGTATAGAAATGCCACACTAGATTTGAGGTTCAAAGATAGTATCACCATTACATACTTGTCCACCACAGAGCACAGACAAGTTAATTTTCATACTGAAATGTCCAGTATGGTATGTATCTTGGTTACAGTTCTTTAAAAACAAATTTAAGGGATCAGTATTAGTATTGTTCATTTAGGTATTTATGTTTAAAAACAAACAAACAAACAAAAAAACCCAGTTTATTCAATTGTTTATTATTACCCACATTAATATGACCATTATATAGTCAACTTAAAATGCCGTATTGCACCTTCAAAAAAAAAAGTAGTTTTTTTTCTTTGTTCTTCATTTGACAGTTTGTACCAAGTGTATGTGCTTCCTGTAGAGGAGATTATAGTGTTTGATTGTTCCTCTCCTGGACTCTCAGACCCCTCAAGCAAAAGTAAATCCTCCTCTGAGTATATCACTGCCCAGATCCACGTCAGAGAAGTCAGAACAGAGATGAACTTTACTGTTGGGGATGGACTTCACTATGGAGGCTTCTATAATGCACCTCTGGAGAATGGCAGAAACTATTATATCATCTTACGAGCTGTCAGTCAGTGGAAAACAGTAGGTGAAACTGTACAACATAAAAATGTATTGACTGGTAAACTGCAGCAGACTTGACCTGTTAAATCACCTGAATGCTTTCTCCCCTAGGATTTAAAAAGTTCCTGTGTCCTGTGGGCTGAAATAAAAGGTAATTTAGTGTAGTAGTGAAAGTTAGAATTGACTTTTGATTGAGATTTATTTGGGGAAATGACATTTTGCCTAATTACGTTCTGAAGTTACGACAAAAGGAAAGAAAGTATTTTAAAATGCAAAAACAAGCAGATGTAGAAAGTGCTTCATCATCAACTACTCACATAAAGCATTTCCTTGTTGCAGGTACATCCTATGTTCTGAGGGTTTCACTGCTGTCTACTGCTGTATCAGTAGGACTAGTTGCCTTGGTCATTTTGGGTGGATACAGCTGCACCTGGTATGGAAGATACACAGCACAAACTCCATTATACTATCTGATACTATTTATAGCTGACATCACAAAATACAGGATTAATATGAAACAAAGATTTCAGACCCAACTATTTATATTAAAATACTGTTTTTGCAAAAATATTTGATCAATAAATGTGGGTATTAGAGTGGATTAGGTTACTGATTACAATTTAGTATATCACCAGTCTATGATGGGCAGTTGCTACAAGTTCATGTCAAACACTATACACAACCTAAACGTGGTTTAATAACCTGATTGTTTCTTTTCTTTCTCTTTTTTTAGGTATTTCAAGAAGACATGACACCCCTTAATGCTAACCTATTTTCTACTTGTAATTTTTAGCATTTTGTAAATAACTATAATAAACCTTTTCTCTACCTTTCATTACTGGACGTTGATGTGTGTTTGCAGCTAGCAGCAACACTGTGAGGCAGTGAAGTCAGAAATGACAATTACTTGTATATGTGTGTGTGTGTGTGTGTGTGTATATATATATATATATATATATATATATATATATATATATATATATATATATATATATATATATATGTTGTATTGTACACACACCAGACTGAATGACTCTACTAGGAGCACGCTGCAATAAAATCGAATCTGTTCATATTGGTGAGTAGGAGTAGAGGGGAGAGTGTGTGAGGTGCATTTGTACTGGGCCTTTAAATGGATTTTGCATCCGGAGCAGCTTCTCCTTATCCCCGGACAGACACAGGTCAGTGTCCCACCGATAACAAACCTTCTATAACGGGTTTGTTTACACGAGCTAACAGGTACACAACACTTATTACTGTGTCAACTAAAGTAAAAACATACAATAGCTAGTTAGTTAGCGACGGTACGTTAAATGTTAGGTCGTATCAGGTAACCTGAGATGTTGGCTAAAGAGTGGGGGAGTAGGCCAAACCGAAATATGGAGGCAATTTGTGGTTTACTGTTGACATACAGCTACAGCTAGCGCTAAGCATGGAGAGTCACTTTGTACAAGATTGTTTTTTCTGGTGCTGAAACCCATAGAGTAAAGCGCATGCTACACATTTTGCTTTAAAGAAAGCCAGTACGTTCCCGGCGGCGCTAGGCTAGTGTTGCTGCGTCCGTACGTCCTTTCGACTCGGACAGCGACAACCAAGTACCAAGCTCCGTCTAGAATCACGAATCATGAATGTATTATAGCTGGGATGACCTCCTCAAACATTTAATATAATTCGGCGTTCAGCTGTAAAAATTCAGTCTTTTCAGTTTACACGCTGCTCCACAGTGTCACTGTCAGGTAGACCAATTAACGTTAGCTAGATAACGTTAATTTAAAGTTGGCAATAAACATTGATTCAGTTTAATTATTTGTTATTAACTTTTGTTTGAGTAGATAAACCCCGAACTGAGAGAAACAGAAACAGTTTTACTAAAATAGCTATATTGAAACGTAACGGTATTCAACAGACACGCTTGAGTCTGGTTCCGTTCATCAGAGCAGCATGAGCTAGGTTTGATGATGAAGATGAGATTCGGACCGCAACCTCATGTATACATGAGTAGTTAGTAGGTAGTTATATACATTAGCTATTTATCTCTATTTTTTATATGGGCTTTGCCGCTCTTCACAAACAGAGTTTAATGTGAGGAGCGAGAGACTACAGTTGTGTACTCTTAAGATAAATTTATTCAGTGTGTTTATTTGTAGGTAAGTCTACCTGCTATCTGAATTACATTAGTTCAAATTCACACAATTAATAATGTGATTTTTAAGGAGATATCAACAGTGTCTGTATTTGTGTTAAACAGGTGCAGTGCTGCTGCTGGCCTTCAGTTCACTATGGCCCAGAACCAGGTGATCCTGCAGTTTCGATTCGCCACGTTTGGGGACTCCATGCTGCAGAAGATGAACCTCTTACGACACCAGAGACGCTTCTGTGATGTCACTGTGCGCATCAACCAGCTGGAGGTCCCTGGTCATAAAGTGGTTTTTGCTGCTGGCTCTTCTTTTTTGAGAGACCAGTTCATCCTTCAGCAGGACTCCAGGGAGGTCCAGATCTCCATGATCCAGGAGGCAGAGGTGGGCCGGCAGCTGCTGCTGTCCTGTTACACAGGCCAGCTGGAGTTTCCAGAGCTGGAGCTGGTGCATTACCTAACAGTGGCCAGCTTCCTTCAAATGGGCCACATTGTGGAGCAGTGCACGCAGGCCCTCAGCAAGTTCATTAAACCTCAGGCTGCACGCCAGCTGGAGGTAAATGTGGATATGAGGAAGGAGAAGAAGGAGGAGGGATTATCCTCCCAGGCCCAGAGAGAGCAGGAGCGCTCTCAGGTGCGGACTGTCCATCAGGAGGAGGAGGAGGAGGTGGAGCAGGTTGAGGACGACAACAATGGTGATGATGATGATGATGATGACGACGACGACGACGATGACGATGATGATGTCATTATACAGCCTAAGTCCCCTCTCCAGATTTTGAGCAGACGCCCAAGGCAGGGTGCAGTGGAGAATGACATCACTATAGTAAAGGTGGAGTCTGTGTCTGATGTAGCAGAAAATTCCATCACCGGTCACTTCCCCACCAGCCCTCCTGCTGCCCTCCACTCGCCAGAGCCCCAGCATTCGCTCATCAACTCCACTGTGGACAGTCGCAGCAGTGAGATGCCGGTTCCACCTGGCATGGCCGGATACCCGCTCACCCCGCCTCCACCGTCCCCTCCTGCAGAGAAACACAGCGCACACCAGAGGAACTATGACAAGCCTCTGCAGTGGTACCACCAGTGCCCAAAGTGCGCCCGGGTCTTCCGTCAGCTGGAGAACTATGCCAACCACCTCAAAATGCACAAACTCTTCATGTGCCTCCTGTGCGGAAAGACTTTCACACAAAAAGGCAATCTGCACCGACACATGCGCGTCCACGCTGGCATCAAGCCCTTCCAGTGTAAAATCTGTGGTAAGACCTTCACACAGAAGTGCTCTTTGCTGGATCACCTTAACCTGCACAGTGGGGACAAGCCCCACCGCTGCAACTACTGTGACATGGTGTTTGCTCATAAGCCGGTTCTTCGCAAGCACCTTAAACAGATCCACGGGAAGAACAGCTTTGACAACGCAAATGAAGGCAACCTGCACGAAGGGGGGCTTGACTTTGACTTTGGACGAATATGAAATCTGTGGACCATTTTTTAGAAGATATATACCATCAGTTATTTAAATGGGCATGATGCAGATTTTCTCTCAGATGGGACATTACTCAAATGAGTCATCGTAAATGTAACAGTTAAAGAAACTGACACAGTTTATGTGAAGCCAGAGCATGAAGCCAATGATTGCATTATAAAGTGAGTGAATGTGATGGCTGGTTTCAGTGTCAGCCTCATTTTGATGGCTTAAACTGGACAACATAAACATGAAAGGTGAAGCTTTCCTGCTCTTCATTTCATTGTAGCTTCATTACTGTGGACTATTTTTTTTATTTTTTATACAATACATTGTAGATGCCTTCATATCATACTTGAAAATTCAGCACTGAACCACAAAACATAATGACTGTACATCATTAGTTTTATTGATGAATTAACATGTCTTTGTGTCTGATGTGTCCAATGAAAAAAAACATTGCAGAATGAAAAATATTCATTTGTATATTGTGTATACAGTCTACTGTAGGCTCTCTGTCTTACCTGTGTGAATATGACAACATCGACGTCATAAGTCAAAGAAACTTGAAAGAGGGTGGGTATAAAAATACTTAATTGAAGGCAAGCTACACCAGTGACAAATAGGATGCCAAAGTGTTTTGTGAACTGAAATGGTTCTTTTATACAGACTTTATATCTGAGGTACTATTGGACCAAAGTGACAATGTATCTGTCCTGTGTTCATGAAAGTCAGTGTGTGTTGTGAAATTAAAACCTGACTCTTAGCCAATGTTGGTTTCATGCATTTCACGTTGTTATACACTTCTCTCCAACAAACATGCACAGAATTCAACAACTTGAAAATGAAGTGCATGCAAAATGTTAATACAGCAGCGCTGATGTTCAATTGTTTAGAAACTAAATGTTCAAAACAGAACTCCAATGGTAAGAAGACTGAGAGAGTTGCAGTTTCTTATTGTTGTGTAGTTTTTCATTTACAATGCAAAAGAGTAACAAGCACAAATGTTTCAGCCTGTACCCTGCTCAGTGTGCAGGGTTGGTTTAACAGACTTTTTAATCAGTGAGAGTTTGCAGTGTGATTATCAGAAAGTGGCATGTAAATGTGTGGTCAGTTGTTTTAACAAAGGTTTCATTACGTTTGCTGCAGGTGTATCTTCAGACCAGTTAGTAGATTACTAAAGAGGAGGACACAGCAGTGCACTTTTGCATGTTAAAGTGACAGCTTCACCCTCCTGTCATCCTCCCTTCACAACATGAAATCATAAACTTGTGTCCTTTTTGTCTTAACTGTCATGCTGTATATTTACATTGTGGGTGTGTACAGTACAGACACACAACAGCAGTTCAGTCATTGGACTGGAGTCAGTGCCAGGGACGGCACCACTAGTTCACTGTGTCACTGTGAATTAGCTGTGCTGAGATCACCTTCAGTGTTCTGTGCTTAGTGCACTGTTAGGAGGAATGCATATTCCCATCCTGATGTATCATGTCTGTCCTGATCATAAACAAACTAAAACATTCACAGTGATGTTATATGTAGACAGGTCTTACCTTAACATATGATATGAAAAGTGGAATTTATTATCTGTTTCAATAGTTTAGTGATTATGGGATGTTTAATGTACAACAAACATAAGTAAACATAAGTACAAATGTGCTGAACTAAGCCAAAATGGCCAATTTACTCTTGTAGTCCCTGACCAGATGTCATTAATGGCTATCTTGCAATACACAAGTACAATCAGCCAGTCAACATGTCACACAAAACACTGAGCAAGAGACACAAAACAACCACAAAGAGACACAAAATGACTACAAAGAAACTTCAAATCACCACAAACAGAACCCAGACAACCACAAAGGAGCGCTTAACGACCACAGAGACACAAAATTACTACAGAGGAGAAAAATGAACTCAAACACACCTCAGAGAAACACTGTGATGCTGACTATGATGCTGACCTGCTCTGTTCAAAATGACATTATTCCTCCACTGAATATCATTTATTGTTCAACTCAACAAGAAAAGGTTTCATTGTCCAACATACTGTGTTGCACATGGGGTTGGTTTGAACATACTTTATGTCCACAGTCCACCACATTTGAAATGAGGTCAAAGATGTCTTCATGCAGTTAACATGATTTGAATACAATGATTTGAATAAGGGCAGTTTTGTCCACTTATCATTATTGCACAGTCCATCGCTGGTGTGTGGTGCAGCAATGAGCAAGTCTGCAGGCTGCTGCCAGAAATGTGTGGAGTACTTGTTTTATTATGAAACACCAAAAACACTGGTTATTCCAAATATAGGGGTAGGATGTGTGTTCAGGTTCACCCAGCTGCTGGTGGTGCTGTATGTGGTGGGGTAAGTAATGAAAAAAAAATACATTGTACTGATTAAAATGTGGTTCCAAAGCTAAACTAGTCACAGACTATTGCTGTAATGGGCTGTGTGGTGACTTGTGATTTGATTACATTGTTAAAGTATAACACTGCTGTTGTAAACCTGCAGGTATGTGTGTGTGGTGCAGAAGGCATACCAGGAAACAGACACTGTCATCAGCAGTGTCACCACAAAAGTGAAAGGTTTTGCTTTCACCAACACCTCTGACATGGACCCCCGATTTTGGGATGTGGCTGACTATGTTATCCCTCCTCAGGTATTTAAAGACACACAAACTTAATAACCCCTCTCTGTCCTAACCTATCATCAGTGGTACACGCTACATGACAATGGTGCTCAACTGATCAACACAGTGTGATTTACTACAGTGTTACTTTAACTATTTCATTGCTGTGTGACATTTGTGCTGCTCTTCTGTCTAACAGGGTGACCGCTCCTTCTTTGTGTTAACGAATATGGTTGTTACCCCAAAACAAAGTCAGTCACGTTGTCCCGAGGTATGGATGTTACATGATATCTTTTAACACTGTGTTACCATAGTAGATGAACGTGGTTTGTTGATTCACATTATATGATTGGGCTAATTTGCAATGTATATTTTAGGATTGCAGCTAATGATTATTTTCAGTACTGATTAATCTGTAAATTTGTCCCAGCTAATCAATTAACATATCAAAGAATAATTTTGTTCGTCACAAGTTTCCAGAGCCCAAGGTCACAACTTTAAATTTCTTGTTTTGTCCAACCAATAGTACAAAGCCCATAGATATCCTAATGAGGATGATGTGATCTTCACATTTGGAAAGCTGGAAATGGCAAATGTTTGGCTAGTCACACAGCAGCAGAGCTCTAGGGATGGAAGTATCAGTTCGTCCAACCACTGGATGAATTACTGTGAAACATGATCCTCAAAGGATGAATCCTGACGACTGTTGTGATCTTCTGACTTTTCTTCTTCTCATTTGTGGTTTTGAATGAAATGCACTGACAGTTGAAATGATTGTCATAAAATGAGAGAGGGATGAAGTTAAGGATATTTATTGCAGATAAGTAAGTAACCAGAGTTGGGAGCTGGGGGACAGCAGGATGAGTGCAGAGGAACAAACAACAAGAATGTTCAAAGTAGCAAAAACAGGTAATAATCTGTCTTGAAGGCAGCACATTGACTGTTAGCAGAGTCTCTGACAGGGTGGGAATGGCAGGTCTGAGTATTTGAATAGGCTTGATTATGGAGATGAAATGCAACTGGTCTGCTCTGACTCTGATGCACCTGCAGGCAATCACAACACACACACACACACACACACACACACACACAGACAGAGAGAGAGAGAAGAGGGGAGAGAACAAAGGACTGTCATAAGTGTATGGAGAGGCTGAATCGGAGGTGGAGGGCTTCAGGATTTGTCCAGTGCTGTGGTATATGACCAAATACTTGCAAAACAAATAACACAGACTACTGACTTAAATGGAAAAAAAACACTGTTAATGGAACCAATTGCATCTGTGCTTTTCGAGCTATGACAAGTCAAAATGTCTACTGCCAAGATGGCCCATTTATCAATGATGTTATAAATGTTGACAAATCAATTGATCAACTAATCACTTCAGTGTGATGATTTTTTAAGTTATTGGACATTTTTTTATGTGCTAGCATTGTCCAAGTCTCCAATTCAGCATGCATAAGCCAACTTTACTAACACAGCTAAATGTTGCACACATGCACACATCCTAGCCTCATGCCAGCAGGGTTACATTAGGTTTGAATGCTGATTAATGACAGGTTAACACTGATTATTTCTCCTCTAGTTTCCAAGTCAGTCAACGACTTGCGTGGATGATTGTGACTGTATCGAGGGACACAGTGATCCTCGAGGCAGTGGTAGGCTTTTGATATATCATCTTTAAATGCTAAAATAAATGAGTCAGGTAAATTTTTGTAATACCATACATTAAACAGCAGCTGGCATTTATTTTCCACCCAGGTATACAAACAGGACTGTGTGTCAACTATTCCTCAACTGTCCAGACCTGTGAAGTGCTCTCATGGTGCCCTCTTGAAATAGACACTATGCTGCCTGAGTAAGAATATATGCCATGTTATATTATTTATAAGGAACTGCAGTATACAGTAGATATGGCTTGCTTGACATGATGTTTCCCTGTCCCACAGACATGCACTGCTGGCTACAGCAGAGAACTTCACTGTGTTGATCAAAAACAGTGTAACATACCCAAAGTTTAATTTTCACGGGTCAGTATACTGTATCTGAAGGTAAAAGACCTGGGAGAGAGCTGCAGGCTCTTATCAGTACAGTATATGCAAACATACTGTTTTATTGTGTGCCATTATATAAAATGTCTTCCTTCCTCCTGCAGAAGAAACATACTACCACATATTAACTCCTCATACCTGAAGAGGTGTGAATTTAATCGTGCAACAGACCCTGACTGCCCCATATTCCGCCTCAAACACATTGTCTCAGAGGCTGGAGAGGACTTTCAAGACATGGCTGTGAAGGTACAGCCACAATTAAATATAACAACCATATAACAACCATCTTTCAAAATGTGCCTTATTGTATTGTATAATTTTCTATTATTTTATAATTTTCTCTCAAATGTTTATCTCCTTTGACTTTCAGTGGTCAGATCTTGTCTCCACTTATACATAGATAATAAATTTAGTTTTCTAGTTTTTGTGTGTTTATAAAGGGTGGCATCCTTGGTATTATTATTGACTGGAGCTGTGACCTCGACTGGTGGGCTGGGAAGTGTTATCCCAAGTATAGCTTCCGCAGACTGGACAACAAAAACCCTGTCAATAATGTGGCCCCTGGATACAACTTCAGGTAAAACTATTTTTGACACAGCATGATTAATAAATGGATGGAGCTGACAAAACTGAGAAAATGAATATTGCTTTTAGGTTCGCCAAATATTACAAAACCGCAGATGGAGAGGAGACCAGGACTTTAATCAAAGCATATGGGATCCGGTTTGACGTCATTGTATTTGGAACAGTGAGGACTGACTAAAGCTTGTATTGTAGTGTCTTAATCAAAATGTGTGTGTTCTCTTTGCTCTGACAGTACCTTGTGGGTGGGTCTTCTATCTTACAGGCTGGAAAATTTGGAATTGTACCAACTATAGTGAACTTGGGTGCAGCATTGTCATTCCTCAGTTTGGTGAGTATACATGTTCAGTCCTGCAACATGGAAAAACACACACACACACACACACACACACACTTCTCTGGAAAAATTATGACAAGCAGAATTTGAATGTTTTAATTATTTTACCTCAGGTTCCTGTAGTTACTGACTGGTTCATGTTGACATGCATGAGGAAAAGAGATCTTTACAACAAACAGAAAGTCTCATCTCTGAGTGAGGATTCTGAATCAGTGAGTGACTAAACCTTCAGTTTTACAATAAATACATACATTCCTCACTGTTGGAAGTAATTAGTATTGAAAAAATATAGCTAATCACTATTTCAGAGTTAATCTATTTCTTTCTATTTTATTATACAGATGTCAATGGGCACCACCTACGGAACTCAGTAACATGGTTACATCAAAACGGGAGAGTGACCCGAATCTGCTCCAAAAAACAGTCTCCAACGTCATTTAAATTCTTCAATAAAACGGGTTAAATGTGTAAATGTAAAGAATTGGTGTAAGAAATGTTCTGATTTTACCTTTTAGCCCTTATCAGTAATTAAAGATTGACTCCCCCATGCCGCACGGGGGCAGCATAACTTTAGCTAACAACCGAACACAGGATTGAGGCTTCCCAGAATGCTAACAGACAACAGAGTGAGGCAGTAGAACCCTTTAGATGGAGGGACCGTCATAAAAACTTGCTAAAACTGAGTGTTTTTCTTCTTTATCCCTTACTTGTTAAGTTAACTAATTGTTGTATGTCTAGCAGTGGTACACATCGAGGAGCTAGGCTCGCTGTATAAGCAGCGAGCCAGAAAATAGGCTAGTTAATACTGTTAGCCTAACAGCTAAACTTGCTGCTGGGCAGCTTGTTTCCATTAGTTAGCATCGATGAGGAAACCCAACCCCGCTTTAAATGCTGTAAACAGGACTGAGCGGTGTGTCTGGAGTTAGTTAGTTGACCGCTTGTCTAAGAAAGAATACACCACAATGACAGGTGAGTGACTCGATCTGATGTTAACATCTCAACTAATTGATACAAATTGAGCTAACATATTATTGCTTTTTTGTGGTAGCTTCCGTTTACACTTATAGTAATGTTTAAGGAGTTTTTAAAGAGTCATAATAACCACCATGGGTTTTCTTAGAGGATGCCATCCTGTTGGATGTACCTGTCATTCGGCAGCTGTACCACTGGGACTGTGGGTTAGCCTGCTCCAGAATGGTCCTGAAGTAAGTGCACAGTAAAGTAGCTAACCTCTAAAATCATAAATGTCAACATTATGTACTCGGCTAAACCTATTCGTAATAACTATTCTTCACCACATAAATTGTATTGAAATTTTACTTACTACGTTACTAACATGTAGTTGTGAGTGTTACTAGTGTAACATGGGTGCACCATATTAAACCCATAGGGATTCACTGTCTCTGACTGTCCAATCTTGCAGGTACCTCCACCCAGTCTGCGATGAGGAGTTTCAGAGAGCATGCTGGGACCTGAAGCTGACAGAGAGTGTGTGGACTATTGACCTGGCCTACCTCATGTGCCATCTAGGAATCAAACACTGCTTTTGCACACAGACTCTGGGCGTTGATAAGGGGTTCAGGAATCAGGTATTTAACTGAGTTTACGCTATCAGCACTGTCCAAACCTAACATTGATGCATGTGTGTGTGATAGGGTTTTTGTTGTCTCTTGTTATGTTTTGCAGTCATTTTATAAGAAGCATTTTGATACAGAAGAAGACAGAGTGAATGAACTCTTCCTTACAGCAGAGAGCAAAGGTGTGGTGGTGAGGAAATGGTGAGTTTTCTGTTAATTATTGTTCGTTTGAACGAGCCCTCTGCTTTCAATTTACACAGAGTAAACCTAACGTGTAATGTATCTGTGGTTATCTCTCTGTAGTTCAGTAACCGTTCAGGAAATCCAGTCTCATCTGGAGCAGGGCCACGTTGCCATAGTGTTGGTCAATGCTGTCGTCTTGACATGTGAGCTGTGCTCCTCACCAGTCAAATACTGTTGCTTCCTGCCCGTGGGTCAGAAGTGTTTCTGCAGGAAGCCCGAGTACCAGGGTCACTTTGTGGTAGTGTGCGGTTTCAACAGGACCACAGGCTGCATTTTCTACAACAACCCTGCATATTCTGACAGTGAGTAATCTCATACGTCCAAAGCACAAGCTGAATGTGGCACTGTATTTGGAAGAAAAAAAACAATTATAGTATCATTGAGCTACAGGGAAAACTGACGGACTTGCCCTAATACCTGTAGCCCTTCTTAGTATTTAAACAGATTAGGTGATAGACAGACAATTATTTGCTAATAAATTTGATAATTGATTGGTAGGCCATATGTCAAACATTTGCAACTCCCACTTTCCCAAATGTGTACATATTTGTACATTACATAACAATTTGGCTTTTGAACCATTCAGCAGACAAAAAAATATGAAGTTGCCACTCTTGGGCTCTGAAAATAATAATTGTAGCCCTAGATTAAAGTGTAATATGGTCATTTTATGTCAGAAATTTCAAATTAATGATTTAGTCAGCAATTTAGATTTGTTAGGTGTAAACTGTAGGCTGTTGCTTAATTGGTGCTTTAAATACCACTGTTTTTGGAATAATGGAAAATTTGACTGCTCCAGAGGAAAAGATAAGCAATCACCAAAGTTATTATCTTATTATTAATCTCAGAGGGAACATATCTGTATCATGGCAATCCATTCAGTAGTTTGCCATTCACAGAGCTGCAGTAGCATGGCTGCAAATGCGAGAAAAACCATCGACTGATTCTTTAATTATTATAACCCTGTGACAGGTAGTAACAAGTAATGTCCTCAGTTTGGAATGAACAGGTGTGTGTTTGTGTGTGTGTTTTTTTTTTTATTTAGGGGTGTGCTGCACCAGCGTCAGTAACTTTGAGGAGGCTCGGCGGAGCTATGGGACAGATGAGGATATCCTGTTCATCTTTAAGGAGAGTTGATGGACAGTGGTGATGGATTTGGATTTCACTCTTCCTCAGCTCATCATTATATTGACATCATGCTGCCGCAGGTCTCCAGTCCTGAGCCCCTGTCAGCCATTGCAGATCCCCAGGGCTGTCCTCTCTGGTGCTAATAAGCCCGACTGCTCACAAGAATAACATTTGCTGCAGAATCACTGCTCTTATTCCCTCTTATACAGTCAATACTACTTGACCTGTGATAGATGAACAGCTGGAAGGTTCAAAATCTAAGTTGAAATGTATTTTTTAAATTTCCTTTTTGACATGAGCAGATAGTTCAAATGAATTTTATTGTATATTTGTTGAATTTTAATGCCTGTGGTTGCTCATAGATAGAATCTTGTGAAATTTCAGACCGTGAGCAGTGGATATCAGACTTGTGGGAATCACGACCAAGAATAGGAATTACCAGGAAATAGTGTTCATATAATTCAGGGCTGATGACGATAATGTTTCATATAGAAAATGCATTTCCTCTGTTCAGTGGTGAAGTCTGAAGAGGATCATCTGCTGCCACCATCCTCACCTCCACTTGCCTTTTTAAGAATCCTCCTCACGCACCTCTTGGTCACTTTTTATTCAGATGATTCTATCAACAGGGAATACAGGAGTTATAGTGGTTGTGTTTTGAGAGTCTCAGGTAATTAATGCTCTAATGTGTGACGTGTGCATCAAATGACAAAACTAGTTCAATGCAATATTCCATAGACTGTATATGGAACCCAATCTGCCTGCAGAAGAACATGGATAGTGTATGGACGCAATGGAACATGAACTCGCTAGTTTCATTTACTTCACTGGGGGAAAAAAACAGGTAACATGCTTGTTAGGTGGCTGCATTGTTTTTTTGATCATGTGGGGAAAAGGTGTAATTTTGACTCAATCATGGTATCTGTTGAAAACAGTGAAGACTAGGTATTGTCACTCAGTTTTTTTTTAATTTTGGTATTATGTATACATTTTTGCACTACACTTTTCATACCAGACATAATTATGTGTTATTTAAATTAAAGGTTTTATGGTGAAACTGCTTTTCTGAGTCTCTGAAAAGTAGTTTTTCCTGGTGGTTCTGTTTGGTAAGAACACCCAGCACATTTTAAACCGCAGACTTTATTTTTTATTAAACATAGAGCTGCATTTATTATATGTTATGATTAAAGAATTTGAACACATGCTCCATGTTAGTTCTTTGTTTTGTTTACCTGGCTATCTCAAACAACAGTGCTGTTATTCTTTGAGGCTTAAGTATGTACTGTATCTTTCGTTAAGCATTTTCAAATTATGAAAAGAAAACCTAAAATCTCCTGCACAAATCCTTGTCAGTTTCTCTATCAAACTGTCATAATTTAATGGTGTGTTTTCATTGGTCTGATAACCAAACTTTTTCTCGATCTCTTGCTCATAGTATCCCAAAGTAAATTTGTAATGTGAGGAATTGTGTGAGGTCACTTAACTAAAAACAACAAATGTGAGGTTTTTTTCTCCCACCCAAACGCTTGCAAGAAAGCTAACTGGACGGTCCAGTAATGTCCACACTGTCCTAAATATGGTCAATTAAATAAGTGATTGTCTAACGGTTTTCTGTTGGTGCCTCCTAAGGAAAAGAAAGGATGACTCCAATCTTTGAAATTCATTCATGTGTGGGATTCACCTTGAAAAGTCAGAGAATTCATCTTCCAAATAACTGTCACTGAGTCTGTACTTAGTATTTTAAAGACAAAACTAAAATTACCTTGCATTCTATGCCTCTGCCAATCAGTCCAGTTGCAGTTAATTAGTGTGTGAATCCTTCAATTACACCATAAATGTGTTTTGTGAGGTCACCATGACCACCATGACCAATTCAGTCTACTGAATGGTTTTGCTGCTACAGCCTGACTTGGTCTAGTATGACCAGTGGCTTTTAGTGGGTAGCAAACATGGCTGTGTAACTAACATTAGGACTACTGTAACAATAAATGTAGTATTTAGAATTATCCCATAACTGTCAGGTGTTATCTTCAATAGCCACTGTTCTGCAAAATTTACATTGTCTCCCTTTATGGACTTACAGCTCTGACAACAACTTCAGATAAAGTTTACGCTGGCTACACAAAACTGGCCCCTCGATGGACTGGTGATCTGTCCAGGGTGTACCTCACCTCATGCCCACTGTCAGCTGGGATAGGCTCCACCCCCCCACGACCCTTATGGATTAGCAGTATAGATAATGGATGAAGGAATGGATGCACAAAATTGAAAAATTCAGGTTTGACAAATTGTCAACAGTGAAATCAAGTAAACTCAGTTATCATCAAATGACGAACCAAGAATTTTAATTTTATGAGATGAAACGGTGACAAAAATGAATCAGTGTGACAGAATGATAAACACTAAATGTCAGTGAGTCAGTGTCAGTGTGTTTCATACTGAAATAGGTAATAATAAATGTGCAGGAAATTTGTGGAATGTCTTCTACTCCTTCACTATGTTGGGTTTAAAGTCTTGTTTAACAGCCTTGCTAAGTTCCTCTGCGTACTCAGCATACCTCCCAGTCATCTGCAAAGGAAGGTACAGAGAACAGGCAGATATGATTAGTTGTCTGTGTTTATCACAGCAGTATTAAGAGGGTCATATGTCCAATCTATGAATATATTGCTTTGTTAGCAGTGGTGGAAAGTGAACAGGTGCATTTACTCCAGTACTGTACATAAGCACAGTTCTGAGGTGCTTGTGCTTTGCTTGAGGATAGTTTTCTACTTCCACTTCACTACAGTTCAGAGAGGAATACTGTACATTTTATTTCTTAAACTTCACTGACTGAAATGACTGAACGATAAATGAGCTGAGGTTAGTTTTGCGTTGAAATTTGCTGTATTTACCTTAAAACTCCATTTGTCACTGATTTGTCTGTTCAGGTTGAGATCCATTTCTACCACCAGCAGTCCGTCCCGGGTTCTAGAGAGACCCGGGGTACGGCTGCCGTCAGGAGCAGCCACGTAACTGGATCCATAGAAGTGTCCAAAGTCATGGTGAGCTGCAAAAGTCAGGAGAGCAGTATTAAACTGGTACTCCTAAAAATACACCCTGATGGTCACTATATACAGAACCAAAACTGGCTGACTGGGAAAAAATGAGTAAACAAATCAGTAAATGAAATAGTATCTGTAGGCTGTCATTTTCCACTTCAATTCATCACAAATTTACATATTTATTTACTGATTTATGTCTGACTTATCAGTATTATTTCATTTATTTATTTCTTATTTTGCCAAGTAGACACATTCTGATTTAAACAACCAGTTAGCTGCACTTAACTGTTTAAATATCTCACGTGGCCATGGCATTACATGTTTCATTGTTGAGTAACATGCAGGTTATTTTAAAAAAATAAATTTATTAATGTAATTACATACCCTTTAATATATTATAGTATACCGTACCAGTTTCAATCATAGTTTAAATGAAATGAAAATATATCTCTGAATTTAAGGCAATAAATCTCATACCTTTTTTCCCATCACCAGATGTGAATTCATTTTTGAATTTTTCCTGGATGAAACAAAAGGACATAACAAGAATGAAAAACATATTTTTTTTACATGACTTCATATGCTGTAAATTAATCAGAGACATCACAGGATCTACAACATGTGTATACTTACAGTATGTGTATAGTTACAAACACAAACACATAGTTACAGTGGACTTACCGTCCCAACACGGTTGATTGCACAGGTAAAACAGTGGTTAGCTATGGCTGCATTCCTGGCCTCTATAGGCCACATGGGCTCACTGTGGAAAAGAAACAACATTATTGCTGATGTATATATAATATAATTAAATATAACAGCAACTTAAATACATAACAACTTCAATAGGTAATGATACCATTGCCCCCAGGGCTGTGGACCCATGAGTGCCAATCAAAGCCCCAGGTCCTCTGTGCGGAAATTAGGTTACGGTAATGTGATTCATCTCAAATTTGGGAATATGGGAATATGCACTGCCAAAGCATATAAGCAACTGTCATGATAGGGCCTTAAGGTAGGTAGAGCCTGCTTAATTACCCAGACCATGCTTAAGCAAGGTTCCTGAAATTGTGCGTACATGTTGGATATTCCCAAATTAATTTATGTTTAATCAAATAATCAATGAGGTTAATATTTTTGCCCCTGGACCCTTAATAAATAACACTTAATCTTACCTGAGGGCTCCAACAGTAGCTGAGGGGTTGAAGATGATCTCGGCTCCATTCATACTGTACATGAACCAGTTGAGAGGGTGATGGCGCCCGTAGCAGATATTCACAGCTATCTTCCCAAACTGTGTTTGGAACACTGTGTGGCCTGTGTCTCCCTCCATATAATAAGTAGACTGAGTGTGAAGAAAATATGGTGAACACAGCAGTTTGCCTAACTCTACACAGCTGCTGTAGATCATATAGTTTGAGGGAGATTGCCCACTAACCTCATTAAAGTCTCCAATCCTGGGAATATGGTTCTTCCTGCTCTTTCCCAGCACATTTCCAGAGTTGGAGATCACCACCGCTGTGTTCCACAGAGTGTCGTGAAGCTCTTCTCGCTCCAGAATTGGGGAAACAACTACCATGTTGTATTTTTTGGCCAGCTAATAACAGAATTACAGTGTTTTTAGACTGGCGCTCTGCAGTGAAGCATATCTGTGGCAGACCTGTGTAATCTCACCTCTTGGCAGAAGCGTGTGGTGTTTCCTTCTTCAGCAGACTCTGCAAACTGTGTCCATGGTTCTTTTTCACGGGTGCAGAACGCAAAGGGCATGGCTGTGAGGAGAAAGAATCAAGTCAGTCTGTTGAACATTTTATTTACAGTAGATGAACATATCATTTTACAGCTGTAATTGTGATTCATTACAGTACTCACTCCAGGTCTCCTGAAAGCAGACAATGTTTACACCGCACATGGCTGCTACCTCCACCATTTCACCAACCCGACTGTGCATGGCATTGATCTGTGACAGGAACATCCAGGGGATTTACAAAAGTCACTTTCACATTGACTTTCACATCAGCTCTATCTAATGTGTCACAGCATCCCGTCTGTCTCTACCCCACAGCTACCATACCACAACAGGTCTCTCTGAACATGTGTTGATCTGGTTAGTAATATGAGTCTGAGTCCTGACCTGGTCCAGGATGGGGGCATCAGTAGGCAGAACAATACGGTGCTGTATGAGTCCCACCCGGATCCTCCGGGGCGGCCTCAGTTGTTCCTGCGCAGCTTCAAACCTGTAACCTTTCAGCTCAAAGTCATGTTCGGAGGCAGCTTCCACAGCACACGCCGGGAGCTCCAACTTCCTGCAAGAGCAGGTTCCAGGTAATAACTGATCACAGTGTTAAAACATTTTCATCAGTGTCTCTCAGGCCTTGGCTTTAAGTTAGTAGTAAGAAGTAAGCAAAGCCTTTGACTCCTTGGTGGAAAGGAAATCAATCACCTTCTACAGTATATTGATAATCAATTAGTCGGTTTAATCATCAAGACAAAAATGACAGATTAGTTAAATATGAGGATTTGTCACTTTTCTTTGTCATATTAAAACTAAATATCTTTGAGTTTAGCAATTAGCATTTATTAGCCATTATATATTTCATTATTTTATCAATTACTGGAGAAAATAATCAGCAAATTAATGTCTAATGAAAATAATTGTCAGTTTGTGTTTTCCCTCTTCCTCAGTGCATTTTCTCCCTTGTGTATAACTGAACATGTGACAGATAAATATAAGTCTGGATTAATACACCTCTCTAGTTTCAGTCTGGACATAGATTCTTAATCATAAATACACAACTGTGAGGTCTACATGCACACACAAACTGTGTGCACTAACATTTTGAATTTTTCATTGAGTAATCCTTTATTTGGACAGGTGAAAGGTTGTGTGTGTTGCACTGACAAGAAAGACTAAAGTCCACTCAGAGCCACAACAGAATAATAATTTACTCAGAGCAAATGCTGCAGTAAAAGAAAAGGTACATGACAATTTATGTTTTAAATGTCTGGTTCACTACAGTTAAACAAATACTCACTTGGTTTCTTTCCCGAATAAGATGCGTTTTACCTCAGTGAGTTCAGCCTGAGGCAGGTGTGTCTCCAGACAGTCCTCCAGCGACTCAAACTCACACGCGGACATTTCTGCAGTTTCCTCAGGACTGCAGCTTCACAGCAGCGGCAGCACACTCCACTCTCTGCTGCACGCTTTATCTATTACCGTTATATAATCCTCAGTGTTTTCCTGACGTTGATTTTTGTTTGAGGACACTCCACTCTCTAGTTGCTGCTCGCGGAAGTTGGACAGTATCCTCCCTTGTCTGTCTGTCTGACTCCCTGTCTGTCTGTGTTAATATGAGACTGAAACATGTTGGAGCCGTAACCTCAGTGTCACCGCAAAACAACACGCAGCTCTGAGGTGGAAGCTGCTCACTTACTCTAGGAAATTTACCCAATAAGAATAGAATTTTCAATAAGTGTGATTTAGATTTAGTTAGTCTTCTGCATTAAATTCCATCTTTGTGCTACTTTTTACTTCTGCAGGAAAATATTGTTTTTAAATCATATTCATAGTCAGATAACTGTAAATGTAACAGATTAAAATTTTACAGAATTCATTTTTCAACATTATAAGCTAATAAATATATATTTACCACTCTTTTTCATGGAAAGGAAGAACCTTATAAATCAATGGAGAAACAAGATGACAATGCCAACATCCATAGGAAACAAGGGGTCAGTGAATGGTGTGATGAATATGAAAATGATGTGGATCATATGCTATGACCTTCACAGTCACCAGATCTCAACTCAACTAAACACCTATGGGAGGTTTTGGACCCACATGTTTGACAGATGAATGTTGTTCCATCCCTCCACAAGAGTTTCAGAGACGTGTAGAGTCAAAGCCAAGATGCACTGAAGCGTTTCTTCTGTCAGGTCCACGGTAAGATTTGGGTCTGCAGCGTTGCTGGAGTCTTATGTCTAGAGTCTACTCTGTACTCACTGGAGCAGGTTCCTCCACAGAGTCTGCATGCTAAGGCTCACATGCTAAGTCCTGAAACAAACCTGCTCATACTCAAAGGCAGTGAGTTTTCTAACTTGCTATGTAGACTGAAACAAACAGTGGTCACAGGTCACAAACTCTGCAGCTGTTGCTTCCAGCATTTTTTGTCTTCGTTCACACCAGTAGTCATATTCCAAATGTGTTTACTTGTGCTTATTTAAGTTGGATGTTATGTAAAACTATGAATTATGTAAAAGTGGATATTATAAAAATACTTTGTTTGTACAGACCTCTACAGAAGTCTGAATGTAGCTGTTTCAAGACTTAGACTTAGACTTGACTTTATTGATCCCTTTGGGATGACTCCCTCAGGGAAATTAGATAAAACCATTTTTTGCAACTGTGAGATCAGAACAATAATAAAACAAATGCCTTTGTGAGAATAAACTAAATGTCATGTCATTTTTTCATAGTATTCACACATTCATTCCATTAAAGACGGTAGAAGACTACCTCTTACAACCAAGTTGGTTGCACTGATCACTACAATAGAAAATATACATTTGCCACATTCCTGTTTCTGATGACTTAAACAGATAAATACAGGATATACACTGTGTTTATGTGTAAATACATCAGGTTTGTCTCAGGTTTTTTACAGAGATGTGTCTAAAGAAATCAGACGTAAAAGTCATGACTCTAAAAGAAACTACTTAATGTGGTGGGTTGTGTTATTTGCAGAGATGTCTTTGCTCCTGGTTTGTTTGGCAGGGCTGCTCCTCTGTGTCCGTCCTCCTCTTGTCTTTCTGTCTCGCTCCTTGTTGGGGTTTGACAGTTTCTTCAGCAGCTCTACATCAGAGGAGTTGACAAACTATCATAACTACATGTACAGTATATTTTGTGTGAAGATTTTTGGTTTGACCAACAGGAGGCCTCAGAGAGCCATTTAAATCCTGCTGGTCAGTCAGCACAGCTCAGTCAGGAGGTTTTTTCCTCTGTTGTGAGGGTTGTACCTACCTGTTAACTCAGGATGACTCTGGCTGTAGTTGTTTAGGAGAGACACATATCTCTGACCTCCAGTATCATCATCGCCTGAAGGGAAGTAAAGACATGAACTTTAATATTTAACAAAATAGAGGAGCAAGCTAACTGTTTGCTCCCACAAAACAAACTGGAATAAACTTTTTGTTACTGAAAAGTTACAATTTTTATGTTTACCAAAGTCAAAATCTACTTTAGAAAACTTTTATTATATCATATATTTATTTATATATTGAATAATTATACTTTTACATTCTCCTTTCAAAGCTGTAAAGACAGGAGGAATCAAACTATTCAGGCCACAGATGGATAATTAAATGAGGTTTTGAAAATGTTTTATTTCTCTAAGCATTCATTCATGTGTAGTCCTGCTGATGGATTGAGCAGACAGACTTACGGCAGACTCGTAGGAGGACATAGCACTGTCTCTCCTCCAGCACGCTGCTGGCCAGATCCACACTGTGCTGTTTCACCTCTAAGTTCATCACTGAGCCGCTGCTGTCCATCAGGTCCACACACTCTACAAAAAAATATGGTTTTTACTCTTTCTTACATAATCAATCAAAAGGAGTGATTATGAACATTTTCACCTGTTTGTTTGGACAATTGTAGCTGGTCAGTAAGAGAACAAGGTTCACAGAGACTTTTTAAAAGAAATTTTAAAAATGAATCCACCTTAAACTATTAAACTAGTGAGGGGGCAAAAACAGGATTTTGGAAAGTGACAGGCACATGTAACCCCCCCATTCCCAGTGGAAATGACTCAAAATTTCACCTTTAAAGTCCAGACCGCACCTCTTCTTTATATGATGAATGAAGTGTATCAGCTTACAGTTGAGATTGAACATTTCCATCCTGCTGTCTGTCAAGACATTTAAAGTATTACATACTTTTCACTTCACATTAATATTTACACTTTAATTATTTCATCGTACAAGTGTTTATTCTCCCTCTACTTGGGCATGTATACTCTAATAATAAACAAACTTCAAATGCTAGGTTTACTCCTACTTAAAATTAATGGCTACATTGATTGAATCTTTTTTTTTCTACTTGAAAAGAAGAGAGAAATACATATACCCAAGAATTTTACTAACCTCCAAACAGAATAGTCACAAACATTTTCTGGTCCTGGCTGCAGTTTAGCTCCTCTGGTTCTGCCACTACCACTCGTTTAAAGCAACTGTTTATTCCAAAGAGCCCAGGGAGTAACAGGCTTGGAGCAGGCACAAAGTGCAACAAAAGAGGCTGTTAAATCAGTGTTGTGGTCCACACCTTGTGTCAAAGGCTTGGCTTTGAGGGAGAGGCTGTATGAACTGGCCTGCATAATGTAGAGATGGTACACACACACACACACACACAGCATCCTACTCTTCTTCTTCTCCTTTTCAAAGTTAAAGTCTTTTAAATGAGAGGACAAGGGACTGCTGTTGTCTGTATCCATGGAGTCTCTACACACAGACCGACTGGCACTCTGGACTGTATAGCTACGTGTTGGACAGTGATGTCACAACTGACTAAAAAAAGAGGTTTTATTGTTTCCCGCCACGGGTTGGAACTAATAAGTTGAATGGCCTGACCCTGCTTACTGTGATACTTATGACAGAGAGTTTTATTCTTTTATTCTTTTAATCTTGATTCTGAAGCTAAGGGATGCAGTCCAAGTTTATAACTCTGTAACTATAGGAAAGAAAGCAACTTATTTCTCAAAATGTCAAAAATATTTCATTCATAAAAAAATATTTATTAGAGCAGCTCTAAACAAAATGATTTCTAACGAACAGATAAGAAGCCACTTATGGTTCTTTTGCATTGACAATTGAGTTTTCTGACTAGATCTCCTATAGAGCTGCGATAGCATAACATTTTGAATCATAGCCTTCATATTACCCAGCTGAGGGGACAAGATGTTGCCACACAGGACAGCAGCAGAGCACGGGGACTCGGGAGGTCTGTGTGGTGAATCTTTAAAAAAGCATTAGGACCCCAGGGGAAGCTTTCAAAAAGAAGTAGGCTCTGAGCCCTGTAACATGAACTCACAAGGGAACTGCAATAAAAGCTGGGAAAATAAAGAACTCCAAAGATAGTCTGACTGCTTAACTAACCATTTCCCAGAATGAACAAACCAGACCCGTGACTCAATTCTGCAGACTTCCAGATCTGATATGAAACATGACTCTACCTGGTGAGAAACCAGTGGGAAGCCTGGAGCTGTTCCTACAGCTACTGAATAATGACTGGGAACATTTTATAGCCATTGTTGAATGCAGATACAGTAAGTACACTGAAAACATGAAACCATTTATTTAAAGACAGGACAACCTCCTCGTGAGAACACAGATGGTGATAGCTGCACTGAACTGAGGATAAATTCATCAGGAAAAATAAACACAGAAAAATCTTCCATGAGTTTGACTGAAATCTAAAATGAAATCATTTACAATCCTTATCAAATTATTTCCCATCATTCTTCAAACTATGTCAACATGAATTTAACTTAAATAAGCACACAATCAAGTCACATTGTCACATTGAACAAACAAAAATACAAGGTTACACTTCAGCATTACATTACCAGCTTTGAGGTTTGTGATTTTAAAAATGTGAAACTTTACATTTCTATCAACCCAACATGAACAGATCCATCACTGGTGAAAGTCTCATCCTTGCATTTTTAGAGACAGCACAGGGCTGAAAATCAGAACCCATTCATTTCTGTTGG
This sequence comes from Lates calcarifer, assembly GCF_001640805.2. Lineage (NCBI taxonomy): Eukaryota > Metazoa > Chordata > Actinopteri > Centropomidae > Lates > Lates calcarifer. The sequence goes on from NC_066845.1 coordinate 19,678,714, forward strand.
GAACGCTTGTAAATGCTTAAATTACAATGTAAAAGAAAGGACGAGGCTGAAGGTGAAAAATCATTAATAATGGTGGCGCTGTCTGTGCACCTCACAGGGCGTCAGGATGAAGTAAAGCTAAAAATGGCGTAAAGTGATGATGAATTAGTGCTTAAGAAACAATCCTCTAAAACACATCAGACACAGGGTGTTTATATCCACATCCCTGAAAATAATAATTAAAAAAAAGTTTCAATAATTTAATTAGTCCTTGTCTTCAGCCCTTTCAGATCAGAAGTGACTCTATGGAGTATTCTTTCAACCTGCAGCTAGACAAAGAGGGACATCCTGAAAAGGCAACAATCACTGCTTTTTCCATTCTTAATGTGTTAGGAGAGGCTTTGGTAGGTCCCACAATTCCACTGGTCAAAGTGCATTAATGAACTCTATTATTGAACTCTACTATTTCTTCTTGTACTATTTCTTGATGTGTGAAGTGCCTGCACCTTAAAGACTGAAGCACCAGTGGCTCAAGCTGATTTAAACCACTTTGGGTCATTATGAAGCAGATGTTTTGAAGCAGCACAACCTCTCTGAGCCACTAGCAGTGCTTTGAGACTCTTAGTCTGGTTTTAAAAAGTCACTGTGTTTAGATTGTAAAGAGAGTTTTATGGGGGAGGGATGATCAAGTTATCTCAATGACATTGTCTATTATTTCCACTGCAGACTGGGATGTATCCCAATCTTTTGACAGTCACTGCTGAGCTGACGTTCACTGTGAGACTCCTGATTATTAGTTAAAGATCCCTCCAGTGTCAGGACACCTTTGTCATCTCACTTAAGTAGCTCTTCCTCTCCTCCTTATTTAACAGCGATGTGACCTGGGCAGAGCCGAGGTTCTCTTTGTCCTTTTCCTCCACGACTACTGGTCTGCTACAGTCATGCTGCTGCTCCCCACACCGTGCATGATGACCCACTGGGATTTGAGTTTGTCTGAGAGCCTGCAAAGAACACTGCCCCATCTTAGGACAGTGAGAGATGACGACTGACAGAGGGGGGTGGGATACTGCCACCAGTCCTCCCCCTATAGGAGAGATGTGAGTAGGGCAGTGGTAGGAACTTTCACAGTTACTGCTGCTGCTGTGCTCAGTGGAAAATTGAAAGCTGAGGCCATTTGCCTTGAGCCTGATGGAGTCTGTGATGCTGTTGTGAGTGGAGTTGCGATTACTGCTGCCGCTCTCAAACAGCTCCTGCCGGCCCAGGACATGGCGCCGGATAATCTTACGGAAGGTTTGTCGGAACTCCCGGATTCGGTAGGCATAGATGAAGGGGTTGACCACAGAGTTGGCATGAGAGAGGATAATGGCCACATACATGATCCAGGGAGGAGGACGAGCACACTGAGGACAGAAGAGGGTGAAGCAGTTGATGATGTGCAATGGCAGCCAGCAGATTGCAAACAGTCCGACGATGATGGCCAGAGACTTGGCTGCCTGGACCTCTTTCTGCAGTGTGGAGCGCGACTTCTCCCCATGAACCGCTTTCACCTCGATCAGCTTGAGCTGGCGACGAGCTGCCATGAAGATACACAGGTAGATGGCCAGCATCAGCAGCAGAGGAATCAGTACGCAGGCAAAAAAGTTGAAGTAGACCATATACTCCATGACCACCACCTTCTCAAACAGGCACTTCATCAGGCCAGGCGGGCAGGTGCTGTTGCTGGCCTTGGGCACATTGTGCCAGCCCATCATTGGAGTCAAACCGATGATGATGGATAAAACCCAGCAGATGGCAATGATGCCTCGAGCCCTCTGGCCTGTCACCAAACTGTTGTACCTGGGGAGGGAGACGATACAAACGTCAAGCATCAGCTGCGTGTGTCAGCTCAAAACTCTCTGAGAGGTCCCAAAGGAAAACCCCCACTAAAATTATCTGTAGCTGTTATAAGAAAGCAAACAAAAATGTACACTGAATAAATTACAGTATGTATGCAGTGCAGTATGTATGCAGTGCAGGGTTCCCCTTGACTTATAATTTGCCCTTTCGATTGCTTCACTGAAGCACTGCTCATACCGGAACTAAAAGAGAAAGGATAAACAAACAAAGTCTTTCAAGACTCCTCAAAGGAGTCTATTTTGAGTAGGCCTGTAGCACAGTGTGGGAGCGCAGCTGAGCTATTTGGCTTGTTTCTATTACATTCTTAAAATGTTAAAGTGCAAAGGTTAATGCTGCAAAAACAACCCCCCCATCAGGGATGCAAAAAACAACGCACACAAACCCTCACGTATCTTCAGCAGGAGGAGGAGACTGTGAAAACAGGCCGCTTAAGTCATGAAAACAGGAAGACTGAGCTTGATGCGGCTCTGAGGTTGAATTTTTTAGTATGATGAGGTCACAGCTTGAGCCACAGCATCACTGGTGGTCAGCACATCATTAAAGGATCGGTCTAATGGCTGCACACATACCAACCATAGCAAATTTGAGAACTAAATCTAAGCTGACATTCAACATAAACAGTCTGACAAGCACAGTGTTTTTACAGTAAAGTTATAAAGTAAGATTACGTGGGTTGCACAAGAGGTTTACACAGTCTGTGTAAGCAATCAGAGCAATAATCATTTGATTGCTATGGGGGGACATGGTCTCACGGGAGACACTGTTTCTGGACATACTTATACAGCCAAAACTTTCCAGTACCAATGTCACATCTTTACTCACAGACACATATGAAATCTGAAGTTATATTGTGAGACCTTCACTGTCTGGGACTGAGAAACACATTAGACAGAAATGAGAAAAGAAAGAAGAGGAAAGTTACGGCACATTTCAAATGCTTTCTTCTTGTTTAAGAATATGAATGCACTTTATGTTCTTTTTGTTTCCTGAAACATATCTTTTTCTTCCCAGATAAAGAGCTTTTGGTGCAATTTTCTAATATGACATTGCCGTTGCTTTCAATCACAGGAGACAGCTCTTGGTGAGTAAAGAAATAAAGTTTGATGCTAAAGTATCAATGTTTCCTTTAGACTGGTAAGTAAAAAAGATGTTAATGCCAACATTGGCTACATAACATTAGCCAAAACGTACATATAGCACCTTTAATAAATGGATTACTTATTAATTAAACTATTCAGGGCAACTTTCAGGTTGCCAGGCTGTGAATAATCTCTCTCTTGATGGTTTTAAACCTTTCTCTTTGATAATAATACAGAGATAAATGCAATGATAATAATTAGATATTGGTTCAAGTGAATGAGGGACTTTTCACAACCTGGGAACCCAAAAGTAGTTCTTACTATTAACAGTTTATAACTGATCAGTAAAGCATTAATAAATGCTTTATCAAACATTAAAAACATTAGTTACCACTTATAAACCCTTTCTAAATGGTCTCTTATCAGAATGTGGAACCAAACTTTTCTCTGTTGCTCTCTAACTGACAATTAACTACTACACAGTCCCCAAAGAAGTATCCTCTGCATCACTGACCTGAGTGGTATCTTGATTGCGATGTAACGGTCTATTGCGATGGCCAGCAGGCTAAAGATGGAGCTCTGTGTGAGAACCAGCACGAAGCAGGCGATGAACAGGCAGCCATAGAAGTTGGAGCAGAAGCCCGTGCTGATGACGATGGCGAATGGAATGGCCAGGACGCCCACGGCGATGTCAGCCACAGCCAGTGACACCACGAAGAAGTTGGTGATGCTCTGCAGGTTGCTGTTGAGGCACACGGCCCAGCAGACCAGCACATTGCCCAGCACGGAGAAGACAGCAATCAGCAATTCCAAGATGATGTAGCTGACGGAGGCGATGGAGGTGACGGAGTCGTCCGGCATGGTGAGACAAACGGCAAGGTCACTGATGAGGAGGGAGGAAACCTCAATGACCATAGCTGCAGCCTAGCAGCTGCTGAGCTCAGCCTCCTCACCTCCACCAGAAACATCCACCAGATAATCCAAGCAGCTGTAGCAGCTCCTTCACACCTGCTCAGCTCAAACAGCTGATGAAGAGGTTTATTCAACTGCAGAATAATCTATCATTCCTCCTAGGTCCAGACACAGGACACAGTCGCCTCCATTCTCTCCTGGTAAAAAAAAGGCTGCGCTGCTGTCTTCTCTCTTCAGGTCCTTCCCCTCAGTGTTGTTTTCACATGAACTTCTCAAGGGGCTGAGATGATGCCAATAATGCAGATCACTGGAAAATTCTGTCACTGGAGATGGAGATGAAGAGGTGCAGAAGTGAAAAAAGGAAATGTTCTAAGAATAAAGGAAGTGAGTTTCAACAGACACACGCTTTCATAAGCAGTCTCTCAGCAGATCAAAATTAAAACATAAGCAAAACCATTAAACAAACAAGACAAGATGCAAGATACAAAATTACACACTAACGCAGAGTTAGTGGTAAGAGTTGAGTAGCATGTAGCAGACGTGTCAGTTTGCTCTAAAGCTCCTGACAGAACTGTAACTCTTGATGTCGCCTGATCTGGTGTCCCACAGACCTGTGGCTGTCACTGAGAATGCTGACTGGCCCTATGACACATGGATAAAGTATGATTGCTTAATGAAGATGACTATGTGTAATGTGAACAGAGTTGCCTATATTGACAAACAGAATCTACTAGGCATTGCCGTGTCTTTCAGCTAACTGTTTTGATTGTATGGCCTAAAACTTGGTGGTTTTGGTTCACTCTCACAGCTCTTAGTAGAAAATGAGGTTATCATTTTCCAGCAAATATAATCTAAAAACACTACACTATTTCCTCAGCACTAGACAACAAAAAGACCGCAAACTTCCCTTTGTGCACTCAGTACAGCATGTCATCAGATCAACCTGAAGGACAGTTCTCAAAATGCTTGTCAGGGCCAGAGTTACTGCCTATAACCCTGCAGAGGACCCTGCATAGTCTCTTCTCCTCAGTCTAAACTGCACTTTACAGACTCTTTCCAGGAATGACTGCACGTCAGTCCTCAAGGGACTGTGCTGTACCTCAATATCCTCCCTCAGGAAACATTGGTTATATCCCAAACCTCCCATTAGTGACTAGCTGGTGAGCATTTAGCAGCGTCAGAGTCAGAAACTTCCCTCAGGAGTTGGTGGAGAACAGAACTAAACTGAACGAAAATTAATGTTTGACTTCCAGGTGGTCAGAAACATAACCTCCAAATGAATGCTAATGTTGCTCCATATCTGCTAGATATGTAAATTAGCTACTGTTTGCAAGCAAGTTAGCCCTATCGATTTAAAGGGTGATGTCAGTGTTATGTACAGCTTGTTTTCACTGTCCTCAAGTGGCTAAAAAATTAACTATTGCAAGTTTAAGAGTAAAAGCTGTAACTCTAGCTGTATTTTTTTACTTTTTACTTATACTCTTGAATTCAAGGCTGCTCAGAATAATCTGTGATGGCTGCCTTACAGTGACAGAGGAGAGCACTCACCTTCATGATGGACAATATGTCATCTGAAGGAGTATGTTACAGTAGTTTTAGCTCACTATTGGCAGCTAGAGCTTGTTTAATGATCAGTAGGCTAAATGTCACTCGATAAATATGTCTTTTATTCAGTCATAGAGAAGAACTTTTTACTCCTCTGTTGGCCACTTTTGTAATGGCTCCTGGTCTTTTCTCAATCAGTGCATTACGTGGTATTTAGATTCCCTGATATTTGTATGCCATTGGCCATAAAAGGTTTAACAAACAGAAGTCTGCTGTTTTTTGTGGCGCTGAATTCCCTCAGAGGGAACGTTTCTCGAGGTTATACAGAGTTTTAGGAGATAACAGCTGCGCTGGAACGCAGAGGTCTTTGCTCTCCCAGTCAGGCTTTTCCCCTTTGGGTCGGATGAGACCTTTTTATTAATACCAAAGACTTGTTATTTCAAGGATGATAGTTATCAGTGATTTTTTTTTTTTGGTTCATTCTATTTGACTTACAAATAAAGTTTTCGTTGGTCTCTTTCCTCTGAGCCCCGGGTATTTATTTGTCCTGATGTCAGTGGAGTTTGGTGTTATATTGCAGTGTATTATAATGTTTTATGTAACAGTGGTGTGTCCAAAACAAAAATCCCAGGAGACAGTAGAGGAAATAATGAATCTCTGAAAACTACAGCAATGATTCTCCCATGCTTGCAACGCATCCTACAATAACAAGCTATCCTGAGATGGAATAATGAAACACATCAGAGGAACTCCAAGAATTAATAGTAACAGAAGAAAGGGAGGTCTTTCTTAAGAACAGGTTCTGGTTCACATGATCTGCTTCAGGGCATGGACTTTGGTCAGAAATGTATTTTTTCCTGTATTCAGATACATGATTGAGATGTTTTGTATGATCAGTAAGTGAATTATGGATTAAAATATTAATAATATTAATACAAATATTAAATTTTAAGTGAATTTAGAGCCAGACCACACCAAGAAAACAAATCACTTTATTGAACTCCTGCTGCCATGCAGAGGAAGCACAAGGGGAACAAACATAAAACCGTCAGCTTCCTGATAACGGACACTGTCGCTGTATAGTGCTGATGTATGCTCATGACTGACAACATGGCTGCTGGCAGAGTGATCAGGCTGATTGTCTTCATGCTGTGTCCATGAACTAAGCACTGACAGAACCAAGACACCAAGACAGAAGAACACTCCACACCAAGTAACTCTATAAGACATGATCCACTTGACTCTGTCTTTACAGTTCTACTTGGACCAGTGGTCAGATTAACACACTAGATGTGAGCTGCAGACGCTCAGTGGCTCCCTGTTGGTGGTGATTTAGTTACATTCTGACACAGGATCCACAGCATTGCTGAGCAGACAAGACAGATGACAATGCAGGACCTGCCATGAGACAATTATGCTTTGATATCATACATACTTTGGAAAAGCAGACGCAAATTTTCATTAAAATGTTGTGTCATAAAAGTTGTGCTGAATTTAATCCTATGACTGAAAATTTGACTTTTTTGTCACGTTTCCTCGTTCTGTCACTGTTTCTACTGTGCCTCTTTTTTTCCCATCAGCAGAACTTCTGGTATTTTTCTCAGTGTGCATGCATTTTTTCCTACAATGTGGGACTTTCTAAAAATGCATTTTTCAAATGTTAAGATGTGAGATGGTGTTAAATTTTGCCCTCTTGAACAACTGATCAACTGATCAACTTTGGAAGTGACTCAGACCTTACCAAGGTTTCTGTGTAGATGTAAGCTTGAACGTGAACATGCAGCTGATGATGAAGTGAGGCTTTGATACCAGATGAAAAGCCCCAGGTTTGTCATGAGTCAACAGATTTTTCAGATGTTTATTGATTGCATTTTTTTTTTTTTGAGAGAGAGAGAGATTGCCTTGATCATTATTATTATTATTATTATCATTATTATTATTATTATTGTTATTATTATTAAGTTCATTATAAAATATTTATAATTATTGCAGCATTGTTGTTGGCACTCTTTATCAAAATCCAGTATTCACAGCTTTATTATCTCATTTATTAGGGGAGTGTTCAGTGCCCAACAGTGACTTTTGCCTCACGCCTTCGTAAAGACCTGGTCTGACCATGTCATAAGATGCTGGACGCTGGGCCCATGTGCCTTAAGTCAAGACTAGCAATTCTGACACTACAGTGAAGGAATATTAGAGCCAAACATACCACAGCAGGACAGGGAGTTTATGGGCTCATAATGTGCCTGAGGAAGGCTGTGAGGACTCTGAGTGCAGTAAACCTTCTTCAGGTTAAGTCCTGTTTGGTTTTGTTATCTCAGGTGAGGAAACCTAACACCCAATGTAGGACAGCTTGTACCAGACATCACTTAGCTGCGTTCCTCTCACTTTAACCGCAAGCTTTCAGAAGCTTCACGCGCAGCTCACATTGTTCTGCTACATGCACATGCACAGGCATAATATACAAGCTCAGCTGAATAAGTTGAGATCGCATGCATTAAGCCTGACCAAACTGAAAAGGCATGAGAAATTCTGACATTAAACGGTGGTTTTATTGAGTTTATGGAGTAACAAAGTTTTTATTAAAATCACTCACCTTTTTTCTTGATGTGCGGAGAAAATGTGTATTTCCGACAAATGTGACTAATGAAATTCTAATATCCGATAGCAGTTTGCAGGATGAAGTGATAAAAGCTCGCTCGACATAAAAAAAAAAAAAAAAACTAAATATGCAAATTATCGCTATCACTTCCCGCAGAGTGACAAGTGTTAAACTCCGTCAATTAACCGGTTGAACGCTGGTGAAACGAACAGCCTCCGTTCACTTTAACGTGCTGTTTCAGTCCAGAGGATAAAACCACAATGAGCAACTCTGATCAATGTCTCCTGCTCGTTTTAGAAGAAATGACAGGGCTTCCAAAGTGATTGACTTCAGATAAAGACCTGCTCTGTTCCTGTCTCTCACACTCACACTCACACTCACACTGACACATCATACAACACATTCGGGCTGATTGCGCCTCAGTTTCCTCTTCAGGGGCGGGTCCCGCTGTGTGCACATATGAGACCGGCGACGACACTCATTTCACTTGGTGTGTCTGCTGTGACACTTGAGCCCAATGAGTCAAGCAATCCAATTTGTCTCTACATTTCTCACACTGGAGTCCAAATATCCAGTTATTACTCAGTGCCAAAGTGTTATCACAGTCTACTTCTTGTTTTAATTTTGCACCTTACTGATCATTTATTGTAAGTGGTAAACTTAGGACCCACTCTCTGAGACAGTTATGACAACAAACATGGCTGTTTCAAATGGTCTTTTATAACTATTGCCAGAGAAAATAAAGCAACATAAAACCAGACAGCATTTTGTTTTACAGTTGATTATCATCATAATGTGCACTTAATACTGTAGCTTAGTCCCTTTGCACACACACACACACACACACACACACACAAATACACATTAATTCATTCAGCTTTAACTTTGCCATGGGAACATTTCAGCACTGCATGTAGTGTGTTCAGGATTTTCTCTTAGGAACAAAAAATACTCCACACCAAAAAACAAAAGGTGTCATGGACTGTAAAAACAAGGCAACATGGAAACAAAAAGACAAACTAAAGCAGGTTCAGTGGAATTCTCAGAGCATTTTCAAGTAAACAAAGAAGAATAAATGTAGCATGATGAAGTGGACCCAATAAAGTAATAATGCACACGTTCACATTTGCTTTTGTGGTAAAAGCCGTACACTTAAAGAGCATCATAAACAATGTAACATGTCTGTCATGGCTGCATCATGTGGAGGTGGAATGTGCTTCCTAGCTTTCGCCAGCCGTCTGGTCTCTCCTCAGCAGGCTAGCCTCAGTGTTCATCAATCACTCCACATCAGCACACAGTGGACCTCGTAAAAGTCCCGGGGATCACTAAAGCGTGATCAAAACACATTCCGCTTCCAGGATCGAGAGGCTTCAAATCTCTCTGTAGCTCTCAGATGTTCCTGTCAGGAGCAATAAAACATGTGGGCCAGCGGTGGAACCAAGCAGAACACAATAAAACTGTTGGCTGATAATCCTCGGCATCAATGGCATCACAAAACCCATCAACAGAGAGCCAATGCTTTCAAATGTCATTAAATAACTCACTCGCACTCTCTCTCTCGTACACAAAAAGTAACAGTCACTGTTGCGGGCTATTGTGCTAACTTTAAATCACTGAATGTCTCCTGCGGCTGTACAAACTGTCTTGTTGTGGCTTGTCAAAAATGTTGCTATTAATACCAGCTGGCAGCTTCATTTGATCAAAATCAACAGTGTGTAGTCACCTTCACCAGACGCATGAGGGAATCCACCCAACTTCCTGAAATAGTTTACGACCATCATTCACTATTCGTGTTCCTCAAGAGGCACAAACAAGAAGGAGCTTTTTCCAGAAACAGTTTCCGCACTGTCACACATGGTCTGGTGAGGAACGGTGACCACGGTTCAAAATGTCACAGTTTCACTCGCAGAAGCTTCGGCTTAACTGTTAAGGCAGGAATTTAGTGTGGAATACAAAAAGCTTATCTCAGTGCAGCTACCTACTGTCTGTGTAATAAAGTTATATACACTTCAGACACACAAATAAAGCAATGACCTCACTACGATGACTGCAAACCATGCAAATAAATACAGTGAACTTGGTATGTTGAGGCACAATTAACTCACAGCAGTGAGCAGCATTACAGTAACGCTGCTGACTGACATCAGACAAATTAAATGACACTGTGTGCTATGAAGTCTCTCTATAGTGATAGTCGTATTAAGAATTTCAAAAACTTTAACACGCAAAGTTAGTCAATGGCACAATGAATTCTCCAGTCACTTGGAGAACTGGAGTGATTAGAGAATTTGTTCTGATTGGAGAATTCATTTTGGGAAACAGGATTATGTGCTGTCTTGCCATGAGTTAGATGAGAAAATCGATACCACTGTCACTGTCACCACTTTGTCAAACATGATACTGCAGCTGGTTAGCTTAGCTTAGCATTAAAACTAGAAACAGCTAGTCTAACTGCACCTCTGAGGCTAAAAAAAAAAAGACCAAAATCAAACTAAAATCAAAGACTCAAGGAAGTCACTACTTCAGGTCAAAAAAAAGTCCAGCACGTGACCACCTGTTAAACTGCAACGTGTCACTGTTACACGTCCATTTCTTGTTATAATGAGGTCATTAGTGAGCTTTAGAGGTGCTGGCAGGCAGATATTGTTACATTTGGAGGGAGCCAGGCTAGCAGCTGCCGGCTCTAGCTTCATATGAACTTTACCGACATTAAGGTTGTATCGGTCTCCTCATCTAACTCTCTGCAACAAAATGACTAACTTTATTTCCCAATAAACTGAGCTATAACTTTAATGAGATGCTGCATTGACCTAAAATATGAGTCTTCACCTATCAATCTGTTTGTGCTGGCTTCCAAAAACTAGAGCACATTTTCCCAACACAAACATGTCTCTTGGTAAGGCTCTGATCTAAAGAGAACTTATCTTGTCAATCAAAATACATTTTAGGAAGAAAAAAAAAAACTATATTCTACTCACACATATTTTGGTTATGATGAACTGATGCTGTGCTGTATGTGCCTAAAGAAGTCTAAGTGCAAGATGTCAAATGCAGGCCTACAAAATGCAAACACTCACATCATACAGCTGTAAGATTAGCGTTCAGAACTCCATACACATCAAATGACTATTAGCCCACCTTCATGAATCTATTAGTGAAAAACCACCAGAGTGCGTTAGGGCTGCTTAACAAAATGTGTATAGCAGTGTTGTAGAATGTAGCATATTTCTGTGCTTAAAAATCAGTCACTCATGATCGGATGCTGACGTAGTAGCTGTCTGCAGCATCACTCTGTCCTGATGACCAAAAAGCCAGAAATCAGTGACTGAAAGGCTCTGAAATTATTTGGCAACAACTCTTCTACTCTTCAGCTTCACAGACTGTAGTGAAAAGACACTTCCACGCTGCCTCTGCGGAGGTTTGGCCCACGGAAAGAGCTCATCTCCTGCTCTCCTGCATCAAAACTCACACAGGCACTTTATCCATTGAAAGAGAGGCATCTATATCGTACTGTAACATCTGGAAGACTTGGTGCAAAAAGGCTGCATCGGTCTGAATTCCTTTCATGGGAAATTTTCAGGGGTTGCGGGGGGGTTCCAACATTGCTAACTTTTGGTTTGTTATTCTGCAGGAGCACATGTTTTCCATAAAATATTCACATGCAAAGAAAAGTATAAACACTGTGATTATTTTTGAAAACTTCTCCTCTTGCAAAGTAGCAGATTTGCCTGAACTCCCCTTTAACAGACTGGAAACTGCGTTAAGTATGGAGGACAATGTGTGTGGAAGAGCCAGGTAGAAGGCACTGAGACTTGGTTTCTTTTCCATGCTGCTCCTTCAGATGTGAACCGAAGACAAAGATTATCTTCAGGATTTCATTGCTGGTCAGTTCACACTTGGTTCACTACACTGTCACTAGAGTCACCTCTAATGACTTACTAGTGTAACAGTACACATAGCAGACAAGCCCTTGGACTATTACTCTAAACAAACCACCTCCTATGACGTACTGGAAGGATGGAGTAGCTGTTGTGTCCAGTGAGGCTCTGGTCTGCCTTTAGTGTTGCAAAATACTGAGGACTGGCATGCAGCATGACTGGGTGTTGATGTGGCGTGGGGGAGGGGGTCAGTGAGGTATAACAGTTGACTGTGGCGGTGAAAGGTTGCTGAGAGCTCAGGAGGGCTGGCATGGCACCGTCTGTGCTGCAGGAGCAGGGTGGCTGAGACGGTAAAGTCAGGTCTCAAAGTACTTGTAGATGGCTGTGACATAAGTCATGACACTCTGCCAGTCCGGCCTCTCTGTGTGCACCATCTCATTTATGTCCTGGAATGGGAAAAGAGTTAAGAAGTTAAGAAGAGACTTAATTAGGGAGGAAAAATACCAAACAAAGAAAAAAAACACAACATGATTTGTTTTTCTTAACAAGATCATTCAAAATTCATTTGGTGGGTGTACATGCAAACAGTTATACCACTACAGCAGACTGCTGGTTAACTTAGCTTTGCATAGCAAAAGACAGGGAACAAGGGAAAACAGCTAGCTCTCACTCACTAACATGTTATATTTCATTTGTTTAATTTGTATTAAAACCTGGTGGGTGTCTTTGAGATCTCTAGTAGAAAAATATAAAATAAAGCTCTGAGGGTTTGTACAGTGCACGGCTTTGGTTTGTAATAACACACAGAGCTATAGCTGACTCACTGTACAACTTCAAAACATACAGTAGTTCATCTCAGGCTAATGACTACAATGAGAATGTAGTTGAAATGTATTTACATAATGAGTTGGGGGGCCTATCAAAAAGATGAGAACTAACAAAACTAACTAACTAAATAACTCTACAATTAAGGAAAAAACATAAGGGGCAAGCACAAATGTGAGTCAAACATAATGCCTCCCAACAAAGGCAAAGAGAGACTTAGAAGGTCAGAAAGGGAAAAGAGAGGAAAAAAACATATATGTAAATGTTTCTGTAGACATTCATACATACATTCAAATCTGACTCTAAGTTGTCTTTAGATACGTATGCTTTTTTGAAGAGGGAGCATAGTTAATCCATTTAGTTTTTACTCTAATTTATATTAATTAAAATGAGTCATTTCATAATGATATAAAATTTACCAAAGTGCATTTGATGCCCACGCTCTCTGCAGCCTGGAATGCTAAGGTGAAATTTCTTCTCTGAGGAAAAAAAAGACAGTTGAAGTCACACAATGAAACAGTCTAACAAACAGTGAGGATAAAAGTGTTACTAATTGAAAAATTTTGTGGTTTTCCTCTGATCTCCACTTGCCTTCTCTTGGCTGGTGAGCTCCTGGTAAGGGATGTGTGCAGGCAGGTATGTGTGGAGCACAGCGCAGAAGGCCAGGCCATCGTTCCAACTGCTGCTGAAGTTTGTGATGTCAATGTTCTGAAAAACACAGTAATGATCCAGTTACACTTTGATTTAATCTGACAGAACATTTACAGGAAAAAAAAAATCAATAGAAAACCAATTTCTGGTTCTTGTACGAACTAAGACGGTACAACATTTTAAGCCAGGTCATGGATGCCACTGCCAGCCACTGTGTTTTACAGGCTTTCAACATCGCTTCCAACACTACTACAGTCGCAATAAATTCAGTTGTCATGGAAGTATTTCAAGTGATTTAACCTCAAAGAGCAGTAGTTTGATTTCATGAGGTTCTGGGATTTTAAGTATCAGCATTACAACATTACTCACCCATATCACATTTATCATCTTTTCCACCATTAACTTTATTCTGACATTTAAAATCAATGACTTACATCCCCCCTGCAAACAATCACTGAGGTTATATGCGACTTATACGCTGCTAAGGTTTCCTTAGTGTCACAACTATAATCTATTTCTAGATAGTACACAATGATTCAGAGAAGGCCTCATGTTTTTGTCAGGCAGGTAACTCACAGGATGTGTTAAATGTTGCACACTTCCTGGAGAGGTCCTATGGTGCCATGGTAACCACAACCTAGATCAGTTATAAGGGGGAAACATCTCTTCAATATGGCAAGTGACTCTTGACAAACCTGCTGATTGTCATTTAAGTCATTTCTAGGTCAGTGCTTAGACATTTATTGTCTCTGCACATGTTTAGACAGACATTCTTCAACCTGAGTCAACTGTGTCAGGAAAGAGACCGCACTCCTCTAACACCACCATCACATGTGACTGAAACAAGAAACTCACCATAACCACTGTTTTGACACTACTCATGGTTTGTATTTTTTCTGCAAAAGCTCTTCAATGTATTTACATTATACATGACATTTGTACCTCTCTATACAGTGGTTTAAATTATTAGTGGTGGAGAAGGCCACTGCAATGTTGGATTCTTATTGCCCACCTATGCACAAGGGATTCGTAGGAAATGATGCAGCATGAATTCCAGCTTCTCTGTTTCTAATTTCATTTCATTTCTATCAACCTCATTTTTTACTGTTGATTCTCCTAATGCTAAGTCATAGATGTATTAAGTTACTGCTAATGCAAGCCCAACATTTCCTCCTGTTTCCACTTCAAATTAAAAGCATTCAAGTGGCATCCACACAAAATGCCAACTACTAAACAGGACAACATTTTCTCATCTTTTGACAGTGAATCAGTTTTAAACACTGCAGACCTCCTTGTATATATTAGTGTCCTTGTTATCTATTGTTTGATATATTGTATATTACTGCTACAGGAGAGTGTCAAACCAAATTTCATTGAAACTAATACAATAACAATAAAGTTTCCTTGTGTTTCTTATGTAATCACAGTTGCTTGATGGAAAAAGACTTGCTTGTTCAGGGACAGTTCTTGACAATATATACTGGTTGAATAACAATTAATGTCAGTTAGCTCTAATTACTATAAAATAAGTGTTAACCTCCTTTTCAAATTTTGCATGATTTGTTAATTTGAACAAAGCATCCAAACAAACATAATCAATTACAAATAGGTTGTACAAAATCAATAATTTTATCATAAAACTCATAAACCAGCGTAAGAGAAAATGGTGCTTTCTTTCTGTGCTGCTGTTTTTGTTGCTCTCCAGACACTGTTTTCTTTTCTTATCTTTGCCTTTACAGAACATCAAGTAACCTTTTCACAGAAACTGGTGCCACAAAATACAGATCTAAGCTGCCATATTTAATCCAGGCCAATCTGTCCTGTCATGAAGGAATGAATGACCTTCATGACCTTATTCATCATATCCCTCTTCTACTTACATTGTGAAGCCACTTTTATAACCTTTTGCTAACGAGAGAGAGACTCAGAAAAATATCATTGGCAGACAGTGTGTGTGTGAAGTGTGAAGTGTAAAAAAGTATTGCACTACTATACTACTGTTAGACTCATTCAGTACCTGAGATATTGTGTTTTTTATTCAATGCTTTCTACTTCCTTGTCAAAACCTAGAGTCTGCAGAACCCACAACGCAACACAACAGCCAGCGGTTTGAATAGAGGTTTGGGTTTGTTAGCCTCAAGCTGCTAGCCTCAATGAGGACTGGGCTGCATAGGTCTCAAAAGCTCACTTCCTTCTAACTCTACACAGACAGATTTTTTCATTTTCAAACTCGTAGTCTTCAGCCTTCAAAGTAAGGTATGGATTTAAAAAAAGACTTTGGTGTGTAAAATCGGTGGAAGGTCCCCTTTTACAATGTTTGTTATTTATTGTCAGTTGCTGCCCAAGCCACTGGAAAAGAGTTATAGACACTTTGGATCAGCTGGTACAAACCAGTGACAGGACTTTAACCTACCTGGTAGCCTTCAGTCTTCTTCTGGCACCACTTTAGCAAAGCATTTCTCTTGGAGCCTCCATACTCTCTGGCCAGCGCTGACAATGGGTCCTTTCTCTCCTCTCTGTAGTGGACCCACAGAAGAGACATGTAAGCAAACTCTACCACAGATTTACTAGAGAAGCCAAACACATTATATGGTAAGCATGTGTGAATAGTGAGCTAGGAAAGCTGACATCACTCGGGTTGTGTGTTTCGTCACCAGACCAGTCACAACTACAGTATGAACAAGTGATGTCACGACACAGACACTGACTTTAAACAGACAGTGTGAGCACATTGGCTGAATTACAGGAAAATAACTTCTACCAATTAGCACAACACACAGGTGAGGCAGTACTCTAAGAAGAAGTACCTTAGACGGCTGCGTGCTGTGGGGGTGATGGAGGCTGTGGGAGAGGAGGATGACAGGGAGAGTGGAGAGGAGGCTGCACTCATAGCCATCAGGGAGGATGAGGATGCCCCGTCTGGAGCCGACATGTCCCTTTTCATCTCCTCACTGCTCCTGCGGGACACTGCTCAGGACAGAAAAGACAATTCAAGACTGATTTTTTTTTTTTTTTTTACTAAAATGGAAACTGAGTTACTGGTTATAATTTAACTACCATCTCTAACCTGAGATTGCCTTGGTGGAGTCCATGTTGGAGACCCTCTGGAGGACAGATGGAGGTCGGCTAGCCGAGGTTCCCCTGAGAAGGTGCTCAGCTGTGGATACATCACAGTATTTGCAACATATACAGTTAAGAGTGTTTTCATAAGGCACTTCCTCTGAAATTAAGATGTAACAGGGTCAGTAAAGAGCCACATTCCAGCCCTTTGGAGTTCAGGGAATACTGCACAAGGGCGACTCACTCAGAAAGAAAACCATAAATCAGAGAAAAATAAACGGAACTATGTTCACATGAAACACTTGAACTCATCACTGGTGAGAATGAACTGAGGGAAACTCTACAGTGCATAGTCACTCATTATTTCCCTCTTATCATTCCCTCCCATAGTGTTTTGATGAACTGAAAAATGACGTCAGCACACAGTAAACCTGCTAACTCCCAACTCCAGGCCTCTGGGGACACACTGTTCCTTTATTTCTCATTCTCCTGTATTACTCAACGGAGTATAGCATTTCTGTCCTTTAATATATACTTACATACTTATATACTTACATTTCTGAGAGCACCAGTTCTTAAATTAAGAAGGTGACATAATGAATTCAGTACATGAAGTGTATTTAAATCATCACAGTGATGGCTGCCTCACCTGGCATGGTGATGTCTGTGTAGCTGGGCCTCTTATCACTCAGTGAGGAGAGTGGCTTGGTTGCTGACATAGACCCGGTTATAGAGTGTCTCTGAAACAGCAATACATAAATGTGTTATAAAATCCATGAATAGCCTTAGTGAAGAGAAATGTCTTGAGGATGTATGGTTTTCACAGGGCAGTGCAAGAGTAGAAATTATGTAGAGCTACAACAATTAGCCCATTAACCAATTAGCTGACTGACTGAAAATGTATGCAAAATATTCCAAAGTCTATGTTAAAAAATAATAAACAAATTAGGGGATGGATTTTCCCACAGTCTAACTCCTCTATAGCCTCGCACCACTTTATCTAACCAGAAAGGTTTGAATTGAAAAAAAAAAAAAATCAAATCCTCAGGTTTAGAGCTGAACTCATTTATTTTTTACTTGTACTAATAATCACACTTTTATTCTACATGTACTGTTTCAGCAGCTCTCACCAGAGCCACTGATAATGAGTGACCAGGGAAGGCTTGGTTTATTAGAATATCAAATACATAGCATGCCTCTTACACAAAGTCTCAGGCTGTAAAAATAACTAAAAATCACAAACACTGTTGGTGACTCGTACTCACTTTCGTTCTGTAAAATTACCCTGTTTTTCATAGTCAAGAGTTTTTGATGTAGGGCCACCTGTCAATTAGACAAGTGTGCAAGATCTTTGTAGTAGTTTACACATGCTGAATCTTGCATCTAGTGTCTTTTTCTGAATTTTATTTTTGTAATTATGTCTTTCAACTCATGTTTATTTATTGTTGATGTACTTTTCATTTGTCTTACGTTGCTTTAAATGCTGTGTAGTGAAACCAAAGAAAACTTTCCACACCGCTAAACTGTGTAGAATGGCAAGGTAACATGGGGAAAAAGGAAAATCTAGAGACAAATTCACATAAGACCTTTCCTCCCGTACCTGTATGGGTGAAACAGCAGCTGCTGGAGGTGTCTTCATGGGACTGGGGCTGAGGGGGGTGCGTGGAAGTGGGGCAGCCGACGCCGTTGGAGCCACAGAGGCACCGTTGGAAGGTGGACCTAGTTAGACACATGTGACTCAGTTTAGACCTACTCCATACATGTATAGAAAACAAAAAAAAGTGAGGAAAGCAGAGCATCTTAACATTGTGTGGTACCTTGTGAGGCACTGTCAAAGCTCTTAATGAGTGTCTTGACAGTGGGTGATGGCTCTGAGGAGGTGGAGGAACGCCGGCTGAGACCCATCCCCTGTCTGAGAGCAGCCAGGTCTCTTTCCACTGCATTCATGTAGTTATACACTCTGCCTCTCTCCTCCTCCTGCCTGGGAAACATACAGTATTCTACTCAGTATGTGAACTCAGAGCATCTATGCTGTCAATTTCCACTATGATTTGAGAATGGCCCTCATTCAGGAACTCGCATCATGTTGTAGGGATAATTATGGTGAAATAGCAGTTAATTTGTTATTTATAATTTTTTCTCTTGGTCAGTAATGGCAATTTTCCATCTGTGAGATTCAGCAAAGATGAATGAACCTTGCTAGTGAGCATCCAGCATCATAATCAAATAAACAGTTACATCTCCTCTCCTTTTGTTTAGAAATATTAAGACAGACGATGTCAGCATGACCGCTGGAGCTGTTCCAAACATCTATATCTGGCTCTTACTTGCGGCTCTTGACCTCATCCAGCTCTTTGCTCAGCTTCTCGTTCTTCTCCTGTGCTTCCTGCAGTCGGCGCCGCAAGTCTCCAATCTCCTCCTGTGCTTCCGACTTGATGTCATTAGCAATGACAACAGCTGTCTGCAGATCAGCCTGGAACTGACGCCACTCCATTGACTCTTCCTGCAGACACACACAAAATAAGAAAACAGGAGAGTTAAACATTATTTAGGCTTCATGATAAATTAGATCATTAAAATAGTAATGATGATTTTTTTTGTCTTTTGGGGCAGTTTGGCCTGAGATTGGGCTGATGAGAGCGGTGACAGGAAATTTAAACAGTAGCAGCCTGTAAAACTAAAAAAAGACACAAAAAGGCTCTGTAGAAGGGTACTACAATTTCAGATGATAATTCTCTGTGGGTTTGTTGCTACAGGCAATATCTTTCACATTACAAAGTGACATGATTAATCGCTAATATAAATTAGCAGTTTTAACATTGCTCAGGCTAAATCATAACATCACAGCATCGAGATATATATCATACTGGCTTCCTGTGAAAACACAAGGACATTTAAAAATATTTCTTATCATCAGTCCAGATACATTTACTATTTACTGAGTATTGAACTAAAATTGCTGCAGTTCACTTTCCTGTTTGACTTTCCTCCACCAAATTAGAAAATGAAAAATAATTTTATGAGTCCGCTTCAGTCCTCAAACAACACGGCACCCCAATGCAGCACCCTTACCCTCAGTCTGCGGTGAAGAATCTTGATCTCTCTCTCCATGTCATGCTTCTGGTCCTGCAGCTTCTTCACAGAGTCTGGGATGGGAGAAAGATACAGATTAGTGGTGTTGATGCCAACAGGCCACAGAGCAGACTGACTCAAAACCACAAACACCTTAGAGGAAGGAAGTTTGAGAGACACTCAAACCATGTCTTACTGGTTTTGGTTTCACACAACATGATCTCTGTATGATCGCTGGCGGCCTGAGTAAACATGAAGTTGTATAAACCTGCTATCCAGTCAAAGGTTGGACATTAGGACAAGTTTGCACTCATTTTAGTTACAGAGTGTGTTCTTCACCCACTTACTCTCCAGGTCTGTGATGATGAGGTTGTCATGGAGTTTAAGAGCTCGGTGCTGCTCCACCTCGTCCTCCAGCTCAAAGATGGTTTCCTTCATGTCTGCGATCTCTGTCTCTTTCTCCTGCAGTTCCACACGCTGCTTCTCCAGTGTGCGATCCTGCTCGGCCATCTGCTGCTGCACCTGCTCCTGGAAGTCTCTGTATTCCCTGTCCAGCTGCACACACAGGATAAAGAGTATCCTTCATTTAATTATTAACGAGCCATAAGGTAATTAGCTGACTAATGTACAACAAAGCTTCAGCTGTGTCATATTGGAACATTAAGAGATCTATCATATACAGTGTTTGCTTTAATTATAAACCTACATAGTAATCCTATGTCTAGTGTTATGCTGGTGAGGTACAAACAAAGGATGTGTACAGCTCCTTGTGAAAGGTCGACTCTGAAGAGTTAACCACTGCATTTGTTACATTCTCAAGGTAAAATCACTGGCACTAATCCATCGATAATAAAAGGGGCACTCACTCTGGTGACCCAAAAACTCTTGCCTGAACTATATTTAAGTTTCAATTAGGTCAAACACCTATTTAGAATCTTTAATCTACATGCTGTCTGTGTAATGGCCTTTGATTTTACATCTCAAGTTCTCTTTTAGGCCTAACTAACCTTGCTGAAAGTCTCCTGCAGCCTGTTGAGCTCACTGTGGGCTTGTTCCAGCTCCTCCTGCATCTTTGCAGCCTTGGCCTCAGCCTCCTCCTTCCCCAGCCGTACACCTTCCAGCAGCTGGCAGATGTCATTTTTGTCCCCCGCGGTGTGTAGAGAGTACAGCTCGGCCACCCTCTGCCTCTCCTGGTCCAGCTGGGCTCGGCAGCGGCTCAGCTCCGCTTGGTCGTTGCTCACTGCTGCCTTGTACTCCTCAAGCGCAGCTGCCATGGCGTTCCGATCCTGTCTCTCTGATTCCATGATGCGCTCCATCTGGTGGTTCCTCTCCTTCAGCGCTCCAATCATCTCCTGGGCCTCAGCGTTGTCCTGCTCGGCCATCTTTAATGTGTTGGACAGGTGTTGCTGCACCCCCAGCAGCTGCTCTCTCTCAAAGCGGGCATTATCTGCCAGGTCTGCGTAGCGCTGCTCCAGCTCCATGTAGCGGCCACTCTTGATGTCCTCCTCTAGCACGTAAGATATATGATGCTCATCCAGCAGAGAGCGCAAGTACTCGATCTGGCGACCGTAGAGCTCCAGCTTGTCGCTCTGCTGGCACAAGGAGTCCATGAGAATCACCTTCTCCTCACCGAGCCGCTCATTCTCCCCATTCAGCTCCTGGGTGATTTGCTGCAGGTCGGCCAGCTCCTGCAGTGTGGCCTGGAGCTCCTCAGCAGTGCTGTGCTGGTTCTCCTCCATCTGGTGGATGCGCTCCGTCAGACAGGCCACTGACACTTCACTGGCATTGCCACTGCTGCCCCTCCGTGAGCGCTCCCTGCTGGGCGCACATTCCGACTCAGATGATGAGGAGGCTCCAGAGGGGGCATCCAGTGCGTCATCACTGGAAGTGACAGCCTGGTAGACCTCACTGGATTCACTGTCGAGGTTGTCCGCTGAGCCTCCGTGCTGGTGTCCTGTGAGCAGATCCTCCAAGGAGCCCGGGGCAGAGCCTTCCACTGATGAGGTCAGTGTACCTGTTCCTCCACCATCACTCTGCCCACTGCCCGCTGCCAGGTCTGGGCTCAGGGAGGCATAGTTGAACAGCTTGTCAGAGGCATCCAGCCTCTGCTCCAGAGAGAAGCCCAGCGCATTAAGCCGGTCCTTCAGCATGCGGTTCTCACTCTTTAGTAGGTTGAGCTCCTCTCTGATGGCCTGGTTCTGCTCTTGTAAGAGAATCAGGGTAGACTCCACATCGGCTGCTGTGATGGCTGAAACCTGGGGCTTCTCTTCCTCCCCAGCTTCTTCCTGTGGCGGTGCTTCTTTCCCTCCCAGACCAAGCTGGGCCCTCATGTCCCTCAGCTCACTGCGCAGGTGTAGGATCTCCACATCTTTGCTTTTAGCCAAACCCAACAGGTCTTTTACTTTAGCCTCCAAGGCCACCTTATCACTGATCTGGCCATCTGATTTAGACTTGCTCATGCGGCCTTCAGACTCTGTCAGGACCTGGCTGCGAGAGCGCTTCCCTGAGGCCACATCCCCAGCTACAGTCCCTGATACAGACTGCTTCTTAGCAGCTGATGTCCTGGATGTCCGAAGACGGTCTCGTGATGAATTTGTTTCCTTGGAAATCGAAGATGTTGTACGCTTGGATGAAGTACCTGGTGAGAGAGGAAAATGTTATCTTTAAATTTCTAGTAAAAAAACATTACAAAATGTGAAATTAATACCTTGGAATGAAATTTTAGACATGCCTGATGATGTCTTTGGCTTGCTGTCTAGGTTGTTAGCATTAGTCCCGATGGAGGCAGTCCTCTTGGTCTTGGTGACAGCACTACTCAATGCAGGATTCCCTCCGGCCATAGCTGCTAAAAGATCATCATTGCTTTTCACCTGAAAGTACAAACATTTAACATGCTCACAACAAAAAAATCAATAAAATCCACGTCAAGCATGGTAAATCAGTAGCATGTGTCCATCACATGACGAGTCTTACCTTAGACAGAGGTGCTGTGCTGCTGGTCTTGGCTGCAGGCTTTCCAGTGCCAGCAGTGGCCGCGGCCTCAGCCTTCCCCCGATCTCCGCTCACCTTACTCACCGCTGGCCGGACCGACTTCTTCATACTGAGCTCTCTGACGCCAATACATTTACAGTTCAATCTGTGCACAAAGGAGGAAGGAGCAAGGTAATGTATGTCAGTGTCCAGAGCGATAGCTCCAGTTTTCCATGGCAGAGAAATTCTTTCCACACAGGCTGTTCCCTAAACACTAAGAAACACTGAGATCACATTGAATAGCCAAGCACTTCTAGAAACCTCTGTCTGTCTCTGTGATTTTAAGTTCATTTGAGATAGTTGGTGTTTGGGAGGCAGTGGATAATCCTGCCTTTACTCTTGATCTCTACAATGATTAGTTTATGTGGATATTGTAGTTTAAAATGTTGTTCATTCATATTTACATCATGACACTTGGACACTTTTGTGTTACTTGCAATCTAAATCATTTTGTCTTCACTGCAGTTACATTTGGTAGCTGTTAAGGCAGCTGTAGGACCACCCCAGATACAGGAATGTAAGATAAACAGTGAGCTGGAGGATTCCACAGGCCAATCAGGGCTGCCACTAGATGGCTCTCATGTGTCTGTGATAACCTCTCAGCTCTGGGACTACAACAATGATGACACTGATAAAGATTTAACTTTAAATTAAATCTATGTGGGTGGTTGCTGTGATATGTATATAATATATATATATTTGTGGGAAGAATGTGGTCATACAGTTTTCACCTTACAGAAAAAAATAGGCGACGATGTTTTTTCCTAGCACTGTGCAGAATGATCAGCACAACCATAAAAGGGAAAGTAGATTCCCTCACAGATCAAAGTGAGAACTCAAACCATTACAACTGCCGTCATATTTTGTGAGGGAAGAATGTGAGTCTGTTGGTCTGTTACTGGTCAGCTGCTCTGATGCACTACATTTCATCCTGCACTGCCAAGGAATCATTTAGTGCCATGTTTGTTCAAGATGTATTCATACCAGTTCACTATCAGTTTGAACAACCTGCCATCCCTGAAAAGATTCCCAATAACAACTTAATGAGGGAAAATTCTTGATTTCTTTGGCGGGGTATGATTCAAAATGTGTACTGAATTAGTAACACATGATACAAAAATATTCTCTCAAACAAATGAAGCACCTATAACTATGCTGGAGTTAATCTACTGCAATTTTGCCAATAAACTATGTTTATTTGGCAGTGATAGAGGTGCTGAAACTGGCTGTAACCAAATAACAAAACCTTGTATAAAACACAGGAGGCATTATTCAGTATTGTTCACATGTGTTCAGGTCTGAGGAGACCATGACTTGATGCCACGATAGCAAGAAAAGTGATTTGGGACACAGTTGGAGACAAAGAGTAAGTACTTTAGCACAGACTTGGATGTCTTCGAGTTCTCGTAAGAGGAAAAAGTGAGCTGAAGTGATTTATTATACACAGGAAACCCGGCTACAATCTGTCTCTGACAGTGCTCTGTTGTTTTCTTGAGCAAAAGTTTGTTGTTTGGATATGGAAATAAATATGATCAGATATCAGCAGTAAATAAGACTTAAAATAGAACACCGTGAGAAGCTGGTGAGAAGCTTGTTTAGACAAATTGCTGACTGAAACCTTCCTTTGAATCTTAGCTAAATAAACTCACAAAAAAAGAATCAACAATTCAAATCTGATACAGCCAGAGCAGGAGGAGGTCTGCACACAATACCACACATCTGAGTCACATATTGTGTACTTTCTCTCTGCTGATACACTTCCAGTGGATCCAAAATAACCTGCTGCTAAACCACAACTGCACTTTATTCAGAAACAAATATTTTACTAACTGATTTCAGCTGTGTTTTCCAGGTACAGGTGCTTCTTTAAATCTGTTATCCAGCACCAAATCTCCAAGCGCACAGTCATTTTTCTCTCTGAAGACTATATTCATTTGGCTTGTTACTTCTGTCTTTTAACCTTTGCCTCCAGTGATGACGATTCTGGGAGTAACCACACCTTCCTCATATAAGCAAACTCTAGCCCTAACCTTTAGGAAGAGTTAGGTAGGGTCTGATTACACTTGCAGATAAAGTTGTTTCTTTCCAAGTTGAAGAATTTGAAATCTTTACTCAAAATAACATGCTCATAAAATCATGGTTACAAAAACCTCCCACAGTCACAAAAAACCTGTCATGTATCACCAGATCATAGGAAGTTATGTGTAAGTTTACAAAGAGCTGCACACAAACAAACAAACAAACTCAACAAAATCAATCCCCTACCTCATATGGAGGAAAAGGCAAATAATGTGCCTCAGCTGGTTGAGCTATGTAGCTCTGTAGCTCCTGTGGTGCAGCTGTATATTATATTTACTGAAACTGACCTGTACTCTTGGCCAAAGGTTACAATACAAACTCATATTCAGCATTATACTCAGGAGATGCTAGTTTAGGCTGGTTTAGAAGTTATTTTTAAAGATATGGACTATTTTTATATGTATCTTCATCTCCACT
Organism: Lates calcarifer; assembly: GCF_001640805.2. Lineage (NCBI taxonomy): Eukaryota > Metazoa > Chordata > Actinopteri > Centropomidae > Lates > Lates calcarifer. Next base: position 19,703,739 of record NC_066845.1, read on the forward strand.
GGCCTGACCTAATTAGGAGGTTTTAAGTCATGCCTATACTTTGAGAACATGTGTTTTCATATAACTGTACAGTTATCACTACATTTTGGCCAGACAGAGACATTACATGTTCACAGGTTGTTTATGCACTGGAGCTATAAATAACTGTCTGGAAAGCATTTGTTGTATTCCTCCACGACCAGAACTTCTGCCACTCTGCTTTGCAGGCCTCTCACAAACTGAAGCTGAGACGTATAGTCAATTAATCAACAGGTTGTCAGGCAGTAAATATATCATCAGCTATTGATAATAATGAGTTACTTGAGTAATAGTAATAGTAATAGTTATACTGGAGTAATACTTGAGTAATACCTTTTTTTGACCGACGTGATTTAAAAATGAATACCTTTAGTTTTTATTAAGCGTTAGTCAAACAAAACAAGTAATTTGGTGGCATCAGCCCTGGCTGTAGGAAATTATGATGAGCATTTTCTACCATTTTATAGAATGACTAATTAAACATGACAATAATCCACAGATTATTAAATAATGAAAATAATAATTAGTTGCAGCCCCAACACCAACCTTTTTGAGCACAAGAAAAGAAAGTTCAAAATGTGTAACAGCACCAGTGCAACTGCTAAATTCACACTGTGCATGCCATCAAGCAATGTCAAGTTAACTCTTCTCCTGCTTAAGATACAGGAAAATCAATGGGACTCAATGGGCTTGCTGTGGTATATCACAAGTGGATATTATTCTACAAACTGGGCTGAATTGCCTTATTCTTAATACCCCATGCTTGTGAAATTGTAGTTTGAGATGTAACTCATCAGAATGCTTTTTTATATATCTTATCTGTCTTCACACACCTAACTATGTGCTACTTGTGGTTAGTATTTGTTTCTCTATACACATCCATTTATCCATAACACATATGTTTCAATTGTGCTGGGCGTTTTCCCTGAGCACTGACATGTGCTCTCAACAACTAGCCAGTTTTCTGAATAGCGGAATGTGTGTCAAAGCAGATGTCTGAAACAGAGAGCTGCTAGCTAGAGTGCAACCCTTTTCATTGGATCTGAATAGACATGGGAGCACAGGCTGGGGACCAACAGAGCAGCTAAATGGGGCAGAGTCAGCAGCCTTTTCTTTCACGCTCCCACTCTGCAACAACAGTATGTACTTTACTATGTACTTCTACATGACCCACAACAGAAAGCTCTGTCTGTACCATTTTAGAGTCTCTCAAAATGATGATTCATATTTACACCAGATGTTCATACATATTGGCCTGTCACTCTCTTTTGGTTCAGTTTGAAAAATGTTGTCTAAAGAAGCTACAGTTCTGTAGTTTATGCCAACATCTGTGATGAATCACACTGTATCAAAACAATGCTGTTTGTGTGATAAAGAAAAATAACTTTTTTGGTGACTCTGTGTCTTTGGTCTGACTGTTTGTGACACTGTGATGTATTTGTGTTTAAATATAAAATCACACAGAAAATGCCACAGTCCATAAGGTTTTGTCTGATACTGGCAGACATTTTCTTAAATATTAACAATGATTCTTTGCCAACTGCATAAATCTGCTGAGGAGGAATGATGATTGTTGGACTAATACTCAGAATCTACAAGATATAAGTATCCATGAATATATGTAGTTAAAATGTAATAATTGTGCCTAAAATTAAATATTAAAAAAAGTCAATCAACACTGTGCAATATTAACATTAACATATTAAGTTAAGTTGTGTGTGTTGTATTAAGTCCCGTGCTACAGAATGTACTCCGCTTCACACTAGGCCAAAAGCCAATAACACTTGTTCAAATTAAAATTAAAGAGAGCTACAGTATTTGATTTCAGTGTTAATGAACGCAATGGATCTGATCCAAGGCTGACCAAGAGAACAAGTGTGTGTAGTGTTCTTTTGCAGACAGTTGAACAACAGCATGCCACTGAGACTGAGGATGAAGAAGAAACGGTCTAGGAAGAGAAGCGGGTGGGGGTAGTAGTGGTCTAGTAACTCATAAATACCCCTTCCCTGCCCTCTTTCCTTATTCATGCTTTAACTGTGGGGAGGCACTTCCTTGCCATAACATCAGCTTCCTGTGGTGGCGTCTCCAGAAAAGAAAAAAAAAAGTAAACCCTACATCTACAAGGGTGACTGTATGTACAAGGACAAGCAGGCACCAGTCTGCCTGAGACAGAGCAGACACTGTCAAGCCTTGAATCTCATTTGCCAAATACACAAGCCTGGAACACTATTAATCAAGCCACTCTTTAATTGTGTTGCTTTCAGTTTAAATGACATTTATAAGCTTCAGTTTTTCAGTGATACTACAGCATACTAATAAAAAATGAAGGATCACTAATGTAAATGTCCTGATACATTAACTTCTTTTCCACCTTTGACATCATAAGCACCAACCTCACATTTTAGAGGAAGACCATCTACAGCATAAATATTTGTTTTAAAAAAGACTTTAGACTGAGGTATCATTCACCTTCCATTTCATTAACTGTGTGGAAGACTCGTCATAGAAATTCATTTCTTTCTTTCCTCTAGTTAAATGTCACTTGGGGGCAAAGTTTCCAAGACTGGTGAGTTTTCACCAAAATATTTTTCTAAAAGCAATGCAATGATCAGGCACAGCAAAGTAGGACGATCTCATAAGTCATATCTCCTGGACATTGATTTAAAGACTGGCTTGTGAAATATTGCTCTTTTAGCTCTATTCCAGGAAAGCTGGGCAACATCTGTGGTCACCTCTGGTTAAAAAAAGATGTAGGTAAATGAACTGAGTGTGCGAGAGAAAGGAGGATTTAGTCATACATAAACAGAGGTAGGAGCCCTGAAAAGATAAGCCAAGCAAAAAGCACCAACCAGCTGCACCATCATTTCACTGTTGACTCTTCTCAGGGGGATGGCAAATTTACATTGTTCTTGACTACACCTACGTTAGCAGTACCACGGCTAACGCTAACAATGTGTCATTCAGTTTCACATGTGAATACTTTAACAATCAGATCCTCTGGGTAAAGACAACTACCCCACTCTACTGTAAGCAACAGCCGGTACTATCATGTTAGAGACCAAATGGCAACTTTAAACCAGGGAGATAACCCAGCTAGCTAGATAGCTTGAGGTCAGGCATGCAGGGAATTTCAATAACTTCACTTCCTGTATGGCCACAAGCTTTCAAAATAAAAGCACTAGACTAGACACGTAAGCACCACCCTTCATCATCTTTTACTGAAACTATAATTATTGTAGCAAAATTCAAATAAATCGAAAGAAATGGAATGGAAATGTACGTATAGTAAATTAGATACTAACCATACAATATGTTTTTTATTACAGATATTTAAAGTCAAATGAGAGAGATAATCTCAGCTTCCCAAGAATCTACAAGCAAACTCAGTGAAAACCTACTAAAATTATTTTCAAATTTTTCCACTCTAACAGACGTACAGAGTACAAGCCAGACAAGTCATCTTACGTACTGCAGAACTGTTTTAAAGCTATTCCCCTTCACACAGGAAAAAACTTAAATGCAGCGACAACTGTGATCAAATAGTTATATTAACGGACATTAAATGACGAAGGACACTGGGACTATATACCAGCACATTATAAAAAACTTATTTTGAAATAATTCATAACACAGGTCCAAGTGAATTTTACTAGCTTGACGACTGAACTAAATCTGGATTGAGGGTTAAAACAATAATTAGCATGCTATTTAAAACAACCTAAACCAACATTTCGAGTCTGCTTAGTTAACGTAACTTGAGCGTAGGTTTTTGTGTTTCTTTTCGGTCAGTTAATTTAACTCAGCTGTCAGTAAGTAAAAGGGCTTGAGAAGGCTAATGCTATTGTTAGGCTAGCAATGTTAGCATAGCCGGCAAAAAGACAGCGCTATGTCAGTAAACTGATAAAATATTCATACCTTGGGTTCTGCTAATTTTTCATCTTAGAGAGACTAACAAAAGTCCGACGAACGTCCATTTGTAGTCTCTAACAGTTCGTTAATCCCAAAACTTGAGACGCCAGCAGGCAGCATCGGTTTCGGATGTCAGCTTCTTTCTGTTGGCAGCAGCCGGATGATCCTCTGCCCCCTCCTCTGGTTGCATCACCTCAGCATCACCCTCTGTGCAGGAGGGACAGTTTACTGCCTCCGGGATGTTTAAATATCCACTGGACTATTCCTGGAGCTGAGCCACAAGGCTGCAGAACTTCCAGCAAACCTTCCACAGTCCAAATTTCTGGATAATCATTAGTATCTGAATTAGTGCTTATCCACTAGATTTACACAAATCTCTGATGTAATTTAAAATGTATCTCACACCTTAATTATTAACAGAATATTGAGTTCTGTTGACATATGACTATGTCAAGAGATTTAGCATGCATGCAAAAGATGAGATTGTGATTGAATTTGTTGTGTTTTTTGCATGCTTATCCCTGTCTTCAACAGTCTTACAATGAACGATTTTAGTCATGTTTGCATTACTTTACAAGGTATATGCGCAGTGACGTGGTACATCTGGTAGCAGGGCCCACAACAGATGACCTTCTTGCAGAAAAAACCCAGCATACAAAAGTTTACTACATTAACTTTATAAAAGAGGAGTGAACCACTGCAGTCACATCAACAACAAAACAATAAAAGTCTGAATGTTTATTTAAGACAGAGGAAGGACACAATGCAAGGATAATGTTATCAAGTATTTATTTACATAAATCATACATACATGACACACAGGTCATTGCTCATCCTATCAATCACTAAGACTTATTGCTTATTTTACAGGAATCACAAGCACTGAAGGTTATAGTTTGTGCTATCAGGTGTATACTCGTGGTGATCTGGAGTAAAACATAATGCAGTCAAACAGTACATTTTCACAGAGGTTTGAAAGTAACACTGGGTATGTGAATAATTAACCTTTTAATATTGCAGAAGATTTGGATATGAGTGAATCACTGTGCTTCAAGGGTCCTACTGGGGAACATTTGGTATTTAAGATAATTAAGTGCTCTTTTTCCTACAGCAGTGTGGTGTTGTCCTGTAAAGGTTGAAGATAACATACAAGAAATGCAGAAAGCAACACGTTACATTAACTCCAGCTGAATGAATCAAACTAGACAGAGTCTAAAAAAACAATGTGGACACAAAACATGAAATATGGACAAAGGACAACTGCAAAATTAAACTTATACACAGCACTGTATACATTCCACGGGTGGAAGGATTAAGCCTTGCCTTTTTCCTGGAATGATCTGCCTTTTCGTTTCTCGGTAGAACCTCCAAAAAAGCACTCATATCTACACAAAAACCGGCTCAGACACCACCAGAAGAACTTGCAAACTGAATAAGGACACTATACAAATTGTATAGTGCAGAAAACAACGAAACTTCAAATGGTTAGGTCAACATGCCTGCATGTTGTGTGATAACTACAGTTTTCAGTCTCATACTGTTAAGTTCTGTACAAAATTAAGAGAGTGTAAACATTAGGGTAACTGAAATGTTCTATTGGTCCTCAGCAGGGAAACATTGGCACAGGCGAGCGCGTTTAACCAAGTCAAACATTTCTGGGGAAAGAAAAACATGTATAGACATGAAAAATAAATGTCCATTCATTCAACCACTCATCCCTCAGCCATCCTCAGACAGAAATCTGAGAGAATCCAGCAACAGCAGAAATCCCCCAGAGCAGGGGAAAATATTAAAGTACAGCAACTAATGCTTCTTGAAATTTAAATTTAATTTAAAAAAGAATGATATATATTGTCCATACATCATACAGGGATGTCTATTACTGACACAGCAGGTAAGCTTGTAAGTAAACAGAGCACACATGCTCATTGGATCTCCAAAAGAAATGGCTTTAGTTATGGCGGCTGTTTCCAGTTTACAATGTGTTGATGGTTCCCCCTGGTGGCTAAATTAAACACCCTCTCAGTGAGGCAGCCAGTCGTGGCTGCTCAGCAGCATCCACCTCATTAAGCAGCTGATATTTTTCCTCTGAACAGGACATTTATGGACAAGTGCATGATGTTCCTGTTATACTTCAGTGGAGAATAGAAGGCTTTGACGTTTGCTGTCAGGTGTTGGAATGCTCTCCAGCTGAAGGAAGTAGAGAAGGACTTGAACCTATGGAGACAGAAGAGGTGATTAGACTCTCACAGGTAAACCAACACATCACTGTCTCACTGTCCTGACAAGAATTTTACCTGAGCCATGACCTCTAGAGACCAGCTGTCGTTCATGGAGATTGGCTGTGAGCTGTTTGAGATTTTGCTGTCTTTTTCAGATGGCCGAAGCAAAGTGGGACCAAAAACTGTGGCCAGATTGTGTAAAGACATCTTGTTGATGCTCTCATTTTCAGCCACACTGTAAAAGCAATGTGAAGAATGACATTCAGCCTATAGATTCTTGCAATCATCACACTAAAAATTGTGATTAATTACAACAAAGTTAAAAAATGACTTTGCAGTAATTAACAGCAGTAGCAGACATAAAGTACACTATACAACCCAAACAAAAAGTAAGTTAAAATAGTATATTCTAATTTAAGTTGTTTACCGTTTTAGGTGGTCAAGCAGGAAGAGGAAGGTGACCAGATTGGGCTCTGGTAGAGAGAGCAGCAGGTTGAGCATGCAGCTCTCCTTTGCCACACTGTCAGACAGAGCTGCAAGGCAAAAGCACACATGAATGTGTTGGTATCACAACTTGCAACTGCATTTGTTCCCTCCCTACAAATGAAAATTATATAAAAATAATGAATTGGCAACTGACCAATGCCTCCAGCAAAGTTGGGGTACAGCTCATCAGTGAAAAGAGGCTCTGGCAGCTCACGGAAATACAGCTTCAGTGTTCCAGCAATGGCATTTACGTCCATCTCTCTCATCATGACAGACACGTCTTTGTTGTCTGTGCAGCAGATGAGACAACAGTCACTAAATACCAAAGATTACTGAGGACAAGATGAGCATTAAAGTCACTTCTGAGCAGAGAATGAGTCAGTCCTGCAGGGCTCTGTCTTTGGTGATGTCTACATGTGAATCATCTCCTCATTCCCAACTCTGTTTCTTTTCCAACATTTGTCAAATCCCTTTAGGAAAGAAATCAAGTTCAGACTGAACTCACTTGAATCAAATGCAGCCTTCAGCGCCTGGATGTCAGTTGCAACTCCAGACACTCTGTAGATTCCCACCTCCTCCATCCCTCGTCGCTCAATCTCCTCCACACACTGTCTCACAATAAGGGGAACCTTGGAGCGCTCTCGCCTAGGGAGGACACAGTCACACAGAAACAAGTTTTAAAGGGGCTACTTACAAATAAACACATCATATAAAAGAGGCCAGGGTGACCTGGACCATGACATAAGTTAAGTCTCTAAATCAAGACCACATTTCCCATACACCCTATTGTTTACTGTCAGTGTTAGTATTCATTTGGGTAGGGGCATTTACACAAAAGATTCTTTGTAATGTCACAGTACAACATGTGTAAACAGTAACATTAAGGATCAGTTTCAGGGTCCTGGTATTGTACATGTTGGCTGCAGTGATAGATATGACTTGACTGCAACACTTGAATAGAACAAAGCCATTTTTCATTTTTACAGCAAATCAAAATGTCTGCTGTGGTTTCTAGACCAAAGTGAGCTTTCAGTGAATTAGGGCAGCCTTTCTCTTACAATTACATTTGAGTCACTAAAACCACAAAAATGTGAACCAAAAGAAGGCCTTAAAAGAAACACACATAATATATGTTGACTATTTGAGACGTAAAAAATATCAAAAATAGATATCTGGGCATGACACACACACTAGACACATATCAACCACTCACTTAGTTACTACATTGATCTTCACTCCAAAGACACCAGATTGTTTCCGTGAAGGCATCCTCTTCAAACTGAACTCTCTGCTGGCGAATTTCATTGAAAGCTTCACCTCAATCTGACACAAGGAAAGGAAAACAGTTACTTTCTACAGCTGCTGTATGTGATCATGTTAGCTTACAAACCTTAAAGCTAGCCTATGTACACAGCAGACACTGTGGCTACAAGTGACACTAATAGGATAATGATAAATGTTAAAACGTAGTGCAGCAGTAGCACATGCACAGAAGAGTCAACAAACTGGCTCAGTAATATCAGTTTCATATATCATCAGTAGCATAATAGTAGCAACCATACCTGAGCTAAACCTAAACTGAGTTAAATGGAATTGAATTTTACGAGGGTGTTTACACTTTTAGATATGTCAAACTTTCACTGGACAAACCAGGTCTAGAAAAAATAGTGAAATAGCCTTTTTCTGTGCTGAAAACTAAAATAGTTTTGCAAAGCTTTAATATGATTTGCCCCTTAATCTCCAAATCAGAAGCCATGTACCAACTACAACATTGGTGTTTGTCTTTTTACTGGGTTGGTGAAAACACTTACCCCATTCATGGCAATGACTGTCCTCTGCCAGTCTTTATTTTGCAACGTCTGCGGATCCAGCTGAAACAAAATAAAAGACAGTTTTTATTGCAAAGGTCAGTTCAGTTTTAACAAATTTATTAATTCTCTTCAGAATGAAAATCCAAGAAATATTTTAATCATATCAGCTTAAAAGTGAACACATTGTTAATTGCAGCAAAATAGAAGTTTACCCTTTGTATAGGTAAAGAAATGTGGGTAAATATGAGTATTACTTCCTCAATTACTTTACTCAGCCTCACATTAACATAAACTCTATATGGCAAGGTAGTGTAACTCATGTCACTGCTCTATTTTAGTCATCTGACTAATACCAAACTGCCACCCTTTATTTACAGTGATCAGGCAAGAGGAATGTGATAACATCATGTCCCCGCTGCTAAGCACTGTGCCTGTCCAACACGGCAGATGTTCTTTCACCCAAGAAACCATCAAATCTCATTGAGATAATCCTTTATTCAGTGAAAATCAATTTTCTTACATAATACTTTTTTTTTTGCAACAAAAAGAACAAAGAATCACAGGCAATACAATGCTGGCTTCTCAATCTTGAAAGATATAAATCCCAAGAGATAATATAGAAATATAGCATGGCGTGGAACTCTAATAGGGTTTTAAACAGCAGAAGGAAATGAGAGCAAGCAAAAACAAATTTGTCTTCAAATGTAGGTCTTTTATAACAACATCCAGTGCAGACCTGTCCACAGCTCACTGTCCATATCTTTACCTTTGGTCTGAGCAGACTGCTGCGGACTCTGTCCCACAGACGGGCTCCTGTATTCGAGGGTTTCCTCTGAGCCGTGTCTCCCTCTTCCTCGAGACCAATACTGCTGGCCTGATCCACACTCTCTGCCTCATGAGGATTACTCTCACTCATCCTCTCTGGCATGAGTCTCTCTCAACTCTAAAATGTTACTTTAACTAACTAATGATAAACAAACAAAGAAACCAGCGTTGTTCCACAGATGTCACTATTTTATAAATCACTGCACTAACAGGAGCAGCAGGTCCATCTTCCCTGATTAACGAGCCATTGATCCCTTTGCTTTGAAGAATCTGGATGATCTTCACTGATGCAGCCCAGCTGAAATATTACAAAACTTTCTGTGTCATCTTCATGTCCCAGCATTATTAGACTCCAAATCTTTTCATTCCAGTGGGAGTCAGAAAAGGAACAAAGCCATGCAGCCTGCCGACCACGCTGCCTCTGTTGTTCTACTTCCCAGATGGATTTGAGGGATTAACTCCTGAGAATCCCCTCCTACCCTCATTACCAATGTGCTCACGCCTGCCACTGTGAGAGGCGCTGGCTGGTAACTCTGCCTCTCAGGTAGCCTAAACAAGATCCTTTAGGGCCAATTACTGGCATTAATGACCTTTAACATTACAACACGTGTGTTGTCTTGTCTATATCTGACACAATATTTAGTATTCACATCCATGATATAACCCAAATGTGAACTGTTACTTTTCCTAAAGCCTCTGATTCTTATTTAGAGTCTTATTTTCTTTTCCCACAGAACAGGTCTTAAGGTCCTGCTTTCTCTAATCCGCACAAATGCACTTTATTTGCTATTATTTGTTAAAGGATCGACAAAAAGATATATCGGCTGAACGTCAGTATTGGCTGACATTCACCTTGTTGACTGCCACCTGCCTATTTGCAAATAAGATGACCTTAACTGATAGCAGTGGCTGATGTTTATCTGTTGTGTTACATCAGTTTTGCGCTGTTTAAATGTTGTATTAATTATTTGCGTTTTGACTCAGACAAAAGTCAACTGCAAACACAGAGAAGATCCAGTAGGTGGTATTATAACTACCAATAGCAGCCACTAACTGTCAAGTGAAAGACAGTTAAGGTTATTTCATAAATTTGTGTGTTTGAATTTGTGCACAGAGCACAGCTATCAGCCAAATTGTTATTTTGAACATCTATATCAAAATCCACTCAGAACTTTACAATCAGTGCATCCTTAGAAATATTTTACAATGGCCAACATTAACTTATCTTATTTTCAAATGTATTTTCTATTTTCTTCCTTTTCTTTCTTCCTTTATTCATATTTTGTATAATTTAAATTTTATTTATTATTCTTTTTAATCATTTTTTATTTAATTTCCCTTTTCTTTTCTCTTTTCTCTCAAATTTAATATTTATCGGATGTGTCACTCTGTAATATTTGTAACTCCTGAGCCCACTCAGTCAATTTGAAAATTCTCACCACCATTAATGTAGACATCAACAAAGCAAGCAGAAAGGCCAAGATGACATTACAGGTCATGAAAGTTCCTTGAATACTTGACAGGTGTCCTATCTCTAGTATCTGACTGCTAGCACTCACATGCCCCTTTCCTTTAAGACTCCACAGTGTTTTGACCCACCTGCCCAGCAAGGAAATCCCTTCACTGGCTGATCAAAGAGCGCTCTGTCTCTCCCTCTGTCCTACTCTGGAGCAGTGCCAGCGGCTACATTTGGTTGACACAAAGTCTAATCTGCCCTCTGTCACAACACTGTATCAGGGGTCAAGCTGAATTGACCCACTGGCAACATCATGGCTCACTTCTTTTTCAACAGTGAAGGGGCCCCACAGGGCAAGATTAGCCAAAAAAGGCCCTGTAGTCAGCAGAGCAGATAAGACACCTCTGTCAAGGCACTACAATCAATAGAGGAAGAGAACTCACTCCACACAGGCAAGGATCATTGCAGTGTCAGTGTCTGATTTTGGGTCATACTGAAATGGTACATATTGATTTTTAGTTTTGTTTTCTGCTTTGATGCCATATGTGATACAGTATGATCACCAGAAAATTGGCAAATATTTAGTATATCATGTCAGAATGTTTTGCTAGAAATTGCTAGAAAGTGTTTAAAATGCATGTATTTCACATTTCTGTTAATGGCATTAATGGAATGGTTTGACATTTTGGGAAATACACCTATTATTAGATGTGGAGCTACAGTGAAAATATGGAAACATAAAGACTAGAAACAAAAGTCCTACCCAAAGTAAAAGAAAAAATCCACCTTGGATACAGTATGATTGGAGTAGTTCAAAAACTCATTGTCCACCACACAGCAATTGTTAAGTGTCCCACTCAGTATATTCAGTATTTTGATCCCAATAACCAACTTTATATAATACTTACCAAGTTGTTTGTTATGTATTTATGTTCAGTGTAAACATATATAATATATAATTAATATTGTTACAGTATTTTTAAAACTCTCAAATATCAATTTTGGCTTGGTCCTCAGAAATCTAGCACTAATAGGCAAAACTGTCTTAAACCACACCCATCTGATCCTCCATCTACTGCATAACAGCATAACGAACTCTGGGTGTGACACAGGTTTTCCCTCAGGTTTGTCCATACCTTTATCTGTCCCTTGGCCATGATCTTGTCAGTGATCTCTCCATCCTCTTTGTTCTGCTTGGTTTTGTTGCAGCACTTCTCATAGCAGAGCAGCCTCAGAGTTTGAGAGCCCTCCAGTTCAATCTCGAACTCCTTTCACGGAAATAGAGCAAAGGTATGTTATTGTAAGTTTCAGCCCAGTGCACAACATGTTATGATTATTTTATCCAGTTAACAGCTTTTCCGAGCTTAAAACGGATATGCAATAATTTCATACAGTCATGTCGAGAGGAAACACAGTAGTTCTTTTTTTCCTGTCTTGTAGACTAAAGATACAGAGCAGTGGATACTGAAGGTGGACAGGACCTCACTCATTCACTGTCTCCTCCCTGGTCTGGACTCTCACCTCATTCCAGTTGGGCTCTGTAGAATCTCTGTACACACGTGTTTTGGCTTTGTTGACAAAGTAGCCAAAGGAATCCACCTCCAGAGAGCAGTAAAGATCTAGTGGATAGAAGTAAAAGTTGTTTTAAAAGCTGAAGCTGATATGAAATGAAAAATGAAAGATCCACATTAATCATCTAGTTGAGACATGCCCAGACAAGGTAGTGTATAAGGCCTCTGTCACTGCAACCTCATGTTGGGGTTTTCCTACTTGTGTCATCTCAATTCTAGGGAATAAATCAAGGAGCAATAAGGGAAATAAACTCCAAACAGGCTGAAACATGCCACTGACTTTTGCCTGACTGGCCTTTGTGATAGAGCAAACAGAGGGGTGTAAGCAGGCAGTGATTTGAGAAGCCAAAGACATATTTGAGGCGGCTTGTACACAGTGTTCCTGACTAATCCCACTTGTTCCCCTGCAGCTGCCCTCCCAGCTGACAGCCGCACAGAGAGGGAGAGAGAGAGGGAGGGTGGGTAAAGCAGATGAGATTGAACTGACACAGAGGATGATGTGACACCACGTGCAAACCTCTAGAATTATCAGTGATGTGATTCCTGGTTAAAAAAACAAACAAAAAAAAAACAAACAGGGAAACAAGCCACTTACTTAAGCTCTGCTTAAGCCCTGATGCAGAGTGGACAATGACATTGAGGAAGCCATATAAACCAGGAGATTCATCATCTGTGAAGGAGAGAGTTCAGGCTGAGATAAAATTCAAAACCGATGGGATGTTAAAATCCTAAATCCTAAAATAAAAGCAGCATAAAGCGAATCATACCTTCCTTATTCATGGTCATTGGTATAGTGTGAACAGTCTGGAGCTTCACACATGAGTTAGTGAGCATCTGCAGCTCCAGAGAGGTCAGAGAGAAGCTTTTAAAACCTGCAGGACACAGTCGAGATTATTTCAAGTCACACGAAGTTGACATGTCAACTGTTGTAATAATAATCCTGCCATCATATCTTTAACATTAGAAGGAAAGCTCACACTTCTTCTGCTGCTCACGAATAATCTCTCTCCATTCAGCACGCTCATAGTCAGATGAGATCAGAAATGTGAAACCCTGAAAGAAATAAAGGGGTAGAATATTTTTTTGTGCTCTCATGCTGTAATTTCATGATGTCAACAGCAGAGGGCAGCAGAAGCCAAAATGAAAAATTGGTCATTGAGGGTGTAAGATATTCCCAACTATACTCTGCATGAAAGGTTCACCTAAATTCTTAATCTTTATCCATGCTGATTTTTATTAGACTGAGATCCTTTGACTGACCTTTCCATTTCTGTTGGCCACCCTGAATGCCATGTTGGGTGACATGAGAAGCAGCAGAGACTCTTGTTCTGATAACTTCTTTCTCAAACGCTCAATCACCTTGGGTCCCTTGGTGGTTCTCTACAGATAAACAGTGACAGGATCTGTGTCAGGCAGGCCCTGCTGTCTACAAACTTTTCCTTGCTACTTTGGTAGAAGGTGGTTGTTGTTGTAGTGTAAATGCACTGCAGGTCTTTGTGTGTTGTGTTGGTGAGGTTTGAGTTTCTGTATTTGACCACTGTATTCTCACCTTTTCTCTTTGGATTTCATTCTTGATCTGGGAGATTTTAATCTTCATGGCGTCAATTTCCTCGTCCTGAACCAGAGGGATGGGGGTAGACTCACAGTCCTCAATAGTCTGGAATGTCAGATCAGCCAGTGGGATGTACCACTTACAGTCATACTGTTGTCCTTTCCTATTGGAGGAAGAGATGTTTGTATAAAGTTTTTTTAACTCGCCAATTTTCTTCACCCCATAATTGTCATGTTGTTCTGCTTATTCACCAGAATGGTATTTAGCAGTGTGAAACTAACTAGCACAAACTTAACAACACACTTAAGAAACTGATGAATATATAACCTTTATCTCCCACTAGTTGATCAGAGCGAAACACTTCTATTTTCAGTAAAGTAGAATTTAACAAATTAAACATCTGTTTGGGTAGAGTAATTCTCATTTGCTAACAACCCCGGGATTCGAACCAGTGGATCCTCTGGGTCACAAGTGTCCATCTCTAATCTCCGGCTGGACGCTGACCCAGACTCACCCTGCAGCCTGTTTCTTCAGCTTGGTGCAGAGCAGCAGGTCGGTGAAGAGGAAGACGTGACGGAGTTTCCTGGAACCTTCGACCAGCTCCACCATAAAACGATCCCTCAGCAGCTGACGGTTCTGCCAACAGGAAACAAAAAAATCACTTCATTACACTCACTAATGAAACTGTGAGTGTGTGCTTTCAACCACTATATTACTGCAATAAATGCAAATAGGTACAATAATAGGAACTGATAGGAGTACAGTATCCAAATGAAGTTTTACATTGATTCTTAGTTTAAAATGGTTTAACATGGAGTTCACAAACAATAGTTTGAAGCTGCTGTTTGCATTTGGAATTATTGTACAGCCTGTGGTGATGGTACTTCTTTCAGATGAATGCTATCCCACCACTTAGCAGTAGACAAGTAAACAAAATAAACAAAACAATAAATCATTTGCGATGAGACCAAAACAAGGCAGTGAGTGTACACAAAACTTTAAAACATTTCAGCCAATTTCAGCCTCTGATGATCTGTGCTTTTTTGGATTGTTAATTTCGAGCCCGTCCAGTCTGAGATTAGAGGTGGAAGTGATGACATGAGCACTTCCTGTAGCAGCGTGCGTCTAAATTCCCTCTCTGCCTTTTGACCTCAGGGCTGAGGCTGTTTACATTGACACTGCCCATGTGAGACTGCCATCCCACACCAGCCACTGTTTGACAAAAACAAGGAAATCACTGCGGCATGGTTTTCCTTTGCTTTTTTTTCTGCACACTCCAGTTCTGTTCTGGATGGTTACAGGCATGTTGACGAGGCACTCAAACATGTTCAGCACTGTCCTGGTTTCAAAGAGGAGTGGCAGGATTGTATCCGCTTATTGTTTTGTGATGACCACAAATAGTCAATAATCCAATGGAAAAACAAGCACTGTCACTGCACACTGCTCACACCCTCCTGACACTGGAATCTGCTCCTGTTTTTTCATGCACTACAATGAGACATTGAGCACTGAGGCATGTACAAGAGATAAAGCTAAGCAAACTCATGGGTTTAAATGGTCATGGTAATTACAGACAGCTACGGTGCAAAACATCAACAATGGGTGCAAATTTAGTCGAGAGCTGATCGCATACAACAACAAACCCGTATTTTAAACTGATGTCATTGGCTAACATATTATCTGTCAATCTTCCTGTGGGATTTCAGACTTCCTACACAACAAACAGAAGAATGTTCCCAAGAACTTTCTTTGATTTAATATCCCACCCTGGTGGGCCATGCCAGTTCCCAGAAAAAACGGAAGGAAGTTCTCAGTCAGGTCATCTGAATCAGAGTCCTGAGATGCATGCTGTGGGGAGACAGAGGGGTCAGGAAGCATGGGTAAGTCAGTACACACCCAGCGTAGAAGGCTAGTTAGAAACAAGTTGATAAGGCTTGCTGCAGGTCATTTCTGGGAAGCGGAGTTGTCACTGCGGCAGGGAAGGATGGGAGTGAACTCGGAGGTAATCGACGGGTTTTCCTGGTTTATGACACGGAGCCCCTCGCCCCCAGCGTCTGCAAGGCTTTGTCACGAGCTTCCTCTACGCTCCACTTCCTTCACGACTAAAGCAGACAGGCTGAGATGAGTCAGCAACAATCTGACTCACACTCCAGTTTTATTGCAGCTTCCAGACACCTTGTGCTCTGAGCTTTTTACTGTCAATACTCAAGATATGATGGAAACTACAGGGGAAGATATAATCCTGGATTCCACAGCAGCTGCAGCTGAGTGAGAGAATCAAACAATGCAAGTGTTCTAAAATACCATACACTAGTTTCATTTTTGTGACTAAATGTAAATCTCAAGTCCTTATAATCAACTGTTGTATCAATCAAGAACTTAAGTAACATATTTCCTTATAAAATGTAGCTCATGCTCCTTTACAAGTTTCAGCCAATCTAACTGCAGTCTACACTATGGATCGCAATGTACACTCATGCCCCATGTCCAACACTATAAATACATATAAAACCAATGACATTATGTCTTGTTACGTTTCCATTCCACTTGCCTCTAAAATTGGGTATTGGTCAAAACAAGTGAGAAAACAAGCTCAGGTCTGAATACTGTCCGTATTACTAAACAGTGTTGTGGCCTGTGAGTCAGAGGACCACCCAAAAATGGGTGTAAGTTAGTGGAGCATGCACTAGACAAATATAAAAGCCATATACCATATAAAAGCGGGAGCGGCCCCAGGAGTCAATATGGTGGTGCCAGGCCTCGTCGCTGCGCCACCACACCATTCAAACCACTGAATTTGTCCTTGGCAAGGGGAACAACCACTCCACAAAGGGAACAAGCTGTGCCTACTCTTAATTTGTCTTCCTCTGGGCTACGTTTAATCAAATGGAATTGGTGGGAATTATTTTGGTGAATAACCAGCAAATCCAGTCTCAGCTGACAATATGTTGATTTATCTCACAACAACATATTTTCATATTTTATTAACATTTGTTTTTCATCGGGCCTGAGCACATTTATTTGCTAAAACTGAATTTATCAATCTGGAGTCACAAAGTCATTAGTAAAACCCTGGGGTGATGAAGTGACTCAGCTTGCCACACTCACCTCTCCCTTCTTAACTGTCATGGACTGTCTGCGCGGGGTGATCTCTTCATTGATACTAGACAGGAAGTTCTGGGAGATGCGCAGGGCATCTTGTAACAGTGGATGGTCTGGGTGGCTGGGGGGCGTGTGCTTTAGGAGGTCCTAGAATAGAAAAAAAAAAATGATGAAATAAATTCCCCAAAATGATCCTGCAGACAAGATGTTGCTCCAGATTTTTGTAAGGCAGACTGACGTACATGCAGAACAAGTGTGCTGCGCGTCACTCTGTCCACAGGTTTGTAGAGAAGAGCTGTGGAGGAGGAAGAGACAGCTCAACAGGCATAGTCACAGCTTAACTACTTATAGCATATATTGATTAATGTGGAGGCTGGCCATTCATTTCACTCAGTACTTACTTTCCAGTGAATTTTTAGCCGACTGGTCTTTGCAGTCCTTTGTGCTTTTGACCTTGAGATTCTGGCAGGAAGATAATACCAGAGGGAATGGTGAGAAAAAAATGCAATCATTAAATCAGAGCAACTGCCCAACAGCGCAATTAAAACTATCAGCACCACTGTAAAGAGCTGTACAGCTCTTTGCACTGTGAGCATTGCTGAAAACTGCTCTGTCATCACTTGTCCCAGGCAGCTGTACTACATCAAACACTCGCCTGCTGCAGTCCTGCTGTGCGTGGCGTGATTACATACCTCAGATATCTCTGCAAACTGAGCGTTTGCCTGGCAGCACTTGTCCGCTGTCTCCACAGCAACCTTATAGTTATCCACAAAGGCCCGGTACACTCCAAGCTGGCTGGCCTACAGGGCACAAGTAGAGTACTGATTAGATTCATGTCATAACAGCGAAGGTCGATTTTATTAGTCCATGATCGTAACTGGATATGTTGCAGTGTCACTGTGTTCTGTGCTCAGGCGTGAGTTGGCATACTAGTAACACAGAGAGAATTAATGCAGTTCAGTGAGATGAAATGTTGGCTCACATGTCTGCATATAAATCTGTGTATGAATGAGTGTTTTTCATCTTCATCCAACAGCAAACACTGAGGTAGCTCTTATTCAGCAACCTCCTATAGAGCGTTTTGTTCTCCTTTACTGCTTGTCATGTGGTGTGGTGAGGCTTTTATCTGGCCGGGAGATGACTCCACGCAGTCTACTCACATGTGCGCTGCAAGATCCACTGAGCATTACTAACAGCCAAAGACTCCCACCTTTCCCCCCCTAAAACTCTCCCCTCTTTTAACTATCATTAATGATCAAGGCATGACATTTAAGGAGTTCTATAATTAGTTTCTGAAAGTTACTGACTTGACGAATGTTGGTTTGTTTGATCAAAAACCAACACACAATTTAATGGTGTGGGGTTTCATGTTTTTGATGTTTGGTCTTCTTATTCAAAGGAGGGTTTAAATCAGTTGAAGGGATTACCTTACTGTACTTACCAGTGTGTGATTACTAAACACTCACGATGCAGTGTAGAGGTTTTACATATTAAACAATTAGTACAACATTACACTCATATCAGCCCATCAGATACTTTGTATTCCACTGCTCCCAGACTTGCCCGTTTACTTTGTTGCCTGGCAGTTTCATGCTGTGTTCAACCTCAGTGGAAAAACAGGTTTTTGTTGCTTTAGCTATTAAAAATAGTCATGACATGTATAGTCATGAAATAATTCAATCATAAAAACATATAAGATGATATTTGTCATTTTACTCAAGCATGATTGATTATATTTGCATTAATAAAAATGTATAGAACATAAATAGAAGTCTGATGTCAGTGTATTACCAGATTACCTGGTAGGTTCGGGTTGACACACTTATTCATGACAGCAAAGAGGAGATAACGTAGACAAAACAATTCTTCACATACTCAACTTGCAGTTACAAGACAAACTTTTTTATTTTCTTGATTGTCCTGCTGACAAAAAACATAATTTCCATACCAGTTTCTGGAAGAGGTCACCCACGCACTGCTGGTGGCTCCAGTCCTGGACGCGGGGCAGCAGGGCATCGTAGAAATCCTTGTGGATCTCATGAAGTTCTGGTACTTTGAAGAAGATGGTCTCTATCTGCTGGATGGTCAGCATCGGTTGGGAAGTTGTGGCTGCTGCTCTCAGAGGCTTCATGGGCTGGACACATAATCACAGAAAACAGTTACTGAATGTGCCATATGAAAAAATAACTTTGTAGAAAGAAGATATTTGTCTGTATGTAACTAGTAAAAGGCAGTTGTAACTTTCAAAGTGCAGCAGCCACTGTGACCGCAAGTAGCAATTACAGGATAACAGTAAATGCTAAAATGTAGTGTAACAGAGGCACTAGCAGAGAGGACAGTAAACTCAGTAATGTCAGTGAGTAACAATAACTGTCTGAAGTTTGCTAACAGTAACTAATGTTAGCTGACTTATGAGGCCAATGATGTAGCCACATTAAACTACAATACAGTGTGTGAGGTTGTGTTTTATCTATTTGAATTCATCTTTTCATTTGTAAGAAGAGCATGTTACTTCTTCTTTCAAAAGTTATATATCTCACTTGACACAGTCTACTAGCATTGACAATAGTAGTAAGCACTTCTGAACTTCACTGTAAACAGCAAGCCCTGGTAAAAGCAAGCTTTAACTCTCGCTGAGCAGCAGCCACTGTGACCACAAGAAAAGTTTACAGGATAATGGCAAATGCTAAAATGTAGTGTAACAGCAGCAGTGGCAGAAAATTGACTCTATAATGTCAGTAACACAGTGAGACAGTAATATCTAGCAAAAGTTTGGAATCAAGTTTGTTTTCATTTATAAGAGGAAGAATTTGTTATTTCTTCTTTCAAAAGTGACATATATTCACAAACTGAATCAGTAAGCTACATGCCGCCAGTTACACCTAATAAGAGTTTACTAACAAAAGTAGCTACCATAAGCTACTGGTCATACTAGATCAAGTGGGGTATTTTTTATGATGATTTTTTTTCTGTGTGTGTGTGTGTGTGTGTGTGTGTGTGTGTGTTTTAAGTTACACATACTATCAGCAGGGCCTCCAGGTGGCTGAGGTAGGTCTCCTCACTGGCCAGGATTCCTGATAAAACCCACTTTCTCATCTCTAGCCCCTTCTCCTGATCCAACTCCACCTGATACAATGGCGGACAGAGGAAACAATTGGTAAACATGACGCTAAAGAATCATGTTGACATATGATATGTGAACTGTGGATGGGTTTGATCCTTAATAAACCGTCCACAGATCTCTGCAATCCCCTGGCTACAGATATTGTTGTTATGGGATTGGGTCAGACCAGATCTGATTAAACTCTGTGGGGGTTTAAGATTCCAAGAGGCCTGCACCAGCAACTCCTAGGATTTCAAGACAAGTGTGTTTCTAGTCCAGACATTGTTACTCCAAACAGGTTGAATCCATCAGTCATCCTAGTGCGGGCTGTCATGTCAGTAACAGGCTCACTGGAGCATCAAGAGGGGCTGTATCAAGTTCATCCATTGTATTAGCTATATAAAAAAATGCTGTGTGTGAGTGAGCCCCCTCCCTCTCTGCCACCACCACGATTTAGGCTTTGAAGATCACCTAGTGTATACTTCAGGGGATAAGAATACCACAGACAGAACAGGAATACAGCGGGGGCGGAGGGTCTTTTAAACATCTGTTTGCCCGCATGTTTGCTGAGCATATATGGTCTTTTTCAGCAACGCCCTGCTTCATATTCAAAAGAACTTCCATCTGGGAGCTATATGGTATTTTATTGTTGGCCTTGGAATGGCTCAGCTGGAGTGGCTGTCTGAATGCCTTGCTGAAGGGCATTTCTTACATCATTTTTTAAAGAGACACTCCACTGATTTCAGTTTACTCGTCATGAAGTGCACTACTGAGCCTGTGAAAATAGCACAATGTCTTCTGTGGCTTTAGAGGAGACTGAAAAAAATAATCCTAATGACATCATCAGAGTCATCAGGGGTTAGGTTAATAAAAGATGCTGTGAAGTTACACTATGGAAAGTGTGCTGTTTTGGACCTTGTCCTACAAGTCAGGATATTCTCCTCTGCTTTGATTTTGACCATTCTTTTTTTAACCTGTCTTGCAAATTTCCTTTGTGGAAGTGTAATACTAAAAATATTTAGGTTCCCCTTTAAAAGAAGGTGTTACTTATTTGTCCTCCAACTGCAGATTTACTTGGCCAGAGTGAGGAACTAAGAAACATGTCTTGTTAGATTATTTTTGTGAAACACTTAAATCGGACATTATAATATTAATTGTGAAAGATAAGCATGTTTAACAAGCAATCGCCTCTACACTGCATTTTTAAATAAGATTTTGCAGAAAATCTAGTAATTTGTTTAATAGAACAAAACTTGAAAGGGAAGCTGTTCTTCCCATGTAAACCAACAAAATACAAATAAGAGTTTCCAGCATGTTGTACTTTATATGCACATGCAGCAACACCACAGATGCACACAGGAGTAGAATAACAAGCAGCAATATCCCCTTTGCAGCAGGAAGCACAAGATTTATGGGAAAAGTTGGTGTAATTGAATGAAACACTTGAAGCAACAGTGGCAAACAAATCTTTTAAACTTTCTTAGATTTGACAGTAAAGTAATACCATTATGAAGTAAAAAAAAAAAAAAAAAAAAAAAAGACCTGACCTGAATAGATTAACTTGACCTGAAATCAACTTTTAAATTTAAAAATGTGTCTGCTTAAATTGGGGAATATCAGGATTGACTTGGCACTGCTACAACAACACACAAACAGTAGAAGGGCAACTGTTCAGCACAGAAGGAGAAACCACGGCCACTAAAAGTGTTGGATGGTGTGTGCAGAGAGGACAATGAAGGACAATGCAGCAGAGAGGAGAGAGAGGCAGCAGCACTACGAGCTGAGAGACACAGTTAATGTGTCAGACATGTTAGAGGGAGTTGACCCAGTAGCATTACCGACAGCGTGGATTCCAGAGAGCCGGAGGACTGGGTGTCTCTGCTGCTCCGGCTTTTTGAGCGGAGCCGTGGTGAGGAGGAGGGAGATCCAGTGTAGGACAGAGGGTCGTGGCAAGGCTGGTGCTCTTCCGAGTGCTCCAGGTCATATCCATATGATGGAGGAGTCTCGTTGTAGGGAGCCTCTGTGAGAAACAGTCAAACAAAGGACAAAAGCCACATGGTGTGTCATTAAACTGTTAAGTCATGAAGTAAACACTGAGAGACACCATGGGGAAATACAGGAAATTGAAACATCTTTTTCTATTGGTATTCTAGTGCTGGACCAATGGTGGGTAGGTATTTAGGAACTGATATCAGAAAATTATTAATATGCCACAGTCTTCTCATGGCTCACTACAGTGTCATCGAGACTGGTGTAAATAAGTACATGTGAAGCCTAAAACAAACAGCAGGAACCCTATTACAATAAAAATAATAAATAAATAATTCTAATAAATCCACTGTACACTATGTGGTCAGCACCAAAAGGCAGACAGACAACGTTCGCAACAAGCTCGTGAAAAAAGCAGAGAATTTGACAATTAAAGAGGGAAGGATCTCATCAAGAGTTGGTGAAGACAAAAACAGAATTAAAAGGAAAATGAAAAATGGGTTTTTATTTGTCAGGTGGCCAGAGACATGACTCCAAATGAATTCCAATGTTGCTCTGTGTCTGATAGATGGGTCAATAGGCGACTGTGGCCACTGCAAACACATTCAGCTTTTATGTCAAATGTTGGATTCAAAGCTTGCTTTGCTGCCAGTAAGTGGCCAAAAAACAAATAAACAACTAAATAAAAACAATAAAACATCTTAAAGATGATCCTGTGTCAACATATAGTTTTAATACCAAAGTTATTTTAGTTCATGCGAATTATGACACATTAAGTCATGTGACACATAATATTCTCACAGAGAGAGTACTGGTTGGTTTCTGATTCTCCACATTAAGTATAATGAAGCTGCTCTCTGTGGTCTGCTGTGGGTACTTTGCTTTGATAGGCTCTTGAAGGTGACCGTGTACATACACAAGTGAAGAGAGCAGAGGGGACAAGGGGCGAGTGGGGGCCCTCAGTTCATTTTTGCCTCATCAGTTCTGGGTGTCTTAATTCGGCCATGACCAGATTGCATTATACTGTAACTTGTTGCTGTTATTTTGTTCCTTCCCCTCTACATTAAGAGGACATGCATGTCTAACAGCAGCGATCATAAAAACTACAATAAACACTGAGCATGCTGTCCTTTGCTGCCATTTGTCTTAATATTAAATCCTCTTTTAACCTTCATAAACCTGCGACCTACGCAAATCTACCACGCAGCCTGTGCCAGGCACCGAGGGCTCGTGCCAGACAAGTGGATAAGTCTGAGAAACTGCAGTAGCAGCACACGTGCTCTGCTCATGCCAGCCTCGTTGAACAGTTTTTCTGAGTGTTTTTGGGATCACAGGCAATCTAACAAGCACTGCTGCAACCTGGTATAATATTCACTTTGTGTATCGACTAATCAAAGAGGTATAAAGCTCAGAGGGCGACGCAGTTCTTCCAGAAAATCAGCGAAACAGGGATGAAAAATGTTCATTCCTGGACTTGAAGCCCACAGGTTTTACACCAAGCTGACACTGTGTATGTGTAACAAGTGAGAAATACATGTTGTATTCATCATCCCTGTGATTTCAGACTTTTAGAACACAGACTCTGCATCCTGTAATTACTGTCAGCCACACCTGACTCACCAGCACTTATCATCATTATTATCATCATTATCAGCATCAAAGATGTGGCAGCTTGAGGAAGATACAGAGCAGACATCTCAAACAGCAGTAAATCAAAATGAGGCAGACAGACACGTCTAGCAATGTGGCACCAGGTATGTTAAGAAGAGGCTACAAAACTGGTTCACCTCAGCTTGAAAACAGGAAAGAGAGGATTCCGGAAACCGGGGGAGGATAAAGCCGAGTCACCCTGGAGAGGTCTGGAAGACAGGCAGACTGACAGGATGACATCCACAGAGGCCGTGACAAAGGACTCAAACAAACACACTGGGCTCAGCAGAGAGGCAGAGAGATGTATTGACTGCTTGAGGAAGCGACTACTGCAGGCCAAACAGCTTCAGAGCACAGGGGAAGTCCATGTGAAAGGCCACTCTGTGCTCCAGTGAGATTATACATCAGGCCCAGCACTGGATGAATAACACATCCTCTCTCGGGCAGCAGCCTAAGAGCCACAAACTATCTCCTTCCAGGGGAAAAAGAAACAGTCAGAGTTTGGAAAAACACTACGCACCAGAATAAGTAAAGAGGAGAATTTAAAACTTCATTCTGCAGCCTTAGATACTCAGCCATTTGTGCCCTTTACAGGAACGTTTTTAAACACACAGACCTCACTTGGCTGTGGCAGTGTGAGAAAGTGGACATCACAATAGATCCTCAGTGTGTGCCGTTGTTCTAGCCATCACAAGGACCGCTACTGAGGAAGTGTCCAGGCAGGTCTCTCCGGAAAATTCTGCAATTCATCTGCTTCAGAGCGGAAACAGGCTTTCTGCACAAGGTCATCTTTTCACAAACAGCTCCCACTCCTAACACACACGTTCATCTATGGTCATGGCTATCATATTTACATTCCAGCTAACTCTGCTGCCTTTGGCAATTACAGACTTTACAGAGCAGAGTTAACACCTAAATGGAAGGATTTTACTATTTCTACTACTAACTCATAAAACAAGTCTAGTTTATTTTTTACATCCATTTGTTTCTAAAGACCCATTTCTTCTTGACTGGCTTTCTTCATTTGCCCTGATTGTGAAAAAGGCTGAATAAATAAGCCAAAGTAAAGGCGGCTCTTTAAAACTACCTCCTTACAGTACCTTCAAAACCCAGGAATAGTTACATAGTAGAACATTTTATGAATTCTATGAAATATCATTATTGGCTGTGGCCAATATTGATATTTCATAGTTTCAAAGATATGACATCAGCCCATTTTCACGTACATGCATACAATAAACAAATATTTTTGATAAGGATGCATTAAATGTGGTTATTATCATCTATACATTTAAATTATCAGTCACTGAAAGATACTCTTTTGTTTTTGTCTTTTAGATAAAAGCTACAGAAAAGCTTTTCCCAACCATCACATCTGTTAATAGACAGGGCCCCAGCAGCCTTTTAGAAATTATTGAGGTCAGGAGTAAAAATCTCCTGAGCAGGACTTCACCAAACCAAGAACTGTTTCACTATCTAATTTTTTGTCCAAAAAAAAAAAAAAAAACACACACACACACACACACACACACACACATTTTGTGTAATTCTACTAGAAGTCTCTTTTAACTTACTTAATGTTTTTCCCAAATTTGAGGGGGTTTTTCTGAAACACATTGATGTTCATGTCATTAAATCATCATATTCAGCAACTATTACCGAGGGCATG
The DNA here is from genome assembly GCF_001640805.2 of Lates calcarifer. Classification (NCBI taxonomy): domain Eukaryota; kingdom Metazoa; phylum Chordata; class Actinopteri; family Centropomidae; genus Lates; species Lates calcarifer. Next base: position 19,729,102 of record NC_066845.1, read on the forward strand.
ACCTCACTCTGTGGTAGCTACAGACTTCTTAACTGACTGAATATCAATCAAAAAGTCTTTTGAAATTATATCTGTACTACAGTGCGTTAGTATGTCCTGACCAACTTATAAATTGATAGAGATATATTTGTCACAAGCTACATTCAGACAATATTTTTGGCTTAGCTGATCTATCACACTCCATCAAATAGTTATTTGTGAATAAATTCACTTTTTCAGTCAACTGAAGGCTGGAAATAATGCTCCAATAACACAGCGTTGATACTAGAAACTACACAACAGAAGTCATAGTGAAGAGACAATGTTGTTTCTTGTTTCCATTATACAGTAACTGATCATTTAGAAAATACAAAGTATCACACAGGAGGGTGGCAAAGCAAAGTTGGCAGTTCTACAATCTGTCCTTCCTCTCTCATAACCAACTAGCAGCAGCTTAAAATGGTTTCAACTGTGCAATAGAGCTGTAATAAATACATTCTAATAACATTACATAAGATTGCTGAGCCCAGCAGTTGCTGTTGTGAGCTGTGTGGAGTCATGGATCAGAGAGAAGCTGATTTTGCTTTGGACTGTCTCTGAACTCTGTAATTCTGTGTTTTTCAAGAATTTCATTTGACTGTTTATCTGACAGGCCACAGTCTTTCAGATGTCAGATTACTGCAAATCATCAACAAAAAGCTACATTTTAGCTGGAATCACCTGTTTTACTTAGAATACACAGTGTCTTTGCTTTCCCACACCACCACCCTCAACACAACACCTAAAAATAGAACTCAAGGATATATAAGGAGTTGGCCAAACAACTGGTTCCTAGTTCTCCAGTCCACTTCTGGAGAATAATCACTCATCATGAAACACTTTTCCTTCCTGCAGCATGCAAACAAGAGCTATGTTCACAAGACACACCACTGAAGTTTAATAAATGGGACACATTGGATGTCATATTGATGACAAACCAAAGACACATTCATGGCTCTAATCCTAATCCGTAGAGATGAACTACGATAAACAGGCAGAGAGAGGGTGACAGATGTGCGGCCAAGACAGTGTCATAGCATCAGATTCACTGCTTACAACATAGTAATAATCGTGTGGTTTTATTTCCCTGCACAAGGCACACACAGAATCAAAAGAACAAGATACTATGGGACACTTCTGTTCTCTTTTTGTGTTAAGACTGAAATAAGATGGCCATCATCATGTGGCATGGACACAACAGCATGGCACTTCACAGCAGGACATTTAAATATGTGGAAGGATGAGCTTGGTTCTGAAAACAACCAAAAGTGGAAGGTAGCAATCAGAGGAACAGGTTTTGGATCCATTTAAATTATCGGTTAACTGTACCACGGATAAAATATCAGTTCTATTTGACTGATGGGGAGACTTCAGATGGCAGTTCCCAAAAATACAGATCAAAGAGCAAAGAGGTCTATGGATTCATCCCAGAGAGAGCTGGAACTAGAATAGAAGCATCCATAATTCCCCATTTCACCACCGGGAAAAGGCACAGTGCTGCCTAGCCTGACACATTGACTGATCACTGATCATTGTGTTTAAATAGCTCAAGGGGGACGGACTCCGGTTTGTAATGCTCTGACAAAGAGAAAATCAGAGTCCACTTATTGTGTCCCACTGAGAGCATATTGACCATCTACACATAGATCAGCCAGCTGATGGACAGGATTTAGATCGCAAGCTCCCAAAAATAAACACCACATAGAAAATGTGTTGATCAATCCAGCACAGAAAGCGCTGGAATATCTATAATATACCCAAGAGATAAAAAGGCACAATGAAGGCCAGCCTTTCTGTCGCCTCTCTAATGGCTGTATAGATCTGGAGGGGAAAGTTGCACCTTTGGAATAAAAGCAGCAGAAGATGCCACTGTGAGATGTTGTTAAAAGCTTAGCACCACTTTATGGCTCCAGCAAATGGATTCTCCTCCAGACTGTGTGGTCACTGGGGAAACAGCAGTGGCAGGGAGAGCAAATAGAGGAGAGCCAGTTTAAGGGTGATGGCCTTTGTAGTTTTCCTCACTTTATGGCAAGGGGAATGGTTCTAGATTTATCTGTGATGCACTTCACTGTGACTCTTTAGTGACACTAGGTCTGCAGACTACAAAGAGTCTACCTGAATCCCACCACTACTGTGGAGGAGCCCTCTATCTATCATAGCGCACCATGTATGGATGAACATTTTACACATCCATAAAGCTGGATGACTTGGAGTAGATGCACCAGAGGCTGAGATATCCTGATATTTAGTCTGGATCATGCTCCTGAATCCTACATTTCGCATAATGCATCTCCATAGCATTTTTTGTCAGTCCTCCCTTGACTGATAAAAACCCTTGTTTTTCAAAATCCACGCTCCTTGTTGTGCCAGTGGCTCAGTGAGGCTATACAGCAGTGCTTTGAGCTAAATGCTAACGTCATCATGCTAACACGCTCACAGCAACAATGCTCACACTGATGTTTAAGAGGTAGGTTTACCATATTCAGAGATTAATGTGAATGTCATATATTGGACAAATGTATTGGACAAATTACATTTCTGACTTAATGATGGCACTAGAGGAAAAGCCAGCAGATTTTAAGGAGGTTTTTACAATATATGCTGTAGAGGACATGAATTATCAGTACCACATTTTAGGGTAATCAATCTGATATTTGTCAAGTCATTTGACACATGTAAATCTTATGATGGTGCCAGAGGATGAATCAGGGGATAACCAGAGGCAGCAGCATTCATCCTCTAGGGATAGTGAATGTCTTTTGGGACTAAAGTGCTGGACTAACCAGGCCAACATTATGCCACCCCACTAAAGTTGTATTCTAAAAGCACAAACTGGGATTACTCACATGATGTCACTTGAGTAATTTTCTCAGATGTTAAGAAGCTCCTCCAGAGCTACATTAGACAATAAACAACTCACAGGCTGTGTAGTACTAGCCAGGACTACTAGATTGATGATGACATGTAAAATCGGCAGAGTGCTCCTTTAACCTCATGCTGTAACTGGGACATCTGTTATGGCAATCACAGACACTGGCTGTGTGTTTTGGCAAACTGTAAAAATATTAGCCAACACATCATCATCACATCCTGGCACATCTGAAGTGTCTGCTGAACTGAGAGGCCCTTTCAACCACAGGGCCAGTGAAGGCAGGGAGGCCCACCAGCACCCGCCTCTGATCTGTTGTAGGGCAGCCTAAAATTAGTGCCAGTCATTGAGCAGTGTAGGTCAGAGCTGGCCGCCCAGCCCAGCACACCTACTAATCAGTGTGTGTTGAAATAGCTCAGGGTGGTCAGACTGCTGCTTGTAATGCGCTGCTTAACTGACAGAATCAAAGCCCAATAATTGTTCCAGTCTGTGAAAATAAACAGACAATGGAGCACAAACAAGCATTAGCTATACACAGATATGCTTTATGGACGCAAAATGAAACAGCTGCATGTCTAATATGAAACAATAGCTATTTAGTCTTATTAGGTTATTATATCAGGGATTTATTCTGGTCTCAATACTTACTTGAAAAGCCTAGAAATTATACTGGAGCCTGGCCAGTCTTTAGCCTCTGTAGTTTTAAAATGAACAAAATCATGACTGCTGACATTGCTTATTACAGGCAGATGATGAACACACTTAAGAAATTTAACCAGCCACATGAAAAGCCACAGTGACCTCCAGGTATGATCAAATATTAATTTGCATGTCTGAATAGAATTAAATATTTGTGAACAGCCCTCACCTGATGTGCTTTAATGTGATTGGCTAAACTGTAATCTGCCTAGTAACTCAGGTTTAACAGCACATGTTTTCATTTAACATGGTGTTTAAAGCTACTGGTGTGAGGGCTCAGTGTAGAGTGAACCTGATCATCACAAAGTTTGAGATAATTTGCTGTGTTTTGCTAAATTATAAAACTTGCACATCTTTGAAAAAATGCGTACTGTGGCTCTGGAGTAGCTTTGTCAAATCTGGGAAAATAATCCCTGGTGATGTCATCAGGGTAATCTGGGCGAGGACCCTACGAGTTTACAACAGAACGTGTGTATTTTAAAGTGGGGGCATGGTATTTGAGGGGAACCTGAGCTGCCTTCTTTTGCTACATTGTGTTTTCAGTAGCTGTGGTGTAGCTTTGCAGTTCTTAGGAAAGTAAAACCCTAATGATGTCACAGTGATGTCGTCAGGGTTATCTCTACATGGGCATGAAGACAACAAATTTATTAATAAGAAAAAGCTTGCATTACAAAATGTTTTTAAAGGCATGGACACTGACCATGTAGTGAGGGTCTAACGAAAAGATGCTGCTGGGATGCATTGTGGGAAATGTAGGATCTAGAGTTTTTGGAAGTTGATCCATACTACGCAATAAAACTCTGGATATTTCTGCCTCTGCTGCACCAATTTTGACCATTTGTTATTAATCTGTCCCTCTCAAGCTCACTAACTTTAAGGAAGTGTGACAATAAAATACTGCATATTTACTGCACAAATACTGCACAAATATAAGAATTAAGTGTTAAAATTCACTTGTTATCATGGGCTTCATTCACTTGTACTGACCAGACTCCGTGAGAGAACATTTTGACTAAAACAAACTCTGCTGACCAGTGACACAACAAGCTCTGTGGGTCAGGCTGTTGTGAGAGAGGTGAACTCATACAACACTTAACATTTCATTAGCTGTTTCCCCCCACACCCCACAAGCAGCTGAGACATTCCATAAACACTTGGCCTGCCAGCCAGCAGCACAGAGGGCCCTTTGAGTGGGACCAGGGAGGGGAGCTGAGATTGCAGGACCAGAGGGCTGAGGCTGAGCACGAGGGAGGATCACTTAGCCGAGGGAGGCCTGCAAGCTCATAAACATGCCAGAGATTTCTTTTCTATTGAGGTTTATCTATGGAAACGTGTATGTTAGTATGTGGATAGTGGATCTAATAAGAAAATCTAGTGTGAACAGTCTTGCTTAGTTTCTGACCAAGTGTTTTGTTCTGTTCTCTGATAGGGAAAACAGAACAAAAAGGCTATTCATGGCATTTACTGTGAGAGCAGCTGGCGATGCCTGGCCTGGTGTACTGATGGCCTGCCAGCTTTTGACCACTTACACAGTACACTGCACAGAAGAACAGGTGTCTTTCTTACTCACACACATATACATACACACAGATGCAGGCGAAATTTGGCTGCCCTCGAGAGCTGACAGCACTTCCTCTGGTAGGCCTACATTTACTCTAGGAAAGGGAGAGGCTGAATTCTTTAGCTTCCTTGACCACTAAACCTCTGATGTTGATATTCAGGTACAATGATAGGCCTGTCTGAGCTTCCTAGAGGGACCTCAAATATTCATGAGTCTGCAATTACCTGAGAGTGTGGACCAGCACCAGTGTGACTTTTGCTGAGGCAGCGAGCAGTGCCTACCTCTGGACCGAGGCCAAGACATTCAGACAGACTTCATCAGCTTCCAGACAGACACTTTCTATTAATGTCACAGCCATCCTAGACAACCTGTCTACCTACAGAAACTGTGCCAGATCCTGGGCAAGGCAAGGCACAATCAAACAAAACACAATCTCCTGATTTTTGCAGAGGGATTATGATTAAACTAATGGGAAATTTGTTATTTCCCTTTTGGGCGACCTCTTCCTCTACGTCCTCTGTACCACATGAACCACGAGACAGTCTACATGCCCAGGCCCTTCTTCAGCCACAACAGAAAGTTGTGGCCACAGGCATGTCAGTGCTGTGATGATAATTAATTATGGCAAAATAGACCCATCAGAGAGGTGGCCTCCTTAAAGGCCCACAGCTAATCAGCAGTTCTATTCACAGCAAGGCTTGACAATTGGCCTAGATAACCAGAAACCAGGAGACAACACTTATTCTTCTATTCATAGAAAAAAATTCCCTTGAGATGTGTCAATTTTAGACTGGCCGTTTCACACAGTGATGCAGCTGAGTAGCAGCAGGACAAGTATGGGTTTGTTTGCGTCAGTTAGTAGGTGTTTCTAATGGTTAAGTCGGTCATTTTTTCCCAGGCACAGACAGACTGCCACCATGCCAGACATTAAAACACACACATAACAGCAGTAAGGACAACGTCAATACTATACCTGCTGCAGAGGTCATGTATTCCATGACAGGATGCAGATCATAAACGTATACACAAAATCTTACGGTCCAGAAAACCTAATTTGGGTATAACTACTGACGTGTATTGTACTGTACACGTTTGTCTGATAGTTGCACAATGCGTAGCTAACTGGAGCACAAAGTACCTTTACAACAATGAGATTAAGTTAGCTTTACTAGGCTGATTTCATAGATTTTAGTGGATGCCGCAGTGCTTTATAATAAATACAACAAAAAAACTTTCCAACTTCTCCATAAAAGTCACTAACCACAACAAAGAGGAGTTTATTGCAAAAACTTGCCACAAACAGGCTCCTTGGCCTGGGTCTAATCCAGCTACGTGCACAGTAATGTTATTACAACATCAGAAAATAAATCCAGACTTCTTGGTAATCCACAAAGGCAGCTGTGCCATCATGTCAGCAACAAGTCTCCTGTGGACAAAAGCTGCTGGTCAGGGTCTTCAGCGTGGTGGTTTAAAAAGGACAGGGTTCATTAAACGGGGAACTCCACTGATTTTACACATAAACTGACAGTTTACTGGTCACGGGATGAACTACTCAAAGCTCATACTTGGCCAAAGAAGTAGTTGTTTAACAAAGAGATATTCATAACTCAAATTCTACTTACTAGCTTTTTAAAGAGCTTTTAGCCACATCTCATGATCTTCATCTCCAGGATAACTGAGAAATTTCTTTGTCCTCAAAGCTGTTAAGAGGAACTTTAGTTAACTTTTTGCTGTATTATGTTTTGCCTCTGGAGAAGCTTTGTCATGACTGAGAAATCACTTCCTGATGATGTCATGGTGATGTCATTATGGTAATTGGCTTGAGCTTTGAGACTGTAATTTATAAAAGAAAGCTTGCATTACAAACCAGGGGTATGGAGCTTGAAAGATGTGGACATTAACCAGGCAGAAAGGGTATTGGTTGTATTATGGGAAATGTAGAATTTAGTGTTTAAGAAAGAGAAGTAGTCAGGATATCTTGGCCCCTGCTGCATCAATTTTGACCATTCTTTTTTAATCTGTCTATCACAAGTTCCCAAACTTAAAAGAAGGGCAAAACTAAATTGGTGGAGTTTTAATAGAATTAATTAATAGCAAGCATTCTCCTAGTTTTTTTAAGCAACTTACTCACAAATGTATTAATGCTTTGTAGAGACCAGAAACTTTCTCTGCACAATGAAGTAAAGAAGCAGCTATGAGTGTGACAAAACACCCAAGAAACACCCTTACAGCATGTCTGCAGCACTGAGTGACAAATGGCACAGTGGAATGATGCAGACCCAGATCGAATGGATTTAGACATTTCAGTCATCCCAGCAGCGTGCTAGCTTACACTTCATGCTGATTATATCACGGACTATCTGCTTGTTCGTCACATGCTTTGTGTCAGAGAGCTTTGGACTGGATCACCTTATATAACAACAAACTATTCTGCTTATCTGCTTAATCTGACCCACAGTGGATAACACGTTTTTTGTTTTTTGGGTACAGGCAGACAAATTTCCAGCTCCAATCCTAATACGTGTTCTGTATCCCAATCCCTCTTTGCAGAACATGTGGCCTCAACCAGCAACAATATGTGTCCTCCTGTGTCACTCACTTTGACAAACGTTCTAGCACTCCTTCTGTCCTTGGCATTACCAAGTTGCCTAGATCACTCTCCTTATCCCACTTAACATTGTTATATTGTTAAAATGTCAATACTTGTGCTCAGTGAGTGATTCTCCTATTGTGCTCATACATAACAACAGGAAACACTGATGGAAGGCGTTTTGATTGGAAGCCGCGTGACACACTTTAAGCCCCCTCGATCCTCTTTTTTGAGTGAGTTGTTAGAGCTTTTTCTTACCCGCCTCCTGTAACAAAGAGCCTCCCTAAATTTATCACGCTAGACAAACCCCTTTAAGTTAATTACTCGGCACCGAGGACAACAACACTGATGTGTGCTGACACGAAAACACTCAGGGTGGACAGGGCCGAGCGACTGGGAAGCCCCGGGGCAGCCGCTATCTCAGTCAGAGCATCTCTGTGAGAGTGCTGCAGCACTCAGCGGGCAAAGAGCAGAAGGGGGTGAAAAAGAGAAGACAGACTTGCTTACAAAGGGGAAAACACTGCTCAAAGAACTGCAAAACCACTGGGTTATGGTCAGGGATCAGCATATGTAAAGTGGAGTTTGTCTATCCAGTCCTTGCATGGCAGATTTACTTTTTATGAGGTCATAGTTTGAAAACACAGTTTTTTTGTGCATAGCCTAATCATGCTTAAAAGGAAGGAGTTAACATCCCTGACACACTCAATATGGATGACGCCCGTAAGGGAAAAAAAGAAAATTCCCATTAATCAGACGAGAGCACATCAATTTACCAAACCTGGCCTCTTTTTTTGTGGGCCACTTCAATCATAACAGCTTGATTTCCCTAAAGTAAACCAGCTCCAATGCAAGAAAACCACAACAAATTCACAAAACATGTATAAAAAATAAAGTGCACAATAATCTGGACACCAGAAAATATTTTAGGGCAGATTTAGTGTATCAGGTCAGGACCTCATTAAAGAGATTGCAGGTGCATTTTACACATCAGTGACTTACTCTGGATCAAGGCCAGTCGGGGCATGCACTGACATCTTTCAGACAGTGATTAGAGTGGGCCCTTAATGTGCTTTTTACTACTTTATCATCTCTACCCATCAGATCACTTTTCTCTTTTTAATCCTAAAAATGAAAGGCTTGAAGAACATCTGTGTTGTGCAGTGTGTCTTGCAGACCTACCCAGATCACCTTGAACACTGTTGTCATGGGACGTCCTGCTGGACGTGGTGGAGTCCCCATCACTGGGCCAGATCTGGCCCGTTTTGCGGACCCCGATGATGGAGGCCTCAGAAACCATCACCTGCTGCTTCAGACGCTTCTGAGAGAAAGGTGTGGGCGGGCTGCTGCTGTCAAAGGACTGCTGGGAGGGCGAGCGGCTTTTCTCCCGATACATCTGATAGGTGGTGGGGCTGGGAGACACGTGGCTGGACTGGCCCGAGGAGAAGTCCTCCTCGCTGGATGTTAAGTTCTCGTTCGAGCTGCAGTCCGGTGTGTATCCACCCCCTACGTCATCAAAGCTGCCAGGGGAGTAGGAGCGCCTTGGCCAGGTGAGGTGAGCATCCTCCTCTATGCTGTGGTCCCTAATGTGGATGACTCGGGTGTCCCCGTCAGTCATCATTCCCCCAACATACACACTGGTGTAAGGCTGGCACTCAGCTAGCTGTCGCTCAGACTTTCCCCCAGTGGAACGGGTTGCACTGTCTCTCAGGAAGTGTGGGGTGACCTCAGCTTCATCATATGACCCGTTGTAGCTGCACTTCCCCTCAGTGGACCTGCCCCTCTGAACAGCCTTGCTGATGTCCCCTGTAGCAGCTGACAGGTTCCCTGGGACCGAGTGCAAGGACCTTTTACGCTCAATCTGCATGGCCTGACAGCCCAGGGTGCTGATCTTGTCCGAGACCTCCCTGTCGTTGACTTTAACCAGCCCTCGCTCGTGATGGTACTCCATATTCACATAGAAGGGTTTCTCCTGGCCGCCCATCACTGACAGCCCTCTGCCATCCCCGGCCGTGTGAGAGTTGGCTCTCCTGATGCGCTCGAAGTTGGACCTCAGAGCTGCCACTGAGCCTGTGCCCACCGGGAAATCAGGAACCTCTGACTCCTGGCGAACGGGTGACACCCCACCCTTCTGTTTGGCAGGGGATGCACCGTCCACCTCTCCTTCTGGATGCGGTTTACACCTCGCCGTCTTCACATGCCCTCTCTGCTGCTGCTGCTGCTGCTCCTCCACTGGTGCCTCATCTGTGAGGGACCTCTGGCTGTCAGAGCCACTGGGCAGGTCTCCGTCCCTGGTCTGGGGCGTCCTTTTAAATCCCCATCTCTGCCCGTCATAGGACTTCCTCTCTTTTGCGAGCAGAGTCTGTAGGTAGATCATCCGAAAGCGCTCCTTGTTCACTTCCTTCTCTAACTGCCTGATAGAGGTCTTGCATTTGTCCAGCTCTTGTTCAATGTCCCCCAGTGAGTTCAGCTCCATGCACGGGGGATCAGACTCTGGGAACTGGGCTCTCCATGCTTCCACAAACCCCACTGGTTCAACCATTGTTATTACTCTGACACAAACTATTCAATCAAATAACACGAACATAAACATTTCTAAAGAATGAACTGGACTTAACTGTTTATAACTTAAAGCCTCCATGGTGCTACAGTTAAGAAAGACAAGTGTTTTCTACAGTGAGGAAGGAAAGGAAGAAAACAGGGAAGAAAACCTGTCCAGCTCACAGTCTTTACTCACAGACACAGGAACAAAATCCCACAGAGGCAATACCGCGGGTCCGTGTGAGTTTATTCCTCTTCTTGCACTTGATCTCCTCTTGTGCTCGTCTATTCCCTGAAGATTCTGTCTTCCTCTGTGTTTGGTGTCAGACTGACTCGCAGCTCTGTGGTGTTTTGGCTCTTCGTCAGCTTTACAGTTGCAGCACAAAGAGGAGGGGCTACGTGGATGTGATTTAGGCTCACACTCCAAATACACGAAATAAACAAAGAACAATGATGGACTGTCAAAATGTTTGTGATCGAAAATCGAGTTTCCAGGTTAAGCTGACTACGGCTGATTACGGGGGAAATCGCCAGAACATGTCCCCGAAGAAAAGTTGAAAAACGCTGTGGCAGCTACGAAACACATAAAAGAAGACAAACAGACACGTTAAATGCTGTAAAGGTCCCACAGGGCGGTGACCACGAGGGTTTAGTGCAGGAAGGTGTTTGTCTTGAGGCTGTTAGAGTCCAGGTGGATGAGGAACAACGAGGTCCCGACTTTTAAAACATCTATTTTTTTGGTTGGTTGTTCAAATTCAGCTCAGATTTTTTTTTTTTTTTTTAGCTCTTTAAAGAAACCAAGCAATCCTTTCCTTCTCCCCACCTAGCTCTAGACTTGTCTCCGTATGACACACCACACTTGTCCTTTCAGTTATGCTCTGTAAACTCTGGATAATATCCTACCAAAGTTCATTGTGGTGCAACCTGAAGCCGTGCCTTGTGAAAATATCGCCATCTGATGGTTCAAAAGTTCAGATCGTGACAGGGTGATGAGTTCAAGTAAAGACTGATACGACTCCTACGGGAATTTAAACTGGTTACCTTACATTGTTTGTGTTCTGTTATATGCAGCATTTCGAGATTTAGGAACTGTCCACGTGTGTTAATGGTGTAGGTTATAGGCTATATTACCTACCATTAAAAGTGAAGAGAATATCCATATATGTCACATACAGCTGAGACTATGACTGTTTACTGCCTTTAGTCAAATTCAGCCGAGCAGTAAGTAATTTTATTTCATTTTAGGTGGTCGATATTGAACATGCTTTGATTCTGAAGAGTCAGTGGAAATTCAGTTCTAACCACGCGCAACCACAGCAAGTCAGGGGCATTTATTTATTCATTTATTTTTATTTTTTTATGTATTTTTTAAATTTATTTTTTTGACCATAAAGCACACAAGGCTAAGTTTTCATGAATTTTGTACTTATCTCTCTGTGGCACTACCATAGACTGTACGGGCACTTCGAAGCAATTTGCGCACATGTAGCGCAATAACACCCCTCTTGAACAAAGTGTTTATGACACTTCCTGTTAGCAACCAATCAGCGACACCTTTATGGTTTCCATGGGGCTGTAGACAACAACCGCTACATCCCTGTCTACCCGCTAGCTAGCTAAGGATTGATAACATTAATAAGGCGACGTAACAAACATTTTTGAATGTTTTCTCGCCATTTGTAAATGGTTGTTTGTCAGCGTCCCCATCAAGTCAAGTGAATTGACCTCCAGAGGGATTCTTTACGGGCTAGTCGACGATAGAAAGCTAACTTAGTGCTAGCTGGTTTATCCACCAAAGAGGAGGACGAAGAGCCATTGCAGCGAGAGAGTTTTAAAATTTCCAAGATGAGTGAACAGCTGAAATTCATCGTTGAACAACTCAACAAAGAACCCTTCAAGAAAAACTTTAACCTCATCACGTTTGACTCCCTCGAACCGATGCAGCTGCTGCAGATTTTAAATGATGTTCTGGCTGAAATAGACCCAAAGGTGAACAACTAACATTAGCTTCAACAACTGAAGCTACAGACTTCAGTTACTGCATTTGTATCAGTGCTGTTGTGTGATATCTGCTCATGTGTGCTGTTCATTAACAGTAATCGGTGACAAGTAACGCCACTACCTTACTACTATTCTTGTTTTTAGCAAGCTTTAGACATACGTGAAGAAATGCCTGAACAGACTGTAAAGAGAATGTGTGCCCTGCTGGGGATGCTCAAATACAGGCCTCCTGGTAACCTCTCTGATGTGTAAGTAACTCCAGACAATTTCAAATAAAAGGCCTTTTCATCTGGTGAAGCACTTTTTGTGTGTAGTCTTCAAATATATTTTCAACAAATGCTCTGCCTCCTCTCATCTCTTGCAGGAGCACCTTCAGACAGGGTCTGGTGACTGGCAGCAAACCTGTGGTCCACCCTATCCTCCACTGGCTGTTACAGAGGGTCACTGAACTGAAGAAGAGGGCTTACCTTGCTCGCTTTCTAGTCAAACTGGAGGTGCCTGCTGAGTTTCTGCAGGATGATATCATCAATGACACCTATCACCAGGTTTCTCAGTATATTACAGATTCAGTCACCATGTAATTTCCTGTTGCTTTTATTTTGGACTTGCTAATTATAATACTGCTGTATTTTTACAGTATGAGGAGCTGGTGGAAGGATTTAAGACCTATCACAAGGAATGTGAACAGCTGAGGACTTCAGGCTTCTCCACAGCAGAAATCAGAAGGGTAAACAAAAAGTCAACAACTTCTTTTTGTTTGAAGCTCTTGATATTAACAATCTCAGCATAGAAGTTGTATGCACTTAACATTGGAGGTGAAACAGTTACTCAGTTAGTCTTTTCTTGGTTTTCACTTGTCCCTTTTAATTTAATTTATATTTGGTGATGGTTGGTGTGCTGCTGCTGTAACAAAGCAATTTCCTGTCAAGGATCAATAAAGTACCATTCTATTCTATTCTAGTCACAACGTTAATTGCAACTATTCTGATAACTAACTTATAAATATATATGTTTTTAAGCAAAGATATCAGAAATTCACTGGTTCCAGCTTCTCAAATTAGCATACCTACTTGCTGATTTTCTTAATTTTACGATGCTAACCTAAATATATTTGGGATTTTTACCACTGGTCAGACAAACAAGTAATCTGAATATGGCAAGTCAGACTTTGTGACAGGCATTTTCCCCATACTTTTTACTGATATATTATGGATATACCAATTAATGCAACTGAGACATAAATCAGGACATTTTTTAATAATAAAACCAATTACTAGTTGATTGACAGGCTTTTGTTCAGCAGTTATAAGTAATGTTTCTATGATATTCAATAATTCACTTTCCTTATCTTAGTTCATACAGTGCTCTGAAATATTCCATTTTATTCTTTAATCACAGGACATTAGTGCAATGGAGGAAGAGAAAGACCAACTAATCAAACGTGTTGAGAGGCTGAAGAAGAGGGTAAGGCTGACTGCTCTGGGAGGCCCCTTCGCTCTTTCAATGCTTGGGAGGCTTTAGGATTCACTGTGGAATGAAAACATGACCTCAGACATATATCACCAGCTCCTCTAACAGACCTGACAGGCTGTAAGGCTGTCTTAACAAGGCTGTGAAGTAATGAGGTGTTGATTTAATAGGTCTTACTTACAGGCCCTACCGAAAGGTGAAACCTGACTCTTGGTTATTTCTGCTGACCATGTGATAACCTGCAATGGACATCGTCACATTAACTTGTTAATCCACTAGGTGGAGTCGGTGTCCAACCATCAACGGATGCTGGAACAGGCCAGACAGCTGCGAGTGGAGAAGGAGAGAGAGGAGTCACTGACTCACCAGAAGCAAGAACAGAGGAACCAAGTAAATGCTTGTGATTAATTCTGGTTTATCATCACATCCTCTTGGTATATTTTACACCAACATCGTAGACCTACTGAACTGTATGCTGTCTGCTGTGCTTTGGAGGTGTTGTAGTTGATTCTTTTTTTATTCTTTATAGGCTCACCATTACACCTAAGGCCTTTTCAAGCTACAAGATCTTTCAGTCACTGTTTCATGTTTGATATTAGAGCCAAAAGAATTTGACAGCAAATTGTTCAGTCAATTGAGTAAATTTCTCAGCAACTATTTTGATAATCAGTTAATTTATTAAGCACAGTTTGTGAAAAAAAGTCAAATATTTGCTACTTTCTGAGTATTTGTTGCTTTTCTCTGTACTCTCACTGTAAACTGTATATCTTTGGGTTTTGGATTGTTGATCAGACAAAATAAGACATTTGAGGATGTCACCTTGAAACACATCTGACAGGTTGTGATGGGCATTTTTTCTCCATTCATGACATTTAATAGACTAATGATTAATCATTTTACTAATTAAGTAATCCTCAGATTAAATGAGCTCTATTTGAAATAAATAAATAATTACAGAATTAATTTGTGTAAAATTGTAGCTTTTGTAGATGAAAAGTTTCAAACATTTTGAAGACAAATTTTCAGGAGATTATAAAGTTGCTTGAGAAGAACCAGTTTGTGGGAATGGTCAGCTTTCAGATACAGTACTTTTATTGAGACATGCTGAATAGAGCTCAAACAGTGAGTTGATTAATCGATTTGTCAGTTGTTCACTAGCAACATATAATCAGTTAAGCCAAAACAGAGTCAAGCATAAGAAGGTTCAAGTTATTCTATGACTTTTAAGACAATTTTCAAAAAATCACCGCTTCCAACCTCTGAAATTTGCTGGCTTTCAAAAAGATCAATCAATAATAATATCAATAATGAAAATAGTTGTTAGCTTCATTTACCTGTATTAGTAATCATTTTTGTCTGTGCAGCTGTTCCAGGCAGAGCAGAGACTGCAGAGATCACAGCAGCAGTTGAAGGATTTGCGACAGGCAGCAGCAGATGCCAATCCAGAGAGTGAGTACCTATGTCCTGCTGTTGCCTCTGCAGGACACAGCTGGATGGGAAGTTCAAGGGCACAGCGGAGCGTTAGGGGGTCTCTAAGCTAATAGGCTTTTATCTGTTGAGACCCTCTAATTATACTGATCTTTGAAGTGCTGTAGTGCAGCTTATGTGATGTTGGAATTGTCTCCTTTTGTTCTCATCTGGTATTGGGCTCTTCAGCCAGAGAAGAGATTTACACATTTGCAGTTTCTAAAATGACCTGTGCAATGCAGACTGAGGTGGAGCTGCACAATTAGTCGCTTATCACAATTACTGTATGTGTGTGTCCAAATAAGAATATAGCTGTCATTCAGTATTAGTAGTTACTATAAAATTAATAAAGGACTATTTCAGTATCAGTACATTTAACAGCAGGAAACATTAGTGGTGTGTTTTTCTGTATCTTAAGTGGCTTTGCATATATAAGTGATATTCAGCATGAATCAAGTAAAGAGCAGTTAGAAGGCTGATAGGCTTTCAAAACAATTAAAAGCTCTGTCTCTTTAAGGTTTAATGAAGAGGCTCGAAGAGGAGATCAAGATCAACTCCTACATGGTCTCTGAGAAACTCCCCAAAGAGCTGGAGGGTATGAGGCATACAGTGCAGTACCTTCAGAAGGTGGCATCAGAGCCTGCCATGGGCCAGGCTGATCTCCAGGAGCTTGAGGACAAGGTCAGGAACAGAATGTAGTGTTGTGTCTGTATACACTAATTCGTCACAAACTTGTGATGTGTTCATCTTTGAGTGATCTTTAATTCATACTTTAACAGATTAAAGAAGTTGACTATCAGATAAACCAGCTGATTGAGAAGAGGATGATGAGAAATGACCCCATGGATGACAAACTGACCCTGTACAGGCAACAGGTGTTGACTTCATTTCATTTCTTTTATCTCTGTGTGACATGGGCCCTGTGGGTGCAGACTGTGGTGTTGTGTGATGATAAAGGTGCCCTGTGCAGTTTTTGCAAACAAAAGGTATTGACACATTTTTTGGTAATTAAACATTAACAACATTGTGTGGGATCCTCGAGGCTGAAAAAAAAAAACAAGGACCCAGTCATACAAAACACAGCTCCCTATCACTACAAGTTCTAGAAAATCAGTACACTGATGTACATTGCAGTATTTATTTGTTCCCTTAGAAGGCCCAACTTTTCATGAGAGAGTGCTGATGAAGTTTTAGGTTATATTTTAAGGCACTATCCTGTAATTATAATAGTGTTTAGTTCTGAGCAAGACCTTGTGGTTAAAACATATTGTCTGTTTTTTTTTAATCAACCCCAAAACATGTTTTAATACATCAAAAATGTCTTAAAATTATGAAAAACCCAGAATCTACTGTATGTTTATGCAGATGTTTTTGATTTCAAAAGTGTAACTACTGGACACAAGATGTTTCCTACTTCACTGAAAATGTAGTTCTCATTGTCTGTGACCTGGAGGCTTCAAGCTTCCACAACACTCTTGTGTAAGTTACATATTGGACCATGATTGGCTTCCAAACTAGTTGTGACATTCAGTTGTTTCTATAGTGACAAAACGTACCTAAAATACAGCTAATTAAATGTGCTGAAGTTTAGAGACGTCATACTTACAGCACAGGTACTCTATGTGGAGTAGATGACCTGACTAAAATAGCACCCCAGTTGATGAGCTGATTTGATTTCTGGTGTGCTTTGATTTTTTGTGTCTTGTCTCTTTTAACCTCTGTTGGAATGCTTGATGATGAACTACCAGTGCTGTGAGGATGCGTGTGCCGGGACATAGAGCTATCCAAGTGCCTTTTGTTTACAAGCTTATGTTTCTTGCCCTAATAACATTCCCACTGCTCAGTGGCTTCCCATGGTTAAAAGTAAATCAACAGAAAATGTTTTGTCATGTTTGTTTTTCTAAAGTAACATGACTCTTGCAGGCCTCGATCATCATTCGAAGGAAGGAGTCAAAGGCAGAAGAGCTTCAGGAAGCGAGGGAGGAGCTGGCCGCAGCAGAGAGGGAGCTGAGACAGAGGACCAACCAGCCACAAGCTTCAGATGGGGAGGAGGTCATCCGGGGGGATGAGGTACACTGCTGGAAGTGTTTTTTTACAGTCACAAAATAAAAACAGTACATATCAGCCAGTTATGAATTAATTCAGAGCCATGTTAATGTTATCAGAAATTGTCATATACATGATGTCTAACTTTATTTCTGAAAGTAGCCTAGAAAAGAAACATTTCCTGCATGATTATCTTCTTTGTGTGAGAGGTAGCAGCTAACATCACCTACAGAAACTCCTGCTTTATCTAAGTGCACACAAGTAGATCCACAAACCGCAGAAAACACAAGAGGCTATTTCTGTTCTTATCCAAACACAGACAGGCTCACTGTCTAATGTTACTTATCCCTTTTCCCTACTCTCCCTCACATTCCCATGCAGAGCCATAAATAGAACACAACAGAGAATATCCAGAACAAGGAACTGTACTGGACAAACTGCCTGAAAGTTGGCCTTTTCTCTAATCTTTAGTGTAATGAGTCTCCTAATTCAAGTCAGCTGGACACATTAAACAGACTTGGGGCATAAAACCTTGGTCTTTATTTATATCCCATGACGAGGATGTACTCCCACTTTCAAACGCATGGCATGGTCTACTCTGAACTGTCACATTGACAAACCAGACTGAACTACTGACAAAGAGAAAGAAATGTAACAGTATTGTTACATACAGGTTAGAAGCCCTTGGGGAATGGATTCTTCTTTTGCCTGTGCATACATTAAACTTACAATCAAAGTGTCAACTACAAACAGTTCTGTTTAAGCACAGGGATGTTGATAGATGGAGGGTGTGCTGTGACTGTATGCACTCTGTGGATGAGAATTTTTATAGCCTGGTGCCTGACGCACATTGATATCCATGAGGTGAGAGCTGGTCCCACTGCTGAGGCACTAGAGTCACAGCATGTGTGAAATTACAACAGCTTTCTCCATCCCCTGCCCTGTGATCTGTGGGGCTGCTGTCAATCCCTGTGGATGGTGCACGTGTGTTGTTCCAGGAATGCTGTCCTGATGCTGACCCTGACCTCTGACCTGCATACATGCAATGCCTACAGGGTTTAGGAAAAAACGCTCTATCAGGAACATTTAAGATACTAAAAGTATTATTTTAGCATTAGTAAACTGATGCCACATTACTTTGGGACAATTGTATTATGACTTTAAAGGACTAGTTCAACGTTTTAGGGAATATGTTTATTGGCCCTCTTGTGTCTGACTGGACAACCAACTGGCCAATGTAGGCTGAGACCCCAGATCTGAGAGGTCCCAAAAGTCCACACATAGGGCATGTACTGCACTTACTGGGAACTTGGAGGCAACAGGATATGTACGCAATGCACATGAGGGTGGTAGGTGAGGTGTGGGCAGGGTCAATATGGACCTGGAAGAATATTTTGGCAGACTCTTTTAGCTTTGGACAGAGCAAGGCTAGCTTTTTCAAGCTCTAGCTTTTCCCCCTGTTTTCAGTCTTTATGCTAAGTTAAGATGACAGACTGCTGGTAAATTGAATTTCTCAAAATGCCAAACTATTCCTTTAAGTCAAGCAAGACCAGTGCGCAAAAGATGGACAAGCTCTGGCCTCTATGCTGCATTTTAAGACTTGGTTATGGGGCAGATGTAATGAGACAGTTTTTAGCATAAAAATGAAAGAGGATGGTGTTCTTGCAGCAGAAACAAAACTAAGACTTTCACAGATTCTGGCAAATGATAAAGGAAGTGAAATACCAATGGAAAAGTTATTTCCAACATGTTTATTCTTTTCAGGTAGGGAAGAGAAAGCAATCATCTTAGCATGTAGAGAAGTAACAAAATCTTTGTTACAGGAAGAAATATTATGGTTGTAATTTAGAAAAGAAAACAGTGCTGGCAATAACACTGGTATAAGACTTAAGATCATATGTATTTCAACCACTGTCTATGTTCTGCGTTAATTATACCATTGTATTACAATTAATTAGAGACTGACTGCAATGATGAGAGACAGACTGCTGTAGAGACAAAGAGGACTCTCGAGACTATACATGAATGAAGTTAATGGAGAATGTTTCGTCAAACACAGCTTATCAGACTCCTCCGTAGTTTTGGGCCATCAGCCACGGTGGAGATGATCACTTTATCAGAGGTATTTTCCATTCTGCTGGTTACGTGTCATCACATGCCACCTACCAACTGCAGGGTCTCTCTGAGAGGGATGACTACATCTGCTCGTCATTGGTTGGCCAGTAACATAAAACCACTTTGTCAACCAGCCTCATCACACTGGTTAAATTTAGCCTTCCTTCAGTCAAGACACCATCACAAATCTGAGTATCATATGTGGAGATCTTTAAGTAGCTGTTTTTTATTTCTTAAGGGATACTTTCCTACTGTACGTCCTACGTGCAGTTATTTGGAATATCTGCTGCACCATTTACATTTCTGTGACTATATATGCAGGTGTGTGCTGGTGTCAGTGTACTGTATGTCTGAGACTAGTGTGTTATGACTGAGCTGCTGTCCAGTTTGACAGCAGTTGTTTTGGGGACACAATGTCAGGAACACTATGCAGTATTATTCTACTGTGCTAATTCCTCTCTCAGCCATGTCTGCCCTTGATGTCCCAAAATACACAAAGAATAAATGTACAGACACGCTCACATTCACACACACGCACACACACACACCCACACTCACTCACACACACATGAAGCTTCATGGATCCCCAGAGGATGTGAAGCATATTCTGTGATTTCTGGGGCTGTTCTCCCGTGTCCATGTTCATTTATAGCTGCTCTTCATTGTGAAGGAGTTTCATTGTGTCCCAGCAGACAGTCAGGGCGGGGAGTGACTGAACATCCACTTAAAGCAGTTATTCTGCCAGATGAAGCTGTTTGCTGTACATAGCTGGCTGTGAACCTGAAAGGATCGAGTGACTGTTTCAGATCATGGCATGGCCGCCAGGCCCCGCTGCTGCAGTCACTGCTGTCTCCTAATCCCATCCCTCCCCTGGCTCAACCCATTGTCATCTCCTGTGGCCTTTCATAGTATTTCAGCTGTGCTGGACACCATGTTGTCAAATATAAACTGCATGTATTCCTCTATCATTGAATTTCCCATAGAAGCATTTACATTTTCTTGCTTGTTGCAGACACAGGAACATTGGGTTTCACTGTACCACTAATAATGTCAAAATATTTACTCAGTCCTGTTTTAAAGCTGCTGTAATTGATATGTTTATGTTAAAAATGTATGTGATGATCCTGCAGTTCCCCTCAGCTCTGCAAAGAATTTTAGCATCTTGCAAGTTTACTGTTTTTGGTTCAGTCTCACTGCTCTCTTTAGCAGTATATCCAGATGCAGCAAGCGGCTGTTTTCAGGCAGAAAAGTTCTAAAAAGCCACTGTACACTATCTGTCAAGCATCAAGAGTCAGATAGACCAAGTTAGCAAGTGGTAAACATGGTGAAACATTTCTTAACAATAATATCAAGTGTTTGTTTAATTGGAAGATAATGTTGAAATCTGCTTCTTTGTTCTTCAAAGCTGAAACGTTTGGTGGTGAAACTGCGGAGCAGAGGAACTGTGTTCAAGAAGAAACGCCAGGAAATTACCGAGCTGAAGGCAGAATATGGAGTCCTGCAACGAACAGAGGAGATTCTCAGGCAGAGACATGAAACCATTCAACAGAAACTGGTAACTCTTTCATGAGAACAAGAAGAAGGATGTTTTAGTGGTCTTGTTAAAGGAGGCCTCAGTAACCATCATTTTCAATGTTCCATATTGTAACTGGACCCCGTACCTGCTTTTAATACCCTATCTGCCCTATAGCATTCATACTGTATCCCCACCCCTCTCCCTGTGTTCAGACTGTTCTCCATTCCAAATGTGCTGTTTTCACTTGATCTCCCCATTCACGCAGTTTGTGTTAACAGTGAAGTGGTACAAAATTCCTGGAAATGGCTTCACACCTCTGTGTGGTCCCAGCACCTGACTTGTTGATAGGCTGTCTGACGCAGGCAGAGCTGCTATTTCTGATGGCTACATCTGCTGCTCCTCCTCTGTCTGCATCCCACGCTGTGTTAAAGCAACGAAAGTTTTCCTGCTGCTCACATGTCTAGCTGGCGATGTGTCCGCCCCTCTCTTTATGGGCTCAGCTCTGTCACTGCAGCTGAGATGTGCTGTTGTAGTGTGCCTGTATGTGCAAAACATTAAAAGCTTTGTGTTTGAATCAGTTTTCAAACAGTATTCATGTCACAGTCTCGTGAACTAACCCTAGCCTCATGGTAAGCAAAGCTGTACGTTAAAATAATTTTAAAAAAATGTACTCAAATCATAAAGTCATTGATAGCACACTGACTGATTCTTCATATTGATTCAGAGTTTTAGGCCTAAGCAACTCCTTCAGAAAATTGTTTTTGTTGTATGTGACCATTTGATTTCACTGCTGAATTTGTTCATGTTTAGATAAGATGCCATGTGTCTTTGTTGTGTTTTTAAGCAAACTGTGGAAGCTGAAAAGGGAATTTCTGGCTACAGTGACACTCAGGAGGAACTGGAGAGGGTCTCTGCCATTAAGAGCGAACTTGACGAAAAGAAGGGTCGCACACTGGATGACATGTCTGAAATGGTGACTATTCCATGGGGCCTTGGGTAAAATCCCCACATATCTGACTTTGTAGTTAATGTAATACTGGTTCTTACTAATACATTTGTGCATTTTGAAGAAAACCTTCTCTAAACAAATATGTATTAAACAAATGCTAATTTTATTTATTATTGTATTCTGTCTATTCTCCCTGTCTAACTCAGAATGTTTTAAATCCACTACACAGTAGTGTCCCACCCACACAACACGGGCGTTTTGACTTAATTTGGCTAATTAGAGCTAATTAGAATGGCTTTAATAACAGTATGAGCCTGTACAGCCTGTGTCTGAGTGCCATCTTCTTCACTCTGTAAGGGCAGGACATCTTATACTGTTGCCATTGTTCTAGGCATTCAGAGTTCAGATTTCACAGTTGTAAATAATAAAATAAATGATGTCTTGAGTTCCATTTAATTGCTTCAGTTTCAGGGTTCTGGTATATGCTGGCTCACTGCCACACTGTCCTGACTTAATGAACATGTAAATGGAACAGAGCCATCATTAATGTTATTAGTAAGACCTGTGTTTTTCCTGCTATGACACTGTCTGTTGTGAAAGGGGCCAATTGGTACAGGTTGCTGACCTCATGTAACTCCCAACAGAACCTCAATTTTAGCACAGGTTTAATCAGCCTGAGTGAAAACACCTGTGTTCATGTGCAGGGCATTTAACTAGGCTTAAAAGTTAAATGCATAGTTTTGATATCCCCTCTATCTTTACATCGACACTGTAAATGTTCAGCATTATCCCAGCGTAGCTCATAGCTTCAATTTTATTTATCACCCTCTCATCCTTTTGTGTTAAGACCCAGAGGGAAGCAGTTGCAAGTGATTAGGCCATTCTCCAAGCTGTAGTGAGTTTGTTGATCAGATTGGCAGCAAGTACATTTGGCTCAGTAAATCATTTGTCACAGTCACATTACCTGCTGTTTAAATGTCTACACAGTTAAATGCTATTTTATATATATATATATATATATATATGTGTGTGTGTGTGTGTGTGTGTGTGTGTGTATATATATATATATATATATATATATATATATATATAAAATACTGTTTCCCCTCAGTTTACATTGTGATTACTGTAAAATTTATGCTGGTTTTTACAGGTGAAGAAATTAAACTCTGTGATAGTGGAGAAGAAGTCAGCTCTGGCTCCAATTATAAAAGAACTGAGGTCACTGAGACAGCGGTGTCAGGTGAGCATTGCCCGCATTATAACACCTCTGCTTCAAAGAATCCTCACACAATGATTATTAGTGTTTGCAAAGAAAACTGGCCGTCTATTCAAATGACCACATTTAAATAAAAACCTTCAAAGGCATAACAAAACATTATTGCCCCCTAATACTCCAAAATGGCATTTTGCATATAGTATATAAAAAATACAGCTGTCACATGTCTCACCTCAAACGTCCCATAAATTCTCCCCGAAAAGCCAAAGCAAAAACATTAGAATTTTCATATGAGAAAAACATGATAAACTAAACATCAAATCAATTAAAAACACAAATAGTGGGATCTTTTTGTGTGCCTACAAGCCCATAAGAGTAAATTTGTCTTGTGTTTGTGTGTTATGTTGGACTGCGTCCATTAAGAATAATTTATACAGTCCATAAATAAAATGCACAATGGGAAAGCCCCCCACATCACTGAGCTAAAGCAGCGGATTACATTTTCCTACACGTGTTCCCAGAATCACTCTTCCATCTTACTGGGTAATGTCTGCTAATGAAGAGCTGCAACAGGAAGACATAAATAGACTTTGTAAGAATTAAACTGCTCAAAAATGCCAGCTGCTTATGTTGATATGAAACGGTGCTGTTAAGTATGACAAGAGTGTTTGAAATGTGTATTCTTTGTATTTGTCTCAATTCTCACTCAGCACACAGTATGTGAAATCATTTGTCTCTCAGTTCCTGTGTATGACTGTTTGGATTCTGATCTTAACAGGAGCTAAGCCAGGAATATGAAGAAAAGAAGGTGCAATATGAAAGTTGTGCTGCTGGTCTAGAGAGCAATAGATCTAAATTGGAGCAGGTATGGTTATTATCCTGCATTAGACTGAATATAGTCAACAAATAAATTATGTTTATTCAATGTATCTGTGTATAATATTTTATGTCTTTGCTAAAGTGGTAGACTGTATCTCTATATTCTCATGTTTTTTCAGGAGGTGAAAGCACTGAGAGAGGAGACAGCACAGGAGGAAAATCAATATCATTATATTAACACCATGTCAGAGGCATGTATTTTAAAAAGCTAGTGCATCACTCATCATTATCTCTGTTTTACAAGCCAAATATGGTCCAATTAGAATTGATACTCCCAACCTGTGAATAGTGAAATGTTGCAGGGGTGCTGCAGGAGTGGATAAAATGTCACAGCATTTTGCAAGTGACCTGCCCCCAAACACCCACTGTGACAATAAACCAGATCTCTTCGTCTTTGTCCTCCACAGATCATTGAGATGCAAATACAGCGGGCAGCTGAGGAGATGAAGGCCTATGTGTCCTCTGATCCGCAAGAGAGGAAGAAGGCCATCAGGTGAGCATGCTGAGCCTGGTCAGCCAGCTGCTTGCAAAATGAGCAGCCTTTTTTTCCTCCAAGACGCTCTTATTACAACTCAGTCAGTCAAGCTGCTGCCACTTTATTCTTGCGTACAGCAGAGAGAGCTGTCAGAAACTCATTACCACACCTTGCGATATCAAGATATGCTGCTACACCACACCTTTATTTAAAAACACTGGGTGAGATCAACATGGGATATTGTGATGGCTTGCACCTGACTTATGTTCTTCTTCTTCTTTTGTAGGGAAGTGTACATGAAGAACATTTCAGAGCAGGAGTTACTTGGCAAGGTGAGAAAAGTGTATGTAATTACTGACCTAGCAGATGCCATGGGTCAATATTTGGAAATATTCCTCTATTCTGTCAAGAACATGGTCTGAGGATAGACAGGAGAGACAAGAACACTTACAGGAAGCTTACAGAATTGCATTAATGTATTAAAGGAGTACATATTTTTCACTAACATGTTTGCAGTTTGATCTTTTAATACGTTCAGATAGGCTATAATCCATAACCGGACTCATACTCTAGAGTCATTTGCCATTTAAAAAAAAATTCTATCAACTTACTAATCACTCTTTTCCTTTGTGAACTCCAGAAGTTACGTGAGAAGCAGAAGATGGTGAGAGAGAGCCACAGCGACAACATGGAGCAGATGAAGATGTGGCAAGACCTGGAGCAGCTGATGGAGTGCAAGAAGCAGTGCTTCATACGAGCTCAGAGCCAGGCATCTATTGGTCAGGTCATCCAGGAGGGAGGAGAGGATAGGCTGGTGTTGTGAGATGTTGAGGCAGGGTCAACGACAAAGTCAACTACAGTGCATTCACTACACAGATCAACTTAACGTTCTACACCCTCCTGTAACATGTCTAAAACTTTACAATATTGTTTTGTTGAATGGAAACTGATTCTGGACACTATGGTACATTCAAATGACCGGTACAAGTTTTGTTTTGTTGTGTTTATGGGGTTCATTTTTCCCTCTATCTTGTCTGTTACACACTGCCATTGAGTTTCACTTGATAGTATATCTCATGTAACCAGTAACTTCTGGTGATGACACGGTTTAAGATGTTTTGTAAATCCACAACTTAAAAAACACATGTATCAAGAGGTGTTGCAGGACAGGGGGTTTCACTCTCTCTGGTCCACAGGAGACCCCTATTTGACACATCTTTAAGAATACACTTTAAATCAAAGTGTCCGACGATAACAGCATACAAAGTGGTGCACTTAGGATGTGGCCGTGGTCAACTATTTTTGGCAACAACAACCATGACCTTGGACAGAGTGTCTTGCCAATTTTGGAATTCACTGGGACCACTGTTGCTTTGGACAGTGCTGATGAAATAGACATATTTTTCTGCTTGTTTTCGACATTAGACCCTTCTTTCAAGACAACCTTAGTGCTATATAGTTAGATATTTGGTTGTCCATGTATATCTATTAAATGTATTTTATATTCATTTTGACTCATGTTTCATTACATTAGTCATCTAAAATACAACTCTCTGTCTTCTAAATGATAACAGACTGCTGCCCATAAATTCCCTGTTGGGAATCACCTATTTCTGTTAAACAGAATAAGACTTTTTAAACAGAATAAGACTTCCAGTGAATACTTACTGTAATGCTAGAATACAGAAAACACTGTATTTATAGCAATCAAATGTCAGATTTGATATTGATTAAGAGCAGCATGTTTGCTCTCTGTAACTGGGATAGTATGAAATATCAGTAGATATTATTTACCTGTAAATCAGTTTTAAACTACAGGATAAGTGGTACAGGATAAGTTTTGGTTGCTATACTGAAGTATGATTAGCAAATAATGTGGCACACACTTCTCTGCACATAGACTGTGGTTTGAGTGTCCCATGTTGTTCCAAACAAATGTCTTCTTGGATGTTTCTGGATCCCGGCATCGCACCCACAGAAACTTAATCTGCTGTTGACAGCAGTAGCTCTTGTGCCAAATGGATCAAGTGTGCATTGTAAAAGGCAGCTTGGTGTCCAGCTGAGCACTGCTATGTTATTATTGTTACAGCACTTTGTGCTTCTTGGGGCCTTACTAAGGCGTGTTAACAGATGATACGTGCCAGTCCTGTAAAACAGCTGACAACTATACCCCCTAAAGAACACAAAGTGGGGTGGGGAGTTGACCTAGTGCCCTCACACATTTATAGCAAATTGGCTGTCTTTACCATTGTAATGCAGATGTAGTTGATTAATCAGGTGTAGGCTGACTTTATAGAAATTTAAGGCACTGGTAAGTTTTTGTTCCTAACCGGTGTCAATCTTTTGTGTAACTGTTTGTGACATGCCTCAGACATTGATCTACGGCCCACCTTTTTGTTCTTTACTCATTCCTGCCAAAGAAAAACAGGGCCTCCTAGTCAAGTGTAAATGAGGTAGTAATACAATAAGACATGGGACTTCTCTGATGGGATGCCTTAATCTGAGGGAATTGAGTAAAGTGGTCTATACAGGCAGGTTGTATGTTCAGTGCACTATGTGCAACACCACCCTGACAAGTGTTTAATGTGTCTAACATATATGTCTAACATTGGTTCTCTAGCATCACGGACGTAGGTCTACACGAGATATCTTTGAGCGGGGCGATTTAATAAAATAGTAAGCTGTTCTTCTTCTCTCTGTCAACGTGCACACTACGTCATAGGTAATCATTTTAATAAAAACCCATCACACACACAAACTAACCCTCGTGTTAGTTTACATTGAACAGAAACCACAAGATTTCTGCGGGATATACGAGTGTGTGCTCAGGCGTTCCATTTCCTGGTTACTTCCTGAGTTTTTTTCATGTCTCCCTAGTTTGAACGTAGCTGACACCGTTCATCCAATGGCATTAGTCCACATGCAGCGCAGGGAAGAGGGGCAGCAGTGAGGCGCTTTAATAAAACCAGACTGTCAGCACCGTGTGGAGCCACAGAGAGCTGCGCCACGGTGAGGCAGAGCACGGCACGGTAGCACACAGAAGGACTCTACCGGGTGAATGCAGTCCTCATCACAGGGCACTGCTGCAGACACTTTCCTACCATTTCCGGAGATAAGAGGGCGCTCAGAGTAATCTTCATCCAGACAGGGAAGAGGAATTTGGCTCACTCCAACATTTTTTCCGTAATTCGCGTTAAGAATCTTAACAGTGGCCAGGGGGACACGTTAGATCGCGGTCAATAGCTTTCGATAGCTACCCGAAGGTGAATGCACAGCTCTCAATTGGCAAAGTCCTTATTCCTTTGAAAGTATTGACAGTTTTGAAGTGCCAGAAGGTACCATACGGCAGTATTTTGGGTAAAGCTGTGTGGGAAGGAGCCGTCCGTCCGTCCGCCATGGAGAACGCTCACACGAAGAGTGTGGAAGAAGTTTACAGTTATTTCTGCGTCAATGAAAGCACAGGACTTTCGCTGGACGAGGTGAAACGACAGAGGGAGAAATGGGGCCTAAACGGTACGACAATTTAAACCATAGACCACCACAAACGCCGCTGCTGTGAATGAGACACGGTTCAAAAATGTCTTGTCATTGTAACATGGGCAGTGTGAGAACAGTATTCAGTAAATGGGGTAAAAGTCGTCAACATCATCAGCCGGCCGGCTCCATAAAGTGATTTGGCTGACGTCATCACTGGTGACCTCGAGGGTTTCCCATCTCTTACACAGTCACAGATTAATGACTACTTAGAGGACATTGTAGCATTGTTGAACATGGGGACATTGTTAGGTATTCTGAATTCTGAACATTGTATCAGTGTGTAACATTGCATCAGAGTAACACTGTGGGCAGTGATAACATTGTTAAACATAACCTCATTGTTACATTGTTGTCGGTGGTTGTAAACGACGGTGACATTGTTGAACACAGCAACCTTGCTGGATGTTCTTCAGAGCAAAAGTGCAACACAGCAGCACATGTGCCTGGAGATCCAGGCGGCATTTGACACTGAACACTGGCCACGGGATCATTGGAGTAACTTTATCCAGCTAAGTTAATCTCTCTTGTACCAGGTCTCAACAGCTGTTTTATATTAATATCACCTGGGAGGTCATTGAGGATATTCCCCCTCTGCTAAAATCACTTTGACCTTTGAATTGATTAGAGTTTTCCTTTTGTGAAATGAATCCTAAATAAATTATTTTAAATACCATGATTACAGCTAAAAGTCTGATATCAAATAGGATTGTGCAAAAAACCCAAAATTAATTAATTTAGTAAATTGCCGTGCGATTGGTTCTTGTTTATACTGAGACTGGTCAAGCAGATCCACACGCCTCCGCTACATCATTACAAGACAGGACAAAACCTCCCCTTGTGGGCAGTAATAACACAGTTTAAATCATCACTCAGAATAATCTGAGGAGAAACTGGGCTTATTCAGGTGGTTTTATGTGGACAGCACCTTGCATAAGTCTGAAATTTGGCTCTCTCAAGTTAACACTCCCCTGTGTCACAGAACATGCTGAGCTCCTCTTCTAGGAGTCAGTTCCCCATCAAGAAATAGGAACCACGAGTCATGTATCTATTTGGCTGGATGTACTGTACATGTATTTGCACACTACTTACCTACCCTTTTCTTTTTCGTCTGTTTCCTGTGCCACTCCCGGGTTGACTTTCCCGTCTACAAACACACAGAGTTACCAGCTGAAGAAGGTAATCACTACTGTCCTTGATATTGTCATTGTCATTTGTATGTCAACAAGTTTCTGTGATAGATTGTTTTTAAGTAACTCCTTCCTCTGCAGGGAAATCTTTATGGGAGCTTGTCCTTGAACAGTTCGAAGATTTACTTGTTCGAATTCTTCTGCTGGCTGCATGTATATCTTTTGTAAGTATACCTCTAGATTTATATATGTTGAATGCACCACAGTCCTTTCCTGATGAGAATACAAGATTTATCATACTGCAGTAGTATTTTATACCATGTAGACTTGAATTTAGTTATTTCATTCTGAACTCACTGAATGGAGTTTGAATTAAAGGTTTTTGGCCACTTCCTGTGTTTGTAAGATTACAAATTTATGTCAAGTCTTGACCTGCTGATTTGTTTTATTCTCACTGTTACTCCTCTGTCTTGTCACCTCCTTCATGCTGTGTCCAGTAAATGAGAGATGATGTAAATATAATCAGAAAATTTAGCAGAATCTCAGGACAAGTTACTGCATGCTACAAATAGCTTTCTCTTCCCACCTCTGACCTCTTTATGTGAAGTCAAAATTGCAGATAGGATTATCATTGAGCCCTGGGTGGTGAATGGCAGGGGACAGTTTATGCATTGCATAGTGCTGAAGTGTGAACGTCTTCAGTTTGTGTAACCCGGCTGAGGTTACACTCACATATTAGGGAGCTAGACAGCTGAGAAGGCCAGCAACCCATCTGAGGAATGGTGACAACAGCAGTAGCAGCATTGAGTTGCTATCACCAGGTGCCAAGTAAGACATTTGAGTCGTCAAGCATGGCTGCTGTGTAATGACTTACTCTGGTCTCACGTAGGAAGCTGACTTTTGGTGTTACAGATAAATGTTTGATAGCGGACTGCAATTATGTAATAGCATCATTAGTGAGTGTCTAAGCCCATTCAAAAAGCTAAATCGAATGAGTACACATTTCTATGGAAATTTGAAGCCAAATAAGTATGTTTCATTTTGTTCTGTGATAGTTCTAAATCTGGAATTAATCTTTGGCTTTGTGCAGTGCCTGATTTAATTTTGGAGATTTTACTTTCTTCATGTTTTTGGAAACGACTGCACACTACATTAACAGATGTCTGAAGAACATGTTGATAAAAGGAGGCCCCCTGTGTGTATCTGTGTGAGTTGGTATGTAGTGTGCAATGCCCAGTCAGGTGATACAGAGGTGTCAGTAGCTGCTGTCTGACAGGGGAACAGAGCACCACTCAAGACCAAATTTGGGCCCCCACCCCTCGGTGGGAGGGCTCTTATCAGACAAACGTGCACACCCACCTCAATGTAAATATATCCACTACACTGCTTAAATATATACCCAAGGAATTTGGAAGCAAATCAAAATCAGACACACTAAACCATTGGCTAACTATTGAAGTAGTTCCTCTCAACTAAATTTTTAGTCTGAAGTTTTGTGTAGTTCTGTTTGAATGATTCCAGTTGGTGTTGAGGATTTATTAAAAGCCAGCTCCTGTCTTAAAATGTATTATTTAATGAGGTTCTAGACTATAAAGGTGTTTTAACCTTTGTGTGCTAGTCTATGTATTAGGATTGAAACAGTAATTCAACAGTAAACTGAATATCATTTGGTTTTAGACTGTTGGTTGGACAAAGCAAGATATTTAAAGATGTCACCTTGTGGTGAAACTGTGGACATTTTTCACTGTTCCAACATTTCATAGTATGAATGACTAATCTGTTTACTGAAAAAATATTTGACAGGTTCAACCATAATGAAAGAAGTTGTTAGTTGCAGACCTAGTGTAGATATGAGAGGTGTAAATTTCTTGGTCGTGGTTGGTGTGGTGTGGTTTGTTATGATGTACAGTTGGGCACTTGCTTCCATACTGACACTGCTATTAAGAGTTATGCTTGCCATTTTAGTTATGTCATAAAAAGTCTTTGGCATCCAGAACAGCCAGATACTTAGGTCTTACTGAGGTTGACAGCTTTATTACATTATGGGACATTAACTAATTGCTTGTGACACACAGGGTAATTTTAGGACAATTTTCTCAGGGACAACAAGCCATATGAGACTCCAGGTCAGAATTTTGTAATGTTATTTTTTGCTGGCACTGAGAGGTTTTAGTATAACATAGGCAACAATTTTACTCCCTGAAATGGAAAGGTTTAAGTAGTTCCACTCAAGAGAAGTCTGACTGTGTTAATCCTCTTGATGGCTGACATGTTTGCATTAGGGAATCAAATGCTTGTGAAGAATCTTCCATCCCTGCACAAATGGGCGGTGCAGTGTCGGCACTTAAAAAAATCAATAATTACAAACATCCACAGGGGAATAGCAACAGTTACCCACAGTGAATGGAATAAATGAACTGTTAGTATAAGACGACTACAGTTCTTATGTTCAAGTACAATATGTAGTATTTAGGTGTAGTTGTATGGTAGGATTTTTTTCCACAGTACATGAAGTTTTATGTAAGACGTGTGGGATGATTCTCAGCTATTAACAATCACTGACTTTGATGTCAAGCTTCTGGCAGTTGACAAACACTTAAACAACCACATTATTGGAATGAAACACTGCTGTCATAAAAAGGTCTATTTAAGAGATAAAAACCAGTCCAGTTAATTAAAATGCATAATGTATGACTGTGTACAGCATGTCCCATCTACCAGGGATGTTATTTTTCAACAGCATATCTGTTCTGCATATCTGATTTTTTTATTATTATCGTAGTTTGTGCTCTGAAAGCTCTTTAATAGATAATGGTTTGTTTCTCATATTGTTTTCAGGTCCTGGCCTGGTTTGAGGAGGGGGAAGAAACTATCACAGCC
Source organism: Lates calcarifer (assembly GCF_001640805.2). Classification (NCBI taxonomy): domain Eukaryota; kingdom Metazoa; phylum Chordata; class Actinopteri; family Centropomidae; genus Lates; species Lates calcarifer. The sequence goes on from NC_066845.1 coordinate 19,761,058, forward strand.
TTTGTGGAGCCTTTTGTAATCTTACTCATTCTTATAGCCAATGCCATCGTCGGTGTGTGGCAGGTGAGGTAACCTTTTACATCCTGGAAAGTCACTGTATTTAAATCCCACTCTCACATCTCCCATGTGTCTGGGGGATATACCTGGAAATCACAGAGCTTTGTTATTTTAGTTTTAATTCCCCAGTTTTGTTGAAGCAAATCTCGTTTCATTATGTAGCTGAATGATGTATTTTCTGTAAAATAGTCATACATGTTACCTGCTTTTCTAAAGGAATTGAAACCACGCTTTGTTATCACCAGTGCAAACAACACTTAAGATAATAAGCCAGCATCTAAACATGTAAAATGTATTTCAAAGCCTTTAAAATTAAATTATTACCTAAGGTTAGCATGGTATTGGAAGTTATTTCTTGTCGGTGTGAGCCTGTATCAACATGGAAAGAGAGATACTGATGCAGTGTTGGACTACACTGGATTGCAGTCTTCTGATAAATATACTACTCATCAAGTTGATTACACACTCTAATCTAGTGCAACATTATCGTTAACCGCAGCGTCCAAAATGTTGAATCAACACCTCTCTGACGCAGTTCTGATTACATAACAGAATCTGATACACTTGGCAGCAAAGTGTACATGTCAATCTGAAACGCAGTCGCCAGTGAGAACCGACATTAGTGATCAGATTTTGCGGTTGGTGTTCTAGTGTTAGGGATACAGCTGGATATGGGTGTAAGTCAGACAATACTTTTGAAAATGTATTTAATGAAACAGGTCATTAGTTGTCATCCTGTATCTGCCCTTCGTATGAGGCTGGCTTATTTACTTATTTTTAAAATGTGTGGGTAGTCTGTTTTGAGTGACGTGGTGTTCTTGCTGATGAAGATGCTGGTGAAAAAAAAATTGGAAAACAGCAAGAGACAGAAAATGATGTGATTTATATTCCCATTTTCATATACTTAACACCTTAATGTCCCAGTCGAAGCCTGAACAAATGCTACTTAGAATAGTCTTCACCTCTTCAAAGAAAAATGCTCTAGTTCTGTATTGTCTGGCAGAACCAAAAACTGTCATGTATTAGTTTATGTGATGTTATCAGTTCATCTCAGAGCAACTCAGAAATGATGGCACTAAATCTTGATTTCATCTCACCAGGAACGCAATGCTGAGGATGCCATTGAGGCACTTAAGGAGTATGAGCCTGAGATGGGGAAAGTGTATCGTCAGGACAGGAAGACTGTGCAGAGGATCAAGGCCAGAGATATTGTGCCTGGTGACATCGTAGAGGTTGCTGGTAGGTTGACTTGCTTTCCTTATTCTACTGTTATACTATTGTATGTGTTGCTTAGATTAGACCATCACTTAACTGAAATACTAAAAAGACTCCTCCCGGGCAAAGGAAACATCTGGATATCATGTGAACCAGATGGGAAAAAACCTTAAAATTCATAGAGAATTAGCAATTTAATGCTTCTGCAGCTTCTATCAAGAATAGTTTGTTGTGTTTCATGTGAAAGAGAGTGTTTGTCCATGTGCAGTTTTTGGAAATCAGAGAAGAGGTCTAGTGTTATATGATAGTTCCTTGCGTGTGTTTGACTGAGCCTCAGATAAAGCCTGCTGTTGACAGATCAAATGAGTCCAGGTATGGTCATGGAACACATTTAGCACAAGCTCGAGTTGAAACCTCCCCCATCCCCAAGTGCCACTGCAGAGGTGACACACCCTGCAAGAATAATGTATTTTCAGATGTCCTTATTAACCCAGTGTCACACACGCTATTAAGGCCCACTTTAAGGTCTGTGTGTGCGCGGGTCTATGTGTGTATATGTATTCATACAAAGCAAGTTTGAGCTAACTCAAGTAACATGCTGCTACTGCATCCTCACAGTCTGTCCCAAGTCGACCCCATGCAGTATGTGAGCGCTGGAATGATTCATGCTGCTGAGGTCCAGTCAGCGTATTTCAGCAGCTGAAATCCTGAGGATGTAAAGCTTTGATTTTTAAGAGCGCTGTTTCCCCCATGGCACAGACACGTATATAATTCTGCAGGCAGGTATGAACAGAGATGGATGTGTTGAGGAATGCTGGAGTCCTTAAAACACTAGTGTTATCTTGATACTCTGTTTAACCCTAAGCCACTGAAGTGATGCATAGATTTTATGTGCATAGTGGTAGGTTTTATTTTTAGCCATCATAGGCCATTTAGATTATGGAATGCTGTATTTATAGAGGCAGTGACAGTCGTGAAGATGACAGGTGTCTGGTCCTACCCCATGCTTGCCCCTCCCATCCCGCTCTGGGAAACATTGCTACAGTGGGTGACGTGGGACAGTGTTCAGCAGGACTCCTCAGTAACCTTGACAAGGGCAAATGGAGCAGGACTGTAAAGGGATTCTACAATTTTTTCTGTTTTAATATGTTTATATATTGTATATAATTAGGTTTTGGTTGACATGGCATATCATAACATTTTGATTCTGAGTTGCAAAAGAAGCTAAACATGGAGAGCTTAATTATTTGGCTTGAGTTTAAAGAGAAACTTGTGAGTCAGATGCTCTCTCCTCTTGCATATTAGAGACCTAGTTATTCAAAAACTCTTGATGAAGGTAGCTGGAGGCTTTGCTGTCAGCAGGCTTACTCAGAGATTCAGCCGCAAGGCAGCAAAACCGGACGCTTTATCCTGCAGTAAGGAGAAGCTCATCAGCTTGAGCTTACCCCCCAAATCCTCCAAATATCTCTTACAATGGTTCCTGTCAGGCTCCCCCTTTTTATGAATAATATTTTCCTGAAGCTCCAAAGTGACCCCTGCCATGCAGAGGAGGAGTGTGATGACGCAGATGCTGGCCAGCTGGCTGCTGAGCCGAGGCAGAGGACACAGAGACGAGTCCTCTGTGGCTACTTCAGCCGTGAGAAGAATAGCCTGCAGCCAATCTGTGCTGCTCTCTGTCAGGGTGCCGCTGTGGGTTTGAATGCAGCCTCCTACTCACACCTCATCACTTATCAGCCGCACAGTTGCATGCTCACTGAAATTTCTTTAATATGATGAAAATAATATTCTCTGTAATGCATCTCTCAGACTTAAATCTAAACTACATCATTGAATGCTTGGTTTGATCTTTGTAGTTAAGTGTTTTCAAATCTGATCTTGAAGCAGTTGAAGAACTGAAGGCTGAGGTGGGCTGTCTGTGCTGGTCTCAGTCCAGTCTGCTTTCCTGTGCAGTCCTCTGACTGCTCTTGTCTGGTTGATAAAATACTTGTTCACAACAATCTGGCTCAGCCAAATCATTCAGTGGTACATCAAAACTCACTTGGTTTGTTCCAGAAATGCAAGTGCCAATAGGCAAAATCTGATAAAGGATTACCTTGCCCCACTTAACTAATCCCTAAAAATGACATTTGCTGATAATGTATGAAGTTCACCAGCTCCTTCCAGTGGGTTTTAAGGCCTTGTTATAAGACAACTCTCACTGTATGCTGCCAGTTTACAGCCTAGTGTTGAGAGCTTGCAGGTTTGAATGTTGGCCTTTTCTCAGAGCAAGAGAGCTCAGTGGGTTTGTTCTCTGCTGCCTGTGAAGTTGTGGAGTCTGGTAGTGACGGGGGCTCCTGTGGGGTGGAGTGTGGGGGCAGTATACGGGGGAGGATCTCTCATCTGCTCTCATTGTGTTAGAGAGAGATGACCTTATAGGGAAGCGCTTTGTGGATAACCGTCCCCACCCCACCATGTTCAATGCACAGCGACCTTACCCATCAGCACCCGCACCCTTCACTAAGATTCCAGACACCATGGATAGTATGTGGCATTTAATGTGGTCTGGCAAGCATCCGTTGTCACTGAGGGACTGTCTTTTGGCAATGGTTCATGACTTGTCAGCAAGATGGAGAGAAATGGTCTCATCTTGCCAGCCAGAGAATCAGACTTCAGAAACACAAAAACCTCATATGTATTGAAAAGAAAGAGGTTTTCATTCAAACATAAACCATGCAGGTTGTAGGTGCTGATCAGTGAAATAAAAGTTAGACAAGTATGCATGTAAGGCTCAGCATAAACCACATTTGTAAACACACAGACCCACTGCACCAGCCTCAGTTAACTCAATGTCACATTGTGCACTGACTGCTGGGAATCCATGCTATGCTGTCTGGCTATAGATGGGATGGTGAGAGGTCAGACTTTAACCCAAGAAGGGGTTTAATGAGGGCCCACTACTGAAAGTGTTGACCTGAAGATATGCGAGGAACATACTCTCTGTCCTGAACTTTGCAGTTGTCCCTTTTGATTAAACCAATATAAAATCTATACTTAAACTGCTCATCAGTGTTTTCACATTAACACTTTAATGTCTTCAGTGTCTTCTATGGCCAAGTTAGATACATTATTAGATACATTACTATGTTTTGTGTGATATTCAGTGTACTGGCAGTTTTTCTATCACGCCTCCCTGCTTTCACAATGTGTTTTTCTCTGTAACTACGGCACCAGAAAGTCAGAGGTCCAAAGTTCAGATTCTTGATTTGTTTGCAACCTATATGTGTGGGCTGTGCATCAGTGTGGTGAAATTGAAATCTTGATATTGCTTTCAGTCCAGGATTGATTGTGTCACACTTACCATACATGTAATTTTTGCTTCGCTCTACTGATGCCCTGGTTAATTTTGACAGGAGTTTTACTGCTCCCAGTCCTGGGACAAGTTTTGTTACTATGGCAACAGAAACAGTTGCATGCTATGTGGAGACCCAGTCTGCTGCTGCTGCTGCTGCTGCTTAAGATTCATAACAGACAAAAGCAGAGCAGAGATCTCAGGGAGACACTGTAGAGGTGGCGTTTACATAACTGAGGTCGTGGATCAACTCTCAAAGTCAGATGACACGTGTTTGCATCTGTGACGATGTAACGGCAGGAAGTCAAGAAAGTGGTCAGCTGTTGATAAATACTGGTTTATCTCTCCCACCAGCCAACTGCTAACTAAACATTACTTACTCTGCTCTTGTTTGCTAGCAACACAGTGAAACTCTGTTGTGACTTTTGACTTTTGTCAGTATGTGCAGTGTCAACCTATACACGCACACCAAAAGTGCACTTGTAGCACAGATTAAAAGGTGTAATCTATTACCCATGTAAAAGCCTCATTTGCAAAAACAAGATACGCAGTTTTATTTCCTGATTGATTGTGTTGAGTGTGTGTTGATTGTGTTAGAGGAAAGTAATCTACACTGAGCAGAGAGGAGCAAACAGTAAAAGGTTAATATTTGACCTGTTTTTTAAGAACATATCCATTTGGACATTCAGTGTTGGCATCATTGTACACAGGTATACTCAGTTGGTGAGTTAATCAGTTGGAGCTGTGTTGGAAAGCTGCTGGATGCTTGACCCCTTGACCGTTCTGAAATGGCCCTCTCAACATGACAAAAGGTCAGCCTTTTGTTCAGCTGCCATCAGCACATGTACTCTCCTGGCTGGCCCTGAGGAAGCCTGGCCCGCCGAACCACACTCCGTCTCCTAACGCACGGCAGAGGCAGGTGCCAGTCAAAGCTGACTGCACTGGTCCAGTCGCTGTCTTGCCTGCTGCTGAAAGATATGTTTATAAGGCACCTTTGGAAGTCATACTGGGTGCAATTTATCACAAGGGCTGAGCTTTTGTCACTGTAAAATTTGTGGGCTGTATGACCTGTTGGCAAGCACAAAGGTGAAAAAGTGGTCATGCCTGAGGAGATGCTTGGACTGCTACCAAGTAGGATGTTGACACAAAGGGACAGATGATATACACACACGTCATCAGAGCAGGTCTGCAGTTTAACACAACCTTCAGGACAATTCCAGTGTTTCACACAGTTTTAACACTTAGCACTGGTTTCTTTATATGAGAACATCAGCAAGCACCACTGCTAGAAGCTCCCTCTGGCCTTGTTTCTTGGCTCAGCACTCTTTTAGAGGTTGTATTTCTTCAAAAGTAATGACTTAGCACAGGAAGTATTACACAACCATCCAGGATGTAATTGTAAAGCTTTTTGGCTTCTAAGGAAAACATTTCACTTTTTGTTCCTGTGGTGCAGCTAAGGGTTATCCTTTTAATTTATTAAAGGGATGGGATTGTTTCTCTTAAGTTAAGAGTTGCTATGAAATGGCTTCCTATCTTCAATGTGCAGTAAGATTATTGATCCATACCACCTGGAAGCCACCTGTAGTCTTAGTTTGTATCTAAATGACCCTAGGCCCACATTGCTCCGTTTGAGAGCCAGGTTACGTGGCCTTCTCAGAAGTAAAGCTTCCACTGTTCCCATTGTTCCAGGTTCAGATGGTTTAAAGATGCAGCTGAGTACAACATTAGTCCTTCTCAGAAAAGCTGTCACTGTGTGTCTTGATTGGCCAGTGCCTGCTGACAGATCAGGGTTTCTGGCACCACTGTCAGGACATCAAATGAGTTGACGATCATCCAACTTCTCCCAGGGTCGTGTATCATAGTGAGAAGTCAACACTCATGGAGCAAGAGTGTTGAAATACACATAACCGTAACAGGGCTGTACATTAATCTGGAAATGTGTGACATCTACCCGTTAATGGAATAGTAAGGTGAGACAGTATGATGATGACTTTTTTCCCAAGTGTGTAGACTGTAAGAGACTTTGAGGTGATGAGGAGGAGGAGGAGCTGGAACCCAGTCTTTGTCCCCTTGTCTCTTCCTGTGCTGTGGCAATGATGAGGAAACAGCTGCCATCATAGGGCCACATTTAAACCTGATCAGCACATTGGGGAACATATTGAGATGCTTTTTCCATTTTTGGTTGCATGTATTGTTGGTCCCATTGCTATTTTCCCCTCCCTTCCCTCAAGGGCATGGGGGGTTTTGGATTACCATATGTGTTCCCTCAAATGGGAATCTTGACATTGGGAGGTTTTATCAAATCTTTTTCTGCTCATTTGCAGTTTTTTTTTTTTCCTAGAGTTTGAGTTTTCACTTCACCTTTGTCTTGATGTTTTGTTAGATTCTTAGATATTTGGCAGGCTTGTGAGGGGACTGGGTTCTAAAAATACCATGATCTTTGTTGGCTCTTTTGTAACAATCTGACACAATTTGCATTTTTAACTAAATAGGCCTATATGTAGACTACGCCCACGGAACTGTGCCATAGCCTGAGCCATTTCCCCAGTTTCCATCGCCTTTATGTACCATTAGGAAGCTGAATTGGGTCACTGCAATTTCGATGTACCCAAATTGGCCTTTTCCTTTGAGACAGGCCTTTTATGGCTCACAAGTCCTTCATTTCCTCCTCTTTCTTTCACTCTCCTGCTCTTTCCCAACAGCAGTGGCAGCACCACTCTGCTGTTGTGTGGCACAGCAACCATCCAGTAATGAGCTGTGTTTCATCAGTTTAGTTTGCACTAATGCTGAGTTACTGTCTGCAGAAAATAGACATCATCTCATCTGTTAAATCTTCATTTCGCCTGTGCACTCACATGCAGCATTGTACTGTACATTATACAGCTGGAAAGAGACCAGTTTAATCTGCTCATGAGTTTTTAGTCACAGACTTAATTTCAAATAATTTAAATCATTTTGTTGTATTTCGACTTGGTGTTGTGTTATGTTCTTGATGTTTTGATGTGTTTTCTCTCTAATTGTGAATCTGTTTGGTGATAGTTGGAGACAAGGTACCTGCTGACATCCGTATCTGTTCAATTAAATCAACAACCTTGAGGGTAGACCAGTCCATTCTGACCGGTAAGACATTTCTGCTGATTCACATCCATCAATTATTTTCCTGTGCAATTATCTCCTGATAATATGGGTATTTTAAAATAGATTTGACTGAAAAATTGTGTTGATTTGTTAGCTCTACAACTATGACATATGTACAAAATTCTACATTGAGACTGTTTTTTTCTAATTATTATTTTTATTGCATACTAACCTTTAGCACAGCCTCAAAACTGTGCCATTGTACATTTCACTGCTCATATGCAAATCTTTGGCTTTAAATTTATGCCTGCTATTTAGTATTAAATAGAAAATAACCTAGGTTTAAAGCTTATCCAAATATTTCATTGTCAGCTATCTCACACTTGAGGCAATGGACAAATCACACTGCTCACTATTTTCAATAGATAAAATAAAAACCTAGCCCTTTTAATACTGTATACCTTAAAGTTGTTTTCAGATGTGGCCACTCCCTTCCTAAATTTAAAATCTAGCCTTTGCTGCTATGAACCCCATGGATTAAAGATGGTACGCACTGAGTTCAGTCTGTTCTGTTTGGGCCCTCAGTGTGGTTTTATTTTATAGTTATGTTTTTTGAAAAAATACATTACCCAGCTTTTAACTCTGCACTGATGCTTTCTTTCAAAATAAGAGCACATGGTTATCCAGGATAGCCTCATCCAAGATTAATGGATCAATCCAGAATGGCTAGATGAACAAGATCATTTGAAGTGGCTGCAGCATTAGCCCAGAGATGTACATTCATGAGCATGTGAAAGATCAGTGAAGCAACATGAATGATCAGCACCATAGATCTCTCTGTAGAGATAATTGGCTTTGCTTTGTTCTCAAAATCATCTGCGACTAATGCAAACTGATTTTAACCTGATACTCTGTGTTGTCTTTGTAGGTGAATCTGTCTCTGTCATCAAACATACCGACCCTGTGCCCGACCCACGTGCTGTCAATCAGGACAAGAAGAACATGCTCTTCTCTGTAAGCTTAACTGTGTTGCAATTATCATACATCCTGTTGTCCTTCAACTTGTTGTTTGTTTAGTTTCTCTCCACTTCCTGGAAAAACTTGCTCCTGTTATTCTTTGAAGATGTTAGATGTTATCAGATGTACTTGAGCCAACATGTATATTCTTGTTATTTCAGGGTACCAACATTGCAGCTGGGAAGGCCGTGGGTGTGGTCGTGGCCACTGGTGTTAACACAGAGATCGGTAAGATCCGTGACGAGATGGCAGCCACGGAGCAGGAGAAGACGCCCCTGCAGCAGAAGCTGGATGAGTTTGGTGAGCAGCTGTCCAAGGTCATCTCCCTTATCTGCATCGCCGTGTGGATCATCAATATCGGACACTTCAACGACCCCGTCCATGGAGGCTCCTGGATCCGTGGGGCAGTCTACTACTTCAAGATCGCTGTGGCTCTGGCTGTGGCTGCCATCCCTGAGGGTCTACCTGCTGTCATCACCACCTGCCTGGCCTTGGGCACTCGCCGCATGGCCAAGAAGAACGCCATTGTCCGCAGCCTGCCATCTGTAGAGACCCTGGGTTGCACCTCTGTCATCTGCTCTGACAAGACTGGAACCCTGACCACCAATCAGATGTCTGTCTGCAGAGTGAGTCTTGCACACATACACACACAGACTCTTGGTGCACTGCTGAGCAGTTTGGTAGTCAGTGCTTTGTCATCTTTATTGTCGCTGCCTGTTGTTTGGATAAGGTGACAGCAGTTAGAGAGACTGTGGCTGCGTAAGTCACTTTCAATACATTTGTCAGCTAAAATGCTAATACTGTCAGTGCAAACAGAGAGAGTGGAGCGTTCCTTATGATCAGGTATCCCAGCTATTGAAGAAGGAAGGCAGCATGCTGCCGCTCCTCTAATCTACGTTGAACTGTTGGATGACTTGCAATGCTGCTGTTGCATAACTGACCTTGCGTCACCAAGCTGCAAAGCAGCCAGCTTGTAGTTCCTCTCTCTCTTCCTCTCTCTCTCTCTCTCTCTCTCTGTGAGTGGCACCCCGGTGCTGCTTGGCCCCACATTAAGAAGACATCCTCTTTTGTTGCCTGCTCAGTGTTTTCTCAGAACTCTTGCATTGCCAGAATTAGACCTGTGGCGTTAATTTATAGTTTTTATCAAACAGTTGTTTGAGTCTCTGCTTTGTTTGGATGTTGCATGTTGTACTGGCCATGATGAAATAGCCTTATGACTCAGTGTGTCATATATTAAACTAGGGAAAAGAGAAAACATTTGCACTCAGGACATGTAGGAAGAAGAACTTTTAAAGAGGTGTGTTAACTGTATTTACACACCTGTCTTGTAATAAAAAAATACTTTTTAAATGAATTAAGTTAATTATGAAAGATTCATGCATTTATTTCACCTACATACTTACTCCTACAGAACATATTTTGACGAAAATGAATACAGAACAAGCTAATGGCTAAAAGAATGAAAGCCCATGTAGTGTACAATTATACTACAATTACCTCTTGTCTTCTGCACTGAGTTTTGCCTCCTGTCTTCCTTACCTGACCCAATCCCCAAGTTACTGACCATGATCAGTTTTGAGAGGTTTGTTTATTTTTCAATATAGTTCCTTAACTATTTCAGAGGGCCAGTTTGCTCTTATCAGAGAATTGCAGTACCAGGATTTAATGATTGGCTGCTGGTTTGACTGGCATAACCCATGTTCTGATATAACCAATGCCTGCCTAGCCCTGTGTATACTGTGTGTGTGTGTGTGTGTGTGTGTGTGTGTGTGTGTGTGTGTGTGTGTGTGTGTGTGTGTGTGTGTGTGTGTGTGTGTGTGTGTGTGTGTGTGTGTGTGTGTGTGTGTGTGTGTGTGTGTGTGTGTGTGTGTGTGTGTGTGTGTGTGTGTCAGGATGAAAGCTCCCTGTGGGAGTGGGCCTGGCACTGCAGCTTCTTTCTTACGGGCACTGCTTCTGTCTTTACTCAGGCTCCCTGGCAGTCTCCTCTGTTTACTTACAGAGAGAAACTAAACACCCTTTTTTCACGTTAGGCAGCGGGCCACCCAGCCGGGCCCTCACAGAGACACACTGTGTAACACTGCAGGCTAATTTACTGTGTGAAAAGAGTTGTCACACAGGTCCACCTGGGATTTCTGTGGCTTCTGCTGCCACCTGCTGTGTCAGTAAAGACAGTAGCAGCTGATTCAAGCACTGATACAAAATTAAATGATGTCTGCTGAAATACAAAAAACTTGTTTAAAAAAAATTGTTTTTGTCCCATGTGTTCTTTTGATCTCCAGATGTTCATTATCAACAAAGCCGAAGGTGACAGCTGCTCTCTGTCAGAGTTCACCATCACAGGTTCTACCTATGCACCTGAGGGAGACGTGTGAGTACTTTACAGCTGACTGTGTTACAGGCAAATTCAGGTGAAAGCTGAAATATCTCATTGATTGATTTTAATTGTACGCAAATTGTTTTTTAAAACAAAGATGATAATTAAACTTGCAGGCACCAGATGGAGACTGGCAGAAGGGAGAATTTGAGAGTGTTTCTGTTGTTATATTAAGTGGCACACACTTGCAGACTACTGTGTGCTTTGTCCTCAGGTACAAGGATGGTAAACCGGTGAAGAGTTCCCAGTATGATGCCCTTGTTGAACTAGCCACCATCTGTGCCCTATGTAATGACTCCTCCCTGGACTTCAATGAGGTCTGAACCCTGCCTGCTTCTAATAATATGTAACAAAAATAAATCAATAATGAAAAAATGTAATAGATTAATCACTCAGTAATTAATGTTGGCGGTACATGAAATTAGTGTAGCCAGCCAGATATATATACATAATTAAATACACTCATATGTTTATATACACAATCACATCCACGCACATACACACACATACACCTTACCCAAATAATTACATTCAAATGTACATACCTAGATACATACATAAATACTTCTAAATAAAAAAAGCTCTTTACTAATATTAATGCAGATACATCATGTGCATCAAAATGCCAGTGGATAAATCTTAGGTGTAAACAAAAATACTGCCACATGTGAATATGAGGTCAAGACTGAATTTCAATCATGATGCTAAATACCGAGTACAACATAGCCTCTAAGTGTTCTGTTCTGCAGCCTTTTCAATATAAAACAAAAAGCCAAACCAAAATCATCATTCATTATTTATTCTGTGGTTTAGTTGTAAAAAGTCTGGTGATTAAACTAAACTAACTAAAACTAAAATATATCCAGTGGTGTGTAACATTTGAAGAGGGAGAAATATGAAAAAGAGCATTTCTGATGTCTCAGGTGAAGTGTGTGTATGAGAAGGTCGGTGAGGCCACAGAGACTGCTCTGACCTGCCTGGTGGAGAAGATGAACGTCTTCGACACTGAAGTCCACAACTTGTCCAAGATTGACAGAGCTAACGCCTGCAACTCAGTGAGTGACACCAGTTCCCTCACCTGCTCACACTGCACATTTCTACTGCTCCTACTCAGCACATTCTCTCACTGGCCACTGTCCTTCTGTCTGATCAGGTGATCAAGCAGCTGATGAGGAAGGAGTTCACCCTCGAGTTCTCCAGAGACAGGAAGTCCATGTCTGTCTACTGCACCCCCAACAAGTCTCGTTCTTCCATGGGCAAGATGTTTGTTAAGGTATACTGAAAGGAACCTGTGCTGAGGACTTGTTGATAGCATTGCTTCTGATGCCTGACAAACTTTAACCATGTTATGAATATTTTATCCCTCTGTTCCACCCCACAGGGCGCCCCAGAGGGAGTCATTGAGAGATGCACTCATGTCAGGGTTGGAAACAGCAAAGTTCCCCTCAGCAAAGGTATCAAAGAAAAGATCATGTCTGTGATCCGTGAGTACGGGACAGGTCGTGACACCCTAAGGTGCCTGGCCCTGGCCACACGAGACAGTCCACCCAAAATGGAGGACATGATACTGTCTGACACTGCCAGATTCTCAGAGTATGAGGTGAATTTTCTCTAAATTTCTGTTAGAGATGTTTGGATGTCTAAATCAGATTTACTGTATTTTGGAATCTACTTAATTTCTTCAAACATTCAGTCATGTCTTTGTCTCATTGCGTCCAGTCCGACCTGACCTTTGTCGGCTGTGTCGGCATGCTGGACCCTCCCAGACAAGAGGTGGCTGCCTCTATCAAGCTGTGCCGCCAGGCCGGCATCCGCGTCATCATGATCACCGGGGACAACAAGGGCACAGCTGTTGCTATCTGCCGCCGCATTGGCATCCTGACTGAGGAGGATGACATCGAGCGCATGGCCTTCACTGGACGAGAGTTTGATGAACTCTCACCGTACACCCAGCGGGAGGCTGTGACTCACGCTCGCTGTTTCGCCCGCGTCGAGCCTTCCCACAAGTCCAAGATCGTTGAGTTCCTGCAAGGATTTGATGAGATCACGGCTATGGTATGAAATCTAAAAGCTGAGTCTGCAGGGAAGTTTTCAGGCACTTTTAGACTTGTAAACATCAGGTACATTTTGTTGATTTGCTGATGTTTCAGAACAAAAGGACTGTGCACGCATAATGTAAGTGTTGTCTACAGACAGGTGATGGAGTGAACGATGCCCCTGCTTTGAAGAAGGCAGAGATTGGCATCGCTATGGGCTCTGGCACTGCCGTGGCCAAGTCAGCCTCTGAGATGGTCCTCGCCGATGACAACTTCTCTTCTATCGTGGCCGCCGTTGAAGAAGGCAGAGCTATTTACAATAACATGAAGCAGTTCATCAGATACCTTATCTCCTCCAATGTAGGAGAGGTCGTTTGGTGAGTCCCCTCAGGAACAGATAACGATAGAATTGTATTTATTTTGGTGCTTACCGTGTAGGAGGATGGAATTTAATAGATTGATAAGGTGACTTGTTACAGTGTGTCTAATTGGAATCATCTCTCCTGAAAGCATCTTTCTTACCGCTGCACTGGGTTTCCCTGAGGCTCTGATCCCAGTTCAGCTTCTCTGGGTCAACTTGGTGACAGATGGCCTCCCTGCCACCGCCCTCGGCTTCAACCCTCCAGATCTGGACATCATGGAGAAGCCTCCCCGCAACGCTAAGGAGCCCCTCATCTCTGGCTGGCTCTTCTTCAGATACTTAGCCATTGGAGGTTAGTGGTAATAGAAGAGTCTTTGATGCAGTTTGATAAATGTAATAAAGTTGTTTGTTAAGGTGATCTGTGTTTGATATTTATTTTGTATCTGTGTATCTATCCCAGGATATGTGGGTGCAGCCACAGTGGGAGCTGCTGCCTGGTGGTTTATATTATCTGATGATGGACCTCAAGTTACTCTGTATCAGCTGGTAGGTCTGCCTGTCTGAGAAACTTCCCTTCACCTCCCCTCAGCTCTCTGCCTCCCCCTCACTCCCCCGCCTTCCTCTCCACAGAGCCACTTCCTCCAGTGCGGCCCAGACAACCCAGAGTTTGATGGCCTGGACTGCCACGTGTTCGAGTCACCCTACCCCATGACCATGGCCCTGTCTGTGCTCGTCACCATTGAGATGTGCAATGCTCTGAACAGGTAAGAGCCTTTCAGAAAGTGGAAACGCTCTCCTGAAAGGATTGCTTGCACTCAGAAGATGGAGGGCAAACTGTATAATTGAATCAGCACCTGTATTATCTTTTCTGTCCAGTCTGTCAGAGAACCAGTCCCTGCTGCGGATGCCTCCCTGGGAGAACATTTGGCTGCTGGGAGCCATCTGCCTATCCATGTCCCTCCACTTCCTCATCCTCTATGTGGAACCTCTGCCTGTGAGTTGAGATGATTGAATTATGACTGATGGGATTTAAAAACAAAACTCAGACAGGAGCTGGCTGCTTGACGACCCAGCTGGAGTTATGTTTTTTTTTTTCTGCCCCTGTGTGGTTGTAAAGCTTCACTACAGACATGAAACTACTGCTGAAAATAAAGGAAGATTACTTGAATTTTAAATTCACATACATATGGCTTTATCTAACACATTCTGAATTTTGCAGACTGAATTGTCATCACTTCATCTTCTTCCTTTTTGTCATAACATTTACCTAAAGATATTTTGCCTTCATTAGACTGGAATATATAGAGAGAGGGGAGGTTATGACCTGCAACAAATGTCCCTGGCTGGAGCTGAACTTGAGATGATTCTGATCACAGTATATGATACACGTCTTGAAGAAACAGTCTGATATTTTGAGACATCAGTTATTTGCTTTCTTGCTGGGAGTTGGATGAGAATACTAATATCACCTGTATGGTGAATATGAAGCTAGAGTTAGCAGATGGTAGGCTTAGCATAGAGACTGGAAACAGGGTGACAGCTTAGCTCTGTCTAAAAGAAAAAACACACATAACATGTTGATCAGTGAGCTTTACAGGCTGGTAGGTGGATTTTGTTACCTTAAGACAGAGTCAGGCTAGGTGTTTCCCCCTGTTTACAGTCTGTATGCTAAGCTAAGCTAACCATATCCTGGCTGTCACTTCATATGTACTGTACAGACATGAGCATGACACTATTCCTTTTACTACTAGTCCATTAGATGCTATGCATCTATATGTTCCTGCACAACTCATTGTCACGGTGTCTTCCAGGTCATCTTCCAGATAACCCCTCTGGATACGACCCAGTGGATGATGGTGCTGAAGATCTCCCTGCCAGTCATCCTGCTGGACGAGCTGCTAAAGTTTTTGGCCAGAAACTACTTGGAATTTGGTAAACAGCTGGAGAAGCCGGCCGGCAAAGGCTGCTCTCTGTCTGCATGTGCCGAGGGCATCTCCTGGCCCTTCGTGGCTATCTCCCTGCCTCTGGTGCTGTGGATCTACAGCACTGACACTAATGTGTCTGCCATGTTGTGGCCCTGACTGACTCCAGTACACCAACCCCCCTCCTGTGCACCAGTGTGAAGTGGACATTAACACACACATCTAACACAGTTACATTAACTTGGAACAACCTACAGTCAACACTTGCACCTGACAGCCTGTCTGCTGTCAGATCTTTTGTATTTAGGATATTTTCACCGATACATATTTTTGGGCGAGGAGGTTTAGTCATACTTAATGACTTTGACTGACATTATGTCCATATGTTTTATTCTTATTTTACCATCACGCTTTACTCTTTTTTGATCCCCTGTTGAACAGTTAGAGATGCCCACCATGTTGGAGCTGTGTGTTGAGCTGTACAGAGAATTTACACTATTTTATAATAATTAATATTTTGTAATTTTTGGGAGGGGTTTTTGGGACAAGATTGCTGGGTGTGAGGAGGATGTAATTGTGAGGACCGTATAGTACAATACTAATTCTGGGGCAAAGACATGAATATATTTTGCCCTAGCATGAATCTCTATAGTCATTTTTGAGCTCCGTGCATCTTGTTCGTTCATTATTTTCTGCATTAGGCAGAGCACAGCTACCTCAATGCTGTTAATACCACCATTACTACCCATCTGTCTTAACAACCATAGATCTTCAGTTGAAGTGTTGAGGTAAGCACTAATTTGTTTTGCAGTAGAGACAAAGCCCTCACACACAATTTAATGTTTAATATATTTTTCTTTTCTCTGTTGTTGGAGGGAAGAGGGGACAGAGACTTGTTACCAGTGTGATTCAGAGCATTTTTTGATACAGCCTGTTGTTAAATTTGTTTACTTGAAGAGAACACATTTGTCATTTTCTTTCTTAAGTTTCATTTTTGAGCTTCAGTCTCAACTTTCAGTCTTAATTTTGCATCGTAATGACAGTAATCTTTATAATGTATGTAAAATGTGCACATACTGTACCTGAATATATAAAATGGCACCAAGAAGCTGTTAGTCTTATCAGCTGAGCACAACATGGACAGTTTAATGGAAACTGAGACCTCTGAGAGGCTAAAGCACGACCGGTCATCTGAGAGTCTGTATATCTGTACATAGCACACAAAGTAGAATCTCTGTATAGATTTTTTTTGTTGATGTTGTTGTTGCTGTCAAAATGCTCCATATCGTCACACTAGTTTACTTAAGAGTGGTCTTAGCCTTTCTGCATGCCTGCTCCAATAATACCAGGCCTGTGAGTGCTTAGATTCTTTTTGTTTTAAAGCTAACATTTGTTTCTTCCAATGCCTTCCACCTGTTTACCTACAGAGTGAGTACACTTTGACCTGCATGCCAACTACTAGCATTATGGCATCTTCATGTGGTCGCACACACAGCTCATCAGTCTGTTGTTGCTCATATAAAAATGGCAGCAATAACAGCTTGTCATATTTTTGATAGGACTAGCAGTTTTAAACACATGGTTGAAATGGTACAAAAGAGGAGAGAATGTAGGTGTTTGTTTTGAAATGCCTTCAGTGTCACCAAGTGCCAGGTACACGCTGAGTAGAAATATGAGCTTTTTGCATTTTAAACTAGCACAGTGTCACTGGTGCTGGTTATTTTTGATTGTAGACTGGCAGCATGTTTTGGCAACTAACAGTTTTTTTAATTGCATTCGTCTTTGGTCCTAATACTCTGCTTGCCCATAGCCTGTATTGGTCTGTTTATGAAAAGAAGTATTGATGATTTTAAATTGCTTGCCTCTCACATGCTTTTACTTTGGCCTGTGATTCTTGTGTCCATTGATTTGATTCTTCCTCTCTCTCCTTTTCCTTTGCAGCAAAGGCCAAGTAAGCCCACCTGTACTCTAAATTACTTCCAGAAACTTTGGTTTTGTTTTGTGTTGTGCATGTGTGTTTTGGGCCGCACATCTTACAAGAGCTGCATGTCAGTTAAATAATACAAAGACAGGGGCTCATAAAGTTCATACATCCTTTTTATAGAATGGCCATAATAAATGTCTGATGAAAACTAGCCAATCCCACCTCATCAGTCCTTCCATTCTCCTGCATGAAGAGCCTTAGGTAATGATACAATTCTCATGCCAATCTTTTTAGACTAAGATCTTAGTACTGTGTACAGTAAATTGTACATTATTCCATGGTGCATGTCCGCTCAATCAGCCATCTGTTTTACCAGACTTGTGTAATAGACAATGTATAGTATTGGTAAATAGAATAGACATTCGTCAAATAGTACAAATGTTAAATAAGCTCAAAAACACAGTTCATTTTTCCTAAGGAAATACTTTTATGGGATATTTAAAAACCAAACAGACTCTTTTTTTTTTTTTTTTGCTTTGCACTGAGATGTGCGACATGTTTGGAGCAGATTTTGCCATATCTGGGAAGGCAGACGTGCGGTGATGCATACGTTTTACCATGAGAACGGCAGGCAGTCCCTCAATTGGCATTTTTTTGCCAAACTGCTGTACTGTATTTTCAGAGATGATTGTACAATGTATCACATGAACTTTGGTTTCAGGTAAATAAAACTGTCATACATTATGAGTTTACTGAATGTTTTTCCTGATGTTATTAAAGTCATTTGAACCGGATTTAGTGGAATGTGCAGTCCACCTGTGGATGACTACATTCATGTCTAGTGAGTGTTTAATAATTTTATTTTATTACACTTTAAAAATATGTACAAAATACTATAAACATTTGTCTTGAAATGCTTAAGTAACACTTCCCAACTTAAAAATGAGTCAATCATTAGGTTATTTTGATACAGAAAGGCAGACTCAAGATACAACGCACAAAATAATAAACATGTACATTACGTGACACAAAACCTCAAATGTGACAAAACAAAAATAAAGATGATACATTTTAAAGAGCAGCAGAAATATGGTACATTGTCACTTCTTTTTTATAGACCTGCCAGTTGGAGACACAAAGTCCTGACATATTCACAACCTTTATTGTGATACTTTGATATCTACACTTTGCTTCCTCTGTGCAAACCTGTGAATCTGCTACAACACGAATTAAAAATATTTGCCAGTCCTTCCTGTAAACCTTGTAAATGGTAACCTCAGCCATTTTTGCCCAAACAAAATTTCCCATCACACCAGTTGATTCTGATGGTTGCTTCATTGTACATTTCTCATTTCCCATCTTACCTGGATATGCTCTCTATGCAGAACACACCCCCCTCAAAAAGGATGCAAAGCTCTTTTTTTTTTTTTTTTAAATACACTGACACTCACTTTGAGCAGTGATCCATTTATTAAAATAACCACAGACTGGCAGCAAAGATGAAACAAAGAGGTGCTGAAGAAAGAGCCAAAGTAGCATCAGTGATATTACTTCACTGTAACAAGCACATCTTCCAACAGGGTGAGCAAAGTTATTGAACTATACGTCTTGATACACTCTGGGGCTGAGTGTCTCCTGGTCCTGTAAGACTGTACTGAACAGCTGTGTAGATGAGCAAAGATGATGGGAAAACAAAATCAGGGCAAAAATGGCTGAAGTTCCTCACCAAGCTGCATTTCCATAAAAGCACTGAAGTCCTGCAGTGGTGCTGCAAATCTGCACACCAGTCAGAGTTGCATTGTCAACATCAGTCACCTGGTGTTAACCTCTATGATCATGTGAGGTGTGAGCAGTACTGCCCCCGTTGTTCTGTTTGACAACCCTGATGGCTGAAGACCTCCCACAGGCTGCAGTGTGTTAGAAGGTGGTACTGACCAAGTGTCCCTCAGTGGGCCAGGGTCACTGCATACCAAACCACTGTTCCTGATCAGCCCACTGAGCTGCTTCACTGTCGCTGCCCTCCAGGTCTCCGTCCTCTCCGCTACCCTCCATGTCATCACCATCCAGCTCCACTGTGGCGTCTGTGGGGCTCTCCTCTTTCTCCATCTTCTGCATGCCTTCTAAAGACTTCTGGTCATTGGGATCCAGGCTTAGGAAATAAAAATATAAAACACTCAAGAGGCAAAACTATATGAATTATTAGAAGTAAAAGAAATAAAACTAAATGTCAATCAGTGGTTACCTTAGTGCTATACTGTACTGATCCATGGCTTCTTGGTAATCATTGACAGCAACCAGGAAATCTCCCAACATTCTGTGCAGGACACAATCACTCTGATTGGCCAGAGCATTCCGGAGGAGAGCGATCCCTTCCTCATATTTCTGTTCTCGACCTTCACAAAAAACAAAAACAAAAACAAAACAAGACACTTCATTTCCACGTCCACATTCAGCTGAACTTTCCCTCTATAACTGAATATAATGGTGATGCTGATGTTATAGTCAGATTAAAACTCAGTCAGTAATACTTACTCAGCAGTTCAGCCTTTTTGACCACAGCCTTGGTGTAGTCAGGCCTCTGGGCCAGAGCTTTGTCCAGCAGGGTTTTGGCTTTCTCCTGGGTCACAGGATCTTCCAGGCACACTGTGGCAAGGATGGTCAGAGTCTGTGCATTGGCCCCCAGAGTCTTATAGATGTTATTAGCCATCCCCATAGCCTCTCGAATCCCATTAGATGCCAAGTAACAGTCAATCAGACCTGGGAATAAGACAGTTATGTCAATGCGAGCAAAAACAGAGATGTACTATGTTTGAAAAGATAGAAACAATATACAGACACATTAAAAAAAACAAAAACAAATTGCCTTCATAGCAGTCAAGGCGGCAGGGTGCCAAACGCATAGCTTCTCTGAAGTGGATGATGGCTTCTTGAACACGACCCATGTTTCTCAGTGCTGCCCCCTTCAGGAGGAGAGCCTGCACGCTGTTGCTGTTCAGCTGGATGGCCTTGGCTCCCAGGTAGAGGGCTCTGGAGTAACGCTTGCTATAAAAGCTGTGACAACTGCACAACAGACACAAATTAAAAAGGATTATAAAAGTATTCCATGTGGCAGATTTTGTCTATTAAGGCTGTTCACTCAGAGACTCACCCAGAGATCACCCAGGGTTCAGCATGCTGGTCTGAAATATTAAATAATCGTCCTCCCAAGACCTCAACGTCCTCCAGGTGTCCCTCACGAGCCATCAGGTAGCCATAAACATCCATTCCTGCAAGTGCAAACAACAGATTTGTTACTCAGACAACAGAACATACCATGTTTCCATGTCTCATTTAGGAGTGATTCATCTAGTGTTTGATAGGTGCAAGCATCTTGAGCTCACAGCACTGATATTGACGGTCAATCAAAACATGAAGATAAGGATTTAACATCAGTTTGTGACAGATACAAGGTCCATTAATAAATAGTCTCTTGTCCTGCAACACACCTTTGATGAGGTATGGGTCCAGCATCTGGGCTTGTTCAAATTTAAGGATGGCATTTTTAGTATCCCCTGCCCTGAAGTAGACATCTGCCAGGCTCACCAGGAGGTCCACGTTGTCCCGCAGGAGAGATTTTTTCTCCAGAGAGCTGAGACAGGGGGAGGGAGGGACAGAGACAAACATCACATAACCAGACTGTTGCATCAAAAGGCACATTCAGATGCTTGATATGAAAAATGAGTGCTCTGCTCACCAAATGGTATTGATGGCTCTTTGATTGTCCCCTGCATGTATGAAGGCATAGGCTTTGATCCAAACAGAGAGCCAGTCCAGGTTGGGGATGCTCTGGATCACATCCATAGTCATGGATGCCACTTCAGCTCCTTTGACTGATAGAGAGAGAAGACCTACCGGAAAAGAGCTAAATTAACTTTAGAGTGCTTTGGACAAAAAGATCTATCAAACAGTCCTGAAATATGATGCACATTAGATATGTTTAAGAATTTAGGAAAGTCTTTCAGCAGGTTAAGTGTTGTTGGTTGGATGGAGGTACCGCTGTGACTATGCGTACCAATGATTGCGTCCAGGGCGAGGGGACATTGCCTGAGAACCTCTTTGTAGCTCGTCACAGCAGAACGCTCCTGACCAGCTTTCCTGTACAGGTTAGCTAACATCATGTTGATCTGAGACGAGAGAGAAACAGTCACATCCATTTTATCGCTAGACTCTATAAAAGCTAACGGACTAAATATTTACAGAACTAATGCAAATATAATAGATTATTGCTTTGCATATTATGATCATGACACTGCCTCTAATTATTTTCATTATTTCCAAAAACAAAATTAGAACAGTTTAGCCTAAAAGCAGTGGAACCAGCTTGAAGGTCTTACTACAGCTGTGGCCTTTATTTTTTATACTTTTAGAATAATAATTGAATACTACTCCATTACTCTGACCCCAGCATTTGTAGGTTCATCCATTTTTCTTGCTTTGAGCAAAGCAATGTACACATAATGTCTAACGTGAGATAAAGATGTGGCTACACATCATTACTCTGATTGGTCTGTGTTGCATTTAAAGCCTGAAAAAAATTATAATAACCATGAGAGTAGCAGCCTACCTTTGGAGTCCTTTGTCTGGATGGAATCCCATCCAGCACTGCAATGGCATCTTTGTCCAGTTTCAAGATGGTGTAGCATTCAGCTATCTTGTATTTTACCTCTATTTCTGATGGCAGACTCTGAAAGACAACATCCAGTGTGATTGTACATCTTCCAAGTCAGTGGGATGGATTTTTGCCAAAAATGGGAGTCAAAGACAGTCGTGATATTAACACAAGGAGAACATTTTTTAAAATATAAATCATAACACACGATGTCACAGGGACATTTTGGATCCTTCATGGGCCACAATATTGTATGTTACTATCATCAAAACAGCAAATCAAAACATACATTTCTGCAATTACTGAGTGAAATGTGGAGGGAAACACTGTTTGTCCATCAGTTTCAATCTAAAATTCAAAAATGAAATGTTTTTTTTAAAAACACACCTGCGCCTGTATGTTAGATGCTGCTCCACCAGTAGAAGTACGGACTTTGGAGGTTTTGCTGAGCACTTTCTTCTGTTGCAGAGCCATGCTGTATTTGCAGGCTGCATTACGATATTCCTTATCATGGAAAATGGCATCAGCATGGTAAACCAACAACTGGTACTTCTGGGCCGGCGAGAACAGCTCCCTTTAATCAAAAAGATACAAATAATAAAGGAGTAAAAATGAGAATAGATACAACGTAGAAAACTGACTCTCAGTTACAAACATGCTAATAGAACATAGACTTAAATGATCACTGAGCAACAGAGAAAGCGGAATAGACACAGTAGAAAATCAGCCACATAAAAACATTTACAGCCAACAAAAATAAGTAAGAATATTCTTAATAGAAAAACCCTAACAACAGCAAAGATCGTGAGAGTGTCTACTGATCAAAAGCACAGGAATGTAAAAAGCTTTCCAAGAAGTTTGTGTAAAGACTAAGGGTATCCTGCTTCAGCTGTCTGCTCCTTGTAAAAACTGATGTTGGGCTACACCAAAACAAAACTGCACTACAACTCTGTCACATATCCACTGGTTTTAATAAGTCACTCTACATTGTCAATATTGTGACGGGATAGCAAAACAAATTATTACGAATCTGTGTCATTTCTTCCTGTATAATACTCGCTGGACTGTTGAACTCATAGTAGTTCAAGCTAGCTGCTAACAGCAGACACCATTATGTTTAAGGACTTTGAATAGGACTATTACTTGAAAAAAAATTACATACTCAGTATCCACCCAATTATATATATTAAACTCTTATTAGCGTAATTACTTGGGTTTTGACGGCGTCTGTTCTGCTTTACGGTTACAATTACCAATGTATATTGTTGCTGACCAGTTAGCTTTAGGCTATCACTGTCACAGGCTGACAACATGATGAAGAAAGCACTCTTCAGGAAATAGACGGGCCCCCGTCTGACAATACTTACGGATTGTTATTACTCATCGTCAGCAACAAACTGCTCAATATCCGGACATTAGAGTGAAGGCCAGCAGCAGCCATATCCCGCACATGATCTATTACATTCATTTTCGCTGAAGTTGAGGGCTTGCTTTAGGTTTCCGTCTCAAGTTAAAAGTTTGGGCTTGTAAACAGCTAACGGTAGCTAGCTTCTGATGTATTAAAAATGGCGCCGAACAGCCTTCCTTCCGTATATTGTTGCCTTTAGGTGCACTTTGCAGGTTCGTATTTTTAGCCACGACGCTCATAAATACGACATTTTCCGGTAATATGCGACTTTGGTCCACAAATCTGGCATATTATTGGCTTTATTTTTATTTTGCATCAAAAAATGAAGATTTATATTCAACAACAGAGTAAAAACCTTTACATTTGCCTCCTCAATACACAAAGCTAGGTAGTCAGTGTTCGCTATTTCCTATAGTGTGAATGCATCTTCTATTTTTGCTGCAACAATGTTTTTAATTTAGTAAATTGATGTACAAACAGTCTATGATAATACTACAAATTTCACCAAGAATTTGGATAACACCTATTAAATCAAACACTATCAAATTTGTCAGACAGCCTTTTCATGGTACCTACTTGCATTATAAAAATACATGGCATAAATATAATTTTTTTTAAAAAAGGTAATTAGTATCTCCTTTTTCATTACGTTTGGGCATACAGTGTCCCTAATATATGGATGTGACTATTTATATATGTATACATTGGTCATATAATGCAATAAGAGACACAAAAACATCTCTGCACTTCATATTCAAGGACAAACCTGCCCTTTTTAACTTGCTTTTTATTTTTCCTCACAGATTGATTCAGATGATACGAATTTAGCCAGAAAGACAGAAGTCACCGGTGACAGACACTGTGGCCCTCCTCACAAGTGCCCCTGTCAATATCACGTCCATAGACAGTATGTAAAAAGACCATACCCCACCACAACATCAGTTTTTTTTGTCTTTCATGAAAATGACTGTTTACTACGTGAGTTAAATTCAATATTAATAATATAATTTCAATGAAAATAATAGTTAAGTTTGAAATATTATTGATCTAAAAATTTGAATATTGTGCAGAGGGATAAATAACATTTGGAACTATATATTTATAATGGCAAATTATCATTTATTATATTACTAATATTCGGTTATCTTATGCTATCTAATGATACCATCCTTTGTTTTATACCATGTCAGAAAAATATTTAGCCTTTTAACAAGTAAACTTGTCAAAACAACAATTAATGACATAATAATGATGCAATACTAAAAACAACTTTTTGACAATTGGGTAGAACTGGTTTACACACGTCTGCCTGTAAGAGATAATAAGACAGAAAGAAGCCCAAGCTGTAAAACATACAATAAGGTCGAACATCTGTAACACCAAATCACAGTAACCACAATAAAACACCATGAAGAAAACAACAACCGGTGACATCATCATAAACATCAAGTAGTCAGGGACAACAAAGCACTGATGTCAGATGATCCCTTTACTGAGACTTGACACATACAGTTCAGTACTGGATGTCTCAGATGAAATCTCTGGGAACTGTTGGTACTCAAATGTGGTGTCGTATATTATCAGTGATTAATCATGTAGGTCAGCGAGGTTGATTAGGGAGGCTGAAAGAATGTTTTCCAGGTTAGTGCCTGTTGATTTCTCAAGAAACGTTACCTTGAAGACAGACACACATACATAGATAAACACACAGGCAACTGCAGTCGCACATGCGCACAGCTAAAGCCAGCAGCTGAACCTTGTGTCAAAACACAGAAGGA
The DNA here is from genome assembly GCF_001640805.2 of Lates calcarifer. Lineage (NCBI taxonomy): Eukaryota > Metazoa > Chordata > Actinopteri > Centropomidae > Lates > Lates calcarifer. Next base: position 19,786,204 of record NC_066845.1, read on the forward strand.
AATCAACAGCGGGCAGTGCAACATCTCTTCTCGATTTCAGCTTTACCTTTAATTTACGGAAAGTACTTGTCGACACAAAGTGTTTTTCATTTACGTCCGCATACCATGACCGAACAATCAGCATTACTTCTTCGAAAACAACTGGCAGGTAATACGAAAATAAAATTGTAAGCAAATATAGTCTATATAATGGCCACCTACCTAGCAGCTAACGTTAGCTTTTTTTTTAGCTACGCAAAGCTATGTTTACGCCATAGGAGTAAGCTCAGAAAGCTAACCAGGCAACATAATGGGTTCCTTTATCACTGCAGTTCAGTATGAACTATGCTACTGTGATTAGTCCATCTCCGATAGAAATAAAGATATATATTTTGAGGCGGACGTGGCTCAAATAATATTATATCTGAACCAACAAATGAATCGCATCGCCAACCTGGCTAACAGGCTAGCAAGTTCGACATTAGTTAGCTGACGGAACAAAGGAATAATCAATCCAGGGACTCATCTGCTCTGATGACTTTGGGTTTGCTAATGATAGCTGCATACATTTTAAGCCTTATGTTATTTAATCAATATCAACTGAAGAAAAATACAAACTAAACACCACGGAGCCATATAAGATCATATCTAACGTTTCTGATGTCAAATCGGGCTCAGACTGTAACGCAGGTTAGTTTTAGCGGCTTTTAGTAAGAATGCGTATCTCAGTGTTCAAACCCTCAGTAATGAAAATCATATTTTTCTCCCGTTTGCTCATTTTGACAGTCATCACCAGTATCATTACTGGTGGCGACAGTGGTGTGTGATTTTTTTTTTTCCATTAATGCCAGACACATGGACCTCGACACTGAGATACCAGTGCTCCTGATGTACAGTTTGGTCTGCAGCAGGCTGTCAGTCCAGTTCAGCGTCTGGATGTCCAAATACATAAAGGGCCATTAGTTTAAACGGATATGTGTTTTTTGTTATATGTCATATCAGTTTTTTTGACACTACTCGTCACCAGTCATTATAGAAGATATAGTAAAACTTGTAAATCCTTACGTTTTTGGCAACTTCATGTGGATGATGTGCAGATTCTTAAGTGCCATGCAATAAGTAGTTTTAACAAGGAGTAGAAGGTCTCTGTGAAAATATTATTTCTAATTTTCAATAAAGTAAACTGCAAAAGCCAATTCAGGTTAGAGTCTTATCACGAAATTTTTATTATTTTGACATTTTTTCCATTTTTAAATAAAGTTTGACCTGGGTTTTCCTGTGGTGTTGAAATGACAGCAGCCCTCCACCACTGCATCCACTGAATAAAAACAGGAAAATATCCCACTCTATGACTGATTTGGCATATTACACAGATTGTACAATATGCTAATTTTGGTTTCTCTGTGTGTGGGGTTGTGAATCACTGGCTTTACAGTGGTTGAATCAATGCAATTCTTCAAGTTGGTGATTCACTTCTACAGTAATTATTATTTTTGGAAACCACGATTTGATTCAGTAAACATTAGCCAGATTTTATATTCAGTGAATGCACTTTACATTTTGTGGGACTACTACTTATTCTAATAGAAAGTGACAAATGAACATTCATAAATGGAGAGACATAAACAAAAAATACTGTCTCTGTTACTTGACTAAATATTATGATAAGATAATCCTTTATTCGTCCCACAATGGGGAAATTTACATTGTTGCTGCAGTATTAGAAATTGATAAGATAGAAAAAAAGGAATAAATATGAGTAAAAGACAAGGAGATAAGACAAGATAATATTATAAAAAAATATAAACATAAGAACAGTATAAACAGGACAGTGTAATAAAAATATGAACAATGGAGCAATATATACATGACTATATTCATAGAGACAGATTGAACATGATATTGCACATTTTGAAAATGGTACCAATGATACTAATCAGTGAAAACTGAATACTGTCATTATGCTGCACTGTCACACTATTCTTAAACACAGATCAATTGTCTTACTCTATATACTGGTTAAACAGAAGATATATTTGAGGAGTGCTTTAAGCACAGTAGTCAATGTTGGAAATTGTTTCGAGGTATCCATTTTACACACAAAACAATATGACACTGTTCAGAATTCCATATGAGTGGTGCAGCCCTTACCACTGATTCTGCTGTAAACCTGCTCTCTGTCATTAATCAGCTGTGAATGCAAACTCAACATTTCATGCAGCTGCTTCACAACAGAGTTTGCTTCAGCAGCAGTTAACAAGAAGGAAAAACATCAACTTTATATGTTCCTATACCTCCTATAATACCTTATTGTTATTAATGTTAATATAGATTCATATTATGAGTCCACATTCCAGTGTAGATTTATTATAGCTGTGCTGCATTTTCATCATCTCCTGCAAGTGTTTACTGTGCAGACAGCTGATTTTTTTCTGGTGTTGTGCTGTTGTGGCCTATTTTAAAATCAGATCAAATCCCAAATCTGTGTTTACGTTTATTTTTAACCTTACCTTGGTTGTCTTTGTAGCTATATGAAAAATAACACATGCTTGTCTTGCACTTTGCCAAGTAAAGGTTTTCTGTTGAGTTAAGGATGGATGTGAGGATGTATTAAACTTACTATATTCTTCTTTTCCCAGAGCTCAACAAGAATCCAGTGGAGGGCTTTTCAGCTGGTCTGATAGATGATGATGATATATACAAATGGGAAGTTGTGATCATTGGTCCACAAGATACCCTTTTGTAAGTGAGAAAATGTTTGGATTGTAAAATCTGAGGTTGAGATATTAAAATATATATTATTTCATTTCATAATTTCTTATTTCTCCTTGCTCTGTTCTTTGTCTCTATTACAGTGAAGGAGGGTTTTTCAAAGCATATCTAACCTTTCCCTATGATTATCCACTACGGCCTCCAAAGATGAAATTCATCACTGAAATCTGGCACCCAAATGGTAAACACATTCAGCATGATGTTTACTTACATCAAATATACATTAAAATGGATTTTTGATCTCTAATTTAGGCCATGTCCAAATTATGCTGGTTGTTAAATTCGTGTTCCAATTCATTACAGTTGCAAAGAACGGGGATGTTTGCATCTCAATTTTGCATGAGCCAGGAGAGGATAAGTTTGGTTATGAAAAGCCTGAGGAGCGCTGGCTTCCCATCCACACAGTAGAGACAATCATGATTAGTGTTATCTCCATGCTGGCAGACCCCAACAGTGATTCACCAGCTAATGTGGATGCTGCGGTGAGTTACATTATGTATTCCTATCCCCTGACATTAGAAAGCCACTTTCCATTCTTGTAATCTTGGCAGTTCAAGTAAACTGACGATGTGTCATTAATGTGTCTGATGTTGTTCCCACAGAAAGAATGGAGGGAGGACCCTAACGGTGAATTCAAGAGGAAGGTGGCTCGCTGTGTAAGAAAAAGTCAAGAGATGGCATTTGATTAGGAGTCAATTGTAAATTCCAGGGTGAGTAAATTGACTTGTTTCAGCTAAGACTCTGAGAAAGCTTGGTTCTTGAAGTAATAGGAATTAAGATGTTTTTTGTTTGTTTTTTCAGTTAAAGGAAATGCCTTCAGAGGGAAAATTTCAGCAAAAGGCTTTTGCACCCCTTGTTTTGCCAGTCAAAGGAGTTGGTTGACTTCAACCACATTTCTTTGAACGGTTGTCATTTTCCGCAAGATGAGCCAATTTGAGAACCCTACCAGCGAAATTAACCTGTTTCCTACCTGGAATTGTATATTTAATTTTATTTATTTTGAAAAATTAATGATGTAAGATATGTCACTACTGTAAATTAACTTGCTTTTTTATCTGCTGCTGAACAGTTTCTACTTTATACCAGGTTTCTTATGCAATTTAGTCGTCAAGATTGTGTAAATCAAAACGAAAGCCCGTTATCATTAGGTCATCACTTGTCCTCCACGCTGCACACTTACCACCAGATTAATGTCGGCCCAGCAAATCTCTGTCAATAGATGTGATTATTTTCAACACTGTCATTGAATCACTGTTGCCTTTTGTTGGCTTCCTTCCTCACAGTTTGCTTATTGTTTAGAGGGACAGGTTGAGAACTTTTTGAGAGACTTTTAAAGAATTTTCATAGTCTGTTTTTCTGAGAAACAGCCTCCTGTTAGCATTTTCTTCTTATGTTAGTATATGTCACAGAGGTATAAGACCACAACTCTCAAACCTGCATGACCCACTCAAACAGCTCTGTTATCTATTATTGCCAGCTGTGGATGTATAAATGGAATGGCTTACTCAGTGATTTGAGAGTTATTGTTTTCTAACATAATGACTTACACTAGCATAGCTAATGCTAACAGAAGGTTTGTGCTAACTTCTCAGGATCAAACTCTATTAGGGTCTTGATTAGCAATCAGAAAGATGAACTTCAGATATTCCTGACCCTGTCCTTTAACACGTGGCCCTCGTCATCAGTGAAGATGTCTATTAATTATCACTGTCTTTTCACAATGTTCTTATAAATCATGGACAACCAAAAACAGTCTGTGAAAATAACCTAAGCTGTGATTATTCCACGTGTGTACTGGTTAAGTGGCATCTGAGCTTACCTCAATTTAAAAAGATAACAAATTTGACAAGGTTTATGGTTGTCTGAGTTGTAAATCTATTAACATGGGCAATTTTAGGGGCTCCATAGTAGAATTAGGCTAGTCATTCTTACCTTCTTCTTTGTTGTGGCACATTTGGCTTTTGATCAATGTGTGGGTAAATGATGATGTATAAGTCGCATTCACTTGTGGGTTTAGACTCTGAGGACGTTGGGTAGATTGTCGAGTAACGCCCTTAAATTATATCAACATCTGATTTGATTGTGATACTTATGATATATACATCTTGAGTTCTGATTGGTGCATACTTAGATGATATTTATCACTTTAATCACTGCATTTGGTTGTGATTCTTGATAGAGAATTGAAGAAGATAACTCACCACTTAATAAAGTATAAATAAGTGTTCTGATGGGAAATGAACGCAACTCTGCATCTAGGTTTTGTTTTTAAAAAACATACACAGTTGTGTTTGGGTGGAGTCTGGAAAGCATTGGCTTGTGTTCACTTTTATTGATGGTGTTGCTGACTATTAAGCCATGATGACATCCATTTGAATTATGTTATACATGATTGATCTGTGACTGACATTGAAAACTAGCTAACCATCTTTTGGCGCATGCAATCAGGTTTGAAGGAGTTGGGTATGTTTAAATAAGATACCATTGTTAGTACATTCTGGGTGAATGTGATGTGTACAGTTAGTAGATTTCTGTAGACTTGATGATCACGTAACTGCTGTCGACATTACCTTTTTAAGTCAGAATTTCTAACCTACCATGACCTCCTCTGACCGGTGTTCACTGTATTTGCACAGATTCGGTGCGTTTGAAATGTCATTAAGCAATACGCTCTGAAAATGGTGTGTCCAGGTAATCCACCCTAACGCCATTATTTGTTTTTGGGTTGTTTTTTTTTTCCATTTTGTGTCAATGCAATGTATATTGGACATGATGCTCAATAAAGTGTGTAAACAGAGTGGCTTGTAATTTTGTTTGTGTTTTACATTTCAGATGAGAACATGCTCTGGGTTCAAGTACATTAGACCTCTGCTCTGTAATTGGAGCCCTGGGAATAGTGTCAGATTTCAAGGCTGGCTTCATGTCACACTAACAGGCTCTGTTGGATGCAACACACACTGAGCTGATAAAAGGTGATAGCAACCTGTCTGACTTATCTACAGGAAATATTGTGATTGTGCGCAGCAATGAGAAAGCGGGTTACATTTGTCGAGCACCTGAAAAAAGAAAACTTGTTAAAAAATGGAAGCAGTCACATCTTGATGAGGTGAGGCAGCAACATGGGAAATAACGAAAGGATGAAATGTAAGTGATGAATGTATTCCTTCTTTTTTCAAACAGTAGAATTCTTGATTTTTAGGTCTGCAGAGTCTAACAAGAGATGCACAGATGGTGAGTCAAATGTTCTTTTAAACGCCAACTAGAAATATGAATGAATATGTTTTTAGTCTTGAATAACAAAATGGATGATTTGAGTGTAAATGCATCTGCAAGTAGTCATTAAGCAGTCTTTAATGAAAGTCATAATACCACAGTTAGAAATTATTTGATTATTTTTAGTCATACTAGTAGTAAGTCCTGTATTAAAACTTTTAACTTACAGAACAAGTAACTAAGAAAAATAGACTTTTAAGTATCATAAGTAGAAGTACCTTGTGTGCAGAAAGGGCCTTTTTCAGTTTATATGTTAAGGACTATTATTACAGATAGATCAACATATAAGCAGCATTTAAATGTTGTAGCTAGTCGAGGTGGAACTAATTTCAAGAGCTTAATGTACAAATCATATTTTAGGAGCTGATGATAACTTCTATATGTAAAATGTCATTCTGTAAAATATTTAGCAATTACATGTATAGCTGTCAAATAAATGTGCATTAAAAAGTACAATAAAATGCTCAAGTATGGTTTAAATACCTCAAAATTATACTTAAGTACATTAATTAGTCTCATAGTATTTTTTAAATATAGTGAATTCACATCACAGAAATATGGAGCAAAAAAAACAAGACACATTTTTATTTTGTACTCCCCTGGCTGTAACAAGTTCAACAATGTGTGCTACGATGAACTGGAATTAAAAATAATTTCCAGTAAAGAGTGTTGTCTTTGGCAGGCCTTGAGTGTTTACCTGGTCAGCAAGTGAGGAAGATGTACAGAGGGACACACATTAATGCGTCTGCAGGCAGCCAGCACATGAAGACAATACACATTCCCAAATCTATGATGTCTGCACCCTTCCTACAGGTGACCACATGGAGCTGGAGCAGATTTCTAAATTAGTTTTTCTTTAAAAAAAAAAAAAAAAAAAAAAAAAAATATATATATATATATATATATATATATATCAAGTGCTTTGAGATGGTTTGAATGAGATATTCATGACATTTCTCATATGTAACTAGATTACCATCATTCTGCCAAGTACAGTCACATCAGTCCTTGTCTCTACCTCAGCATCCTGCCCTTACAGCTGGACAGAGACGCTACCTTTGCAGTATAGCAAATGTTTACAGTACGGAGCACATGAGACAACAGATGAAGCAGCACTATCTCAACGTGCTGCACACACGTGTTCAAGCAGGTGTGTATCTAAATGTCTCAGACATAAAGTTTGAATGCTACCATCCATCACATGTTGTGTTTTGTATGTCCTAGATCAGAATCCCACCTGCAGAAGGAGATATGGGGATCATCAACGTGGAGAAAATAGCTCGTTCATAAAGGATGCAGAGAAGCATGTGGAGAAGAGGCCAAAGCCACAAGGGCAGAGAAAAGGAAGCAGCAGCACAGCTAATTCTGATGTTATACTTCCTAAAATAGTCAACAGATGACGAATACTGTGGCAAATGGTTTTATTGTCTTGAAGGCTTAAATGACCCTGTAGTGAGTGTTTATGTTGATCTTTGTATTAACACATGTTATTGTGTTGCAGTGACTTTACATGTCCCTAAATAAAGAATGGTCACAGTTATACAGACGTATACATATCACAAACACTATTGGATTTACAGTTCTAGTTCTGTTTGTTGGATGTCTAGTTGTAGCAGTTGTCAAGAAATGTATTTATATACTTAATCATACTATTATCCATGGCTCAGTAATAAAAATTGGAATAACCTATATTCTGTTGTCCTGGAGCTCTATCAGTCAGATTATGTATATACACAGTATCCTTTCTAATGATACAGGTTTTATTTGGGCTTTATCAAATTTCAAACTTAACTTGTTAAAGAACTTGAGACTTGTGTATTTTTCATTTGGGGGTGGGGTTAGTTGGAGGCTATGGTCAATATGATTATTTATTTCTTTTAATTTATAACTAGTGATGTAACATAATCGTCCTGACTAGTACACCTTCCAACATTAATTTTATATGAATTGTTGCTCTGTATGCTCAGTAACTATATTTAATAACTTCATATTCTTGCATGTGACAAATGAAAAATAGTCTATGTTATATGAACAGCAAAGTTCACTGTCCCAGTTAAATAAATAAATAACTAGAGGCTGTTTCAGCAAGTTAATAAAATGATTAAATTTTACTTGTGACTGAAGAGGAGCCCTTATGTAAGCATCACTGTATTTGTATTTTTAGCTTTAAACAATTAGCATACCAGACTTGATGTTAGCACCTACTGCGCGCCGTTTGCGGCGCAATGAGCTCCTTTTACCCTCGTTATTGAAACCAAAGTCCATCCAACTTATAAGTCCCTGTTTGAATCATTAGCAAGTATGAAATGTGTTCTCGAAGGAAACGGTGTAAAAGGTAGTTGTAAAGAAGACTATCAAAATATGTGTAAATATATATTTCTATGTGTATGTCTTAAGTTGTAATGGCCCTCAACAGGTTTGTAAAAACATTCATTAATGTTAAAGACTGGTGCTAGCTTGGCTAATGTAGCTTAACTTCTAGCTTCTAACTAATTATGCTAGCTAAGTTGTTACTATTTAACTTCCTATTTTATCGTATTTTAGAGATGTTATATTTTTTTCCCCAGTAAGGCCCGCTGGCACTTGACCTACTATACTTTGGCTAGTAAGTTACAATAACATGTAAACCGTATGTTGCCTGCCTTGAACTCTGGTGGGGCCATCTCATGTTGCAGCATTTGGAAAGGCCATTCATGCTCTGTCACGGATTGGAGAAGATCTGTGGTTGGATCCCATGGTCAAAGGGGTGAGCAGCACCAACTGATACTGGAAGGGACTAACACATATTATTGACCTTAACCAGGGGAGTAACCAATAATCCTGTCCTTTTAGTCCCCTTGTTAAAATTGAATAAATGTTATTATACGTGAGGTTCCTAGTTCCTGAGTCCCTGTCAACAACAGCTAGAAGCCTCTCCCTCTCAGGCAACCTCAGGCAATAGCATCAGCCAGCTGCATCTAAAGTGAGTGTCTCTGTCTTACAGCTGGCGCTGAGGTCAGTTAACGTTGCTCATTCTGCATATAGCTGCTTCCTCTTCTCCCCACTGTTCTTCCAGCACTACAGCTTGGGATCAGCATCAGAGCAGGGCAATGAAACCATCAAATGCAAACTGGTCATGAAGGTATATGTGTGGAATCACTGCACAGGACACTACTAGTTTTTTAAGGATATAGGAGACGGAAGTGGAAGTCTGATAAAATCAGAACTGAGCTAAGGCACAATAAATTGGTCTCCTTTAAAGTGTCTGTTACAGTGTTCAAACAGTGATAACATTCTTGTCTAAAACATATCTATTTGTTTTTAAGTCTGTGCTACCACTTTTCCGGTGTTTAACTTCCATTGAGCGTAGTGTGGAGCGCTGTCAGATATCACTCAGCGCTTCCAGTGACCAAGTGATAATCCAGTTTTTCTGCAGACATGGTATGTAACATTACATTTTGTACCATGAAATAACTGTGGGTAAAGGAAAGAATTAGGAATTAGTGGAACCTATTTGTTTGTACTTCTTTCTTTTTTATGGACCTCTAGAAACATTTAACCTTTTCCTGTAAATGTTGAGTTTTCTTTAACCACAATGACCCTTTTTGACAGTATGCTGCAGACACTGTATTACATATTGTCAACACTTGGGGGCAGTGTTCTGCAAATATCCTGTCTGCTTCTCTGCTAGGCATCACCAAGACCCACAACCTTCGTTTCCAGGAAAGTGAAGCTCTGCAGGCAGTGTTTGCCTCACACCTCTGTCCCAATGTGGTGAAAGCACCTGCCAGGTTAGCACATCAGTATTCTGTTATCACGTTAGAGCCTGCAAGTCTTAACACACACTCAGCACATAAACTAATAGGCCCTGTGATTTAATAGGACCCCTTTACACTAACAAAATCTTAGTTCTCGTAAGACTTTAAAAAATATCCACCTTTAACTTTTCACGACAAGTGGATCTGCTGTGAAATTAATGGTAAGGTATAGAGTTGTTGCCAGCTGGATTCAGCAGCCCAGTCTATGGAGAGAGAATGGGTGTTAACAGTGTTTTGTACTCTAGGCGGTCAGATGAATCCCATGAAAACCATCATCCATCAGCAGCACAGCATTAAAGAAAGGCTCTCTGCTCATTCCTAGTTTGATTCTGTGAGGGTTTGCATTCATTTGGCTCTTTGCCTCTGCAGGCTTCTTGGTGATATGGTGATGCATTTCCCAGCATCCCAGGAGGAAATCACTCTATCCATGACTCCTCTTAGAGTCAGTCTGAGAAACTACTATGAGGGTGGAAATGGTGAGCTAGCATTACACTGTGATTTGGCTCAGGCCCAGGACAATACTGTGTTGCACCATGTTTGAGACTGACAGTTTACAACTTTACCTGATAATGCAAATACTGCATATTTGACTCTTCAACCACTTCAACACAACACTAAAATGTTGTGCAGATACTATTTGACTTGGATCTTCTTCAGTCATAGATCACATGAGGACGATGTACACTGAGATGTCCTTACACCCAGACGAGTTTGACTACTTTCAGGTCGGAATGGAATCGGACATAACCTTCTGTCTGAAGGAGTTAAGGGTAATGGTTATTTTTGGAGGCTCCCTTTATCCTGTCACATGAGAATATTATGTGTGTGTATGCAGAGGGTATATGTGTGTGTGACTGGCTCACCAGGAACATTCATGTCTAACAGGTCATATTTCTGGTCCTGTAGACTGGATACTCTCTGTATCATTTTCATGTGAACATTCCCCTCAGCCCTGTGACTCATCTTTATAGCAAAGATACTGTGACTTAAGTGACTCATGTAAAATGTAACTGAAGTTATGAGGTCCAGGAATGGCAGGTTACGCATTACTTGGTTCATTACAAAATGTGAAACTTTGAAGCCAAGTGGTTATGTGTTTGTATTTAAGAGCTGGTTCATCTTAAACTATTTTTATTTAGAACAACAGCAAAACATTGAATATAATGTCATTTGCAGAGTAGTATGCTCAATAATCCAAAGTGGTTTGTTACAGTGTTTAAATGATTACCCAGTTTTAATTTCTCTTCTGTCTCAGTTCAGGAAACAGAACAGAACTTGGTTGGCCATTTGGAAATTTGGATAAACAGTCTTTGTGTTAGTACGGTTAATGAGACTTGACCTGTATTAACACCCACAACTCTTGTCCCTAATGTCTTGGAATGTTTCTTAGACACCCTGCTGTGAGGCTCCTCATTAGCCAGCCTAGTAGTCTTGTTCGTGTCGGTTTTGGAAAATCGGGTTTGGATGGATTAGAAGCCAGCCTTTAAGTTTTAGTCTGCCTCAGTTTACTCAAGCATTGATATTTTTTGTGATGTTAGTCAGTGTAAACGTGCCACAACATCGCTCTCGAAATGATCAGCTATTAAAATGTTATAGTCGTGACATGGATGCATGCAAAAATGTCTTGCTCTGTTTTTCCAGGGTTTTCTGTCCTTTGCAGAGTCACACTGCCTACCAGTGTCGGTCCATTTCGGTGCTGCAGGAAAGTAAGTGTCTCTGCCATCATGATTAGCTTGAGTGGCATTCACATCTCAAGTTACAGAGACCGACGTCAGTCTGTGTACCACAGGCACTGCAAACTGAGTGTGTAATTAATACCAGACAACCCCAAAATTTACTAAACTAAACTTTGTCTGTGGCTGATCAGTCTGATAATGTTACCAGCCCTTTTACCAAGTGATCAGTTATGCTGAGATTTTCAGTTGGCTGGTAAAACTGTGAAAAGTATTAGTGATTTTAATGATGTCCTTTGTAGACCTGTGTGTTTCTCCATGGAGGACATGGTTCTGGAGGCCACCGTGGTGCTGGCTACTCTGATTGACTCTGAAAACAGCGGCCCCTCTCAGCCTACAGGGACCCCAGTCTCGTCACCCAGGTAACAAACACTGTTGCCTCTAGTCACACTGTTTTTAATCTCGTCTGCAGCACTTGGTATCTGTTATAGCCTCAGCACAGTGGAACAGATAAGAGTAAATTTTTTGTATTATTATTTTGACAAGGCAGTGTCCTTATAACGACTGAAATCTTTCTAGGCCCAGTTTCTCAGATCTAATACAGAGTATAATTGAATCTTCCCGCAGAGGTTCTACCTGAGCTTCTCTCCTGGCTTCAGTCGAGGCAGTTTGCCCTCACTGACTGTTTTTAGCCTCCTAAGCGGGCATAGTGTTACAGCAGCCAGCCTTGTGTCTGTAACAGAGATAAATAGGGCAAGCCCAGGACATGTGGGTTTAGGTCAGAAGCTTGTCAGTGTGACGTTCTGTAATCCCCTCATCTCCACTATGCTCGCCTGTTTGGCTGTTGTGCCAGTGTCACTGTCCTGCTCTGCTAACTATCTCTCTCGCACTCTGTTGTGCTGCACTTTGGGCACTGGGCGGATCTTGTCGCACCAGTCCCAGCTGTCCTGTCGAACATCTGGGTCCTTTGTAGCTCAGTTTGCTTGTGTGCACCGTTGGGAGTCTGCAGAGACATTGCTGACCTGTCGAGCAGGCAGTTTTTCACTGCTCCTGTCCCCACTGCTCAGGAATTCAATAACATCCCCCACTCCTTAACTTTTAGTTTCTGTTTTGGCATGAATGACTCAGGCTGTTTCTGAACACATTGCAGTGCATTTTTGTTATTCATGGCATGCTCGTAACAAAACTTGCCTCATGCCTCAAGGCCTTTTGAAGTATAGTTCTGAAGTCTGAGGTTGTCTTGAGACTTAAAAACCGTCTTGCTCGCTTAACTTCTTCCTGCTGTGTTCGTCTTTATACCGCTGGTCTGGTTGCCTCTGAGGTTGAAGATGTGGTGTGGTTACATGCGCAGGGTAGTTTTTGTTGTCTGCTCATACCATACTTAAGGCCACTTTCAGTATCAGTTGATACAGAGCCACACACCCTGTTCACAAATGTCTTTGTGAAAGTAAATATTCATTGTGTTCATAATATTCCCATAAAATCTGAACGTACTACACACCTCATACGCAAACAAAAGTGTTGTGAGTGCTTTTAATATTACTATCTCTGTCTCTCTGTCTTTTTATTAAGTTCTGTAAAAAAAAGATGTCCTCTCTGGTCTTTGTGTTCCTCTTCTTCTTTTCACTGCCTGACCACCATCTCCACTCCTCACCAGGTCAGTGATAATCCACATGCTCAGGAGCCAGGTTTCACTGAGACGTATCACTTCATTGTGCTTAGGAGCAGAATTTATATTTTGCTGCTATGGAGGGTGGCGTTGTCAACCACAATGTGCACACAGTGTTTCTCCGACCAGGAAGTGATCATTAGCTTTGGATAATAAAATCATCAACAGCTTGTTGCAGAGATGAGTGTGTTGTGTGTGTTCACAGGTGTGCAGATGCTGCTGCTCTAACTGTGGTTTCACATGGGGCTGACAGCACTAAGCCACAGGATACTCCTGCTGTGACGGAGCTGATCGCATCCAGCCAGGGCAGCCCTATAATCAAACCACCTGCTCTGATACAGCTTCTACCTCAGACTGATAACCCTGATGGACTCGGCGTACCTGGGGAGGCTTGTGCTGGTGCCACCACAACTCCTGCTTCCACCACGGTAACAAGTTTCCTGTTGATTTTTAATTTTCACTGGGAACTCCATACGGCCTCTATTTGTTCCCTGAGGCTTGAATGCTCCACAGTCTTGACAGGTTGGGTGGCATTGTAAAGTGCCAAAGTGCTTTAAGTGTTGTACTTGAACCTCTATTGGGAAGTATGCCCATAGTGCCATAATGCCTCGCCACATGAGGTACGACTGAAGAAGACGAGCAAGGTGACACTGGAAGTCTGTGGTCTGTCTCACCATAATGAACCAAGCTATTCTGTTGGAACCACAGCCAAACCCCAAACTATGATTTTTATTGCATTGTCTATTGTTCATGTTCTCTGGCTGAACCTGGTGTTGTTCCATTATGCTGAATATTTTGGCCTGGCAAACTTATTTCTTTTTTTTTTTGTCCCATCAAGAGATTAATAAATTCTTATCTGACCAGGAGACCACTGAGAATTTCAATTAGAGTACTTCTGAATTCAGCAAAAATCCAAACGTGATAAAGACAAATAAATTAAACTAAAATGACACCTCAGCCCTGAAATAAAAAAATATTGACATCACACTAACCTGTGATGTCTGTTTTCCCCTGTAGATCTGCTCCCTCCTGTTCAGGGCCTTGTCCTCAGAGCAGGACGATGATGGCTGTGCTGCCAGGCTGCCTGTTCTGGCTTGTTACAGTGACACGGAGGAGGATATGGAAGGAGACTATACAAGAAGCCCTTCACTCTGAGAACAGAGCGGCCACTCGTTTCTCATCTTGACTTTTTGTGCTGCTGCCAAAAGCAGGCCACAACATTCAGCGGTAGTCACAACAATTTATGAGGATCTATTTAAATATATATTTACTGAACTTTGCATTTTACGTAGGTTTTAAGCATTTTGTTTATAGCTCAAATGTTGCTTGGCTTGTTTAAACTGTTTTCAGAGTATTACATTCCTCCATGGTGTTCATTTGGAAATTGAAGAGAATGTATTTGCAATGATGATTTATCAAAGAACGTATCAATATTTTTTTTTTTTTTTTTTGGCAGTTTCAGTGTGTAAAATATATTCTGACTGTTAGGTCTTGTCTGTGAAAACATTGCTTCAGCTTGAAGATGCCACACCTGTGTTGATGATAGTATGCCTGATGTCTGTGGAATGTGGGAGTACAGAAATCGTACAAGGTGTTCTAAAGCATAATCTTTTTCTGGCCTGCACAACAGCCTAAATTCAGCGAGGTAAACACTCTGGATGCAGAGGTAAATGCCATGGTCATGATGGGAAAATACAGCCCCAGAGGTTCGTAGCCTGCACCTGTGAAAAAAATGCCTCTGCAATGTTCTTGTCAATACTCAAATATATCATAGTGCTCTAAAACCAATTGCAGCTGTCTGCTCAAATCACAGCCATCAAACACAGTAGGATAATAAATACTATACCCTTTATTTTTATATTGTACAGATTTGAAAATGTTTCTTCACAGAGCTTACATGCTGTGGTTGTAACAAAGTAGAGGAAGATGAAGTCGATGGGAGACGAGAGAAGAGTGTCAGGGCAGGTGTGAGTCAGGAAGCAGTAAACCACAAAGCTAACAGTGGTTGTACCATCTGACTGGGAGAACTACTTTGTAATATTGTTAAGGCTGCTTAGATTGTCCTCAGTGCTATAATACACAGAACTCACATTTTGACCATTCACTGCTCTCTCTGCCTAAATCTGCTCTTCCATGCCCATCAGCCCCATTTCAAAATGACACCTGACACTGCAGTCTTCCAGTGTGAATTTGTCAGATTAAGTTGGGAAACAGTCCATTAGACAGTGCAGATTGTAAACAGTGATCTTCTCTAAGCATGGGATGGCTTTATCACTATTCCTAAGCTCCTGACCGAGTGCACAGAAGCAGATTTCAGGAGAAAAAAGGTTGAACATGCTGTAGTTTAGAAGACCTAGCGTTAAGACAGCAGGGTATAATGGGAAAGCCATTTTGGCTACTTAACAGTTTCAGACTTTGTGCTCTGTACCTAGCGCATAGTCGGGCATTTAAGGAATTATGGACATTTCTGCCAGTATCAACAACACCTGATACAAGGCACATCATCGTAACATTACAATAAATATGGATTTTACAAAGACATAGTTTTAACTGTGGGTAAAAGTTGCAGTAAATGTAGATTGCAAATCTGTAGTGACGTGATGGAAATATAATCACCATTTTTCACTTGAAACCTGCAGTGACCTGACTTATGAATGTGCCATTGGAGCTCTACAGCAGAGGGGAGAGAGAAGAAAAGGAAATGCTGATTGTGAACAACAGGTTCTAAAGCTACTCTGATGTGGTGATCAGCCCAAAGAATTCAACAATCCCACTGAACAAAGAAGTTACAAAAATACTTTTGGTCACCTGACCAACTTCCACTGTGTCGAGCTTTTTCAGATATGCTTCTTAAGCTTGTGCGTTTAAGGCTGTAAGACCAATTCAGCCCAGTGGATATGGAGAAGTCTGTAGCCTTCACATCCATTTCATACACACTAACTACATGTATCAATAGACACACTGACAAGCACATGAGTGCATTCATCAACCAAACACACATTCATACACACATCACATATAATCACACTCAAGACTTTAGCAGCAGCAGCAGCTGTGAGATTAAAGGGAGGGCATCAGTTTGACACAATATATCTCTGGAGAGGCTTTTAAACTAAAAAGTACTCTTCCCATGAAGTAACAAAGAGTGTGCAAGACATGAATTGCACTAGTATGGAAAAGGCAGCTGCCATTCTCCTTCATGAAATCATATTGGATCAACCTGCCCCAAGAAACTAACCACAGGTGTTCAAATGTCACATACACTACTTTTCTGCAAACATTTAACAAAAAAGCCCAGAACAGCACACCAGTCCTATCGTACTATCTAACATATGCTCCCTGCAGCCACATAAAAGATTTCAGGCCCTTTGACAAACATCTGCTTGCACAAGGCAACCCATTTATTAAGCCCTCATGCTGCCATTTCCCGTGCACTTCCCTTCTTGACACTACTGGTGGACTGTATCTTTCCCTTCAGTGGCCCAGCACGGGGCCATTTTAACAGACTTAACACCTACTGTCTGGCTACATCTGCCCCCATCTCTTAAACTTCCTCCCCGCCCGAACCACCCATCAGAGAAAGACGACTTATCCTCGTCAGACAGGATCCTCATCTCCAACATGCCCAATGACTGCTTATCCTGGCCAATGGGATTATCCACTGAGCACTGGGACACTGCAAAGATGCCAACACTGCAGCCCGGCCAAGAGGATGTATCAGGCCTCTGGTCCTCTCTATTCAGCAACACTCTCGTACACGATCACAGAGAGGTGGGCACGTACGAGTTCTTTTCGGGGGAGAAGGGGTGATGGTCAGCTGTGGGTTGAGGCAGAGTAGAACCAGTGGATGTTGTGGGAAGCATCTGACATTAGTCCTTCATCCTGACCAGCAGGAATCAAAGAAGTCCATCACCTGCAGAGGCAGATGCCCCCGTGTCACAGCTTCACACAGACTCTAGTCTGTGTACTCTGCCACTATAGACAGCAGCACTGTAATGTCATCTGGCTTTCCTCCTGGACAAAAAGAGAAGTGTCCTGTTAGGACTGTGCTCACCAAAAATGTTTGTCAAAAATGTTGGTTTAAGTGGAACTGAGACACCCACCTCTTACGTTCAGTCCATTGTCACAGGCAAACTGTGCAAAAGGCGACATGTAGTTGGGGTCATATGCCAGTACATGGGCCTGCTCTGCAATGCTCCGGGCGGTCTGCTGGATGCTCTCATAATTTGCGTTCTGTGGAGCAAAAACAAAGCTGGCATGAAGTTTGTGTTCAAGACATTTTTGATTTCACTCTCACCAAAAACACCTGATGGGACTTGCCTTGAGCTTTTTGAGCTCCTGCAGGATCATGTAGTCAGGCATGTTGTCGAAGAGCCCATCGGTGGCGGTGAGGATGATGTCACCCAGCTGGACATCGAAGGAAGAGCTGTCTGCAGCGTCAGGGCTGAAGGCACAGACACAGAAAAATCAGGCAGAGAACACTACATGCAATGCTTTTGGTAATTTCAGTGATTCAGTTTTTCGACATGTTTTTTTACATCACTAAAAATACAAACTAAGAACCATCAACTCACTCTCTCTCTATGTTTTACACCCCCATAAAGAAAATCTGTCCCTTCTGACCAGAGAGATTAATCTGAACGTCTGACCCAGCCACTTCTTTATCTAAGAAATACTCCCTGATTACAGCAGATTACTGCTCCCAGTGGAAAAAATTTACTGACAAGTTAGACTCCTAATTTTTACTGATATTTCACCTTGGCAACAGAAACCTAATCATGTGCTGGCTGAGGATAAATTCAAGGAATCATCACATGGGGGGTTTGGAAAGGACACTCAGGTCCAATAGAAGGTGCTGCCATTATGATGATGGGTGCTACAAATACATATAGGCAGGAACCAAGTTAGTCTGCCAGTGTCAAGTTTTCTTCTTGGAAGATGCCCTTACCCTGCTGCACAGCCCCTAGCCAGTCATGAACGCTATTCATTACAAACTGTCTGGACAGCATCATGACACGCAGAGCCAAAGCCCCCAGGAACAGCCTGTCCTGTGCTAGGATTTTGATGTAGCTGAAATTGCAGCTCACATGGAAATACAGACAGGTAGAGCCACAGACAGACACCACTGCACATGTGATATGGGAACCTAGAGTGAGAAGTGCATGTGGAATTGGAAGGAACTGTTCCTACGTATATGTTTGTTGAGCAGCTCTAATTGAACTGAATGAGCTGCCATGTTTGGATTAAGAATCCAGTGTTCAACACATCCATGAGCCAAAGCCATTTCTCAAATGCCAAGGACAGACGCCTCATATTATTATACACTGATAGCTCTGAAATGGCTGATTTTCAGTTCTAACCCAGAAGATAATCCTCAAGCCATGTGATGCGAATGCAGATCACCATACTGCAGGTGTGAAGCATGGTCTGGCAACAAAACTACAACCTAACTATTCACTTGAAGCCCATAAATACCCACAATATTATTTGCAGCAGTAGTTTCCCCATAAAGAGTTAAAAATAAATATTCAGCTGCATGTTGAACCTGAAAATGTCCTCTACAGGTATTTGTTTCCACACACTCCCTCTTTTCCAAACACTTGTTATATTCTTCTGTCACAGGAAAGTTGTTAGTGCACTTCAGTGTTGACCCTTGCCCTCTTTGTTCTATTAGTTGCTAAGTTAGTGATTTAGGATTGGAGGCTTAATCTGCTGTTGCACTCAGTGTAGATCACTGTGTAAATCCTTCATCTAAATGGCTAAAGTGCACAAATTAAAAACAAAGTGTAATTTCAAGAACCACTTTAAACCCACAGCAACTACTGGAACTCAATGTGTCTGTTGAAACTGAACTGGGGTCATTTATGAGACATAAAAATAAAACACTCTCAGTCTGTTCCACTAGTGACATGCAGTTCAGATTCATCTGTGCTTCATCTCAGTCAGTTTTTGAGAAACGCTTTTAAGAGGCTCAAAATAATCAGCTTGACTCAGACTGAGCAAGTGAAAAGGTGGCTGAGCCTGCTGGTGCAGGATTGGCTGTGGACTCTTCAGTTCGCCCATCAACCCACGCAGACTTTAACCTGGGTAAGAGGGAAAACATGGCAAACATCCAACGCCTGCCCTGCACTCTACTGATGTCTCCAGTGCTGCTGCTTGGCACGCCACACCAACGAGACACAGCAGCACGTAGCCCCTGTCACACTGTTACACACAGCTCAACACAGCAGACTCACTGCATTCACTGAACACTGCTGCCTGTGAGGGACACAGACACAACAAAATGTTCTGCAGGGCAGTTTATTACAGCTAAGCACCTTTGTTATGTGTGCATGTGTATTGTTATCAGGATGTGTAGGGCTTTATCACAAGTGATAATGTCCATGTCCTCTCTATCAGCTGTTCCATTAACTACTAAGTACACTCCCCTCCCTGCTCATGCTCAACAGACCAGTTCAGATGTGTGTGCAGCAGATGCCTGTTGGGTGTCTCACCTGTCACTGAGGACGGCCCCCTCAGCCCCTGGGGGAGCGATGGACAGCTGGAAGGGCGTGTTGAAGTAATGCTGCTGCTCATCTGAGCGGTGGACCACCTCTCCTCCCCGCACCACCAGGAAGCCGGAGTCTCCCAAGTTAGCTGTGTGCAACCTGTGACTCTGCCTGTCCAAAACCACAATGCAGGCCGTGCTACTACCTGTAGACACACACACACACACACAAACATTTCTTGTCCGTGTCAATTTCAGTGCAAAGTTTTGAAATATCCTAAAAATAAAATGCACGTAGAGGGCAAATTGTGTGTCATTTTACAATTAGAATAGATTAGCGTTCTAACATTATCATGCATTCACTGCAGGCTGCAACCATGTCAAGCTGCTATAACATGGAACAGCTGGTGCAAATGAAATTTCAGGAACAGGTCACGATGGGTAAATATTGTTTGGCGGCAAATACAGTAACATCAATTCACCATTTCATAAAGGTGTGTCAGTGAAAGTCAGGTTCCACATGTGAGTCCTTTTGACTTTCAGGAAAAACACTGTGTAAGCACAGATGGTACTATAGGACATTAATGAGATTGCTCTATTGAAGTGTCCTAGTAAACCATGACAATATGATAATGAGCCATCGTGAACAACAACAAGACCCTGAAACTGAAACAGTTAAATGGAATTCGGCCATCAGACATTTCATTATTTATACCTGTGCTTTTCCTTCTGTGACTTGTCAAAATATCTTCTGTAAAATAATGCCTATAATGAAGAAATGTCTTGAAATTTGCCTTTTCATTAAAATATCTGGATGATTGGGTGGCATGGTGGTCCAGTGGTTAACACTGTTGCCTCACACAGCAAGAAGGTTCCGGGTTCGAGCCCTGGTTTGAGCCTGGGCTTTTCTGTGTGGATGTGCAGGTTCTCCCTGTGCTTGCATGGGTTCTCTCCGGGTACTAACTTCTCCGGGTCTTTACACTCCGGGTAAAGACATTCATCTAAATTAGGTCAAAATGGTTGTTTGTCTATATTTGTCCCTGCGATGGCCTGGTGATCCGTACAGGGTGTACCCCGCCAAACTTGACATACCACAATCATCACAGCAGTTTTAATAAATTTCAGAGTTCCATCTGGGCAATGGTGAAGAGGAAACATGAGCTGGTGAGGCAGGCGGACAGCGTGTGGCCACACCCTGCTGCTGATTCATCTGGCACACTAAAATATGCTCTCTGGGATCAACCTTCAAAACCCCCTCACGCACTGTGACTCACTCCCTTTCTTCTCTGTTTTCTCTCCAGCAGTACAATTACACACACTGCCTGCCTCAAGAACATTCCCTCTGCCGTGAAGTAACAGCACAATACAGTGTTGTTTCCCCTGCCGCACATGTGATAACAGGGTGGAAAAGTACTGAAACACACAGAGACAACAATCTATTTGGTAAAACAGTTGTTTGCTGATGCTACATGTTTGTGCACGCTTTGTTGTCAGGAAGTGGTGCGAGGGAGGAAAGGGATTCTGGAGGTGAACTGCATGGGGCAGGTCGGGACTCGGGACATTCCCAGGACTTCTTAATGGGATCTGGCTGTTCTCTGAGTCATGATTCAAATATCTCCATCTAGCCACTACTAAACTGAACGGACGGAAATAAACAACCTAGCCCTACATAGTGTACTCTGGGCCAAACCACATGGAAAATGCACTGCTTTTCGTGGGTAGGCACAATATGCCTTTACACAGTGCAGACTGACATACACTGTACAGCAGAGTGCATGGCTTAGGATGCTTTAAATTAGTTAAGTGAGCTTTTAAACAAGATGATGGGCATGGAGTAAGATAAGTACCCGTGTGTGTAGTAGCAAAAAAGCAGACAGTGGAAAAGCAGACAGTGGACATGGCAGATGTCCACTGTCTGCTTTTCCACTCACTGGTTAGAAACCGGAATATTTATACGCAGAAAAATAAAGTATTCTATAATGCATGATACAGTCCACTCTACTTTAATGTGCCTTTAAAATAAAATTAAGTGGGCATGGCTCTCTCTGAACACTGAAATCCTGTGTTTCCGGTGGCTTCACTCACCCAGCAGTGGCACTTTGTTCTGCAGCAGCTCATAGTAGCTGGTCGTCAGGACTCCCACAGGGTTGCTGGGAACAAAGCGTCCTTCCTTCACCAGCCTCTCACATGTCCTCATCAGCGTACCTGAAAACTGTGATGGGTCCACGCCATAGTCTCGCCAGCCGCCTACTCCATCTGCCACACCTAAAAACAGACAGGTGCTGACTGCAAATATTTTTTGTGTTTATTTTACTTTCAAAAACCCAGCTTCCATCATGTACATATTGTACACAAAGCTGCCTGTTAATCCCCAGTAAGTGAACATTTGAAGTGAAAATGAGCTCAAACATGCAGTAATCATTTTTGACATTCCTCAGACTTGTTCTCAAATGAGACAAGAAAAATGTCATGCAGCTGCACAGTAAAGAAAAAACAATGGGCACTTTCACCAAGATGCAACAAGGACATCCAGTACAGAAAAAAACAGACAGTGTTCAAGAAATGAAAGAACTGTCACAGACTGTGTGAAACAACCTGTATTTTTGAAGTTTGTCTTTGACCTATCACACTCTTATTATTATTTCTTACAATGTGTATGAGTCTATCTGGTCATCTACAAAGGTTAACAGTTATTTAAATTAATTATATATCACCAGACCTTATTTTACATTTTATGTGATACAATGCATTTTAGGTCTTGTCTCTTTCTCTCTCAAAACCTAAAACTCTGTACCCGTACTTAAATACACAGTATCCATCCTCAACTGAAGCCTTCATTCATCTTTCTACAGAAAGTTGATTTGTAGGTTAATAAATGTGCTTGTTCCCATAGGAACAGGTCCAAGATTTTCCTAGAAAGGAAACTTTAGTCCCATTACTTCAAGGACGCCAGTTTCTGCTCCACTGACCATACAAGGATGGCCCTCTGCGTCTCCCCAACCTGTGCCAGAACAGAGAAGCTGGCCTGCTAAAGCAGACGCACAACTTTGCAACTAATCAACCTTCAAAAATCTTCCAAAAATAACCTGAGATGGTGAAAGGATGGCCTGATTTATTTACATTTCCATGTTTGTCTTCATTAACTCAGGATGAAGACACTCAATAAATTCACAAGTTCCAGCAGCATCCACAAGCTTAAGATAGCTTAAGATGTAGTACGTTTCAGCTAAAGGTGGTGACCTTTGACCTGTCATTTACGTCATAGCCAGTGTTAAACAGAGTGATGTCGCATTGCTTGGTTAATGTTTCTACAGCAAACAAATAAGACACTCACCCAAAACATCGGCGGACCTGTGTCGGGCTATGAAGCACGCGTCGTCCCCATAGCACATCCCTTTCTTCAGGATGCCTTTACGGAAATCCTTGCCGAAGCCGCAGCTCGCTGTCACCAGGCTGTAGTCGCGGCTGTCTGTCTGAGAAAGTCCGCCGATGACAGCTCTGGCAACCAGTCTACCGTACGACAGCACGGACAACATCACCTGCACACCAGCTCCCACCGCACGAACCGGCCAAGCTAGCAACCCCTGCTAGCTTAGCGTCGATGTAAGCACACAATGTTGGCTTGCTAACTTGCTAACCAGGCTGAAGATGTGCGGCTGAGCTAGCCAGACACTGCTGCCGACAACAACAGCCGCCACGCACGCATAGACAATGCCTTCTGCTGATATAATAAGTACAGCCTCGAGGAGCTTTAATCCTGCGCCGTGAGAACTGAGAGAAATTCACAGACAACAGTCACCTCGTCCGCTCCAGAAGACCCCTAAGTGTTGGTTCTCCGTGGCCATGCTGCCAGTTCTGCCTCTGAGACACTACTTAACACAAAATGCGGACCAGCTGCTCTCAAGCTTCGCACACATTCTGCTCTGCTAGCCAGGTCTTGTGACTGCTCTGACGTCAGACAACATTACGCAATCTACGTTTCCTAATAAGGAAATATCACCTACAGTCAAGCTTACGTCTTTTTTAGAACTAATAAAACCACACCAGTTTTATGGCCACATAATTGTTTTTGTGGACAAACTAATTGAAAATACATATTTGCAGAATAAGAAAAAAAAGACACGTAATAATAAATTCGTGCCATAAAAAATAGAGACAGACAATTTCAGAAAAAATACACAAATAAAAAAAATATGTAATTTCTCACCTCTTCTACAATTTGCCCCTCTCTGTCTGAACTGTACTTTGCACTATATTCTGTCTCCCCCTTGTGGGTGTTGACCTTTTTGTCGAGAAGAAGTTTCATTTTGTATTACATATATTACATATTTGTGATTGTTAAAAAGCAAGCTGTTTAGAAACAAATGACATCCAGATACCAATTGCCCCCTAAAATACACTCAAAGTTTATTAGAAAGATTTAGACATTACAAGAGTGCTTTCTTATTCATTTAATTTAGCACGAGACTTGTTTAAAAATGTGATGATGCAGTGTAGAATCAATGTCCTACGACACTGACTGTAAAATAACTGTAAATAAAGTTTTACAGAAGTAAACAGGTGTTTGTGACTTTCCCCATAGGTTTTATAGCCATTAATACCCATTACTGACAGTGAGAAAAAGATAACAAATGAACAAGACATGAAACAAACTGGAAAATTGTGCACAGCTTCAAACAAGGCATTCCTGTGCATACGTAGCCGTATTGTTACATTTTTCCTGATTGAACAGTCATATGTGGCAAAGACTAGCTGCAAAATGGAGTGCAAAACACCTGAGGTTTTCATGGTGACATATCAATTTACCCCTGTGGACAAAACAACAAAATATTTTGCTTTCATCGGGAAGGAGTGGATATCTTTTCAGTATTGGCAGCATGAAGGATAACCAATCCTTCAAATGCAGAAGACGAAAGCAGAACAGAGGAGTGAGACTCCAGCCATTAACCCCCCCACCCCACCCGGGCCCTCATTTCTTGGCTTGCTTGGTGACCATGTTGCGAGGTGGAGTCACAGGACGGCTGCCGTTGGGCTTCTTCTTCTCAGCTGGTTTCAAAATCTACAAAAGGAAATATTGAAATATTGAAGGAAAGCATGATTTGTATTGTAATAAAACATTTTGGACATTTGTGATGTGTATTTTCAATATTTTTCCATTTCTAGTTAACTTACTTTTTTCCTTTTAATGAATATTATATCTGCAATAAGAGATTTACTGGCATTTTTTCCACATCTTGATATAAATTCTTGTAGAAGCTCTAACTATTGGCCTGGCATGTACAACAAAAGGATTAAGGACTTACACAATAAACACTAGGGACTAACATATTATTAATACCTTTTACACAGTACTAACCAAATTCAGTGTATTTTATCATTGTTTAATAGAGCAGTATTTTACAGTTATCCAGTGTGTCAAATAAAAGTGCATTTTATCCTAAAATACTTAATGCACAAGTAAAGGCACCTCACCTGGAAAGAGCACATGAGGGTCTCGTCCACGCTCATCATGGCACCAGCATTGTCAAACTCCCCGCAATAGTTAGGTGCTGAGAACAAAGTGACGAGCTGCCTCTTTGCAAAAAATTCATAGCCATCCTCAACAACCTGCAAGTAAGATAAGTAGATAACATAATAGAAAAGACAGGTTTACACACTTAAGAATGCACTCATTGAATGCATGTATAATGCTGAACATGAGGAAATCGGAACGTTTCTGCCACACAAAATCATGTATCTTTTCAAAGACTCCCTCCAGGTTTTTTAGAATAAGCAAAAAAAAATAAAATGAAATCTTAACTTGAACTGGTCATAATGCCTAGATATATGCAAGCAGGGGTACCAAGTAAACACTGTCTTATCAAGGGTCATGGGGCAAAAAGGTTTGGAACCAGTGTGCACAGTGTGTACTTCACATTCTTTGCACACTGTGTGATGTTCTGCTTTCCTTGTATCAATCGTATCAGCATGTCCAGTGACCCGCCAGCACACAGCGACGTAACACAGTCAAATTTCTGTTTACAGTGGCAGAGGGAATTGTAATTACCTGATGAGCACGACAGATCAGATCCAGATCATGCTTGTGCAGGAACTTGGCCACCACCTCTGAGCCAAAGGTAAATGATACACCTCTGTCATTCTCCCCCCAGCCCAACACATCCTTGTCTGGATCAGACCAGAGCAAATCGCACAGCAAACCCTGGTCAGGCACATCAGTGGGGCGCATGATGCGTCTGATCTGCTCCATGGACTGAAGGTCAGGTGACAGTCCTAAACAGAGCGGCAGTAAAAGTACAAATAAACACACTGATATTGAGGTCAATAGCTATTACATGAGTGAAGCCTACGTCAGCTGACAAACTGCAGAGACAGCACAACTCAAGGACAAACAAGAAAGTCTGACGTCAAAGGTAGACTACTTTGGACACTCTACATAAAACTTGACCACAGTGGAGTTATTAGAAATATATAACAAAAATAAATAAATAATATATACGCATACTGAGAACTTATCAAATTTTGCACTTTGAAATGTTGCTTTTATCTTTAAAAAACAAAACCCACCTCCATGGCAACAAAAGATCTTCTCATCAACAATGGCAGCAATAGGGAGGCAGTTAAAACAATCTGTGAAGGTCTTCCAGAGTTTGATGTTGTACCTTCTTTTACCTGAGACAAGTCAACAAAGCAGATTTCAATACGTCATTACTTCACAGGTGGAGACTAAACAATTAAACGTTTAGCTGGTGAGTGCATTTAAGACACATGAAAATACAAAATTGTGAAACTGGTTATGATGCAACATATTTTTTGTGAACAAATTCAGTATAAATTACTCACACTCATCATAGAAACCATATATTCTGTTGATCGAAGCACACTCATGGTTTCCCCTCAGCAGGAAGAAGTTCTCAGGGTATTTGATTTTGTAGGCCAGCAGAAGACAGATGGTTTCCAGCGACTGCTTCCCCCTGTCCACATAGTCTCCCAGAAACAGGTAGTTGCTTTCAGGAGGGAAGCCCCCATACTCAAACAGCCTCAGCAGGTCATAGTATTGCCCATGGATGTCACCTGCAGGACAACAATAAATTAATGCACCCACAGCACCAGACTGAATCACACATAGATGTCTTTTGAGTCAATCATTTCTCATCATCTTTTTGGTGTAATGTGTAAAGGACACCAGTAATCAGTCAGTTAATCATTGATCCATACATAGAAATGTTCCTTACCACAAATTTTGAGAGGGGCCTCCAGCTCCAGGAGAATGGGTTGGCTGAGAAAGATTTCCCTGGACTTGAGACATAATCCACGAATCTCATTCTCCTGCAGCTGCACATTCTTGCCAGGCTTTGCCCCTCTGACTGCAACACGAAAACACAAACAGAGCATCAGCAAAAACAATAGCTGTTATAGCCACGCTTACATTTCCTGGTACAGCATTTCTGTGTTGAGTCTGAATGGTACAATATGTAAGCATACAGAAAGCTATGCCGCGCCGGAATGCGCAATGTTGGTGTTGGTGTGTGAGTGTGAGTGTGAGTGTGAGTGTGTGTGTGTGAAATACAGTGTGCATTTGACCAAGTACATGTCGTTCGTGTCCTTCAGATACACTAGCGTCTCAAACCAGGCTAGTTAATACGACTAGCCATTTTACAAGATGTTGATAAACATACGCCAGTACAGCTTTAGCCGCCTGTCTACTGTTAGCGTCTGTCACAACAGCATGCAAATAATCGAGGCGGTGTTTTGTATTTTATATTTTCACTTTTCCTTACCTTCTAAAAGACGTTGGATGATACTATCTATGTTGAGCTTGTCAACATCAGCCATTGCAACGTTGGCGTTAATAAAACCGGCTCAGTCAAATCTAGGTCTTGGCGTTAACACACTGATGAAAGCTAGCCCGCTAGCTATCCTAGCATTAGCTACCTAATGTTAGCTTCGCTGATTTTCCGGGTGAGGGTAAAGATGTTGATGTGACCCTGCTTCTGTTTAGCTGCTCGTTGACACGTTGGACAATCTAATAAGCTACTTAAACATCACAGTTTAAAAAAAATCTACATCCAATGTTGCGTTTTGCTGAGATATGGGGACTAAAAAAAATAAACGTCAGCCGCACTAGCTGTTAGCTAGTGATGGTGTCCCGTCTCTGTTTTTCTGTGCCGCACCTTGTACAGCTAGCCAGCTGTTTTAAGGAGGCTGCTGGTAGCTGCTCCGCTGCTGCCCCCTACTGTACTGGATGGAGAAAAAGTCTTTAAGCCATTCAAATCGATATGGACGCGAATGTAAGAATGTAAAATAGATGAAAAATACCAGCTCGTCAACTTGATTATTAAACAGTTATGAGCATTAGCTCTCAGAAACCAATACACAAACCCCCTGGGCTTTGGTATCGTCCCAGGGTAATTATACAGTTGTCCAATTATTGGTAAGTCCTCAACAAAACTATAGTAGTGATGACAACAAAGCACTGAAAAAGGCCAAGTATTTACCAGGTAATTATGCAGTATTTTAGGTACAATGGTACAATTCACAATGATGCAGTAATAAGTGAAGTATTTTGATTCTATTAACTAAAAATCAGTGGATGGTAAACATGGATGTGCTCACAAGAGGCCGGTCTGAACACTAAAGTAGAGCTCTCAAGTGTTCTGGCAGTAATCATGGGCTGTATCATATATGGATATCAGCGTTACATACTTCTTGTTCATACTTGCTAAATACATATACATACATGCTAAATTTAGTTTTGAGTGCAGAGTACCGCTTTGAGACTTCAGTGTAACTAATGTAAAAAATGATTCCTAAAGCAACAAATACTTTAGTCAAATAAATGTAGAATGTGGCAAAACTTCCCTTTAACAAATGTAACACAAATGTAGACAAATGGGATGAAAGTCTCCATTCCATCAAAAATAAGCTAATGGAAAAATTTAAATCTATACATATGAATTTACTATACTATATGTATTTAAATATTCTTCAGGTTACTGTTATAGAAAAAGCAGGGCACTTTGAGGAGGGGAGGAGTACATCCCTCAATAGACACTGTGCTATCTTCAAAATCTGTAAGACATAATGAAGGAAACTACTTCCTTTAACTTTTTTGATTGGACATACAGATATATTTCATATTTTCCTTTTAACATTTCCAGTTGTTCTCCTCTCTATATTTATATAGTTAACAGTTTACACTGGGACAGAGGGACTTGTAGATGCTGAGCTCCACTGGTCTGTATTTGAGTCCACTGCTGCACAGTCAGCACTGCACTAAAACTCAAATGACTACACACAACTAATTAAATATCACTACTGAAAAGGCTTTTCTGCTGAAACTATGGGGGTAGCAAATCCACACACCAATCTATCGTTGTGGAGCCAAATAGAAAGGAATTATTGTTGTTTCTCACAATGGGATTAGCCAACTTCCGCAGACCTGCACGTTTAATCTCTTTGCCACTGGAAATCTCCCTCGTCATCAAAACTTCATAACCACAGCCATAGTGCAAATGTAGATGTGGATAGATCGTTGTAGACATCTTCTTCAGTGATATCAACTCTCCCTTTCTTTATTGATTCACAGAAAATAGCATGTAATATCAAAACATATTAAACATTTCCCTTTCTGTAGTTATATAAAGTTTTAATTTCACCTACTACATATCAAGCAGTTACATATGCCTAACGTGACAATATCCATTCTTATACATATTATAATAATTAATCAATACATAATTCATACACTAATACACAATTATGAAAAAAAAAAAATCAAAGCTGAAATGTTTAGCACTCTGCTTCTGCTCCAGTCTGTGTGCTCATGTAAGTATCTTGACACAAACATGACCCATTGCTTTAAATATCCAGAGGGAAATTTCAGGCATAACTGGTCTATTCTTGGTCTTTTTCTTCACCATGTGTGATGACATAGACCAGGTTCTTGTAGTCGAGGTTTCCTGCCACATCTGGAGGGAATGCTGCAAACATCTGTTCCATCTATCAGCAAGAAATAAAAATGAATTCTTAGATTTTTTGACTGAATTAAAAAAAACATTGTAATATTGTCAGAGGTAGAGCTTTAACCTCTTCAGGGGAGAACCTGTCTGCCTGGGTCGTCAGCATCTCTGTGACACTGTGAAGACAAGCAGTGATGATGAGCAGCCTGGGCATCCACCTCACTGAACACAGTGTACTGGGCGGTTACTCACAAGTCTTTCTTTAATGTTCCTTTTCCCTCAGGATCGAAGACTTTAAAAGCGTTGAGAATGGTCTCCTCTGGGTCAGCACCTACAGATCAACAGTGGCAGCTCTGAGTTGATGAAAAATTACATCTTTCTCCAAAAATCACCATGGTCATTGTTAATTATTCTATTGTTTACACATATAATCATGCCCTGAACTATACAGAACGGCCTGCTCACCCTTTAGTTTCTCTCCAAACATGGTGAGAAAGACTGTGAAATTAATTGGTCCTGGTGCCTCCTTCAGCATATCATCAATCTCCTCTTGTTTGACATTTAAACGGCCTAGACAAGGATGGCAGATAAGATGGAACAGACTTTAAGGTTGTAGCTAACGATTATTTCCATTATTGACTATTCTGCTGCTTATTTCTTGATTAACTGATAAATTGTTTGGTCAATAAAATGTCAAACAGTGAAAAATGTCCATGACAGTGTTCCTGAAATCCAAAGATATACCAGCTAAGACAAGGAAAAGTCTTGGTATTTGAGAAGCTAGATCTAGGGAATCTTTGACATTCTTGTTTGGAAAAATTACTTCAAACATTACATGATTATCAAACAAGTTTCTATCAATCAACCAGTTGCTTGAGCACTAATAAGTTTCACATTTGGGTAGACTTATTGTATATACAATATGACAATATGAAACCCTCACAACACAAAAGAGACATATTCATATGAACAGACACACAGGTAGTCTCACCTAAAGCTGCAAAGGTGTCCCTCAGGTCATTCTTGTCAATGAAACCATCCCTGTTTTGGTCCATGATAGTGAAAGCCTGCACAAATCATATTGTTATATGCACAGTATGCACAGTAAGCATTCACCACAGACTCAATATAAAAAAAAAAGAAAAAAAAAGTTTGGCAAAGCACTGACTTCTTTGAACTCCTGGATCTGGGCCTGTTCAAACATGGAGAAGACATTGGAGCTGGCTCCCTCTGCTCTTTTCTTTGCTTTCTTGGGTGCCTGCAGGGTTTGACAATGACACTCTAATTAGATCCAATACTAATGGCACAATCATCACCTGGCTCTCTGCTTCAGCTTCACTCATTATCGGTTTTACTGTGACACATGTGCTTATGATAACGAGCCAATGATCTGCAAACTTACAGAGTGTGGGGGGCATTAATTGCACAACAGGCAAGGTTTATAGCGTGGCACGCATTTCATTAGGGAGGATTACAAACACTGTCAGTTTGTTATGGAAATATTTACTCGAGCCCCCAATTTTGTGAGAATGCAGACTAAAGCCTGGGGAGGGTGTGGTCCGCCGCTTGCACTCCCACAGTTCCAGGATCACATGGGGGATTATTCTATAGGGCCTGGGTGATGACAGGATGGTACACTGTGCCTTGTTTGATCAAAAAATCCCTCAGAGGCAAGGATTATGTTGAGCTATTTACACGACTGCCAAGGAACTGTGAAAAACAGTGTAAGGGGATGCAGAGGAATGACATCATATTGCTTGGATTCGCGGGCCTCTCGACAGCTGCTGTCTAACCCTTGTTGTGGATTAGCTCTCGAGCAGTTGTATATCTCATGGACGGGACCTCTGGTGCTCAGCTTCATTTATTTCTTTATTTTGTTTTAAGAGGATTCATGCAATCATGGGATGTGAGGCAGAATTTGCTGTTTCTTGGTACTGCTCACTGATGATGAGGGGACAGAAACTTTAATGTTCAAAATTAGAAAATACGTCATTACTCTTGATTTGTACCTGTTGCTCCTCTCCTTGTTTCCTCTCCCTTCCTCTGCCTCCTCTCCTCCTCTCCTTTCCCCTCTCCTCCTCTTCTGTCCTTGTTTAACTCTTCTCCTTTTCTCTCCCCCTCTCCCTGTTCTATACTTTTTTCCTTCCCTCCCCAACTTTTTCTTCTCCTCTCCTTGTCTGCTCTCCTTTCCTCTGCATACCACAATCACTAACTCATTTTTAAATTTTAATCATTGTGAGTAGACAAAAATAATCAATAAATCATCATTGAATGATTTTTGTTGTGATCTGTGATCTGTATTCAGTACCCATAAGCATATAGTCATGGAGGGTATTGATTCATTATCATTGGTGTGGGCAGAGCAAGATGTACAATTCATCAAATCATGCCATGACATATGAATACAAAATATACAGTATATAATATACACAATAATCATGCAGCAGAAGCAGAATGTCTCCTTATAGTCTGGTGGTGCTGTAGACAAAATGAAATGCAATGAAATCTGCGTCCACTCACCATATTTCAGTGGTAGCTGGATGAGGACTAAGCAGTATCCTCGCTGCTTTATGATGGAGCGGCACACAAAACAAGGGCTAGATATACTGACCCCTCTCCCCTCTATAATAGTGCATGCTTATGGGCTATAAATACTCCATGCCTTCTTTAGGCAGAGACCCAGGTAAAATGGACTATTCCCTCACCGCCACCAGCCACCATTGTCAGAGTTCATGAGATTTAGGGATAATAGCCAAACACACATACCCCATTACTGAGACCCAAGAATAACAACAGGACATAGCTTTGGCTCAGAAAGGACAGTTGTGTTAGTGACTGACAGCTGCACTTGATGGGATCCATCATCCAGCTGTCCTGTTAGTACTCTGCTGGGACCTGAGCTATGCTCAGATGGGAGCTGTTTCTTGGTAGCACAATAAACGGAACTGTTAGCTAAAGCTGTCAGAGCCCCAGAAAGTCTTGATCGTAAACAGCCTGCTGTGCTGTGGAAAATGTTAGTAGGGAACATAGTTCATATGATATGTTTCATGAACAATGTCTAGTTTTTCACTTACAACAACGCTGGACAATAACTCTCCAGTTCAGACAGTGTCACAGTCAGCCACAGATCCTGGCACTGTGTTCTTAACTAGACATATTTCTTTCATTATATATAGCAGTGTATGGCATATGATGTGAAATGTTTATGATGATAATGGACAAGTTTGGTGGATTTCAAGTGAGGAGTCAAAAATCAAAGGAGGTATATGTAAAAGTCCGGTTCCATATTTATAAACTTATTTCTTAATCTGAATCCAACCTGTGCATAAAAGCAATAACTTTCAATGTCATGAAAGCTAATATAACAATCCACAGCCTAAAAAAATAACTAAATCAACTTCACGCACTCAGAGTGAACATTTTAAAATCCCCTTCCAAACAAAAATGTGTTTTGCTTATTATTAGTTCACTTGGATGCGTGAGCTTCACTGTGCAGAATAACACACTGTATGTGCAGAGTTTGACACCAGAAGACTGTTTGCACGTTCATCTGTTAGTCATTTGTTCTGTGCTCAACTCAAATCTCAGTTTAACACATGTACGTGTGAGCATGATTTTGTGACTTCACAACTAGTTTGGAAACCAATCACGGGCCGATATGCAAATTAGTGCAAATGATGTGAAATGATATGTAGAAACCTAAAACTTGCAGCACACATTTACTAAGAATGGACTTTCCAGTGAAGAAGGAGATATCTTGTGCCCAGCAATCAAACTTTGGAAATGAAAAATATCTGCAGGTTCATAGATTCTGAATTTTTCAGAGAATAAATGTCCTTTTTAACAAGCAAACCACATGAGATGTACCCCGCATTGTTTTAATGTTAAAACATGTCTGTCAGTTTCTTTCAATGTCTTTGAGTTTCACAAAGGTTTTTTTTTTTTTTTAATATTCTTTTAACATAAAACATTATGTTTTATATTTTAATTTGAGACGTAAACTAGTATAGTATAATATATATTCACCAAACACGTGTGTGTGTGTGTGTGTGTGTGTGTTTTCATTTGGGTGAATCAACCCCTTAATTCAAACCTTTTATCAAATACAGCAGACCTTTGATGACCTTTCAGACCATCCAAATTTAGGTCTGCACTTCTCAAACAACCAGGACAGCAGATGAAAAGCACACAGGTCAGTTGGTTGGAGAGGTAGTGAGATGCTTTTAAGGTGATGATTTGAATTTTGTGTCATTCAGCTTTTACGACTGTTTACTTCCCAGTTAATGACTGAAACACGCCTCTTCCACAGCAAACATTTTCACTCGTCATAGCATGAAAAGCACAGGTGTGATTAATAACCTTAATTAAAGTTGCGCTGCAATTAGATGTTCCAGTTAAAGGGCCCTGCTACTGTGAGTAATGACTCACAGGCATGACTTACTGGAACACCTACATTGTTAATGTTATTATTTCCACCTTGCTTTCCCTGATTTGACACGTCAAAATGTTTGATGGGCCAAAAGTCTTTAGGCTACCCGTCAGAGATAAAGGTGCCGAAGGCTTCAAATGCACAGATTTTCACAATCAGCAAACAGTGACTGATTTTAAGCTTGTACAGACAGAGTGCCAACAAACACGGTGGACAAAGTTAAACAGTGAGGATTAATACTGGTCTTTGACCATTCTTCATTTACCCATTTTGTCCAGTAGGTAGTGCTAGCAACCCACAGCATTCAACATCTAAACTACACTGGAAATCTGATCTTAACTCACCCGCAGCTTCCCTGGATCAACTCACTTCTGTTTCTACATTTATTGCCTCATCTGATTTTAAATAAATACTTAGTTATATAAATATTCCTAGAAATAATTCTCTTGGTGTGGGTAGATTTTGTTCCGATAAAATCACTTGGGAACTCATCTGCATCATACACCAAATGGGGTATTTAATTATGTTGATATAATTTCTATTCATAAAAATTGCAAGACATTATCCCATTTTCTAATGAATATTTTACTAAACCCTTATATGGTCCACTAATCACCAGCCCAGAGAAATATTCTCTTTTATACAGTCAAAGTGCAGATGCACATTGCATTGGTTTGGGTACATAGGACATACCTGTACTTGTGAGGGAACATAACAAAATGTATATGATGCTCTGTATAATATACAGGCTTTAGCTCTGCTGTTCACATGAGAATACCAACAAAAGTGTGGACCCTACTCTAACAGTGCAGACTGCAGGCCCTCATTGTAAGTAATACTGTTAAACTGACTTTAATAAGAGATTACTGCAATGCATGTAATTATCATCAAGACTTAACGTTGCTGCTGCTCAGGGTTACAGTGTCATACTGTTGCACATGTGAACCTGCTTAGTCAAAGAAGAGACCTTTCACATTTTGGCAGATCATCATTCTACTTTGTAAAAGTAAAAAAACAGTCTAAGAGAACAATATCCTCCAGACTTATGGTAGTCGTAGCTGTAGTTGCTATAGACAAGGTGGTGCTTTTTACCAAAGTACTATTCCCAAACAAGCTCAAAGAAACTGCTATTACTCATCAACAATATGACATTTTATTCTTTATTAGATAAAGAAATCCCTCATTCAGTGACCTCATCAAAACAATCATTTTCTTGCTCATGGATAATTTCCCCTCTGTGCGCACAGCTCTCATTTTACGTAAGCATACATTACTTTGTAGATTAAGCTTTTTCAGAATAATGTATTAATTTGAAAGAGGTGACAAGGTTACTGGAGGAGGCCCCGTGGTGCTTTGTTGATGACAGCGGTGAGTGTGAGGTCAAGCTTATATTCAGAGGTACAGAAGTGATTGAGGCCAGATTCAGCAGTTTTTCTTCAGGCTGAATGTGGGACTCA
Source organism: Lates calcarifer (assembly GCF_001640805.2). Taxonomy (NCBI): domain Eukaryota; kingdom Metazoa; phylum Chordata; class Actinopteri; family Centropomidae; genus Lates; species Lates calcarifer. The sequence continues at coordinate 19,821,699 of NC_066845.1, forward strand.
GGGGCCCAACAGACAAAGCATCAGCGTCTGGAGGTGGAGATTGTGGGTTTAAGTTCCACCTGGGTCCCCACAGAGCCCGGGTGCTCTACATTCTTGTTGAGCCAGAACACAGTGTTCCTATCTGGCATCTGAAAATGTCTGTGATTACAAACACTTTGCTTGATCTGTTGGCAAAAAGAAACTTTCTTCAGTGTGAGCAGGGTGTACCACTGGGCATGGAGACAAGGTTAAAGATCCAATTGAGAAAACAGTGTGTACTGCATGTCCTCACTTGAAGTGTCCTGGACAAGGGCTTCAGGCTGTTACAGTGTCACTCACTGCTCCGAAGTGTATGTCTCTGAGAGTTACTGTATATGAGAAAGCAATGAATTAATTACATAATGTATAATGATCAGATCCTTAATTCAGATGTTAATTATCATAAATGCTTAATATTGTGTGAAGGATGTTTCAAGAGTTTGGAGATCACAAGATTTCGACATCATCACTGTGGACACAAGTGCTATTTCTTAAATGTAAGAATTATCTTGAGCCATAAAGATTAAAAACTGTAATCTGTAGCTCAGTTGTGAATCCTGGTTTTCTGACACATCACTATCCTCCCTATCATATTTGAATTCAGCATTTTAACTTCACCCTGGAGCCACAAATAAAATGCAATAAGCAAAACTTTTAATAATCTTCCTTCACGTTCCCCTCAGGTATTTGTCTATGGCAGAGGGATATGTCATTGTCCCCCAAGGTGCTAAGAATATGACTCATGAGGATATTATTTTCTACCTGGGACTGATTTTCATAAGGAATATCAGCTAGAAGCTACTGTACACAGTGAGGCTGGTGTGTGGTTGTGAGGAGCTGGAACGTGTACTAAACCATTGGTTTTGATGGATACCGTCACTCAGTGACAATGGTATAATTAATGGAGGAAATCACACAATGCTCATTTGTGCATAACCTTGTGCCTGTGGTGTCAGCAGGGGGAGCACCTGGCACTGGTGTTGTAGCAGCACAACCTACGTGTGCCCCCTGACCAGAGGAATGAGTTATTTTGAGTACACAAAGAACACCCTCATGCTTTATTAAGTTAGACAAAGTAAAATATATTACACTATCTCCTACCTGAATCATCATTATCATTATCTATTATTTGGCAGTTTCATTAAGACATTTTTTGTTCCAACCTAAAAGCATATTTTTATATTAAATGCATGCATCATTTTTTCCTTATCCTTATTCTTTTCTAATTATACAAAAGCACAACTAAACAAAATGATCACTGTAGTCACACAGGGTTCGACCATCTATACAAATGGATCCACAAATATATATATATAAACATAATTGCAACATATGAAACATTGATTAATATCAAGTGGGGGCTTAAATTTGGTCTCTTTTTTACAAGTAATAATATCTTGCTGTGGTGAAAAGGTTTTAAAAATAATGTTAAAATAACATAATCTACTTTAATAATGTTCATTAATTTTGTATAGCACTTTAAAAGACATTGTTCAAAGAATGAACTCTGCAGAACAAAGTCGTTCATTTTACAGTATTTATATTACATTTCTGAAACATGGATGTAGCGTTTAATAAGAGGATATTTTGTCTAATTTTCAGTGTAATGAGAGAATGACATGTGGACAAAGTGACATACTGATAATAGTCAGACTACATGTGTCGATAATGCAATCTATATTAATTTCCAAAGCGGCCTATGATTTTACTGTCCTATGCGCGCCTGTAATAAACACGATAAAAAAAGTAGGCTTGGCTAAATTCCCTGAACTCCACTAATCTACACATCATCTCCTTCCCTTTTCCAGACGGTATTGATCAACCCCGGGCTTTACGTCAGTATTGATAACTTTGCCAAAGCAAAATCAAGTGCAATTGTCCAGTTAATGTTGGGGACGGAGGCACGGATACACTTGCTCTTTACTTTTTCACAAACCCGGGCACTTCGCCAAAAATATCGTCTACTTTTTTCCTCCTTACTTCCACAATAACATGTTGGCAGACTTGTCAAACATATCGGTGGACTCTCGTGTTAAGTCTGTTCGTTACTTTTTTTTAAAAGTGGGACCGGTGATCGTAAACGTTGTTTAACGAGGGGGAATCCAGCCCACATATTTATTGCAGCCGCTGAAAAAAATCTCCTCAATATCCCCCAAGATGGCCGCCGATGTAGGATCGATGTTTCAATATTGGAAGAAATTTGATCTACGGCGGCTTCAGGTTAGTGCTATTCTCATCTTTCTCGGCTTATTTTTCCAGCGGTATGTTTTGTTACTGTAGTCGGATGTGTGTTATCTCGTTTTGGGTGAATGTAAGACGAAAGCTGGCGGTGTTTGCATTGATAGTTATTAGAAATTGATCCCTCTTCTGCCTTTGTTCAGTTCAATCATTGATCAGCGGTGGAGGGACCGTGGAGCAGCACAGCCTCTGTGTTAGCCACACCGATCTGGGATCAGCACCGCGGACAGCACTGGTGTTTACATGCATTAGCTTTTCTGCTTTTTTACTCTTTATTGTCCGCGACAAGCACCGCCGTACTTACATGTACGGAAACTTTTAATGCGCCCCTGAATCCCTGTTCTTGGACGTAGGCTGTAACTTTTTCACCCAGCTTAATGTTTTATGCGGTTTGTGTCGACGGCCGTTGCGTTGCTGCTGCATCTTTCAGTAGGCTATAGTACAATTCTTGTAATTTTACATTTTTTGTATCTTGAAAAATTTGCATGTTGGGAAGTTTTATTTGTGATTTGGAAAGTTTATTCTGTGAACGTTAGTCATTCTGCTCGGACATTTTACGATGAGATATTTTCCGTGTGTATGGACTGCACATTTAGAAACGTTAGTCGTAGTGCAACATTTAACCAGTTAGTTGTTAAAAAGCGAGCTTTTAAGTCTGTAGACGCTAAAGCGCTGGACTGTTAAATGTCGCTGATACAAAAAATGTTTCTAATTGCTATCGTGGAGAATGTGGCAGGTGAGCAGTTTGTTTGTATCAAAGCCATAACGTGTGCCTATACAGTCCCATTAAATAGCATGTCAAGTCCGTAGCCTATAGCTTAACCCGTTGGGCTGAAAGTTGAATTTATAAACCACAATGCTGACAGGCTATTCGCTCGTATTCCTGGAAGCAAACGTTGAAATAAGGTTGGGAAAGCTAAACGCTGTTTTCAGTGTCCACTCCCCCCTCCTCTCCTCTCTCCTGAAGCCGCATAGGGCTGCTCGGCCGGGGGGGCTGTGTAATTGTATTCCCCGCTAATGTTTGTAAATCAGCCTCGGCCGGCGCAAGGGCACCGTCTCTGCCGTTTGACTGATGTTCTGTAACATGAGAAATGACAGGAGCATGGCAGTCCGGGTTCCTCGGAAAAGCCTACCGAGGAGGAGAAATCAGATCTGGTGGCTCTCGGTTGTCTTGTGCTGGTCGAGTGTTATTCCAGCTCCCAGCCGCTGGACCTCTCTCTCATCCAGGCTGGGATCCAGAGGGGCGAGGGAGCTATTGTTGTTGCGGCTTCATGTAGCGTCCTCTCTGCAGGCTCCCATCCAGATTCACCCGGGTTCCATAGGACCGTGTAACATTTATGAAAGATGTATACATTCAGTTTTTTTTCATCAATTGTGACTGACTAACCTGGGAGCTACATCTGAACTGGCCCTTAAGGATGCCCGAGCCATTACCTAGTGTCATGAGCAGTGATGTAGTGGTTTATAATAAAACGAGCAGCCTCCAGTCAGTAATCATTAGAAGGCATATGACCACAGATATTAAGAAAAATTCATGATACTTGCAGAACAGCGTTAATTGATTCTGTGTTCCCTTGAATGACCTTATTCTCATGTCAAATGAACCACTTTGGTAGTACAGAGGTATTGTTGTCAGCTCATGAAAATGGATAAATAATTCCACCAATGAGGAATAGGTGGAAAGTGGATGAAAAGAATTTAGTTTTACTTCTGCTGCATCCCTGTCCCAGGCTTTTAGGGTATATTTCCATAGTATGTAAAACACTGTATGTAACATAGTATGTAATTACTTGCATAATGGTGCAGACAGGTTATTTTATAAAAATGTCTACGTGTAGTGTATTAGTCTCTGCAGTCTTAGTCTTAAAATTAAGGTAGGTAAAGTTAAAGGTAAAGGTAAAATGCACATATATATAAAAATTGGCTTGAATTAGGGAAACTGCAGTTGGTGTACATTCACGTTAACATCTCTGTCAGGTCTGGAAAAGTGCTCTTTTATGGTGCTTTTGAACCTGCTTGTTAAGGTTTGTCAGTGTGATTCAGATGTGTTATAACACACTGGACACGTGCATGTGTTGAAAGTCATGGCTGTGTTGAAAAATACTTCAATTTTCTACAGAATTCAGTTTGTTTAGCGCTGAAATGGTTATCATTTTTCAGGGCTAGCATGGCTCTGATCACATTATCTTATTGACAGCAGCTCTGGTAAATATTCTTACAAGACTCTGGTTGCAAACATGCCTGTAGCTTAAATGTGACACCCTCTGCTACATGTGTCAGAAATCGATTAATTCACTTATTTCTCATTCAGTTATGGTTGGAGCCAGTTTCTGGCAGTGTAAAATCATTACAGCTTTTTCACCATGTAAAGCCATATAGAGCACTGTTCTTACTATATCTGAGGACATCCACGAGCTATTTCTTTCAGCAGTTCACACTGGAATGTTTATTTTCTCATTACAAGTTATTATATCAGTAGACTGAGTGTGCAGTTTTTTAGTGTTTGTGCAGTAGATTTGTGCCTCCGAGTTGTACAGGATGAATAATTCACCTGCAGGCTGATGAAAAGAGGGCAGGGAAAGTGCGAAGCGCTGAGGTGGAGTGACCTTGGTTCCTGCTGGCTGCAGGTCACCCGGCCGTTGCTGTGGTAATCATTCACACCAGCCAGATGGCATTTCCGTGGGCGAGCATGAAAAGGACGGGTCAGGGTCTGTCCTGCCAGGTCCTGCCAGGCCCAAAAACAACTCTGGGCCAATATGGTACCTGGAGAGAGAGCTTTGGGCCTGTAGAAAGATTCTGCAGAGGCAGGTGATAAGAAGGTGTGGTCAAACCAGGTGGAAATGCAGTTTGATTATAGTCATGGTTTTGTTTAATCCTGTCAGCAGATAGTCTTTATGTATCATTAATTTATTCCACATATGGATACCTTTGATTGCCCTTTAAGCACAGAAAAGGGATTTGCATGGATATCATTAAAGCAGATTGAAAAGACTTGTATCAGAATTTGCTTTAGAAAACTTGGGCGCCGTGCCTTTACTACCAGCTACTTTAATCCCTCTATTGTTTTTAGTGATGTCGCAATGCTGTGCTCATATGGCGAAATAATGCTCTGCTTATTTGTTGCCATTTCTTAGCCTTGTTTCTCCTCTCTCTTCCATGAATCTAAAAGGCAGTGGGGTTTTAGATCAGGAACAAAAGCTTGTGATTGTACTACATTTAGCATGACTCAGTTGCTCTGGTGTCAGCTCTAATCCACACACAGAGACAACAGTATTGCCAAACAGTGAAATTGCTTTGCAGCCTGTGAGCCTGGCTGCCTCCGCTGCCAGCCTGCTCTGTGTGCTGTTTGCCAGTAGCTCCCCCCCCACACACACACATACGCATGCACACACACACACAAACACACCAACCCTGCAATCTCAAATTGGCTGTGAAAATCAGTCTCTGTCTCCCTTTCATTCATGCTTTCATATGTTTGTTTGCTGATATTGTTAATGTCACATGCATCAGTATAATCTCATTGTAGTGGAGAGTAAGTAAGTCCAGAGCGCCTCACATCTTGTATTATTTATCATAATGACTGTATCATTTCATTCATATGCTGTGATAGATATAAAAGGCTTTAAAATTGACCTCTACAGTTATTGTTATATGTGCTCATTATCTCATTTTTCAAGAATTGTCTTTTGTTGTCTGGTCTTTAAAATCTTCAGCAGATTAAGTGTTAAGTTTAAATGTACAAGCTGCCCCATAATCATAATCAGCACTGGTGTGAGTCGTGCATGCCTCTCATATAAACATTTCTTAACATGCTTTCATTATTGCCATTTCTGTGAATCGATGGGTGGGACATGTCTGTCACGGTCCCATATCCTTCGGGTTGCCCCTCTCTTCCTTTGACAGTGACAACAAAGCAAATAAGAAAGAGGGGAGCTTTTACAACACTATCTGGGGCAAATTGAGATGTGAAATCCAGGAGCCATAACCCCAGTACATAAAACGCAGTGAACATTAGAGAGCGAGAGGAGTGAAACAGACTTCAGCATTAAGCTGTTTAACCTCTCTGTGTAGCATTAGTGGTAGAGACTTCAAAGCAGATGCTTCAGCGTTGGAAGCAGAATGACAAATGGGTTTAGAGACAGCTACGGTGAGCATTCTCACAGGAAGACTAGGCCTGTCATTAATGTCAGCTTAATCACTTTGACCTTCCTTCAAGTAGATTTCCATACCTATCCAATCATTTTGCCTTGCTTGTGCTCCTGTGTTCAGACTGCTGTATGTGCTGCTGTTTGATAAGCTCGGGTGTGATGATGTTATTGTCTATATCTGCAATTGTATACTTAAAATGTCCTGAAAGCTTTAGTATTAAAGGTTCATGCAGGTTTGGTTCATGTAAACCACACAAAATACATTTTTTACTTTGCTCTAGTGGTATCAGACAGTTTTGCTTTTATTTACATATTATTTATATTTTTCTCAGGTTTTGAAATATATTGCTGAGATTTCTGAATGCAGTTTCCTTTCCTGCGTTCACAACTTTAACAAAAATTAATCAACAATTATCGATAACCTAGAACCATCATGTTATCTGTCTTCCTCTGCATCGGTGTCTCGGTGAAATTAGACATATCAGACTCTGATTGGCTCATTATAGGAAGAATGTTAAAAGTAGACAGTCTTCTTTAGCGACATGCAACATAGAAATAAATGACATAAGGTGATTTCAAAGCAAAAAAAAAAGAAAGAAGGATGTGCTTTGAAAAAAACAGGTGTACTCAATCGTCCTCAATTTCAGTTAATCAAGGGTGGAAACGATATAATGAAGACTACTGTTTCATTCATTGGTGAGGCTGTGATAGAGCTCCTGGCCACCAGTCGCAGCACTGAGCACATGGCTGCTGACAGAACTCCAGTAAGCAAATGAAAAACAAAATCTTTATCTTTGCTTTTCAATCTCATAGGTTGCTAAGAAAATTGTTCACCATCTGTTGAGTTCTTATTTTTTGAAGATTTCTACCCATCATAAATTGTATGAGCCACTCATTGACAGAAAATGTCTGAGTTTTAGGAGATAGCGATACAGGACAGTATGATGGTCGCAGATCAGAAGCTAGAATCCATAGACCTCTCTTTTTTCACTGGAACTAGTTTTTACCAAAGAAATAGCCCTAATAAAATCTGTGGACAGCATGTTCTGTAGGTTTTCAGAGTAACAGGAGATGCTGGTATTAAATGTTCTCCGAGCACCTCAAATAACAATCTATCCACCTCAATTTTATTGATGTTGAGTTGAAATCTCAGAGGCTAATATGTCAAAATCTGACCAAATAATTCCAAACCAGATCACCATTACTAGATAACAGTAGAAGTTAGTCAGATTTTTCTTTTTTTTTTGTAATTTGGACAAACTGACCCTTTAAACTGTCTTTAGTACCAGAGAGGCTGAAATCTTTGACATTATATGGGCATATGATTTAATAGTATTGATCACTAATTGTTGTGCCTAATGAGTGCTAAGAATTCTGTCATTATCCTCTGTTGTTCTGCGGCACTACCTGCCTGAGTGTTTCTGTTTTCAAAGGCTTGCTGTTTTAATGTCTTCTCTTATGTAGCGTTGTGCCAAAAAAGCAGTACCCCCCAATGTTTCAGCAGGAACGCCCCCTTGGTAGTTGACAGTGCTTCATAGCAAGAGACGCCAGATTTTTCATAGCAGTGCGTTCTCCGATCTGCCGCCCCTAGGCTGGAGCAATTGCTTTGCAGGAGTAAATAACCGGCTTTAACAAAACTTCAGGGACACATTAGTCTGCTGGAGGATGGCTCCATGGTGGTAGGGCAGCCTCTTCTTCCCTCACAGTGAGGCAGGCGGAAGCATCAGGAGGAGAGAGGTAATGGCTCATCGGCATGGGTATAAAGCTGTGTCCTCTCTCCCTGCTGACAGCCAGTCCCCTGCCCAGCAAGTCCATATTGAGCTGAGTTTCTCCGCCGTGGCCTCAGCTTTATTTGTTTTGACTGTCTGACGCCACTGCAGACGTATTGAGCACCAGTCCTTTCTTGTTCATTTTACTAGGCTTACAATGAATCCCACTGCCCTTCCTCTCTCAGTCTCTCCCTCTATAGTATTGTTGCTCTGCCTCTCTACCTAGCATGCCTTAGCTGTGTTTGGCAAGCTTTCACTGGCTGTATATCATTCCTCTATTGTCCATTTCGGCCTTCATGACAAAAATAAGAAAAAAGGAAAGCATGCCTTTTTTCCCAAATGTGCAAGTGCCAGGCTTTTGTACCGTGTACGTTCTGATGCTGGTTGTCATGTCGCGTGGGTTAGCATGGTGTGAAGGGTGCTCCTGGGCCCAGGTACACTCATGAGATCAATGCTTCACTAACCTTCTCCAGGTTGTCTTTGGGGATCTCAGCTGCTCTCATTATGTGCCACTGCTCAGAGTGTGTTTACCAGACTGGAGGAATAGTAGTCTTGTGCATGCCACCCATTTGTAAGGCCCATTTGTCCTCATTTAAGTGGTAAGACAGAAGACCCAGGAAAGACGGCCTCTTGGTGGTCTTTTGAGTATTAAAGTAGCATTTGTTATTACTAAGCAGATGTGCTCTTATTTATCAAAATAATACAAAAGGTGTGTTATAGCAAAAGCAGATGGATAAGGCTTGTTGTGTTAGCCGATCTTGTCTTTGTGCAGCTGCTACCCCCACACAGTTAATTACTCTCTTATTCATCCCCAACAATGGGAGGGGATAGAATAAATCTGAGCCGCGCACTCTCGCTTCTTCACCAGGAAGGTGCAGACTGGGACCCTAAAGCGAGCGAGTGGCTTCAAGAGGTACAGTTTATCATTTTTAATGGAGAGGAACAGGAAGTGGAGACATGAAGCTGGGCTCCGTGATTTATACACCGGCTCAGACGGGGGAGAAAAGAGCAAGTCTATCTCCCTGTCCACACCTCTGGTTTGCAGCCGCTCCCGCTGGATTCATACCCCTTCGGCATTCTCAGCTCCTCTTCAACACCACCAAAATACACATGCACTTTGTCGGAGCTTCTCCGGGGAAATAACACAACAGGAGCATTTGCCTACCAAAAGATTTTGGAAAAAATATTGCCCTATTCAATTACTATCCATTATTAATGTCAGCAATTATATATGTTAACACATGCAGTCTGATTAATTATCACTGGTATGTAGGAGGCACAGTATCATCCCAAATTCAGTCTGCATCTCTCTGCTGCCTCCTGCCTCTCTCTTCATCTGGTTTTGTTGTTCCCTAAAAAGCCCAGTGATGTCATGCCTCCATTGTCACCTGTTCATTTACTTTCGTAGTGGAGGGCATCGGGGTATTGATTAGGGCTTGCAACTGTGTTAGCAGCTCTGTCGGTGTGTAATATAGGCCTCGAGGCTATTCTGTCTTTCCGTTCAGTCTCACGAGTGCTTTCTAGACCTTGTAATCTTAATTAAATATGCAACTTTTGATCGCAACAGGGTCACTATTTTTGCATTTAAATATGGTCGCAGGCTCCACCACCACCTCAGCTGAGAGAAAAAGCCGACATTTTGAATCTTAATGCAAAAAAGGAGAGAAAAGAACAAAGAACTGAATTGAGTCTCTCCTTTTTCAATTTCCCTTGTTAGCCTCCTGCTGCATTCCCCCTATAGTTTTTTTTTCCCATTTTTTTTCCAGATGAATTTTATGATATTTTCCTCCCCTCCCCTCTCCATCTCTCCCTCTTTCTCTCTCTCTCTCTCTCTCACTCCTCGGCAGTTTTCCCCAGACAGGTTCCACAGTGTTTTAGAGGGGATGGATTTAATTGCTCTGTGGGGATTGGTTGGCTGTGCCGGGCTCGGCTGTTTAATTAGTGTACCCTGCCGGGATTGGTTTAATGCTTCATGATCTTGAAATTGTCTGATTGTTCAGCCCTCTGGGGACTCTCCCTGCCTACGTAGGCCAGCAGGTTTAGCTAAACATTGCTTCAGGCTTCTGCTGTATGCAGCAGGAGGAAGAGTATGCCCAAGGAACCAAAATTTGGTTGAGGTGGGGGGTGGGGTCAACTTCCATGACAAACTGGGGGACCTACATGTCAAGTGGACAGTCGTCTGGGTCCTCTTGAGTATCGGACTGCAGGATATCTGCACAGACCTCACAGGAATGTTTATCCTTACAATATTTTATCTCAGCTTGATGCTCTATGGAAATTATCCAGTTGACTATTAATGCAGTACCAATATTTAGTCTGCGATACAGTGTTTCTTTATGATAAGCAAGCATATGATTTTTAGCTGCAGCCAAGCAAAATAAATTTGCTATGCATGTGGTTCTCTACTTGGCCCACACATTTTCCACAGTTTTACTGCTGTGTGAATGGATGTCTTGTATTTTTGAAGGAGCTCTTCTTTCTGCATGCTTTCACTGACTTGATCTGAATGTGTGGGGATCTCTGCTGTGATGAGGCCATCAGGATCATCTCATGAGGATCTCTGAATTATGTGCTTGGTCACCTTGAGTGAGGGGAGCTGTGGTAATAACATTTGTGTAAATGGGCTCAGGGTGTGTCTGTGTCCCCTCTGTAGCCTTCCACAGGATGCCCTTGATTTGGCTCAATCATGGCAGCGATGTTGACCTCAACAGTAAATGTGCTTGGCATCAGATGCTGGATAAGGGACGAGCGTGCATTGTGGTGGTGCAGTCCAGTGCAGATAGTACCTATTGAAGGCTACGCTCATTCCGCTTCATCAGACTTATCGAGCCCACTCACTCAAAGAACTCAGCCTTGAAGTGCATAAATCTCCAGTGGATGATAATAAGAATACCTTCCTCTGCCTCTCTGCCTGGACTTTATTATGTGTTTGTCCTCACAGTGAATGATGCCTGAGTGTTCTGGTGCAACAATGATTACTTTTTGTCTGAGAGCTTTCTCTATTAGGAAGCCTCCAGGTAGATGCCAGGATCTTGTATTCTGCTGTTGTTGACTGGATCATCTGTGCTGCACCCAGGGGGTCATTTTTTATGCCTGTGTTTACTATTGTGTTTACACCCTCACAGACACCGAGGGGATGCACATGATCACCACGGTGATAGACCACATGGCAACTGAGCCGCTCCCAAATGAGAGTCGCACCCTGAGCTTCATCCTGCTTCTCTCTGGGGGAGTTGCCCTGATTACTGAGTGACTTTGTGCTGGAGTTGAGGGCCCTCTCCAGCTGTTGGGATTGTTTGTGCAATGATGATAAGGGGTTGTGTAATCAGAGTTGGGTTGTGTAGACAATCTTTTAATCTCTCTATTATGAATGTTGCTCAGCTACATTGGTACATTTTATCCATTTGTTTCAGCACTTCCTTTTCATTTAGCTGTAAGTAATGGGTGGACTACTAGAATATAATGTGAAGTATGGTCATATCTGTGGGTTTGGAGATGTGTTCATTGTGCTCTGTTATTTTTAAAGGGGGAACCTCAGGTCAATTGTGGATCATGGCCAAAGTCAACAATGTTGCTCTTTCATAAATAAGCCCCAAGTCTTAATATTGCAGGGCTGGTTCTCTTTCAAAGATAAAAATATTATTGCATCCCGGCCCCATCCCCCACTGCCTTTTGGGCAGGGTGTGAGTCCAGCGTCCGTCTAGACGTGCGGCATCATTAACCTGCCGCGACCTCAAGCCCTGATGAATTCGCTCTCACATCCCCTGCAGCCTAGCGTTAGCAGCCCTTCTCCCGTCCACTGGGAACTGGGGCTCCTCTGGACTGGCCATTAGAGCCACTAGCTTCTACTGGCAGGCATTAATAGGCCAAGTGGCCGGAGCCTCTCTCAGACTGCTGAATAATTCAGACCGTCTGGGCTGTGTCTAGTCCCGGGGCGCAGGGGGATGTGAACTGGGGAGCAGGGTGCAGGGGGGCCACATGGAGGTGCAGGGGTTAATAACAGGTCTGCCTCTCTGTGTCAGCAGCTGCTCAACCCTCTCCACCCCCAACAAACGCACCCAACCCCACCCCACATATGAAAGAATCCTATTCAGTTGATTAGATTTTTCAAAATGGATCAATTTTTAATCAGCGGAGCATCTGACTACGGTCAATACCATTGTCGCTGGGAAGACAGTTGCCGGACAGCCGTCTTTATTTACAGGAATGTTTGTTTTTTACTGTATGCAGATGGAGAGGCAGGAAACAGTTAGCTCAGACCACTGCACCACTGCAGTCTCTGGCCTGTCCAGGCAGGGGTCTAGCCTCTTCATGCATATCTGCAACAACACCACCACCACGAAGGCCGCAGCAAATCCAACTCTCTGATCATGCCCTTTGGAAGATCAGTCGTGAATATTTATTCACATCAGAGCAGAAAGGTGGATTAGTCCAGTGTCTTTTCCTGTGTGAATGTGGGTGTGTCTGAAGAGACATCTCTTACCCATTTGCATCTGCATAAGTAGTGAGTAGGAGTGAGGAGCCAACAAACTAGCTGTAATACTGCCATCAAAATTTCATTGGGCTGTGGGGAGACCCTAACATGTTAAATAATGAGAAGCCCATAAACTTAATGTTCAGAACCTCTCCGCAACTGCTGACGGCGTCTAGTTATGACTTAATACGAAGGCAGAATTATGAGGAGATTATCCTTCTTCAGAGTGCTCCTCATTTTAGCACATCTGGTTTTCAAACATGCAACCACCAAATATTCTTTGTGTGATCCTTTTTTATGTAAAGATCAGAGTGAATAACTTGTTTACAGTGGACTGCATTATCAATCTTTTGTTTACAGGTGACATTTTTAAGACATATAAATTCTGTGCCATCAGTGTGGGACAATATGGAGGAGTTCTCAAAACTGTAACATAGTGTTTATGGTGGAAGGGGTGGGGGGTGCATTCCTCTATCGATCTGTCTCTAAAAAGAAATTCTTTGTACAGTGTATTTCAACATAAATGACGTGTATACCTGCTTGTTACAGGCAATAGTATTGCTTTGGCACTACTGTGCAGGCAAAGTTGACATGAATAAAACCCTATAAAAATATATGTTCATGAAATGGTGTCCTCTTGAAAGAGTAAAATGTTCCACTGAACAAACTCAAACGGTGAGATATGGTGTAAAATCAATAATGTTCTGTCCTAATGGGGTTAAATCAATTTATCACAGTCAGAAAGATAAATCAATATGACAACACAAACATATACTTTACATGTAAATGTAAACTATTACCTTCTCCATCCTGCTTAGAAAATATTTTCACGTCACCCATACACCATAGTTGACATTAAAAGCTAAACTATCATCATCTAATTTTTTCAGCTCTCATAGCTCCTGTCTGCATATGCATGGTAAAAAAAAACAATGATTGTTACTAAAAGCACAAATACATATTTGCTGAAACTAACTATAGTGGAGCTATAGATATGTATTGCTTCTGCTGCCTACATTTAGAATTTTACAAATTTGAAAAGAATTTAGAAAACCGCTGAGTGACATCTATTGTTGTGCAGTGGATGGGCTAAAATCCTTTCAAATCTGTATACATCAGTACTGACTTCAACACACATGCCACAACTAAAATGGATTGGCTGAGAGCAGTTTAATGGTAGGTAGTAGCAAAACTCTCTCCATAATGCTGAGTCAATGGAGCATAAAAATGATACATGCACATTTAGAGATGGTTGTATCAACAGTTATGAACACAATAACAAAAACAGTTTTTTTAGGAAATAAAATTGCAAAAATAATTGCCTTTGAAAATCTAGTCAAAATATTTGTATGACAGTTTGACTAGTTTAGAAGTTATTGGTAAAATGTGGAAGTGTTTGTTTTAGTTAAATCTGGCCATTTAGAATCATTAACTGAGAGGTTTTCACATATTGGGTTCACAACATATTAGCATAATCACATACTGACACATTAGTATTATGGGATATTGATGTAATGTACACTGGCATGTTATGATGTTGTATTCGCATCATGACTATTTGCATCTATGGCTTTGGCTTCATTGCAATGACTCACTGATACAATGATTTCACCTAATATGTCACATACTGACATTGGCATATTGACATTATGAAATATTGGCATATTGACTATAGCCTGATATATTGACGTTGGCCTCATTGCAATAACATGCTGCCAGTGATCTAAGACTGACATAACAGCTTACTGCTGAACTGGCATATTGACTGTTTGACATAATGACATATTGGCAGATGACACTGGCATGCCATAATGACATTTTGCCCTGTGATATAATGACATGCTCACACATTAACATGATGACATTAGTGTAACATAAGGGCATGTTGGTATCATGGCATACTGGCAGAATGGCACATTGATGCATAGACATAAATACACATTGGCATGCTGTTGCTTAATACCAGTGTAATTACATTCCCTGGTGTCCTGAAGGCAAGCCTGTGCAGTTTTGATTAGACTGGTAGATATCCCTCAGCTCAATGGAAAGATACTGTTAGTTCATATATTGTATTGAGAGTACAGCATTCTGAAAAAGACTTTGATAAAATCAAAAACTCATGAATGACCATATTTTCAGTGAAAAAGCAAATCAGCAAAAAAAAAATAGTCGTAGTAAAATTAAGAAGCAAAATAAATAGTCAATTTTTACATTACACTGTTACAAATTTAATCAATGAATTAAACTGCAATTATCTATTGTAGATTCACTTCTACTAAATGTGTGCTGCTCTGGTTTCTGAGTGACATTGGATGAAACACTTGGGAAAACAAAAACATAAATCAGATGAGGTAACCAGTAAGAAAGACTTACAGAGATCAGACATGACTTAAAACCCTGTCCTCCATCTAATCTTCCCTCTTAAACATCAAACTTATGCAAAAAGAAGCAATGCTTTCACTGAGGAGTACTTATTTTTTGCTCACTAATGAAAATGTTTTGAATCTCTTTGCTCGTGGTGCCAATGGCGTTGTTTTCCTTCTTTGCTCTCTGATTATAGAACTGTATAAACTGGGCGAGATTTTGAATTCTTAGCTGATTGCGTGCCTGTAGCCATGCACTTTCTCTGCTTTCCTCTCCAGACCTCTTTCTCCTGATAGCCTCCTTTTTTCTGGTACAGAGGGATGCAGTGCACTTTATATGCAGTTATGCTGAATAGGTGCTGATGTATGTTGAAAACAGTTTTGCAGGTGCCTTGTCAAAATGTGCAGTGGATAGGCAGTAACACAATTCTGTTTAATATGCTATCAATCAGCTGGTGGATTCCCATTTGTACATACAGTATTATGAGCCTACTTTTCCCCAGACTATCATGACACTGCTGGTGTTTAGCTGCTCTCATGTCCTCCAACAGTGTGTCCCTATTGTCTGTTTGTCTGTTTAATATGCAAAGGTGGTCATTCAGGGAGTCATTTTGGACCAGTGTAAACGAATCGGCAACAATGATTAGCTGGCGCTGCAGAGGAAGTGTCCATCATTGTGTTAGTGCATTTGGAGACCATCACTCCTCCCTCAGGTCATCTCGCTGCTGCTCTCTCAGCTTTGCGGAAGACGCTCTCTGAAAAACACCCAAACAGCACCAGAGTAAATACACTGTAAGTGGAGTTACTTAATGGGAGATTTTGCATGCTTAATTGCAAGTATGGATTGAAGGTCCATTAAAAGACATCAGTGTCTTGGAGTCCAGCATACAGTTTGAATATACTTGAGATGGATTGATCCATTGACTTCCTGGCTGAGAGAAGTAATTAGAAACAAAGAGCGCAAAATCATTTTGAAGATGATTTGAAAAACAAGAAATAAAACATAGTTAGTACCCAGACAGTCCTGTTTCTGATGCTGGACCTTTTTGTTTGTTCAGCGTATGCAAGCATGCTTGAGGGTGGCACCGTAGATGTCCTGAGGGAAATATCAGGCTTATTTATTGGAGCCTTTTTAGCCCCAGCTCAATAGCAGGAGTCTGATGGCTGGGGTATACAGGGACTATCTGGCAGAGGAGGAGGTGGAGGAGGAGCTGGGCCTGGCGTCAGCTCCACTGACAAGCTCTTATTTACCGTCCAGATCTATGACTCATTTTATGTACCTAATCGTAAAGCACTGAGATTTATCGGAGGTAACGGGACAGTGGGGAATACCCCAGGAGACTGGCAGATTCAGCTCCCTCCCCCTCCTCAGCTCCCCTGGCTGGGCTTCAGGTTCACTCTACCTGGCCCAGCACGCCAACACCTTCTGGGAAGAGGGGAGCGTTGGAGCCCAGATGAGGAAGTCCATATTTCTGCCAGATATGGACAGCTGATAGCTCATCTAATAAAGAAGAGGGTCATAAAAATTGGATGGGCTAATGGATGACTCTGTAAGGATTAATAACAGCTTATTGGTCAGGTGCAGTGACCTCTTACAGAGCTAACAATACAGCGGCCAACTGGGCTCTCGCTGCATGCAGCACAGCAGTAGATGACCAAACCAAAACACAGTTGGGGGGTGGTCAGGGAAATTAAATTGCTCTTATAGCTTTTGGTATCTACTATATCCCCCTATGTTTTAGCTTACAGTATTCTGGTTTGTGAAGTGCTGTTGAATTTTGTTGGTTTATAAATAATGTATTAACTTCAGGGAGAAAAAAAATCTAAAGGTTGACATCCTCACTTACCATCATTTTTTTCCTCATGTCTGCCACTCCAGCAATGGCAAAGGGGGAAGCAAAAACAAGAAGGTATTGTAATACTGCCTTTGTTCTGACAGGAGTGCTCTCAGAGCCTGTTTTATATTCCTGCTGAAAATTAAAATTAAACTTTCATTGTTGTGCATGCTGTTTAATCCAATAACGATCTGATGTAACAAACCGCCGTAATATCTCTCAGCATACTTAATCGGAGCGGACTTAGCCCTGTCACTTTATATTAACCTCTGCTGCAACAGGAGAAGGGCTTCACTAATCTGCCATTGTTGGGTTTGGCAGTCTGTAGCTAGTGCAAAACAGATTTGGCAGTCAGCGCCAAAGTAAAGGCTTTATAATGACAGCAGGGCCTCTCTGCTATTTGAGCTAATAATGTCAAAATCTAATAATGCTGTGGCCCTTGGAATTAGATGGGAGGTGAATGGGTGGGAATAGTGGTGATGTGGAAAAGGATTTTTTGGGGGGATGGTTCAGCCATCCCACCTTCTCTCATTATGTCACTCACTTTTTAGACTGCAAATTGGCAAACAATTTAATCCCTAATGACCTTTAAATTCTCTGTGTGTGGTTGTGTGCATGTGCTCACACAGTCGTTGGCATGTTTGTCTTGTATTCTATTAAAAATGTATAGTTGTGAGGAAGTTGTGTGATGTAGCGTGCCATCCTGACATCTGAAATCGTAGTTAGATGCCACTGTGTTAACAGGATATTAGGTTCGGCAGGAAGCATCTGAGCGAGGGCCCTAAAGAGTCTCAGCTAACAGAGTGACCTCACACTGCTCAGCAAGGCAGCATCTGCAGCGTCATCAAAGCACTTGACTCCTGTGTCCCCCCTGAACGCAGCCTTGTAACTTAAAACAAAAAGCTGATTGGTTGCTCTCTCAGCCTCCCCTCATCCCCTCCGCTGTGGATGAGGTCTCAGCCCGGGAGATAAAATAGCAGTTATTTCTCATGTGCTATGCCATTTTGTCAGTTTGACTGTTCCACTTATTCAGTGTTTTGTGACTTGCTGAGCTTGAGGGGATGTGAGTGCCATTTCGCAGCCAGATCTGAGTTGTGTTGATTGAATTAGACAAAGTCGGAAGATAATTAAGAACCGCAAGGCGCTGCAAAACTGTCTGCTTCCAAACTGGTGAAAATGAGACGCTGCCACATCAATGAGCTAGCTGGCTCTGCTTGATGTCAGTGGTGGGTTATATCAGTTGACACCCTTACCTCCTAGTGCTGGAGCCAGTTTCCTCCTTTCCCTTTAATGTTTCTCCAAATATGATTAATCACAAGCCGTAAAACCGTTGCTTCTGACAGTGCACCACGTTTGCACAGCTTTGTTTGTTTCTTTCACGGTAGTAATATGATCCTCAGCTGCCAAGTGTAGTTTATGGCGTAAACACAACCCCAAAGAGGTGTGTCTGGGAGTCAAATGGGAATCATAGCATGGCCCACAACATCTCTAATACCTTACTTCTGATTTAGTAAGTCTGCAAATGTGTATTTCTGTTTGAGTAGTTTACCTATTTTCAATGTCGATCTCCTGACATTCTTGAATATATTGCAATAATTAGATTTTCCAGCTTTAATCACTGCTAAAATCTCTTTTTTACATTAGTGTTTTGTCATAATTACAGTCTGATCTGTACTGCACATACATTTAAATCCCTTCCCACTACACCTAACTTTCCTGCATTATTAAACCAAAAGGTGAGACATAGTGAACTACTTGCTACATGACTCAAGACAAATACTTTCCAGCAGTTAATTAAGTATTTTTTGTTTTTTAGAGACACAGTAATTCTTCCAGAAAGACTTTCATGAAACGTGAGAGGGAGGGATCAGACAGTCTGATAATGTGCTGGCACCTCATGTGCATTCAAGCACTCCTCAACCTCTCTCTTTTCTCTTCCACTCATTTTATTTTCACCTTATTTTATGGATGTTGGCCATGTTGGGGTTTCTCTGTCTTTTCCATTGCTAGATAGCTAATGTAGCTGTGAGGTTAATGTTGAGAATCGTATAGCTCAGGCACAATAAAATTGACACTGTGAGACCTAGAGAGGTATGTTTATGATAGCGCCTAGCTATGTGTCTGCCTTTGTGTTTGTGTGAGCCTGAATGTGAAAAAGGGTTGGGGATTGTTCGGAAGCCCCCCAAAGGGGCTGGACTGTAGGCTAGGAGGGTGGGAGCGCAGTGGAACATGGGGTGTCAAAGGCTAATTTTCAAAGCCACTCACGGGCGCTCATCTCTCACTGTGAAGTGGCAAGCGTGGCAAGTGGCTTGCACGTTGTCATGGATACTAAAGCATGGGACCCCAGAGATGGGGAGCGGGGGACGAATGGCTGCCCTGTCTATAGGATTCCTGTCAGCTCTTGCCTGATAGATGGCATTGACGGATCATTTGTCATACTGTAATTGTTCTCAGCAAACACAGAATACCCACTAGTATAAACAGTAGTGTGCCGCTGGGCTAATAAAGCGGGAAAATGGAAAGGGATTCACTGATCCACTGCCTCTTTCACTTAAAGAGACAATGGCTCTGTTGTCCAGGCAAGGCGGTCTGATTAGAGCTGTGAGGGCTGAGAAAAAGCCTGGCCGAGAGAATAAAACAAGGCAATCATAAAGCAAACGGCAGTCACTTCTCTGTATCGATGTGGCTAGGCGGGGGTGAAGTCTGTGAGAAGTGTTGACAGCTGAGGGAACAACGGGAGTAGGTCTAGGAGTGATTCGTTTTCTCCCCCCTCTCTATTTGGCCAGTGAAACGGTGAGGGAGAATGCTTGTCCAAGATAACAAATACAGCAAGTGCAGATGCATAGCTGGGACTAGGAGCTCTATCTGCCAGGCTCTTAGATAGCCAGACGCCTGAGCCGGGTACAAATGACTCTGGGTACAAAGGTACTATTTGTTCACCCTTGTTTTGGTATGGGCCCTGAGTCTTTGCTATTACTATTGGGATTGACCTAGTACCATCTCTCTGCTTGGAATGCTCTCTCCGCCCTGGCTTTGTCTGTGTATAGGGGCGCTCAGACATGTGTGACTGTCGAGGTATGTATAGGACATGACCCGGGATTTCTAATGTGAACTGGAATTAGCCGAGCTCCTATTCCACTTTCATCAGTTGTGATTCTGTGAAAACCTAAAAACAAATCCTTTTGGAGTTGCAGATTAACAGTGATGGCAGAATGCCAGGACACCAGCTGGACATGACAGTTCAGAATTCTCACCACAATACAGAGTTTAATATCAGTCATCCTATCCTGGATGATTAGGACTTTGTCAAATTAGATCAAGCTTGTCAGATGCCCATACTCTTCCTCGCTCATTTGCTCAGTTAATACTCATCCAGGGATGCTTCTCTCTTGCTGCTGCTCTGTAGTCCACTTGTAAGCATTTTTATGCAGGAGGCGGTTGGTAGGTGTATGATGTGTTGACTAATGTGTGTGTTGGAGGGAGGCCTGTGTCCTGCAGCCTGCTGATGTTGTGTGCTGAAGCGAGCGGTCCTGGCACTCCTCGTGGAGCACTTCACCCCTCTGACTGTACCCTGACACACTGTGACGCCCAGAGCACTTTAGGCTGACCCGGCTACTCACCTCCTGTCTGATGGACAGATTAAAGGACCATTAAGCATAATTACTGTTTCAGTTGGAGAGGCCAACTCATCTTGTCAGAAATGGTTACAAATTGCTGCACCTTTGCCCTCTGTATGACTCTTAAATTCTGAATTTCATTACATTTGTCTACTTTCTTGCTATCAACAACTTTGGGATTTGACAATAAAAATGTGTTTGGTAAGGAGAATTGTGTGATTAATGGAAATTGGACTGAAAAATGGATTCTTGTAGTTTGCTTTGTAATATTTCAGTTATTGTAAATCTGTGGTTCTGGGCCAATCAAAGTGAGTCTGATGGCTGTGGAGAGGAGTGTGACAGGTAGTTGATGTGATCTGGAGTGGAGCGGTGTGAGTGTGTGGTCTGCTGCGCTGTCTGTCTGATTATGTAAAATGTGGTGAGGTGGTGTAACATTGGCTGGCTGTTGCAGTGGTTTGCCAGCTCCAGAGGGCCTTTTGCCAGTTTTACATGTGAATGTGCAGCAATGCCTCGTAATGCTCTCCTCTCTGTATCCATAAGAAAACCCACACTACCGCCCAAGGGAAATTGGTCGATACCATCAACCCAGCTGGAGGCCCAGGCGGCAGACAGAGTTTTCCCATTTTTACATCAACACTGATGTTTATTATGAGATCTCCCTTTACTGTAACCTGCCCCACTTGCGCCCCTTCTCTTCCTCATTTGGCCGATTATTACACCCATGGTGAGAACAAACAGTTTCCCTACTTAATAATTCACATCACTTTCATCTGATACTCAGTTACCATGGGCAATTTAGTAGTTGAATAATTTTGTGAAAAATTCATTTATTATCGCTGTGCGTTATGAATCTGGAGAGACAGAGAGTGGAGTGGTGGAGGATTTTAAATTGCGTCTGTGGAGCGAGGGATCCAAGGGTAGGTAATGTGTTCTAATGTTCTCAGCCATATGCATTGTTTTCAGGGCTCATCGGTTTTACATCGATTCCCACTGAAGTGTTTAATTGCATCATGAATATGATCTAATTCTGTCCTTTTCACTGAAACTGGAGCACTCTCTGCAAATGATGTACGGCCTTGACAGCACCACATCAGGATGTATTTTATATGGAATGTAAATTATAGTGTTAAATTAGCCTGGAAAGATAACTAGCTGGCACGGGGGAATGGACTCAACAGTTTAATTTAGTGTCAAAAGGCCGTGAAGGGATAAATCACCTCTCTCTCCCCTCTCTACTATGCCATATTAGGCTTTAATCATTCTCCCTTTCTTGTAATATCACTTGTTTCTCACTGCTGCCTAAGGAGTTGTTGGGAACTACAGTGCATTTCATACAGCATTAGTTGACTGCTTATAAATGCATCAATGTGAGAATATAGAAGTCAGTGTTTGCCCTTTTTGCTTTTACTGGCTTTTCTCCATGAAACATACTTAATTTAACTTTCCCCAGAGATCCAAAATGGCAACTGAAGACCTGGAAATCTGGAAATTCTTACCAGAAGCAGCATCTTTTTTCATGGTTGCTCAAAAGTGCAAGGCCTCATGGTAGAGTCTGGTAGGTGGAGTGTTCATGAAACACATGACAGCCATTAGGTAGGCTATGGGTTGTAAGATGGACCTCTCCCCAATTCCTGTCCTGGAGGCCGGAGTGTTTGTCTGAGAGGCCTTTCCATTATCTGGAGTTATCCTCCATGACCCTAATAGGACTCTGACTGGGAGCAGCCCTCTTGCAGCCTGGTCTATCTAGTATGATTGTGTCCTTGACAACAACTAGAAGAAACCACCCAGCCAAGATCAGGGTTTTAATGTGAGAACTCACTTGGCTTGGTGTTCCCAGAGTTCCTCGCAGTGAATTGACAATTCAGTGTAATTCACTTCTCATTTGCTTGGTGAGATGGATGGATGGATGGATGCGGGAAGAGAGGATCACAGAAGAGTTGGAGGGGCCAGATGACACCCTCAGGTGTGCAGCCTCATGGATATGTGGAAAGTAATAGTAGTACACACGTAGAGACCAACCACTCACCACTACACAACCAGGGTGCCTCCTTGCTCTTCGAATTCCTCCCACTGTACTGCTGATTTTGACAGCTCTCTGGAGAAAAGAGCCCTTAAATTATCAAGTGGGGTTCTAGTTGTTTTCCTTGTTGTTTTCATCTCTTAGGTGGGGGTTATGGTGGGCTTTGGGGAGGAATTGGTATGTTAAATGAGCTATGGGAGGTCTGCTGAGATTTTTTTTTTTTTTTGAGTAGGGGGGAGTTCAGTCAGACGAGAATTGCTGCGTTGGGCGTTTGAGGCAGCTGTGTGAAGTCATTTTCCGGGAGTGCAAGCGGGAGAGAGGTGCGGATTAGGCAGCGCCTCTGAGCCGGAACAAGTCTGTCTGGGAAGGGATGAAGGCTACAAACCATAGATCTAATTCCCGCTCACGCTGCTAGACAGCAGAGACACTCTCACACAGCCAGTGTGAATTAGGCCCATTTGCTCCCCTCAGTCTGAAGCGAGCGAACGCAGGAGCAGACAGGGAGAAGTTGACAGACTCCTCACATCCTGCCCTCTCTCTCGACTCCCCGTGCCGTTTCCAGCCCACCTCCAAAAGCTGTCTCCAGCTCGTGCTCATTTTTTATTGTTTCTTGTGCTGCAGGTCTTTATTATTGCTGACATTAACATGAACACAGTGCAAAAACAGGTTCCACTGTAATCCTGGGAGGGGGGAAAAGGGCATTCCACTGGCTGTGCAGAAAATGTTTGCACCTGTGGCCCCATTGATTGCGTGCTTGAAACTCCAGTGCTCTGAAGTTCATGTCTTTTTAATGTGTGTAACACTTTGCCTCAGGTCATACGATTGCCCTGAGGTTAGGGAAGGTTCATGAGGGGCGTGTGCAGCGGTGGATTAGCCGATTTGCCGTCCTGTGTCTTCTTCCTACCTTCCTACAAACACAGCTTTTCCCTCTCTGCCTCCACGTGCAGCAAACAAAACCTAGTGGCCTCTTGTCAGCACACAAAAACCTGACCCCACAGCCATGCAATGCAGGGCTGAGATCAATGTGGCTGACCCAGATACACTGCCCCCTGCCTCTTTTGTGATTGGACACAGTTTACTTGTGGGTCAGCCACAGTTCTGGAGAGGCAGGAGGGAAAGTTGAAATTCAGACTTGAATTAACCTCTGAATGCTATCAATCATCTAACTAATGATGTCCAGGGGCCACCAGGCTCTGTGGCACTTCCACCTAAGATGTAAACTGGGTTTTCCCCTCAATTCCACCACTGTTATAACACTTACTTCAGAGAACCTCTAAAAATCAATCGGATTGCTTTAGTTATTAAGGCTGTTTTTAGAGCTCTGTTTGTTGTGAGGAAAAATGGAGATGTTTGTGTGAGGGCCCCCTGTTCTCTCTCCCCGTTGTGCTTGTCTCTCCCATCACAGCCCTCTGCACCCTGCGTGCCCAGTAATGAGTTGTATTACATGCTCTGTGGTGGGCAGGTCTAGTGTTAGGAGGCTGTATTCAATTTTTGTACTGTGAATGGAGGGGAAGGCTCTTTGTGTGTCTTTGAGAAGCACTGAATTGAAACGGTGTGCACCGAGTGAAGCTGATGAGGAGAGAGCGAGTCCTGAGAGGAACATGTGGATGCCTGGCAGGCAGCGAAACACTGTAGTATGTTTGTGTGCACTTGTGCGTAGACATGTATCTAGCGGTGTGTCTGTAAATGCTCTCTGTGTGTTCACTGCAGACGGATTTCAAGGAAGTGTGCCGCTGAGCTGGATGCGGGTTGAATTAGCCTTAGTTATTCGGTTTACTTATCCCACATTTCCAAATGGCCTGCCAAGAGGTAGTGTATATTATATGAATGAAATCTACTCCAGTCTCCTCATTCATCACTTGAGCCTCTCATTGTGACCCTTTATAAGGATTGGCGAGGGTCCTAGCTATGGGCTAAGTGATTTTATGAGCAGCATCATAGGGCTCAGGTCTTATTCCTTTTTGTAGGAATGCATTTTCTACTTAGATGGCAACAAACTGCATTTGCACTTAAAACATATTCTGTAATCTTCTGTTATTTTACATACAAATTGCATCCTGGGCGATGCATTCATCATTGCTCATATCCAGCCCACTCTTAAATGAAAAATGTATCTGAGATGAATAATGGATCCCTCCATAGTATAATTTTGTGTTTCTTGAATATAGTCGAGAGTTTCTCCTCTGCCTTATCCTCAAAATTCCCCCCCTTGCCTAGATGATGTTTTAGAGGAGGGAGATATGAAGAAAAATTACTTTTTTACTACGGTTATTGTTTACCTGAGAATTTTTACAAAATGAAGCCTCTTCGACTCACATAATATGTGGAATATAGCATCAAAAAAAAGTAAACTGCCATTGCGAATCATGGTGTAGTGACTTCAGGACGATCCGCATTTGGATGCCAATCAATCATGATCACGTACCGTGCCTTGTAGTGTCTTATAAATGTAGTCCATGGTACAGTTGCTAGCTAGTGTACACAGGTGCCGGTGTAGTGGCAGTGTTGAGGGGTTCCTCTGGGGTCTATGGGTGGGCAGCCTTGTGTGAAGCCGAGAGAATTGAGGTTGAGTAGCCGAGCCCTCTGTCTTTATCTCTAATTACATGGTGGGGCTTGGGGAGATTGGGCAGAACTGTAAAGCCCCTACAGATAGCTCGGTCCCCCCCCTGGCTGTAACACAGCAGGGTCTGGAGGTGTGAAGCAGAACCACGTCTGGTGGGGCTCTAATCCCACCACAGACATTCTCCCTGGGGAGCCCCTGGTGTTCTCTCCTCTCCACGGCAGCTCCGCAGTCTGCCACATTCCAACCCGCCGCTGGGGGAGAAGCACGCAGAGGCTCCGGCAGCCCACTCTGTCGTGCTCTACTTGCTCCTGTCGGTTTTTGTCGTCCCCAAAGTTTCCCAGCCTGTCCTGGGAGACATCCTGACACCAAGTTGCAGATGGGAAGCATTGGACCGAGGCAGCTGGTGTCACAATGTGGATTGGAATTCACAGTTGGGATAAAATATGAAACAAATATGTCATTATACATATGTTTTCCACAGTTTGTTCATCCAGCTGTTTCCTTGCTCAGCCCACCTCCCACCCCCCACTCGCTCCCCCTTGCCTTGCCATATAAACCTGGGTAGGGTTGACTGACAGTAATGCATGATTTATCCCATTCTGCCCAGTTTTTCTCAGAGTCACCAGCCACCTATAAGCATTATTGTCTGTAGCTGTCATTTCACTCACTTGCAGGATCACTCCTACGAGTTCTGTAATCTGGAATTTAATGTTTACACTTTGTTGTTTTGATGATATGAGGCAACACTATCAAAGGACAGCACAGAACATACTTCACTACAAATGAAGAAGGCAGAATTATTCCCAGTCAGTTAAGTGTCCTTTGATTCCTTTGCAAGTTTAATCTGCAGAAATCGATAAAAGGATGCATGTTGGGCTTGGGAGTCAACAGCAGCAGTGTTTGATGGGTAAACGGACAACCAAATGGATGATGTGGGGGAGCATTCATCTTTCTTTGCTAAATTGGGCCGCTAGGTCCCGACTAATTGATTGATCGCATGACTTGCTGATACAATCAAAGCCTGGCCTGATTTATGGCGATAAATCGATTGATTAATAAGGTTTTCCGTGCTGGGGTTGGTCTGTGATGGTGAAGAGAAGTGGGTGTGGGGGTAGGGTGGGGGTGGGGGGCACCTCCAAGTCACACATCCGTCTTGGTGCCGTCAGCCTTGTTGGTTTAGTGTGGTAATAAGAAAGGCCTGGATCTCCCAGCTGACATTTACAAAGAGCCGGCTGGCTATGACCCGCTCCCTAGATTAACCTCCACTTGTTCTCATAAGCACCACTGATATTAAAAGATGTGGAGCAGCAGCAGCCGGGGAAAAAAATGAAGTGTGACTTTTTTCGGTTCACCGTTTGCATACATCATTAGGGGGAACAACAAAAATCAATTGCACATTCCAGAATAAATAAAAACAAATATCTTGAGCAGCGTAATGCGAGGGCCTCTTGTTGACTCTTTCCAGATTACATTTAGCTGGGTGTTTAAACGCTGATTTACAGCAAGATGGAGTCCATTCCCTGCACTCGCCTGCCTGTCTGCCT
Organism: Lates calcarifer; assembly: GCF_001640805.2. Taxonomy (NCBI): domain Eukaryota; kingdom Metazoa; phylum Chordata; class Actinopteri; family Centropomidae; genus Lates; species Lates calcarifer. The sequence goes on from NC_066845.1 coordinate 19,848,288, forward strand.
GCCTGTTCAGAATATGAAATGGAAGTTAAACACTGCGAATCTCCAGTGTGGGGAGGAGGGCTCTGGACGTGTGGGCAGTGTAGCATCAAATAGATTGTGTTTCCTCCCGTGTAAACGCCTAATGTGTGCCGAGTGCTCTGACACAGATGAATGTAAGGAATTTGCTGTAAAGACTTTACGGCCCTTTTGAGAGACATGGCTGGGAACTGGTAGTGTGGAACCTGCTCCACGCCCCCCTGACCACATGTCCACACACATACACACACGTACACACATGCTTGCACAAGTGCTTACACATGCACACATGTCAAAGCACACAGCCCTCCAAGGAGAGCAGCTACATCAAACTGTTAAGGCTGGCGTGGACATTGGGGATACTTTTTATTTGCTCTGGGTCAGAAATGGCGGCCCTGATGATGTGATGAGAATTATCTCACAGACCTGCTCCACACTGTGTGCTATGTTATGGCAGAAAATAATCCTGGTGATTCTCTTGACCAGGCTTACCATTTAATATATGAGAGATACCTTCTGCTGCAGAGCAGGGCAAATTATAAAATGATTCATGTATAAACTGCCCTTTCAAGTGGCTGCTCCCATTCTGCGGCAACGGAACTCGTCTGCCAGATCTTCAAGCCTTTGTGACGGCGCTCAAAGCTCTCAGCTGCTTGTTGTCAGCTCTGGTTTTATTCCCACTCTCACCGCTCTATTTAGATTCATTTATTTTTGGTTCAAATGCTGTAAAATGAAAGTGCAATGGAGAGAAAGAGGGTAAAGGAGTGTTCCCTCTCTCTCAGACAGGTGGCCCTGGTTTATGTCGCCAGGCCCCAGGGGCCCCGCTAACTGAGTCTGAGCGAGAGGAGGGACCTGTCTCTCAGTGCTACACAGGTGGTGTGAAACGCAGCCCTCTCTCCACACCTGAAATATTCAGATTCTTCCAGCGGCGTCGCTTTGATCTTGCTGCAATCGACAAGGGAAAACGGAGAGAGTAAGGGGGAGAAAACAACAAAAACAAGAGGAAGAGCAGCACACCTGAGAGCGAACAGATTGACATTTCTTAAGAGAGAATAAACAATCGCAGGTTAGCTGTGTTGCATCGCTGCAGCTCGTCGTTTCAGGTGAAAGTGGGCCATCGCGATGATGGCTGCATCTATGGAGCCTTCCTCCTCTCCCACTAACTGACCTCAATGGTGAAGCTTCACAGAAATGAGTCCCTCCACAGCGTACTCCTCTTTTCACACTTTGAAAGAAACACAAAAACAAACCTTGTCCCCAATTTTACTGTTCAAGTTTGACACCATCTCTGCTCTCCTAATTTTTTATGCGTCCCCCTCAAAAAACTTCAGCTTGGAAGGGTTTTTTTTTTTGGTTGTGCTCCTGGCTATTGTGAAACGTCCCCGCTGCTCCTCCATATTCACATTTCCATTTGAGTCGATCATTTGGCCGACTGAGGTTATCATGTCTTCTCTCAGGTTTCAACCCACTAGTCTGCTAATGAATCATAGGACTGTGTAATTAGTCACCCTGCATGTACCACACAATGACAATAGACACCCTGATTGTAACCACAGAGTTTGAAAGGAGCAGAACAATGGTCGGCCTTAATGATGATAAATAAGGTGTTGTAATTGGCCTTCGTTTGGAACATTCAGTCATAGATTGTAATTTGAAGTTTCTAATTGGAGGACATTTAAAGTTATTCACTGGATTCTGAGTGGATACAAGATTGTTTGAAAGGGCTGTAATAAGATGTTTTCATGATACCTCTCGATACTATTTTGAATAAGACTTGACAATAAATGGAATTAGAGCCTCCCTGATCATACTAAGATGTGTTACCAGTATATCAGTGAGAAATAAGAAACGTGTGTGTGTGTGTGTGTGTGTGTGTGTGTGTGCGTGCATGTGTGTCCAAGTGTGTATGCTGGAATTATAGAGAGAGAAGTGTTGACAAGTAGGCTGTGCTCTGATGCATCAGGCGCCAAAAACTCTCTAAATGAAGCAGGGTATGACGAATAATGGCTGACAACACCAGTCACACCTTTTGCTGATGGTTGTAATGCTCACACGCTTCTCCTTCCTTTTGTAAGATTTAGCATGCTGTTTGAAGACAGCCTGACTGACTGGGGATTAATTATTTTGGATGATTTATCAGACTTAGTAGTCCAGAGTTTAGAGAAGTGTCAAAATGAAATGTGATTTTCCTCGTCGGTAAGTCCTCACAATCTATACACTACCTACATATTTCTGCACAGTGCAGTCAGTATTGCTGCAACAGAGTGGACAGTTGCAGAATGTGCAAGTAATCTGTAGGGCGGGGGTTCCAAACCTGGGGCAAGTTAAATCTGAGGGACCGTTACAAAGACGGGAAAGCAGAAAAACATTTGCTATTTAAGATTATTTTTTAATATTATTTTGAATTATTGCTTTTAATATTATGAATTATAAGATAATCATTACATTATGTAAATAACCTTTTTTTTGGTTGAATAGATTGCAAGCAGTAGGCATGTAACCTCTGACAAAAGGTTGCAAGTAAATGCTTAATTTTTAAGGAATAGTTTGACATTTAGAGAAACAGTTATTTGCTTTCTTGACTGGTAGATGAGAAAACTGATATCACTTATATGTTAAATATTAATCTACTGCCAGGAGATAGTTAGCTTAACATAAAGCATTAGCATAACAGTAAATGTGTGTTGGTAAGCTTCAGAGATGCTGGTTAAAAAAAAACAAGTTAAAAAAGGTTGGGAACCAATTCTTTGTAACCTAACTGGAGCACCATATAAGTGGCATACAAAGAGTTGTACAATGAGGTTGCCTAGTGGTTAAGGCATATAGCATATAACCTAATGTCCGTAGATTTGATTCTCAGCTGAGGCACCTCTGTTACATGTCATACCCATCTCAGTCTCTGTCTGTGTTTTCTATCTTTAGACTGTCTATGAGCAATAAAGGCAAAATGACAAAAAAACATCACTTCAGCATTTACACATTTATAACCATGTGTTACTTTTGTAGTTTTTTAGTGATTGATAACATACCTGGCAACTTATCTATTCTTAATTGTCATAATGAGGTGAACTCCACACATCTGGCATTAGCAGCAGTTTAAAACAACCTTGTATATGCAAACACTGTTTAACCCAGGTGTGGTGTAGTCTAGCAGCAGTGATGGTGTTGTGAATTGGAGCAGCTCTAGTTGGGCTGATGGAGAGTAAAAGTGAAGGAGTAGCAGTCAGTGGTAAACAGATGGAGGGAGATGCCAGGTGATAGCAGCCCCCCAGCGCTCGCTGTCAGAGGCTGCGCGCTCAGCTCACGTTCCTAGCGCCGGGTCATGGAGGTCAGAGGCTCCTCCTGCCCGACTCCCTCTGTCTGGTCTGTTCAGCACACACACACTTACACAAATTCACAAGCACATGCACACACACACACATTGCCTGCCTGTTCTGCCCTTAACTGATGCTCAGCCCAAGGAGGCCAGATAAGAGTTAGTTTTGGATCTTTCATATGGACAGGCGCCAGTGTGCGCTCTAGCCCACACCACTTCATCCCCCCCGCCAAACCACTCCCTCCTCCCTTAGTGGCTAGGGGGGTTTGCCAGTAATAATGTTGAGGCCAGACTAGACTGCAGTGATTGGGGCCATTGATTGTGGTGATTTGATTTATTGATCAGTCCCCCCCCCCCCTCAAATGTGGCGTCTGAGATGCGGGGCTAATCTGAGGCAGCTATGGACAATCTTGTGCCTCACAGAGAATGAGAGGCGATAAGGAATGTATGAAAGGAAACTACACTTATCTTAATCACACACTGGTCCCTGCTCTGTCTTGCTGCAGCCCCCGTGCACGGATGTCAGCGCACATGTGTCTCTGTGCATGCGTGTGCCCACCCGCTCTTTTGTGCGAGACCTTGCGTGTGAGTGTGTGTGTTTTTGCGTTGGTGTGCGAATGCAGTGGGGGTTGTGAGGCAGTACAGTCACCAGGCAGAACAGAGTGGATCTATAAATTGATGGAATTCAAAGCCTCCAGCATCGATTACCATTATAACAAACAGCAGCACACAGAATGTCTGATTATTTTTAGACAAAGATTCTGTGCTCTCAGCAGCAATTCTGCTGATGCTGTCACACTTTCAGACATCTGCCTATGATTGCAATTAGATGGGATACAAAAAGAAAAATAATACCCCATCTGCATTTTCCCCTCTCTCCTCCTCCTCCCTATTTTTTCCTCTTTAATTTGTGCTGTCCAAGCCCAGTGCACACAATAGTGATTTTGACTCACTCTACCTCATTGCAGTACCTTGGTAGTTTTTTTTCCCAGTTGTCAACATTTTCCACCATGGGTTGTCTTTGTGAAAGGCTAGAAAATAGCTTACCACTACAGATGTAATCAAGACGAGCTAGGTTTAATGAATCAATGTCAAATCTACTCCAACACAATACATTAGTGAGCCCTGCATTTTACCTAAAACATTCACACTTGCACAGATTGTTACAGTACATCTTTCTGCTCCAATTTTTGTCAAGAGCAATTTTTGCTCTGCAAATCTTTGGTGGATTTGATCATTAGACTTTTTACCCTCTGTTTGCTGCCATTACCTAAAATAGACGCAGCTTGCCACTCATCATTTAAATGAAACATAGCATACTTGACAACCAGCTTATGTCGGTGCTTTGTCTTTTTTACAGATTTGCTGCCGCTCCTGGCCTCCATTTCTTTTGCCCAGTTTATCCCTAACCCAGTAGAATATAAAGGGACCACTCCCTGCACTTTTTATGGCAACACACTTGCATAAGCCTAGGAAGTCTGAATGCAGTATAAATGGCTGCGTGTCGATCACGTGAGGACACCACTACAGATCCTGATAGGGTCCATCTTTGGTCAGAAGGGCAGAGCTTATACTTGTAAACCAAAGGACAAGTGAGTCATGGCTTCATGTTTTTTTTTTTTTTCTGTTGTTCAGCAGTTCATTGAGCTTCAAGTCCATTTACTGACTGCCAATAGGCTGCAGGTCTATCCTGTTAAAGCCAATAAGCTTCTTCTTTCTTGGTCTTTGTTTTTGAGTCAGAGTTCCCAAGATTGCTTTCCCCTCACAGATTGACTTGAGCACGCCAGGACTGGGTCCATGCTCAAAATCCCTCTTTCCTGCCCCTCCAGCCCCAATGACAGCTCCACCCTCCCCAGGGGAAACTCATCAATTATGGCTGGATGTTTGACTGGCAGAGGCTTAATGACAGGAGCTCTGTATTGACCCGACTGCCACACACTGAAAATTTGGTCCCAATCGTCCTTTTTAAAACCTGTCAAATGATTACCAAGAAGCTCCTCTTTGCCCAGCCAGTTGAACTTGTCTTTTCCCCTTTTAAAGGGGTCAAGACATCAGAAGCAACATGTTCATGCAAATGACTTCATGAAGGATGAAGCTCAACATAATGGAGGGAGATAAGTCAGTTTTATCAGGAATCTCAAAGGTGCCCTGGTTGTGGGTTGAAATGGATCACATCTGATTAGGAAGCAAGAGAAAAAAGCTTCTTTAGTATCTTTTGTCTTCTGAGATAGCATTGCGAAACACTACATTGTGGAGTTTTGCCCATCATCAATCTGAGCAAGACAACCAAAGTAGCAAACAGTCTGTTCTGCTTCACTTCATTCCAGAAAGACCGACAGTAGGTTGCATTTGATGGGCTGTTGCCCAGGCCTCCCTCTCTCATAATGGTCTAGAAACTGTGGGGGTGCTTTCAAAATAACCATGCCATTATGATTGCACCGTTTGGTTTGCATACAGCTTGAGTATTCACTACTCTCATCAGCTGAGCTCCAACAAGAAGTGAAACCAGCTCTACGCTGAGGCCACTGAAGCACTGGCGGACTTAGAATCACCACACTGTTATATCTTAAGTACTTATAAAATCCACTCAGTCACTTCTAGAGGAATTTTCTCTTGGCAAGATTAGTCGGTCTGGGGCCATTTGAATCTAGTGGAGGTTGGCTGGCTTCTGAAAGCCCTCGCTCTAATCTTCAGGAAGGCTCATCCCAGATGGACTGTAAGGCCTAACAGGAATTTATAAAGCCCTGCCGCCTTATTCTGTGCAGCCATGGCCTTTTTCAGTGTCAGTACGGTTTACCAAGAATGACACATTTTGCACTAACTAAATGTATCCTAAACATTTGGATATGTTCCTAAATGTAGAACATGTGATTTTTAAATGAGAGGAGCAGTAGTGCTAACCAGTTTGTTAAAATGTATATCCTGTCTTTGTTAGATGTAGAGATGGCTATGCACTGGGCACACTTTGGGGTTCAGTGTCTTTGACATTTCATTTGGTCAGTCATTGAAAAGATAAGACAGGTGATGTTCTATATTTTTCTTGTCAACAATCCCACTGATAAACCAAAAAACAATGACTTGATCCTACTGAGTATCATTTTGGGGAGAGGACAAGCTAGCTTTTTCCCCTCTTCCAGTCTTTATGCCTGGCTAAGCTAATTGCCTGCTGGCTGTAGCATCATGTTAATTATTTCATACTTATGTTTCCCAAAATGTCAAACTGTGCTGGGTGACATGTTCCTTCATTGCCACACACACTGTGGTTTATTTGGGTTTAATCACACACATACCATCCTGCTGCCATAAATACTCACTATTGCACCAAATGTGTATCACAGTCAGTGGCTGAAAATGGCCCCCATATGCAGTATTAAATCCCATCAAGTAATATTTTGCAAAAACTCCATTAAAAAAACATTGTATTTGTGAACACTTTACAAAGACTTACATCTTCAGAAGGAACCAATGGACGTGTGCTTGACATTTTTCTGACAAGTGACCTCTTGTGGGTATGAAAGCAATGGCTGTTTTGAGAAGCAAAGGTGAAAGTAGCATCATTTTGTTTAAGCGTTAGTTGCCCAAACACGTTAACCACTGTGATGGCAGATGAGAAATCACGCAGTCATTTTTTGGAATGGTCCAATGTATTTTGGACTGCAGGATGTCAACCTCCCCATGGGGGCACCAGATCAGAAAAAGCTGATACATTGTTTTGGATGATATTGATTGTCATTTAGAGGATTTGTTGGCATTGTGTCATTTCTCTGAACATTTTTAAATCCATGGTAGAAATGTTTTGTTTGGCTGATACAGTGTCAAGCTTGCCACATCTAAATGCCTCCAAGGCTTGTAAACAGCACAGTGTCAACAAGCCTTTACTGATAGAAAGGTAAATTGTGATGTTATAGTGTAACATCTCAGCTTATAGTTATGTGTCTCATGTCAGACAGTACTCTCAGTCCTACTTTAGCCACTTTCTCACTCGTCAGTCCAGGGACTTGAACCGGCAGCCCTTCAATTAACAGACTACGTCTGACCGACAGGCTGCCACCATCTCACGAGGCCACCGCTGTTGAAGTTTCACCCTTCCATTTTCTCTCTTTTTTTTCTTTGTGTGATGATTTATTAAATTGCCTTTAAGTAAGACTGCAGATTAATTAAAACACAGTCAATTTAATTTCCCGGCGTCATATATAAATTCGCAGTGGTAATTGAATCCCCTACTCTACTTTTATATTGTAACCCAGCAGTTACAACAGGAGATCCTCATCAATTACCGAGAATCACAGTCAAAACGAAGAGGAGGTGAATGTACAGTTGTCTGTTACAGCACTGCTCAGTACAGGGGAGAAGAGTTTGAATCTGTTTTCCTTTTTTTTCTGTTCGCTGAAAGAGCCGGGAATTGGATGACTGATCGATAATATCGGATTTGTGGATGGCATGTGGTGCAGCTGAGTCCAGCATGAATGCAAGGTTCTGATGAAGGGGCCTGCTGCACAGACAGCTCTGAATAGTGGATCAGACATGTTGCCGGGGTGGAGCTCTCATTTCGCATAACACAAACATGTAAACAACCAATGTGGAGAGACATTAATGGAATAGCGATCAGGGCTGTTGTTGTAGCAAAAGGGTAATTTGGTTAAAGCTATATAGGCTGCTGTCATGTATTGAAAATCTGTGCGGGATCAATATAAAGATTGGTGCAGGCGATGGGAGAGATTGAAAAGGAGCTGAAAATAGATCTGACCTGTGGTAATTACGACAGCAAGCGTGGTGTTTGTATGTTTGAATCAGGTCTTGGCCGGGCTTAAAAAACGGCCCTTCATTTCAGGAGGAAGCTCTATTTGTTTGTAAGGGTGTTTGCCAGGTTATTGGGTCTCTGCACGTGACTCACCCCCCCACCCCCAACCCCCCATTTCTCTTTCTCACTCACAGTCTCTCTACCCCCTCCCTCTCTCCCCACTCCCTCACTGGCGCTCTATAGCCGTTGCGAGTGTATTGATTATTTCAAATACTGATTATCTAAAAGGCCTTCTGCTACTGTAGGCATTGGATTTATTTTGGCTTAATTATTTATGGGCCAGGGCTAGCTGTAAGTATTACTGCTGTGAGATCATGAAGGATTACATTGTTAATATTCAGCAGTGTATTTTTATTTATGTACACTCTAAGCTTTACTGGATGAGCGTTGGCAGGCTCCCTAAAGTGCCGTCTCTCTCTCTCCACTCTCTTCCTCTCACCGTTTCGCTCTCTTTTGTGTGTTCGCAGAGGGAGCTAAACTCTGTAGCATCTGAGCTGGCGGGTCGACAAGAGGAGAGTGAACATTCCCACAAGCACCTGGTAGAGCTGAGCAGGGAGTTCAAGAGAAATGTCCCTGAGGTGAGTCTAGCACCCCACCCCCCACATATTCTTATAACTCTATGTGTCGTTTTCCTCATCTTCACTTCAGCAGGTACTGTCTGCATCAGCGCCACTGCACGAGCCCCCGCATATACCTTTTTTTCTTTTTTTTTACAGGGAAATATTTATTTATTTTGTTTAAATCTGCATTAGTATATATTAACGGAGCACAACACTGGTGAGAAGCCAGGGTAAAGCCCTTTCCCCCTCCCTTCCAGTAGCTCAGTTAATATTTAAATGCTGAGGCCTTGCAGTAACGTTAGCCTCTGGCTGGGTGGGATGAGAGTCCAGGGGGCTCATTTACAAAAGGTAAGCACAACTTTGGTGCTTAGTTTCAACTCTAAAGCTAAAGCACCAGCTTATGAAAAACTTATCTTGGTGTCAGAATTGGCAGCTGATATTGACTTTCTCCAAATTTCTGTGATGTAACAGGAACAGGTGTCTCTCCAAACCCGTAAGGAACAGGACTCTGACTAAACACAATCTGATGAATGCTAATGAAGATGAGCGCCCCCCCCCCCCACGATTGTACCAGACCTCCAACATGACTATAACAAATGCACTTTTTGAGCTACTTTTCAAACAATAGCTTCATTGAAGACAAATGCACAGTGGTAATAAGGGACAAAAAGAAGAAAAGTGTACATTTTTACATTTTAAAGGAGTGATTTGCATTTTTCAAATCAAAACAAGGCTCACAAGCTCATGTGTACATGGAATGAGTTTTGGTCGCTGTAATTGTCCCTTTTGGGTACTGGCCTAAAGAGATCCCTTTCTAAAGTGATTCCAATGAAACCACAGTCCTCATTTTGTGCTGAAAACCATTCTTAAGTTCAGACAGAGCTAATATAGGTTTCAGCAGTCTGAGTTTGATAAATTAAGTGGATATCTTCCAAAATTAGTCTTTTTGGTATAAAATTCCCTCTTTGTGTTACTGTGCTGCTGATTAGAATTAAAAAACAGAATTTGTTAAAACAGAAAGAGATACCAACTTTATTTATCTAACTCATACTGCTGAAGCTTTTAGCACAGACCAAGGACTCACTTAGACCAATCTAGTCAGAAATCTTTTTATATGTACCAGTATCAACAGGAGGGAGAATTACCACTACCTGTAACTCTTTCAGTATACATATATGCATATGAATATAGTTTTAAAACAGACCTGAAAAAATGTGAACCTATACTTAAATCTTCCCCACTACCTACTTTACACACCCTCAACTTGGTCAGCAGTGCACTATATTCACGTATTGAAAAAGCACACTTATCCAACACTAATGGCAGATTAAACTAAAATAGGAAAAACATCTAAGTACACATGCAAGCGGTGCTACCTGGAGCATTATCCCTTTCTGCTCCACCTCCCTGAGCAGGACTCAGCACTGACGTTTATACTGAACTTAACTGAGAAGTTGTCTTAGTAGAAAGACAATTGTTTCTGTCACCCCAAGTTCCAATTAACACTTTAATGCATCTGAGAAATGCAATTAAGGAATACATATGCTATTTTTTTTTTAAATTGTTAATAATGTAGCAGTGATAATACAGTCTTACATTTTTATGTGTCAGTTATTTAATGTACACTACCATTTTAAATACCCCACAGAGAGCTTTATTTCATGTTTGCAGTCTGTGGTGCATCACTCTGTTATTTTTCTCCTGCTTTATGTTTCAAATGTACCAAGACCTCATTCCACCTTACTTTTGTAAGGCAAAATGGCAATTAAGGTATTGAAGAGAATACATGAAAAGCTAAATCTATGAATGATACAGATATGATTTTGTCCTTTTTTATCATCCTCTTTGAAATGATCATCCATTGACATCTCAGCTGAAGTCAAAGAGAATATTTTTATATTTTATAAATGAGCCCTCAGGCTATTTGCTGTGGCCATGCTGCCTGCCTATCTCCGCCTGAGTATGCAGTGTAGTGCTGTAATCTTGTCAGTATAATACAGGCGTTTAAGACAGGATCAGGCTGTCACCACTGGCAGCACAATCCCCTTACCTGAGGCTGTGGGAGCTCGCACAAGTCTGAATCTTTGAGCTCTAACGCAAGCTACTGGAAAGCCCCACTTTTCAAACATGCCCACTCAAACCCTTTAGGTTTAACCACTAATACCCACACCCCATAACAACATACCTCACTCTCAAACACATGCAGTGTAAGAGAATCCATTAACATTAAAGATTTTCAGTCCTGTTTCTTGTGGAGTTGTTTGCGCCTCACCGGGGCCAAACTGATTCCTAAACAGGTGGAGCATCTGCAAAATGAAAAAATGCTGAGACAGAGTTTCCTTTTTTTGTCTGTACATAGGAAGTCCGGGAGATGGTGGCACCTGTTCTCAAGAGTTTCCAAGCTCAGGTGAGTCACACATCTTTGCATTTTGCAGGTATATGAAACATTCAGTGTCTGTACAATAAAAGTTAGAAAATCTTGAAATCGCTAAGAAGTTGTAGCATTTGTAATAAAGATTTCCACATTATAATTTACTCAAACAGGAGACCCCCCTTCCTGGATATTCTATATACATTGACCAGTACAGATCACTGTGCTCCTGGATGAATGATTTGATAGATAGGGTGAGGAATCCATGGCATACTTTTCGTGTTACTGCTCATCTGGTGCTTATTGACTGATGCCTTTTCTGTCAAAGTGAAGTAGCATCTATCTGCCATTAGATGATCAGATATCTGGCTTCTCATATTTTCTTGGCTGAGACAAGCCCTCATTTCCTGTTGTGATGGTGCATTCACCGTGCCCCCTCTGACGTCGCCATATTGAAAAAGTCATCTGATACCTACCAAGACTCTGCTCCAGCCATTAAACCAAGGTCATAAATCACATTTGTGAGCTGCGTTATGGTCCGCAAAGCACAGGCTTATGGAAATGATACCACAAATATGTTTCCAGTCTTGCTCTCCCCTCTAAACTCCCGCTCAGCGCTAACCTGAAAGCCCTATCATTGGTAAACATGAGAACACTCAGCATGGATTGTTCAGTTCTCTTGGAAGTGATTATTGGCAGCTTCTTTTTAATGCTTTATAATTGACTATGCCCAAGCAACTGTGCTCCCTGGCAGGAGCTATCACATTCAATACTACACTCCGCAATACTCTGTGGTTGATTTGTGTGCTAATTCAATTACTCTAACTGTAAAGTCGCACAAATATCAGAAGCACCCTTCCATATCTTTATTGTGCAAACAGGAACCCACAGGATTAATTTAAGCACCATTGATGTCTGACAACTGGGAGTCTAGAGATGTTTCATAGTAGATAAAATAGATGGCTGATAATGAGCGTTGATTTTTTTTTTCTTGTTAGCTGCAGGCCTCTCTGGGTACCTCTTGGTCTCTCTTGTGTAACTTCCACAGGCTTATGTTCTGCACATTGATAAGTAAGCCAGCTAGCAGTGGAAAAAGCCTCGGCTATTTTTTGATCGCGAGGTGCAGCGAACAACTCGGCACACCATAATAATATAATCCTCTGGTGTTTTCTGATACACTTTGACCTTATTGGTAATGTCAAACAGCTTGCGGAGGCTTGTGAACTTTACCCAGCGGTAGTCTGCACGACCTCAGTGTAAGCTGTGGGACCTCGACCTGCTGCTGCAGGGGGAGAATGTGTGGAGAAGGTGGAGTTGGATGTGCTTGTTTGGCTGTGTGGTTTGGGATAGAGTAAAGCTCCCCTGCAGCTGCACTGTACAGGTGGTGAATGGTAGAAAAGTCCTGGTGTGTGTGTGTGTGTGTGTATCTGTGCGTGTGAGGATGCATATATGTGAGAAAGAACTAGGTCCTCCCCTCCACCCCCACAACACCCCCACCCCCACCCCACCCCTCCCAGTTTGGAGGCCCACAGGAGTGCCTCATGGTATTTGGACCCTCATCATGCCACTTCTAAAGGAGAAGTCGGCTCCTTTGAAGTGTTTGCGACATGACAGGTTCTCTTTCTTTTCTTTTTCATTTCAATGTTCCCCACCCACTTTCTCTCTCTTCTCCCGTCCAATCTCGCCTTCTAATTATCGCTAACCAGGCGACTGATTAGAAACACGTTGCCGACCTAGTTTTTCTGTGGAGCTGGAGGAGGAGAAAGGGTTAATCCCAGAGCTGGTGGCTGTCATTGGTCGCTTCCCTCCTTCTTCTCCTCTTTTTCGTTCTGCTCTCCTCTTTCCTTCCCTGGAAGTTTGCTAATGAGGTCCCGTCAGAGCTGAGGAGAGGTGTTAATTTGGCCTTGTGAAGTAGGAAGGAGATTAAGGACAGTGAGGAGCTGAGTTTACGGCTTAAAATACACCGCTGTCCTTATTAATCCACAGGGCCCTGGGAGACCGGCGTTTTTGGTTTTATAATGAACACTGTCTTATAATGAAGGTAATTTTAATAAAAATTTACGGCAAAGAAGAAGAGATGGTACATGTCTCCATGGTCTCAGGCACACCTTTGGGGCTGAGGGATATGACAGTTATTTCTCAAATAACCGATCACTGGAGAGACAGGCCCATTGGACCACACTGTTCACACAACTTTCACACAAGCTCTCGCTGCCATCTGAACATACAGAAAGCATTCTTCACCAAGTCTCACCAAGACTACGTGGGCTTCTCAATGCAATTTACACCTCCCTCTCACTTTAGAGTGTAAACTCCCCTAAGGATAAACCTTTGTGAGGCGGGAAAAAAAAGAACAGTGACGGATTTCTTGTATGTTTGTAGCTTCTTTTTTCTTCAGGAGAGGCAGATTCCTCTTTGCATCCGGCCTGTACCAATCTGAATATCAGGCCCAAATTAACCAGTCATTCTATTTTTCTCCTCTCCTCTTGATGTCGTTTGGTGCTCTCAGAAAAAGAAAACAGCAGTATGGGTCCCTAATTACTGAAACTTGCTTTACAATGATAATCCGTGGAGTAATTTAGCGTGCACAATGTGCAGATGGAGATTCTGATAAATAGTTTGTAACGTGTAATTAGCAGCTCTGCCGGTTACATACCATTAACCCCTCAAGCTCAGGAATCATTATTGGCCCTCATTATCAAGCAGCAAGGTACGATCGAGCTGACTAGACATCAAAAACATCAAACAGCTATTAAAGCGCTGCGAACTGGGGGCCGGTGGACACCTGTTTATGAGTCTAACTGTGCCATTTCTTCCCCTGAGGTTGGGAAGTGATGATGTGGGGGAAGACAATGTTTTTATGTATGTTGTTGTTGTTGCTTGTTTTCTATGAGAGCACGGGAGGTATTTTGACTATGCAGCAGCTTTTCAACCCCATGAAACTGAGTAAAGACATCTCAAAATGGCTGCTACGTCTCACCTATTCAACTACCTTCTGATGTGCAGGAAAGGTAGAAATGAAGGTGATTCAAAAGCAAATTAAGTGAGCTTGTACTATTATGATTTGTACAGCTCTTTGTTGTACTGAGCTGATCGTGTAACCGTTATGTTTTTTCATAATCTGCCTTGTCAGACAGTACACTGGAGAATGGCAGAAGAAACAAGGGATAATGTGCGACACAAGCCATAACTGCTGTTTGGATTGTCATATCCATTTACCTGTCATTTATCAGAAACATGTGCAGCTGTGTTTTCAACCTAAATCCAATTGTGCAGATGGTTTGACCAGAGTTGTGGAGTGAGACAGCGGAGTGTTTCAGTGTTGTCAGAGACCTTGCCCACAGTGCCTTGCCCTGAGCTCGCCCGTCATGCACCGAGGTAGACAAACACCGACTTTGATCATCCATCGAGAGACGACCAGTTCTTCCTCCTTTTGATTAATTCCTGAAGGAAATGATAATTTCTCTTGAATGTATGAATATGTTATGAATAGTGGAATGAATCAAAGAGTAAAGGATGATAATTAATTACAGCGCTATGATAAAAGGCTGTGGGTGTTATGACGCAAGCTTCCTCCGTGTCATTATGAGAGGCTCCGTAATTACCTTTCTGCACGAGCCAGCGCTCCTGGCGGTGCTGGCGGTGAGAGTGCCGCTCACTGAGTGAGTCTAACGGTCATAAAGCTTTTCCCTGCCTAATTGTCTGAGGGGCTCTATGGCACTTTCATAGATGAGGGACTGCGCCGTTAGGAAAAATGCTCTGCGACGCTAAAGCTTTTCCAGCTCAATGAAGACAGATCTTCATCATGGGCTAAACCTTGCAGTTATTAGGTACAGATTGCTTGAGTGGATGGCTAACTTGGGAAGGTGAGTTTGGAACAAGTGAGCAGCAGTTTCATACAGTCTGATACAAAGCTCTTCCCAGACTACATACAGTTTTAAGAGCAAACTAGTTTTGATTTCTGTATATATTGTACATTATAGGCCTATATTTCTATGCCAATAAAACGGATCCCTGCCTTACAGTTGCTCTGAATTTTCCCTTTTTGTTATTATTCATGCCCTACCTTATGTAAGGGGCATTTATGACACCCTCCTACTCCTCTCACTCACTCCCACTCTCCCATCATCCCGTGCCCCCCCTCCCGGCTATGACTAGACTGCTCCATACTGGGCTGACGAGGTATCTCTAATGCCTGTCTCCTGCTCGGCTGTCTTGGGCTCATTGAGCAGCAGGCCAGGCCCAGGATCTCCAGGCCATTACCTATTCACAGCACGTCCAGGCCTCCAGCCTATTGTGGGGAACATAATGGGCTCCAGGGCCATGTAAACCATCGGCTCTCTGCTCCTGGTTTATCACTTGTGTCCTCTTCATACTAAGGAGAGGGAAAGAAGGTGGGAGGCAGGAAGGTAGGGAGAGCAGAGAGAGACAAAGCTGAGGGGGAGGAATGTGGGGTGGGGGTGGGGTGTGGTGGGTTGTAATTGGACATTAGATAATACCTTCCTTGAGTCTTTGACGTTCTCTGCATCTCCAGAGGGTGAATGTCCTCACCTGTTCTCCACATCAGTGTAGAAAAGGTGCTTTGACCCAATCTTAATGCACTTCTGTTCACTAACTGTTTCAGTTTACTTTTACTGATTATGGCTAGTCAAAGACAAACAAGCTTATATGTGGATAATAGATCAAATATTGTATGGCCGTCATACGTCGATTACTTAGTCTCATCAAATGCCAAAGCTTATACATTGATAAATGAAGAAATAGCCCAGTTTGAAGGCAGTTCTGCTTTTTGAGAAACAGACTCAATTTAACTTGATTTTATTCATTTTACATCAGAAAACCATTCAGCAGACCACTTACAATTATCCCCCCTTTTATATTCAGTTAGTTAAGTGTTGTAATAACTATTTATTGACCCATGTTTGTTCTAAATACTTTTAAAGTGAGCCTATGTAGCGTCTGATTTGTCACTTGTGATGATTACAGAATAATGATAAATGCTAAAATGCAGTTTAAGCTGAACACAAAGTGAATGTTAGAGGTGGTGCGAACAGATACAGATTTCTTTTGGACAGCACACATTAAGACAAAGTTGCATCTTCAGGTTTTGAAAATGTTTTAACCGGAGCAAAAAAATTTACACTTATCTCATCTCAGCTGTGTGACTGTAAAAAATGAATATATAAGGATAAGAGGAAAAAAGAGAGAAACTGGGCAAAATAAGAGAAATATTAAAGCTAAAGTTGCAATAGCACATTGTACGTTGCCTGTTTTAGATGGTTAAACATGTACTAGACTCCAACGTTCAAATTTTTGAGACTGAAGCAAAAACAAAATTGGTTTTGTGTTCAGTTTAAACAAACCTTAATGGAGAATAGTCATTAATCCAGCAAACGGTCGTAATGTTAGTTTCCTAACATAATCTAACACTAGCCACCACAAGCTACTGGTTGAATTTCACTTTATATGTAAGAGGAGGATGTGGTTTTGTTTTTCAGAAGTGACATATTTGCTTTAAAGCTTTACATTGACTAGCATATTTCAATAGACAGCACAGGTCATTTTTGTCTGCTGTGTTTGCAAATGATAAAAGTGAACACATTTTTCTACCCAAAGACAAATGTATTCCTCAAGAATTCCTGCAAAATGCCATCAGTCTGTTTCTCAGTAGCTCAGACAGTAACTTTTAAAATGAAATATCATCAATTCAGTAAATGACGACATAAACAAACCCAGTAGTTGGGTGGTGGTGTTTCACCAGTGCAACACCATATTTCAGCTCCAGGCTGGGCCTTTTGAAGAAGTTTAATATATCTGACTGGCCTTTTTTTGTTTCCTGTGTGGTGACTGACTGTTGTGATTCTGCTGGGTGTTTTTATGCTGAGACGATTCAACCTCTCCATCAGCCTTCCCAGTGTCAGTCTTATCCCTCCTCTGCTGTGCTGTGATCTGATGGTGTGTGTGTGTTGGCGTGTTTGTTTTCCTGTCCTGACTGATGCCCTGTCGGAGTGTCCCAGTTGGGTGTATTCATCATTATGGATGCGTGTTTAGAGCCAGGGATGCACACCAGGTAAAGAAGAGAGGGGGGGATGTTATAAATAGGCACTTGGCTCTCTAGCCATGTGGAATTGATGAGTTTCAGCACATTCTGCTCTGCAGTGCCAGGTTTAATTTCTACCGTCCTGACAGCACAAACCTCAGAGCCCGGAGACGTCACGCCTGACTGCCGCTGCTGTGCAAATGTTAGCCATGTTTGAGGATGGACGCACGCATAGCACCGGCTGCACTGTTCCTATTGGGCGTCTGACTGGGTGTACATCCCCTCCTCTAAACCCCTGTCACCTTAAGAGACAGGCAATCACATTCCCCTCCTGACCCCTCACCAAACAGACACTCACCAGCAGCACACAGTAACTAATCTAAGAGGCAGTTTCTAAGACCAAGCTCGCCTCAGTCTAACATGGTCAACTACTTGTTATGAGACAGGTGAGAGCCTCCCTCCCCTCATCTGCTCCCTCCAGTCACCTCAAGTCAGAGAACAGCAACACTAGCAGCAGCAGTAGCACTGTCTCTGAGATTCTCCGACTCCTGGCTCACTCTCAGCTGCTGGCAAGAGCACAGTCAAATTAGCCAATAAAAATGTGTGAAATCGGTGGCTCAGCGCCGGCGAGGACATGCCAGGAGAAATAAACATCAGCGCTAGCACAACCAGGAAAAGCTCATGTGAGGAGGAACAGGCGGAACTGGAGAGCTGCTCCGCCAATTCTACGGCGCAATTCTCCGATTTCAGGCGCAGAATCGGAGCTGCACAGACACAGTCCAAGAGCAAAGTCGTTTCTCCACTCCAATGAACACCGAGACCCAACCTCAGATCAAGCCAGTGGCAGCACAAGTCAAAAGAACATGAGCTTTTGTCAGAGGATACACAGACCTCATGTGCTGAAGTGATTTAATTCCCTCTGTTCATCTGCGGTGTTTCCCCCCTGCTGAAGCCTGGGACTACCAGTCTTCATTTCACATGATGCTCGGCTGTGAAGTTTAATTTCAGCAAAATCTAAACACGCTAATTAAATATCATAACTTTCTGAAGAAGGCTCTTGTAAAGGTACCTGAAATTTTAATTTAGACTTCAAAAGAGCGAAGACTTTAAAGCAAATCTATTGTTTTTCATTTAGACTTGCAATTTTCTTTTCTCTGCAGTACTGCAGTACGTAGTTATGATTGATCTGGTAATTAAAATATGCAGAGAGGGAAAAATATTAACTGCTCCTTTTTTCACTTTCTTTTTGTTTTAGAAAACAGCCGACACATTTTCCCTCTCTTTCCAGCACAGATAATTAAATTTTGCACATTGATGTTCTTTACACAGTATTCATCGGCCTCATTATTTTTCCATTTTCATCTTTCTGGTGAGAGATCGATAGATTGATAAAATGATGGAGCCTATCTTAAATAATGCAAGCAGAGAAAAGTTACACTTACTTTGCTGCTGGCTAAGTGTTTGAACTTTTATTCTTCTTTCAAATTGTATTTAATATCCCATGAAGGTAGATCTCGCAGTATTACATGCGAGTGTAAATCATTTATTCCCATTTTTGCTGTCCCTCTGCAAAAAAAACCCTAAAAAACAAGATGAAGCTCCTCTCGACTTTTAGTGGGCCTATGGTATATGGGATGATGCTTGTCAAGGCTAATATCCTAAATGATAAAGAAACTGGCAATTCAAAGAAAGACAGCGTAAAGTAGGCCAATTAGTACCTAGGGAACATTTTGCTAGAAGAGATAGCAGCTCCAAATGTCACATGCACGAACATTAGGACTGATTGTTTATAATATGACCTGACAGTTTGGGTCTCTTTAATATGGGATTAACTACAATACTAATTAACATGTGGCTCTATTAAAACAAGCAGCTGGAAGTGAAGTAACTCTCTTACCAGGGAGGAGAGCAACTCTTCTGATGTTCACCCTACATTAAAGTGTTGCTTCTTCATCACAAATCAAATGTGTTTTTACACTTTTAAGAGATCTTCTTGTTATGTTCGTATTTCATACTGGAAATTGTACGACTTAAATCACACCGCCGCCCTTAACATCAGCATGTTCTTTGCCTTTGTCACAAACAGATATATGTTTTAAAGTCCCACTGCTGGGTTCTGTGTTTCATCCGAGACATAAAGTGGCCACGGTGGCCTGAGGAAAGTGTTAAACACATCCTCAATTAAAGCAAAGTAACTTTGCATCTCGTCGTGATTTCTCCTGCAGTCCCTGTAATTGGGTCTCAGTGGATTTAGTGGGAAAGCTCCAGCTCTTCTTCTGGAGTGAAGTGCCCAGCCTGGAGTGGGGCTGAGGGGGACAGCCAGAGGGAAAAAGCTGCTGGTCGCCAAGGCCCTGGATGCTCGCAGCTGGCAGGAATGAGCAAGAGCTGGCTGTAGCCAAACGAGATGACAGGTGGAATGAGGGAGCTCAGCCATGCTGCGGTCCTCACAGAGAGGCACTCGGCTCATAGAACGTACAGAGGTTCAAGAATGCCCTGGATGAAGTGAACACATGCAGGGTTTATAGCACTGGTACATCGCTGTACATTTTACTCAAGTAGTGTATTTAAGTGCAGTTTTGTGGTAATTTCTATTTTATGCCACTTTACAGTTGTACTTATTCGACTACTTTTCAGAGGGAAATATTATTCTTTTGACTCCATTACATTATTTAACATGGAAAACAAATAGTTATGTTTCACATTAAGATTATAAGATTTGTTAAAACTAGCTCCATCTTGACCAGTAAAATAACGCTTACACATTCATTCATCAGTAGTAACAACTTAACAATGTCATATCATCCACAGAGGCATTTTTTCTGTGGAACAAGTACTTTTAGAAGCTAATGCTTCCTTTATTTGTAATGGAGTATTTCGAAAATTTTGTCTGGCTTTTACTGAAGTAAAAGATCTGAGTACTTCCACTAATGTGGGTTACTGTAACAGGATTGTTATTATTAATTAAAAGGTAAACAGTGGGTTTTCAAACTTCCTTTTATAGACAGATATTAGGATTGTCAACTACACTGATTATATAAACTGATGTGAATTCATTACAGTGAAGCAGATGTAGATAACAGTAGCAGACGAGTTAGAGAAGGATTTGGGACTTTGGACAGCTGAGGCGTAAATTGTGCTTCAGTGTCTATCAGGATGTTAATATTAAGTGGATGGTTTATGTAAATGCACACTGTTTGCAGTTAACTCTTTTTAGATGTTGTAAGGGGTGATAAATATAAATCAATAGAGTGTAGGCCACTATAAGAACTGGAAAAGCAATATTTGTTTCATGTTTTTTTTGTTTTTTTTAGATAGCAAACCTTGGAGGTCTCCTTGTGTGTGATGTGTGTGCGTTAATGCATGTGTGTGTGTGTGTGTGTGTGTGTTTGTGGGCGTGTATCTTCCTCTGGCGAGACATGTGAAGGACAGCCGAAGGTGCGGTGAGATCCAGTGATGGGCTTGTTTTATTACATCTCATATTGAGACCAATCTCTGTCCATTCACCTGAAGGACAGCCAGCTATTCCCTAACTAAATTAGCCAGACGCTGTGGTGTGAGAGGGCCTCCACAGGCGAGCAGAACCACACTCTGACATCTACACACACATATATACACACACACACTATCACAGAGGCAGGTACAGGCAGTCACGCAATAATGTGTGTTTTTTTTCTCCCCCCTCCTCTCTCATGCAAGAACTCACACTTACATGTATAATCTCATGTCCCATCCCTCACTTTCCCCCTTTCACACTGGCATACACACACACACACACACACACACACACACACACACACACACACACGCGCGCGCTCATGCACACATACACACACACTCACTCACTCTCCCCTGTTGAAGGCAGTGGATGTGGGGTAATTGCAGTCATTGTGGCAGGTTGCGTGTTTGTGCCCCTGTCATTGAGGCCTGCAGACCTCCTCCTTGTGGGACCATGTGACACAGATCTCAGAACTGTAGCATACCTGGCTATCACACATCACTGTTTGTGTGTGTGCATCTGTGTGCACCTTCACAATGCATCTACCCCTAATGTAGCAAATGCATGGAGTTTTAGCCCTGAACACGCCATGGCTGGGAGGGTGAACGTTCTCTTCATGCTCTCTCTTCCCTAATGAAATGTCTTTTGTACAGTCTGTTTTTTTTTTTTTTTGTTCACTCACGGCGGATGTTCTAATGAGGCAGAGCCTGAAATAGCAGTGGGGCTAGCACTGCAGAACTATGACATCCCATGTGAGAACTTGCCCAAATCACAGTGGCTGCAGCCGTGCGTCAGGTTTCTTTATTTATAACCCGTACGGAATTGTCCTACACTCTGAGCATATGGAGGGTTATGTAACGCTCAGCATCCAATAGATAACCACTAAAGTCAGGTCCTATATATAAAGCTTGCTGAAGAGTTGTTTCTGAGGCTGCTTAAGATTGATTTAGCGCTCCTGAATGTCCTCTTCACAATCATGTAACAAAAAGAATGGTTATTGTGAAGCCATTCTTTTAAAGGGTTGTTTCACCCAAATGATAGTGGAGGTATTTAACCATGAGGATTGAAGGTTTTGAAATGTATATCTCTAATATTCTGCCTCCACCCCAGTATAGTGGGTGTGAATGAACAGTGTTTGGTGTTCCTTACAACAGTGAGAAAATGAGAATAAAATAACTCAGAGGCAGCATGTGTTTCCACAAACAATACTCCTGTTATTCAGGATAATCTGGAGACTTTCTGCTGTGTGTACCCTCCACTAAAAAAAACACTATGAAAACTGTTGTGTTCTGTGGCTCAGTGGCTCCAAACCTTAAGTTTGGGACCCCCCACAAGGGGTTACAAGATGAATCTAAAGGGTCAAGAGAAGCTTACTGGAGTAGGAGACAAGAAAAAATGAAATATTTTTCTCTAATATTTGTTTCTCCCTTTTGAAATACTGTATAGTTTTACCCCTTAGGTCCTCTAACACACATTCAAAAGAAGCAGTCTTACAAAGGAAAGTCAATTTCTACTTGTGATAAAAAGTTGCAAATAGTTTTTTATTACACAAGTAAAAAAGGTTGGGGACCACAGCACAACCACAGAATTTTAAAATCCATTTATAAATGCTCATTGCTGCACCACAGATCCATTTTAACCTTCTATTTTGTGGGGAGAGAAGCATCTCAAAAAAACAAACAAACACCCCCCCCCCCCCCCCAAACAAACAAACAAACAAACAAAAACAGTTCTTGAAGAAATATTACATACATTTTGAATTCTATAATTGCATTGGTGTTTGCTGTGACATATCTTGCTGCTATAGGCATCTCGTCTGATTAGCCCTCATTCACTCAAATTGAAATGCCACCTCGCGCCTGTCACATTGTATATGAGTGTTCAGGCAGGAAAGCTGGCCATTACAATCATGACATCAAATGCCTGGCAGCAGAGGTCAATCAGTGTACATTAACCAAACACAGCTCATGTGTTTTACAGCTTTTAGTGGCGTGTTGGCACCAGTGTACATGAGCTTTAGGCTGGCATCCAACGGGCATGGAGGGCCTCCCAGCAGAGCGGGAGCAAGATGGGCCTTGGCCAGCCCTCTAACAGAGGAATATGAAGGAGACAGAGAGTGGGGGTGTTAATGCGTCCCCTTCCGTCCAATGTTCAGCCACTCAGCTGATTTATGCTGCAGAAATGGACTCCTTTACACTGGGCATTCATAAATACATAAAAGGTTTTAAAATGATGGTCAGGTCACTGTCAGAAAGACATTATGTACTGCTTTTTTGTGCAAAATAATTCTGGGAAAATACTTCCTGTCCAGTCTCTTCTTTCCTCTCTCTTTTCGGCTACTACACTGTTTAATCTTTAGGTGCTGATATGCTGTCACACTGATGCATTAGTGTGCGAATTCGTGTACAGGCAAACACACACACACACACACACACACACACACACACACACACACACACACACACACAGTCCAGAGATCACTCTTAACCCTCACCTGGTCCTAATTATAGCAGATGAAGGCACATTTCGGAGGCACTCTGGTGATCTGTCATCGACAGGCCCTCTCCAGTCTGGCTGGGAGTGATATCTCTCTGTAAAATATGTATGACATCAAAAAGCCTTAAAGGTTATTACAAATTAATAATGAGTAGTGGGCCGAGAGCAGTAAAAAATAGCCTCCCTTGGTGTCGTGTTTAAATGTTTAATTTAACATGCTCCAGTATAAATGTGGACTGCCTCCCAGTAATATGTACAGGGACACGAGGCCTCACCAGTGTCAGTGGTCTGGAACATACAAACCCAGACCACCAGGCTCACATGTGTTTAGATCGACATTCAGATTACACTGATTCATGCAGATGTGAATGATCATCTGTCTGCAGCCGTCAACTGTTATCTTGAAAGGGCGCAGCGCTTCTATCTGCGCGTCTCTAACAGCATACAGAATTATAAAAACACTAAAGGAAGCAGTTTTACTCGCATCAAGCGCAAATTCTCTGAAGACTCCGAGACATAGAAAAGCTCTTTCTGAGCGTTTCTCTGAAGCAAGTCGAATCATTGGCCCTGAACCCCCCTCACAGTAATGTCTGAAGACACTGTACAAAATTGCCTTATTTATGCCTGTAATGTAAGCTGTCTGTTCTGGTGTCGCTCATTCTCTGTGGAACCGGCGACGGTGGCAGCCGAGTCTGGAGTGAATTTGCCGGGCGACTACCTGGGAAACATCAACAGTCATTAATTATGTAAAACTCTTCTCACAGTGGGAGCAGGGAGAGCTGCATACAACTGCAGCGCCTGCTCCTATTAGACTCAATGTACTCTACAATGAGCCCCCACTGCCTGGGGGCGTGGAGGGATTATCAGCCTACCGCCACGACCCCCCATAGAAAGACACACATGCTGTACAGTACACACAGGCGCACACAGGCGCAGACACACACACACACACACACACACACACACACACACACACACACACACACACTAAATGTGACATTCTGTTAAGTTCCGCACCAGTGTATGCTTGTGTTTAGCTGAGGAGGAGAATAACAGGAATCTCTGTGCTGTCTCTCCTCCCTAGTCACCCCATCATTCACTTCTCTCCTTCGCAGGTCCTCTTAGGTCTTTTTTCTCTCTCTCACTGGCAATTGTCTGCTTTCCGGCTTTCTCACTACAATGAATGAAATTGGCAAATCTGACAGGACAAATGATATGCCATGTTTGTCAGCAACGCTGGGTAAGGGGGCTTTTTCATTGTTGATAGCGCTGCCACCAACGCCGTGCTGGTCTCTGCTACTTGGAACCAAATTACCCACAGAGCCATTCCGTGCAGGGCCTACCTGAGATCTTCCTCTGAGCACTGCGATTGACAACAGCAGATTTATCAAGCAAATAATGGACCTAATTTCTGCACCATGTGTTTCCAATCCATCTTCTGTTAGCAACAGACGCAGGATTGTTTGGCAGACTTCAAGTCGTCTCCACAGCGTTTCGTTGCTCCGTCAGCTGTGCTCTTCTAGCCGTGGTTCAAGGCTCGTTCATCAGTGCTGTTCTTTTTAGCGGATGCGGCTTTGGCATGATGTTCCTCCATGCTGAAACAAAGGCAGCGCTGACACCTGTAATTAATTAGGCTATTATGCATTCCGCAATGATAATTGCCTCACTGGAAAGTCACCAGCCTTCTAAGAGGGAGAGAGAGGAGAGGTGGATGGAGAGCACTATCCATCATGGTGGAGCACTCTCTCCCTCTCTCTCTCCCTCTCTCTCCCCTCGTGTCATGCTGTCTCACCTTGACTAGTGTAGGCAGGGCTAGAGAAACACTGTCAACATGTGTCTGAGGGCGAGATATGCAGCTGTGCCTCCCCCTTGCCAGGGCTGCTCCACCAGCGGCCTGCCAGGGTCCATCCACTCCTGGGCTTTGGCTCACATTGGCACAGTTACCCATGACACCCCATCTGTTGTAGCTTTGTTCACTAGGGCAGTACAGCGCCGGGATAATGGGGGCACTTTATTTTTATAATTAGCCCTTACCTACACTTCTCCTCTCTTCTCTCCTCTTAACAGTTCTCCCAGTACTGAAATCTAGTCCAGGTACACTCATTACTACTTCCCTTTCAGCACATCAACCGGTGCCTTCATCTTAGCCTCAGCTCGCCCCCGCTCCCTCCCATCATGCTATGATAGATACGTTTTCAGCAGACACACTCTCCTCAAAGTTTAGGTCATTCGCTGCATCAAACATTTGAAAGCGCAAGCTCAAAGAAAATGACAACTCCTGTCTTTTGAACTACAAAGACATTCAGAAAAGATTTGTTTTCTTCCCTCCGTTTGTCTCTCACCGGCTCTTGACTTTGACTTTGCAGTGACTTTGAGGTGCTAGCGCAGAGGCTGGTGCTTTTGAGTTTTGTCGAGAGGGCGGGTAACACAGCAGTTCTGCAGCCTGTTGATGGTGAGGGGGACCCAGAAGGCACCTGCTGTGCGGTGGAGACAGCAGGCCCTTTGATCTGGGTTTAATGTCGTGCCATGTTCTGTCTCTCATACTGCTCCGTGTGCTGCGTCCGTCGGGATTACGTCAGCTCCACCTTGATCTTTAGAGATCATCTCTCCTCTCAGCCTGGGTCATTATCGGCACTCTCCACTGGGGCATTGACCTGAAGTGTTGCTCATTTTGTCTTGTCTCATATTCAAGTGATGTATATCTTGATGTACCTTTTTGCCATGCTAGCGTCATGGCTCTGGGGAAGGCAATCAGTTGGTAGGTCTGTCCACCACTTTGGTCCAGGTGGAAATATCAAAGCAGCTGTAAGATGGATTGCCATGAAGTGTTTTACAGACATTCATGTTCCCTCTTCGTAAAATGTCTCAAAAAACAATTGGATAACAAAAGCTATACTTGTGCTTAGCGCTAATCACTGAATATTAGACATGCTAGCACAATAAACATAAAGATTAATAAGCATGTTATGCTATTGTTAGCATTTAACTTAAAGCACGGTTGGACCTAAGTGCATCCTTGCAGTTCAGTTAGTAGACTTTTAATTTATTGACTGCTAATGGAAGCATTGCTGTAAAAATGTAACATGAAAATCCATCCTATGGATTATGAAACCTGTCCTAAAACCTCCATTGAAATTTTTCTGCTGTATGCTCTACAAGGTACTACTATACCTCAAATGCTGGTGGGTGTCTCTCTAAAGAGTCCATGAATTAAGATGTGTTTTTGCTCTGAATTTGTCATTGCATCGTCGCAGCATGTGTGCATATGAGGAGGGGATAAGTGGTACAGAGGAGTATTGGTGTGGTCAGCTTTGGCCATTTATTTGGCTGAGACGGCAGCTCTGCAGTGGCAGAGTGGCAGTGGCGTCAGTCTGTTGTGAGCGCCGCACGTTGACTGACAGGCACCGCTGATTGGAATTGACGTGGCGACGAGATGTGTGTCAGTGCTCTGACTGCTCATCTCGCTGGGCATCCAGAGACGGCCACAACCACCGCCATGCTGCTACCATCGCTCTGAGATGGGTGTCACCATGATTAAATCTGCCCTGAAACACAGTCTGTGTGTAGTGTGCATCTGTGTGACTGCGACTTGATGTGCATGTTTGCATGCTCCTGAGTTCAAGTGTTTGTGTGTGTGTGTGTGTGTGTGTGTGTGTGTATGTGGGTGTGCATGTGTGGGTGTACACGGGTCTCTCACCATCCAGACTGTATTGCAGTAGGGTTTACCTCTGCCCCTCTCCTCCACACTCTCATCAGTCACTCCACACCAACTCATCTCTCTCCTCCCGCCTCTCCTTTGAACCTACACTCAACGCAAAACAAACGCCTGCAGTGACAGCTGCACAAGTGCTGGCTGGCATGGCTAAAATATGATTTTTTTCCTGTTTTGAAGAGAAAATTATGGTTTTGCATTTGCTTTTTGATCATACAGATCACATGTAAACTGAAAACATATAACTGTAGGATTGCAGATTTCTTCCATTGATTGTTTATAGCATGTTTAAGCAACTGAATCACAACACATGCACCACTCTATGAGTGTTCCTGCGACAAATCAGCTACTAAACTACATCTCCTAATTATCTTCAAAATCAGAGCAGTTTTTATTTAGGGGCTCCTCGGTCTACATTAGAAGACAATATGGACATGGAACAATTTTGCAAATTAAAAAAAAACTTTCACTCCTGGTTGAGTGGATTCCAGAGAACTGAAATATCAGTTGAATAGAATTAATTTCAACCAATATTTTCTTGTATGTTTCTGAATATATAAATGTTGATTGGCACAGGAAGTGAAGGGACATTCAGAAAGCTAAGCTTTCAATGCTGAAATTCAAACTACCAAATTATTGGCTCAACTTAACCTTTGCATCATCGTAACAAAATATTATTGATGGCTGTATTGAAAATCTGTGTGGGTCTGTATTAGAGCTGAAACAATTTGTCGATTGACTGAAAATCTATTCTACAACATTTTTAATGGTGAATTATTTGTTTAAGTATTGTATCAAGCAAAAATGCCTGTTTCCAGCTTCTCATATATGAGAAAATTATGTTTTTCTGTTTTTATATAATTGTTGATCACTATTATTAGCGTTTGCAGCCCTAATCTGTATTATTGTATCTAAAGATATTAAAAATGGATGGACATTTGAAGTCACCCGGACATTAATGATGAACATATTGTTATTATTTCATGTTGAAAATGTTTTACCAATACAAATTTAATTGAAAATGACCCTGCCTGGCTCTAGATTTTAGTGCATCTTAACTGGTAATAAAAGTGGAGCGTTAACCATATTTTGCCTCATTTTCTCAATGCTTATATTAACACCAAGGACTGAACATTTGTCAGGATCCGGCAGATTCTTGTGGAAGGTGTTGTGACAAGCAGTGTGGCGGTGGTAGTGGGCTTCCCACTGTTTTGTTCTAATAAGCAAGGAGCGGGACCGGGGTTTGTTGTGACATCCTGTCAGCCTGTGGGCTGGACTGGCGCTCAGTGAGCACCACAGTAGGATGGACTCCCTATGATTGTGCACTGACCTTTGCATCATGGGGAAGATGACAGGTAATTTAGAGGCCTCAGGGACTATGGAACCATACATTTGCTGTCCCCAAACCACCCACAGCACCAACCACATTCACCTTGAGATGGAAGCAGAGTATTCATGAACACTACGTGTACACACACACACACACACACACATATACATGCAAAAAACACAGAGTGAACTCACATGCTGTGTAGACCAAGGCACAGATGCATATGCAGACATGCTCCAAGCACAGCATACTTATTTGCTCACACACACAGTGCAAGATCTGCCTTGACACCCGCCCAACACCCCCATCATCATCACACACTCTAATCACCTGCATCATCACAACCCATCCTCAAACAACCAAATCACAGAGGGTGGCAAACTGGTAAGGCAGAGGGGGAAAACGATGATTTAGAGTGATAATTGCATAATCACCAGTTGTGATAATTGTAATTGATGACTGCATAATTGCTAATTGCGCTCTTTATGGGAACCTCTTTTTTCCGTTGTCTCTGTCTCTCCCTGTATGTCACTCAGTAGCCCTTCACTCTGCTTCCTCTACTTCATTCTAGATTTGTTCTCTCCTCCTTCATTTATCTCTCTCTCGTCAACACATGGTAGCTTGTTCTCTCTCACACATACACACACATACACATAGTCTGATGCACACACAGAGACTCACTAGCAACTGTAAGTATTCTCAAAGGCTTATCAGTAAGTATTTCCCAGCAGCCTTGTCCCAGAGGCTGTGCTCTGCCCACTCTGTTGCGGCATGAAGAGTTATGGTGGAGCGCTAACAGGTTTCCTTTGTCTCTCTCTTGCTACCCTGCCCCAGGCTTTACTCCTGCTTGTAAAATCAACCTGCGGCCAGGCCCATTCCCTCGGTAGCCATATCCTTTATCACAAAACGGGTGAAAACAAAGAATGCGCTGTGAGCCAAAGCCAGGACCAGAGTCATATCTCGCAGCCAAAACAGGAGAAGAGATTTGCCCGCTGTAGTCCTTCCTCAAGCCGCACCTCTCTATACAGAATCCCTATCTGCTTGTATCTGTTAGTGTGAGACTTCTGCCTCTGAATTCCCATGTGCTTGGCTGGAGGTGGATTAGCATGGAGATGAAGATGACTCCCTGATCAGCCCATATTATGCACGACACCTCAGAGTGCTTTGACGATAGCAAGGGTGGATTGTAGGGGGGGGTATCTATACACATAGCGGGTGCTAACATGAGAAGGCATCAGGCAGGCGTGTGATTGATGTCTCTGCTAGCGTCTGTAGGCAGGTTAATGGTGTGATTGTGGAGGTAATCTCCGTGTTCTCTCGTTAAAGGATGATGGAGGGCCAGAAGACCCCGTGTGTCTCTGGAAAAGGGAGCTCTAGCCATTGCCTTCACAGGATGCCAGCCTTTTTACATATGCAGTTGGGAACCTCATTTGATGTATATGCTTCAGAGGAAGCCGGGGCAGCCAGCAGACTGTCAGTGAAAAGTTGATGACTAGCGATGGGTTCAGCCACCCTGCTGTAGTGGCCATGTAGTTCAGGTGTAAACTCAGGTTGGTAATAGTTTGTCTCTGTGTCACAAAGGTGCTGTTGGAGGTTTGCTCATTGTCATATCGAAGAGCAGACGTTTGTCATCGGCTGAAAACAAGCTCTGGGTCCCCAAATTGCTCCTCTTCACAGTAAAACAGAAGCACACATAACAGCAGTCTCATCAGTGGGAATGAAACAAACCTTAGCTGAACCAACACTAGTTGTTGATGTACTCATAACCCACACATAAAGCTATGAACACTGTTCATGGGGCCAGCGTGCTTCACACATTTTCACTGTTTGAGAACCAACATGGCAGTGTTAACGTCATGGCCTGGAAGGAGAGGGGAGGTGGGTGGGTGAGTGGGGTGGTGGTGGAAGTGGGGGGGGGGGGGTTAAATTGGGGGATAGCTGAGTGAAACAACAGCATAGTGTAGCAGGGAGCTGGCTGAGAGCTGCAGACTATTGCATCTGTATTGATTGGGCTCCAGCCTTTTCCATTTTCCATGAACTCCTCTGAGCTGCTCCAAGTGGGAGTGATGGGGGGATTTGCTTGATCTTTATGATATTTCTTTAAACATGATGCTGTCGTTATGCCTCCCCGGGGAAGACGCCAGCCATTTCCAGTAAATCAAAGGCTCTCTGTCCCTCGCTGTTTTCCACACACCTTATTTATAACCCCACTAAACAGCCCCAACACACCACCCCCACAACCACTGCCATTCACATAAGTGTTTTCAGCCTTTGCGAAATGAATGTTTTTCAAGTGCAGTCATGCTGATGAGGAGCAGCTCGGCTCAGCCATACCACGCACTTGACCCTCCGTCGTGGAGTCCATTGAGCCGGTCCGACAGAGGCTGTAATCAACAGTGACAGAAATGACATAGACAATAGATGACAATAATTTGAATTCCGTCTGCTCTTGGATTGGGGGGTCATTTGGACGAGCCTGATCTGATTTACTTTTTGCAGAGCAGAGGACGTCGAGAGGCAGCCACAGCATGTCCTCTGACTTACAAACAGGCCCGAGGTCTTAGCGGGAGCTGGGAGCAGGGTAACCCACATACCCACTAGTGCAGGTGCCCTCTCCATGGGGCCAGGTGGTGGCTAATTCGCTTTCTTTGTCCCTCCTAATGAATCGTTAATTGGTTTGCGTCACCCACTGAGCTGAGGATAGCAGGTGCCGAGTGCTGCTGGTGATGGAGGCCACTGTCACTGGCGAGCCTCCCTGCACACGCCGGCACCTACATTTAACAGGCCAAATGTCACCTCCCAACATGCAGCAGCTTGGCAGTTAAACAGGAAGGATATCGTCATAGTTTGCACCTTGTTTCTGCAGTTGCCAGTGCTTATATAGAAACCTTTGAATTGACTGGGCTATGCACAAGCAAGGAACTGCACTGTATTTCTGTTACGCATACTGAAGATGTAGTACATATACAAGTCATGCAGGAGTGTTTGTTTCATTTATTGGCAGGATGCTGTGAGGTTGACCTTTGCTCTTGTTACTATTGATTCAGCATTAGCTGTTTAAGATTTTAAGCGTTTTCTGCTCTGTGTAAAAGCATCATTTTAATACCTGAAATGTAAAATATGCTGTGCGCTGTGACTTAGGATGTATGCCACTATTATATCAGTCCATGTTTACATTATGGCGTCCTCTCCTCTGCAGGTGGTTGCTCTGAACAAGCGCAGTAAGGAGGCAGAGTCTGCGTTCCTTGGAATCTACAAACAGCTTATCGAGGCCCCAGGTGAGTCTCCCACTAAGACCAGAGATGTGCATCTCCACAAACAACAACAGCAGCAGAATAAACACACTCACACACATTACTGCTAGAATGGTCTGTCTCCCCTTCAAAGATCAGTCCCTGGAGATCAGTTCCCTATCAACCAGTATACCAGTATCACTGGACCAGCCTTCTCAGTATACACACAGAGACATGTCATGTGCAACACACACAACCCAAAAAGTAATTTTCTTGCCATGGATGGATATGGTGCAACAGTGCATGGATATAAGATACATAAAACCCTATACCCTGTGGCTCTTATCTATTTTTCAAAGTATGTGCTCTCAGAGTGGTTTCCAAAACTCTGCGTGAGGCCACTTCAAAACCCAGAACTGGTCCTTGAGTGTAGCCTGGCTGAGGAGTGAACACATCCTTGAGGAGCTCTGCTGTTGATTGTGGAGGGCCAATTAAAATCCCAACTGAAGTCTGGCTTCATGTGGAACGCAGGCCTGATGAGGCCAAT
Source organism: Lates calcarifer (assembly GCF_001640805.2). Taxonomy (NCBI): domain Eukaryota; kingdom Metazoa; phylum Chordata; class Actinopteri; family Centropomidae; genus Lates; species Lates calcarifer. Next base: position 19,880,205 of record NC_066845.1, read on the forward strand.
GGGGGCAAAAGGGAGAGAGGGGCAAAGACAGTAAGTTAAAGTGGAGGAAAGACATATTGTGTGTTTATTCAGTTGTTATTTCAGTGCCAGGGCACATGTACTGTATTGCTCTTTGTTGCGGGAGACGGCAGCAAAACGCAGCCCAATCTCAGTCTAGATCAGAGAAACACTTGTGGCAGGAGTAGAGAATGCTGTTTACAGATTCAATGAATACAAGATAAAAGTCTGCGTCAGAGAAATAGCGACGGCAGCAACTGACTTTTAAAGGTCTCCATTTTTCCTTGAAGTCCCCTGCTTGATATTGCGCCACCACACACACACACACACACACACACACACACACACACACACACACTTTGAATGGAGTCATTTCCTTGATAAGAAATACCGTTCTTTGAAGATGTTTTCAGTTTGATTTTCTGACCTATACCTTTTATATCAAGGCCTTAATTCAAGCCTTGGAGCGTCTTGTGGGATATATTTTGTCACGAACCCATCTCAAGTAGAGAACAATCAACTAAGAGTTGTTATGTTTAAGAACAAAGACTTTAAAATAGAAAGAAAAGCCATTGTCGCCCAACATCAACTCTTATATGAAAGAAAAAAGCTGCAGTAGCTTTTGCCTCTCAAAATGCCTGATATTTTTTTCCTCTCTGTCTCTTTACATACAGTATAAATTCACACAGAGTCTGTGAATGGTCATTATATTGAGTAAACAGTAGTAGACTACCTGTGTCAGGTTACATCAGATGACGTAGCACCGCCAGCCTCCCACCTCCATTTGACCTTACCTTTACAAAGGGAGTCTGTTTCACTGTATCACTGGGACTCATAGAAAGTGAAGCTTGTTGTTTTCTCTCTCAGAAAAGGTCAGAGAGTTAGTGTGATATGAAACAGTGCTGGTTAAGTAGCTAGGAAAATGGAATCAATTACTTCATTTTGTTATTCAAAGACTATATTAGTTTAATAATGAAGTAATAACAAAGTCATTAGATTACTGTGTTAATTACTAAATTACCTTATTACATAAAGTAGTTATGCAGCCTAGCTATGTAAAAGGTCCCATCCAACAACTCCAAACTTGCCACTCACAGACACTGTGGTTTGTCAGCCTCCATCAACAGCTAGCTTAGCCCTGCCTACTGCAGGCACCACTTCAGACTCTGGAGTCCAGAACTTCCATCAGAGCGCAGCCGCTGTGTTACAAGCTCTCCTACTCTGAACAAAATCTGCTGATTCCTGAGCATGAGATTACCATCTGCTAACATGAACTAGCTAGCTAAGAGGACACAACATTTTGAAAGCATATTCCTCCTCTTTTGTCTGAGGCTAGTTTGTTACATCTCTAGCTGCTGTGTCAAGCTAACTTGTCTCAGACTGTTGGCCAAAGTGGGGAAAGTGGGGAATTCCCTCATGATTCAAGACCCTCAGAGGTTTACTGCATGGAAATGGTATTTTGATAATGTGATTAATTACAAATTAGCACCACTGAAGCACAATACTAGACTGTCTTATGACCCATATCTTGTAGAGGGACCCTGTGTCAGAAGTGCATTTTCAAACTTTTTGGTTACTTTTTTGTTTTTTATCATATGATGCATATTTGTAGATAAGTTGATGTTCAATCCAATACAAAAACAGAGAACAAAAACAAATGAACTGAAAGACTAACATGTTAATGTTGTTAAGAAGAGGAGTAGGTCTCTGGCCTTAATAAGAACATAGGCAACAGGGTACATTCACACTGTGGTGCTGAGTGGGGCCCGTAAAGCTAACCCTACACAATATCTGGGGCACCTAACTACACTCACTGAGCACTTTATTATGAACACCTGTCTGCTTATTTGTGCAGTTATCCATTCAGCCAGTCATCTGACAGCAGTGCAATGCATAAAATCGTGCTGACACAGATCAGGAGATTCAGTTAATGTTCACATCAAACATCAGAATGGGGAAAAAAATGTGACCTCAGTGACAGTGCCAGGCAGGCTGGCCTTAGTGTTTCTGAAACTGCTGATCTCGTGGGATCTTCACACACAACAGTCTCTAGAGTTTACTCAAAATGTCACCAAAAACATCCTGTGAGCTGCAGTTCTGTGGACAGAAACACTGCTATTGCTTAGAGAGGTCAGAGGAGAGTGACATGAAGACAGACATGAAGGCAACAGTAACTCAGATAAACACTCTTTACAACTGTGGTGAGCAGAAAACCATCTCAGAATGCACAGCACTTCCAACCTTGAGGCAGATGGGCGACAACAGCAGAAGATCACGTCAGTTTTCAATCCTGTTAGCTAAGAACAGAAAACTTAGGCTGCAGTGGGTGCAGGCTGATCAGAACTGAACAGTTTAAGACTGGAAAAACTTAATCTGACCTGATAAATCTGGATTTCTGCTGAGTAACACAGATGGTAGGGTCAGAAATTTGGTATCAACAGCATGAATCCATGTACTCAACCTGCCTATCAACAGTCCAGGCAGGTGGTGGTAGTGTAATGGTGTTGGGAATGTTTTCTTGGCACACTTTGGGCCCCTTTATACCAATCAATCATCATTTGTTTGAGTATTGTTGCTGACCCATGTGCATCCCTTTATGACCACAAATTGCTACTTGTAGCATTTTAATGCACCATGTCACAAATCAAAAGGCATCTCAGACTGGTTTCATGAATGTGACAATGAATTCAGTGAACATCAGTGACCTCACCAGTCATCAGATCTGAATCCATTGGAACATAGTTTGGGACGTGGTAGAAGAGGAGATTGGCAGCATGAATGTGCAGCTGACAAATCTGCAGAAATGAAGTGATGTGATCATCAACGTGGACCAGGAGCTCAGAGGAGTGTTTCAAAGGAATGCCATAGAGAACTGAGGCTGTTTTAAGAGCAAAGGGAGACCCTATCCAGTATTAGTATGTTGTTCCTAATAAAGTACCTGCTCAGTCTATGTCCCAACTTTTTTTTTTTTTTTTTGCATTCTCTTGCCAAGAGCATTTCTCATGACATTGACTCAAGAGCACAGAAGAATGATGACTTGATGAATGAATGTTAGTGCTATCAGGTGCAAACTATGACTGGTTGGGATCCATTGTGAAGTGACATTATGTTTTTTATTCTCTTAAAAGGTGCTATTTAAATAAGGTTTCCAAAAACTCAACAAGACTCTGTGATAACCTAATCTGACACAGTGACCGTCTTAAAAGGCAAAAATATACTGCAGACTGATCCTGGCATATTAAGTGTTTTTATTGCCAGATATCCCCCCACTTATCTGCCTGCAGCCAACCTGAAGTCAGAGCAATGAGAGTATTTGTATGTCGGGCCCTTGCAGTATCTGCCATCTGTGAGGAGGGCCTACAGTATCCTGTGCCTGTTTGTCACTGTACATCTTGCTGCTGGTGTCCAAGGTCACAACTCCCCCCCTCTCCTGCCCACCCCGTGCTAGAATGGATGACTCCAGGTACACCGGAGGACAGTCATTTGGCTGTGGCCCCACTTCATTTCTCTCTGCCCCTCAAACACAACAGTGAGCTTTCCCACCATTCCCCCAACAAACGCTACAGCTCATGTATTTTTAATCTTTTGACAGATGCAATTATTCTTTACACGCCGTGCTCGTTAATCTTAATGCAGTTATTACTATTCATTGCAGGCAAGTTTTTCCCTCCTATTATTTCATTTGAAAGTGCCTCTCTCTCAATGTGTGTGTGTGTATGTGTGTGTGCTCATTTGTGTGCTGACACTAAGGCTGTTGGTCCAATCAGAGCAGGCCAATGGCAGAGTTAATGAATGCAAGTGCCGAACTAGGAAAGGAGGGGGAGGGGCACACGCGGCAGCAGCTCAATATGTGACCTGTTGTATCTGGCTATCATTAACATCTGGTCACATATCAGTTATCCACTTTGCTGTACCTACTATTGAATACAAATAGCATATCCATTACATTTGTGAGATTCCAGTATGATAATGTTACGCTTTGTTAATGCAAGATAATGCTGTGTTCAATGGCAACTAGAATGCAACAGTAAACTCTGAACAGAAATAACTTCTTGATGCAAGTGATTGAAGTGTTTTTTTTCTCTCTCCCTTTGCCTTTTATGAGGCCCCTAAGCCGACATGTCAATCCACTGGAGTGTTTCATTAGCGTTCTATGTTTTGATTTGCCTGTGACATCTCCCCATGCTGTGCACTGTAACTCATACCCAGTCTGGGGCTTGAAAGAGGCCTGTTAACAGTGTTTCCCTAACAATGTTTATATCACCTCCGCATGGTTTTGATCAGTGCAGATAAACACGTCCTGATCACTGAACGTTGAAAAACAGTGGCAGCTTCTGCCCGAATTCATCGGTTTCCCAAAGATGCGCCGAACTTCCTCCGTCTTTTTCTTCCTCTCCTCCTTGCCGTCTCATTCTGCTCTTCTCTCCAGGAGTGTGTGAGTGTGCACGCGCGACTGCCGTTTGAACGTCAGTGTTTGTTGCCACCTCTGTGAGAGCAGCGAGGCCCTGTCGCCAGGGGCGTAGCCCTGAGACTGACGCTCCAGGTGTTTGCTCTTCCTCGCCTCCTCTCAGTACACACACTCATCCCTCAGGATCCACCCCGCTCCCTCTCTCCTTTAGAACACAGCTCCTTTTATCTGAGCGGGGAGCTCACTGAGAGTTTGTGAAGATTCTGATCTGAATACACCCCTCTAAGTGTGTGTGTGTGTGTGTGTATGTGTGTGTGTGTGTGCGCACACCAGGCCTAAGGCATGTCTGAGGTGTGTGTCTATGTATGTGTGCATTAGTGAAAATATTATGGCAACAGTGCTTGCTACTGGTGACCACTGGTACTGCAGAGAAGAGCACAAGTACAAGCAGCTTTTTGTCACGTGAAGTCGCATGTCTTTTTGTGTTATGAGATGGTTATAAGTGCCTCACGTATTCACATCAGATGTTTCCCTCGGCTATGAGATTATGTGAACAGAACACTCTGACCTTTGTAATTCAGAGTCATTCAGATGCATAAAGAATAGTTGTCCTTCTTCAACCCTCCATATACATAAGCAAGCACCAGCCAGAGAGGCCTGCAAGGCACAGCGAGCTGCCTTTATTGTGCAGCTGAGTACCTACAGTCAAGATGAGAGCAAAGGAGGAGTGCTGTGTGTGTTTGTGGCAGTCTGTCGGAAAATAAGGGCGTATAAAATCTGATGGAAAATGAAAGCTCTCTGGGCGGGACAAGATTATGCACAAGTGATTAATAAGAGCAGTAATAAACAAAGGCCCAGGAGATGTTTGAGGTGCTTAATAATGCATTATGTTCATAAAAGAGCCAGGCCTCTCCAACTGATCCCTGTGGAGTAGGAGACCCCAGAGGGACCAGGGGAGAGTGTGCTCTTAAAAGACAGTTATTGTGTGTGTGTGTGTGTGTGTGTGTGTGTGTGTGTGTAGGAATGTCTCTGTGTGTGGTGTGTGTGTGACGTGTGTATGTGTGCCTGAGAGCAGATAAGCCTTAACCATAGGATTCAAAAATGTAAAGACAACAGGCTGGTATATTTGAAGACGTTAATTCATAGCGATTTGTCTTACATGTGTCAAGATGGCAAGAATTTGTTTTTTTGTATAATTTCAAGTGAAGTTTGGTTTGGATGTCATTGGCACTGTTCACTGCAGCATCTCATGTTAATTTTAAATGCTATCTAGCTCTGGCTCCACTCTTTGTTCTGAGCTTTAAAATGTCTTGGTATTGATGTCATTCTTTCTCCGTCCTTCAGTCTGTCAGACAAAGACATGGAGCAGCTATGAAAAAGAACAGGTTAAGAAGTTTGTTTTGTTCACACACAAAAGCTGCCGCTTCCCACAATCATTTTTTTCTTCATTCCACCTATCTTTTTATTTGAGTATTTTCTCACTCCATCTGCCATATCAAGGTAAAGTGAGACTTCAGCTTGCTATCTGAATATCAAATGCTCGTTGGTTTAAAATGCACCACAAAGAGAAAAGTCATGTTTATGAATTTGTTGCAAGCAGTTTGTGTTTTTTCTAATCGTAACTAATCCTTGACAGGTAGAAGAAAAGAGGCAACAATTTATCCTACATACCTCATACATTGTCTGTGAAGGTGAAAGTAAAGACTTAATGTTCTTTCAACCTAGTTTTGGTCCTTGACAACAATATTACAGCAATGTTACTGTTTGTTGCAGCAGCGGCAGAGCGTGTTTATGGACCTTGAAGTCCACTCAGAGGAAAAAAAACAAGACTGTTTTGAATGAAAAGAAAAAACCTTGGAGCACAGCCTTGTAAATTAATTTGTTCGTGTTGTATGATGGGAACACAGCTGGCCTCATTAACATGCGCACAACAAATAATTATAGCTTTTTTTTCTCTCTTCAGCCAGCCAATGCTTGGCTAATGGGCTTGCTGGGTTAATTATGTCAGAGCGTAATTACACAGGGCCCAGGGAGACATAATGGTGCACCCTGCTGCGCCCACACCGCCTAATGATGGTGTATCGCTGACAGGGCCAAGACGGACCGCCCCGACACACCTGCTTGTCTTGGCGCACACCACCCTGGTCCACCCCCCACCCAACCTAGACACACATCCTGAACCTGTGCACCGTCCTCCCCGGTGCCACCCGTAGTCCGCAGAGCCATCCAGCTTCTGACAGGCTTTGGCTCCCGCTCACCCTGGACTGAAGGCTCACCCAGATACAGTAACTGCCTCCTGCTTTGAGATGTGCAATATCACAGAAACAGCAATGCAGTGACCACAAGGAAGCAGCTACAGGGTGGCAGCCTCATTATCCTTCAGCCAAAGTGATGAAACTCCATATCAATGCAGTTGAGACTGTGCAAAACCAATTAAAAGTCATGCTAACTTTTGCTATTAGAAAGTTAGGGTTTATCACAAGTTGGGTCTTATTTTTGTAGTTTTGGCTGTCTCTTCTATTAGTATTAATAACATTGTCATTTTCTAAGTTAGAATATACACACAGCACCCCCAACACCTCCAGCACACCAAACTTTATTTCACCACCAATGCCATCATCCAATTTCCCTCACAAACTCTGTGCTCTTTTAATGCCATTTTTATGCCTCTGCACCAGCAAAACCAGTGGCTGAAGGAATTAAGTTCTCAGGTTGTCTGTATGTATGTATGCCTCATTCTAGTAATCTCTCAGGAATGAATCAGGGGAAAGTTCTTCAAATTGGGAACAAACGTCCCATTGGACTCAAGGATGAACTGATTTAGAATTTGATGGTTAAAGGTCAAGGATCACTGTGACTTCACATAACATATTTTGGCTATAACTCAGGAATTCTTATGCTAATTATGACAAAGCTGAGCACAAATGTAGAATTGGAAAACAAGGTGACATATCAACTTCACTGTGACATCATACTCTTCTGCAAAAACACCTTTCTGGCTTTGTGGAGGATTGTAACCATATTTTGTGTAATATTTGTGGATTGTGGATTATAATATCAATTTATAGTTTACGTAAACACGTCCTCCATATTTTTGTGTTATATGTTCATTTATAGTTGTCATTTTTGAGATCCGGGAACATGGTTAATGATGCAGGTTGGAAACTAATCCTCAGGTTGGTCAAACTTGGAAGAGGTGAACAGGTGAACAGTAAAATTAGTCCCGGTAAACTGGTTTAGTTTGTAGAATTATCCTGTGCAATGAGGGATCATACCAAAGACACTTCAGATATTCATACTTTTCACTTTTATGTTCAAACACATTTGTTGAAACTGAAAGTAAACTGTTACCTTGTTTACATCCTGTTTGAATTTCTAACTGACTGAGTTTCTTGCTTTGTTGAACTTTGTTGTAGTGATTGTCACCGCAGTCACAGTCAAGTTGTAATAAACTAGAACGATGCTTTAATGGCAAACAGCTTCTTCTTGTGAGGGAACAGACATGTTTGTGTTTTCACAGTGACATTATTGAACCTCCCTGTGCCTTTCTGCTCTTAATGTCTGCCATTCCTCCAGAGCTGGACCTGTGTTTCACCAGAGAAAAATGATGTATTAAATGTCTGGTGATTTATTAGCTTAAATGAGCTCCTGTTGCCCAATCAGTTATCATGACCTCAGAGCAGACATCCAATCATCCATAATTAAGATAAGGGATGAATTAAAAATTGAAGCGTTTATTTGCACCAAGAGTGATGTGAGTCACCCAATGTACATAATGCCTCGTCAGCTGCGTTATATTTCTTGATTAACAGGAATGTGAGTGGTTGGGTTAGAGTTGAATTCCTCTTCCATTCCAGGTTATATTTGGTGGATTTGCCATCAGAGCTGCACTAAAAAGAAGGCCAAGTGTTCCTTATTAGCTGCATCAATTAGTAGCTCTGTTTTCCAAAGTTATCAGCAGTCTTTCTGGACTCTCCCGCAGTAACTGTAGATCCCAGGCCCTTGGAGAGCATCCCTGCTGCTCTACTTTGATGGGGGTTAATTTTGTATACAGTCTTAAGTTATATCCCTTCACTTTAAATTTGACTTTACTTTACTCCCCTGCCACTGATTGATAATCCTGGCTTGTCCATGTGTGAGAGATCCCTTACTATAATCTCTGTCCTTTGATCATTAAAAGTTGAAAGGATATATGGGAAAGAGGCTGATAAAGTGATTTCTGTGACAGTGGGTCGATGGAATAGCAGTGCTTTAAGTCATCCTGTTTGTCTTAGAAGAGCTGTGCTCTTAATAGTGATGTCCCTTGTGACTGATGCAATATCTCCACAGTTGGTGTAACAATGAATGCAGACAATGCTTGACTGTAAACGGTCCTGGGAAAAATAGCTCAATCAATTAAATGGCCCAAAATGTTTGTCTGATGAAAATGCAGATATGGCGAGCTGCAATGTAAGGCCAGGATTTCAACAAATTTCACATTGCAGAAGTTTTGGCTCTCTGATGAGCATTTATTTTTGTGGCCTGTCGGCTCAGAGTTTGCATTCTCTCAGTGACATCTGGCAAAGTTTAAACGTCTGTGGCTCCAACTTCTTATGAAAAGTCACTTCAGTCAGTGCCCATACTGAAGAAGGGATCCAATTGGGTTCCACACAGAAGTCTAAGATGAGTGGATGAAAGCTGTGGCAGAAAAGTTTGTGCAGCAAAGCAGCGATTTTCCTCCTCTTTTAGAGTTTTGAAGGGCTGTGGTGTGTGTGTGTGTGTGTGTGTGTGTGTGTGTATGTGTGTGTGTGTGTGTGTGTGTGTGTGTGTACGCGTGGCTCTACATCTTGCCTCCCCCCTTGTCAAGGAGCTCCCCTGAGCTTCCCTCTCTGTGCTTTGGCACTAGAAGTCACCTCCTTTGGTGTTCGGCAGGCAGGTACACAACAGGAGCAGCTCTCTCTCTCTGAGCTGTTGAACTTTTCGGGAGGGGAAGAAAGGGAAGGGGAAGATTAAAAACAGCCCTGTGATGTGGAGTGCCGAGCTGCCTCCTGAGAATTCCTGGCATAATAATTTAAATGATCAAATGATACAGAGGAGACTTGTTAGCTGAGAAACAGCCTCCTAGTTGGCCCCATGGGCCCGGTGCTGCCGCGCATGCATTGCAAAACAGCTCCTCTGTTGTGTTAAAGAATCCCGCTTTTTTTTTTCTTCTTCTTTTTTTTTTTTTTTTTTTTTACCCCCTTTTCAGGAGCAGACTTTTTCTACACTTTGCCTAGGTGTATACTTGGGACTTAAGACTCTGTCACATATTCATGGCAATCTTTTTGTCTTCTATCTCATTCATCAGCATCTGAGCAGACTCATTAGATTTGATATCTGTACATGTGAGGGGTCGGAACAGCACTTGTGTCATTAGGTCCAGCCTGTGAAATTTTCAAAGGCGCCTGAGTGGGGAAAGTCTAAGAGTCACTCTTTGGAAACAAGTCTCAGTGGAATAGTCTGCCTCTGTTGAAACTGCGATGCAGAAAACTCTGTAATGTGCTTTACAGACGGCGCACACAGTAAAACAGCTATTTTGCTTTTTTTGAAAAGTAGGAGTGTATGGATATCATGTGAATCTTAGTAGTGCTTTCTGTAGAGATTTGTTTGTGTCTGTTTTCACAGATCCAGCTCCTGTGCTGGAGGCCTCACACACCCTGGAGGAAAGGCTGCAGCAGCTTCAGAGTTCGGCCCCAGACAGCGAGGCCCTGGTACGAGAGATCAGTGGGCACTGGAAGAAACACCTGGAGTGCCTTGAAAAGACAGGTCAGATCCAAATGATACACATTTGAGAGCAATCTTTGGGTTCTGAAGTTACTGCTATTGTATGTGTCTGGAAGTGCTGGTTGGTTAATGTAAATGTACCAGGTCTGATGACTATTTCAAATACAAATAAACTCATGCCAGCCTTTTCCTGCCACACAGAGCCCACAGAGGACGGTCCAGTAGTCCCAGTGGCAGCACTTACAGGAGAGGCCCCAAAATCCAGCTCTCCAGCCTCCCTGATGACCCCCAACAGCACACCAGCGCCTGGGGCCCCGGGCTCCCCACAGCAGAACTACCAGGACCGAGCTGAGGACCGAGGGTGAGAGTTTTTCTTATATCCTTGAATATCTGTTGTGCCACACAATTTTGATCTTTTAGACATTTAAAATTATTAGGGATAGCCCTGTATTGCCCTAAATCTTTTTCCAGTACATAGTGGTTCTCTGTCAATTGTTATGCTCTTTAAAGTTTTTCAGATAAATGTAAAAATAAATAAGTTTAATCAGTTGTTTTCTGTCTGTGATCCTGTTTGATCACAGACAGAAACTGCTGAAACTGTCTTTATCAGTGTTCCTGGGGATATTTTGGTCTGTAGTGAGAACTTCACAACACCAATGGTGGAAAGTGGTTGAGAAAAGTAACACTTTGTCCTTTGTTTTGACTGTGAACTCTGCCATACATGCAATTCCTAGGTGGGAGGAGGTTTGGCTTAACATATTTTTTCTGTCTGAAGGCATGAAGTTGCAATACTGTAGCTTTTAAATGTGTGGCCATGATGCAGTGTAGGAACTGACAGAGCTTCTTCTCTCAGGGAGGAGGAGGAGAGTGCTGATGTTAGTTTGGCTGACAGACTATCAGAGGCCGAGGAGAAGATCAAGGTTCTGCATTCATGTAAGTGGTTTAAACACTGGCACGTACTGTAGCTGTTAAATTTAATTTCAAACTATTAAAGAGCTAATACATTTATAATTGCAGTATGGTGCCCCCTGCTGAAACACTGCTGCCCCACTGGTGCTTTGTTTATATAAATATAAGTTAAAAGTAACACATATTTACTGATGGAATTTGTGTTTGACCACACGTAACAGTTTTCAATGAATAATGTGATTATTGAAGATGTCCCTACATTGGTTATGTTTCAACTAAAACTATTTTAAATATGGAAACGATATTAAAGAATCCAGAAATTGGATTTGTAAATAAATCTAGTAATATAGCTTTAAGGTCAAAGTTCATGTGTGTTTTTTTTAAAGTTAATATCTCACTTCCTCCCCTGTCTGCTTCACACCAGCTTTGAACACTGCACAGACAGAGCTGCTGGACCTGCGGTGTAAATACAACCAGGAGATGACAAAGAAGTAAGAGTCTACTTCAGATTTTACATTTTGTGTTTACTTTATGACATATTTCTGTCAACGTTTTATACATTCCCAGTCATGATGACCATCCCTGTGGCCTTTCCTCACTAGTGCTCATTCTAGAATTTCAAGTGCTGAAGCTGCTCTTCTTTATTTTGCTCGCATAAACTCATGTCCAGTGTGGAGCTGAGGAATGCCATTGTAAAGGCAGTGAGTGAGAGTGACTCAGCCACTAATGCAGGTCGATGAGAGAGGTCTGTGTTTGCCTTCACTGGCAGCTGGGCCTTGACAGCCCTCAAGAAGAATTGCTCCATTTAAAGATTGCTTCAGAAAACACTCTACCTTGTCCTGGTCTTTGAGCGCAATGTATCCACCGCACGCCTGAAATGAATCTGAGCTTGTATGAAGGATGTCGATAGACATTCAAAGCAAACACTCCTTTGTTTGGGTTGTGCTCCAGAGCACAGTCAGCCGCTGCTAATGGATTTTCTCCCAGGCTTAATCCATGGTGCAATTGAACTGATGTTTCTAGACCCACTGCCATCCATTTTGTTGGACTGGACACCTTTTCAGTTTGGTCTTACCTTTCACGTGCAGCAGCAGCAGTTTGAAAGACCATCTCTGTTATGCTATTTGTCATTTAGTGTGTGTGTGTGTGTGAGTGTTGTCCTGGTCACATTCCTCTGGGCTGACAGTTGCAGCACTGACCCCAGAGCTCCAGCTGCAGTTTTCTGTCCCTGACCCCGAGCCTGTGCACACCGGCCTAGCCTCCATTACTCTCACTGACTGTTTCCTCAATGTTGATAAGAAAGACTATTTGTCTGCTTCGGCTTGAGTAGCTGAGCAGGTAATCAATACAAAACATTTTCCGTACTGCACAAGTTCATTAAACGTGGAGCTGACACCTGTTAGTGTTTGCTGTCAGCAGGGCACCATATATCCTGGCCTTATTGATAGGACCAGTGCATGAGCCAGACCCTCTGAAACTAGGGCTGCACCACACAACCCTGATGATCATTAACACCAAGAATAGGTTTGGTTTGAGACAGTCTCAGTGTCAGACTGAGTTCACATCTTACTGTAGAAATATTGGAGGGTTGTATTTTGCTTTCTTGAGTGCTTATGCCACAGTGATTCTATTGGATTACTAATATTTTGGGTAATCACACAGCCTGATGTAAGACAATGAGCAGCTGCTTGTAAACATGAAAGAAGCTGAAGGTTCAGCTGAATGTAGTTAGTTTAATGTGAATGAGAAAAGTCTAATATATTCTTTGAACATTTTTTTTCTTTTGGTAAAAAGGACTGCTGTGTCCCAAAACTTGAGAAACCTATGTGCATATTTAAATCAATCACAGCATCCTCATTAATTTATCCTTATCTACCTTTTGAAAATCAGGTCCCATGTGTGCAAAATGAAACTGTTGAACTTCAAACAAACCTCATGAATAATCCTGCTGAGTTTCTATTTAAATTAGACTACTCTGATTGTTAGATGTATGGAGGCAAGTTGGAGTTCAGCCTCAGAAGAGTTCTGAGGATACGAATGAGCATATGGGTTTGCCACTTGGCCAATGAGTGGAGGGCTGTTTGTGCAGGGCCGTAGCTACAACTGAGCACACAGAGAATGTATAGAGTATGGGTCTGGGTATCTGGGATTTTATCTATCTTTACACATATGGTGGGTGTTAAAGGCTGGTTATGATATTTTTTAGTCAGTATCTTGATAAGAATACTGGGGAATAAACTATTTTTGATTTGGATTTAAAATTTCACCAACAGAATATTCCTGGTATAGTGGACAAGACATTGAAACAGCATCCTATTACCAGACAACACTTACAGAAATCTTAACTGAGCAGTTAAGTGAATAAATTACATTTGAAAAAAAGAATCAGAAACAAAATGTTTTTTTGTTGTAACTAGTGAAATATTTTCTATGGAGGTGTGGTTACACTGCAGGAATGTGGACTCTTGACCTCATTATTTCTAAAGCTTTGACTACAGTTTTAATCCAAACCTACAGAAGTGTTAATTCAACTGTGTGGCCATTTTGGAGGCTGAACTTTGAGGTTTTGTTGGACTGTACTGTGAAATACTGAGGGTTTTTTTTTTTTTTGTCAAATAATATTTAGTCTACCATGATTGATATAAATGTGGTGGATAAAATATTATAAACAGCTGACAGTATAACAAGTATCAGTGAATGGATTGTGTAGCTGAGAGTAGTGTGAAGGGACACATCTTATGAGTAAAAATGTCCCTTATTTTATCAGCAAAACTGTGTGATAAGATGAAGATGACTGAAACATCATACTAGTAAAGTAGTCTCCACAGGGAACTGCTTTATTATTGATAATAAATCTGTTTTCATTCAGTTTCCTCAATAAATGTCTCTTAATTCAAAATGACTCTCAATTTTAAACATAGTTGTTACCATGGAAATGTTAACTGTTTGAGAGTTTTACAGGAAAACATTGTTGGTGTTCTTTATCCATCAGACAGAAAGAGCTGTTTTAGGGATGAGCAGTGTTGCACTGTAGTGACCAAGCATGAATAATTATTGTCACCAGATACACTGATACAACAATTGTACAGTGCAGTGCAAAGTAAAACTCACTTTCAAGTGTATAGAGCCCAGTTGGCTCTGTACATTTCCCTGCATGTTATGATAGCTTCTGTGGAGTTACGAGTGCTTCATTACCTCCCAAACATACACAACACATAAGTACAACACAGTGTAGTGTTTTTTTGTTCTTTTGTGTTGCTCCAAATCAGCTGTTACCTGTTTTTGTTCAAGCTCGAAAACTCATTATATGTGAATGTTGTTGAATATTTATCTAAAAGAAAATAAGAATGACAATGTCTTGTAAAACCTGCATTAGACCTTTGAAGAAGTGCTCATGTTTTAGCTTCAGTGTGGGATGAATTATATCATTAACGAGATGTGTAGCAATAATTGGGCTTGTTTTGTGTGTCATTGCTTCTCACTGGAGAGTAAAAATATCCTCCGTAATCCAGGGTTTCTCTGTCTGTGTTTCAGGGCAGGGGAGGTTGATGCCATCATGGCGAATCTTGAGAAAGCAAACCAGGTGAGTACAGTCTTCTGCACCTCTCTGATTGAGATGCTCCTTCGTTAAGGTAATCACTCCTGTAATCAAGCCTTGGCTTTAATTAGACACCCTCCGTCCTGTGTGTCCCCCCTTCCTCCCCCTTACACCTCCCATCCCCTGAGTGTGTGATTAGCGAGTGTAAACCTGAGCCCCTGTCGGTGGGCACGCTATGGCAGCACGGCTCCACTCAGCAGAGAACAGGAGACTGCCGTGCGCAATTGATGCCGGAGCGCCGAGCACCAGGGTTTTTAGTTATCTCATTGCCTTGATTGCTTCCTATCCTGGTGATCCTTCTTTTCTTCTGCTCTTTTCTTCTCCCCTCTGCTTTTCTCTCTCTCACTCTTTTTCTCACTCTGCTGCTCTCTGCCAGCAGCTCCTAGATAAATGTTCTCAAAACGAATCATTAATTAGCAGGCCGGGTGTGACAGAGCAGGTAAACAGTTTGGGGAATAAAATGGGCCGACTAAACAGCCCCCTCAGCAGAATAAACCAGTGGCTGCACTTGTCTGCTCAGACCCATGTTCAGTTTTCGCTCAGCTTTAAAATTTCAGAGCAAGGGAGCCTCCTTTGATTTATGTATATGCTCTCACCTTGATCATCTCATTAGCCAACTGATGCAGCTGGTGTTTGAAAACTGTAACACTGTGATACCATGTCTGTGCACAGAGAGCGGAAATGGCTCAAAGGGAAGTGGAGAGGCTAAAGGAACAGTTAGCCAGTGGCCAGAGTGCCACCACAGGAAGCAGCCATCCAGCAGAGGGCACTAGCAGGGTAAGGATACTGTGACAACGTGTGAAATATGTCATGTCAAGTGTAATGTAATGTATGGTGGTAAAGTGTGGTTTCAACATACTTTATTTTAGTTCTTCCATTATATGCTACTTTGCATCTTCTCCACCATATTTCAGAGAAAAATACTGTGCTTTTTACTCCACTATTATTTGACAGCTAGTCAGCTAGACAGCTAGTTTGATAGCTAGTTACTAGTTACGTTGCAAACAAATAGATTTTACACACAAAACATATGCTCAGTTTCAAAATATTATGCATCACTACAAATAACTCCTAATAGTATCTAAAACTGTAATAGCTTCTGATAACCATCTTACAACATTAAAATTCTGCTGTATTATATTATAATATGTAATAACAGGGGCCACCTTCTTGCATTATGAGTACTTGTTTTTTATTTTCAGCAACTTCTAGGATACTAAATCATCATTTCCATGGCAACATGTTCGCTAATATGATGTGTTTTTCCCCTTATAGCTCCACATATACAAAAAAAATTAAGTGAAAATAAATTAAACAGCAGCAATGCTCATTACTCAGTACTGGACAATTATAAACAAATAAATAAATAAACTCTGGCAAAGTCTTAGTAACTTCTTGAACGTAGCCATTATAATTTTAACAAATTTAACAAGATACAAGTGTGACAGTATCTGGTCTAATCCAGTCTTTTAATTATCTGTCAAACAATGAATGAAATTTGAAAATTCTGACTACCACATCTAAATGTAGGCAGACAGACATTTATTTTATACAAACTATTAAATTCCAAAACCTATGCAGAGAGCTGTCAAATGGCTTTTGATTAGTATAGAATACTGTATCTTATACCTTAATATCAGACACAGTCACATGAAAGAAAATATAGTATTAACTGTTACCTCATCATTTCTACCATAGTCAGATTCTCCAACTATCCACCTGTCTGAATAAGATCAACACTGCAGAGATTGTGATTCACTGGCTGCCCTTTTCTCTCCTCCTCACTCCCTTTATCACATTATTTTCTTCCCTCTCACATGCTTTGTCACATCTTCCTCTCGCCCTGTCAGGAGAAGAATGAGAAGGGTGAGATGTTGCCCTCCCAGCTGGAGGCCGCCTTGCTGGCTAAAGACCGCGAAATCCTCCGTCTTCTTGAAAACATTCAGCGGCTGCAGTTCACGCTGCAGGAAGTTCAGGAGACGTCGGCCAATCAGATCCTGGAGCTGGAACGCCAGTTGGCTTATAAGACAGAAGCTATTGAGGTGAGTGGCTCCGACACATGAGAAGTGACAGAACACGTCAGACACCTCCTGTGTCGCTGTGATAATTAACGAGACACTCATTAATATGAAAT
The DNA here is from genome assembly GCF_001640805.2 of Lates calcarifer. Taxonomy (NCBI): domain Eukaryota; kingdom Metazoa; phylum Chordata; class Actinopteri; family Centropomidae; genus Lates; species Lates calcarifer. The sequence goes on from NC_066845.1 coordinate 19,896,993, forward strand.
AAAAACATGCCTCTTCTCTTTTTCCATTTCAGAGATTAGAAGCTAAACTGCAATCCCAGATTGACTATGAAGAGATTAAAACTGAACTCAGGTGATAATTTGGAGTAGAAGGAATATGTAACTCACTCATAATAATGTGTAACTAAAATCCAAAAACCTTGACTTTTTTCACGTTTGTTTCTGTCTGTAGTATCCTAAAGGTAATGAAGCTGGCTTCAGCAAATGGTGGCTCGTCTCAGGTATACATGCTATTACAGAATCGTTTTGTTCATGCAGCAGTTTTAAACAAAGTCTCCTTTTTAGCAAAGTAGAAATTTGGTTTCCTCTCAATGTTCTTCTGGTGTCAGGGAGGAAAAACTGCAGCAGTGCCATTGAATGGTTCACTGATCACCATCCATTATAAGGATATCTACAGCTACTATAATTGATTCATTGAAAATTAACAGCTTCTGTGTATGTGTGTTTGTGTGTGTAGGAGTCTGCCAAGGCTGCAGAGGCTCTTTTGCTGGATAAAGAGGCCTTTCTTCCATCTCACAAATACCTAGTGGATAAGGCTCGGATTTTGCACAGCAATGGTAAATATATCATGTTTCATTTTCTGTCTGTAACTCCTAGTTTAAATAGTTCATAGCTCAATGATCTGGAGTTTCAAGAGGTAGCAGGTTTTGTCATCTTCTAAAAACTCTCCACAATTCACTGATTGCTAGGTGCTCATTGGTCAGGCTCAATTGATTTCTGTAGTCTGTGTTTTTCAGACTTAAATCTCTTCGCATAAACTGAGCCTGCAAGATGTAGTCTGAGTTTGCAAGGCTAGAAAGCAATTGAGTTAATTCATGAAATAATCTGTTATCAGCTAGATAACAATTGGTTGGTCTGATTGCACTCTTGCTAAAGCCATGCAGCTTTATATGTCCGACAAGCTCAGTGAGAATTTGTTTCCTGTCACCAGACGATGACCAGTCTGAGGATGCAGGAAGGGAGACAGGCAGACCACCGGGCTCCCACTCATCCTCCTCTCAGGTGGATGGCCGCGCCTCACCCAGCCCCGGACCTCCCACCCTGGACGGCTCCTCCTCCAGCCATGATCTTCCCCGTCCCTTCTCTGTGTCGCCGTGCTCCGGGGACCGACTGTCAGGAGACCACATCCTTCACAAGCAGCTCCTTTCCCCACACTTTAAAAAGGAGGGCCTCATGGCTTTTCCCACAGCCCTCTATGCAGCCAAAGTTGCCCTCATGTCAGCGAATCAAGGGTCTGCGGGGGCAGGCAGCGTTGACGCTGGCTTGCCCAGCGACCAGTCAGAAAGCGGCAGCTCAACGGCAGGAGATGAGGACCAACTGGACACGGCCGAGATTGCCTTCCAGGTGAAGGAGCAGCTGCTCAAGCATAACATTGGCCAGCGTGTGTTTGGCCACTATGTGTTGGGCCTCTCCCAGGGCTCGGTCAGTGAGATCCTTGCAAGACCCAAACCCTGGAGGAAGCTGACTGTGAAAGGCAAAGAACCGTTTATTAAGATGAAGCAGTTCCTCTCTGATGAACAGAACATCCTGGCACTTAGGACCATCCAGGTCCGCCAGAGAGGTGAGTGGAAAAGACAGTGATAGGACAGGGGGTATTAGAAAAACATACTGTCTCAGATGGGAACAAACTGGGCACAGTACTAGTGTTTTTGTAGTTTTGGCCACTTGTGACACCACTATATACAGCTTTACAGGACAGATCAATAGGGGAAGTAACATGAGCTGACAAGATGCTCAGATTTTAAACACTTCTTATCCCGATTTTCTAAGTCACTGGCTTGGAATTGAAAGTGGGTGTGAATTAAATATCCAAAGTGTCATTCATATTCATCCACTGCATTCAACTACAATTCATCTGCAGTTAAAGCACATGGCTGGCAATATGTTTTTCTTATTGTCAACAAATCCCATGAAAAGACCAAAACCAAGCATGGATTTATCTGACTAACAAGTATAGCCTTTGTGGCAAAAAGCCTCCTCTGTGCTTGAATCATCAAAGAGATCCATTAGGTAGAAAGACTGATTTTTCTGCTAAAACTGAGAAATGATTTATATATTGCAAAATGGATAAATGGATTATACATTTGTAGGAGTAATAAGCATGACTGTATGCCACTGTCTCCTATATATTTCATTTGCCCTCTCCCAGTTGTTGTAAGCTTTACTAATCATGGATAATCATGTGTGAATATGTGAAGACTTGCTTTCAATAATATGTAATGTTTGTAGCTGTCATGGTGCCTGGCAACAGTTTTTTTCTTTTGTTGTTATGGACTTTAAAAAAAAAGATTTACTAATTTTTCTAATACATTTCAAATATTACAAAAAACACACATCAGAGTGAACACCAGTGTGCTGGGTGACATGAACCATCAAGACACACACTGTAGTGTATTGTGAGTCAATCCCACTAAAAAATAAATAAAATGAAATAATAACTGCAATGCCTAGCTGTTTTAGGATTTTTTTTAAATGAAACAATACATTTGTTTCTCCATTTAAAAAATAAAAAACCTCAGTGGGATTTAATGGACTTGGTTGATACTTGATATTTGTTCACAATAGAAAAGTGATGAACAATGCCAGCCCTGTTCTTTAAGTAGAGTAGGTAAAACCAGCAAGCAGTTCTGATAAACAGGTGTCACCGCAGTTAGCCACAGCTTCCCAAATAAGAACTAGGTTGTTTTGAAAAAGGTCTTTGGAGAGTGCATAAGACATTTGAGAGTATGTAAGCTTTTAGAGCAGATATAGTCACGCTGTCTTGTTTTGGTGGCTTAGCTCTTGGACCTGTGTACATTTAAACCTTCTAATCTACTTGGACCTCTTCCTTGACTTCTTCACTGCTTCCTCTGCCATGTTTGTAGTGTTACTTTTAAACTTTGTTTTCTCCCTAGATTCACAGCTTTTGAAAGTTGAGCTTCCCGTATACTGCAACCTCAGACAGCACGCGCTCAAAGGCACCCATTGATCTACCAGTCAAAAGCAAAGCCTTGGAACTGCTCTCTGATCAACCATCCCACTCACCCCCCTCCTCTCTCCTCTTGCTCTATCTCTATCTCTTTCTGTTACCCTCTGTGGCAGGGAGCATCACTCCGCGCATCCGAACTCCTGAAACTGGGTCAGACGACGCCATTAGGAATATCCTGGAGCAGGCCAAGAAGGAAATCCAGTCTCAGAGGGGAGGTGAGGATGGAACAGCGAGTCATAAATCATAGATGAGAGGAAAATTGATTGATTGTTTTAATTGACAGTGATGTTTGCTATTTTTATTAAACGTTTTTTTTTTACTACTTTAATGCTTCTAAAGTGGAGAGATGATTTCAGTGTGCATCAGTGTCAACGTGTGGGGCTCTCTTCTTCAGGTGATGGCAAATCGTCTCTGAACAGCTCATCAGGTAGAAGCAGTAATGGAGCAGGCAGCAGCTCTGATGAAACCATAAAGAACATCCTAGAACAGGCCAGAAGGGAGATGGAGGCCCAGCAGCAGGCCCTGATGGAGATGGAGGCCTGTGGGAGGGCCTCCACCACCAGTTCTGGAGCACAGGTGGAACGTCTAGGGCCCCCAGAGCGCTCCAGGGGCATGCCTTTACCCATTTCCATCAAACAAGAAGAAGGGGGCTGCGTTACTGTGTGCATGGCAAACACCATCAGCAGCCCCCAAACACCCCTCAGTGTACTCTCCCCGGCCGCCTTCGTCCAGAACATCATCCGTAAGGTCAAGTCAGAGATCGGTGAAGCAGGCACATACTTCGATCAGCACTGGTCACAGGAGCGGGGGCCAATGGGGCTCAGTGGCGGAGGTAGCTCTCTGCCCTTCAATTCAGTCTCTCCTTCCTTGTCTTCCTCCTCCTCTGGGCCCTCCGCCTTGCCCCGTCCATGGCCCCGTCTTGAGAACGGCGAGTGTCTGCCAAACAGTGAGGAGGCCTCCGCTGCAGAGGACGAGCTGGGGTTCGGCCGGCCAGTGGAGGTGAAGGTGGAGTCAGACACATCGGTAAGCGGCGAGTCCCCAGGACCTGGCCCAGGACGCCTATCCTACTACCCAGCATACATCCCCCGCGCCCTCAAGCCCACCGTGCCGCCGCTGACTCCAGAGCAGTATGAGATGTACATGTACAGAGAGGTGGACACCATTGAGCTGACCAGGCAGGTGAAGGAGAAGCTGGCAAAGAACGGCATCTGTCAGAGGATCTTCGGTGAAAAGGTTAGGTGTCGCTCTTTCATATTAACACGCGTGCTGCAGTACAAACAGCCTGCAAATGTCTTTACAGCGAGAAATAAGAGGGATATGAACATTGATCCACAGTATATTGAGAATTGTGATGTACAGTTTAAATTAAACTGAATATTGAAATATTTCCTTGGCAGATTCGAACAAGTTACAGTGTTTGAATGTAAAATTTAGTTCAGCTCTATAGACAGTCACTATACAAAGCTACAGACACAAAATAAGTATTTACCACCTTCCTGTTTTCCAGCGTTATCTCACATATAGTTTCAGATCTTAAGACAATATGAGGTATTAGATTAAGGTAACCTAAGTAAACACAAAATACATGTTATTTATTTTAAATAAAGTAATCAAAAAATCATATCATCAAATCATCCATGTGAATAAAGTAATTGGCTCTTTAAAATGTAATTACAGGTCCCACCAATTCGGCAGCAATAACTGCAGCCCAACGCTTCTTCTAATTTGATAACCACTGTGAAAGAAGTAAAACCTGCTCTTTGTAGAGAAAGATACTTTTGTACGTTTTTAAGTATGAACTGCTTCAGTTCCACCACTGCATCTCTGCTAGGTTCAAGACAAGACAATGATCAGACCACTCTGAAACTGTGAGGTCTACCTTTCTGATCAGCTCCTGGGCAGGTTACTGAACTCTCCTCTTTTAGGTCCATGCCACCCATAATAAGTCCTGAGCATCTCCACACCACCACACTACAACCAGTACATTTAATTGTTGGTATGATGATCATATCACTTGCTACTCCCTCTCGAAAGCTATTTTTCACATCTCTTTCTTTTTGTGGAAAGCCATCAACTCTGTCCTCAGCTGAGAGGCCTACATTCCTTTGGATGTTCTGCTGTGATCTTTTATGACTTCCTGGATGAGTTGTTGCTGCTCTCTTGGAGAGCCTTTGGGAGGCTGGCCAGTTTCACCATTCCACACAATTCTCCATGTAGATATCTCATGCTGTGGTTTGGTGGTTTTGTAAGCCTTTCCAGACTGACATTTCAACAACTCATCTCTTCTGGAATTTCCTTTTGTGGCGCAGTGTGCTTGTGGGAATTTTGTGGTGATTAGTTGCTGTGGTGAGTCTTATGTTAAGATTCATTATAACTATTCAGCTGTCTTTGCACAAACATCTGAGTGTACTTATCAGTAAAATGTGGATGACTGAGTAACAAAGGCCAAGTACTTTCAAAAATGAGTGATGTTTGTGTTGGATAAGTTTGTTGCTTAAATGAACTAAATCAATTTTAATTTGCTATTATATGTATTAATGTTACATTTTATCTAAAACTTTGGAACCATTCACTGTGACAAATATACAACAGAGGAAATCAGGAGAGAAAAATATATAATCACAACACTGTTATTTGTGTTTTTCCTCTGTGCTGTATGTTCTCTATCTGTTTTGTTAGCAGAAAAATATGCCTTAATTTCCAGAAAATGCCTCTGGGTGTTTTCCTAGGCACCTGTGTGATTTGAATTCATTATCTCTGGAGTACACAAAATACAGGTATCATGGCACAGACTTGGTGATATAAGGGATGTAAGTCTTGATTGTACCTTTGTACCTTTCAGTGAGAAGTGTTCATATTTGTAAATACTCAACTGTTGATTTGTTGTAGAACATAATTAATATTAATCCCACTAAGACAATGCAGCAGTTTTTATATGATCTAGTTTTTCTGGCACATTCAGGGTTTTTTTTTTCAACAAACAAAAAGATGAAAAAAGAAAAATAAAACCTTTTTAAATGACCGCGGTAGATTTGTGACCACACATTACATCACAGTCAATCATCAATACAAATCACAATGTGGCAGCTCTGACTGATCAGTGGATGGATTTTTCTCTCACCTCCATGAAATGTGCTGCAAGTCAAACTTAAATGTATTCATGACAACGTTAACGTTTACAGCGTGTTGCTTCCCTCTAGTGGTTGTTTGCTGAAAGTGTATGGATGAGTCTATATTTTGAGAGCAATGGGGTTTTCTTTTTTCATGATAATTTATTTGTATTTGCTAAAGAGAGTTTATTTAGTCACAATATATTAACTTGTGGTTGTATGGAACAGGTGCTGGGGCTTTCTCAGGGCAGTGTGAGTGACATGCTGTCTCGGCCCAAACCCTGGAGCAAGCTGACCCAGAAAGGCAGGGAGCCGTTCATCCGCATGCAACTGTGGTTATTGGACCAACTAGGCCAGAGCCTCAACCAACCCCCAAACCAGGGCCATGCTCAGGGTAAGGCACTCATCTCCACAAGAATGGAACAGGAAGAATCCTCCTGAAGATGGCTTATTACTAAAATATCAAACTTACAATTCCAACATTTAAAAAAGGAAAACAGTTGCAATAGTTTAGTGTTCATACAGTGGGATGGCTGTATCTAGGCTACAGGCTTACTGTTTTTCTGTGATGCCTCCCACCACCAGATAAAAGCCCAGTGACGGCCCAGTCCTCACCCTCCCCGCCCCCAAGCCCAGCGGAGAGCCATCCAAGTCCACTGGTTGAGCCTGTCAGCCTCTCCCTGGAGAGCAGCAAAGAGAACCAGCAGCCTGAAAGCCTCGGGTTGGGACTGCCTCCTCACCCAGAGGGAGGGAAATCCACTCCCAGCCTCATGGCCCTGCATCAGCCCACAAACCCACTGGGCATCCAGGAGCTGGTGGCCATGTCTCCTGAGCTGGACACCTACGCCATCACCAAGAAGGTCAAGGAGGTGCTAACAGACAACAACCTAGGTGTGTATGAGTTCACACTGTGGGGTTAAGCTGACACGCCTTATGAACGCAGACACAAGTCCTACAGACGCTGTGTATTTTTATTTCCTCACAGGCCAGCGTCTTTTCGGGGAAACCATCCTGGGTCTGACTCAAGGCTCTGTGTCAGACCTGCTCTCCAGGCCCAAACCTTGGCATAAACTCAGCCTGAAAGGCAGGGAGCCGTTTGTCCGCATGCAGCTATGGCTAAATGATCCTCACAATGTAGACAAGCTGAGGGCCATGAAGAAGATGGAGAAGAAAGGTGTGCATAGTAATGATAATATTTTTCAATACAATTTTGAGATTTTAGTTGGTGTTTTATAATCCCTTTATTCTGGATATCACTGTTTTACCCACAGCCTATCTGAAAAGGCGGTATGGGCTGCTGAGCACGGGCTCGGACAGTGACTCACCCAGTACTCGTTCTGAGTGCGTGAGTCCGGCCTTGGTCTCGCTGGACCTATGCCCCTACAGCCAGGTGAAGAAGCCTCGGGTGGTGCTGGGAGCTGAGGAGAAAGAAGCTCTGAGGAAGGCCTACTTGCTGGAGCCCTACCCCTCTCAGAACACAATCGAGATGCTGGCCTCCCAGCTCAACCTCAAAACCAACACTGTCATCAACTGGTTCCACAACTACAGGTCAGTCCATTGACATTTGTGACCTTTGCTAATGGCTGCCTCTGCTGTTTTCATTACTAGTACTACTACTAATACTTTAAGATGGAACTGAATACCTGAAATGTAAATTAGAAAACTAAACTTAAGTATCCTGACATTTGTGACTGTCTAACAAGCAGTGTTTTTGTGTGCAGGTCCAGGATGCGACGGGAGGTGCTGATGGAGGGTCTGCCAGACAATGACACAGATGCTGAGCACCACAGCTACTCCCCCTCAGTGACGCGGAGCCCCCACTCTGATGGAGAAGAGAGGAGGCTGCAGAGGCCCTCAGGACACATCCACTCCAGCCTTCCTCTTAGCGCCAACACTGCACTGCCTCATGTCAAACAGGAGGCAATAGACAGGGAAGACGAGGGGGACGAAGGAAAGGAGGGCTCCATGAAACAGTCGAGAGTTCAGTGTTTTTCCACAGCGGTACAATTCCCACTGATGAAAAGTGAACAGGAGGACTCCATCACTGGCTGTCGTGAGACCCACTTGGCTGGCCAGAGCCTGAGGCACGAAGAGGGGATGAACAGCCAAGCTCAAGGGCTCTACGCTGGTGCAGCCTCCATAGATGGACCCCAAAGAGCCAATCAGTCCAGGCACGAGGGGGAAGACGCTGGGAAGTCACCCGTTGACCCAGTCAGCTTCAAGGCTTCGTCAGAGCCCTGCCGCAGCAGCCTGGAAGTGTCCCTGAACTCCCCCTCTGCTGCATCCTCACCCGGCCTCATGATGTCAGTCTCCCCGGTCCCTTCTTCTTCTGCTCCCATATCACCCTCGCTGCCCAACCCACCCTCGACAAGCACCAATCACAGCCTGGACCCTAACCAGATCCCTCCCTTCCAAAGCCCCAAACTCAACAGAAGCACTCAGAGACGCAATGAGAAAATGGCCAACCTCAATAACATCATCCACAGGCTAGAGAGAGCAGCCAATCGAGAAGAAACACTGGAATGGGAGTTTTAAGCCCCCACCCCCACCCACTTGTATCTAGTCCTGACGACCCTCACGGCACACAGGAGAGTCTCAGATAGAATCTTCCTGAAGACTTTGAATGGAGCCTGGCTCCTGAAGGCCTGTCCTCTCAGACTGATAACTCATAGGAAATGGGGACACAGAGCTAAACACATGGCTGAATTTCCTGCAAGAACTAAAAAGTTGGAAAAAAAAAAAAAGGTTTATAAATGTGTATTTGTTTTTTGTTTTTGTTTTTGATAATGCATACTTCTTTGAAATATATGTGACAGCATTAGCTGTTGTTTTACCTTTTGGACTTGACATGAAGACTTTTGCAGCTATGGTGTCATAAAATGTACACTGAAGTTCTGTAGATTGCCACTGGGTGAGATTAAAAAAAGACCCCTGTCTTAAGCCATTAAAAGCACTATAACTATTTGAAAAGAGACATTGACCAAATTTGCTACTTTTTGAATAGCAATTTTTCAGATTTTGTCTGTAAGACTGGACAGTTTAAGTCAAGTAACATGAAATCCTATTACTGACTGAGGGATAGTCCTTTAAGACTCTAAATATTCAACATCTTGTATGTACTTAGTTTCTTGGTGATATGTTTTGAAATATTTGTAACTCACACGTATAAAATGTGGTTGTACATGTTGTAGAATTGTCTGCAATAGCCTTCTCTAAACCTGATGTAGCATGGTACTCACCTGACCCTGTTATCCTCTGTAGTTAGTCACCTGTGATTATACTTGAGCGAAAACAAGAGAAAAAAAGTTGAAAACCCTGCAAAAAATAAGAAAAAAGTAAACGTTAAATCTAATAAGTAGAATACTTTTAGTGTTTTGTTTTCTTTTTTGAATAATCCTTGAGGTTTACAGTTTAGGGCCCTTGTGCTTTTGAGTGAAACATTCACTACACATGAGCACAGTTTACACGATTTCTTTCAGACTTACCTCTCTGACCCTCTTAAGGCACTGGTTCTCAGACTGTAACGGGCCAAGACACAGGACACCTGGTTTACCTCAGATTATGTTGATGCACATCATGCTATGACCATGTGTTTCATTCTTATACATAAATATGACCCACGCTTATTTGAATCAGTGGAAGGAAAGTACTTGTATCATGCCTCAGATGTGCAGAGATCAAACACGAGTTCTAGTGAGCAAAACCTGTCCTTTATTAAGAATATGCTGCTGTTTGAAGAGATAAGGAGCTAATGAATGTGTATTATGCTCCTCCTCACATGATTGAGTGCACTTTCTCAAAATGCATCATTTACTGTAGTTAGAATAATGTGTACTTGATCAAACACCTTAACCTCTAAGTACTGAGATGGTGTTTATTTGAGCAGTTTGATAAGAAAAGGTACTTCAGTGCTGTGAATTGAACTCCTCTGGGGCTAAAGCTCACAGTGTTTGAGAGCATGATACACACAGTATGACCTCTCATCAAACATTAAATCTGTAAGTACGCTATATTCAAGAACACAAAAGGTTACAGGTATCCCCTCATATTATCTTTGACCACTTGTGTATTGTGTCTGTAGAAGTTTCTTTGTCATGCTTGCAAGATGTTCTTTATGTATTTTGCCTCTATTTTATACTCAGAACAGTTAACTAGATATTCAATACCTCGTGTATGAACTACTTACAGCACTTAGATTTTGATAATTGTGAGGACTCAAGAAAATTTCAAATATCAACATTATCCTAACTTAGTGTCCACAAGTCTTTGCCTTTACTGTATCGTTGAAGTTGGTAGTAAACACTTGCACATGTCTACATAGTTCAGAGGACTTGGATTGTATTATGTAGAGATATATATTACACATTTACTAAAAAAATAATATCTTACATTCTTGGAACAAAATGTGCTGATTATATTGAAATAGAGTGTACAGATTTAATAAACCAAACCCATTCAAGCCAGTTCTGGTCTGGCAAGCTTGCCCACGTTTTAGACCTTCTCTCAGGGTAGTCTTGCTTTTTAAAGCTTTACTGAAACAGTTGCTCTCATCAGTGGTGGTGACTATGATAAACATAATGTGGTGTAGAGAATGACTTCATTATATATTAAATGGACCTGTGGAAGTTGTATGTACTGTATATGGGAATCGCAATTTTCACAGAAAGCAGTGGTTTGTTGGAGAGTTGTTGCTGTTTTGTAATTCATTACACAGATGTGTCAAAGTACAGCATAGATTGGAACTACCACGATGAGGCTAATGGGTTGCATTTTTGAGATCAGTAGACTTTGCTCTCTAAAATACTGTTCTTGTTTTCTCTTGGAGCCACAGAAGATTTTTCTCTGGTTTTCGTACCACCATTTTTTGTGCATAATATACTGTATGATTAGAAGTGGCATTTCTTTCATTGAAATTTCATCGTCTTTCATGGTTACATGGACAAATGATTGAAAAAGAAATGTATTTACCCAGACCATTATCTCTTCATGTAAAGCTCATCTCATTGTTTTGCATGCAAAACCATTCTGGTCACATGACAAGGGATAGACTGTGTTTTTGTGTTGTTGTTCTTTCACAGGGACATTGAATCAGCACTTAAAAGTCTTTTATATTAGTGAAGTCCATGCATGATGCAGCTGATAAATTTGGCTCTCACAAAGCCATCATGAATACAGTCAATCAGAACCCAAAAATGACCCAGTACACATGACTTCCAGGTAAATATTTAAATCAAGATTATTTTGTGCCATATCATGTGCTTCATGCATTATCATCACAGGAGAAATGCCTTGTGGTAATGTGTGATCTAAGAGGGGTGTAGGGCTTTTTGTCACCCAGTTCAGAAAAAAGCAAAGCTTTTTTTTTTATAATGATAGCCCTACACATTAGATGGTTTTATTTTAAAATTGACATTTGTCACTAAATAATGAGATAATTGGTCAGAAAAATTTGAATGACTGAATTCAGAGTTGATAATAAAGAAACAATTTACAATCTTACACTGAGGGTTTGTCACAAAGAAATGTTTTCATTCTAAAGTCAGCTGTGAGTCAATAATGAGAAGTGTCCTGCAGGCTTAAATAACTAATGCCTCACATGTTAGGCTATTAAATGTTAAAGAATGGACTAAAGTATGCCAAGCGTCTTGGAATTGAATTTGCATATGTAAGCCATCATTCAATACATAATTGTTTAAGATCCTGCTGTGTCGTGTTTTTATTTCCATATGATAAGGAATGACCACCCTTTCTGGTCTGCCACATAGTAAAAATTAATACACGTACTGTAATATGTATTTATGCATCTAAAACAACAGGTTATATCCTTAACTATCTGGAACATTTAGTAATTTCCGCAGTTTACTTCATCACCAGCTTCTCGATCATACATGTCCATTATATTCAGTAGTTTTATTAGTTTTTCGGGCAGCCTACGGCGCAGTGTTTACATGATAGTACCGCGTGGTGTGTCCGACCCCTCCCCCGCCCAGAGTACCGCTCTGACGCAATGACGTCACATATCACGTAGGTTGTTGGGCTGGAGAATTTGCTGCGATGGCGACGACGGCTCTGTGCTGGAAAGGGACGCAGTGAAGCTGGCCTCGGCTCGGATATGACTAATGTTTATTTGATCGAGGTCTATTTGCTGCTTAGTAATTGCACGGGCTTCGGATGAATCTTTGGCTCCTTACTTTTCATCACTCCTTTGGCTGGTGAGTCCGCCGGTTGTGGTTGTTCCTCGGTGTGTTTTGACAGAGGCCTCCTTTTTGGGGTCCGCCCTCCATCTCATAACAACAAAAACAGTTGCAGAGAGCTGCGCTAGCTCAACGAGCTAATGTTACCTAGCCAGCTTACTGGCTGGTCTGTGTTACAGCTACTAATGGCAAACACCGAGTACTATGTGATTATTAACACAACAGCACACTGTTTACTTGTAAATGTCTTGTGTCTACTGCTTGCAGTCTAAATACCCACTTTGGTCGAAGCGTTAGCTTCCTAGCATTACTGTAAGGACGTACTATTCTTGATTAACTATTAGCTAGCTGCAGAAAATCTATCTTAACGTTACCCAAAGGAGGAGCTGCGATAGCTAGCTCGTTACTGTTGTTTATTAATATGTTTCGTTATCTAGCTGTCCAACCTGTTAACATAACTGACGTTGTTAGTTACTGACTTGTCGCCTAACAGTGGATTATTTCTCTGTTGTTGGTAATGATACGTTGCAGAGCACTTAGCTTGCTAGCATTCATTATAAGATTACGATTCGGATGTGTTTGAGTATGGGTTTTGGATGACGATAGCTCACGCTGCCAACATTATATTTATCAAGGTATCTTAAAAATAGCATTAAAAATGTCAGCAATGTTTTATTTACTAAGTGAAGCTATGAAGTTAACCTTCAGCCTGCGGAATCAGAGTTTTTTCACGCACAGTCAGCCGACATGTATGCTTTTATGTGAACCTTAATCCTTTTTAGTGCTGTTGGTATCTTTTCTGTTGCTACTAAAGTAGTCAAGACAACTGTTCATTGCAGTTCATCATCACAGTCAGTATTTCTTTTTGAAACTTGCTAATAAATGTTAAGAGAGTGAAGCTCTTTGCACGATAATGTTGCCGCCTGTGATACATGGTGGCCGGTCACGGGATAGGAGTAACGTTAAGGCTCTAAGGGGCTTAGTCCTCCCTCTGTGACTCTGAACTCCGAGCCAGACTGAGCTCTAGCCACGGGTCATGAGCCTGCTGCAGTAAACAGAGCCGTGTGTGTGTGGCAGATAGGCTTTATCAGGTAGCACCGGCAGTAAAAGCTGGACTTCTCAGTCAGTGAGGTAATGACCTCCCCTCGCTGCTTCACGCCACCCTCAACGACCAGACGGTGCCGAGGGCCCCTCTTGCCACCAATGCAATTGATTTTTTGTCTTTTTTCTGGCCTTTGTGATCTTAAAAGTTCCCAAGAAGGTGTGTTGAGGTCCTGAGCAGCTCATTCACGGACCTTCTCAGATCAGATTTCAGTCTCTGCAAGAGTAGCTGACCTTTACAACTATTTGTGGGCCTGTATGCTGAGAGATCTCTGACAGGTTGCCTGTTTTGAAGAGAGATGTTAGGTGATATCACTTTAAAAATCATCATAATCTCTGTGAAGATAGTTTAACATTACCCAGACAAACAGTTGGTATCTGCTCATGTTCCTGGTGAATGACACATTTCAACTGTACACTTTGCAGGAAATTAATACCACCCACCAGCCAAGTGCTGTGAAATGTCTCTGCCATGTATGTGTGCCTGACCAACAATTGCCTACCCTACAATGGCAGGGAATCAACCATTGTAGGGTAGTTTCACCACCACCATACCTTCAAGTGGCTTCTAATAATCCTCCAAATGGTTTAAATTTAATGTTACGTATGGATAGAGAGCATTTCTGATGGTTAACATCAGGTGATCAGCTCACGTGACTTAACCCTGTCTGTATGCTGGCTAGACTGTCTAGTGCGTCAAAATCCAGCAGGCTTTTTTTCTCATTCCACAGCTGAGGTTAAGTGGTATCTCTGAGCTCACATGCAAGCCACTGTGACCACCAGTACAGCTATATTTGCCAGGGAATCAAAAGAGCTTCTGTAGCTTGAATGTCTCAGTGAAAAAGTCTGCTGTTTGGAAAATGAAGACATGTTTGTAAGGAAAAGCATTTGCTCACTATTTGTTTGCCTCCATGTCCACAGATTTCCATGTCTAACTTGTGAGAGTCTCCAGACAGGATCATCAGGACTGCTCATCGTCCATTACTGATTGTTAGTGGTAGGTAGAAAAGATCTATTACGTTACTGTGTTTATGTGACTTTTTAAGGCATCTGTTGCTTTGACTGTGTGGCCACCACTACTTTTGTTGCTCTTTACTATATTTAATGGTACTAACTGACTATAAGCTTTACTGAAGGCCACAAGCCTGCTATAGCTTGCCAAGCCATCCGTTGTGCCATTTCATGTAGAATTGATTTGCTATTGAGCATTTTGAACATGGCTGCCCTACCATGGGCTCAGGTCGATCATGAAATACAATTAGTTTGTTGCCTAGACCCACTCCCTGAGAAAGTATTTACACATCCTGATGCTTGTGTACAACATCACAAACACAGTTAGCCACTCCAGTCACCCATTACTCTTTGTCCCTCTTGTTAGTTCTTTGAAACCTCCTCACATGCAATCTAAATCAATCCAACAGAAGCACTGCAAATTCACATAGAAAAAAGGGTGTTAGTAAGGTTCATCATTTCAATGTTTGCTCTTTTGGGATGAGCTGAGTATTTGGTGGAGAAACAACTCTAGAGTTACAATATTTGACTGATAAATGTGCATATTTCTGATGTATGTTTTGGGGCATGATGTGCCTTTTACTTGGGGATGGACAGTGGAGAGATGACTGTAAATTAGAGGCGAGAGATGGGGAAGTAGAAGGGGGGATGTTGTAGTTTGTGGTTACCTTGTTGATGCCTCGCCATCTCCCAGAACAATGATTTTAACCATAAAACTTAACGACTTCAAGTTTTGAGCAAACTGACTGACAAACTGACTATATATATAAATAATGACCCACTGATTTGAGTAACTGAAGCCAGGATATCTATTGAATTAAATTTTAAAACCTGTCAGTATTGATGCTTTCCCAAAATAAGTTATGTTAAGTCTCAGCAATACGCAGTTTAGTTGTCCTTAACTGACCTTAAATCAGTGGTGACAATGAGACCTTGTCACAATAGCCAATGAAGTATTTTGATCATGAATTCTGCTCCTATAAATGTTGCTCTATATTTCACAATAGTGATCCCAGTGGTACTGGCTGCACAGTATCTCACCCCAGGCTGGAGGAAGAAAAATAGATCTTAATTTGAAACATGTGGGTGATGAGCATTTTAGAGATAATGGCTGAAAGATACCAAATATGATTTACATGTTCTCTGTCAGAATTTCTTATGAACTGTCTGTGTTGTTTTTGTGTAGACTGGTCCAGGCCGGAGTTCCTTGTTGGGTGACCCACACTCCTTCACAGGGGCCATGGTAAAGTACCATCACTTCATGTATGCTTTGGAAAGTAACATCTGTCTGTCTGGTGGCCTGGGTGCAGTCTGCTGAATCGGAAACTCTCCATTGATTTTCGCTTTTAATCAGCCCTGTTTACCAGAACAGTTACACCAGCTGTAACAGTGTCAAAGGTCGTCCAAGGCTGCTGTATAAGCAGGGCAGCTTTCAGTTTTCATTTCAGAAATTTGTTTTGTTGCATCATGACATAACCAGCAGATCGGATGCATTGCCTGTTGAACTATGTGTGAGTGTTTTTTGTTTTTGGCATGCTGCTGTGTGGTGGCTGCCCCCTGGCTGGCCTCACCACACTGCTCCTTGAGCTGTGGTGACTGTGTGTATCAGCTCTGCTCATGCTGAGCCAGCATCCTGCAGGATGTGCTGCCACTGTCCATTATCTGCCATCTCTTTCGAGCACCTTCATCTTTCTTTGCACAGTGTTCAGACTAAATTCTGCTCCTGACCAAACACAGGCCATAGATTCTTGTCGATCTCTGTCAGTGCAAGGCCAGACATTTTTTTTCCACCAGTTTGCCCTTGAGGAAAAATCCCTGCTTGTATATCCATGCTTCGCATTCCCCACTGATAGGCATCCTCTGTGAAATGTGTTGGATAAGACTACCGTGACCTCAAACACTCGGCCCCTAAAAAAACCTCCAGGCTGCTGGTGAAAACTTCTTTTAAACTAAAAATGGCAATAATTTTGGCATTGATTTTGCCAACCAAGAAATGTACGTAGACTCTTTATTTTCATGGTATTGTGTAGATAAATTACCATGTCTACTTCCAAATTTCAAGTGCTATCTGTTATTAGCCTCTATATCTACTCGTTGTACAGAGGGTGATTATAGTAAATTAGCCTGGGTGTGGTTGGGGAGGCTAAGACAGCCACATAAACCAGTATAAATGCAACACTGTCAGGTTGGTTTTAAATCAACTCTGTCACAATGGGGGTTGTGACACTTCTGCCATTGCCAAATAAAGTAAAAGCCAATCAAATATTGCTGTGGCTGGGAAAATCAAGGCAGTGAAACAGAGTAACACTCCTTTACTTCAAAAGCTACTACTACTACACTGGTCTTGTGCAAGAGTTTTAACCACCCAAACAATTTCTGCAGAGGAGCTCTGTGGTCAAAATGAATACATGTGTCACTGTATATGACAGAGTGACAGGGGCAGGGTGATAAACAAGAATACACTTAGCCAGCCTTCTCTGGACAAACAGTATTAAATCTTAAGAAAAAATATGTGACTAAAAGAAAGTTGCGGTTGTTAAAGTTAACTCTAATTCAGTAAATAGTTAACAGTCCTTTTTCTCTGCAGGAGGAGGAGGGGCAGCACAGCTTGGAGTGTATCCAAGCCAATCAGATATTCCCCAAGAAGTCCCCTGTCCTGGAGGAGGAAAACATGCAGGTGAGGAAGCTGCTGCCCTCGCCGCGTATCTTGTGCTGTAAAAACACCCAGTTAACCTGACAGTTATGTGTAAATATGTGGGTGAGTCTCTTCTCTGTAATCAGTTACATAACCACCCGTAGGCATGTGACTTAAGCTCACTTTCAATTTGACCAGCCCCAGAGACAAAGTGTCAAAAGTCAAGTGATATCTGAATCCCTGCAATCTGAAAATAAAACAAAAATCTTACATTCTGTCATTATGAAAAATCACAATGAGGATACTTTTGTCTACTGCTCTGAGGAGCTATAGCCCTTGTCATTGGTCAGTAGGTCATTTCAGACGTTCATGTTGTTTCTTTATTCCTTTGTATCTTTTCTTTGACTTAGTGCTGATATGTTTCCAGTCACAAGCCTGGTATTTAAAGTGGTAATTGTGTAACTTTGAAAGCTTACATTTCATCAGTTAGTGTTGTGCACTACAGCAAATGCCGTAGCTCACTCAAAATGACCCGGAGTCCTTTTTTTCATGATCAAAGAATACAAATTGGAAAAGTAGTAAAGTTGCTTGGTTCCATACAAAGTTCACTTTCTGGTAATTAGAAAGAAGTTCTTTCTGTGAAAAAGGAGTGTAGAATTTGTACTCAAGTACTCAGAATACCTGCAAGAGTAAAACATTTCATCATAACCAGCATGTTGATTCAAGCTGCAAAACAGTCGGGATAACCATATCTAGTGAAAAAATCTCATACCACAGCCCTGTGCACATTTCTCATCGTCACTGGTGATCTTTGCTACATTGTAGTTAGTTTGAAATGTTTTATCACCTGTTGTTGCTAGGTGCCCTTTCCTGAGCTGCACGGGGAGTTCACAGAGTATGTGGGGAGAGCAGAGGATGCCATCATCGCAATGTCCAACTACCGCCTACACATCAAGTTCAAAGAATCTGTTGTCAACGTAAGTATCTTTGAAAACTGACTGATGAGCTTCAAGGTCAGATACGATTAGAGAATGTCTTTCACGCAGCTCACAGTAACTGGAGAATGAAGTGCAATATCTCTTGAGGCTGTGTGAAAGTATTAATGTTTTGTGAATGGGCAGAGCTGGGGCCATTGTGCCAGTGCTGTGGTGACCAGGCCATTCAGAGCTGATCTGCACTGGCAGCAGTGCCGCGTGACTCTTCATCACCTCTGTTGCTACACTTGCCTGCCTGCGGTGCTTTCTCTCTGCACTTGCCGTTGTCATGGTTGCAGTCATTCCAGAGGGGATGCATAACAGTGGCTCTCTCTCTCTGTGTCTCTTTTCACTACATTAAAAGAGAGACTAGCTTTGTGACCAAGTGGTGGTCACTTTCTAAAAAAAGTCCTCATTTGCAATCCAGAAGATGTTCGCTGCACTGAGTATTTATACTCCTGTTCCTAGTCTGGCTTTTAAAAGTATGACTTATTTAAACCACGAGTCACCCCAGATTTGAGCAAGTACATACATTGGTACAAAGCTTGTTGATTCCAGGGTTGCACAGGATGGCAAAAGATTTTTTCCCCTTAGATTATATGCAATGTCATATCTCTCATAATCTACTTGGATGCAATTCTTTGAATGTTTTTACTCATCTAAGTATTTGCCATAGTTTGTTGCTGAAATTGTTAACTAAAGGCCTTAGGAAAAGAATACGGTGTGTTCAGATCACCAAGCTGCTCTGGTGCAGACATGTGAGAGCAGGAAAGTTGTGCAATTACAAATCATGTGCTGCAGGAAAACACTTTTTGTTGTTTCACTTCCTTCTCTTAAAAACCATCATCATGGAAGGGCAAATAACATTCCTTCATATTATTGTGAAGGATAAATCTGGTGATCTGTATTTTTCTTACTGTCAGCAAATCCCATGAAAAGTCCAAAACCAGTGATGAATGGATCCTGTCAACAATTGTCGTCTGTGTTGTTCAAAAGCTATTGAAACACTTCAGTGAGAGACACTGTTGCACCGAGTGATATGTTCTTTCATTACCATGAACGTACACAGACAGTGTTGTGTATTTGGAGTCAGTTGCACATACACTGTCCTGCTGCCAAAATACTCTATACTGCACAAAATCTGCAGCTGAAAATAGTCCTAAACAACTTCACTGTTTAGTGCTGTTTGGGCAGTTGTTGCTAAAAACTACAGTTCCTGTATATTTTGGAAATTATTTAGCCTGTCATAAAATGAAAATACATATGTGTCATCATTTTCTAAAGATTTCTGTCTTCAGTAGGAACCAAGGGACTTAGGGTTTAGTGCCACACACAAGGCAGGGAAGCCAGAGAAAGACAGACATTATTGGTTTTGGTCTTTTTGTGGAATTTGTTGGCAGTAAAAAAAAAGGGATATCACCAGCCTTATCTGCTGAATGATAGTAAAGAATCAAACCTCAATCCTTTTTCGCTACTGACTATAATGTGTCTGCAGCACTGAGTATCAGAACTGTCAAATATCAAAAGTTTTGCAAGTTTGAGAGTATTTGTCTAAATGAAGTTCTTGTGTTGCTGCTTGAGCTTTAACAATATTAAGCATCTGAGAATTCTGGCTTGGTACCAAAGCTCATATATGATATTAGCAATAGGGTTGTTGGTTTGTTCATTGGTTCTGGTGAGTGCATCCATATGAGTGCTTTGTGTTGCTACTGGCTGCTGGTCACGTGTAGTTGGGCTTAATTGGAACCTGAATGAGCTTTCTGTCTTACAAACCACCTCTCTGTGCTCACATCAGACAGAGCCAACCTTCTCCTCGCACATATTTGGACGTGTTGACGAGGCATCTGCATCACATGGCGGAGTTGTCAGAGCTCGCAAATCAGGGGTAGGAGGTGCTAGAGGAGAGCGAGAGGCTGTTAACAAGCAGCTCAGGAATTTTGATGATGGCCAGATTAGGGATGTAGATTAGAGGGCAGGAATTAAGTTGTGGCAGCAGGATGCTCAAACATCCGGAATGCGTAGGGATGGCAGCCCTGCACAGACAGAAAATAGTTCCAAATCGACATGCATCATTTTCATTATTGTTTTTTCTGTTTTGTTTTGGATAGAGTTGTTGTTGTGAGGTGTCAGTAAGTACCCAATAGAGCTGCACGGTGTGGAGTGGTTGACTGTATAATTTGTGTGTGTAATTTGTTTGTGCCTGTCTGTTAACTAGCTGGTGCCAAGAGGAGTAGAATCCTTCTCGTTCATCCTGTTTAACACCAGGTGCTGGATTAAAATAGAAATAATGATAAATATGTGTGGGGGAAAATCTATCCACACAAAGCATTTGAGCTGCTGATCTTTCAATACGTCAACTAAATCTCCATTGGGCAGTAACGCCGTCATTGCACTAATGTGTTGTGAGCTTGACCTGCTGATGACTGGCTGTCAATTGTGCATGGCTCTGGACTGTGTGTGAACAGTAGCTTGGGCCACACCTTTTTATGAAAGCTCACTGTGCTGCTGAAAAGTGTAGCTAATTAACAGAGCTCAGTCAAAAGCAGCATAGCTATTTCTCTGCAGTATTCAAAGCATGCTCTCAAGTCATGAGCACATGACAGTTCTGTACTTTGGATGGTATTTGCTTATAAAAGATAAGACTGTAGCTCTGCGCCCAAAGGGAAATTCAGATACAGGCTCTCAAAATCTAGTATTGAGTGTTTTTGTGCTCCCATATGCAAATTTAAGAAGGTCATTTATATTAACAGAGCTCAGGGAGATGTGATATGATGTGTAAAATTAATGGAAATGCACCTGGACAAGTAACCTGTGTGACTTGTGTATTTGTGTATTTTTAGCACCATGTGGCTGAATGGTTTTGGTTGTACAATGAAATACATGAACTAAAAATGTGATGTTGCAGCACATGTGGCTGATTCTTGGCATGAATCTTACCACACCACTTGACTGCATGGGTTTGGTTGGTACATTTTCAGTGTAGTATTTAATGTTTCTGTATGAGTTTTGCTGGGTGTAGAGTTGACGTTCCCTCTCTTTTGCTCTACAGGTTCCCCTTCAGCTTATAGAGAGTGTAGAGTGTCGGGATATGTTCCAGCTCCATGTCACCTGTAAAGACTGCAAAGTTGTCCGGTATGTCCTGCACTCTAAAGCCATTCCAGCCTTTTGTATGGTAAAGTTTTAGGAAATGTAATCTGGTTGTCTAAAAATGTGATATTCTGATATTGCTGTCCAGATACCAGGTTTAAGGTTGATTTAAACATTTTAACATTTAAGCATGGCAGAAAGAGAACAGTGAATGATGCAGACAAGCTTAATGCAGCTGTAACAGTGAAATATGTTTAGGAAAAAATAGATGCCATGCTGTTTACCAGCTCAGTTTTGTTTTGACTCCAGTGATTAGAATATCAGCAGTGCAGTCTTGCAGTACAGCTACCATTTAGAAAGCTAACAAAAGTAGTCATTTACTTTTTTAGTAAAAACATACATGTCCATGTTTGTTTTCATAAACAAACCATTCAGACAAATATCTGCTGTGTCTGTATTGAAGAGATCAATATTGAAAGGCTTTTGTGAACACCATCCTTGCATTCTCATATTTGTTGTAACGTTGGCTTCTGTGTTCCCATGTTGCTATCTCAGGTGTCAGTTCTCCACCTTTGAACAGTGCCAGGAATGGTTGAAACGCCTGAATGTGGTAGTTCGACCCCCCTCTCGCCTGGAGGACCTCTTCTCCTTCGCCTTCCATGCCTGGTGCATGGAAGTGTACGCTGGCGAGAAGGAGCAGCACGGCGAGCTGTGCAGACCAGGTACCCTGCTGTCTCTGACGTGTCCTCACATAACCTCAGCAGAACCTCCTCTGTGCTCTGCTCTGGTCTTATCAGACATCTCTGCTCTTTCTGTAGGCGAGCATGTGACCTCCTGGTTCAAGAACGAGGTGGAGCGGATGGGCTTTGACACTCAAAACGCCTGGAGGATATCTGACATCAACAGCAAGTTCAGGTAGTCGCAGCTTTCATTCAGGATACATAACCTGCTGCTGTGTTGATTTCCATCACTCTCAGCTAGAAGTTAGATCCGTCCTTAGCTTTCATTGGCGTACATCACAAGTCAGTGTGTGTGTATGTTAGATTGTGGGTGGTTGTGTTATTGTACGCCACTGGTGCTGCACCCTGGGGAGATAAGGGCCCAGCCCAGGATTAGGTATCTGTAGACAGAGACTTTTGTTGAGCCATCACAGGCCTTTGGTGCTCTCTCCCTTCCTCTCTCTCTCTCTCTCTCTCCTTGTTGAGCCATTGCTCTCTCTGTCTCTCTGCTCTGCCAGACTTTGCCCCAGCTATCCTCAGCAACTCCTGGTGCCAGCCTGGATCACTGACAAGGAGTTGGAAAATGTGGCAGCCTTCCGCTCCTGGAAGAGGTTTCCTGCTGTGGTTTATAGGTTGGTGTGTTTATTTCTCCATGAGCTCCTTAAACCAGAAGGTTAACTTGTTTACCACCATGCAGAAATGAAAACCTTCCTAATGTGTTGATTGGCCCTTTTGCTTATGAAAGGAATGAAGTCATCCTCACATAATATCTTTACGGCTCTATATTAGTGCCACTTTGGACAGAGTTTACTTCGGCTAAAAACCACAACACATAGCCAATCACTAATAAATAACTCCCTCCATGCTACATTTTCCTGTTTCCTTCTATTCAGAATGTGTCATCATCACCAAGACTACTGACTTGACCAGCAACATACAGTGCGTCATCATGGCTTCAGAGAATTGTGGTTGTTATATTTTTATCGAACCGTGTTTGAGAGCCTCTGATCTTTGTTTTTGGAAAACTTCTCCAACCAGAAATCTAAACTTCACATGCCTTTTTTGTGCGTTCCAGCATCTGAAATGAATATAAGACAAATGTCTGCCTTGGTGGCTGTGAAGTTTTTGAAGTCAATGCTTCCCAATCTTTTTGCCCCATGAAAACAAAAGAAAACAAAAGTTATTGATCTGATGAATTTGGAGCAGCTTAACCATTTTAGATGAAATGATTAGTCACTTTAATAATTAGTTGATGGACAGATTTATTAGGAACAATTTTGATAATCCTAATTATTTTTTGGGCCATTTTTTAAACAAAAAAGTAAAAAAAACAAAAAAAACAAACACAGATTCCAGCCTTTTACATTTAAATGCAAAAAATCTACTTAGATTTATACAGTAGTAAACTAAACACTTTTGTGCTTTGTACTGTTGGTTTGACAAATTGTGCAGTCATATGATGTCAACTTGCAGTGGACTGACTTAATTGTGTTGTGGCTAATCCCTCACATAGGCACCTGAGTACGGGGGCTGTGATTGCCCGCTGTGGTCAGCCAGAGGTCAGCTGGTGGGGCTGGAGGAACGCTGATGATGAGCACCTGGTCCAGTCCATCGCCAAGGCCTGCGCCGTGGACAGCAGCTCCCGCAAACACCTCCCCAACGGCACCTACACCAACGGCTCAGACCTGCCTGACACTGACTTTGGTAAGAGCTCACACTTAGTCAGCCTCACTCACACTCTCGCTGACATATTGTGTACACACACTAACACACACTTCCAGCTGAGCACACACCTACCACTGCACATGGACAGACGTTTGCACGCTGAGGTCTTGCTATCTGCATGAATTAGCAGCAGACACTGTTGTGCAATCTGACGTGTCAGGGCTTGTCTGAAGCAGCAGGTTCACACAGATCACAGACTGATGTCAAACAGATTCTACTGGCTGTACCTGGATGCTACATATTCACATCTTAAAGGTTAATTTGGATTGTCGTAATGATCTCAACCAAACCCTTCAGCCCTGTCCTCATACAGCCTGTTTTACACTGAGTTTTTGCTGTGTGCTGTGTCTTTATTAGAATCCTCCATGACCAACAGCTCAGAAGTGGAGACGTTGGTCATCCAGCCCCACAAGTTACTTATCCTGGATGCCAGGTCCTATGCTGCTGCCGTAGCGAACAGGGCCAAGGGGGGAGGCTGTGAATGCCCAGGTAGGTCCCCTCAGCTCAGTCCCTGATTACAGGCAGAATTAGGTCAATGTGTGCTGTGGATTCAGCATCTCAGTTAACCGTAAATGCGATTGTTCTCTGTGCTAAAATTAAAACTTAAACCGCTAGCTTTTTGTTTTCTCATTTTTTACCATTGTTTTCCTCCTGTTTCAGAGTACTATCCCAACTGTGAGGTGGTGTTTATGGGCATGGCCAACATCCACTCCATCCGCAAGAGTTTCCAGTCTCTGCGTTTCCTCTGCACACAGATGCCTGATCCAGCCAAGTATGTTTTTTATGCCTCCAGCAGTGCCTCCCGCTGCCCCCAGTCGTAACCCCATAGCTCTCAGGCTTTGCTGTAGTGACTGTAGGTAACTAGTAATCACAGCTGTGTTTTGGCCTTGGCCATACATCTGTTCCTGATTTAGAAAGCCTGGCCGAACCCCAAGTGGAGGATCTCTTTCCATCTGCACTCTCAGACTCGATGCCACAATGATGTGTAATTGAATCACGCTAGGCTTAAGAGAAGGTTGTTGAAAGTGGTTAGAAGATCAAATCAGAAGACAAAAACAGACTTTGAAAAATCATCCTAACCCTGCGTCCTGGTTTTAACAGGATCATCCGGTTCATGCTCACATGCTGTCATATTATACACACAGCCTCATTATTTGAGGACTCTTGTACACAAACTTTATGTTTATGCAAAACACAGTGGGCTATACTAATTTCTCATATTTTCTGTTAGCATTACACCACTGTACCACTGTACTGACCATGACTGGCTGCTCAGCTTGACTTCATAAACATGACAAAGTAGAGAGTATAAGCTGTCTCAAGCCTGTCTCTGTCGCAGACCCTTCATGTTTATAGACAAACACACCCACAGTACTTGGATTATTAACCTAGATAGAATAAGACAAGTGAAACATTTACTCATAATTGAAGTAGGTCAAGGTGTATTCATGTCTGTCTCTGGTCATGTAATGTGTTGAAATGTTACATAACTATTATCCAAACAGGCAAAGTTATTTGCTTAACTTGACCAAACACTTGGATTTTATAGCTAGATTTATCAGTTTGGTATCCACCTGACAAATGCAGGTTTTATATTTGCTCTACTTTTTTAATCTCAGCCAACAGCAC
Source organism: Lates calcarifer (assembly GCF_001640805.2). Lineage (NCBI taxonomy): Eukaryota > Metazoa > Chordata > Actinopteri > Centropomidae > Lates > Lates calcarifer. Next base: position 19,922,164 of record NC_066845.1, read on the forward strand.
GAGAAAGATATCTAGCTCTTTAGCTGCTAAATCCTTCAGGTTAAAAACAAGAAAAAAGGAAGTAGGAGGACACATTTAGTTTTAGGTTGGGCTCTTAGCTATACCATAAGCTATATAGTATGTCACTGCTGGGTGTTGCAAATTAGCTGAGATTAAAAATGCTGTGGTATGTGGCACTGGTCCATGCTATGTACTTGTCCTTATACAACCTGTGTGCCATCACTTAGTGTCTGAGGCATATGGGGTTGTCTGATGTTTTTGTTTGTTTGCTGTCTGTGTGCCTGCAGCTGGCTTTCTGCACTGGAGAGTACCAAATGGCTGCAGCACCTGTCCCTGCTGCTGAAGGCGGCATTGCTCGTGGTCAACGCAGTGGACCGAGACCACAGGCCTGTCCTGGTGCACTGCTCAGACGGCTGGGACCGTACTCCTCAGATAGTTGCTTTGTCCAAACTGCTGCTGGACCCATACTACCGCACTATTGAGGTACAGATAAATACTTTTAGTTTCATGCCCGGCCCTGGCCTTTGTTAGCTTATTTTAATTTATTTAGCTTTATTTGTGGACATATTTCCATGGAAACATTAACATTTTATAGCAGAAAAAGTGTTATATGTTCACTTTAAATTAACATTTGTTTTTACTTTTAAAAAAACCACCAGCATGATTGGCCCTACAGTCTTAGCACAGTTGTGAAGCAACATTTTATTGAATGTAAGATCTTGTGACACCTTCATGTAGGGCTTCCAGGTTTTGGTGGAGACTGAGTGGCTGGACTTTGGCCATAAGTTCGCCGACCGCTGCGGCCATGGAGAAAACTCTGAGGATCTGAATGAGCGCTGCCCTGTCTTCCTGCAGTGGCTGGACTGTGTTCACCAGCTGCAGAGGCAGTTTCCATGCTCCTTTGAGTTCAACGAGGCCTTTCTGGTATGTACCAGTAGTGAAAATCAAACCATACGATTATAAAGTCTTCTTCTTAGATCCTTGAGATTAGACACTGCAGAATGCTTTTATCTACAAAAGTGGAGATGGCATGCCTCTAATTCAAATGCAGTCACGTTCAGTTTCCGATTGTGTGACACTGACGTGCATTTACAGTATGGGTGTGTTCATGAGTCATACGAGGAAACTCCTGTCATCTCTGCTCTTATTATCATACCTGAGATGTGTATGCAAGCCTCTACATGTCAGCTTGTGTGTGTATGCAGGTGAAACTGGTGCAGCACACCTACTCCTGTCTGTTCGGCACCTTCCTGTGTAACAGCGGCAAGGAGAGGGAAGACCGCCACGTACAGGAGAGGACCTGCTCAGTGTGGTCACTGCTGAGACCAGCCAACCGTACACTGAGGAACATGCTGTACTCTTCACACTCCGAGACCGTATGTCCATGGTTTCTGAAGCATGTTAAAATGTTTTATACAAACAAACAAAGCTGATTGAAGTCCAGCAAGACAAAGGATAACAAGAAGAAAATGTGCCCGTAGAATTAATTAAGAGCCTCCTCGGGTCCACACAGCAAAGTCTTTAGATGCATTATGGGAAAGAAGAACCCTAGAGCTATGTATTTCATAATATGTTCTTAGATTTATTGCTAATTGTTATGGTCTCAAACTTGATTTAAGAGTCTTTTTGCCACTCCTCTGAGAATTGCATTTTGTGGTTACTGCTGTTTTGTGTTTGCATTTCTCTGTGTGTGGGTGTCATGGCCATAACTATTCTTGACTTTTCATGAGTGGAAATTCATACTTTCAGAACTGCATTCCGACGTTCTTATCGAATCTTACTCAAATATCCATATAACCAAGTCCTTTGTTTCATTTTCTCGATGTGTTTCACACAAAGATTTGTTTCCATAGTATTTTGGTATTATTTTTTAATCCCCCCCCGTCTCATGATCACATGCTGAGTTAAGTTTGCAGCTGTTGTTGCAGGTTCTCCACCCAGTGTGTCACGTGCGCAACCTGATGCTGTGGACAGCGGTCTACCTGCCCAGCTCCTCCCCCACCACCCCCTCTGATGACTCCTGTGCCCCTTACCCTGTGCCCGGTGCCAACCCGGAGGATGCACCACTGGGCAGGTGAGCCTGGCGTGCTGGCACCCGAGCCCCCCCCCTTCTTCCTTCATGTAAGATAAACACAGGTCGAGGACTCCCACAGCTGGAGAGGCCCGGCTTTTCAACTCGTCTGCTTAGATACTCTGCTCTGCTCAGGCCCTCACAGTCATAATGTTTTATGCTCTGCTTATCTCTTGTCTCATGACAGTCATACCATGATGGAAGAGCAAGAGGAAGTTGTTTTATTTTAATATTGACATAGTTTGACGGCTAGCTCTGAATGCTTCTCTTTCATTATGCTTGTGCTGCATTTTTCTTGTTTTGATGAGACTGACGTGTGATTGATTTATCAGCCAAACACTTCATAATGAATATGTGTGCAGCTTCAGGTTGAATCATAGGGTGCCAACACTTTGAGCCATTGTTATGTGATGAAATGCTTTTTCTGTGTATAATTTGTGTCTCGTTTCCCCTTCAGATGTACGAAAACTCGCTCCTTCGACAACTTACCCAGTGCGTGTGAGCTGGGAACCTCCCTGGCTCCGAACCGTCGCTCCAGTGACCCAAGCCTCAATGAAAAGTGGCAGGACCACCGCCGCTCTCTGGAGCTCAACATGGCAGTGGGGCCCGAGGGAGGGGGCAACCAAGATCAGGAGGTGCGGCCTAACGGTGTGGGGCCTTACCCAGACGGGGTGGACTCTGAACTGGACGACAGCCCGCAGTCCCAGGGCTCACACGCTGAGCTCGGACAGGGAGTCTCTGTGAGCCCAATGGGAGAGGAAGCAGAGGAGGCAGAGCTCTCTGTGGCGGTGGGCGTGGCTGAGGGCCAAATGGAGAACATTCTTCAGGAAGCCACAAAGGAGGAGGCGGGAGCAGACCCGAGAGAGGGAAGTGCTGCCGTCACTCATGTCATTAACACTGTTGACACAGAGGTGGAGAAAGAAGCAAAAGCTGAGGACGAGGATGAGTGTGCAAAAGTCAACGGAACTGAGATGCAGAGAGAAGCATTTGCTAATGGTCACCATCCAGAAAATGGCATAATGGAGGCTGAGGAGGATGATGAGTCTCCTTCTCTGCCCACACAGGAAGCAGAGGAGCTGGATCAAAAGGCAGCTGAGGTGACTCAGACACCAGAGGATCTGGTGAAGCAGGATGTTGAAAACTCTTCTGTAAAAGAGGAGGTTGCACATGGGCCCAGTGAGTCCAGCTCAGGTGACCCAGAGCAGCCTGCAGCCCATAGAACTATAACTAACGGCTTTGAGGACAGGTCACCTGAAGAGCCAGGTGTGGATGAGGAGACCTGCCCTGACTCTGAATCTGACCATGGTGTCTCTGAGCCAATCGAGCAGGTGGATAAAAGGGTCTCCCTGATGGAAAGCTCCACAGAGACTTTAACTGAGGAGGTTTGCAGCAGGCTGGAGCTCCCAGCACAGCCGCCTGTTTGTCTGAGCCGACAGCCCTGCACTGACAGCAGGAGCCAGCTGCCCTGCTCCAGGAAAGAAAAAGGGCTAGAGGCAGGTGAGCAAGGCTTTATTAGAACTTTAAACGGGGGCACCAAGCGACCCTCTGTCAGTGCCTTTCAGTCTGTGAGTGCTGACCTCAGCAGGGATGGGCTTTGTAATGGCGACAGCTCTGACGGGGAGCCCTGCGGAGGTCCTCACTGGGCCAAAGGGAATGGGGAGCGGGCCCCTTTGAGTCGACAGATGTCGCTAGCAAGCTGTAACTCCCTGATCCTCCACCCGCGGGGCAGCTGCTCCCAGCACCGCTGGTGCCATGCCCTGCTGGGCCGGGCTGCCGCCAGCCCGGAGCAACCTTCACGCAGTCACCTGGATGATGACGGGCTGACGCTGCATACTGACGCCATCCAGCAGAGGCTGAGGCAGATTGAGGCAGGGCACCAGATGGAGGTAGAGACTCTGAAGAAGCAGGTGCAGGAGCTGTGGAGCCGCCTGGAGAATCAGCAGCACACTGGCTCCCACAGGATCAACGGAGACATGGGAGACGAAGTGGTAAGATACTGACAGACTGACCATAAAACTAACTGACCTGCTGATCTGTTTACCACTTGGACATTTAAATAATAACTGCAGCCAGGTAGATTCCTTAACATTTGCTGATTCTGTGTCTCCCTCCATGCAGACCTCAATGACAGACTCTGAGTACAACCTGGACCCCAACTGTTTGTCACGCTGCAGCACAGAGCTCTTCTCTGAGGCCAGCTGGGAGCAGGTGGACAAGCAGGACACTGAGGTGAACAGCCAGGCTAACCTAAGGATATTTATTTGGGAGGGAGGGAGCAAAGTTCTCAGAGCATTTATGGACTTCATGTACATTACAGGTCACTCGCTGGTACCCTGACCATTTGGCAGCCCAGTGTTACGGCTGTGAGAGCAGGTTCTGGCTCGCCACCAGGAAGCATCACTGCAGGTAAAGACTGAGGACTGTCAAGCTGCAGAAGCTCAAACCTTCAGTCACTATCGCTGTCAGTAACAACTCGTCTCTGTCCTGTTGAGGCTTAAAGAGAGTTCGTCTGTTTAAGTTCTTCTCCTGTTCAGAGTCAGTTTCCTGTATTCAGATTCATCCAGACCTAATGTAGATTCAGCTGAGGCAGTTTCACACTTGGCATTGGAATGACTTTTGAATTTATGATTGGATTTGACTTGCAGACCAGAGCTCAGTGTTGGGCTGTTGACTTCAATTTTTCAGCTCATTGTCAAGCCTACTCTGTGCTACATAACTGAATAGGAGCATTTTTGACCACAAGCAAATGTGGTTACCACGATCTAATCTTAATGTGTCTTTTAATATGTTTTGGTTTGAATCATATCAATATTTGCAACTGTTCTCTATGATCAGGTTACACATTTTAGTGTGAAGGAGCACTACGATTTAGAATTGCATTTCCTCAAGAGACAGTTTTTAAAAATTGTCCAAAACAATGTGGCAGAGCTTCAAATTCCCCTGACTTGTTTGCTCCTGTTGGGGTCCAGAGGCACTGATTCCTACATTTCCCATAATGCAGCTTGGTAACATCTCTTTATTAAACCCTCACTGCGTGGTAAACACCTGTAGCTTTCAGACTCCACATCTGCAGTTTGTAACGCAGCGTGTCTGGAGCCCTCCTTTAATTCAAAGGCTGTCATGGTGATAAGTTGTTAGATTGATTTGTTTACTTTAGTGTTTGTTGGATAGGGTTTCTGCTCTACACTGTTGTGCCAAGTGCTCTCAAAGATATAACTGTGTGGAATAAAGGGCTAGGCTGAGCAACAACACCCATTCAAAGTTTACTTGGAAACATCAGGATATCTTGTGGTGCTTTGAAATACAACAGATTAATCTGGTGTATTTCTGCTTTCTTTCTCATTCTGTCAGCTGGTGGTATTTCCTGTGCTGTTATCATTTCCTCATATCACTGTTGTCTGCTCTGTACATCTTTTTCTTCCTGGTGGGTTGGAAGTTAATCACTGAGCGGAAGAGATTTCAACAGGATTCACTTTTTTGTGTCCATGTGCAGTGTGGTCTGTAGGCAGAGCTGTAAACGACAATCTGTAGTAGTTTCAGCCCAAGATTCAAAACAGAAAGATGTGTTTTAACAGTAAAAGCATTGTAGCTATCTTAGATTTTCTAATTTTTTTTGTCTTGTTAAGCTTTGTAAAGCTGACACACATCTTCAGCAGGAAGTGTGTTATTAGTTTTCTCCACTGTTCAGGCAGTTCTTATCCATTGTCTGCCCCTCTCCTCCTCTACAGTGGCAGGGAGCCTGTCCAGGAGGTCTGGTGAGAGCCGGCTCCCCTGTCCCCCCACCACCCCACCCTTAACCAGACATTGCTGCACCTTCCTCATCCTAATCCTTATCCCTACCTCCCTCCCTCCATCCTTGCCTCCCCTCCCCTCCCTCACTTGCTGCACCTGGTTTCCCTTCATTGTGTTTTAGTCATCAGCAAAGTCTCAGGGAAATCTCTCCTCATTTCTGAGATGTATTGACTTGAGTGTGTGTCCAGCGCTAGTGTGTTTTCATTCAGCGGTTTTTAATTGGCTGTGACCGTGAACACCGTGCTGCCAGTTGGCCAGCTGTGTTTGGTCGAGGGGTGATTGTTTATTTCTCCTGTATTTCAATTTTAAAAAACAAAAAACTGTGGACTTTGTCAACTTCAACCCTCCTCCGGCCATAGCTCCACATCAGTACCCCCGCCCTCCCACCACCACCCTCAACACACATCCTGGCAGCATGCTGCCCCAAACCAGCCCCTGCATCTCACCTCCCAGCAGCACAGCATGGTACTACGCACCACTCAGTCCACCTGGTGGTGTAAATGGCTGGAGACACAAAGACAAGTAGATACGTTTTTGTTAATATTCCTGCTCAGGGTGAGTACAGGCAGGCAGAAGGGACCACTGCGTGTGTGTGTGTGTAAGTGTGTGAGCATGGCCTTACATCTGAATCTGAGCATGGGTATCTGAAGTCTCCAGTGTGACCTGCCTTCCTGTCCAGTGATGGTAACTTGTGTTTTTATGGGCTGAATAATCAAGTTAGCGCTGCTGAGTGTTAGAGCACCTCTGCTAACCCGGCATGTAGTGAAAAATCACAGCAAAATGGAACTGTACACAGAAGCAGTGTGCAAAGAAGAGGTCTTCACAGGTCACATATTTTGGACCGTAGCAAATCTACCTGAACTCGATGTGCATAAATTCATTTTCAAAATACAGAGACCCCAATCTTAGTGGGATCCAAACAAATTCCAAAAAAACTGTCATTTAATAGGCTTCTGATTTTCCTAGAACAAGCTCGGCTGCAGCTCCCTTGTCAGAATAAAGCTCTGGTGAACCGTGACGTTCACCGACCCTACCCAACCTGATTGACTGACTAGAATTTGGACCTGACCGCAGTGTGTCTGAACTGTGGAACTGTGAAGACCTCTGGTGCAAAGCTCTGGACAAACATCTCATTACTTTGAGTGTCAGACCTGCTTTACTCCTGTTTTATCATGTGTCTCTGGGGATCAGATTGTAATCAGACACAGCAAGTAAAACAACCTCTGTAAGTTTTTTGCAGGCACATTACATATCAGGGCCCTGTTCTTCAAATGTTCACTAATCTAGGCTAACATATCCCTTTTAATTCTCATCCAACTAACTTGTACTTCAAACTCAGAGACTTGATTTGTTAACAGCGCGCTCTTACTTTGAAATAAAGGCAGCATAATTAATGCTGATCACATGATTGTACTTCTGATTGACTGACATGTTCTTGTTGCTACAGACGGAACATTTTTACTGCAACTGCACACAAGCCTCATGTTACCTTACATGAAAATGTTTTATAATTATTATGATTTCCATGCAGTGAGGTAAACATATTACATTTTGGAAAACCAGATTGGTTCTTATTTTCAGCACGTAGCCTGACTTGAGGTATAGGAGTCAGAAAAAGTTTGCTCAGTTTTACTATTTATGAACTCACTCACTGACTCAGATTTAACAAAAAAACGAATGTTTCAACCCCACTCTACACAAGCTTTTGTTTATGATGCAGCATTTAATATATTTGTGCTTCAATAATTCTAATAACAGTCAGATACTTACAATTAGTTGTATTATATTTTGTATTTATATCAGACATTTTTGTGTTGTTCCTCTAATGAATCATTCAGATTCATTAGAGATAATTGAAAACTTAAAACCAGTGTCTACGCTTGTGTCAAATCATCACATCAACCTAACTCCTCATATGAAGAACAGGACCTTGGTTTAAATGTAATGGAGTTAAGTCCCATGTAAACAAAGTCTAAAAAGTAGACACATGCTAACTGTAGGTGTAAAGAGGCTCTGTATGAGAGTCCAGCAGTGACCTGCCTGTCCCCCCCCCTGCAGGAACTGTGGTAACGTGTTCTGCGCCAGCTGTTGCGACCAGAAGATCCCAGTGCCAAGTCAGCAGCTGTTCGAGCCCAGCCGTGTCTGCAAGACCTGCTACAGCAACCTCCAGCTCAGCTCGGTTCCCCTGGACCTGGAGCTGGAGAAACCCATCACAGCCAGCTCCAACTGAGGCTCAGAGGACCGGGACCGGGAGGGGGAGTCAGGCCGGGCTGCCAGCCGCTGACACAGGTGCACTGCTGAAGAAGAGCACAGGAGCTACACAGAATGTCCCATGTACTTTATGTGTGAGTGTGCGCGGCAGAAATGGAATTTAATGTGTATATACAGATGATTACGTGGCGGCGGAGCTGAATGACGTGTTTTGCGAGATGCCGAGCGCTCTGAACAGCGGGTGTGCACAGGGGTGAGTGTGTGTGAGTGTGTGTGTGAGAGAAGAAATATATTGCATATTTGCCACACAGAGGGTTTGTGGCGGTGATGGGACTTCACTCCGAGGCCAGAGGAGTGAGAATGGACTTCCTGGTGCCTTGGACCAGGCGGGCAGAGAGGGTCGTCTCACTGTTTTGTTTTAGTCTCTTGGAGGGCTTTGTTCCATTGAATCTGCTTTTCCCGTTCATCCACACTTCTCATCAGACTTCCACGCACCATCATAGACGACGTCTTTTCTCTGGAGCCATGTGCAAAGTCTCCTGGCAATCATGAGAGTCCCTCAGTATCAGAAATGTCTGGGTAGTGATATTGTTTAGGGAGAAGCTTAAAGGATCAGCTCACTCAAATTACCTTTATGTGAGAGCTCATCTGGTAGGTTTCTGCTGCCGTCACAGTACAGTGGAGGTGAATTGAATTGGGGTTGCAGCTGTTATTTCCTTCATTGATCAATCAGCAAATCATTTTACGAGTTAATCAGTCTCAGAAAATAGTGAAATTAAACCATCATGATGTCTCAGAGCCCAGTAATAACATTTACATTGTCCAACAAACATTTCAAAATCTAGAGACTGGTTTAGTAACATATAAGACACAAAAAAGCAGAAATTTGTTTTCCATTAGAGGCTACAATAAGAGTGTTTGTCTTTTTTGTTTAAAGTGATTATCAAATAATCTTCTGCAAGTTGACTTTTTATAATAACAATTTGTTAAAAACAGCATTTAAAATGGAACTCTGGTGATTTAGATTACACCTCTCTTTAGTTTCCATACAGTTTTGGATTTTCAAAAGACAGATTAAAGCAAAAATTGTCAAAATCAATACAGCAGAGGCGGATACATCCTGACTTTTAGTCCCCAGTACGGGTCAAGCTCCAAAAATGCTGCATCCTACATTTCTCATAATTCATAATAAGCTGTCCCCATATTTTAAACTCCATGCTGGTGTTCTGGTGTATGTTTGCAGTCTCAACACCCAAGGAGACATATACCCTGATGACATCATTTCCTAAGCCAGTGTCCCTATTATCTACGATGATCCACAATTGAGTGAAGTGGGTGAACTGACCCTTTAACACACTGCGGGCTGAATCTCAACTCAGCATATTTGCTTGCTTTTGTTTTGGTGAGTTTATTTCAGCTTTTCACACAGAATGGCACAGATGTGTGTATATAGTATATATAGTATCTACAGCTTGACATGTTAATACAAAACCAAAAAAAAAAAGTTGTGACGTTTGGAGTTTGTGTTTTAAAGGGTGTTGAGATTCAGCCCAGAGTGAAGACAGATGGTAGAATTTTGAAGGTCAAAGATTTTTAAAAGCCTTTGTGATCAGTAACAGAAATGCTGTATTCACATCGTTTTCCGTTTTTATCCTGATGAGTAAAAGATACTGCTGATTATTTTTTAAACAGAATCAGCCACGTGAGTCTTACAACAGAACTTGATAGTGATCTCTAGAAAAGGCTTTAGAACATCTGACCCTTTAACAGCTGAAGGCTGCTCAGCTCCTCCACTCTGACTGACTGTTATTCCTCGTCCACTGGGAGTGTAAACGGATGTGTTGTGGCGTTGTCGGTTTGTGTCAGACAGCAGACGAGCTGCAGGTTGTTTGTGCCCGACACAGACTGACTGAGTGTGTAATCTCTTCTGTTAGCCATACCTTCATGCCCTTCACTCACAACAGCCCCCTTTTTATTCTTCTTACCCAGCAGGCACTGGGAGCTGGATGTCTCCTTGCTTTTCAGTCCTCTGGTGGAAATCAGAAGTGAAGGTGTGAATTTGACACATTTGAATTTCCATGTTCAGATTGTAAAGACATTTTTTTTTCTTTTTTCTAATGTTTAATTATTATTTTTGAGGCGGCATACGACTGTGACCTCACTCATGATTTCTGCTCTGATTGGCTGAAATGTGGAGGAGAGCAGCAGCAGCAGAAAGGGCTCTTAGCGTTTTCCTAAGTCTGTAACTCCACATGAAATGTGTCAGAGAAGCTTCACTGAGACGCCCGCTCTGTCTGACACCCATTCACTGACCTTGCACACACACTAACACACACACACACTTTTTTGTAAAATAAATGAATAAAATAATATATTCAGATACTTATATAGCATTTAAGAAAAATGTATAGAATCCTTGAATAGTGGCTCACTTAATTAGTCACCAAAAAGTTGTGTGTTTTTTTTTTTATTTCTTTGTTTTCTTATGTTGTCAATTGCAGAAAAATACCTATATTTTGCTGCCTGTTGAAGATGACAGGTGTGTTTTTTTTAAATAGAAAAGCAGGGTGTCCTGTTTTGATGCTGCAGTGGTTTTCCCTTTTAAATGCGATCATTACTTTGATTTTATTTATTAAAGTTCTGTTGTTGAATTGCTGTTTTAAAATCCAGACAATTCAAATTGCCACAGGATAATCAGTGTTTCTGTGAGATGGGGAGTAGAAAGGTGGCTCTGATCCGTGGCTACGACGACCTCGTCATTTCTGTTTTGTGTCGGCCAATCGCAGCTTGAATTGTGGATGAAATGATCCAGATAAAATTAATGTGCCCGGGTGGGGGGGTCAGAGTTGTCATCAAACATCATGTGACCTCTGACGATCACGTTTCAGAATAAAATAACGAGTGTGTCTGTAGCCAATGAGACGTCTATGCACTGAGGATTGTGGTCCAAAAACAAGCAGACTGAACCCAAAATAAAAGCCCCCTGACTCTCTCTCTCTCTCTCACACACACACACACACACAAACAAAATGACTCCATTATTTCATCAAACAAACAAACACTACCTCTACTTTGTACACACACTTGTTCATGCACACACACATTCACACTGAGCTTGTAGTTGCTGAGTGACTCTTGCGTTCCACATTCACGTCATCAAGAATGGCCTTTGTTGTTGTTATTGAAAATCTGTGTTTTTTTTTTTTCTCCCGTTAGTCAGCTGGAGCATTTAAGGTACAGCACACGACCGCAGAACTTTGATTTGAAATGATCATGATCTTCTTGTTGAGACTGCCAATCTTGTTATTCCTCATCAAGCAGCCTGTCCTGTCAGCAGAGGGTCAGTTAGTCGTGACTATCAGAGGAAATGCATAAATCTAGCTGTGACTGACAGTGTGCTGTTCAACAGTACTGGAGCTGTGTGTCATTGTGTGTCCATGACATCTCCTGTTGGATTAAATGCGGTGGTACTAGCAGAGGATTGAAGTGTGCAGCGGAGCCGCAGTGGTCAGAGCAACAACAAGCTTCAAGTGTTTTTCTCACTGCCCTCTTGTGGAAGTGGTGAATGTGTTTAATTCAACAAGTTCACCTTTTGAAATAGAATGGAGGAAAAAAGCATTTGTTGCCCCTCGTAGAAAGACGCTGTAATTTTTATAAATTACATATTTACAAAACACTTGAACTGTCCAAACATTGATTTCATTTTGAATTAATTTGGTACTGCTGCATTTAATGTGCAGCTAATGAAAATTTTGTTTTGACTCTGACCATCCTCTTTATAAACCAGCTCTCTGTTCTTTCTTCATCTGCAAACTTGGATCAACTGGAATACTTATCTGGAACCAGGATCTTAGGCTGTTCAGTTTCTAATGATGATGTAAACCTGGCCTCTAATCAGAGCTCAGTGCTCCCATTATGTTCACATGATTTATTCCAAGGCTTCACACTCCTCCTAAACGTCTGTGTCCTAAATGTTGAAAAAAAAAGAAGTTTTCCAATACATCATACCTCATGATCTCATAAATACAGATAAATCAAATGTCGAAAAGATGGCTGGATGAGGTGTGTAATTTCTCTTTATCAGGCCAAGGCTCCTTCACTGTCTGCACACGCACAGTCACGGCCAGCAGCAGAATTTTCACTCTGTATTTTCACCACCGTCACAGGCATGTGGGACATCAAGCTTGTCTTGTTCAGCAATCCATGAATGTGAACTGTCTTTAAAAAAAAAAGTAAAGAAAAAGAAAAAAAAGAGGCTATTTTTTGCACATGACATAAAGTAGACACTGCCACAGAGTGCATCAAAACAAAAGCTGAAACGGAAAGTGTGCTGTGCTTTTCAGTATTGTAACGAGCATGGTGGTTAGTGGTGATACGTGTGTGGGAGGGTAGGGTAACGTGGTGAACCGGGCATCAGAAACACACACGTTGCCGGGATGATCCCTTGCTGTGTTTTATTTTTCCCCTTCCCAAGAAGTTCTCTTGGTCTGCATATGTTGTATTTCTCTTCACTCACACTGACGTGCTCTGTCAGAGGTGTCACTGCGACGGCCCAGTAATCACTTGACCTGAGTGTGAACGTGTGAATGCATCAAGCATTGGAGTGACTGCGCGTGTGTGTGTGCGTGTCTCTTTTTGGTGGAGACTGGTGCCAAGCAGTTTTATTACGGGTCTCTCACAAAGGGATCACTCGTGCTTTTGTTTCATCTTCCTCCTTTTTTCCCTTCTGTTTGATAAGCACTTTGAACCTTCTCATGTCTGTCAGAGGAGTGTGTAGCTGTACATAGCAATTTCCTGTAACAACAAGTGCTCCTTGTTCAATCTGAATATTTTGTTTTGTTGGATTTACTTTAAAGAGCATTACATTGTTGTAGAATTAAAGTAAAAATAAACTAGATAAACCTACTGTGTTGTCTGATCGCAGCACCTGATACCTGCTCTCTCTCACACACACACACACACACACAAAGAGGAGGAAAACAGTCAAACACTTCAATCATGTTTAATGCATGTACTGGTATACATCTCTAAAAATCATACTGTCAACACTGTCTAACATCAATGTCTACTTATTGAATGCAAATTCAAGTGAATACATGACAGAAAGGAACAACCAAGAGAAAGAATCAAGATCGAAAAAGCGACAAGTGCTGCTCTAAGTTAGTCATGCTCACTGATGTGACGAATGGAGGTGGTCTTACTGGCTCTAAAGAAACAATACTAGAAAGTGACGACCCCTGACGATAACTAGACTTCATATCACTGCACAGGAACAGGACATCTGTACCATAATCAACAGCAGCAGCAGCAGTGGAGTAAGAGCAAGCTGAGGCGGCGTCAGCCGGCCTGACCGCACGACGTCCGGCATCAGAGGCAGAGCTGCGTGTTTCTTCATCTTAGGTTTGCTAAAAACAACACAAGGAACACTTGGAGCAAAACATTGCTTAATAATTGTTTTACAAAGTATGGCCGGACGACGACTGTCAATAAAGCAATCATATGCAATTATATATCAAAGGCTATTTAGTCAAGAGGACCATACATTTGATCCAAAGAAAGAAGACTGGTCATGTAACAAGAATGAGTTTTTAACTCCTGTTCAAATCCAATCTCATGTGCAAAGTGTTGCTTCCTCAGAGTTTCTCTTCGTGATTTATGTGAATAATTAAATGTCAGTTTGATTCTCTGAACAGAGAAAAAACCTGATGTGATATTTCAGATTCTAATGAAATCTTGATATAATATTTCTTAACCAACGACATCATTAATCTCCCTGCAACATCTTTAGAAACTCATTTTTAAAAAAAATAGACATGGCTTTACCAGCCGACTATTCCCTTTATCTATAAAAACTCAGACAACAATATTTACAACTTGTAGGATATATTATAAAGATTCTCTTGATCTGTAGATCAGCGAAGGCTCCCTGCCGCCAAATCTACTGCAGGATTTCTCCCATGAAAGCACGTGTCAGAAAACAGGATTGTCGCAGGAGACGTCTCCCAGTGCAGGTTTATGTGTTGTTGAACGAGGAACTGAGACTGCACTATGTACAGGCAATCAGGCTGAAAGTCAGCCTGAGGGATGTGTGTGTGTGTGTGTGCGCATGTATATGTGTGTGCTTGCACGTGGATCAAGGGTTTCCAATGGTTTCTCTTCAGACCTCCAGGCAGGAGCAGTGCAGAGCTGGTTTCACACCGATGACTGGTCCCACACCTGCAAGACAAGAGCAGGGACAGATGGTCATCTTTAGATTTACCTTTTCTACAAGAGATACTTTGAGTTTGACATCAGTGCACATCATTAAAAATAACCTCAGCAGGTGCTTGAATGACGAGAGACTAAATTAAAATTTCGTTGGAACAGCTGAAAAAATATATATATCAGCAGGGCAGCTGTAAGTTTTATTCAAACAGGAGGAATAATGCACAGACTATTTTTCAGGGGCGTATGAATACACATTTGGTATTTACAGCAGCAGGACAGTGTATGAGGGATTTAGTCAAAATAAACTACAGCCTGTGTGTTGGTGGTGATGAAGTCACCCAGTGTAACTCATCAATGCGTCTGTAATGGTTTGGTTGCGAACCATTTTCCATGTATCCTTTTACAACAAACAACAATCTCAGGGTGAAGCACTGATAAACATCCTGGACGATTGCTTCCTATCTGACAGTGTGATGGACAACGAATTGACCTGCAAGAACAAATTGAGAGCCCAGACATTTGTTGTGAGAACAATGCGTCATTTCTGAGCAGCTCCGCTCTCTACAGAATAGAGCAGGTTCTAGCAGCTGGAAAAACAACAGCTATGTTAACAGATGAAGAATAGGACCACGGATTCTAATCAAATCCGAGATGCAAAGTGCTCACTAAATATCAGAATACCTTTGCTACCACAGATAATGTTTGTTGCTTTCAGCGTATTCTCATATTTTCTCATTCGTTCTATACAGCATATATCTCAATATTTCATGTTAGTATTATAGTATTGAATATTGGATTTATTGTGTGTGATTATTTGAACCATTTTTCATTGATATTGTTTTTCCCATTATATTTTATTGCTGTTTTATGCAGCTTGCACCTTTTGTCTTTTAGTTCCTAATTTCTTGCTTGTTGTTCCTACTTTCTCCAGAGGAAGTGTTTCCAAGCTGGGGGTTAGGACCCCCAAAAGAGTCACAAGATAAATCTGGGGGGTCACAAACTGATTAACAAGATAGAATAAACCAGAAAATATTACCACTACACTTTTTTTTTGTATCAAAATATTTTTTTTACAAAACATTCTGGAGAGTTTAGTTTAACAAATAAACATTACTGGGCTGATAAGGCCAACCAACCCTGGGTAGAACTGAACTAGGGACATTATATATAATCATATGTTATAGATGGTAACCACCCAGCCACCAGGTCACCCCTTCAGTACCTTGTTAACGGGGGCGAGCTGTGTTCGGACAGACCCAGCATGGAGTCGGGTGCTGTCCCCGAATCTCCCAGGGGACCTCTCCCTGCGACTGTCCAGCACCCTGCCAGGCGACTTCTCTCTGTCCAGCGGTCGGGCGGGAGACTTGTCCCGTCTGAATTCAGTGCGGCCCTCCCGGTAACGATGCGGAGTGCTGGGCTCTCGATGGAGGCCGTCATGGCTGCCGGGGCCCGAGGACAGACGCTTAGAGATGTGCTCTGTGTAGGTGGGCGGGCCTCGCTTACTGGGACTCCTGCAGAAACACAGCAGAGCAGCATGTCACCACAGTGTCTTTTATATTTTTACAGCAGATGGCACTGTTAGCCTAGACAATAAAGAAACCCAGTGCCAGTGGCTTCAGAACCCACCTGTGAAACTGAACTGTTTGTGATAAATGTGTTTTTAGAAGATTTTCGTGAATCTTGTAGGTGTGTAAGTGTTTTTAGTCTCTCTCACAAAATGTTATTTAAATTGTGTCTTTTTCTGTTTCGTGCTTTTTCGCTCAAACTAAAGTAAAGGGATCAACCATGACAGGCAGAGCTGACCCTCGGCTGGAGCCGGTCCTCTGCAGCTCTCCAGACTCTCTGATCAGACTTCCTTTGCAGCAGATGACCCGCAGTTTGTTCTGGTAGGAGGAGGCCAGGTAAATGGCCCCAGAGGAGATGGCTGGGCCCAGGTAGCGAGGGTTTGGGATGTCCAGGTGGGCCAGCACTGTAGGACTAGAATCAAAGATAGTGATGTGGAAAATTCAGCCAACAACCAAAACTGAAGTGTTTAACATCTAGTACAACTTAGTTGGTCTCACCCCAGTGCAGCGTGTCCCTGCACCTCGATGACATCCAGGGAGTTGAAGTAGGTGACAAACAGGTAAGGCTCTCTGTAGGCTGCATCACAAAAGAATGGCGTTATACTGATGTCGAATTTTGATGCTGGATATTTGATTACTGCGCACCAAAAAACAGTAGGAATGACTGTTTCCATACCAAAGGACAAAGGCAGGCGGCTCCACTTAATTTCATCAGTGCGGCTTCTTCGTCCGTATGTGTCCACAAACACTCCGAACTCTGTCAAACAAATAAAGATTATTATACAGCAACTCTTACTGTGTCTAACTTCAACTTCAACTTATTTGTGTGAGCATTATCACTGACACAAATAACAACAGAATGTAATCACAAGATAAATACAATTACAAAAGAGTTGAATTTCTAGTAAAGAACAGAAACACAGAGAGTGAAGATATATTTTTGTTCTCTTACTGGTAGTTGTTGCCCTTTACTGTCTCTACTGTAAACTGAAAATACAGATGAGTGTGTAGGGTAGTTGTTCATTCAAACCCACCGTGAAAACACAGCAGGTACTCCTCCTTCTGCATGCTGCTGGCCACCTGCATGATGGCGATGGGGAAACTGTGGGATGAAGCTGCAAACACTGCCGAGGCCAGTGACACATCGTTCTTATCCAAGAACTCTGTGGATCAAATAGAGGACCTGGATTTAACACTGTCTCACTGCTGTGCACAGTGATCCAGCAAACATAGTCCTGCTTCATGAGACAGGCCCCTGATGCCTGGGGTTAAATAGGACAATACTGTCAGACAGCCCTACAATATCACCCTGTGATTGTCTGGTCCTGGGTACCAGCCTGAGTCCAGTTAAGGCAAAAATGTTCTCCCCAGTACATCTTATAAAATAACTGTGTGCTGGTAGGTGCCCATTACTCAGGCAGAGGGCTCCCTGTCAGTGGAGCTAACTTTTCTATGTGCTGTTGGGTAGTTATTTTACCGAAAAACAAGACATTGTTATTTAATATCATTTCAAAATTTTAACTGAAAAAATTCTATACTACTACTGCAGTGGCTTCAGTTACAGTTCAAATTAAATCTACAGCACAAAGTGTGTAAAAAATGAAGGGGTCAGGCTACTCTCTGCAGCCACTGTATAAACTACTATAGCTGTAGTGATGTAAAAGATTTCTCTTTGAATTGAGTGGAAGAAAAACACCAAAACTACTGTTACCTTTTTCTAATGGGTCATGTTTTTAAATTAAAGCTCACTAATTCTCTGTTTGTGTCCTTACCCTCAAGCACGAACTGCTTCATTTCAATCTCATAGAACTTGTTGGTGCCAATAATGATGCTATAGCTGGTCAGATGGATGCAGCTGCAGGGCTCCAGAGTTTCAATTTCCTATGAGATTAAGGATTTTGAAGTGAGTAAAAAATATTTAGTTCTATTTAAATAAGGTACATTTGTTACAAGAAGTGTTCATGATGGCAAAAAGCCTCCACTTACAACTGCATATAGAACTAACAGGTCATACCCACCTTGCGAATGCAGTATTTGTTGAGATTGTCATTGTAGCGCAGGATGGTTATCTTGTTAGGCATTGCAGCACATATACAAGGACCGTTGTCTATCTGAAAGGAGAACGAACATGTCACTTTCTAAATTCAGTTTGACCAATTTTCTATGAGCGAGTAAGAAAACATTTTAAAGTCATGGAGCGGACGATCTGCTTTATCTTAAGTTTCACAGAGAAGAATTAGACCTACTCTCCCAGCAGCAAACAGATGGCAGCCCTTCACTGTCTCAAAGATGTAGGGAGCCAGTTCAGACTGGCTGGGGAGATGGGACTGGGCCAGAGATTGCTTTACTCTCTTTATCTCCACCAGGCACAGCGCCCTCTCATCCCCTGCAGCACACACATAAGAGACGTTACACAGTAGCTGATCTTCCAGGTCATTGTGCTGTCCTGTGTAACAAGATGTTTCATATCTACAAGTTTCACCGAAATCATCAGAATGGTAGTATGACCTTTCAAAGATCTGAATGACGAATGATAATTGTTGAACCTCAATTACGCAGATTGGGCAGTTTGTCATGGCTCACTTCCTGAGATGAACGAACTACAAGACAAGACCCAAATCCTGCTGCCCAGTAGACGGCTGTCATCTGTTGAAAATAGCAAAGCTGGACATCTCACCAACAATCATCAGCAGCTTCTCCTGCTCTTTGATGATGTGGATCTGAAAGACTGATCCCAGACCAGGGATGTGAGTCAGGGAGTTCTTGATAACATTCAGGGCATACAGACCCTCTTCAGAGCCCACCAGAACAATCTGCAGCAAAGCAGCAAAACACAATTGTAAACATAATTATTCTGGTGAACATGATGGAATTTCAAACAGGAACAACATGTGGCAGACCTTGGCAGTGAGCCCTGAGCATCTGCTCTGTGCCCACGTCCCTCCATTAATTAAGATCATTCTACTTTTGAACATAACTGCTACTGTGGAAAAAGGCGTCTTCTGAATGATAAAAATGCTAAATGTCTAGAAATGAAAATATCTGATGAATAATGTTTTATATGTTCTCAATATATTTTAATATGGTCTACACCAGTACCTGATCTGTGAGCGGCAGGGTGCAGTTAATATCCAGCCTATCATCTCCCTCCAGCTTTAGAAGAGAGTTTCCCAGCAGTTTCTGTAAGAGCAGAGAGAGGTGAGGGGTCAGCTGGATCTCGACCTCAATGCGACCTCAGGGGGAGGCAGCAGAGGAGCAGGATAGGGGGCCAGACGGCTGTGTGCAGGTTCACAGTATCAGAGGTGGGACCAAGTCACAAATCAGTCTCCAACTTCCTGATTCAGGTACAGCTTCTCACAAGTCAAGTCACTGCATTGTTAATGTTTGTGTGTGTGTGTGTGTGTGTGTGTGTGTGTGTGTGTGTGTGTGTGTGTAATAGAGCGCTCTATATCCAGTGCTGAATGAACGTGTGTGTATGAATGAGTGAATGTGACCTGTAGTCGATGTGACCACTGCAATATAAGTGCAGTCCATTAACCCTTTTACCACACACTTTTTAATTCAAGGCCTCTACCAAACAGTGTCCATTTACCAAAGAATTGAGTTTAAATTTGGTTAAACTTTGTTGACTCATTATTACCAGTATTAGCATCAGCCTGGAGTTGCGTCTTTAGTGACTGTATTTTCATTGGAAACATTATGAATGGACATCTCAACAGTTGTTTGGCAGGTAAATGGTAAATAGTTGTAAATCATCCAAAGGAGCAGCAGCAGTTAAAGAGCCACACATGTTGTTTGTCAATATGTATTCTATGAAGAATAAAGTTTAATAGCATGAGGTATTTCACTTCTGACTGCCTAACCTGAATTTACCTGTTGATGAACAGGCAGTAGCAGTATGGGAAAGCATTCAAGTCAAGAAAAGACAAAAATAGTCTGAAGTTATTTTAATACTTTCCATGGTCAACTCAAGATCCTCAAAACTGTAAATTTAGGTACAGTTTGTGTCGTCCAGTTTGTGACTTGTGTCTCACAAATGAGTCAGAGTCACGTGACTTGAGTCCCAGTCTCTAAAGACTGTGCAGAGGGGCAACAGGGTAAAAACACAGACAAGTACACCAGCAGGTAAAAAACCCAGTGCGTGATCCCTCTGGACAGGACAGCTGAGGAGGATCAACCCAAAGATGATCAAACATCTTGGTGAGAATTTGTGTAGTGTGCTTATAAAACGGGACACCAAAGAAAGGGAAGAATACTTCAGCAACATTCAAACTAGTACATCGACACAGAGTTTGTACAGGACGTGAGGATAGTGAGAGTGAGGAGTGGTCACAGCAGGTGAGGAGAGAGTGGGGGGGGGGGATGACCAACCAACACAATGACAGACACATGCACTACTGCGTGCCTTGTGAAGGAATGCAGTTTTGTGTGTGTGTCTGTGTGTGTGTGTGTGTGTGTGTGTGTGTGTGTGTTTCAGTAAGTCTTGCATCTATATCTTGGTAACTCTTTACCTGGACCAGAGGAGACAGAACCATTTGTCTTTTGGACACAGCAGCCTATGTGTGCAATGAAACCCAATGGAATGGGCAGAATAGAGCAAATCAACAAAACATGCCCATATACCGGACACACAATGTGGCATGATGAAAAAGCAACAAACAGGAGTGAGAAAGACAAAGAGAGAGAGAGAAGAGAAAGAAAAGAGGAGAGAAGAAGGGGACAATTAACGACATATATAAGTGAAACGGGGGGTTATCCATTAAACACTAAACCTAACAGCCCCCATACAGTTGAACAGTGAGTTTACAACCACAGCCATAGACAAGACAGTTATCTGTGTCTGTGGCTGTAACCATTTCTTTGAGTCTGCAGAGAGAGACAGTTGCCCCAGTCGCCCCCTGCCTGCTCCAGAGATACTCACTGCGTCGGCCTCGGCCTTCTCCCGTGAGGCTCGCCCCCCCGCCACCACAGACTCCATGACAGCTACCCAGCGCTGTTTGTCTGGGAAACTGGGAGCCATGAAGTAAACAGACTGTCCAGGCCAGCAGGGGGCGTGACAACGGGACTCCAGCTTCAGGACGTAAGGAACATCTGACACACAGGGAACAGAGGTAAGGTATGACTTCAGAATACTTCATTATAGTAAAATCAGAGCATGCTTCATTTTGCAGGGCCCTCTGGAACCTTGTAAATGATCCCTGAGGATTAGGGTTTTCAGACCCACAACTCCTCTGAGATACTCCTTTAGAGGACCATAAAACATGAATAAACTCTTGTATCAATTAAATATAATGTAATCCTGAGGGGAAGTTACACATTAAGGGGAGGGAATAAGTTAAAGAGTTCTTGTTTTTTCAGAGACCATTTGGACACACTTTGTGTCTACCTGACTTGGCGGTGTTTGGTAGCTCAGATGCTCCTACAGCTCCATGAACCACCACCTCTCCATCTGACAGACACAGGTCAAATTCCTCCAGTGGCTTCACTGAGTCTGAGTAACACACACAGCACAAACTGGTCTGTAACTGGTAATCGGCAGCTCTAGCAGGTCAATGAATTCTGACGTTGTATTAAATATCCAGAAAAGCAAAAAATGAAAAACAACCTTCTCTGGGCTCTATCTCGTAGATGGACACTTTAGTTCCATCCAGGACCACATACTTCCTCTCCCAGCCTTGGCCTCGCTTCCCATTCCTGCCAAACACATGAGGCAAGTACATCATTACAAAGAACAGACAATGAAGAAACAGTTTTTGCAGGAAATTCTACAAATGCCTTTGTTTGAAGAGGTTTCAGTACCAGATGGGTGGATTTTGCCAGACAGAGAGTGCCTGAGAGGGCTTGTGTTTAGTAACATCAGGCAGCCTGATCAGTGGGAGGAGATGACACAGCCTCACGAGGTGGGGGGGCCCACTAGAGAAACTTTATTGCTCAAGACAAATATGCTAATAGGTGTGAAGGACAGGATATATACACACTTCAGCACCACAAGCCTCCAGAACAGTTTCTTGTTGCAGATTTTAAAAAGTTTTTGCAGCATATGAGTCACATCATTTGAACACTTCTTACCATGCAGTGATGCGTGAGTAAATCAAGATCATGGGCTACTATAGCTGTAATCAAAAGGGTTGAGGAACAGTAACCTTTTTATTTTGGATTATTTTTCAGGGTGTCTGTTAAGGAGTTAATGGTAGGATTTGTGGGCACTCATCCGTGATCTGCACCCCAGCAGTTATATTCATTGGTAAAGAACAGTGTGAGAAAAGCTTAAACAATCACATCACTATGTCCATGGCTAACCTGGGCTGTTTCATCCAGCCCTCCAGGTGCATGTGTCCGCTAGCTTCTTTGAGCTGCTGGCCTGGAGAGCTGCCTTTGTCCCGACACAGGCCCTCAGACAGATGCAGTGAGCAGTCGCTGGACATGCCACACGTGGCTGGAAGGCAGGGGGAGCATTTTGGATGGCACAAAGCGTGACATTCTGAGGAGAAAAAACATTGTTAAAGAGAGTGCCATGCCAGACAAGGTTTTGGCTCCTCTCCACACGCCTTTGTGCCATCCAGTGACAAAAGGAACAGGGGCATCTTAGCAAAGACTACAAGGAAGACTATAAATGAAAAATAGAAAAATCTAAAAGTTTTTAACACATATTGTGTGTTTACAGTATTTTACATTTTTGAGTTACTACAGTATGTGGAGTCACCAAAATTATCCATCAACAAGTCTGTGTCAGTTAAATATCTCAAAACTATCATTACAAAAAGGCAATTTTTCTGACATTTCAAATTCTGGTCTCAGACACAAAACTGTGGTGTTATAAAGAGCTTAGGCAAAACAATGGGAGTGCGTGAGAGGCAATGGAGACCATTACAATAGACTAATCATGCTCCCAATTTTCATCCATATTTTAATATCCACTATACAACAGAAATATGACAGAAAGAAATGAAAGGCAGCTAAAATTTCAATTTTGCTTTAATTCTTGCTCAATAAATCACTGACTAT
This sequence comes from Lates calcarifer, assembly GCF_001640805.2. Classification (NCBI taxonomy): domain Eukaryota; kingdom Metazoa; phylum Chordata; class Actinopteri; family Centropomidae; genus Lates; species Lates calcarifer. The sequence continues at coordinate 19,945,015 of NC_066845.1, forward strand.
TATTATCTTTTTTCCAGTTTAGATGAAGGTAGAGTGGACCACTGAGTTCAGGGCTGTCCTTGTGAACACACATGTAACTCACCGAGACAGGTAGCTGCTTGGCGACCAAAGTGCACAGTATCCAGGCAAACAGTACATTTGGCAGCTCTCATGTTGAGTCCCACTGTGAAGCGGTGTGGGGTGTTGTGGTGCACCACTCTCTCTCTCTCCCTCTCTCTGTCTCTCTGACTGTCCTTCAAACGACGGCTATACTCTGAATACAGTCAGGGAATACGGTGAGGACAGGCACCTCCAGTATGTCTTACTGTGTCAGGTATATCAATCACTTCAAAATCTCAGTGCATCATGCCGTACCAGCTATGAAGTCAGTTCAACAGGAGAACTGTAAGATGTTTGGCAAAATGCATAAGCAAGTAAACTCTGAAGACAAAAATGCTTGAAAAAGAATATTGATTTAATCAATCCCTTTGCTTGTGCCCACTCACTGCTGCATTTTAAAGGCATTATTCAGTCGATATCAAGTTTTCTGTTGTGTGTCCACTATTCTTTGTTTGCAAGTCCACACACCGCTTTCTGTACAACAGTTGGTCTCCATATTCTGAACATCATGTACAAGTCTTAAAGACAAATATTCACTTGTAGATAATTATTCTGACATATTTTTGATTGAGAAAAACATATTACAGCAAAAAAACTAACTCAGATAGTTACTGATCATATACACTCATTAGTTACTGAGTGTCTGTATGTTAGCAACATGTATAAATGTGTACAATAATTATGGTCTTGAGGTGTTAATTTCCTTTTCTTTTCACTATCGTCACATTTCTTCACAATCATAACATCACGTTACAATGACATAAGAGTAAGATGAGGATCATCTAACCTCGAAAAGTACAATGACTGAATAATACCTTTAGTTTTTTTCAGAGTGGTGGTTCAAACAGCGTTTTGTGAATTGCAGAGTTTATCATACGGTACATCTGTGTTAGTGTATGGTGTGACGTTCAGGTGGGATTGTAGTGAGTCAAAGAGCAGAACAGTGAGGTCTGCAAATCAGATTGGCTAAGCTTCAGCAACCAAGATAAAATGCTTCAGATTTCTAAAGCTGTGCACTGAAAAGGAGCAAATTTTCTTGAAGATGTCTCAGCCTCACCTGACCAGCCTGGTGGGATATGACATTTTCTAAAAGTGCAGAGCTTTTAAAATCTGGCCTTTCAAGGATGTGGATGAGGCAAAAAGAGAAGAGAGATAAGAGACCAAACTGCAGAAACCATGAGTTTGGACAACTTACTTTCAAAAGTGACCCTCCTTCTCTCTGAAAGGTGTGTGAAAGAAAAAGGATAGTAAGAGTTCCATAAATGATCCTTCGCGACTGAGATTAGATGTTTGACTGTGAGTGTGTGTGCCTGTGTGTGTGAGTGTGTGTGTGTATGCAGGTGAGGCCCAGGCACTTCAGTAAACATCACTTCACTCACCCTCAGGTGTTGCAGTCTCCTTCCTGCGTCCAGAGTTGGAGGGTGCCAGGCTGGTCGGGCCCTGCTGGTGCTCTGGAGACTTTACCATGGCAGACATAATCATCTGCTGCCGTGCTGTGGCCGGGTTTGTAGAGTTACCATGATCTTTATACTGGAGTGCTGGGGGTTGGAATAGTTTTAGATTGAATTTAGATTTTTAAAAAATGCATGTGTATGATACTTTGTTTAATCATGCTGACTAAACTGGATTTCAGTAGTTCGAAGACAATAGGGTTATCAGTATACTATCGCTAAAATAAATAGTGTGCAGAATCACAAATGTGATCAAACTGAGTGTAAAAATTAGACAGAGGAGCAGTCTGACCTTCCTCTCTCAGAGATCGCAGCTCTGCTCTCATTTTCTGCAGAGCATCTTCCAGCTCAGAGCACCGTGCCCGTTCTTTGTCCAGAGCTGCCTTCATGTCACTGTACTGCAGAGGAACCGGCTGGATGGGCGGCACAGGGGAAACCTGACCCTGACTCTGTCCCTGGGCCTGTGCCTGAGCAGCCATGGCAGCCAACAGGTCCTCCCGCCGACGTCCAAATAGACCCTGAGACACACACACACAAGCACACACAAACAGTATTAATAGCAGAGGAGACCAGAAAGAAAACCCGGTAGATTCCACTCTACAGGACACATAAGCATTACTATGCTATCCTGACTGCATATCAGTTTCTGTGTGGTGATAACCTACAACTCTTTTCTATTGTGCAAAGAAGCTGGTGGAAGTTGTAATGACACTTCATCTGTGGCTGCCCTGAACTTAACCTTTACAAAAAAGTAATTATCAAACCTGTATCTTTATTAATCACATCCTTAAAGTCTAATGAATAAAAATAATCATAATCCATAGATTTTAATTTTGTGAATTTAATATCTTCCTTCATATTTAATATTCATTAACTGGATTATGAAAATTTTGCTTACTTTTCATATGATTTAAGATGGTAGTGGTTGGGCACTCTACAACTTCAAAAACTTAAAAATTGACAAATGTATTATTCCAGGGTTTCCCAAAACATTCAGCTCTGTGTTTGGAAAAGTGACGAATTATAAATCATTCCAATTAAATCTATAATCCCATCTGACCTTCTTCTTCTTGGAGCCACCATGGGCCTGGGCCTGGAGGAAGTCTATGAGCTTGGTCTGCTGGGTGATGGTCCCCTCCATTTTCACCTTCTCATGGGAGTACACAGCCTGCAGGTGGAGCTAAGTGAACATCACTACTGCCATGAATTTCTCCTCAAGTACTTCACTTCATACAGAGAGGGTGACAGAGAGACAGGGAGAAGGGGGATGTGTGGTGTGGGATACAACAAACTGTTGGGGGGCATATATGTGTATGTAGCCTTCACTGTTAAAACAAAGTGACAGAACAGTGGGGGAGAAACAAGACTGCACAATAGAAACATTTGCTCCCAGTTCAGCAAATATACATGTGCCTGTAGAGGCTGGGCACTCAGTCACCTACAACCCTCTGAGTATGTGTTTTTTCTATATGTATGTATATGTGATCTATATGTGTGTGTAGCAGCACCTGGATATTCTCTAGCTGGTATTCCAGGTCTGTCCTCTCAGTTTTTAGCAGGTCAGTCTGGTCCAGAGCGTCCTGCAGCCCCTGGGTCAGACGGAAGATGTGGGTCTTCTGGGCATCCATCTGCTGCTGCAGCTTCTCTTGCTGTGGAGGTAAAACAGCTGTTACATCACCGTCTGGACCCTGTGACTTTGCCACTTGCACTTCTTACAATTGATTGCTTCCAATGATAGCGCAGGCAAAACCTTGCAGCATTGCTTGACATTTGTTACCGCTATGACTTTACACAGAACAGACTCAACAGAAAAACACGTTTATTTTTCTATACTGGCTGATTTGCAGCAATGGCATTTATTGTGGAACCAAAACATGAAGACATGCAGTAACAAGCACAAAAACATCCAAACAGCTAAAATTTGCACACAAGGGATGAGAGAAAACAGAAGAGACTGATGCAATCTACTGTATAGTTGTAAGGTTTGAAGACTCAGAGAATTTCTCTCTTGAATTACCATCCTAATGACAGTTTGTGAACTGCCTCTCAAACCTTAACATGTTTTACAAGGAGTAAGGTGCCCAAGTTTTGCACATGCCACAATTTACTGTTTAATTTCTTTGTTTTTAAGCTAATGAAATAATAACATTTGAGGAAAGTCTTCCCAAACTTTTGCATACAACTATGTGTGTGAAAATACAGAATGTACCTCATCTAGCAGTCTCTGCTTCAGATCCCTCTCACTCTCCAGTTTTTGCTGCAAACTGCGGGCGTTCATCTCCAGCATGGCGTGCTTCTTCTCCAGATCATTCAGCTGAGAACAGAAAACAGGATGGATTTGCTGTAACATCTGCTTGCCAGAAAAAGTACAATACTTATTCACCAGTGTGGAAATGCTTACAGTGTCTGCAAGGCTCTCAGCTTTGAGTTTTTGGTCTTTGAGGGCCTGCTGCAGGGCCAGGATCTCAGCTTTGTGCTCCTTAACTGCCTGTTCCACAGCCTGACGAGATTCAGAGCTGCGCTGCTCTGCACGAAGCCTGGAACATAAAGCAAACTGTTGTTTACACTACTTATTTTGCATCTTTAATAAATACTCTTTGAGTTTGACTATTATGTTTTTACTGGTTCCTTTTAACTGATGTACAGTAATAATCCAGTGTATGTATTCTTGTGTTTCTAAACTCCTGCAAAGAGGGGAGCTGCTGGTCTGAAGTTCTTTCACGAGGTTACTTTAGGATAAAGACTTGGGTCGAGGATAAAAGGAAAATACATGTTTAGAAATGTTGTGTTTTAATATGCTTGTTGTGTACCCAATTTCCATCCTGCCCTGCCTACACCAACTCAGAAAATAATTTCATATATTTCCCAGAATACCTTTTGACAAACCCTAGAGAATATGCCCAAACCTGTTGCATTCAGTGTGTGTAGGCGGAACACTGATAGCAACAGAAACATTCAAAGCAAAAAGAGATATTTTTCCAGTGTAGAAAACAGAAACTAACTCAGTAAACATTTCTCAAAATGTAACATGCACTACTGAAGCAATATAGGTAAAGCCACTCATATCTCTTTCAATACCTACTGTACAACACAAATTCTTCAACACAAAACATGTGCAAAGCAAATTTTGCACAGATTTCAGGGTCAATTTAGTCGATAGATGTCCACACAGTTATGGTGATGTGGTATGTATGTGTGAGTGGTTGTCACCAGAGGTGTAGTGGGTGGGGGACACGGGGGAACGCTGTCCACCCACCTCTTTCACCGTGATTTAAAAAAAGATAATAATAATCATGAAAATAAAAACAGCAATTTTACTGTTAAACCAGTGTTATTAGCAATTAAAAAACAAGTATAATACACAAATTTGTAATAGCCTACATAGAAAAATTACATAGAAAAAAATGAAAACATTTACATTAGTATGATTGTCATCATCCTGAGACATTGTATATATTTTTTAATTTTTGTGGAAAAGACAAGAGAAGAAAAGTAATACTAAGCTTGTTGGTGGTGTTGATTTTTGTAATTGTTTTGCCCCCCCCCCAACACACACACTCATTCAAAAAAATCCCCACTACACCGCTGTTTGTCACCTGTTCTGTTTCTCTGTGTCCAGCAGTCTCTGGATCTCCCTGGTCCTCCTCTCAGCCTGGCTCTTCTCTTCCTCCAATGTTGCCCTCCAGGCATCCCACTGTCTCTCCTTCTCCAGCAGCTCATCATTCAGGGTCTCCAGCTCCAGAACCTGCTCCTCCAGCATGGTGCATGTGGTTTTCAATGTCTCAAGGTTCTGGTACAAAACAGGATTTAGATGAGAAATACCTCTGTTTGAAAGCCAATCTGTGCCAAAGACACAACTCCCCAAGTAGTCATTTCTTCTCAGCAAAAAAGTAGTTTTATTTAAAAAAGAGAAAGAAGTGCAGCTTCAAAACTGTTGAAATTGAGAATCTCTGCTGTCAAAAGACATATTCTCAACAACTATGTGCTCACTGACTCTACACTTATCTTAAAAGGGGGAAAGTTAACTGGTGTAATATTTTTACTGATCATGAACAAGGATCTTGTAGTAGTTATTTATATTCCCCTCTCAGGAGGGCTGTAAGGGCATATCTTTGGAAGGCTGTGACAAATTACTATTCATCCCACAGTTTGGAGTTTTGTCACCTAAGCATGGTGGAGCAGTGGATTACAGAGATCACTAGCTTCAGTTAAAGTATCAATAACACAATTTAAACACAAACATAGACGTATTACTGTCAAAATGAACTTGAAGTATGTAAAACATAAAAGTACTCATATTGCAGAGAAATGGCTCTTGTCCTTATCCTTGACCTTATTACATATTATATTATTATTATTATCATTAATGGTGCATTATCATCTAGATGGAGTCTTAATGTTGTGGCAAGGAATAAGTCTGTAATGTATTGTTGGGTAGTTAATCTTTAACAATGCACTGTATTTTGATACTGACCATATGTTTTTTATGCAAAATCTGCAAATTAACCAGCAACTACAGCTGTCAGATAAATGTAGAATTACAAGGAAGCATTCGAATGTATTGGAAGTACTCATGTAAGGTACAACTTAACTTACCTAACTCAAAATTATACTTAAGTACAGTGCTTCTGTCAATGTACTTCATTTAAATTTCACCACTGTTACCTTACAGCTCTCAAGCTATCATTGCTACCTACTGAGACACTGTTGTGGAGGATTCAGTGCTGGAAGTAGCAGTGTGTAGCCTTCTCTACAGGATTTTCACCCGCTGTGGCAAGGCAAGTTTCAGCATGGCTAAAGTCAATGCATGTAAAACAGTGATCAGCATCTTTGTCCAAGATGACATTACACAAATATGGGATGTCCCTGGTCTTTCTCTCAACAGAACCTGTTGGTAAAAGGCCGTTGTCTAGAAAGCAGAGCAGGGCTAAAAAGCTATCTTGACAGCAGCTCCTTCATTTACATGTCAGACATGGAATTCAATGGCCAAAGCACCACAGAATGCAGCACCATGCCTGATATAAATTACCATCTCAGAGACAGAGGCTTATGAGGAACATTGGATGGTAGATTAAACCATCTATCTGGAGTTTGATAACTAACGTAACGTGTATATGACTGTGTAACTTCAGTTTAAATAATACCCCCAAAACTGTAATTAAAAAAGGCTGCTCCAAACCAACATTAGTACTCCTTTGGGATTATTTTCACGACATGTTTGGACACAGATTTTTTTTCTACAGGGCCTACACAAAGCGCTGCATTTCATGTCTTACAACACACTGCTTTAGACAAAGCATTGGGAGACAAATATAGCCTGTGCTGGTACCGCAGCAACACCACGGCCCTCTGAAGTCCAACGCTTCCACAGCTGACACGACCTGGGAGTGATGGGGATGACACATCCCTCCCACACACCACCCCATCCCTCGTCTATGACTTCCATCGCTGGTTACACAACCATCAGGACTGAGAGCGCTGCTGGACTCCCACACACAAATCCTCCCACAGGGGCAGCGCACACATCACACAGCCTCCTCGCTCGCACTCTCTCCCGCTGCATCCAGAATACAGCACATAACAATACTGAAATATTCCCAGGGTTTCTGGTGCCTGATTTACACTTAACACTGTCAGAGCTGGGAGAGATGTCTGGGTCACCTGTCACAGGCATTGTGGAGATATCACATAATGTGAGTAAGTGAAAACCCGGTGTCTGACTGACTCTGAGTGGGAAGTGGGCAGAGGGAAGGAACCTGAACAAGAGGAAGGAGTACAACTGTCTCAGAGAGCAGGAAACTGTTTTTTTTTTTCAAAATGCTCAACTAATGGCAGCTGATATTTTGAGGCAAATTCATGCAGAAATTTGAAAACCTCTACACTATAGTGGTGACATATTGGCTCAGTGGTAAGCACTGTGACTGCTTAAAAAAATGTTAGTGTGTTTACTTGGTGATAGATTGGCAGCTCATCCATGGGGTTCAAGTGAAGGAATGACTGGAAAACTACAGTGTTTCCCTGGTTAATGTTGAGTCATGTCAGGGTGTAAACTCCTCCTCCAATTGTCTAATGGAGGTTGAGACATTTAAGATGAACTGAAATGAACTGAGATACAAACAGAAATAATAACAGTATCAATAATAACAATGGAATCTCATCAAAATATCCCTTTACGATCCATTTAAAGGTGCAGAATGGAAATAAATAAATACAATACAATAAATAAATACATTCTTGTTTTCATTCACTGTTACTCACCAAAACAGTCTAACATCATAGGTCTAACAAATGTGTTAAATGTATTACCTTCCTCATAAAAGGTTTGCAAATTTTTTATAATTTTGAAAGCTGCACAGTTTACATGTGTAATTGCCAGCAGTCTTCTTCTTCCCTGCCTTCCACTTCTTATCACATTATAGCCACCTGTAGATCAGTGGATTGGTGTTGGACCATTGGCAGGAATGTGTATCTCATCACCCTTGTGCTTGCGTGCATGTAAGACAACTAACAAAACAGGAACCCACATGCAAAAACATTGTTCTATATTGTTACTTGATGAAATACTCCATTAGCTATCCTTAACTACAGGGTCTCCACTACACAAACATAGTAGTATTGAGCAATATTATGAATGAAATTAAACACACTTAATTTTAGAGCCAGTAGTATTCTATCAACACATTAACACAACATACCAATTTTGGATAACTGACCATTGCATGTCCACTCAACTTTTTCTTTGGTATTTGGAAACCCACATGAGCAGACAACATATATATATACACACACACACACACACACACACACACACACACACACACACACACACACACACACACACACACACACACACACTCACCCATAGCCAGAGAATGACCACCAGCAGCTAGGTACCTGTTTCTGGTTGTTAAGGTGCATCTCACGGTCAGCCACCTCCCGACGCAACCTGTCCACATCCTGGCTGAGCTGAAGCCGGTCCTCTCTCTCATCAGAGGCCTCATCCAGCTGCTTGGACAAGTAGAAGTTCTGACGGTTCAGCTCAGCATTCTCTTGGGTCAGTGTGGTCAGCTGCTCTTCCAGATCTGTGATCACCTACAGAGATTAATCGGGACATGCAGGTTTAAAGAGAGTAAAATATATGGAGCACCCACTTCAGATGTAACTGCTTAGACATTAGTTCTACTTATTTATAAAAAGGCTGACTGTAATGTATACAATACACTGAAATTAGTAAAAGGTGCCTGAAAGGTGGATTAATTACACTGAGAACAGAATGGTGAATAAACTCAGCTCAGGGAAGATGATCCACTTCTACGTTAGTTTTCTAAGCCTTAACACAGTTGACACATAGACTGTTAAAAGGATCTGGAGGAGGCATCCTACTGTATGCTGTACGTATGGCATTTTGCATAACATTAAAACTTGACCCAATACCCCACACAGTCTAAATTCTACTGATGCGCTAATACATGATGCAGATATCTAGGTTAGTGATATAATCCAGTGTCTAGGCTACTTATTCAACCCATGCAGGATTCAGAGCAAGGAGCAAGCTAATCATTTCATCAGCATCAGTCTGTTCCCTTAATCAGCCATGACTACTGTGCATGCTGCAGGGAAATGAGGGCTAGAGGCTGATGAGGCTGCCTGTTAAGAGCCCCTTATTCTCAGCTCTCATGGGAACATGTGTACCACGCAGAACTTCAAGGTGGCGGGGGAAAGAGGCAAAGCTTTTAAGTACATAAATTAGCTGTCTGTTCTGTACTGACTCATTGCTTCTGCTCCCCCAAGGCAGAGGACTGACAGCAGCAACTAAATACTTAAGGTGGGGCAAGGAAGTCAACGGTGGAATGGATGCAGTGGTGATCTGGCAATTCTCTATATTTATTCTACTCATCTGTCATCCCAATCTATAGTGCAACTTGCAGACCTAAAGCAAATCACTTCCAGAGCTTTCCATCCTCAACTCTGCTGAATACAAATTGCTCAATACCATTTGTGAAGGCTGTGGGTGTACATCAAATAAAAAAAGCTCAGTTAAAGATGTAGTAAATCAGTCCCACAATTTCCTTGACTAAAACTAACATACCATTTACTGTACACTGATGGCACAAAATACAGAGGAACATCTGCTCTTTCTATGAAACAGACTGAGCAGCACAGATGCTGTGGAGCGTGAATCCACCTAAAGTTGGTTTACTCACAATTTTTAAATGTAACCACTTTTTCAGAGAAATCTTTGCTGCCTAGATACTACTGATGACAGATATGGATAAAGCTGCATTACACTGTGTGTAGATGTGGTGAATTTAGTGGTAATTCAACTGACAAAATACATATAGATAAAATAACCAGTAAGACATGGTTTTGGCTCTCTGTGAAGACAGGACCTTAACAGGGAGAATAAAAACCTTAGAGCACCACTCTCAAGTGGCAGCATCATTAAATTGTCAAGAAAACCTCTGACAGCTTTTTTACCAAGTCTGAACAGTTTACTGTCTAATGAGTGTTAATGTAAGTTACGGCGTATTTAGAGCTGATATAGATAAAAAAAAATGATGTTTGCAAATTACCATTGCATTAATTAATAGTCTGGAGTCCCACTAGAGTCACTTAGAAGCTACAGTGTTCCTGCATAAAATAAGCCCCACAATACAAAATACTTGGACACAGCAAAGAGCACACAGACAGTGCAGGTATCTCTACAGTTATGCAGCTAAAAATAAAAAATAAATGTGGTCAGCAACTTTCACTGTAGGCTGTTTTGATGTAGTCAATTATGGGATGTCTTGTATGAAAAGTTGACAGTTTGGCCTGAGGGTAGCACAAAAGGAAAGTTCATGGTATGTCCAAAATAATTCTTTGAGGGGCATTTTAGATTTTGATATGTCTGTCTATACAAATAGAAATAATGGCCTGATGGAAGTGTTGGGTTAGATGGGGCACTAAAACTGATGCAGATGAAATGTCAAGGGGTGGAAAAATTATTAAGAATCAGCCCTGGGGGACTATAGTAAATTTAATGACAATTTGGCCTGTAGGTGTCAAGATATCTTGCTCGGGCCCAAAATGTTCAACAGACAGACTAACAGAGAGACCAACACTGCAAGTCTTACCAGGGCAAAAAATAGAGTGGCATTTCAAGCTCTGCTCTTTGCAGAATTTGGCTGTGTTTGCCTGAACATTGGCCAGCTGAATCTATGGACAGTTTGCGAGTGGGAGGATCTCAAAAGTAGGGCAATGGGATAAAGGAAGACCATGCTGGTCTTGGTGTTTATTCAAGGTATATGAATTTTAAGGCACTGAAATCCCTTAAACATGATAAAAACATTTTCTCAAGGTTAGTGGGACATCAGGGCTCCACAGTAACACCATCTGTCCAACAAAAAGGATGACGTAATAAAATAATAACACTAAAAATGATCAAGAGACTGAAAAATGTGCAAGAATTTCATTGTATTGTACTCTGTACTTGTTTAAATGGCAAAAAAGTTAAACAAAACTTAAACAAAACAAAAAACTTAAACATGGGAGAGCTGTAGAATTACAACCCTCAAAAAAAAAAAAGGATAACTTGTATTGACTGTTAGACAGCAACAGTAACAAAGACAGGTGGGGCTTTCAACTAAAAGTTGTAGTTTGCTATATAGAAAGGTCGCCACTTCTGATTTGTTTCTTGAGGCACGATTAGTTGATTAGCTTCATTTGATGCCTCATTATCAGAGGCTGTGGTGACAAGAGAAAATAAAAAAGAGAAAACATCTCTGCAGACATGGAAAAGAAAATGACAAATTTAAACTTTGCTGGCTAATTCAGTTAGTATGTGTGGACTGTGAGATAATGTGTTAACTAAACCACAGTGTTTCCAGGTATATTGATATTGATTATGTGACATCATAAAGCATGGTAAACAAAAAGAAAGAAAATCCCTGAAATGTGAAGTTGTCAAACAACCACGATGACTAGATAAGAGCCATCATTTTTCTGTTGCTGTTCCAGGAATGAATGCTCAGTTGGTTGTTAATATGCACAATGGCATCAAGGAAACACAATTCAATTGAGAATGAATCTATCATTAATGTAAACATTGGTCCTGTCTGAAACAGGTTTTCTTTAGATTATTATTATATTTCCACAAAAAGAACCAACAAGAACGATGAGTATGATGAAATGGAGAGGGTGTTTACAGTCACAGGATGTCACTTTGTGATTTATGAGCATAGTAGAGAAACATTTTTAATGAGGTCCAATGTACACAAGAATGACAGAAGCACATATGGATTGAAATATTATGGCTACTTTAGCTTGTTAGTTATGCATGATAATGTGTGATGATTCATCTGGTGTTCAATGTCAGAAGAGCTATCTATTCCTGGAAAGAATGAAAGAGCAAAAAGAAATGAGTGAGTGAGTGAGTCGCTTACTGCGCAGCTGTCTCTCAAGGCATCAAACTTGCGCTGTATCTCATCTCTGTGTGCCTGGGAGGTATGACAAGAGAGAGAAAGGGACAGATTTCACTGGCTGAATTATATAACATCAAAAGAGACATCATCTTCAGTACTCCTCTACTTTCTCTCTCTCTTTCTCACTCTGAGCACAGTGATCTCCTCCTCAGCTTCTGCGGTGGTCTCCTCCAGCTCAGTCTTGGCCTGTTGCAGTTGGCTCTCCAGAGCATGGCGAGCTGCCTGCAGGTTGCTGATCTGGGATTCGCGCTCTTGCAGTGACAGGGTCAGCTCCGTCACTTGACGCTTTATCTCCAGCTTCTGTTCTTCATGCTCCAGCCCAATCTACAAGGCAGACAGAAAAGGGCCATCCAGGATCAGGGAGAAGGACGAGGTGATTCATCCCAATTCATCCCATGACACAACTCCCCACAGGGATGAGAGGGCATTACACCTGACACTTTGTCTGATCGCCTTGATTTGTTGTGGTTCAGTTCCATCTGAATTAAAAACTGCAAGTAAGATTGCCCAGTACTACAAAACTGGTATTGGCCAGTTAATAAGGTAACTGGTCAATACCAGAAATTCAGACATTTTCTAAGTGCTGAGATCCTACTGAGACACTACTAGATCTCAATATTATGTCATTTGTCTTTTTTAACATTCAACTTAGTGGCAAGAGCCTATAAATGATCATCTAACAACCACTCATATGCTGCACCTGCCTTTACAGTGGGTCAGGATGCACTATAATTATATCCTCCACATACATTCAGGAAAGCAATTATACACAGGTGTGTTTCCACTATTTGTAGGAAGCACAGATGGAAGCAGTCTAGTCCAAAATTATATCTATTTAACATTTAAGTGTTGCCTCTTAAGCTTAGTTATACACATATTCTTTAGGTAGATAGAGTGTAACAGCCATAAAAATTACTTGGAACAGAATTCGGTATAGATGTGGCAGCGTGACATGGGACTGGCAGAGCAGTGAGAGGGAAAACTTGTATCCAATAATCTATCAATACATGAATCCAGCTTCACAACCCCGCTTTCGACTCCACTCCCCTATAATACCTCCTCACCTCTCTGAGCCTGGTTTCCAATTCCAGCACACGGCTCTTATTGCTTTGCTCCTGCTGACTCATTTTCTCTAGATGCTCTTCCAGTTTGGCATTCTGGGCCTCCAGCTTCCCAGCCTGAGACTCCAAGTAGAACTTCTGCTGGCGAAGCTCTGAGATCATCTCCTCCTGGGCTTTCCTGACATGAACACACATAAATATGTGCAACGAGTTTAATCAGAAGCAATGCAACACTAAGACAATGCGGCACCTTCCAGGTATTATTTTGATCTCTTTGAATCTCTTGCCCTTCATCTTACATTACACTGTTATAACTGGAGTGGACACTGTTCTTGGGATAAGAATAATAGGCCACAGCTTTCCCTGGAATTCACCATAGTGTATTTCATATTTCAAATGTATAATGTTGAATGGAAGGACAATGTATTGTGAATTGGTACTTACATATTTTTCTGGGTGTAGATACTGCTGTTGGCTGCTAGTTTGTTGGCCTCAGACAGTTCAGCAATTCTCTGCTCCAGGTTGTTCATCTTAGAGTCCATAGCATTTATGGTCTGAACAGATATTATTGACATTATGATAAATTGTGTTTTAATTAAACATTCAATTGGATCTTCACATCCCTGTCTTTAATTGGGATCAGGTTAAGCCTCATTATTGTGTGCTCTACAAAAACCTACCCAAGATTATTCTAAACAAGAAATCTATGTCAGTGTGATAAATGTTAAAATATGCCTAAAATAGTGTCGCTGCCAAGCTGGTCAGTTCTTACCGCCTTCTGTTCACTGATGATGCTGCACTTTTCCCGCACCTCCTCCTCATATTTGCTCTGACTGGACTCCAGCATCTCCTTATCAGCCATGTCCGCCTTCATCTGAGCCTCCAACACCTGCTCAATGCCAGACAGCCCACATAACCATAACCGGGATATCACTGAACAGGACAGAGAATGGTGTGAAGAGGACATACTGTAGATCTCCAGAGCATAGAGGGCACCCACAACTCAACCAGCTAAAGCATGACCACTAAACATAGCACAAAGCACTTCCTGTAATTTCACTGGGATACACCTGCCTGTTCTTTTACATTGCACCAAAGGCTCTGCATATGCGTGTGTTCTGAAATGTTACCTTTATCTTATCCTCATATAGCTTCTCCTTCTGTTTCAGATGAGTCTCCAACCGCTGGGCCGTGGCTTGAGTCTCTCGCAGATTCTCCTCCAGCTCCTGCACAAAAATTCAAATATGTTGGGCAATGCATATTAAATATCAGCAGCCACATGCACACAGGCTGGAAGTAGCCAACAGTACTTCCTAACTAGCCTCTGGTGTATACACACAGCATTTTCAGAAAAGCATAGTGATCAGTTAGAGGTAATCAAAAGGACTCCTACATCACTAACACCTAATCACAATCAGTGATAGTAATGTGCTTCATCAGTTTTTGAAATACACTTCTAATCAGCTTTTCTTTTGCTCAACTGTGAGTATTTTGATTGTAATGGAGCCAGTAAGAGATTCAAATACCTTACCATCACACAGGTGTTTTTGATGTCAGATACATTATATTTGACAAGAAAGTGTTAACAAGGCAGTGATTTACTTTTAAGTATGAATAAATACTAAGACCTGTCCCTTGTCTTTGTCACTATGGATATAGTAAGTAATCAGGTTCAGAAACACCAGTGAGTTCAACCCTGCCCTTTCTCTTTACTGGGGCACCTTTATGGACCTTTTTCACTTGTTAGACCAGGAATAGCAAAGATGGAACAAAAACACAACACTCAAGACCTGGAGCTGGCACATCTAAAATGAATTATAGCAATTATAGTAATCATTTAAGTTATTAATTACACATGTGCTTTTCCTGTTATGACATGTCAAAATGTCTGACATGCAAAAGGCCCATCCTTAGAGGTTCTCTCCATTCCAACAACACTTCCAAGTTTCTCTGAGCAGTTTTGTGACATCTTAAGGGGCTGATCTAGCTGATTTAGAGAGTTTCCTCACGCTATGATTAAAAACTGCCTAAAAAGCCATTACCCTCTCCCCTATACTCCTCAGTTGTCTGTCAATAGCTAAACAGACCTCTGATCAGATTGAAGCTGGGTGTAGGAAGGCAGAAGATTAAGTGACCAACAGCTCTATAATCATAAAAATAATGTGCAATTTGTCCCAACCTAACAGGTGCAACGAAAATAACAGGGGAGTGAGAGCGAGATGTCAATCAAACACAGTCTATTTACGCCCACACTAATGAGGTAAACTAATTGAAAGCACTTGTGTGGGTGTATCATGGCTATGTAGAGGTTTAAAAATGAGACAACATTAGGCACAACTAATTGTTGTATGAGGTAACTCTGCACAAAATCTGTACTGTGTATGTAGAAATAACAATTAATATTTATCATCCATAAGAATAGTACATGATAAACCTGAGGTTTTTCAGAAATATTATATAAAATAGCACCTCCTCAGCAATGATGATAATGAGCTATGTTTATGTCACACCTCCCCTGATGATTTTAGCTCTAAACAAGATAAAAGATGGGTTACCAGAATCTTATCTGCCATCTGTTGAATCTGCTGGCCCTTGCTTTGGATCTCATCCTTCAGTTTAGTCTCCCGGCGCTCAACAATCTCCAGCCTTTTCACCTGGTTCTCGAGAGTCTTCCTACCATCCTGCACACAATGGACAACAGCAACAAACACAGACACACACATACAGGCTTTAACTGACTAATGGCCAAGTTTTGAAAAAAGCAACCTCAGGTCAGAAGACCTACAGTGTTTTCTGCTTTTTGGACATCAAACACATTTAGTAGGAATGTGTGAGGAACTCCTCTCAAAAAGAGTAATGTAGTTACTGTATAGGTAACTACAAATACTGCATAAATAAAACACAATGTATATGTTTATTGCAGAATTTTATTAAAACTGATTCAAATTATGGCAGGCTATGGATTGTGTGACTAGGCCACAGTACCATGTCAATGAATTTAAAGGGTTTGAGATGGATACTTGGTTCATAGAGAAGTTCACAGACATTTTTTTCCCTATGTATTCCCTACTAACTGAAACCTACACTTTGTCTGGTGTGATACAGGTGAGAGTCTGAGACTATGATTGTTTGTGCAGAGGGACATCAATTTAGTTTGTGTCAGGTCAGCAAGATAGTTTCACATATCAGGACATACAAAAATCAGATGAACACGATTCACACAAATTATGGTCAACTGTGACAAACACTCAGGCTATCTGACATACTATCATAGAAACACAGCACATGTGATCCTCAGAAGGTGCAAAAACAACATGTTTACAAGATAACATATGGGCTCTTTGTGCTTAGCACATACGCAAGCTAGATTCATTTATGCAACACTTTAAACAAAGAGATTTGTGGTGTGCCAAACAGCAAATGACATGATATACACAATAATGAGAAGAAACAGGCAAGGGGCCAGAAAACATAGATGCGTATGTATGGGCCGTGTATTTATGTACTGAGTATAACAAAGGTGTGTATGTACCTCAGTCTCACGGAGGCGTCTGCGCAGGCTGTCACTGGAGTCTTCCTTGTTCTGTAGCCTCTCT
This sequence comes from Lates calcarifer, assembly GCF_001640805.2. Classification (NCBI taxonomy): domain Eukaryota; kingdom Metazoa; phylum Chordata; class Actinopteri; family Centropomidae; genus Lates; species Lates calcarifer. The sequence goes on from NC_066845.1 coordinate 19,961,685, forward strand.
AGATCTCGCTCCATGCGCTCTTTGGCCACTCTCATACTCTGAAGGAGGTCTGTAGCCTCAGCACTGGCCTTTAATGACTGGGGGTGAATCGGTAAAAAAGTATGTATTTGTACATGTTATTTACATAAACTTAAATGTAATAGAAAGTCAATATTAATCTTGTCTAATTCTTAAAGTCTCACCTCAGATCTGATACAGCATTATACTGGGGAATGATTACTAACTACATCAATTAAAATAACAAAAATCACATGAACATGCACCAGTATAATTGCATATAATATAATTTTAAACACATTAAATGCATCAATCATATATACAACTGCATCACACTCTGGTGGCATTATGCACTGGCTGCTGATAAAGTTTAAGAGCATAAGGAATAGCTAGCATCATTTTGCAAAGTTCAGCTGTAACTAGTAAAGAAACCACCATACACTGCTATTACAAAATTCTTAAATAAGCCACAGTGAGTCATTTTTAGAAAGAAAATCTGACCCTTCTGATTATTCCAGAAATTATTTTGCATTGAGTCAGAATTAGACCTGTCCTAAATGTGGACTCAGTAAGTTTTGAATATCAGCTCCACAACCTCATGTGCTCTTGGCAGAATGGATGGTATTTTAAATATTCATTTCTAGAAAAAGACAATTAGGATGAAATTATCCTTACTAATGAGGCAAAACTGTTTGATTGTTGATAATTAAGCAGTAAGTCTACTTCTAAAAGACAGCTTAATTGTTCTCAGGCCATAGACCAACTCTGACTGAGGAGCACAGTTAAAGGGAGAGAGAGAGAGAGAGAAAGGAGGAGGTCAGGGAGGTTAAAGACAGAGTTTATACACTCATCTGAAAGTGTAAAATGCTGTTAAATCTCTCGTTTGGAAGCACCAGCTCATATAAATTATTCATAAATCTTCCAAGCAAAAATATTCTACCTTGGCAAGCTTCTCTTGAAGATCGTGGATCTTTGTTTGCTGCTCAGCATTCATCTAAAAGAGAAAAATACAGTCATCATGACACTGAAGCGTAGGGCTGGGTATTGTTAAAATTTTTTTGATACAGATACCAATACCTTGATTTCGATACCGGTTCCTGAACGATACTTTCAATTTTACATCAGTTTTAACAAAGAAAATATTATGGTACAAATCTTGAGTTTTATTTTTCAGCTTTGGCATTTTTCCACTCAAAGCAGTTTTCTAACATTAAAAAAAATCTAACAAATAATTTTCAGTGCAAAAGGACAAGTAACAAGTTAGTGTCTAATGCTCACTGCTGCAGACCTTTCAATCTTTCTGCTTGTAAACGGATTCCGTGCACGTTCAAATGCTTCAAACTGGTCGTGTTGCCTTAGCAACGATGTCCTTTTTGCAAATACTGCATCGTGCATGACTGGCATCAATCTTACTAAAATGGAGCCACACTTTTGACCTCGGTCGCATATTTTTAAACGCTTCGAGAGAGAGACACACACACACACTGTAGTTCACAACACAGATACACTTAAACCCCGCCTGTGGGTTTAACCACGTGAGTATTCTTCCTGCATGCCCCTAACGTTACAGCCAATCGCTGGCAGTATTATCAGATCTTGATCACGTGATTAACTCCTTGGTATCGAAACTTGGCACCGAAAAACATTGCGTCTTTCGATACCGGGTAGTATCGAAGCATCTGCCATAAAAGAACCGAACCGCCCTACTGAAGCTTATCATCCTTGGTTAAAGTCACTTCAACTTGTCAGTGTCCTTGTCTATAAATATTTATGCCATCCTCATCAGTCACAGAATTTTATTACAATTAAATAAATGCCATAAACTACCTTCTCCAGCTTGGTGATCATCTCCTCTGCTTCTGCTTTGCCTTGTTCTTTAGCCTGTGAAAAATAATGGAAAGTGAGATACCTCCCAGAAATTATTATGGCAAGTAAACAGTAAAGCAGAAACTCCATAATGACTACAAGTGAGTAAATATCATTCTAGTATGGTATCATTAGAGTATAGTGTCATCATATTGCTTCATTGAGTTACACTGTTATTCTGGGCCCTACTAGAGCATGTAGTTTAAACAGTAGTTTCTTCCTATGTAACTTGCAGAGTCATTAACAGCTTTAGTTACAGTGTAGACCTTCTGCATCCTATGCTGGTAGTCTGCAGCCTTCCTCTTCAGTTCCTCGCTGGTCTGCCGAGACTCTTTCAGCTCAGCCTCGTACAGGTCGCTGCGGCGACGGGCAGCAGACAGGTCCTCCTCCAGTTGTCTGATGGAAACTCGCATCTCTTCCAGCTGGGCATGATATTCCTGAACAAAGACCACAGAAAGCCCAGATAAGAGAGAAGAGGAGGAATAGTCCTAAACACAAAAGGAAAAGTAATATTAAGAATGAAATCTCCCAGATGACAAAAAGAACAGTAGGTTTCATTTTGCAGAGCTAATACATCTGCCAAAAAGTACCTGGTATGGGAGCCAGTCTTTTTGAAGTCTGGCCACTTATGAGCACTTTATCCATTTAACTTCACTATATTTGTTTAGCAGACATTAAGGGTGCCTTTCTACCACTGCAGCAAATTTTGGAAAAATTGGCAGAGCAATTATCCTGTCTAAAGTGGAAAACTGCTCTCCTGCAGCCTCTGTGTTGTTTGACCTGAACTAGTTTGACGAAAATGTTCTTGTTAGAAGCCACTGCATCATTCATAAGAGCAAACTCATTCATAAGAGATGTACTTTAGATGTGCAGCTAGCACATTTAAACAGGATGAAATCAGTTCAGCATAATGGAGGCCATTATATGTCAAATTTTTTGGCAGTCATTGGCATACCGAGACACTTAAAGTATGGTACCAAGTACACTCTAATGGTACAAAAACATTTGATCAGCCAGAGTCACTTAAAGCACATGTCTGTTTAACAGTAATTAGTCACAGCCTAACAGATCTAATTTCAACCTTCTCCTCAGCTTACAGGGCACATTGGCCTGTCTGTCAGCCTGATAAAAAGTAGCATCCTTCTGCATCCAGGGAGACACAGACACAGATTAGAATAAGTGAAATAGACAGCATCAGACATGATGAAAACAAAGCTAAAATAGTTTTGCTGAAGTGGAATGAGAAGTTACATGTGTAACCATTGAACCGTGGGTGAAGAGACTCCCTGACCAGTTAGCCCATGTTGACCTTCCATAATGGGGACTTCCCTGTGTGGATCAGGTTAGAAAAAAACAATGAGACTGATCAGTATGTTCCACAGGAGCCGATCGACAGTTCCCATAAACGAGAATTTCCTGGATCTCCTGGGAACCACCTTTCATCTGGTTGTGATTCCCCAAGTCAATAAAAGGAAGAAGGTATTTTCAAATTCCAGTAATTCTTTGACACAACAATGACTCAGTAAAAGGAAATTAAAGACGAGGGAATTCAACTTTCAATATAACGTTCAGCAGCTAAGGTGTGTGAATCACTGTGTTCTTTTATTACAGAGAAGTGGATATGTAATATATTTTCTGTTCTTGTCTCATTCAGATTATCTGTAACATGAAGAGGCACCTGTAAGGCAAACATACTTGCATTACTTGTCTTAGAATAGCCTAAATTCATATACAGTAATCGAGTGCTAAGTGGGCATCCACGGAGAGAGACTTTAAAATCAGTATCTGTCAATTTTCTATCTTGGAACTGCTCACAATCTTTATCCACAGTATCATCAGCCCTAAAAACAGGATGGAAAATCTTGAATCTTAAAGTTCCCCTGTGACCTGTGAATAAATGTGACTACTACATACTATGTAACGGCAGTTGCATTTCTGTTTGTTTTATTTTAATGTTTGGCTGGATGCACAAGTGCTGAAATTGAGTTTGTTGAATACATTTTCATCTCAAACCTTGATATGAAAATCATGGCTACAGGTAGCAAATTTAAGGGTCTGTTACTTTTGTTTATTATAACAACCCAAAGCTGCCCACATTAGACAGTAACATAATATAATTTGATGGGAAGTTATAATTTCGTAAACACATGGAAATGAAATGTGAATTTCCATTTTTAGTTCTCATTGACTGTAAATCTAGAAATCTGACAAACCTTGCGGTAGTGTTTTTCCTAGTTATGGTTTCTCTTGATTTCTGTACATAAAGTCAGATGACGGAGTGCATCCCTGTTTTATTCAATATATGTACTTGTTCCCTCACATAAGCATGCTCCACACATTCATCCAGAAGGTTTCACTCTATTCCACTATTTAACCGTTCACTAAAGCCTTACCCAAAGACTAATTGTACAATCATGGCTTAGCAACCATAACTAGACACAACCTGTCAAGCTTTGGATTTCTCCACATGCAAAAGCTGTGTGCATGATTGTATTGCTAATAGCAACAATACTCTGCATCTACAGTGTTGTTGTGTTGGGTTGTGTCCTTTTATTTGTAAAACCAAAAACAGAAGGGCAAAGTAATTGAGCTAATTAGCCGAACAGGGTTATGTAAGAATGAAATAAGGACAATTGTACCAAACTCTTATTATACTTATCATACATATAATATTGGGACTAACTGGGTCTACACTGCAATATAAGAACAATGATTCTTTGTTTCCATGTCTTCTACATTGATCAGTAGATAGTGAGGATGCTGACTTTCTGCACAAGACATGTAGCTTCAGTCTTTTAGCACAACATTATTTATGTAGCAATCTAGTGCTTTTAAGACTCTTTTACAAGGATCTTGTTTTAAAATGAGTCAGTCAGAACCATTAATAAGTCAGCCACAGACAGTGACATTAACATTAGCTTAATTGGCTAGCAAGCTACATCTGATAAAATCTGACAGGTGTCATTTCAGCTGGTGAAACTGATAGTTGGCTGGAAATGTGAGGCCTGCATTTGTCTTCTGTTTGAAATCAATGACCCATTGTTTCAAAAATGACTAAGAATCTTGAGAGGTAAATCTGCTACAGTTACCGTGGTAAACTACATACAGGTTGTGCCATCTGAGAATGGAAAGCTTGACAGGCATAGCAACAGTAAGTAAGGGAGGAAGGGCTCAGCAGTCAACTGACAGGTGGTGGTCATACCATGCCAAGAAAAGTAGTGTTGCACCAGCACATTTAGAAACAACAGACACTGACCAAAGTGCTTTACAGAGAAATAAAATCAAATAAAAAGTTAATTAATAAAAGCATAGAATATCTGGATAAAATCATAACAGAAACAGCACCAATAATAAATATAAGCCAGTATGTGGTCAGGCATGTTTTCATGATGACAATTAAAAGACTAAATAAAAGAGTTGGGTCTTTAGATTTAGGTTTTAAAGACATCGGTAGAGAGGGATATAGTCTCCAAATCTTAGACTGGAATGATTTTAATTTTGAAACTGATCTAAGACAACAATTTTGACAAATGTGTTGATTTGTTTACTATATTATAAACCAGAATCAAAGAGATTTTTTTGCATGGAACTTTACATTCAGTGACAGAGGTCACAGGGCATTGACTTTCGTCATCTGCAGGGCAGAAGATTAGGACCTCAGTTTACTTTGGTTTAGCTAAAGGAAGTTTTTGCCATCCAGGATTTCACATCCTCAATGCAAATTAGAGGACAGTTAACACTATATCACAAGGTTTCATCTGGAGGTACAGATGGGTGTCATCAGCATAACAATGGTAGGAGACATTACGCTTTCTAAAAAATAGTAATATGTCTTTATACCAATGTGGATAATAAAGGCTTCTACATGGGTATAATTGTAGAAGCCTACAATTATACCCATATACCCATGTATAAGTTTATCCTGAGTACATCCCAAATTTTTGCATCCAGAAAGCAACAGGTTTTTGCTGATCTCTCTTTAAGGCCTCTGACGGTGGAGTCACCTATAAACGAGTAGGAAGGAGAAGGCAGCTGAGAGGCAGGAGTTCTTGTCAGGTGAACACCTGGAACAGGGCGATGACATACTGGTTTACCAGCCAGCCTGACTGACTGATCCATCCCCTCATCTGATCTATCCTGGAGGATAGTCAGGCGGTGAGGAGTTGGTGCTGCCAAGTTCATCCAGGACAGTAAATCTGTTGCTCATCTGCAGTGCTAAGGCAGGTGGATGGGAAGAGCTCCTGTTTCAATTACTGTTCTGGACCAGGGCCCAGTGGTCAGCAAACCAGGGAGTTGAACAGGGCAGTGTCTCATGCTCTGCCCAAACTGAGGAGTGGTTCACCATGCACACTGTAGGATGGGGCACATGTGCTACAGAAGTATAGGACGACTGCTTCCAAAGACACCAGAGAATGCCCCAGCTGGAGCAGGGCCACCACTGCATGAGAATGGTTTGAATGTATGTCTGAAACATAATTTTCATTGACATTGAAGGAGGTTTAGGTCCATTGTTTGTTTAGCCTGTGTAACAGCAATGTTAGTAAAAGTAAATGGTAAGGAATTCAGGTTTTTGCTTGAGCTCTGCCAATAGCCTGACTACATCCTTCTTTAGATGAATGACACTACTATTTGCCTTTTTATTAAAGACATATTATGTCTGCGGTTATCACTTTAATGATGTAGTGGATGCAGTATGTCTACACTGACTGCTGGGTGATCCAAGAAAAAAAGGATGAGTAAAGTAACTTGGAAAACTCACTGGTGTTCATTCAAACACTGATGGCCAGACGTGAGAAAAAGGGTGCTTTCAGTGCTTAGTCCTATCAGCTTGGTGCTAATCTGAAAAGGAGCCACTTAAAAATGAGCTGTTGTTTGTAATATTTTCAATCAATGGATGACCACTATCACTGTGGTGAAATGATGGAGGGTTGATGAGAGGAAAAATCATCGTAGAAAATTAGTCTCTAACTCTTCCCCTCTTCTCCCTCTGGAGTTAAAAGAAGCAAGCAAACATGGAAACATTAAAAAATCAACATTCTTCTTTCACATCTACATTAATGTTTGTCCATATTATATTATCATTAAAAACTTAACCCCAACTAATAGAACTTTTGAAACAATACAGAACCATTGTTTCTTAAGATCCAGTGCACATACACACACAATACATGCATACATTGAGTGAAGTTTTTTTGTGCTAACACAACCAAGATAAGGAACAGTTTGGTTTTCTGTAGTTCTTCTTTGCTCTTGTCTCTAAGCATATGTTGTCAGGTCTTAATGACTTTGGCACAGATTGCTTTTCTCTGAAAATGAATCTATCCCCAATCTCTTCTGTTTGTTGATCCAACACTGCATGGCTTCTGCATGAAAATGATAAACACTGCAGTCATATGACAGAGCGTGGGAGACAGATGCTTTTCAAGATGAAATACTGGATTTAGCTGGCGTAAATACCATGTTGAGGGGACCAATGGGAACACAGGCCTGATAACATGCATGAGCAGAAAACTATCCTCAGAAATTTGAAGATGCAATCTATATGTCTTTATCTATATGAGGTTTGATTTTGAAATCTGCAAAGTTATACACGTCCAGTTACAAGGTGTTCTGTTGAACCACAGTCTTGCTGCTACTGACCAGCATGAGCCTTTACTAACACCTCCTGACAATCCTGATCCAGATGTGTTATGAATATTTTGCTGATAATGTTCAACTTGTGCCTAAAGAAAGCCTAGAAGCAAACAAATCTTCACCTTTATTTGAAGAAGTCTATAGTTATGCTTACAGTGTGAGGCTGTGAACAAATGTGTCAGGGTGAATGGAAACTCATACAGAGCTATATCAGGCTCAGCTATACATAGTAACATGCTAAAGTTAACATTAGCATAGAAATGTTGCTGTGGAAAAGGATCTGTCACCTAAACATCTTTTTCCGCAGCAACATCCTCCAGCTTCTCCTGAGTGACCCCCAAGGGCCTCAGTATGCTTTAAGTATGAAGCAAGGCACATAGTCTAACAGGGTCTGAAACCTGTTTTGCAGGTCAAAACTGGGAGTCCAATAATTTCTGTAATGTACTGAAAGAGAAAACCTGACAGGCGTTATAGAGGTTGTTTGGGTCTGTGGACGTGACAAAGCCATTCAGAACAGCTGTAAACATGTTTGTCTTCAAATATAGTCTGTTTCAGGTGTATTGAACCTGAAAGAGCTCCCAGGACAGTGGGGAGTCCCTAAAGCACATCCTGGGTCAAGAGGGATTCTATCCAAGTCAGTCATGACCTGAATACCTCTATGTCAACTGGCTTCTCTTGCAAAGGAGCAGCAATTAATTCCAAGGTCTTTCTAAAATGCGTATTATAATATTGTACTGCATTGTATAAATATAATTTCAAGTCATATGTATGACATAGGTATGTGTTTGCACAGGACACACTATTACATTTTTTAATTTTTCATACAACATAAAGGATGTGGTGCAATCGTCCAACATGCATCACTGGTTTTTAGACAGTATATCAACTAATGGTCAAAAATTCTTTTTCTCAAACAGTATGAGCTTGGGCCCCAGCACCTCATCACGACAGCCTGCCCACTGCATCAGTGCTCTCTTCACTCGTAGGTATATGGCTCTCATCACCATAGCAACCATTGCACAATGTATTCAGTGCCTGGTAACCAGCACTAGTGTAGGCTGAGAAAAACAGGTTGCTTTTTCATTACCTTTTTAAGAAAAAAAGTGGTGCATGATGCCAGGGAGACAATTTTTCATGCTCTTTATCTGTTGTCCTAAACTGTCAGTCTTGTAACAGCTTAATTTACACAGCTGGCAACACTATGTCATATGGTGCTGCCACACATGCAAGACTGTAAGCACATAGACAAACACCCATACATGCCACTCACTCATCACAGTTGATTTTAGTAATTAAGGGCTGCATGTACATTAAAGCTCCCCTGTCTCTTTCTCCTGTAAGAGCAGTTCTCAGTCTAGGAAGCTTCACAATAAGTAGACCCAGCACACACACATTTGATACAGGTTGTTTTTTTTTTTTTTATCTGTCATGCAACTTCTTTTGTCACACACACATATTTTATTATCTAAAAACCGTGGCATGTTGCTTCTCCTTAATTAGTTTACATTACAACAACTATCCATTTCATGAGTACACAGTTAAAATTAAAACAAGTATTATACAATGAACAAAACTTCACTGAAATCTTAAGTGATTGTACTGTTAGACAGTTGATCAGTGATCTGTTTTTTTGCCCAGGACATCAGGAGTAAATGGTATGTATCTCAACCCACTGACCCACCAAGATAACACCAAAGATGCTGTCCTACCTGCTCTTTGATCTCTTGAAGCTTGTTGCTCTGTTCCCGGATGTCATGGAGGAGCTGCAGTGCTTTATCATCCTCCTGTGACACTTCCATACGCGCCTGTTCCAAACTGCGCTTAAGACTCTGAAACCAAGACATACAAAAGTTTGGTCAGTTTCCTGGATGCATCCAGCAAATAAAAAGTAATGCAATCTACTAAAACAGCCCTGCAGTAACTGGTTACAAGTGTTTTTAGGTGTTGATTCCACCTCATTTTGGAGGCCATGCTGTTGAATTAGATTGTGTTATGCTATGAGGTGTGTCTAATATTTTGTCCACTCAAATTATTTCAATCGATCTTAAATGCAGTCTTAAAGACCCATTATACTTATTGCAGTCACATTCTTATATATGCATATAGGCATGTAAAATCACCTGCACACCCACAAACGTGTGTGTTCCCTAAGCCCTTACTCTAACCTAAACCTAAAGGTAACCTGAACTGCAAAATCAAGTCTTCAACCTTAAAAAGCAGCCTCTACCTGTGGGGACCTCAAATTTATTTGTGTCACACACACACACACACACACACACACACACACAACAAACACATATTTGGAGGCACTGTCCAAAAGGTGTCCACTGTATTAACTGCAGGGCTACTCACACTGCATTCTGTGATGTAGGTTGCCAGGTCCTGTTCCAGGATGGTCCTCTGGGTCTCTGAGGCCTTCAACTCTATATCCTTCTGCTGCAGCACTGACTCAAGGTCAGACATCTTCCTCTGGACGAGTGAGATCTCCTGCTCAACCTGGAAACAAGAACATAGCATGGACCAAACTTTTCTGTGACAGGTTGTTATATTAATGAATCTCTGGGACCCATGCATCTGGGTTGATATACTTTTTTGTTTACAGCATCAGGGTGTAGCTGTGTTAAAGATGTCTTCTTACTGTAAAACATTAAGAACTATATCAGTAAAAATATACCTATAGACTGTGTGTGTGTGTGTGCAAGTGTACAAGACTGCACTTGTCCCGTGGCACATGTCATTGGTAGCGATTGATGATACAATTAGATGTGCCATTACATCATTATAGGGCCTGAGGAGCAGTGGAAACCAGAGAAACAGCAGGGCTGGCAGCACTAACACACAGTCAGAATGCAGGCACATGCTCACAACAACACGACGCCACAGCATGGGGCCGTAGTCAGTAAAACCAGTGGGTTGACATTGTACCGGAATCCAACTTCATTGCAAAGAATCACTAGATATTTTTCAAAAAGATGTGCCATTTACAAAACATTTAAGCGACAGATCAAAAGATGTTCTGTAGTCATCTCATATAGATTAACCGGCATGTGGAGGTAATGTTAAGGCTGCACAGAGCAATTTCACATCATACCGAGGTTATGTTTTGAATTATATACACGTGGGGATAGAGGTGGGGGAGTGGTTCAGTTATTGCTATTATGTCCATATTTCCCTAAACAAAGCATTCAGTCTTTTGCAAGTTACTGCATTGTCAATAGAATTTCAAGCTGGGACACTTTCACATACATCACTGCAAACTATGGAGTGTAAATCCACCAAAAGATTATCACATTTAACTGCAAAATCAAATGACCAAAGTTGTTGTTGGAGGTTGCTTAGCAAAACAGACCTTCATGCGACTTTCTTAAGCTTTTCTTTATTTACTTCTTCTACTTGCAAATAATCACCAGACACATCACTGGTAAAAAATAACATGATTTTTTGTAAAAAGTAAACACAGCTTATATGAGAAAAGGCTAATGAAAATTGACAATGGAGGAGAGATGCATGCTCTCAATAACAGCACAAAACCATGTGTTGTGTACAGTCAGAAATAATGGTGATTAACCTTTTTAAAGTGTGTCGTCATGGTCCTGACATCTCTTTTGCAGTTTTTCCGTTGCATGGGAAAGATCATGTTACATCTTATTTTTGATCACCTTGGTACCTAATACTCATTTCATTATTTGCTAAGCAATATTTTTCATAGCAGCCATTGTACATTTAAGGTTGTTTCACTTGCAATTTTACCCTACGTGTTAATAAAAGAAACATAAGCAGTGTTGTCCTCCTCAATCATGCACCCAGAGGAGATTTTTTCACGATTGTAGCTTGTACAACTGTAACAAATTACTGAGTGACATGGAATACTAAGATACATAAACACACACACACACACACACACACACACACACACACACACACACACACACCAGCTCAGCTGTAGTGTAAAGGCAAATGGACAACAGATGGCAGAATTTACTTGCACTGGAAACAAACTCTTACCATGTGCAGAGTAATACCTGTGACATGTGTCCGGCAATACTGGCTGTTTTTCGTTTTTAAAGTGATGACGTTTTTCCAAGGGATAGTCCTATCTAGAGAGACTTGATGGATGTAGTCACTAATCTGCAGGAGAGGAAAGCATGAGGACAGAATGGGAGATTGGGAATAGGGAGAGAAAAATGACAGTAAACAGTCTTTATGCACAACCTCTCTTGAAAACTGAAGGGCTGACTCAGTGCTCTTATGTAAAACCCTTTTATAATCAGCTTTTATAATCACACTGTATAGATGACTTTTTCCAGTCTGTCAGTGGAAATAATTTACCTTCCATGTGTGCTATTCCACTCATCATAAAAGTTGAAGTATACTATAGAATTCATGTATCTAAATGTTTGCTTTATCTACTAGTGTTGTAAACAAGGATATCATGCCATAGACCACAGTTATTATTATTACAATAATAAATACACACGTTAAAGTTCATTATAAATAGATAATCAAGCAAATGTGGCTCATTAAATACATTTCAAAACCCAACTGGAACATTGGCTCAAATACAAGGAACAGCAATTAGCAATCATGCACAAAAGACTTATTCTCATAGCACATAGACCTAGTTATTCCACAGCAGTGATGCTTTAGATATTAACACTTATTCCAATATACAATAGCTGATGATTACACACATGACTAACAGATAAAGTATGCTGTTCACAGTCTAGGTATTTAGTGAGTATAAAACAAGAGATACATACTGTGCTGACCAAATATGTGCTCATATTCTAGCTTAACAGAGACTATAAATAAACTGCTTGTGTTCACACAACAGCCTCTTTTACCACCACTGGATATATTTGGCAGCTTTTGTGATCAAGAGGCAGGCACAAGAATGAGCAATAGAGGGAGAATGTCTATTAAAAGCAGAGGCTCACCTCCCACTCCTCCCTACAGTAACATGCTCATCTCAAGCTCAGCTAACATGTGGAGTGTAGTGAATTGCTATGTGTTTTTGCTGTTGCATGTTTGTGTTCATGTGAGCTGTTATCTTTATTGTCTGCAGTTATACCATCTGTTTCAGTTTTTGACTGTGCTGTTTTGTATGCTCTCTTTAACCAGCAATACATAACCACCATACTGCTGCCCATAAGATCACATGCAGCAGCATCCGTGTAAAAAAACAAAACTATGCAGACATTTCAGATGAACAACGGTTATTATGAGTCTCTAGAGATGACTCTGGTGCTTACTAATATTTGTCCAGAAACATGACTGATGTAGTCATTATGTTTCAAGGGTCATTTGGGGAGGTGGGGTGGGGTGGGCTGTGTAACACAACAGACCACACAGCATGTCCCCAAGCTGAAGCATCTGAATACTGCCTGGTATGCCAGTCTGATTGGCATGACATGATGCAGGATCAGGTGGCTTGTAATGACTGATGATGGCATAGATGGTAAAGAGTTAGCCTTGGTGACCTTTCTCTAGCACCTGCTGATCTTTAGCCTGTATGCACATCACATCAGTGGTACATATTCCTGCTGTCTGGTTGAGAAAAATCTCCTGTTTGTAATTGTTGTTCTGAAAGCAGGTGCAAGGTAGTTCAAGAGAAACAAATTTAACCCTGCAGGTGTGATCCCCCAAAGACTTCCACCCATGAGAAAGTGTTTTGACTGAGAGACAGAGGATTATGTGCTCTTGCTTCATGTGTCCTGGCAGTTCTCAGAGCTTGAAATCCACTAATGAATCTCATACATCTAAATGTGCTGAGACACTAACAACACTGCATGATGTAGTGTTGTATATATCTTAACAATGTGGAGAACTTCCTCAATAGCCAGCCAGTGGTAAAGTTGGTGGTTACAGGGTGCCATCCTAACATGAGGCACCAGATGGGACTCAGATCTGGCTGTCTTCCTCTCAGACTCAAGTGCTAGCTGACTGCCCATAATGAGCTGAGCTAACAGACTGTGCAGCTGGGCTCCTCCTCTGCAATAATTAGCTCCCTGAAAGCAATTACTAATAACTATACTTTTAAAAGCTCATTACAACTACAAGAAAGACAATCTGACCACTGAGCTGCCCTATCCGTGTTTAATGAACATGTCCAAATTCTTGTTATAGAGAGATAATATTATACCGTTCCCATCCAGAGAGTTAACCTACATTTTTGCCTGTTTTGACAGTCAGTGCAAGCAACATCATTACAGTACCTGCGAACAGAAATGCTCAACAAACACTACTTGTTTATGAGAGCCCATCAACAACAGAACAGTAACATTCACAGGGGAACATTGGCTTCCAACTCAGTTGAGGTGATCTTTTTCGTGGGTTGAATAATGTGTGCTGGGCTGTGAGTCACAGTTGTTGAAGAGGAGGAGAGTGGAGAGAGGTTGCATCCCAGTCATGGTGTTGCTCTACATTCAGTCTGCAGGGTGACCAGGGGCCAGTGCTACTGTATGGGCTGTAGGCAGCGGTGAATCACAGACCTGTTGCAACACTGTAGTGGCACAGATTCTTCTCTAAAAACAAACTTAGTGTCCTTTTCCCATCTACTCCCCTCTAGTTTGATCTTTCAGTCCATCCTCGCAACATATACTAAAAGACATTTATGCTGATTATCATGACAAGAACAAATTAGTAATGCTACAGTCATGCGAGAAAGATTGAGCGTTTCTAGCCTCTGCCATGGCAGCAGTTCTCTGATTCAAACATGGCTGCCTAGCTCAATAGTTTCCTGTTAAACATGGCTATGAAGATGAGGGACAATTACAACACCCTACAATTTTGGAGGTGCATTATAGGCCTTGTGTTTCCACATTGATTCATGTATGTGAATATCTGAATGCATTTGAATATATTTTGATCAACTTATAAAACTATTTTTGAGTAACTGGATGTGCAAATTGTGTTCAGTTGATGCACAGGTACAACTACTGGCTTGAAGTTGCTGCAAGTGGAGGTTGAGATTCTTATCCTTGAGGCCTTGTGGCTAATGCACCAGCACACTCAAAGGAATACACAAACATTGGTTAAAAATAACAGCCTTTTGTTACATGAACTATTAATTAAACAAAACGATTAAAAATGGTGAACATCTAGGCCTACAGTTCTAAAGTACCCAGATGCGATGTTGATATATTAAAATTATTTTAATGTGTTGCAATAGAAGGGGTGTAAACCCAGTCAACTAAACCCACAATTAGCCTTTTATAACTGAATAAAGGTGTTGCATAACGAATGCCGTATATGACAAGTAAACATGGCACTAATAACCCTTTCACTTATCACTGGGGCCACCAATGCCTCAGACCTGCATGTGAATGCTCTGGCACTGATGCGTTACCCATTTGTGGTGGTCGAGTTGACTAGATTTCGCAATCTATAAAAGCATGGTGAGCACTTGGGAGAACACTTCAAAAATAAAGTTCATCATTATAAAGAGGATCAGTGTGGGCTTCGAAAGGAGGCTTTTGGGAAAATGACACTTGAGGATATGGAGCAGCACAGCTCTCTCTCTCTCGTCACAACTCATATTAACACTGACAGATCTGTTCTGCAGAGAGTTAGTCTCACATTCCCTCTGAGCCATCTACCTTTAATTTGGTCTGCCTCCACAAAAAGGTAACTACAGATTAAAATAAACTCCAACTGCACAGTCGTCTTGGCAAACTTAGGTATTTGGCAACTTAAAAAAGCATGCACTGTCTTAAGCATGAATTATATTATCTGGTTACTGTACATAATACTACTCTACAGCTTATAGTATTTATTGTCATTATTGTTTACCTATATCTTAAATTTTCTCCGTCTCTCCCACAGTCCCTTCATTAGTATTCTGTTTTGTTCCATCTCAAAAGTCCTGTCAGTGCTGTAATTTGTGATCCAGCTGAATAGGCGCCAGAAACAAGCAGCAAGCTTCCTTCACCTCTCCTCTACCCTTGGCAAAACCTGCTGTTACCATAGCGATACTTTCTTCCAACCACAGACTTCATCTTGTCATACTTTTTTCTACTGACTTTGTAATGTCAGCTTTCTTTCTGTACTGAATCTCCCTGCCAGCTACTACAGCAGCTTTCCAACTGGAAGTTTAAAGTAAGCTGAGATCATCTGGAAAATCCTTGCATGATAGACATACAGATAAACTTTATCTCAACTTCCTCAGTCTTGGTATAAATGAATCCGATATCTGAAAAAAAATTGTGGTTTCATTATGACCAGATACAAACAGTGGGGAGTTTGAATACCACATCAGGGAGTGATAGCCATCTGTATGAGTGTACACTACAGTAAGCACAGCGATGAAGGGAGATGGGCAAACAAAGACCCAGCGTTTCAGTGTCGTGACCAAGAATAGCGCTCACTCCTGATAGACAAGATACAGCTGCTGCATAAGCTCGATGCTACCAATGCTATCTCATCACTCCATAAATCCTCAGCTGTAGTGTCAATCAATCAATCAGGTAATAGTTCTTACATGCTGAGATGGAGAAAATAACAATGCATTGTAGCAGTTCAGAGCTGTAAAGCAAAGATACTGTTGTCATTATTTCCCTGACCAAGTCATCACCCTCTACCCCTTCCTTATTTTTGATGGACTAAGTAAAATAGCATGGCACTTACTTAGATGCTGCTACAGCTGACAGGTTTCCTACCAAGCTCCTTAGACGCGGCACCTCCTCGTCCAGTAAGCCCGTTCATGTGGGGTCTCTCTTGGAAGCCACCAGCCAGAATGAGAGCTTCGCTGGTTCATCAAATTCGGGGATGTCATCCTCACTGGGGAGAAAGTGGAGCTGAGGGGAGAGAGAGATGCGCTGTGGCAGGGCAGAGAGCTGTGAGACAGCGAGAGCGACTAGAGATTACTGCTTACAGGGAGACAGAGCGGAGGAGAGAGGGAGGGAGTGGAGGACTACAGAGAGAAATAGCATTGTAGAGTAATGCAGCAGACCAGTGATCACATACTGTAGAGAGTGAGAGGAAGCTCTCACTCTCTCTCACTCTTCTCTGCCACCAGCTCACCCTTACCACCCCCCAACTATTTCTTCCTCTCCCCATACTGCAGCAGCTGTCACTAATCACACTAATGTATGCAGCTCATCACACTGCGTTAACAGTCAAGTCCCTATACTTGCAAATTACTGCACGTTCATGCCAATTGCTAAAGACTCCTTAATTTGTGCAGCTCATTAGTACCTAAATGCAAAGACCCCTACTAAACTTCCTCCTGATGAGTAGCAGTGTTGCAATCTAATAACTGGCAGGTTGACAAGAATGAGAGCAATGAAAAATAGAGCCAGGTTGTGGTGTGAAAAAAGAAACCAGTATAACTGCAACATATTTAATTTTACATTAAAATGTTCACACTTCTGAATAAAACTGTTTGAAATGTAATTGTTGCATTTCTAGAACTGTTTATTGTTTTGTAATTTCATAGCAGTGCAAAAACAATACTTCAGTCCTGCAGGATGTACTGTATAAATTCATCAATCATCCTATTTTCACAAACATTTCTTCTGATAAATGCTAGAGTTATGTATTCTTTAGTCTGACACACTTCTGGGTTTCAACATTAATTGTTCCCGTAATTTGAGTGTATGGTTATAAATGTATTCATTTCACTTTTAGAAAAAGCTCAGAAAAACTTAGTAGGAGCTCTCTAACAATATACCATAAACGTGCCATTATCTATTCCGCTTACCCTTTGAGGGGGTATATCATAAACCTATGCAGCCTAAATGTCACATCCATCCCCCCTGTGCTTGGCTCTGCAATTCTGTAATTGCCTGTATTCAAAGCACTAACAGTGCATTGCCACTGTACTACACGCATTGTGCACTGTATCAGAATAATGTCTAGTAGCACTCTTACAGGGCTCACTTAAAGTACGGTAACAAAGCGTACAGAGACTACAATGTAACACGCACATTTAGGTATTATTGTACCAGATTAAACTGTAATACAGTCATGTCACAACCTAACAAGGTCCCCAGTGTCTAACATAGTAGTTCAGGCTCACCTCAATTCACTTCTTTTTATGCTAATGTAAGCCAAGTGACACGTCACCATGATACTGACTTGCAAACTACACACACACACACGCAAACACAGTGACAGATTACACACAGTAACAGATGGCAGAACCTAACCTGGCAAGCAGTATGACAGCAGCACAACAGAAGGGACAAAATGCTCAGAAGGTGAAAGCACAGCACTGTGCAATCAATGAGTGTTACAGTAATCAGTGGCAGACAAAGTACAGTACTCACTTGTGCTTTTTACTGGGTAATTACATTTTTAGGACAACGGTACTGATGAAAGCTCGTGAAATCCTTGCCTTAGTTGTATAACAAAAGAGTGTTCTTGTACCTGGGTGCAGGTCAGCATACCCCCATATGCTGGCCTGGAGTCAGATCACACCTAAACTATCTCACGTCCATCTCTACACATCCTCCCAACTGTCAGGAACTGATTTACTCTAATGCGTCAATGACATTTCCGAGCTGGGCTGATTCAGACTTCTTTGATTCAACCAAACAGATCTGTTACTGTAATCTGAAGAGAAATCTGTTTGGACAAACACACATCCCGGAAGAGCCCTCAATTAATAACTTCACCATTTAGACCAAAGGATGGAGTCACCAGCTGCCACAAACACAGTTTCTGTTGAAAGTCTGTCAAAGGTACAACTATGCAACCTATGCAGGAGCAGGAGAGAAACAGAATTCAGAGAGAACTTCTTCTTAAATATCCTTGAGAAACAAATGTGTAATGATTCATAAATAGAACCTACTTTTAGCTTATGCCATTACATAATACAGCATGTTGTTAGAGATATGCGACTGCTTTCAGCCTGACACTTTTTCAAACCTTCACAGCTACTGTACAACCTGTTGTGGTAAACAACAAACAAACTGATTATTTACAGTAAATGCAATGGTAAAAATAGACCTGCCATTGTAGGTCACTCTTCCTAAGATAAAAAATGATAAATGCCTGCATATCCTCCTCTGCCACATTAAGTATATTTAATACTGATAACTCACAAGTGAAAGCAAAAAAATGAATTAAATTAACATTAAATGTGATATCTTTGTGATTATGATATACTCACATCATGAAAAAGGGTTTCATTTCCACAGTGGTTCGGAGTATTGGGTTGAGGCAGAAGCATCATACTGATGTTACCTAGCAACAAGGTATTGTATGTCTCTAAAGCTAATCCCAGCTTATTTCTGAAGTAAAGACGGAAAATTCCAACCATTTTAGACTGGGGGTTTTCATTAGATGTCACCGTATTGTACTGTACTAATTACTTCCAAATCATTTTAAATTCTGTTGACCATTCAAACCTCTCTGTAGTGTATAAGCAGTAAATGTTGTAAATTTTTGAACATTCCTCTGCTGCAAAATAATGGTTAAGTAGTACATTAACAAAAAACATGTCGATATCAAACAGTGTCGCATTGGCAGAAGTTTTTAATATGGAGAAACAAAATGATCAAAGAGGTATCTCTTCAGCACTCTACCACAAGATTTCCAAATAATTTCCAAACAGAAGTACCAGTGTAAAAACACTGCCATCCACTGGCAAAAATTGAAATAGCTTTATGTCTACATCTTGTGATGTGTCATGTTGCTATAAGGCTAGGCCCAACAGAGAGAAATACTGCAATCTAGAGGTTTGAGGAGCCTGGTTTTGTTACATAATAAGCAGACAAACCTTGCATTAGTTGAAAAAAGGCAGAGTCAGGCCTCTATGACTAAGAGTTGATGTTACATAAGCACAGAACACTCAGTACTAGGAAGATGCTGCTCTAGATACTGACTGTAAAGTGTCACTATTAAAGCATCTAAATTCACCGTTTGGGGGAAGTTAAGATTTCTTACTCATTTAGTAAATCACACGACTGGCACAAAATAATATGGATGGGATGAAGTAATGATAATGATAATGATGCTTTTGATGTAAGTGACAGACCATCACAGACACTTTGTGTTTTTGTGATTGGCTGTTAACACTGGAGCTCTGTGAACTGTGTATCACTGTATCACTGCAGAAAATGAAATCCCTACCATGATCTACACCTACCAAAACAAACCTTATACCCACAACAATTGGTGGTCAACCATGAAATCGATAAGTGGCACTTTTATAGCATTGATCATTATAACACAGGAACCTCAAAATATTTTTTGTGATCTGTAAAGCCTTGCAGTGTAATGCTGCTGCTACTGATTGTTTACCAATCATTCTGGGTTGTGTGAGTGTAATATTCATTTTTTTCCACAGAGGGAGCTACAGTCTGTAGTAAAGAGCAATAAAGAGTTTGTAATGTTTATTTCCATCTAAAGAGGAACTCCAGTGTGGTTAAATATGCCAGACTGATGTCTATTTGATAATCACTCCTGACAATAAGCTTTATGAAATGATCAGATTTGTATCCTATGATGACAAGAATGTATAAATGTTATGTGCTGTGCTCATTGTGTTTCAATGTTTTAACATTAAACATTATTGTTATTGTAAGCTTTTTTAAATTGTTTTCACTGTGGCTCGATCTTTATTTCAACATTATTATTATAAATATTGTGCATAGTAAAAATTCTAATAATAAATAATAAAAACAACACACTACAGAAAACACAAGACACAAAATACAATGTGTAACTCTTTCATAGCACAAAGGTTGTTGTTTTCCTTAAATTTTCCTTAAAATCAACTGAACACAAGCAGCATTAGTGAGGATAATGAGACCCGATAAATTAATTCAGCTTAGCGGTTTATCAAAGCAATGAGGCTCTGATGTGCTCGGAAGAGATCACCCATTAACTACTGTGTGGTCCCCTCAGTCCCTGAAGCTAGGCAACAGTGGACCAGCAGGCTGTGACCCACTTCTTTTGTGCCTTCACTTTATCAGCTCAAGAGGCTTTGTTTGTAATCATTCATCACCAATGCCCCGCCCCCAACATCCTAACCCCATCTTTACCCTTCATCCCCCACCCATACACTCAGATACACACGTTAGTGTGTCTGTGAAGGCCTTTACTGAGTACATACATTTCTTAACCTTTAACCTCTACTCTCACTGCCCTAAGCCTGACACTAATTTAACCTAATGCTAATCTGAACCCTAAAATTATGCCAAGCAAACACATCTGTGAAAAATGTGATACACATAATTAGCAACATTTTGACACACAATTCAGAAAAAACTAGGAATGATTTATACATCTATACGTTTGATTCATATCCTGTCATTTCAACTGAGTGAGGTCCAGCTTGTAGAAAGGCTAATTTGATCAGAATTCAGAAATTAATGATTTAGCTTCTAGGGACTTGATACTACCACCTCCACCTTTGAAAAAAAGACAACATGAGGAAATCATATTGAAAATAAACGATCATCATAGAGTTTTTTCAAATTAGCCAAGAATTGTAGATTTTCAGGCAACTCCTAATATCAGAATAATCTAATAATAAGTCTAAGTCTATCAAGGTGAACAGTGGTAAGGACAGGCTTTAACTTCTATGGTGTTCATAACGATGCCAGTGTGTTACAAATCAGCTTTTTGCTGCAAAATGAACAACTAACTGTTGAGACCAGTGTGATATTTTGTGTCATGTAGAGTCATACAGCTACAATCCCACTACACTTGCTTAGCAATTTTATATTTGAACTAATCTCATTTGATTCTGTCAGAAAATATGTACATAACATTCAAAAATACACAAAACACACAACATACTGTATGTTATCGGTAAAATGTATCTAAGTATCAAAACTAAATGTTTGAATATAACTGTGTCAGTCTGAGTTATAGCAAATTCAGCATTAAATGAATTAGTCAAGTAACGCACACTTTGGCTTCCTCAAAAATGTACTTGCAGTTCTGCATTTAAGTAAACATTTTCAGTTACACCATTGTGGTGTTTAGTGTATGACATAAACTAAAGTAAAAATAAACTTTTATTTTTCAATTTGTATACAACTAATGCATTGCCTAGTAGGAGTTATATATGAAGTTGGGAGTGAGAGCCACAAAACTCATTTGATCCCATTAGCCCTAAAACAATTCTTTTATGTACACAAGTCGCACAAATGAGTTGTAGTTATTTTTGAATTAATATTATGTATATCAAATAATAACCTTACCCGTTCTCAAAAAGTAACATTTGTGTTTGCGTATTACTTCCTGCGAATTTCGTTACCTTACTGGCTGTTTTACACAAGTGTGCTATAATTACAAAACAAATGTGATGGCGCACCGCAAAGAGTGAGCACAATTAAAACATCGTGATAACTGTCAATACAGCCATTGTCATGTGGCAAGGATATGAAAAATACATAGACTGAAAACAAACGTGTCACATTATCTTTTTCATGGATAATCTTAGGGTAACAGTATAATAGGGGTAGTAGATTCCCTCTATCATGTTATTATTTAGTATCATAGTTATATATCATAGCGTGAAAATCATATAAATTATTATATATTCATATTTTAGCCTTGAAGCATCGGTTAATAGAAAATGTCAATTCATGGAATTTTACGAGCATCACAGGGTTTTCCTGCTTTAACATTTAAAACGACGGCCGCTGCATCATTTAGGCATCATCTGTTCTTATTTTATCTCTTCACGTGCTCATTTACTGGGTGTCACAGATGTGTGTGAGAACCACCAAAATATGGCGCTATCGTTTTCAGCCAATGGGCTGGCGCTTTGTAACAGGTTGCATCTGGCGTCACTACCGTGGCGGGAACGCGCATTCAAGAAGGGAAAGAGGTTGAGAAGGCATCGGGATCGCGCTCATCTGTTTTACTGGCAAATGCCTCCGGTGTAAAAGGCCGATCATTATGGGGGACCCAGGATCCCGTGGCGGCGTGGATCCTGACCGACCGACAGCTGCGCAAAGCTCATCCAGGCGGTTTATACCGGGATAAAAAAAACATTGTGCGTGTCTAATAATAAACAGGCAGTTAGTGAGCTGCAGACGAGGCGGTGTTTGTTGGGATTCAATC
Organism: Lates calcarifer; assembly: GCF_001640805.2. Lineage (NCBI taxonomy): Eukaryota > Metazoa > Chordata > Actinopteri > Centropomidae > Lates > Lates calcarifer. Next base: position 19,984,206 of record NC_066845.1, read on the forward strand.
AGAGTAAGAGCCGCGACTGGTAGGTTAGCAAGGAGAGAGGGACGTGAGCAAACTGGAAAGAGAGCAGTTTTCAATCTGACCGGATCCAGCTCTGAATTTCGAGAATGATGGATGGATTGTCGATAACAAGCCAGTCCGGTCAGCCCAGCCCAGTCAGAGCAGGGCGGGTTCATCCGGAGTGAAATCAGTCGGCTCTTATCTGTTGCCTTCTCCTCCGCCGGGCGGCGATGTCCGCTTTCTGCCTAGACCTGCAGACGTCTGCCGTGGTTTCAGCACCACTGGAACTGGACAGCGACTGCATGGAGCCCCGGGCCAGCCCCGCCGCTCAGGAGCCCGGCGGCTTTCAGGGTCACCCGCTGCGGCACGCCGGCTCTGGAGGCCTCGGTATGGCCTTGGAGGAGGAACTGGCCATGCTCACCGGGGAGCGGGACGACGGCGAGGAGCTGTCGGACCTAGAAACGCCTGCGGTGGGGCATAACGCAGACTTGCTGTCGCTCTTCCGTCAAAAGGAAAAAGACTTGGTTTTAGCTGCTAAACTTGGCAAAGCGCTGCTGGAGAGAAACCAAGACTTGACCAAGCAATATGAGAAAATGCACAAAGATCTCAACGAGAAATTAGAGGTAAACTAAGAAAAGAAAATGTAAGTTTTAATGCTGCCATAAGCCTCTCTCTGGTTTATCCTTACACTGCTGTAATTCTGTCGTCAAGTTTGGGCCTTTGCAATGTAAACAAACTCAGGAGTGTCAAAACAAATTCTGCCTGTAGAGCTTCACATTCAAGCTACCAGAGAAAGGTGGATTCATCCAGCGTGATTTCTTATGGTAGTGTGTACTGATTAACTGTGCTGTAAGCTGGGGACACAGTGAAACGTGCTTGTCACATTGATCCAAAGAAAGAAACTCTCTGTGAGTCTGTGGGTTAATTTCACACACCATGTTTACAATGAATTGTGGACAGCTGATCTGTTGTTCTGGTTGTTTCCAAAATACTTCACACAAGCCAGCACGTGGCCCGAGAAACCACAAAGACTAATCCCGTGGCTGTCCAGGGCCTACTGTATCTACTGTACATCTGTTCAGCCCATTGATCCATATCCATCCCCTATTGCAGCTCAAAGAAATAAGCTGCCTCTGAATATCAGACTCTTCTTATTATTGATGTTGTTACAGTTGCTGGTATCCTGTTCTAGCAGAGATTGACGTTGTTTTGTGGTCCTGTTGTGAATCCCTTTGATCCCTTCTTTTGTTTTGGCTCTTACCCAGACATGAAAATAGTGGCCACACAGATGCCAGCTGCTTCAGCCTTGGACTTAACCATAATAACAACTCCCCTCCAAACTCTGGCAGCCGCTGGTGGTGCAATGCATCTGTTCACCGTTCATTGCCATCTAGAGAATAGAAAGAAGCATTGTATTATCTGAACTGTCACTCCAGGAGCTGGAGACACGAGAGATTGGTTCAGTTCTGCTCAGTTACATCCCAGATTGCACCAGATTGAATTTGTGTTTTCATTTAATATTCCAGTTTCAGTTATTGTCACTCAGTTGAACTTTTTAGACCTGGCTTTGTAACAAAACGACACTTCGTGGTGCAGTAGTCAAACCTTCTTCATTTTCAGCATCATATGTTTTCATGTTAATGCTCAATGTGTAGTGACAGTACAGTGGCATCATCAGCACCACAGCCTGACTTTTGTAAAAAACAAACAAACAAAAAAACATTAGGAATGGCAGTTTGATCCCTTGAAAGACTACAATAAAGCTCAGTGAGGGGCTCAAGTTGCTGCACTTTTTTCACCTTCAGTGAATATTTCCAAACATTGAGTCCAACCCTCTCAGGCTGCTGAAGCACCAGCATCTGTGTGAGGTCTCTGACTTTGTCACACTCTCCATGATTTCATTTAGTACTTTGTAAATGCTCTGTAAATAAAGGGTGATACTAACCATATCACCCTCTTTCCCCTTATTCATGCAGCACTTGGAGCAGGAAAAGCACGAGTTGCGTCGACGTCTGGAAAGTCGAGAGGGGGAGTGGGAGGGCCGCGTGGCCGAGCTGGAGACGGACGTCCAGCAGCTGCAGGGTGAGTTGGAGCGCCACCAGGTCCAGCTGAGAGAAGCTGACAGGGACAAGACCAAGGCCATCAGTGAGCTCTCTGAACAGAACCATAGACTGCTGGAGCAACTCAGTAGGGTAAGCAGTGTCTGTTTATGTGTGTGTGTGTGTGTGTGTGTGTGCTTCAGGCGTCATTGCTTCAGATGCATAGAAAATTCAATTAGTCTGGGCTTTGAGTCAGTGTGTCACATGGTCTTAATGCTGCTTTAAATGCCCCTCCACCCTATCAAAAAACAGCTCTCATGGAAATGCTAGTGTGCTGCCATGTATATAGTATGTGTTCCTCCCTGGTGTGGCCTCGGGGCCACTCAGTCCACTTCAAGTCTGACTGACTGACAAGACATAAGGTGCTCAGCCAAGTGAAGATTCATCATCCCCCGGGGGGGATCTACCTCCATCCAGCCTGTCTCTCTCTAACTTCACCTGAATTATGCTAACTCATCAATATAAAAGCGAAGCTTCCGGGTCTTATGTTGAATAATTTAGAATGATTGGACTGCACACTTATGCAATAGCACTCTGCATATTGATAGGTAATTTGAGTGCAGTTATTATGACTGGCAGGGTAGAAATGATCCGATATGAGACAGGTAGAAAAATAGATTGATAGACAGGCAGACAGATACTTAAGATACATACATACATACATACATATAGCAGTGCTCAGGCTGATGCCTGTGATGCCCTGTTCTTGCTGACATGATTTACTGGGCACACATCAGATTGGCAATAGATGCAAATTGATGGAACTGAGAGTGTTAGCATTTGTAGCTGCGGCTGATTAATCCCAGTGGAGGAGCTCAAACACACTGTTAAATTTACACAAAAACAAGGACATTTTATCCATGTCGAGTATCCATACTTGATGTCAGTGCTGTATTGAATGTTATTGTTAATTTTCCTACATTTTGTACCACTATCAAGGCTTCATCCCCGCTCCACATGGCTTGTCCCTGCAAAAATACAGAATGATAGATCATATTTCCTAAACTGTGTTCCATACTTAACTGTTATGTCATAGTGCTGAGCTTGCTTTTCATCAAGAGTAGGACTACGTCAGGCTGCCTTGCCTGTCAGAGGGATATACAGTTTAAACACCTGTAAGACCATTATATCGACTTGAGGGCTGTAAACAGAGGCAGCAGTGTTGTCAGCTGTTGGATAGGCTGGTAGCAGGTGCCGAGACTACATCTCAGAACGCCCAGAGCCGTATATGCAAAGGTTGACAAGCCTGTACAGGTGCTTTGATAACCCTGTCAGCAGTGCTGCCTATGGCAACGCTCACATTTATGTGTGTTGTTTTCCCTCCTGGGAGAAGATGTGATCTGCTGCTGGGCACATGCTGCTCAGGGAGAAGAAGGTTGTTTGAGCCCCCAGCTCGCTGCTGTGCAGAGCAGTTTTCTGTGTTGTCTTGTGCAGATTAAATCAGTCCCCTACCGTATCTTGCACCAACACCATCATCACATTGCAATCAAGGACTGTGCTGGACGTGTCAGATGCTGTGGATTGCGGCAAAAGCCGGCACTTAGCATAATTAAACTGCATTTAATGAAACCTGGATGTGGGAATCTATAAAGATATTCCCTGAAAGTGGTCTGTATTGTATTTTGGGGGAGAGCATGTCTTGTGGTCTTTGTGACTCAGTGAAATTCATGAGACCTAATTGACTCCATTGATCCAGATCTCATGATTCAGTGCATTGGGCAGACAGAGGGAGACCTGCTGGGTAACAGAATAAATGAGGTCAGCCACAGTGCTTTCTCGCTCTCTCTCTCCCTCATTTTATCTTTTTTTCTCTCTTTCTTTCTTGCTTTCATCTCTCCCTCTCTCTCTCTCTGGACTCATTACTAAGAAATGGGCTGTGACTAAGTAATGTTAACTGTTTACAGCTCTGAGTGAATAGAAGAAATATAAAACTGTCCTGAGGAAACCCCGCAGCAGTGAGGCCACTGGAGGTCTGCTATTTTCTTCTGCCTCTGGTAATCGTTAACTCCTTAACTAGAACGGTCTTATTATAATCTAAATCAGTCTATATGTGGCCTCCTGTAAGCCCTATCCAAAAATATGGAATAATGTATGTTCCTCTGTCCAGCAAGTGATTATGAGTTTTTATTGTAGTCTTTTGGCTTGCCTGCTGGAAATCACATTTCAGAAAGAAGTGACTGGACAATAGACATATATTGAGGAACAGGCTCCCATCTGACAGAACAACCACGTCCACAGCCCCTGGTTTAACAATAACATACAAATGGCAGATACAGATTAACAGTTTAACCAGTTTGTGGCTGCCATTACAACACTGTGGAGAAAAAAATGACTTATAAACCAATAAATACTTAAATTAATAGATACATTTTTTAAGCAATTAAAAGTATAATAAATATATGCTGAATTTAATGGATAGATAAATACAGGTTGGTAATAAATCAGGACATAAATGAGTAATCACAATTAATAAAAGTAAACAAAACATATACATTACATATACATATACATGCATACATGAAAAAAAAAACATGAATGTAGGTAACCCTAGATAAGAAAGGTAGATTTATCTATATATATATATGTATATTTGTATATATATATATATATACATGCAATTATGTGTTAATATGTTAATTTCAGTTTTTATTTATTATATAAACTTATTAAATAACATACTGATTCTTTTTTTCATCTTTTGCATATGTATATATTTATTAATGTATTGATGAATAAGTCATTTTTTGTCCTCCATATTTGACTGCAAGATTTTCCAGGGTTCATTTATAACCAAACCTTTTAAATAAATGTAGATTTTCAGAAATGTAGAAATAAATTAAAGACGTTTATTACTTTATTTCTCACTTACCAACATTTTATTAATTATAAACAATATATCACCCTCCCTACAACTCAGGAATCAGTTCTTAATTGACTACAGTTGGATGACCTTGGGAAGGCAGGGCACGCCGTAGGAAGTGATGTAAGTCATGGGGTAAGATGCAGCACTGAGGGGATTAGGCTATAATCTGTGCTAATAGCCTTGCCATATGCATTCAGTCCAGAACCAAAACAACTCCTGTCCATACTCTAATTAATTAATAACAGCAGGTAACGTAGATATTGGGGCAAAGAAGATCTAAAAATGTAATCTCCGGCTCTGTCCTCACATTTTTCCTGGGCTGACACACATACAATAACCCAATGGTTATTCCTGTGTGTGCGTGCATGTTTGAGTAAATCTTCCAACACTGGTGATAAAACTATACATTATATTCAATACACCTAGAAAAAATTGGTTCCATTAATCCAGGAGTTGAGCCTAGGAGGTGTGTGCTGTTAGGTCTGTATGGGTCCTGAGTATGAGGACAGTCAGTCTCCTCAAGCCTAATCTGATCAGAGTGAACCAGCAGGAAAGGGACCTTTCTCTAATTAGATCACCACACATGCTCAGAGAAGGCTGGGGATGCACTGACTCCAGCATAAGTGTCTGCATGCTTTATGGCCACGGTCAGTTCTACCTCCCTCAACCTGTAGAATTTACCCTAATTAAAATCTGAAAGCAGCCTCCAGTGACTCATCAATATTATTTATTTGACGCTATAGAGTAATAATTAGTTTTTTTTTTTACTTCTCATTTACAATAATTGAACAAGCAAGGAGTAATGTGAATATTTTTGAATGACAAAAGCAGAAATCTGGCATCACATGTTGTGTTTGGCTTCATCAGCACAGTGTATCCACATCACATCTACACAGGATCCAGTTTCACTCCTCCTTTTACAACCTCCAGTCATTGGTGAACACGGTCCCTGGGCTTCTGTCCAGCTATCATCTTCGTTCACATTCAGTCACTGGAGCACATAATGTCAGCCTCCCTTCAGTCCAAGGTAGCTGTTCCTCTCAGGATCAGCTCTGTGATTGGTACATATTGTCACTCTGAGGATTTGTTATGCAACTGTTTGAACGTGGGGTTGCCCATCCTCCATAAGTCTAGACAAGGCAGCGCTCTGTGAAAGTGACTAAGGAAAATACCAGAAGCATTGAGACCACAAGTGGCAGCTCCACCAATCCCACTTCTCCCTGGTTGCTATGACAACCAGAGTGACATGCAAATTGAAACTCCATGTGTTGTTTCCATGGGAATGTGCTCTACAGAATGGCACAAGGATACAGATAGTTTGATGTTAGGTAGCACCACCAAAGACCCATAATGCACCTGCAGTCATATCTGCAGGATCATGCTCCATAACCACAGACGGCCGGCAACTGAATCAACAGGAGTGATTTCTATTTTTCAAGTTTCAGCTCCTCCTGTCTCTCTGCTGAGCTCTGCTCTCTGCTGAGGCCTCTGTTGCAGCGGTCTGATTTGCCCCAGTTTGTCCCGCCGTACTGATAATGCTTTATCTGGGATATCTGAGGAATTTATGGGCAGATTAAGTGACTGTCTGCAAATCAGGCACTCTGCGGTCAGCTCAGTGGTTTTTTTGATGATGATCTCAGTCTGTCAGCTTGTTGGGCCAGTGGGTCAGATGTCAAATCACCATTGTGACTCTTCGCTGCACTGACCTCCAATGGCTGTACATCTGTTTCCCACACGCAGAAAAGACAGCGTTGTGCAGCTGTCAGATAGAAACTCACATCTGGACACTGTAACTGAATACACACTGCCTCAGAGACATTAGCACAAGGTGATATAGACTGTAGTTGTAAATAATTCTTACGAACAATATCATACTTGTGCTTTGGTATCTGTAGTATCTCCTCATATAACCTCCTCAGGTACATCACAGCACAGTTGTTTGAAATACTACATTATGCTTTTTATGGTTACATTTTATTATGCGCATGGCCTATTTCATCTAAAATATCAATATTTAAACTCAAGATTCTCTTTTTTTATTGAGCTTCCTCTGCTTTGACGTAAGACTCAGTAAAAGACTGAGATGACCTGAGGGTTACAGGCGTCTGGTTATATTCAACAACAATAATTTTAATTGAGTCATTTATGTCTATTTTCCTCAACTCTATCATAAAATGGTTTAATTAGAGGTACCTAAAGAAATTGTATTTGCCAGATCATATTTTACCAGTTATACCTGAAAGCACGGACATTTTGTATGTTGGAGGGTGATACATTCAGCAGTGATGCCTTTCTCTTAGTGTCAAGTACACATGGATTTGACACACCGCAATGAAACCTACAAAACCTATTCAGTATGATTCAGTCAGCTGTCAGGCTCATTAGTCTATGGTATTATATATATACCATATATTTTTTTTTTTTCATTATGTCATTGCCTTATTTTGTATTGAGGTCTCCTTGCAGTGCACGATGAGAATTCACAATACTTGAATCTCAGTCCTTTCTAGAATAACATCGCACTGGGAGGTGGATGATTCACTGATTTATTCTAAAACTGTGCAGGTAACTTCTACCCTTGTATAAGAAACTTTTTATGTGAGGATAACTTTTGGCATACATAACTCTTTTGACATGCTTTATGGACAGTTTTTAACAATCCTCTTGTAAAACCCACACAGGGTTACAACAGAGTAGTCACAGTGCTTTCATAGTGTTAATTACTGCTCAGGGCAGAGCCTCAGAACAACAGAGCTGAGACAGAGTCATCCTGGCAGTTTGTCCTTTCCAGAGACTCCTGGCAGAACACTGACACAGGCTACAACCAGCGTTACCTAAGGACAGAGGTGAACTGTATCTGTATGTATCAACATGATCAGCTGTTGAGCCTCCTCTCTTCTCTCTGTGAGCCTCATGAGAAGCTGCTGCAGTGTGTACTGCCACCTAGAGGCTGTAATTCACATTGATGCAACACAGTATGTCATCTTCACTTAGCACATAGCAATCAAAAGACGAACCTGAAAAACATACTGATAATTTGAACAACTCTTCCTTGCCTGAATTTTTTGCTGATATATTCACCAAGGACAGTCTCCTCAGTGAGCTGTAAAAAATGAGTCCTCCTGAGTTTGTAGGATTTTTCTGTTGCCATGGCAGTGATAATAATACGAATAGTAGCTTTCTAAGTGCAGCTCTATGCTAATGAAGCCCAGCCAGGCACTGTTTAGTCTGGTCCCACCTGTCCCATAAGCTCAGCTGATGCACTCAGTCTGCTGCTGTGCTGGATTGCAAAAATACTGAGCAGTGGACTATACAAGGCTTTTGAAGAGAGAGTACAGAGGAACAGCTATCAAATTCTCTGTTTGCTGGAACAGACTGGAGAGGGTTGATACACTACGTCAGTAACACTGACTACACTGTGAATATCAGTGTTTATGCATGTCTACATGTGTGTGTGTGTGTGCAATTACACTTTATATCAGTTGAGTCACCTCAGTATCTTAGTAAGGGAACACAGACTAAAGAGCTGCTGTGCAATCTCTCTAATCTAACTAAGCATTGTGTGGCACAGTGTGTTGCTGTGTCATCATTAGTAAGACCAGGAGAACTCCACCAATTCTACACAGCAAAGCAGTTTACAGGTCTACAGTACATGTGAAAAAAGTTGTGTGAAGTCTTTTGCGTGAAGTCTGATAGATCACCTCAAATAATGTAATTTGAGTCAGCAGTCATGGGCTGAAGACTTCAAGTTTGAAAATAAAAAAAATCTGTGGAGTTTGACAGAAGAGATCTTAAGAGACCTCTGTAGCCCACTCCTTATCTCAGCTGCAGGCTAGCATAATATGCCTGAATCTCTAGCTGAACTGTCAGTGGTCAAATTGTGCCAGGCTTTGACAAAGAAGCAGAATGTGTGGAATAAAAAAGATACCTGTTTCTGCTGCATTGATTTTAACACTTTGTAATACCATCTACAACTACAGTACTCTTAAGGTAAGAGCAGAATCATTCAAGTCAAATGTTCTGTGTCTGTCTGTCTCTGTCCAGGCTGCAGAGGTGGAGAAGCAGCTGTCCACTCAGGTCCATTCATTACGGGACGACTTCAGGGAGAAAAGTATATCTACGAGCCAGCACATGACACGACTAGAGACTCTACAGGCTGAGGTGAGCCACTATCACTAACTTATTTCCATTATACATCACTTCAGACTAAGAAGAGTTGATTGAAGTTTGAGAATGAAATGAAATGAGCTGTACTATACTGTGTGAGCTGTCACCCACAGAACAGAAAAGTACAACTGGGTTCTATTCGCAGAAATAACATTACTTGTTTGCAGTTATTGGTTTTCAGCAAGAAGCCTGAGATCGCAAGGGATTTAACTTCTGTGCCATTATCCTGCAATTACCAGTGTTCACACTGGTCACAATGGCTTATGTTCAGCATAGGTTACTTAGTCGAGTTAGGATTTCTGTTGAAAAATCCCACTAGAAGAAAACACTTCTTCCTATTTTTCATCTCTCACCTGCCATGCTACCGGAATTGTTTCTTCTGTCAGGGCACTTTCTCTCTTCCTGTAATCTTTATCTTTATCTTTCTCCTCACCTCTTCCTTCCCTCACCCTCCTTCCCTCTTGGTTGGAGCAGCAAGGGCTAGAAGTGAGTGGTTACCGATTGCTGTCTATCAGCCAGACTGCATGCTGCATGTAATGTCTTGTATAATGATAGAAACAAGGATTGCACCATTATTTTTCTTTGAATTTACAATTGCTTCTACTCTGTCCAATTAAATGACTTGATCATAGCATCCATTTAGGATTGTATGTTATCACGGAACTCAAGTCAAAGGAAATAGAAGCCAAAAAGGAATTTATATAAAAATAAAAACGCACATTTGACATTTCCACATCCTTATAGCAATCCCTGTTTCCTGAGATTGAGCATAAAAAACATGCTTGTTAATCAGAGCATGAGATGTTTTGTGTGTTGTGTTCATGTACAATATCCTGATATGTTATGACCACAGATACTGTTAGAGCATAAAAACAGCAGAGATTTCCCCGTAGCCTCTGTTCAAAGCCAGGCAGAAAACACCCAGACTGCAGAGCCTGTGCTATAATTGGAAGAAAAGGCTACTGCTCTATATTTGGCTGAGATACTGCAATGTCTGGGTGCTCCCACTTTTCTAACATTTTGCCTTCATATGACATGTGCTTATGACTAATGGCTTTTTGCCCTATTTGTGTAAAGAGACTATAGGAGCCCAAAAATATCCAGAACTTGGCAAATGTAGATGCTCATATGGTAGTGAAAACAACTGATCCACATGTAAGCTCCTGTGCTGTGAAGTAGGTTACCAGATGTAGGTCAAAAGCAGGAGGGATAAAAATGAACATGAACTGATGTTTGTTTAATGGGGAAAGCTGCTCAGGCAGCTAAAAAGAAAAAACAATTCATGAGGAAAAAGTTGTGCTGCTGCAGTGCTAGCCTTCAGTAGAGGGCTGTTACACAGTCAGTAAAGAGTAAGCTAATATCAAGCTTTGTGGAGACACAAACATATCACCAAAACATTCCTGAAGACGAGGGTGGCAACTAACGCCTACGCCCGTGCTAGGCAACAAACATTCTTTAGACCAGTGGGAGTACTTTTTAATCTTGTGTAAGAACCCAGCTTGCCTCAGAGTTAGAAAAACAACAAAATTTAGCTTTTAATCAGGTCCATAGCTGCCCACCTGTCCACTGTCAACCAGGAGTCCTAGACAATCCTTAGTTTCTCCACTTACTGCCTATTTCCTGTGGTGTAACAATTAACCGGTGCTGTTTTACATGTTAGATTAAGATGCTGTCGGAGAGGAAGATGGAGCTGGAACGCCGCATGCACGCTATGCTGGAGGAGAACGAGCTGCTGCAGAGTACAGTGGACGACCTCAGAGAGAGGACGCTGGTGTTGGAGAAGCAGTGTCACGAGAAGGACCTTCAGGTACAGAGACGTGCATGAACGACTGATAGGGTAGCTATGACCTCTGTAAATATGTTACATTACCTTTCACCAATCCAGTTTTGTGTTTACCCATGACAAATTGTTGGCACTCCTGTCAGACCTCTACAGGTAATCGTACTTAGCACTGTTAAGTCTCAGTTTTGCCTCTGTTGTTATATCCAGTTGCGACAGAGCCAGCTGGAGCTCCAGGAGGTTCAGGTGTCCCACAGGCGGCTGACTGCTCAGCTGGAGGAGCTGACAGAGGAGCACAGCCTCCACAGCCTCACCCCACACCCATCCAGCCTGCTGTGTGAGATAGAACAGAGCATGGAGCAGGAGGAGCAGGAGCAGGAGAGGGAGCAGGTAGTTATTGAGTCCATTCTTCGTTTGTTTTAGTCTGTTGTGAGCACCAGGCAGGGTGGTGAACTAATATCTAACCCCCCCCCCCCACTTGCCTGTTTAGTTGCGTCTTCAGCTATGGGAGGCATACTGTGAGGTCCGCTCACTCTGCTCCCATCTCCGGGGAAATGACGTCACAGACTCAGCGCTGTCCACCGACTCTTCCATGGACGAGTCCTCGGAGACGTCCTCAGCCAAGGATGTGCCTACTGGCAGCCTCCACACCAGCCTACTGGAGCTACGGAGGCTGACACAGAATCTGCTGGATGGCAACGAGTCCACGGTAATGAACAACACACTGGCAACTTGTCAGCACTGGCAAAAAAAGTGAGGAAATATATTTTAGGGGGTCCTGTAATTTCCTGATGATTTCTAGAAAGAATTATGTAATTTGTTATTATTATGTGCAAATATAGACAGAGGTATTAGACAGTGTTGTAAGCATCCACTGATTTATTTTAGCTTTAAAGAAACAACTAGAAAATGATATAGGAGCGACTAGAGATGTATTTTCTGTCTGAAGCTTGTTTGATAAAAGAAATAGAGGAGTACACTGAGTCAGACTGAACAGGTTTTGTAGTGGGCTTGTCTCTCTTGTCTAGCTTGTTTCCTGCAGCGACTAGAATTGATATGTAACAAAGCTAAAATCTATCAAGAACTTACACAGTTATCTTAATCAGCCAAAGCAGAATATGACGTGAGGTCCTGTGGCTTCAACTGCTCTTCCTGTTGAATCTGCTCTGCTGTTGCTATTCAGTCATTTGTATCTGGATATTTTGCATTAAGTGAATGTTTACACCAGGACAAATTGTTCATTGTTTAAGTGATCAGTTACTTTGTTTACGTACTTTGTTTATCCTCAGAACTCAGCCTTTTCAGTAACCATCTGTTTACCAAGCAGAATTAGACACTGAGAAAAACTTTTCCAAACCCATCAGACTGCAAAAATGCAAACCTTTCTCCTTATGTAAATGGCCATGATGACCTTAGATGTTACATGGTTGTGTTGACTTTCTCAGAAGTTGGTGATTTTTTTGAAAAGATGTAAATATTAATTAATCACTGGAATATTTATTCTCCAAATTTCTTGAACCATGTTGACAGATGTTACATTTATGCATATTTAACTGACACACCACTTGTAATTTTGCCATTTTCTTTTTAAATACTTCCAAATCACATATTGCTCTCCATGAACGTTACTATGAATTTACAGTTGTGTATTATTTAAATAAATACATTTAATAGGAAGCTATAGAAACCATCAAATAAAGTGTTACCAAAAGGGATACCTATTCTCATAAAGTTAATGATGTTGCAAAGACTTACAACTAACTTACCACTGATTCAACATGATACAGCCTCTGTGGGCCTATTTTAGACACACACAGTAATGAACTATGGGCCGTAACAACACATTGTACAGTGAGTGTGTGTTGTGTGTTAAAAGGGCTCACGGCGCAGTGATGAGGAGGCTCTGGAGGAGCAGGTGAGGAGGCTGGGAGAAGAGCTGAGAGAAGTCAGAGAGCTGTACGAAGCTGAGCAGGACAAAACTCGCAGCAACGAAGAGGAGCTGCTGCAGCTGCACAATCAGGTACCCACCCCTGTAATACATCTGCACACTTGTGTACATTGTGTACTGTGTATGCACATATTGATGAAACATAAGAGATCAGGAGAGGTAACACATGAGCTGAGGGCAGAAGCCTTCACACCAAGGCTCTGCTGCTAATCATGTGAAAAGGAAAGTGTCAGGCAGCCCTCATTAATTCAAGATCACATCCAATCTTTCTCGGTGGAACAACATTGCATTAAGCAGTGCTCACGTCTAAGAATAACATTTGGATGACCCAGTACTGCAGATGCAGTTCTCACCAGTTTATGAGCCGATGTGAATTTGATGTATGTTGTTTGTAATGTAGGACATTACTTCAACCTTGTCTTGTTTCTGAGAGGGCAGCTCACTCCCTCCTGTGGGTTTGAAATGCCATCTTACATGATCTATTCAAAATAATCCCCGCACACACAGGTCACTTATTTTGCCCACTGAATTGGGTCTATCAAATATCTCATACATGAGCACCCCTCTGTATAACTTTGCCATTAAAGCCCAGAAGCCGTCTTGAATTTATGAGGCTTGTGTCTCATGGATCTGTTTTATTCTCCCATGTGACCTGCAGATGGCGCTGCTCTCTGTAGAGATGTGTTCCCTCCGGGATGAGAACAAGCGGGTGAGGATGATGGCTGAAGTCCGAGAACCCAGTGAGCAGCTCCAGAGTGCTATCAGAGACAGAGATGACGCCATAGCCAAGTAGGATCACATCACATCATATAATGAATACTGCATTACACTGATCCAGTTAGAACTCCCAAAAATACACTTCCACCAGTAATTATATAAAATAATTAGAATGTAGAATGCAGCAGGCGTTCTATGATAAATATGTCCTTATAATGTATAATCAACTCAATGAGATGTTTAAAGGACAATTTCGTCTTATTACATCTTGGTTATGTTTTAGTAGTAAGAATAACAATTTCAAATTCAGATTAAAGAGAGTTTCACAGTTTGACATTTTGGAAAATGAGCTTATTTGCTTTCTTGCTGAGTTTGTTGACGATGAAGCTGCAGCCATGTGTCAGTTAGTGAGCTGTAACACATTATGGCTGGTAGAGCTGCTGGTAGGTGGATTTTTTTTAAGCTTAGGAGCTAGTTAGGCTCACTCTTTCCATGTGTTTCCAATCTTTGTGCTAAGCTAACAGTCTCTGGTCTTTTTTAAACAGACAGATATGAGAGTGGTGTGGGTATTCTCTCCTGACTCTCAGCAAGGAAGTGAATTTCAAACTGTTGTTTTAAAAGAGTAATTTCTAAGGCCTTCACGCTAGCAGGATACCTCTAGTTTCTCTGTGTATGTTTCTTGCAGAAAGAAAGCGGTGGAGATGGAGCTGGCCAAGTGTAAAATAGACATCATGTCTCTGAATAGCCAGCTCCTGGACGCCATCCAGCAGAAACTCAACTTGTCGCAACAGCTGGAGGCCTGGCAGGTAGGTCAAAGGTCACAGGCGATTTATTAGTAAAAGCCTAATAGTCATTTTGTAGTACTCTGGAACATTTTAAGGTTGTTAAACAAAGAAAACAGTTCTGTAAATGGAGTTTCTGGATGAAACGTTTGTTCATTTCCCCTCCCTTCCCTGTCACTTGTGTTTGTTGTCAGTATATTTTAACACTTACAGAATCTGTGCACATACACTAAACCACTCAGTTAACTTCAGAGGGTGTATGTCAGCTGGTTGGCTGTGATGGGTGTCAGTAAGGAAACATATTACATATGTAGCCTGGGGACACTGTGTGTGTGTGTTCCCTCCCTCCCCCTCCTCATCCCTAACTAGCAGCTCTTTCCTCTCTCTTCTCCCTGCCCGCAGTTTGCCTCCTCAGGGCTCTTTACTGTTTGGCTCTTGTGGTTTCTGATCTAGTGGCCTTTCTCAGCTTCCGTACCACCCTTTCTCCCCTGTGGTACCCCCCCTCCTGCCTTAGAGGTGAGCCCAAGCTGCGCCATCTCGTCATTTCACCCATCACTAATCCGACTATGCCATGCTGAGCCATTCCATGCCATGGTTAACTGATTCAGGAGAAATGCACATCCCAGCTCCTGTTCTCACTGAAACCATTTGCCATCACGGAGAACCATCCAAACCCACCACCCTCTCTCTCCACTGACCTGTCTCCTCTCTCCATTCACCTGTTTGCCCTAAAGGAATGTCTTTAGGAGATGGGTCCACTGGTCACCTTACCTGTTGGGAGATGACAACACAGACATCAAAAATGCCCCTGTATCCCCATTACATCTTAAGGCTTGGGTGGTGCATTTATTTTACTTTATGTTGAGTGATATTAGGTAACATCCAAACTAAGGAGACCAAAACGTGTGCACTCATAGAGTAAATACAGAAACTTTTCACATCTTTTAAAGGATAACTTATTTTTGAACCTTTTCCATGTTTTGGGTGTAAATGACTGAGGAGAGAAAAATCTCTGGAATCAGTGCAGTATTCAGAAACAACAGTGTGCCCAGCAACCTTGAAAATCTTCTGAAATGTAATCCAACAGGCAATTGACAACATTATGGATAGGATTCCTACAGGGAAATTTATTTCATTATTTAAGAGTGAGCTCTTTTCTGTTTAACCAGAAGCATAGATATATATCACTACCAGACTCCATTGACAAAAATAGTCATTTTTGAACAGAACAGGGGAGCTGCTGGAATATCAGTGCTTTGACCTGTTAGTTAGTTTGTATTATTGGGCGACTTTCAGTGGAGGAAAAAAGATCATGAGTAGTCAACATGAGTAGCAGTACCTAGAAGCACAAATGAAGTAATCAATCAAAGCAGTGGTGCTCCAACAACTCCAGTGTTCTGCTTGGTAAAATTACTGTTTTTGTCAGTGGAGTCTGGTAGTGATATACGGCAATATTTCTGGTCAGTGGCAAAAACAAGCACTTTAGTGGATTTATTTTGACGTGGAAAGTTGCACCATTTGTTTACATTGGAGCAGATGTTTGTGGTGGTATACCACTCTTGCTCAATACTACACTGATTCTAAAGATTTCTGTCACCCCCATTTACACCAAGAAACTTTAAAATAAGGCACAGGTTCAAAAGTATTTGTTGCAATAAACAATCATTACATCAATCAGGACTCTAAAAGCTCTTCACAATCTCTTCACAACACAAAGAGATATGCCACAAATAGATCTTTTGATTTTAAGGGGTCACAAACTGAAAAGCTTAGGAATCACTGATGTCACCTGGAGTGACTTTTTGAGATGCCAAAAGCCATGAGAATCCATTTTTGGGAATATGCATCTCTGCAGGCTGTTGAGGCTGAGGAGACAGAGCAGGTTGTCCACTAATCACAGTGTTGTCCCCCAGCTCCTTCTGTCCACATGTCAAAGTGCAAAACACTGAACCCTAAATTGCTCCAGATGGTCTGGGCAGCACCTTACACAGTAGCTTGCTGCTATCGGGTGTGTAGGTGTGTGTTTGAATGAGAGGCAAATTGTAAAGTGCTCTGGATAAAAGCACCATATACAGCTGATCTCATGAGGGCCTGTCAAAAATCTAATCTTCAATCTTTTAGTTTTATACATATTACTAGATAAAGGTTTTTAGTCAAATCACCACACAGTCGATCTGGGTTAGCATGACATAATTAAAAAAACTGTAAAAAAAAAAAAAAAATGATACAGAGTGCATGTGGAACAGTGGGTAATAGGCCTTATGTTTTTGCTGTAGGTCACCTTAATAGTTTAATCCAACTGTGATCAATTCTGTGTTTATTTGAACAGTCTCATGATGCAACGCTGTCAAGCTGGGCAGCATACTGTTTAGGATTACTTACTACTTAGAGGGAGAACTCATAGACAGCTTCATTTCTGAGAACTATTGAGCACCACTAAGTGGTCTACCACAGGTGAAAGGTGATTGTGATGTCTCTGTAATCAGTATCCAACAGGTGAAATGATCAGAGTCCAGTCTCCCCAAAACTTCCTGTGATGCCCCACCACATGCCCTGTCTGTGTGACATTCAGTCCTGTCCTTCTCCCATTCACTTCTCTGTCCTTGGCTTTAGGATGATATGCACAGAGTGATTGACCAGCAGTTGATGGACAAGCACCAGGACGAGTGGCGCTTGGCCCCTTCCTCCCTGTCAGGGTCAACGAGGGCCCACAGCGGTCAGTCCTCCAGACGAGCTCACCGCATTTCCGACCGGGACAAGAGACTTTTCTCTTTTTTCAAAAAGAACTGAGCCCTGTTGGACTGGCCCCGGGCACAGCGGACAGACAGACACAGACGGACGAAGCGAGGGACAAGGAGGGAGTGACATCGCAGCAAAGGGGTAACAACACAGCCAAAGACAGGCAGTGGCACATGCTGAGGTTTGGGGGGGTCATTTTGCACTTTATCTGTCCCATTACTCTTCTCCGTACTGGTTAATCAGTGACTGCTGACAGTGAGAGATAGAAATATAAGAATAGGACTTCCCCAGAGGCTTTGGCTTAGGTCCCTCTCATAGAAAGCTACTGGTCTTACAGAACATGAACAGGGTCACAAAGTTTACCTCCAAAGAGGAGGGTTTCCTTGTAGTGCCTATGACCATCTCTACTAGCCCACTGCCAACTCTGTAGAGAGGGGAACACTATGTACAAAACTCTTATTGTATGCATCCCAGTTATCAGGCCAAGGAGTCTGGGGAAAGGACAGGTGGATATATGGGACATTGCAGGATGATGGGAAAAGGTGAGAACAGTAGGACAGAGCTGTACGTCAGAATACGATGATGAACAGAGTGATGAAGCTGCAGCCGACCCATCTGATCTCTCAGGTTTATTCATTTGTTCAGGGGATGTTCAGAACATGAGGCAACAGCTTTATGTATCAGAACCACAGCGCACTGTATATCTGAGAAAACAATTGACAAAGAGAATTTACAACCATAAAGGTTTTTCTTTTTTATTTTACAGAGTATTGCTATCATGTCTAAGACTCAACCTTCCAATCAGAATGGTTGTAGAGGCCTTTAAAGGGGCGCATCAGTAATTGACTCCCATAAAGTGGAGGGACTCACAAGAGAGATATTAAAGCTGTGCCAAACAATATTTTTATGTGAAATATGGATCAAATAACTGTGTAATGTGAAAGGGGCCGCTGGTAGTGACAAACCACAGAACATTGTCCCTAGATTCTGCAGTTTTCCTCAGCTCTATTGAGCATTTCAACCCCTTTTTTTAAAGTTATTTTTTTCTTATTATTTCTGGCCACACCTTTACCATTTAGGTTCAGTCCCACCACCCTCTTCAACTCAGTTTTCAGCAGCACGCAGCTCTAATAAACCCACTGTATGCTGGCACTAAACTACAGACAGACAGAGTCAGTGACCTGCTGGTGAATATATTGCAGTGTTTAGCAGCTAAAGACGCAGATATTTCCCTCAGGAGTGGACTGGAGTCCAAAACAAAAGTAGAATGAAAGTGAATTTTGGCCCTAAACCTTTTAGGTAGCCAGTAACACAAATTCATATTATTGCTAATGCCGTGCAGTGCCTGCTGTGATGTTGATGATAAACAGTTAACATTTGCTGGTAGCTGGTAACATAGCAGGTAGTTCCATTAGCCAAAATAAATAGATAAGTAAGCACAGCTTTTGAAAACTTCAAAATCAAAGCAGCAGAGGCCAAAAGATCCTGCTTTTTATGCTGCATTCACTTCTCCTTGGATGGTCCCATTTCCAGTGGGGAAGTCCAACTTCAGTGTGTTCATATGCTTTTTAGTGTGGACTGTGGCAACAACATGGAGGCCACAGAGACAATGTATTGTATTTTATGACTCAGAGCGTTTAAACACATTGACATTGGTTTCCAATAAACTGTTGCTTTACCTGACTTGTTATCAGGGTCACTGCGAATCAGTTAGCAAAAACCTAATATGCAATACCTGAATTAATCAAAATTGCTAAGAAATTTGCAGACTTCCCAAGTTGTTGTTACAACTTTTCTCTCTTGCTTAGTAAATGCCCACATTTTTAATGTTTAAGAAGCCCAGTTGGTGGAACTCCCTTTTAGGTTTGTTCTTCTCTTTGTCCCCAAAACCAAGATTAAGTTTCATTTATCACTGAGGTAAAACACAATCAAGTCCGTGCAGGCAAGTGAATGTATAAAAACCAGCACTTCTTATTTGGGACTATCTTACATCTGTGGTGAACTCTATGAGGCCTTCATGTTCATCTCTGACATCTGAATAAACCTGTGGGTGGCTGAAGTTACTGACAGCATCTGTGCAGGTGGTATGTTCTACAGTTCACATTATATTTAACATTTAAACATTTATTCTTTTTCAAAGAAAAAGACACTGTCTAGCATTGTCCTCATGATGTCAATCATCTTCCTAGTCGACCAAATTTTCAAAATGTTTACATCAGCTTGAGGAGGAGGAAGAACTACAATGGGTAGAATGCTCATCAATTCTCCAAGTCAATCAATCCAGCTCAACAATAACCTGTTGAATTTCATGTGGTTAAAAAGCATGGGGGTGTAAGAAACTCCTCTAAACTTCCTCTGCAGTGGTCAACATCTGAGCTGCTTTGGTTTGTCACTAATAGAAAAGGTCTACCTCCATTCTCATTGCTTCAATACTTCATGGGCACTTTGATTTCTTAGCTGCCGGGCTTCCGTTTTAGGTGACATATCTGTAACTCCATTGGTAAAACAGTGTGTATTGACCTGAAATCTCTGAGCATGAATGACTTACAGTGTGGCACAGTGATGTCTCATGTCTGTCTGCGTTTGAACTCGCGTCTGATGCAGCTGTGCAAACCTATGCAGATGTCTTCTTGTCATTTCAGCTGGTTGTTGGGAAGGATCAACCCAAAGAATGATTTTTATAAAAAGTCAAATAGGTTTGGATGAAATCAATATATTTATAAGAAAAAAAAATGCATACATTTTGAATGAAAATCTTTTTTTAGAGAGAAATATACCTGTACATTGTTATTTGTAGGCTCTTTTTTCATGTATGTTCTAACAGTGAGCAGGAATTCCACTGGTGAGTTGAACTCATATGTTTATTTGACTGTTCAGGTGTGGCATGCAGTGGAACTGGCAAAGGATATTCACGAGTACTTCTGTGTTCTGTCCAAATTATTCACTAAAAAGATGTGAACATTTACTGGAAGACTCATGAATCTCAGTTTTTAATCCAAGAGTGCCCAAGAAACAGCAAATTCATAAACCAGTTCAGTCCAGCTGACAGCTCTTAGTAACACTCTCTGATAAGTCATCCTTTATAAACGGTTGTAAATAGTGACTTTATTAATGGTTAATAACTTGTTTACAAATTCTTTATAAGGAGAAAAATGAATAAGAATAACCATTATGTTGACAGGTTGTGAAAATGTCTCTGACTGTTGAGTTATTTATAAAGTCAAGTCATTTAACTAATAGTTCTACATTTCTGGTCATGGTTTCCCAAAATGTAGAACTATTCCTTTAATAGACTAATAAAAAAATTAAATGTTTAGTCTTACGTAGTTATAAATGTTAACAGCTAACAAAAGTTAGTAAGTCTGTGAATGTCCGTAACTCATTAATTAAGGGTTCTTAAAATAAGTTTAGGTCCAAAGGCTCTGCTGCACTTTTCCAAATAATTCACTGGATGAGTTAAGGAGATGAAACAGTCAAATTGAGTATCCTGCTGGAAGATGTTAAACAACAGCCTCAGAATTTTCACAACTTGAAAAGCCCGATATTTATCCCTCTTGTTATTTTATTTAATCTTTATTTAAGCAGAAACCATTAAAAAAAATCAATTTTCCAAGAGTGTTCTGGTTAAGATAAGCAGCACTAACAATGAGAAAGAATGAAACAGATAATCTGACACATAGTAACAGTCAGAATTAAACAGAAAGACAGCTGATTTAGCCATTTTAGATCTAACTACAGAAGGTTTTAGGGATTAGTTAATGATTTATTAAGCATTAATATAGCCATTAAAACCTCCGTACAGATGGTGCCTTATTAGAAAGTTCTTTCACTGCACCTGTCTGAATGGACCTGATCAGAACATGGTCCTCCCACAGGCAGGAACATGTTCCAGGTGTGAAATAAGAAACTGAAACTTGACGTCTGTGTTTGAGGCTCTTTTTTCATTGACTGACTGACAGGAAGGATCTGTTTCTGCCTTGGATTAAACACCAGTCACTCCTGCCATTACCAAACTGTAATTTGTCTCTTTTCATGTCACATTTTCACTAATATTTGGTTCTGTCCACATTATGTCCTAATTGCTGTTTCTGTTTCTTGTTTGTATGTATTGTTCCAGACTGTCACTGCGACACTGTAGACCGTACTGATTCATTTTCCAATTGAAAGTATTTTTAAAACACTGGCTGCTGCGTCTTTCTGTGGCAAACATCCCGAGTGTGTCAACACCCGTCGAGTGTGTGTTGCGGTGACAGACAGACATGCCATTGAGTATGTGTGTTTTCTGTTGCTCGACTCCACTCGGTCAGATGTTGTTTTGGAATTTAGTGCTTTCGGTGGGCTCATTGTACTCCGTGTGAGTGCTTCCATTCACCACTGACTAACGGCACTGTTTCAGTTACAGAATGCTTCAATCTATTCAAAATATTTATCATGCAATTTTCTTAGCATTTTGGGGATTTTTTTGTACAAATAAATACTTTACAATCTGCCTGTCTCCCCTGACTTGGCCTAGAAAATACACATCTGTTCTTGCAGGAAATAAGCTGATGTTGTTTCTTACTCTCTGCTGAAACACCACCGTCTACATCTAATAATAAATCAATAGCAGGGAGAGGGGACACGACAAGGGTTTTTCTGAATGGTCTATTTAACAGCTAGTTGATGAGGGTAAGCAACAAGCAAACTGAATGAGCAGCAGTAAGAAGTTCAGACCACTAATCTCACAACATGAACTAAATATGACCTTTTAAACACCACCATATTAACATTGTCACTGTTAACATGTCACCATTTAGCTCAAAGTGCAGCTGCTATATACAGTACATTGCCACAGTAGTCACACCTATTGTTTATAATCATTTTCAAAGGGAATGGCTGCAGGTCACAGCAACAAACTGAATGCTTTCTCCAGCTAACAGACTGACAGTCAGAGCTGAGTATACATATATCAATACTGTGTCTGCTGCACCGAGTATATAAAGAAAAGAAAGGTCGTCCACTAATCACAGGGTTGGCAGTCCACCTGCAGTGTCCTTGGGCAAGACAATGAACCCTGGATTTCTCAGGCCAGCACCTTATGTAGTAGCTCACTGCCATCAGTGTGTGTGTGTGTGTGTGTGTGAATGGATTAATGACATGCAATTTATAAAGGATAAAAGGATACAGACATTTACCATTTACACCTGTGTCTACAAACAGAAACATGAAGAAGTTATCAAATGGAGCCAAGAACAATTATTGGGACTGAAATAACTTTATAAGAACAATATAAGTCTAAAGAGACCTTTTTCACAGCTGACATTCTGATTTGTCATTGGAGGAAAATCACAGGTGGAACCAATGACGTTAGCGATGACTCTGCTCCAGCCAGTGCTGCAATGCAGCGTGGCAACAAATGTCACTGGTCACACCTGAGTTTAAGTGACAAAGTCTGTGAGGAAACGATCTATTCAACCTTATTATCACTCCATATTTTTGTGGTCACCCGCAGTGTGAAGGTTCTTTAATTAACATTGATGCATTTGGCATATATTGATATGTATATTGTTGTGGTGTAGGAACTGAAATGAGACATTTTCAATTGATACTCTACCCTGTCTACATGTTGAAATGAGCTCGGCTCAGTTTATAACTTCTGACAGTGAGGAATAACAGACAGTGACATCATTACTGTCTCGCTGCTGCTTATTGAGAAATGTCAACTTCCTTTCTGAAAGAGAATGATTCCTTCCCTACATGAGACTTCATAAAGAAAGTACTTTCTTTCCAGTTTATAAAAGGCTTCCCAAAGACCAGTGCACACTTCCTCCCATACAATTTTATTGACAGGAAAAAAAAAAAGAAAAAAGACACAGGTTCAAAATGAAGTTAAGACCAAGCCTTAAATCACCGACAAATGAGATCAGTCATTATGTGTCAAATATTTATTCTTTTAAAACGTTTATTACTGATTAAATTCATGTAGGGAAAAATGAATAGTACATCTCTTTTTCTCCAGTGTACAGCAAACCACAGCTGACGAGTGTGTTTCAACCATAGCACACAAGGCATGTTTAACACATGCACAGTTTGGTGCGCTAATTATGTGTGTATGTTCCGTACTGAATATAAACACACAAATATATTTATATATACATACACATAATGAATAGAAATCATAAAGTGTGAGATCTGATACCATCTCTAGGCCCTCGGTCTAGATATGGTATCAGGTCACAGCGACCTCTCGACGTTTATCAGGATCCCAAACTGCCTGCCAGAGTCTGTGCAGAGGATGAAAACAAAATATTTCCATCAGAATCTTAGCCAATAGCTACAGCTCTCTCCTTTTATTACTCTCCCAATTCAAAATAAAGAAGAAAAAGTCAGGAATAGACAGAGTGTGATGCTTTGCCTCTGCGACAAACCCTGGTGGTGCACGTGGAGATCGAGAGGAGCTCAGGCCCAAACACACTGAGATCCAGTGCTGCAGCTCATCCCCATCTGTTCTTACATTAACAGTCCCACTCTCTGCCACACTCTCATCATGGATGCCAAAAACACTGTCCAGTAACACTTCAGTTGAAAATGACATCAGACTTTAACATTAGTTAACTATTAAGAATATCCTGCAAACTGAAGAAACACAGTAAATCCTTGACAGTCTAAATGCATGGCGAAACCTTTTAAATACCCCTTCAAATAAAGTGTTATATGCTCAAAAAAACCAAGGGCAAAAAGTCTGCTATGGATTGGAGGTCACCGCGATGAGTAAGAGGCCGGTGTCAGGAGTAAGAGCCTCCTCGTGTCCCGAGAGTGACCGAATACAGGAGGCGAGTCCATCGCTGTGAGAGGTGCTGATATGTGGGTGTTGTGTGGGGAGAAGGCCGGTGGCTGCAGATATTAGAATGAGAAAGAGAGGGAGAGAGTGGGTGGGAGCTTAGGCCTGAACGCTTCCTGAGGACTCAACAAGGTCCAATCAGACCCTGATTCACCCCGCCTCTTGGCCGACTAGGGGCCGTTATGGCAACAGTCCAAATGAGAGGCGCCACTGAGCGTCTACTATCTTTTTTTTATGTTGGCAGTATCGTTCTTTAAAAAAAAAATGTGGAGGAAAAGGTTTAAAAGCAAACTTTGAAAGCATAGTAAGACTGCAGTGACCGGTGCTGTCAGAGCTAAACGTCCGAGAGCTCCAGGAGTGGTTCAACTGCTCTGCTGCACTTGAACAAAAAGACAAAAAAGAAAAAAATAAAATAAAATAAAATCAATTATTGCTGGCTCAGCACTACTGGAGGTTAGAGGAGAGAGGGTGGGAAGCTTGGCAAAACATAGACAAAAAAAAATAAACCAGTTCTGTCCATCGGATTAGTTGCTAAAGGTTGTCTACCAGTCATCTTCTTCATCATCATCATCATCATCATCATCATCCATGTGATTTTTTTTCCCCATCAAGTCAAATAAAACAAAATCTAGCAGTTCATGATCTGTTGGTGAGAGCTGTGGTAACGCAGGTGTCTGAAATGCTCAAACTGGAGAGAGGTGACGAGACCTCTTTACTCAGACGTCCGTTCCAAACCGCCTCCTGACCAACAAAACAGCCCCTCATCCCAGCCCACCCCTCCCCTCCCCATAAAATAAAACTAGAAACAAACAAATAGATCCAAAAAATGGTGAGCCCTCCTTCTCCTCAGGCGCAGAGTCTGACTCGACTCTGAATGTCCCGTGTGCAGTGGAATGAGAAGGAGAGATGAGATACTGATGAAGAATATGGGGATTATGTGGATATAAATCTGAGATTTATGGCAGTCAGTTGTCAGCTTGCAGATCCTTTAAGAAAGCAGGACCTCAGGTCAATAGTGCCCATCTGCTGAATTCCAAATAAAACTTGATCTGATGTCTGATAAAATCTGTACATTTTTTTTTAAAGTCTTCATGATTAGTTTGTCCAAAGGGGACTTTTTTCATTTATTCATTTATTTTTTAATCTTTCACCGTATATTTATTAAATCTGTATCTGCTCTTTAATTTAGATGCTCTGAGTCCCATTGTGTGTGTATGTGTGTGTGAAGAAAAAGACACCGCCGGCCTTTTTGTGGATGGCTTCGAGTTTGCTAGCAGCACTTTTTCTTTCGTTTACTGTTCCGGGTGAGTTTGACCACGTCGTTCTGTTGCTGCTGCTGCTGCTTGGCTAGCACCTCCTTTTTGGCTCTTAGCACTAGCTCTGTGATGCAGTTGAACATCTGCAGGAGAAGCACAAGACCAACGACGCGTGGTGAGTACAGCAATCAGTCAGTCAGATCAGCCACATCAAACGCTGCAGTTTATGAAAAATATGCAGATCAATTTTTTTTACACTGAAGGAGGAGACTGATTCAATGCTGAAAAAAAAACAGCTGTGGCTGAAATCTGTTCAGCAGGTCTGGAGTTTGGATTTTTTCGATCAGTACTCAACACAAACCTGAAAAAGAGTCTGCCCTCAGGTATTTTCACAGCATTAATGGATCAGGAAAGATTTCATTTTTACCACCACTCTCATATCTGTCTATTCAACATAAAGCTACAGCCAGCAGCCAGCTAACTTAGCTTAGCATAAAGACTAGAAAAGGGGGCAAACAGCTGCAATCTTTATGCTAGGATAGGCTGGCCATATAAAGACACTGAGTTGGGATTTAGAAACTTGTGATTGTGAGAAATTGTGTTTTATAGACCAGGCAATTAATCAAATTAATTGATAATGAAAATAACTGTTAGTTGCAGCCCCGTGTTTCCCAAAAACAGTTTCTTAGAGGAACAGTTTGTACAGTAAGCCACTGAGACAACCTACTGATCAGAAGGTATTACCGAGAATTCAGACACACTGCCTAATTCAAGCCTTTGGCTGAGCTGCTCTGCATACCAGACATGTTCCAGAACAGCTCCACACAAACCAGTCAGTCAGTACACAGTCTGAGGCCTGAGACAACAGAAACAACCAGTTACCTCTTCAACATTGATGTTCTCTTTTGCACTCGTCTCAAACAGGTTGATTCCCATCTGCTCAGCGAACTTCTGCGCGTCAGTCGTCTCGACCACCTTGGAGTTGGGGTCGTCGTTCTTGTTTCCCACTGAAAGTAGAGAATAGTGCAGAGATGACACAACAGGAATGCCTTGAGTCTAAACAATGCAGGGATTTTTTTTTTTTACAGCGCCTACAAATAATAAAGGTGTGAGTTAGGAGGAAGGTTAGAGTCTATTTTTAAACAAAGCAAGTCAAGGTGACAGGCGCCTGCATTATTTAAACACACTGAAAGAGAGCACACCCACCTAATATTCGGCACACGTCGTCACAGTTCTGGTTGATTTCATGTAACCATCGTTTGACGTTGACAAAGGACTCGGCACTCGTGACGTCGTATACCACTATGACCCCATGTGTTCCTCTGTAGTACCTGAACATGCAGAGGGACAGAGACACAGTCAGCCTTCGACATTAAGCAGGATGATGAGTCCCAAAAAATAATGTTTAGTCTAGAAATATACCCACATATTATATTAACTAGAACACCATCACTCTAGTTGTAATTACAGGTGAATGAAAACTAGTTTGCAAACGAGCAGAGAGGTTAGAACAGTTAGCTAACAGTAACAGATACACAGTTGAGACAGCTTAAAATAATGGACAGGCTGCAAAAGCTCAGTGTAATCAATAAACGGTTTAAGCAGCTAGATAAAAGGATAACACTCATTTTAAACAGTTGAGCTGACAATTTAATTGCATGAAAAACTTACTGCATCATCCACTATTATATCCACTTCATATCCTCAGTTGTTAAATGATACTCACTTCAAAAACACTGCCACTAAACACATTTAGAACACAACAAGTGGTCTTGATAAACAGGTTCATGTGTCAGTGCTGAGGGGTACATCTGACAGAGGTTGGCTACCACTGAGGTAACTAATGCTGATGTCCAGCAGGGGGAGACAAATCTCAAATAGGAGGAAACACAACTTAATCATCTTATAAGTATAAAAAAGAAACCTTACTACTAATGATGCAGTTACTTAAAATGAGCAATGAGTCCTTAGATTGCAGTCTGAACCCAGGTCAGCAATACTGAACATTTGGGCCTTTACCAGTCACCAAAATATTTAATTGTCCAGACTGACTTAATGAATTTCATCTAAGAGTAAGTTGAAATAACTGCTACAATAACGCTACACTAAACACTGGGCAGAGTGCGTAACAGCTTGAATAAAGGAGGACAGCCCACAGAAAGGCGACCAACATCTGTCCCACAGACGACTAAATCAAAGTGTGACAGTCAGACAGTTCAACTGTAAACCTGCGAGCTTCAAACAGTGGCCAGGCCCCAGAGAGGGAGCATCCCCAGTGTAGCTGCACTGCGCCAAACAAACACAAAGAACCTTTTGTCAGGCTTACTGTGTGTGTGTGTGTGTGTGTCAGTCAGTGTTGCCTGGCGTGACAGTGTGGGGATGTGGTGTTGTCCCCAACGTTCAGCAGTAATGGGCCACCACACAGCAGGGGTGGATGGCTGAGAGTGTGCATGTATGTATGTGTGTCTGCTCAGTACACATGAATAGAGAGCCATAAACACACACAGCAGGCATGTGGGCCCCAAGTTGCAGTCACCTTTTCTGCAGTAAAACTCTGCACAAACAGGGCAGTAAAATGTTAATAAGCTGGACTTTACATTACGCTGTGATTTCAGAGGTCTTGATTTGGGTTTAAGGGTGATGGCAGCAGACTCACACATATGGCCTCCAGGCTGCCCAATCAGGTCTGTGCCCATGATCCACCTCCACAGTGAAATTCGTTTAGGGCCTAATGAGTCACCATGCCACTCTACTTCAGCAGAGTGAACAATCAGCCTAAATAGGCCGCCTGCTTAGTAGAGGGATTCCTACAGAACAACTGGCAGCCGCTCTTCCAAACTAGGACGGTCATACTCCTCGGGGGCTCAAGCGTCAGCACTGCAGAGAATTTGAAGCTTTCTGGATGATTTTGTTGTTCTGCTGTGGTGCTAGTACATCATAAAAACTTACAAACATGACCTTCTGGTCTTGTTTAGGACAAAACGTGCTAAGCTCAGACAGTGATGATTTAATATCTCCTAAGCGTAGCCTCTGTTTTGCTCCAAAGTCAAAAAGGGGTGAGGTAAGACGCAGTTTGAGCTGTAGGTCACATCAATGTTGTTGCTGTCTGTGCTGCTCAGACGTTGCCTCCTTATACAGTGTGACTGACAGCACATTTATGCTCTTATTTATTACACGAGTGTAAATTTGGTACTGTAATGTCAAGCCTGTCCATGTAAACTGCACAGTAACTGAAATGGAAAGTCCATATTCAAGCTGGCCACTTTGCAAGGAAAGAGAAATGAGCAGGTTGACAGCTGGCATTAGTGTGAGATGCATGAACATGAGTAATTGGCTGCCAGACACAGTGAGGGACACACTCCGGTAAAGACGACAGCAACAGGAGCAAACTACACCTGAATAATTTGGGGTTGCAAACTGACAGTCTAGGACCACCACACTGAAAAAACTAAACGAAGAAGCAAACATGTCAATCATTACATCACTACTAACTGCTTGTTGTTTGCTAGAAATGTTTTGGATGCTTTACCTTCTTTAGCTAAATCTGTTACGTCAAACAATACATCCTACAGCAGTTTGGTCATTGGAGTGTAGTTTATAAAGACTGTTTTAAAGCTGCTCTATCAATATTTTCATGTTAACAGTGGTTTAAATGACTATGTGTAATGTGAATGAAGTTATTTGTAGTGACACAGAATCATCATCCAACTCTGCAATTTCTTTAATCTCTAAGTTATTAATATCTTTCTGCTCTCAGTCAATGTCATTTTCATACACAGCATGCAGAGATTTTCAGTGAAAATGCTGTCAGTATGATTACTATAATATTATAATTATTGTCATTAGGAGTAATAGTGGTAATAGGAGTCATGACAACAAGCAAAAAATGTCAATCATAGATGAGTTAATGACAGAGTTGTTCCCCTAAAAAACATTCATTATTAATATTTCACATTTACATTCACTTTGTATTAACTATCTTTTCTCAGCCAGAGATCTAAAAACAGTCACCTGGTCTACTGCTGCGTCTTGCAGTGACCCATTAAAACTTGACACGAATGTGAGGAGTCGAGGCAAATGATGCAGTGTGTTTTGAAAGCGTACCTGACAGGGAAAGTACTTCCATTCACATGAAGCTGGGCAGCTTTGCGTTTGATTTGTGTTGTGATTCAGCTGTGGCTGAACTGAACAGATAGTAAATTGAACTCATCACTGGGTGGTCAGATATTTTTTTATTTTGACATCTGTGTTTCTGGGAACCCTGGCTCTTGTGTTGCAACAATAATAATAGTGTGGGTTGATTAAGTTTGAATGCCAACATGAAAAAATCCATCAAGTTTGAGTGCTGCACATCAGGGATGACACTCGTGTTATTTTAACTCTTTATTATTATTATCATCATCACTAACAAACCTGTGGAGACCAAAACCAATGATAAATTTATACTATGAGCAAGAATTGCTGTGTATCCTTTTAAACATTATGCCTCTATACCATAAAACTCTATTGTCATATTGAAAACAGAATCTGTACAGTACAATGGTACTGCTGATTTAAGTGCTTTTAATGGTTTTTAGGCAGCAGCAGAGATCTACAGCACATTTACATAAGCTACATCAGGATACAGCTATACAGTCAGCCAACAATTTTTGGTCAGTTCAGGTAAATCACTGGTTACCTCATTAGAAAAGGAAGCTCTGCTCTAGATCAGTGTGAACACAGAGCCACATGGATGTGATACAACACTGGACAAAAGTGTGACACATACTACGAGCATAAGAGGGTAAAGCCGCCCAGCCCTTGCCGTCATGTAGCACTACAGTATGAGACCAGGAGCCTCCCTCTCACATCTGTAATTAGGATCTGTGGGGAATTCCACCCAGTTTCACAGAGCAGCACCGACTTATTCTAGTTGTCTACAAACTGCTTCCTCAAATAATACCTAATCCGAGGACCGCAAAGAACCTTTCTTGGTTTCAGATTCAATTGTTGAAATGAAAACGAAGGCCTTCACCTAAAAAGCCCATGTGAATATGTGTATGTCTATAAATCCACTTACGTAGAGGTGATGGTGCGAAAGCGCTCCTGCCCTGCTGTATCCCAGATCTGTAGCTTCACCTTTTCCCCGTTGATCTCCACTGTCCGGATCTTAAAGTCCACCCCAATCGTGGTGATATAGCTACCTGCAAACATGCAAACACAAAATCAAGTTAATAACCCACAACATTAAAATGCAGTCTGAAATCGATGCTACAGTTGCTGAGGTAGAACCACAGACCTGAAAATGTGTTGTCTGCAAATCGCAGGAGGAGACTGCTCTTCCCCACTCCTGAGGAGGAAACACAAGCACAGGATGAGGTTTAGAGTACAACAGGTTTCCAAAAGAGAAAAAACAGCATTTCTTTGTGATATTTGACTTTTAGTTTTCAAACAAAATACTACTATTGCCTGAGGACAAACACGTTGATCTTTTGCAAGGTTTTGTACACAACAAAAAAAGCACCTTTCCATGAGGTTCTAGTTTCTCATTATATCCTTGTTGCCCAAGGGAAACAGCATGTGATGACTGCAAACCAAAAACAAGACATCAACCCAAACATTTGTAATCCCTCTGTACCAGGGATTTAGTACTTTAAAGTATAATGACAAAATTTTACTTGTTGCAGTGTTCAGGATGAAGGACTTAAAGTAAATAAGGCTGCACCCTTTGTTTTTATTTAAAGTATCTTGATGACATTTGTACTGACAGAAGCTTACTCAGTGCAATAGCAGAAGAAACAGCCACTGGAAAGGCTCATGTCAAAGCCACAGAGGCAAGACAACAACTGGAACAAATATTACTGAGTTCCTAAAATTATCATGCATGATAAGTAGGTTTTAAGAGGAAATAAGTGTTACACAGCAGATGAAAGGAGAGGAGACAGGGAATAGGATTAAAAAGGGAAGACAGATGAGAGGGATCAGTGCTGTGTCTCAGATCAGTTGTCAGGTAACAACTGGAAGTTAGGAAACGACTCTGCTGCCCAGCCTGGGGTGGGACTCAACCTGCCGCCCTGTTACTTAGCCTACCTATTGTGTTATTGTCATCTCATGTTTGATTGGTCCCAACATAATAAGCTCTCAGGTTCCTGTGGTCTCCATGCTACACAGTTTTGTTCATACAAACAATAACCAAAGCTTCAAAGCAGGAGAGAGATCATCTTTTTGTACTTTTGAAGCATTTATATGCCATACCTTCCTGCTGTCTTGCCAAAGACCTCCAGAAAATTAAACACTCAGCTTGACAGTAACAAAACCATTCAGGACATTTTCATTTCCAGCCTTTGCAACCTTATGTGCGTGTGTGTGTGTTATATTAAATACTCTGCAGGTCTTGCAGAGGAGTGGCAGTTCACATCTTATGCGTCCGATGAACTGCTTGACAGAATTTTATGTAACACAACAGAGCTAGTGTCAAACCACTCTCTGTCAACAGATATGTCATGTGCATGTCCTTCTGTGGCAGGCCAGAGGCTAAACAAGTCTAGCTAATCCAGTGATAAAACTCAGCCTCAGTGCAGCGTGGAGATCCAGTGTGTGGAATGTCTTGATTCTCAGCAGCAGATCTGTCCTACATGCAGCTGAGGAGGGGCAGAAGGTCAGAGCATCATTCCTAAATAATCTGGTGCAGCACTACAGACAGTTGTATTTCCACACTGCAGCTGAGGGAACACTGGCCTCTGTGTGTGAGTGGCAGTGAAGGGTCTGCTGTGCTGCCTTGCCCTCCACTGTGAGCAGCCAGCTGATGGGGTAGTGCCAGGATCGGGACTGTCAATGAATGCAAAGATCATTGCCCACAAAGAGGTCCTGCAGGATGAGGCTACAGTCCTACTGAGGGTGGAGCCGCACTGAAAAGGCATGTTTTCACTTTAACAGGGAGATACAAGTTGAGTGGCCCTTATCAGATTTACATTATGGATCTACCTGTGACTGAGACATTGGTTGCCACACGTTTTAACATAATGAAGAAGCTGAGGTTACCACATAACCAGTAGTTTTTGAACCTCAGCAGACAGATGCACCTGATTGAGTGATACTACAGCTGACGCTGACCACCGTATCACTTCACTATACTTTGACCGGCTGGATGCAAAGATGTAAACCAGAGACTGCAGTGCAGCATTCTTCCACTATAAAGCAGCTAGCAGTATCATGCTAGCCAGCTAAACAACAAAATGCATTTCACTAACTTACCCAATTTAGTTAAATTAACACTGTGCAGAAAACATTAGAAAAAACATTTTAGCTTGTGTAGATAGACCTAAACCTCAAGAACACCTGCTTCTCAGTCCTGCTATCGTTAGTTAACAGTTAGCTACATAACCCAAGTGTAGTATTAGCCCAACTTCCAGCTAGCTAACTTAGCTAACAGGGGATACAAACAAGAGGCCAAATTTAAGAAGTATGGGAACCCCCGCACAGTAATTTGGGTTACATTGTGTGTTTTGTTGTGGAGCAAAAACAAATGTCTCAGTCGATATGAGAACAGGTCCACATTTCTTCGAGAGACAAACCCTGATGGTCTGGAGACGATATCCGGCCTGATCGGCTGACATGCCCAGCCCGGACACACAACCTCCGCCCTGTCACCGCCACAGAAATATGGCGGATGTGTACATTTCACAAAAAATATTCCGTGCATAAAATAAAAATAACAAGTAGTTAACGCGTCAGACAAGTACATGTCGACCCTGGTGCTGCATTTCTGCTTCCCTCACTGTAAAAAAACACGGCAAGGCCCACTTCCCGTCCCGCATCCCCGGCGTCGGCTTACCGCTGTCACCGATGATGAGCAGCTTGAAGAGGTAATCGTAGTCCCTGGCCATGCCGGTAGCTGGTGGCTCACCCCCGCCTTGTGCCGCTTCTTTGCTCGGTTTGCTGTCCGACCCCCTCGGCCCGTAAAAAATCACCTGCCCCCAGATCCCCCGATATGAAAGAATACGACCACTACAGATGTTAGAAACTCTTAGCCCCCGAGCCGGCGGCGTTTTTCTCGGGGTTTCGCGGCGTCAGCAATCCTCTCCCTCCGCTGCAAACAGCCGGAAACTCCGCTTCCTTCTCTGGTGGAGCTGCACCCAACTCTGACCCGGCCTCACTGCGCAAGCTCCTGCTACAGCCCAGCCGTCCCATCCCATTGATGAATACTAGACTCATGCTGCTGGGAGTTCAGCAGACCCGAACCGTCCCATTGATTCACAACTTCTACAAGCACAGTTAATTAAATAGCAGGTAATAATCTGTAACAAAATAAATCACACTATACACACCAAAAGCTACCAGACAAAGAATATGATAAATCCACTGCACCCCCCTATTAACACTAGTGAGATCATGGGCTCATCAAATGATATGATTAATATGTCTAGGCAACCTGAAATTTAATTTGAAACCTGTCCTTCAGTCATTTAGGTTTATACCTAGAGATGATGGCACTTTTAGAGCCCAAAACAAGATGGTGTCAAGGTCACAAACAAGAGGTTGTGGCTGTGGTTTGTCTTGTCTGTGGACTTACAGGAAGGTGTGATGAATGTCTCAGTGATTCCTGACCCCACACCAAAGGAAACATTTTTCCAGTATTTAACAGACTACATTATGAAATCAAGATCTTTTTATTTTGTATTGCCTTTGTACAACCGCATCACTGACATAAGAATGATTTTTATTCTTACAAGAGGCTGCTTTCCCCCCAAAACAACTCACACACAAAGTCCAAATAAAAGTTAAAGATAGGGGTGTCGCTTCATTACAGTGATGTCTTAAATGCTTGAAATCATTTTGGTAAAATAAGTAGCAAAACACTGAAACATCAAAAAAGATTTGGCCTTGTGTCTTCCTAATTTAATTCAGTACAGGAGAATAACCTTCACATTGTAAGATAAAAGAAGAAAGTTAGAAATGGGCGTAAGGCCGCTAAAACAATGATGCAAAGTGAGAAAGGAAAAAAGAAACAATTTGTTGGGGAATATGTAGGAAACCAGTCAAAACTCTACCCATCTCAGCCTTGGTCCATGAAAGGCAACATGGGCATGTGTGGTGAGTGTGTCTGGGGTTCTCATACAGTGGAGACTTGTTTTACATGTCAGTCAAGCTTCTGTTGATTTCTGCAGATGTGATTTCATTGCTCAGTTGCTCAGTCCTGCTCCATCACGTTAGGATGGTGTCATCTATCTCTTCATTAGAGTCTGGCGAGCTGGCGATTTTCTTCAAAGACCTGCGGTGGCACTCTGACAGCAGGTCGTTGCTCGCAGAGTCCAGAATGGCAGTAATGGTCTGCATCGATGAAAGAGCAAAAAGTAAAAATTAGACAGTCCTTTCTTACGTACATCATCTCCATCTGTAAATTACATTAGAGAGAGTCTGTAGTCTGACCTGCATGGTTTCCTCTCCCTGGCGGAGTTGTAACAGGTTGACGATGGTGTGTTCGCTCTGGGCTCTGACGCTGGTGTTCTTGTCCTTGGTGTTGTCCAGCAGACTCTTCAGCAGAGGCTTGATGAGACTGGCCTCCATTGAGGGCGTGGTGGGCTCCTTGAACACCCACCACAGCACCCGCTCTGACACCAGTCTGATGTCACTGGACTGATTCTGAAGACACTGTGTGGTCACACATACAGCAGATGTCATTGCACAAAACCTCCATCTCTTACACACTGTGACAGCAGGTACTCATCGCTGCATTCATTCACTGACATTCTTAATAGCTTCACATCTTTAACTTGAACTTCAACTTGACATCTGATATCTATCAGTCTGATATTAGATCTCATCATCATTAGTGTACACCTGAAAGCTTTGTGAAATTAATAATTTGTGACTGATATCTGAATCAGGTTCCTGAGGTAGGAAAAAAGGAAAAATAGATTCAGCTGGATTTTGCCTTGGCAACAGGAGCTGTACAGCATCAATGAATGTATTCTACAGCAGATTTTACCGAACAGATTTCAGATTTCTGTGGCCACTCAGGGGCAGTGCTGTGGACTCCCTTCTTTGCACGTATAAATATAAAAAATAAGTCAATAGCCTGTGATTATCAGTTCAATGAAACGCTTAGTGCTTTACCTTGACTAACTGTGTGATGATGCGCTGGGAAATACTGCTGCCTCCTTCTGTTCTGAGATGATGCCTCATCAGGTATCCCATCGCTCTGATTCCACTGGTGGCAATAGGGATCTGGAAGAGGTGGGTAAAAACAATATGTACCAACAGAGAACCGAAATGACATACAATGTAAGGGAACAGCATATAGTTGAGTAGTGTAATAATCTACAATCTACAGCACTCCCTGAGGAAAGAGGACCAATACCACACTAATTTCTGTCAGAAAATACAGAGCTACAGCCAACAGCAAGTTAGCTTAGCTTAGCATAAAGACTGGAAACAAGGAGAACAGCTAGCCTGGCTCTGTCCAAAAGCAAAAAATGGCCTACTAACCCCTCTAAAGCTCACTAATTACACCCTCTATCCCATTTGATTCATCTGTGTAACAACAAGTTGTGGGTTGATGGTGGGCTATGGGCTGGAATATCCCCTGGCCGGGAGCAGTGACTTTCTGGGGTCTATGCTGGTTGCCTGGCAACATTGCATAGACCCCTGTTGACTTGTAAATAACTATATTTGTTCAAAATATCAAACAACTTCTTTACAGGTGTTTTATACAGGATATTCATTGCAGCCATGTGCATTAGTTAATGAGAGATGTGAAAAATGTACTGTCAGAGAACAGTCTTTCTCCTCACCCTGTCAGCAGTGGCATTGGTTAAAATGGTTTCTGTTACAGTATTACAGTAGTCCTTCCCACACAGCTTCTCAGGAGCAGACTTGACAGCTATAGCCAAGGCCAAGCTACGGCCATGACGCACCATCCAGTCCACACCAGACACATCCGCTAAAGGCAAAAACACAGAAATAAATACATGAATTAGAAAATTAGGTAACACATACACACAGGCATATATATCCTGTTACTACAACTAAGCAAAAATACAAATTTTTAAGTCACTATTATTGTTTCAGTCTGTACACCAAGCCAGTTGCTGTACAAAGTATTATTGGTTATATTCAGAGAGCAGAAGGTGATGACAACTTTGAATATAAATACCAACCTAAAATGTGCTGAAGTAACACACTCTTTAGCTCCTCCTCTGACAGGAAGGCACACAGCTCACCAACACAGCCTGCTGAGGCCATTCGAGTTGCATCCTATATACATGCACGCATACACACACACAGAAACACACAGACACCAATCAGACAGCCAGACAGAGGCAGGTTGAGTGTCATTTATTCTCAAACTGACATGGAGGCTCAAAACCACCTTTTAAGAAAACCACATCCTCTCTGCCTGACTTCCGTTTTTCTACTGTGATCACACAAAAAACTACACCACTGAACAGCTCTTTGTGAAATTTCCTCTAAGTGTTTATACATTTACACTTTATTTCATTGGTAATTACTTGATGCATTCAGTTGCAATTACATGCCCTGGGGGTGGAAAAACAGGCATGTTGCAACAGATCTTAAAAAAAAAAAAAAATCTTCTCAGCTTTATTTAATGCTGCAAGGCATCCAGTCATACCTCATCATGTCCCAGCATGCCAAGTAATGTAGTGGTGATGTTCTTGCGGATGGTTGGGTCCACCTTTGACCCAGCCCCCTGGATGACAAACCTTAAGGCTTGGAGCATAGTCTCCCTGTGAAGGGGGTATAGAACACAACATAAGAACAACGACTGTATGTGTTAAAAATAGCCCTGCCAATAATAGATTTTTGAGGTTGATGAGATTTTTAATACTTAAACCTTTAAAAAACATAAAGATATATTGGCAGGTATTAGTTTTTAACATGAACACAAACAAATATTTAGATTTGACCAAGACCAGTGTTCAGACTGAGGACAGCCGAAAAATGATTTCATCAGTGCTCTCTGGTGGACAAATTATGTAATGGACACACTATTTTTAAATAAACTCCACCATGCATTTGTCATTTCTATATGGACATTTCTTATTACTTATTGGCTAACATATTCAGATATACCGACATATCAATGATAAGCTAATATAAGCCAATAATATTGATCTCTAGCTAAGAATTTAAGAAAAAAAAGTCAAATGTCATACATTATTTATGGGCTGTTTGATATGGTGTTATTATTTTGTGGTTTATGTTATATATTTTTTTCTGACCAGTTTGCCTGTTGTTGCTTGGGGCCTATTTCACACACCAATCACATTTCCATGTAACTTTGTATGTCACATCTGCAACTCCCCAACCTTTTTTGTTTATGACCCTTTTAACTGAAGAAATGTCTGCTTGCAGCCCCTTTTCACAGGACAGGGGCTTGATTGTGTATATGGGTTGTGAGGAAAACAACCAAACAATGTCTGGCCTTATCAGATATGAAGTGGAAGTGATCTCATTAAGAGTCTCACTGTTGTCAAGTTCTTATGTTTGCTTTACTTATACAACATCAACACCATCCCAATCAGGGATCCAAAATGAAATTTAATATGCATAGTCTGTCTGGGTGTCTGTGAGATTAAAAGCTAAATCATTCCCTTTCCAAAAATAGAGAAATTAGAGCCTTAGCTGACAGGGCAAGCTGATTAAAGTCTCCAACTTAAATTTTCAATAACTGTTTAACTGTACGAGCTCTCACCTGACTCCAGAGTCCTCAGCGTTGCGGATGGCAGACAGCTGCTCAGTGAAGAGCGGGTCCACCTTGGTGTGGATGGAAACCAGCTGGCCCAGAGCCTCAGCAGCCCTCAGCCTTACTGCCCGGCTCGAGTCCTGCAGCGCCTTCAGGAAGGTGGTCTGCAGCTGAGGAAGGAAGGGCTTCAGGGCAATGCCAACCTGGAGGAGGAATACAGTCCAGAGGTTAGAGCTGAAAAATTGTGACCTAAAGACTCCAAATAACAGTATTTATGAAGAAAGATATGACTATTTTCAACAGTATTTTGCCCCTCTGGTGTCTCATAGGGAGATACAGGTGCAGACCTTTGCCAACAGCAGGGTGAGAGTCTCGAGCAGAGCGGTCTTCACTGTCCAGGCAAAGCGGTCTCCCAAGATACGAATCAGAGGTCCGGTGATGTTGACAACAGAGGGACGCAGTGCCTCAGGGGAGGTCAGTTTGATGACCCCTCCTAATGCTTTAGCTGCCTCCTCCTTCTGCTCAGGGCTACCAGTGAGGACACCTTCTCTGAGGACAGGCAGGATACAGGTCACACCCTGTAGACACAAAGAGGATGTAGAACAGTAAGTATGATAATGAATAGGGCTGTAATAAATTATTATTTATTTTATTTTATTTTCAGTTAATGTTTTGGTATTAACTGCTTAATTACTTAATTATTTAATTTACAAAGAACCAGAGAGCAGCAGCAAACATTGCTCACATTTGTGGAGCTGAAACAAATTTTTTATTTTAAAACTGAAGAACTTGTCTGATAGAACTGATGTTGCAGAACTGAACAGACAAATGGATTGGTCACTATCTCCACTATCTTCACTATCTGGGCACAACTGTAGTCACATATGTTACATATGGGAACCAGAAACTTGTCCACAGTGGTGTCAGAGCAAAGTTGAAGCCATTTGCTAACACAGGAGCTCAGGAAGACAAAGGGATGTGATAAAAGGTAGAAATACAAGAATGAAGTCACCATGCTGTAATAAGGTGCCAGTGTTTATTGTGTCAGGACGAGCCTTCTTACCTTCTTGGGCAGACAGAAACCCGGCAGGTGCTGACCCTTCACGTCTGCAGCTGCTGATCTAATGTCTCGATGCAGGTCATCAATTAGAGCTAGCTGGCTGCTCGCATCCAGTTTCTACAGAACAATAAGTAAAAACACAGTATCCACATTTACCCTTTGATTAAACAATAAAGTACTAAACTCTGTTTTCGTTGCATCATGTGTGAATATAAATAGCATAATAAATAACTACAACACAAAGACAAATTTATGTTATTTTATATTACACACCTTGGTGATGGAGTTGATGGTATCCCAGCTCTGTGACAGGACCTCTGGGTTGGAGTCATTGAGAAGGCGGATGAGGCCTGACAGCAAGGTGCGTGTATGGGTGCTGTAGTCCAGGCGAGTACGAGCAAAGTAGGCATTGAGGATCGTGACGGCAGCCTGTCTGAGGCCGGGATCAGCACCTCGTGTGGCCTCCAGCAGGTCCTCAATGATGATGCGCTGGCCTACTTCATCTTCCACTGATAGGATCACTGTTTGGCAGCTGCACAACTCCTGTAATGAAGGTTATCGTTAGTTCTTTATGAGGAGAGAACAAAAGGCTGAAGCACAGCAGGAGCACTAGATATTATAATTTATGAGAGCTGGTGGTACCTGTGCTTCATCCTCTGTGCCTAGCTTTCCTTTGAGGGAGGAAAGCAGAGCAGGCAGGATGACTCCTAGGTGGCGTGTCAGAGCGTCTCCAGCCACAGCGGACAGGAAGGCCAGTACACGGGTGTTCACAGGAGGAGCAGTCAGCTGTCATAATGACAGAGGGCATCTGCTTTAGTCACTCATACAGAAACAGTAATGTGGACTAACAAAGGAAAAGCTGACCATGAACGTTACCTTTGGAACCAAGTAAGGCAGCACAGAGCGACTCTTTACTGCCATGACTTGCTTCAGACCATCTAAAGCAAACTCAGCTGTCTCCTCATCATCCTGGGAAAAGACATGCAGTGTATTATAGGCCAGATTAAAAACTTTTTAATGCTATGTGGATTTTAGACTCTGTGTCCTCTCTCCCTTACCAGCTGTTTGAGCAGGGTAGGCAGGATGTCATCGAGTGCCTGGTGACCGATGGTTGCATGGAGCTGCTCAAAGGTTTTGGCTGCAGCCTCTCGAACCTCCTCCAGGGGGTCACAGAGAGCCTTCCTGACTGTGGGAACCAGTGACTCAGAGAAGACAAGAACCTGTGTTGCAAACAACATCAGGTCAATAATAATTCAGGTAATTACAGTTCTCAGACTTCTGCCCTAAGCCTTCTGTTTTTTCTATTATTTTATCATTTTAATCTCATTCAACCTACTAGCTGTGATGTTACATGTTTGTATAATGGCAGAGAAATGTCTGTGTTAAGAGCATATGCATGACTCACTGCATCTTTGCTGGTGGACTTCATGATCTCACTGAGACCAATGCAGACACCTTGCCTCTCGTCGCTCTTATCGGAACGCAGCCCATCCTCCAGGATGGGAATAATCTCAGGGAGAATCTTCTCTCCTAGCTTCCTCACCAGGTCTCCCAGTGTACGAGCAGCAATCTAAAAGCACACGGACACATGGCATCAGTAAAAAGGGCCTGTGCAGGTACTTTCACAGTGACAGAAAAATGCAAATACTGATAGTCACAAATCAGCGGACATATGAACAGTGGGTTATATGTATATATATATATAAGTGAAAAGGAGTAATACAGTTCTCTTATCAGGGCAGGTGGAAGCCAGGAAACCCAGCAGGAGAGAGAAGAGGGTTGGGAGGATCTCCCGAAGAGTTCTGGGGGTGTTTGACACCACGATCTTCCACACATGGAGGGAAGCCTGTCGAACCACCAGCTGGGTATCTGAACGGCCCATGTAGAGGCCAGAGAGGACACGGTTACGTCTCTCAGCGCCAAGAGCGCCGATGATAGCCTGGGAGGGAGAAGGTCAAAGGTCAGCAGTGCTTGACAAATCAATGTTGAATACTGGAATCATCACAACACTGTATTGGTGGCAAATAAAAATATAACAAAAAACAGCTTTTGTTTCTTTTTATTAACTGGATGAATCTGGAGAAGACTTGTTGATGAAAATAAATGTATTCATACTTTATTGGATGCAGCTGTTCCAAAGTTATCATCCTCTGAGGCGGTCTCTGTGGTCATCTTTCCTGTTACTCCAGAGATATGGAACAGCAAATCTCCAAGCAGCTGCACGGAGCTGAACCTGCAAACCAACAACAGCACAGATTAGTCAATAAAAGAGACAACATTTATTTGATCACTAACATGTTACAGTGTATCTATGTCTAACCTGATTCTCCACAGGTCATCAAACAGGCCCTGTTCCAGCTCAGGGAGCAGCAGTGCAATGGCAGTTTCAGCATACATGCTAATGATTCGCTGTCCAGCTCGCAGTGCTGTGTCTCTCACATATTCGTTTTCATCAGCCAGAGCCTGGTGGACAACACAGAGAGGGTAAGTGATACTGAGGTGCAGTGAAGTGTAATCTGCACAATGACGCACAGTTTGGTAAATAAACTGAGTCACTAACAAGCCAGTTTCCAGATAAAGGTGCAACACGAATCATTATACACAGTTAAAGTCAAGACTCTGGGCAAAATGGGCAAAAAAACTAAACAAATAAAAAATATTCTTGTCCACAACTGAGTAGCCACTACCTTGAGAATGCAGGGGATGATAGGGCCAACATAGGGAGTAAACTTGTCTCCAAAGGTGAGAGGCAGGTAGATGAACATCATGATGTAGCCATCTCTGACATGGGAAGCGATGTCAATCTTGCTGGCTGTTTGTACCACATCTGGCATCAGCTTGTCCAACTTCTCCACTCCCAGTCCAGCCATCACCTCAGCCAGACCTGAAGACACCAACACACAAATCATTCAGTGACTCAGACATTCAGTGACATTAGTGACCTAATATCAACCAATAAAATTATATTGAGCACATATCTTCAACAAAACAGGGAGAGAGTGGAGAACCGACCTTGTGCAGCTCCAGAGCGATCTACAGAGCTCTGCTCAGAGGCTAGTGTTTCCATGAGCCAAGGCAGCAGGTCATCAAAGCAGGATTCTCCCATTCCCTTCACCATGGCACCCAGCGCCTTGGCTGAGACAGTACGCACCTAGAACGGAGAAGAAGAGCAGCTACAGCTTCAACTTTATATAAACAGAACACATATTACTGAGATGAATTTCTGAAAGCAGATGAAGTAAAAACTCAGAGTTTGTTTACTGTGAGTTGAGGGAAACTCTCTCTCACTTTTAAGGTACTCATCTTTTCAAATGCAATCCACCAAACTCATTAGGTTATCTCTAGGTTGGACTACAGGTTACAATCACAGATCTATAAATAAAGTTGTGTCTTATCTATCTGATTCCATTTTCTGCTGCCACCAGAATTTTGTTCCTAACATGTTACAGGTGAATAAATATAATGTGCATAATTGTCACTAAACGTACCTCAGGCACAGGGTCCAAAAGAGAGGTCTTAAGTCCAGGAATAACACTAGGCAGGTAGGGTGATAAATCCTATAAATAGTGACACATACCACACCATAAACAAAAAAGAATACACGGTTAGAAGGAAACACAATAAATGAATACATTTTATTTATAGTTCACTGTAATATTTCTTTAATGCTGCGTACCTTCTGATCAGTAAGGGAGTACATGTTGCCAATGATCTGAGCGGCCATCTTGCGAGTGTCAGTGGAGCGATCCTGGAAGGCTCTCTGTACGATGGGCATGATAAGGGCAAGTGAGGCGGCATCGATGAAATGTACAAACTTTGTGTCCAGCAGAGTCTGCAGGCATGTCTGGGTCTTCCTGGACGGATCAGTGAGAGCATCCAGTAGGATGGGGGTGATGGCTGAGAGAGCAACAATGACATCACTGTTAAAATACTAACAAACTAAACATCAGTGATAAGCAAAAACAATTCTCAAACATATAGTATTATATATACAGTATATAATATAGTAAGCCTCTTGTTGTAATTTTTATTCATTCATGCCTGGCATTGTATAGACAATTTTCTGGCAGAATTCCTGTGCTGCTAACTAAATAACTTTTACTGGTTTTTTCTGACTGGCAATGCCATACATGAATGTAGAGTGAATGCACAGAGCAGTTGAAATAATTCTGATTATAAACCTAAATCAATCTGCGTTACTCTACTGAACAGCAATAAATTATAAAATGATTCCCTTTACAGAGGTAGTAGGTAAAGCTGGGCTTTTGTACTATCTTCTATTACAATGTGCAGATGATCATTTAAGTTTGTATCACTTGTATAATTGGAGTCTATCATTAAGATGTTAAAAACTAGAAACAAAGAAAAACAAGCCTCTCTCAGGGTGAACATGCTGGTACTTAACTACAACCACATATTTAAATTAAGCGGTAAGGTCCAAGCTATGTTTTTAAAAGCCTTTGGGTGCATAACTTATGACAGTTTTTACAGCTCTGTCCCATTTCATTGTATCTCTTACCCAGGATTTCAGGGTTGCGAATGACAGAGCCAATCTGTCGGAGGGCCTGTTGGCCGGCCTTCTGCACCTTCACATGGGAGTCGGTTAGCACTTCGGTCAGCTTGGGCACAATGCTGGGCAGGCAGGAGGACAACTGCTTGGGTGCACAATAAGCCATGGCACCCAGCAACTCAACCGAGCCTGGAGGAAAGAAGGGGGTAATTAACAATAAGCTTCTGTATAACTGCAAAAGTCATTTGATTGTGACTGTCATTGGATCAGTATGTAAATGAAAAAAAGTTGTACACAACTTTTATCACAACTGCTATAAAGTAGACATTTGAAAACTATTCTTCGGTCTCAATGTGTGACAAGTTACTTTGAATATAGTACAGGAAATGTACAGTAGTTTGGATGCTGGTATATGATTTTCCACATCTTTCTAAGCAATTCCCAGTTATGCCAAAAAAACAGCAGATGACCAAATAATTTTGCATCCTTAATCCTTAATGAATTCCAGACTCTAGGAACTCTGTGTATATAGGGCCACCTCACCTGCTTTAGTTCTCCAGGACTCCTCCTCCAGGGCCACCAGCAAGGAGGGGAGGACCAGTTTCACCCCATGGGCACTCAGGTTCCTCATCACAGCCTTGGCACAGTCATCTGCAGCCTGAGGGAGAAGAAAATGGGGAATGGGGCGGTAAAGGCTTTAGACAGGAATCAACCTATGAGATTTATTTGAGAAGAAGTGAGATATTAATGCAGAGGAGACAGTGGACTCAGGATATGATCTACCCACTTACCTCTCTGACATACTGGTTTCCATCTCCAAAACAGAGCAGGAGGTGTGGCAGCACATGGACCACGTACGGCTCAAACAACTTCCCCAACATGTTACAGAGCATCTCAAAGGCAAACAGTGCTCCTGTAAGAGACAAATAGCTGGTCAGCAGTTATTTTTTGGCTCAAAAAATACTTTGCTGCTGGAGACAGACTAACATAGTATCTGCAAAAACAGGTATAAATGAATCCAAAGCCAAACAGTTCAGTGGTTGGATAACTCTCACTGACCCTCCCTCCGTCTGAAGTTTTTCTTGTCCTGGATGGCATCAGTCA
Source organism: Lates calcarifer (assembly GCF_001640805.2). NCBI lineage: Eukaryota > Metazoa > Chordata > Actinopteri > Centropomidae > Lates > Lates calcarifer. The sequence goes on from NC_066845.1 coordinate 20,028,733, forward strand.
GCGTGGTCATGATTTCCTGCTGTTTGAGCGCCAGGATTCCAAGACCTTTGACCAGACCAGCCAGTCCGTATGCTGCTCCCTTTCTCTCTGCATACTTGTCGCTCTCCAGCAGCAGCTGCAGCAGGTTTCTCACAATCCCTGCAGCGTCCTCCTTGATGGCAGGGACTAAAGGAGGTAAACAGCTGGCCACAGACTCCTGAACCTGATGAGAGATGACAAACCATATGAAATATTGTGGTGAATTTTTGTGGCTGAATGGGCAGTAAAGTGAAAGGCAGCAAAGTGACATCTGCATGAATAAAAAGGCTATTATAAACTATAATAAACACTGAACAATAGAGGGTGAGTCAGTAGCTGGGAAGCAGGATGAGTTGCTTACCTGCTGTGAAGGTGTAGAGAGTGCAGTGATGAGCTTGGCCACAATGGGTTTGACCTTGGGGTCATTTTTGTCCAGATGTTTGGCCAGGGAGCCCATGAGAATAACCACACTCTGACGGACAGAGTCATAGCTGGCGTCCTGGGGGGCGTTCTTCAGAAACTCCTCAAACACTGGCAACAGGGAGCTCACATTGTCCTGTTACAAAAAAACAGGGGTATAAAATCCAGGCAAGACATAAATGGTCATATCAAAGGGTGTGTTTGTAATTTGTGTGTTTAAAATTGAGTGTTCAAAACATAGCTGGAAAAAGAAGTGAGCCGTACCTTCCCGTGTGTGTTGAGTGCTGAGAGGGCAGCGTCCAGCATGCAGCGCCGCACCTCAGTGTGGCGGTCATTCAGAGCATCAGGAACAAAGAAAAGGAAGAGAGGGGTGACCTGAGATTCATCCAGGTACTGGGACAGCTTGTTCAGAGCCAGAGCGATGCCACACCTGAAAAAGAAGTGCGTGACAAAAGAGCTCAGTGCACAAGAGGAAACATTTAAAACTGTATGGCTTTTAGAAGTCTCTGTTACAAAGGGATTTGCTTTTACAATAATATTTGATATATAACTACTCAACAAGTAATTATCAAACTGCCAGGACTGGGGATTTGAATATAAGCAGCCTCAAAAATACACAGATAAAAGTGGTGAGCTGGCTGCAAAGGCTGGCTTTCTGACAAGCATGTTCAACCTGTTTATCATCATCACTGTCATTGGTTTTTGGCGTCCCATCTCTCCCTGTTGGAGCTAATCCAACTGTTTCTGCCTATCGATAGTAAGCTAGTGTAGATATTATAGTGGTTAATTGTGCATTCATTAACTTAGGCCCCGGAGACACTACTTTTCATTTTGTCTCGCTAAAAAGCCCCTCTCTCTTATCTTTGCAAACAAACACTGAGATTTACCTGGCCTCCCATTGGTCAGGTGGAGCTTCAGAGATGACTCTACCCAGAGCATCCAGCACAGGAGGCGGTCTCTTTAAAAATAAACAGTACAATACCATACTTTGGTTTCAGAGGAAATAAATCCACTAGTAGCAGCCAGAGCTAAAAGAGTAATAATGTGATTTGCCCATGGCTCAGGGACTCACATAGAGTTTCTGATGGTAGAGCTCAGTCAGCTGGCCGAGCACTGTAGCCGACTGGTCTCTGTATTCAGACACAGCACTTGACAGAGCTTCGGCCGCGGCAGAACGGACAGCCTCCTCATGGTGGGTAACGTCTCCAATCAGCAGGGAGCAGAGCTCGGGGACCAACTCCAAACCCAGAGACTCCCAGAGTCTGAGGAGAAAGGACAAGCCAAGAAATTAGTTCAGCCACTGAAAGTATCCCTTCTCCTTCACAGTTAAGAAATCTAATTTTGCAGGATAAAACTTTTTAAAATTACATTTTAAGAACTGCAAGGTTACTTTTCATAATATGTATAAAATGAGCACTCAGCAAGAGGAGAAAAAGGAAGAAGAAGAAGATGAAGATCCTATGACACATACTTTTCAGCCAAGGCTCGTCCCTCCTCCTCAACATCAAACCTGGCAACCCAAAGCCTGCGCAGCAAACTCAGACCACTGGCCTCTGTGCTGTCTGTGGGCAGGGCAAACTCCATCTCCAACAATCCCTGAGCCAAAACAGACTTGGGGTTAATATTCACTCACAGGGAAAGCCATGTCCATACACATTTGCTATATAATTTGTATGTTCATAAGCAATCATGGTTTTTTCTTTCTTGGTTTATTAAATGTTCTTCTGAAAACCACAAAATGTGGTAATTCTCTGTCTGTAATGCACCTGTTTACTCTTTAATGAGACAGGCCATCTTCAAGAAATATAAAAATGAACTGATCCAAAGCTCACCCTGAGGGAGGCATCCCGGACAGAGAAGCAGGGTGATAGCAGAGCGTTGAGTAGGACATCTATCTCTGGCTGTTCTGCCACAGTGCAGCCGTCTCCTCCTCCAGCACTGGCACACAGAGCTGTCAGGCACTGAGACGCCAACACCTGAAACACAGAGTGTGAAAAATCTCACATCTCAGGCCTAAGCAGCAGTTCTGTCATCCATGTGGTTATTTTAGGTTGTTTCAACAAGACATGAAAAAAAAAAATCAATGGAACACGGAGAAAAAAATAGAACAGAAAAAGCTAGCAAAATCTAATACTGCAAATGAGTCACATAAAGTAAATACAGACAATGGCCAAATTTATCACATACATATACAAATGAATACTTTATTATTGAGAACTATAGCCAGGATGGAATCTAGGAAATAAATCAGGTCAACTCCTCAACAAAAGGAGTTGATGTTTGAAGTTAAACTGAATTTAAACTAAAACTGCTCATTTACCTGGAGTCTTGGGGTAGCTGTGGAAATAATTCTGGTCAGTAGCAGCAGCATGTTGACACGTGGAAGCAGCTCAGGGCCGTTCTGAGACAAAAAACATAACAGTTGCCACATAAATCCATTCAAATACAAAATAAATGGCAGAGCTGTCAAACACAGTTTTATCAATTAGCTTTGCAATTTATTTGTACAGACCAAAGGTGCTGCTTAATAGCTGTGAACACAAAAGACTGGCAAGAAAAGAGTGTGTCCATATAGCATTCTTGTCTCGCAGAAAAGTGCTGGCAGGGTGCTGCCCAACCCAACCATCCTCCTGTGCAGGTCACAGTGGAGATGTGTTTCTTTACCTCATCTATAACAATGTCGTCACTATCTGTGTCGGCCCGGAGCTGGGAGTGTTCGTTGATGACCTGCAAGGCTCTGGTCATCATGTTCTCGGTCTCCTCAGTGCTGCCTGAAGACTCCCTGAGCATGGCGTTGAGGAGAGGGAAGCAGAAGGAGAAGGCTGGAGCAGACAGGGGAGCCACATCTGAGAAACAAGAGAGCAGTCAGTATGGCAACACTGAATCAAATGATCGTGTTTGCAGGACAAATTGTTTTGGAGATGGGTTCTTGTGCAAAAAAAAAATAAATAAAAATTTCATATTGTTATTTTAATCTTATATTCTTGGACAAAGCAGATGAAAACACTGGCTTGTCTGGAACATTAGACTATACATGTAACATTTCCTTTTCATTCATTTGCATTCTGTGGATTTTGATGAATATCTGTCTCATTCTAAGGATGTTTTTACTAATTAATAAAGCAGTAATTGCCTCTGGTGTGGCTCCCTATTTTGATTGGTTGTTTAAGCCTGTTGCTTTAGTACAAAGATGAACTGTTTCACACTGTTAATTTAATGTCTGGTGAAGATCCATGATTGAAACATGCATCTAGTAAGCTCAATCATGCTGTAATTAAACAATTACATGAGATTTCCCTCTGGTGCTTTCATTGTTTAGTCAGTTTGGTAAAAACCTAAAACACATTATCAACATGAAACTAATAACACTGCATGAGAGAACAAAACTGTGCATTGTCTATATGTTGATAAAATGCTGCTGTCTTTGAGGTTTAAGTTAAGTGTCTTTGACTACTCACCACCAGTCTTGCTCTCTCTCTGTGGGACAGTGTGGTTGTATAGCAGCTGTACAGTACGGTGGGCTGCTGTGTCTAGGTCCTCCTCTCCCCAGGCCTCGTCCAGCTCACACTCTGGTTTCAGCAGCCGTAAAGTCACATGACCCACAAGCACAGCTGCAAGAAAAAAAAAGGGAAAATGACAGTGACTTGAGATACTGAGACAAAGCTTTGTTTATCAGTTCAACACCAAGACAGGCTACATACCTAGGTGGTGAACGTGCTTGGGCATAAGGCACAGTCCAATGTCCAAGAAGACCTGCTGGATGCGAGGAGCAGCCAGGGGGGATTGTAGCAGGGGCAGTAGGACCTGGAGGACAGCAGGGAGCTCCCTGGTAATCTGAGCTGGTCTCTCTTTCAAAGCAGCTTCCAGCAGACCCACCACACTCTGTAACTCCACATCCAGCTGGTGACAGCAAAGTAAGTCACAGGTCAGCAGGAAAAGTTTAGAAAGCCATGCTTCAGGCAGGCATAGGAGAAATAATTCCAGCCTTTATTTTAGATTTGGTTCCATACCCCTTGAAGTCTCTTGCGAATAGAGGCCTCCTTATCAAGCTGGATCTGAACCATTTCCTTTTGTTTGCTGGTAAGCTGCACCTCATCTTTGATGCCCTTTTTCTTCTTTAACTCCTGTTAGAAGAAATAGAGATCAAAAGGTGCTCCAGACTTTAACACTTAAAAAAACACTGTTGTTAATACATGCACTTTACCTCCTGTAACTCCATTTCAATTATCTGTTCCTTGTAGGAGTAGGCCTTGTTCTCTCTCTTCATGTTGACTTTCTTGGTGCTTTGCTTCTGAGCACTGCAGCAAGTGAAGAAGTGGAAGACAGGAGTAAATAAATGCTGGAGAGACAACTTAACTTGCTGTTAAGGTTGGAAGTCAACAGTGGTAGGAGAGACTGTGTGTTACCTCTGGATGATGCTGTTGTCGTGCAGTTCTCCTTCAGGTGTCAGCATGATGGCATACTCCTCCCTGGTGACTTGGAGCAGAGCAGGTTGGGAAAGCCCTTCGGTGACATGACTGATTACCCGCGGTAACAGCTTGTTGGGGGACAGGCTGGAGAGGGCACCGACAGCATTTTTCACCGCCTGGGGAAGAAAAACATAAAATACACCCCCATGAGTCAATAACCAATGTCTGGCAAGATTCTTCTGTATGCAGAATGTAAATGTTAATACACCATTCAATCACCCTGGTTTCTTCTCAGGAATCAGTTAAGTACACCTCACTGTTCTTGTGTGTACAAATCTAAGGTAAATGCAGTATAATGAGATGTGTGTTATCATCAGACCTGGTTGTCACCATTGACTTCCAGTAGATGTGGCAGAATCCCTTCCAGATTCTTTTCTATAAATTCTTCTGCTTTTATGTTCATGGAGGAGAGCAGAATAGGCCAGAGGCCACGCCGAGCTTCAACTGAAAGAGACATACATAGAATGGATGAGATGTCAGGTGTGGGACAGAGCACTTATACACTATCGCAGTGTCAATAAACTTAAAAAAACTGTCTGTCTGTCATCAAGATTGATGAGAGAGTTAATATGACTGTGGTAAACAAGTAGGCAGCAGGTTTACACTGCAGAGCAACTCAGTCTCATACCTATGGATGGATGATGAGTGACTATGAGGATCTCCATGGCCAAATTCTCTGCTTCGGTGGGGTCGCCCCATTGGCTGGCAGAGGAGCAAATAACGCACAGCGCGTCCAACAGGACACGAGGGGGAACATAGTTGCGACCCAGCTCAGTCAGCTCTCCTGACTCTGACATCAAGACGTCCTGGGGTAAAACCTGACAATTTACAACATACAGTCAGACACAATCAGACTTACAAAGTGCAATCTGATATGGTATTTCGGAAGGTGTACAGAAACCATATAATTTTGAGGGTCCAAACTTAAATTATCAGTCTGTACTTTGTGTTTGTTGATGACCACACAGAGTTCTCCCAGAAGGCCATGGGCAAGACTAGATCCACCCAGAGAGGAGAGCAGCTTCCTGATAGTCTGTTGTGCCCTCTTCCTCACACGCCAGCTCCGAGACAGCAAAACTGCAACTGTGGCGTGATGATACATCCTACAGAACACAGTTACATGCAGGAAAAATTAACTAGTGATTGTAACATTACAGGATTAAAGGAAATTTATATTCAGCCTTTTTTGTGCATATTCATCCAGTAAAGCAATATGTTAATCAAAATAAAGTTAATCAAGTTTACATGGTAACACTTCACTTTAACCCCCACCCCCCAATTTATAATTTATAAGCAGTATATTCACATAATCAATTGCTCATAACATATCATAATGCAGTTACAACAAATTAATGCATTTTATGTGTTTATTAATGTACAGTGCTTTCAACAATTAGAACTTGTGCTATGAAGACATATTTTGTCATATTGTCATAATACATTGTAATTCACTATCTGTGCTAATACCAGGACTCAGCTATGGATGCTTCAGAGAAGCAGGTTAAGTAAATGACAACTCCATCCCGCTATATATAAGGGAACTTGTGTATTTGTATTTAAATATGTGTTTGCTTGTACATCATAGCAACCTCACATAATCCAGCATTCCTCCAAAGAGTGGCTGTATGTGAAAATAACACTAGGGGTTGCTGTGGCTCAGTAAGTAGAGCGGGTTGCCCACCAACCAGAAGGTCAGTGGTTCAATCCCCAGTTCCTCCAGTCATGTGTTATCTGTGTGTGTGGGTGTGTATGTCAGAGCACGTAATGTGTAGAAGAAGCGCTGCATGAATGTGTGTGTGAATAGGTGAATGTGACCTGTAGCATAAAACGCTTTGAGTGGTCAACATGAGTAGAAAAGTGCTATGTAAGTGCAGCCCATTTCCTACACATCCATGTACGTGTGTAGGATAGTACTCACTGTGATTTGCTGGTGTTAAGTCTGTGGGCATGGTCCAAGAAGAGCCTTTCACAGAGCAGCAGCACTGTGAGCAGAGCTAGGCAGAGTGCAACAGACAGAAAGAAGCCATCACTTCATGTCTTAACAATTCAAATCACTCACGAGCTTCTTGGATGTAAGAAAAAACTGCCTTACTTTCCTCACTGGCCTGGGAGAGGAACTTCTCTGTGGTGAATAGTGGCTTCTTCTCATCTAAGATCACATTCCAGAAGCTGGTGAATTTAGCTTCTGCAGAGTCAAAAAAGAAAGAAAATCCTTATTACTTCCAGTCCTTGTGTGCTAAAAGTTCTCCAACAATCCAGCTGAAATGAGGGCATCACCTGTCTGCGTCTCCAGCAGAGCCAGCCGACTCAAAAGAACAGAGGCTGCCACACCTTCTGCAAGCAGAGCATGCTGGGTGCTTTGTGCCACAGCCTTCTCCACTGTTTGGAGAAGCAAGGGCATGAGGTCTGAGGCCTGAGCCAGGGTGTCACCTAAACACCAGGGAAAAGAAATAAGTGGTTTGACTTCAATTTATGGAGCAGGAAATTTGACATACATCGTAGCCTAACGTCCTTTGTGTGACTGACCTTTAAAGGCCCCCAGCATGGCCTGAAGGTAGGCGTGTCGAACCAAAGATGTGGAGGTCTTGAGGGTGAAAGCTTTCTTCAACCAATCCAAGAGAGCGGTGGGAACTTCTACTGTGAGGCGACTACTCCACTGGGAGAGCACGGACACTGCATGCACCAAGGTGCCCTCATGAACTAAATAAAACAAGGAAAAGTAAGTACTAGACTGAAACATTAAACTGTGACCTTGCTAAGAATTTCCAGGCATAAAATAACATTAGGGGCTATTATTGTCCTATCTCCCTAGAGTTAATAAATCTGAATAAAAGACAGAGCTACGATACCTTCTTGCTGTAAATAAGGGATGAACATCACAGTGACTGCAGAGCTGAGAGTCTGGCTAGAAGTTCCTGAAACAGCATGATGGCTGCAGCTGGCAATTCCTACAACAACAAATTGAAAATGAAAATTCTCCATTGTCTGTTTGCATTTTCTAGTAAGGTCATAATTAAAGTATCAGCAAGGCCTCTTACCTGACAACACACTCATCTTTTGGGCAACAACTGTGAGCTTTCCCTCAGACCCTGCAAACACAAGAATTATGCTTCAGGAGAGCAAAACCAAACATGATTAAGACAATATTTCATTCAAATAGGTAATTTATTAGTTCACCTCCAAGAATCTTAAAGAGGTGTGTGACGATGTCCTGTACTGCAGTGGGGTCACTGCACTGCTGGGCCAGGTTCTGCATGGCTTGGACTGCCTCCTCCATCAGCTGGGCATTGTTAGCTTTAAGCTGGCCTGAAACATAGACCATACAATAATTATATACTCTGCATTATGCTAAATTGAGTGTCTAGTCCCTCAGTTATTGTTATTTCCATTAGTGCAGATGATATGTTAGTTATTTGCATGAACACAAATGTTCAAAATGGCATTCCACAAAACAAATAATTAAATTAGCTGAGTATCAATTCAGGCCTTACTTGCTATGGCCTTTCCGATATCCATGGCATACTGACTGAGGTCGAGAGTCAAAGCAGACAGCAGGCAGGAAATGGCTGGAAAGAGACCAGACAATATTATAATCCACTATATGAGAGTTGCCTGAGCATTAAGCAAGTGAGTACTTAACACAAACATCAGAAACTAAACAAGCCTCACTCTGCATGGCATTCTCTGGACTGCGGAGCATTGTCTTCTGCAGGGTAGGGAGCAGCAGCTCCTTGAACTCAGAGTGAGACACATGACGCAGTAAGGAGCCACTTTTGTCCAAAATGTGCTGCTGTGGTTTTGTCTTGCTCATAAGGACTGATTTTATGTACAGGTCTAACAGGGCACTCTGAAAAACAGCAAAAATAGATTTAAATGTTGCATCTATTTTTGCAGTATATGACTAATAATGCAAATTCACAAATCAAAATAGATTTTTAAAAACTCACCTTATGCTTCTCTATTGTTGCTTTGTCTTTCTGAGCAGTGCAGAAATCTAAACACACCCCCAGCATGGCCAGAGTTGTAGGGCTCTGGTCCAGACTCAGCAGAGTACTGATGTACTGATCAACCAGTCCAGGGTTCTGTTAAAGACAACAAATGTTAGACAGATTAGAATCTATGACTGCTGTTTTGAGGAGATCAAGTTGAGGTTTTATATATGTTCCAATATCATTTATGTCTCATTTGATTTTACAGGCACACAACAGAAGTAATTTCTGATCTTTGCCATGTTTTTAAGACAGCAGACTAAAACCCCATTCAGACAGGATTAATATTCCTGGGGCAGATGGATAATAAAACATTTCGCCTTTTCTCTTGTGATAAAAGTCGTCATTCCAGACAGCATGTTAGCCATAATATACAGGAGCCAGTTCTGTAATAGACAAAGATGTGCTGTGGGAAAATCATGTGACAATCAAATGGATCAATATAATTTCATTATTATTTACCAGTAATTATTTCAGTTTATTTCAATGCCTCTGTCTGAAGTTGAAGTGGAATGAAAATCACTGAGCAATGCAAGTGATTTTGTCAACATCCTCGCTAATAGGGTTCCAGACCTCTGCATCAGCCCTACATCTCTGATTTGTTTACTGATTCAAATAAAGTGAATGACTGAAGGGAAACAAAAGGGCACTTCAGTCTGATCAACAGGCCAGATTGTCCCCTCTGACAAGATCAACATACAGTATGTCTGTCACTGTCAGTGTGCGCTACACTCACCTCCTCCCAGAGGTGATTGAGATTCTTGAGGCTTGATTTCTGAGCAATGGTCTTGGCTCCACCCACCACCTCTGCCACAAGAAGGCTCTGAACCTCCACCTACAAGAGAGGACAACAGGCCACAACATGACACAAACATCCGAGATAAACGCTGTCCATGGTCAGATGTGGACAAATTCTGAGTGGCAGTGACAATGAACACTTCAGTGAGATCTGTATGACTGCATGTAAACAATATTTTTCACATACAATTATAATAACAATGATTTAAAAGTTTCTGAGTTTAAAAAAAATCAGAAACTTTCACTGACCATTTTCTTCCAGATGGGTCCCTCTCTTTTCTCTGGGGCAGAAAACACAGTGGGGACCAAAAGGAAGGTCCAAGACAAGCCGATGAAGGCAGCAGAACCTGTGCTTTTACTGAAAATAAAATAAGGAAAGCATAGGAAAGGGAAAGAAAAAAATACAGAATCAAACACAAGTTCCTAGACGTACTCACCTATTCTTATTTAATCCGCTATATATTATTTTTTTCTTTTTAATTTCTTTTTGTATACAGCTATAAACTTTTTTTAAATATTCTGCTGTTTTAATGGTTAATCCTATTTTTTATTCTATAAAAGTATATTAATGTAGTATATTGTGTTCCTGCTAACTGCATTCACATCATTATAATTATATTCCGTACACTATACAAATCTTACTCACCCTGCCTATCCAACAGAGTGAAAAACTGAGTGTCTATTGAGGTATGATGAAGCTTTCAGCTAAAAAGCTATAAAAACAGGAGTTAATAATGTGGTGCAACTGAAAACTATGGATAAAAATCTACATCAGTTCAGAGCAGTACCTTGGCTCTCCATTTTTGCTGATGACTCCACTGTTCAGCAGGCAGTGGAGGAGGCTGGTCACCAGGATGACAGGCTGACTCTCGGCCAGCTGGGCAATGACAGAGAGCAGCTCTCTGCGGGATGCAGCATCTCTGTGAAGCACACACATCCATTATACTGACTGTGGTTTATATTATTTAGTTCTTCCCACCTATATCAATGAGGGTAGGCTAAATTGCATTAAACACTTCTTCCCGCAACTATGTTGTATAAGAATGTCGTATTGGACCACATTAATTTTGGCAATGCATACATAATAAACTGGCAAATGAGCATAAAACACTGAAAAGAAAGAAGAATTCCAGAATTCAAATGTGTTAAGTGTAGTTTTTCTCAAGGGTGAAAGTGAGGACATACACCTACCGATATCTGTGTGGCGTGAGACAGAAGAGCTTGCATAGTCCTTTGATGGCAGGTTCTGGCAACTCTAAAAGAGATGTTTGGAATAGCCATTAGTGGTGATTATAGTGCCTATTTTTGACTAAGACATCATTGTGTAGAAAATTAAAGAATACAAAATCCCTCACCTTTGCCCTTTATACAATGTTTCAGCTCTTCAAATATCTCCTTACGCTCTTTCACACTGGCTGTGGTCACTTTTACAGCAAATTTCTTCAGTGTGTCTGAAACCTGAAGAGGCAGTCACATTTAGTATGAGGACTGGTCTCATGACTCAAATGAAATAAATGGCAGCAGTGACATGTTCAGTTTAACCTATGACCCAGGACCAAGAGATATTCCGTTCACGCTCATGTGGGACAGGGGAGGGCAGCTTATTATTACATTTTAGAGTCTGGAATTAAGGAATACTACACATTTTCTCCTTAGAAATGTCTTAAATGATTGGCTGATTAACAGAACAAATCAAAAGGCTTTTTGATTTTCTATGAAACACTGATAACTCAACTAATCATCTCAATTCTAGGTACATATTTATCAATTCATACTTGGAACACTGATTAACTTGGGAAATGAACAACAATCTAACATATTTATACTGTATATAAATAGGGACGAAAAATGAGATATTCCTTGAGATAGAAACAAAACTCTGCTGTTGGTAGACGTGGTACATCGGAAAAATCATCAGCTTAGTACCACGCTGATAAGTGCAGACAATGAAGATACTTAGACAGTGGTTGTGAATGAATTATGATTTATTCTTGTTGTTTGTTTGCACAAGTGATGAGTGCCAAAAGACAGAAAAAGTAAAAGTGGTGTATCATTCTATTAATGTTCAAATGCAAATAACAGACAACAGAAAAAAACACACTTTGTTTTACTACTAATGTATTATTATTATCATCAGACAAACAGGCAGCGTGCTCAGTTCTGTGTCTGTACTGCAGTCCTCTGCGGTCTACTCTTAACCAATTTAACAGACTCCGGAGCTCTCTGACATTTAGTTTGTGAAAAGGAGAAGAAGTGAGGGATTTCTGGTTGAATCTTTCACTTACGCCAAAGCAGTTTGATAAAAATCTGGACCCAGGACTGTAATCCTATAAGGACATATTAGATGTTGTGTGTTGGTTTTCATTTTTATGTAAAACTGTTCAGAATAGGAAAGACTACTTCTTTGTACATGTTTCTTATACATTTAGCTTTCGCTCAATAAACGTATGTTGCCAAATGGTAGTTAACAGTGAAGGCCTTGTTTTTAAATCAACTGGTGGTCGACAAAGGAATTTTCAGTAAAGAAAGTTGTGCCAGCATGTACTACACTGGGTTATGAACTTAATATTTAATGCTCTCACCAAATGTCAGTTAACTTACTATGGCTCACTAATAATGGAAGGCGGAGCTTAGTTAACTCAACATCATAAAAGATGCATGTCTGTTTAACTTTGGAGATTCAGACCAACTCGAGTTGATGACAGTGAGTTTAAACCCCCGACGAGTAAGTTTACAAGCAATACTATCCAGATACAGCTTCAGCTCGCCTCCCACTGTTCAGAGACCAGTCCTCTGTCATGTTTATGAGCGGCTTGTCGTGGGCTGCAGCTGCAGCTCAGTCTCATCAAGTCACACTGAGGCTACGTAGCACTGAGCTAACAGCCTGCTAGCTAGCTGTTGCTGAAGTTTGCTCGAGTTTCTCGCTGAACACCAAAACACACCGAGATGTTCACGAAGCGGAACTTAAGATACCTCGAATTTGGTTTCCTAAGTGTTTAATTATCATTCTGTCAGCGGATAGCGTACTAATAAAACCAGCCACACAAACCTGCGTGTCCGCTGCCATCTTGCCGGTCTTGCTGCAGGAAGGACTTGTTGATGTCACTTCCGGGTCACAAAACCTACGCAATTTTTCTTCTTCTTCTTCTTCTTCTTCTTCTTCTTCTTCGTTGCGGTTGGCAAACTAATTGGTGCATTTCCGCCACTAACTGGTATGGAGTATGGATCGGAATGTCTACTATGTACTCTGTTATTTACAAAAAAGCATCTATATCCTCTCAATCAGATTAGTTTCTCTAAGATACGGAAACAGGAATAAATAGCACTCATTTCTACTCGTTTCCTTCCTCATATTTCCAACATTGTATTAAGACACGTTCCACCCTTTCTTATTGCCCACAGTGCTCACATTTACCTGTATTATGTTTATTAATCTTGAATAGCTGCGTCCTTCTCATGTCCAATGGCATTCCCCCCATTTCCACCTGTAGTGCTGCTGTTGGGGTTGCCTGTACACAATCTCAAAACCTGATATTGAATATTGTCCAGTCTTTTCAGGGATGTGTTTGCTGCTTATTCATACACCTCACAAACATAGTCTAACTAACTAACTCAGTAACATCCATCTTATCTTATTAAACCATGGTGTATAGCCTTTAAAGCCTTTCTGCCCCCTTCCCCCATCACTACCAATCAAACACCTCATTACTATTTAATACTCTCCTACATTTGTCCACTATTTTATGAATATGTACTGCCCATGTAATTCTTTCTTCAAACTGAACTCCTAAAATCTTAAAAGTACTTAACTATCTCCAAATCTTGGTTATATAATTTCAGTTTTACACCACTACCAATTCTTTAACCAATTATTGACCGTCATGGCTGAGTTTCACTCTGAGCCTTGATTTGCTGCACTTGTCCACCAGATGCCTTCATTGGGTTTTGCATTTGCTTTCCTCTCTATCTCCATCATGCACTGGTCAGAGTACTTAGTCCTCCTTAATATATGTATCTGTGAGATTAAAGCTGAATTGGACTGTTACAGTTTTATGCACAGATTTTTCTGCCTCAGTGAAGCTTCAGGACTCATGCTGATCAGATCAGCAAGATTTCATTAATGTAAATTAAAGAACTGGAAAACTAACTTACATGATGGAGGTGTTATATGCCCTCCAAACCAAGTATTTTACCTAAATAAAGGGATTGAGGAAGGAGGGTTGAGTGTACCTAGATGTGTTGAAATGCTTTTATTTAGTATCATGTAATCTTCCCCACTTTATGCAATGATTCAACTGAAGCTGAAGTTTAGAAATGGGTGATCTGTACTAAACATAATAATATAACACTATGAAAGTACAGTGTCGTCTGATTTTCTAATATATAGCATCAATTGCAAAAGTAAAAACATGTGGCAAAACATACACCATAGAAACCAAACTGAGACATTTCTTTTTGTTGTCACTTTGTATTTCAAACACTTGTTTTTGAACAGTCTGATCATGACGAAACTCTTTGTCAGAGTTTTCTTGGCTGCAAAGGAAAACACAAGGAGGAGAAAAATGTTTCTTCCTACATATGAGCATAATTAATGACAGTATTTGACAGTTTGATTCAATTCAGTTCAGTTCAATTCCAAAAAAAACCCCTTACGATAGGGTTAGGGTTACTACAGAGAGAACTCCAGCACACATATTTCAATTAATTAATTAATTACAGGTGTCAAAATCAAATATAGGGTTTTACATCTTAAATGTTTTATCTCTCCCATTACTTGAAATAAGTGACATACAATATGAAAGGCATGCTCATATTTTTATGGTGTATTTCTCAATTTTTCGTTCTCAATGCATCCATCTGTAGAAGGAGCATGAGTGTGCAACAAGTCTTGTAGTTTATGTATGCTTACAGCCTACCTTGTGAGTAGTAATTTGTATATACATGTAAAGTTGACACAAAAAAGTTTTGCTATTTTCTATTCTTTGAATATCACGCTTGTCAAATAATTCAATACATTTATTCTTTTTTTTTTCTTTTCTGCCAATCGCCGATAACATTGGGCAAGAGGCTGGATACACCCTGGACAGATTGACAGTCCACTGCAGGGCCAACATATAGATGACATTCTCACCTAACCTGCATGTCTTTGGAATGTGGGAGGAAGCCGGAGTACCCGGAGAAAACCCATACAGGCACAGGGAGAACATGCAAACTCCACGCAAAAAAGCCCTGGACGAACCAGAGTTCAAACCTGGTACATTCTTGCTGTGAGGTGACAGTGCTAACCACTGCACCACTGTGCCGCTCTAATTTAATTCTCTTTTATTTTGCTTGTGGGGAACAGGTCAGGCAAAGAGTCAGAGCCAGTCTTGAAGTAGTTGTCGTGACCAAGAGTCTGTTCTGTGGCTGTCAAAACATGAAGAACTGGTTTGAGATGAGGTGCTGGCCACTGCAGTGCTGTGCCCCCTTAACTTTGCTCTCAGTCATTCTTATAAATCTGAGATTAGCTATTGTGTTAATTGGTCCTTCGTGTAAAGATGGAAACCACTCGCTTCCTCATTCTGCTGAAGAATTTGCGTGTCCTTTGAAGTAGACTCCTCCAGCGAGGTCCATCAGGGGTAGTCATGACATTATTAGCATCGTGGAGTCTGATGACAGCTAGAGGTCCAATTTGGAAACGAGGAGTATCAGTATCCCTGACTCCATTATTAAAGTCAGTTGCTGCGGAAGGTCTGATTGAATTACATATGTCCATGTGTGGACGCCGGCGGGTGAATCTTGGGAGAGACGAGCGTTCACTGGCGGCTGGCTCTATATTGTCTTCATCACTGAAGCTGGAGAGGGATAAGTCTTCATTGTGATCATAATCTTCACTGGTGCCTGGTTCTATATCGTCTTCATCGTGATCGTAGTCTTCACTGGTGGCTGGTTCTATATCGTCTTCATCATGATCGTAGTCTTCACTGGTGGCTGGTTCTATATTGTTTTTGCCAGTGAAGGTGGAGAGGGATAAGTCTTCATCATGGTCGTAGTCTTCACTGGTGGCTGGCTCTATATTGTCTTTACCAGTGAAGCTGGAGAGGGATAAGTCTTCATCATGGTTGTAGTCTTCACTGGTGGCTGGCTCTATATTGTGTTTGCCAGTGAAGCTGGAGAGGGATAAGTCTTCATTATGGTTGTAGTCTTCACTGGTAGCTGGCTCTATACTGTTTTTGCTACTGAGGATGGAGAGGGATGAGTTGTCATCATAATCACAGTCTTTACTGGTGGTTGACTCAGTCTTATCTTTGAGACATAGATCCAACGAGTCATCGGATCCATTCAAATCTTCTGGGGGTGAAACAGTCATAAATTTAATAGCAGTTTCTACATAGGAGTTGGTTTTATTTTCCAGGTGAGCCATCGTTACAAACGTATGTTTAAGGGCTTCCCGGGGACTAATCCTCTGTTTAGCATCTACATGCAGACAGTGTTTCAGGAGGCTTAAAAATGCCATCCTATCATTATACTCCACAGGGTCCTCTTTTGGTGGATATGTCTGTACTGCATGTTCTAAATTTAGAACCAAGTCAAAAAACCACTCAGAAATTTCTGGCCTGACACCAGTTACCCTCATGTATTCCTTCGGTGTCCTCAGTCTCCATTCGGCATGCTTCTCCCAGGTAAAATACCTCCAGGTGTTTTGTCCGGAAATCAGCTGGTTGTCGTTGGGCTGACCTAACAAGTGCAACATGGCCTTCGCCCAGTGATAGTCGCAATTGCCTGGGAAGAGGTCAAGGCCAAAATACAAAAAACCCATCATGCAGCCCACACCCCACATGTCTACCGCTTCAGATAGAGGCAGTCCCTGGTATACTTCCGGAGACCTGTATGAGCGAGGCTGCATGATCATTCCCACTCCTGCTTGGCTTGCTGGAAGTGCCAAACCAAAATCGATCAGCTTAATTTTCAAAGGCTGATCCTGGTGGTTTACGAGCATTACGTTATCAGGTTTTAGATCTGCATGTATAATGCCCATATCCTTGAGTGCATCAAAGGCAACCAGCAGCTGGTGGGTAATGGGACGAATTTCGCTGAGATTCAGCGATGCCAATCTCCTCTCCCGCATTAAAGACCGAGAGTGTGTGAAGAGTGTGAGAGAGTGTGAGAGTGTGTGAAGTGTGTGAAGCCTGTGGTTTTACGATGGGATGAGAACTGTGAGGTGAGAGAGGGCAGTGAACAGACTTCAGATGGGTCTCATGGCTTCCCTGTTGTCATGTCAGTTCATACAAAAACAAAGAAGTGACGTGAGGAGCAGGACTTTTGAAAAGTAAGATGGTTGAGAAAGGGAGGAGTCTGGCTGTGTTGCATGCAATCACCACAAATGTCAAACTGATCCAAACACAGCTGGACTCTGGGAATTCAGGGTGCCACAGCTAATGTAAACAAATGTGAATATTAGTACACAATATTAGTGCAGTTCTTGTGAATAGTTTTTAAAATTACAGCTTACCAATTCCACAAAGACATCAATCTTCTCCAGACTGTCCCACTCAGCTATGCGGCTCATATTGCTGATAAGGCACATAATAGTGGACTTTAATAACATAACACCTGAAAGTGGATTTGGCATTTGCTTTCATACCACTTTCTTACCTCTAGCCTCCTGAGAACCAAGGGAAAAAAGTATCTTTCAATTTAACATTCTTTGTGATTTCCTGCCTCTTTGGAGCTAAAATAGCAATTCACAATTTAGAATTTTATTTAAAAAAAAAAGATTTTAGATTTTACAGCATGTCCACTATGGTGGACAACAGAACGATTTTACTGTTAAAAAAAGGTGACACTTTGAAGTCAAAATAGGATGACATCAAAACAAAAATATCAATCAATTTTCAAATTAAACTTTCTAAATTAAACCGAACATTTGGCCTGTATCTTCTGTTGAACTGCTGAACAGAATTTCTGTATTATATCATACACAAGGCCTTCTTTTGTTTTGACAGTGACTGTCATCACTGTACTAAGAAATGTACTCACAGAGGATGATGGTTTGCCTGCTCATCTGTGTCTGTCAGCTCATCTGATGAGCCTCCTGCCTCCTCTTCTGAGCTTTCCCTCTCTGCACCAGCAGGAGCAACTTCATTCTTTGCATTTTCCTCATCTGATAATTCTAGATCTGAATCTCCCTCAATTATATGGTACATGGTATATGGTCTCTCTGCCTCCTACACTAGTGTAAAAATGAAAGAGGTTGAATGAAACATAGTTATATGCAACAATTTATTTATTACTTTAATTTAATTTTATTTTATATAGAAAATACATTCAACTTGTTTAGTACCCCACAAAGAAATGTGTTTTGGAGTAGAACTTTGAATGTAAACAAAGAACTAGCAAGCTAGTTAGCAATTACCTAACACCATTAAATTGTCCTTATGTCTATTATACAATATCATAACAATATTTGACTTACCTTTTCTCTTTTCCTCAAACATGCGTTTTGCTGGAGTCTCCATTTTGTCTCAGGGTGAAACTAAAGTTCCCCTCATTCCACCCAAACCTGAGATATCATTGGAAAGCTCAGGATGTCCTCTATTGACCTACAACACTTAGTAGGGTAGCTCAAATTAATCAAAAGATAGACACCAAAAACTAATGTCCACTACAGAGGACATAAATGAATAGGCTGGGTCTCAGGAGGCTAGTATCCTCTTCAGTGCATCAGGATACTTCTTCTCACTTTCCAGAATAGATCCCAACATACATCTCTCCAGCTGTGGAGGAAAAATACCAAACTGTTGCTTTTTTGACTTTTGGCATGGTTTTTATTAACAGCAAATTCTCACAGCAAAATAAACATTGATGTAGAAGCTGAAGGATATGTTCATCACTTGGTGCTGTGAAAGATCCTCTGGAGCCGGGCACAGCACTGGCTCAACATTGAAACAATCCACCTCAATGAAGAGTTCAGACTCCCCAACTTCAAAACAGGCTGACTGAGAGAGCGTAAGTAAAGCTGGAAATCCTGAGGGAAACTGAGTAGATATGCTGAAGGGACAAAAAAACACTGTCCTGACATAACCATATTAGCCTTCAGAAAAAATACTGAAACTTTCACATTAATACTGACTTAACAGAAGGGGGACCGTGAAAGTGTGTTTAACTAAAATGATTTACCTATTTATTGCTCTTTATGAGGGCAAGCTGTCTCCTAAGGATTACATACTTTTGCATCTGGAGAAGACAAAATACACTATGGCAGATCATGTAATACACGAGAGGGGGGACCAGAAAATGACAGTAACTGGGACATCAGCTAGAAGTCACATAGTGCTTTCAATAGATGATGTAGATGTAGAGTAGTAGAGAAATTGTATATACCACCCATATTTTCTGTTACAATATGTTTTCAGCTACCAGTCTCTCACTTTACTGTTAAATTAAACAAGAACATATCCAAAGCTTTACAACCTCCAGTGCATAAACATATAACAAGAAGGTCAATGCAGCAGACAGAGAGACAGATGAACTGTATGCAAACCCACACCAGTACCACCACCATAAGTCATTCACATCAGAGCAGTATGAAGGTACTGACTAAACACAGACAGATAGATCAGATCACGTGTTGTCTTTGTAAAGCTTATAATGCTCAATTTCAGTTTTTCATAGAATTGTGGCATTGTACAAAACTAAATCATATTAGCAGGTGTTCCTGTTGTTGTGTTAACACCCTCAACAACAGTGAGACTATTTTACTGCAATCATAAGCCTCACATAAGGTTATTTTAATTGAATGGCTATTGTATTGGACTGTAAACCATGCTCAATATAATCATAATGTTACAACAGACAAATACTGTTTAACATTACATTTTTCCACTCAAAAGCCTAAATGAGTAATTCAAGTATCCCAGTCAAGAAAAATATGTAACTTGGATTATAATTTTCTTACCTCTCTCAAGATATCAGACTAATGTACTAATAATTGCTATAGACATGCTCTGGCTGTCATGCACCTGTCAACATATGTTGCCAGTCCTGACCACAGTGTCTAAAGGAGGGAAAAGAGAAACCATTACACAAAGAAAACCTAAAACTAAAATTTGTCTCTGTTAAATTGCAAACTGTGTAGTTTTTCAAACAAAATACACTATTATATATATATACACTATTGATACTTTCTTTTCCAAGTTACCAGCATATTGCATGTCAAGCAACTCCAGTAGACCAAGATTTAGGAACTCTTGTGTTGTCTTTTTTCATGCGCTACCACCAGATGTCAGTAATGATTCCATGTCTCCTGCATTATTGATGGTTTTAGTCAAGAAGACATTTTCTGCTTCCATAAATTTCACTTGACACATGAACCTAAATTAAAATTCAATGACAAGACAAATAGGTTTTTCTAAGAATTTTTGTTTTGCATTGTATGGCAGACATGATTAAAAACCAATTACTACACAAATGTAAACATGTTCATTACGTGGTGCAAAACTCTTTCACTGTGACCTCGGTGAGATAATTACAGTGACCTCTTAGAGTGCCAGGCCACAGGCTTGGACACAGCTCATGTAAGATTTTAGGGAAACCGGAAAATCATTACAGCCAACACAGATTTTTGGGAAGGGCTAAATTTAGTCCCTACTTCCTTATGGCAATGCTTTAGGAAAAACAAGAGAAAGAAGAAAGGAGAAACCATTTCCATGTCACAGTCTTGTATCTCTAGAATTTTTCTGAAAGTACAGAATAAACAGAACTTTGATACCCAAAGGATAGTTTTGCGTATTTTTATGTATGTATTGGCTGGAGTAGTCTCTTGATGACCACTAACTAACTAACTTTAGCATCGTCATTACTTCTCGGATAAACTAAGCTAAAGCAGCAATGTTCTAGTATTTGTCTTGTTTTATCATTTGAAACTTTGATTACATAGGCTTGTTGCTACTGAGCACATATACATTACTGAGATTTTCATGTACCAGGAGTGTGGAGTGTGTCTGATTGCCAATAGCAAATTGTATACAGAGTTTCCCCCAGTCTATTACAAGCCCTAAGTTGACCTCTCGCTGGATCTGACCTGATTTGAGAATGAGTGAGTGAGTGAGAACAAGCAGAGCCCAGCCCTCTCCTTCTGCCGTTTCCAACGCCTGCTGTGGATGCTCTGCTAATGGAAAGTGTTGTGTCGGCTGATGATGGATCTGTGTCAGGTGTGAGAGAAGGTGCTGTCGTCAAAGTCGAAGGCTTCTCCCTTGAAAATAAGAAAATAAGTCCTTAGGGGTCACTCAAAACAATGAGTTGTGACCATGGGATGATTACATTTAGGCAACTTTGAGAACATATCCTTTTTTACAGCTGTATCAGTTCATCAATCTACATTTTTTTTAATTTGGCATCTGTTCTGTTTTCTGCTTTGTCCATTCATTTCTCCCCAAATCATAATTTCTTTGGTGGAAACTGGCTCCAAGTAAAGCTCTTGTCAGTGAGTTCTGTGCGATAACCAGACAAACAGGGACACCTGCTGGACAGGAATGATTTTCACTCATTTCACCTCTATTGTACTGGTGAGGCAGCAGGAGTTTCAGAAGTAGATCCTCTCCAAATAAATCAGAGACTAAATCCTTAAAACAACAAACTTCAACTGGAAAACACTGTTATCTAGCTTTCCTCATCAATCACTAAAATAAAAATGTGTAAAATGGAGCTGGAGCTGTATGAGTGTTGTTGTAATTTTCCACTAGAATGTGTGGGTGACACATTACCACACCTGAGAAAGTGGTGGGCTGAAATATGGTGACTCGATCAGCATATGGCTCCAGTCATCTCACATTTGCATATATTAAAAAAATTCCTTCATTAAAATGTCCATGTACAGTGTATGTCTACATGAGGTTTCAATTATCTGAGGAGATTAAAATGGTTTGATTTACCAACAGCAAAGACTACTAATGTGGGTATAATGTGGGTAATGGTGTAGATTCAGTTTAACTTTTAATGATTTCAAACACTGTCATCAAGCCTTTTAGTAAACACTGTCTGTAGCTGATAAATACACTGTAATGTCTGGCTAAATGGCGGAACATGTTTTCGATTGCTCTGAAGCCTGAAGTAAAAATATTGGCCACCAGGGGTCATTCTGACATACATCCACCCACCATTATCTTTACTGTTTATCCTTAAAGCATCACAGGAGGGGCTGGAGCCAATCCCAGTTTACAAACAACTATTCACACTCACATTCACACCTACAGGCAATTTAGAGTTACCAATTAACCTGCATGTCTTTGGACTATGGGAGGAAGCCGGTGTATCTGGAGAGAACCCACACAGGCATAGGGAGAACATACAAACTCCATAGAAAAAGTCCAGGCAAACCAGGATTGTTCTTGCTGTGATGCAACACAGCTAACCATTGCACCACTGTGCCACCTTCTGAAACTCTTTGCTAAAACTGCAGATTAAATAAATAGATCATTAAATAGCATAACGTCATAACACATTTTAATTATGCAGGTAACTTTGAGAACATTTCATTTTTTACAGCTGAAATTTTATGTTACATCAGTTCATTCTTTGAAGCTATCTACATATTTACCAAATTTGGCATCTGTTCTGTTTTCTCCTCCGTCTGCTCGTCACTCACCAAATCAACAACTGACTCGTCAGTGACTTGGATTCTGTCTTCGGTTCAGGGATGGCAATTTTCTGCTCCTCTGAGTGCTCTGCAATGTGAACCACTATGTACAAACAAATAGTCTAATAGTAGCAACCTAATGATGTTTGTTTAAAATATTAGCAATTCATAGTTTTCCTGTAAGAGGTGATGTGATGCCAGATCACTTTTTATTTAGATCAGATTATAACAAACCTTTATGATTGTGAGTTTCTGCAGGGAGGGTAGTGGACAGGTTTTACTCAGTTCAATGGACGTCAAAGACTTTCAACCAACATGTAAACTTGTGGGTCTGTCAGTGTAAATGTGTGCCAGACAGAGACAGGGCTGAAAAGTTATAAAAGAAGTTAAGAGGCAGCTGAGCAATCAATGGTACCATATTAATTGAAGACACAAATGTATACTCCTATAAATATCTTTAAACCCAGAAATATCACAGACTGAGCAGTTCAGGCAAGATGCAGGAGTCCCAGAGTTTGACTCCTCTTTTATCTTTGTCCACTTCCTGTCCCTCAGGTCCAATTCCAATTTTTTTCATCTGCAAAGGAGCTACTGTCCGACACTGGCAAAGATTATAAGTCCAATAATGACAAGTGCTGCTACCACACCGATGGCAATGAACACCACTTTCATCTTCTTGTTTTCCCATCTTTTCTGCTGCTTCACCTGGTTGGAGGTCTTTTGAAAAGCTTTACTCTGGGGAAAAAAAAACACAAAACTGTTGTTAGATTCCATTGTTGTGTAACTAAGCTGCTTTTACATGTCTGATGGTCTTAAATGTATGCCAAGATAGGACAGGATAACCCCCGAGATGGCATACTGTCCTATATGACAATTCCAAAGCCTTCTTAGAACTCATCTAATGCAGAATAGATATTTTTCTGCATATAGTATACCAGTATCTTTTCTCTAACGACCTGACTCACAGACTTTAGTTTTCAAGTTTGCTTTTCATGTATATTGAAGAACACTATTCAGAGTACATCTGTCGGACGTTTCCCCACTTTGCCATTCTTTAAGCCATTATATTCAATATCAATGGATCACATAACTACTTTAGCCCGACCAGGCCACATAATTTTCACACCACTCCACTGACCTGTGTTACGGTCTCTTTAGTTCTCAGAGAACTTTTTTGTCACACAACAACTACAGGATATCATTTGGGATAACATGGATTATGAGCAAACAAATGAGGAAAACAGCTCTTAAGCTAGCGTTTAGCGCAAATGGAAGTTCTCAGGGGTACTTCCATTTGACAACATGGTTAACTTAAAGCTGCACTAATCCCTATTTCCATCATCACCAATGGATCAAATGACTACATGAGATGTGAAATGGGCTGCATGTAATTATGAATCCACATTATTATCCTGCAGTTCATCTCATCTCTGTGAAGAATTTTAGCATCTTTCTGCTCATTGTTTTGGTTTTATGGCCCATAGCTTTACCTTTTTGGTTCAGTGTCACCATGTTCACATTGTTTGTGGCCATAGCAGATAGTGTTTTTTTTTTTAATCAAAAATTCTCTAAAAACCCACTGTACACTATACCAGCCCATTGGAAAGAAGCACTAAAAGAAGAGTGACTTTTAGACTTACATTCATCAGGTGTTCACAAATGACTGTAATGTTTCTCTGTAACTGCTGGATGTGTAAAAAAGCGACCGATTTCTAACAGGTTTGCTGTGTCAAACCGAAGATGATAGTATACTGTATATGACTTGTGTTGTCAGCTTGTTTCTGCTGATTCCAACAGTTATGCAGGTCTTCTTTTGGCCACTTGGAGGCAACAGTAAAAGTTGTAAACACAATGTTGACACAGTACCACTGTACGAACTAACCTCAGCTTGATAGCTGTTTTCCTTGTTTGCCTGTGCCTAACCCATGTTTATCTGAAAGTGTATACAAGTGCCTCTTGAACTTTAATTTGCTGTTTTAGAGAACTGCTCAACAGCGTGATGTAACAAGGGCCAACGGGGCAATGTGGGAATGATGTGACCCGCTTTTCGACCCCGGACAGACATTCGTCTCGTGGCATGTCCTGGACTCACTCTGTCATACCCAGGGAGACCAACTTACTTCATTCATCTTAGGAAACAATAGGAAATACCTTTCTAAAAATAGCACCATAAAACACAACCAGGATGTAAATTGTACATTTGTTTTCCTCTCTAGCTCCACCTAAGGTGTATTTATAGACATCAATATGACATTTGCTAGTTTCAATCCCTAGACGCCTGTGGAAATGGAGTGTTTATACCATTTGCTCCAGTCACTCACCTTATCCATACAACCCAGAGACTTCCACTTAGTAAAAATAGTGGCTCTACCTTTTCCCACTTGGACAGCTTCTCTGAACTCGCCCTGCGTACCTTTTCCAGAAGCACATCAGCTCTATCCTCCAGTTCGCCAAGTTTGCCAGATCTCTCTTCAGCCTTATTCAGGTTGTCCAGCATGATGACCTTCACCTCCTCCACCTCCTCCTGGGTCTGCTCCAGGCGGCTCTTCCCATTCTCCTGTCCAATCAACACACACAACATGGTTTTAGAGTGAAGTATGATATGGATTCATCCTATCACTTGAAACTTTTCACATTACTTTATGAGCTCACGTGGTAATTTTCTTAGTGTAAACACCCAGAGAAATTCCAGGGCACACAGGAAGTGATGCGGTTCATGTTTTGGGATAAACAGAGGAGTATAATCAGTCACTGCCACCATGAAAGTGAAATATGTAGCGTGCAGCCTGGAAATACAAGCAATGTGCATTCACCACTTAAAACTGAGACTAGATTTTAAAAAAGAGTAACTCATGGACCCATGAAAGCCCAAAATAAAAGGATTTGCTCATTAACTGGATATAGCACTGGACACCTTATTTTAGCACTTAGTCAAGTCTCAGTGTTGCACTTCCAACTTTTGATGGAAGTTCTTGTTCCTGTAGATTTTGAATGCATGTACTGAATGCACTTTGGAATGAATCAATCAATCAACCAATCAAATTTGGTGTTTCAGTTGTCTTGGGCTTTTATTCAGTGGAAATCCAATGTGAAGGTCTTAACTGCAGATTTCAGAAAGGTTTTCTAAAGCTGAGAGACATGTCATAAAAATTATGGGGAGCAATTAAAGAGACAAAAAGACAATGAGTCTATCCAGTTTTTGAAAGCAAAAACATGTTCATGGTGCTTAAAGGGGAATCCCACAAATTTCAGGCATAAATGTTTACTGTTACTAGTCATAAAGAGTACGACTCAGCTGTCAATATAGTTGTTGTATTGTTTTCTGTGGCTCTGGAGGGACTTTTGTTAAGTCTGAGAAAACAGCCCCTGATAATGTCATCAGGTTGGGTTTAGGGAATTTAAATGAAGGTCATGAAAAGATGCTTCCTTTTTTTCTACTTTGGGTATCGATTTTACAATTACTGTATAAGACAGCATTAATAGCTCATTTGGAGAATGTTTGCAAAATGTTTTGAAAAAGGAAGTAAAATGCAACTTTTACAGCGTGTTGTCTCAACACGCTGCAAACTGAAAAATGTGCATAGTACTCTAGTTTATGTCTGCCTGATAAAGATCAGAATGGCTTGGTGTTCTGTAAACAGTGTTCTTGCAGTGAATTTGAAAACAAGTCATAGTGCTGTGCCGTATAGATTATTATTTTGAGACATGAAACCAGTAAAAATGAAGTAGAACAGGTTTTGCTAGATCATGAAGATCACATTCTAGCAGTTGCTAACAATAACCTCTATCTATGATGTGGAAACACAAAGACAAGGGCAGTAAATAAGCTCCACAGCCATAGCCTGTGTAACTAGAGATTGATAAGAACCCTGGTGAAGGATATTTAGAGAGCACAGTGACCTCAGAGTAATTAGTATCCTGAAAGTTTTCTCCTTTACCTTTACCCTCTGAGCCCTGAGAGGAAGCCAGCATCTCAGAGGTTAACAGGAACAGGAGACCCGACAGATAGAGCAAAACAGGCACACTTTCAGCATCTTAATTTGGTTCATAAATCACTGTCATTTCCTGTAAAGACTTTCATAACCAACATCCTGTACATACATGTTCACAGAGGGCCTGTGAACCTGGGTAAACCTGCTTGTTATGGCTGCCTGGTGAAAACACTTCATTCACAGACGTCCTGAAAACCCAGTTATGTCACTCTGGGCAAACTAAAAAGTGGCTGAACAATAGTCTGTGTTTAAAATTCAGCTGGGTATGTTTTAACACAGGGACAGCTGCCCCTACCAGTTCAGCTCCTTCCTTCCTTCCCTCATTCCCTCCCTCCCTCCTGCCTGCATTAATGTACCTGGCATTACCCAGGGAAACCACACCTACATAGTATTATAGCGTGTTCATTATAGTGTAGTGTGGTACTTTATCCAAAAACACGTGCTGTTTGTAACCTGCTGATAAATAATTTTTGTTTTCAGAATTAGACTTCATTCAAACTTAAGGAGAGCGTGCATGAAGGTCAGTGTGACCCACGATGCTTGTGATCACTCTTAATTCATAATCTATGAAATGCAAGAGAATTACATTTATTTACATTTATTTTATTCACATCCATATCATCCATCACTTCACACCTAGTCCTACTGTTGAATTTAGATCTCACAGTAATTAGACTCCCTCCATTATATTTAAGTATTATACTCCATATGAACACTATCCATCATGCTTTTGTCCTTTTCATTTATTATTAATTTCATTTTTTTTCCTGGTTTTTGTTTCATTCTCGTTTCTCGGGAAATTTCGACCTGACACGTGTTTCTGACCAAGTAAAAACTCATTTTAAAAGTCTTTTTATTGCACTTTCTGGATAAATAATCTTCATTTAAAATGGAGCTGACAACAGCTGCCGTGTCTCATTTGCCTACTATTACCTTAAGGGGACTTTGCCCACAGATTATAAAGGCTCATGGCAAACTTTTATAACTCACTCTGTCTACACAGACTTCTCTCTCGTATCACTCTCTCTTCTCATCCAAACTGTCTGTCATTATATTGAAGCTATTTAGCCTAAAGGAGAATGATATATTTACTTACCATGTCTGTCGCGTCTCTTGCTGTGTTTGTGTCGAAGCTGTCACCGGATCCAAAGCATTTAAAGCGAGACTCGAGTGAACTTCAGAAACAGGAAACACAACATACCAGCTGCGCGCGTGCAAAAGCTGAAATAAGCCCGTGCAGAATTCAGCGGTTTGTCCTTGTATCTTATTCTTTCTTTTAATGTGAACTTGTCTCTGTTACTTTCACTTCTCCAGCGCTGCAACCGTCGCTTTCTGGTTTATGGACTTTGAGCTATTTGAGTGTGAAACGTTCATGGTACTCCCGGAAATTTAACAATTACGAAAGATGATCACGTGACTACATCAGAATTAGTCCTAATTCATGCAAAATCGATAAAGTCCGGACTCCCGGACTTTGCTGACTCGTGGACAGCGATAGAAAGTAACTAATTACAGTTACTCAGGTAGTTTCAGTTAGTACAGTTTTGAATATTTGTGTTCTACTTAAATATTTCAATTTTATGCTACTTTATACCTGTATTACTTACCAGTAGTTACTAGTTAATTTATTTGTTATTACGTCTACATATGACAAGCTTGTAAAATACAACTCACTGTGAAAGATTAACCCAGTGGTTTTTTGTCTCCTTGAAAATTCAGTGTCTAATAGTAGCAGCCTGTCAGGTTCAGATGTCTATGTCTACATTAGAATAATAACAATAATAATGTAATTGGCATTTTTACCAGAATAAAGTATCAGGTGACTTCTCCCACCACTGCTTGTGGCTGCATGTGAACATGATGTTTCAGATTTCCATCAGTTTACCATACAACAGGCTAATCTTCACATTTACTCCAGTACTGTGTTTAACTATTTTAACTCCATGGTACATACCCCACTACATTTCAGAGGGAAATATATCATTTCTTGCTCCACTAGATATTTGACACCTGACACAGTTACTTTGCAAATTAAGAAGACACACAATCAGTTTATAAAATGGTTGTGTCATATTTTTCAGATTATAATGCATTGTTTAACAGTACATAAAGCTGTAAAAATGACATATAGTTTAATGCATCAGTGATAATAATATACTGTAGAGAATATAACACACACACACAAAAGGGACAGTTTCATTTTGCTCAGTTTTTCCTTCTGATGCTTTAAATATATTCTGCCAATTCTGTACTTTTCTCAAGTAAAATTGTGAAAATTGTTACTTTGACTGAGTGTTTGTAAAGCTTTGTACTACTATTTTTACTTAAGTATTGTACTGAGTACTTCTTCCGTCACAGCTTATTCAACAAGTCTGAACAGATCTGGCAAAAAAAATGGAAAATGAAAGTGTTCTCAAGGTTTTACATACACTCATTTGTATTTGGATGACCTAGCTAAAACATTACAGTCTAAATCCTTTCAGTGTTTTAGACAGGAGTTGATTCAACTGTATGATCATTCTGGTGGATTTAGTCTGTGGTGCTGTTGAACTGCACTGTGTTATGTTGACAGGTTTTCCTATTATTTTGTCCTGTCTGTTCAGAGAGAGTCTGCCAGTATCCGACACTTCCTCTCTGTCAGTTTATGTCCTGACATGTCATGAACATTCAACGAGTCCTTTCTAACAGGCCTTTGCAGACTTACTGTAGTACATTGTGTGCTATGTGGCCACTGAAGGGTGTTGTCTACTTATGGGCTGTGCACAGTTTTAAGACGGTGACAGCTGATCCACCCTTGTGAGAAATATGTGTAATATTATACAATATCCTCAAAGGGACTGCTAGTGTGTCTGTGGTGCTCAATAATAAACATATGTTTTCAGTGCCTTTTATGGTACTTTCTTATTTCCAGGGGAATTCCGTCATGATTTTGAGCTCTTGATAACTTTATAATATGCTTTGTTATAACTCTAGATATTTTTCAGTGAAAACAAAACAGTGGTGCTCTTGTCTCACAGTCACTTCATATATTTAGACATACATTACATCTCTGCTATGACGTGTGTTGGGTCACATGAGGACTAAAGCGTCTCTGTAAACCAGAGTGAGTTTTCAGAGGTTGTAGAACAGTTGGTGATGAGTTACTAAAAGCTTCTGTGGTGCACTGAAAGCTACACAGACATAATAAGTGCTGTTGTGTGTGTGCATATGTGTGTGTGTGTGTTCCTGCCACACTTATGATAAGGGCCTGATGGGCAGACAACACAACTCTATTGTAGCGCAACTGCGTCACTCACATGAGCAATTCAAATTCTTTCCAACAGTCTTTGACTCATTCACAACTAATATGCCAAACAAAAGACCATCAGGCAGATCTCACCACTGCCTCAGTTTGTGGATCAAAGGATACAAAAAGAGGATGTGAATAAATGGAGAATCTAAGGCTAAAAGAGGTCATCAGAGTTTCGAAAGTAAAGAAATATCAAGAAGAGGAAGTAGGGTAATTCAAATGTTTCTTCCTAAAACCTAAAAGAGAAACATCACCTCGCTAATGTGAATTTTGTGAGAGATTAAAATCCATCAAGCTTCCTTTAGTTGGCTGAATGAGTAATGAATGAATAACCTATTGCTGAAGCCCATTACCTTAAAGAGGATTAAACTCTGAAAAGCCTCATGTCCATAAACTAAATTAACTCACACTACTTTCTTATCCCCTTTCTGAGCAGGAGGGATGATGAGAACCCAGCAGGGTTATGAAACTAAATTCAGGACTAGAACAGATTACATGTAAGACTATGGTAGGGAAAGTGTGTTTGTAATGTGTAATGAGTTTCTCCCATGGCTAAGATATTTACTTTGTACTGTTTGTTTAGGGGGGGCATGGTGGTGCAGTGGTTAGCACAGTCACCTCACAGCAGCAAGGTTCCGGGTTCACCCTGTGTGGGTTTCATTTCAAAAGACATGCAGTTCAGGCTAATTGGGGAATGAAAGTGTGAATGTGAGTGTGAATGGCTGTTTGTCTCTGTATGTCAGACCTATATATGTAGGCCAGATAGACTGGCAATATGCCAGGACACAGCCCGTGACCCTCAAAGCAGTATAGATAATGAATGGATGGATTGTTTTTTGTTTGTTAGTTTTTTTAATTATCATAATTTTAATTAATACAAAACCTGGAAAATCTCAACCTAAAAGAAAAATGAAATATTTTTATGACCATCTTTTTGGCCACATTCTTCAGAGATTGAGCTGCTCTTTCTGACCATTCACTTCCATTATGACATGATTGCAGTATTTGGAAGTACTGGTGAAATTCCTCTGAAATAATAAACACTGCATAGAAAGTGAGCTGCTGCATATGAATCAAGCACCAAGAGTCCAACCTTCTGTCAGCACAGGCTTAATGATAACCATGAGTAAATACATCTAAATACAAATAATACCATTGATAATCTTCTGTTATCAGACTGGTCCTGTCACTGCTTCTATTTATTGATCATATCATACACTACCATCAAACCCAGGCTAAAGCTGTGATTACTGAAACTGTATCATGGTAAAATCTGTGGTTTGGAGTAACATTACTCCTCTTTGGGGCAGGTCAGTAGGGAAAAAGACAACACCATCATCATATACTGTATACATTACAGTTTTTCACTATGTCTACTACCACTATGCATAATGATGCTACTGCTGCAATAATGTTGGTACAGCTAATGTGAGAGTGCAGCAGTGTATATAATATTGTATTATAATACACTACATTTTACCATACTATACCATTATGTAGTATACTATAGCATAACATGTTCTAACATTTTATAATAAGGTGTAGCTTTGTATAGTATAGTCCATTATACTCTAGTCTGCGATAGCATAGCATAGAATAGCATAGTATAGTATAGTATAATACAATTATACGTTAGTGCTGTAGTGTAGTAGTGTAACTAGTAGCATAGTGTCATGTAATGTAATGTAATGTACAGTTCCGATAGTCCACTATAGTATACAATAATGTAAAATATTTAGTTTAGGGTACAATGGTATAGTTCAGTATATTATAGCTTAGGATAGAATACTATAGTAATGTAATAGTAAAATTGAATGGTATATTAATTGACCTTGTTAACCTGTATCAGCTGCAGTATACCTCACATTCACTTTAGTATTCATTTCATTCGCTCTCATTTGTACGATGCTTTGGAAAAAAAGGTCTGCCATATGAGTAAGTGTAAATGTAGTTTCACATAATCAGAATGACTGTATAATACATTGGGAATAGAGTATTGAACATTATTCTGAGGCAGCACATGAGATTTTGTCGGTTCAGGCCTGCTGGGGTCAAAGACCCAGTCAACAAAGGCCGTCTTCTGGGAATAGCTCCACAAATACAATGGCCATATTCAGCATGCTGACTACCCTGCCTTCGTATCATTGTCCAGTCCTCTTCCATGGATGGCAGACTCACATCCGCATGACTACAGCAGTCAGTCTGAGTCCAGGCTGATTTCCCATCAGTAACAAATGGTCTTTCAGTGGATTTTTTTGTTTGTGTTTGTCTAAGAGGCTGCTGTTCCAGAAACTCACCAGGCCTTTTGTCATGGGGATAAAACCTTAATAGTTTAGTCACAACTTGTTGACAAAACAGCTCGTACACACTGGTTAGATGCAGATATGAGGTTGAGTCAACAGGAGAGTCATGTGACCTGTTACAGTCTACCTGGATTTTTGTTTTGCCTTGCTTAGTCTTTCTTCTGCAGGTTGTTTGCTTTGAATGTAGTTTGAGATTTTTAGGGGATAGTTTACTTTTATTTCCATCCATTTGTTGCCTTTACATGAGGGCACTGAAGCCAGGAATTTTCAAAATAAAAAATGAATAAATATTTGATAGAAGTCTAACTGTGGATGTGTCAGTCAATAGACCTTTAAGTTTCATCCATTCTTATTTGAAAACAGATGTGTGCACAGCCAAGGCATGCTGGCAACTAGCCTCACCAGCTGGGCCTGATTTGTAGAATATTCCTTTTTTTTCTCATCACATTCTTCACAGTACCCAGACTAATATGACACACGTTTGTTTTAATGTTTGCAAAGTTAAATGTGATACGATCGCAGATATTTTTATATTTCACATATTACACAAACCTTTTGCATCTGCTTTTTTGTGATTGCTCAGTTGCGTTTGCAGTACTAAAGCCTGTGAATAAACTGAACCAAAACCAAAAGTGTGAGAGAATATGTCATCATGCCCTTCACAGTTAGACTAAGGGCTAAAATGAACCACCACCACAGAAGCCTTTGGGGAATTCCCTCTGTTTTACTTCCTCGTGTTTCAGACCAGTCAGACTCTCCATCTCCATCTTGTGGCATATCAACAAACAGGAGTAAAAACAAATATTTATTATACAGCGGCTTTCAGAAAACATTCAGGCCCCTTCACTTTTTGCGCACTTTATTGTGTTGTAGATTTATTTTTAATTGGATAAAATTGAAGCTTTCATTTGTCCATTTTTGATTAAAATATATATATATATATATATATATATATATATATATATATATATAATCAATATAGAGTCTCACTGACATTCTAGCTTAAGGCTGTAGCAAATATACATACTGTTCATACAGGGAATCACGTTGACCTCTTGTGTGAGGCAGGAGGTGAGACATATATGATCTTTTCTCCAGACTTGTATTCTGAAAAATGTGTTTTGGAATATAACTTTTTGTGTGTGTCTGTGGAGAGCTATTGGTTGACATAGGCCCAGCAGGAGGAACCACGGAGGGGCTGTAACTGATCTCTCTCAGCTGGTTGGCTGGAGGAGCCTGATCCTCCAACACTAGAAGTGTGGGAACAGGTCTTTAACAGCTGGTCCTGGTTGTGTGTTTATTGAATCAAACTACCTAAGCTCTCTTGTACCTCCAAAAGCTGTGCCTGTTTTCTGTCACTGCTCTCAGTTGATTCTTCAGTAACAGTCACAGATGCAGTAGCACTGTCTCTGAGCTGAGCTGACAAAGTCAAAAACTGCATGATTTCTATAGACGATCTCTGTGCGGCCGTATGGCCAAAATCAAACTCTTAAGATAGATTAAAGACTGCCATTAATGTTCTTAAGACACCTTTGCATAAACTTGTTCTTATGCTCACACTACTCCCAAGAGCCCACACTACATTTTATGACTGTTTATTATCTGATAATATTGCAGGACATAAAAGCTTCTCTGGCTTCTTCTCTAACAGCAGATCCAGACTCAAACCTTCATTTTAAAAATCACTTTAAAAACGAAGCCTACTGTTTTGTTCCACAGCAATGAGAATATACACTATAAATTTCATAATGTAAGAAACTGAATTTTTAAACTATAAGCTCATTTTAAAATATAGTAAAATATAGCATAACTTACTTTATTGCAATATCAACAGTTACCCTCTTTCCAAGTATCCTGTATTTTTATTTCATAACAGTGTTAGTGCCCATTAATTATTTAATCAAAGATACTTAGTAATTACATTGCAGGCTGTAATCTAAAACGTTACCATGATTTTTATTGGTCACTTGATTCAGTTTTTTCACTGTGCATATGTGCAGCAGTTGCTGTCCTTCATGAGAGTTCAAATATATTGGAGCCACTGAGATTCAAATGAGAATGCTTTGTGTATTGTGCAATAGTTAGAATAGGAATATATTTGTTTATGATTTAGGTGTGTCTGGCTTGGAGGTCTGAGTGACTTTAGTGGGTGCAACAGGAACATGTTTATGTGTATACATATCTGTGTGTTTGTGGTTATGGGTGGGAGGTGTGAATGACTGTAGGAGGCACGGGAGCACTGACAGGAATGACCCCGGTGGCCAGCAGGATAATGAGGACGCTGATGATGAGGGCAACCAGCACGATAACCACGATCAGCTTGACGTTCTTCCACCAGTAGGACCTAGTCACTGTCTTAGTTGTCCGCTTGAATTGTTCAGCCTGGGCAGGGAGAGAGACAAGACAATCCACTGGAGCGACACACTGTGTATTCCTGATACACTGGTCCATGCTTTTCCAAGATCCCAGATCTCATGAAAGAATCCCCCAGAGTTCATTAACTCCATCCTCTAATAATACCTGAATCATATGCTTTGATAACAGCTTGGTTCGGAAAGCATCAAACAACATATATCGCCTCTGCAGCTGAGGATGGTTATCATGACAGAAACAACAACATCAAAACTCACAGCTTTATGCTAACAGACCTATTTAGTTTGTCAAACACAGATATAATTGATAACAAGTGATATCTGACTCACAAAGCTAAATGCAACAGAGCCATCATTAATATCAACATACTGTATACAGCTGTACTTTTCCTGCTATGACAAATCAAAATGGCAGCCTGAGACAACAGGAGGTTATAAGCTCCCAACAGGTGCTGACCATTCCTGTAAGGTACTTACTGTAATGATAACAAGAACTTACTGAAAGAGACACGTTTCCTGGAGTGAGAAAACAAGAATACCAGGTAGTGCACTTGACAGAAAGACTTACTTCCTTCCTGATAATGAGCAATACAGCCTGTACAGTGACACATTTAAACCTCAGACAAAAGGTCGTTGGTTAACAAGAATAACAATCTACTGAGGTGCAGATTCATTTGTGGTGAGTGTCTTGAATATGGGATTGCATCTACTGATCCTCTGGCCTGGTTTGATCAACACTAAGGTCATTTTTCAACAACCTTTTAATCTGACCTCACACTCCACTGTACCTGCACAGTACAGGCAGGCTGCATCAGTGTAAGACTAGGAACAGAAACACCTGACAACCCACTTTTACACAAATCATAGTAAAAGAAAAAACTGAACTCTTCTTCCAATTTCTAGGCCACGGTGCTGAGGCTGTGTATCCCTTGGTTTCATTCAAGTACTCGTATATTACTCCGCGTCATCTTGTGTGTGACTCCATCTAGCTGATCATTCAAGGCCTGCAGCTTGTTCTGTGGTGCTTCCTCTGCTGCCACTGCTTGTGGCTCCGGGGATGGAGTAGGAGAGAAACAAAGGATGAAAATGTGTACTTATTTGTCAGCTGTACGTGCCTTTCATATAAGAGTTAATATAAGAGTACACAAGTGCTGTACTTCATTTTATACTTTTATGTTACTTGTGTTTTTATTTTCTGTGACACCATACTTTTAGTTCCCTGCATAGTCTTGGACTTTTTACTCTATAACATTCATTTGACAGCTTCTTCCTTTTTTTGCAAATAAAATAATTGAATTGAAATAATTGAATTAAAATAATGTAAAGTAGGTAAAATTAGAAAAGGCAAACAAGGTTAACAATAGGTTTTAAAATATTAATAGTTTGCATGTGAGGTGTTGTATAGGAAGTTTCAGTCAAGGCATTAAAAGTACTTGATGTGTCACATGAAGCTGAAGCACTTGTGATAGAGCTGAAAGCTGTTGAAGTTTTAGTTTCAGGCAGATGAATTGTCTGTATGTAAACATGAGCAGGGGACCAAAGCAGCTAAAAAGTCAGTTGACAAGTAAGTACCAAAAGTGTTTGAATGGTGAACCACAGGAGAAAAGCAACTGAGAGATGAAAGCAGTTGAAATTGTAACTACTAAGCAGTAACAGGTGAAGGGTCAGTATTTGAACGATCAATAAAAGAGTAAATAAAGATTGCGTGTCAGTTGAGCAGTTTAACATGTTAACATATCAGTAATACACTAATTATATAACAATTTATCACTCATACAGGAGCTGCTCTGGACCCTACAGTGAGTCACTGTTGTAAAGTGACGACACAAGCTGGCTGGGTTGGGGCTAGCTGGTTAGTTTGCCAACTTCAGTAGAAAGCTCTTGGCAAGTAAAAGAATAAACTTTGATGCTGAATTCACAACACTTATTGTAGACTGGTAGGTAAACAGCTGTTAATGCTAACATTGGCTATTAAGTGATAGTAAAGCTTACAAGCACCTTTAAATATCTTCATATCACATTTTTACTGTGAAGTTTACATTTTTTCATTCCCATCTCCTGGATTTATTCATTTACTTCTCTTAGATTTGACTTATGTTACTTATCATATCACCTCTGACTGAGATAGTTATTTTTTAAATCATGTGATGGAACAGAGATGATCACTAAAAGCAGTTTTCTTTAGCGCTGAATGATACAGCTAAGAGTAAGCTTTTAGAAAAGACGAACATGTTTTGAGATATGATACTAACGATATGAATATAAGTTTTACCCCAGAATATGCTGAATGTTTACAGAACATCTGAGGGAAACGCAATACCCCAGGGCCAAGATAGCAAATAAAAACAACAGTCTGTGTAACTACAGCTTGGTGAGAGCCCTGGAGCAGATTATTTAGAGAATAGTTTGACCTCAGAGTAATTAGTCTCTTGACAGGAAGCCAGTATCTCAGGAACAGGAAACTGACAGATAGAGCAAAACAAGTACACCCTCAGTATCTTGATTTGGTCCATAACAGTAGTATTAATAGCTGAAGTGTAGTAGCACATAATAGACCTCAGTCAGAGTGGGTTCTTATTTTAAAACTCCACTTTGTAACCCATTCTGTTGATGACTGCCCAATTTTCAGCCACTTTCCAGTTTCATTTCTACTTGACCCCTCATTCTAATTAAGTACATTCACTGACAATCATTCTTTATTTTCTGAATCATGATTCCTCATTTAAAAGTTGACATGCATCCACTTTCCCACTATTACCTCGTGGGACAATAAGGGAGTAATGACACTATTTCAAGGAACCTTTAGAATGTGACTGATGTCATCTTGAGGAGCAGAAAAAACTTCTGCTAAGGCACTCATGCTGCACTCACGAAGAACAGGGAAAACACCTCTTATTCCAACTTGGGAGTGTTCATACAATATTTCAATGTAGTTAGTCCTAATACTAACCTTGTCGTACCTCCAGATAAACAGCCTAAATTAACCACTTTTGTTGTGTTACCTATCTGTAGCAGTTTGTTACCAAGTGAAACCAGATATAAACAGTAGCTCCTATAATATGAGCTGAATTGATATTTGTTCATATTGGATTCTATTTTGATATAATTGCCAGTAGTGATTTATTTGCAGCCATTCTACCAACACTTTTGTAATGTAGGTGGTTCTTTACATCAAGTGAGAGATTTTGTCAGTGTCCAAAATTCTGAGGAGAGTCATGTGGGCTTCTACCAGGCAGGTAAGGGTCTAATGAAAGACACAACAAGGAAGATAGACCAATATTAAGGACTGACAGAAGGAATATTTTGGCCTCTGCTGCTTTGATTTTGACCATTCTTTTTTTTTTAAATCCTGTCTTTGGCAACTGCTCCAACTTAAAGGAAATGCAGTACTGAATTGCTGGACTGTCCCTCTAAGAAGGCAATTGCTGGTCCTTGGGAGAAGTATGTATAATGTCCATAAATTAAATTAACCATTTTTTTCTTTGAGGTGTATCTGTCAGTGTTTTGGATTCACTACAGTAATGGTGGAACTTGACCAAAAGTTATACCGGAATTGGCTCCTTCTCCATGCGGCTCAAGATGATCTGATCAATTTATGACTTTTCTGTTTGTGACCAAAATTGTTTTATGTTGAAACAAAGCAATCAATTACAAGGATTTATCAGAATCAGTTTTTATAATTTGCTTTGACTAAGGTGTGTATGCACTACTAAACCCTCTCAGGTCAGACCATCTGTCTCCATCTGGTGGCAATTCATTAAATAGCAATGGAAGACACACCATCACAAAAGAACTAGGGTAAATACTATTTATTTCATATCAGACTATTAAAACCATTAAATGCCACAAGTCATCAGTATAAGACCCTTACACAATGATTGTAAAAAGCCTTCAACAGTAACAGAACTGTTGCAGCTGGAGCCTCTATGAACAGATATATGATTGTGATCTCACACAGCATTGATCAGGCCCCAGTATCAGTGTGTTGAAAATGCAATGAGATTACAACTACCCCTGAAGCATTTAAAACAAACAAGCAAAGAAAAAGAAAAGGAGAGTGATTAAACTTGACTAATCAGTCTGCAGTATCTATTTATACAGAAATCATACACAGCTTTGATTGGCCCATTTTTGATTTAGAGAAAAAAAAGAATGAACAATGAGTAACAGCATTAAATAAATAGCCTCTAAGGAACAGACACTTCATTAACACATTGGTCAAAGGCTGTTGCAAATATACAGAGGTGAGAATATCTTGACTATATACAGTTCATAATGGGTATCATTCTGACCAGTTAAACTGGTATTGTAACAGCAGAGCAAGATGAAAGGTGAGACACAAGATCGGTGAACCAGACCTGGATTCTGAAAAATGCAATGCATGTAAGCTGCTGCATGTCTGTGCAGTCACAGAGACTGCTGGTTATTGGAATCTCAACACACTTCAAAATCTTTTAGAATTATGTAATTTTTGTCCAGATGCTTTTTGTGCATGAAAACTGGTTTGCAGCTTTGACTGTGTACTATTGACAGAGCGGAAACATGTCCCCAAAAACTACTTAACGAGCTAGAGACCTAAAGCAGTTCTTTTTCTAGATGTCTGAATAGAAAGAAACTGGAGGCACTTTTAAAGGAATACACTCACAAATGGCAACATACATATCCAACACACAAATCCGCTGTGTCATCATATTTTGACCTAAAATTGTTTCAGATTCTCCAATGTCATAAGCTTCTTGTAGACATCTTTTAAACTATACAAACTGTCCTTTGTAGTGCAAACATGACAAACAGAACATCTAGAAAGGGACTGAAAGAACACACAGTCATTACT
The DNA here is from genome assembly GCF_001640805.2 of Lates calcarifer. Lineage (NCBI taxonomy): Eukaryota > Metazoa > Chordata > Actinopteri > Centropomidae > Lates > Lates calcarifer. The sequence goes on from NC_066845.1 coordinate 20,067,833, forward strand.
TCCACATTCTACATATTCTACACACATTAAAGTGACTTCCTCTTTGCCAGGATGAAATAACTGTTGGTGGTGAAACAGTTAAACCAAGAGTATCCTTTGAGAACAGTGACAAGTGTTTTTTCTGCTGTCAGGTGAATCAGACCTTACAGAGAATTCTGTTTAATTTCATACAAATTCACAAATGGCTGAGCGGAGTTGTGTTTGAACATTTCAAAAGTTTGTGTCATTAAAGTTCCTTAAACCAAAGCATGAAGTTCTTGAATTCCAATTTAAACATGAAAGTTACCAGAGAAACTAAGAAGTAGTAAAGGTTTCACCAGACAGCAGTGATTTGCTTGAATCTATATATTAACTTTGTATATTGTGCAAAAGGAATGTGTTTGTTTATGATTCAATCTTTTGTGTGTACATATCAGTGTGTTTGTGGTCAGGGTTAGGGTTTGTGAGGGCCGGTGGTGGGACCGACTATAGGAGGCACGGGAGCACTGACAGGGATGACCCCGGTGGCCAGCAGGATGATGATGAGGACAATGATGAGGACGACCACCACAATGACCACGACCAGCTTGACGTTCTTCCACCAGTAAGAGCGAGCCACTTTCTGAGACGTCTGCTTGAAGTGTTGAGCCTGAGCAGGGAAGAGAGGGGGGTGGGGTGTCTTAGTATGAAGACTAGCACAGCACTGTTCACATCAATGCAACACACAGAGAACCTGATGACATTCCTTTTTCATGGAGGACATGTTAACGGGGGGGGGGAATGCTATTAAGATGTAAAATCAACATAAATCACAAAATTCATTTAACACAAATCAAAGTAGAAGAATGAACTCTGGTGAGACTGACCCCTGCCTGAAGGTCCTCTGACTTGCCCATGAGGTCGTCCAACCTCTCTCCCCGGGCCAGGATCCGGTCCACATTCTGTGTCATGATGTGTTTCACTCCATCTACCTGATCCTTCAAGGTCTGCACCCTGTCCTGGGGCTCTGGTGCTGGTGCCACTTCTCCCCGCTCCTTAGATTGGATAGAAAAGTAATTTCAGAGAATGAGTTGAGGGACAAAGAGTGACACATGCCCAAACTTTATCTTGTAGTTTTTAAATCAGTTGTATAAAAAGCCATTGTGGAATTTAACTGACAAAACAACACTCATTTGGATGTGTTTGTATCAAGAGACGTTAGATAGATGCAGAAACCTGGCCATATTGTAGAGTTTAGACAATTGTCACTTTGATTTCAAAATAAAAGACTCTCTCAATGGAACTACTAGAGGTTCTGGATAGCATACAGTATTTTGAAAAATTCAGTCTGGCTTCTGTCAGCAGCTCAGCGCTGAAACTGCTCTTCCTGTTACTTAGCATGACCTCATTGACATAAAAGTAAGTAAATAATAAAAAGCCTGTCGATATATTACAACACAGTTCAACAGCACCACAAAATGCAGTCTCCAAAAAGATCATTAAAATTAATAGTTAATTCAGTGCCTCTCTAAAACAGTTTCAGCACAGACTGAACATTATGACCTTTATGAAGAATTATTGCAGGGCTGTTGTATCAGACTGCTTCAGTTTTATCTGGGTTCCAGTTTAGTCAGAATGTGGTGGAGAAGGTTTTTTTGTCATTATTTCAGCAACTTGGTTTGGTTTCAGAGTTGTTCAGCTTACTCATCACAGATGTACTGATAATGTGCTAAGACTGATAAAGACTGATAATAGTATCAGAGTTATCAGAGTTTTTAACAGAAGTTGAAACAGAAGCCTGTGGAAATTGGAGGCTCCACTATTTTGGAACTGGACTTGTACTTGAAACAAAAAGTTAGGAAATCTCAAAAAAATCTATCTCATGAGCCCCACAACTTTATGGAAGGACAATAATAAATCACTGGAGAACCCCCTCAAGGCTTAGCATTACCTAGCCTCTCCAAATGTCTTCAAAAAGACATTGTGGTGGTATTTCACATCTCTTCTACTGACATATTTTTACCATTAGGCCTTTAATATTCTTTTATTTTGCCCTACTTCTTTCCCATTGGATGAGTTCATCTATCTAATGCCTGCGTGAGTCAGCATGTTGCTGGAAATCAGATCATGCACCGAGGGCTTGCACTTTCAGACAACTGGCGGTGGCTTAGAGAGTCCTTTCTGTCCCTCAGGCTGCTGCACGTGACAGCGCAGCCTGCTAGCTGTCAAACCATTGTTTTTACATCTCTGGGAACGCCTGCTACAGCGTGTCTGCGTTCAGCAGGAAGATAAGCTGTGATCTCACACAGCCACAGATGTCATTTTAGAACAGAGGTGTTGTACACAGTGTGGTGTGTGTGTGTGTGTGTGTGTGAGCAGCCATACAGTAACTTGAAAGTCCCATGAGCCTGCAGCAGACCGTAAACAAAACGGTCTCTAGGAAACAGAGCAGGTTTTGCTGCGTCATCTGCTGTCTCTCCTGTTACCCTCCCGTTTTTCTATTCCTTCCTTCCCTCTCTCTTTCCAGTGTTTCTTTCTTTCTTCTTTTATTTAGTCCCTTACTTCCCTTCCTTTTCCTTCCTCTATGTAGCTGCTTTTGATCATGTACGTCAATTTGTGCTTTTACTTCTGTATTTGATTTGAAGTATTTTTTCTGTTCTGTATCTCCACATTACATGTGCAGACATTTCTGCATTCTCTTCAGATGCTTTGCTGTTATTTCCTGGTTAACTCTTCTGTCATTCACCTGTCAGAGAAACCAGGCTCATTCTCTTCCTTCCTCTCCTGTCCCAGCACTAGTTGCTCACAGAGGCCCACTGAATGGCTGACTGCTATCAAGTATCAACTTTCACAGAAAGAGGGAGACAGAAACATGCCCAGTACAAGATGTTCATGCACTAATATACGGTACCATTTTAAGATGCATGGACTGTTGTAAGACTTATGGAGGAATTCACCCAAAAATGTCTCTGTCATGCTTGGAAAGTGTCTGCGATCTCCAGTAAAACTCAACAACTCAAACAAAAGCCTGACAGTTAAGGCACTCTGTAAATATTTAGTTGACACATGAGAAAAAAGGAAGATGCATGAGGACATTCTCTCTAAAATGTGAGTGAGATGAATGAAATCTTTCCAGTGAAAATGCTTGATTGCAGTTGTAAATGCAAATAGATGGATTTCATGTGTCGTGATTGACCACATGAACTGCTCACATCCTACTCTAGTCAAATGAGAGAACTTCCTGGTCTGTGAACGTACACACTGAAATTTGAAAAGACTACATGCAGACATTAGACGGTTAGTTAGACTTTCCTTTTACAACATCAAGGTTCCTTTTATCAGGGCACCCTAATAACTGCTGCAGGCTACAGGAAAACACTGTTTGTTGGTTTAGCTCTTGCCCTCAACACAGCTGAGTCCGTGTAGCTTCAAAGTTCAGTGGTTTGTGTGGATCTACACAGAGAGGGTAGGCTGTGTTTAAAAACCACAGAAGTCACGGTTTTAAACTGTTCAGTAGAGGAAGCAACAGTTTCATGTCAACAGCCTTTGTTACTCATGGCTGTCTGAGAAGAACTGTGTGAAATAGAAGTTGAAAAACTAATCACATAGCTGTTTATAGCACAGTAATGAGAAAATGTAATGTTTGGAATGTTTGTACCACCGTTTGTACCATTTGCAATTTTGCAAGTTGTCATGTAATAATAGTCCTCAGATTTAATCCTTGAAGATCCTGTGACTTCCTGGGAAACTTTCAAGGAACTAGACCCATAATGGGTGATGTTGGGTTAAAATGTTTCCAAATTCAAACTTGACATTAACAGTATAGTTTATGGTATAAGATTTGGTATTAAGATTTTTTAAAGCCTCTTCTCAATTCTAAATAACATAAGACAAGACTTGAGTGTGACAAACTGGGGCTAACAAAACGTAAGAGCTAGCAGCGGTGAGCTCGAGCTGTAAGGGTTAAAGCTTTACTCTTACTTACTGAATGTAAGATAATAATTGAAAACAAGAGCTATTCGGGAGAAATGTAGCAATTAAGAAATGTTATGAGCCACACGGTGTTATCTCTATCAGTAGGCCAGGTAAGCTAGTATTAAACCGCCACATCTATGAGTGGAATTCGGCTGCAAGCACCGGGTCCGACCGACAGTAAAACAGAGTCGTGCTGTTGAAAAATGTGCGGAAAACAGATCTTATATCAATAATAAAAACCCAAAGATGTTAAATATGAGATGAAGCTTTAATGTGAAGTGCAAAACAAAACAAAAACACTGGTTTAACCATAGGCTGTATGGTTTTAGCAGTGGGTGTTAATTAGGCCATTTTGTTAAACTACTCTGAGACTTCCTCTCTCAACAATGAAAAGTTAATGCGCTGACTTTAGAAGTTTTTATGACATGGTTTAACAGCTTTAAGGTAAATGTAACTTATTCTAACCGGGAATACACCTGTTGCACGTCGTGACTGACGTTAAACATGGTGACAGCGGAGAGACTTTCTAAACACAAACACACGAGCTCCAGCCATTATCACCTACCGGATCAATGTCCATCTTGTTGGAAACAATGCCCTCTGACTGCAAACCAATGGATCAACTTAATTTGAAGTTGACGCTATTACTTAAAACCTTTTTAAAAAATCCTTTTCAAGGACTTGAAAGTTTGATGCTCCACCGAGGCGAATATGTTTCCTCCTCTGTTTAACTTCCTGGTTTATTTTTTTCCTTCTAACTGAATTCCATCGCGTCAAGTGTCAAGTCGACGACAACACAGACACAATTTCCGGACCACATTTTAATAATAAAGCACTTATTGTGGCTTTTTTTTTGAGGTACGCACCAGTGTGAAGAGGTTAGATCAACCGTATCCAAAAGCCCCGAAGTGAAAGTGAAAATTAAATACCAAGTTTGAATTTTATTCGCCTTTGACACGTAATATCAAAATATACTGAAGAATGCAAGGAAAAATACTTTTTAACAAATTGACCAGATTTTTCAATCGTAGAAAGGGAGCTCTGAAACATTTTAATTCAGCAAACATTTATTCCATGCATTTCTGTAGTTGTAATGTCACTGTTTTCACTTTATCCAAGGTGCGGGATGAAAATTTTGTGCTTTTATTTTGAAGGCACTTCTCTTAATTTCCTTTATTGTTGTGAAGTACAACAACTTGATGTGGCTTTACCTTTTCTCCTCGAGATGGCGTCATACTAAGGTGTTCCTATCATACGGTGGCTGTGTGCCTTCTTAATGAATCATAGAAATAAAGCTATGGAAGTGTTTCATAACATTCCGTCTGCTTCTTGACTAAACTTGGTCTTATGTCATCTTTTGTCTTTATGATCAAATAAAAAGACCAAGGAGTGAAGGTGTGCTAAGAATGCCAGACTTGCAACATAATAATTCACAGGGGGTCCTATAGCACAGAGCTCCCATCAAGAATCAAAAGCACCACTGTCCTTATGACAGTCACTGTGTTAAATAAACATTTTAATCACCTGTCAATGGCATTGTTTCTCCAAGAAAAATATCTGCTCATGGCAACAGCTGAGCAAAGTAGCTGGTAAGTTACAAATATAATAAAATAATAAAAACTGGACTGAAAGAATTTTTTATTTTGATGTTTCCGACAAAGTGATGATATAATAACATGTAATTTTATGACATTATCCCATTTTAAATGAAAGGAATTAGCAGTGTAACTGCTTGCGTTTTATGTGATGATGGATAACATATCCAGTATTAGAGTGCAAATGCAGTTTATGAAGAAACCACCTCTATAATATGAATGTAGTTCACATTCTGCTGATTAAGGTGTGGTACAGCCATTCATCGACTGGGTCTATATAAACTGTGTGGTACTGCCCTACAACATCTAACTCTCTGTGGTGCCATTACAGCATAAAACCAGCAAGGTGTCTCTACATTTCCTCATCTTACAGTTTGATTCCTGTTTTTTTTTCACGTGGTGCTTTTGGTTCAGTGTTACATGTCATGCAGTTTGTAGCTTAATAGTCAGAAATTATAATTTTAGTTTACAGAAGCAGTGACTTTTTTCCCCACTTGGTTCATGATACCCTCTTCTGTATTAATTTTTTTTTTAGTATGTAGTCTTGTTGATGGCAGCAGTGCAACATAAAATCTAGGCCCCATCAGTCCTTTGCAGCTCATTCCATAACACAATAACAGAATCTCTAGATCAGCAGCAGTGTCCTGTCATAGATCCAATCTAATCCTTGAGAAAGTGTTGGTGGCAAGAGTGAAGGATTGTCATGAGTCATTCCTATTATTTTTCTGAATAAATCAGAGAAAGAGTAAAATGTAACTGCTGGCTCCAATGAAGACCACAGGGCTGTTGGGACTTCAGTGTCTTTCTCAGCTGAATGACTCCTCCCTGTCCTACAGCTCCTTGACGTAATGATGTTATACTGAGTCCCACCCAGCCAGCAGCTCCAGCCCTGACCAACCGGTTTCACCTCTACCTAGGGAGGCGGTGATGACGTTTAAATACTGATTACCTGCTGCTCTGTCAGACAACTGCTACAGGCTGCTCTGAATCACAAGTAACTAAAAATAATCCAGGCCATTTGGAAAAACAATTTGCCTGTTGGGCATAAGCAAGTGCGCTAAAAATTTTGTTCATTGCATTCTTGGAAATATGAACTGTAGGGAAAAAAGGCCTGATGTTTTAGAATAAACATCTATAGTGTGTTTTTCTTAGAAAAAAAGGCTTTTATTTCTTTTGACAATATACATTTTTTGTGCGGTGGTTGAGCAGTTAATTTATCTACACAAAGGAGAAACATCAATAGTACAAGGATAAAAGGAAAGATGAATATTTAAACCACTATTCAAGGAATAAGGCAGATTAAATTTTTGAACAGTTCCTCATTACATATTGGCTAGAAAATGGATAAAAACATAATATCTAAACAGGAAAGTGTCACAGGGAAACACTAGATATTACTCAAAGTAAAAAGATGAATAAGTAGAGAATAGCATAAAAGAATATCAATAATTCTCTATACAACATCCCATCATTCATTTTCCCTCAGTGGCCTTGTCTGATGATGATATCTGACATGTCATCAACCTTCACCAACTCCAAATTCTGTTAAAAAAGAAAAACAACAAAAATTAGATATTGCACAGTCAATATTTGTAAGACATGTTTAACTCTGAGATCAATGAAACATGTAAGGTGTGTGTGCAGAGTTCCCACTCCAAAGGTCCAATAAGATAAAGACAAACTTAAATTGAAGCAATAGTTTGACATTTTGGAAAATATGCTTATTTGCTTTCTGGTGGAGAGTTAGATGAGAAGATCAATACTACTCTTGTGTGTGTACATAGATATGAAGGTATTGCCAGCAGCCATTTAGTTTAACTTAGCATAAAAACTGGAAACAGAAACAGCTAGCCTGGCTCTGTCCAAAGGTAACACAATATTAGCACCTCTATAGGTCAGTAATTAACACATTATATCATATTTGTTTAATCTGAAACCAGATTGTAAAAGTGATGATTCACTCTCTGTTCTTTAGTTTGTTCTTTACGGTATCAGTAAGTGCCAGAAACAACAAATTGGCAAATTTTGTTACCATTGGACAGAGCCAGGCTAGCTGTTACCAGTGCCTTCAGTCTTTATGCTAAGCTACGCTAACTGGCTGCTGACTAGTGTTATATTTAGTGGATAGTTGTACAAGTGGTCTCAATATACTCATCTAACTCTCAGCAGAAAGTGAAAATGTGCCCTTCCCAAAACTGTTAAACTTTTGTTTTGAAAGTTCCCTCAATTTTTCCAGGACTTTGACCAACCGAACATTATTGCTTCAGTTACCTAAAAATAGAGTATGATAATAATAATAAACAACCAGCTGTAATGTTTAAAATAAACACTCACCTTTTCATTGGCAAGATGAAGCAGAGCGACAAATGCCAGAGGCACTGACAGGTTCTGGGCCATTGTGTTTGGCAATCTAGACCAGCACAAAGAGAGAGGGAATTGAGAAAGACATAGACAATAAATTTTAACATTGGTTCAATCATGCCGTTCATACCTAATGCCTTTAAGGAAATTGTAGTTTTTAGTTCTGCTGCCAGCTGGTTCACAGCAGGGGTCAAATGATGCATATCTGCCAAGCTAACGCACACAAAACATATCCACCCACACAAGCGTGTGGCTACAAACTACAGGGTTCTTGCACATGCTTACAGTAACAAATATTTCTCCTTTCAAACCTGTACTTCTCCATGGTATCTGAAGACTGTGGCCAGTGTAACACAATGATTGAGTATGCTGATAGTTGCTGCATGATATGACTGACTAACAAGCTGGTTTAACTCTGAAGAGAATTCTCCACAAGAATCTAAATATATTGGACACTGTTTAAACTTATAGTTCCGACAGTGAAAAAAGGCACGACATACATGTATATATATAGTTGCATGATGCAATGTTCTTTTGATGAGTGTTATTCAGTCATTATTATTGCTCATTAGTGCTGTGCCATGGCAGGCATGGTGGGAGGTCTGCTGGTACCTTTGAAGCAGCGTCTTTGTGGTCTGACTGAAGACTTTCTCCCCACACACCTCTGGTTTCTCCACAGTCTCCACCACCTGCAGGGTACATAAAGACATAGCTAATAAAAAAGACCTGTCCAAACAGAATTAAACAGAACAGAAGAAATAGAAGACTATTGTTTCATGGCCTGAAACTGATGGATTTTACATCTTACTTACATACCTGCAGACAAAGAAGCCATCTCTCTTATCTTTTCATGTAGCTATTCTATCAGTGTAATTTACCTCTGTGGGTTTTTCTGGGCTTTCTGTGAGGAGAGTCCACATGCTGTTCTTGAGTCTCTTCATGTCCATTTTCTTTGCAGTCTTAGCATAGTTGATCTCAATCTTGTTGACCTACAGCAACAAGCAATAACATAAACACAAAACTACAAAGCAAAAAGCTAAATTATGGTCATCCTTACTAAGTGTTGTGTTACACTCAGTTACTGTGGTGACTGTAATTGATGCCATGTAGTAGAAATCCACTGTTAGGAACATCTTTTGACTTCTTAGAGACCGTAAAGCAGCTTCAGTCTCAGCTGCAGTTAAGCAGAATTGTTTCGTGTGTCTTTAAAAGACTAGTACAGAAGCTTTTGAGCAGCAAGCTGGTACTTATAAAAAGCCAAGACCCACATATATTATAACCTGCACTGAAATCTTGTGTTACTCACCCTGTGTGGTTCAGGTACCAGATCCTCCTCCCCATAGGTGGAGATGCCCTCTAGATCTTGAGAGGGTGGAGGTATACTGTCACCTGAAGGCTCAGTATCATCCGAACCGACAAACCCTTCACCGTCATCATCACTATCACCACCCTAAGGAGGAGGACAGACCAAGAGACGGCAAAAGAATGAAAATATTAAAGACGTGGCTACTCATCAGGTTTTGCTTCACTTTGACCAACTTGTCTTTGTTGCTGACAATTCTTTGTCTCTCTTTCCAAAGGAAACAGCTGACAGCTGACCCAATATAATGTGCATTGAGTTTAAGGAAGTTTTAAGCTGATATTGATCAGCTGGACTCAGCTAATTAACATCAGTACAATAGGCATACCTGCATCAGTGACTCTAATTGGAGAGATATTTTGGAGAGGTGCTCAGCTGCTCCACAAAAACATCCAGTGAATGCATTATGTATCACACAGTCAGAATACAGGGCCATGATGCATAAATCTGACCACACCAACTGAAGTACTTTTCAATATCAAGATATTATTTTACAGCCATATCACCAACCTCTACTCCTTAGATAAGGAAAGTCTGTTAAAATACAGTAAAATCAAATAAACAATATCAAATTCAATCCAAAGTCATATAAAAGGAGAGTGTCAGACCTGAAGACCAGGACAGAAGTTGGCCGTGTCATTGGCGTTGTTGTAGTCATAGTCTCCAATGCCTTCTCCAAGCTCTCCAGAAAGCCTCTTCTGGCCTTCTGGACTCAACTAGAGTAAACCAAATATATCCTTCTTAGTAGGACACAGATGATTTTTATACAGTGATGGATACTCAGCTAACATCTGACTCATATGCAATATCAGTGCTTCTCACCCCAAAGATCCACATGTCACCTGTAAATAATCAATCAGCCAAGCTATTTTCTATGTGTGCTCTCATTAACCCCCCCCCCCCCCCACACACACACAAACATATATACACACACACAGTGTCTATACATATATTTTCACATTCAGTAATGCCAAAGTAACTACAATTCCCTCCTGGTCTGAAGAAATGCACCACACTGATGCTTCAAACAAAAGCTAAGTTAATGTTTGCAGATCTTGTCAGCCTTGTACGTCGGCCCTGTCAGCTGACAGGAGTACTGAGGTCTCACCGAGCTGGAGGGTTTGAGGCTGAGCTGGGAGAGTGTCTCTGGGGGAAACTGGAAGTCTGCTGGTAGAGTTGTTTTCTTATTGCTGGCACTGAGGGCAGACTTGTTGTTAGTGGTGGCAGCCTGTGAAGGAAACGCAGACAATATCAGATTCACTTCAGGTGGAGAAAGAGAAGATCTTTTATGATTTGACTGACTATAAAGATTTTGATCAGTGTCTCAAACCTCTACAGACACTGATATCACATTTAAACTGATTTTATCTGCAGTTGCTGTGTCCCGTTTCAGTGAACTGAATTATTAGATAATATATAATATATATATATATTATATTAGATAATAATAATACTGTAGTTATATCATCTGTAATACTGCATGTGCCAAGACAGCACCCTAAGGGCTGTAATAATATAAAAACAAAACAAAAAAAAGCTAATGTTGTCAGGCTCAGTTCACAAGCAGAACATCCACATTGTTATGAATGGTGTCATGCTGGTTTATTAGCTGTAACTACCACACTGCTCCTGTCATCTGTTCCATTTTTTAATGTTCAAACCATCATTTAATCAGACACATAACAAAAAGTGCAACTGTTGCTTTAACTTTTCAATAGCAGGTAGTATAATGATTACAAATTCAGCTTAAAATAAGTAAGTACTCATGTTGGTCAACCAACAACTGCAGCCAGATTCCTTGAGCTGAGACATAAAAGACTCCCTGATAACTGTGACACTGGCTGCATCAAAAGCAATTCTCAAAGTGCTGAATGCTGTGCTGCTATGACTACGACACCGCTTTAGCTTTAATGCGTCCACATTTCCATAGACGAAACAATGTTGAGACAGACCACCTCTGACTCTGTTGTTAGGTGTGAAATCTCTGGACTGCCAAACCACAGAACAGAAAGTCCGTCTATATAAATAACGCTGGAGTTTCATTCATTCATCACTGCCCCGCTATTTAGATAATATGATGATGATGATGTACAGGAAAAGGACTTTGAATATAACAACTGTAACCCTATCTCAGCCGGCTAATGTTGTCCATTAAAATATCATGTTCTTGTTTCTCATCAATGAATCAAGATACATACTGTATTTACTAATTAGAAATCTTTGACCTGAGACAATTCAAATGTGACTTTTAAATTAGATTACACAAATGTAGTCTTTATAACAGTCAGCCTAGTTTAGTTCAACAAGCTAAGTATATTTTCTCATAGTTTCATTAGCATGAATATTGTCATAACGACAATGGCATTTAGAAGATTTTGATTGTGGGACTTTGCTTAATTTTGAATATCATTATCAGGCAGCCAATATTCATTGCAAATTGTATTGCCGTGTTAGTTTCATTTTTGTGTCATCTGAAACAGGAATATAATCTACAGATATGACAGTGATATTGATCTTTTCTCTGAGAGAAAAGTAAATAAACATGTCTCTCCATATGCTATGCAATTCCTTTAATACTAAGAAATTAGTTAACATTTGCAAAGGATGAAACTATCCCATTCTGAAAAAGATATGTCTGGAATGAAGCAGCTATGGTTTTTACCCTTGTGGTGCGGAAGTAGGTGTCGAAGTTGACATCATCGTTGAAATCTATTTCAAAGGTCTTCTTGGGCTTCCTTTTACGTGTCTCCTTGTCAGGCAAATGGTCCACTATAGGAGATCAAGTACAAGAAAAGACAGACAGATGAGTCATATCACTGTTATTCTGTACACATTAGAACTTCATCTTGGCTGAAAATGTGAAAGACTTAACTTATCCCATTGTCCTCCTCCATTATCTACTCATTACAATAAATAAAAGGGCAAAAATGTGTTGTTACAAAGTTATAGTACTAGTCTGCCTAGATTTACCCAAGTACATGGCTTAATAATGATAATAATAATAATGATAATAATACACCACCATGGTCTCAGAATATGTCTTAAACCATGATTTTCACTCACACTTGTGCTTTGGTTTAAACTGCCAATAGCCTGGGCCAGCCCATGTGGCCATGGTCCTGGGACTGAAGTATGAATACTCCCTGGGCTGAGAGGACAGGTGCAGACACATAGTGGCGATGTCTCCCTCTCCGATGGGAATTACATCCCTGTATCATAATCACACCAGCACAAGAAACCATTCAAACCAACACACACTTCAGTTAATAGAGGAAGACAGTGTTGGATTTTGACCCATTCAGTGTGTTCTCTATTAAATGCTTACTCTCCTAGTAATAAAGGGCAATACAATTACCCCCACCCCCCAAACGATTAAGTAATGCATTTCAAACTTGCAGACTGCAGAAAAGGCTCTTTTTTTGTGTAAAGCTTAATTGGGTCCATTCTTTAATCCTAACACAAGGTTCAAACAGCATTAAAGAGTACTTGGAAAGAAAAGAGAAAAGTACAACGAAAGAAGTGAGTGATCACTAGAAACTTTTGCCCTGACACTATAAAAATGATCAAATAAAACACAGAAGATCTGTGGTAAAAGGGTGAGTTCTTCTATTTCTCAGTAGAAAACAACCCATCACTGTTCAGTTTCCCAGCTTCTTACCTTCCCCTGCCAGAGCCTGAGGCCTCACAACCCTCCTTGTGCTCCTTAGATCCCTCCTCGCAGTCGCCTTGACCCTCCTCATAGTCTGCATCAAAATCAGGGCAATCATCTTCTTCAGGTTCAGGTTCTGGCTCAGCATTCACGTCAAACACGTGTTCGCCCTGTTTCATCTTCTCCAGGAGCTGATTCATGGTCTGAAAGAGGATGAACAGTCAGGCAGACGATAAACATATTCAAGAATGAAGATCTCTGTATTTCTCAAAAATTCTCACCAAAATCATATTTACTGGGAAAAATACCTGGGAGAAAATGTGTTTGCATTGTGAAGATCAACTTTTCAGCTGTAGGGTTTCTGCAGTGTTTACCAAATTTACTTTGAGACCTTTTCAATGTACTGACATTTATTACTTGCCTTATGTATTAAAGTATGATGGAAAACTAGTAGTATTATTGTGGATAAGTGGTTTGAATGGATGGATGTATTAACCAATGAAAATTTTTGATCCAATTTACATTTGTGCTAAATTATGAGATGATACTAGCTAGCTACTGTAGGCAGCAGTAGTGACAGTGTTTGCTAAAGATCTGATAGTGCTGATTGAAATGCTACAAAAAAGTTTGAACAGCCTCCTGTAGCACAACCCACTGTCTAAACAATGCCACTTTTATATTACACGTGTATAATTTCTCCTAATAGCCCATAGTCTAACTAACATTACTGCTACAGCAGGCAAGAGAAAACTTCTGAATGTATTTAATTTAAGACTTTTAGTGGTTTTTAGATAGTTAATAGTTCCTCTGACCTGCTCAGGGTTCCAGCTGGTGAAGGAGAAGTCCTGCAGTGAGGGGCAGATGGAGCTTTTCTCCTGGGAACGCTGTAGTCCGGCTGGCAAAACAGCACAGGAATATAGGGATCAGCATTTCTAGTGAGGAACAACTTGGACACAGTTAGGTAGCACTAAGATTCAGACAAACATTTGATGAAACTGTGCCTAATGGCTCCCTAACAAATTATGTGAATGAAAGAGAACACATTTTTGGGATAGGTAAATACTTTTTTACCCATGAATGGAGATGCGGGGACTCCCTGTGGAGGTGGAGGAGAATAGGAGGGTCTGGACTGTAGGAGAGTCATGTAAGAAGGAAAGAGCAGCTCGCAGCGACTATTCTCACTGAAGAGAACTGATAAGAATACACCAGCTGTGCTGCTCTCATCGAAGGATGAGGCCATCCTCTGAAACATGGGGTCCACCTAGGGAGGAAGGAAGGATGGTTGATAATGCTCACAGCCATTTGATAAAAGAGCTGATGTCTAAAATAATGTTCACAATGCAATGAAACAGATATTACGAGTAAAATGCCTTTCATTAATGTTAATGTCTTTTAGTTATTTGAGCACGAAGATCAGTTTGGGTCTGGAAAAGTGATGCGGTCATCATGGAAACCAAAGATTTTTTTAAAATGCGGAAAAGATGACAGCTTAGTGACCCATGTCTAATAATCAGTCAGACTCTGTGGATCTAAGCCGATTATGAAGTTTTAATCAAAGATAGAATGATATAAGTGCAGGGACATTACTTTGGCTTACACTTAAGTAAAGTGACCTCTGTGTATGAGCATATAGACAATTTACAAAATGTAAATTTCAGAAAAGGTAAAGAAAGTACAGATTCGTTGATCTGATAATCAGATACATTGCTGGGGCTGATATCAACCTTTCTGCCATCATGCCTGTGCATATAATCAGCCAATAAATTGAGCAAAAGTATCAAGATAAAAAGTGGCATTAACACATCCTCAGAAAGAAGTTTTTATCTTGTAAAGCTGGGTAACTAACATCAGCATAAAGCCCTTTTTGACCTTTAAGCTAAAAGTCCATTGTCCATTGCACATGTCTGTTTGTGCATCCTGCACAAGTGAGGAATTGTCAAGATGTATTTTTTAAAAATGTGGTGGTATTTGAAATGCAAAGAGACAACGCAAATATATTCATGTTGTTGTTTATTTATTGTTGTGTGCCGCTGATGTGTGAGCTGAATGAATGAAAAGGAGAAATACAGAGGTGAAAAGGAGACTAAATCTCTAGAGCTTCTGTCCCTACAGTACCAATGATCTGCTGTGTATTTGATGGTTATTCATTTCTGCTTTAAAACATAACCACAAAGACACTAACAATCAAGTTTTATTTGTCAATTTGCTTTGAGCTCTCATCGCTGTCCCTCTCTTGTCTTCTTATTAGCTCTCATTTGAATGTACACTGTTGTGTAAAAATGACACCTCACCTCACACTTTCTCTCAGACTCAGCACTATTGATGTTGTTCAGGTTCTGCTCCACTGTCCTCTTAGGAGGCCTCTTTTTCTTTGGCTGCTTTGAAGTCACTTCACCTCCTGCGACCCCCTCATCATCTCTTTCCTCCTGCTTCAGACCATGGTCTGTTCATGCAGAAAAAATTAGAAAAACAAAAAGCAGAAAAATTCAAATAATGTAGATAATAATGTTTAATATTCTGTAGGACAAAGCCTGAAAACTTGCTTCCTAGTTCCAGTGCAATGAAATGAAAATCCAACAACACACAGTGCTGAGGCTCTCACCCTCTCCTGGTTTGGTCTCAGCACCCAGGCCACCCAGCACTCTGTAGGCATCAGCGTGAACAGCATCCACCCTGACAGCATAGATTTTTGTACTGGCATCCAAAGTGCCAGCTGCAACCTTTAGTAAGGACACGCACACAAACACACACACACAGTCAGAGGGATACATTTTACACTCTGCTTGTAGAATAAATCAGTCACCCCAAACAACACTACTCATATTTTTATGTAATTACAACAGTCCCTTTAGACAACAGTGCGCCTGCAACTTTCATTACGTTAACTCAGGATAATGCAGTCTTTATCAGAGTAAGTGGATCAGTTTCTCATCAGATAAAATACAATGCTAGACAGCATGCTTTATCAAGACCTTTAAACCAAGTTTAGGATTTGAACACTCTGCTTCATTGGATATGAGAACTTTAATGGAAAATACAGAACTTAGATCTTTTGGCACTATATGGAACCAGGTCCTATATTTTGACCATTGTGTCTTCAAAATAAATCAGCTCAGTGGTTATCACCTCTCTGATTTGAGGGGGGAAATCTTTTTTTTTTTGCAGAAGGACTGGAAAGTCTGTGTTTCTATATTTTTCATGGCTACAATGTTAACAAAAGCAGGAGCTGCAACAGATACAATAAAATACATTTGATTCATTCATTCATTACATCATTATATTAATCAAAAGTCCAAAGACTTTTGAGTAAACCAAAGGAGTTATCAAAGGCTCATAAAGTGAATAAAAAACTCAAACCTTGAAGTTTGTGAGCTCAGAATCCTTCTGTTTGAGAATATCAGCCATGTAATCAATCAGATGCAGACCAAAGGCATTTTTGGTGGTGATTTTCTGTCACAAAGAAAAAGAAATACATTACTATTTGATTTCTCATTTAAGTTCTCCCTCAATTTCAAAAGTAATAGAGATACACCTTAAACACATGGGAAATGTAAAAGACAGAGAGGAAAAAATGTTTCAAGAGTAATTATCATAACACACTGTGTGAAACAGTGAATTCTTTCTCTGTGGTCCAGATGCTATATCTGCATGCACACAGTTCATATATACTTACATTCTCAGTGGAGAGTTTTATGCAGGTGGAGTAATGCTCTGAGATCTGTGCATTTGACAACTTGGGCACAGCAGCGGGAGTCCCTGTGGCGCTGCATACAAACATGAGATTATCTTTAAGCTCTCAAGACAGGGCAGACAGAAATTAGTTGTTAAACCATGATTTTAAATCTTTTTAGAAATCAAAGCCAGCTCAGATTTACAGCACAAGTGTTACATGACAGAGCTGCTGAAAACACTGTCAAATGCAATGTTTGCCAAGCAATTATCTTTTCAGCTTACCTATGAGATGCAGAGTCATTGAAGGAGGAGTCAGTGGCAGTTTGAAGGTCAATGACTCTTGACCTTCTGCGCTGACGACGTTCCTGCTCATCATCATTGCCTGGGAAAGCTGCAAGTAGCGGGGTGCTGCAGGCTGCAGGGGACAGACCCTTGTTCTTCAAGGAGGAAGACGTCCATCCTGGACGTACCCGGGAGATGGGTGTGGAGGCTGCACTCATCTTAGCTAGAGACAGAGAAACAAGTTTCACCTTCAAGAAGAATTGCCAGGATCATATTTCAGTGTTGAAAGATAACAATCAATTAGGTAGCAGAGGATTACACATACATAAGTATTTGTGTTTTGGTTATGCTATGTGACATTTCAAAGTTGCACATCACATCATATGACATTTATTTTAATATGCTAAGTTAGCCTTTGTGAGCATGAGACTGGAACAAAAAATTATACTCTAAGAGCAACATGCAGTTAAATGTTCTGTACATGCATGAAATGGCTAACAGTCTTCACAATGCTGATTTACAGTATTTGGTCACATGTCAACAAAATGATTTAGCTGAAAATAATTGTAGAAACTATCACTATTGCTTGATGAAAACGATAGAATGGGTATTTTGACCTTTACCTAATTTTACATTATTTTTTCCCTGTAAGACTTATTTCATTTCTACAGCCACTTTGTGTGTGGGTGCACAATTGACTAAATTAGACTTTTACTACACAGATTATTTCACTCTTCACTAGACCATAACATACATTTAAAAGTTCTAGTTCTATCTATCTATAAATATTTTACAAACTTTGCTTTATGGGTTTTACGTGCGTAGTTTTCGTGACTGTGACGTGAGTTGAATTTTCGATTTAAGTTAGCAACAACTTAGCCTGAAGGGCACATGTAAACAAAAGAACTCCAGTTAAAAGGCGTCTTGAGAATGCAAATACTTTCTTAGCACAGCATATTTGGCAAGTTAAGTCCATTAGCTAACCAGAAGTTTAACGTGAATTTAAGAACCACAAGAAAGTCGCTGTACCAGCGCAATGAACGGCTAACGTTACTTACGTTACCTTTACACGCAGCTGAGCATAACAATGCTAGCTTCGGTTAGCAATAGCTAAGATGAACGTACTCTCGCTGTCATTATTGGCTAACTGGCTTACTGACACACAAGAGTTATACCATAAGACTTGATTTGTCCGCTCAACATACCTCCAAAAGTCTAATATCCGACGTGGCTTTATTGCGACTCCTTATAATTTGTAAAAAGTCATGGGATATCAGAGCCGATGAGGGCAAGCTGTAGTTTATCTTCCTGTTCAGCGTTTGAATTTTTGCGCCGAACGGTTTACGTAACACCAGCAGACGTCATGACGTTAAACCACGCCCACGTAGGGTGTTTTTTCCCCTGCACGATTCACATATAATCTACACGCACATTTGAAAAATCTGACCATTAGATGCTGCTCTGTATTTTGCATGTAATGATGTGCATGTAAAAAAAAAAAAAAAAAAAAAAAGAAAAGAAAAGAAAAAAGAAAAAGATAACTGACAATTTGATGAACACTGTGATTGCCTGAGTGGTTTGTTCTTCCACCAGAACATTTACTGGGACAATAATCATAGACAATGTTTTTTGTATGTGCAGATGGACAGTCACTGGCACAGATGTATACCTAAACAACGTTTGTTGTAGTCCTGCAGATCAGGCACAGCAGGGGTTGCACTCAGCTGTGACTCGGTAAAGCAAAACAAATATTGTGTTAGGTCAAACCACAGTGGAACAGAACAGACATAATTTTCACATAGATATACCTTGCCCTGTGTTTCATCAGAATTGCCTCCAATAACAAGTCAGCACAGACAAATAGGCCATCAGCAAAATTTGTAAAAACCAAACAACAATGACATGTTGTAGCTACAGTGCTTCCTTACATTTACCTATTCAACGATTTTCTTTCTTTTCTTTCTTTTTTCTTTTCTTTTTTAAGTTCTGTCATATATATGGAATTGGAATTAGCACAGCCCATATGTACTGTTTCTCAGAGCTTCCTTGCATCTCTAACAACATAAATTCACATAATTAATTTAAGTGGAGAATAGAAATCTGTAGATCTGATGTTCATAACTGAGCTGTATGATGTTGTCTCTTTCAGGCCTTTGAAATAACATTAATGACTATTATGCAAGATAAAATCTGATGAAATGGAGGTCTGTTGCTGAATGTAGCTCCATTTGCTCATATTTGTTCCGTTTTAGAGAGGACTGGACTTGAATATGTGTTGACAATAGAATACAGAGGACGAATTGGCAAGAATAAAGAAGCAACCGTTGACACTAGATGGCAGTAAAAAATAAGGCGCCATTGCTGATATGTTGCAATGCATGCTAATACATCCATGGTGCTACAGCAGTGGTTTGGCGTTTGTCTCTGTCTGCCTGCTGCAAATTACCCCCATTTGTTGTGAATTAAAACTCTCCAATGTTGACTTTGCATTTTACACTTGACTCTGCCTGCAGGGTGTCTAGCTTATCATATTTGTCTCTGAATTGTGATCATGTCAACTTTGTTTCAGGCAAGACCAGCAGCATTCAGCCAATAAACTCAGATGATGCTGACCAAACTGTCTTTTTTCTGTTCCAAAATAACATCTATGGATTTTTTTTAGAAGAGATGCATTAGATCTTTTTTGGATCTACACTGTACTATACAAACTGCCCTGCTTCTTTAAGAGGACTCACTTTTAGCATCCCACCCAATATAGCTATCCTCCTTGATTTACAGATCTTCAGAACTCATAGAACCATGTCATTTACATAAAGTCCTTTATTCCAGTTTGAAGTTATTCAAAATTTGTCTTCATTCCAAGTATAATAAAGGAATTCTTTTTCCAGAGGCGGGGTACACCCTGGACAGATAACCAGTCCATCGCAGGGCCAACACATATAGACAAACAACCAATCACTCTCACATTCACACCTACAGGTAATTTAGAGTCACCAGTTGACCTAATCTGCATGTGTTTGGACTGTGGGAGGAAGCTGCAGTACTCAGAGAGAACCCACACAGACACAGGGAGAACATACAAACTTCACACAGAGAAGTCCCAGGTGAATCACGGCTCGAACTCTGTACCTTCGTGCCCTTTATCAACTTAGAGAACAACAAATTTTTATAGCATGCCCTCCAAATGAATGGTAGTCTAATCAGAAAAAAGCTCAGTAAATTTCTTTATCATTGTAATACATATCATAATTTAGAGACCTCACACATCAGTAGATACATATTATAAGTGCATCATCAACAAAAAGTGCACTGCCCTTTACTTCCATATATATAGAATTTCTGGCATTTTTAGGGGAATATTGTAGGTAGGTACTGTAGGTAAAACTTCTGCCTATCAGAGGATCAGACAGTAACCTGTATGTGGCCTGACATCTGAAACTAAACTACGAGGGTTTCAATAGAAGATACTACTCAACAGAGATTTCAGTGATTTACTCTAAACAAAACTGTGTAATTGTTAAAAGTGGAAATTGCTTGTCATTTGCAAACTGAAGCTTAGTTACTTTATTTCAGTTGAACTTTCTACAAAGCACATATAACACCACAGAGCAAGAGATTCATACGAGTCCTTTGACTGGACTCTGTGTTGAAGCTCTTGAGACTTATGTATGTGTGTAACAATGAAAAAACCTAAACACCATCCGTCCTCTAACACCTCTGTAAGCTATACTCTGTACAATATCCCAACTAGCCTGAACCGAAACAAATGCCTTTCCAAAAAATTCCAGCTCTATTAATCCTCTGGTGGAAAACTGTCACAATCTTTAGTTCTGGTTTCAACCACAGCACAGGCAAGCCCCAGAGTATGTGTGTGCTGTGTGCTGTGAAATCGCCATTGCCTCCAAAGAGAAGCACTTCAGTGTGATGTATGGTTATGGCATTAAAACTGAAATGACAGTGTGTGTGTGTATTATGTGCATACACTATATTTAAGCCACATATACATAAACATAAGAACACACAGTCACGCACACACATTCATGTAAACATGCAGCAGTGCCTAACAAATGAAAAGCATTTATCTCACCAACAGAAGCTTCAGCTTGTTTTAACAAGCCAAGACCATTTGATTGATTTTTCCTGTCTGCTCATTGATGAGAGATGATGAGGATTATTAAATTATTCCATTTTTCTCTGCCCCCTCTGCTTCTCAGTGATCCTAGTTCTTTTTATTCTGTCAACAGTGAATATTTCCTGCTGAAGGGATTTTTGAAAATGCACCTTGGTCAGAGTCTTGTTCAAGTTAGTTTAACACCTTTTTTTACACTGACTCTGTGGCCCTGGTTATCTCAGGGTTGATGAGGCTCTTAACTTTAAGCACCCTAAAACAATATGTGGTACAAAGAAAGCTTAAACTGGTTTGTTTTGTTAACTTATGTCTGCCTGTTGGAAGAAGACAAAGATGGGCTGAGGTCCAAGTTAATGAAGGACATATATAAACTGTACCGGTCCAACCCTTTTAATGAAATTACAAAGCAGAGGAGTGCTGTGAATGGGTAGATGGGGTTGTTAAAACTAAAATTGACTGAAGCAGCAATCCAAGGACAAAGAATAGAGTGGCCATTTATTTTGACATGCTGGGAACGTCAGATGGGCCAGGGTCTGGAAGGAGGTGCATCATAGTAAATAAGATAATAAAAGTCAACTGTAAATGCAGAATATATATCATTTTACCTCTGAAACAAACCCTCTAGCAGCTGATTTGGATGTCCTTGGCTTTGTAGCAGTAACTGTCTCAAGTACATATAAAATACAACTTGATTTCTGAACAAGAATAAGGTAAAAATGTAATTAGTGTGCAGTTTAATGACAGGGAATTGACCTGGTACATTTGACTGTGTTTTGATAAGGTCGTCTTCTTGTTACACTGGCTATCCTGCCTTAATATAAGGTCGGCCACCACTGTCCCATAAACACATCTGATTTTCTGATTTTCAGTGTCTGCTGGGATCAGCTTCAGACCCACTGCACCCCTCAAGAAAAAGTGGGCATACACATACACATACACATTCACTGATCAGTCACAACATTAAAACCACTGACACTGTGAAGTGGATAACAGTGATTATCTCATTATAATTGAACCTGTCAAGGGGTGGGATGTATTAGACAGAAAGTGGACAATCATCTCTGAAATATGGGAAAGTATAAGGATTTGAGTGACTTTGACTGTGATGGCTAGACAACTGGGTCAGAGCATCTCCAAATCGATAGGTCTTGTGGGGTGTTTCTCATATGCAGTGGTCAGTACATGCCAGTGGTCAAACTTTGAAAACTTGTGATACTATGATGATATTATAATACCATACAATACTTTGTGTGTGTTTCTGACAGGTTGAAAAACAATGACAGAACTGTGTATTTCCAAAAAAACTCCAGTTTTCTGTGGTGCCTTTTAAATACTCAACTCTCAGAGTTTAAAATGGTGTGTTCATTCTTGCTATTTTTCATTCTGGGGTGTAATGTACTTATAGCAAAGAGCTGCTGATTCCTCTGGGAAAGCTGCTGCCTCTCTGTTAGAGAGAGACGCTAATTCTCTGACCTCTACTGTGTGACTTACATTTTGTCCGATTTTTCATCTGCCACAGTTGAAGTCCTGGATTGCCGAATACACAGCTGAGGAAGGTTGGTGGACCTGGAGAAATGGAATCATGTGTGACGAAGAAAACAAATTTTTTGGGACCACATGTCTGTCTCTCTGTCTCTGGCTGTGTGTCTCTCTTTCTTACAAACTCACACACTCACAAAAATACATACACATTCACAGATGTGTCATGACACACACATGCACAGATGTGAGCAAACACTTGCAGATCCACATTCACATGGTATGTGCAATACATTTCCACATTAGTATTTATGCAGTGTTTACTTGGGAAGCAGCTTTAATCCATAAAAATTAAATGACTTCTACCAAATTCATAACATCCTTTCAAATATTTTGCTTTATATCGAGGGGAAGTTGAAGATGAATTGAGCACACTCTGTAATGGCCCCATAGAGTCCCATCACTTACATCTGAATAAGCCTGAAGTGATTCCATGAATACTAATGGCTCATATCAGGAAAGCAGGTGGCCACAGTCCAAATATTGATTTGATTTCTTGATCTACTGATTAGAGATAAAAATTGTGATTAGCAAGACTGACGTGAGCGTATTTACTGTCCAACCCAGGATTCTGCTTTTTGGACTCAGCACAGTCGATTTTTATGACAGCCATGCAGTTAGAATCAATCACATGTCTGTGTACATCATAAAATCAGGTCAGTGCTCCCTGGGATTTATTGATGATATCATTTTCCTTTTCTTAAGAGATACCTGACAGAAAACACATACAGAATACTATAAGCACTTCATCCTGGGTTTGAGCTTAGGAAATGTGCCTGTACTTTATTGTTGTCATAGAACCAGGTTTGTTCTATTGTTGCTGTTAGTTGTGGTCACCCTGAAAGGGGGATATGGAAAAATGCCTCAAGTGTAAAATAGAATAAATATAAAGGTAAATTACATCTCTTATAGAGGTCTTCCCTCAATCTAGTGTGTAACAGAGAGAAGTTTTAGTTCCCAGGCAACAGAGCAAGATGAATAAAGGCCATCCCATTTTCTTGAGTGTGTGGGATAGGCCAGTGATTGAGCACCCACAATTTCACATCAGAGCAGGAAGGTGGGAGAT
Source organism: Lates calcarifer (assembly GCF_001640805.2). NCBI lineage: Eukaryota > Metazoa > Chordata > Actinopteri > Centropomidae > Lates > Lates calcarifer. The sequence continues at coordinate 20,091,419 of NC_066845.1, forward strand.
AAAGAGAAGCCCTGTAGCCACTGTCTTGTGGATGTAATGATGCAGGGAAAGGTGTGCGTACAGTCTCTCACCACAGGAGGCTGTTCAAAACCGTTTCAAGACCTTTACATTATTCTTCTTCCACTACATGATTTGTCCCTGAGGAATGAAGCAACCCTGTGGTGTATAGTCCTTTTAATTAAAGAATGAGACTTAGCCCATCACCAAAAAAACTGCTCTGTCCTCTGATTAAGACAAGCATACAATTGTAAATGTGTGTGACCGCATGCATGTTCTGTGGTGTGCTGATCTTCTGGCTTCTACAGGAAGCGGGCATTGGCATTTTAGGGCAGATAGGACCATGGGGAAAGTGTACAGATGAAGGAAGAGAGAGACAGTGAGCGACAGTATGATAGCAGCCATGAGAGAAAAACGGAAATAAAAATCAAAAATTAAGCAAAGCGGAGATGCCAATCAGGAGCAGAGCAGGTCATGTCATGTGCTTTTTATCACAGTGAGAGGGTAATATGTTGAAGAAATCACTGGGTGTTTGTAGCCCTTTGGACCCAGTCTGCAAATGAGGTGCACCTTTATGATGACATCTGAGTTATGAGTGATTGGCAGAAAAGTTATTCAAGCTCGATTTTGTCAAGGAAAAAGATGGAATTTGTATCCACATGTGTGAAAGCTTAACTACACAGGCCGTAGACTGCATTATAAAAAGCTTGCGGCAATGCATTTTCATTCATGCATGTATCTGTTGCGCCGCTTCCAAGAAGATGATAAGGGACCAGAAAAATAAACACACCATTTTCTGCAAAAATGAATACCTATCCTATGTGACCTATCATAATGAAGAAGTCCACTATATATAAAATCTTTGTGTCTGTGCTTTATTTGTAGAATTCCACATTCAAGATTGCAAGGCAGTCTTGGGCTATGCCCGCTACTGGTCAAATCCGGTCAATGACATTCAGATCATCATGCTGTGTTTAAATAGATAAATAAGGCAATATTTTTATGCTGCAACATAAATCTTCAATTAAATAAAAGTCTTAGAGTATTGAGCTCAATGCACCTTTATTACACAGATGCACTGGAGAGAGTACATCAGTGCATTAGTGCTTGATAAAACAACTCTCTGAGGTTTCTCTGAGAAAAACCATTTGGTTTCTGCTTTTGCTGAGGTTACCTACTGCAAAAAATGCACATCCTATTGTTTTAGCTCTTATAATACTGGCTACAATAGATACACAATTCCCCTACACACATTGGATCTTAGTATAAGGTCAAACGGAAAATCTGTTAAATGAATTGCTTCACTTACATGGTGTAATATTAGTCTTACAAATCATTATTATGCTGTTATCAAAAAGGCAAGAAATCAGTTGGTAAGTACTTTTCCTTTACAACACTTACTCACATTTAGAAAAGGCTCACTCACGACAAATGTTCAGAACATCTTATGTTGTTATAAATACATATATTTTTTTTTTCTGAGCAGGAGAGTCAGTATCGAGTGCTGCAGGGCTGCAGAGTCTTGATGTTTTTTTTTCCCATCTCAATTTTCCAACACATTCACTGTGTGCTCATCACATTTGCAGAACTTTCCATATTTTGATATATATTTTGATATTATTATGATGTTATTTGTGGTCTGTAATGTGTCATTCTGCTTGGTTTAATGATTCCCAATGCTTCTTTATCTACACTCTGATGGGTGGCTTATCTCCCTTCATAAAAAACACAGACCATGTGTAATACTTTGAATGTGCTCTGTGTTTAAATTGGTGAGATGCTGATAATTACACTACGCTACACACAAGATTAATTGAAGCATTTGGGGCCTGCAGGGTGGGTGGGAAAAAATATTATGCATCTCTCGTTCTCTCTGTTAGAATTAGGGTGCAATTTGTGTCAATCATTCATTCCCCATTGATTGTGAAGCTCAGTAGTAGACAAAGACAGTTGCCGAACTGCTGAAATATTTAACTTCTCCTCCCCTTATAGCTGGTGCCTTCACCATGTCAGTGTGCTTTCCAGTGATCATTGAAGATACATTTTCCAATGCTGTTTGATTCCAGAGGGTGAAGAACTGACCTGTCTCTTCCCAGCATATAATCAAATGTATGCAAGCCAGACTAATGGGATGCAATGGTAGATTTCGAGACAGTGACGTTATGTCCTACAAATCAAGTGAGAACAATCATCATGTGTCTGTCAAGCTGGCTATTACACTGCCAGGCCAATCAGCAGCCTAACAGGCTCTCAGAAGTCAGTGGGAGCACCATGGTGCTGGTGTTGAGACAAGTGGAGTGATTACAGCCTGAAGTGAATCAATGTGCAATTTCATGACCTTCTTTATATTTTGATATTAGGGCATAATTTTTAGATCACGTTTGTCACTGGATAACCAGGAGGCTGAGAGAAGATGATTTTATCAGGCCTGCAGGAAGATTTAGTTTCTGCCAATCAAAATACGTCTCAAAATATGTTGAGAAAATCTGCAGGAGGGAGACTAAAGTCCAATGTTGATTCTTGCATAAACCTAATTGTGACTAATCATGCAGGTAGCTCAGTTTCATATGCTGAGGTTTTAAAATAACCATATAAAATAGCCATGTTTGTTTGAGATATTTTATTTGAGATCAAGAGTCAGAGTCTTTATTACGGTGCCAGTATACATCAGCAGTGGCCACCTACACACACCTTTCTGAAAATTGTGGCATCTGGCAATTTCTGTAACTTTCTGAAACTGCCAATCCAATACCAACGTCATGCTGGGGTTGGCCAGCTGTACGGAGGTGAGAAAGTGAGCAGGGCTTGAACTCCTCTCTCATGATTATTTCTGTCACTTTTCATGTGAACAACAGAGTGTGATTATGAATGCCTTCTGGGAGAGACAGTCTAAAAATGTACACTGTTCCTCCTCTTGTATGTCATCTCCCTCCTCTCTAATGATGGCCAGCTCATCAACCCGCCTTCAAGTTTGGCCATTTGGCTGTACTATTAACACTTTTTGTTTCTGATCTGTATGAACAACTACTCTTGGAACATAACCTGACCCTTACCATCTCTGTCTTATTTCCATTCAGACACAGGAAGTAACCTGACAACCAGCATTTCTTTAGTGTAGAAGTAAAGGGTGACTTGTGAGGTTGTGGTATCTCAAGTATGTACACGGGAATGTGTCCTCATGGACATGTCATCGACATGACAGTGGAGCTAATTTTACCAGGACCAGGATGGAGTATTAGTATGAATTTTGTCTTTGTGTGTTCAGTGGACACACTGGTCTTGGATGGGTTAACCAGGAACTGGAGGTGTTAGTGTATGCCCACAAGCTGGTAAGCTGGTTCAATTTAAAAATGTATCTTTGTCTCTATTTCCATTGCATTTTACTCCCAAAATGGGGCTTTTCCAAAATGGGCTCAAGAGTGTCTGAATCTGGAAATGCTAGCTTAGTGTTTCAGTATATACAGAACAAACTGAGCTTATCCAAAACAACTTGAACCAGCCCTGTGATGGTAGGAGGCTGTGTGGCAAAATAGTTGAGTTGCCTCTAACTTTGACTGTTCATTCATCCATTTAAAATCCCAATGCAGCTTGTGTCACTGAACCCAGGTCAGCTGGGCTGTCTATCTCATTCCTTACCAGATGTTGGCTGTGATACAATGTTGTTGTTTGCCAAGTGAAGAAGAGGCAACAAACAAGAGATTTAACAGTTAACATGGTGCTCAGGTGTTGCACTGTGAACAGTGGTCTCTACAAAAACACCAATATGGATGCAATCATTTTCACATGGTAACATTTTAAAGTTTAGACTAAATTTTGACATAGTTGTAGTCTCCACCAAAATATAAAAATTCGCCCCCTAGTAACTCTAGGTTAGCTGCTAGCTACAGTAGCTGCTATTAGCCTACAGCTGGTTTTGTTCAGAGCTGGAGGGTGTTAGAACAAGCTGCTTCACTGAGAGGATGGGACTTGTGCAATGTTATGTGCAGTCACTGGGGTTAAGCTTTCTGTTGGTTGGGTTAAAACTCCCCAAACTAGGCTGGCTGCTTGTTTTCTAAGTCTACGTGTGTTAGATTTGGTAGACGTTATGTTTGTGAAGAGGCTGTGGAATTGTTTGAAGCAACCTTTGACTGTGCTGGACTCAGTAACTACAAGTAATGAGATGAGCAGTTAATTACTTCTGCTGATGAGTAATGTCGTCACTTTTTTAGTAAGTAATCCGTAATGAATTTATCACATTTTTCAAGCAATTTGCTCAACACTGGTCATAAGGAAATATCTCCAAGAGATAATAAATAAATAATGAATAGAAAGGGAGCCAAGCACTGGTTCTTGGAGCATCCCACAAATTTAAAGTAAAAGTGGTATCACTACAGACAACATGTTATGTTATGTCTGGTAGATTGGTGTTTATAGGCTGACCCCTGAATACTTTCACAGACTACATTTGATTGATTTTAGAGAAGTGAGAGACTGAGACTTGGATGCCTGAAAGTGAACCACAGGAGTTCTCCTCTTTCTCATCAGTGGCTGCTAAAAATTGCACGGGGAGCACTGACCATCTTGTTGCTCCAGTGGAGCTGCGCTGGAAAGACTCTCAGGTGTGAGACATGTCATTATTACGCTCTCTCTCCCCTTGCAACAATACTTTCAAGTTATTACTATAAATACAAATTATTCTTATCATTCTATTCAGTCTGACAAGTTGTAACTGTGAAACTGTAATTATTGCTGTTTTTGTACATTCCTCTTTGTGTTTGGTAACACTTTATATTAGGCTACACTTATTCACCATTAACCAGTTACTTATTCACATGCATACAGACTCTTTATTAGTCATTATAAAGCACTTATTAATCCCTTACTCTACATGATGATATTCTACAGCTACTAGTTGACTAACTAAGAGTTGTAAGAAAGTTGTTGTACATAAATTATGATTTTCATATGCTTTGCTCAGTATGGACCTTATAAAGTAGTAATAAAAGTAAAAAAAGTAAAGTAAAAAGTAAAGGTATATAATCATAATAATTATTGTGTACATGCTCACTGACACAACACCATGTAATGTATGTATTTATAAAATGTGGGTTGAATTAGATATGGAGTAAAACAATCGGTTAAGATGCCATGTCCTCTTACATTCATAACATTACACCACAAGAGATGTTAGCTAGCTAGCAGTAACATTACCTAGAAATAAAGATAAAATGGGCAGCAGGACATTTTAAGATCCCAGACTGTATTTTGTACAATACGCTGCTACCACAACTTAGAGTATTAGTGAAATGTGGATTCTGTAACACTTTATATTACACTTATGATCATATTCTACAGCTACTAGGCCATTAACTAAGAGTTTTCCCTCAATAACCTCTTTATTACTGCTTACTGATTGTAAGTGAGGAAGTTGTTGTACATGAATTATGATAAATATATATGTTGATGCTTTGCTCAGTATGGACCTTATAAGGTAGTAATAACAGTAATCCTCTCTTATTAACACTTGATAAATATGGTCTATTCTTACACAACAGAAGACAAAAACTACAAGTGTTAATAGTGTCTAAATAAGTCTAAATGAAGTCTCTGTAACTCAGAATATGTTCCCTTTTGTAAAGTGAGGTCTAGATGTCAGAGGTCAGTTTCATGTTTAGTTACGGAAAATACCATATTTATCAAGTGTTAATGGTGTTACTACTACTTATAAGGTCCATACTGAACAAATATAAATTCACGTACAACAACTTCCATACTTATTTTCAGTAAGCAGTAATTAGGAGGTTATTGAGGGAAAACTCTTGGATGGACTACTAGCTGCAGAATATGATCATGCTTTGTAATGACTAATAAATAGGCAATATGCATGTGAATAAGCAACTAGTTAATGGTGAATAAGTGTAGCCTAATATAAAGTGTTACCATTCTTTCTTCCTGCCTGTATCTTTAATTTACCATAGTGTTTTGCAGATACACATTACGCTCCTGTTATTAATTGGAAAATATTGCGCCTCTCCGTCCTGACATTTAACTAGGCTTTGTAAAAGCAAAATCATTATCCATCAATTTCCCTTTTCCTCCCTCCTGGTCACTGAGCCTATCCTCAACACTTGTGCAAGGTTTTTATTGTCCTCATCTGTCTGGATTCCTCTTTTTTTTAGTGGGAGACTCTTTATGGCACGGCAAACAGTCACATCACGTACTGGGACTGAGTTATAGGTGAGATATTGGCATCTCACCATGAAATGAAGCAGCTCACTTTTGTCTGGTATGATAGAGCATCACAAAATTGTTTCCCTACTCTTCTTTATTGATCTTTCCAAAAGGATTTAAGCTTATGTACTACAGACGGATATATCATGTTAATATGTTATCAGCCTGGTATTGACATTTTATTGGAAAATACTACAAAAACCTGCGACGAAGCCTAAAGAGGAGCTGATTTCATTGGTGTTGTAGCCCATCATAATTTTCTTAAACAAGAGTCTTTGTCTTTATGTGTTTACAGAGTGGTGCTTTTGTGAAAGTGATCACATTGAAAATCTCGCAACTCTCATTCACAAATTAAATGCATTAACTTTTCATAAGACTGCATATTTTTGATTTAGCGTTATATACCTTATTCTAAAGACTGCTCACAACTACATGCAAAAACTGCTACCAAGCTATCATCACTAAATTTGGCAGGAAGCTGAATGTCAGAGAGATCAGTCTCTGCAGTGATTAGATGGACATGCACTGGGAAGAAGATGCAGGCGAAGCTAATAATGATTGATGTTGAGGCTGGTTGTCAGTTCAGTCTGACAAAACTTATCTCCAGGCCTCCTTTTCTGTCTGACTCCAATTTTCACCTAACTCCTCTTCACAGCCCAGCCAGTGAAATTAGCTAAGAACCAAAGCTCTCAGATATAATGTTACAATCAAGAGATTTGCACTTCAGCATACTGCATCTTTATCTTTGCAAGTCATCACATGTTATCTATTACTCTTTTTCTCTCAAAAGCTGAATACAGTCAGTGCAGATCAGTTTTAATCATGTAACAATTTCCCAATATTGCAGATGTGTAGTTTCCTGACACAAATGTAATTGCCCTGAAAATTTTTCCATTTAAATAAGTTTAAAGCTGCATTATACAATATTTTTATATTAATAATAACACAAATGACAGAGAATTATTAACCAATGCTGTGGTTTCCTTCAGTTCTACAGTGCTTTTTAGCATCTTTTTTTAAAAAAGTAAAATAGCTCTGATAAACCCACCGTATGCTACATGCTAAGCACCAAGTGACATACAGACAAAGTTAGCAGGTGGTGTACATAGTGGAGCATTTAGCAGCTAATGTTGCTTTGTGTCTGGTAGATGTGCAAAAACATAGCTGTTTTCTAATGTAACTTGATGTAATGAGTACAGCCAGACACCACAGATACTAGCTTGTTTGACAGCCACTTGACAACCACCATTGTCTATCTTACCTGGGATGACAGGACATAGTTTTGAGCCCTGGAAGTGCACTATTTCACATTAGCAATAGCACTGAAAAATGCATTACATCCATTTGATACATCTCATAGTTGAATAAGTTGCTAAAGCTAGAATGTTATCATATATGAATTAGTATGAACAAACCTACCAACACATCTGTCATGAACTTTCACTTTCCTGTTACGCTAACATGCTTGTCATATGAACCTTATGAGGTGAAAATAAATCAGTATTGTATATGCAGCTTGTTGTGTTACATTCTGACTCATTTAACACGTGTATCTAATAGCATTAATGATTGCACCATTTCATTTAGCTGTTCCACCTCTGGGTCTCTGGTTATGTACATACTAGTCCACTTGAAGGATTACCAGTGAGTTGTACATGAATTTTAATCGAACTGTATTGAATTTTCCTTGACAGTAGTACAGTCTTGTGCTGCCAGCACAGTGATTTGATCAGCGATTTGAGAAAGGAAGCAGTCAATCAACTGGTCCCTGAGTCCATCAGTCCAGCCCAATGACCACCATCCTCCACCTCACACTTTATAAGAGGAGCAGGAGCAGGTCTGCCTCAGTCTTAAGCTACATTATGAGCACACACAGCAAAATGTTTTTTTTTTTTTTTTTTTTTTTTTTTTTTTTAGCTTTGTATGATGGGTGCCACTGTGTGAAATAATTTCACTTACTATGATTCTGGTTTCACATATTTTGCCTTAATAGCAATATACCTTGTTTTTTTTTTTTGAGAAATATAATATTTCAGAGCAAATACTGCACTGAATAAAAGAGGAATATTTTTATTTTTTAGTCAGTCTGTGCCTCTACATAGTACTTGAGCATGAAATTTTTTCTTTAGCCATGCAGGACTTTTCCAATCACTGTAGCTCCTAATGTCTGCTGAAAGAAAAACCAAACAAGACAAATAACACCACACTTAAAAACACTCCACAGAGCTGAAACACTTTCACTCCCATTTCCCTTTGAACTGCACTAATTTACTTGCAGGAATGGCTAATGCAATGTGTCCACCCACAGACTCAACTGCCAAATCCATCCCCAGTCATACTGGGGCCAAGTGTTATGCTTTGTGCTGCCGCATTTCTGTGGGGTTTGGATTTGGATAAGCTGTGGCTCTAACTCTCCATCACTCAACTCATGTTAGCCCCTAGACCTCAAGTCAATTGCATCGACATTTCCTGCGCTCCATGTGCTTCACTACTGCCTTGGGTGAGTGCAGATATAATTAACAGGCACCTCATTTCATGGCCTATGTGACCTTCTCTTGAGAAGTGCACTGCAAGGATTTACACATCTTGGGTCCACCATTTTTAGAGAGACACTTGACAAGTGCATACGGATGAGCTTTTTAATAAAAAAAAAAAAAGATTTACATTGAAGTGAAAACAGCTCTGTTTGGAGAGCCCACACTTGAGTTCTACCTTTTTACTTAGTTAAAAAAAAGAAAATGACCAAATCAAACCAAGGCATTTAAAAAGGTGGAAATCAGGATAAAGAGAAAGGGCTAACTGCCACAGACACAGGGCTGTAAACTTATACTGTATGGGGTGATCAGTCAGTTAGTCCAGATGAGTCCTAGTCAGGCTTCTTCTAGGAGACATTGTCCAGAGGCTTGCCACAACTGTTCTAATCTCTTTCAGGTGAAATCTTTCCCTTTCTTCTGTTTGTAGTTTTAGCTTCTAAGCCATACACAGCCATAGCCATATCATAGCTGCTATGGACTAGCAACTAGAAAGATCATAAGAGAACATCATTTTAATATCCAGGAGAATATCCTTGTTCAGCTTTGTGCTATGAATCCTCAAATAACAGAATAAGTCCTGGTACTCTGTGACAGCACCTATGGTTATATTAGATTTTAAGATTAAAATACCACAATTTGCATGATGAGTAAAAATGATCAACCTGGTTAACTTGGCTAATGTTATTTGGTTATTTGCTAATTGTAATAGGAGTTATTGTTTTCACACTTTTCAGTAACATTAGCTGCTGTTACATGTGGCCTGTAAGTGTGTGGCCTGTTCTCTCCCGTTTTCTCTCTTTCTCTTTCTCTTTCTCTCCCTCCCTCTAGCCTTCTCTTTTGCCCCTCCTTCTTCTCCTCCTCTTCTGAAGCACCTGAGTGCAATTGTTATTCAGAGAGGAGGAGGGGATCTATAGGAGTAGGCCGTGTGGAGAAGGGGCACATTCACACCAGGCAACACACCCCTTGTAACCCCTTCTCCAGCCCCTTTTGTTTCCTTTTGGTTAAACTCCCCCATGCTTCCTAAACAGCTCTGACCCATCAGGGCACGTACAAGGGACCTCTGGGGATGTCCTGTGGTGTCTGGCTCCAGGACGTTGGAAGTGGATCCTTTGGGTCCTGTGGGTTGCGGGGTGGGGCTTTCATTGATCTGGCTTGTTCACAATCCCACAGATGCTGAATTAGTTTGGGAGCTGGGGAGCTTGGATGGCACATCAACACCTTGGGCTCTTTGTCATGTTCCTTGAACCATTTCTGAGCAGTTTTTGTGGTGTGGTGGGTGCATTGTCTGGCTTTGGAAGGCCACTGCCATTGGGGACTGCTGTGCCATGGACTGGTGTACTTGGTCTGCAATAATGTTTAGGTGGGTGGTAAATGTCATAGTAACATTCAGATCAATGCCAGGACCCAAGGTTTGCCAGCAGAACATTGCGTTGTAATGAGATGTTCTATGTAGTGATGTTCCCCAGTACCCCAGCAGCTAGCAGCTCTGAGTGTAGTTATGTAGGTGTAATGTTTGCCAAATATTCATATCTCATAGTACAGCTGAGGCTGGTGATAGTGCTGAAGGTTAAGGGACCACAAAAGTTATTACAGTTCATCCTCAGGGGGGCATGAATGTCTGTTGCAAATGAATTTGATGGTAAACAATTCAGTAGTTGTTGAAATATTTCAGTTTGGAATAAAATGATGGACCAACAGACAGACTGATGTTCCCATCCCTAGAGACATGCCTGAATACATATTGTAGCTTGACTTAAACTTTTGTGTTTTCTCCTCATTATTCTGTTCAGGAGTGTTTGTAATTTCAATAATTTTGTTAGTTGAAGCTTATTCTGAGCTGCACTCACAGTTGGAGGGATGTTTTTACTGTGACTTGCACAATGCGTTGTCTTGAAGCTGGAAACAATTATCTATGTATAAAAACTTAAACTAAGAGTGGAAAATCAACTTAAGTCGATCTGCTCCTCAGAAAATTATTTGGGGAAGAGTCAATAAAGACAGAAACTCAGCAGTAACAGAAAGTGATTTCCCTGAATTTTTTATGAAAGCATCCAGAAAGGATCCAGGGTAAAACCTCTAAGTGATACATTCTTACTCACACACTCCACCACCTGTGCACTAGACAGGCATATAATATACCCACTTCTAGTTCACCTCTAAATAAGAAAATATTTGTAAACTGGGAATATGTTCACAGCTTTGTCTAACTGCTTGTGTTTCCAGAGCTCTTTAATTTACTTGGTGAATAAAATGTAATCATAACTAATAGGAAAGTAGCCCAGGCTGTAAAAACCTAGGATTTCCGTTTAGATTTAGACCAGACATGGCTAATTCATACACACAGATTTTTGGATCTCCCTCCCACACACATACACATGCAACACTCATCACAGCCATGTTCTGACACCTTTACAGTGTGTCTGTAAAAAATACATGAACCTCCACCCTGCTGTCTCCATTAGTGTTTAATGGGCTTTACTGCCACCTGGTCAGCTGACCTCACGCACCATGTGGGCCCATGGAGCCTCCTCTCATTAAGCAGAGGCCTGCAGAGCTGTGGCAATTACCTTCAGCATGCTGACTGATAATGACTGGCAGCGTTTTGGTGACATCTTGAGTTGGGGGAGGTGGGGTGGTGGTATGTGTGTGTGTGTGTGTGCATGCGTGGAGGTTATTTTGTTGCGAAATGCTCTTCATAATATGTTAACCAGCAGCCCCTCATAGTGATAATCACTGGTGCAGTCAATGCCACGGAGAGTAAACCCCACCATGATAATATTACTGGAGGTGATATTTATGTGGTGTGTCACAGCATGGTGCTTTCCATTCAGCGCTGGCAGGAAATAAAGGGGAAAGTGGCTGCTCTGCCCTCCAGGCATGTTTTAGGCTGAGTTTAAGCGGATGTGACCTGTCCTGCAGTGAACTGGTATGCATGGAGGGAAAATTCCTAGATCTCTGTTATAGTCATTACAAAGTGGAAGGTCTTCGTGGGTCATCATTCACCAGGCTAATATACAGTATGTCAGAGCAGGAGTTGGACAGATACATTATAGAGAGGAGAAGACCTCTCTCTCCTGTTCGGTTAGCTTGTGCCAGACGTAAGTAAACTCATAGTTCAGTGTTACTGCCATATTACATAAGGCTGTTCATAATCAGGGTTGTATTATGAGATCTGGATACTGGACTCCAAGATGGTGCTTATTCATTTCAATCAAAGTTACTTATCCAGGGTATCCATGACCCAGGGATGTTTGCTTTGGTCCATTTGTGGCACTGATTCTGTCATTTCTCTTGGGAGGACAGTGTCCTATACAATATTTCAGGCACATATCAAAATATGTGTAAATACCAGGAGAAAATATATTGATACTAGGGAAGTGGGAGAAAAATCACATACATATGCACTCATCAAATACTCAAATTCACAGATCAGCACAGGCAAATATTGAAAGCACACAGCCTCTCTAAGAGAAACACAGTATATCTCATTCAGATCGAGCCATTTTCCATGTTAAATTAATTTTTTTTAGTTCAAACCTGTGTTTGATTGCCCCCCTTACTTCTCACACAGCTGCTTTGCTTTCACACGTGTTTGCTGTTGAACTAATCTGTGATACATTTGCATGAATTTCATCATCAAAGTGCAGCTGTTGGCCACCATTGCCAGGAAATGAGGTTGGCACCATGTCCGCTGCCCATAAATCAGTGAGACATTTATTTTTTTCCATTTGCTTACAACAATCCTCTGCTCCGTCTGGCTAACAATGCAAGAATGTCATTGATGGTATCATGACATCCTCTGATTTTCTTCTTGTTGGAGAATGGATTGTGATCTGACTGCACACAAACAGTAAAACAGCTCAGTGGCACATACAGCTGAACTCAGGTATACTAGGGACTGTATGAAAATGATTAGGGTGGGAGGAGGGTGGGAAAAATTGGGGGGTTATGTATGTATTTCATTTTGCTGTAAGTAGGGTAGTCTTTATTTTTTGTAAGCAAAGGGTGGTGTTTTCCTTTGGTGAAACAATCAGACTTCTGATCTCATGATCCTATATGTTTTTATATCAGTTATTTGAATCTGGGGTGGCACACCACCAAACATTGTGAGGCTCAAGTCTCTCAGTAGCTTCAGAGTGTTCCTGGTTTTATCATTAGATAATTAATGACTGTTTGTTTAGTAATTCATGGTTCAAAATAAAAGATTGCCTAGAATATTGAGTCAGTTGTTCCATTTAGATATTGTGGTTTATGCTGGATTACACCATCTTCATTTTTTTGTACTTTTAGTTGATTACAAGATGAATTACACCAATTCAATTCTGTTAAATTATTTTAAGATATAGCCACTGCAGTTTTTCTCTTAGTCAAGTGGAAATATTGCACTGTGGAGGATCTTGCTTTTATAAAATGAAACATAATGTATGTACAGTCCCTTACCAAATTTTAGGGAAACCGCTACGGACTGAAAATGTCCTTAGCTGTACTGTACATGCACTTTGAATACATCAGAGGAGGTTTAGCCGTTGAAGGCTAATGCATTAATAATTAATGCCTACTAGCAAGATGTTTTTTCCACATGCTTTGAAAATTTGGATGATGCAGCAGGTGATGATGCTATATCATGGTCTCAGGTTTACTGGAGACACACTGGACTGAGATAAAAGTCTGTGGATGTGTTGGATTAGACCTCTGGCTGCTGCTCTACACACTCGTACACACACACACTCTCACAGGACCCAGACACACACACATTCATACATAACCATTTTTGATGCTATCTGCTTCCTTTGAGAGTTTCCCGCCGTGCTGTTTTCCCCCTGACTATGTAATTCATAATTGAAGAGGTCTTGAGAGAGTTGGTGGGGGGAACTTGTTGAAGAATGTTGCCCCACAGCATCTCATTTAGGACAAATATATTCATATTGAGGGGAATTACTGTAAAACACAGCACTCAATACTCACACACCATAATAAAAAGGAATACACCCTGGCTGGCTGCCCATCTGGTGACAGAGATGAGTGTGAGGGTGGGTAATTAACTACAGTTCCTGATTACAAATAGTAGCTACAAACAGAAATAGCCAGAAGAACATGCAACTACAGTATATAACTGATTACAGACTTTGCTTAAATGTGTTTGTTTTCTATACATTCAACATCTGAAACTGATATAGATATTAGAGAGAAAAAGTAAAGGAAAGGGTAAGAAAAATCCAACTTACGACATTTCAATACTGGCTAAGCATGGACGTCATTCTACATCCAGATACTGGCAGCAGCTAATTGAGTTTGACAGGAGACAAATGTCAGCTGTCCATCAAAATCTAAAGGTGTGATCAGGCTGAATGCAAAGTGGAATTCAGAGACACTGTCAGTGGAGAGACTCAAGTAGACATGAGGAGATTGCCTGAGAGAGATTAAGAAAAAAATCAGAGTTTGTGCTGTGAGCTAAAGAGAGGAGATACAGCAGTTCTTTCTAAGGGGTTACATAACTAACAACATAGCACAGCACATAGTTCTCTGAATGAAATGTAATATTGAATGAATTCAAGCAATTTTATAAATCCTTATGATTTTTATCAGATGACAACTAATGCTTTAAATAGAACCAAGCACCTGTCTTCAGACTTACATCAGTGGAACATTACTTCCCTATTGAAAGGCTACATACACAGTATATAGTATGTGTGTGAGGAATCTCAGTTCAAGATCATTCATAGACTGCTGACTGTCCAGTCTGTGGATACTGTGGGTGCCATTTACGCTTAGTCACTTCATGCATCTTGGATGGTTTAGATAGCTTAATGTAGATCTGTGTGTTAAAGATCTATGTTCTCTGTTCTTGTGATAGCATCTAAACTTGCACTAAAATTACACAAAGATTAGCCATTCTTCTCATCTGCATTCATCTGAAAGGGTGAGGGAGTTAGAGCCTGTAAAGGCAATGAAGTCTTTGTCTTGTAGGTCATACATTTGTAAGTTTGTGTTGTCTTAGATAGTTGTTAGTTAATGAATGTTAACTAACTGATAGTGTTGGAACTAAACTGCTAAAGTTCACAGGTCACTCGACCTTTCTGTTGATTTTGGCAGTGTGTAGCATGTAGCCTCTGAAACCAAGACAGATAATCAGATTTGTGGCAGACATTTTAACCAAGAGACTTTCTTTTAATTAGCCAGTGAAATCCCATGTAAAGCCTCACACAATATCAGCAGTCTTAAAACCAGGTGAGGTCAGTTGTTGTGTGTGTCACACATGTCACATGGTCAGACATGTTGGTATGTCTGCAGTCATTGTTCCACAATAACAGCAATATGCAAAAGTCCAGTCAACATCTACCTGGATAGCAGGGTTAGGGGAGATAACCTGTAGTTACATAGAACTGGTGTCTATTTGCATATTAAACATCACATCAAAGATGTTCTGCAGTTTTGCCTTTTTGTTTTTAATTCGCAGCATAATTGTGTTCAGAATGTGATCAGCCAGGCACAAACTGTTCTTCCTGACATCTGAGAGACAATCAAGTAAGGGTTGTCATGGCAATGCTTGCTCAAGTCATCATACAGTGTTTACAGTGTTAATCATATGCACATACATGCATAAAGTCTTTAACCATCACTTATTTTAAGTTACTTTAATTAGGGAGTCCGCCAATCAGTTTGGTCTCTCCTTGATTGACAGGTGAAGTTGCCAGGTTAGATTGATAGATTCAAGAAGACATTTGAGCAGAATGTATGTGGTCAGTGTCAGAATGTTAGATGATATTTAAGACATGAAAGTTGAGATGTAAGTACCCATCTAGCAGGGAAGTAGACTTTTCTTTTCTGATGTTTAGCCACACTAATAAGTACCAATTTAATGTTAAAGTATTTATCCAGTTGTTGTTGAAATTCAAATCTGTCACTTATTCACTTTCACAAGAGTTCCCTGTTTGGAAAGCTCATGATCAATCAGAACGTACTTCTACTGGTTTGACATTTCTTATGCCACCCTTCTTTTAAGCTGCAGATTGTGCCATCTCACTTTTAAAGACATGTTGTTCCTGGTTGTTGCTTTGAGAATGTTTCAGTCTTTCTCCCTCTTGAATAAATCTGCTGGAGGGAATCTTCAGTTTCTGTTAGCATCACTGCATCAGCACCTGCACTATATATGACTCAATCTCATCTTGATTTCTACAGGTTTAAACAATCTATTAATAGAGTGAAATAATTTCACTTGTTCCTGTGCACATCAACGTTGAGTATTTCTTGAATCAAGTGGGAAATGACATTGTAAACATGTTAAAATATTGGTTAAGCTGTTGGTCAGATTTTGAATTCCTGTACTGACTTGTAAAACATGGATAATATTCATTTTTTAACAAGTACTGCTAAGGTGCCCTTGAGCATGGTAGTAAACCCCATGCTCATCAAGTGCAGCTGGTCTGTGGCCAACGGTTAATGTGATTAAAAGGTTTTCAGCTAAGTGTGAAAGTGTGAAAACTTTTGAAAGTCATGCAGAGCCCAGCTCGAGTGAATATGATGATACTGTAAAAAATTATTTTAGTGTAAAACTTTATATTTATATGGTTGCTAATGACTGTGTGTAATGTGAAAGGGGTCTCATGCAGTGATGAGCCCCAGGAATAAGCCAACTGTGTGGTTTTAGCATCTCAAAACTTACAACCCAGAGCTGAATTGTTTGGTTGAGTTTCACAGATCTCATCAGCTTCTTTTTGAGCCGCAGCAGGAGGCTGTTTTCAAATAGATGTGAATTTGCCTAGGGTGGTGCTGGAGGAAAATGGACAGTAGTTGAAGAAAAAGAAGAAGAAGAAGTGGAGATTTTGGTTAGTTTTGAAATCAGTCAGAGGCTGAGCTTAAAGGAGCTATTTCTATGTTTTGCTATTGCCACATTCCTAATGTTAACATTAACAGCTGTTTACTTACCAGTCTAGAAGAAACATGAGTTCAGCATTGAACTCCATTCCTTTATTCACTAAAAGCTGAGATGGAAAATAACACCAATGTTAACTCTTGTTTTGCTCTCTGTTTTTGTTTTAATGGTTACTATGAGGGTTTACACAATATGCAAGGGTCAGTTTTGTATGAAAAATGCTCTCCAAAACAAGAGCTGATTTGTACAGATAAAGAGGAAGATCATGGTGGGTGAGACAAAATCTTATCAGACTGCATTGTGCCGAATCTAAATTATGGCAGACAAAAGAGTGAGTGTGCCACAAAAAATGTGATAGGAAGCTGCATGAGCATTGAATATGACACCTCCTTGGAGCAGCCAGTAATTTATGAGGAGAAATTATAATTTGCATCTCCAAACAAAAAGAAGATGGGCAGTTATCACTGTGTCGCCATTAAACTTGAACTTGATGTTCACTGAGCAGCTGGATTACAATAACACCTATTTCATTAACATAATGGTGGTTGTGTTTGTTTTTTAATGAGCAGTCTTTTCTCTTCTTTCTGTGTCAATAGTTTTCATTTTCTTAAAAGTTTGTTTATCACAGTCTTGGTAAATATTTGCTTAATTTATTTAATATTTCCTTCATTAAAATAGTATTATGATTTCAGCATTGGTTCATGTACCTCTGAGCTTCCTGATCTCAGACTAATGCCACCACGACTGCTTTCAGTCTCAGAAATGAAGTTCAGGAAAGCCTCCCTGGTAACAGTTTACATATCGCTGCTGCTGAAATTAGAGACTAACTTGCAGAGTGGTAGTACAGATTGAGTCAGTGGACCAACACAAATTCCATTGCACTTCCATTGCTCATGTCCATTAATTTTTATGGCTGGTAATCTAATGTGCTCATGTTACAATTGTGACTAATAATTATGACTCAGTTTCTCATAATTGTTACAAAGTTTCCGATAATCATGCAAAAGCAAATCTTAGCTGGTTTTCTATGATTATATGATTGTACACTCATCCTTTATAATCGTTTATGAAGTGCTAATTATTAAATGAAAACATTTGATATGGAAACAAAACGAGTCTACAGGCATGCTAGCAGCTGTAGGCTGTATTTAGAGTTGTTCTCAGAGCTAAATTCTAACATCAGCACGCTAACATGCTCACAATGACAAAATGCTAAAATGCTAAAATGTTGATGTTATCAGTTTTAATGTTTACTATGCTCACCATATTAGTTTAGCATGCTAACATTTGCTAATTAGCAGTCAGCATAAAGTAAAGCTGAGGCTGATGGGACTATCATTATGTATGTATTTGGTTATAAACCAAAGTATTGGACAAAGTTTTTTTTATTCTTGCTTACTTATATCTGCACATAGCAACTACTGTTTGGTTAAAGTAAGTAAAAGATTGTGGTAACAGAAAGGGAGGACAAGGAGAACATACAAACTCCACACAGAAGTTAGTTTTTCTGAACCCTTCTTGCTGTGAGGCAACCACTGCACCACCGTTCCACCCTGATTAAGCCTCTCAGCACCAGGTAAATCTCTGTATTTCTCAGTATGCCAGATTTTAAAATCTGAAGTGTGTGGCAACATTCCTGCTCTGGTGCACTGGTAGCAGTGTGTTCTTTGGCTTTGCTAGCAGTGAGTTCATGCTTGGTGTGAGAATGAGAAAGACAGAATAGCAGCTCAAATCAAATATGTACAATAAAAATGAGTATAAAGCTGCATAATCACACACACACTTACTCTCGTGCTACCCATTTAAAACTTTTCTTCTCAGTTAGCTTAATTGATACGTTTCTGACTGAGGAATAGATTTTAATCACTATAATTTAATTCCATTGTTTTGAATGGAGAAAATAAGACTTTAGGTGGAGAGATGTTTACACTCAATACCTGCATTGGGTTAAGGTTTGATTGTCTAAATAAATTGCTTCTCAGGAATTACTGAAATACTAGGAATTGCTTTTCTTGACTCATTTGATGAGTCAAGAGATTTCTTGGGAGGCATGGAGAGGTGTGGAGCAGACATGAAGCAGCCTATTTACCACTCATGAATACCATAGGTGTCTATGTGATCAATAAATGCAGGTATGATTTGTTATCTTTGTTTATATCTAATTTGTGCAAAAATTGACATTGACAACCTGCAAATCACGTCTAACTCACTATGATGCTAAATCAATGTAATTAATCCTGGTCCCTTTATTTAAACCATCTCACCACTTTCACATGTATTTCAGAGTTTGGTCAGGGTCTGGCCTTGTTCAGCTCATGCAGGGCACAAAACCTCAAACTCATTTCTGATTAGATGATGAGTGTGTGCTGAAGCACATCAGAACTTATTGTGTGGCTGATAAAATGGTAATAATGGGCAAACAGACAAAAGGCATTTCAGTGACTCTGAAATCATTAACTCTTATTTGATTTGGCAGGTTGAAGAGAGCACATTCTCATTTACAACACGCAAAGAGGGTTGGCTGCTAGCAGCAGGAGGGGCTGGTTAAACCCATTAATTAACACAAATCATAACACTGAATATTACATGTCTGTTGCTCATCAGTCAACAGTCATTTTATGCTCTGATTAAAAAAGGTCAGTCACTGGGGAAAACTCCTTAATGATGGAAAGAACATCCATCTTCAGATGTCATTTAATCTCATTTTCAAATCTAACATCTTTACTTCTGAAATGCAGTGAGAAGAATCCAGATCATCACATTAGCAACGAGATTATTCATTTTGATTTAAGGCAGTTCTTGAAATAACTTCATTTCACATTGCAATCAACTAAAGTCTCACCCTGTTGGCAATACAGTTTGCAGAAAATGCAATTATGACTATCATTATGGACTGAATAACACATTACATGAGATATTATGACTGAATTTCACAGTGATTTTAGGTTGATTAAGGAAAACAAAAGGAAGTAAGATGCATGGTTTTCTCATCAGGTTTTATTTGTCTGATTAATTATCTTTTTTGTGAACAGTGCTTCACAGTATTAGTTATAATAAGGACATTGCGGAGAGAGCAAAAAGAGAAAGCTACTTACTTACTGGGTACAACTTACAGGTTGACAGACAGTATGTAAAAAAAATGTCAATTTTCTGAATGCAAATGTTAAAGTATCTCGGTGAAGATTTTCACTTAATGTAAACATCTCTGACCCTTTTCAGTTTACTGACCTGTGTGTTGCAGCAGCGGTCCACTATCACATGTTTTCAATGAATTCTAAGGTCTGTGTGGGTAATGGTCATTTACAATCTGCATTTGCACCTGTTAAAGTACGGTCACAATGGGCCTTGAATGAAACTGGCCCACACTCAGCTCTGGAAAAAAAAAAGTAATGTCACAGATCCAATGAGGGTAATGAATAAATACTGAGGAGAGTGATCACAGACTATAAATGGTTTATGAGAGCGCAGTGCTTTGTTGGTAGTGTGGTATTGTTCAAAATGACACGATGGCAAAATGTTAAAATGACACGTTAGAGTAATGACTTCTCCATTTCAAGCATACAAGTATATCCCATTACTGTTTCTATCATTGAACCATGCAAATATGCACAAAGTTAAACAAAAATGAACAATGATCTGTGTGTGTGTTTGACCTGACCAGAGATTGCACCAAAACAGGAAACACTAAACTCACGCTAACGTGTGGGCTTCAGCTGAAGTGAATGAGAGATAGAACTAATATTTACAAAGGCTGTTGCTAGTGTGTCTGGTCAGAAAAGAGGGGTGCTGTATACAGCTCTATTCTGATACACAGTATGCCTCTCAGTTTCTATGGCGTTCAAACTCTTGGCAAGATGAACAACAGGATGCTCAATTTGTCACTGGGACAGCAGAATCCTCAGCTTAGCTCAGAAAGCTCAGTTAGACTCTGGCAATTGCAATTCAACCCAGCTGTCTACTTGTTGTGAGTCAAAATAATCTAAACTGAAATGTCAGCTTACTCGCTTTTTCAGAGATTTTAACTGCAAATGTCAATAAATTACATTGTTATCCTCAATGTAATTTACAATATATCTACAATGTAACAATACACTCTGTTTCTTGTCAATTAGCATTATCAGTACTGATGATTTTTTTTAAAGTGTGACATGATTTATGCCTATATTTATGCCTATACTGGATTTTTCTTTTCTTTTTTTAAAGTTGCCAAGCTTAGAACAAAATGTATTATGTTGGGTTTTAATATGGTCTTACTGTTTCTGGAAAGAGACAAAAGTCTACAAGAAATACTAAATATGGCTTTGTATTGTCATGAAAATGCCCAAAAGCAATGTAATAAGTTGATGGGTTAGCAAGGAGATAACTGGAGGGGGCTGAGCTGCCAGCTACCACTGTGCAACTGTAATCAGATGTGATGGAAAACAACAAGCATCTCAAATGTTTTGTATTTACAGTATTTGGTATGTATATGTGGAATTGTTGGGCTGAATGGCCATCCACAAAGGAACAGTGATGTTCTGTACCACGGCAGACTTCAGCAGTAATTAGTCAAATGTAATGGAAGACTTTTGTAATAATTTCAAAAACAACCTCCATGCCCGTTTGTGCCACTGCTACATGTATATGAATAATCAATGTAGTGTAAATGATACATGAATGATAAACCACTGCATTAATTTGGAAAGAAATAATGAATCAATTTAATTAGGCTATCTTTAAGTATGTCTTCACTGCAGCTTTAAATGCATTTTTTTTTCTATCTGTAACATGACAATAATAATAACATGGCTGTTCTTTCTGTCAGTGTGCTCTTTCCAGCAGTGTTTGGAGTGAATCTGGTTTGTACGAGATGTTGACATTCAGAGCCAGCTGTTCATCTGGTGATGAGGAAATCAGAGGCAACTGGAACAAAGGAAATTACTATGTCAAGAAACAAAAAAAACCCTTGTGTTTTGACAAAGCTTTCATGGGAGCTTTGACTTACTCTGCAGCAAAGACAGCCACGTTTTCAACAGACTTTCTGAATTCTGAAAAGATGGAGACGTGCAAAAATTGAACACAGAATACTAGAGCAGCTACTTCTGACAATAGGCTGAAGAAAGAGAGGAGGAAAGAAAGAAAGAAATTGCGTTTGTCATGTTGGACAAGTGTCTGCAGGCAATGATTGCTTTTTAATCTGAGTTTGTAGCTGGATGGAAGAATGTGGGAAAAACAACGAGATGACCAGAGAATGTAGGATGTGTGTAAGTCTGCAGTCATGTGGCTTCAGTCTGTCTGTCCTCCCCATTCTTAAGTGGCTTCTTGGCTTTGTGCCTGTTACCTCCCTCACCTTGCAGCAGACTGTCGGCGCCAAACCAGGACTGTCATGTTTTTGAAACAGATTGTTTGCCAGAGCCTGGCTGCATGAATTCATCTTTAACTCTTAGTTTAGAATAAAACTCTTAAAAGAACTTGAAGCGGTCAGAGGAGGTATTTAGCCAGCGGCCACCAATATTTTTGAATATAAAAGGCATTTATTTCTTTAATTCTCATTAAAAAATATGAATTGAATTGCACTTGACTGGTAGCTGAGCCCCACCTTCATTAGCTCCTGTTGCTATGTCCGTTATGTTTTCTGTTTTTGAATGGCACATGTGCAGGTTACAATGAAAACAGTGGCAGATTTCTCAAAATCAACAGTGTATTTTCAATTCACGTGAACAAAAGCAGTCTTCTCATTTCTGGTGACCATGGATATTGCTGGCTGAACTGATGACTGTTGCTAGCTGATTTCAATAGCTGTACCTAGTCAGTGCTGATGCTAGTGTGAGTTGGTGGAAAACTCTGTCTCCAGCTGAGAAAATGGTCCACAGCAGCGGTGACATCATCATCCCTGTCAAAATGGCGACCACTGAGCTTCCCCTTTATTTTGGGGAAGAGCTACTAGTCAGAGGGTTCCTGATCAAGTGCATAGGGCGGGTGTTTGTCGAGTTCAAGTCCACATTCAGAGGATTACTGCACAGAGGCCAGTGTTGTCCACATTCTCATCACTCAAGAGTTGTTTAACAAACCTTACCAAGCTTACCAAACATGTCCTGCAGCTACCAGACATAAAATTCAAAAAAGAGAAACAAGTTTTCAAATATTTAGTGATGTAGATCTGGATAGTTACTGATGGATTATTCCCAGCTCACAGTAGCACACTTTCAGCAGCGTGGCCAGCTGCTTGTTCCAAGTCCAATGTAAAAATATTTATAATAGGAGATTAACAACGTTCTATTCGTTTGACTATATAGCTTGGCTGACAAATCATCTGTTCTGGCAGTATAATTCACAGACAATGAAAGAAATGTTTTTATGTGCAACGCACTGAGAAATGAATGATGAAGCCCTGGCTGGATTCCACAGACTTCCCCACCGCCCCCATTTCCCCTCTGTTAGAAGCTGACTTCCTCTCCTTACTTGACTTATGTATAATATCTAATGGACTTCAGGAGTGTAGATGGGAAGTGCAGGTGAAGGATGGTTTATTAGGGTTTGAGTATTTCCTGTTTCTGTTTTTCCCTGTTTATCTGTTGTTTTCCCCGTCCCTGTTATTGAGTTTGTCCCCAGTTTGCCTCGTCTGCTTGTGTGTGTCTTCAGCTCAGTGTGGCTGACCTACTCCCACTCTCCTGCCAAACCACTGATGTTGCTCTTCATCGCTGATTGCCACCTCCTCCTCTGCAGTATACACAGATCAGCCACATCATTAAAGCTCTGACTTGTCAGGGCATGGAACCTCTGAGGGTGTCCTGCGGTGTCTGGCACTGGGATATTGGCAGCAGATCCTTTTGGTCCTGTGGGTTGCTGGGTGGGGCCTCCAACATCTGACTTGTTCTGGATCATCCCACAGATGTTCAGTCATATTTGGATCTGGGGGATTTGGAGGCCAGGTCAACACCTTGGGTGCTTTGACGAGCCATTTCTGAGCTGCTTTTGTGGTGTGATGGGAGCACCATCCTGCTGGGAGAGGCCCCTGCCACTGGGGAGTGAGTTTGCCATGGGGAGGTATGCTTGGCCTACAAAAATGTTAAACTGGGTAGCATGTATCAAAGTAACATCCAGATGAATGTCAGGCCCCAAGGTTTCCATGCAGAACTTGGTGTTCAGTGGTAAATGCTATGTCCGCCTAAACCTAGTCAGATTCTTGTAAGTTTTTGGCTTCATTTTTTTTTTTACCTGTTGTCTTACCTGTTTTTTCCCCTTGTGCTCCAGAACTGCCACCCTTACCTGTCCTGACCAGTCATATCCGGCCTTGTTCTCTGTATAACCCACTGGAAGGAAGACTCACCCTCTGGCCATCCTCACATTTACCCTCAGCATATTAAACTGTTCAAATGAGCTTTTCTGTGCCGGTGTCCGCAAACCTGGACTCTAACATGGTTACATAATTATATAAATTGAATTCAGTCTCCTTTAATATAAACAGGGCTTATCACACATAAGCAGTGGAGAGGAAATAGTTGCAAATGCATATCACCCGCAAGTGAATTTGTATGTTTCAGCTTCAAAACCTTGAACTTCAAAACACAAAACTTGTTTCAGTTTGTTGTATAGATCTGAGCTTTATACCTCAAAAAGGAGAAATTGATTTTCAAATATTTGTCTTCCCTAAAAACTATGTTCACATAAAACCAATTTGAACTGACATTTAGTTTTAATCAACAAGACAAGGAAAGGTTTCTGTATCTGCATATAGCCAACACAAAAAAGAGCAAATTTACTTTTCAGTTGTTCCCATGTTTTGTGAGGTAAAGTACTTGTTTTTTTCAAGTCAATTTGATAGGTCCGTCTCTATCAAATCCAGTGTTTGCAGTTGCTGTGTACGCTGTTCTTGCTCAGTAGTGTGGTGATGGCAAAGAGGTTTAAAAAAGGTTTTAAAAAATGGAGAAAATGGTTATCCTTTAAGTACACTGATGAAAGAGAAAACAGTCAATGGTTGTAAAGATTTCATGCCCAAACCCAAGAGAATAATTTCATATTGTCCAACAGGAAAATATTCTGTATATTAGAAAAAGACAAAAATTTCCCAAGGCTTCAGCATAATCTTAAAAAAAATGTCACATGTTTTTTAAAAGATTGAGTTTACAAAGTACCTACAGTAGATGGATGTGCTGAATGTTGACTTGCTGGATGTATTTGAGATTTAATAAATTTGATTCTGTCTACAGTTTGTTTACTTCACTGTTAACTTTGGGCACTGGTGGTGCTGCAGCAAGAAGAAACTTAGATCAGTATATGTCTTGAGCAGATGCAAGTTACATTCTAATAACATGATGCAGTTGATTCACAGAGAATGGACAAGATATTCCTGAGCTGCTCAGCACTTCCAGCCATCTGCTGGCCATCTTGGTTTTGATAAATTTGTATTAGACTTACATTGACTGGCCAATGGTTGGCAGTGTGTGGAACAACACTAGTGGAACAACACTAGTGTCCAGTGTGGTGACTGATGTGCAATTCTACCACCAAAATCCATATATATATACAAGGAAACAGCTTTTTAATAGCTGTCCACTGTAATGACGACCATGCGTGAAAGTGATAAAGGAGAGCAAGGAGAGTCAAAGCATTCAGCATTATCTGCTCCTAGATCACAGATACAGGATTTAAGAGTGGTAAATTGCTGTAATATATTACAATTGAGATCAGGACCTTCATCTTCTCTGCACTCCAATGAGCTGATCACTTGACACCCATCTTTAACATCATCTTCACTGTGATCTTTTCCTCACTCTGCACCACTCGTGCTGCTCAACGCTGTCTCTGTATTGACCTGCGGTGCTTTGGCTCTGCTGCACAACTGCATTTAGTGTAGGAATGTGAGAGGAGTAGGGATTAGAGCAATTTTGCCTACAGTTCAATCATCTGTGAGTGGTTCTATAGTTTGTGGGTTCAGCAAATCTTTTTTTCAGCGATGGCTCTGAAACTGGATTGCAGACTGCCAGCATCACCTCCTCTTGGCTGCTGATTTTTGAGAACCATATTGACTCACCATGTCAGTCTCCTCTCTCATTAGTGATATCCCTCCTCTCTTTGAAATAGTGACATAATTCAGTTGTATGTCATAGCTGTCAGAGATAATAGGTAACTATGATTGGCTGTCTCTGGGTAGATGAGTGGCAAACATTGATCCTATCCCAAATAGACACAGAAACCAGTGCCACCTACATAGAATATAAACAATGGCAATGTCTTTTAAGATTGAGAAGGTTTCAGGAATGTCATTTTTAGCTGACATTTAATAACTATACTTTTTCTAACTTTTGCAATTGACTCTGAAAGTTATTATTTATTTTTCAAAATCTAAACACTAACATTATGAGTGAATATCAATTTTTGCAGCCTAATTTATTTAAGAGTTTACACAATAAATATTGCAACCACCATTCAACTAAAGAGTAAAGCAGTCTGAGTTGCATTTGCATCATATGTTTATAATTACAGTTACTAATATATGCATAGAAACACAGCCTTCTAGCTAGTATATTTTTGTGTTTTGTATATCTACTGTGTATGTGTGTCTAGGTGCACTCATACTCATACTCATATTTGCAGTTGCTGATCATTACGACATCTCTGTTAAGACTGAAATGATAAGACGGTGACAGAGATGTTTGTCTTAGTTTTTGAAGTTTGTAATGTTCGACAGTGTTATATTATAAAGGTCTCTGTATGCTATAAAAGAACTTAGCTGTACCATAGGCACTGAATAGCCACACTCAAAAGCAGAGGGAAAAGCTTGCTATATACCTCCTCCTGACTACATTCCACCTCCTGCTGATAACATTGTCTGCTAAAAAATATGTTTCTATACAACTTAACTGCAATAGCAAATATGTTAACATAATTGCAATATGATTATGTTTCCTATTTCATATTTCCTATTTTGCAAGTCACAAATACATTGATATTGAGGAAATTTCTAGGACACAGGTGTATTCATGGTGTTGCACTCAGTTGTACATATGGAAAGTGAGATATTTGCTTGAAGAATGGACATAAACAGCCTGAACCCTGTCTACTCTAAGATCACTGCACATTGGGACAACCACAGCTTAAAATGGGGATGCTTGTTGTATTGTCTGTTTGACAAAAAATGCCTAACTCCTAATTGCCCTGCTGGAAAATGGGATGCCAGACAATGTTAGATGATATGACAAGCACTTCATATGAAGCACACTGGGATCTTGAGAGGCTCTTGTTCGTTTGTGCCTCCACAGACACAAATTGCCTGGGTTTTTGTGTGTAATGTGAAAGCATTAATGAGCAGTGTCTCTGACACAGTATCTGCCACACGATCTGGACCTGCTCTAAAGGAAAAGTGCCTTTAGATAATTTCTGTTGTGATATGGCGTTATATTATTATTATGAATACCTTTCTGAATTAAACCAGTGTCTACCAACCCCTTTAGCTTGCAACCCCTTACAAAAAAGAAGTGCAGTCTGCAGTTCCACTGTGATATTCTCTTTAAAATTTTTTAGGGGTAAAATTACCCCCTAAAATTATATATTTTAAAAAAAGAGCAATGAAACAATGAGAGCACATCAGAATAGCAGAACTTTGTTTTTTCTTCTTTTTTTTAACCCACTTATTAATGACAGAGGTTATTTTTCCTCTTTGAGTACCATAACAACATTTACACATCTTTTATAACATTTATTTTAAAATTATTAGAAACATAATATTTGCATCATTCTTTTCAGTGAATCCTGCAAAATAACCTGCATACAATATATATTTTTTTTTTTACAAGATATCACAGTATAACATGTGCTCTCCCAAGTAATAGAGAAGGAAGGACTTCAAGTGTCATTGTCATTATCATTGTTGCACTGGCACTTTTACATAAGTAAAGGATATGAGTAAAAGTCAGTGAAAAATAATAAAATATTTAATTCATGCATTGAACCACTGCTGTTAGAAAGCCACCAAGTCATCAAGTTCTTTTCTCATTATTTCTCCCAGCTGATGCACCAGATTTGACCTTTACCATCCTTCTGTAGCACACACTGGCTCCCTTATTTTAAAATTCACCCAAGCACTCTGAATTGTAAAAGGCATTACATGCAAGTGAACAAGCCAATAAGATCACACAGCCTAACTCTTTAAGAGGTGCTTCTGCTGAGCACCTGATATCTGCAATTGGCTTCATAAACCCAGGCCTGTACTCTTTTCTCATCCCATCAGGCATAGTGTGGAATTACAATGCAAATGAAAAAATCACCAAAATATGTGAGCTGTGGGCTTTACCTGACAGCAGCTGGAGATGGCCTTCTCTCAGGCAGTTTCTGTGTAGTTGAGTGCTGTGTTGCATTAGTCACACTGGTAGCTGTCAGCAGGCATGATGCATTTACATAAATCCACTGAAAGCTTTTGATTAATGTAATTGGCTTGGCTTCAGTCGCTGCACTTTTATGAATTTATAATTGTATCAAGGGGGCAGCTGCAGTGTACCACATTCCTTTACCAACCTTTATCATGGATAATTTAATGTACACAGTTGTTTCCATAATGAGGTATTTAATGTTTTGTTTTTCTTTTTTTGTGTAATAAACAATAGCTCATCAGGAGGTACAGTTTGGAAGATGTGACTTGCATCAAAAGCCATGAGCTGAATTTAAATACAGCTCCACATGTTGGAAAACACACTGATTCGCCCTCTTCCTGTGACTTAAATAAGACTGATACAACTCTCAAGATAAATATGAAGCTACAATTACAGCTGATTATCTTAGCTTAACATAAAAAGTGGAAACAGCTGGTTGCCTGGCTCTGTCCAGACTCTCGGAGTCACTGTGCAAGAAACATTTTTGTCATTGGTTTTTCTATGGATTAAATTAACAAGTTAAACACATCTCCCTGTTGCCAGACTTTAAAATAAGATGAGGTGTTGCATATTATCATCATTTGAAAACCATTTTTCACTTCAACTACAACAAAACTATCTGCATCCCAAAACCATTTCAAAACATTTTCACTTGGCCAAAAAACAAAATTGGAGATGCAAATTCTCTTGCCCAGCAGCCATGATAATTGAAGTTTTCACCTTTGCAGTACCACCGTGTTAATCTCAGATGCTTCAGCAGTGTCACTTCAGAGCATGAGGCAGTTTGTCTCCCTGACATTTAGCTCTATTCTCTATCTGCACGGTTGTCCCTCCAGGGAATTCTCTGTTATTTGTCACTACTATGTACATTGACCCAAAACCAATACAAAAACTACTACCAGTAAAATTTTCAGTTATTGTTAAGCATCAAATTGTTTTTCTTACATTCTTTGAACAGTGGTAGCACAGACCTTTGTTGTATGGATCTGAAGGGAACACGGGTGGGGTGTAAGTTGGAGAATTGGTGTCTTGAGCCGCATTGCAATTACGGGACCAGGGTATTACAGCTGTGGCCCATCTGTTATTTTAGACTGAAAGACCTCTGGTATGGCAGGGCTGGACCAATACAGCTCTCTGGTGTAGTGATGCTCACACTAATGTTGGTCTGTGTGTCAGCAATCATCTGACAGTAATGATGATGTGCACTCTGTCAATCTAATTCAAAGGATGGTGGGCTGAAGGACAAGGAAATGTTCTGGACTGCCATCCAATCCTAATGATTCAGCAAGATATCACAGCATAAAATGTGCTCCACCAAACGGTAGAGACCAATGAAGAATTAGTTTGAAATTTGAATGAAGGACTTTTATGATTATGTAATGAATAATGATTTAAGATAAATGCACTGAATGCACTAAAAGAAAAGGATGTTAGGCCACTAAATACAATAAAGAGTAAACTGTATAACTTCCAAATGTGAAGTAGCAGGGTCCTCGTAGCTATTTCTGCTGGGATAAACACCCAACATAATCTCTATATACAGAATTCAAGGTAAATTAGAATGTAATCTGTCTCTAAACACAGATTATGAAATGGCACAAAAATAACTGTCAGAGATAGAAAGCAGAGGTAGTGCTTAACCAGGTCTAGGCTCAGTGACCATGAACTGAACTGAACTGAAAGAACACTGTTTTTGGAATTTTCATACCAATAAAGCACCTTTGAATTTGAATTTGAGAGAGAAAAACAAAACACAACAGGTGCACAACATTCATACAGTATGCCTGTGAAATAGTCCTGACAAACTGATGAATAGCACCAAATAATGTGTTATATATGTTATATATGTTTTGTTCATTCAAAGATTATGTGTCTGTTGTTTCACCTTCAGCATCAGGATTGAACCATCAACATGTGTTAATGGAGATATTGTTAGTTGTATCCGACTCATGGTTGCTCCATCTGTGACAAATAGTCTGATGAGTCAAAGTCCTCAGACTGTGTGACATTTCAAACTTAACTATGGCCCAGACAAAATTTCTTCAAGCAGCAGATAAATGTATTGTTGGGGTGACAATGATGTGAAAAAACAAACAAGACTTATGGATAAGTGAAACATTTTGGCCTGTTGGTGGAAATAGATGAAAAGTCAGATGATTGCCAAAGTTGATGGGATTCATCCTCTGGGAACCATGAATGTCTGCAATTTTTATCTAAATCTGTCCAATTAGTTATTTCAGTATGGAACAAAGTGGTGGCCTGACCCACCCTGTCCCCAGAAACCACACCACTATGATGGCAGAAAATATTCCTCGGTCATCCACATAATTCATTTAAAAAATTTCATACAAGTAAATGTAATTGCTTCAAAACAATACTGGCATTGATTTAAGAAATTAAATAATATTTGACTTTTCTTTTACTACCATCCAAATGTGAGCTACATTAATAAAGTGCTGTGTGACAATTAAATGCTTTCATACCTGAAACCATTAAGAATGATGCTGGCACTTTAATTAAAAGTGATGCAGGTTATAATGTGGGTTCTTCAGGATGTTAAGTGCAATCATCCCACACTACACTTGTTCACTGTTCAGGAAAGAACTTCCATCATGTCGGAGGTGGACAGCAGTAGCTGGCTGATATCAAATAAAAATGTCAGTATCAACTGAGACATCAGCAAATCTGAATATATAGTGCTGTAACCCCCCAGGGTGGGAACAGTGTGTGTGTGTGTGTGTCTGTGTGCATGTGTGTTTGTAGGGGGAAGTGGGGGATGGTGGTGCTCCTGGCTAGCATGTGATTATGTCCTCGATGTGCAAGGTAGTGATGCTGCTGACAGTGAAATGAAATGATAGTCCTTCAGTTTGTCTCTGGAGAGACGCCCTCCAGGATGCAAAACTCAACTCAGCTCTCCACCACCTGCCTCAGCTCTTACACACACTCACACACAGGCCAAGCACACACACTTTACTTACTCACAGACATACTTCATAATTTCAAACACATGTGGTGCATATACACATATTTGTAACACTAGTCTTGTGAGAACTTTCATCGACTCCACTCTTCAGCTCTGGTTATCCTGCAATTCCATTTCAAATGGATAAATTTACCATTCATATATTCCAAAGGAAGATAAGCTATTAGTGGATTTGCTGGCAGGGGAGAAAGTACAACATTTGACAGTGCTGAACTTTGACAGAACAGAGAGCTGGAGTGTCCAAAATGGAGGAAGCTATTGTGGCTTACTAGCTGTGTTACACCACCTACTTTTATGTAGCCTCCTCTGTTGGAGTATGAACTCCACAAATGAAGAATGTATAATTTATGAGATTGACAATTCATTCAAACTCTCAGCTGCTAGCATGCAGCTAATAATCTCATCAACTTTGAAAGCAGTTTTCTCCATTCAGAATCTCTTTATCAAGAGAAATGATGAATAATCCTGGGGGGAGTAAACAGCCAAGTACAAAAGAAAACAGAAAGAAGCTCCCAGATTCTGTTCTACATCAAGAAAAACCTCATTCAAAATCCCACTGACAATTGTAATAACAGAGATAACTAAAAATCCTGCCTGGAACATATCCATACTAAACATGTATTATGTGGTTGACAAGTGTCTTGATGAGGATGGTAATAAATAAAGAACAGCAATTCCAACCAACCATCTCCCATCATGAGTCCACAGTGCTGACATTATAGTTAGTAGTGAGTGGTACTTATCTATCTGTAAGAGATGAGGGACATAACAAAATTGACTATGGGTTCTACCCATGTCTCCATCTTTATGGGTCTCAGACATGCAACAAATCACACACACACTCATTCAAGGGGATTCAAGGCAAAACTCTTCCTTCTTTTGTGTGATGGTGAGGCAGCCAGTCTTTTGCCTGTTTCTGCCAAAACTGCCCACACTCTGACACCTGTCACCAAGTGTGGAAGTTGAGGTTGAGGAGACTCATGATGTATTATCATGAGCTGCTAAGCTGCAGGTGCTGCTCAGGGACTGATGGAGCACCTGAGATGTGATAATCAGCCCCGGTGAAAGCTCTCAGGGCTCATTTCCAATCCACTTCCTTCCTTCTTTTCCCAAAACCTCTCTCTCTTTCAGTCTCTCTTCCCTCTGTCTTGACTCTTTCCACTTGCTTGCTCACTTACTCTAAGAGCTCTCATCCTATCTCTTATGTAAATCTTTTCTCTCAAGTTTCCCATAGTATTTCTTCCTCATGTCCCCTTCGACCAACTTCCTTCGCCTTCCTTTCTCTTGCTTCAATCGTCTCCTGGCTCTTCTCCTCTGCTTCTCTTGTAGAGTTTTATGTTTTCATTAATAGTTTGGACCCCCTGTCACTCGAGTGCCATCATCTCATTTTGCTGCTCTTCTCACTATTTTACCTCTTGACTGCTTTAATTGTCCCACAGTGCATTTGTTACACAGCCTTGGCTGATAACCAGACAGACATCTAATTACTGTCTAAATGCTGATTAATGTCTACGTTAATGACTGAACTGACTTCAATTACAGAAATGGCATTCCTTGAATAAATTAAAAAAGTTAGCTATTATGTTGTTTTCAAAGTCAGCCTGATTTTGTGATTTCAGAAAAGGCTGGTGTATTTCATCAGACAAAAACACATGTCCTATGGTACAATGGTCACAGATTTTAGTCAGCTATGTGATGCAACTTTAATATAATGTGAGTATCTGCTTCTGGTTGTGTGTATGTGTTTGCATGAGAGACTGAGCAAGAGTCAGCAGGTGTGTGAGACAATGTAAGGCCTCCTCCTGTAAAATCAGAGAACTCCTCTGGTTTAACACATCTATTTACAGATGTTTGGAAGTACTACTGCCTATGTGAAAAAAAGTGTCTAAAGTGACATCAGGCTACTAGTTTAAAAGGTGGAGTTACAAAAAATTGAGCTTACCAGATCTCTGTAGCTGCTCCTCATCTCTGCAGGAAGCTAGAGGCTCAGAACTATATCAGTCACTACTATCATAACACACCTGAATCTGTAGAGTCGAGTAAATTGAATTGAGTTAAAATGAAATGGACTTTGTGGAATAAAAAAGACAATATCTCTGATTCTGCAGCTTCAATCGTGATCATTAAATAAAAAATCCACCTTCAGTCAGACAAAGTTTCAGGAGTGTAATGCTAAATCTGTGAAATACTCTTGATGTCAGTATGTTTGAAAGGAAGTGGGTAAGTTATTATTGTTATTCCTTGCTGTGCTGCTGAGCTTGGTGTTTTCTTTTGGGGAAAGATGCTAAAGATTCACAAAATAATCTGTTACATATGAGTTGGCTGACTGAAAGTACTTTGCCACAAATGATGGTGGTTTACATACATTACAATTCTGCCTATACTTACCAATGCAAATTAGACTTGAGAGAGTATTTTGAATCTAAATAAATTTTCTTTCTCTATTGTGCAAAACTTAATTAATATGCTCAATAATGTAATAAAAGAATATTTAAAGTCATCTGTTTGAATCTAATGGTACTTATGAGCTTAATAATATTACCTATTAGGTACTAGTTAGCTACATTATTGATCTGATCAGAAGAATCTTTATGGAAAATCTTTCTAAAAATCATCAATAATAGTGAGATTTACCACAAACCTTGATCTAAAACAATTACTCTGTGGGTTTTGTGCTTATTCTTTCAATGTTCACCTTGTGAGCAAAGTGTTTAATCTAGAGTAAGGATAAGGATATAAGGATAAAAGGTGGGGATACATGAAAAGAAGCACAGATGGTGCTACCTGGAGGTTATGATATTCCTATCACAGACTTTAGACGTTTGCTGGCTGAATCGCTCTCTGCTGGATTGGAAAATGACAGTAACCAGATGCAGAGCAGGGCTAAGCTTCCCAAAGGCTGACAGCAGATGTGATTATTATGACCTTTTTATTAATAATCATACATTGGCTGTGGTCTGTCTCTCATATGATTGGACTACCTCCCTGACCACAGCCACTGGTCAGGAGAGGTTATTTCTGTATCATGTGTCAGACAATTATTCCACTCCTTAGAACCTGCAATAAAATGTCCCTCACCATGCCCTAATGAGCTGCTGACTTTCAGTGTGACGTTTCTTATTCCAACTATGCTACTAAATTACAGTTCCTATTGTTGTATATTGTATATACCTACGTTACTGTAATCTTTGTGGCATTTTGTTGCATTTAGCTACTTGTTTATTTATTTTATGTTAGCCTTTATTTTATTAACTTTATTCCTATATATTCTTTATAATAGATTTATTCCTACTCTCTTTTCACACTGTATTGCTTTTCCACCTCTGTATTGCAACTGATGCACAGCAATTTCTCTCGAGATAAAGCTTCTTGAATCTTGAATCTTGCTGTCCCAAGGTGGCCTGAGTTCTGTTTCAGTCCTAACAATAACACTATTATAGGCAGAACTGAATCATTTCATGGGGAAAAAGTGATCAAATTTAATTATATCAAACACAAATACAAAAAGAACCAGCACCTTAAATGTCCATACCAATGGTCTTGCATGTTTTAGCTAATTTACTGCAAATCACATCTGCTTTTTTTTTCTTCTTCTTTTTTTAAATATTTGGATGATTTTCTATCTTTCCAGACAGCCAGTGGTGTTCATTTATTTCAAAATCAACTAGACTCAATGTGCTTGAGATGTTTAATCAATCTTAGTGAACATAAAGTTGGTATTAGTTTTATAAAAAGTCCACTATAGTTAGAATAATGTAGCATTATAAGTCACATAAGTTTAATTGTTTATTTAGTGAATGACAATGTCAGCAGAGGCAGGAAAATGTGCAAGCTTGGAAAATTAGTCAATGACTTTAAGGATGACTCTTTTATTGTCAGATGATGGCAAACCCATGATAAAGTGCAGAGAGATGTGAGACCAGGACCAATGAGTGATGGGAAGCAGCTGCATAAACCCAGCCGGGGCTTGATGAGAAACCTTGTGCTGGGAACAGACAGGACAGGACAGGACAGGGCATTTCGGAGGACAAAGCTGAACTGATTAAATAGCAGAGCCTATACACACACCTACAGAGTGTGTGAGTGTGTGTGTCCCATCAGTGTCTGCCCCAGAGTCAAGGAGCATCATCACTGTGTGAACGTGGTCAGGAAGGATAAATTAGGAGAGTTGAGGGTTCCGGCTTTTACTCTAAGGCCCTGAGGAAGAGGCCGGACCAACCACAGTACTAGCAGACTTACCATTTAACTTGGAGCCGACGATGTTGCTCCAAATTAAATGGTAAGTCTGCTAGTACTAAACACTCAGCTTAGGACCAGAAACTCCCACACCCCTGCACCTTCTCCTGCAAACTCTCTTCAGCCGAGAGAAGAAACGATATTGAGAATCATGATCTGCTAGTAACCAAACTAGCTCTGGGTGGCAGGGTGGAGTTGCCGTTGATCGTCTGAATGGGTCAAAGAACTGAAAGGCTAAGCGTCTCAAGTCCTGCCTGCTAGATAGGCTCTGCTCTTTAATGAGTTCAGCTTTGTCCTCCAAAATGCCCTGTCCTGTCCTGCCCTGTCCTGTCTGGGGGGGGCTGAGTCCATACTGGGCAGAATGTACTGCCATGACTCAGGTTTAGGAAGATTCATAGCATAACTGGAGACATTTTAAAAGTTCAAAATAGTTCAACCTTATTATGGCTCAGCAGGCTGAAGTAAGCAAGGGAAGGCATAGTCGAGGCGTGGGCAGTAAATGGTTACAAGCAGGCAGATTAAAGCAAAAGGAGAAATGACAGCAGAGTTAGTAATATTAAAAGGCAGGCAAAGAATGAATGAATGCATAAATGAACTGACAGTCATAAAACAAGTCATCTGAAAACATTGACTGGTTCATTAATTACTTTCATGTAACTGCTTTTCTATTTCATTATATAAAGAACAAGATAAAATTCAAGTTCAAATCGAATCTTGCAGTCACATATACATGACCTCAGCTCTGTGTATTAAAACAGACCCTTAAAGGCAGCTCAGCTGTGGTTTATTATGCATGCAGTGTGCTCTAGATGAAGGTCCAGTCCAGAACACGACATGTTTTTATCTGACACCAGCAACACACTCAGCCTCTGTTGTTTTTCACCTATTTAACCACACACACACACTCACCCTCCTGTCCTTCGTGCTTCTTCCTCACCCTCCTCACTCTCATCTCTGTGCACTCATACTGCAGGTCAGGATTCACAAAGAGAGAGAGTGAGCTGTGGCAGACACATCTACAAGGTAAATTGTTTTTTGGTGTATACCCTCTCTGAACATTACTCAAGCTGTACAGCACTTCCTCTTGTACCATATGTTTGTTTCCATCCCTTTGTCTCAGCTGTTGTTTGATCTGAACAAGAAAAAAAAGAACATCCATACACATGCTTGCACACTTTTTGTTGCTTGAAATGAACATTAACCCAATGTGGTGACTTGTAAATTGATAATGTAATTTTTCTTTAATAGAAGACATTAAAACTGATACTCCAATTTTGGCAAAGAGCACGGATAAAAACACCCACTGTACAGTAAATGTGACTCCACAGATGGCAAGAACAATGGAGGCCAAAACAGATACACAGTCACAGTCAGAGCAGTACTCACACTGAAAAAAATACACAAGATTACCAGTTTTTTTTTCTTTTCAAATGGCAAAAACATAATTGGACTTTTGGAGAGACATATATTTAAAATGCCAAATTCTTTTCCAGGAATGGCGAAGCATGATAAAAGCAAGCACAACACCAATACTATTTAGAGCTCAGACTGGAATATATGGCTATGACTAATGAGTCTGTGTCAGATATTTTATCCATCCATACAGTATATATGTTTAATCACATATATGATCAGAATTGTATTTTTTCACATACTGCACAGTATCAGTTAGCTCTATATCCCAGCACAATGGACCAAATGAAATACTGACTGTGAAGTTAAAGTGCTGACTTTCAGCTTTAAGGGCAGTTGAGGGATTTAAAAAGATCTTGGGGGAACAGTAGGAATTGTAGCTCTATACCCTTGGGGGATATGCATTCAAGGAACTACAAGTTCTACAGTGTTGACTGGATGTGAATGTGCAGTAATCACCCTCAAATTAAAGCCAAGAGTCAGCACTTTGAAGGATAAGGCTGTGGTATATATTATTTTTATTGTCAACAAATCCTGAAAATCAACAATGCATTAATCCTTCACACAATTTGTTCTGACCTCCCTAACCTGTCTGAGGCAGTCAGTCAGCCCCATTTCTTTCTACTGTAGCTGTTCTTGGCAAGATGGTATCTGTGAGAATGAGTCAAATCAACTACAGTGTGTGTTCATTGTAATGATTGAACATGACACTCAGTTAAACGGTGTGGCCAATGTGTTTTTGGACAACCAGTGGCACAGAAGAATAAACTATGTATGTCAGGCTGTGGTTTGGTTTTCATGAGATTCAATTACCCTGCTTCCAGACCTCTGAAATATGAAAGTCTGCGCCCACCAGTGGTTGTTTCTGCTGAAGAGACAATTAACCAATCATAATTAGCAGGTGGGATTAAGAATAGGAACATCATCTTCCCACATAGTTTAGCTGCACCTAGCAATCACTACCAAAACTACTGTGTTGACTGAAAACATCAATGGCACAAATACATCACTCTCTACTGATTGGTCAGCCCTAAACAAAGGAAAATGACTGCTCTCCAGGCAAGAAATCAAGTTACAAAATGACAAAATGTCAGGCTGTAAAAAAAAGGCAATTCAGTCTGGTTATAGGGACTTGTTGATAATAAGAAAAAATATAGAACATTGCCAGCCCCATCCTTTATTTTCCAATTGAATGCTCAGCACTACAGAGCCAAAACTAGATTTTCTACTTCAACACATATGGAAACACTGATTGTCAATCTTCTGATTAAATTAGGACAAAAACTAATAACTAGAGGCTCACCCTGTGGCAGGTACAGGAAAAGCAGTGGTACTTAGTTTCAGACACAGCCCACGGCAGGGCAACAGAGAGGTATATGACCATTTGTATTGTAACAGGCACTAGTACTGTAAGAGGATGTCTCTTCATGGCACAGAGTTGGCATCTTTCCTCCAATCACTTTTTCTCCAGGGACACACAGTCCAAAGTCCCACATGCTGTGATATTATACTGTACATCTTTCCATGGATTGATTAATTTTACAGCACAACACAGATACAGATATTTCTATATCACAGTTCAAGGTGAGCTCTCTTTTCAGCTCAAAATGTCACATTCAGAATTAGGTTCACAAAGGAGACCAGTGGAAAGGTCGGCATTTGTACAAGATGAGAAAAATCACACAGTACAGTAATATTTTCACAAAGCAACAATACTTAGTCTGACTGCACTAATGCACATTTTTACAGTGATCATCTATTGCAGAGGCTGTTCTTCACTGCAGTTAAGTTAGACTTTATATTTGCAGGGTGTGGCTTTGACCCTTGCAAATGAGAAAACATCTCCTTACATTTACTCTGGATGAAGCATCTTCTATATGTGTAGGCAGTAATGTGAATAATGTGTATTTTTCTCAATGAAGTTCACTGTGAGTGACGCATTAGTGAATGTAAAGACACCGAATGACTAGCTATGTTGTTTGTGTGGCACTCTCAAAACTACTAACCCACTTTCACACAGACACACACTTGAGCATGCATCCATGTCACTATTGTGGCAAGCTTTATACTTTCACCCTGTTTAATGATGAGACCTGCAAGCACATATGTGTGTGCGCTTGAGTGTGAGTTGCTTGTGCATGTGTTTGGATGGTTGCCCTCTCCACTTCTTTGCTGTAATTAGCATGATTGGAGTGCGAGGGATGGATAAAAACACAGGAAGAGATGGTGCTGATGAGGCTATTCACCCTGCTGTGTAGCCTGCCTGGCGCCTCTTCTCAGCAACAAGCTGGCATCTTTTGTCTCCATCACTACAGCTCTCATCAGTGACGGCTATGTGAGTGCATCTGTGTGTGTGTTAGAGAGGCAGAGAGAGTGAGAGCCTGCTGTACGTTCATTTAAGGAGCACTCCTCAACAAAGTTGATTACACATTCATTAAAGCCCCAGCCTCTTGTTCACCCGCTCCACTTGACCTGTCCAAGTGATGGGCGGATGCGGGAACATACTCGGCATTCGGTGTGTCCAGACTATTTCTGGCTTGCGGGTTATGATTAGTGTATCAGAGTCAAATTACAAATAAATAAATAATAAGAAGAGGAGATGATGAGTTTTTGGAGTGTACGTTGATAGTGCTCACTCTCCTCCAACATTCCTCTCTTTGGCTCAGACAGCTAATTTTACATTCTAATGGATATTTTGGTTATCATATCATATTAGGCCTGTCATTTGTTCCTAAAATTTAATTTGTTGAAGCTTGTTTGGGATTCAAATTCAATATGATTTCTTACTTAATAACATTAAGATTCATTCCACTTGGTTGAATCACATTTTCTGCCTGGAGGTTAAATGCAAATATTTACTTGACACATAAAGTACACACAAAGGTTTGTATTACTAACCTTGTGAGGCCCATCCATCAGTTATAACCCTGAATGCCTAATACAAGCCTAAACCAAACGCCTATTCTTGGGCTCTTCTCTGGTGAAGGCTATTTCTGTGTGTATTTTCTTGTTTTCTTCTAAGACTTGTATTGTCTTCCTTAATCTGTGCATTTTTCTTTTAATAAGATATAGTTTTACCTCTTCAGGTCTACAAAATGTATGCAGAGGAATCATTCTCATAATATCTAGACACGTGTCATGTAATGAGGGGGGACACACAAGAACATTATTTTGTATAGAGAGTTTACAAATAAATAAGGTTAGGAAACACTGTCGTAGATCATCAGTAGTCACTCAATACTACATACAGACCCCAACAGTAAGCATAGCCAGTGCCTATGACCACAGACATGTATCAGGTAAATGTTTTGCTCTACACAACCACTAACAAACTCATTCACTCTCTTGTATATTTATTCTACAAGCTAATTTACTTGCAGTATTACGTGCAGACACAGAATATTTCCCTATCCTGACTGACTCGAAATCATCCTATCAGGGTAGAAGGCAACATGGGTGCTGGTCTTGTTTGCAGTGTAAACAGATAAGCATGTCCTAATAACATCAACCGCAGTGCTCTCACTCTCGCCCATCTCTCTCTCTCTCTCTCTCTGGGCCACTGTGGTTGAAATATAATGATACAATTCTCTTACATAACCATTCCAGCCGATCATTTAGCTATAAAATAGAATTTTAGGCTGAAACAAAAACGAAAGAAATCATTGCTAAAAGGCTGAGTGATGGTGTGTCACTGCTGTTGCCAAGAGAAACTATGAGTTCTTTTTGACACTTTCAAATAAACTGGATTTTGAATATTTGAATGTCCTAATGAATTTTGAATGTATATAATAAAATTGTTATGTCCTCACATTTCCATCAAGACCAGTCCTGTTCCTCAAAGTACAGATGAGAAATGAAGCACTCTTTTATCCTTCATATATCTTCACTATCTGTAATTTTGTCATCCTGTAAATTTTCTATGTTTCTATGTTCTGTGCACATGGCGTATCGCATTTTTATGATTATCTTTATGTGAATGCAGGGCCTAAGGACAGAGGGTGCACAGTTTGTGAAGCCCCCTCAGGCAAATTTGTGATTTATGATATTTGGATTGGAGCACATACACTTTTTGCAGTCTTTAGTATCCCAGAGTCTATGGCAGGGCAGTCTGTTGTTTAACAGTGCATCCAGACAGTCAGTCAAAATAACATGACAGAAAAAAGTCACCAAAACATATTTTGAGAACCAACTTACAATATTTCAAGAAAAAAGGAGGTAGAGAAGTTAACATTTTTGTGGACAATGAGCCACACAAAGGTAAGATCAATGCCTTATCACGTGTTTATTTTGGTTTTAAACATGAAGCCTCATCTCTTGGCAAATGTATGTATTGTTAACTTTCTAAAGAGCCAGTTCTAAAAAACGGTACACAGCTTCTTCCCTAAACTCTGTCTCATGCAGAGGCATGTAGATGTCTGTCACATTGTCTGACTGAATGGAATACTACCATACCAGCAGAGTGTAGAGAGATAATGTAATGTACTGCATACTGTATGACAGAAAGATTCTGGCTGCCTCTCATATCATTTGCAAATAGCCCACTGAGATTGAATCACGTTCTGATGCCACAACTACACTGTTTGTCTTAGGTGTCTCAATGAAACCAAGTCCCTGCTGTGCTCAAGCTGCTGCTTCCAAACAAATCTGCTGACTGACGCAGGGCCTACATCATGCATCATGGTGAATAAAGTGATGTAATTACTGATCGTTGCTGTAATTCCAATAAAGTCATGTTGCTTCACATCTGCTCCTCAGTTTCATGTCAGCTGACTGTGGAATTTATAACAACAGGCTTTGTGTGCTGAGAATAGACCAGGCGACAGGAGGGTGAACGTGGTGTGTGTGTATTTATGTATGTGTGTGAGTGGAAGTAGAATGATGGGCATCAACAGGTGATCATTCTCTGTGTGTGCTCACGTGTTGTGCATGCACACTGCAAAGAATATCCATCCAGAAATGTGATTTCATCCACGAGTGAGTCTCAAATATCTATCACAATTCATATCTGATAATGATGTGAGGCTACTGAGTTGATTTCCAATTCAAAACACATGGAATTGTCAAAACCTGTTTGGATTTTTAGACTTAAATACTTCACTAAGACTTATTAAAATTGATGATTTTATTCTCTTTCTTGCATGTGTGTCAGTGTCTGATAAATTACAGCTTCACTGTTTAGATGAGCCTGTGTTTGTTCTATACACAGCAAATATGTAAATCTTGTGGATTTAGTTATTAAACTCACTGCAGGATATTTGTAGTAAAATATTCTGGCTTCCATTAATTAACTCCACTTTCTATATGGAATTTTTAACTATGCTTCAAATATGTTGCAAATGACTATCTGTCATGATATAACATTAAGTCTGTTGAAACTATTAAAACTATTTGCCACAGTACTAAGACAGTTTGACTAAGAACTGTGGTAATATGTTCTTGTGTGTATGTGCAAGTGTTTACCACTGTAGGAGATAGTTTGTCCCAGTGGGCTTCTGTAGTCTCTGTTATCTAACTGTCCTTTTCCTGGACCCCAGCACAGCGAGCTGCTTCTCTGCCCCAATTTTACAGACATTATGCTAAGCAGCAAGGCACATCGCTGCACATTAAAGAGCTAATAGGCTGCCTGTGCAAAGTCCAGGCTGAAACATCGACAAAGCCCTTTAAACCTGATATTAACATGCGTCTGCCATGGCTGGGTTACATTTTGATGGAGCGACAGCATATGAAATGTGAATACAGTGTGTGCTGAAGACACATTAATGTGAAGTATAAATGTAATCCAGCCGAATCGCATTAAGACACAGAGTGCATGTTACTGCCAGGTGGAAGGGTAGGAGCAGCTAATGAAAGTTATATAAATATTTTACATTGTTGCCTCAAGTGTTGCCTCGCATTCAGATCACGACCCTGTGTCATGAGTCTGATAAAGGTGGAGCTGGTTAGATAGTCAGGTAGCAGATGGGAGGGTTATTAGTGAGAAACTGTATTTCTTCTGTTTTTTCTTCATCTGTCATCCTTTGCAGATCAGTCTGAGAGCCACCCACCAGTGTTGTTTGGGTTTAGTGGTCTCATGGAGGACTGAATCTGGGATTAAGGTCTCCTATTAGGCAATTTAACTTTTAGTAAAACTCTCATTCCCATTTGAGGTCTGCTGTTGCCTCTTCAGTATTTGAAGCACCTCTATGTTTCAGAGCTGACGCTCCCAGCTGTTGAAGTCAGTGTTTAGCCAGATGGAAGCTGAGCCAGATGCTGTTGGCATTTT
This sequence comes from Lates calcarifer, assembly GCF_001640805.2. NCBI lineage: Eukaryota > Metazoa > Chordata > Actinopteri > Centropomidae > Lates > Lates calcarifer. The sequence continues at coordinate 20,134,275 of NC_066845.1, forward strand.
AGGCGACTGCCAGAACTTTTCAGTAATGTCTGCAGGGTATCCTTAGAGCACTCCTTCAGCCAGACAGGTACTCATTTTGCACAATGGATTGCTGAGGAACTCTGGCTCGGGGAGACAGAGTTGGCATTCAGAGCAGCTCTCACACATACATGCATACGCACGCACACACTCATACATAAAAAGTTCAGGGTTTATACCTCTTCTGGGAGACCCTTTCAACTGAAAACACACATCTGCCTGTGTTTTCAACATGTATCTTCTGGGGAGAGAATTCCTGTGAAAACCAGGTTTTCTACAGAGAAGTTTCTGAAAAGCCAAGGTCTCCAAGCTCTGTCTCTTCAAGAGAACACCCCTGTTAAAATGAGAGGCTGGTGTGTTCACAGCATGCTGATCTCATGTTGTGGCTCCTCTCTAAAATAGACTGTGTGAAGTCACATAGCTTGTGTGATAGGGGATGTGTGAACCTTCTCTCTGCACTGAGAGAAGGCTGGTGTGACAAGGAGAAGCTGTGAAGCTTGGAGGTGCTAGCGTCTGCTTCAGTTTAGCTTTTGAACTGGAATGTGCTCATGTTGTTGACGTGCTCATCATCACTTTTTGGCACAGAGCAAACCTTCCTAATGTGAGTTGATCATTAACTGTGAGGAGCGTGAGTGCTTTATACAAGGGCGTTGTGGGTGAAGACAGTGCTCGGTGAACTGGGATTTAGTCTCACTTGCAAATTACCCAACATGACGTTCTAATGGAAATGTATTCATCAACTACTCGGCCACAGTCACTTTGAGACAAACTCACACATTCATGCTGTACTTTTGCATGAACACAGGCAAAAGAAGCAATATGAACAGTCAACTCACACTCTCTCCCTGCTGTCTGGAAAAAAGCCACCTGTGTTTGAGGTCTATTCCTGTAGGTTGTTACTGGAGTAGAAACTGGACGTCTCAGATACTGTTTTGGAGACACTTCGGGATGATGACCCATTCGAGGTCAGGTCCAAGGAGGAGCTATGAGGCCTGGCCCCGACTGCAGCCCCACCAGGCCCAGGACCTGCTATCGCCTTGACCTTAGGCTGCTCCATGTCATCACTAGCCTGGAGAACAGTAGACACAGTGGTCTCCATCCGGCTGGCCTTGTAAACGCTGGTCTGGGTCTGAAGGTAGCGAGTGGACTTGAGCTCCAGGCCTTCGTAAGAGCCTTGAGGGATGCAGGGGCAAAAGCGGAAGGCTTGTTTAAAACCAGCACGAAACCTGTGCAAGAAAAGAAGCACAGATTAGTCTCATTTATATATACGAGGGGACTTCAAGAAGTTTGTGGAAAGAGGACAGTTGAAAAAAACGGTTTAAATTATGATGTTTATTTTTGCGTTTTCCACAAACTTTTTGAAGCCCCCTCACACACACACACACACATACACACACACATATATATATATATATTTGCAAATTATATGTCATGAAATGAAATCCCATCCTTTCCAAACGAAATCTACATTTACAGCTTCAGCTGACAACATTTTTTTCCCACTTCACACCATCAAAGCAGCCAGTCTGGAAATATTCCCAATCTGACAGGACTGTTTACTATATGCTACAGCTTGACATAGAGCCACAGAAACCGTGTGGGAGACTTCTGATTAAGGATGTACAATAGCTGATAGAGATATGATGTGAAAACAGGCAAAGACCAAGGCCTGTGTATAACTGAAGCATTCTAATGTTAATTTGCACAAAATGTTATATGGGGTATTTCCTGATAACCTTTATTCACAGACAATCTAAACAGCTCTTGATGTTTGGGTGGTGTTAATTAAATGTTGCATAAAAATGACAAAAAAGAAGAGATGAGAGAAATCAGCTTTTTGCATCTGAAATGTAGAAATCACAAGGGGCTGGCAACTGATAGGAAACATCTCACCTCAGTAAACACACACACACACAGGAAAAGGGAAATGGGAAAATGTCAATCGCTGAGAGCAGGAGAGAGATGAGAAGAGACTGATAGAAAATAAGAGGAGAGGGCCATCATCGGTCACACATTTGAATTTAAATCGGCTGAACTGATAGAGACAAAAGCCAGTCAATATCCTGTACAGAATGATGACTAAACCTCAGCTCACTGCGGTCCAACCCACATATTTTAGGACTTAATGAATTTCAGAAGCGAAAACACCCAAGTGTGAAATCTCATTTCTCTGACAGCACAAAGACAATTAACAGGTGGCTGCGATGGGGAGACAACAGGAAATGATTGATTACAGACAATAAACAGAGTTGACCATCTGCCTTTATTTTGCCACATAACCATCTTTAAATTCACTGACATTTTTGTTGACAGGCTGAATGCTGATCACGCCACAGTCTGAGAGTAAACCGTTGGTGTTCACAGTTGGATTCGGCCAGTTTCAGAGATGTGTTTTAAAATTTGTTTATAAAATAAGTTTATTCTAACTTCAGTCCATGTGAGGAAGCCTTTGAGGTGCGTAGAGTTTCTTTCCAGAAAAGTGATCTCAAAGAAAGCATAAGTAGGCTTTCTACTGTGGCTGCTGAGTTTTCATCTGCCTGTCACTAAGGCAGCAGGATCTTGCTATGTGATGTGTGTACCAGTCTGTGTGTGTCATTGGCTCCAGCCCTGAAGGACAATATGACTGCTGCTCAACAAGAAAAAACAAATCCTTCTCCCCTCCTTGAAGATTTGTCATCTTTTGTCATCAAGGGAAAAAGTGACCTACTCACACTTTGTCTTGTCTAAGGTCAGAGAATACATTGGAAATTACATTAGAAATTATAAAACTGTTTTTAAAATAATCTTTTCTTTTAACTCTACATAAGAACAGGATCACAGATGAGGGGTCCATATTGGAACTGTAGTGAATTAAGGACAAGATAATTCAATTCATGAGGTTAAGAATAGTGAAACAAAACAATGCACAAAGGGACAAAACTGTAAATTCATACACACTTTTATTATGCCTTTTGTCTATCATCAGAGAAGCGTCTAAGAATGAGTGTGTTTTATTCATCTGTATGAAGAGATAGAGGAGAATCAAATATACTATGTTCTGAAAAATAATAGGTTTAAAAAGTATTGTTTCTTTCTTTGAATTCGAAAATCGAGATTCAACCTCGAAATATTGTATTATCCTAAGAATCCAACTGCATTACGTATGAGTTCACATTTGAATGACTGAACGCAGCCCACACTGAGTTAATGTTGTTACAGTTCTTTGTGGTGCCTCTACTGCTTCGCTAAGATGGAGTTGGTTGCCAAGCTCAGGTGGTTTGGTGCTTCAATTAGCCTTCAGCTTTTATAACAGACAGTAGAAAAATGAAATAAGTAGATTCTGGTCTGACTCCAACAACAGCTGCAGTTCAATGTTGGAGTCTTAATACCTAATCATTTTGTTAGATGGACAGTGCATTTTAAGACAGCTCCCTGCTAGAGAACAAGTTACAGCTTCTTGGGCTCATTCACTGAGAATTTTGAATTCCAACAGGTCATTAAAGATCGAATAGTCATTTTCTCCCATGTTTGAATCGCAGTTTAAATTTTGAGTAAAATGTGACAACCCTGTAGTGTACTGGAGAGTTGTGTGATGTGTTTTAATTTTGATGAACTTGAACTGAAACAAACTCTGGTTGACAACTGGCTGTGTCTGTGTTCTTCTCAGTTAAAAATGGTTAGAAAGACATCATGCCCCTCGAGTCACTTGAAGGCTTTAAATCTGAGACACTGGTGCAGAAAGTGTTGAACTTCACTGACAATAACTTAAAAATGAAAAAAGAAAAAAAAGGATGATAAGAATCGCATTTATGTTAATAAATGAAACTAGTAACAACACAATAGTGATTATGGAGTGACTATGTTATTGTGAAATGTGCATTATTCATAATTGATAAAGACATCAAGAAGACATCATGTGACTGTAGAGTTTATTTTAACAGCAAACAGCATTCATTTTAGTGTCTTATGTAACATCATGTCTACACAGGAGGTGTGGTATTGAATGTAGGTCACCTGCGTTTTGGTGTATAACAAACAATCACTGTAGTAAGCCATGTAAAACAGAAGGAAACAGACCTGAGTGTAAAAATACACTCTGGGTTGAGTTTATGAAACGTGAGACAGGTGGACTGTGAAGACAGCTGGACTGATTGAAATAGAAGTGCCTGTTCAGTCATGCACATCAGACGGACAACTGAAAATCTTGGCTGAAAGACCTACTGTGTTGACACACTGATTTTTCAAATAAAGACCTGTTCACTAACCTGTCATTGAGGCAGCAGTAGATGATGGGGTTGTACATGGTAGAGCTCATTGCCAGCCACATGATGCCCAGGTAGACCTGCTGGATGAACCATTTCTCAAACATGTCAGGGAAGAACTGCTGCAGCAGGAAGTAAACATGGTAGGGCAGCCAGCAGATGGCAAATGTACACACCACTACAATCATCATCTTCACCACCTGTTGGACACATGACAGCATTATTTTGTCTTCATTTTTACTGTTTTGCTTCCCCACTTCATTCTGGATTTGGCCAGTTGAGACTGCATAAGACCAAAAGGATCAGAGAATGACAGGCATTTCTTTACTATTACAAAAGATGTTACAGATTGTTTATTTGTAAAAAGCCAGATGTCTCAGTACAACAAACCTGTCCTAAAAGTATAACGTGTACGTGCTCCATAAATAATGTATGATACATACAGAACCTGTCCAGAAAAGCCATCAATCACACGGTGTTACAGCAGTTATAGTCAGTCTTTTGCTTGTTTTGGTAATCTTTTGATGATGAGACATGCTGCACTGATTGTCCCCTCTGAGGACAGCATTCACCTTCTCTTTCCTTTAACGAGCCTCTGTCGGCCAAACAAATGGCAACAAATCTGTCCATCTAGAAAAAGCTCAGCTGCTTTGAACTTTCCTTTTGTCTAAGTGGAAATCTAATGCACATAGACATGTCATTAGCGTTGTCAATAACAGACAGTGATCACTGACAATGAAATGAAAATAATGTACATGGACAGGAGATCCATGAGGCTGCCTCATTAGAGGAGGAGGTGGACAGGTGTCCTGCACAGGTACCACGATCAAGGAATTCTTGTAATCAATACAGGTGAATAAATGAGGAAGAAATGGCTGGGCTCTTTTGATATTTTTGCAGCTTGTTTGTCCTGAGATGTTGTTTGTAAGATTTCTGTACGCCGTAACTTACTAGAAATTTCATAAAGGTTCTTTCGCATGTACAAGTCTCTGAAAATGTAAATAACTTTGTATTTATCTTTTTAAGTGTAATCATTTTAGAAAACTTAAGCAGAGAGGTAAAGCACCACAACCTGTGAGACTGGGATGTACTGTGGTTTAATCTTACATGCTCACAGATATGATGCTAACATACTTTTTGTTTGACAGGTGTTTATGATGTTCACTGTCTTATCGTCAGCATATTAGGATTTTACTAACATTTGTAAATTAGCACTAAAAACAAAGAGGATGAGCAGTAGACCAGATGTCAGTAGTTTTGGAAAGTTTTGACTTGAAGATGGTGCCAAATCAAAAGTGAAAGAATCACCAAATCACAAACCATAACCTCATCACTGAAGTCATTAGGATATATTCTCTGTGGACTTTGAATGTCTGCACAGAATTGCATTGCAATCTATCCAGTAGTAGCAAAGTGGTGGACAAACTGATGAAGTGACCAACCCATCCATTGAACCATGTGATGTTTAGTGTGGTTAAACATAGGTTAATAACCAAACAAATTAATCAAAGCAAGACATAAAGACATAAAGACATAAAGTAAAGGAGTTATATATAATGCAAAGTCAAATAGAATGAAATACATTTACTGGAGTCAATGCTACAAAAAAGCTATCACAGCAAATGTTCACAGACTGACCTGTAGGGTCTGATCTCATCAGTGCAAGTGTGTCTGTGCTTCATAGGATTCTCATGTTATGTGTTAGAAAGTCAAGTCTTTGCAAGTGTCTTCGTCAGGAGAGTATTGTCTAAGGAGCTACATCACTGAAACTGTGAACACACCTGACAAGCATGCGCCATGAAAAATGACAGAAAAACTGAGAAAGAGGTAGAGGAGGTAGAGGAGGAGAGCTGATGGTGAAAACAGAAGAAGAAAAAACCACAGTGGGCTGAAATGATGACAGGTGGGCTGGAAAATCACCAAAGAAGAGAGGATAAAAGGAGTGAGGGCTGGGATTCAGGTTCATGCTGCTTTGATGATTATTTCATCATCAGAGAGAAAATGCAGAGAGACATGAATATTGCAGCTGCGTCCTGTTCAGGGCAGCAGTGTGCAAAAGTGCATGTGACAAAGTCGGAGTAATCTGACCTGCGACTTAAAGCTGCGGCCTGCCCTCTGAAGTGCACATTACCTTGCGTTTGGCGGTCAGCTGCTCCTTGTAGCGATCGGAGGAGTCTCCAGGGATCTCACTGGCCCACAGGGTCAGTCCCACCACCAGATAAGCACAACCCATCACCAGGAGAGGAAGGAAGTAGATAAGGATGGCAACACACACAGAGTATCTACAACAAGACACACATCACATATCACATATAAATCATATAAATTTCCCATGGTTGGAAAAACAAGGGCTGAGCTATAGGAACCATTTAACCCGGTTCAACAAAACCGATTTCCTGAGGGAAATGTCAAACATGTCAACACTATCCTGAGAAGTAGCATCAGTAAACATCAGTAAACACTGGTGTATGTGTGCAGGGACTTTAGATGACAAAATTACAATCAGCAATCAGCAAGGAATCTAATTTCCCCAGTAGATTCTTCCTGGAAAGCATGGATTTCTTGGCCATGTATACACGTAACCAATTTTCAGGTAGACTGATAACATATATGCATCTGCATGGGTATAGGACCCTTTTGGGATGCAAAATTAGTAGCAGGTGGTAGTAGGTGAGTAGCAGCAGAAGCACACACTACAAACACTACAATTTTGAGTTGAATGAAAGAACATGAAATCCTATTTTGTATTTGGATGGGAGAAAGCACAGCAACAGGAATGTTTTTAAGAAGTTGTCCAAACAGTGGTAAAAGTTTGAAGCAATCCAGCACAAAGACACTCAATGCTGCACATGGCTGAGACCTGGCTATAAATCTGTTTTGCATGGTTTCAGATGAAGAATTGGGTAAAAATTCTCTGAATAACTGCTTTCACATTACATATAGTTCTTTCATCCATTGTTAAAAAAATAAAAATACTGATTACAGAAGCTTTATCTAAGGGTTATAGGTACTGTCCTTTATGCAGTGCCCAGCAATACACAGTGTTTATTTTAAGGGCAATTCAGTGAGCATTTCCTGGTTAATAAAAGGCCTGTGAATCTATTTCCCAGTCTGCCAACTCCCCAAACCCTGAAGCACTGACGCAGCAAGTAGTAAAATAAAAAGTTACTCATTTGAGTTGAGGGCAGACTTAATTGTCATCAGTGTGTTTTTGCAGAGAAACAGTCTTGTTTTTAACACAATTTAAAATGTGAGGGCCAGAAGTAAGACCTTTGCTTCAATACCTGTCCAGTCAATTTAAACCTTTTGTGAAATAATTCAATATGACAGTTTCAGTATCCAGCTAATGGTTTGCTAATCTATCACAGACACAGTGTTTGATCTTATTAACTCCCTGTAAAGTGTGTGTGCCATAATATGCCAGAACACATATGTGTTGTGGTCTGTGTATATTCTGTGTGAATGTGTGTGTGTGTGCATTAATGTCCATTAAAATGTGGAAAATTGTGTTATATCACTCTGAGCTGTGTAGCGTGAGTGTGTATGTTTGTGCGCTCAGCACAAACATGACCCCCTGACTCCAGCATCCACAGAGGGACAATCTGTTTTCCCCTCTGCGAAGGCTGCGGATGAGGCTCAAAGGCCATTTCCTTGGCAATTAACTACAATTATGTTAATTCCACTGAATACCCAGAAGCACAGGAGCTGTCATCAGAGTAAAAACGACCACACACTGGGACACACACACGTACACACAGCAAAGAAGGTGTGTTACAAAATTAGGGGAGGACATTGCGTGGATGGCTGATAACAGAGCTCCAACACATTTAGTCTTTAGCCCCAAGGGATCTCATATCCAGTTAAAACTTAAGAGATACAGACACTTGTCTGCTTTGTAGGTCTAAGTGGTACACTTTCATAATTAATCCCTAACTGCAGTGAAAGTCAAAGCTAAAATATCAGTCATGTAAGAAGGTCTTATGGGAAGTCTGTCTACAGCATTTTACAATTACCATCTATAGTCTGGTCTGTACTACTTACAGGGGTTTCAATAAACATGGTGTCATGAAATTAAACCATGGATCTAATTTTCAGAAGAAAATTAAGCATCTTAAGCCCTCTCTGTGGGAAAGTAGCATTTCCCACTCTTTTCTCTTGTTGAGTATAATCAGTGCTAAATTTGTAAATCAGGAGGTCCACAGGACCAGAGCGGGTGCTGTTCTGCTGAGTCAAGGGAAAGACAAAGTCACAGAGCACATCAAAAAATCAGCAGTGCCTGGAGCACATAGGGCATAAAACTAAACTATTATCATAAACAAAGCATTATTTACATTTAATAATCAGAGCATTCACAATAATCACTCAAAATCAACAGAGGGAGGCATGAAGAAACTGCTGTTTATGGCTTTCCCACTCCCTCTCTCCTCGACTGTCCCTTCATTTCCCTCTCGTCTCCCTTCACTGAGGGGTGGAATTAGGGCAGAAAGTTCTATTTACAACCATGGAAGGCAAACAGGCTAAAAAAAAACAGTCTACAGATAGGTGACAAATGAAAGGAAAAACCAATATAAAGTGCCTTAGTGATGTGTTGAGCCACCACAAGCTGCCAAAGCAGTGTAGTGTCTTAAAATCATCTCATTGATTAATATGTGTTTTAAAAAAACATTTATGTTGATTACTATGAAGTATATAGTTTGTAATGGTATTTTTAGTATGATCCTATATGATATTCACTAGAAATAGTTGAAATTACTGTGATTTGCACTCTCTCCCTACTGCTGTGAACTTTCCTGGGAAAAAATGTCAAATGGAGTTATTCAGCCTTACACATGTACAAACAGGCCGTCATTCTCAGACAATATTACGTACAAACAGGCTTAGATTGATACACCAAAGATGTCCAATAGTAGATTCTCCTCTCTACAAAAACCTAGCACCCAGGCCGACCCAAGTCAGTCTGCGCTTGACTCACCCCAGGGTTGCTCGGTTTATTGAATGTTACAAATTTTGATATTTCAATCAACAATTTTTGCAACGGACTTTGCTTCTCTCCAGCAGCCTTTTTTTGAATATTTTTCTTTGACTCTACAAAACTTTGAAGAACAGAGAAATAAGGGAGTGCAGCTCAGGTCTTAAATTCTGGCCCAGACCTGAAGTTTTGAAATTTGACAGCAGCTTCACTGCACCTTGGTATTGATTATATACTATACATTGGAATTCTAAAAGATATTCCCTTAGTTGGTGTTTTGATGATGGAGGTGGAGAATGCTGTCTAATACATCAGTCTGAGATCACCGATTGGTTTTCAACTGGGTTGAAATCTGGTGACCACAGCATATGATCCGCATCATTTTCATACTCATCAAACCATTCAGAGCCACTTATTTATTCCGATTTTTCCTTTAATTTGTCACCCATCTGTAAGTGATGTCTTCTGTCTGTCTGTCTATCGATGTCCTCTGCTCTGAGCTGTCACAGTGCAACACCTACACGTAACAAACAGCACTGTCCATGGTTCTGAAACAAAATCTAAGGATCGAGGCAAAAAAGACTTTTCAGCTGCAGCCTAGATCTGTCTCACCATCATCTGCAATTTATTTTCAGCTTTCCATTTCTTTTTCCAAGAAAAGCACACTAGTTTTGTCTTTTTTCCACCACATATCCAAACCTTTAAAATGACTATGTAATTAGGTCTGTGGTTGTGCTCACTGGCACAGCTAAACGTAACACAACCAATGTTACTATTACACGTGACACCTGTGCTTTTTTCACAAGAGTGGGGAAGAGAAATGCAGTAAAACCTAATCTTGTCTTTAATAAAATCAAGAAGTCAAGCATTTTACCACACCAGTCTAATGAAACACTACTTAAGTGTTAACTAAAGCAGCAGGCCACAGAGAGCATTTACCATGAGGCTGGAGAAGATCAATTCAGAGAAAACGGAAGCTGCCACAATCCACTTAGCAGCAGAAATGTGATTTGTATGCACACAAGTGCCCACAGGAGTAATGAGCTTAGAGGAAAACTCTCTGGTAAATCCTTATGTCTATGTGTGTGTTTTGTGGGTGTGTTTGAGTGTGTATGTCACGATTTGAATGACATAGACGATATACTGTGTATCACATCTCTTATTTACTGAATTCAAGAAAAGAGGAAGGCCCAGATTAATTTTATCTTTTGCTGTGTCTTTGGCATCCCTCATTGGATTTGTTGTCAGAGAGGTGTGAAATTAGCTACTAATACCCTTACATGGAAAAAGATAGAGTGGAAACAGGCTTAGTATAAAGGAGGACAGGTAGTCAACATTTATAATTCATCAACATTGCCTAAAAAAAGCCTAAAGGAGGAGAGGTGGGGGGCTGGTTAATATATTTCAGTCTTATAAAAGCTGAAAGAATATGATGATTTTCCAACCTGAGATATGTTAAAAAAAAAGAGGAAAATGCATCAGGCCCTGTATTTCAATTCCTCTCAGACTCCTCTCTTGTTAAAGCCTGTGTGTGTTATTTCTCAGCTGACATGTTTTCCCTTTTTTTGTTATTGTTATTATTTATTTATTTAATTTTTTTGTAAAAGTGTCAACCAGGTTTCTTTCCTTGAAAAAGTCAGGCATGTCAGTGTGCCTTGCCAGGACCAGGCTGAGAGTAAAGATGTTTGTCATGGCCAATCCTCTGAGAGACAGAGAGGTCCGCAGCCTCCCACTCCAACATCTCTGTATCCTTTTAGCAAAGACACTACACATAACAGTAATGCTGAAAATGACACACTCATGACACCAGATGCCACGTCCGTCTAAAATGGCATATGGACTCTTTCTGAAGTGCTCCTTCCTTCTAACTCCTCCAGACAGTGAATCATGAAGCAGAAGTATAAATCATGCAGAGAGGGTAGATGGATTGATTTACTGATCCAACTGATTTGCATGATTAAAGTGGCTTTGTAGGCGGTATGACGGTTGGTAACAGATCCAGCATCAAAGAAAAAACAGCTTTTGCTAAGAGTAATAAAACAATAGTGCAATAAAAAAGAATCCAGCAGCTCAAGTGTGTTACTGATGAGAGGTCAGAGACATTGACAAGTTTCTGTAACAGCTGAGCTTCAACAAAAATGTAAATGAGCTTTTGAAGAAACTAATTACCTCTGAGGTGTGCCGAAAACTTTAGTTTGTTAAAGTACCTATGTATGCAATGCTATTTCCTAGAAATTATAATTAATCCACAAATTGTACAGTTTCAGTTTATTCATTATGTTTCCAGTATATACTCATCAACTCAGCCTCGCTTTGCCAGCCTCTAGTTTTCCTCAGGCTCCTGCCTTCACCTGCCATAACACTCACCTCCATCCACCTCCACTCCTGGAGAGCAGACAACAAACTTTGTCTTATTCTTTCTAACTTTATAGCTTGGAAAATATGATAAAGATGTGAAATTCTGACAGTTGACACAAATGTAGCTCAGGATTTCAAACTGTTGTTCCTAGACCACACAGTGGATTCATAATCTGGTTTGGTTAAGTAAAAAAGTTTCGTCCGGTGTTGGCAGTTGCTGTGTGTGTATTTCAAAAGGCGAAAACAAACATCTGAAGGAGGTCAGTGTCTGTATTTCTGAGACTGAGGACATCTGTGGGGCCTCAAATGCTCACTGTTGACCAGTTTGTCAAAGAACAAAAAATGAGTCTCTTGACTCATACATTCTCAGGATGTTTAGTGCTGCTGCTTGTCAACAGACACCATCAGCTAGAAACCAAGTAATGTATTCTTAATTATCAATATTGTAGTCACTGCACAGAATCTTGCTGCAGAAACAGACTGAACATAGTGTGCAGACTGTCTCAGACTGGTAATGTATGCTCATTTTAGAGTTACAATAAAATGTAATTTCCTTAAAGCCTGAGAGGGGTTATTCTCTTACATAATATCAAGCCAACAGAGATGACCAACAGTGGTAGGCCTTAGCCAGGACCCCATGTACTTATCAGACTTGTCTAATAATGCTGTAAGTAATATTCATTCTAGGTAACCAATTATAAGAAAAATGGACACAGTATTCAGATTTAATCAGTTCCAATGAATTATTAGTGTAACCCAGTCTTACAGTCAGTCATTAAGATTTTACTTGCTCCTTCATGAAAATTCCTCCATAAATCAATGATTCTTTATAAACCCAACACAACTCAGTAAACACAAGCTGTCTCAGAACATTGTCTATAGCTTCCCTGTAATTCATAGTAAATTACACAGATCTTCCCAATAAATCTCCATAAAAGTGTTGAGTTTAAGTGTTGAAGATTTTTAACTACTTCCTGTGCTGCTGGTTATTTTAACCTATAATAATGGATTATATTCTTATATGTTTTGTATGAAAAATCTTGGTGAAGTAACTTGTAGTTATATCTGTAAAATGAATATAGAAGTGCACAATATTTTTCTCTGTATTGTAGTGGAGTAGAGGTATGAAGTGGCATGAAATGACCATGCTTGAGTAAAGTACAAGTACATTAAATATGAACTTAAGTACAGTACTTGAGTAAATAAACTTCAAATTCCACCACTGTTTATTGGTGACCCCAGTTGAAGTCTCCCAATATCCCATATTGTCTTTGGCCCAGACTTTGAAAAAGAATCCACTGGCTCTGCTACACATCAGGAAACCACCAGTTCTATGCATGCAGTTTTCAAAGTTTACCAATTTACAGTCCAACTGTTGCTGAAGTATTATCCTTTAAAAGCAGACTGACTCCCCAACAGAGGCTTTCTCCCTTGAGGGCCCCAGCAGACCTTCAGCTCCCACTGATGGATGACGCTTTAGGGAATAGAAGCTGTACTATGTCACCTGGCTGTCATACAAGCTGAATCAACAAAACCACACTCCATGGAGGCCACAGACACTCTGACAAATTATATGCAGTAACATATTATTTAATTCCTGGTGCTGCTGCCTCTTCTCTTCCCCCCAGTGGACAAACACGCTTCAAACGTCTATATTTTCTGGCTGTCGGTGTGTTTGTGTGTGAATGTACAAGTGTGAACATGAATACAAATGCAAAATGCACACATGCACTCAATGGCTGAGCTCACCCTCTAGTATAATATCATATCATAAAATGAACATTATCAACATCTATTCTACAGAAGCATTAATGTGTAGGTTATGTGAAAGGAATGTATGTTTATGTGCATAATCAAATCATGCATACACTTACTTATTTAAACATGTGGGTGTTTGTATCAGTATACATAATTAATGAATGTGTGTGTTGGGAGGATGTGCAGCTGTTCTTTTGACACTGCCTGCCAGCAGAGGCAAAAGAATACGGGAGGTAACAGGACGCCTCGCTCCACGCTGCCTTACTGGCACTAATCACAGGCTCATGTCGTGCAAAACCCAATTTAGTGGAGAGAGATCACAGAGGACAAGGTGTGCTCGGTCTGTGGTTTCCTCTGTGTGTGTCTATGTGCATCCACACATTCTTTCCTCAGAGTAATATTAGTCTAACTTGTAATGTGTTCCTGTATTTCTTTTCTTATAAGAAGCAAATATTCTCACAAGGATAAAAAGATGAGGAAGATTCTCCAAAATGAGAACATTTTATTCTTTCTCACCGTCATAATGTGGTAATTTGATGTAGGCTTACTGTTAAAATTAGAACTTAGATCAAGGCTTATTTTAGAGTTAAGGTAAAAGGTTAGAGTAGAGAGCACAGATTAAGACTTAGGGGTTATAGTCAGTCAACGACAACCCCACTGGATCAACTGCTACACATAATGGCACTGACTCAACAAGGGACCTATAGTGTCCCGGTGTTGAAACTTCAGTTGCACAAGCTTTGGCAGATTCTCCCCTCTCCAGACGCTCTGTTTGAGTTGCATGGACATTGTGACCCTGGTCACTTAGTTATTCAGTTTCATCCACCTGAATGTTTCTCAGATCTTTTCTGGATGATTCTTACACTACAAAAGGAAGCGTTAAAAGCATCCAACCCCTTGTGGCAACATGAATGAGGCTGGGTACTTTTAATGAAGAAAGTCTGTTCTCATGTAAGAACTGGCTCTAGAATCAAGAAGCCTGATCGAGGTATTGTGGGACACCATCCAAGCCATTAATGCCTCCTCCCCTGTGCAGCTGTAACCTGTAAGAAAGAGTCATCATCTGGGTCTACCGACGTGATGTTGCAGTTGGAACTATGATTCACCACCTTAGATGAGCTTTTTCCACTTGAGATAAACAGTTCTGATGTTTCTTCATGGACTTGGGCAGACAACAAAATTGACATCACATTGGCCCACACAAAAACCATGATTTGGGGTTTACCCTTTGTGATGTCTGCTGTTACACCCCATACCAGGGGTGTAAAATACTGTGTAAATACTGAACGCTGAATTAAAATTTTACTCATGGCACCAGTCAGTGTTATCTGATCTGGAAAATCATTATGTGTGCAATAACATGTGAGCATCATTTTAATTTTGTCAAATTGAGCTACATTTTAACTTTACATATTTTGGGGTAGTTTGATATAACAATGCATTATGTTTTATAAGATCATCATGATGTAAAATCTTAATCTAACCAGTGACTATAGTTGCAATATATGTAATGGAGTGAAACATATCACATTCACCTCTAGAATGTAGTAAAGTATAATGAGATCATATAATGAAAATTCTCATGTACAAGGTACATCAAAACTGTGCTTAAGTACAGTACTTAAGTACTACACTTAGTTGCTCTACAGGCTTGAAATGTGCATTGTGTGGTGTGGAATTAAGCAATATTAACCAAGAGGGTGTTATTACTCCTTCTCACTGTCTCACATGCTTGACTAACAAGAGCTGCCTTCCACATAGCAATGTTTTGCAACTCTTCCTGCTTTGAAAAAGCCCAGCGACTCTTCAGCTGTAACAACACTCAGGCCTTAAGTGACTTGGCAGCCATGATCATGTTATTTTCAAAGTCATTACTCTCAGTATCAGTTTACATACAAATAAATTGTGGAAATGAGGTTGCTGCTGCAGGCTCCATTATAGAGACGTATAGTACTGTAAAGGGAGAGCAGAGGAGGGTTTCTGTTCCTCTGCTCACTGTTTGTGTATTGACTTTTCAGAGAGAATGTATCATGGGGGTATGGTGTGTGTGGTGGGGTTGAGGGGTTCTTTATGTAAATGTGCATTCACAAACACTGTCATTTAATAATACTGTCCTATGATACCGACCTGACTGTGGGAAGGCAGCAGACTGGCCATTAGACAGCATGCAGACAGTGACGGCAACAATGGAGAAATGCTTGCAAGGAAAGGCATGTGGGACCTGACCTGGGGTCAGCTTTAATCAGACGTGTCATTTACAGCTTTAGCAGCTGAGCTGAATGACTACTGCGTTCTCACTCAGCTCCTATGTGTCACTGATTAGAGTTTCATTAAAAAAGTAATATGTGCAGCAGGCATTCCATCATGAACAACGAAATTGCCATTGCGCTGTTCATAACAAACTATATTTCCATAGAGAAATGTGACAGAGGGGGTAGAAGGGAAAGGCAATAGCAGGCTGGCAGCCGAGCAGAGTAAACACTGTTGCTGATGAACTGAGAGGTTGCCATCAGCAGAGATGTGATCAGAGCTGTGTTGCTGTGTGTCTGAGTGCCTGCATATGTGCGTCATTATGTGGGAGTTTTTCTGTTTTCGCTGAACTACCGTGCACATTTGTGGAAGTGTACCTGTGTTTGTGCCTTCATCTGTGTGTTGGTCTGTTGTGCCAGGGGGATTACAAAAAGACAAATGGAAGAAACTGGAGGTTACTGAGGTTGCGTTAAGTTTAAATAAATCACTTCCAGGCATGCTGCATTCATCCTGTTTTTTTTAAAGCAGCTTCAGAAGTTTGTCTAGCATAGCAAGGTTTCATGTGTGCAAGGGGAAGATTAACACAAGCATTTGCACAACAATATACTTCCTCGCCTTTTCTTTGATATAGATCATAGGGTGAGGGGAGATGAAATTGGTGCGCTTCGGCAGCAATGACAGTTTTTGCTATTTCCTCTGCACAAGCAATGCATAAATACAGAGTGTTAAAATGATTCACACTAATGTTTAGTCACTGGAATGATATGAAAGGCCTTTGGTTCTATTTTAGAAACCCAAGGAAAGATGATATCTGGAGAAGAGGTGACTAGTCAACTCTGACTGTCCCTACAGTGCCTGAAAATCATTCTCAGTACTTGTTGTAACCTTCTCATACCCTGCTGCATCACAATAATTTATGTGAT
Source organism: Lates calcarifer (assembly GCF_001640805.2). Lineage (NCBI taxonomy): Eukaryota > Metazoa > Chordata > Actinopteri > Centropomidae > Lates > Lates calcarifer. The sequence goes on from NC_066845.1 coordinate 20,150,792, forward strand.
GTCTGGCAAGCATCTTGTCAAACCTCTATAGCACTCAGAGAGATTACAATTATATGCAAAGAGTGCTTGAGGTTTGGTTTAAGTCCTCCTCCACTCCAAAAATATGTTTTGCTTATTGTTCCTTCACTTGGATGTTTGAGCTTCACTGTGCAGAATGGTGTATGTGCGGAGTTTGACACTAGAGGGTTGATTACACATTCAGCTGCTTAAGTTTCAGCTTAAATATCAATTTCAAACGAGCGTGATTTGTAACATCACCATTAGTTTGGAAGCCAGACAATATCCAATATGTCCAATATGAGACTTACACAGTGTGATGTGGAAAAATGAAATGTCCACATCACATATACTGAGAAACAATATTCCAACAGTATTTGCATATTATCAGGTTCTTTAAAGATGTCATTCTGTGATGTCTGGATTCTGTCTTGAAAATCTCTATCTCTTCTTTTGAGGCATACAGTTTATTATGAACATACAATTTTAGTATTGTACTGCACTAGTGTTAACTAAGATGTTTCTGATAAACGACTCATTAGAGAGGGTATATAGAAAATTATGCTATGCAAAGTTGTCAAGAGGAGGGACGAAAGCGAGAACTTTCAACACAAGCAATCTGATAAAACATCTAAAAAACCAACACAACGCTGAGTTCAAAGAGGGTTAGGTTCAGTCACAGCAATTTCTTACAGTCAGAGAATGAAAACATGTTTTCAAGTAAATGTACAAAGTCTAATGGCATTAATAAATACTCATATTGGTTCTCGGTATCGACAAGTACTCTAATGTAAGTACTTGTAATTGGATTGAAAAAATGTGGTATTGGTGCATCCCTATTTAATATACAGTTGAAGATCAGACTTTGACCCTTCATGACTGAATAAGACAAAACACAGTATATCTCTGGAGTAAAATCCTCTGAATTTTGGTTATAGTTTAGAAATTTGCATTCAGTGGAGTCCTTTGGTTGAACTCCAAATTTGCTGCTATTCAAAGGACTAACAATATAAAATCAGGTCTTTATTTGGCTTCTTAAGGGGATGATTGAACAGGCTCTTTCACTGCTGGCTTTTAGAGAAGTTGGAATCAATAGCACAGATACACATGGGGCCATTCCTTTTACCCGAAACAAACTGCAACCATCCTGTTGTGGTTTGATGGAGCAGCTAAAACAGGTCTGGTGGGCATACAGGTCTCTATTCACATTAGACTCACGTAAATCATATTCTGTGGTCTTTCATGGGAGGTTTGCCTGAGTGCTCAAATCTTTTTTTTTTTTTTTTACAGCTTGCTAAATGAGGGTAAAAGCCATGGAAACATGTTAGTGATCTAACATGAGTGTGAAAAGCTGAACTAAGTGGGAATCATTGTTCTCAGCTTTGATCTGAAGAGCAGTGATCTGTATTTAAAAAAACTCTACACTAAAATAAAAAATAAAAAGTGTGTTTGAACTGATTATTGATGTCTTTTTAGTCTATAAAATTGCCTTACAAATCATATCCTTTTTATGATTGATTTATGTACATTGTCTTACAAATGTCTTAGAACTACAAATGGAAAATCAATGGTGGAGTAAGAACTCAATCAAATCTAATCGTCTTTTTCCCCTGTCCAACTTGAAGCATTTGCCTTTCAAAGGTGAAAAATCCCCTATGATGTGCCTTCAATTTGTTCACCACAAAGCACAAAAAGCTTCCATGTTTTTTCACTGCGCTCTCTCATTTGCACTGAATACAAACAGCATCCTCCCACATTTGCTGTCAATTCAAAAGTAATTAAAAACGCTTGTTGACTATTTGAATAGCTGTTCCACACAGAGACTCACATCTTTTTTAAGTCGCACAGGGTGTATTCGGGCCAGTCGATGTAGCACACCACCCGGTCGGGGAGCATTTCCGTGTTGGAGTAGAAGTACTGAGGGAAGGCCAGGAGCAGAGCAAGCACCCAGATCACACCCACCACCACTTTGGTCTCTGTGGATGACATGCGCTGCTGCAGAGGGTGGATAATAGCCATGTACCTGCAGAGGGGTGAAGGGGAGAAGATTCAGTAATGCTGAGAAACACTCGAAATGTGAGCCAACATTTTTGGCATGAAAAATAGTTTTACAGTATCTTACAATGTCCCAATTAGAGATAGATGTAAGGAGTCAGTGAAACACTTAACTAAATAAACATTGTATCTTGGAATTGCGAAAAAGATATGTGCTCACATCTGTGGGCTGGACCCCTCAGGCTGCAACTGACTGCAAGGATTTGACACCTAAACATTGAATATTGGTAACTTTAAATTCATATGATCTTTTCCATTTTTAAGTAATTAAGTAATTAAAGTGGTTAAGAGTTTAAGTATATATGGTATTGGCATCAGGCTATACTGTATAAATAAATATGCAAATGTATAAACACCTAAAGTGGCTATTTGGGAGTTTTCTCTGCCACCAAACATGGCTTCTTGCCAAGATCAGGTGGTGGTGACAGTCGCTTGCTACGAGCTTCAGCCATCATTGCATTTATAATACATGGGGTAAGAATTCATCCTCTGAGTAGCACTATTTCTTCAGGCCAGTCTGGACGTTATAATGAGTCACTATTGGAAAGTGATGGCAAGCCCAGGACTAGTGACTTCTAAAGTATTATGAATATCGTTTTTTTCATGAATAATTGGAGAAACAGAATTTGTTTTTGATCATACAAGTGTATCTCTATAATGGCTGGTAGCCAGTGTTCACAGTTTAACGATACCTTGTCTTAGCTTATCTTTACACTTAATAACATTAAACAATATTTCTGCATAAGGAGTTTAGTGAACCCATTTATACTGACATTGCTCAGTAATCTATCCAGAACAAAGATTATACTGTCATTTCAGGCACATACTGTGTCACACTGTAAATCATCTCCGATCTAATAAATAAGATTTGTATTTAAGTGTTTTTGATTGTTCATTGTTTAAAGACTGGAGAGGAAGATGAAGAGCTGCGCAGATGGAGGAGTCAGTGTGTGATCATGTTATTCAGGTCCGTGATGTAGGCAAAGTGTAAAAAATGCTCATTTGTGCAAGAGTCATAAACTTAAAATAGAGTTCCTGAAGGGTAACTCAAACTGCACACTGAAACACAACCTGCAGGATGTGAATATTCACACATACTCACCCACGCAGCAGCATCTGAAACGTTTTGGAAGTTTACAGGTCAAAACACACAGTAAGCTTTGATTTTCCAAAAGTCAAACTGTCAATTCTAGTCAAATGATTCCCCTTGGCGTTTGAGCAATCATTTCACATTGTTATAATCATGCTCCTAATCAGAGAGACAACGGAGTGCACAAATAACATAAAATGACCTCATATATCATTAACAGTGAGTCTCATCAGTAAAATGATTTAAAACACTTTTGCTGACAGAATCCATTTGCTCTCAGTAAAAATACTTAAGGGTGTGAGGAGAAAAATCATTGATCCTTCTTCTCAGTTTTGTTCTGCCCACTGCAAAGATTTTTTCACTTAGGTTCATCAGAAATTTAGTTGTACTGACTTTAATTTAAACCCCTTAAACACTGTTTGTTCCTCCTAACAAATCAATAACCTGGAAGCTATGTAAACCCACTGGAGCGCTGATTTTATGTAAAATCATTTGTCAGGGACACATTTTTTCTATTAAAAACCCAAATATTATTATACAGTCCATTTCATATTGTATATACAGTCTGTATATGGAAACAAATACTGTATACTATACATTAATGTACATGGATGACTATACAGCATTAACATCAGTGTTATTATTTTTTGGCTGCCTTTTAAGCAAGGCTCTTGACTGAAATGCCATCCAGTGCCAAAGAGGTCTAATTAAAAGCTTAATCCCACTAATAACCCAAATGAATCTGCTAAATGGACGTCCCCCCCTAATTATATCAGAGACAAGAGGAGGCCTTTGAAATCAAACACTCCCAGCAGTCTGCTGAAAATGGGAGATCACAGTTTCGGCTTTACTTTGGCTCGGCTTCAAACAGTGCTGGCAGCCGTGTGGCTTTTCTTCATGTAGGTGAGTCATAGTCAGGCTGTTGATGTCAGAATCAAACACACACCTGCAGAGGACAGCGGTCTGCTCACCTGATGGCCTAAATCATTATCACCTATGCTGGCATGAAAATGCTGTAGTCAGCTTTAATGCATTCCAAACATCAGACCAGAGAACAGCAGAAGTGAAAGTCATTAACATGTGCACTCGTTATTCAAGACTGCTGTTTATGACTGATAGAAGAATCTCAACAGGGCTTCACGTGGAATATTATGTCATTTAAAGAGGGCTTATTCAGATTCAGAATGTTGCTCAAGGAAAGTCAGAATTATAACCTTGTTGCCTACTAAAGTATGGTCATATACAACTACTCTGCATTAGCAAAATATGTTTTGATTGAAACTAGGTTTGGGATTTGATTGAAATGGATGTTATCTAATCCAAATCCAGAGCCAATCTGCTTATCAAATATGAATCCTTTCAAATATGTTATCAAATTGATTTATGTTTGGCTATTAACATATTCAGGTTATAAATAACTAAAACTCAAAGATTCAGTTTAGACCTTTAACCAATCATGGGTGACACAAATACTGCAGATTAGATGAGAGGTTTGATAGCACTCTCATGCCTGTTAGGTAAATATGAAGCTTCAGTGATCAGCTGCTGACTAGTTCAGCTTGACATAAAGAGTGGAAATGAGGTAACAGACTCTGTTCAAAGGAAAGTCCACTCCACACTCCTCAAGAGATAACTACTTAATATTGTTTAGATTGATTATTTGATCTGTACAAAACCCAGAGAGTAAAAATAAGACCACTGAATTAGGACTTACGTGCTGGACAGTTTCTTTCTGCCAGGCAACCAACAGAGACTCCTGTGGGAAGGTTCTGGTCCCAGCAGCTCAAATTTCCCAAAATGTCAAACAAACAGTCAGAGTGGTGTTAAGGAGTGATGTTTCGTTCCCCTCACAAATGATTTTCAGCATCAGCTGATGTAATCATAAATATTGTCAGCACTGACTAAAAAGCCTACTAATGTTACTAGAATGTTTTGCACAGTACTCTTTCCTAAAAAGAACAAGGAGAAAATGAAACCAGCTATCAAAACCCAACTCTAATAGAGCTATTGTTACATTACCTCCTGTGGCTTTGTAGGTAGTCACAGGGTTGCTGGTTTGATTCCTGGCTTTGATGCGCAGTTAAGATGCAGCTTCATACGAAAAGATGAAAACAGTTATAAATCGCTCAGGGCAGCAGCTGGAATTTGAAAGTCAGTCTTTAAAAGTTTAACTTACTGTAACAAAGAAGCTAAAAATTATTTGCAAGAGCTTTATGACCAATGTCTGCTGCACACATTCAAACCCTATTTCATTTTTCACCCAATTTAAATGTGTTTCAGTTTGAGTGCATCAGTTCTGTTTGATTAACTCCTCTGCCTGCAAAAAGAGAATAATCTATACTCTATCTCTGCCGGCTTAACTCAATATAAATGTTGCTTTTATTCATACACACAAAAGAGTCAGTCTCTGCATTCTAATGTCCCAACAGCCACTGTAGCCACTACAGCTGAGAGGTATTTCATTTTTATAGATTTGCCGGTAGAGAGCTCTGCTTCCCTGTGTTCCCCTCCCTTTCGTTTTGACGTCTTGGAAAGCACACCTTTGAGACTTTGGACTTCAAATATCTGTCTGTGGGCAATATCTGATTCCTCTCGATAGGCTACCTCTCACAAGGTGGCAAGCAGCATGTGCAGCCGGTGCAAGATTGCATGGGTGAAATACATCTCCAATTATCCACAAATAGCACCTAAACTGCCATGACAATGCAACGGTTCAATATAAACACCATGAGGCTGCTACAAAGCTTTCTTTAAGAGAAATAAGTGATTAAGAAAGAAGAAGCTAAAACGACAGATGAAATTGTCTACCTTCAAGCCTGCCAGTGATTTTTTCTTTCTTTATTTCCAAATTGCATTTCGATGTGTGCTGTGGTAATGTGATCACGTATTTGTTTCCTCTGCTTTATTGGCCTCTCAGGGGGTTGCTGTTGTTTTGCAGAATGTTACGTAATTCTACCATCAAGAGTTGGGAGGAGATAGGCTGGGTGAAGGTGGCAGAGCCTGGGGTTTGTGTGCATGTGCATGTGTATATAGGGTAATTTGAAGGATTGTCACTTGTTTCCATTATTGTTCATCCTTCAGCCATCTCTGTCTCATTAATAACCAGCAGACTCCTGCGTCCTGTGCAAAGCCAATATCCACCTGCTCACCACAGCGTCGCCTCTTCCCTGATTGTGTGTGCAGCCTTTGTGTGTGTGTACACATAGAAATGCTCTTGGTAGTAGGATCAGGTCAGCCTGATCTAGTGGTAGAAATAGTATGTGTGCTGGTAAATGACTGAAAATACTACTACTTCTACCACAACAACTACTACTGATAATGGTAATGATGAAAAGATGGAAAACTTGCCAGGCTAGCAGCAAATATTTGCAATAATATCAAACAAAAACAAAACAAAATGAATATGGTTGACAGATATTTCATCTCAGTGACTTCATGCTCTATAAACCATGGAAACAAATAATGTGTCCCAGGTGTGTCCCCTGGAAACATTTGATTTGTAGCTAATTTCCGTTGTCTGTGTGACGTATTTCTTCATTTGTTTGTATTTTGTCTGTTTGCTTTTGTTTTCTTGAGTTGCGGTACATGAAACAGGGCCACCATACTTTATTACAACTGTACGTAACAAGCCAAAATAAAACAAAATAAGAGCACCACATGAAAGATAATACATCTAATGATGCCAGCTGCTGGCCAAGTGCCCTTAAGCATGGCACATTTAACCTTGCAGCCATTTTTCAGGCTCTAGTTAGAGTTGCTTTTTCCTTGACAGGAAATGACAAGTGTTGATTGGAGTGTTGTTTGTTCACTCAGAGATGGCATGGCTCTCAGGCAGCTGCTCAAAATTATCTAAATGTCTGACACTGACTCTGATGGAAGTGGATTTATTGAAGCATCTCTGAGATTTCATCCTCATGACACACTATTACATCTCGAGAAGAATAATATGAATATTACAACTGAAATCTTAGACATCTGTTACATATATTACATTAATAATATAGGGCCAGTCACTCTCTTGTTTAGTGCTAATCAGCAAATAGTAGCATGCAAACATGGCAAAGGAGGATGATGAATGTAGTGAACATTGCACCTATTTAACATTTGCTCATTAGCATTGTCACTTTGAGCATGTTGGTGTTATAGCTCAAGGCACAGTTGTGCCTATGTACAGCCTGAAGAGCTGGTAGCATTACATATTTTATATCTGTCTTTTAGGACCATGTTGAAAATAAATAGGCAGATGGCCGCCCACCCTGAGTCCGGTTCTGCTCGAGGTTTCTGCCTCTTAAAAGGAAGTTTTTCCTTGCACCTAGTGCTGCTCATGGTGAGAATTGTTGGGTCTCTCTCTGTAAATCTAATATTATAAAGAGTATGGTCTAGACCTGCTCTATATGAAAACCTTGAGATAACTTTGGTTCTGATTGGGCGCTATACAAATCAAACTGAATTGAATTGAAATGAATTGAAAAATTTGAAGTTTTAAGACCACTCGCCTCCTACTTGCTCACTTACATCAAACTCTGCATCTCCAGTTTGTAAGACAAACTTTCTGTTAAAAATGTTAAACGTTTAAATAAAATTAACAAACCAAAAATATATGTGCTTGTGGTTTGGGAAAGAGTTTGGTCAGGGTTAAATGAGAAAGGCCTCAAAGCAACAAAGGAAATTTTCATTCAGTAGAAATTTTCATGGTATGATTTGAAAAGCTGAGGAAAATGTATATACCCGTCCACATTTTCTTCTTTGTCACATTTATGTCACACTATTGCCCGCTTTGAGTCATGTTACATAATCCTTTTGTAGTGAGAAAACACATTCTAACCCCGTTCATGCACAGAACATGAATCACAGAACGTACCAGGAAGAGAAGGATGGCAGAGGCCACAATAACTTCCCATGATAATCCCTCTGGGGACAACAAATGGAGGAGGGAGAGGAGGGAGTGAAAATTGGAAGAATGAAGGTGAGAAAGCTGAAGAGGAGGCCACCATAAGCTGTTGTCGAGATGATGTGTGGTAAGTCATCTGCTGCTGTGACTCAGTCTGATTGGGACAAGCTGGCAGTGCTGTTCAGCTCAGTAGGTAGATCTAAATGGTCCAGCACTGGGAGACTACAGCTGACCTCATCAAGTCTCAGCCAGTGAGGGCAGCGTGTCTAACTCCGATGTCAGAGATTCAGGCAGGTGGCCACAAAGCACGCAGGTTGTCATTCTCTTGGTGAATGAGTAGCACTTTTTATTCTCTAAACAACTCCTGCTGAAGTGCCCTTAAAGGAGAAATCTACCTGTGAGCAATCTTGACAATTTATTTAATCAATCTGTGACACTCAGCATGCTGCAGGGATTACAAAACAGAATGCATTTCTTTAAAGGTGGAACAGAGAATGAGATTTTCTGATTTTTGCCCACAGTTCCCGACCTGAGACTCAGGACCCCTAGGAGGGGGTGCAACGCAAATCTAAGAGGTCACAAGATTATTACCAAAGCAGGAAACAAGACAAACTACATTACACAACACAAGGTGACCATGTTTGATGTTGATTAATGATGATTTTTTTTCTTTTTATCTTTGCTTTTGCGATATATTTCATAATAAATAGTTTTGGCCTCAATGTCAAATCTGAATTAGATGTCATGAACAAAAATAATAGAAACCACTTTTTCAGCCTACTGACTAGAAAAAAGGGATGCACATGGGTCAGCAACAATACTCAGAGAGGCTGTGACATTCAAACAATGGCTGATTGATATAAAGGGACCCAAAGTGTGTCAAGAAAACATTACAAACACCATTACACTACCTTTCTGATGTTTTGTGTGATATTAACTAAAGCTTCTGACTATCTCTATGATTTTATGTATTGCACTGCTGCCACGTGATTGGCTGATGGGATAATTGCATGAATGAGCAGGTGTATGGGTGTTTGATGCTCAGTGGGTGTAAGTGTGTTAAGTAAACATGACATAACTGTTTGATGTAGCATTTAATTAGTTCAGTTTATGCTCCTTTTCTCGTTCATCCAAATCATTTGTGTGGGACCAGTTGACATAACTAAACTGAGTAAATGTAATATTTCAGAAAGAAATACAGACCAGAAATTGTGTCAAAAAGTTTGTCTGGTTTCATCAAAATCTTAAAGATTATTAAGAGTAAGTATGAATAAAAGTTTGGGGCTAAGCTTTTTTGATCATTTGTTGAGGATTTTTTTCTCTGCTGTCATACTGAGCAGACTTCTACATAGCAGGTTGTCAGGCTCTGTGTGGTGCTGCTTTCTGTAGCTTCTGTGCTGCTTTTAGTGTTTCACTGGTGCTGTCTTTTTTGCTATACCTCATTGTATCTATACCTCATTGTATATAGAGTTGAACTGTTTTTGTATATCTTTTCTATATATATATATATATATTTTGTTTCTGTATAGTTTTATGTTTGCACTGTAAAGGAGAAGCTCTCCAATCTCGTTGTACTTTTAGTATAATGACAATAAAGGGCATTCATTAAAACAAGCCTCTGTAAAATCAGGCAAGTGTCAGTAGTTGTATGCTGTGTACATTTTACACAGTTTAGCTCCACCAAAGTGTCCTCAAAATGACAAATAACAGGCGCCACCAGTAATGCTGCTGACATGTAAACTTCACAAACATATCTTCAAAGAGGAGCTACAATTTTATATTTATCTTATCATTACTATATTTTTTGGCTCATTTTCATTTAGGGGTCACTTTTCTCTGTCATAGCAGAGTCTCAGTGATGGCTGTGAACACCAAAATCTTGTCTGTGTTTTATCCAGAAATGTTGCTACATTTTAAGAAACTAATGCAAATCTTACAATTAAACTGCAGGATGCCAATCTCCTGCTCCCAATGACGTCAGCCTTGAAAGCAGTCAGTGCATTTACAGGTTAAGGTACATAAGGAGGCTTCTAGTTGTACTGAGCAGCAGTGCTGTCAGCTCGTTCTCATCAAGTAACTTTTAGTTGGTCCGAACATTGCTGTTATTAAATTAGATGACATTGTGCTAATTTGAATATATGTCTCACATCCTGTCCAATCATCCTCCTCAAGAGTTGCTTTACACAAATGAGCACTTGAGAACGTACACTTATGCCTCCCAGCCAGCTCATTCTGAATGATCAGCGTCTGTAATTTCAAACTGTCTCCACAGAGCAAAATATGAATTGATCAGTTCAAGCATTGCTAAAGACTGAACGTGAGAAAGAGTGATCATCAGTGATTCACATGAAAGACCAAGAACAGCTATCAGTGCCAGCCACACACAAGACCAGAACTAAATGAAGAGAAATGAGACTATGAATTTCAGTCATACCCTCCACACTTCACTGAGCACATACACTGTCAATACTTAACAGTATCTATCAATCCATTCTATATGCACCCTAATTCCTGGGAGCTAGACCATGGCCCTGGATGCATCTGACAAAAGGCAGAGGAATATTGTCAATAGGTGACCAGTCTATTGCAGGACCAATATTTTCTGTATACAGGTAAGTATATACTTGCACATGGGGAGAGTAGTTCACCTACAAACACAGGAAGAGCTCCTGGGTGTGGTTGCACCAGCTATTCATAAATCACATTGTATTTGTAAATGTCTTTGTTTTAGCACGATTCATGTTTTAGCTTGTAAAGAATTAATTCATGTGTATATCAGTGGCTATGTGCAAACTGATGCAAAGACATATCCCTGTGAGCTGAAAATATTTCAACTTGAGCAAAATATTCATAGGTACCCCTGGGCTTTATGAATCTGCTTTACAGCGATTAAAGTTAAAAGGAGAGAGACTCAAGGTAAATAACAGAGAGAGCCAGAGTTTCTGTCACACAGTCACACTCCCACAGACACAAACAGTGTGTCCATTGCTATCTAGCTTACAGCTGTGCAGCTGGTACATTGGCTATGTGGGCAAACGTCCATTTCGCTTTCTGTCTGAACACACAGTCTACAGTCATGCTAACAGCTCTGTGAAGTGGTATTTAGGCACAACACAAACTAGTTCTTATGTATAGGTTAGTTGCTGCTAAATACTTACACAGCAAACTGCCAGGTGGAACTGTTGCACAGCTTACTACACCAAGTGGAAAAACTCACAATAACTTGCTAATATGTATTTGAACCATTTTGATTTCATCAACAGAATACCAAAAATAAAATATATAAAACAAAATAATAATTTATAAAGGAATCATATGAATGTGGACTGAGCCAAGGTACATATTTAATTTCTATAAAAAAATAGGTTCTTCTCAATTACATCAATATAGTCAGCATCAGACCCAACACACTGGCATCAGCACTCTGTATGAGTGATATATGGCTTGTGCGCTGCAAGAGCACCACAGGAATGATCACAACAATGATTGAGACAAAAAAAAAAAAAATCTTATCAGCTGTAGCACAGTGCTCCATCCCCCCTGAAGAGATCCTGCAGATTTGCTCTATTTACCAAAATTTATTTGATGCCTACTGACAAATGGGAGCTCTTCAGCTCGCAGAGGAAGTGGTGAATGCAAATTAAAAAGAGAAATATTAACTGCTGCCTAAATTGCTGTGAGAGATGGCTGCAAGTGATGGGTCACAGTACGTGAATCTCTTCCTTATACTCTGCCCCCATCATTCTCTACACTTTCGAAAATACAGAGAGCCCTTTTCCTGCCATGGCCAAAAAATGCCATCAGTGTTAACTTAATCCTTCTCAGTGGAGTTTTTAATAAGGTCTTTGTGTAGCATGGACAGGACTCAGGGGAGAATAACCTAATTTGTACATCTCCTGAATGGCAAATTGGGGGTGAATGGCAAACTTGCACTGAACAGACTGAGTGCATACGGTACCTGTGGCCTGTTGACATCTTAATTTCATTCTTACTTCCACTAGCTCTAAAGGTTTAACCTGATATGAGAAAAGGTTAAGTTCATTGCACTCTTTCTGAAAGGGAGAAAATGCAGAGGAATTACAGGCATTTATCACCTGAGATGTAGAGATATAAAAGACAGATCCAGACGAGATGAGCTTCAGGTGGATACAGCTTTATGTGTAGATACAGTATGAAGAATACGAAGAATAGAGACACACACATATTCACATGCACACACTGAGAGTTACACAGACAAACACAGAAATACAAATACACATTCATACTGCCCAAATATACATAGAGGCATACACAACCACACACCACACTACACATGGACAGACACATAGAGACCAGCACACATGCTGAAACATATGACAAGTAACAGCACACACCCACATACAGTCACATACCCATAATCAAGTACACACATATATGCAGACGTATGCGTGCACACACGCACACACACATGCACACACAACAGCACAGGGCTTTTATGCCTCTAATTTCAGTTCAGCCTCATTGTCATGAGGAGCCATTCCATTGATGAATAGGACTCCTACACATGAACACATGCATGTTCACTGAGAGGAAGGGAAGCCTTAGATATAAAGATATAAATCTTCCAAACCCCATGTTTACTGCTCAGTCAATATGGGCAGATACAACCTAAGATGCTGTAGTCTACAGTATGTACACCTATTTCTTTTCTTTTCTTTCCTTCCTTCCTTCTTATCTTTCCTTTTCAAGAGGGCAATGAACCTTTAACTGTGAATGTGTTGGTGGGTTGTTCTGTTCACTGAGCTTCACACAGCTTCCTTCAACATATGGAAATAACAAGGGACCCTCTGATGATCACAGAGGAGCTAGAGCACCACATTACCACTACTACAGTATATGATTGCACTTTTACATTAACTTACAGTTACAAAGAAGCAAATGAATTAAAAGTTTCTTATGTTTTTTCTTCATTTAAAGAGCACTCACCCTCAATAATCTTCAACCAAGAAAGCAAAGTGAAATCACAGCCTGTTTTCCATCACCTCTAGTGAAGTAAGGGTTCACCAAAATCCTATAATTTATCAGAATTTTTAATTAATTTAATATTACTATAACACTTCAGGAGTGGGCATCACACATCATACTTAACTTTGGTTTGAATTTCGCATCTCTGTTACATTTATTTCTACTTAATGTTTTAGAGAAAATGGCAATAAATAAATAAATTTAAAAAAGACCAATCGACGACTGATTTTCAGAAATTCTTTAATTCCTTAACATTAATTGTATAGCAAATGTGATGGTTAGACTGGATGGACCAACGGTTTAAGAATATTTTTCAGAGCTTGGTGCCGGTGATTTTGACATTCGTCGTGTACTTTTACAAAAAATACAAAGACCCACAGCTCACCTGTCCAGGGCGATGGCAGTCATTGAGTAGATGCTGGCAAAGACAGCCGCGATCGGAAAGAAGTTGTGGAAGCGGCAGTAGATCAGTCCGAAGTACCACTCATTGTGCACGGCGTAGGTGAAGTTAATCACCGTGTTGAAGGCGGACATGGAGGCTTCGGCGAACGCCAGGTTTAGCAGAAAGTAGTTGGTGACGGTCCTCATGCGTTTATGCGCCATAATAATCCAGATCACCGTTACATTACCTACCACTGACACAATTACTATAGAACTGTACGCAATGGCCCAGAGGACGATTCTCCATACTGGCTGTACAAATTGGTTCGAGTACACGGTCCTGTTAAGCTTGTTGGTGTCGTTGGAGCTCGTGGTCGAATTTAGCAAATCGGTGGAATTGAATAAAGGATCCATTTTGCTTTGTCAGACCGAAATTCAAATTAAACCACTGAATATAGACCTAAATCTGTACAACAAAGTCAATGATCCCGTGCCAAATACAAAGACAACAATCGAAACTTTCAGAAAGCTTCACCGCCGCACGCGTACTCGACAGTGTACAAAACTGTAACTGTAGTCTGCGGAATGTTCACTTGAAAACGTCTCTGTGTGAAAATCATGAATTCGTAAATTCAGTACAAATGGAGGGAGAAAGTGGGGAATTCAATAACAACCTATCTATCGTTTAGACTTTTACCCGTGCGTAAAAATGAAAACGCGCCTTTTACGCACATTACTGCACAAGAACAAGTCTGTGTTCCCCTAACCGGTCACACACGCGGACAAGCTCTGCTCCTTCAACTCTCCCTCTGCGGCTCTGTGCTCTTCTCCTGCTCCTCTGCTCAAACTCAGCGGCTGCAAACGAGCTTATGGAGCGAGCCGCTGCGCACCCGTCCAATAGGCAGCCTCTGTAGTTATGACTATGGATGAGCTCAGGTACGTTATTCAGTCCATCCAAATCAGACCGCACGGGGAAATCAACAGGATTATCCTTCCTAAATAGCTGTTATCTGATTTAATTTGCCCATAATACTTTATTGGCAATAACAAACAACACACAAGAAATGAGAAGCAACGAATGAACGAATTCAGATAGACACATGGATAATAATGATAATGATGGTAATATAGTAACACTGATGTCATGGTTATAATGATAGTATCCATCCTGAATAGATTAAATGATTTAATATTCATACTCAACATTGTTGTTGGTGTATTATGTGAAGAGGAGTCTTACTGATAGAATGTCCCAGTCCTCTCACTCACTGCCCCCTCTTGTGGTCCCATAGTGTGGACTTTGTGTCATTATAATTCCCTCTAACACCCAGTGATCCACAATAATTACTTATATAATGGGAAAAAACATAATGTAAATACATATTGATAATGTATGTCTAATAAGCAGGACTGGACCACTACATCAGAAATACTTTGTAAGAGCCTGTCCATAATATTTTCCCCAGGAGACAGCACTTTCTTATTGTTTACAGTGGCTTTATACATTCTATCAGAGCCATGTTTTTGGCTCCATTTTTCATGCCTGCATTTGTAAGTAGACTGCAGTGTGGGAGGATGGATGAGCTCATTAAGAGCGATACCTCTGGCCCTGTGACAGCACTGAAAGACTGCAGAGTGAAAAGTTGAATGAACCTTAACATACTAAGTTTTAGCCACAGGTTGTGCCACTGTGAACCTGAGAGGTTGTGGGTGTGATGTGAGCGGGTAACCATTTGATGTTTAGATTGTAGAAGACCTGATATATGGGTCAAGGAAGTTGTTTAATTGTTTGGCTTTACTTCTGTAGAACTATATACAGTAAAGTTGTTGCCTGTCTGATTTTGTACTGAACAGTGAATGCACTGACTGCTGTATGTTCTACCTGAAATTTTAGAGCTGGAACCTTTCCTTCAGCTACAAGGAACTCCATGACTTCTGATCTCTTCTGGAGAGGATGGAGTGGATGCCATATGCTCCCTCTTATTACATCTTTAGCTGTACAGAGTAGGTACTACAGAGTCAGTGATGAAGTTCAGGACATGATATGGGTGAAACATCTTGCTGCTTACTTCAGCAGAGTGGAGGTGCACAGGTCCAGCTAAGGCAAGCATTACCCTACAACCCCTCAAGATAATCCACACTGTCACTGTACCCATGATCATAGAAGATTCAGATATGCATTCTGATGTCTTAACTCTGCTTAAATGTTGTTGATGCTCATTTCCTTATGGCTCCTAGAAAGAAAAGGTCTGGTCCTATAGACATAGTCAAAAAGTATTGTCTCTGCTATATGAGTGAGATGTGGAAGACAATTCTCAATAATGTTTAAATTTATTAGTGACATAAAAAGTGTCATTATATTCTTTTCTTTTTTGTTGTTTCACCAACTCACAGAATTAATGCTTGTGCATCTGTCAGCAATGCTTAATCTGTAATCAGGAGTCTTAACTTGTTTATTATGTACAGTATAAGTAAAATTATGGTTCTGGCACTTTAAAAACTGCATTGTATAAAGTAATGATTTTAAAAACCAGCTTTGTTGTGGGTGGCCCAAAAGTTCAGGAAGCAGTGGGAGTCTTAAGAGTCCATGCTGAGCACACCTTGGTGTTGACAAAGAAACCATCAGGATCTAGTCTGCAATTCCCTGTTGCCTAGCCTCTCCCCTGATAGAGTGGTTCTTAGCACAGAGGCAGCTACTCACACAGCTAGACAGTAATTTTATCCCTCACTCTGCTCTCCTCTTGCTGCCTCCTCGCTTTGCTCTCATCGACACGTTATCTTCTCTTTCTAAGGAAGGAGGAGGAGGGAGAGACAACAGGTATTAAGAGAAGATGAACAAATTGAGTGAATGTTCAGCATTTACTACAATTTAGAGTTGCCAGTGTTCATGTTTCGTGCATGCACTCTTTTGCTCTGAAAAACAGAATAGTTTTTAGGGTCTGAGATAATTTATCTAGTGGTCATGAAAACATTTTACCCAGCAGGGCTGCTGACCAGGACTGAGGTTGAAAACAAACTAATATTCTGGTTTTGAGTGGAGAGATCCAATATCAATTCTTAAAATCTTTTATCAGCTAAAATATGTACATACATTTTCAGATGCAGACTCCAAAAGGAGTAGCAGAAAAACAGTTTTCAACCCCTTATGTAGGGGCCATAGGGGGCAATTGGGATTGAGCCTCCCACGACCAAATTGGCATAGTTGATTTTAAAATTAATGATTTTACATACTGCAGTTTTGAAAGTGCCAAAGACACAATTTTAACTATAATGTACATAATGAACATTGCCTTAAAAAGCTGTTACATGTGAGAGTTGAGGCTGGAGACTGCTGATTACACCGGCTGTAATGACAAGTGTTGCTGACAGATGTATAAACATTAATTATGTGAGTTGGTGAAACAACAAAAAAGAAACCTTATAATATAATGCCACTTTTAATGTCACTGATAAATTAAAATGCTATTGAGTAACGTTATATTTTGTAAATTGCTAATTTAAATATTCATGAATTCAAGGTTACACACCTGTACAAACTAGGCTACATATTAGAGCAGATATAGAGGACACGACCACATTTTACCACAGGGATCAAGAGTCTATTTCCATTCTAATCAAAAAAATTCTTATTTTGAGATCTTTGTAATGCACGTATTGATACCATCTGAATAAGGTGTCGATACATGAGAAAACATTTAGCATTCTCTCCTGCTGGACTAAAAAAACAGTGGTATGCCATGTTTCCTGTTCCCTGAAATGTGAGGAGATAGAGTTTGTCCTCATCAGGAGTACCCTTCTGGGTGTCATGATTAACAGTGTTTTCCAGACACTGTCTAAAAAATATGTAGGATTCTGGATCGTAGACGTCTGAGTCTGTTTCTGCATGATTAATACATTTTGTTACCGATATGAGCCCAGTCTTGGGCAAAAAAAACAGGAATGACATATTACTCCTCCAAGAAACAGCCAGTGGTCAACCAAGCAGTCAGAAACCCTGAAGTCATCCACATCTCACACATACAGCAAAGACCAGCAAAGGGGCTACATGTATAGTACCCGACCTTGGGGATAATGCATGCCTCAACATGTCTGGATCTGTGAACCTCCACTCTGCTGATGTAAGCAGCAGGACGTTTCTCCCATATCATGTCCTGAACGTCATTACTGGCACTGTAGTACCTCCTCTGTTCAACTCTGATGTAATGAGAGGGAGCATTATGGCATCCACTTCATCCTCTCCAGAAGAGATCAGAAGTCATGGAGTTCAGAAGCTGAAGCTCCAGCTCTAAAATTTCAGGAAGAACATGCAGCAGTCAGCATCCTCCATTCTCTGTTTAGTAAAAGTATCAGACTGTATGTAGTTTTACAGAAGTAACGTCATTCCCCCCAAAATACGACAATTAAACAACTTCCTTGACTGTGTCTGGGATCTCCTATGATCTAAACATCAATCATGGAGGATGAGTCCAGATGACTTTATGGTTGTGGTTTTTTCCTTGCACCACTATGAGTTTCACATTTGTGGTTGGTCAAACGTCTCAACAGCTGTTGCCATCAAATTTGGTACAGGATGAACTGCTGTAATTTTGTTGATTTCCTAAGTTTTCAAGGTCTGCTACCTTGTCCAAAACTTTGACCACATTATTACCAAATACCTGCAAAACACTGTACATTAGCATCAGCATCAGCTGAACTTTGTGTGTAGTGCTAATTTTTTACGCTTAAATTTGCTGTAAACTATTTGTATTGTTAGTACTGTATGTTACATTAGAAATTCTAAACTATGAGGACTGAACTTGATTTTAATGTATGTTCTGCCTGTGCCTGTGTTTATTCCCCCACAGTCCAAAGACATGCAAGTTAGATTAAGTGGTGACTCTAAATTTCCCATAGATGTGAATGTGAGTGTGAATAGTTGTTTGCCTCTATCTGTCAGCTGACTGGCAATCTGTTCAGGGTGTACCCCATCTCTTAAGGTTAACCCTTAAGGATAAGTGGTACATTTAAATTTAAATTTAAATGTTAATTTAAATGTGGTATCTGTACATGTAAAAACTATTAAAAGTCCTCAGAGGCAGCACTGTTGTTAAACTGACTAGACATGTTTTGTATGTAATCAGCTTTACCGTCAGACAAACTGGCAGCAAAAAAAAAAAAAAAAAGTTTATGATTTATCTGTTTGTTTGGCTGAATGTTGAATGTTAGTAATTCTTATTAATTTGTTGTCTAATTGTGACCTGCTAGGGGACTGCAGATGTAAATTAGCCTGAGGCTGGTACAGTGCATCAAATGGCAACAAAATTGTACATGGTCCCTAACAACAATACATTGTTGTTATATTGCATTGGTTGAATTTCTGGATTTGGAGTACTTTCTAATTAATATTTGAGCTTTCTCTCTCTGTGTCCTTAATGACCATCATACTGTTGGAATAATAATTGAAAAAGAACCGTTTTTGGAGATTTTTGTCATGCACTGAGGTCATACATCAAAATCACAGAGTGCAGAGAATCATGCAAGTCACATCTCTAACACTAGTATTTTCTCTCTTCACACAGCTCTCATTCATCACACTGCAGGCTATGGCTTTCATGCAGACTTGTTCTGTGTTAACACCAAGTACCCAGAAACTCATGGACCCCTTGTAGGATCATTCTGTGGGTTGCTGTCTTGACTAAGGCTCACTCGAAAAAGGAGACAATTTTATACGTGAGTTGTGATTAAATGAAAAAAAAAAGGCTGATATGCTGTCAGTCAGTCCATCCCTCCATCTGTCTGTGCAACACTTTGGTCGGGAGAACCAGATTGCCATTGAATTTTTTGAGCATTATCAAGTAAAAATAACCCCCAGAAAAACATTTAGGTCCATGACAGCTCTAACAGCTGAATTTACCTGAAATTTTCAGTGAAATCAGGGTCCTCAGGGTGATCCTTTACTTTAATGAATGCACAAATTTCAAAGATTTATGATTTGTTAATTTGTATTCGTATGTTATATTTGCAAGGGGTTTATGCACCATTTTGGGGGTTGTGGCAGTGGTTTCACAGACTGTAGATGTCAAGAACTGGCTCCTGGATGTTTCCCTTTGTCCTGTAATTTTGTCTTACTTTGAAATAGTGTCACTGAACTGTCTCCTGCCTAGGTCACCAGTTCCAAAATATAATCTCCTTCAATGATAATTCAATTAAAGATGGTGTCCAGTTGTGTGAATTCTGCTCCTCCTGCTCAAGGACATTGCATTTCTCTTGGGAGAAGCTTCGATCCACTCTGGACTGTCCTCTTTGTCACAGCTGTCAGAGCTCCAAGGTGGAGAAAGTGTAGGGAGAAGCAAAAGAGGTGAACAATACAGCTTTTTCAGCTCCATCACAGTTCCACTGCAAAACCATGGACATGAAATTATCATTCAACCTGTATGCCATCCATGCACTGTGAGACATCAATTCACAGATACAGACTCCTCTAAATTCACCAACAGAGTGCACTGAATACTTATACTGCCTGCTGATTATCTGTATTATATTGAATTAAATTAAACCTTTGTGAGCACATCTCTTTATGTGTCTACATGTTTTTAACTGTTCTCGCTTGGATTTAAATGGTTGACATTTCTACAATCTACAAAACTACAATCATCAACCTCGTGGTGGTGGTAGAGGGAAATCACCAAGTGAGTAGGATTCATCCTGTGGAAACCATGAATGACTTTTCATTTCATGGTAATTCATCCCATAAGTGATTTAGACATTTCAGGGAGAATCAAAGTAACAGACTAGCCAACTGACTGACCAACAGACCAATTACCATCCTTCAAGCTACCCTGCTAGCATGCTACAGATATAGACAGTGTCAGCACTATAAGGAAACTCCCATTAGTTGGTTGTGACTAAGTCTAAATTTTCTAAAGAAGAATTTTTATAGTACCTAAAATACTAATGACCTTTTGTTGGAGGAGAGTGGTATTGTTGCCTTCTTTTGATGCTGCAGAGAGACAGGACAAATTGGACTAAGAGGGGGCTGATATGCTATAACGTTCCCAGATTCAGGACGTCGTGTGTTTATGTGGTATGAGCCTCAGCAGACAGCCCCCACATGCGCAGTGTTACTGATAAGTCTATGGTTTGAAACATGCCATTCCTTACAAAATCACAAGAAAGAAAACGTCTGGCCCTGCTGCTTTTTTTTTTTTTTTTTGGCATCTTTGTTAGACATACTAAATGATAATTGTCATGTTATCATTTTTAATTTTAGGTTTTTCAGCCAATGTTTTTTTTCATGTACTGTATGTGATGTCTCAGGCAATGTATTTGTAAACCCTTCCTCTCTCCTCTCTCATTTAGCCATACAAGATGTGCATCTTCTCCTCACTGACGTGCCATTTACAATACTTCAATACTACATCTGTCAGATGTATTAACTGCTAACATGGCCCACTTTACAACAAGGTCAGAGCGAGTGAACCTAAATTATACTGAGGTCAGATCAATTCTACATTTCTACACTGTTTCTTGCAAATAACTGAGTTCTGACAGACTGCATCAGTATGGCAGTCCAGATCTGACATTGATATCTCATGTGTGAGTATCATCTGTGACAATTCAATGCTCAAATTTACATTTTCATGTATTCATCATCAGTTTTTATTCTCACAGCTTAAAATTTACACTCAAATCATGTATGATACATGAAATAGACTTATGTAACTTAAGTGATGCTGGCTCCTGTCACCATTGGAGGTGGAGGCTGTTTCCAGCTACAGGTACCTGGGAGTGCAGGTGGATGGCAAGCTGGACTGGTCCAGCCATATGGAGGTGGTGTACAAGAAGGGTCAAAGTAGGGTGCACTTTCTGAGAAGGTTAAGGTCCTTCAACATCAGCAGATCTCCTCTGTGCACTTTTTACCAGTCTGTGGTGGCCAGTGCACTCTTTTTGGTGTGGTATGCTGGGGGGGGGGGGGCTGCTCTCTGTAATATTAATGGTGAAATATTTTGTTTATTTTCACACGTATCTTGTAATATTCAGTATATTTTGTATGGCTCTTGTGTCTCTTTCTTATTGGTTTTCACTTGTCCCTTTTAATTTTAATTTAATTTCTATTTGGTGATCGTTGGTGTGCTGCTGCTGTAACAAAGCAATTTCCTGTCAAGGATTAATAAAGTACTATTCCATTCTATTCTATTCTAACATTTTATCTCAAAATTACCCATCAATGTGCTATCCAAATACATTAAGTGATTTACGATTGCTTTGATTAAAGCATACATACAACATTAACATACTGTATTAAGTATGTTAATGTTAAGCCTGTGAAAATTCTCATTCATCCAGGTCATAGTTATCTCAAGGAAATTTTAATCAAAAGCAACTGGACTTAGTTGTAGTCTAGGAAGACGTTTCACCTCTCATCCAAGAGGCTTCATCAGTTCGTGTTCGCATCTGACAAGGCTGGGACCAGTCCCAGAAATGTCTTCCTAGACTACAACTAAGTTTCGATTAAAACTTCCTTGAGATATGTTAATGTTAAGTTTCTGCATTCTAAGTTTTCTGTCATTCTGTGTAATTTGCTAGATCCAATCACAGCCAACAGAAAAACAAGTTACACACAGGTGATGCAAATGTGCTTAATTATGATGACAAGTTGTTTACTTCAGTCCAATCAGCATGTGCTGCTGATACTGAAAGTCATTTTGCTCTTTCTGTAATCAGGTATTGAAAGTATTTTTCCATACTGTCATAAATACATCAGACATATCTGTCTAAGTTAAAAAAAAAAACAACAACAACAAAAAAACAAACAAACAAACAAAAAAAACAAAGCTGTCATCAGTGCTATACTGTGACTGACATTGAGCCTCCCCTCATGGCTGCTGGCACCCTCTTACCACCAACTGTTGTGATGGAAAGGGGTATTATATGAGTCTGAGGTGACCACGATAACACCAGGCACCCACTGTAAAAGCAGAATAATACTGTATAGGAGCAGTAAAAGGGCAAAATATGACAGCTGCATCTTTGTTGTGATAGGTCATGATGCTAATTGCTTTAGAGTGGCTGTCATTTATTCAGCTGTGTATTTCAGCACTGAAAAACATCAAGATGTAAACAGTACATTTTGTATTTATATGAACATTACTCTGTATGTCTTATTTTGTAGCTCTCAACATATTGTATATTGTATGTTTTTTAGTTTATTCTTTATTTCAGGGCATAATCCATCTTGGCAACTTGCAACAAATACGAGTCTGTCTCCTCTCTTAAGTTCTTTTCCCTTCTTGTCATCAGCTCCATCATCTAAATCTTAATTCCTCTCAAGCCCTTGACCAAGACGTGCCGTTCAATCAGCCCAGACAGAAACAACATCAGGTCCTGAGGGATAAAATACCGCAGGGAATCTTGTGAGCCATTGACAAAGACAGGCGACCTGCTCCTGATGAGAAGTGCCAGATGGTATGAATCCTCAAGAAGAAATGAAAAAGAATACTAACCACACTAACCAATAATAATTAACCATCTGCCAGAACATAGTTGAACAGTAGTTTTCTGAGTATGATATTAGGTGGCAAAGTCATTGCTGGAGGTTTTATTTACTCCTCAGTCATTAAAGAATATGCATTGAAAACGTCATCAGAATGCTGTGAGTCAGGGACATGGCATAAAAGTTTGTGCATGCGAGACTCAGCTGGGGGAATGATGACATGTTGGGACCTTAACCCCCGTGCTGTCAGGGTGCCTCTGTGTACAAATTTAATAATAACCAAACCCATGCATGAAGTCAGGTGGCCTGACAGGTTTACTCACAGTTTAGCCTGGTTATGTAAGCCACCTTGTGTGGAGGTCAAACTGCCCATCTGAAATGTGTCATTGCAAAGGAAAAGTGTTTGCCTGTGCAAATACAGCAGGTTAAAGTTGGACAATGAAGTCAATGTGTAAACTGTGATGGATGTTTGCAACAAACAGTTTGAATGATGCAAGAAAGGAGTGACAAAAACAAGAGGGAGGGGGCAGTGTATTCAAGAGGGGAGAAAGATGAAAAGGTGAGAGAAAAACTCATTTGGTAGTAGTACATGTGTCAGTGTGGCATCATGGAGATACATGCATTTACTTTTGTCAGATAGGCAGTGCAAGACAATTATATTTATATTGTGATTTCATTATAAGTAAATGTGGTGTGCTTTATAGTAAAATGCATGTGCAAACAGCCACTCACCCAAACACAATAAGAAACTAATTTCTACTAAGCAGACATGCAGTATCTAAACCAGGCACAGGAATGTGGATGGTGAGGGTAAGATAGGTTTGATTATTTGTGATCTTGTTTTAAAGCTACAAACAGATGGCTGTGGCTCAGGGGCTAAAGCAGGTTTTCTACTAATCAGAAGGGCAGTGGTTTCGATCCTGGCTCCTCCAGCCTGTCAATGTGTCCTTGGGGAAGATTGCCCCTGATGTAGCATTGGTGTGTGTATCTGTGTGTTAAAAGTGCTGTGCATTTGGAAGTGTGGTATGAATGTGTGTATGAATGGATGAATGTGACTTGTGGTGTAGTCAGAAACTAAAAGTGAACAGCTATACTCCAGACTTCACCTTTCAGTTTTAATACACTGTTTATTTCACATTTCTGAACCAAAATGAAATTAGAACACGGGAACAGCAGGCTCAGAGGAAGCAGTTTTTCAAAGAAGTGAAATGATGATAAAATGAAAATAAAAATGTGCATGTTTAAAACTAAGCACGTCAAACTTTGGATTTCTTATTGTATTTGGGGAAATTTATTCTTTAGCAACTCAGCCAAACTGGATAAACTTAGATATCACGCTATGCTTGCCAAACTCATCAGTTGGTCCTCATTGCAATTTTTTTCATATAAAAGTGTATAAAACATAGAGTTTCAGAAAATGTGAACAATAAACCATTAATCTAACCCCTGTTGCATCTAAATGAGAATCAAACTATGATACTAGAACCAACAAGTTCTACTCCTCCTCCCAATGCTCCTCCTTCATTTAAGCAATATTAACCGACCAAACCATCTGATTGGTCAACAAGACATTTAGAATGTGCTCAAATCAGCATGACAGCACTCCTTACTCATCACTAAAAATATTACTCCACCATATACATTTTACTTTGTTGGTAATAGTTGTATAATCGCAAGATTACACTCGAGGGTGTGCTTTAACATCATTTTAGCTCTTCAGTGATGCTTGCGGACCTTGGCGCAAGCGCCTCGGCTTTGACACGGCGCTATAACTTAAAATTCATGTAAAAGTTTGCGGTTGCAGAAGCTAAATCTATGTGAGTAAAAAAATGCAGCATATTTGTTATAACGTGGTTGATAAACATAAACATTTATTTGTGCAGTAGGCTGTTGATTTAGTTCAGTGAAGCATTAACGTCAGGTCAGAGTTCACTCATCTGGGACTAGAAAATCATATCTGTTGCTAGGTCTGATTATTTGCTGTAGTGGTAAACTCGGTTCCATTACACATACTGACGTGACTGATTTGACTGTGACAGTGTTCCAGTTATTAGTTAGACCCCATGTATTTCCATGGAAATGGGAAAAAACACTCACCAAAACCTATTAATTTTGAGAGCAAATTGCTCCTCGACATGAAAGGATTTTGATTATACATTTTATTTTGTTGGTGATAGTTGTATAATCGCAATATTACACTCAAGGGTGCGGACCGCATCATTGTCGTGCTCAAATGACGTTAAAGCACACCCTCTTGGTTAATATAGCTTAATTATGGAACAACAGGTGGCATGTACATGGTGGGAAAGTGCACTGAAACATGCTGCTCATCAAATTCAATGATTTAGTCTGTGTGCAACATGCTACACAGTTCTTTAAACCTGCATGCATGGAGGAGGTGTTATCACTGATGCCACAGCGAGATGCTGAGGACAGTGTCAGAGGATATTGCAGTAAAGCTTGAAATGAATTGGTCTAAACAAAGTGTTGTTGAACCAAGTCAGAAGAAAAAGGTATTCACAGCTGTTCTGAAACAGCTGCAGTTGAAAGCAGGTAAAAAGATACCTGTCATAGAGAAGGGCAAGACAAGACTTCCATTTAAACTCGAAAATAGTGGCACACTTTCTGACAGTCTCTCCTAGAGGGCATTTTTATGCAACAAGAAGTGACAAAAATTGTTGTGTAAAGAATGTGAGTGGAGACCCTGAGAGTAGGTTCCAAACCCTGTTTACTTTCTCCCAAAATTCTGACGTTGGAGTGGAGTGATGATGTTGAAGACGTTGCTCAACCATCTGACAAGCACTTTGACTGGAGCATAATGACACCTGTAGCCTTCAAGAGCAGGAAACACTTCCACCTACAGTGCAAACATGTTGCCACAGGTCTCCCTACTGTAGCGATAAACTGGCAGCTGTATACAGACTTGGGTGGGCAGCTGGGGCTCCTTGACAACATTACACTGACATAGCTGAGATCCTGCTGTCAGAAACCTCAAAGCAGCTGATCAAAGCTGGTGATCATCAAGAGAGAGAGGGCCAGATATCACAAACTGCAAGAGGTCACCACATAAAGGTTGGATGAAGAAGCATTACTAGCTTCACTCTGCAAAACATTCATGCTGCTGGGCATCAGGAAGGCTGCAAAGAGGAGAGCCATCAGAACCACCTCAGACACTACTGAAAGAGCCTCCAGATGGCTCTAGGATCAGGCTTCCTCCCACATTTCAAAGAAATGCAGGCTCTTTGGTCACTCTAAAATTGCTCCTACATCTATCTATCTATCTATCTATCTATCTATCTATCTATCTATCTATCCATATATATATATATATATATATATATATATATATATATATATATATACTTTTTTCCTTATTTACTACAACTGTAGTTCCCATCCTGTGGTCTGTTGAATAGGTGACTGACAGTCACAGGTGTTTTTTTTTTCTCATCTCACTTCAGATAATAGCCTAATGTCATGACAGAAAGGGGTCATCAAAGAGGTGGTATAAAGTGGTTTTACACAGTAGATTACATTCACATTCCTTTCTGCAATGAGAATAAAATGATCCACTGTGTAAAATACACAAAATAGGTTATATAATAATATAGGGGCAATGATCTATCCATCCATTATCTATACTGCTTATCGCGGGAGGGCTGGGGCCTATCTCTGGTTACATTGAGCCAGAGGTGGGGTACACCCTGTATGGATCACCAGTCCATCACAGGGGCAACATATACAGACAAACAACAATTCACACTCATATTTACACCAGTGAAAATTATATATGTCGCTCAGAGCTTATAGTAATGACAAAAGGCAGTGGCTGTGTGTGTGTGTGTGTGTGTGTGTGTGTGTATGTGTGTGTGTGGTTGGAGAGTGGAAAGGAGGCTGGCAGAGGAAGTGCTGGATTCAGATGACTTAGCACAAGAAATGAGCCAGGTTTCTGAATTTAAAGTCAATTCACTCCATGCAAACTGTCTCCCAGTCTGGCCGATGATCCTGAGGGACTCTGGAACATGAAAACATTTCTGAATTCCAAATGTTATTTCTGACCTTTAGATTGATTGGCTTTCAGTAGTTTGGTCTAAACGTTCCTTTACCTCCCACTGAAAATTCAAACTCAATTATTTGTGAAGAATGTGAGACTCTGTGTGTTGCCTTTGATGACCTGCTGGTACCCTAATTACCCTCAGAATGTGCACAGGGGTGATAGATTAATTCCCTCAGCAAAGATCAATGAATATGCTGATGAGTTAGAGAAGCAGTGCATGATCATTCATTCCTTCTTTGCCCACTTATTCATGTTCATGGTAATGTAGGAATAGATGCAATCCCAACATGCAACAGAGATACACTACCTTTCCATTAGAGGGGAGAATCTGATAATATAATATTCTATTGACTCCCCTTCTCCACTATAAGGTCAGAGGTCAGGGTCAGCAACAGAATGGCCATGTCTTGCTCAGGGAGACCTAATAAGTGTGGATGTCTGCACAGAAAAAGGACAACATTGGTTGAAGGACTACAGTAATTGATTAAATGTAACCTGATGATTGATTTGATTTGTAGCTAGCACATGCTTCTCTCTGTGACACATATATTGGAGTGTGCACAGTGGTTGAGGTTGTGCACCACTTGAAATTTGAAACAACCATATCGGTGTTCCTCTGTTCAGGTCTGAGTAAGTCAACAGGAACTGAAACTTCTTGTTAATTTATACTATAAATTACAACCAACAAGTGGTGGGGACAATTTATACTATAAATTAACAACTCATAACTCATAAGAACACAATTCATCTTCAAAAAATTGGAATCTCAGAAGATGAAACAGTTGTGCTGACAGTCACTCAGGTGATTTAACACATGACCAGCTTGGCAGGTGTGTAAACCTATTTGTGAAGTGATGTCATAAGTGTGCCAGATAAACCCAACAAGTGGTGGGGACAACTGATGCAACTTGAAGCAAGAGCTGGGATTAACTGTTCACTGGCTCTAGAAATAATGCATTACAAATACTCTTAGTAACGCTACACTTGTACTTTATCAGAGCTACTTAATCAAATGTTTTTCTTTCATTTAAGTATATTTGTATTTATGTAGAAGGATTTATGTATATTTGGTCAAGGAGATAGGATGGGATTGGACAGGACAGAGTAGGACAGGATAAGCCTTTTTACAGTCAACTGACATTAAGAGAAAAGGAACACAACAAGAATTGCACTACTTTAAACAGGCTTCACAGGGCAGTATTCTTATTCATACTCTATTCCTGTTAGCTATTATCTTGCTACCACTGTGATTCAGTTTCTTTACAGGGGTCTTCATAGTTTTATCCTCTTGATTAAAAAAATAGCTTTTTTATTTTTGTATTTTTCTCTCTTTTGTCCACACCGTTTTGCCAGAGTGATACTGCACTTCTTTACTTAATGTCACAATACAGGCTGCTTTTTAATGTTGAAATTGTTTTATATTGTTATAGTTTTAATTTTTCCATAAACAGTGTATTTTTAATTTTTAAATAAATATATCAAGCATAACACACCACTAACATAAAATAATTTAGAACACATTGTGGCAGCTTAATCCAATTAAATTATGGGGTTGTGTGCTCTGCCCCTTTAAGAATGTAGTCAAAACAAAGCGTGGACTGGCCAGCCGTACGGAAGTGGTTTTGTGTCCGTGGTTACCCACAATAGTATGTGGGAAATGAGAGTTGCTACATGTATCAAATTTATTTAGCTCTGTTAGCTTCTTTCATTTCATTAACTATATTTTATTATTCCATAACATTATTTTGATATCGCCTTAACTTAACGAAGGATAGCTAGCTAGCTTGTTAGCTAGCTTGGTTAACGCAAGCAGCCATGCCGTCCTACGCTGAATTGAGGAAAACCAACCACTTCTACTACGTCATTAAATTCACCTTAAATGTCTACTCAATGCTCTTCTCGGTAAGTTTCTGGTCCATTTATTGACATCAGCATTCTATGCGCCAGAGTAAGTTCGATTGAGTTGGAATAGTGACTGCCAATTGTAGCTGTTGGACGTGAACCACACATCTCTCCAAACTTCATTCAAAACAAATGCACTTAAATGTATCATTTGCTACAGGGTCGTACACATCTTGTAGAATATAACTGCGGGCATCCTGCAAATCTTGACGATCTGCTGTATAATTCGGCATATACCCCGAACAACCAGTCCGTCTCTTTTGATTATAGTTTCAATTTAAAATACCAATTCGCCTGAACTTCCAGCGAACTTCCATCTAAATAGCGATGCAGTGTAAAACAGGGTATAACTGAGATTTTATTGAAATTAATCACCATATGTAAGGTAGAACACGTTCCGTATTTGCCAGGAGACTGCACTGAATAGGAAGAAGTTCTAAATCATGATTACAATGTTGTGTATTCGTTGTTGAGCAATTTAATAGCTAGTTGCTGTATCTTAAATGGGATTTGGTGTGGAATTCTCTGGATACTAGCTAGCTCGTGAATCGTTAGCTTACAAGATAGGCATTATTACTTCAGACATTAGGCCTCCTCTTAAATCTTAATCTGCTCTTAATACAAGATTTGTAGGCAATCTAATGACGGAACAATATACTGACATAATAATAATTTCATTGAGATTTGAAACAATACACAGTGATCACCGGCTAACAAACAGCACGGTGGTGCAGGGCGTTGGATCCAGTTAAAGGGATGATAATGTTGGTAAATAGATTTGCCGACAGAAAATACGAGCAGACTGAAAGACTTCTTTGTTGATCAGACAACAAATTCAGGTTTATATTTTAATTTAAATGAATCATATACTTACAGTATATTAAATATTGTAATCCATATGGTCATCTGTTTGATCCAAACATACCAGAAATATTATCCTGAACATGCTAACAGGTGATCTTTTGTTGTATAGAAACAAAATTACTCCAAACTCCGTTTGAAAATCTGGTCCTTCCTTGTGTAGAGCATTCTGGATAAATTGGAATAACAGTTAGCTATTTCAGTATATTCAAATTTAAATTATATTCAAATAAACTTAAGCATGTTAAGGCCATTTTAAATGGGTTGGCCAAGGTGAGGCACAGATTCAAACAAAGTGCCAGCAAACATGGGACTTCATTATTTTCCCCTTGGGTCATATTTTTGTTTGTTGAAATGGCTGAGGTTAATTTGGGATACACCAGTCACTTTAATTACCAGCCCAATAAGAAGAAAATACCAGCCCAATAAGAAGAAATTACCAGCCCAAGAAGTAATAAAGATGAGTCATCATCAACCCTCATCACCCCACTTTCAAACCACTATGGTTTTTGTGGCTTCATTCCTCCTCTATCTCCTACACCACCTTCATCTGCAGGAACATTGTCAGAATAATGTTTGCACAACCACCAACCTGTACAGACATACACACACACACGCACTCATACACAAACGTGTGTTTGTGTGTGTGTGTGTGTGTGTGTGTGTGTGTATTTCTATATAAAACATCAGTAGTTTTGATTCCATTAGCCTTACATAGTCCCTTTCATATGATCCATCTCTCCCCTCTACTATCTCTCCCTTTTACTGCTGTGAAAGTGCGGTGCAGCTCAGCTCAGCTCAGCAGACAGAAGCTCCTTTACACCCAAGCAAACCTTG
Source organism: Lates calcarifer (assembly GCF_001640805.2). Taxonomy (NCBI): domain Eukaryota; kingdom Metazoa; phylum Chordata; class Actinopteri; family Centropomidae; genus Lates; species Lates calcarifer. Next base: position 20,181,339 of record NC_066845.1, read on the forward strand.
TAGACTTAATTAAAGCTACCTTTATTGATGTGCAGTTTAGTTAATGTAATTTAAGTGGGATTCTTATAACAGGAATAAGGCTGCAGGTGTCCAGTGGAATATGAATAGGTCTGGTTGATTTTTTTCTCTTGTATTTTTCATATTGAAATTTTTAATTAGCAGTTAGCATTTTATTAGAATATTACAGAAGAATGATTGCTAACTTCAAGTGCATCCCTACTGTAAAGCTTGAAGACATACATTCTATGGATCAGGCTTTTGCTTGGGCCCCTGTGCTGTTGCGTAATATCACTGGTAAGCCATCAGAACCCATCAGGATCCAGCTAAAAAACCCTTAGACTGTGGACAAACGGTCTTCCTTATGTCCTATGATGACTGATACAACGCAAGCACTTTTTTTTCCCCAGGATGATATCAGATCCCAGTCTATACAGTCTGTTAGTCATTCTTATCTTCATTACTGCACCAGTGAAGGTAGAGAGGGCAACATTGGAAGTGGGAACCAAGCCAGATGTTTCTGCCAGTGCTTTATGGAGGGTTGTGGGCAGTAAATGAAGTTGAAGTAGATGGATCCAACTTAAGAAAGATTGCCTCTGTTTCCAATTGAAAATCAGTTGCAGGGATGTAAACGCTGTTACTTTTCTTGTTGTAGAACTTGCATTAATTAAACATAAACAGGGTTGTGACACACCATCTGACTAATTTGTCAACATGTTCTTGAAAATTATTTTACATTTTTCAATGTACACAAAGGGTTAGGCCTAATTAGCGGAAAAAATAAGCGGAAAATGCTGTACTTATAATTTTAAGATTCTCCATTTTATATCACTTAATACGTGCTCCTCACTTCATCTCAGGAAAAGGAAATTATTGCACTTTTTACTTGACTTTGTTTATCAGATAGCTATACTACACCCCATAGACGTATGGGAACAAATATGTAGTTCAAAGTGTCACTATTTGTCCTTCATACTGAGGATTGTTAAGCTGTTTATTTCACAACCCCTCCCCTTCTCTCTCTCCCCCCAGCTGGTGGGTCTTTGTGTGCTGTGTGTGGGGGTGTATGCTGAAGTGGAAAGGCAGAAGAATCGAACCCTGGAGGGTCTTTTCCTTGCTCCTGCTGTGGTGCTCATCCTGCTGGGTCTGGTGATGTTCACGGTGTCGGTGGTGGGCATGGTTGGATCCCTCAGGGACAACAAGACCCTGCTGCACATGGTAGGGATGATGGTGGAGAGAGAAGGGGGTGCAAATTACTGCAGGTTTTGAAGTTTGTTGTACTTGATATGCACACAGTTGGCAGTGTATTTGGTATCTTTAGCTAAAACTAATGCAGTCTAACACAGCAATCCTGAAATAAATCATCCCTTCATGAAGGTTATGGTGTTCAGTTTATATTGGAATTATTTTAGAGAGGTGTTTCTTCAACTGTATGATCTTTTTGGAGGATATAGTTTGGGGTGTTGTTGAACTGTATTGCATTCTACAGAGCAGTGTTTCTGTTATTTAGCCTACCTTTATTGATATAAATGGGGCTGACAAAATAATACACAAGTTTCTGTATAATGTAATACAACTTAACAGCACCACAAACTGCAGCCTCCAAAAGGATCATACAGCACCTCTCTAAAACAGCATCAATACAAACTGAACATTATAACCTTCATGAAGATAAGTATTGGACTGCACTAATTTAATTTGATTACATTAAACTAATAGTTTACATGTAACATTCTGGTTAATTATGGCTGTTGTTCTGGTTGAATTTTCTGTATTTTATACAATTTTGGTTGTGAACTGAGTGAAAAAAAAATCAGTGAGGTAGTGGGGAATACAACAGAAAATGAAAAATTCAGAGGTACCTCTACAAACATATATGTGTTTAAACATATGCACTCAGAATTTGCACAACAGCAGCAGTTCATAAAACAACAACTGATCTCTTCGGACGCCTTTTTCCTCCTCAAATGCAAAAGCACAGCTGTTGGTGTTTCCAGCAACAGCAGAGCTCATAGGGAGCAGGGATATATTACTGTGGTTGCTATGCAACTATCTAATTAGTTTTGGCTAAATAACGTGAACTGAAAAAAGGGATTAAAAGTTTGACATAAAAAAGGAAGTCAGTGATGTCTCTGGTTATGCTTTGATGAAGAAGGATTCATGTCATACTGAGGAAGCCATAAAGTTAATGTTATTTGCTGGGAATGTTCCTTCATGTGCTGATATTTGCTTCTCTCAGCACTGGTAGGTATGTTAAACCAAGCTTTAAATTTTTTTATCATTTAAAATCTTCTCATCAAGTATTCCATGTATAAGAGCAGTTTTTTCTAGGGTTGTCCCAGCTTTGAGGTTTCTATCCTAATTCCAATCTGAGGCCTTTTAATATATATTTAATATAATATCTGCTAAAAAAAATATTGAATACTTACATTTATCTAAATGAATCAACTGTCCAGTGCACCATGTAACTAAACCAAGAATATGTGATAATAATCACTTACTAAGTAGCATTGTGATAGAGGGAAAATTGCATCAGAACTAAGTGAAAGTATCAGAAGTCAAATAGTTATTCTAAGCAAAGAGTGGCTTTCAGTATCATATAATGGCTAGAGTAAAGGCTTCTAAAGGGGCAGTGCATGGAATTCTAAAAATCCTTTGCAGAAACTGGATCACTTGTATCCAAAGCACGTTCAGGTAGACCAAAAGTGACCACACCATTAGAAGATCAATACATCAAGTATAAGTCCCTGAGAGATAGAAAAGCAACTTAATCACAGATACGGAATTCGCTAAATAAATAACACAACATTCCCATCAGCAAAAGTACTGTCAAAAGAAGTCTTGTAGTGTCTCAGAGTCTCAGAGGATGAGTGGCAATTTCTTCTCAGGACACTTCTCCCAGGGGAACAAGAACAAATGCTTGGGGTGGGATAAGAAATACCAGCTTTTCACAGTGGATGACTGGAAAAAAAATCCTATTTATTGACAAAGTTTGAAATTTATGGCAGTAACAGAAAGGTGTATGTAGGGGGATGAACAGGAGAGATCTATACCGCAGTGTATCAAAATGACAGTGAAATGTGGTGGTGAGAATATTCAAGTCTGGGGGTGTTTTGCCTATTCTGGAAGTGGACACCTGCACCAAACTGACTACACCCTGACCAAGGAGAAGTACCAGTCCATTCTTCAAAGACACGTTCTACCTTCTGGTTTACATCTTTGTGGAAACAGTTCATACTGCAGCAGGATAATGACCCCAAATGACCCTCATAGCTTTGCAAGAACTTAGCAAGGAGTCCTGACTGCCATGGACTCTCTTTCACAGTCACCTGACCTCAACCCCCTCCAACATTTGTAGGGGCACTTGAAGACTAAGAAAATCAAGCATTCTGCGTCATCACAGAAAGCTCTCCGGAACATTGTCAAGCCTAGATGTCAAGCAGCTTTACAACACTAGAATAGGCAGTAGAGTGCAGTAAAGGATGGATTGGCATTTGATCAGGGATATTTTAACTGAAACTAAAGTGAGAGTGAATGGTTGTCTGTCTTTGTGTATCAGCCCTGTGGTTGACTGGGGGACCAAGGGTGTACCCACCTCCCGCCCAATGTCAGCTGGGACAGGCTCCAGCCCTTTCAATGGGATAAGCAGATATAGTTGATGGGTGGTTGGATGGATGGATAGATGAGCCATTAAAATATTTCAAAATCAGTCATGATACTAATCTTTCAGGACGTCTCATGTTGAATTAAGTAATTGGGAAATTACAATATTAAGTAGTTTTTCTTGCTCCCATTGCTATATACATACCATGGGAATGCTGTATGAATCTTGTCTTTTTCCTCCGCAGTTCCTCTGTGTTCTCTGTGTGTTGCTGCTTCTCCAGGCAGTAGCACTCACCACAGCTCTCATCTTTGAAAAGAAGGTAAACGTCTTCGTGTCACTTGTTTATATGGCCTGTACATCCCTATATACTACCCTTAATGATACCTTCTAGTCACAGTCAGGTCACTTCACGGCATTTTCTGATTGGCATCATATTTGTCAGTACTAATAACAATGACCACCTCTCCTCTGTGTCTCTGCTTTTCTCCATTTTATTTAGACATCTGCCTTGTTTCAGAGCAGCATACGAGAAGGAATTAAACACTACTACGATGATCTGGACTTCAAAAACATCTTGGACTATGTGCAACAAAAGGTTGTATGATATGTGTGATATGGATGTATTAGAATGACATTTATTACATTTGAGGATTGTACTAATCTTTAGAATTTGTATACAGGTATTGTTCAAAGATTGTATGATCTCACAGTATTGTGATAGAAAGATGCGGGTACACTTCACACAATGCTTTCACAAGGACTCTCTGTGCATTATTCAGAGCTTTAATGTAGATTTATTAGTATTTTCCTTTCAGTCAGTTAGTTGTTATCCTGCATTTTAATCCAGGCAGTACAGCACCTAGCTCAGGTGCACATCACAGATGACATGCACGTTGATTTCAGTATTGTTTATCTTTGGAGTTGTGGCATGGTGCCGATTAAAAGAAAAGCCAACAAGCACACAAATAACTGCCCCTTAAATCCCTTTTGGTATGTTGTAATTTCATAACATACTGAACATAACCAACAAGACAAGTACTAACTAAAACATGTTAGCTGTCTTAGTAGTATTATGGCTTGGAAGTTTTTCTAATTAGTGATCTTCCTGTCTGTCTTATAGACTAACGAGATCTCCAGTTTCACTCATTCTAATGGTTCAAGTACCTGGATCAAAGATGGTTCTCTCTCTGTCACTTTGCTCCTCTAAAAGCAGACTTTAGGAAATCTGCCAGTAGCTTTTAGAACAGCAAAAAGATACAGTGGTGTGTGCTGCAATGACAACTTCATTGTGGCAGCCTGCTGCTATAAAAGGAAAATGGATGTGGATATTTAGCAAATGTTTCTTTTTCTCTTTATTTGAGATACATATTTCATATACTGTATAGGTTCATAGTCATTATTTATTGAACTACAAAAGGAATGGCTGCAATGGATATTTACACTTTGACCAGGAGATCAGAAAATAGCCTTTTGCTTCTTGAACACCATTTTCTCAGTTGGAACAGTTCTATCAAGGGATCCTCGCTGTTTTTTCATCACCTGCATCAATAGTGATGGCAACAAGTCCTGCTTCCTGGCTTGTGTCCTCTTTCCACTGTTTGTAAAAATGTCTTATCTACACAGCTAGTAGCCTGGTATAACAGCATGCTGCTGCGTTCAGGCAATTGCAAAGATAGAGGTGTCTCAACATGTTGGACACTTGATTGAATTTAGTCTGAGTAGTACTCTGGCAGCCTTTAATTGATTGTCAGAACCTGTGCAGTCTTCACATTAATACCGGTTTTCCAATGCTGTTATCTCCACATCGACTTAAGTCTTCTGTAGGAATTAGACATACAGAGAGATAATTTGTCTGTCTGGGCTGGAGGATTGAGGTGAAACAGAGGTGTGGATTGCACAGCAGAGGCTGTAACTCAGCAGGTTGTTTCACTTCAAGAGATCTGAAACTTGAGCTTGTTTTCACATGTTAATTTGGGATTAACCTTTGTTTTCATTGCATGCTTGGTTGCTGATGGCCTTGTTTTCTTACTGTTTTGTTTTCCAGTTTTCATGTTGTGGAGGGGATGAGTACAAAGACTGGGGGGTCAACCAGTACCATTTCTGCAATGGTACTGGTCCGCTAGCCTGTGGGGTTCCATACACCTGTTGTGTTCGCGGCAAGGTGAGTGTTGGCAACACACATTGAGCAAACAGGCCTTCACATGCTTTTTAGTTCAAGTCTAGTGTGGTTCATGTTCACACTGATCTATTAAATAAACCAAGAGGGCTGACAAGCAAGTCACTGATTGGACAGTTTTTAGGACCAAGTGAACCCATATATATGCAGTGAAATTAGTGCATGTTTGGAAGGCCATAATCTGAAATGTAAACTAAGTAAACTCTAATTAAATTCCTATCTCCCTCTGTTTGCACAGACTTGATTTCTACTCTAAGATGAGGACACATTTCAGAGTAACTAATTCAGCCAGTTAATTAGCAAGTATTGATACCATGTGATCCAGAGGGAGTGTCTGTGATGTTACCAGGGCCTGTTGCAGACATCCATCCTGTTAGATAATCTTAGACCCTCCTGACAAATGATCGAGATCCAGGAACTGTCCACAGAATTAGTGACATCTGCTGCTTTATCATAGCAAGAAGGGACACTTATTATCTACACTACAGAGACATATTTCATTCCAAGAGAAGCGCCTTGCCCAGCTAACAGGAGACATACTGCGATTCAAAGTTATATAGCCTTTGGGAGATTTCTCTCTTGAAATGAAATGTTGGTCCCTCATGGCCCCCTCCACCCTCCATATGCCTGGTATCACTCCTGTGCCCTGGCTCAAAGCACTGATACGGTCTCTGGAAGCAGTGGAGCTGTGCTGGAGAAATTAACGACAGAATCATCCAGTACTCTCACACACACACCAAAGATAGAGGACTTGATTAGAAAAGCTGAACATTGGCCAGGTTTCTGCTGATATCAGTTCCTACCTTTCGGGGCTGAAACCATTTTGCAAGGGCTTAAATTCATGCTCTAGCTGGCAGGGGACTGGTGCACCCCCTTGTGAGGAGCATTACTTTCTCATATGTCCGCCATGGTGTTGTCTCTGTCCATCTTAGCTCAGTCAAAATCTTGTTTTTGACTCTAAATCTTGCCCCTTTGCGCAGGTGGGAGAGGTCATCAACACTCTATGTGGTTACCAGACTCTGGATAAACAGGTAAGAGGAACTCCTGGTTATTGAAGACTAATGTCATCCATTGGCTTTTCTATCTCTGATTCCCAACACAGCATGGACGTATCATGCGGTGAAGGTTATGATGACATTTTTGGACCTGCTTGGAAAACTGTTCATTTGTTGACCTGTTACACCCACTGTTCTGACACTTTTCCCAACACCTCAAGACTTGTTTTTTGGGGCCAGTTTTCCTGAGATACTGTTAGTCTAAGTGAAGAGAGTCTATATCTCTGAAGCCTAAACTCTTGTAAAAGTTAAACATGACACTAAAGCAGAATATAAATCTCACAATTGTCATTTAGTCAGTATACTCACACATCCTCTTGTCAGGCTTTTTAAGTAGGCACAATGATTTTTTTTCTGGCAGTTAGCATTTTCAGACTGTCTGAGTTCCTCTGTGACAACTGTAACTCTTGGCAGCTTAACAGCTGATTTGGTCCCAGTCTGTTTTTGCAGCAAAGAAGTTGGGAGATGATTTTTATTCAAGGCTGTTCAAGAATAAGTTCAAACTTGAAAACTTTCCTTTTGTTGTCTTCCTCTGTTCTGTGCATCAGCGTGAAACCCTGCATGACCTGATCCATGTGCGAGGCTGCATCCATGCAGTCAACCTCTGGATGAGTGACAACATTGGAATAACTGTTGCACTCTGCTGTGCCATTGGGCTGCCACAGGTAATTTAAAACTTATAGTATAGACTCACTGAAGCTAAATTTCCTCTACAGCCCTCATTTCAAGCAGATGCACCTTTCCAACTTAGCCGTGATATTTGAACTCTAAACTCTGCCTTTACTCTTAAAGCTAATTCACATTTCAGTTGTCTTCCCAACACTGCCTGGCAAATAATTCACATCAGATTTAACACTCCCAAACTGAAACTTGACAAAACCTTGCTTCACTCATTCAGTTCTTGACAGTTTATTTTCTTTATGCCTTTTGGTAAAGTTGAATTTGTCTACTATACATTACAATGTCAACAAATCTAAATCTCAAATTTAGACTTGTCACAGCCCACACAGAGAGAATTACTTTTGCATAAACAGCAGTTGTTCTCTCCAGCACCACGATTGAAAAATAAATTTTAGCTCTAACTAAGAATAAACACTCACTCTTTCAGTTCATAGTACCCTCACACCACTGTCTTCTTGGAAGATATTGGGTTACAGGCGACCAAGTAAAAGCTTAAATCAAAATGTAACTTTGATCATGTTATGAAACAGAACAACGTCAGGCTAAATCTGAAAATTTATTCCTCACATGGTACTTGATCTAAACACTAAGGCCTGATTCAAAAATATTCCATTTTCAAGCTTAAATTATTGATATGAAATGAAAGAGTAACTGGAAGTATGTGATTCTCAAAATTGGCATGACATAATTCGCTAAACAGAGGATGTATCACTGTGTTGGAGTTGTTGGGACTACAAGAACACTCCAGTCCACTTGCTGTTGTACAGAGAGCACAAAAACCAGACAATGCACAAGTTAATTTTGGCCTTATCAGGGCCTTAACATTATCCAACCCATGGAATTAACATTAATTAGTGACAGTTGATGCGACCTGCCATTGGCAACATTTGTCATTTTAACCTGTCAAAGGTATTGATACTAGGGGTGTAACAATGCGCTGTGACGCGATGCACCGCGATTCCGAAAATGTGGCGATACACGTCGTGATGCTGAAAACTGTATCGTAATTTGACTGATGAAGTGAGTGCTGAGTCCTGAAGTTATCCTTTATGCTTCTGTGAGTGATCACACTGTGCGCCATATGAGATAACACTAGTAAAAGAAGAAACGAGTGAATAGGTTTGGACTGCAATTTTCTCATCTTCCCACAGCCTCTGACAATGAAACAGTGTCTGGCTGCTTCAGGTTCTGTTCAGTCGGAAGTCTGCAGACAGCTAGCTCTCCTAGTGACCACTAATCAGACTGACTGTAACAAATCGACCCCTCTATCACTCTTATTTCTCTTTGCATAATTTCTCGGCTGCTGACAGATTTACCCCGCATTTTACTTCTGCAGTAAAGATGTCAGGAGATGCTGTGACCTCGATTTCACTCAGTTTCACTCGTCATTGATTTATTTCCTCTTATTTCCTCTGTCACAGCAGAACATGTTACAGCAGCTTCACAAACTCCTGCAGGTTAAACTGAACTAACCAAAGACTTTTAAGGCTGATTAACTCTGAAAAATTCATTATACACGGACCAACAGCACTTGCTAGCCTAGCAACATAATTAGGCTAAACAATCCACAACGCAACACTCTAAAGTACTGTAGTTATATTAATACGCGCTCCATTCAAAAAGAATATCAGTTGTAATGAATGGAAATGTAGTTGTACTATACAGTCTATGAGTTTTACCAGGGGAAAAATGTTGCCTTATATTATGGTCAATATGGTATCCGTTCTTTCACTGTAGTCAGCAGAATAATAGAATAATGGCAAGAAAGATTTTATCTTTACATTTGAACTGGAATTTAGTTTACAATAAGGAAAACACTGTACCGGGTTTTGTGGCAACAAGAGATTTGAGATAAGTGTTTTTATTTTTGCAGTTTACACTGAGAGGAAATAAATAAAAATTCTAAGATCTTAGTTTGTTTTGATAATCTCCTCATATATCCTTAGATGTATCATGGCTGTATCGAATCGTGAGCCCTGTATCAAGTATCGAACCAAATCGTGAGTTAATTGAATTGTTACACCCCTAACTGATACCAATCCAGTATGCTTTGATACACCATCATATTGTTTCTTCTCCAATTATTATATACAGTAACAAATGCCATATATTTCATAGGTGTGACTATTGTTCAGGGTGTTTGTCAACATAGCCTTTGCTGCCATTACCATGGAAAAGAAGCCCATCAGAGGAGTGAATCACAGCTGTAGCAAATTCAAAATGATTTGTTGTTATATGACAGTTATGAATAAAACACTTTGGTATAGTTGCTAAATTCATCCAAAATTGACCCATGCAGCATTATGTATCAGAATTTTAACCTCAGTGGTTGGATGTTTCTTGCTGGAATGTACACTGTAGTTAACTTACCACTTTATGTCTTAATGTATACAACCTTGATCTGTCTACTTAATAAAAAGCCAGATATTTTCTAGCGCAGGGGTTGTTTTTTTTAAACTAATAACTCATCTGTTCATCTTCATCCAAGCCATGTGAGAGCTTTAGTAGTTAGTCTCTAAAAATTAATAAGATTTTTAATGACTCCTCCTATTTCACAGTAAAAGACTTGGCACCAACATTCATATGTTTTCCTCTGGTACTTATTTTCCCTGCAGACTGTTGTTGTCTTTAGCTGAGTTGCCTAGTGCTGAAATTATTAATTGGTTCATAAATTAGTCAGTGACAGAAAATTAATCGATGACAATTGTGATCATTGAAAAATTGCTTAAGTTATCTATGCCTTTTGTGACATCTCTAGGGCTAAAAATTAAATCTATTAATGAAACAAATAAGAGATTGACCCAAGACATGTTGACATTATTTGTATGAATAAGCCTCCATGTCTCCCTGCAGCTGCTGGGCATCATCCTGAGCTGTGTGTTCTGGAACCTGCTGGTGGACATGAGCGAATCTGTCGACATGGTGGACTTCAAGCTGAAGAAGGCAGAGTTTGAATACAGCGAGCTGGACCTGGCGGGCGCTGGATGGTGTATGTGCCTGCCGAGGGATGGCGGCTACCTGCCTGTCCCTGCCGCCGAGCCTGAACTCGACCCCATTGACGTTCACCTGGAGAAGCTCAAGAAACAGCTGCCTCGAACACACGCTCAGCTCCGAGAACTGCAGCAGTCCAGATCGGCCACTGGGCTGGACGAGGTAGACGTTGGCCGGAAGCAGAAAAGGGAACACTGAGTGGTCTTTTTTGCCCTTTCTTGCCTTTTGGGTTTTTGCCTTTTTTCTGTCATCGTATTCATTGCGTTTTGTTGGAGTTGTGTTGCACTATTTAATGGTTGAACATGTCAGTCATTGGAACAAGAGAAATTTGGTGAGCTAAAGGGATCAGAAGTACTTTGGCACTTTGTTGATGAATTTGTTTACAACAAAATTTGAAAGAACAACATGCAACATTGGCTTTTTAAAAAAATGTTTCATTTTGTTTGTGACAGTTCATATTTAAAGATTTATGGCATTACTGTATATCACATTTAACTTTTAATTTTTTAGCCCTTGAAATTGAGCTGTGTCTCATGTGCTAAAGCTTACCTCAGGCTATTTTGAAAATAGCCCAGTAGTCAGAGGACAGTAATATTTGGTGTGTAAATTAATGGTAGCTTGAAAAGACGTTTTTCAGTGTTGGAGAAATAGGAATAGCCAAGTATGTCTTGCGTGTAGCATCTGTGACGGATGTATACAGTTTGTGTATTATTTCTTTTTATTATGATTTGTATTTGATTTTGTGCAATCAGTGTACAGTGTAAGACTGATAGTTGTGAAGTAACATGGGATGCATGTTTTGTACTGTATATGAAGTATGTTTAAAAAAAAAAAAACTTGGTTTACATGTTAGGCTCTCATCAGGGGGACTTCAGTCAATTCCATTTTTAAACTAAACTTTTTATTCCTCCCATCTTTTAAAGGAACAACTAAAAGGATTATCCAGACTACAAATTCAATAAAAAGCTACTCTGATGATTTTTTGTATCTGAGTTATGCACTGTTTTGAGCTTCCCCCTAGCTCCTGCCTTGTATCAGCACAATTGTTCTTGTCAATAAAGCTGAATTTGTCTACTGATTTTTGTGGTGCATTGCTGCTTTGCATGACGAAATAATGAAGAATGCTATACATTTCATCTGCAAACTGAAACATTTTTCCTGCCACCAGAGAGGACTATTTGCCCCCACCAGCTTCTAACTCACCAACAGCAGTGATTTTGCAATAGTAAGGAACTTGCTTGAAATCTCATTGGAAATTGTTACCTAGTAAAGTTTGTTTGTAAAGGCATTATTTAGTCATTTAAATTCCTCTTCAAGAAAATGCTAATCCAGAACAAATCACAGAGCCTTACCTCAAAAAACTAACTCCAGGGGTGAAATGATTGCTTTCATACTTTAAGAAGTAACAGGAACTAAGCAGTCTGAATGCTATGAAATCCAATCCAAGGTTCATTGATCTGGGGCAAACAGGAAGCCAAGAGCATCGCTGAATAAGGTAAACTATTCTGAATAAATCATTTGTACCCTAATGACTGATATCTCTTACTTTCAGTACTGTTCTCTCAAAACTTAGAAAGACAATAGTAAATAACTGGAAAAGTATTCAAACCCACAAATCCACATTCAGTAGCCCATAAACATGGGTTAGTGGGCTGACTAGGATTCTTCATCATCAGGCAGGCAAACTGAGGCAAGAAGGGCCTTGGTCAGGGATATGACCAAGAACCCCATGATCACTCTAAAACCTGCTCCAGAGTTTACATGACCTTAAACTGGAGCAAGGTTTTACCTTTCAGCTCAAGAATGACCCAAAGCCTACAGCCAAGACAAAGCTTTAAGGGCTTTGGGACAAGCCTCTGACTGTCCCTGGTTGGCTCAGCCAAAGGCCAGATTTAAAATGGGATTAATTTCTCAATCCAGGTGTGCAAAGTTTATAGAGACATACCCAAGATGATTCAAAGCTGTAATTGCTGCTGAAGGGCCTTCTACAAAGTACTGAATTAATGGTCCGAATACTTTTATAAATGAGATATTTCAGTTTTTGATTTTAAATAAATTCACAAAAATGGCTAAGGCATTATGAATTGTTGTGTGTTGATGGGCAGAAATGGCAGCTTTATCCACATACAGTTCAATATACAACAAAATAAAATGCAATAAGTGAATTTGCTTGAATACCTTCTGAAGCCACTGTATATTGTTGGACAGTGACAAAAACTAAGGTGTGTAGGTCAACCTTGAATCTTTGATCCTGACTGGACTAAGAGTGCCCAGAATGCATAGCATGTTTATTCATAGGGCAGAATTTTTAAGTGCATCTACTAATTTATTCACCATTTTACAAAGGTTGATCTCCACGTGTTCTTGTTTCCCCCTTCCCCTGTTTTCACACAATGCCTCCTTAAAGCTCTCTCTCTGGCTGAGATACACCAGCCATACTAATTCAATTCACAAGTTGCGCATTAATGCACACAGCTCTTGCTCCTTCTGCAGGTCATCCCTCCTCATCCACTTCTCACCTCTCTTCCTCCCTCATCACAATGATCAAGAGACAGCAGGTGGGATAATGAGGGGATGAATTGCGTCAGCAAAAAAAACAAAAAAAAAAAACAAAAAGAAATAAAAACCCTCAATGGCCTAAGCGCAGGATGTGCGCACATCCAAACAAGCTGTTATTATGATAATATGGACAGGATTTTTGTTGTTACAATCAGAAGAGGAAACACACACACACACAGTTTCCACACCCTTATCTATCAGACAACAGGCTTAGGAACTTGTAGGCTCAGTATCAATAACACTTGTCTCAAAGAGCATATTTATGGAGCTCAGATAATAATGTACAATTTTCAGGATTCTTTGAAAATTGCTGAAATTACACCAGTCATTGCAGCAGCTACCAGTACATACTGTCAGCAACCTACAGCCATATGATCACAAGAGCTGGTGAACCGCAGAACAGGTAGCTGATATAATCCTGTTTTTGATCATTACATTATTCCCAGTATTCATGCTAAGATGTGAATGTGTTTCTTAGAATAGATGAGGAAAAACAGAGTTCATTTAATACCAAGGTATGTCTGAATATCTGCCACCACAGATCAACACGATCAAAAACAAACAAACAAACAAACAAACATGACTCATCATAACCACAAATATATCATTTGGTCAAGTCTTCTAATGATGCTTATTTTATCTCTGCTCCATATTATAATGCTGGCAATGTACAGCAGTGGTGAAAGAAATATTCAGATATTAAGGTAAAAGCAGCAAGGCCACATTATAAAACTATTCCACTACAAGACCTGCATTCAAAACAAAAGTGCAGTATTATTACTAAAAGATAATTACACATATCAAAAGCTAAAGGTATTCATATCGAATGGACCATTTTGATATAGAATTATTGCATTATTACTATTAATGCATTAACATATAAGTGGTAGTTTGATTTTTCTAGCTGGTCAAGATGGAGCTAATTTTAAGTGCTTTATATTTGTATGGGTTGTTTAATCTATAAGAATACAACAGATTTCATGCATTGTTATTTCATATTTTATATTCTGTTTAAATGCAAATTATTAACCATAACAATAATTTTTTTGTTTATTTTATCATAATTATCTTGCTGTTGATCTGTTACATCTGCACACATTTGTGTATTTTTGATACCTGTACATACCTGCGTGTATACAGATTCACTGTTTTCCTATACCTCATCTGTGTAATTCCAACAAAGCACCATGCTATAGCAAGTGAAGACAATATATGATATATACCAGACTTACAACCACCATGTACAGATTACCAACATTATATATATGTAGTGATGTGTTTTGTTTTGTGATTCATGTATGATCTGGCTGTTGTGACACTGCACACTATCAGTGTTTTATAAATTCATGTTTTGTTGTATGTTCAATCTTAACTTTTAATGTAAGGTGTTAGATGTAGTGGTGTTAAAAGTACAACATGTCTCTCAGAAATGTGGTGGAGTAAGAGCATAAGGAAAATGTGAATACTAGTATTAATACTACTACTAAATACTAAGTGTTGTATGTAAAGCGAAGATCCTGAATCAGTGTAACCCCTAAATCAGTAGTGGAAGTATTCAGCCCCTTTATGTACAAGTCCCAATACAATAGTGAAGAAATGTTCTATTACAAATAAAAGTCCTGTATCCAAAATCCTACTGAAGTAAATGTACATGAATCCAGAACAGGATTGTTTCTCCTTATGTACAAAAGACTTTAATGACCAAGTGCCATCATGTCTTAAGGACCTCATTGTACACTGGTATCCCAATAGAACACTTTGTTTTAAATACAGGTTTATTTGTGGTCGCTAGAGTTTCCATGCATAGAATGGGACGCAGAGCCTTCAGCTATCAGGTTCCTCTCCTGTGGAATCTTCTTCCAGATTTAGGTCCAGGAGGGAGACACCATCTCTATATTTAAGATTAGGCTTAAAACTTTGTTCTTTGATAAAGCTTATAGTTAGGGCTCCAGCCGAGCCCGGAACCATCCTTTAGTTATACTGCTTTGGGTCGAAGCAGCTGGGGGGACTCACATGATGCACTGAACACTTCTCTTTTCTCTCTCCTTCTCCATATGTTCACATCACACCACTGCCCGTCGTTACCTTTGTGTCTTCTCTCTCCTGTAGTTTTTCTCCCTGTCTTCACTCTGCAAGTATCTCTGACTCCGGAGCTGCAGGCTACGGATCTGCTCCTACTACTCAACACTCATCATCATTGTTGGTAATTTCACTATTGTTATTATCATTACTGTTAATTGGCATTGCCATCACTGTTGCTGTTATTATCAATAACACTATTACACCTATTAACACTATTATTATTATCATTATAACAACCAATGCTTGACAGTGCTTGAATACAACAGTACACACAGCTACATTCCTGTCCTCTTTCTCAGTCAAGGCAGACAGCTCCCCACCCTGAGCCTGGTTCTGTTGGAGGTTTCTTCCTGTTAAAAGGGAGTTTCTCATCTCCATTGGTGAAGTGCTTGCTCATGGTGGGAACTGTTGGGTTTCTCTCCATTACATTGCAAGGTCTTGATCTTACAACAACTCAGAGATCATGTGTGTTCTGATTTGGTGCTATGTAAGTAAACTGAATTGAAATAAATTGAATTTAATAAATATTGTCAGCAAATTGTACTTTATGTATCCAATGTAAAAGCACACAACGTGCATCTGAATGGCCTCTTTCAAATGGTAAGAGGCATTTTAGTACTGTAACTGGTGAAAGTGGGCTAATTTTAACAGCTTTGTACTCTGCTAGGCAGATTAATATATACTAATGACTCACAATTTATAAGATGATCATACATTTTGTATGTAAAGTCTTAATCTGCAAAGTAACTAGTAACAGTAGTTTGCAGTAAAAAGGGACAGTAGAAAGGGACATTAATATGTAGCAGAAAAATGGAAATACTCAAGTAAAGTACAAGTACAGCACTAGTAAAAATATTTACTTATATTCAACCACATTGCAATGCATCTTAATGGCTGCTAGGTATCAGGCTGCAGGTGAAGAATTCAATATAGGAATTCAATGAAGAGTTACCCAATTAACACCCATCAGAGGGCTCTAGGATCTCTGTTATTATATGTTTTTTTTAAGTTCATGTTAATGCAGGATTCTGCCAAATTCTTCCCAATGTGCAATTGTATTTTGAACGGCTGTAGTCACTGCTATTATTTTCCCTGTATAAAGAACATACTGTCACACATCATCACATTAGTCTCTGTAGCTCCCACTCCCTCTTAATATTAGCAGGACAGACAAGTGTCCATACCCTTGTGTACCCTTGATTGAATTACCTATGTATCTGGCTTCAGTTATGGGGTAAGCTTGAGCAAGCAGTCTGCAGTCAATTTCACACTGAACGCTCCATGTGCTGTGGAGTAAAAAGACAGATTTCATACTTTTACCAGAGGCTTCTCCCACAGGGTATCAAGGCTACATATTGCTTCAATTGGATGGTTACACAGGGGCGTCTTGTCATATGTGTCCCCTGTGTCTCATCCTCCTACTTAACCTCTTTATGGATTCAGCACTCTTTATAGCTGTACTTCCTCAGATCTGCAGTCCCACTCCATTAGGTTTTAACAGACTACCTTTAATAGCCTCCCTCTAGTCGTCTCCGCTCTATGAGTTTGTACAATGTGAGGAGAGGCAGGGGGATTATCATCGGCACAATCAACTGAACAAGCTGAAAGAGTTTTTTTAGAAAGAAAGTTTATCAATGCCATCTATCATTTTGAAAACGTAGCAACCCGCCCACATGCTGACTGTTAGAAATCATCTGTCTTCGATGTTCAGGAGATTTCACAAGTTATTTTGTGATGAAATGCTGTCATTTACTTTCTGGATGTAGCTATTTTCCCTCAGTGTGCCTTATCTACCTCCATTACATTCACAAATTTTCTCCCAGAAGCCCTATTGAAAGCACAAAGAGTGCCAATTGTTACGCTCTGTAAAAAATTAGTGTGTCCCTGTATAAGAATATCTAAACCTAGTTGTATGTTTATAATGTAATTGTGAGACCTTGATCAAAACACATTATTGTCCTCTGTTGTCTTACTATGATGGATTTCATTTTTTACAAGAATATAGGGTGTCATCCACCTTGATTGTGATTCACTACTGCACACTAACTGGAGTGGTTTGTATTTTCCTGCACCAAAATAATACCAAACCAAGATTGTCTAACAAGGTAGTAAAGCCCAGCCTGCCTTAGGTATATAAATATGTGGAACACTATTTCTACTGCTTTATATACTTTACGTAAACAGGAAAATAGTGATCTCTCATCATATGCATTGTGTCCCTACAACTTCAGGGTTGATGAATGACCACCCATTTAACAGTCATTAAGGACACTGTGGAGATGAGTCAAGAGTGACAGTTTAATCCTCCCTGGAGAAATCATTTAAGAATAGAACTGAAAACCTCATTTCCACAATGCCATACATCTTTTGGATATCTTTACCTAAAGCTATAAAATATGGAAGTCCTAATATGTTAAAAGCCCAGGCCAGCCTAGAGCTTATGACCATTTCAAAAGTACCAGCATTAGTGGTGTTTTAGCCGTGTGTTGTTTCGTAGGCAGACATCTCTATTTGTCAGTGACGGTTGTCTGATTTTACAGCCAGACTCTATCAGCTGTGATGAGTCTGTTGTCTAAGTGCAGGACATCACCATGTGGCCTTCAGTCTGCTCAGTGGTGAGGAAGATCAATAATGATGATGGAAGAATGGTTCATAGTTTAAAGGGTCAGTTTATCCATCACAGAAAAAGTCCTTTTTTCCCCACTTATCCATAGCTTTATCTAACCATGAGGATAGTTTTATATATATTTTATATGCTGAAATTGTAAGACATGAGAACATTTCAACAAGAAGGAGCACCTCTACTGGTTGCCTTTAGATCATTTTAGATATCCTGAGAAATATTGTAATCCACGTGTTCTGGACAGTAGACCTGTCTTTAGGCAAGAAGTTCTTCTCTTGAGCTCAGTACCTGATAAAGGTTTACTAAAATGTTCAAATTCTGTGGCCATTATAATCATTATGAACAGTAACCACCAGACTCAGTGGCTCCCAGTAGAATGCCACAGTACCATTATTGATCCACCTCCGTGTTCATTCCTTTTTACAAAGTATCCTAGAGCATGTATAGTAGCACTCACATGCCTTAAGCAAAGAGATACAAGAGATAAAAACAGAGGTTAATAGTTTGAATCAAACATGGTTTGTTGAAATCCTTATGGCTGTCTTTATACACAAACATGAATGTCGATAGAAAGGGGACTTGTTTACAAGTAAGTCCCAAGCCACAAAGGTCATTATGTGCTTATTAGCCATGTCATCAGTCAGTCAGTCCATCATTGAGGTCTGGACTGAAGTATCTCAATAGCTATTTGGATTGCATTGAAATTTTGTACATACATTTATGGTGCCCACACTAGGAATTCTAATGATTACCACTAGCATCTATTGGATAGATTGCTATTGCTATATAACTATTGGATGAATTCAATTCAATTCAATTCAATTTTATTTATATAGTGCCATATCACAACAAAAGTCATCTCAAGGCACTTTTCATATAGAGCAGGTCTAGACCGTACTCTTTAAAATAGGTATTTACAGAGAGAGACCCAACAAATCCCACCATGAGCAGCACTAGGCGACAGTGGCAAGGAAAAACTTCCTTTTAAGAGGCAGAAACCTCGAGCAGAACCGGACTCAGGGTGGGCGGCCATCTGCCTCGACCGGTTGGGTTAAGAAGGAGAGAGAGAGGGAGAGAGAATAGCGAGATAAGAACATTGCATAACACAGGTTCCATATAAAACGTAAGGTGATGCCAATAATACAACAGTAGTAATGATAGTAATGATAATTAAAGTATTAACTGTTAACATAGCAATACAGCTAATAGCAGTGTAAGTAATTTCTAATTCTAGCAGCAGGTGTTGAGTGGAGTTGTAGGAGCAGCAGGAGACTTGTCATCACAGATCAGACTCTACAGCTCCAGAGGCAGAAATACCTGCAGAAAGAGAATCCAGTATCCAGTAAAGTATCTAAGCAGCTTTGACACCAACTAGCACAAAATTTTGGTACAGACATTCATGCTTCCCAAGAAAATGAATAATGATGAGTGATACTCCCTAGACATTTTCTTTAACACCACAATAAGATTGACATTTGGTGTTTTGAATGAAATGTTGGATGACGCTAAACTAAGGAGTTTAACATGGTAGGCTAAAAATTATATCTGCAAGTCATCAGCACTTATTGAGAGCATTTTGCCATGCTGATATTAGCATTTAGCTCTAAGCACTACATGTGCTTAAAGACAGTCTCACAGAGTAGCTTTAGATTCTTTGTCTTTTATTTATTTATGTATTTTAGCAATGAAGATAAATATTGCAGGCCATACCAAAAATAAATAGGGACTATGTTATAGGCCCAGAAGAGAGGGAATTGAAAAGCACAATAGCTGGCAGCAAACATGATGGTCTGAAAGGATTTTGGATTTCTTCATAATGTGGGTTACCAGTTAAAATAAAAAAAAAAAGCCTAATGTAAAAAGTGATATATCATGTATCATCTGTAACCACTCTAACCCTCCAAATCCATTCTTAACCCGCAGTGTGTTTTCCTGAGCAGCATCCTGTAGCTTTATCACTTATCCTTTATCATTTTTTCCACAGTGCTATATATTGACCTGTTGGTACAGTATATGGAGGGATTTTCTATTGGTGGTTGGTGTCAACCATATTCTGAAACAACTTCCTGCCTGGAGCTCTCTGCTGAGTCCTAGTTCACCAATTATTGAACCAGTCATGAGAGAGAGAGGGACAGAGCGAGAGCCAGTCTGACAGACAGACAGAGACAAATAGAAAGGAGCTTTTCTCTGTGCTGAGTTTGTACCATTCAATAGTTTGTTGGAGCTCCACTGGCATGTTTTTGTTGATGCGACCCTACAAGCAGCAAAGGCCGGTTCTCCTTTCAATTATTCCAGCTCACAACTAATCCAGGTAGGCTGTCTTATCTGTTTGTCTCTGATCCCGTTTTGTTTTTTCCTTAGTCTGCACCACTAATTGCTTTCACTGTCTTTCTAAGCTCTCCTGTCTGAACGCTAAACAGTACCATTTCATTTTTGCAACTTGTTGAATCAGAGATGGCGTTTAGTTTCAGCTTTTCCTTCCCTAGCTCTAGGCCAAGCATATGTTAATGACATCAACCAAGTCAGTTATGTGACTAATAGACATGTAGGCACTTCAGCGGATTTTGGGGTCTTGAATATCAACAGCTAACTGATGTACATGTTTCTATGACAACCACTACTGACATACTTTGACTAAATCTATCACATCTGACTTTGTTTTGTGTTAAAAGTGTCAGTCTTCATCTATACATGTCTAATATCTTCAGTGACAACAGCTATACACACATCTGTTTAGTCATTATAACAGTGAGGGTGTGATAGTTTTAAGTTTAAAGTTTGTGGATCAAGTGTATGGCAGCAACTGAGTCAGGTTTTGGGGTTTAGTTCAGCTGCTTAAAAACCATAGAGAAGTATGTAAAAACATTTTCTTGTTCTATTTCTGCAAACGTCAGTCAAATAAACAGTTTTCATATGACACCATCCTCCTCTGGGAAAAAAAATAAGGTTTATTAAGTAGTCTTTTAAAAACTTTCTGAGACGTCAATGAGATGTACAGTAATTTCTTTAAACCTTCTGAACTACTAATGAGCACCACTTATCCTAATAACTCTAATTTCTCTTTCACTTTATCTCCAGACAGATACACACAGATGCACATATCTGCACATATATCAGAAATAGCACTGAGAGTTTTAACTAGCTCAAACTTTTGAGGGACTGGTGTGTATGTGTGTGTGTCTGCAATATGTGGTGTATGAGTTTGATCATATATGATGAGTACCTCTGTGTAATTGCTTGTCCAGTGTGTGTGACTCTGCATGACCATGTGTGATTTGTATAATGCAAAAATGAAAATGAACCAAATGTTTACTAGTATGAATAAAATGTGACTTCATTCAAAAATAGGTTAACAGGTTGATTGATATGTCAAACCAGGTTCATTATCTCACCTGATGCAGATGTTTTCAGTGTTAAAGACTAACTCTCTAAACAGACTTTTAACAGTTTTAACAGTTTTTAAACATTTTTTATCAGTGTACCATATGCACATTTTGCAAGAGACCTGTGTACATCTGCATGCAGAGCAGCACAGCACATGAACACATTATCCCTTGTGCACATGTGTATGTTTATGTGTGAGTGTGTGTGTGCATGTCTCTATCAAGAGGTGTGGGGGTTTTGAAGGCAGGGCGAGTCCATCGATCAGCCCGTGAGGGGGGCAGCCTGTAGCTCTCGCTCCAGCTGCCCACTGGGTGTGAAGGACACTGATGTGACAGCACTAATTACAGAGGCAGGAAGCCAGCACTACAAACATTCACAGCAGCAGCTCAACTGGGCTCTGCTGGGCTAAACCCATCCTCCACCGGCCACTTTACACCTCTCATCCCTCTGGGGTGGATTGCATTTCAAGAGTGTCATGCCAAAATGAGATATTATTCATGAGAGATAAGTCAAAGGAAACTGCTTTTACTTAGGGGATGCATAGACCACATACACTTGGAAATGACAGGGCAAACTCTGTAAGAAAGCAAGAATAGAAAAAAAAAAACCCTCACAGAAAGTCTAATCTGTTAAAAAGCCTTTTTTTTTTTTTACCTTTTGCAGCTGGTACAATACATTATCAACATTGCAAGATGCTGGATCTAAAACAATATTTTAATAATTTAGTACAAATGAATTACAGTGGAATTTCAAAACAAATGCACAATTACTTACAATTACAATTACTAAATAAATACCCCAATAAATGAACCATAAAGATTTTACCTTGAATACAAACTAAATTTGAATTGTATCTTCACAGCCTGATTTTTCTGTGTGGGTTCATCAATATGATAACACCTTCCATATTATACATACCTGTAGCCATTTGATTGCTTGTTAAGATAAAAATATGTACAAGTGCAGCTTTAGGTTTGTCCATATGTAATTACACTGTTTACTGAATGATTTCAACTCTCTGGTGATTTGCCAGGTAGCGGCTCAGCTACATGTGATGTAATAGATATTTTCAGAGCTGACATTTTGACAAGCAGCAGAAAAGCACAGATACAATTAAAAACATTAATAATGCATTCTGCAACAAACAAGTATAATAACTTGAAAAGGAAGTGGGGCCACTTGAATGACTGATATGCAGTATACAATATTACATTTGGGTGAAACATTTCCAGGGCTGTTGTGTTATGCATGTTGGTTCACTAGCATTGTTGATACTGGGACACTTAATGGAAGTGAGCCGTCATTAACATTACTTACATCTGTGCTTTTCTGGCAAAATGTCAGTAATGAAAAAAGTCTCTACTTAGGCCAATTGAATAACACCACTTGTTTAATGGCTTAATGCTCCATCAGTAAATATTTTCATATAAACACTTATTCAAATTATTATTTGTAATGTGAAAGTGGGGTCATTGTTTCTTATCAGTCCTATTTCCAGCAGCTGCAGGCAGCTGATTTCAGCACAGTACCTGCCCAGCACCACACAGCAGACAAAGTTAGTGATAAGCTGATGAGGAAAGTTGAAGTCACCAAGCTGACCAAAAATAACACCACTGAAAGGATGTTAGTAATTATAGTGACTTTATGCAGTCATGACACATCAGGGCTGTGTGTCTGTTCCTTCTAACAGGACAAAATTGATTAATGCAGCTTTAAATATTTTCTACTACCACTGCAAACTGAAGATCAATCCGCCAGACATGTTTCTTTAAACCCGCGCTGATGCTGAACCCAAACGTTTTTTTTATTTGTATTGTACAACTCAAACTCTTTTCATGCTACAATGGCTTTATTCATTGACATAATAAAATTGCCAGTTCTCACACTGTGTCACAGGCCTGGTTCTCTATGCCCTGTCTATCATATAAAATGTTGAGCAGTTCATAGGTGTATTCAAGTACTGTAAATGATACTGTGAGTTGTATTTAAGCTCTCTAACCTGTCTGCAGCGGCAACATGGTGGCCTTAAACTTTGCTGGTGGCATTCAATGTGTGAATTGGTGCCACGTGCGATAAGTTACCCTCACATTTGTTTTAATCAGGCACATTTCCATCGACTTGGCCTTGCTTTTAATTATTTTCCCATTGATCTGTGCTGTAACCCAACATGCAGGTCAGTGAACACAACAAGGATTGCTGCTGCTGCAACTGCTGGTGGCTTGTATTCCATTAATAATGCAGATACACACATATCTGAATCATCACTGAAACACATGTTCAGACCTGTGTACAGAAATGATAACACTAATTACACAAAAAGGGCCACAGGTATTACACGGGTGCATGGATAACACATGGAAACACACACATACTATATGTGCATATATTTATGCATTATAAAACATACACACATGCAAATAACCACAACAAGAACATACTACATCACACACAGCCTGATGTTAAACGTACCTGAAGTGTCTTTTTACATTAAAAAAAAAAGGCCAAAATTTGTCTCTCTGCATCTTTACTAGGATGGACCATGGAGACAGAGGGATAGGCGTCTCTCACCTTCGCTATGAAGAGGAGGAGGGTGAGTGTGTGCACACATTCTGTTTATGTCTGGTTCACATAATATAGTTGATCTATTATAGACTGGTCCTCTGCTAATAGAAAGAGGAAATTAAGTCATTACACCCACTTCATCTCTTAATATTATCATGGGACAGTTGATTCATCACAGTAACTTATAGTTTGTAATCTGTCTCTCTGTTTTTAATTTGTTCTGAGAGTTGGTGTGGGTGAATGTTGTTAATGGGCTGCAAATGAGGAGCGAAGATTGACATGAGATTGCTTGTGTATTTGTGCACATATCTGTTGTGATCTGATGTGTGTTTGGGTGGGTTTGGGGAGTTGTATTCGGATGTTTGTGTGACTTTTTTGTGTGTGTTCTGCCGTCACACTGAGCAGTGGGTTAGCAGGTTCTTTTCTTTTTCCAAGCATCCCAATATTTGTTTTGCGTCTCCCTGTTGTTTAGTTATTCCACATGGAGCTTTGTGTGCAATTAGTTTTACAGAGACGCCTTAATTACCAGCAGATGATCAAACTCACATCACCCAGGTTTTTGTTGCAAAACAGGGATTATAAAGCCAAACACAAAATCACAGGAAAGCTAAGGACTGAGTGATTCTGAATAGACTTGATTTGTTTTTGTTTGTAACTGAGCCAACTGAGAATGCTGCTGTCGTTAATAAGCAGACATGAGCTCTGAAACATAATTCATTCAGAGTTTGTTAAAAGTGGTTTAAAATTCATGAAAGCACTCCTCTGAGTATAAGGGATTAATGAAAGATCTCATTAGACAATCTGCCAGTGTTACTGACTGTCAGTCAACTATTTTGGGGCCTTTCATCAAACTTTGATTTAAGTCACTTATTTTGGAAAAATTGTGATCTTATTATAGCTTGTTCTTAAAGTTAATTGCCAAATTATTCTTTTACAAATGATTGCAACCATTTTGTAGTTCATGTTCATGTAACCATTCAGGAACCATTCACATTTGTCCCCAGACCATCAGTCCATCTACATTGGCGTCCCAGTGCCTCGAGGATATCGACGCAAACGCAGGCGAAGGCGTTCAAGTCGGGAGGCCTCTGACATGGACAGGGACAGACGCTACAGTCACCACAGACACCATGAGCATGATCGGTACCAAGACATAGACATTGAGGAGGGACTCATGGATTCAACTGAGCAGAGTCTCCAAGACATCAACCGCACAAGTGAGTCAGAGTTTTACAATTTTACATGTGAAAAGCACTACAGAGTTATTTTGTGGCTCTCTAGGACCTTTATTAAATTTGATTAAATAACCATGATGATATCATCAGAGTCATCTTAGCTTGGGCTTTAGGCTAAACATTTTAAATATAAAACTTGAGGCATGTGGAGTCTGAAGACATGGCTGTGAGAGTAGCGCTGTGAAAGTCCCTCAACTTACGTCACTGCAGTCTATTATTAAGAGAAAACTATGAATAGCCTCTAATACATCTTCTACCTCTTGTTCTAATTAGTGAGCTGTGAATACAGTTAAGTAAGGCTGCACTCTTTTAGAAATAACTCCACTGAATTCTTCAGGGTGGCTTTTTCTTCTGCTTTCTAAAGGATTGGCACAGACATTATCCAGGCTGCGTCACGTATTACAGTTTTGCTGCACTCTCCTACCTTGTGCTTTTGATTTGATTTTGCTTTCTTCCATCAGTTTTAACAGTGAACAGCAGGAGTCAGAGTCACAGTCTGAGAATGTGTAGCTTCTGTTTTGGATTGGAGTAATGAGTAGCCTGGCAGAACACTGCTGCTTTAGCTTTCAAAGACTTGTCCACCTTGTTAAATTGATGTGGTGCAATCAGTGGCAAGGCAGCAGAGGTGTTTACTCTTTCTAGACATGTATGGACACACACTTACAGTCTTTTGGAGTGCGTGGGACTCCATGAATACGAGTAATGCATGTGGTGCTGGTACCAGGAGGAGGATTGTAGCATGGAGAATAAAGATGTTCAGGACAACAGTGGGAGAAAATAGCGTCCAATGAAGGTAAACACCTAAGAGAGCATAGGAAGAAAAATAGGCTATCCTCACTCTCATTAATGAAATTAGTTGAGCTCTTGTCTGTTTAGCAACAGAGGGTCCCCATCATATGCAAATCCAGAGCACTTTCTGTTTCCCATCACCTGCTGTTGTTGCTTTACAAAAGCATAATTCAACCCACCCTGCTGTACTACTCCCCCTGTTTCCTCACCATGTTAACCATCTCCAACAAAAGCAAACCTATTAGGCTTACATGTACCGCTTTGGCAGAACTTTTGTCCATTTTGTAACAGCAGCCTTGAGCTGTATAATTGACACTGTACCCATTTTTGCGTAAGGAGATGTGGGTTGGGACAAGGGCAGGGACATAAATGTTGGATGTCTGTGTTGTTCATCTGTATGTTTCTGTGTGAAATGTTTACAGGCTCTAAAAATACATCTTATCTGGGACATTAAAAGGCTGATCTATCTTAGCAGATAAAGCTAATGAGTACTCTCTGAGTGCTCTCTCCACCTCAGTGAAAAATGTATAAGATCAAGATCAGGTTGTATTTTATTGGTAACATTTTTTTCTCTGGTTTTATGTGATTGATTACATCACTGCTTGCCCATTCAGAAAAGACAACATATAAGTGGAATTCACTGTAAGCTGCTGTCAATAAAGCACTTCAATATAATTGATCAGTGGTGGCATTAAAAGACTCAACCCATGTACAGTAATTACTATACAGTTCAGTCCATATGGTCCGGTGTGGTCAGCTGACATGTCATTACCCTACAGCATCATTCATGAACATGGGGTCCATTTCAACCCCCATACAAATAATATAGTGAAATGGATTGTAAGCACAGCAGGCTCATGATTGAATACCTATAATCAGGTGTGATCTGCATGTAGGCTTCAGTACTGTGATCATTACTGCTGGTACAGTGGAATGACATAAAACATCCTACAGCTGGTTGTCCATGTGTCCAGATGCATATTGGAGATCACTTTCTACATTCATAAGTTTTTTATATACTGTTAGTAAAATGATATAAAACAACTCCATTTCCCCAGTGATTACTGAAATTTAAGCAGTTTAAGTCCAGTGAATAACCTTAGATGGTACAAAGGTAACTGTCTGAGGTTAAAAAAGTGGGAGTCACCAAAAACTAAAAGATAATGTAAATTTCATATGAAAAGCCCTTGTTCAGGGATAAAGTAATGGTCAGTAATGAAGTCAAACCCCATGGAGCTGGTGATAGCAAAGCAACACATTTATGGGAACTTCTGCAACAGTGCTGGGATGAACTTTCTGAACAATATTTGATATTTTCCACTGTAAAAACAACTAGATTCCTCTTTCTATGCCTCAATTTAAGGTGTCATAAAATTTCTGACTGGCAGTGTTTATGTTTATGTGAAAGGACAGTTTGATTTGACCTCTCAGTAATGCAAAAAGGACATCCTATTTGTGTGGCAGAGATGCAGGCTAAGGCTCTGAGCAGCAGGTCATCAATACAAACGGGAAGGCTAGTGGCTGCTACAGCAAACAGCTAAAAGCCATGCAGTTACAACTTTTCTTCCTTTTAACATTGTGTTTTAGGCAACTTTTAAAATCCCCAGGACCTTGAAGCCTGTTAAACCTTGATCATGTGATGAAAGAAAGACATTCTTTAATTCTTTCATTTCATGAAGTGTCTCCGGCGGCAGAGCGGCTTCGTTACATCCTGAGTGAAGAGGATGACATGCCCACACCAACTCTCTTCACTGAGATGGACACTCTACAGAGAGAAGGAGATGAACTAGAGTGGAAGGAATCTGCCAGGTGAATGACTACACACACACACACACACACACACACACACACACACAATCAGCCATCATGTTTCCACTAGTCGAACATTAGAATTAGATGAAAACTAGGCAGATGCCATTTTCATGATGTTTTAACTTGTCAAACACAGATGTATAACATTAATGATGCATTCTGTTTAGGTGGTCAGTGTTCACAGTCATAGTATTGTGTTGACCCAGTGACAACATATTCAGAATCAGAATCAAAATCCTTTATTAATTTATTAATTCCCTTGCGGGAAATTGTTGCATTGCAGTACTCCATTATGATTAAATGTAATACAGCCATAATTAGTGTTTCTGGTTCCACTTGTACTTTTCTTGCTTTGACAAATCAGAATTACTGAAAAAGTTTTTTATTTTTTATTTTTTTGCCGATATGAAATAAGGCACACCATTGCAACTGCATAGATAATATCTCATCCCAAATTTATTAGAAATTGATTTTGTGGCATAGCTACAAGGTAATTTGATGCTGTGTTTTTTAGTTTAAAAACTGAAAGTAAAGACCAAGGGCAACTTAGAAAATGGTGTATTTCAGCAATCAGGTGTAGGAAGAAATGTCGATCCTCAGTTGCACAGTCTATGTAAGATTTAGTTTGGCCCAAGCTTATTCACCCTCATATCACAATGAACATTGTTCAATGGCTTTGTCAGATCTAGGAGGGCTAGAGGGAGATCCAACTGAGTTCAAAACAGAGAGATGGAAGAATGGTATTTTCAGTGCAGGAAAAAATCATTATTTAGTGTGATTATTCAAAGTATGTTGCAATACAAGCCCAACCGCTGAACAACACAGTGTTCCCCTGTGAGTGAACTGAGGTCACAGTCATACACTCACAGTCATACTGATTAGCAGGCACCACCAGCAGAGACTAGGTGCTAAACTCAAAGAAATCTCCACACTTAAATACTTCTCACCTGTTCTTCTTCCTCACTGTGTGCTTTTCTGCTTTCAGGTGGGTGAAGTTCGAGGAGAAGGTGGAGGAGGGAGGAGAGAGGTGGAGTAAACCCCATGTGTCCACGCTGTCCCTGCACAGTCTTTTTGAGCTTAGGACATGTCTCCAGACGGGAACAGTGCTACTCGACCTGGAAGGCTACTCACTGCCTCAAATAGTTGGTGAGATTTTCAGAATTTAGTTTCCTGAAAAGAGTATATCATATCATAACACTGTTGATATATATTCTGTTTGATATTCAGCTGTTTCTTGATTGCAAAGCTGGATAATAACAGAACAAACTGTACTAACTGATGTATGCTGGCTCTTGTCACAGCTTCACTTGTTAAACAGCAACTTAACAACTCTCCACTTTATTTCTCGTGAATTTTTGGTCTAGACTAACTTAGCAAAAATAATGTTGTCAGTGTGGAGTGTCATTATGGCCACCTTGGAATCATGGTACCTGTCACAAATTCTGAAAAACTTTAACTCTGCCTGAAATTGGATCAGCTGTATTCACTATGAGTTACTTAACTAGGGACCAAATTAGGGCACACCTTCATAGCGTGACGCTGATAGTTGAATCAAGCTAATGATATACAGTAGTAGCTAGTGTGAACACAAACATTTCATGGTTCCTTTACTCACTAGCTACAGTAAGGCAGTGTTTAGCAACTGCTAATACTACAGTAGGCTAACCTAGATTTGTAAACCAAATTATTTCTCATAAATGTTTATTACATTAATGAATATCCCCATACCATAGCAACCCCTATTAACCTTCCCTGTCGTCAAATATTGAAACATTTTACAATGAGTATGCCAACTCATGCTTTCAGGACTGTCCCTATATTACTCATGGCCCGTAAAAACGGAAGCCACAGATGCATCAGTAAGGAGTAGTCAATAAATATTAGGTAATCAATAGAAAAAGAATCAATGTGTTTCCCAGTTTGCAGCAAAACTGATCAACCACTAGACATTTTTATCGAAGCTCCATATAATACAATCCAGTTTTTATTTGCATTTGCATACCCCCCCGTTGTTTGTTAATCGTTTACATCTTAATTTTCTTTGTTCAAGTGACTGGTGGGGTTATTATAGAGCGCTGCCACTTACTCTGGAAAACAGGTTACATTTGGCTCAGTAGTGTAAGGTGTTCATTATTGTTCAACAATTGTCATGACCTTAAGCTGATATTGTAAAGTAAATTTCACCTGCTGGAATCCTTGGTTCTTAGACAATACTTCTTTGCTAAATTGTAGTCTGGCAGTATCACAGAATGTTGCATATGTTGAATATATATATACAGAATCTGTAGAGTTAAAGGGAATTTGCCATTCAGTGGCCATTATAATTTTACTGATGTGTACTCAGTATTATGAGCAACTATACATGATGTAGAGTATGCTGTAGACTGTAATGCATAATATAGCAACGAAATGCATCAGGTTGGAAACACTGGAACCGCATGTCACATTTTCTCATGTAACATACAAATGTGTCTTTTTCCAGATGACATCATTGAGAGACAGATAGAGGAGGGCATGATATCTCCTGATCTGAGAGAGAAAATCAGTTTTGTCCTGCTGAGGAAACATCGACATCAAACCAAGAAGCCAATCCACCGCTCGCTGGCTGACATCGGCAAATCCAGCTCTTCGACCAGTGAGTGCCCTTACCTGTAGTTGTTGCAAACTGTCATCTTGCTCTACCCAAAAACTATACAGGGACCTTGGGTTTGTTAGTTTACTGATCTACAGCACTTACAAAATAATAATTATCAGCTGCTACATTTTCTTTCTTTTACATGTATCCATGTGTAAAATGTGTGCAGTGGTGAATGACACATGAATTATGCATGCAATATTATACATACCATTACTCCCATTACCATGGGAGTAATATATTTGACTCACTTGGCAAATGAATGAATGGGCTCCTGAAGTCAACAGGGCTCACACAGGAAATGTATTAATGTTTGATGAGTTAATTACCGCTGTAACATTTCCCCATCTCATCTCATAGATAAATCATAAAGCATCACCTCTAACCACTTGTTGCTGTTTGTGTTTTTTCTTGCTTCCCTTGCCTTGCCAGGTCGTAATTTAGGGCCCCGAGGCGGACCAGGACCAGGTCCGGGGCAAATGGCCAACTTTAACCGATCCACAGAAGACCTCAGAATGAAACAGCAGCAGTCTGCTAACTATGGTCGCCTGCGTGAGTGGTTCTTGGTCTGGGGTTTCAGCTTGCATATATGCATCTCTCTCTCTCTCTCTCTCTCTCTCTCTAACTCTGCCTTTGTTTTTTGAGGTATAGTATGATTAGGTTTTGATTCATGAAAAGCCATGGTTGTTTTTTGTTGTTTTTTTTAAAGGTAGGAACAGATTTTTTGATATAAAATATCTAAAATTAGTAAGTAATATTTCTGTGGTAAGACATTTGATATAAAAACCATAAAGACAGATATAAATCAGAAGTGGATGGTATGAACTGGCACCTTCATACTTTTTACTCAAAGATTAGTTTCAGTCAGAGTGATCCATTAAAGTGAGCCATCTTTACCTAAAATGCTGGACTCAGTAACGATGACTAATGCTTTCTCCATCTGCACTCCAACACACATGAGATGTTTTTTCAATTGACCTCAGCTTCTAAGAGTTATGGCTTCTCAAGTCCTCAAAACTCAAATAGTGTTCACTTTTGGGTGAAATTACCTGTTAGAAGTAACAAATCATGATCCAGTGGTTAGGCATTAAGCAATACATCACACTCAACAAATTACTTTGATGAAACTGTTGTCTTTGAATTTTCCCAAAGCTTTCTTATCTTCAACCAGCAGCTTAAAAACATCAGGTGATTTGTGCAGCATCTTGTGTTTTCCATTAGAAGGACCAGTTCCATTATTCCCTACCTGCGAAGTCCTTCAATGCTAACATTCATTTAACACCCCACTGTCATAAACCCTGACATTATAGGCATCATAAAAGTACACTTCACGTCAAAACAGTTGTATTGGATTGAACTGAACTTTACAGGTGTACCTTATAAAGTGAGCACTGAGTCTATGCTCTGTTAAACACCGTCAGAGCTTAAATGATCTAAAGCATGTAGCATGTAATTAAGCTGTTGTTTTGCCTTCCAGGTCACGCTCAGAGTAGGAGTATGAATGATATTGCAGATACTCCCAGCACAGACCAGGTGAGTCATAACTGCGACTTTACAGCTCAGCATGGTTTCAATATTTTTTAAGTCAAGAGTACATCTCTTACCTACATAAACATTACATATTGATATTGAATACATTTAAAGGATATGTATAAAATATAAATAACTATATATATTTTTTGGTGTGGTTTTATACACCAGAGTATTTGTAATGACCAAATTCATGTTCCTGTCTTATTAAATTGCGAATGTCTATTAATATGCATGCAACCTATCTCTGGAGTATGTACTCATTTTCCACTTTGCTGCTTTCCATTATTAGCAAGATTACCTATCTCATGTCTCAGTAAGGCATTGTGTTGTGTTGAATTGATGTTTCGTTGGAGTGGTGGGAGCTAGCTCTGTCCTAAGTGCCATCAATCTTTTATTGCAGTTGCTATTGAAGGTGACAGCTAGTGATGGAGGAAGCGTGCAAACACATAACTCACTCATTATTGTGGCAGATGCAATAATGTGGCTTAAACCCAGTAACACATGCTTGAACGGTTCCAAGGCCGTGCTGTTGTTGCTTGGATTAGGCTACTGGGCTGTTAAACAGACAGGTCAGGATTAGGTGTCATTCACTGCAATGACTAATGTATAAAAATAAATGAATGAAAGTTTGTTTAGGGGTGAGTGATATGGGCTATGAACTTTATTTGTTAGTTGTGCAACTATGAGGACAAGTATGGGTTGTCCAGTTCCAAGTACCCCAGTTTTGAGTGGATGGCTGGATGTTCAGATTGTATTTACAGCCCTACAGTAGGTCACATGTGACAACGGACAAGTGACAGTTTGTTATTGTGTGTATTTGTGTTTATGTGTGTGTGTGCATGCCACATTGTCTGTGTCAATATTGAGTTGGCACCAGGAAAAACATGGATCTCATTGCCCAGTCCGCGTGCTTGGCTCTCACATGTAGCCACAGATTCAGGCTGTGGGTTATTGGCGAGGCTCTCCATTATTGAGTGTTATTGTGCTGCGGTCCAATTTCCTGCCACACCTTTACATGCAATCAGACAGGTCAGGTTAGCTTGCCATCCCTCTTTTTCTGTCACAGCTGCATCTGGTTACATTTGTTTTGCCTCTCCGATTGGTGTCTATGGAGGTTTAATGCTCACAGAACAGCACTGGGCTGTTATCTTGCAAACGTCTGCTGATTTAACGATGCCCTTCCAGACTTATCTGCCAGGTTCAGACAGACTGCTGGTAACAAATGATGAGAGGATGAAACTCAATCCCAGGAGGGAGATCTGATCATTGCAGGAACAAATACTTGAGAATAACCTCATGAAGGGCAATAACTAAGAGTTATTTTAGTTTTTCTGTTAAAATGAATCACCTTTTCTATAAAATGTCAGAAAATAGTGAAAAATCAATTATTTAAATAGTTTAGCAACTAATTTCTTCTCTAATTGTGTCAGCTCTAAAACCATGGATGTGTCAAAAGAAATAAATATTAGAGGAAAAAAGAATGTTGCAAAGTACAGAAGGGATAAACTAAATAAGAAAAAAATATACCAAATGTTGTGACTGGTACAAAATCTACTACTAAAAGATTACATGTAACCATGTTCTGTTTTTATCTCTCCACCCTCTGTAGCTAAAAAATAAATTCATGAAGAAAATCCCTCGAGATGCAGAGGCATCCAACGTCTTGGTGGGTGAGGTGGATTTCCTCA
This sequence comes from Lates calcarifer, assembly GCF_001640805.2. Classification (NCBI taxonomy): domain Eukaryota; kingdom Metazoa; phylum Chordata; class Actinopteri; family Centropomidae; genus Lates; species Lates calcarifer. The sequence continues at coordinate 20,214,745 of NC_066845.1, forward strand.
ACAAACCCTTTGTAGCCTTTGTCCGCCTGGCCCAGGCCACAACACTAGGAGGTCTAACTGAGGTCCCTGTACCCACCAGGTGAAATGATCTGCAATATGCATCGCCTCTTCACCCCCAGTTAACAAATTCCTTTTTCACAGACACCTACCAACCCTGCAAATCCCTCACATTTGTCTCATTACTGTACAGATTCCTGTTTATTCTGCTGGGACCTCAAGGAAAGGCCAAGTCTTATAATGAGATCGGCCGAGCCATAGCAACCCTAATGGTGGATGATGTAAGTATCTCGTGTTCTAAAATGTTTATATGCCTTTACAGTGTCTCAGTAAGCCTGTGAAAGAGAAAGTGTGATTTCCTGTAAAGGCTGTGAAGCTGAAATGTAAGCAGCCTGTGTGGTTTGTGCTTTAGCCTGCCATTCCACTGGGATACCCACTATTGTGTTTTAATTACATCTGGAAGTGATGCTGATTGTTAAGCAATAGCAAGGACCAAGGTTTCTATTGGGATAATGCGGCACTCGTGGTTTGTTAATGAGAGTGTTATTCTAGTTGCTAAGTGGAGTTAGAGCAGTTTTATTGATTTCATTTATCACTAAATGCATATGCTTTTAAATAGCAGTACTGAGGAAATAATTGGCTGTTATTTTAAACTGAACTTGCCTAAGTTCAGACACAATAATAATGTGTTTGTCAGCTACAATTTAAACACTGACAGCTAGGCTGTGGTTGGTTAGTTTGAAGTTGACCTCCATTATAATGTGGCATATTAATAAGAATTAAATCTTCCCCTTTTCCTCGCCTGCCTCAGGTAGGTCAGTACATTTTCATAATGTTTTTTTTTTTTAAATTCTGTTTTTAAATAAGCCACAGAGATTTGGTCAATTTACACAGTGGTACTGTTTTTAGTCACACTCCTGGCAGAGATCAATCGATGGTCATGTCAGCTGGTTGGACAGTTGGTCCCTCACTTTGGTGCACACTGAAATATTTCAACAGCTATTGCCATTATTGCCAATTTTACTTTATTTACTTTGGTAAATGACCAAATACCCACAAAAAAATGGCATTCCTATCAGACTCAGCTCTACTTTTAAATGTTAGCATGCTAACATGCTCAACTAAGATGGTAAACATGGCAAACATATAATATCTGCCATATTTAAGCATGTAAGCATTGTCGTTACATATTATATTAGCATTTAGCATTTTGTTTCCTCATCTATTCAATACCAAAATATTTACTGGGTTTATTCTTGTGCTTACTTCAGCAGTATGTGGACTACAAAGAAACAGAGAGCTATAGACTGTAACACTGACTTAAATGTAAAACATTTGTTTTATTAAGAGGAGTATTTACTGTATTATTTAACATAGGTAGCCTATAAAATCCATTTCTATTAGCTAGATTTGAGTAAATCTAGAAACAGGTTAGGCTTCAATACAATCAATGATTTTTCTACAGACCAAAATCAGGTTAGACTGTTTGTATGCAAAGAAGAAAATCAATGAAGGTACCACACACCTCTCTAGGGAAAAATATTTCTGTCTTCCTCAGGCTGCAGACACCTGCTGCTTCTTTTCATGTTAAGTTTCACTCAGATATTTAGTTTGTGCTGTTTTTCATTTACAGTCCTAATGACCTAAGATCTGCGCAGCATGCAGTGATCTGCTACAAAACTAGAACTTGACTCACTGGCAATTAGAATCTTTGATTTTTTTTTTTTTTCTGTATATATTATGCCTCTGTGAGCTTGACTCATACTGTTTCCAGGGCATGATTAGTTACTGACTGACAGTTGTTTTTGAATGTTATCCAACTGAGGTTGGTATGTCGATATAGTCTCCACATTTTATGTTTAACAAGTCTCTGGAGCCCATCAGAGAGGATGGGAAGAGTCACATCCCTGCTATTAGAGCAGTACATCCTGATCTTTAACGCAAAAATACAAGCCAAGTGAAATGGTAAAATTCTCTCCCCTTATCTCCCCCTCCCAGCTCTTCAGTGATGTAGCCTACAAGGCCAGAGATCGGGAGGATCTTATCGCAGGCATAGATGAGTTTTTGGACGAAGTAATTGTGCTTCCACCTGGAGAATGGGATCCCAAAATCCGCATTGAGCCGCCAAAGAAAGTCCCCTCAGCTGACAAAAGGTTGGAGTTTTACCATCCACCTCAGCAATGCCCATAAATCTATCAGCTTCTCTGTCTGTGGCACAATGAGCAGTACACCTACAACAATTGCATGATGTTAAACCTTTGCTGTAATCAACTGGTTTTGTCAAAGGTTCAGACTTACAGCGAAATAAATTGTTTCCTGAATGAAACCAGGAGATTAGAGCTTAATGCAGGGCAGAATAATGCCCCATGTCAGAAAGCATCAGTCAAAGCTTGCAGGCTTCAATAACCACAAATAAATGAACTGATACGCCCCCTATTTGGTTACATCTGTGTCATATGTATTTTTTCTGCAGGAAGTCAGTGTTCTCCTTGAATGAACTGGGGCAGATGAATGGTACAGCAGGGGGAGGAGGAGGCCTAGCTGAGGATGAAGAGATGCCAGTGCAACATGAACTCGGAGAGGAGCTGGCATTCACTGGACGGTAGGTAGTCCAGGCCACATGGCAAACTGCTGAGAGGCTTGGATAAAGCTTAACCTGACTCTGGCATATGGAATGGAAATTTAAATATGAATTAATCCAAATTTGGCAAAGTGGGAAAATTATCTGGGTACAAATTCAACTCCCCAAAAAGATGCAAATGCTCCCTAATGAGCACTTTAACAGGGGATACAAAGATTAATCTTCAGTCATGTTAGCAGTTTTGGACTGCAAGTGTCAGGTGTGCCAACAACAGAATCAACAAAACCAAATATCCCATGTCTTATTTTGTTTCACAGTGAGTAATGTACAAGAAAATGAGATTTAAAATGTAACATTATCTTGATCTAATGCATGATCTTTTGCTGAAGTTATTACTACAAGCTGAATTGTGGAAATAAAAAAATCTATCTGAAAATCTAGGTTTCAGCAGGGAGCAATATCTGTTTCATTTTGTCAAAGTCAAAACACAGTGCAGGGGTATCTGACGCTGAATACACTGACCTTGTCTGTGGACATGTGTATCTGGATATCACTGTAAATCATTGTTACAAGTATCCCATCTACTCATGGTGAATGTCGTGCTGAAATACTTTTCACTCTCCTGTTGTAGAGAAAGTAATATCTGTCATGCTGAGAAGTGGAATGTGTGAAGCATCCTAACCACTGTGTACGTGCATATATGACAGCTTCTGCGGGGGGCTGTACTTGGACATAAAGCGGAAATTGCCATGGCTGCCCAGTGATTTCTACGAGGGTTTCCACATCCAGTCAATCTCCGCCGTGCTCTTCATTTACTTGGGCTGCATCACCAATGCCATCACCTTTGGTGGCCTGCTGGGAGACGCTACTGACAATTACCAGGTGAAAATCAAATCAGTTTATTTTAGTCAATTTATGTAACCTGATTTATTAACAAGACATGCGATTCCAATAGAAAGGTCTGTACATGCTGTAAAGCTGTGAGTTTACACCATTGCAGAATGTTTTATGGTATTTTCAGGAATCTTGATAAAATAGCAAGATAATAAAGTAGTTAAAAATAGGTTTTTCCAAAAGATGCTAAAACTATGACCAACTATGATATCTATCCAGCTGTGACTGATTTTGCTTCAAATAATTGCTTCCAATACAACACTACACTTCACAGAAACAAGATCTTACAAATAATGCTTTAAGAGTTAGTTTGTTATTTTTGAGAAACTATTATCTTTCCTCTCCAAGAGTTAGATGAACGGATTGATGTTATTCTAACGTGTGTCTGTTAAATATACAGCTACAGCCAGCAGCTGATTAGTTTAGCTTAGCACAGAGCTGACCAGCACTTTTAAAGCTCACTAATAAACATGTTGTAATTTGGTGGTTAACTTTGAAAAAGTGTAAAAGTGTAAAAATGGCATAATCTGCATATTTCCAAAACAGTGCAACTGTTGTTTTAACATTGTGTAAAAAAGAGATACAAGGGGATTATTTTTCGAGACAGAGTCACATTCGTGTTTACCACGTTGGGAAAGCCTTTTACAGTGAACCAAATATAAACTCAGCAAAGTAGCAGCACTAGATTAAAATCAACAGGAAGTTCAAGTGTAATTTGTGCGTCATAGTTATCAGGTTAGCTCAGATATATTGTCAATCTTTAACCATAAACAGCTTGTTTGTCATACAAGTGACACTGTTTTCCTCTATTTAATTTAGTTTGTCCAGGATCAAATAATCTACCTCAGCATGTCAGTCTTCTTTATGTGTGTGAAAAGCTGAAAGACATCATCACTAATTTAATTTTAAACAAAACAGTGATGTAATTCACTCTTGTCTCAGGGGCCACTGCGCTGTAAGGCTCAGTCCACTGTGGTTTTTACATCAATGCAGGTCTCCCTTTTTCTACTTGAGCATCAATACCTTTGCACCAACACAGCATGTACACACTCATACACACAGACCCAGGAATCATTTCAGTTAAGTGCTTTTACTGGCACCCATTAATTCCCCTCCCTGTCAAGGTGAAATACTACATCTCAATCCTTTGTCTGATGTTAAATGCACTCAGATGCAGCAGCCATTCTCACCTCACACAAACACATATGCTTCTGCTTTGTTATCCCTCTCTTCTTCTCCCCTCATCTGATTTGCTGACTTCATTAACACAAATAACAATTTTCAGCCGCATTTTCATTTTCCATCAACTTGGTCTGGGAATCTCTTTCCACAACAACTTCTCACCGACCCCCTCTGTTTCTGTGTTAAATAATCTTCTCTCTCTGGCTCCCACCTCCCTCTTCCAACAGGGCGTGATGGAGAGTTTCCTGGGTACAGCTCTGGCTGGTTCTGTGTTCTGTCTTTTCAGCGGTCAGCCCCTCATCATCCTCAGCTCCACTGGACCCATCCTCATCTTTGAAAAGCTCCTGTTTGAATTCAGCAAGTGAGCTTCTTTAGATGACCCTGCCATAGACCTATGTAGTGAGAATACACTGGAATCTGTGGACACCCTGTTTAATGTCAACTAGAATATATAGAGTTTCACTTTATGCTACGTATTACTCAAGCTGTACACATTAGTTTGTCAAGCTTTTATTTTAAGCTTTTAATTCCCAAAAGCAATGATGAGTCAAAGTACCTGTATTTTTTTTTACCCTCTGATGTAATGAGAACCACACTGTCATTGTTTTTCAAACTCACTTCATTTACAACGTTCTGGTCTTTAGATTTTCATCAGGTAAAATTCATATAGACAAACAGCACTGGTTATATACAGTATTTGTAAACATAGCCCAGTTTACATATGTACTTTATCAATGAGCTTCTCTAAATAAACTACATCATTCAATAGAATGAATCAAACAGATCAAAATACCACAGAAAAAATACAATGAGACAGGATGAACCAAACAAGTGCATAACATTCAGAGGGTAATTTAAATGTCAAAGGAAGGATCAGTGGTATAAATATCAGATAACTGTATTACTGTAAAGATCCAAAGTAGCAAACTTTGATAATATGATACAGTTGCTGGTTGAAAACAGTGAAAACTAATATTGTTTAATCTAATCTAAATGTAATTTTTGGAAGAAGAATAATCAAGGCATAGGGCCCCTAAAGGCTCAACATAAAGTTATGTTTATAATTAGAATAGTTTGTTGACCTTAAATTGTTTGTATGTTGGGTGGTGCTTTGCACTCTGTGATTAGGTGGTTTAATCTCAGTTTTATCTCAGATTATATGATATGGCTGCTATATATGAATATGAATTTTATCTAATGAAAGTCTGAGCACATTTAAGTATAGCAAATACAGGGAGTACAAGTGATTGAAAGAATTTTTTTTTTACTGTTTCACAGTTTAGAAGTGATGCGCCTGGTGTGCAAGAACTCTGTAGTTATTTGTTATCCCTCTGTATCATGAAACACACACCACACGCAATAATAGCATGCATATATAATACCAGCAAGGTGACTAATTCACATGAAATTGCTCTAATTCTAATATCAAAACCAATGTCAGAGCTAATTATATTCACGCTTAAATGTAAAAGGTCCTCAGAGCCAATTAGTACATTTGTGAAATCTTTTCACCTTCTGACTGTATTCACTTTACAAATGCAGGTAGTGTAAGTGCATAAGTGCAGAAATTGATATGTTGGTTGTATACTTGAATGCTTATCCTTGGTACATTCACTATACTTCTCTGACCTCTCACTTCCAAAGGAATAATGCCATAGATTACATGGAGCTGCGTCTGTGGATTGGCATCCACTCCTGCCTGCAGTGTTTTGTCCTGGTAGCTACTGACGCCAGTTACATCATCAAGTACATGACACGCTTCACTGAGGAGGGTTTCTCCAGCCTGATCTCCTTCATCTTCATCTCTGATGCCATCAAGAAGATGGTGGGCGCCTTCAAATACTATCCCATCAACACTGACTTCAAGCCCGACTATGTCACCACCTACAAGTGCGAGTGCCTAGCCCCAGACCCGAGTGAGTTCACCCCTTGACTCAGGGAGATATAGGGGGTTTATCCACAAGGACAAACTGTGGCTACACCACTGACATACAGGCACCTGTATTCAGTTTACATAACTCTTTATTGTGGAGAAATTTTATTTCACTCTTCATGACATAAAGGCATAGTCATCAGTGTCTGCTATGTCACTTAAAGAAATTGCATTAGAGGGTTTTTTTTAAAGCTGTGCCAAACAGCAATTTCATCTTAAAGGCTATTCATCTTCAGCCTAAGTAACAATATAGTGCAGCAAATAAGAGGAAAGTCCAGTTCTCAGCAACATTTTCCAGTTCCTCCTAGAGTTACGTAGTATCCTCAGCATGTTCATGATCTACTCCACGGCCTCCTACCAGTTGAATGTGCTGTCCATCAAAATCACAAACAGTATTGGTGACTAGTGACATCCTTAGTGGAGGCTAACACCAACTGGAAACATATTTGACTTTCTGCCAAGAATACTAAGACAATTCTTACTGCTGTTATACCATTATATATGTATAACAAACAGAGCAGTTGCACTACCGCATACTCCTGCAGTGCTCCCCAAATGAACTCCCAAGGGAGCCAGGAAGCCAAGTAAAAAAAAAAAAAAACACATGTAGACTGGATGAGCAAACTCCCATGACCCCTCCAGTAACATTGCTAGGGTAAAGAATCTGCACTGCTCCTCCTGGATCTGAGGTTTGGCAATTAATCAGAGCCTCCTTTCCAGCACCTTGACATAAGCTTTCCCGGGGAGACTGAGCAGTGTGACACCCCTATACATGGAGCCCACTCTGGTTCCCCCTTTTCAAATATGGGAATCACCACCCTGGTCTGCCAGTCCACAGACACTGTCCCTGACCTCCATGCCATACTGAAGAGTCATGTCAGCCAAGACAGCCTAACAATGTCCAGAGTCTCAGTATCTATGGGTGGATCTCATAGACACCCGACGCCTTGCCTTTGAGGAGCTTTTTGACTAGTATGTGTAGTCTGAGATATGAGTGAGGTTACACCTGAGTCTTAAAAGTCTGCCTCCTCCTCAGAGGACATGTTGGCCAGGATCAGTACCACCCAACAATATCCCATTCAGATTCAGCAGTTTTCCTCCCTTGCTCAACACAGCATGGGCCATGTCCTGCTTCTCCGACCCCTTTCCGACAATCACATGTGATCATTCCACACCCACACAGTCTATTTAGAATCTATTTTCAACTTGGCTTTCATGCTTATTTAGTTATGATTTTTTAATGTTATTAGCAAAACTTAGATTTTTATACAGTGGAGAAATAAATGAAAACCCTTGATTACTGTTATCAATCTAAAATCTCATCAATTTTTAGTAAATGGGCTACTAATACAAAACCATATTATTCTAGTCTAGGTCTTTCCTTTAGACTAGATAAAGTATGTGTCCAGCACAAGAGTTAATTCTCCCCCAAAAACAGGTCTCCTCAATTATACTGTTTTTCTTTTTTTTCTTTTTTTTATGCTGCAGGATGTTGATTACCAGTATGGCTTAATAAAATTCAAATTTAAATTATAATCCCTCACACAATCCCCAGATACTCACTAATCTGTTTAGTATTTTTGAAAATGTCAGTGATTTGCAGTCATTTCTACAGACATTGATTTCTGTAACTGATTTGTCTCTTGTTTGTTTTTGCCATGCAAAACTATTGGGCTGCCGTCTCTTGCAAGTAAGTACCTCTTTGTTTGTCTGCATGGGCCTCGGAGTGTTCTCTGCAACGTCCAGCAGCTGGATTCTCATTATGTTTTGCATTTCTTTTTCTTTCCCTTTTGTTTTCCTCCTCACCTGCTCTTCATTTTCTGTCTCATTACCTCCCTGTCTCTATCTGTCCCTCTCCCATTCATACACAGTGGCTGCAATGATCTTCAATGGTTTAGTTCCAATGCCAGATAACAGCTCTAGTGTCTCTGGGGTAAGTGCTTGTTTTCATTCAGTTTTAATTTGTTGACTCTATTTTGGTGTATTGTATTTCAAGCTGAATGTTTAAAGGGTTGGTAACATTTCAGCTTTTACAGAATGAATTACAGGGGGTGTTTTGAAGCCTGAATGACAACATGATTAGAAAAGCACAAAGTAATTTGTTTACAGCTAGCCAAGGTATCCACTCTGTCTGACAAAGAAGTCGCTTTGCTCTCCTCTTTCTCTCCTTTGTTTGTTTCTCACCATCTATCCCATCAACCTCTCACTCTCCTCCGTGGATTTTAACTTCACATCCATGCCGACAATTTTCACTCTGTTTGTGTTTGCATTTTCCTCTGCGTCTTTGTCAAAACACTTCACTCTTCTTCATCCTCTCCTGTCTCCCCAAAACTGCCATCCACCATCCCAGTTGAATGTGACAGCACTGGACTGGAGCCAGCTGAGTAAGAAGGAATGTCTGAAGTATGGAGGGTCTCTGGTGGGAAAGTCCTGCAAGTACGTCCCTGATCTGGCCCTCATGTCATTCATCCTCTTCTTTGGAACCTACTCCATGACGGTCTCTCTCAAGAAGTTCAAGTTCAGCCGCTACTTCCCCACCAAGGTGACAAAACTAACTATCCATCTATCTGTGTTTTTGATTTAACAAGAAATTTCACAATACTTTTCGAAATAAGTTCCAGTCAAATTAATGAAGAAAATAAGAGAGGCCTGTAAAAACACATACCTTTTGTAATTATTCTTATCCTTGTGGCTCCTCAAACTAGTAAATCGCTCATTTCAATTTGATAAATGCCACTTTTTCAAGAGGATTTTATCATTAGCATGATCAATGGCCCAAATTTCCATAAGGTTACTTGTTCCACTCCATTTTCCAGCAGGTTTTATCTATTTTAATGTAACTGTAGAGTAAAAAGAGTTACAGCAGAGGTTCAAGTCTTGTCAGAAATAAGCAACAGACAAAAACATTTAGCTGTGTCACTGTCGGTCACAGAAGTAAACAAGATTCAGCAGTTGGTGATGTTGCACTGTCAGATGTTGTGCTCCCTGCATGACAACTCTGAGGCAGCTGTCCGAGTCACAGAAGTTTTCTAAAATTGCCAACGCCAGTAAAATCCACATAGAAAAAAAAGAAAGAAAAAATAAACCACTGTAACATTTCTCAGTAAACTGGCAAGGCCTGAATGATGATGATATGAAGAACAGAATATTAATGTTGCATGAAGGTTATTTGAGTTATTTAATTTAGTTGACCTTACTAACAACTGTGTATACAAGTGACATGAGGCCCATTCTGGGTTAAATGAACATGCTGAATGCATACTCCTCTACATAATGCAGTGTTTGCATTGATGTTTGCTAGCTTTGCTATGCCTCAGACAGTGGTAGGTAAAGGTATGGTAATCTGTGAAACTGTAAACAGAACAATTTGTACCAAGCAGATTTTAACCAGAAAGTGCAACACTTTCTCAGACAGATGCTTCCCTTATTATCACTTTTGATAGTTAATGTACTTTTTAACAGCACAGTGGCCTGTTGTTGATAGTATAGCCAAGTAATCCCTTCAAGCACTGCTGCTCACATCTGTCCTGTGTCTGATCTCTAAGGAGGTGGTTAGCCAAACCGACAAAAAAACTGATCACCTCTCTTTCCAGACACAAGGATTATCTTTAACTCAAGTGTAGCCAGGCGCAGCTCAGCTTCTTCAGTATTTATGAATTGCCTCCTATCAGACCTGCTCTGTGCTTTCGGGTCTGTAATGTTTTTGTTTGTCATTCAGACTGTTTTTTATTTGTCTCTTTCTGTCTGTGGCACCAGCTGAGGAAACTCATCAGTGACTTCTCTATCTTCATGTCCATAATGACGTTTGTGGGGCTTGATATGTTGATGGGACTCAAAACTCCCAAGCTAATTGTCCCAACAGAATTTAAGGTATGGCAAGTCATTTTTAAATTATAGTTTTATTCAGTTTTTTCTTTTTTTTTTTCAATTTTATTATTAACAAAAAAATCCTTTCCTTGAATAGATTACAAATTATATGTGCTTTAAAGGAATTGTTCAGCATTTTGGGAAATATACTTTTTTGTTTTACTACTGAGAGTTAGAAAAGACTTTAATATCTGATCACTCACACAGACAGAAAACAGGAGGAAACAGCTAGCATTTAAATCTTGTCCCTTTGGCTCTGTCCAAATGAAAAAGAAAAACTGCAAACATGTACCTCTACAGCTCACACCTGAGATTCTACAGGGGTTATGTGCTGGATAGTTTCTTGGTCCATAGCAGTGACTATCTGGACTCTTGCTCCCATTACCAGGCTAGCTGATACCCCTGCTTTCAGTCTTTAGACAACATTAAGCAACCAACTCCTGCCTGTAGCTTCATTTTGAGCCCATGTCCCAAAATGTTAACAGTTCTTTAACAGTTATGTTAAAGATTCTGATTAAAATGTCATTCTTTTTTTCTGCAGAAACTGTTGATGTGCAAATATAATGTGCTCTTCTCTGCCACTAGCCAACTCGACCTGACCGTGGCTGGCTGGTGATGCCGTTTGGAAAGAACCCATGGTGGATGTACCTTGCCAGCTTCGTCCCTGCCCTCCTTGTCACCATCCTCATCTTCATGGACCAGCAGATCAGTGCTGTCATTGTTAACCGCAAGGAGAACAAACTTAAGGTAGGTGTGCAACTGCTCTATCATAAAAAAATCTTCATCAAGAGTCATATTTAGTCAGAATTAGACATTAATGTTACTCTATGTTGCCACCCCTAATATGTTATACCTTATTTGATTTAATGAACTGATCAGTAAAATGTACTACTTTAAAGAAAATAACCCCATCACAGCCAGAGTAACATTTAAAATGCAGCAAAACAGTGTCAGAATGGAACCTGTCGTCGCAGGCTCATGAGGTCTAATTGTTTTTGTAGAAATGATCTGTGTCTGGTTTCCCTGGCAGAAAGGCTGCGGCTACCACCTGGATCTGTTCTGGGTTGGTGTCCTGATGGCCACCTGCTCCTTCATGGGCCTGCCCTGGTATGTCGCTGCCACTGTCATCTCCATCGCCCACATCGACTCTCTGAAGATGGAGAGTGAGTCGAGCGCTCCCGGAGAGCAGCCTCAGTTCCTCGGGGTCAGGTTGGTCCACAGTTTAATAAAAAGACAGAACACAGAAATAAGCAGAAAACTGTAACTTGGGAAATAATCCCCCGAGGCTGTCGTTGGCAATATCACAGTATGGGAGAAACCCTTTTCTTAAGTCCTTTGTAGTCGAAATAGAGTAAATCCTTGTGAAATTGACTTGACAGTCTCTTGTGTATATTTCATCAATGTCCAATATACAGAGAACAAAGAGTGACAGGCATTTTGGTGTTTGTTCTCACCGGAGTCTCCATCTTCCTCGCTCCAGTATTGAAGGTATGAAGTACATGATGTGTTTGTTCTTCTTTATTTTTTATTTGTCTAGCATGAACAATTAATGGCTTTATTCTGTGTGTTGCTTGTAATCAGAGTTGTAATGGACAGAGAAACCACCTAAATTCAGGCCACTCACTGCTTAAGACTGACAGATTTAAAACCCGTACAAATGCTTTTCTGAAAATACTGATCATGTTAGTGATAATTTTTCTCATCATCCTCTACTAGTTGTCAGAGTTGATCCTCTGTGTTATTATTTTCCACTACATTATCAAAGTGTTCAATATTAAATAAATAAATGACGTGTAACATAAAGAGTTTCACATTATAACATGATCATTTTTATTGTTATAATATGAAAAGTTTCAGGTTATAATGAAATCAAGAAATAAAGAATCAGTCTGACCCCCTGGAGGTAGCATCAGACTTTTCAATAAAAGTTATCTATTTAAGTAAATTTCAGAATTTGTAGGATCAATTTTATGTTACACATCTGCCACACATCATCCCCTGTAGTGTTGGCAAGCTAGAAACTTAGATGTGTTGCTAACTGAAACATCTTACATGTTGTCTGTCCCTCCTCTTGTAGTTCATTCCCATGCCTGTGCTGTATGGTGTCTTCCTCTACATGGGTGTAGCCTCACTCAGTGGAATCCAGGTACGCTATGTGCCAGCTGTTGGTGTTATTTATCGTAATGAATTGAGTTATTGTGGCTGGACATCTCACTGATTGCATTTCTGACATCAGGCAGGAAGCAGCTTATTTAGAGCTGCAAGGCAAACAAACAAACGAACAAGGGCAGGCAGGCAGGCAGGCATGATCTGTAGTGTCCATACAGACAACAGAAAAAAAAAAACTTCTGAGTTGAAACTGAGTTGACAAAGATATCAAACTGTGAGCTGAATATAGAAACTGTGCCTGCACTGATTGTGTTTGATGTTCTGATGGCCAGGTGTCTCATTTTAATAACCAATATCCACAGTAACCATTTAACACAAGCATTTAGATGAGTTCAGAAACTTACAGCTCAGGGCTTGGTGAGTTCGTACTAAAGCAGGTGCTCCTCTCTCCAAATCATTGGACAGGTAAGCAGGGCTGTGACACATATAAATATCCCCTAAATAATTTTGGCATTAATTATTCATATAATAGGTCTGCAATGAAATAAACCTGTGCCACTCAGACCTTATGCTCTTATCATCCATCTGCGCCTTGTCTCATCGTCCTCTACAGTTCTGGGACAGGATTAAGTTGTACATGATGCCATCCAAGCACCAGCCAGACTTCTCTTACCTTCGACATGTCCCTTTGAGGAGAGTACACCTGTTCACGCTGATCCAGATCACGTGTCTGGCTGTGCTCTGGATCCTCAAATCCACCTTCTTGGCCATCATCTTCCCTGTTATGGTATGTGATAGAACAGACTTGGATTTGTGACAGGTTTTGAGGGATTCTGTGATGCTGTTGTTATCGCTATCCTTTATATAAAGTTTTAATATGCATCCGGGACCATCAGAGAGTTTCATGTAATTTGATGATTTGATGCTCTAGATAGTGAACCATTCATATCAAAATTGACTGTTAGAATTTGAGTGAATATAAAGAAACATGTCAGATTTAATGTAAGTATAAACATCAAGAGAAAAAATGATCCGATTTCACTGTGTATTCCAGTGATTCATGTTACTGTCATCTGCAAATACCATCCAGCTAAATCACATTCAGACCATAACTCGAACATGAGATGAATGTTGATCAGAGTTAAAAATGAGGCCTCTGTGTATTTCTGTGCCAAACCCTCAGATCCTGGGTCTGATGGTGGTTCGAAAGATGCTGGACATGGTCTTCTCCCAGCATGACCTGGCCTGGCTGGACGACCTCCTGCCTGAGAAAGAGAAGAAGAAGAAGGATGACGCTAAGAAGAAGGGGAAGGAGAAGGAGAAGAAGAAGGCCAAACCAGACGACAGTGAGGAAGAGGTGAGAAACTCGGGCTTCTGCTGCCCCCTATAGGAATAATGTATCATGACACAAGTTTCTGATGATAGAGTATCTCTGTCTGTTTTGTGTCCGTATTCACACAGGACAAGTACCATGCCTACTCCAACCACTCACCCAGCTCAGAGTCAGACTTGGATCGCAGGTACTGTGTCCTCAAACTGCACATTCCCTACAAAGATCTTGTATATCCTGATGTTACAGAGTCTCAATGGGGAGCGTACTGCCAGGCCGCCACACACAGTGCTCTTTAACACACACACAAGCCCTCTCCACAGATGTAGACGGACACCTGTTGTGGTCCTTTGCATATGAACATTTAGTTATACACAATAATGTGCACAAATTAAAGGGTCAGTTCACAAAACTGCTACCTTGCTACCTAGCTAGCTGTCAATATAGTTGTAGTTTTTATCTCAGTTTATATCTCAAAATGTAGCATCTAGGCTCTCACTTCATCAAGGTAATAACTCCCCCCCTGGGGGATATGTAGACTCAGTTCCTACAGGTAGATGCTAGGGGCAGCAGGCATGATGTTAACACCACAAACTAAATTCAGTTCCCCTGCATTGTAATGTGGTGGCAGCAGAAATCTATAAGACACTGCATTTCAGATACCACTACAGGCATGATGGAATATGTTTTTGGAATTTGGGTGGACTAAACCTTTAAAAATGTTGATAAAACAACACATTTAAATTGAATGGCTTATCAAAAACCTCAAATATTTAGATGATCACAGCAAACTTTAACCTGTTATTACAATTTGACATCTTTTAAATACCAGAGTAGACACAGTAGAATAAAAATAGCCCATAAATACAGTGTGTTATGGTGTTGCATTGCATTGCATTATGTTATGCTGCTTCCAATATTTTCTCCCAATGAACTGGTAACTCTGTTGTGCTGTGGACTGTAATGATTACTTCTACATTACTTTGTTTTATTACAAACACTCTTTAACAAGAAAATGCCCTTCATTACTTCTTTCTTATTCCATCCTTTGTTCATTTTTAGATTTTCATACTGAGTGTAAATCATATACATGTTAATTTCTATGGGTGGACGCGTGCATCCACAATTGGAGACATGTACAATTGTCCCCACATGTTTATGTTTGGGCTCAGTCTCCTCTCCATGCACTTTAAGGCAATGCAGATCACTGTAATATTATTAACTGTATAATCCTGCTGCTACTCTTCCTGTGTCATGTGCTAAATGTCTAACAGTATGTGCACTGCGCTGCCCTTTGTACACACAACTCAGCATACTGTAATTCTTCATTGATGTGCACTGTTAGTGAAAGAAAAGGCAGTGACTGTGAGGTGAAGGGTGATGAACTGAAATGCATGCTGTATAGTCTGCTCTGTCTCAAAGCCACTGATCAGGGTTTTCTGTGTAGATTAATATATGTGGGATTTAAATAGATGAACAAAAAATAATGTGTGGTATTCTAAGTCTGTTGTATAATCTAGTGCATATTTATTAATTAATTTATTTTAGGCTGGTTTGTAAACAACTGTGTAACAATCCACATGCAACAAGCATCATTGTTTTGGTTGTTTCTTTTTCCTTCATGTGCTGGATTTCTTTAGTAAATCAACCACACCTGCATGTGAAATGAAGCCTGACCCTAGCTTCCTGCTCTCTGAACCACCCTCACCTGGAACCACAGCAGTTTCAATGGAAGCATTTTTGCATTGAAAGTGCAGCCTTTGCTCATTTTGCTAAACATTTAACCATAACTGCTTTGTTTAACTATGTTTTTTTTCCCTCTGCGGGAGATTTGGAGTTTTGAATTTGCCCATCATGTCTGCATTGCTTTGAAAGAGGCATGGTTTGGATTTGACAGTGTTACTGATTAATATGAACTCATTACACAAGATGTTGTCAACTGTGGATAAAGAAAATTGTGGTTGGTGTTTCCATTTCATTTAAAGAGTTATGTGCACCTAGAATACATTTCTGTCACCAAACCTTCCAAACTCAGGACTCCCTCACCACTGACTTTAACAGCGTAAAAAGCATTTTGTTGACTAATTTACTATAAGTATACATAAGATCTTGTAGGTAAAAAAATCATTAGATGTCAAAGTCAAAACAAATCTATAGTTTACTTTTGAAAGTAAATCATAATTGAAAAACAGGATTTGTTCTTGAAATAAAGTGTAGTATTAATATTAAGTCCAGACACACTGTAGCCTGCAATGTCCTGTTGTCAGTAGCTACACTACATTTTCTTGATTATATAATTCATATTCAGTTTTATATATTCAGTTTTGGTAACACAACCACACCAGAAAAACCAAAAACAAAGCACATTTCATACATTTACAAGTTCATTTGGTATAAGGCAGAAATGGACTACCTGATCCACCAGCTACTAAAATACTTTTAGAAACAGAATCTGGTGTGATCTTCATTCTTCAAAATGACTTGCTTGTAAAGGGTCACAACAAAGGGATTCCCCGTGTTCCTGGTACAGAACCTGCCTTAGCCTCAGAGTTACTTGCCCCTGTCAACAGAGTCTTCACCATAAGGCACTGTGGCCAGAGACACCAACTACAGCCGCTCATTTTACTCATGAGTTCATATTCACTTGCTCATCTCTGACATGAGCTGTTGCAGTTTTTGGCTTGAGTCATGATTCCTCATGGTTGAGTCCCTCCGCCCTCCCCAGTCACCCCTCCATGTATTTGGCTGTGGGCGTGTATGGTAACTGGAGCTTGCCCTTCCTCAGCATCACCCTCCACCTGAAGATCTCCTGCCCGTCGTCTCCAGCTGTGCCCATGGGCCGAGGGATGGCCTGTCCTGTGCCCCAGGTCAAGATTGAGATGGAGTCAGACTATGACTCAGACATCGACCACCACCGGCCCCGGGACATGAGCAGTGAGACCACGTTATAAAGCTGAGATGTGATGTCTTGCTGAAAGAGCAGTGCATAACATTATGTGGGCAGACGACTGAACGCAGCCAATGCTGACCCACAGACAGTGCGTGGTGGCACACACTGACAGCTGTGTGCGTACTGACACCTGAACAGACTGGCTGAAATGGGACTGATTCAGTCAATGCAGCTGGAGTTTTAAATGCATCTGCATTTAAACTGGTGCATTTTAACAGATTTTACTCCAAATAGTATACTGGAAACTGAATTTATTTATTTACTTGTATGATGTAAATGGCCCTTATTAAAAGAAAAAATATTTATCTGTACAGGTTAATATATTTAATATGAAAATATGTATCTTTATTATTACCAGCTATAAATTGATATATATATATATATACATATATATATATATATATATATATAATTACTACTCCTGTAATTACGCTAAATCAAAGCTTAAGTCAGTACAATGCCAAAACTTATTGTTCAACAATTTCACATCAGCCTGTGTGTACAGAGTTTGATTTTGAGGCAGGAAATGTGAAAGCAAGCACCATTTTATTCACAAAGCTATTTAACATAAAGTTGTAAAGTCAACTGTACAAAGCCATGCCTTTTACTGTATGTTAGCCTTTGCATATTTGTGTTTTGGTGTGTGTTTGAATATGTTGTAGTGTGTCTCTGATCCCAGAGAACCAGCTCTCCTTTTCCCTGTTTCCCTCCAGTTCAACACTCCACATTGGCACATTTACAAAAAGAAACAACCAAAAAGTCCTGATGTTCTGATGTTGCTGAAAAGGATCAGTTATACAAGATGTAGTGTAAATGTTCATGTTTGTGTTTTTACTTTCCAAGACTCTGTATGAGAACATAATTAACCTCCAGCACAACACTAAATGGATGTGACAGTAAAAAAAGAACTGCACACAGGATGGATATTCATGAAGTGAGAGATATAATTTATGTAATTAAAATTATATTATTCCATATTATGTGTGTTGTCTTAAATCAAACGTGATTTTTATCTAATCTATAGCATGACTGAGAAATCTGTGGCTGGGTGATGTCAAAAGGTAAATACAGCCTACTATCGCCATATTTCTCATTTAAGAAAAGCTTGTGACTAACTGTTCAATTAAAACACAAGGTTTTTTTCATTTCCTGAAAAGTAAGGCTTGGGCAGACATAGTTTCCACACAACAGCACTGGACAAACACCAACACCAACACCAACACTGAACTGGATGTATTTCTAATACTGAACACTGCTACTGGTGCTGATGCTGAGCCTTTTGAAAGAGCACTCCACTGATATAAAACTTCTATAACATTGTCAGATTCATGATGGACAGTAAAATAAAACAGAAAAGATGCAGCAGAACCAGAGATTTCATCTTTTTATTTCATACTTTCAGACTTCAGCCCCAACCAATGCTGACGTAAGTGACATCTCTTAAGGCAACTTATCAAACTTCACAGCTCTCTGGAGAGACTGGACAGACTTCGATGTGTCAGTAGAGTTCCCCATTGAGTTGACTAAGTACTGGCAAAATGTGACTGATCAACAATTTAATTATACAAGTAAAGGTGCCATCAGTCAGTGTTGAGTAATAGTAAGGACTCCTGACTTTCAGCATCAGGACAGAAAAAGTCAGATTGTTGAAGCCTTAATTTTAAAACTCTCTAAATAATGTTTGGCACGAAATACAGTAATACTGTACATAAATACAGGAGCTTGACCAGTATTGTTTTTTTATTATTACTGGACTAATATTTGGAACAATAAAGTCAGAATTATACATGTCACAAAAGGGGACACTAGATTCAGTGTCTGAAGCCCAGAGTTATAGTGCTACCCCCATTTTTTATAATACAAATAATAAATATTAATCATTCCAATTTGGAATACAGTCAAAATGTCTCATTAGAATTAATGACTTTCTACAGTCACTCAGTGTAGTATTGGTTATCTATTAAAATCCTACACACAGTGTCATGCACAGGCCTGTAGCAGCCGGATACATTACGTCAACACACAGGAAACGTTCATCAGGGCACTGGAGTGTTTGGTGAACCCATCAGCGAAGCCCTCTCCTTCCACCAGCGTTGGCTTCCTGTTGCACATGGGGCAAAGTTTGTTACGTTCCTGCGAGGCTCTCATCCAAATGATGAGGTTCCAGCGCTGGCCAGAGGAGATGGGCAGGGCCCCGTGCATGTGTTGGCCCCGGTGGAGGAGGCCCTGTGTCACGCTGTGTTCAACCTCTGAACACTCTGTCTCACTTAAAGGAACCTGCAGGGGGGCAACAAAACCACTTGTTATGAGTATTTGTACACCACCAGTTATCAGCAGGATTTATTATCTTGGAAATATCTTATGTTCATACTTTTTTACCACAGAAGGGCATCACTTGGAATGACAAATATTATTATCAATAATAAGAGTGCACGTAAATTATTAGAAAATTTAGATTATTGTATGTAGTCACCTGTCTCATATCACCAAAATAAAGGTTTCCCTCAGTGAAGTCCTTGCCCAGGGAAACATTAAGAGTGACCTCTGCGTTGTCATAATGGTAGCTCAGGTCCAGGTCTTCATTCATGTCATATTTGACCACAAAGGCCTTGTGACTGTCCAGACAGCGGCCCCCACAGTCTGGGTACAGCAGGGAGGTGAGCGGATGTAGGTACTGCTCACGGAGAGGTGTAAAGAAGCCCTCGTCAAAACCCAGTTCATTCAGGAGGATCTGGGAAGAGAGAAAATGAGAAGAATATCATGAATAAAAGAATCTCTTCGTAACCCTCACTTTTCACTCCCTGACCTTCCTTCAGCTATACATATTTAAGTCAGACCTCTTCTGTGGCTTTAACATTTTATATGGTCCTAATTTAAGATTTTTGCTGAAGGGCTCCATCTTGGCTAAAAAACAACGACTGTCTTAAAAAATGTATCAAAGTCCCTGTATACCTGCCTTGAATGCCGAATTCCACATATTTCATGACCAATGCAGCCATGATGGGCCAAGGATCCAAATGTCAAGGCACAAAAAAGATAAAACATAAATGACTGAGCAGTGATTAAATGGTGCTTTAAGGCCTTTCAGGCAGTAGAGATGGATACATTACCCCATAATGGTTCATGGTGTTGGGTCTGCCCTTTGGGGCTGAAGACTGTTCAAAGTGCTCCAGCTCCTCCACCAGCTCCTCACAGAAGCTTTTCTCAAACACAGGGAAGCGATACACCCTTGGAGCTATAACAGGAACAGGAATTAACCAAAGATGCTCCACATCAAGTCAAGACATTTTTAATACAGCACCGATTCACAACAGAAGTTATCTCAGGGCACTTTTCACAGGTCTAGAATGTAATCTTCATAATATTATTTACAGAGACCCAAGAATTCCCATTCCCCCATCCATTGTTGAACTGTGATATAACTGTTCAACATGAACAAATGGCAGGTAGCCTCTGTTTGTACTACTACTTCTCAAATTTAAGACCTGTGAACTTTGGTGGCTAAGAACACTAAGAAACTAGCAAATATTCACATTTAATGAGCCAGGACCAGTGCAGGTGTATCACAGGCTGTTTACATAGTTGTTCTTCAGCTTGTAAAACATTTGACTTCATCAACTCATTTGGCCTTAATTGATTTCTTAGGACTTGTAAAGCAGGTGAAGAAATGGCATTAGGAATTGTCGGCTGATGATAAATTCAGCTGATGACTCTTCAAACCTCGTGGTGGGCTCCTCTAAGCAGCTGACTGAGGATCTGAAAATGAAGCTAAGTGATGCCTACAAAGGAGAGGAGCCTTAGCCACTGAGAGGAAATGAAAGTACTTTCCTGCTTACCTGCCTCTTCCTCCAACAGGTCTAAGAGACCTTCTTCACTGGTGGTGCTGCTTCGACAGTACTCGACAATCTGCTTGAACTTTGGGCTGAGGTAAGACTCCTGAGGAGACGCAAAGCGCAGATGTGTCTCAGCAAGGCGTTAATGACACACTGTAGATGACACTATTAGCACAGAGTGTTGCAGTAAATACCTGCAGATGGTAGACATGAGGATAGAGCGGCTGGTATGAGTCTTTTATAACAGCAGCTCTCTCAGCAGACGTCACACTGAGACGCCTTCGCCTGTCCACTTCCTGTGAAATCTAAACAGAGCAGATAGACACTTCAGTTACTGTTTGGAAGCAGAAGAAAAAGGTGAGCTACCTCATGATCCTGACAAGATAGAATGTTGTCTATTGATCACAACTTAACTATCTTGTTATATCATAATATAGGGCACATTAGGTGTGGATCTCCTACTTGTAACCTCTGCCATTTCAGCTCTATTCTCTACCAGGATGCCTCTTTCTCTTAATGCCAACAGGAAGGTCTCCAACATGAAAACAACTGGACAATTAGGTGACCACAACAATGTAATCACCCTATGATTAAATTATTATGGCAATATATATAATTTAATTATTATCTCTATTATATATATATATATATATATATATATATATATATATATATATATATATATATATATATATATATAAACACATTATATAAACAATTAATTTAATTTACAATGGTTTATTTTATAATTATCTATACCTTAAGAAGTTTTGTCCCAAAACAGTCTAAAAACCAAAGAAATTTCATTTACAATTATTCTCAAGTGGCTAGAAGTTGAGTTGTGAATTTAGCTAATTTATCTTATTATTATTATAAATCATAAATTACAATAATTAAAACCTCAAACTAGCGTTCAGTTAATTTTCTGTTGGTCATCTAATCCATTATTCATCAAAGTGCTGCGTGTATGAAACTAGTATCATTAATAATCTCTCTCTCTCTCTCTCTCTCTCTCTCTCTCTCTCACACACACACACACACACACACACACACTTTATTACCTCGTTGAGCACATCCTCAAACTGTTGATCCGTGACGCAACCAAGCCTCCTTAGCAGCTGTTTACAAAACACAGTTTACAAAAAGGAAGTGGCTCTCCAGTGTTATTTTTGTATTGAAAATATAACTAATGTGCACTCACTGGCTGGTAGTCCAGTCTGAACTGCTGCTCCGATACAAAACGAATGTGGAGTTTGTAGTCCTCCAGGAAAATATTATCAGTCGTGAAACAGTTACAGGTGTAAAACTGAGGCTTTCCGTCCTCGTCGTTTTTCATGTCTACCCCTTTCAAATGAATTACCTTAATAAAAATCCCCGAAAAACATAATAATGCCACAACTGACCTGCTAGACAGCTACTTCTGGGTTAGCAACAACAAATGCAACACTTCCGGTTCAAATTCTCAAAATAAAAGCGTCATCCCCACAAATCCTAAATGGACTACACACTACCAAAAAGCAGCCGCTAGCTCTCGACTGTACATTTCTAAAAACTGAGTGTGTCAAACATAGAACCCAAAACCTATTTGACAGTCATCAAGAAGAGAGCACTAATGCCACAATTTGGAAAGAGCCTAATCTTTAGAGTTGCAATTGCATTGCGCTCCTTCCCTGTTTATTTCTGACATAAAAACAAAGCCGACAGTGCTCTAATGTGAGGCTAACATGGCTGTGTTCATTGCCCTCCACTGGTTACTGTGTAATTACATGCCTCTCTATGTAGAAACGTTTATTTTGAAGACAGTCACAGGAAATTGACTATGCCGTTGTGTTCGGCTTAACGCTCGGTAGAGTTATTGGTAATGATGTAGTCATGAATGTATTGTCCTCCAGTGGTCGTAGTGTGTAATTACATTTTTTTACGTTTTAGTTTGAAAGTGTATACCGGAAAGTTTGAGTGCTTTTGCGTTTACCTTGCCTCAAATGGGCAAATTCGACCACCGTGTCCACTAAAGGTCAGAAAAACTTCAAAAAGTAGTTGTAGTAGTTGTAGTATTTACTCTTGTAGAATATGCAGTTGTTACCGAAGAGGTCATCACGACCATAGTACATGATCAAGAGAAAACAGAGTAGCATATTAATGCTTCCGGTGATGACATTCGAAATAAAACCTTGAAGCTTGTCATTGGCCTTTTCATTTTATAAAGGAGGGTGGCAGGTTCTAGCCTTTGTCAAGCAGGGGCGCTGATGCAGAAAACATACCGGTTTAATCAAAAGAAGAAGAGGAGAGAGCAGACAGGCACACGCTTTGTATCTTCATCCTGTTGTGATTTTATTGTAGATTTTCTGTCTTCGTTAGCAGCAGCTAGCACTGCTGCTAAATATGCCGATTGGCTCCCGGTATATTTATGTTTACTGAGGTGTGTAATCGCTGTCCTTTGTGCTAAACTGTAAAGTGTGAGCTGAAATGTTAAGCGTGGAGTCGTTGCAAGTTGCTGAGGAGGAGGTGGTTGAATCCAGCTCCAACAAACTCGGTGACATTTACACTTTCGTGGCTAAGGGTTGCTTTCCTCAGACGATGAATCCTTTACGAAAGAAGAATCTCAAAAGATACGCTCAGAAATTTATCATTGACGGTAAGTGTTATTTTAAAACATTAATTTACCAGCGGAAAAAAACACTGAGAATGCACTGCTGTCTTCAGCTCCAGTGATTGTCGGTTGACATCACGAACTTCCATTTCAAAAACTTGTCAATTTAAAGTCGTCTATATTGTCGGCGTGTATGTACCCCCTAGGACATAAAGTAATATATTATATGTATCTATAGACGTCTTTAGAGAATTCGGCTCACTTACTTAGTCTTTCACCATAACTAGCACTCCATACCAGGTACTTCTCAACTAAAAAACTGGCTGTTGGTCTTGCTAAATTATCATGAAACTATGAAAATAACACTCGAACTACTCACTAAAGTTGACATTTTCATTAGATAGGTGGTATTTACTAAATGCAGTGTGCGCCAAATTAAAGAAGGGACCTCAACTGTTTTCAGCAAGTCCAACGTTGTGTTCAATTAAATATCAACCATTCAAGACCAAGACCAAATTAAATACAGTCATATAGTAATGTAGTATAGTGTTGTTCTCTTCCTGTGCCAGAAGTATTTATTGAAAAATTACTCACAGTACATTTATCTGCATTCTGTGGTGCTCCTCTGTTAGTAGTTAGTAGTTAGCAACCTTGTTTTCACTGTCAGTAATTGTCAGGGATTTCACGTGTCCCCTTCATTCATATCTTCATTCAAGAGGGCAAGCTGTACTATGTGGGACCAAGGAAAGAAGAGAAGAGGGAGGTGGTGATTGAGGCTGAGAGGAAGAGGCAGATTTTCCTCGATTGCCACTTCAATGACATCGGCCAACACCTGGGCCAAAAGAAGACCGTCCACAGGATCCAGAGCAAGTACTACTGGCTTGGGATCATCAAGGATGTAGTGGATTGGGTATGTAAATCTTTATGTGTCAAAGCAGCTGATATTACAGGATACTATATTCTGGTGATATCGTCTATCCTATCTGATAACTATGCTTGTTTCAGATTAAAGTGTGTGACACTTGTCAGCACACAGAGAGGAATAAAAATCTGGCGAGGACTGTTCGGCCCATAAAAGTGGACGCACCCTGGGATATCGTTGGGATTGACATCATAGGTTTTTGCCTCAATTAAATCAGCAAATATTTTTTTGCTCTTTAATCCACAGCCTGACACATGTTTTTCCTCTTCTCTCAGGACCTTTTCCAGAGACCCAGCAAGGCAACACTAATGTTACAGTCTTCATTGATTACTTTACTAAATGGCCAGAAGCATTTCCAGTGCAAAAGACGGATGCTTTCTCTGTTTCAAGATGCATCTCCAAATGTATATACAGGTAAAAACATGCCACAAGACTTTGAACAGCCACTGAGGTTGAATCAGGGGTCAGATTAAAAATAATCTACTGTTTCCAAGTCTTTAATAAAAGGCCACTGCCTCTAGTTTAACACATGCTAATACCCTTAAATTTTTGTATTTATTTATTTTTACCTGAAATTGAACTAATTCTGGTCTCTGTTCAATTAGGTTTGGTGCCCCTAAAACAATAGTGTGCACACAGAATGCAGACTTCTGTGATGAGGTGAGATGTGAGTCACAAAGTTAAATCAAATGAACAGATGAATAAACTGATGGGAGATTTTGGTGCTGTTGTGGGTCACTTTTGTCAGTGCAGATACGGATGTTTTCCAGGTGACAAAGTTGCTGTGTGACAGATGGAGCATTGTGCAGAAGGTCTCTCCTCTGGATCAACCTCAGCTCAACCCGCTCCATGACTGCACAAGTCCATTACTGAAGGAAGCTATTGTGCAGATGGTGACGGAGAAGCAGGCTGACTGGGACGACTTTCTAGACCCTGTGCTGTTTTTGTTCAGGACGTCCACCAACCCTACGACTAAGTTCACCCCTTACTCCCTCATGTTCAACAGGAAAGCTAATTTACCCAATGAGGTAAGACTGTGGGAATAATCCATGTCTGTGTGTTTTGGTGTCTTCTAATGAAATATCATTTCCTGTCTTCTAGACAACACTGAGCCTGCTGAACTATGACGAACAAGAGCAGGATATGTATTCCACAAAGGAGAAGGCCTCAACATATATGTCAATAATGCAGGAGCAACAGAACTCAGTTAAGCAGCTGGTAATTCACAACATTTTATTTTATCATTCACAAATGAAAATGGATGTTGGTGATGGACTTTGTTCTTTATCTGGCTGTCATGTGTTGGCAGTTTTACATGCATGCAAAGTTCAGGAATGATGGTTCTCACTGCAGCATCTTTAAAGGTCCCAATAT